>NC_037337.1:14725000-17387703 GCF_002263795.3 Bos taurus | reverse complement strand
TGATGGGAGAAGTGACTGCTTTGAACCCAGCCTGAGGGACCAGAGAGCATTCCTCAGGGAAGAGGTGTTTGAGTCTGAAAGAAGAATAGATGGAATTAGGACCCTCAGTCCTCTTGCAGGCAGAGGGGAGACCAGGACACCCAATGTACCGCCTTCCCTGCACAACCAGACCTTCAGTTCATCACTGGGTTGCCAGCACCACTGACGGTGAGATGAGAACTTGGGAATTTCAACAGATTGGCGGCTGCTGATGGCTTTGCATCAGAAATGTAGTCAAAGTTGGGCAGTGCAGGGACGTCCCTGGTGGTCTAGCGGCTAAGATTCCATGCTGCCAATCCAGGGGGCCTGAGTTTGATCCCTGGTTGGGGAACCAGATTCCGCATGCTGCAACTAAGAGTTCACATGCCACAGCTAAAGATTCTGCGTGCCACAGCTAAAAGATCCCTCATGCTACAAGTTAAAAAAAGAAAAAAAAAAGAGAACCCATATGTCATACAAAGACCTGGTGCAGCCAAATAAATAAATTAATAATAATAATGATAAAGCTGGGTAGTGCACAGCTTTGCCCTGGTCCTACAGAGTCAGAATCTGGAGGGTTGAGGGGAGTCAGGGAACTTGTGTTTTAAACCAGTGGATTGTCCACAGAGCCCACACAATGCATCAGGAGGGTACATGTTCCCTCGGACCCAGCCCCGGCCTGAAACAATGGAAGCACTCAATAAGAAGTGAAAAACAGGAAGAAAAATATACAAGAAAATTAAAAAAAAGAAAGATGTATACCTTATTCTTTTCCACTGTGAGTTTATAATCTCTCTGGGGAGACAAATCACCCACATCAAAAAGACTCATGATTCTGTCCTCTCATAGGCTCTATTAAACATCCACTGCCTGGATCAGACAGGGCTTCCCTGGAGGCTCAGACAGTAAAGAATCTGGTGCAATGAGGGAGACAGGGGTTCAATCCCTGGGTCAGGAAGAACCCCTGAAGAAGGAAATGGCAACCCACTCCAGTATTCTTGTCTGGTGAATTCCACAGACAGAGGAGTCTGGTGGACTACAGTCCGTGGGGTCGCAAAAAGTGGGACACAGTGGAGAGACTAATGCCCAGATCAGACAGGCAGGGCTGAGGCAAGTCCCTGGACGAGGATTGGGACAGGATAAGTAAACTCTCCACCATTTTTGTCGGATCCAGTTTAACCCACATTTATTGAGTGCCTCCTGCATGGTGGGCCCTGGGCTAGCTGCCGAGGATATGGGAGAGAGACATGGTTTCTGCCATCTAAGAAGGAACTGTTTAGAGACGGAGACAGACAAGTGAATAAAAGATTACACCTCGGTGTTGTATACAGAGAGAAGGCAACAGGCAGATCACAGCATGATGATTAAAATATGGGCTTTGGGCTTGGATAAGCTGGGGTCAGATCTCAGTTCCAACACGGCCCAGCTGGGCACCTGGGGAAAATTCCTAAGATCATTCAGCATCAGGTCCCCGTGTGTATAATGGGATCGTTTTAGGACGTTAGGCAGGGTGTCTAAATAGTGCTGCAGCTGATGCACCACTGCCGGCCCCGGGAGTCTCTCAGCAATGTCAGCTCTGTGGATCATGATGTACAAAAGGGAAAGTGACGAACTCCGTGAAGGTCAAGATTGGGGCAGTGACGCCAGGACAGAGTTTTGAAGGATGAAAATGAGCTCATCAGGCAGTTGAGGATGGAGGCAGTGGGAACACGCTGTACAAAGGCTGCCTGAAGCGTATGGTAATGTATTGTTTTCGAGGATGTGGTCAGAGAACCTTAATCATTTGGGAGTGGCTGGAGGTGAGAAGGATGGGAGAGGAGTGGGAGGTAAAACTGTTGGAGTGGATCCTAGGTGCCATGTGATAGAGCTAACAGGGATCGTTAGTACACCACGGCCATGCTGCCACTCTCGGATGCTTCACCCATCGCAGACATTGCTAATCAATCACAGACCTCTTCTTTGCTGAGCCAGAATATGACTCTGACACTGTGGGCAAATTCTCCAGCCACCTGATTGGTACTGACCTGCAAGCTGAAGGCTATTTGCCATCCCTGAGTGAGGACTAGAGACAGGTCCTTCCAGAACCCACTCATGTATCCCTGCCCCCAGCGGGGAGTCTTATCAAACCTTTCCTGTCTCTGCCACACTGTGGCTTGGGCTGCAGTGAGCTGGCAAGCCATAGCCTTTCCTTCCTTTAGATTAGACTTCTCCGGGTCCATGTCCTAACCGCGGGTCTAGGAGGCAGCTGGAGCAGCCTGCCATTTGAGGTCTGGCTGGCCCTAGGCTCTTCCACCCCACCCTCCCCACAGCGAAGGCAGCAGTACCACCCAGCCCCAACCAGGGTTGACTCTGTGGGTGGGCGGATCCCTCTGCTGGGTCTGGCTTTCTCTCCACCTGTAGCAACTGCAGCCCAGGTCCACCACATCAGGCCCAGTAACAACCTTCCTCGCCCAAGATGATTCCAATTTGGCCAGAATCTCATGGTGCTTGTGTGAGTGAGGGACGTGAGCAGGGCGGGGCTCCCTCTGAGACTGGCCACTGCGGCAGGGACCGGAATAGCCCAGACAGTACCACGTAGGTCAGGCCTGCTCCACTGAAGCAAACCCTGTCCTTGGAGAGGCTGGAGTGAAGAACACAAGACTCAGTTTCCAGACAGTGTGGAGTCAAATCCTGGCTCTGCTATTTACCAGTGTTACCAGTTTGCTTCTCTCTGCCTCAGTTTTCTTATCTGTAAAATGGGGATGATAATAGTAATTCCTCTTAGGTTTTTTGCAAGGATAAACTGACTGATTCTTTTTTTAAAAAGTGCTGGCATTTAGTAATCACCTTATAAAGATTAATTATTGTAAGGAAGGAAGGACAGAATGGGTACACAGAGGGCTTGTAAATAGGATAGAATGGTTCTGAATATGACCTTGCAGGGCAGGAAAGGCACCTAGAGGGATCATGACTGTAGAGGCTCCAGTTTTATGAAAGGTCAGAGCTTCCCTCACATTTGTCAGGGGCCTGGGACCCCACAGCCTGTCTTGACCCACCTCACAAGCCCTGGGACGAACCTTGCCTCTCCTCCACTGGAACTGACCTCCCTGTCCCCCAGAGGCACAGAACTCCTGTGAATTCCCTCCAGGCCTGGTGAGATGGGAAATTAATTCCCTTTAATCCTATACTTAATGTACAAGATTCCACTCCCCAGTGAGACAGCGAAATTAATCTGCCACTAATTTTCTGTTTGCCAAGCCTGGGTTTCAGCATTTTCAACCCTGCTTTCCAACTGTCTTTCATCCTGGGGAACAAAGACCAAATTTCTTCTCAGGCTGTGTTTATTCTGTGTCTTCAAGAAAAATGAATCACCCAGGCATTCTGCTTTACTGGTTTGAGGAGGGTGGAATGAGGTCTGCCTTCGTCTCTCCCGGAGGGCACAGATTCCAGGCCCATCACCCCAGCCTCTCCCCAGCTTTCTGGGTGTGATGGGATTAGGAGCCCCATGATCTGTTTGCTTACTCAGAGTCTGTGTGTGTAAGTCACAGACAGGATGGGTAATGGCCACCTCCTGAGAACTGCAGGAGGGGGAGGCCCTGAAGCTCAAACGCCATGCTCTAAGGTGAGGTGAGGACCTGGGTCCCCTCTTGCCAGGGTGTTTGTGTGCTTGGGTGGAGGCTCAGGACCTGGCCTCACTTACCTGTCTAGCCTCTGTTCCCAACACCTAAGGCTTCAGTTATGCCTGCTTTTTCCTGAGCACGTTTATTCTAAGCTGCTCCCTCTGTTGGGCCCCCTGCTCCCCTGGCCCCCCTGATGCCAAAGGCTTTGACTTCTCTGTGCCTCCTTATAACAGGAATAATGGTAGCACCTGACGGAGGGGGGAACGGGTGTACTGAATAAGTGGGAGCTTGGACTGACTCAAATGCCCCACCTCTGGGCCATGTTCCCAAACCCCCGACCGACAGGGGGAGGCCTCTCCTCTGGGCTCCTTGGCACCTTGTTCACATCTCTGCTCTGTCAGGGTGCCCTAGCCTGAGCCTGGTGCATACTGCTGCATGCCCTGGAGCCAGGGAACGTAGTCTCTCTGCATTTTGTTTTCCTCGCCTGTAGAGCAGAAATAATGGTAATAAAGACCTCACTGGGGTTGTCACGGGGAATTTAATGAGATGATGCTCATTAAGGGTGTAACACAGGGTGTGCTCTGCGGTAATCAGTGAATAAGTATCATGATGTCTCTTGTGAATCCAGTTATTGATCATGCATTGAAAAGTCTGTCTTCCCCAGCAAAAGCTCCGGGAAATCTGTCCTTGCCCAGCAGAGCTCCCTAAAGGCAGAGACAAGCCTTAGTTTTTTGTGGGATCTTTGGTGCCCCACGTACTGGGCATGTCTCCAGAGAGCGGCAGGTGAGGCTGCCCAGGTGGAGGGAGGTGCTGGGAGCTCACCTATCCTGGGTGCAGGATGATCTGCCCCCAACCTAGTGCGTCCCTGGGGGCCATCTTCTGGCACCATCTGAGTGAGCTCAAATCCCCAGCCCTGTGTCATTGTCACCTGTAAGCTGAACCATCGCCCCGACGATGGTAATAACCTTGTTCCACTCACCGTCCCCCTCCCCCAGGGTCACTATCCTGTTAGCAAGCCCCCAGGTGTGTCAGAGAGACCCTGGAAACCATCTAACCCACCCTCATATTTATGCCCAAGGAAACTGAGGACCAGAGAGGCTGTCCAGCCGGCCTAAGGCCACACAGAAAGTCAGAGGCAGCACCAAGGTTGGATCCAGTCTCTTGATTCCCACTGGAGGACTCTTCCTGACATTGGGCCGCCTGTCATCCTTCACCAGAACTGCTATGGTGGAGGAAGGACACCAGCAGTTACTGAGCATCTACTATGTACAGTGTACTTTGTAGGCTTTTGTGTGTATTAGTTCAGTCACTCCTCCTGACACATCCGGAAGAAGTGATGCTATGCTGTCCATTTTACAGGTGGGAAAACTGAGGCTAAGGAAGATGAAGTCCCTGATCAAGTCACAGTAAGGCGATGGCAAGGCTGGAATCCAAACTTAGATCGGTCTGCCTCCAAAGCCCATGCTCTTTCTGTTCTCCCTACAACCTCCTGTGGAGAAATGGGCATAGCTGGGCCACAGGCCTGGGTGAACGGGCAGGGGGCAGCCAGCCCTGCATCTCTGTCTCCCTCTGCAGTGGGAGACATGGGGCTGCTTGAACAATCAAATTACAGACAGTGACTGAGGAGTCAGGAACAGTCAGGGCTTAGATTATCCTGGTGGGACTTCCCACAGTCTCCGTGACCCAGCGCATGGCCCCTCCACCTGGACAGATTCCTGCTGCTGGGGTGGGGGTAGCGGGCGTGTGCAGCTGGGTTTGCAGAGGGCTAGGACTGGAGCAGCAGAGACCAAGACCCGGCAGCTGCCACGAGCCTCAGGCTGGCGGTGCCAGGAAAGGGGCAGGAAGTGGTTTGTGGGGAGCGGTGACGAGGCTGAGGCTGTTCGATGTGGTTTCTGCCCTGGAAACCTGACTCATGTGGACGAAGCTGAGGCTCCCCTTCCCCAGGGGGCAGTTAGTGCAATTACAGGCCCTGGTTGGGCAGGAAAGGGAGGGTGTGTGCTCTGAGGGAGAGGCCGAATGGGGCCTCAGGAACCCAAGGCCGCCCTAGGGGTCCGCGGTTTCCCCACCGCCCGGTGGGCGGAGGGCCTGTGGGCGGACGAGTCGACGAAGGCCAATGGGCCTGAGCCGAGGAGGGAAACTGGCGGTGCGCGCTCTGCCTGCGCAGAGCCTCCTGGAGGGAGGCTGCAGTCTTCGCCGGAGCCCCGGCTCGATTCTGACTCACCACGTGAATTTGGGCAAGGCCCTCTTCTTTCTCTGAGACTCACTTTCTTTCTTTATCTCTCAAAGGAGGTTTCCACCGTTTCCACCAGCTCTAAGAATTAGATGACTCTCCCCCGCCGCCACCCAATCAAAGGCGCGTACAAACCGCAGGCAGAAAAATAACAACACAGAAAACCACAGTTAACAAGTAGTAACTGCTGGGGATGTGCTGGGCCCTGCTCTGAGCCCTTTGCATGCTTTCTATTGAGTTGACCAGAAAGTTCGTTCCGGTTTTTCTGTAAGATGTTATGGAAAAACCCTGATGAACTTTTTGGCCAACCCTCCCAACAGCCCTGATGTGCCCATTTCACAGATTAGGAAATAGATGAAAAAGTCACAGGGAGCTACCGGTGGGACAAATCTGGCCTGCGTCCTGGAGAGGAGGGGAAATCTTCTGATTCTGAGCTGAGGTGCTACCAGGCCCCCCGTGTCCCCTTGCTGCCCCCTCCCCTTGCCCTAGAGCCCCTGGCCTGCATTGTTCCTCCCTCTCATGCTACCTCCTTAGCTATGGAGTCATGCCAAAGGGATAAGAAATTGCTTTCTCTGTTCTAGGAAAGAGGAATGCTGGACCCTGCTGTTCAGATGCCTTACCACCACCCCGACTCCCCTGTCCCCCATCAATTCCAGGTGACAGAACCAAAGGCAACCTTATTGGCCAAGCAGAGTGAAGCTTCAGGGAGTTCTGGGGAGCTTCCTTGGGGTGTGTGTGTGGGGGGGGTGTGGTTAGGCGGATGGACGGGCTGCATGTGCCCATTCTGAGGGTCCAGCTGCTGCTTTTACTGGGTGCATGATAAGCTGTGGAACGCACGTGCAGTTTTATGGGAAGAAAGTGTTGGCTCGCACAAAACAAATTTGAGTATCCTGATGGAGTTCACCACCCCCTGTTTAATGAATAGTGACACTGAGGCTCAGAGAAGGAGAGTGACTTGCTCCACAAGCAGTTGATGGCAGAGCTGGGCCCAGAACTCACATGTCCTGACTCTGAACTCTGTGCTTCATGCCCACCACAGCTCAGGCCAGGCGGGACCAGGAGCTGCCTGCCTAGAGTAAGAATGGAAGCTCTTTCCTTGTCAGACAGAAATTTCAAGCAAGGCCTTTTTGGATTTTATTAAGCAGGACATGACTACTAAAGTAGGGGAAACCCAGCTTACTTACATTCCCCTCTCCATCTTTATTGATATAACTGACATATAATATAGTGTAAGTTTTGAACCGATGGTTACCAAGCAGGAAGGGAGAGGGATGGGATAGTTAGGGAGTTTGAGACTGACATGTACCCACTGCTATATTAAAGTGGATAATCAACAAGGACCTACTGTATAGCCCAGGGAACGCTGCTCAATGTTATGTGGCAGCATGCATGGGAGGGGAGTTTGAGGGAGAATGAATACATGTATATGTTTGGCTGAATCCCTTTGCTGTCCACCTGAGATGGTCACAGCATTGTTAACTGGCTATACTCCAATATAAAATAAAAAGTTAAAAAAATATTGTAAGTTTCAAGTGCACAGTATGATGATTTGATGCACCCATATACTATAAGGTGTTCACCACAATAAGGTTAGTTAACACATCTTTCACCTCCCATAAATACCATTTTATTGTTGTCATTGTTATGGTGAGAACATTTAATAGCTACTCCCTTAGCCACTTTTCAAGTACACAATGCAGTATTACTTGACTGTATAGTTCACCATGCTGTGCATTACATCTCTGGGACTTAATCATTTTATAACTGAAAGTTTGTGCTTGTTGACCAACTCTTCCTGTTTACCCCACTCCTCAGGCCCTGAAACCATCCTTGTACTCTCTGTTTCTATGAGTTTGATGGTTTTAGATTCCACAGGTAAGTGAAATGATACGGCTTTTATCTTTCTCCATCTGACTTATTTCACTTAGCCTAATACCCTCAAGATCCATCCACGTTGTGGCAAATGGCAGGATGTCCTTTTTATGGCTGAACAATATTCCAATGCAATGGAATGTTTCATTCCATGTATGTAAAGCACATTTTCTTTATCCAGTTCATCCGGTGATGGATAGCAGCTTCCTGTTTCTCTTGGGGAATGTGGAATAGTTCTGGCCAGAAACCTGCAGATCTACTAGATGAAAATGCCACCAAAGTATTTAGCAAGAGTGTCTGCATACAGTAGATGCTCAGAACTGCTAACTGAGGCTGACACAGCTGTGTTTGCCTACCCAGAGTCACTTTCACACTGTTTGACTCACAGAAGAGTCCAGGAGGACAGGAGTGAAGGCCAGAGTTTCCTCCAGGGCCAGGGGCCAGAGTGTATGTTCTCCCCTCCCCCTTGTACATGTCATGATCCAGGTCTGAATATTGTGGGGGGTACTGGTTTGAGGGTGCAAAGACTCCTGGCTCCAGGGTCCTAGTCCTAGGTCGTAGGTCTTGGATCCTAGTCCTAAGGTGTCACCAGCCCTTTCCTGTGGGCCTCAGCTTTCTTCTCTGTGGAAGGGAGAAGTTGAACCAGCTGGTGGTTCTCAACCCTGGCTGTCCAGAACATCACCGGGGCAGCTTTCAAACAATCCCCAGGCCCAAGGCTCACCCTGAGTCAACTGAAATTCAGTGAGTTCCATCTGAGCATCTGTGGTTTTGATTCTGATGCCCAGCAAAGGGTGATTGGGGGGTGAGGGGGTCCTTGAGCTGCATAGGTTCTCAATAGGCTGCTGTGTATAGGGTTCTACATCTCCTCTTGACTTTGGTTGGCCATCCATCTCAGCTGGAAGTGTTCCCCAGCTTTTCTCTCCTGCTGTGTAACAGATGACAGGCAGTGAGCCCCTGGGTGCTGCCAGGAGAAGGCCACCCAGGGATTGGACTCCAGGGCTGAGACCCCAGAGACGATATTTTTCTCTGCACAGGCCAGTCTGGGCTGCTCTGATTAGATCATGGCCTCCAGCTCTGAGGCAGACTTCCAGCAGGAGTCAATCCATCCAAAGACTTGGGACTCTGGTGGCCTGGATGGGGATCCTGGAAGGGAGCTGGGGTTGGGGCCTCAGTAGGAGCCTGCTGAGGGCCAGCATCCAAAGTCAGACTCCCAGCATCCAGTTCAGGTTCTGCTGCCTCTGGGCCTCAGTGATCTCATCTGTAAAATGGGCCATATCATCCTCAGCCCAGGTGGTGTTAGGAGGCTGCTGTGGGGATTCTGATATGGAGACCCTTGGAGAGAGGTTCAGGCAGTACCAGGACATAAAGTCTCAGGTGGAATGACAGTACAGGAATGAAAGCTAAGGGAGCCAGGCTTAGATGATACGGTACTGGGAAAGCTGAACCCAGGAGTCTTTATACAGGAGAACAAGGCCTCAACATGTGCATACAGGTGGGAGTATTTTTCACCAAGGCATCCTTTGAAAGAAGAATTCTAAGGACTTCCTTGGTGGTCCCATCATTAAAAATCTGCCTTCCGATGTAAGGGACGTGGGTTTGATCCCTAGTTGGGGAACCAAGAACCCACATGCCTCAGAGCAACTAAGCCCAAGAGTTGCAGCTACTGAGCCTGTGCACTCTGGAGCCTGCACCACTAGAGTCGGTGTGATGCAACGAAGACCCAGTGCAGCCAAATAAAAATAAATTAATTTATTTTTAAATTTTAATTAATTAACATTTTTTAACGTTAAATTAAAGTTTAATGTTTAAAAAATGTTATTTAAAAAAATAATTTTACCAGAAGCCCCAGTTTACAAAACGTGGCTGATGTGGGGGACAGTTAGTTCCTGGATTTGCCTCCCCTTCTCCCCCTCCACAATGGCCTAATTTGGGAATAAGTTTGAAAGTCACTGACCTTGAGCTGAAAGACCAGCGTTTTGTCCTTCTGAGGGAGGTCTGTAAGGGAAAGAACATGCAGTGGTGGTGCTGGTGGGGGGTGGTTTGCTCTGCATCCAGGAGCTTTTCCCTGCAGTGGGGTTGGTAGGTGCTGAGTCAGGGCCTGGAGTGCTGGTCTCTTTACCCTACCTGAAACTTGAAGGGTGAACACAGCCTCTTCAGGGGTCCTTTAGGGGCCCTGCTTCCAGGGGAGGGCTGGCAGGGGGCCCATCCTGCCTTGGTCCTTGGTTGGGTGCAGAGGGACAGGCTTCTCTCAGGAAAACCTGACATTGGCCACTTGGCTGGGTCCCTTGGGGGAGGCACGGTGGCCTTGAGGTGGACAAGAAAAACAACACAATGACTTCTCTTTCTCTTCCCTCTGTGGACCTGCCTGCCAAGAGGAGCAGGGACAGCCCCATCAGGTGGCAGCGGGGTGGGAAGTTCATGGAGGGAGAAGGAAAACAGCGTAAGTCAGAACTGAGGATGCAAAACCTAGGATGCGTGGTTGAGAGAGCAGGATTGGGAAGGGCTAAGATGAGAAGATTCCCTGGTGGTGGCTCAGACAGGAAAGAATCTGCCTGCAATGCGGGAGACCTGGGTCTGATCCCTGGATTGGGCAGATCCCCCGGTGGAGGGCATGGCACCCCATCCAGTATTCTCGTTTGGAGAATCCCATGGACAGAGGAACCTGGTGGGCCACAGTCGATGGGGTTGCAAAGAGTCGGACACAACTGAGCAACAAAGAACGATGAGAAGAGACTGGCCTCCAGGCCCTGAGGGTGGGGTTCCGTGGGCTCCGCCTTCAGAACATGTCCTGAACCTACCACTTCCCACCACCCCCACCGGGCGAGCAACCCTGCTTGAACCACATGCGCTCACACGCATCCTTATTGGCCCTCCCTGACGGACTGCTCCCCCCTTCTTCTTCTTTTTTTAAATTATAGATGTCAATTTTATTTTTATTTATTTAAATAAAATTTGGCCGCATGGCATGCGGGATCTCATTTCCCTAACCAGGGATCCAACTCATGCGTCTTGCAGTGGAAGTGCAAAGTCTTAACCACTGGACTGCCAGGGAAGTCCCTACTCCCCCTTTCTTATATTCCATGTGGGGTCAGAATAATCTGTAAGAAAAGAAGGACATTACCATGCCACTCCTGAACCCAAAACCCTGAGCAGCTTCCAAATTTCTGCCTGGATCTCCAACTTCACCACCTCCCTCCCTCTTCATCCCTCGCTGGTTAACAGGCCTCCAAACTGTTCCTGGAACCCCCAATCTAGCTGCAGTTCTCTCCCATCCCCAGTAGCACCTAATCTAGGATTGCCAGATTAAACAGAGGACATCCAGTTACATTTGAATTTATATAAACAACAAATCTTTTTTCTTTTTTTTTTTTTTAGCATAAATGTGTCCCAAATAGCAGATTCATTGCTTATCTGAAGTTTAAATGTAACTGCACAGTCCGTACTTTTATTTGCTAAATCTAGCAATCTTAGTCCTGTCCACTCCCTCTGCTGCTGCTGCTGCTGCTAAGTCGCTTCAGTCGTGTCCGACTCTGTGCGACCCCATAGACGGCAGCTCACCAGGAGCCCCTGTCCCTGGGATTCTCCAGGCAAGAACACTAGAGTGGGTTGCCATTTCCTTCTCCAACGCATAAAAGTGAAAAGTGAAAGTGAAGTTGCTCAATCGTGTCCGACTCTTCTCGACCCCATGGAGTGCAGCCTACAAGGCTCCTCCGTCCGTGGGATTTTCCAGGCAAGAGTACTGGAGTCGGGTGCCATTGCCCACTCCCTCTAGACATGATATTTATTAGATCAACTGTCCTGTGCTCATGGGCTATTAGGAGCAGATGGAAAGCTATCTTGCAAGTATGTTATTTTACATAAGCGTGTTTAAGTACAATTATTTTAAATAAACTCTTCAATTTCAAGTAAAGGCATGAATTTTAAATACATTTATTTTTCCAAAATAAATCTACCTGATGTATGTGGGGTGTCCTAGAAGCCATGTTCTCCTATCTCTTTTCTACCTTTAGTGACCCAAGGGGTGGAGACTTTAGGAAAATTGGAGGGGGTGGTCTTTTAAATTAGAAAATCTGGGTTCAAGTATAGGATCTGTCATTGACTTCCTAACTGTAAGTTGGGGAGTTTTTCTCACTGCTGTGGCCTCAGTTCATTCATCTATAGAAAGGGGCTAAAACTCTATCTGCCTCATAGGTCATTATGAGATTCGTGACTCATGAGCATATTCCAAGAACTGGTCATGTGAGGGGGTTATCAAGACCCTGTAGCGTGGGGTTCCAGAGCCACCCAGACTGGGGGGCTGGGAGTGTGGCCATATTCAAAAGCTCTGAGCCTCAGCGCTTGGCTCCACTGTGAGTGCCAAGCTTCTTGACGTCTTGGGCCTCCTTGGCTGTCCATGCAGTTCCAGGTTATGGCACCAGGGGTCAGGCTTGCACATGGATGGCTGAGCTCAGCCTTTATGGTGCCCCAGGGGCCCTTCAGCCTGGGGGCGCGTGGGGGTTGGGGGGTATAAGGATGGGGCAGTGGCCTGTGTTTGACATGGTTCTTGGCCCTGTGGGGCAGTGACCTACAGATGTGGAGGGTGAACTGCCCTGCTCTCTCCTTTTATATTTTGCTTGGCGCTTCTTAGAGGACTCCTCATCTCTTTGGCCCTCATCTAGAGACCCCCATGAAGGAAGCTGAGTTAGTAGGTAGCTAGAATCTGGAGAGAATTCTGAGCAGGGAGTTTGAAGAGACTTTGGGCTGCTCTCTGCCAAGTTACTGGTGTCTTTGTGGGTTATATTGCCTTCTGAGCCTTGGCTCCTTCTGCAGTAGAATGGGATAAGAATGCCTCACTTGGGATTTCCCTGCCTCCCTTAGACTTTCAGTGGCTAGGTCTCCTCAATTCCAATGCAAGGGGCCTGCGATCGATCCCCGGACAAGGAGCTGGATCCCACATGCCGAAACTAAAGATCAAAGATCTGGTGTGCCGCAACTAAGACCCAGTACAGCAAAATAAACAAAATTTTTTTTTAAAAAAAAGAAACAATGCCTCCCTTTCACGGGTATGTTGATCTGGTGAGGTGATGTGTCGCTTTCTGGCAGGGCTAATGTCTCTAGCATCTGTCTAGAATGGCTTATGTTTAAAGCTGGAGACCCACCCCGAGCACAAACTACCCAGATGATAAAGAATAGACGAAAAGAACCCAGTGTGGGGGCAATGACGAGACACCACGTGATCCCTTGCCAACTTCTGGAAGTAAGTGCAACACTGTGAGGAGGGTCGGGGTGCCACCGCCCAGAGAGGTCTCTGGCTTGATCACTCATAGCTGGGGGCACAAGCTCAGGGCTCACTGGGCAGGAGGCTGACTGGGCTTGTTGGCCCATGGACATGAGCAGTGGATCAGACAACCAGAGCGGGTGTGCCGGGGAGCCGGGTCACAGCACACAGGCTGTTGGCTCCTGGGACTTCAGATTCAGCTCAGGGTGTTTCTGGGCACCCGCTCTGGCTGCAGGGCTCATTCACTAGAGACAGACGCAGATGCTTTCAGCGCAGTGGAGTGAGCCTCAAGATGGTCGTCATCTTTGGTCCAGGCATCGGATCCAGAGAAGACTTCTCTTATCGTGGCTCCCTGGCCTCCTCTGAGAACCTCACACATCTGCCTCTATATTGTACAGCCAGAAAGGTGGCTCACCCGGGGCCCTGGAAGAACTGGTGTGTGTGAACCAGGCCCACCCTTGCCAGGGGCCCGGCCTCCCTCCCAGCCCCACACCTGCTGCACCTCAGCCAGCGGGAGCCGTGCTCTGGGGGTTCTGTTCTGTTCTCTGGCTGCCGCTGCAGTGTGGCTGGGTTGCTCCGGGAAGCCCGAGGCCTCTGGGTAGTGCGCTTTCTCAGGGTGGGTCCCTATTGCCCTGATGGATTGCCCTCTCACCCCTGCTGGGTTACTGTGGTTTCCTCATCAGCAGAAATGACTCCTTACCCACAATTGCATCAGTCTTTCCACAGATGAAGTGAATCACGTTGCACGATGTGGTTTCGGACCATGCCCTGTGCTCTGTGAGGGGCTGGCTGGGCCAGTGGGCTGGGGGCTGGGGTGGACTGTGCTTTGACTTGGACTTGGGAGAGGGAAGCAAAAGCCAGAAGGGGATTGCCAGGGGCGGTGGGGGGGGGCGGAGGGGAAATGGAGTTGGTGTGAGAGGATGTGGAACTCATTCTCATGGGCCTGAGAGGGGGCTGAACCAAGTGTCCAGTGACCCTGACCGCGACCGCATTGGGGAACCATACGGCTTACTCACCCCCAGCTCTACCACTACCTCCAAGAGGAAAAGAAATGAAGAGCACAAGCTGATTCATCCTCTAATGCGCTGCAGGGGAGGGGGCGGTGGGGACTGGGAGATGAGCTGGTTTCGTTTCCTCTTCTTTCTCTATTTTGAACTCCATGGCTTGCTTCCCCTTTAGCTAACATGTTGTGGCCACAGGCTGAGGGCTTCCAACCTCAAGGCCAATTTCTTTCCTCTCTCTGCTTCACAGCCTACAACTGCCCTTGGGTAGAAACTGTCTTCAAGGACTGTGAGGATTCCAGGGGGTGGATTCTTCCCAGAGGCAGAAAGAGGCATCCTACTCCCCATCCACAGCAGCAGGAACAATTCTGCCCGTTTCTCAGGTGGAGAGGATGAGTCCTCAGGGAAACGTGGCGAGTGCCTTGCTCTCCTCCTCTCTTTCTGAACCAACAGCACAGCCGAGCTCCGTATGTCAGAATTGTGGGATCCTCCGGGATCTGCTGGTGGGAGCGGGTGGCAGTGTCTTCTGTCCAGGGAGAGGAGGATGTGCAGAGGCTCAGAGTAAGGGCCCTGGAATGGGTCATGGTTTCAACCTTACCAACCTGAGCAGAAAAGACATGGGCGGTGACACATGGAGGTGTCACTGGAGCAGAGCAGCCCAAAACACAGGGTCTACACAGGCTAGATCATGCCTGGACCGGTGTGGATTTGCCTGAATGACAAACTCCTGTAAGCTACTGAAATCTGGGGGGCTGTTTGTTACATAGCATGGTCCATCCGGGCTTCCCAGGCGGCGCCTGCCATTGCAGGAGATGTAAGAGACACTGGTTAGATCCCTGGGCCAGTAAGATCCCCTGGAGGAGGGCATGGAAACCCACTCCAGTATTCTTGCCTGGAGAATCCATTGACCAGAGGAGCCTGGTGGGCTATGGTCCATAGAGTTGCAAAGAGTCAGACACGACTGGAACGACTTAGCAGGCATGCACACACACAAGCATGGTCTATCTATCCTGACTCCATAAATGCAAGCTCAGGAGATTGACCTTGATCTTGGAGGCCATGGGAAGTGAATAATAAAGTCTTAGAATGGCAGTGCCTATACCCCACACTGGGGCTAAGACCGAGCTCTGTCTTCCCTCTAGATTGTAGGTTCATGGATGCAGTGATATGGTGGTTGTTTTTTTTTTTTTTTCTCCATCATTGAGTATATCTGGAGCCTGGGATCGTGCCTGGTATGAAATAGATGCTCATTAAGAATTTGTTTTCTCCCTTCCTGCCCCCAGTTTCTTTCCTCTCCAATTTCTTCTCCTTGTGGACACCATTCACTGCCTCCTTCATTCTTTAATTTTGTCCAAAAATATTTTTGAAGCATCTATTACATCCCAGGCACTGTGCTTTGCATGTATTATTTCAGTTTTATGCCAATCTTGACAAAGAGGCACTTATCCCATCTTCCAGATGAGAAGCTCTCTCCCTTTCTCTCCATCTGCTTCCTTCCTTTGGTGTTTTCATCTTTATTGGGAGCTCCTTGGGGGCAGCAGACAGAGCAACAGAGAGAGAGAGAGAGACAGAGAGAGAGAGAGAGAGAGAGAGAGAGAGAGAGAGAGAGAGAGAGAGAGAGAGGGAGAGCCAGGATGCTTCTAAATAGGGCAAATCTAGGTTCTTCCCTCCAGGAACTTGACTTGGTGGGGGTTGTGCCATGTCAGTAGATGGGTGCCATCCTGCATGGTACTCCACCAGAAACACGCACAGCACCTGTGACACAGGGAGAACCCTTGAGCTGGGACTTTAGACGTGTCCCTGGAGGACAAGGTTGGGAGTGGGGTGGACCGGGGACTTTGTGGGAATTCCCACAAAGATGAAAAGTAATGAAGCAAGTAAATTATTTATTGAGGGAAAAGAGTACAGTACATGTGAGAGTTGGACCACAAAGAAGGCTGAGCACCAAAGAATTGGGGCTTTTGAACTGTGGTGTTGGAGAAGACTCTTGAGAGTCCCTTGGACTGCAAGGAGATCAAACCAAGCAATCTTAAAGGAAATCAACCCTGAATGTTCATTGGAAGGACCAATGCTGAAGCTGAAGCTCCAATATTTTGGCCACCTGATGCAAAGAGCTGACTCACTGGAAAAGACCCTGATGCTGGGAAAGATTGAAGGCAAGATAAGGGGAAGGCAGAGGATGAGATGGTTGGATGGCATCACTGACTCAATGGACATAAGTTTGAGCAAGCTCTGGGAGATAGTGAAGGACAGAGAAGCCTGGTGTGCTGCAGTCCATGGGGTTGCAAAGAGGACATGACTTAGTGACTAAACAGCAAAAACAACCTGTGGCTAGACACATGGGCAGACTCAGATGGAAAGTCCCTGAGTCTCACTCTCATGGCAGTTTGAATTACTTTTATGGGGCATTTCTTCCAGGTTTCCTGAGGTCAGTTGTTTTGATTTGCTTGGTTCTCAGTCCATATTTCAGAGAGGGCAATGGCACCCCACTCCAGTACTCTTGCCTGGAAAATCCCATGGACGAGGAGCCTGGAAGGCTGCAGTCCATGAGGTTGCTAAGGGTCAGGCACGACTGAGCGCCTTCACTTTCACTTTTCACTTTCATGCATTGGAGAAGGAAATGGCAACCCACTCCAGTGTTCTTACCTGGAGAACCCCAGGGACGGGGGAGCCTGGTGGGCTGCCGTCTATGGGGTCGCACAGAGTCGGACACGACTGAAGCGACTTAGCAGCAGCAGTCCATATTTGGTGTATCTCATTTTCCTTCCATGTATGTGGAGGCACCTCTTAGCTAAGATGGATTTTATTGAAAAGGCCTGTGGGTAGAGCATCTCTTGACATCACTCTCCCTTTGATCTCCAAGGAACTTTTCTGCACACGTGTGTTTCAGGGGGTCTTCTGACTCTGAGAATAAGAAATATGTGGTCTGGGCAGGGCCCAGCCTCTCCCTTAATTGTCCTGCTATTCTAATCCACAGGGAGTGAATCTCCAATGGCTTTACCCTGGGGCAGGGGGAAAGGGACCATCTCTCTCCTGCATGGTAAAAATTTGGCTTATTTAGGGAACAGTCACGGACTCAATATGACTGGAGTGTAAAGCCAGTAAGGAAGATTTCCTGGAGGTCGGGTAGGAAGAGCGGATAGAACCTGTGTTGTGACATTTAAAGACTTAAGGTCAATGTATGGCACAAACCACTATAATATTGTAATTAGCCTCCAATTAAAATTAAAAAAAATTTGTAAAAAAATAAAGACTTAAGGGGCTTCTTCATCCTCGGCCAGCAGAGCCAGGAAGTGAAAGGACCTGCTCAGCTGTTGGGCAAGGTGGGCAGGTGGGGGCTGGGGAATGAGGGGGTGGGGGACTGTGGGGCTGGGGTGGAAGGATGAGGAGGGGGCTGAAGGAGTTATCTTGGCACTGAGACCCTGGCCTCCTTGTCCTGGAGGCAATTAACCGCCTTGCAGGAACTCTGGCTGCCTGGGGTGGGGGCATTAAATATTTATGAGTGAGTGCCGCTCCTGATGTTTTCTGAGCAATAACTTTTCATGATGTGTGTTTGGCGAGCTTGGCAGCTGCCCCTCCGGGGCTGCCGGCGCATTAATCCCGCTGGTGGTCCCTCCCACCACGCTCTTAGCTGTAAGTTTGCCCTGATATCAGGAGATGGAGCAAGGCCTGCTCTGCGTGGTGGTGGGGTGCTGGGGTGGGAGACTGGAGGAGGGGTGCCAGCAGGGCAGGGGGACAGGGGTGCTCCCATCTGGAGCTGACAGGAAAGGCTGAAAACCCTAAATCTCACTCATGCCTTACCTTCTCTCGCTGATGTCCTCCGGGCTGCTGAGCCTTGAGGACCCTGAGCAGGGGTGCGTAGCCATCACTGGGGCATGGTGGTGGCTCTCTGTGGGACCTCAGTGATGCACCTCCAGTCTCCAGACCCTGGCCCACGCTGACTGTTAGGATGTGGTGCGGGGCCGGTGTGTGCTGAGGTCCTGGGGGTGTCGCCGCAGCCCTGCTGGTGGGGACAAAGCCCCTCAGGGTCCCTCTCTCTGTCCTCACTCAACCAGGACGCATGTAAGGAACAGGCTTGGCTTCATCTGCGGATTCCCGCTTAGCAGCAGGCAAGCTCTTGAGCCCCTCTGAACCTCCACTTCCCCATCTGTAGAATGGAGCTTTGAAATTGTGGTGAGATTACAGTGCTCTGAGGATAGTGTTAGGTCAAAATATGGCCCTTCCCCACAAGTGCCCTGAAGGGTCTTCATGGCAAAGGAGACAAAATGGCCAAAGGGATACATTACAGCATTGGCACCTTGGTGCCTGGGCAGGTGTAGGGCTCCTGGAATCCCTGCCCTTCACTTATACAAGGGCCCAGATCTGAGTGTTGCTCTGTCCTGTAAGAGGGGTGGGAATAATTGGGGGACAGGGGGCAGACAGAAGGCAGGAGAGGGCACCTCCTCGTGGCACCGAACCTAGTAGCCCAGCCAGTCCGAGGCCCTCTAGGCCAGGAGAGAGGGTCTGGCCCAGACACCGAGGAAGGATGAGGGAGGGGAGGAGCAGCTCTTCCTTTGCCCCAGACCACCCTCTTCTCATCTTTCAGGAGGGAGGGGTGGGCAGAGCGCGTCAGAGTTGGGGAAGGATTTCTGAGCTCTCCTGAAAACGGGGTCTCCAAGGGGCAGCCAAGCCCCAGCTGGATATGGTGTGACCTGGAGGGGCCCTCCTGGGGGATTAATAGGGTGAGGAGGGGAGGCCTGAACCAGAAGAGCTTTTCAATATTGATGAAAACTGGTTAAGCAGATTTCAAAAGCAGGTTAAAGGAAATACCTTCAATTACATTCAGTTCAGTCACTCAGTAGTGTCCGACTCTTTGCAACCCCATGGACTGCAGCTCACCAGGCTTCCCTGTCTATCACCAACTCTCGGAGCTTGCTCAAACTCATGTCCATCGAGTCAGTGATGCCATCCAACCATCTCATCCTCTGTCATCCCCTTCTCCTCCCACCTTCAATCTTTCCCAGCTTCAAGGTCTTTTCAAATGAGTCAGTTCTTCACATCAGATGGCCGAATTATTGGAGTTTCAGCTTCAATATCAGTCCTTCCAATGAATATTCAGGACTGATCTCCTTTAGGATGGACTGGTTGGATCTCCTTGCAGTCCAAGGGACTCTCAAGAGTCTTCTCCAGCACCACAGTTCAAAAGCATCAATTCTTCAGCGCTCAGCTTTCTTTATGGTCCAACTCTCACATCCATACATGACTACTGGAAAAACCATAGCCTTGACTAGATGGACCATTGTTGGCAAAGTAATGTCTCTGTTTTTTAATATGCTGTCTAGGTTGGTCATAGCATTTCTTCCAAGGAGCAAACATTTTTAAATTTCATGGCTTCAGTCAACATCTGCAGTGATTTTGGAACCCAGAAAAATAAAGTCTGTCACTGTTTCCATTTTTTCCCCATCTATTTGCCATGAAGTGATAGGACTGGATGCTGTGATCTTAGTTTTCTGAATGTTGAGCTTTAAGTTAACTTTTTCATTCTCCTCATTCACTTTCATCAAGAGGTTCTTTAGTTCTTCTTTGCTTTCTGCCATAAGGGTGGTGTCATCTGCATATCTGAGGTTATTGATATTTCTCCTGGAAATCTTGATTCCAGCTTGTGATTCATCTAGGCCAGAATTTCACATGATGTACTCTTCATATAAGTTAAATAAGCAGGGTGACAACATACAGCCTTGATGTACTCCTTTCCTAATTTGGAACCAGTGTGTTGTTCCATGTTCAGTTCTAACTGTTGCTTCTTGACCTATATACAGATATCCTAGGAGGCAGGTCAGGTGGTCTGGTATTCCCATCTCTTTCAGAATTTTCCACAGTTTGTTGTGATCCATACAGTCAAAGGCTTTGGCATAGTCAATAAAGCAGAAATAGATGTTTTTCTGGAATTCTCTTGATTTTTTGATGATCCAACGGATGTTGGCAATTTGATTTTTGCATCCTCTGCTTTTTCTAAGTCCAGTTTGAACACTTGGAAGTTCACGGTTCACGTACAGTTGAAGCCTAGTTTAGAGAATTTTGAGCATGACTTTGCTAGCTAGATCAGTGCAATTGTGCTGTAGTTTGAACATTCTTTGGCATTGCCTTTCTTTGGGATTGGAATGAAAACTGACCTTTTCCAGTCCTGTGGCCACTGCTGAGTTTTCCAAATTTGCTGGCATATTGGGTGCAGCACTTTCACAGCATCATCTTTTAGGATTTGCAATAGCTCAACTGGAATTCCATCACCTCCACTAGCTTTGTTCTTAGTGATGCTTCCTAAGGCCCACTTGACTTCACATTCCAGGATGTTTGGCTCTAGGTGTGATCACAGCATTATGGTTATCTGGATCATGAAGATCTTTTTTTGTACAGTTCTTCTGGGTATTCTTGCCACCTCTTCTTAATATCTTCTACTTCTGTTAGGTCCATACCATTTCTGTCCTTTATTGTGCCCATCTTTGTATGAAATATTCCCTTGGTATCTCTTATTTTCTTGAAGAGATCTCTAGTTTTCCCATTTTATTGTTTTCCTCTATTTGCATTGATCACCGAGGAAGGCTTTCTTATCTCTCCTTGCTATTCTTTGGAACTCTGCATTAAAATGGGTATATCTTTCCTTTTCTCCTTGCCTTTTGCTTCTCTTCTTTTCTTAGCTATTTGTGAGGCCTCCTCAGACAACCATTTTGCCTTTTTGCATTTCTTTTTCTTGGGGATGGTCTTGATCACTGCCTCCTGTACAATGTCATGAACCTCAATCCATAGTTCTTCAGGCATTCTGTCTACCAGATCTAATCCCTCGAATCTATTTGTCACTTCCACTGTATAATCATAGACCTGTCTCCTGACTTCCCTGGTGGCTCAGATGGTAAAGTGTCTGCCTACAATGCGGGAGACCTGGGTTCAATTCCCTGGGTCGGGAAGATCCTCTGGAGAAGGAAATGGCAACCCTCTCCAGTACTGTTGCCTGGAAAATCTCATGGATGGGAGAGCCTGGTAGGCTACAGTCCATGGGGTCACAAAGAGTTGGACACGACTCTATAATCATAAAGGATTTGATTTAGGTCATACCTGAATGGTCTGGTTTTCCCCACTTTCTTTAATTTAAGTCTGAATTTGGCAATAAGGAGTTCATGATCTGAGCCACAGTCAGATCCCGGTCTTATTTTTGCTGACTGTATAGAGCTTCTCCACCTTTGGCTGCAAAGAATATAATCAATCTGATTTTGGTGTTGACCATCTGGTGATGTCCATGTGTAGAGTCTTCTCTTGTGTTGTTGGAAGAAGGTGTTTGCTATGACCAGTGTGTTCTCTTGGCAAAACTCTGTTAGCCTTTGCCCTGCTTCATTTTGTACTCCAAGGCCAATTTGCCTGTTACTCCAAGTATCTTTTGACTTCCTACTTTTGCATTCCAGTCCTCTATAATGAAAAGGACATCTTTTGGGGGTGTTAGTTCTAGAAAGTCTTGTAGGTGTTCATAGAACCATTCAACTTCAGCTTCTTTAGCATTACTGGTCAGGGCATAGACTTGGATTACTGTGATATTGGATGGTTTGCCTTGGAAATCAGAGAAGGCAATGGCACCCCACTCCAGTACTCTTGCCTGGAAAATCCCATGGATGGAGGAGCCTGGAAGGCTGCAGTCCATGGGGTCGCTAAGAGTCGGACACGACTGAGCGCCTTCACTTTCACTTTTCACTTTCATGCATTGGAGAAGGAAATGGCAACCCACTCCAGTGTTCTTGCCTGGAGAATCCCAGGGACGGGGAAGCCTGGTGGGCTGCCGTCTATGGGGTCGCACAGAGTCGGACACGACTGAAGCGACTCAGCAGCAGCAGCAGCCTTGGAAATGAACAGAGATCATTCTGTCATTTTTGAGATTGCATTCAAGTACTGCATTTTGGACTCTCTGTTGACTATGAGGGCTACTCCATTACTTCTAAGGGATTCTTGCCCACAATAGTAGATATAATGGTCATCTGAGTTAAATTCACCCATTTCAGTCCATTTTAGTTCACTGATTCCTAAAATGTCGGTGTTCACTCTTGCCATCTCCTGTTTGACCACTTCCAACTTGCCTTGATTCATGGACCTAACATTCCAGCTTCCTATGCAATATTACTCTTTAAAGCATCAGACTTTATTTCTATCACCAGTCACATGCACAACTGGGTGATGTTTTTGCTTTGGCTCCGTCTCTTCATTCTTCCTGGAGTTATTTCTCCACTGATCTCCAGTAGCATATTGGGCACCTACTGACCTGGGGAGTTCATCTTTCAGTGTCCTATCTTTTTGCCTTTTCATACTGTTCATGGGGTTCTCAAGGCAAGAATACTGAAGTGGTTTGCCATTCCCTTCTCCAGTGGACCACGTTTTTTCAGAACTCTTCACCATGACCTGTCCGTCTTGGGTGGCCCTACACGGCATGGCTCATAGTTTCATTGAGTTAGACAAGGCTATGGTCCATGTGATCAGATTGGTTAGTTTTCTGTGATTGTGGTTTTCCTCCTGTCTGCCTTCTGATGGATAAGGATAAGAGGATTATGGAAGCTTCCTGATGGGAGAGACTGACTGAGGGGAAAACTGGGTCTTGTTCTGATGGGTGGAGCCATGCTCAGTAAATCTTTAATCCAATTTTCTGTTGGTGGGCGGGGTTGTGTTCCCTCCCTGTTGTTTGACCTGAGGCCAAACTATGGTGGAGGTATTGAAGATAATGGCGGTGTCCTTTGCAAGGTCCTGGGACTGGTCCAGGGAATATTTGGGACTGCTCAAAAGAATGACTTAGAACAGTGTGGAACCAGGAGGGAGAGGAGGAAAGGGGTGCTGCTTTTGCAGTCACCCCAACCCTGGCTTCAGCTGGAGGGGTTGGGGGAGGAGGACGAGATCCCCAGAACCACGCTGCCAGGCTGCAGTAGTCCTGGCTTCACATCTGTAAAGTTAGTCCCTGATTATGAGATTGTCTTGTTAGCTGATGGAGCCTTTGGAGCATCTTTGAGGCACAGTGCGGGGAGGTGATGGAGAGAGCCTGTGCCCTCAGCCAGTCTGGAAACTGAGAGCCAGCAGCATTGCTGGCCGATCGGTAACTCTCCCTGCACCTTCTCCTGTCCCTCAGCCAATTGTTTATAAAACAACCAGGGGGATCCTTTAAAAAAATCTCAGATTTGTGTATGCCGCTACTTAAAACCCATCAATGGCTACCCCATGTTGTTAGGATAGAGCCCCTAATTATTTCCTTGGCCTTCAATGCCCCACCAAGTTCTCCACCCTTAAAGGCCCCCTCATTCCAAGCTCTGTGCCCTTCCATCAGCATCCAGCACACAGTCTTCCTGGCCTCAGGGTCTTTGTTCCTGCCCTTCCCTTTGCCAGGAATGTTTGCCCACTTAATTCCTCCTCATCCCTCTCAGGCCTCTCAGGCCAGGCCAGGCCCTCTGTCCACTGATGAAAACACCCTGTCCTTCTTCCTTGAGGGTGTTAACCACAATTACAGTGAAACCATCAATTGTCTAATTCATCCTTGATTGTGCTTCCCAAGCTTAAATGTCAGCCTTGGGGTTGGGGGGAGGGGTGTGAGTGGGCCATGTCAGTGTTAATCACCCTATAGTATTACATATTCATGGTATGATACATCTGAGAATATGAAAAACATTGGAATCAGATAAATCTGGGTTTTAAACCCAATTCTGCCGCTTACTAAGTGTGGGACCAGAGCATGAATCTTAAACTAAGAAGCCTTTATTCCCTCATCTATAAATTGAGGATACTGATCACTATCTGGGGCTTCCCTGGTGGCTCAGACAGTAAAGAATCTGCAAAAAAAAAAAAATCCTGCAAAGCAGGAGACCCGGGTTCAATCCCTGGGTCGGCAAGATCCCCTAGAGAAGGGAATGGCTACCCACTCCAGTACTTTTGCCAGGAAAACCCCATGGAAAGAGGTGCCTGGAGGGCTATGGTCCATTGGGTCATAAAGAGTCGGACGTGACTGAGTGACTAACACACTTCCCACACACATCACTATTTTCCTCATCACCTGTTGGGAGGACGAATCTAGCTACACCTGTGTGGGTTCTTGGCCATGTACTGTAGCCACCTAACAGCGGGTTTTGGCCACTTCCCTGTGCAGGCCTTCGCTCAGAGCCAGGCACAGTAGGGCCTGGGTTCCAGCCGCGTGGCCGGACCCTGGGGCCTGCGGAAGGGCAATGCTGATGCTAGCGGGAGACTCGCCCCCACCCACCTCCTCCAGCCGTGGGAACACAGCAGCTTTCAGGGGGAGGTGTGCGGTTTCACTTTCATAGTTTTCAAACAAGAAGACAAAAAGAGGAAAAATGAAACCACCCGGGAAAGTGGCAGGGGCCCACTTTGTCTGCAGCCTGACAGGTTTTGCTCGGCGGGCACAGCTGGCCTCAAGTATTTATTTATTTTTTAAGTCACTGACTCATGAGTCAGTCGGTTGGCTTGGTGGTAAGACGCAACCCGCTATCAAGGAAATAGCTGATGAACGACATGGCGTGGACACCGTGCCAACACACCGCTCCCGACTTCTGCAAATCCCTTGTTTTCGGGCCAGCACGGGCCAACTGGAGCTGCGGTTCCTCGCGCTGCGCTCCAGGAGCCACCGCCAAGCGCATCTGAAATCCTCAACAGTTGTCTCATGATTGCTGCTCGCCGCCAATGCGTGTTTGCTGTAATTACACCGTGTCTAAAGGAGAAGCACAAAAGACTTGTTGATTTTGGATGGGGGCTGACCTGGGCTCCTGGCAGAGTGCGGGCCGCCCCGGTGAGGACGTGACCAGCTGGGGCAGGTGCTGAACCAGGGCCATTGCAGCCCGGCCGCCTCAGCCTCGCCCTGCCACTGCCAGCTGACTCAAGTCGGCTTTCTTTGGAGAATCACCCGAGGGGAACAAAACGAGGAACTGGAGTTCCTATAAAAAGCAGCTCGCTCCTTCCTTCAGCCAAGTCCCCACATGATAATCATCTCTGAAGTGGGCCGCCCCTCCCTCCCAAGCCGCTAACCACGCTCATTGTCTGTCTCTTGTCTCTGCGAGGAAACAGCTTGGCTTCCGAGAGAGGCCTGTCCACCCTGGCTGGGGAGCGGCGGCCATCCCATCTGAGCCCGGCGGCTTCCTGCTTCCCCCACCCAGGCTGTGCTGGGCCGTTGAGAGGTCGGCCAGAATGTGCTGGAAAGGAGAGCGAGCTGGCTTGGAGCTGGGGACCCTGGCTACAGTTCAGAGGCCGCCGCTCATGTACTTAGTGACATGGACAAACTGCTTACCCTTGTGGGGGGTTCAGTTTCTCCATCTGTTATTTTGGGAGGTGGGGGTTGGGCTACAAGGTGGTTTCCAAACTCCATTGAAATGTCTTCCCAGGGAAATATTAGATAGAACCTCACTGCTGAAAGCAGAACTGCTGGATGGAGGTGGAGATTGCATCCCCCAACTCCAACCACCTAGCATCTCTAGCTAGGGGACCTCGGGGACCCTGGAGGAACCCCTGGGTACCGTGGAACACCATTTGAAAACCGTGGGCTCGGATCTCATAGGTCTGTGCCAGGCTTTGGGTTAGAAGAATCTGTGCCTGTTGAGGTAAAATCCTAGGGGTTGCCTTTGGCTCTGTCAGGTGAACCTGATTCCATCCTGGGATGGGGAGGGGGGATCATTTCAGCAGGAAGACGATAACCCATGGTTACAGCAACAACAACAAGAACAGTTTTGCTCCCGCTGAAGTTTCTTGAGCAACTGGCAGGCCGCCACGAATGTACTTAGGCGGAAAATCACCAGAAAAAAATGATATAATCTGACAGATTTTTCACAGGCTTAAATATTCATGAATTAAAGGAATTGGCAGAATTTTCTACATTATTAGCTTTCATCATGGCTGCAGGAGCAGTTGGTATACTGGCTGCTCTTCAAGATCCATTAATCTCGTCCATCATAAGAGCAGCCATTTTAAAATTAGCTATTTTTACTGAGTGATGGTGTACGGGGGAGATGGGAAAATGGAAATGCTATTCCAGTTTAAAGGTCCTCCTGCTCCTCACTTTGAAATCAGCAGGGGAAGCCAAACAGCATCTCTACAGGAAGAGGGTCAGTGTGACTCCAGGGCTGTGGAAATCGAAGCACAAGGTGGGATACAGGGCCCCTCTAGTTCCTTCACTAAGCACAGCCAGCCTTCCGTCTGCTGAACCCAAACTCTGGGCCAGGGACTGGGCAGGGAGTTTGAGACACCTTTCTGGGATGCTGAAACCAAGAGACCCAAATAGGAATTTCTGGGTAAAGATGACATTTTGATAAAAGTCTTGCTACCAGATAGCACTCGGGGTGCAGGACTGCAGAATGGCCAAGTAATAATATTCATCATTTGTGGAATGTGTACTGTAAGCTGGATACTGGGTACTGGGAGGTATCTATCTACTGGACGGTACCTACCTTCCAAGATTTTTGATGCTAGAGTGAGATGGTGCATGGTTATTATATATATATATGAAACAAATCAAGAGAGGTCAAGTCAGTTACCCGAGGTCTCATAGCCAGTGAAAGGCAGGGTCATGATTCAAAGCCAAGCCTGTATGTCCCCAAAGGTAGAGTGTTATAACTGCTGGCCTATGGCACTGTGGAGGATCATTCTCTCAACACATCCAGAATCTGCTAGGAGGAAGCTGCTTCTTTCAAATCATAGAGCAAACTTGTGGATCAGATCATTCCTACAGAAACTTGAAATCAATAGGTTAATTTCTTCCTCCCTCCCTCCCTTTCTCCTTCCATCCTTCCTTCTCTCCTCCCTTCCTTCCCTCTATCCTTCCCCCTCCTGTTTTACAATGTAGGTTTTATTATTCTTCAGGTATGGTAAAGCCAGCAGTTCAGAAGATGATTGCTGTTGAAAAGGTAGATTATTACTCACAGTTCCCCAGAGGAGGGCAGGCCATGCCACAAGGGGCTATGTGGGGAAGTACCAGGGTAGATCAGGAGGCAGGAGTGAGGGGAAAATGTGGGCGAGAGTCTTTACTGTGGTTTCCAAGGGAAGGAACAAATGAGGCAAGCTAAGCAGGTTTAGGATTTGCTAGTTAGAATGATTTCAGCAGTGCTCTGGGGTGCAGGGACTGACCCTAACAATCTGGTACCTGGCCCCTGGGGTGAGGAGGGAAAGTAGGTAGTGACCCAAAGTGTGAAAGCCTGAAAAAGGAGGTAGCTGGGGGGCAGGGTAAGGGGATGGGTGGAAAGAGGGACTGGCTGGTTTGCATATGAAACTCATACTATCTCAGAGTTTACTAGCCTTGGGAGCTGCAGACTCTTCAGGGCCAGCAAAGCCCCAGATTTCAAAGCATCAGAAAGTCAGGGGGAAAAAAGACATGATTATTATGCTCACTCTTACTCATCCATCTATCCATGCATCCATCTGACTATCCAGTCATCCATGTATTTATTGAGTTTCTGCTATGCGGGGTGCTGACTTAGGCACCTCTGTAGGCCTTGCTCTGATTCTTCAGTACGAGGCTGAAATCTGCATGCTCAGGAGAGCCTGTTCCTTGCCTACCAGCCTCATCTCAGAGGCAGAGCTTCCGGGAACCAGGATTTCCTCGGTTCACTTTCTGTATGCAGGTCTGCCTTGTTGCACATGAGCCAGGGCTCAAGGAATTGCAAAGAGGTACTCTGTTTAGGTGCTATCCAAAATATTTAACAATGCAGAGGCAGAGGAGCTAAGTAGATGCACAACCAGATGGGTGCATTTGGTTGAACGTCACCTGCCTGGGTGAGACCAGACCCTGCTGTGCTGCTGGGGGTGGGGTGGGGTGGGAAAGGGGAGGGGGAGTGGCGGAGGTGGGGACCGAGACAGTGTCAGTGCTCCCTGTCTGCCGACATGGGATCAGCAATTGCTCTGCATCTCAGGATATTTCTTTGTTGCTGAGGAGTGAAAACTGCAGACAGATTGAGTGGGGGAGCTGGCATTTGGGTAGCAGTTCTCACGTTTATCATCAACAATAATGATGATTAGTCATCATAATAATTAATAATTATTTACACTTGTATGGTGCTTATTTGTGGAGTATTTACTCCATGCCAAGTGCTTTTAAAACAGCTTATAATTGTAGCCAAAATTTACCGAGCTCTGCCGGAGGCCAGTCACTTCTGTGCTTAGAACTGTCTGGACATCACCGTGGTTAATCCACACATCATCCCTGTAAGGCAAGGATGTAATCTCCCTTTTACAGGTGAGGAAAGAGGTTAAGTCTCAGAGAGGTTAAGTTACCTATCCAGGGTGACACAGTGAGTAAGTGGAAGAGGTGGGTCTCAAAATTCAGTCTGTCTGACTTCCTCTCAGTTCTCTCCTTGCCCAGCCTAACCCTTGGGCCTGTACATTCTTGTTCCTATGGGATCAAAGAGAAGGGTCAGGGCCTGGGGCTGTAGGCACAGGTGTTCAGGCACTGGGGGGCTCCTTGAGGAGGGGCTCTTTCCCTCCTTTTTTTACCTTTCTATTCTTGATTGCCCATCTTAGATTTATTCTCCCACTTTCTTATCCATTCCTCATTCATGACTAAATCGGTTCTCCAGTCCCTCTTTCCACGATTCTTCCCAACTGTGCTCTGCACCTCTGAAACCACCCACTCCAGTTTTCTGGGGACACAGGAAAAATTGTAACAATCATGTATAAGCCCTGGGGCTTTCAACTCATCAACAGAGGTGAAGTGCCTGTTGCTGCCAGAGAGGGACCCTCTCCAGGAAGGAAGTAAAGGTGGATCCAGGGGTGCCTTTCCTCAGCAGGAACATTGTTTCTGCTCCCCAATACTGCTGGTGCTCACAACAGTTCTGTGGCATGAACAGGAGGGAAGGTGGTGCTGCTGGTACTAGGTGGGACATACAGGTCTCTGCTCAGCTTCCTCATCTGCAAAATGGGCATAACAACACCAACCTAATGTGAGCTCGAGCTCAGTTGCTTCAGTTATGTCCAATGCTGTACGACCCTATGAACGGTAGCCCACCAGGCTCCTCTGTCCATGGGATTCTCCAGGCAAGAATATTGGACTGGGTTGCCATGCCCTCCTCCAGAGGATGTTCCTGTCCCAGGGATCAAACCCGCGTCTCCTACACCTCCTGCACTGCAGGCAGATTCTTTACCACGGAGCCACTGGAGAAGCCCCGTGGTTTTCAGTGAGGCTTAAACATGTCAGTGTATTTCCCAGACCACAGCAAGCACCATATAAACACTGACTATGATTGTTGTATTGGTTACCATTGTTGTCATTGCTTTGCATTCTAGCTATGTGACTCTGGGTTTACCTGACTTCATTTCCTCCTTTTTAAAACAGGGATATAAAAATTGCCACTTGGGGTCTTGGGAGGTATTTCACATAAAGCACCTTGCACAGTGGGGTTCCCAGGTAGCGCTAGTGGTAAAGGACCTACCTGCCAATGCAGGAGACTTACGAGAGACATGGGTTTGATCCTTGGGTTGGAAAGATACCCTGGAGGAGGGCATGGCAACCCACTCCAGTGGTCTTGCCTGGAGAATCCCATGGACAGAGGAGTCTGGGGGGCTACAGTCCATAGGGTTGCAGAGTTAGACACGACTGAAGCGACTTTGCACGCATGCACACCTTGCACGGTGCCCACCTCTCAATAGGTGCAAAGTTAACCACCATTCTCTTTCCCCTCTCCTCTTCCCCATTCACATGTATCGATTAGCACTAAGGCCCAGGGAGGTGGTTTCTGCGGCTGTCGCAGCAAGCCAGTGATCAGTCTAGAAATAAAGCCTCAGACTAGACTGGGTTGGCAGAAAATGCCTGTCTTTGTTGCTCGGTCTACATTTTGACTGCACTTCGGCTAAATCTGTTTGTCCCCAGTGGTCTTGGCTCTCTCAATCCCTCCTCAATCTGTGTATACCTACCAATTACTTGGCGGAGAAGAGTCCGGCACAGTTCTGAAACACAGGGACATTCGGAGCTTCATGGGTTTCCTCCGGCAGGATTATGGTGCAGGCATTAAAGTCTTTAGCAAGCTACAAAAGAAAGGTAGCACGGAAATGATAAATATTCTTTCTGAGCTCCATTAATTCCTGTCTTTAGGCGGGACTGCACCAGGAGGCTGACTCATCCCAGGTGGTGAGGCTTCCGTGGGGGCTCATCTCCCACCACTGTGTCTGCCTCCCTGTAGAGCCCACCACCCTTTTTCTTCCTGTGGGGTCCAGATTGTCATTGCAGAAGGGGCCAGATGCAGAACTCTCCAGAGCTAAAGCTCCCCACCCTCTCCCATTGCTTAGCCATATGGCGGAGCACAGCAGCGCAGTGGGTGCTGGGTCCCCAGGCCACCTTTCTGCCCAGGGAACCTCTAAGAGCTCAAGCGTCTTTGCACATGAGGCCTGTAGGTGGCAGCGACTCCCGGACCCAAGAAGATAATCTGTGTTGGGGAGAGGGGTTGAGCCTGGAAGCAGGCTTGACTTGGAAACACCTGGGGATTACAGGTGGAGCTTGGACTCAGTCTGGAAGGCTAATCAAGAAAGCATATCAACACTAGAAAGGGCAAGACTAGGAGGAAAGTTGTGAAAAGGTGGCTGTAAACCCAGACTGCCTAGTTTAAACACTTGCTCTGTTGCTTTCTGGCTATGTGACCAAGAGCAAGTTGCTTCCCCTGATCCCCTGCGCCGCAGTTGCTCCATCTGTAAAATGGGAATCATGGAGTAAGCAACTTAAAGGATTGTTTAAAGGCTAGATTAGAAATTACTTGTCAAGGTAACTAATAAAGACTAAATCTATGCTCAAAGTCCCCTTCATCAAACAATGAGTAGTGCTGTAGAAAACTACCGTGGCTGCATTGTCTTCTCCAAGCCTGGGTCACAGAACCACGGGTCCAGAACCCAGGTTACAGGCTGGGTAAGGGGACAGGACCTGAGAGAGCTGACCTGTGCACTGGCCTGGCAGCTCCTTCCTTCCCAACCCTGCCAGGCTTACTGCTACTGCTACTGCTAAGTCACTTCAGTCGTGTCCGACTCTGTGCGACCCCACAGACGGCAGCCCACCAGGCTCCCCTGTCCCTGGGATTCTCCAGGCAAGAACACTGGAGTGGGTTGCCATTGCCTTCTCTAATGCATGAAAGTGAAAAGTGAAAGTGAAGTCGCTCAGTCGTATCTGACTCTTAGCGACCCCATGGAGTGCAGCCTACCAGGCTCCTCCGTCCGTGGGATTTTCCAGGCAAGAGTACTGGAGTGGGGTGCCATTGCCTTCTCTGGCCAGGCTTAATCCTTAGGCATTGAAGTCCTGGGCCTGCCATGCTGGCTCCTGACTAGGTGGGGGAGGGTGGGGACAGGGAGAAAGGAAGCTAAGGACAGGCTGCTTTCCACACAGTGAGCTCTTGACAGCACCTTTTCATTAAACCATCTCTTTTGAAAGGCTTCTGTCCCCAGCGTAATTGAGGCTTTGGTTCCCTTCACTGCTGTCCGCTTGTTTTCCAAAGAACTGCTTTGGTGCCCCTTGGAGCTTCTGACAGATTTTCAGAGCAACAATTAGGGAATCCAAAGACTGCGTGTGATGTAGCCTCTGCTCAGATGCCTGGTGTGCCTCAGGCCTTAGGACAGGTCGGGCTGGATGGGATCACAGACCTGCCTGCTTAGACCGTAGGGCTCAGTCTCAGGGATCCCAGGAAGTGAGGAGACTCTTTTGGTAGAAACATCTGCTGGGCTCAGGGGTCCCTAGCTCCCATCCTGTTTTTTCCATTCTTTCGTCTTTCCTTCCTTCCAGTATTGTACTGGCTTTGAACTTAAACGCCCTAGAAATACATTCATTAGGTAGATAGCACTTTTTATCAAGGAGGCTTTGGGCTCTGTCTGTAAAACAGCCACGAAGTCCAACAGCACAGGAACAGAGGCTTTGGCTGGCCCGTGAGGGCTTCAAAGGCTGCAGATCTGACTCCTAGTCAGTGACTGAATCCCCTTTGTAACCTCCTCTCCAAGTGGTGCTGGCCTCTCTAAACACGGGTGATGCAGAGCTCAAGACCTTCATAGGCAGCCAGTGATTATGTGTCGAGGTAGCTCGGATTGGTTGGTTGGTTCCAGGGACATGGGGATGAGGCCAGAAGCTGCACCTGTCCAGGGATATTTTTTTAAAAAATATTTATTTACTTATTGGCTGCCTCAGGTCTTGATTGTGGCAGGCAGGATCTTCGTTCGGGCGCACAGACTCTCTAGTTGAGGTGCACGTGCTCAGAAGTTGGGGCGCTCAGGCTTAGTTGCCTCGCAGCATATGGGATCTTAGTTTCCTGACCAGGTATTGAACCTGCATCCCCTGCACTGCAAGGCAGATTCTTAACCCCTGGACAGCCAGGGAAGTCCCCAGGGATATTGAAGTAGCACTATTATTTTCCATCAGGTGTGGGAGAGGGGTGGGGTTGCTGTAAATATGAAAAGGCTCAGTCCTGCCCTCCAGGAACCTGAGAAGCTCAGTAGAAACCTGTCTTGAGTCCAGCGCTTTGAGGGAACGGGAGACAGTTTGGGCATAGCATTAAGGGTGCAGGGGGTCATGAACTCTGTACTGAGAAAGGGCACTCACACCACATCCCACCCCATAATCTAACCTCAATCCTTAGAACTGCCCTGGGAGTTGGGTCTCATCATCTGCACTTCATGCCTGGAAAAAGGGGTGCCCAGGGAGGCTGTGTACCTTCCCCGGTTGCCAGAGGCCTGGCCCACTTTGTGGCTGTGTGTGGACTGGCTGAGGCAGGATCCTGGGCTGCTGCGCCATGCTTCGGTACCACCATTCGTGTGTGGGGGCCGCTTGCGTGTCTATCTGGTATTGGGCAACAGGACTTCCTGTTTATCTGTTGCCAGGGGCTCTTTCACCACCATTAAGCCTGCCCTCCTGGAGGCCGAGCGTGCTTCTCAATTCTTTCTGCATAATCGTTTGCTGGTTTCTTCAGGGATGGGTAGACTCCTGTCACCCAGAGCCATTTCCCCACCTGGGTTCCTTTCAGGGCCTGAGGGTGCCAAGAAGCCCTGAGCCCCTCCCAGGGGACCTCACCCCGCGACCTTGTGAGGCTGACTCACTCCCTTCCTGAGGCCAGCCACAGCCCCAGCTGCTGCCTTTGCAGCAGTTATCTTGCCCAAGGGCGCTCAGGTTTCTCTTTCTATCTCAATCCCCGTGTGGACTCAGAATCTTCAAATAGGGGGTAGTGGTATCAGACAGACCCAGAGGTGAACGCCAGCATCTGTTATTCTTTAGTTGTGTGATCTTGGGCAGGTCACTGCTCCTCTCTGAGCCTCAATTTCTTCAACAGTAAAACAAGAATAAAGATTAAAAAATCAGAATTAGTTAACACTATGACTTTACTGTCTCTGTATCAGGTATTATATATATATATTTTTGTCTGAAAAAAAAATCTTTGTTTGTCTTAGGTTTTGGAGAACATGCTGGCTATATTTTCTAGGTCTATATTTTTTCCTTTAGCACTTAAAAAAATTGGAATATAATTGCTTTACAATGTTGTGTTAGTTTCTGCTGTGCAACAACACGAATCAGCCATTTGTATATATATCCCAACCCTCTTGAGCCTTCCGCCTACCCCTCCACCCCCTCTTCAATCCCTCTAGGTCATCACAGAGCACCTAGAGTCTGTCGTAGAGAGTGAAGTAAGTCCGAAAGAGAAAAACAAATATTGTATATTAATGCATATATATGGAATCTAGAAAAATGGTACTGATGAATCTATTTGCAGGGCAGGAATAGAGGTGCAGAGATAGAGAGTGGACACAGAGGGGAACAGAGAGGTTGAGACGAATTAAGAAAGCAGCATTGATGTGTACACACTGCCATGTGTAAAACAGGTAGTTAGTGGGAAGCTGCTATATAACACAGGGAGCTCATATCAGGTGTTGTTCTAAGTACTTTATACACATTGTCTCATTTAATCACTGTAACAACCATATGACATTAGTCATAGTTTTGAACCCCTATATTTTAGATGAGTTAAGTGAGATCACACAAGCAGTTATGGCAGAGGTGGGATACAGGAGGAGTCAGGTCTATAGTCCTTATAGCTGTGCTATGTCTCAGGGATGCACATGTTTGTCTAATAAATTATGTCTCCTTTCCCACATAAGGAATAAATGTAATGATGTTTGTATGTGCCCTGTGCTGAGCTTGGCATATAATAGATGCTCTTTAAATCTTCCTTGTCCTCCTTGTCCTCTTCTGGCTCCCCCACCCCTTTCTTTCTTGCCCCCCATGTGGACACACCTTATGGCTACAGCAAGGGGGCCAACAGGCTGTGTTTGAGGAAGGCTGGTGGGATAAGCCTGAGCCAGTGTCTCACACTTCCCGCTGTCCCTCTGCATCGGGGACAGCCAGCAAGCAGTTCAGCACACCAGCAGGCATGGGCCCAGTGTCCCTGGAGCTGACACACATCTCTGTTTCCCAGAGGAGTAGGAGGGTGTAGCAACTGTCCATGGGAGGCTGTCAGTAGGCCTGGGGTCACAGGGTTCCTCCCATATCCTCTGGGAAGGTTGTCTGCCTCTGTTTACATCCATTTCCCCATGGACAAGCTGGAGGTTAGAGATCATGTGGCATGGCATCTGACTATAAAGGGGAGAGCTGACAAGGTACAGACCCAGCCACTGGGATCCACCGGGGAGACTTCCATTTCGTCCCACAACCATGTAGATAACCAAGGCCTTAGGTAGAATTCGTACTTTCCTAATCTCTTTCTTTTGGTTTCTCAAACCCTCAAGCAGCTCAACCCCAAGGGGCAGCCAGTTACAGTTCCCCACAGACAGACCCAAGCCTGCTGGAACTCTGGGGAAGTTTCAAGAACCAGTTTGACCACAAAACCGAGAAGCAGGTCTGTTAGGCCCTATCTGGACAGAGTGGTCATGGTAGCTGTCAGATGGGGATCCAAATTAGTCATGGGAGGAACAGAAGCCAGGCTGGGGGTGGAAGCAAGCCCCGATGGGCTCTGCTCCAGGGCCTGGGATCCAGCTGGGGCAGAAGCAGAGGCTGTGTTGCAATTTCACTGCAGATCAACTGGGCCATCTCTTGTGGGTGGCACTGCGCAGGGCTGCCAACCCTTGTGTGTTTTTTTTCATAGATACAGAGATGCTATCACATGGCCCAACTGCCTTCAGCATCGTGCTGTGAGATGAAGCTGGAGGGAAGTTGTATGATAGGCATTCTTGGCCGAGCCAATGGCTCTGGCAGGGTGGGGTGGAGGGGGCCAAGGTGGAGCCAATGTTTGGACAAGTTGGAAGCAATTGTTGGAGGAGCCCTGAGCCAGAGGTCCCCCTCACTTCCGGTCAGAGTAGGCCCCTGGATCTGTTTTCAAGGGAAGAGGTTAACACTGACCACACCACCACCACCCCCATTTAAACTGTTGCTGGCTATGACACACAGTAACCAGCTCATCAGCCTGAGGCTGTCACCTTCTGTCTGGGATACACAGCGCCTGGAAAGGCAGTGAGGTGTGGTAGGAAGAACATCAGCTTTGGAATCTGACCAACCTGAAATTAAGTCTCAGGCTGACCTTGGGTAAATCGCTTAACTTCTCTGGATCCCATTTGACTCATCTCTGAAAAAAATAAAATAGTAACAATTTCTAGTCAGGATCCTTGTGAAAACTAATGATAATGTGGGAGGAGGGATGGCACATGTGCTGCTGCTGCTGCTAAGTCGCTTCAGTCGTGTCCGTCTCTGTGCGACCCCATAGATGGCAGCCACCAGGCTCCCCCATCCCTGGGATTCTCCAGGCAAGAACACTGGAGTGGGTTGCCATTTCCTTCTCCAATGCCTGAAAGTGAAAGTGAAGTCGTTCAGTTGTGTCTGACCCTCAGCGACCCCATGGACTGCAGCCCACCAGGCTCCTCCGTCCATGGGATTCTCCAGGCAAGAGTACTGGAGTGGGGGCCATTTGTAGGAACTCAGTAAAGGTTAAGCACTTTTCTTCCTCCTCGTACAAAACACACAGTCCTCCAGCCACTTCTAGGTTTATCCTCTTAATCTTGGTTATTGGCTGCAAGGCCTCTTTGCCTGGCTGCTTCTGCCTAGATCAGAGATCAGCAAACTTTCTCTGTGAAGGGCCATAGAGTAAATATTTTAGGCTTTGCAGGCCACATGGTGTGGTATCTATGGCAGCTACTCCTCTCTGCTATCATAGTGCAAAAACAGCCATAGATGGTTTGTAAATGAACTGATGTGCCTGTGCTCCAATAAAACTTTATTGGCAAAAACAGGCTGTGGGCCAGACTTGCCCATAGGCTGCAGCTGACCAACCCTTGGCCTACAATTTCAAGACTAAACACACCTGGTTATCTCCCAAAGGACTTCCCCAGGCTGGTTTCACTTTGTCCATTCAATAAGTTTTGTAATTCCTCTCTCAAATATTCCCCAATCCATTGAACAGGACTCCTTTTGGTCTTTGGCTCATAAAGTGTTAGGCTTGCCTCCAAAACTTTGCTTATGCTCTTTCCCCTTTTTTCCCATTTCCTCTCTACCCTTCTACATTCCACCTCCAATCAATCTTGCAGGTTGTCCTATAAAATAGAGGGCTCAAATCAAGGTCTCTTAAGTCACATTGGGTGAACATCCCTCAACATCCTTCAAGGCCAAACTCAGGCCACTGCCACAGTACCACTCCCTTTTCGGGTCTCCCACATCTGCGCCATTGATGCCAGCATGGCCCTCATGTGGCCCCTGGGTTGGACTGGTGTACCAGTTTCAGTGATAAGCCCTTGAGGCTTAGTCTTCAGCTTTCCTCCATCTAGCACATAACAACTTGCACTCTCACCCAGCTTGATATTTTCAGGAGTTCCTGTGTATATGGATCCAGAAGAGTCTCAGGCATTATCTCTGCATATATTGCCTATCTCTCATTCTCCTTATTCTTTCCTTCTGGAGCTTCAGTTGGTTGTAGCTTAACCTCTGCATTATATTTTCCTTGATTTTTATTTTTGTCCTCTCTGTTCCATTTTCTGTTTTGTTTTGCTCTTCCAATATAGTTGGGCAATTTCTTTAAATCTCTCCTCTAATTCAGTGATTCTTTATCTAGTCTGGTATATCCACTGAATTTTTAATTTCATAGATTATATTTTTCTCATTTCCAGAAGTTCTATTTGAGCCTTCATAAACACCTGCCTGTAAATTTTGGTAGTTTCTTATCCCTTTATCATTTGTCTTTGTTCTGTCTTTTAAGCCTTTAAGTTTTTCATACACAGCTATTTTATGATCTATCTTATTATTCTAATATTTTAAGTCTTTGAAGATCTAAATCAATGTTTTTCAAGTGAGGGCAATTTTTCTCCTTCAAGACATTTGGAAATGTCTGGAGACATTTTAGTTGTCAAAACTGGTGGTATCTGTGTGTGTGTGTGTGTGTGTGTGAGTGTGCACACACACTTCTGGCTTTTAGTGGGTGGAGGCCAGGTATTCTACTAAACATGCACAGGAGAGCCCTTATGGAAAATAATTATCTGGTCCCAAATGCCAATAGCTCTGAGGCTGAGAAATCCTGGTTGAAATCTGTGGCTTGTTGTCTCTGCTGACTCTAGTTCATGGTGACTCATTGCTTTGAGTTTGGGGTTTTTTTTGTTTTTCGCTGCTGCTAATTCGCTTCAGTCATGTCTGACTCTGTGCGACCCCATAGACGGCAGCCCACCAGGCTCCCCCGTCCCTGGGATTCTCCAGGCAAGAACACTGGCGTGGGTTGCTGTTTCCTTCTCCAATGCATGAAAGTGAAAGTGAAGTCGCTCAGTCGTGTCTGGGTCTTAGCGACGGCAGCCCACCAAGCTCCTCCGTCCATGGGATTTTCCAGGCAAGAGTACTGGAGTGGGTTTTGTTTTTTGGAGTTTGGCAAATCAAAGTGAGAACACTTTACTCGAGGATTTGTATTTGCTTCTTCTAACCACCAGGGGGCACTGCCAACCTGGGACCAATTCGCTCACTATTCTGGCTTGGGGGTTCTGCGTCACATAGGTAGCATATATTCAAACCCCAGACTTCCATGAGAACCGGCAATAAGAAAGTTTGTGTGTTAGACTTGGATGAGCTGGAGCCGACATCCATTTGCTGGCTTTGGATTTCTCTACATCAACTACTGAGTGAAGAGCTGAGCTTGGACTTAACAAATGTGGCTTGAGTATGACTTCCGTTCAGTCCACCCTGCCTCATGTGTGCGTGAATGTGACTATGCTATAGTATTTTGTCCTACATCATTTCCTAGAAGTAATTAGAAAATTTAAAAAATGCAAAACTTATTGTAGGAACAGTAGGTTCCTTAATCTTAGTACAGCTGGGCTAAACATGCAAATTATCTGGCCTGACTAAGGCCAGCCTCAGGGACACCATCACTCCCTTAACGTGATGGCATCCGCTGTGTGCTCAATGATGAGGGGAGGAATGATATTAAATACAGGCACATCACGCTGACATTATGTTGTCAGAAATCGCTTTTCAAAGTGAAGCTTAGTAAATCATCTATGTGTGTGCTATGGCGCTTCAGTTGTAGTGAAGCATCTTGTGTCTCCTGCATTGGCAGGCAGGTTTTTTACCATTAGCGCCACCTGGGGAATCCCAAGTCATCTACGCTGCAATAAAACAAAAATAAGGTAAGGTTTAGAGAGCATCTTGCAATACAGTCCCTCCTCCACAGTTTCAAAATCCAGAGAGATCTCAAACATCAAAAGCTGATTTTGTCAGATTAGCACGAGCTCATTTGACTGGAGAATCTGACTTGGACTGACCTGTGGTTAACTAGTCTGCATATTTGATATGGACATTCATGCATTTTGCTACAGAAATATTGGGTATGTGCCTGATCATAAGGTGCTGCCCCAGATTCTGCTAAATCTCCTATATTCCCCGGTGGCTCAGTGGTAAAGAATCTGTCTGCAATACAGGAGCCACAGGAGATGCGGGTTTGATCCCTGGGTTGGGAAGATCCCCTGGAGGAGGGCCTGCAACCCACTCTAGTATTCTTGCCTGCAGAATCCCATGGACAGAGTAGCCTGTGGGTTACAGTCCATGGGCTTGCAAAGAGTCAGATATGACTGAAGTGACTTAGCATACATGCATGCACTGTATGAGATATAGACTCTGTCCACTAGCACCAACTAAAATCATAAAACTTCTGATTTCCAAAACACGCATGGCTGTCAGGGTCCTGTAAGGGTTGGCATCCTATGGGATTAAGTTTGAAGGAAAAGATTCCCTCAACCCCTACTCTCACAAGCACCACACCTGTAAGAATACATTTGAACACACAATTGTTGAATGTTTATGGTGCCCGTTGGATGACAGTAGGGACTGTATTTCCATGATTAGCAATGCATGATCATCACAAGGTGAATGTACAGGGATTTGAGTGGGATATGTTTCTTTGGGGGTTCTTTCACCCCTTGGACAATGCTGGACATGTAAAGAGGACAATATATATATATTCATTGCTGCTGCTGCTGCTAAGTCGCTTCAGTCGTGTCCGACTCTGTGCGACCCCATAGATGGCAGCTCACCAGGCTCCCCCATCCCTGGGATTCTCCAGGCAAGAACACTGGAGTGGGTTGCCATTTCCTTCTCCAGTGCACGAAAGTGAAAAGTGAAAGTGAAGTCGCTCAGTCGTGTCTGACTCTTCGTGACCCCATGGACTGCAGCCCACCAGGCTCCTCTGCCCATGGGATTTCAATGACTCCTTCATAAACCCTTAGTTAGCGTCAAAAAGTTTGTCAAGAAACCTTTATGTTTGTTTTCACAATGGCAGAAACAGTGCAGAAATATACTTTTATTATAAAAATAGTACTCAAAACATACAGTGTAACATAGGAAACTTCTCCTTTACCAAACACTCCTGATACCCTTCCCAGGAAATAACCCTGTCAGCACTTAAAGCAGATATTTCCTGTTCGCTCTTTGGACTGTGCTTAGTTACTCATTCGTGTCTGACTCTTTGAGACCCCATGGACTGTATCCTGCCAGGCTCCTTTGTCCATGGGATTCTCCAGGCAACAATACTGGAGTGGGTTGCCATGCCCTCCTCCTCCAGGGGATCTCCCCAAGTCAGGGATCGAACCCAGGTCTTCCAATTGCAGGCGGATTCTTTATCAGATGAGCTACCGGGGATGCCTCTCTCTCTCTCTCTCTCTCTCTCTCTCTCTCTCTACATGTAATTATCTGTATTGGCTTCCCCAGTGGCTCAGCAGTAAAGAATCTGCCTGCAAGGCAGGAGACTCGGGAGACAAAATTTCAATCCCCGGGTCAGGAAGATCCCCTGAAGGAGGAAATGTCCACTTCAGTATTCTTGCCAGGAAAATTCCATGGACAGAGGAGCCTGGCGGGGTGAAGTCCATGGGGTCTCAAAGAGTCGGATATGACTGAGCATGCATGCATGCCTGCATATAATGACTCACTTAGGTGTTTTTTGTGTAAGTGGGATTGTGCTTTATATTGTATATTGTTCTGAATTGTGCTTTTGTTTAGTTATATGTCCTTTCATATTGGTACTCTTAGAACTACTTCACACCATGGTACAGAAATATTGTGATTTAAAATAATTCCTTTTTTGTATAGATTTCCAGAAGTTGTAGGGCGAGGTCAAAGGATATGTACGTTTAAAATTTTGATAGGCACTAACCAATTGGCATTTAATAACCTTCACCAATTTATAGTTCATAAGAGTGATTGTTTCTCTGATTTCTTTTCTTACCAACATTTGATATTATTAATCTTTTTAACTTATGCCAACCTGATGGGCAAAAATACAATCCTGTATTTCCTAGCTTCCTTGTGAAGCTGAGCATCTCTTCTTCATTTGTTGGTTAAACATGAATATGTATTTAATAATAAGTTGTTTGTTTACAGTCTTTGCCCATTTTTTTTTTTAAACAGTATTTACCCCTTTTTTGACTTCCCTGGTGGCTCAGTAGTAAAGAAACCACCTGCAATGCAGGAACCACAGGAAATAAGGGTTCCATCCTTGGGTCAGGAAGGTCCCCTGGAGCAGGGCATGGCAACCCACTCCAGAATTCTTGCCTGGAGAATTCCACGAACAGAGGAACCTGGAAGGCTATAGACCAAAGAGTCACAAAGAGTCAGACATGACTGAAGCGACTTAGCACACACAACCTTTTCTTAGTGATTTCTAGGAACTCTTTATATATCCTCTATTTAATCCACTTTTGTTTTTTTTAAAAAAACTCTATTTACTTATTTATTTTTGGTTGTTCTGGATGTTTGTTGGCGTGCACAGACTTCCCCTGGTTTCAGAGAGCAGAGGCTTCTCTGGTGGTGGAGCACAGGCTCTGGGCACGTGGGCCTCAGCACTTGCAGCAGGTGGGCTCAGTAGCTGTGGAGCACAGACTTAGCTGTCCTGAGGCATGTGGACTCTTCTCAGACCAGGGATTGAACTTGTGACCCCTGTGTTGGCAGGCCAATTCTTATCCACTGCACCACCAGGGAAGTCCCCATTGTCTTTTTAATTGAGGTGTATTCTACATACAGCGAAACATGTAGATCTTAAGGGTAGGGTCTGCAGACTGTTGACAAATGTACACACACATGTGATCATCACTCAAATCATGGCACAAACATCTCCCTGCTCCCGAAGTTTCCCTCAGATCCCTTTGTGGTCAGTACCCCTCAAGAACAACTGTCGTACTGATTCCTATCACAATCCATTAGATTTGACTCTGAGTTTCCTGTAAATAGATCATATTAGCTGGCCAAAAAGTTTGTTCATGTTTTTCTGCAAGATGTTTGGGAGAACCTGAGCAAACTTTTTGGCGATCCAATACAAGCAGACACTTTCATGCCTGTCTTCCTTTGCTTAACAAACTATTTTTGAGATTCATCCATGTTATCTGTAGTTAGTGTTAAGTGTTAGTCGCTCAGTCGTGCCCGACTCTTTGCAACCCCATGGACTGCCACCCACCAGGCTTCTGTGTCCATGAGATTTTCCAAGCAAGAATACTGGAGTGGGTTGCCATTTCTTTCTCCAGGGGATCTTCCCTGACCCAGGGATCGAACCCGGGTCTCCTGCACTGCAGGCAGATTCTTAACCAGCTGAGCTACAAGGGAAGCCCCTTGTAGTTGGTTCTTGTCAATTGCTGAGTGGTGCCCCACTGTCACAGGGGTCCCCCACTGTCCTGGGTAATAAACATAAGGGTCATTTCTGGTTTAGAGCCATAAGGAATAAAGCTGCTATGAACATTTGTACACAGGGCTTTGTGTGGACATGTGTTCTTATTTCTCTTGGGTAAATACCCTGGAGTGGAATAACTGGGTCATAGGGTGAGTGTATATTTAAGCTCTACTAGAAACTGCCAAACAGTTTTTCAAAGTGATTGTGCCCGATGTGTTTTAAATATATTGCAAACACTTTTGCCATGTCTGTGGCTTATGTTTTAACATTGATTAGGGTGTCCTTTGTCATAGAGTTGTTTTGCATCTCTATAAAACAACCTTTGATCTTTTATGTATTCTGGGGATGTGTCTTATCCAGGAAGGCATAATATTAAATATATATATATTAACATTCTTTAGTTTGTTCTTCACATTTTGCTCTGTATTCTATCTAGAATTTAATATTTTAATATGATACGAGAAATATCTTTATCCTAGCCCAAACCATACAAGGCAGGGATTGTTATCCCATTTTACAGATGAGGAGACAGAGATTCAGAGGAATTATGTGACTAGCTCAAGCCACACAGCTAGCAGGGAGTAGGTCTGAGATTTAGAAGCAAATGTGAACCCTTTAAATTTGTTATATCTCACAGAACTCTAGACTTTCATCTGCCGCTGCTGCCACTGCTAAGTCGCTTTAGTTGTGTCCGACTCTGTGCGACCCCATAGGCGGCAGCCCACCAGGCTCCCCCGTCCCTGGGATTCTCCAGGCAAGAACACTGGAGTGGGTTGCCATTTCCTTCTCCTATGCATGAAAGTGAAAAGTGAAAGTGAAGATGCTCAATCGTGTCTGACTCTTAGCAACCCCATGGACTGCAGCCTACCAGGCTCCTCTGTCCATGGAATTTTCCAGGCAAGAGTACTGGAGTGGGGTGCCATTGCCTTCTCCGGACTTTCATCTGCACCCTAACATAAATTCTGTAGAAAAGAAGGGGAAGTAATAATACATATACATGAACATATATGCACACACATATATAAAAAGGCACAAGAAGAATAAACCAGAAACCAATAGAGGGGCATGGAAACAAGGTGGAGAAGATTGATGTGGGAGTAAAATTGCTCCAAATATGGTTTTTAATATAGTTTCGTGTTTTTAACCAGGTACTGCAGTCCAAGGGACTCTCAAGAGTCTTCTCCAACACCACAGTTCAAAAGCATCAATTCTTCAGTGCTCAGCCTTCTTCACAGTCCAACTCTCACATCCGTACATGATCACAGGAAAAACCATAGCCTTGACTAGACGGACCTTTGTTGGCAAAGTAAGGTCTCTGCTTTTGAATATGCTATCTAGGTTGGACATAACTTTCCTTGCAAGGAGTAAGCGTCTTTTAATTTCATGGCTGCAGTCACCATCTGCAGTGATTTTGGAGCCCAGAAAAATAAAGTCTGACACTGTTTCCACTGTTTCCCCATCTATTTCCCATGAAGTGATGGGACCGGATGCCATGATCTTTGTTTTCTGAATGTTGAGCTTTAAGCTAACTTTTTCACTCTCCACTTTCACTTTAATCAAGAGGCTTTTTAGTTTCTCTTCACTTTCTGCCATAAGGGTGGTGTCATCTGCATATCTGAGGTTATTGATATTTCTCCTGGCAATCTTGATTCCAGCTTGTGTTTCTTCCAGCCCAGCGTTTCTCATGATGTACTCTGCATATAAGTTAAATAAGCAGGGTGACAATATACAGCCTTGACGTACTCCTTTTCCTATTTGGAACCAGTCTGTTGTTCCACGTCCAGTTCTAACTGTTGCTTCCTGATCTGCATACACATTTCTCAAGAGATGGGAACACCAGACCACCTGACCTGCCTCTTGAGAAATCTGTATGCAGGTCAGGAAGCAACAGTTAGAACTGGACATGGAACAACAGGGATCATTAATGGGTGCTAAAGGCCAGTGAGTGAAGGATTATTGGGGAACAGAATATTTGTGCAGCTGCAAAGAGTCTCCCCAGCTTACTTACTGATTAAAAAAGGAAAAATGACCATTATAACAGACAGCTATGGTGGCCATGCATTTATCCAACTGGTCAAATTTAGCACCATCCATTCATAGTAGGACCACCTGGCATCACAGGCTTCCCAATGTGAGATGATGTGCAGAACACACCTTACCTATGGAGTATTCTTGCCAACATGTTTAATCTCCAGCCCCAAATCCCAGGTCACGGGATCTACAGGGGACAGAAGAACAAGTTAAATGACATCAAGAGAAAACAATCAGGCAAATCCATGGTGTGGGCCATTCTAAAAGACTATAAGGTTTGGACTCTTTTTTTTAAAAAATTAATTTATTTATTTTAATTGGAAGCTAATTACTTTACAACATTATGGTGGTTTTTGCTTCCTACATTGACATGAGTCAGCCATGGGCGTACATGTGTCCCCCCATCCTGGACCCTCCTCCCACCTCTCTCCCCATCCCATCCCTCTGAGTCATCCCAGTGCACCAGCTTTGAGTGCCCTGTTTCATGCATCGAACTTAGACTGGTCATCTATTTCACATATGGTAATATACGTGTTTTAATGCTATTCTCTCAGATCATCCCATCCTCGCCTTCTCCCAAAGTCCAAAAGTCTGTTCTTTGTATCTGTGTCTCTTTTGCTGTCTTGCATATAGGGTCGTTGTTACCATCTTTGTAAATTCCATATATATGCATTAATATGCTGTATTCGTTTTTTCTTTCTGACTTATTTCACTCTGTATAAAATGGTTTGCAGTCTTTAAAAGACCTATGCCATGGGGCAGAGGGGGAAATCCTGGCCATTTTAATGTGAAAGAGACACAATATCCATATGTCATGCCTCGCTCTAGTCCAGACTCTGTTGCTGAGTCAGGGGTATGGGAAAAGGAGTGCTCATTACACTATTCTTTCAGGCTTCCTGTATGTTTAGAAATGACAAACCAGTCCAAATGTCCATCCAGGATGAAGAGCATATCTATAACGGTAGACTATGATTTAGCCATAAAAGGAATGAAGCACTGATGTATCTTATAAGTGGATGAACCTGCAAAATGTTATACTAAATGCAAGAAGTCAGACACCAAAGGCCACACGTTGTATGACTCCTTTTATATGATGACTCCAGAAGGCCCATAGAGACAGAAAGCAGACCAGAGGTTCCCAGGGGAGGATGAGGGATTACCTCACAGGTGTGGGACTTTTTATGGGGTGATAAAAAGTTTTGAAAGTAGAGAGCTGGTGGTTGCCCAGCATTGTGAATGCACTTAATTGTACACGGTTAATGGTATGTTATGTGAATTTCACCTCAGAAGAGTTGATCACAACAAAAAGTTGAGGAACAGAATGGTCAGAAGTCAGGTATAGGGACTTTTCTGGTGGTTTAGTGGTTAGGACTTGCAGGGGACGTGGGTTTGATCCCTGGCCGGAGGGCTAAGATCCTACATGCCCCGTGGCCCAAAAACCAAAACATAAAACAGAAACAATATTGTAACAAATTCAATAAGGACTTTTAACAAAGCAATCGGGTGTAGAAACAATGCCTTTTCAAGAGTGATTACAACTGTACAGGTCTGTATATGAAGGAAGATCTCTCGAAGTCTTGGCCCATGGTCAGGAGGCGAAAGCAGTGATGAGAATCACTAGGTGATTCGACCTAGCACTGGCTGTCAGGTGACCTGGTACATTCACTTCCCCTCTTGAACCTGGGTTTCTCGCTGTGAAATAGTCTCTGGGTTTTCCCCAGGTCCCACGGCTACAGCTCCAAGCCTTTGCTTTCCCACAAGGTACGTTGGTCACAGGTTGGCCACATGGAGCAGGCCTGACTCTCCACGCACTTCCCAGTGTACTGGGCCCGGGTGGTGAGCTTGTAGGGAAGTGTTCTCTTGCCTTGGGAACTCATTGGCACCTTTCCTGACCTGACTCCATCCCCCCAGAGCAGGGTTTGTGGGTGTCACTGTGGTACCAAAAGCCCCGCAGGTGATGCTGATTCAGCGGGGAGATATGGTTGATGAAGCAGCTTCTGAGGGTTCGGGCTGAAGCTGTACCCCGACCTGGCTCTTCCTGGGGCCGTGGTGTCTCTGGCTCTAGCATTAAGGAGGAGAGCTGTGTGCTGATGTGTGGGTGTATGGGATAAAAATTAACCGCAGAGCCACCGGCATTTTCTGAGCACCAACTCTATGCCAGTCACTGTGCTAAATGCTTTGCTTCTGTCCTGTCATACAGCCCCTAACGGCCCTCCCATATAACAACCATGGCCAAGCCCATGTCACTAAAAGGAGAGGGTGGGTCTTACAGGCTAGGTTAGTTCCCCAGGCATAACCAGCCAGGATTCAGATCCACCGGGTGGGCTCCCAGTGCCTGAGCACTCCAGGTGGAGACCCTAAACCCACACGGGCAGTGAAGGAGCAGGAAGGGGATTGTGGTCTGTTGAACATCTACCGTGTGCCATGCCTCCTGACTTCAGAATCCAAATCTCACCAAATGCTCCCGTATGGCCACGTGCCCAGGCAGTCTATCCTCAGGATCGTCTTAGAGAAGGGGCTTGCCTAAACACAGCACAGCCCGGAAACAGGCCAGACTCCAGTGAGCTCTGCTAGGGGTCCCTGCTGAGCCCTTTCTTTCCAGCACTGAGAGTCCCTGTTGGTGTCTTTGGTTTGGGTTTCCCCTTCCATTGGCTTCTCTGAAGAGTATTTCAGCTTCATGGGTAAGAGGAGCAGAAAAGGCTTGTTTCTGTCCAGGAAGAGAGGCAGGGCTGAGTGGTGGCCTGTGTGGGCAGTCCAGCAGAGACCTGGCTGGATCTCTGCAAGCTTGAGTTTCCCAGGGCAAACAGGGCAAGGAGTTGAGGACCCCAGCTGCTGTGGGCATTGCCTCCCTGGAGGTATAGCAACCTGGCTTTGATGGTCCATGGAGGAGGGTGGAGATGGAAGTTTCCAGAAGGGAGGACACCCACCACAAGCCAGGAGCATAAATAGTTCTCTAAAGGACTCTAGAGAAAGGTCACAGAGATGGACAGAGTTCTCTGGAAACCCTTGTGAGTTCAGGGAAGGAGAGTTGATAGAACTCCCCCTACTTCTGTGAAGGGCTTCCCAGGTGGTGCTAACGGTAAAGAATCTGCCTGCCAGTGCGGGAGACGTAAGAGATGCAGGTTGGATCCCTGGGTGGGGAAGATCCCCTGGAGGAGGGCATGGCAACCCGCTCCAGTATTCTTGCCTGGAGAATCCCATGGACAGAGGAGCCTGGTGGGCTACAGTCCATGGGGTGGCAAAGAATCAGACACAACTAAAGTGACTTAGCACACATGCACACCCTTCTCTGAACGGTCTCCACCAAACAGGGTTGGGCCAGGTCTGGGCTGAGGAGACAGGGTCATAGCCTTGTTTTGGAGTGTCCCTTGTGGGTGCTGGGCCCTGTCCCGTGAGGAGTCCCAGGGTGGGGGCCGTGTCTCCTGTGCAATCTGCAGGGGATCTGGCTGTAGAAAATGCTTCCAGATAGCCTTGGCTGCTCCATCTCACTAGGTGTGAACCACTCACTTCCTCTACCGCTCAGAGCAAAACCGGCTAAGTCTGGTTTAAACCCGTTTCAGTCGGCCTTTGCCCACCTCCTGGCCCCTGGGCGAGGCTGGTGTCTGTTCTGAGAGGCTCATGTCTATGCCTCTGGGGGTGAAGCTTCTCCAGGGGCTGGGCGCTGATGTCACCCCAGGGCATGGGAGGGGCCCTGGGGATTCCAGTCCTGGGCCAGAGGACACTATGGGTGTGTGAGCAAGGACAGAGCAGTGAGTAGCCGGGCCTGAGTGAGGGCTGAGGAATGGCACTGACCTACGGCTGACCAACCCTCCCACCCTCCTTCTCTGCGCAGAGCAGGCTAGGACTTGCCCTGGGGGGATTCCTAAGGGGAAAGTTGGTTTCCCATGACCCCTTCTAAAGCTTTGGGGTTCAAACCACTTTGCAGGGCTCAAGCACTTACTTGGGATCCAAGGTATGAGAGTGTGAGGGTCGAGGAAGAAGGGGCTTTCAGGTAGGAAGAGGACCCCAGGCCTCTAGCCTGGGAGGAAGTACAGGTTCTAGGATGGCCCTCGGTTGAGGTAGTGGGTTCTGAAGTATTTGCCCCACCAGGGTGCACCTGCCTGGATCCTTCCCTCATCCTTCCCGTCCATGCATCTAACCCTCTATCCATCCATCTATCAGCATCAGGTGAGTGCTAAATGCCAGACTCTGACCTAGAGTTTGGGAGTGAAAGGTAAATTAAGACACAGTCCCTCTCCTCACAGCCTGGAAGAGAGACCGATGGGAAAACAAACGGTCTAGGTGGAGGGATGTGAAAAGCAGATGGCTATATAGGCAAGCCTGGTGGAGGGGCTGGGTCTGCAGGGTTGAATTCTCCCCTGAGGGGCAGAGGAGGTCTTCCCAGGAGAGAAAATATTTGAGCAGTTTCCTGAAGGATCATCCAGGCGGGAAGGAGAGGGGAGGGCATTAAAGGCAAAGGAGCTGGCAGGGGCAGAGGCACTCAGGCCTCAAAGAGCTGAGCGTGTGATGTGCCTGGCAAATGGTCTGGGGAGATGACTCCGTCAATGGGACAAAGGGTAGGAGGTGGTGCTGGAAAAGTAGGCTGGCCCAGAGTGAGGCCGCCTTGAATGCCACTGTGAGGAAGGAGGACATGGTCCTATGACCACAGAGCATCAGTGGCTCCCTTCTGCAGCTGCTCTGTCTGCACTCAGAGAGTGTCTGAGGCACCGGGCTGTGCTTTCTGTCGGGCTCTCCCTCCCAGGCGTCAGTTCCCCGTGTGTTTATCAGTCTGGCTGCCGCTCAGGCCAGGGTCACGTCTACACTGAGAGGACAAGCACGTGAGGAGACCCCCATGGCAGGGGGCCTGTGGTCTGGGACATGTGTGGGCTCCCGGCTCAGCAGGAAGGGATGGCCTGAGCTCATCTCTGTTCTTGTCACAGCCCCGCCCCAGCCCCCAAGTGAGTTCTTCCAAGGGGCTCCATTGTCTCGGCTCGGAAGTGGCCCGCTTGCCCTCCCTCGCCAGAGAGGAGCGGCCTTCGTGCCAGCCCTCCTTCGTCACCACTGCCCAGCTTCTTGGCACAGTGCCATGGCACCTTGTCATCTCCAGCTTTGTGCTGTCACCTTTTGTTACAAAACCTTCGAAGTTCTGCAAATCGGCTTGCCGGTTATCACGCTTCCCACAACCGACTGCCTAAGCCCCTGGGCCTGAACCGCAAGGCGACCACAGTGCATCAGCGACTTCTGCTCTGAGCCCGGCCTGGGCGTGTGAGGGGGGCGGGTTGGGGGGGTGGTGCGGCGCGGCCCTTCCTCTCTGCTCCCCCTCGGCCTCCAGCTGGGCTGTCCCCACGCTTCCCTTTCTGTCTTGTCTTCTAAATCTAAGAAACTGAAGTGAAGCCACACAAGTCCTGGTGAGCCATCGAGGCTGATCCGGCGAGGGGAGGAGCCCTGAGCAGGTCCCCGGGTGGGAGAGGGGAGGCGGGGGCTGGAGGAGGGGACAGGCCAGTCTGCCCACTGAATCAGCCTGTTCTTCCTACGGAGCTCCCTCTGGCTTCCAGAAAACAGCTTTAACAAGGGGCCTCTCGGGAGAGCAGAGGCTAAGGTGTGTGTGCGTGCTTGTGTGTAGAGAGAGAAAGTATATGTGTGCTGAGGAGAGAAACCCTGTATAACACAGAGAAGAATTTATGTGAGAGAGGAGATGTGACCATGAGTCTAGGTTTTTCTCCTCCTCCTCTGATCTCCTTCTTCCCAGTGACCGTCATAGAAACCGCTTGATGGTAACTGCTTGCGTGTGTGCTCAGTCGCTTCAGTTGTGTCTGATTCTTTGTGAGCCTATGAGCCATAGCCCACTAGGCTCCTCTGTCCATGGGATTCTCCAGGCAAGAACATTGGAATGGGTTGCCATGCCTCCTCTGAGGGATTTTCTTGACACAGGATTGAACCTGCGTCTCATGTATCCTGCTTTGGCAGGCAGGTTCCTTGCCACTAGCGCCACCTGGGAAGCCCAGTAACTGCTGCTGCTGCTGCTGCTGCTGCTGCTGCTGCTGCTGCTGCTGCTCAGTCGCTTCAGTCATGTCCGACTCTGTGTGACCCCCCAGACTCCAAGAACACTGGAGTGGGTTACCATTTCCTTCTCCAGTGCATGAAAGTGAAAAGTGAAAGTGAAGTCGCTCAGTCATGTCCGACTCCTAGCGACCTCGTGGACTGCAGCCCACCAAGCTCCTCCGTCCATGGGATTTTCCAGGCAAGAGTGGAAGGACATGTTAATTGAGCAAATAGTGTTTCTCAGGTAATGCTAGTGGTAAAGAACATGCCTACCAATGCTGGAGACGTAAGAAATGTGGGTTTGATCCCCGGGTGGGGAAGATCCCCTGGAGGAAGGCACAGCTACCACTCTAGTATTCTCGCCTGGAGAATCCCACGGACAGAGGAGACTGGTGGGCTGCTGTTCACGGGGTTGCAAAGAGTCAGACATGACTAAAGTGACTGAGCATGCGTGTATACATTGAACAAAGAAATCAATCAGGGTCTGACATTTTACTACTTGAAGATATGGTAGGCTCAGCAAGAATCATGTTAGGGATTCAGAAACCCCATACCCCTTCTTCCCTCTAGGTCCAACCTGTGAGGCTTACCTACCCGAGCCACAGTTCCAAGAAGGCCCAGTCTCAGTACATCACAGGCCAGCTGAGCACCTGGCATCCTTGGGGAAGGGAGTGTGGTGCCCCCCACGCCTGAGCACAGGAAGTAAAAGGCAGGGGATGGCTCATGGTTACTCTGCCCCTGCCCAACTGAGATCCAGCCCAGGATGGGTGGTCTCACCATTCAGATCAGCAGCTCCTTGAAAAGTCCCTTCCCCAGCTCACTTCTAAGTAGGGGAAGAGCGGCATCCCATTTTCTGTGAACAGGTAGGGATGGGGAGGAGGGGATAAGTTCCTTCTCCTACAATTTCATCTGTTGAAACCCAAGCTCCTCCTTCCATTTGGACCACTGCTATTTTAGGAGAAATGAATCCAATTCGATGAGTGTCTGCTGATCACCTAGCTGAGACAGAGTAATGATAATGACCAATGGCTCTTTACTGTTGATGAATATTGTCATCTCCAAGATCATATATGCGTGTCCCATCAAACCCATGGAGCAGATAACTATTTCATTCCTGTCTTACAGATGAGGAAAAAAGGAGACTTGCTTAGGGCCACATGGTATGAGAATTAGGAGACTCCCAACCCAACCACCGGAGAAGTCAATGGTACCCCACTCCAGTACTCTTGCCTGGAAAATCCCATGGACAGAGGAGCCTGGTAGGCTGCAATCCATGGGGTCGATAAAAGTCAGACACGACTGAGCGACTTCACTTTCACTTTTCACTTTCATGCACTGGAGAAGGAAATGGCAACCCACTCCAGTGTTCTTGCATGGAGAATCCCAGGGACAGGGGAGCCTGGTGGGCTGCCGTCTATGGGGTCGCACAGAGTTGGACACGACTGAAGTGACTTAGCAGCAGCAGCAACCCAACCACGCTCTGAGCTCTTGGGAGGCAGGAGAGGAGGAAGGGGGCCAGGAGGTTGAGGGTGGAATCATTACATAGGAATTTGGGGTTGAGGACAGCCACAGCCAGCAGGAGCAGGGGTCTGGTTCTTGCTATTTATATGTTCCCAGAAAATAGCATATGTAGGTTAACATACAATTTCAGGAAGCTCAGAGGTGCTCACGTGGGACAGAGATGGGAGCCAGGAAGGAAGAAAGGATGGTATTGAAGCCAGTGGGTAGCTCAGCTATTCTTGTCCTCTAAGTGTAATTCTTCACTCAGGGTGAAAGCAATTTCTGAATATAAAATAGATAACTAATGAGAACCTACTGTACAGTGTAGGGAATTCTACTCAATGCTTTGTGGTGACCTAAATGGGAAGGAAATAAAAAAAAAGAGAGAATATATGTATTCACGTAGCTGATTCACTTTACTGTACAGCAAAAACTAACACAATATTATAAAGCAATTATGTTCCAATGAAAATTTAAAAAAAAAGAAAGTAGGGCAAAACAATTCTGAATAAATGGGATTTTTTCTCTCAAGCCCAACAGAGAACATGTGGAATTCAGGAATACCCTGCTCTCGTTCTTAGCAACTATGCCGTGGCATGTAGTCATTGACAATGATATCCCCAGCACATGTCCCAGCGACACTGAATCAAAGCCGTGACCAACAGCATGGGGTAAAGAGGTAACACCTGTAAACTTCTATTGTCATGTAACATAGAAAGCTATTGTTCAGGTCCTGTACCATGCACATACCTGTTGACTTCATACTGTGATTACAAAAGGAGCCCCCGTTTGCTCTAAAATCTAAAGATACTATAATGTCCACCTGTATTGTAAATTCAACCTAAAACTAATATACTATCTTTCATAAGCATTATTTAAGAAACATTTTTTTATTGTGTTGCAATTCAGAAGCATTTTCAAAGGCAATTAGGAAGGTTAATACCTGAGAAACAAAAATGACTAAAAGAAGTTGAAGCAGGTATCCCCTTTTTTTAGAGACAAATTCTCATGGCAAACAGGACCTTCTGTTCCATGGTGCTGCCTTTGAGGCTGCATCCAGAGCAGTCCCTAGAGGAGCGAGCGGTGATGCCCTGTCAGTGACACGCAGCCCCGACCTGCACCTGGCCGTGACCTTGGGCAGGGATCCGTTCATTGTAAGCTGGGAACCTGACATGCCCAGAAGCACAGTGACCTGTCAAGGCCCCCCCAGGGCTCAAATGCAGGCCCAAGTCACGCTAGAGCCACCATTCTCTCAACTAAGCCGTGTCCTACCAGTAGAAATAGCGAAGTGAACAGCACACGGCTGTTCGGGCATTAATTAATTGCAACAAAAGTGGGAATTGTTGAAAAGAGGACCAGCTGTGCTTTTTCCCCCTGCTAGGCTGAGAGATCCAGGGCAGGGCTGGGGCAGATGCCCAGGTCCCTGGTGGGTGTCAGACTGTGAGGCCGGCACCTGTCTCATCGGGCAGCAGAGGGAGGCTTCCTTGCTCAGTCACCCGTCTCAGGTCTGTCTTTTCATTCCTGCCCTCTGGGACCAGCCTGGGGAGCCGTGTGGCCTGGGAAAGGGAACACTTGTCCTTTGAGAGCTCACTCTGCGCTGTGGGGGGGTGCCGTGGCCCGCGTTGGTCTGCACAGTAGCTCTGCATGTTCTGTGTCATTAGGTCTGTTGGACGGGTGGGAAGCAGAATTTGTTAGGTGAGAGGCAGTGGGGCTCAGAGTTAAAGGTGTGGCCTCTGGCCTGAGCTGCTGGAATCCTGACTTTCTACTCACTAGACTAGAGGAAATGAAACTTAGCTTCTCAAATGAACAGTGTACTCTCTACACGCGGGGATAACAGGAGAGGATAACAGGAGTGTCTCGGTGATTGGGCTTTGGTGAAGATGTATGGGTGATGCTTGCAGAGCTCTTGGCGCAGTGCATGACACGCAGTAAGGGCTGACCCTATGCCAGTGATAGTCGCTGTGAGGAGGAAAGGCTGGCTTTAGTCCCAGCTAGCCTGACTCTCTCCATACTGCCAGGGCACCATGTGCTAAATCCCTGCTCTGTGGTTTGTTTACAAGTTGCATGACCTTAAGTCACTTTCCTTGGGCCTCAGTTGCCCAAGTAGAGTGGGGATACTGCTTTACAAGGTGGTTGTTGCGGCTCAAGGGAATTTGAAGTAAAAACATTGACTCAACTGCTAAAAGTAATATGCAGAGTCAGCTGTTAGCGGACGTTTAACAAGTGTTGGTTGGTGTGTTTGGATTTGTCCTGGTTCTCTTTGGGGTTTAAAGTTGTTGTTTAGTTGCTAAGTCATGCCTGACTCTTAGTGACCTCACGGCATGTAGCACGCCAGGCTCCTCCATCCTTCACTAATTCTTGGAGTTTGCTCGGATTCACGTCCATCGAATCAGTGATTCTATCTGACCATCTCATCCTCTACTGCCCCCTTCTTTTGCCTTCAATCTTTCCCGGCATCAGAGTCTTGGGATTTGAAGTACAGAATCCTAACCCCTGACTCTCCTGGAGACCAGATAAGGGAAAAGATCAATACCCGATAAATGCACAAGATAGGAATGAAGAGGAGTGGGAAGGGACCTGACTTTGTATTGATGCCTACTGTATGCCTGCCTAATGATGGGCATTTCAGAGATGTACTCCAGGTGTTCCAGCCCCCAAGCCTGTAACTAGAAAGTCTTGGCTTATTTGCTTTCACTGTCCCCTAGTGCCAGATCTGCGTGTTCTCTGGATATTTCAGGGCCTCGTGACTCAAGCAATCCACCACACCCTTCCTCTCCTGCTTGAATCCCCACGTCTGTGCCCACTCCCCCATCCAAGCATGACCCTTGCTCTGTGAGGGGACCACCCACCCTCTTCCACCAGGGCATGGAACACTGGCACACAGACCCTTCCAGGCAGACAGAGGATGGTGCCCCTCTCCACCTCCATGGGCTACAGGGCAGCTCTGCTTCCAGTAACCTTACAAAACCTTTTGACTTAAAAAAATTTATTTTATTAAAAACAATAGGGGGAGGGGTTGTGCTAGGTCTTCGTTGCTGCACACAGGCTTTCTCTAGTTGCGCGGCTCTCTAGCTGTGGTGCACGAGCTTCTCATTGCTGTGGCATCTCTTGTTGCAGAGCACTGTCTCTGGAGTTATCAGGCTTTAGTAGTTGAGGCTTGTGGGCTCTAGAGCTCGGGTTCAGTAGTTGTGGCACATGGGTTTAGTTGCCCCACAGCAGGTGGGATCTTCCTGGACCAGGGGTCGAGCCAGTGTCCCTTACATTGCAAGGCGGATTCTTAACCACTGGACCACCAGGGAAGCCCCATTTTGACTTCTGACTCTCCATCATCTAGATCTTAGAGCTCAACCCTGTCCCAGTGGCTGGATGAGAAGAGGTCCCATATCACCTCTCTTTTTCTGCTGTCTCCCTAGACCAAGCCCCCAGTCCAACATCTCCTTTACTCTCTCTCCTAAAAAATAAAAGTATCTGGGCATTATCAGTGGATATCAAAAATACTAGAGAGCGCAGTAGCACTGTCACTTGTCCAAATAGTGTCTGGATTCAGGCAATTCCCAATGCCATGCAGCATCTTTACCAAAACGCTGTGAGATAGATACTATTAACCCACTTTGCAGATGAAGATGTTGAGGCTCAGAGGAAAGACGTCAGGTCAAGGATGTTCAACTAGTAGTTGGCCGAGCTAGGGTTCTGATGCAGGAATGTTTGGTACCACCTTGCTTCTGGAAGCTGAAGGGATGACTCTCTGACAGTGTCGGGTTGGGCTGTGGGTACCCACCCGCAGGGGTCTCTGGCTTCTTTCTCCCCAGCCACACAGGCATTAGCTGATGCTTCCTAGCCTACTTTCCAAGCTCATCTAATACATCCATCCCAACCTTGGCTCTAATTATGTCTGCCCTTGAGAAAGCCAAGCAATTCAGCCTCCCTGGAAACTCAGACTCCCTGAGTTTTCCAGTGCATTTCAATATGCAAGAGCCCTGAAGAAAGGTGGCCTGTCTGTTTTCCTTTTCATGATGAAGTGGTTTTCATCTGGATCTGCAGGAGAACTTCCTCCCACCCTTTCTTTCCACTCCTTCCTTCTTTCTTATTATCCCCCAGGATCATAAATGCAAAATGCCCAAGATAACCGCTCCCATTTTTTCCTTCCTTGCTCTTTGTGTCTTTGAATCTTCAAATCACATACCACGCCAGCCAGTTTAGCATAAGAAATTAAATTAATTTTCAGGCTTCAGATGTAAATGCCTTTATTAATAATTTAAAGCACATTTATTTATGCAGTTTGATATGTTTCAGGTTCGGGGAAGCAATTAAGTTTTGCCCAAGTTGCTGATCAGCAGACAGTGTCTTCCATGTCTCCAGCTCCTCTGGAGCAGCTGCAGGAGAGAGAGTCACATAGGCAGAGCCTCACCCCTCTGGCCTGCCCACTGCCTCCATGACATTCGGACTTTTGAAATGAGAGCACGTTTATTTGCGGGGGCCCATTTTGAGAAAGGCCAATTTCTTTCTCAGAATTGCCCTGGGTTGTTAAACTTGACCTTCAGAGGTCCTGGCCACTAAAAGTTTCTCCCCTCAACTAGTTCCTGGGAAGGCTGTCATCCTCTAAAAGCCACTTTTAACTTTTAACCTGGAAAGCGATTTTTCATCTATTAAGGGCCAGGCTGCTTGGGAGTGAGATGAGCTGGCTTGGCCACTTAGTAACTGGTGAGCGTGGACAACTTGCCCCACTGCGTTCCCTTATCTGAAAAATGAGGACATGATATTTACCTTAATAAGAATGCTGTGATGACTGCACAGGGAGATAACGTGTATGAAAGCACTTAGCTGGTCTCCCCACCTTCCCCTTTTGATGGCCTTGCCCTCTCCCATCCTCAGGCCTGTGATGCTTTTTCTTCTCATCTTCACATCTTAACCCCACCCCAAACTTTGTCATAAAAATATTTTGCTTTCATTTATGCTTAGTACTATCCATAGAGTTTTTGCATACCTGATAGCATTCTATCGTCAGCAAGACTACTTTAAACGGAGATAGAATCTGAGTTTCCAGGAGGTGTAATATTCTCAGGTTACCCCTGGCTAACCATCTGAGCCCCATGCATCACAGGCTGTGTGAGATTGATGCCTCAGGTCTGTCTCTAGGATCTCATTAGGGGACTGAGAGAAGGCAGCGCCCCCACCCCCCATTTCTCACCTGGACCCCGCTTTGCTCAGCACGAGCTGCATGTTCAGAAACTGACTAGGAGTCCCAGATCGAGGCTGGCTGGGAGGTCTGGGCATGTCTTTTGGTCTTATCAATAGATCCCAAGCTCAGGTTTTCTCCTCCCAGGTCTCCATAGAGTGGGAACTGGACCAGCCTCGCCTTCCGTGTCTCACCCCCATCCGCAGGGCATCGCTCAGCCTTGCTGTTGGCGTATCCTGGAATGTACCTGCTTCTCTTTTTCTTGCTGTTACCACCTGCCTCTAAGGCATCCAGGTCACTCATGTGGACCCTGCTACAGTCTCCAGTGGGTCTCCCACCTCCACCTCTGCCCCACTAAGCTGTCCCCCGATTTGCTGGCCCCTTCCTCACTATGCGGACATGTTTGAAAGCCCTGAAGCCTCCTCACTGCCTCAGATCAAGGGCAAATGCCTTACTGTATCCTATGACTCACCACCTGGTGTGGCCCTGCTGACAGCCCTGGTAAGCCTGCTCTTTCTGCTTCAGAGTCACACTAGCCACGCTGGCTTCCTCCATGAAAGAGGAGGAAGCTCACCATGGTTCTAGAGCTCACCATGAAACCATTTACCTCAGATTAGGACTTGAACCTGTCACCTCAAATTAGGACTTGAACCCACATGGCTGGCTCTTGAACCCGGCCAAATCCCACGGTCTCCCAACCCAGTTCACAGACCTGGTTTCAGGACCCAGTGAAGCTCAGGTTCTTGATGTCTCATTGCAGAAAGAAGTCGGTGAGAGACAAAGTGATAGGAAAGAAGTGGATTTATTTAGAAAGAAACACACTTCACAGACAGAGTGTGGGCCATCTCAGAGGGTGAGTGTGGCCCTGGGAGAAACACACTCCACAGAGTGTGGGCTATTGCAGAAGGTGAGAGCAGCCTTGAAATGTGGTGTGGTTAGCATTTTTTTAAATCATTTATTTTAAATTGAAAGATAATTGCCTTAGAATATTGGTTTGATTTCTGCCAGATATCAATATGAATTAGCCATAGGTGTACATATGTCTCCCCTCTTGAATCTCCCTCCTACCTCCCACCATCCCTACCCCTCTAGGTTGTTACAGAGCCCCAGTTTGAGTTCCTTGAGTCATACGGCACATTTCCATCAGCTATTGATTTTACATACGTTAATGTAGATTCTTCCATACTGCTCTCTCCATTCACTTTACCTCTCTTTCCTCCCCCCATACCCTTGTCTGTAAGTCCATTCTCTATGTCTGTATCTCCATTGCATACTTAGTTGCTAAGTTGTGTCCAACTCTTTGCGACCCCATGGTCTGTAGCCTGCCAGGCTCCTCTGTTCATGGAATTTTCCAGGCAAGAATACTGGAGAGCATTGCTGTTTCCTACTCCAGGGGATCTTCCCCACGCAGGGATCAAACCCCAATCTTCTGTGTCTCCTGCATTGACAGGCAGATTCCTTATGACTGAGCAATCTAGTAAGCCCCAAAAGCTCTCATCTGAGATCAATTTAGCAACCAGTCTATGCCATGAATGACAACTCCTGAATGCCTTCTAATGGGATTGTCTCTGGAACTCCTTGGTTTGTGCTCTTGGCAGGAGCTGAGGTAGGTGGGGTGGAGGGGAGGCTGAGGCAGGTTAGGGGAGCATATGGTGAGGGTAGTGGGGGAAGCTGCCATCTCATATTTGGCCTGGGAGGCAGCATAATTTGGAAATAGTGCTGGCTGGAGGTAAAGAGAGCTGGTTTCCAACATGGGTCTACATTGGCTCCTTTGTCTCTGAGCGACCTCCCAAAGCCTCAGTTTTGTCATCTGTACCTGGGGACAATCCTGAGGATAATCTCGACCTTCCAGGGTGAATGAGAAAATCTACAATGCCACACTCAAAAGGGCTCAGCTGGTCTTTTCCTCTAGGTCTCCCTGCCCCCCGTCTGCTCCTCAAGGTCAAGTGAGGGGACCAGTCAGACCAAATGCAATGGAGGACCATGAGGGACAGGCTGGGTGAGCTTGCCTTCCCAGTGAGCCTTTCCAGCACATGTCTCTTGTCTGAGGCTCGTAAGAGCAGGGAGCCCTCACCTTGTCCTGCTCACTCACTTCTGTCTCTCCAGTGCCCAGCAGAGTCCCTGGCTTGTCCTGGGCTTGAGATAAATATGTTCTGAAAATGGAGGGAGAGGCAGCCAGGAGTCCTGACAAGTAGAGGGTGGGGATTACAAGGAGAGAGATGTGATGGGGCTGCACCTGGGCTGAGAAGGTCCCAGGCTCGTGCCCCAGGCAGATGCTAACTGTGGAGAAGGATGGGGTTGTGAGAGGCTGGGAGAGGAGAGGATGCACGGAAGTGCAAGTGCTGTCTAACATAGACAGGAGACCCAGGCGGGCAGGGTCTGGTGCACACAGGCTTGGTGCTGACCTGGCTCAGATGGCGATGCCTGCAATTCTCCCTGGTGTCTTCGGGTAAGTTAGCCAGCCTCTTTGAGTTTCCTGGGGTAGGGATAAGAAAACTGAAACTGTGTTAGTTTATTTGTGTCTCCTGTCCCCCTCCCTTCTAGAAAAGTCTTCGGAGCGCGTGGCGTGGGCCGTGTGTAGGGTGTGCGGGTAGAGCATCTAGGCTCTGGTTTTCAGGGAAGCAGAGCCTGTCTTTACTGACACTGGAGCTACAGTCTAATGTACCTTCTAGCAATTCCATATGAACTCTTGGAACCTGATGGGAGAAAGAAAGAGACTGGGGCCTTCTTCTGGGGGAGAGTCAAAATCGGTAAGAGTGGGGGTCTGGAGAAAGACCAGCAGAGGGACTGGAGAAGCGGCAGAGGGTGGGAGAGTCAAAGACAGGAAGGGTCTCCGGTGGGGCTGTGTCCCAGAAAGGCTGGCCTGAGTCTGGGTCCCAGGCTGGTTCCCCCCGACCCAGGAGTGGTCATATCAGCCTGCCCACCCCGACCTGCCCCCAGCTTCCTATGAATGGAAACCCCACCCACACCCCTTCGAGGCTTCCTGGACTAAAGAGCTCGGCTGTCAACAAGTGGACACCTCCCTGCAGGATGCTTTAGATGCTGGCCAGCCAGGGAGCACCTGGCCCCAAAGCACCCCTAGTTGGGGTAGGAGGGCTGGACTCACATGTAAAAATCGGTGTGGTGAACAGCTGTATGGCTGGTTCCTACTTCTAGGTTTGTTCAAAGTGTGGTGCTCAGTCCCTTTTAGCTGTCATCCATAACGATCTTGGCCTTGGAGGCCAGAGTGACCTTGGGCAAGACGTGCCACCTTAACTGAGCTTCAGCTGAAGAATGGGGCAAGAGCATCTCTCCATGGAGTCATGTTAGAGAGGAAAGGAAACAAACTGTAAAGCATCTAGTTAGAAATTGCAGGAAGAAATGTTTCTCTGTTCCCTTTCTCCCCAGACTCCTGAAGCCTGTTGAGGTGGAGTGCAGGCCTGCATGCTCCCCTCCTGTGGTTTGACTCTCATCCACCACAGGCTGGTTCTGCAGGGTCCAGGCGTCCCCAAGCCCTCCCCGTCTCGTCTGCCTGGAAGAGCAGCCGCCAGGGTGTTGACGTGCCTCTGATGATCTTCCCCTCGAGGAAGCCGAGTGATAGTGGTGCGGACATGTGCTGAGCCTCCCTCTCATCTCAAGCTCGTCATTGGCTCCCATAGGCAGGCACCGGAGGGGCTCCCAGCCAGCTGGGCGAGCTCCAGGCAGCAGACTCTGGTTTGCACAGGGGCTGATTCAGGGAGGAGGGGCAGGTCCGTCACGGGGACAACTCACTGAACACTCAGTCTTTCCTGAGCCCTGGGCTGGCTCAAACCTAGAAACAGGAAGTGGCAACGTTGATGTGGTGGGAGCCCAGGAAGCCCAGGCACCTCACTGTTGGTGTGGGGAAACTCAGTGCAAAGGACCAGAACTCAGACTGATTTCTTCAACAAACATGATTCAGAATGACTTGCAGACTTGGCACCATGATGGGGACGGGAACCCAGCCCCTACCTCTCGTATGGGCTTCCAGGGCACACGCAGGTATGAGTTTGGATGGCTGTACAGTCTTGTGGTGTGAGTGGCTTGGTCTCAGGGCTGAGCCTGTCAGTTCTCTGAGGACCCCCATAGCCCCTAGTGCCCCGCATAGACTTGGGTGTGTGGTGGGCCACGGCTGCACACCTGGGGGCTTAGGGACCCTGTGAGACTGTCACCCAGGCCCGCTTCTTGATCTCCTGTCACTCACAATCTCCCTCGGAAAGCAGAGACAATGCTTTGGGTAACTGGATAGACCCCTTGGACACCCCCAGTAAGCACATGATCAATGCTACTTGGGCCAGATTAACCAGCCATTGGGCTTCCCTGGTAGCTCAGATGGTAAAGTGTCTGCCTGCAATGCAGAAGACCTGGGTTTGATCCCTGGGTCAGGAAGATCCCCTGGAGAAGGAAATGGCAACCCACTCCAGTACTCTTGCCTGGAAAATGCTATGGATGGAGAAACCTGGTAGGCCATGGGGTCACAAAGAATCGGACATGACTGAGTGACTTCACCTTTCTCTTGCATTTTCCAAGACCTGTGAACCATCTGGCTCATTCCCACATTTCCAGAGTCACTGAAGTCTCTCTGTTGTGTAAGATTTAGGGATCTAGGGAGGCCTGGGGCATTTTGACATCACCTGCTCCCCTGCCCTGCCTGTTCCCTCTCAGCAGGTGGAGAAGGATTTCTCCAGGAAGAATACAGGAATCTGCAATGCACAGCCCGCAGCAAGGCTGAGGGCAGGCTATGCCCACAGCTGGGGAATGAGTATATTTCTGGATGGCCCTTCTGCTTACACCACATTTCCAGAAACTGATCATCTAGATGTTAACTTCCTGCCCTGAGCAAAGCACCGTGCTGGAGGGAGTAAGGCTGACCTCAGTGAGTTGTATCTGGGATGGAACAGAAAGGATACCTACCCAAACTGGGGTATGCTGGTGAATGTCTAATAACCAGCTTTCCACAGGGAAAGCATGATGCCCTATCACAGCATTTGGCAGTTCCCACGGTATGCATGTTTTCACCATAACCACTCTCAAGGTGCCAGTGTGGCATCTTTGGCAGAGATGCAGAAAATCAGGTCTTGAGAGCGGAAGCCAACTCCAGCACACCACTGTCCCAAACTAACCATGGGCCAAGGTAGTTTGTACAGCATACCTAAAAAGAAAGATATTTCTCTATACAATTCTATGACCCCTGGACAGGGGAGAAATATCCTCTGATGGAGCTTTCTGGGGAGGCTCCAAGGAGCAATCATTTGGCTTGGGTTTTGAGGAAAGAACGGCTTTCACCAAGAGCAGGGGAGCAGAGGTCCTCCAGCCAGAGGGAGCAGCCAGAGCCAAAGAAGTGTCCAACACGTCTGAGGACCAGTGTACCATGGCAAGACCATGGGATCATAGATCACAGCAGGCCTTGTGTACTCTGCTCAGGAGTTGGGCCTTTATCTTGTCAGCAGTGGGAGAGACAATGGTATATCTTAAGCAGGTGACTGACATCATAAGTTCTGTGTGGTTGTGTTTTTTTAAATCTTGACTTCACCATTTTATTTCTAAAAAAAGAAAAAATGTTTGTTTATTACAAAAACAAATCAAGCAATGCATCGAAGTACCAAAAGAATTTTGGAACATTATGTGAATGTCTTCCCAACATGTCTCCATACATACGCACAGAGAAAAGATTAGAATAGTGGACACAACATAATAGAAATGAAAATAAAGGTATAAAAGAGAGAACACAGGAGTTAACTGGTGCCTTTGCTTCTCCTGCTTGTTGTCAGTACTGTGTATCAAGTGTGGCACTGTGGCAGCCATCCTGTGACCATGAGGAAAGCTGGCCCATGGCAGCCAATAGACTGAGGGTGGTAACAAAGTGGGAAGATGAGGAGAATATGGGTTTTAATGATGTAGGGTAGCTGCTGTCTTTTATATGTAGATCATCATGAGACAACTCTGGTTTTTATATGTGTATGATTTTCCTATCTACTTATATTCTGAATTTTCAAGGCTTAAAACTTGGCTGTAATGAAGCAAGTCAGTATGATAGAGTGTCAAGGGCTCAGGCTTTGGAGTCAAACAAAACTGTTTTCCTTATGGAGGAATTGACTGGAGAAGGAAATGGCAACCCACTCCAGTATTCTTGCCTGGAGAATCCCATGGACAGAGGAGCCTGGCAGGCTACAGTCCATGGGGTTACAAGAGTCAGACATGACTTGGTGACTAAACCGCCACCAACCATGGAGGAATTGGGCTTCCGTGGTGGCTCAGTGGTAAAGAATCTGCAGAGATGCAAATGTGATCCCTGGGTCAGGAAGATCCCCTGGAGAAGGAAATGGCAACCCACTCCAGTATTCTTGCCTGGGAAATCCCATGGACAGAGGAGTCGGACGGGCTACAGTCCTGGGGGTTGCAAAAGAGTAAGACACAACTTAGGGACAAACAATAGGAACAACAAATAGAGGAATCACTTAATCTCTCAGAGCTTCAGTTTTTCTCATCTCTGAAATTGGAATAGTAAACTTGTTCACAGAAATGTTGTAAGCACGGCATTAGACAACATATGTAAAGTTTCTACCTCTATGCTTAGGAAGAAGATACTCATAAAATGCTTATAAAATATATGAATAGATCTGAGAAAGTATGGAGATGCCACTGGGAAAAAAACCATTTTACTTTGATTCCCTCAGTACTTTCAGCAAAGATGGGTTTGACTATGCCTGAGGGTACAGCTCTGCCACGGGCAGATGAGCAAGTTTCTTTATTGCCCTAAGTATCACTTTCCTTAACTGTAAAATGGGTACATTACAAGAGGGTTAAATAAAGTTAATGCCCAAAACACTTGAACATGGTAGGCTGCTAATTAATACTAGTTTCCTTCTTTCTTTTTCCTCCAACACACAGATAAGTGCTCACATATATGAGAGTACAGATACACCCAGACTCACATACATCCAAATACACCCAGACAAATACATGCACACACACACCCCTTTCTTAGCTCCAGAGTCTTTCAGAAGATTTTTATGAGGGTGTGGCTTTAAGGACGCTGTTCCCCCCTTTCTGTCTGCAAAGCCAGCCTGCTCACCTGATTACTGTCTGAGTTCTTTATCTTTCACTGGATTTGTTTTCCAAGTGTAGGATCTTTAAACAATGGGCGTTGAAGCTTAAAGGAAAACTATTTTCTGGGGGAAAAGACACTTTAAGATGAAATTTTGTATTAGATTCACAGCTAGTAAATAATCTAGTACACAATTAGACATGTAATGCTTTGAGTATAAAACAGCACATTTTTGCAGATGAGACAATGATTTGGGCAATCAGAGGGAGGCAGGAGAGAGAAATGAAGGAAGTAACTGTTAACTTCCTTTCTATTTACCTGGTGGAACTGGGTCTGGCCCCGGAATGTGGGTCTGAGAGGGACCTACCAGACAGGCTGTGCCTGGATGCAAGGAGCAGGAACATGAGAGGTGGGCTGCTGGTTGGTCTTCCATCATGTCCAAGCATCACCATCCCGGGGGAGACCTTCGTGGAGTCGTCCCTGGACGATTCCTTTAGCTTTCTCTCTCAGTTCCCAACCCCATTCTTTCCTCCTCTATTCTGTGTAACATCATGACAAATTTGTCCCTTGAAATGTCACTTTTTTCAAGAGAACCTCCTGCTGGAAGACTTCCCTCCTTCCCCTCTTCCTGTTTGACTTCCCAGGAAAACGAGGCAATCTTTGGATGTGGTTCTCCCGGCGTGCATCTGCCAGTGACATTTCCATCCTTTTCAGAGCTGCCTGATTCTAGAAACCGACTGCTCCAGCTCTAAGCCACAGAGCTGGAGTCTTAACTTTCTAAAGGCTAAGTGTGTGCCTGACTTCAATCCCAAGCCACTCTCTCTGACTACCTTTCTCTCCTCTTTCCCACCAGTATCTTCTCTTCCTGATTTTTCTTTCTGTTTCAACTTCCTAGGATCCTTGAGCTGAATCCTCAACCCCATGGGCTTGTCTTTGACCTGGATGTCCCTCCTAGCCGGGGATTTGGATTTTCCATCTGACCAGGCATTCCTTCCTTCCTTCATCAAACTCATATGGAGCAGTCGAGGTGGCGTATGCTGGGCTGTGCTCATGAGGCGTGAACAGTGCTGTGATCTGCAGGGGAGGTCATCAGACAACTCACTTACTCTGTGTGTTGGCGGGGAGTGTTGAGTGGGTGGGGAGAGTGAAGTTGAAGAGGAATAAAATGCTGTCCTTGAACTCTGGCAACTCGCCAGAGGCTGGTCAATAGAATTTTATTCTTAATTGATTTATCAGATTAGCTTTAATGGAACCCAGAGGATGCTGGAGCAAGTCAGGAAGTGATTACAACAGAAGAGATTGGACTCAAGGTTTCCCTTGGATCTTCAAACAACCCTGAGAAGGAGGGGGTTGTTCCCGTTTCCCAGTCTGGGAAGCAGACACAGAGAGACTTTCCTGAGGTCAGCCAGTGAGTGGTGGAGAGGCTGCGGACGTGAGGCCAGGCAGGCCTGGTGGACATCCTGTGTGTGCCACTGAGCTTGCGCCAAGCCCAGGGCTTCTGATGAACAGGCTTGTGGGGACTGTGAGGCACAAATCCCTTCCACAGGGCAGACTGGAGCCTCTCTTTCACTTTGGACACCGCTTCCTTCTCTCCCTACATAATCTTCCTAGCTCTGCGGCCTCGGCCCCAGGCCAAAGGGGAGCCTGCCGAGTGGTCATCTGAGTGCACACCATCCAGAGCTAATAGGAAAAGGACATTGATTTATGTCCTTCTAGGACGATGCCAGGGCAATGCCAGGGAAGAAGCAGGGTGGTGGGGTGGGTGGGTGATGAGGAGAGAGCTGCAGAGACTAAGAATCCCTAAGCCTTACTACAGAGGCTGCCCTCTGATTCCCGGGTAGGTGTGGTCTGAAAATCTTCTGTGTAAAACTTAAATGGAATCACAAATGAGGGGAAATCATCTTGGGGCTTGGGTGTGCCTTCTAGGGCTGAATTAATTTAAAAACCTATTGATTTTCCCCACTGATTAACAGGCCTGGCACGTGAGAAAGGGCGGCAGACCCGTAGGCAGCTTGAATCGCTGCCCTAGCTCACCAGCATCCCTCTGCTGCATCTCTTGTCACCTCTGAGTCCTGGCAATTTTATAATTGGCCCAATGGGTTATGATTTGAAACCAGAAGAGCCAATTAGCAGGAGTTTCCTTTGACCTCTGGTTTGGGGTGGTAAGAGATGAAGTAATGACTTGAGACAGAGGGAAGAAAAAAAAAAAAACTAAACTAAAAACAAAAATAGAAAATATCAAGAGCAAGACTTAAATCTTTTTGGTGCTCTGATTAATAACCCTGTCATGCCGATCACAAGCTCTAAACAGCAATGCTGGTTGCAGCTGAATTTTTTATACTTTCTATTAATCTTTAATGATAGCTTGGTCACCTAGTCTCTTTTATCTTGTCAGATAAATGTATGGTTAACAGGATAATGAGATTTCTAAAGCCCCGTTCCAGCTCCCAGCTCTCTGGTGCATGTGGTGACCTCTGACCCCCGGCAGACAGCGGCACCAGGGTGCTGATAATTGGTAGGTGTGCTGGGAATGTATTGGAAGCTGACGGATGGTTTAAACTTTGATTTGAGGTCAGCGAGGTCACAGAGCTCTGGAAGACCAGCCTGGTTTTATTACCAACTGCCTCTGATGGGGATATAATTAGATTTAGCTATTGCTTTATTAATAAGTAATCGCTTCCCCCATCACTGTGGGTGGGCGAATGTTTTCCTTGGATAATTTTCGGACACTAGTCTGGCTTTATTAATAAGCATATATCATGTGTATTTGACCAGGCGCAGATGCACATCTGGTTTTCTGGACTTTGGGGGAACTTTATCATTTTTACTCACTTGCAGTGTTGAATAAATCGGCTGTGCCTTGTGAAATCTATCCCTGCCTCGGTGACCTCGTACTCTCTGTTATTGTAGGGAACCTCTCTTTTGGCCTATTTCTTAATGGCACAAGAATAAAAAATGTGTAAATAATTGTATCCAACTGTCCATCCATATGTTCATCCATCCATCCTTTCATCTACTCCATCATGTGAATATTTGCTAAATGTTAGTTTCAGTCCCAGGTGAGGGGGACAGGGGCTGACAAAGAGTTAAAGACCTAATCCCCCTCTTAAGAGATTTACAGTTCAGTTCAGTCGTGTCTGACTCTTTGTGACCCCATGGACTGCAGCACGCCAGGCCTCCCTGTCCATCATCAACTCCCGGAGCTTACTCAAACTCATGTCCATCGAGTCAGTGATGCCATCTAACCATCTCATCCTCTGTCGTCTCCTCCTCCCACCTTCAATCTTTCCCAGCATCAGGGTCTTTTCCAACGAGTCGGCTCTTCGCATCACATGGCCAAAATGTTGGAGCTTCAGCTTTAGTATCAGTCCTTCCAATGAATATTCAGGACTGATTTCCTTTAGGATGGACTGGTTGGATCTCTTTGCAGTTCAAGGGACTCTAAGGAGTCTTCTTGAACACCACAGTTCAAAAGCATCAGTTCTTTGGTGCTCAGTTTTCTTTATCGTCCAACTCTCACATCCATACATGACTACTGGAAAAACCATAGCTTTAACTAGACATACCTTTGTTGGCAAAGTAATGTCTCTGATTTTTAATATGCTGTCTAGGTTGGTCATAGCTCTTCTTCCAACGAGCAAGCATCTTTTAATTTCATGGCTGCAGTCACCATCTGGAGTGATTTTGGAGCCCAGGAAAATAAAGTCTGTCTCTGTTTCCATTGTTTCCCCACCTATTTGCCATGATGTGATGGAACTGGTTGCCATGATCTTTGTTTTCTGAATCTTTTCTTAGTTTTTTGAAAAGAGATTTACAAGAAGCAGACAAATACATTCCAAAGAATGATGAGTTAAAAACCATAAGAAAATATTAACAAAATGCTACAGTGCATGAAAAGTATTGAGTGTCAGACCCGACACATGAAAAATACTGAGTTTGGTAACAGTTGTTAACATTACTTGTATATTTTAAAGAAGGACTGGGGCACAGAAAGGGAATAGACTTGAAAGAAGGGCTGTGAATGTTTTATAATTTTGAGAATTACCCCCATGAATCCCTATAATAGAAAATAGAGAGGAATAGGGGAGGCTAGGGTGAGAAACAAAATGTAAGAGAAAGAGAATTAAAGAAAGGTCACTCCTTAGTCCTAGACTCTGATTAATTCAACAACTATTTAAGTGTCTAGCAGAGACATCACTTTGCAGACAAAAGTCTGTCTAGTCAAAGCTATGGATTTTCTGGTAGTCATGTATGGATGTGAGAGTTGGACCATAAAGAAGGCTAAAAGTAAAGTCGCTCAGTTGTGACCAACTCTTTGTGACCCCATGGACTGTAGCCTACCAGGCTCCTCTGTCCACAGGATTTTCCAGACAATAGTACTTGAGTGGATTGTCATTTCCCTCTCCAGGGGATCTTCCCGACCCAGGGATCAAACCCAGGTCTCCAGAATTGTAGACAGACGCTTAACCGTCTGAGCCACCAGGGAAGGCTAGGCACTGAATAATTGATGCTTTCCAACTGTGGTGCTGGAGAAAACTCTTGAGAGTTCCTTGAACAGCAAGGGAATCAAACCAGTCAATTCTAAAGGAAATCAACCCTGAATATGTATTGGAAGGACTGATGCTAAAGCTCCAATACTTCGGCCACCTAATTGAAGAGTCAGCTCACTGGAAGAGACCTTGATGCTGGCAAAGGTTGAGGGCAGTGAGAGAAGGGGGTGACAGATGATGAGATGGTTGGATGGCATCGTCGACTAAATGGACATGAATTTGAGCAAACTCCTGGAGATAGTGAAGGACAGGGAAGCCTGGTGTGCTGCAGTCCATGGGGCTGCAAAGAGTCGGACAGGACTGAGTGACTGAACAGCAATGTGTCAGACATATCCTGGTAGGACAGTCTTCTGCATTCACCCAAAGATAACTTCAATATAAAGACTGCAATTCTCATGGTCAGTACTCTAGGACTACATATGTCATTCTATTCTGAAATCCTGGAATCTTGGTATTTTGGGTGATTAAGCACCATCTAGTAGGTATTTTTTAAAATCTGATATTTGCTTTGCTGGGCACCTCTCCTCCAGCTGGTAACTCGGGGATTTATCTCCTGCGATCTTAACCTGTACCTCAAGACTTAAACACGGCACTAAAATTTCTAGTTGAACAAAGGAATGCACTTTTAATAAATGATTCTGACCACATCTCTACTATATTTCATCTGATCTAAGACACTGTTCTGTTATGTAGCATGAAAAAGAAAAAGCACTGTTCATCCATGCTCCTAATTATACTGTGATATGCTGTGGGCTAGAAGACATATTCTGAGTTCCAAAATGTGAAAAGAAACATGTTTTATAATTGAAAAAAGGCAGCAGTTTAAAGCTTCCTGTAATGTACTGTGGTTCTAATTCTTATTTCTCAGGTTCCTTGGGAAGGTGGCCATATTTTTGTATGGTCATTGGCCACTTGTCCTCTAGAGCTAGCTGGGCTTGGGTCTACTTCCCAAAGTCTTAGATGGCATCTCTTAAAGAAGAGAATATGTGGAGGTGAAGGGAATTCTCAGTTTGATGCCTCACTTTGCCTGGACAGACCCTGCTGTTTCTTCTTGCTCTAGAGGTGGAGTCCTTCTATTCTCTTCCCATGTCTCCTTCCTGGGCCACATCAATTCTCCTAGGGCCTGAGCCTCTCTCCAATAATCACTTGTCTTTACTAGAAGACCCTCAAGAGCAGTGGACAGGAAAATCCCACCAGGAAATACTCAAGCTAAGACCAAGGAACCTCAGTCCTGGCCTTAGACTCTCCCAGATGGAGCAGTGTCTAAAGGCAAGTGGTACAAAACAGTGGTAAGTTTGGTAAGAAATTACCAGTTGGTGGAAAAGTTGCTAAGCTATTTTCCTCTGAATGTTAAAGCTACTCTTGATTATTAACGCTCAGTCTTTTTGAGAATTTATAGGTGGAGCTAGAAGGATATAGTTAGATGATATATGGGTACTTATTTCACAGACCCCATCTGATATTTATCCAGAGAAGCAGTTCCTTTCTAAGAGCTCTTCCAGTAATTATTTTTGTTGAACACATGAGAGACATCAGGTACCCTCTTTTCATTTGTGTTAGTCAGGATGGGCTAGGTTATGCTGCAGTAACAAGCATATGATTCTCGGTGATTTAACCCAATGAGAGTTCACTGTTCTTATCACTGATGGAATGCCCAGTGTGGGTATTGCCATCAGATGGCTCTGCTGGGCACCTCTCTTCCAAGAGGTGACTCAAGTATCTGCCCCTTTTTGTTTAGCTTGAGAGGGTACCTTAGTGCCCTCAGAGACTTCCTTAGTGGTTCAGATGATAAAGAATCTGTCTGCAATGCAGGAGACCTGAGCTCTATCTCTGGGTTGGGGACATCCCCTGGAGAAGGGAATGGCAACCCACTCCAGTATTCTTGCCTGGAGAATCCCGTGGACAGAGGAGCCTGGTGGAGTACAGTCCATAGGGTTGCAAAGAGTTGGACATGACTGAGCAATTAACACTTTAGTGCCCTCGAAGTCCTCTTCAGGATCTTCTTCTGCATTCAGCCAGCAAATGAGCAAGGTAGACATAAAAAGAGGAGTTTGTGGAGGCTCTAGGAGCCAGCCTACAAGTGGCAAGTCTCATTTCTACTACATTCCATTTATTAGAGCTAGTCACATGGCTCTGCCTAGATGCAGGGGTCATATCCAGGAGGAATGTGAACTGGTTTGGGTGAATATTTACTGTTATCTCTTCCTCATCAAAAAAAATCCACAGCTGGAAAGTGGAATGATGATGCAAACTCAGAATAAGGTCCTCTTTATCCTTGTACCACAGGCCTAGAATCTTTTGTGGTGAAGTGAAATAGCTCAGTCATGTCCGACTCTTTGCGACCCTATGGACTGTAGCCTAGAGCACATGGGCTCAGTAGTTCCAGCGTGTGGGCTTCTTTAGTTGCAGTGCAGGCTTAGTTGTTCAGTGGCATGTGGGATCTTAGTTCCCTGGCTAGGGGTCGAACCTGCATCCCCTGCATTGGAAGACAGATTCTTAACCACTGGCCCACCAGAGAATTCGTCTTCTAAACCTTTCTCAGGCTGAAAGCAAATCTTTGGCATGGTGGTTAAGAGGATGGGCTCTGGAACCAGTCTGCTTGCATTTAATTTAAACTGTACAACTTAATACAGTTTAATACTGGCTCTGTGACCTGAGAAAGCTTCCAAGCTTCTCTGTGCCTCAGTTTCCCCACCTGTGTAATGGGGATAATAACGATAGCCACCTAAAAGAGTGCTGCAAGGACTGGTGAGTTGATGTGGTCGATGGAAAGGGCATTTTAGGGCCCTGAGCCTCCCCTGACCACAGGCACTTTGCACCCCTGTTGCCCCCACCCACACCCCCATCCCCCCCACCCACACCAATCTCAGCAGAGACAACCAATTCAGATGCAAGCCATTGCCTAAATGAACCAACTTCCAGATCAGTTTATTATCAAAACACAGTATAAATGTTGTTTTTATACTCAATAAACAGTTCCTCAGCTCTGCGAAATGAAATATTCCTTTCATTATGAAACTGAGAAGCCATTTATCCCGCGTCTTAAGTGGTATAAATAGACTACGTGGCAGTCAGCGGAGGGATAATGGCTCTGTTTATTTTCACTAGCTGGGGATGGGCTGACACAGCGTGTACCGGGGGAGTGAGTGCAGCTCCTGGAAGGGGACCCACAAATCCGTCATTCTCGCCAAGAACAAGGTGCCGGGCATCTGTTCTCAGGCTCCGCTTGCCAGGCCCAGGCAGGCGGGGGAAACACTGGGATTCCACCCGGCACCTTGAGGAGGCAGCTCAGAGCTTCAGCTGGAGAAGGGTCCACCCAGATGGACAGAGCTCATGGGCCTCGGCAGCCCTGTGACACCACCCGCCACGCCGCCCAAGATGTCATCTCATGGGTGCTCAGGCATAAACCCTCAAGAGCCTTTACAGATTACAGAGTTTCCTGCTCCCAAGTGACTATGGAAGGACCAGAGGCAGAGCCTGAGAACAGGGTCCAACGTCAGGCTCTGGCTCTCTCGCTCTCTCTCTTTCTAAGTCTATTGAATTTTTGTTACAATATTGCTTCTGTTTTATGCTTTGTTTTTTTTGGCATGTGGGATCTTAGCTCTCTGACCCCAGCACCCCCTGCATTGGGAGGCTAAGTCTTAATCACTGGACAGCCAGCTGTTGCTGCTGCTGCTAAGTCGCTTCAGTCGTGTCCGACTCTGTGCGACCCCATAGACGGCAGCCCACCAGGCTCCGCCGTCCCTGGGATTCTCAAGGCAAGAACACTGGAGTGGGTTGCCATTGCCTTCTCCGGACAGCCAGGGAAGTCCCCAAATTTTATTCATTTATTTTTATAGACCACACCCTGCAGCATGTAGGATTGTAATTTCACCACCAGGATTGAACCCCTGCCCCCTGCCCTGGGAGCGTAGAGTTTTAACCACTCAGCCGCCAGGGAAGTCCCTTAGAGTCTGCCTCTCTTAAACCATGAGATACTGGGCAAGTCCTTAACTCTCTGCCCTCCATCCCCTCGTTTTGGCAACAGGGGAGGAGGCTCACCTTCCCTAGTATGTGATTGGATGAGATAGTGCATATATAGGTGTTCAGTTTTGCACAAACATATGCCCTGATATTTCTGGAGAGAAGACAGAATTCCATAGTGAGAGAGTCAGGGGCTCGTGGAGGATTCCAGATCAGATCCAGGTCTCCTGACCTGTGGTCATGAGTTCTTTCTAACAGGGTGTTTCTTGGATTAAACATGGTCACTGGAAAGGCAGGGCCACTGTCTCAATGTGCTCTGCGTGACTCCAGGTGGTGGTGGGTAGATGGCTATTCACTCAGCTAGCGCCTACCAGGGAGGAGACCTCATGGGCTGAAGACCTTGAATCAGAAGAAATGTGTTTCTAAGAAATAGAAGACACTTCAGCTCACTGACACTTTAGTATAGATTAATTTTTCCCCTTTCTGGTAGAAAATAACAATTAACAGACATGGAATCTGAGATGTGTTTTGTTTGGGGTCTCAGGACACAAGTTGAGGGCTCCGTGTGATGGGAGTGAGGGGCATTGACCTCCGTGAGCACCTAAGACAGGGCAGAGGAGTTGGAAGAACCATTAATGGGAAAAGTTGAATGTTGATGTCAGATGGAAGCCTTTCCAAGAAGAAAGCCATGTGCGAGTCACTTCAACTCTTTGAGACACACTGTTTTCATCTGTACAATGGGCATAATCATATCTTGTAATTCTGAAGAGCAGAGGCCAGATTGGAAGATGTTTATGGGGCTGCTTCAGCCCCAGAGCCACATCTGAGCTGTGCTGGCAGCAGAAACCATTCATTCCTCTGCTTTGTCCAAGGGGTGGGTTGGAAGCACATTGTAGGGTTCTTTCTTACTGGGGTGGCTGGGCTTCCCTGGCAGGGGTGGGTAACGAGTGAGCTGAGGACTGCCGGGGCCAAGACAAGGCCTGGGGCAGGGATGGGTGGGGAAATTAAATAGAATGGAGGGGCTGGATCCCTTTACAGACTGGAGAAGCAAGGTTTCAATTCATTGACCTGAGGGGTACAGCAACTGAGCCCCAAGTCTGGGACTGGTCTGAGGGTCAGGCTGTGTGTGTTTGTATGTACGTGGTGGGGGGAGTACCTAGGTGGTCTAGTCCACCCAAAGGGCCTGGGCTAGAGTTCAGTGAAGGAGCACAAAGTGAGAAATTCTCCAGATGTGGGCCACCTGCTGTCCATGGCATCTGCCAGGACCCAGGCAGGAGACCAGAGCTGCTCTAAATGTTTCAGGGATATAATGCAAGGGATTGGTTATAAGGGGCTAAAAGGTCAGAGGGCAAATAGAAATGAAGCCTCTTGACCCTACACCAAGAAGCCGCTCCTATCCTGGGACCTTTCACCCACAGCCCTTGTGCAGCCCCAGTGCCATGATTGGGTGCGGCCACCCGGTGGGAACCTGAGGGTCTGCTCTTCTGCAGCTGTGCTGTGCTTAGTCACTCAGTCTTGTCTGGCTCTTTGAGAGCCCATGGATGGTAGCCTGCCAGACTCCTCTGTCCATGGGGACTCTCCAGGCAAGCATACTGGAGTGCGTTGCCATGCCCTCATCCAGGGGATCTTCCCAACCCAGGGACCAAACCCAGGTCTCCCGCATTGCAGGCGGATTCTTTACTGTCTGAGCCACCAGTCTGCAGATGCTGCTGAAACTGTTTCCGTTGCTGCTGTAGCCCCCAGGGCCACAGCCACCGCTCCCTCTTTCCTGCCTTTCAATCATTGCAGGCAGATTCTTTACTGTCTGAGCCACCAGTCTGCAGATGCTGCTGTTTCCGTTACTGCTGTAGCCCCCAGGGCCACAGCCACCACTCCCTCTTTCCTGCTTTTCAATCTCCCCCTGGTATTTCCTATTGGCTGAGCGTAATGAGAAGCCAGCAGGCAAGGGAGCTTGGGAAATGTAGTTTTCAGGGATAGGGGTGGACTGGAGATTGTAGAACTGGGCTCTGAGAGACCACATGTACCCCCTAGGTTTCAGAACGACCAGAGGCAATTGGATAGATGGACACATGATTTGTTTTAAAAGTTTACTCTGGATTCTTTCAACCACCTTTTGTGGGGGGCAGCGGTGGGGAGGTTTATCATGTCTATTTCAGGTATGAAGCTCAGAGAGGTTAACTAAGATGCCCAGGATCACACAGCCAGTAAATAGCAGAGCAGATCTTTGAACCCGGAACATCTGCTCCTTTTTACTTGGGGGCACTGCTGGTCACTGGGTTCAGTTGAGCTGAGGTTTTGACCAGGTGGCCAGTCCCAGCAGGAACCAGTGATTTGGGCAGAAGCTAGGAAAGCAGATGAGGCTTCTGAGTGGGGTTTGGGGGTGGGGAGCATCTGAAACCCAAGTGGTCCCCAGGGGCCGAGTTCACCAGCAGGTTGCTGGGCACTAGAGCTGCAGAGGTGCCCACTCCCCTCCTGGGTGTGGAAAGGCAGTACAGTTGCATTCTGTGGCCAGTATTTCTTGCTCAGAGTGGTACTGGGGGAGATGGGGACTGACCATTGCCCACTTTTGGGAGGGGAGCTGTGTGATCATAAAAACATGCCAAAGCAGTCTTAGCTCAGTGCAACCTGGGGCATCCATTAGCTCTTTGCTCCTCTGATGTGGAGGAGGTGTAGAGGTCCAGGGAACAATCACAACTGGATGGAGGGAATGACCTGGTGACATCCAAGATCTGCGGCCCCAAGGTCTCACACCCATAGCCCCTCTGACTTATACGGTGTCAGGGCAATCAGTGTAGCAAGTGCAATGGATCAAAACCCAGAGATCTGGGCTGAAATTCCAGCTGTCACCTCTTCACTGAGAGAGCTTAGGCAGATCAAAGTTACTTTTTGTTTTGGGGTCTTGTGATTCTGCCAGGGAAGAACAAGGAGTGGTTGCAAATAGCTCTTTAAGGAACCTGAAAGACCCTCAGAGGAAGGCCATGGCCACTTGGGGGCGGCACTGAGCCCTTTCTGTCTACCTTGAGCCAATGTTTCTGTTCCAGATCACTGCAGTTTTTCCAACAATCCATGTCCCATGACCCATTTCTCTACGTTCCAGCTTCTTCTTCTTCGCTTTCTCATTAGCTTACTTTGTCCTTATAAACATTGAAGGTGCCTTGAGGCTTAAGTGCACACCATCACTGGCGCATGGTGAGCCTGGGGACACGAGAAGGGGTGGGACTTGCTTCTTCCCACACAGTTGCTAGAGACGGTGGAATCTTGGAGTCTGGGACTCCTGACTCCCTCTTCCAGCCAAAGCACCTTGAAAGAACTTTGGTTCTCAGGAAGACTCTTCATTTGGAATAAACAAACCTCACTGGGACTATTTGGGAGAAGCAGACTTGACTTCAGCCTCCCAAGAAGCCTCCTCTCCACTCAGCCTCCCACACTTCCTTACCTGCATCCTGTCCACCTGTGTCAGATGTCTATTGCCAAAGAACATTGTGTAAGGAACCGCACTAAAACTTGATGACTCAAAATAACGATTGCTACAGCTCACGCATGTGTTGGTTAGTTCTACTAGTCTGCTTTCCTATATGTCTGTACTCTGTTGAAAGAGTACGGGCTGGGGGCTGGCTGGCCCTGGCTGGCCTTGCCTGTGTGTCTGGTGATCATTCAGCGGTCAGCAGGAATGCCTTGCTTTTTCTTCTCTTGGTCTCTCCTCCTCTGGCAGGCTGGCCCAGGCTTGTTCTTGTGGCAGCAGTTTTAGAAGAGCAGCAAGAGCTGAAGCTGCAAGGTCCCTTTAGGCCTTGGCTTAGAAATGGCTCCCCTGCTACTGTCACTTCCACTACATGCTGTTGGTCCAAGCAGGTCATCAGTCAGTCCAGCTATGAAGGATGGGAAAACAGGCTCCACCTCCAGATGGGAGGAGCCTCGGTGTACCACGGCCCCTTTGCAATCTACCACACCTTGACAGAAGGAATGCCTTCCCTGTCCTATGGTAGACACTGCGATGGCGTACCTCAATATCCACTCTTTCTTCCTTAATAATGGAATCCTGGCATTTATCTGGGCTCAGAATCATGACTGCCTATCTCTGACTTCCCTGAAGCTGTGACAGGCTATGTAACTAGATTCTGGCCAATGAGATGGTAAGAGAAACTGGCACGCATCTTTTGTCCCTTTCTCTTCTTTCTTCCTGCTTCATGGATTCTGGATGCAGTGGCTGGAGCCTGAGCAGCCAAATCAGACCATCCAGTAATGTGCTCAAGATGGCAGAGAAGCAAGGCAGAAAGCACAAATGTCCCTGGTGACTTACGGTCTTTTATGTGAGAGTAAAACAAACTTCTATCTTATTTAAGCCATTGCTAACTTGATACTTTTGTCACAACTGAACTCAATTCTAATGAATAGACTTTCCTCCATCTACTGATTGTTTTTTACTTTCTTTCTTTTTCTTATAATTGTCCTCATCTTACAAAGCCTTCCTTGATCACACACAAGTCCTCTTCTGCGGATTCTCAGAACACTGCCTGTTTGTATGAGTCCCTGACGTCCCCCCACCAATCTGGCCTTGGTCTCTTGGTTCTCTGTTTGACTCGTCTTGGTATCTTATATATTATTGCTTTCATTTTATTGTAGAGCCGAGGTCTGTAGTCTACTTGATTTTTCAGCTAGGGACTATAACTTCCTTTCTATTTCCCTCAAATAACTCAAAAATATTTCTGAAGTACTTGCCATATGTCAAAATCATGGTCCTTGCCATCATGGAACTGAGGTCTAGTAGGAGTAAACAGGCTTTGAACAAATAAACAAATAAACAAATGACTGTATAATTAAAAAGTATGGTAAGTGCCCAAATGCAAAATACCAGGAGCATCTAGTTTCGATCAGGTACTTGGGGAAGGCCGAAGAGACGGTGCTTGTGGTGAGATTGAACAATGGGAGAAACCAGGCAGATGTTGGAAAGAGAGCTCCTGCCAGAGGGATACCATGTGCAAAGGCCCTGAGGCAAAAAAGAGCTCTGGGTATTTGAGGAGGAGGAGAAAGAAGCTTCCTGTGAATGGAAAGCAAGGGAGGGAATGGAAGAAGAACTCAGAAAGTAAGCCAGATCACACAGGGCTATGGGGGACGTGGCCAAGAATCTGGATTTTATTGCATGTGCACCATATGGAAACCAGGAGGTTTCAGGCACCAATATGGTCTAGTTGTTAGGATTCAGTTCTCCTGCCTGTAACTGAAAACCCAAGTATCAGCCTGGAGGAAAGTAATCCAGGGTTCATATGGAGGCTCCAGGATGTCATTAGGGATCCAGACTCTGTTGGCTTTCTGCTCTGCATTCCTTACCATGTGGCCCTATCTTCAAGTCTCTTCAGGGCCTCAGATGGCCGCTGGTTCTCCAATCATGTCGACACACCAGGCATAAGGAGGAGGGAGGTGGAGGAGGCTTCCTGGCTGACTCAGTCCCCTGTAAAGAGCTTCCCAGAAGCCCTACTGAGTGGTTTTCACTGATGTCTCATTGGCTACTCTGGGGTGCAGGGAAGTCTGGGAAATGTAGTCTTATAGTTGTGTGTGTGTGTAACCACCCTATATAAATTGGAGTTCTGCTAGTAAGAATGGGAAATGGATGTGTGATAGGTAATGAGAAGTCTTTGCCAGAATTGGGCTCACAGGGGCCTATTCATTAAAAGCCTATTTGTTCCAATAGCTCTACACAACATGGATGAGTCTCACAGATATAAGGTTGAGTGAATGAAGCCAGAACTGAAAGATTTCTCTACAATTCCAGGCAAAACCAATCTGTGGAGATCACAGTTTAAAAAAAAAGAAAGGTTACAGCGACTGGGAGGAGGCATTAGGGAGGGGAGCTTTCTCAGGAGCTAGAAATATTCTAGCTATTGATCTGGGTGGCAGTTATGAGGGGGATATTAATATAAGAATTTAGTGAGGCATTTACTTAACATATATCCTCTTTTCTGCATGTGTTATGCTTCAGTAATTTTTTAGAAAACATGCTCATCCCAGGATTTGTCTGTCTTCTGAATATTAATCAGAACAGTTAGATATTTATTTTTGTATTTGTTGCTTTCTGGAAGGCTTTGGTGTCAAAAAGCTTTGCTACGTCCCTTTCCCATATTCCAGCTCTGAGTCTCTCCCCTGCAAAAATTTCTCCAGTCTCCAATGGAAGTGCTACACTCACCTCAGAATCTCCCCAGGTCTACATCCCTTGATAGCTTGTCAGACTTTCTATCTCTAATGAGGCCCACACTCTACTCAGCACCATGCCTGGCACATGTTTATTGAATGAATGGAGAACTTTATATTCCATGCACATAAACCTTGCACGTTCCTTGTAACAAAACTTTATTTAGCCCTTTATTTATGGCAGGCTCTATGTGCCGGGGGCTTCCTGGGTGGCGCTAGTGGTAAAGAATCCACCTGCCAATGCAGGAGATGCAAGAGATGTGGGTTCAATCCCTGGGTCAGGAAGATCCCCTGGAGGAGGAGATGGCACCCTACCCAAGTATTCTTGCCTGAAAAATTCCATGGGCAGAAGAACCTGATGGGTTTCGGTCCATGGAACTGCAAAGAGTTGGACACAACTGAGCGGCTGAGCACACTCACAGACACAGGTCGTGATATAGTCTTCCTCATGTTGATATCTGTTTACCTGGGGAGAGTGGACCTTGGCAGATGCTGGGCTGATGGCCTGCTTCACAAGGCTGAGCAGGCTGGCCACTGGGAAGCCCTCTTCCTCCCTTCCTTCCCAATCCCCTCCTCTTTGCTTCTCACAACGTGGTCCTGAAATGACATCAAGAGCAGCTGCTTAAGCAATTTTGCCAATTAATGGGTCTCTGAAATTAAACCGCCTACACAGTCTGGATGAGCCTTCTCCAGGAGGGATTTAGCGATTGTCTTCATGATAATCAGGCTTGACTTGACTTCACACACATTAATAAAAAGGCGAAGGCGTCGGGAGAGATGCCCTTTCGAGGGGAATATCGACAATATCGTAATGAGGCTTGGGGAGGATGCTGAGGCACGGTGCTGCATGCTCAAAACTGCTCTCCTCTGTGGGCAAGAGCCAGCTCTGGCTGGAAGCAGCTGGGCTTACAGTAAAGCATAACAACACTCAGTAGCCAGTCAGGCTGCTCTTTGGTCCAGAGAAAGGACAGCAAAGGGCAGGAAAAGCTTAGGAAGATCAGTCAGGAGGAACTCCTGGAGGAATAATCTGGGTTGTGGCAGGCAGAGGAACAGGTCAACTGAGTACCCAGGAATAAAAACACCTAGGAAGCTTCTAGCCCTCTTCTCCCACACCCTTCGAGACCCAGTGACCTCCTTGTCTTCATTCACGGACATCACCAGTTGACCAGGCATGCCTCCTTCCCCCAAGCCAAAAGTGACCTCAGAGTCCTCAGCACAGCAGCCTCGACACAGCACTCCCAGTACCTGCTGCCAGTCGGTTAGATTAGAACGAGTTAGGCTCTCCCTGCCATGCAGCCTAGGAGTCTATGTCTCTATGTTCGCTTCCAGTGTCTCCCAGTCCCTCTGTGATCTTTCTACTATGCACATTTTCTCCCGGTGGATGCTGGACTTTCACAAGGATCAAAGGCTTAAGAGATGAAGTTCTAATGGTGGACATTCCAGAGTGGAGTACAGAAGCGAGGCTGCATGGCTACCCATATCCTTGAAGGCATGGCAACCCACTCCAGTTTTCTTGCCTGGAGAATCCCATGGACAGAGGAATCGGGCAGGCTACAGTCCATAGTGTCACAAAGAGTCAGACATGGCTGAAGTGACTTAGCACACAAACATGCATGAGGAAAGGAAACTAACAGCTCTTTAGTATCTGCTAAGTCATCCTTTACCCCTTGCAATAGTTCTCCTGGTGGGGATGTCCTCCATTTTGCACACAGGGATGTGAGGCTTCGGAAGGTTGCACAATTAGCCCACAGTTACATTGAGTAAGTGGCAGAGTTGGGATTGGAACCCAGTCCAGCCTGACCCCCAAGTCTGTGTTCTTTCCATTCAATCAGGCCAAGGGAGGGGGACACACACACACACACACAAACGCATACACCATTAGCCTCCTCTTGGGTTAGAGCCCTCAGATTAGTGCAGGAGAATCTGGTAAAGCAAAGAATATTCTTTGCAGACTGAGTGTCTCAGCTGCCTGGGTAGAGGGAGAGAGTGGGGAGAAAAGGCAAAGGGCAGGGAGGGGGGAATGCCAGCAGCATCACTGATTGCATCTGATGATGTCCTGAGCCCTTACCATGCACCCAGCAGAGTCTGTAGAACATGTGGGCCACCCCCAAGAGCTGAAGAGAACATCTTGTTCCCTTTGCATTAAGTGCAAGTTTGATCCAACTTGTGGTACGTGGGCTAACCATGCGGGAGGCCTTTGGATGCACTGTGTACACAGCTCAATTCTGATTCTTTACATCTGTCGAGACAGTTTTCAAGGGGCTCAGTGAAGATAGGAGAGCCAATCTGCCTGTGGGGAAGCCAGGCCCATTTCACATCCCCACCAATGCACGCCCACGCCCATCAAGGGACCACAGAGGAAGAGTCAACTTCGTAGCCTGGTAGGGTACACAGCAAGGTGACCCCTGCCCTCCCTTGGAGCCATCCCAGCTGTGGGGCCCTTGATTATTATCAGGACAGGGGTTCTCATTTAAAGAAGAATGGCTGTCCTTTCCCACGTCCCCACTGTCGTCAGCAATTCGAGAATAGGACATCACATCTCTTATTTCTCTCTCTCTCTAAACTTCTAGCAGGGTAATTATTTTGGATTGGTGGACTCACTTAAACCTTCAAATAATGTAAGGCAGTATAAAATTGTGCTAAACTGGCACTAAATATAGCTGTATAGCATCTATAGCTAAAATTGCATTTTTTTTTTTTAAAGTTTGTTTCCTTCTCTCTGTGTGATTTTTGTGTCCACAGTCATTGTCTAAGGGAAGGTGTTTGGTGTCAGTTCAGTTTTGCTTGAGTGGTTTTAAATCAAGAAGACACACGTGATTCTAACTTACAAGGCCTTGGCCAGGCTCAGATGTAAGGACCGCGGGATCAGATTTGGGGATGTTTGTTAGGACAGAGGGCAGAGTAGACTGTCTCCTTCCCACAGCCACAGAAACTGCCTCTTTCCCAGCTTCACTGGCTCTAATGGAGACTCCCTTTTCATTAATTAACATTCACAGTGCAGGTATCATGGGGTGAGGGTGCTCACATGTGTCATCTCATTTAATCCTGACCCAACCAGGAAAGTGTTAATAAGTACTCTTAGAAATGCCGTTTTGTTGTTGGAGAAACTGAGAGCATCTGTGCAGAGTCACCCATCAATTTCCTTCCATTTTCCCCCGACCTTGGTGACAGTGAAGCCTTCTGGTGGGGTAGATGCCCCACCAGAAGGTCTTGGGGCAGCCAGGTTCAGCCCTATATGCTGGGAGCCTGAGACTTTGGCTTCTTTGCTCATCCCTCTAACAAGCTGGTCTCTGCCACCAGCTGTCTACCAGAATTTCATATACTAAGGCCATTCCTCAATCAGAGACTACATCTCCCAGGCTCCCTTTCAAACCATTGGGCCATAAGACTAGTTCTTACCAATGGTGTAGGAGCCTGCCTTCTCTCAGAGAACTCAGAGACTCCTGGAGAAGGTCAGATTCACAAGATGAGTAAAACCAGGATCCCAGAGTCACCACGTGGAGGAGAGCTGCCCATCAACCAGAAACACTCTTGTGGAGCAAGAGATACATTTATTTTGTGTTAAGCCCCTAATGATTTCAAGTTTACTTGATACAGTAAGTAGCATTTGACCCGACCAAAACATGACCCATGGCCAGAAAAAAACCCAAGATTCCCAATGGATTTGTCCTCACTTGCATTTGTCCATGCCTACCTGGTCAAGGAAACCCTGTCCTCAAAATCCAATCATGAATTTATAGAATGTCAGCTCCGGGAGGGTCTCTGCATAATCTCTATGGAGACTCAGAGAAAGCTGAAACTGGCCTGTCACCACAATTCCACGCTGAGTGTTCATAATGTAAAGGGCATTCGGCATACACAATTGCAGACACGTGCAGCACACACCACACTGGAACAGAGAGGAAATTATCATGCTTCTTTTTTATCTGAAATTTAATGAATTTATTTTTTGGCTTCATTTTAGTTGTAGCACGCAGGATCTTCACTGCGGCGTGGGGGCTCAGTAATTGCAACATGTGGGTCCAGTTGCTCTGTGGCATGTGGGATCTTAGTTCTTTGACCAGGGATCAAACCCATATTTCCTGCATTGGAAGGCGAATTCTTAACCACTGGGCCATCAGGGAAGTTCCTGATCATGCTTCTTTATGTACCTGAGGTGTGTGTGTGTTTCCTTCATACGAAGTTTCCTCCTTGGTTGAACCCCTCCACTGTGCCTACCTTTCCTGACACCTCCTGAAAGAACCAGGTGGGGCTTGAGTGACAGAGGAGGGGCCACCCGAGACCCCCGTTGGCATGCCCTGGCCCTGTCACCAAGGGCCATGCCAGCTCCAGGCAGCTGTGGTGATGGGGAAAACCTCAGCTCTGAGACATAAAGACAGAAAACAAAACATTTTATTAGTGCTCGAGACGTTTATTTCCTGAGTTAACAACAATAATAAACTCGTTTATGGCTGTGAGTTTCATTGCCTTCCCCAGTGGGGCTCCCACCTGCTGTCTGTTCAGATTCTGCAGGGCTCCTGAGCACAAAGAGGCTGGCCTGGCAGCTGGCATGGGCGGGCACCACCTCCTGGCAGCTGGGAGGGCCCAGACAGGGGTCCCTAGGGTGCTGTACCATCAGCATGGGTCCCACCTCGGTGTGGTGAGACCGGCTAGCTCCGCATTCATGATCATCACAAGCAGGTGTTAGCTGAGGTTTCTGGGCCCTCACCTGTCTATTGTGTGGGTCCAGGTGGCTCTTTCCAATCAAAGAATAAAATGATTCTCCTGACTCAGGTGACTTATCTGGGAGAAGCCAACATTTTAATGTCAAAGTATAGGTTTACCTTCAGGTAGGGCCAGGACAAGGGTGCAAACTTTCAAGAGGTACATACTCTTGGGTCTGGCAAGTGTCTCCTTCAATTTGATGCCCTAGGCACCTGGCTTGCCCAGTCCCTCCACTGACAAGCACATGGGGTCTCCCGAGCTTTTTCTTCCAGTTTCCCTTGGAAAAGGGGGCATGTCTTTCTTTCCCCTTTTCTTTTCTAGATCTCACTGTGGCAGCTGTTGACACCCAGTCACGCCTGTTCTTAAGAGCCTGGGTTCCACGGGGGGAGAAACACAGTTGGTGAAGATCATACACCTGGCAGGTCCCTGTGGCCCTCCTTAGGACCAGGAATGGAGAGAGAATGCACAGAGGAGGCATGGGAGAAGGAGAGGGATTTCGTGAATTTCTGAAATGTGGCTCACCTTATGTTGTTGTTGTTGTTTTTTAAAAATTCACTCAAAATAACTACCCTCCTGTTAGTGCTAGCTTCCTCCTTGATTCTAATTGCTCCTTTGTGCCTCATCCTCTCAGTTCTTAAGGATTTGCTTTGCTTGGTACTTCCTGCATGGAGCTTTAAAAGTTCTGAAGTTATATCTGAGTGAGGGGTGGGCTGAGGCCATTGGGAAGTTGAGGGACTGTCCTGCTGTATTTCCCCACACTGAAGCTTCTCAGTGTCCCCTGGAGGGTAGGCTGATCACTGGGGGCATCCCCAGTTTCTGACTCCTTAGGAATGGGACTAGAGAATTTGCATTTTCAGTGATGCTGATGCTACTGGTCTTGGACCACATCTTAGACCCACAGCCATAAGGTGTTCTGGTAAATGAACTCTGGAATTAGTCAGAACTAAGTTCAAGTCTAGTTCTGCTGTTTATCAGCTGTGTGACCTTTAGGAAGTCACTCATAACTCCCTTAGCTCATAATAACAATGCACAAAATAATAATGTGCAAATGTGTCCACCTTGTGCCAGACGGGGTGCCATGTTCTATATTTGGCATCATCTCTCTGAATCCTCACAAGAACACAGGAAGAGGTCAGTGTGTTTAAGAGGTCTTTTTATGGAGGCAGGGGTGGGGGCTCAGGAGTTAGGAATCTTTGCCAATATCACACCACTCAAGAGTGGTCGAGGGACTTCCTTGCTGGTTCAGTGGCCAAGACTCCATGCTCGCAATGAAAGAGGCCCAGGTTTGATCTCTGGTCAGGGAACTAGATCCCATGCACCATAACTAAGACCTGGCACAGCCAAAAAAAAAAAAAAAAAAAAAAACCCACAAAACCAAAAAGATATGTCATTAAAAAAAGAAAAAGAAAGTGATAGAGGCAAGAATTAATGCAGTCTGACCACAGAGATCACAGACAGGGGTATGGATGGTAGGTGACTAGAGCGGTTAAGAGGATTAAATAAGACAATAAAATACCAGCTTAGGCCTGCCATAGCCTCTCTGCTCACAGAGCATGAACCCCATCTCCCTAAGAGAAGACCCCTCAATGAGGCTGGAGGAGGATGGGGCTCTGCTCACTGACATTTCAGTCTCCTGGTGAATCCAGGAAAGGAAGAAAACAGAAAATGGTAGACTGAGTGTCTAGGGCAAAGGCAGAAGGGAGCAGACATAGCTCTGTTTGCCTCCCAGGGCGGGGGATCGGCGTCTGTTTCTGACACCTGGAGAAGAGAACATTCCATCGTCAAGTCAGGGAAACCACTGACGGAAACTGCCTGCCCTGTTCAGGTCTCATAGCAACCACTTGCATGAGTTATCTTACTGCAGGAGGTCCTGGTAAGGAACGCGGAACTGACAAGCTACCATCAACCAGAAGAATTTGAGGAAGGTCAAAGGAGAGAGGAGACTTCAGTCCATATGCTCTGCCAATCTCCCAGAATCCTTCTCATTGGAATCCATCTTTACTGAGTACTGCACACACACCACCAGCAAGGACTTTGAGTCAGAATGATTGGCCAGAGACAATTCAGAAACTAATCCCATCACCATAAAACCCAAGACTTCAAGCCACGTAGCAGAGCAATTCTCCTGGGTTCCCTTACCCTCGTGCTCTCCACTCAAGCACCCTTTCTTAATAAAGGGCTTTGTCAGTACGTATGTCTCCTCTAACGATTCATTTCCCGGTGTTAGACAAGAGCCTACTTTTAGGTCCTGGAAAGGGTGCCCTTCCTGCAACAGTCATGACAGAACCTGTAGGTCCTTGTCAGGATGCCCTTGATTGGGCAAGTGTTCTCTGGGTTGGAGGCCTCGCTGTAGCACCTCAGGGTGCCCTTTGAGAGCTCCCTTGGGAGATACCTGGCCTTTGGAGACCTGTTATCAGGTCCTGCACCTGTGTTCTCTATCCCAGACAGCTGGCTTTAAAGGATTTTCCACAGCAATCGTTGACCCTTCAGAACCAGCTCAGATGCAGAGAGTCTCATTATTTTTGCATCCTGTCTTCTCATCCCACTCTGCAAAAACACAAAGATCATGTAGTGTGACCCATACCTTTATTATAGCCATTGTTCTCCAAAGCAAGCTCCCCGCGTCCACACATCCAGTGCCAGACGGTCTTGTGTAAAGGGGGGCACCCTGGGATAAAACTTCCAAGCAGAGAAGCAGCAGGGTTCTCCCAGCCCCAGAGCCTGCATGACCTCCCTCACAGAGCATATTCAGGCCAGACTCCTGTCTCCATAATCCTTCATCTTGTTAGGAGAAAGGGGTTCAGAGGGAAGCTTATCAGTTGTGTGAAGAAGAGGAGCTGAATCTATCTGCTGGTCCACTGACTGGAGAATGAGCCTCCAGGTCCACCTAGACGTGTCCCCTAGAGCATCTCCATTGTCACTGAGATGCCCCCATCCTCCTGCCAATAACCCCTCCTTAAAAACAGCAGGGTCTTCTCCATTCACCTTCTTGTAAAGGAGGGATGAAGGGCTGCACGATACTATGCGTGATACCTGTGGGGCTTCTAGGCACGGGGCCTTCTTGTATCCTCCATTTCTTTGATTATGGTAAATAGACTTCTTTCAACCTCCATGACCTTCTCTGAGTTCCAATGGGCAAATTCAAGGAGTTTTTAATTAGGGAAGGGAGAGAATGAGAGACTAGGGAGAAGCAGTTAAGAACAGCCTTGGGGTAAGATCCTGGTTCCCCATCAACAGATACACACAACAATATCTTTGAGCTATTTTGCAGATGGGAATACTTAACAATTTACGATGGAAGGCTGACCACAAGCATATAGACGCCAGGCCAGTTGGACCTGAAGTTTGATGATGCTGACTCCTACTTAACCTCACCACCAACACATCAGAAGAATATCCACCAGCTGATCACACTCTTTTTGAACAATTACTATAAAGTCTCCAAGTGGGGACACCATAGTTTGGAGGGCATTAGCCTGCTGTGGGCCCCCTTTGCCTGGCAAAGTAATAAAGTTATCCTTTTCTACTTTACCCAAAATTCTGTCTTTGAAGTTTGACTCAGTACCAGTGTACAGAATAGGTGAGCTTCAGCATCAGGCACACACTGAAGCTGTCAGAATATGAGTTCTTGGGGAGCAGGGCGTGTTTTCTGTTTCTCCCCCATGCACCCCCCAACTGCTGAAACTTTGTGGAGCAGGTAGGGGTTTGGTGAACACGTGTTGGAGGAAGGAGATGGGTAGACAGTCCCTACAGCAAGGGGCATCACTGCCCAACATCCCAGAGCTTTCTGCTTCTCCCATGGTTGCCTTCTTCCTCCTAACAGTCTCCAAGTGTATATACCAGTGGGTGGTTTTCATCAGAAGAAATTAAAATGAGTTGGTTTGAAAGTGTTGCTGTCCCCTTGGATGCTGTGAGTCAGTATCAATGCAGAGGATCCTGGCTTCAGTTAAAAAGACTGCAGGGATGGATGATGGGTAATGGAAAGGGGATTCCTCTCAGAAGCACACAGAACCCTGTCTCTCACTAACTGTATGACTTGGGCAGGTCATTTATGTTTCCGTTGTCTCATCTGTGGAATAGGGATGAGAATATAGGATGAGATGATGTATTGAAAACATGTAACTCAGGTTGGGATTGAATCCACGATCTTTCAGCTGAGATCACATACCTGGTCTCAGGACTCAAGCTCAGGTTCTTGATGTCTCATCATAGAAAGAATTCAAGTGAGAGACAGAGTGATAGGTAAGACATGGATTTATTTAGAGAGGAACATACTCCACAGAGTGTGGGCCCTCTCAGAAGGCAAGAGGTCCTGAAACATGGTGTGGTGAGCTTTTATGGGCTGAGTAATTTCATAGGCTGATGAGTGGGAGAATTATTTCCAGTTATTTGGGGGAAGGAGTAGAGATTTCTGTGAATTGAGCCACCACCTACTTTGCGGTCTTTATGGGTGACCACAAGGTTTCCCCGGGTGGCTCAGACGGTAAAGTATCTGTGGGTAGACCTGGGTTCGATCCCTGGGTCAGGAAGACGCCCTGGAGAAGGGAATGGCTACTCACTCCAGTATTCTTGTCTGGAGAATTCCATGCACAGAGGAGCCTGGCAGGCTATAGTCCGTGGGGTCACAAAAGAGTTGGACACAGCTAGAGACTAACAGTTTCACTTCACTTGAAACTGTTTGGGCACCTCTGGGTGTGTCATTTAGCTTGTGGATGTGTTACAGTGAGTGTACACTGAGGTTCAAGTTCTAGCAGAAGTGGACCTGTCAGCCATTTTGGACCTGTTTGGTTCCAGTTCGTGTCATGTCCTTGGGCGATGTCATTCTTTCAAGGGTTGTGCCCTACCGGCTTCCCTCCTATTTCAGTACGGTGAAGCTGCAGACTTGCAGCAGATGCTTGAGCAGTATTAGAGGGGAGAGCAAACACCTATAACATTTCCCGTACTTGAATAGGACTTCACAGCTTTCAAAGCAGTTTCTAGTACGTCACAGGGCTGAGTGGCAATGGTCACCAGATACATAGAGAGGGAGCCTCTGGCCTCTCTGACCATGGGGAATAGTTTCTGTGGATCTCTGGGGAGCAGGCAAAGCTGTGCGTGTCTGATTCCAGCACAAAAGTGTTCTGACCTTTGCTGTGCTTTTAGTTCTGTTTCAATCAGGAATGGAGATCTAATTAAATGCTGAGTTCTCTTGAACAAGTTGGGAATGCACTTTTCACTGGGAGAGCTCATAGGATTTGCTAGGAACTAGGAAGTTGCTTAACAGGGCACAAAGGAAATATTCCAAAGCACAGTTCTGGTTTTCTCTATTATTTAATCCTTGAGTCTCTTCCTCTCCACCTCTGTGTTCAGCTCTGGGACACACACACAGAGTTCTACAAATATCAAGTGATAAAGACATAATTTTTAGAAACAGCCAAATGTGGTCAAGTTCGAGGAAATGCCACAGTCCTCCGAAGCTTTTTGCACACTGGCCAAGCCGGAGATGCTCTTTTCTGACCTCCAGACTCTGCTCCCACCATGAGTCTCTTGACACCATAAGCAGTTCCAAGACCCACTGTCAGAGGTGGTGACTTAGGAAGTCAGAGTGGGGCCAGGAATCTGCGTCTTAACAAACCTTCCCATTGATGCTAATGCCGGGAGTAGGAGGACCACACCTTTCCAGAGAATTCTAGCCTTTGCCACCCAGGTATTGATGAATGTAGGCTCCACGCCAGCCCCGGTAAATCACTTTTCCCTCCCCCATAACTGAGTCCCTCAGGCTTCACACCTCAGAGGAAACAGAACGTTTCCTTGACAACAGATGACTAATTTAGAAGTCCCTGTGAACAGGTGGGAGACAGGAAGGGACAAGAGAAGCAACATGGGCAGGTGCCAAGTTGAAACAACAGGCTCTTGGCAGTCCCTGGAGTGCACGCTGGTGGGGAGGATTCTTGGGGCTCAGGCAGAGACGCCAGCCAAGGGAGACCACTGTTCCATCTGGAAGGAGGAGGCCCCAGTAAACTCTCACGGGCAGGCTCTTTAAGTCCACTCTGAAAGCCTAGTTTTGGAATTAGACTATATTGAAAGACGTTGTGGCCAGAAGGAAAATTTGGTTTTGAGTAACTCGTTTGAATAGGAAATACAAACGGAGAAAGCAGTGACCGGGGCCAGAAGCTGGCTAGAGGTGGGGCTCCCAGAAGAAAGACTTGGCAGGCAGAAAGTCTGGATAGAGCTCACACCTGGCAGGACCTGGCAGGTTCACGACCTCAGTTCTTAGCAAGCTCTTCTCAGGCCACGTGGCCCTGGTCCCAGGACGACTGTGGTTCCCTCCCCCATGTTCCCCCTCCAGAGCCTCTGCTCCAGCTTGCTCCAGCTGCTGTCCGTGTTCTGTGACCCCATACTTCATCCTATGCGTGTTAGTCCATCTATCCAAAGTCTGCCCATTGACCCCAGGCCTGGCTCAGACCCGTCTCTGTGAAATCTAATACCGACAGAACGAGTACTCACCCCACAAGTCTCATATCCTTGTATCTTGGCCTCATGTCACCAACTGAGCTTCCTGCACCTCCCAGGAGAGGACTAGAACCTTCACATGGTCTTCAAGGAACAGGAACTTTAAAAAATATATATATTTATTTATTTGTCTGCATCAGGTCTTAATTGTGGCATGCGGGATCTTTTGTTGTGACTCTCAAGATGTGGTGCGTGGGCTCAGTAGTTATAGCACAGGGGCTTAGTTGCTCCACGGCATGAGGGGGCTTCGTTTCCCAAACAGGGATGGAACTCACTTCCCCTGCATTGCAGGGCAGATTCTTAACCACTGGACCACCAGGGAAGTCCCAAGGAACAGAAAATTCACGGTGGGGCCTAAGTCAGGGCCTAAGTCATGCTGCTTCCTCAGTTGGGCTTACAGTTGGCACAAAGGTGCCTGCCTTGACTGTACATCAGAAACACCTGGGGAGCTTTGAATAATGCTGACACCTGAACCCACCCTGGACCAACTGAAACCAAATCTCTGTGGGGCCACTGCATCGTTTCAAAAGCTCTTGGGTTATTCTGATGCACAGGGAATAATCTGGCATTCAAGGCTCCATAGCACCTGGCCCCAACCTAACCTTCCCCCCTGATCCCCCTCTTCACCCCATCCCAGATTGAGAACCATTGTAATAGACTGCTCCTCACCCTTAGCCATGGAAGGGCAATTAGAGAAGAAAACCACTTCCCCTGCATTCTAAGACTATAAGAGTTCCGTATCTGGTAGCTTCTGTTGCTCTTGCCTGCTCTCTACTCCTTTCAGAATGGGAAAAATAATCCAAGACTCCATGAAGGCTTAAACTAGCCCAAAGCCCAGGGACCACTGCCAGGGATGCAAATATCTAAGTAGCCACTCCTCCGTACCATGTCCTTGACAGGCATCACTAATCAATCATGGCACGGTTTCCCTCTGAATCAAAAGTGTCCTTACGGTGCTTCACCACCCTGTACTCCAGGCAGCTCCAGTGAATTGGATCTGGCATCCCAGTTGAAACCTATTTGTTATCTTTGGTTTAAAGAGGTTTATAGAGTAAAAGAGAAGCAGGGTTAGTAAATATTATGTCTTGAGCTTTTTGATTATACCAAGGAGGTCGACCATCGTCATCTGTTAAATATCCTTTGAGGTTCTCAGGGCCTAACCTGAAATGATAAAGGCAGTTTAGAGTTTCTTTGAAGTGAGTTAATTTATTCATTTTTTAAAATACACTGCATATGGTTTCTCATGGGCTCTCTTGGGTGGCCTAGGGCGAAGAAGGCTGAGTAGAGAGAGCAGGATATCAGATAAGGATGTACTTTCAAACAAAATTGACAACATTGTCAAACATTGTCAATTTCCCGACCACTTGAGCATGTTCTGGAAACAGGCCAAATTCTTTCTTCTCTGGATGTATTGGATTCCTCATGGACTTTCTTCTTCAAAGGCCTGACTGCCAATTGTTAAACTTAGCACCACTTTTCAAACTATATTCTAAATGCCTTTGTGTGTATGTCTCACCCTGGCATTCGAGGCCCCATAGCACCCGGGGCTTCCTAACCTTCCCTCCTGATCTCCTCTTCACTCCATCCCAGGTTCTGACTCTATCTCCTCAATGTTATCCTGAATTTATCTGCACTTGAAATGTCCTGGCTTCCATTTCTTTCTGAGAATGTCTTGCTATATATTAAGCCACACTTAAATAACATCTCCTGCGTGAGGCTCCCATCTTACTTCCTGCCTCTCTCTTCGTCTTCTTCCATTTTGCTCTGCTTGTCTTTTCAAGCACTATCCAGGCACTATCCCAGGGAGCAGTTTTAGGATTCTGATTTTACTTAGTCTTACCAGCATTTCTATTTCTTTGATCTCACTGTCTTTCTTTCTGGCTTAGCTGCTCCCCAGAATATGGGATCTTAGTTCTCTGCATTGCAAGGCAGATTCTTAACCACTGAACCACCAGGGAAGTCCCATCTATATTTTATTTATGAGAAAATTGGTAACTTTGTGGTTCAGTGACTTGACAGAGGTAGTAGAATTAGTAAGTGACAAAGCTGGGAGCAGACACACCCCCTCCCCCTGCCATCTCCTGGGCCTTCCCAGGTTCTGATTTTTATTCTGTCCTCCTTTGTCTCCAAGACAGAATTTCCCCTTGTTTGCCTTGTACATAGGATTTGGAGTCAGATAATACAGGTATGATGGGTAAAGAATCCTCCTGCAATTCAGGAGACATAACTGCAAACCCTAGATTAGGAAGATCCCCTGGAGGAGGAAATGGCAACCCACTCCAGTATTCTTGCCTGAAAAATCCCATGGACAGAGGAGCCTGGTGGCCTAGAGTACGAAGGGTTGCAAAAAGTCAAACACAATTGAGCGACTAAACACACACCATACAATATTGGTTCAAGGTCCATAGCACCTATGTAGTTACTATGTTGTTTTAGCAGTAGGGATAATCTCTTTGGTCTTGTGTTTTCATCTGTCAAGTAGGATTGACATAATGCCCACCCTACCTAGTTCACAGAGGAGAGCTCCTCTCTCCACGGACTGTGAGCCTTCTAGGCTGAGACCTCCTCATACTCATCTCTGTGCCCCCACAGCACTTGGTGGGCACACAAACCCTCAATAAATCCTTATCATTCAATTACATGAGATTAAATGAAATGAGTCAGTAGGTTAGGGGAAAAAAATCCAAACACTTCGTTTTGGGGTCCAGAATTGATTGTTCCCAGCAGCCTCCCTGGAGAGGGTTTTGATCACATTTGCTTGTAACTTGTTTGCTATTTGCTTTGTTTAGCAAATTCCTTCACAGAGAGACAAGGAAGGAGCCGGGGAAGGCAGGGGAAGGGTGTGGGAAGATGCTGGAATCCGAGAGAGAGCTCAGATTGTTGGTTGAACATATTGCTGTCTGTGTGGAAAATGTTCACAGCAGTTACAACTTTGGATGAATATGCATTAGCGGCAGTGCTGCAATTTGCCGGCGTGTGCCACGCTACACTCGGAGACTTGGCAAGACGGGTAATTATCTCCACATTATGTGCCTTGTCTCTTTCTCTTCTTAATTAAGTAACTAATCTGGTGGAGGAGAGCTCTGTTTGTGTTTGTTTGGCAGGTGCAGCCTCGTGACAGTTGTCTGGAGAAGTTTCTTGGAAATTTATGAGACTTTTCAAAAAACAAACTGCTCGGAGCTGAGCCGACTGCTGGAGCTTGGGAGGATCAGAGTCAGGCTCTGCTGGAGCACAAGGCGGTGTGGCAGTTGCTGCTTCTCCTAGACAGCGGGGCTCCTGCTGTGGGGCCCATCAGGCGCTCTGAGATTCCCGGGGGTGGGCAGTGGGGTGCTCCAAAGGGCAAGGGAGTGAAGTCAGAGGCCAGAATTAGAACACCAGTGTCTTCTCCCTTCTACCTTGTTTCCCTCTGGATTTCTCTATTTGAGCAGATTTTCCCTCTCAGCTCTTCCAAGCTCTCTGCAAAGGAACTGATTAAATGAGCTAAGTGCCAACCACTTTTTGAAGACCAACCACATGGCTCGTGGACAAATCTGTTGACATAAAGGTGCTTGGGTGGGCTGGATGGGACCCAGGGTGAACCTCCTGGGTCCCTGGCAGATGACCCAGGCCAGTGACCCGGATGTTGAGCCACCTATTGCTGCAGCCTAATGACAGGCCAAGTGCACAGACCACTACTCTGATGGCTTTTCCAGGCTGTCCAGAAACCAAAGCAGGCTGGCCCAAGAGAGTGAGGGATAGTGCGGCTCTTTTGAGGTTCATGGGTTGATTGCAAGAGTGGGGTGGAGGCGGCCATGCCAGAGATAGTAGGACATTGAGGTTCCAGAAATAACAAATGGGGGAGCTCTCAAGGAATTGCTAGTGGCTACACTGAATTTTACAGGCACACCTGAATGGGTTACAGTGTCGTCAGTTATGAGGAGAGGCCACTGAACAGCGCAGGTGTACCACACAGATGTAGGGTGGGCTGTTCTTCTTGCTTTGACCTTAAACTTTGTTTTCTTATTTGAGATGGTGGGTTTGTCTTGTGTGTATTTATGTACCTTCCCAACACACACACATGCACACACACACACACACACTCCAATTCAGTGAAATAAGCTGTCGGACTCCCCTCATGAGTCGTCCATTCCAGGAGGCACTACGGTACTGTGGGGATAAAATTCTGAGATAACCCCCTAGACAGGTGGCACAGTGGTAAAGAATCTGCCTGCAACGCAGGAGATGTAAGAGACATGGGTTCAGTCCCTGGGTTAGGAAGATCCCCCTGGAGGAGGAAATGGCAACTTGCTCCAGTATTCTTCCCTGGAAAACTCCATGAGCAGAGGAGCCCGGTGGGCTATAGTCCGTGGGATCACCAAGAGTTAGGACGACTGAGCACACATGCGTAGTGTGACATGGCTACATGGCTACTGGACACATGTGCGTGTGTGTGCGCTAAATCACTTCAGTTGTGTCGACTCTTTGTGACCCTATGGGCACCAGGCTCCTCTGTCCATGGGATTCTCCAGGCAAGACTATTGGAGTAGGTTGCCATACCCTCCTCCAGGGGACCTTCCCAATCCTGGGATTGACCCTGAGTCGCTTAAGTCTCCTGCATTGGTAGGCATGTTCTTTACCTCTAGCAGCACCTGGGAAGCCCAGGACTCATAACTCCTCTCAATCAGCCTCTAATCTTAGTAATGCTATGAAGGGGTTTTGCAGATGGAATGAAGATCTCTAATCAGTTGGCCTTAAAATAGAGATAATTGGGTGGGGCTGACCTAATTGCAGGTCATTTAATCTCATTTAATTAATTTCTCATTTCATTTAATCTCCCTTTAAAAGTAGAGAGGTTCCCTCCAGTTGGTTGCAGAAGAGAAAGTCAGAAATTTGAAGCACGGAAAGGATTCAACACACCATTTACAGCTTAAAAATGGAGGGGCCACATAGCAAGAAATTGGGGTGAGATTTAGAAGCTGAGAACAGCTCTCCTGTGACAGCCAGACAGAAAGCAGTATCCTCAGTCCTACAACCACAAGCAATTGGATTCTGCCAACAAGAATGGGCTTGAAAGTAGACTTTTCCTCAGCACCTCTGGATGAGAACTCAGCCTGACCGATACCTGATTGTGGCTGTGTCATATCTTGAGCAGAGAACTCAGTCATGCTGTGCCAGACTTCTGACCTACAGAACCCTGAGCTAATATATGCATGCATTTGGAAGTTATTAGTACCATGTTGGTACTAATTTGTTATGCAACAATGGAAAACTGATGTAAGTGTCAAGTCTCCTAACTGGCCTAGGAGAAAAACTGCATAGAGACACTTGACCATTTCTTTCACAATCTAGGCATGTGGGGATTCAGACCTTAGTCTAGGTTTTTACCACTGACTTGCTTAATGATGATCTCATTAAGCAAAACATGTACCCTCTCTGGGCCTCCATATCCTCTTCTGTAAAAGTTGCATTGGGACTCCATGCTCCTTAAGGTCTCTCATAGAACGCTCATTCTGACTGTGATTATAGCCACTGACATAAAAATGCATGGGGATGACCACCAGGGAGCTGTAGCTTCCTTTGGATGAGATCTCTAGCTTCAAGGTCAGAGCCATCCTCCCAAGAGACTGTTTCTGTTTTGCCATATTCTGCTCAAATACTGTTTATGGACCTCCACTGCTTGTAGGAAAAAAGAAGACTCCTCTTTTTGCTATTCAGCATCTGGATAGTTTGGGCCCAGCCTAACCTCTGACCCTAGTCCCACTGCTCCCTCTGCCCTCTGAGTCTTCCCCAGTACTGCACACACTGCCCACCACTGCTGGTACCTGCATTCATTTTTCTCTCTTCTAACTTCTCTGTTCTCTATCTGTGTTAACAAAAAAATTAAGCAAATAGACTTCAAAGAGACTTCCCATTTTCCAAGAGTTAGCTTTAGACCTAACTGTTCCAGGTAACTTTCTTGGCATTTCTGTATGAATAGTCTTCTCTTTTGATGGTAATGATAAGAAATTCATCTCAAACTAGCTTGAGGAGAAAAAAATGGAAACTAGTGATTCATGTCACTCTGAAATCTAAGGTTAACTTTAGACACAGATGGATCCAGGATACAATTTGTGTATTTGGAACTTTGCCTCTCCCTATCCATCTCTTTTCTTTGTTTCCTTCTGTATGTCAGGGCTCTTCCTCATATGGGATTAAAAAAAAAAAAAAGAAAAAAGTATGCACTCTCCCTAGCAGCCCCAAGTTTGGTTCTTTATGGCTAGAAATTTAAAAGCAAAATGTACTCTCCTCCCAACCCCACTTTTTCCAGCATCTTTATATGAAAGAACAGAGAAGACTGATTGGTCCTCCATGGATCAGTATCCATCCCGAACCAATCACTGTGTTCATATCAAGAGGTATTTCTCTGATTGGTGAGAGGGGTATTTATCCTGTACCAATCACTGCATTCAAGTTGATAAACACTTCTCTTATTGGTCAGAGGAGCATCTGTCTAAGCCTTGATTGGAGCAGGGGGGCTGTGACTGATAACCTCACCTTGACCATGTGGACTGGGGGAGGTACAGTCCTTCAAGGAAAAGCAGGATGACTGGAGGAAGTGAGAAAGGGGAGTTGGTTAGAGAGAAACAAAAAATGCCCATCCTATCCTTGACTGGTTCTCTGGATTTTCACTAGCTTCCTATCTTTCCATTCATTTGGCTATAATCACACTCTGCCTTATATAGGAGATGTATATATGGCTGATCTGATTATTCACACAATTAATATTTGCAAATAAAATATAACTAGTTTTTTTCCCCCATACCTAACCAGACTTCCCTCCCAATCTTGAACAGTGGGAAAAGAAAATTTAACTAATTGTCTAATATGATTGAATATAGTTGGCTTTGATCATTTTAAACAGTTTCATTAGGAACATTTTTACCCATGTGAATAAAAATACTTAGCTGTTGCACTTGCTAAGATGGGGTCCAGGTGTATATATAGAGAGGGATTTATAAAATCTTAACGACCCAGAGGGATGGTATAGGGAGGGAGGAGGGAGGAGGGTTCAGGATGGGGAACACATGTATACCTGTGGTGCATTCATTTTGATATATGGCAAAACCAATACAATATTGTAAAGTTAAAAAAAAAAAAACTGTGTGGAGGTGAGGGTTGAGTCCAAGTCCTTAGGAAGAATTTCCTCTGTGCTCCCTGCTTTGTCTGCCTGGGGGCATTCATTGCTAGAGCCAGTGGCAAGGGAAGGCCTTAGCTTGGCCTTGGCCGGGTCCCAAGGACACCCTTGGCTGACTCAGTCTCTCTTTACCTCTCGTGGGATGCAGTCCTGTTGGGGGAGGGGGAGGGACAGCCAGATCTGTGTCCAGCCCACTGGCCCTGTGGTCTACTCCCTGCTGAGGGATTCACCCTCCCTGCTGCAGTGGGCCATGTAGTGTGTGTGTGTGTGTGTGTGTGTGGCAGGGGACACTGAGGGCCTCCACTCATCATAGCTTCTCCCTTTCTAACTCCAAATCTTTGCTGAACCTTAATGGCAAATAGGTCCCAGGATCTGTCCACTCATTAGGGGGATTCTGGGGCAGTTGGTATGCTCACGGAGGCTAAAAAGGAATTTAGAAATCCTCTCTGAGACAATAGCTTGGCTTACAAAACTATTGCCCCAGTGTATAATCCTATTTTGTGTGTCAATTACTGAAAATTGCCTCAATCTTTCTTTCTGCATCCCTTTTGAAACAAAGGCTAATCTGCTTCCGGGCAGATGGTTCCCTGGGATGGACGGGAAGGTCACCCTCCAAGCAGGCAGAAGAGGAAGTACGTTAAAAATGAAAAGCATCAGCCAAACCATGTGTGTGTGTGCCACTTGTGTCCTCTGCCAGATTGTCTGCTCTCGAAGGTGGGAGCCTGGTGACCCCCTTTAGCACGCCCTGTCACTCACTGGTGTCTGCTCGGTCACTCTAAGTGTTCCCTGGCTGGGGACAACTCTGTTCTGTGAGCAAAATGTGTTTCACTTTATTTTGTAAAGTGCCTTATGCCATTAACCGCATGAAATAAGTCCTTCAGCAGGGAGCTGGGGCTTCCCAGGTGGCGCCAGTGGTAAAGAATCTGCCTACCAATACAGGGGATGCAAAAGATGCGGGTTTAATCCCTGGCTTGGGAAGATCCCCTGGAGAAGGAAGTGGCAACCCACTCCAGTGTTCTTGCCTGGGAAATCCCAGGACAGGAGGAGCCTGGTGGCTGCAGTCCATGGGGTCACATGACTGAGCATACAGCAGGCAGCTACTGGGTACCTGCTGTGTGCTAGGCGCTGTAGGAATACGAAGATGGATTGAAGCTGGGAGGTATGCTGTTTGCTGAAACACTACAATTCAAACAACCACTGCAAATTGGAGGGACTAGTGGGTAATGGGATGGGTGTTAAAAATCCCCTGGGAGTTCCTATTTGCCTCCCATGCTGCCCTCCAGGTCCTTTCGGCTGCTGGAAAGTTTCTGCAGATCCCCAGCACTCCATTTCTTTCATCCTCCCCTGTTGATGTCAAGCATGTGAAGACCTCTGTTTCTTAGAACATCCTTAATGTGTCATTGCTTGACCTGATCTATAAATGTTGGTGCCCACAGTGCCAACTCCTTGACACTTGGTGGGGAGGCCACCCTGGCAGTGTGGTTCGGTTGAGCATCTGATTTATTTCTTGTGTTACAGACGAGTGAGAATTCTTAATGGAAGTAGCTTCTCTAGTGACCCAGGAAATGTAGAGAGGGCAGAAGCTCACTAAATCCTTTCCTCCTTGATTTTTTTGGCCATAACTGGCCTGCACTTCGTGGCCTACACTCAAAGACAAGCGTGTGTGGGGGTTGATTCTGGCTTTGAGAAGCTCACACAAGCTGAGTGTAAATTTCAGACCCACTGTAGCTAAAATAAGCAAATGAGACTGCAGTAATTTTAGGACAGCCAGTGGACAATTGCAAAGGGGACTAGAAGGATGCTGTTTTTGAAGACAAAGGAAGGGTGAGAGTTGGCCAAAGGGCTTTACCAGAGATGACAAAACCGCCGAGTGATTTGGCTCTGGAAATGTTCTCCAGCATTGTGGAATGGGAGGGTCACCAATCCTGGACAATCAGCTTTAAACTCTAGGCCTGGATCTGCCACGGACTGGCTGTGTGAGCTTGAGAAGGTCACTATCCATCTCTGGCTTTCTCTTCCTTGTCAAAACAAGGTAACTGAACTTAACAGCTTCCTAAATTCTTTCCAGAAGGACTTGGTTTTGTGTCCAGATGAGAAATCTTTGTCTTAACACATTTGGAGAGCTTCATGGGCTTTGAACTGGCTCTTTGTAACAATCTCTTGGGGCCTCCCAGGTGGCACTAATGGTAAAGAACCCCCCTGCCAATGCAGGAGATGTAAGAGACAAGGGTTTGATCTGGGTCAGGAAGATCCCCTGGAGGAGGAAATGGCAACCCACTTCAGTATTCTTGCCTGGAGAATCCCACGGACAGAGAAGCCTGGTGGGCTACACAGTTCATAGGTTTGCAAAGAATGAGACATGACTGAAGTGACTTAGCATGCATGCAATCATCTCTTGAAGTATTGTGTCATCAACCTTATGCCTATAGAGAGGAAAGGGCTGTTACTCAGGAGTGAGTGATGGGGTGACGTAGGGCTCTGCCCGTTCCTGTGTCTAGTGAGCCTTTTTAAAGGCAATTTCTCGAGATGTGATTGGGTTAAAGCATTATGTTGAGGTAGGGCCAGGTAGCTGACCCATGCAAAGAAAAGAGGAGAGGGGATTTCGCAATTAAATCGTGTCCTTTCGTGCTGTTCACTAGTTGTGTGATGTTGGACCAACTTTTCTGAACTCGGCATCCTCATCCAATAAGGAAACTCTCTAGACTCCCTGCCAATACTCACAGGGTACCATACCATTTGGGAAAGACTAGAGATCTCTTCAAGAAAATTAGAGATACCAAGGGAACATATCATGCAAAGATGGGCACAATAAAGGACAGAAATGGTGTGGACCTAACAGAAGCAGAAGATATTAAGAAGAGGTGGCAAAAATACACAGAAAAACTATTCAGAAAAGAACTTCATGATCCAGATAACCACGATGGTGTGATCATTCACCTAAAGCCAGACATCCTGGAATGCAAAGTCAAGTGGGCTTTAGGAAGCATCACTACAAACAAAGCCACCTGAGGTGATAAAATTCCAGTTGAGCTATTTCAAATCCTAAAAGATGATGCTGTGAAAGTGCTGCACTCAATATGCCAGCAAGTTTGGAAAACTCAGCAGTGGCCACAGACTGGAAAAGTCAGTTTTCATTCCAATCCCAAAGAAGGGCAATGCCAAAGAATATTCAAACTACCATACAATTGCACTCATCTCACACTCTAGCAAAGTAATGCTCAAAATTTTCTAAGGCAGGCTTCAACTACACATGAACTGTGAACTTGCAAATGTTCAAGCTGGATTTAGAAAAGGCAGAGGAACCAGAGATCAAATTGCCAACATCTGCTGGATCACTGAAAAAGCAAGAGAATTCCAGAAGAACATCTACTTCTGTTTTATTGACTATGCCAAAGCCTTTGACTGTGTAGATCAGAACAAACTGTGGAAAATTCTTCAAGAGATAGAACAATGGACTACCTTACCTTCCTCATGAGAAATCTGTATGCAGGTCAAGAAGCAACAGTTAGAACCAGACATGGAACAACAGACTGGTTCCAAATCAGGAAAGGAGTATGTCAAGGCTATATATTTTCACCCTGCTTATTCAACTTACATGCAGAGTACATCATACAAAATGCTGGGCTGGATGAAGCACAAGCTGGAATTAAGATAGCCTGGAGAAATATCAATAACCTCAGATATGTAGATGACACCATCCTTATGGCAGAAAGTGAAGAAAAACTAAAGAGCCTCTCGATGAAAGTGAAAGAAGAGAGTGAAAAAATTGGCTTAAAGCTCAACATTCAAAAAACTAAGATCATGGCATCTGGTCCCATCACTCCATGGCAAATAGATGGGGAAACAATGGAAGCAGTGAGAGACTTCATTTTCTTGGGCTCCAAAATGACTGCAGATAGTGACTGAAGCTATGAAATTAAAAGATGCTTGCTCCTTGGAAGAAAAGCTATGACCAACCTGCTGCTGCTGCTGCTAAGTCACTTCAGTCGTATCTGACTTTGTGCGACCCCATAGACGGCAGCCCACCAGGCTCTCCGTCCCTGGGATTCTCCAGGCAAGAACACTGGAGTGGGTTGCCATTTCCTTCTCCAATGCATGAAAGTGAAAAGTGAAAGAGAAGTCGCTCAGTTGTGTCCGACTCCTAGTGACCCCATGGACTGCAGCCTACCAGGCCCCTCCGTCCATGGGATTTTCCAGGCAAGAGTACTGGAGTGGGTTGCCATTGCCTTCTCCGATGACCAACCTAGACAGTATATTAAAAAGCAGAGACATTACTTTACTGACAAAGGTCCATCTAGTCAAAGCTATGGTTTTTCCAGTAGTCATGTATCGACGTGAGAGTTGGACTGCAAAAAAAGCTGAGTATGGAAGAATTGATGCTTTTGAACTGTGATGTTGGAGAAGACTCTTGAGAGTCCCTTGGACTGCAAGGAGATCCAACCAGTCCATCCTAAAGAAAATCAGTCCTGAATATTCATTGGAAGGACTGATGCTGAAGCTGAAACTCCAATACTTTGGCCACCTGATGTGAAGAACTGACTCACTGGAAAAGAACCTGATGCTGGGAAAGATTGAAGGCTGGAGGAGAAGGGGAGAATGATGAGATGGTTGGATGGGATCATCGACTCGATGGACATGAGTTTGAGCAAGCTCCGAGAGTTGGTGATGGACAGGGAAGCCTGGCGACCTGCAGGCCATGGGGTAGCAAAGAGTTGGACACGACTGAGTGACTGAACTGAACTGACCCATGCCATGATGGTGTGCAGCAGTACCTCCCTCTTTCTTTTTCTTAATAAAGGAACTAGAGAGAGAGAGAGAGAGATTTCTTTTTTTGTTTCTTGGCCACAGGACATGGCATGTGGGATCTTAGTTCCTCAACCAAGGATTGAACCCACACCCCCTGCAATGAAAGCGCTGGATCTGAACCACTGGGAAGTCCCCAGTGCCTCCCTCTTTAACACAAAGCCTAAAGCCTCAAACTCTCCAGGGCTTGAGTGGATCAAAGACTTCTGAGGGAGACTCGACATCTCCCTGGGCTGCCGAAATCAAAGTGAATCCTGCAGGGAGGAAAAACTGAGTGAAAACAGCTGAGAAATTGTCAGCACAGCCACCCTTTCCCATAGGGAGTCTCCCCTAGGGGGCTTTAGCTTTGCTTTAATGAGGGCTGCTGTTTCTTTTAGAAATCCACTGGTCAGTCACCTGAGGTATGAGAATGGGATGGACTTCAGCACGGTGTACAGAGAGTCAGAATGACAACTTCATCACACACCATTAACTGCTATTCATTTAGCATCTACCAAGTGTCAGCTTGTACATTGGGAACACTTCCCACATGGTAGGTGGTGGGTTGGTTTTCATTCTTTGGGGTGCCTGATCCCAGATTCCTCTGCGGAAGGCTTGGTGGAAGGCACAGTTGTATCTTTAGGAAAGCAAATAGGGCAAAATGCTGCCTCCCTAGTCATCCTGGAATATTTAAGGTTAGATGGTGGCTCAGATCTCATCAGTCAGCTGTTCCTATCTGGACTCTGAATAATGAGCAAATTATCAAAGACAAAGGGACCATTTGAACGGACTCATGACGGAGCCCAGTGGCCATGGCTGTGGGGCAAGTACCCTAGGCAGCCTGTCCTTGCAAAGAGCTGATTGTGCCTCCTGCACTTTGCTCATCTGCATCTACCTTAGTATTTTCTCCCACTTTCCAAGTCTTATTCTTCAGATTCCTGTGAACTCGGAGGGTCCTTTCTGCTTGTGGTAACCAAAGCTGGTGTCTGTTGCTTGCAGTTCAGATTCCAGGCTGAAACACTGCTCTTATCCTGTAATTCCTGTAACAACCCTCTGGGGAACTCTATCAATCTATACTTTTTGGTGTCATTGAAGAACTTTGTCTTCATCTTGCTCCAAGCACTGTGATGATTAATTCTGAGTAGGTTTTTACCAGCTTGGCTCTGGAACTCTCACCTCCTACCCTGGGCCTTCTGTGATGCTAAAGCATGAGGCGTCCAGGAAGCCAGTGTGCAGGAAGGCAGCCATGGAGCTGCCCTTGACCCGCGAGGAGTAGAAGCCAGGGGAGGAAGATTCTCTCTGTCCTTTCCCCAGGGCAACAGTTGTACGACATATTTCATAAGGCTGCTCAGAAGGTCACCCAGCAGTGGCTGACAATAATATGGGACTATACAGGATTATATGGGATTCCAGGGCTCTGCAGGTGGCACAAGTGGTAAAGAATTTGCCTGCCAATGCCGGAAACACGACACGGGTTTGATCCCTGGGTCAAGAAGATCCCTAGAGAAGGGCATGGCAACCCACTCCAGTATTCTTGCCTGGAGAATCCCATGGACAGAGGAACCTGGTGGGCTGCGGTCCATGGGGTTGCACAGAATAGGACTTGACTGAAGAGACTTAGCACAGTAAGCATGATATAGGATTCCAGCTTGTTTGACTGGCTGGTCCTTCTCTCCAGTTCCTTCATTCCTTCCAAATTCAATGACCTGTGGGCCTGCTTCCTGGGATCTGCTTCTGGGGGCACTGAGGCTTCAGAACTGAGATGTAGAGATATTATACTCAGATGTGGGGCTTATACTCAGCTCACCCAGAGCATAGAGCCAAGGGTTGAACATGAGATGCTTTGACTCTGCAATCTTTGCCTTTTCCCTTTCCTTAGCATTTAGTATTAATGTCAGGTCAGGAGTATGTCAGGCTGACCCATTTGAGCTGGTGCCCTGGGATGGGTGGGGAGGAGGACTCTGGTTGGCCCAGGGAAGAGGGTGGTTCTGGAATCCTTGCTGTGAGGCTACCAGCTTCACACTGAAGTCTCTCTATTGGTTATTTCTGGACATGTCTTCCTGCCTAAGAAAGTTTATTTTCTGTTTTGCTCTTGGGTTTTTTTTCCCTTGGTTTTTTTTGCACCTGACCCTGCTTTAGGAACTACTTACTAGAATGTAAGGCAACAGACCCAGCATTCTTAAGCCCACCATCAACTTGCTGCTTGACCATAGAACAAGGTACCTCCTCTAACCCATTTGGCCACTTGAGTGGTTCCCAAGTGCTCATCTGGGTTGGCCATGACCATCATCTGTGAGGGTGGGGTGGGGGAGTGAGACTCACTAAAAATACTGGTTTCCCAGTTCCACCTCCTGGGATTCTGATCCAGCATACCAAGGGCATGCTGGACTTATGTGTTTTTAACTCATTTCTCACTTAAAAAAATCATTCATTTATTTGGCTGCATCTGGTCTTGGTTGCAGCATTTGGGCTCTTTGCTGTGGCACACGGGCCTCTCTCTGGTTGTGATACATGCAGCCCAGAGCATGCGGGCTCAGTAGTTGTGGCTCTGGGGCTTAGTTGCTCAGAGGCATGCGGGATCTTAGTTCCCTGACCAGGGACCAAACTTGGTTCTGCATTGGAAGGCAGATTCTTAACCACTGGACCATCAGGGAAGTCCCACATTTCTCACATTTTAACAAGCTTCTCTCTCTCCTTCTCTATCTTGATCTCTCTTTCTCTCTCAATAACTTGATTTGGGAATGATAGGAACTCCTAAGAGGCAATTCCATTCCCAGTATCTCCCCTAGAAACTGTAACAGCTCCGCACCTTCCACCTTTCAGAGCAGGTGCTATCTCTGTGTTGCCTAGAGAATTCCCTGGGCAGAGGAGCCTGGCAGGCTGCAGTCCATAGGGTCACACAGAGTCGGGCACTGCTGAAGCAACTAAGCAGAAGCAGCAGCCATCTCCAAAGAGGCCTCTTAAAACACCAGTGAGGTACTCCAGAGGCTGACATGTCATCACTTTAGCATCCATAACATCACACAGATTGCTTTCCTGTATCAGGGAGCAAATCACCTTCAGAGATCAGGGTCTGAGGATGTCAGTGCTAAGGGATCCCAGTGCTGGGGTGTTTTCTGAGCCATGAGGGACCATCCCATGAGTACTGAAGACCAGAGTTGGGTGTTGAAAGGGAGAGGCCAGCATGAAGAGAGGGGAAGGTGGCTCATGACAAGGTTCGCTTGCCTAACACTGACCCAAGCTGGGCCGGGATCCAGGAGGATATCAATGAGGAAGTAGAGGAGGCTGATGCTGAAAACTCAGCTTCCCTGGATACTGGTGCTTAGTCAAATCTCGGAGACAGAATTTTGGGTGAAGCAGAAAAGGAGAGCTTTATTGCTTTGCCAGGCAGAGGGGGCCACAGTGGACTCATGCTCTCAAAACCATGTGTCCCCATTTGGGGACGACAGTGAGAATTTTTATAGTAACTGTTCAAACAGAGCATGATCAGCCCATGGACATTCTTCTGATGGGTTGTCGGTGAGGTAAGTATTAGTCAGCATCATCAAACTTCAGGTCCAACTGGTTTGGTGTCAACATGCTTGTGGTCAGCATATCATTGTTAATCATTAAGTTCTCCCTTCTGGAGGGGGTTTCAGTATCTGCAAAATAGCTCAAAGATATGGTCATATATTCCTTGATGGGAAGCCAGGACCTTGCCCAAAGGGTGCTCTTGATTGTTTCTCCCTGGTCTTATGTCCTCTCCCTTTCCTGATTAACAACTGCTTGAGTCTGCCCATTAGAACCCGGAGAAGGTCATGGAGGCTGAAAGGAGGCTGTTTCCCTTAATCAAAGGAATGGGGGACACAGAGGTCTTGTGCCCAGGAGCCCCACAGGGCCTGCTGGGTATCCAGGCTGAGGTCTGTCATAGCCTACCTCTGGGCTCAGACTCTGGCGTCCGCACTGTGTGAGCTTGGGCAAGCTGCTGGGCTTCCCCACCTCTGGGCTCAGACTCTGGCGTCAGCACTGTGTGAGCTTGGGCGCTGCTGTGCTTCCCTTCTTCAGGGACACAAGTGTCCCTGTGTCTCTGTCTCCCTCACCCAGCCATGCGCTGGAGTGGGCTCCCCACAGGCATGGCTCTTCTGTGCACTCTTACCCCCTAGCTGATTAGATCAGGTGGTCATCATCCAAACAGATTTCAGGTTCTCTCACCTTGCACTTGTAATTTGGCCTCGGAGACAAAGCCTCTAGGTGGCTGGAAATACTGTGTGTCCCTGGGTATTGCTGGCAGGCAGCTGTGATCTGTGCAGCCACTGTAGGCAGAGAGAGCTGGTTTGCAGAGAGCATGAAGTAGAAACTCAGGGAGAAGCAGGAAAATGGTGAAAGGGGGAGTCCTGAGGGCTGCCAGACTATAGCCCAAGGTTTTCCTGAAGCAGCATCTTGTCTGTGGGGTCTGCGGGGGAGGGCACTCTGTATTTTTATATAAAACAAACGAGCAAATAACTCACCTTTTTTTTTTTTTGCTTAGACTTGTCTAATTTCTGTTGCTTGCCATCCAGCCATTCCACCTAGCTGTCCGTTACACTGAATGCATGTCGGGAGCAGGCATGGCAGTAGACAGGCCCTGCTGAGTGGACGGCATACGTGAGATCTACTTACAGTGATAGGCTCTGTGGTCCTGGCTGAAACTTTGCAGCAGATGTCACCCACCCACGCCCCAATTGAAACCATGCAGCTCAGATTGGGACATGAATCCGTGGTCTTTTAACTGAGATCAGACACCCAGTTTCAGGACTTAATGAAACTCAGGTTCTTGATGTCTCATCGCAGAAAGAATTCATTGAGAGAAAAAGAGAAAGGTAAGAAGTGGATTTGTTTAGAGGAAAATGCACTCCACAGACAGAATATGGGCTATCTCAGAAGGTGAGAGTGGCTTCGAAACACCACATGGTTAGTTTCAATGGACTGGATAAGATCATAGGCTAATGAATGGGAGGATTATTCCAACTGTTTTGGGGAAGGGCAGAGATTTCCAGGAAATGGGCCATCGCCACATTTTGATGGTCGGCCTTGGAACTGCCATGGCACTGGTGGGTGTGTAATTCAGCTTGCTGCTGCGTTACAATGAGTGTGTGATGAGGCTCAGTGTCCACTGGAAGTTGAATATTCTACCATCTTGAACCTAGTTGGTTCTAATCAGTTTTCATCATATCCTACGGCTATGTCATTCTTTTAAAGGCTATGCCCTGCCCCCTTCCCTCCTGTTTCAGAGGAACTCTTTCCAAAGCAACTTTTTCAAAGCATTTTATACAAGCTTTACCTTCAAGAATGAAAATGGCCCTCCCTGTTCTTCATCCATTTGTCAACTTGCCTAGGAAATTTCACAGGGTCCAAACTACACATATCAGTGCTTCTCAAACCCTTCGTGAGATAAATGTTAAAATGTAGATCCCGATGCAACAGGTTGGGGCTCCCACGTAAGGGCCACACTTGGACTAACAAGGAGTTAGATTCCCTGTGCTAGGACAAATGAGTGGCACATTAGAACCCCTGAATCAGCCAGTATGGCTGAAATCAAGTAACTACTCTAAGTAGGGGCAAGAAGCTCACTAGTTTTAATTAATGAAAAAAAAATCTAAATAGAGCATTCTTGCTAGGAAATTCCATTTTATTCTTTCCCACAGTGCATTGGGAATAGTTGGCCTACTCTCCAGGAAAGAAGGAACAGATAAGCAAATGCTGTAATTAGCATATCAGTGATTGATAATGAAAAGAGATTTCATAGCTCAGATGGTAAAAAATTTGCCTTCAATGCAGGAGACCTGAGTTCAATCCCTGTCAGGAAGATCCCCTGGAGAAGGGAATGGCTACCCACTCCAGTATTCTTGCCTGGGAAATCCCATGGACAGAGGAGCCTGGTGGGCTACAGTCCATGGAGTCACAGAGTCAGACACGACTGAGCAACTAATACTTGACACTTCTAAAGAGTTATTCACTGGAAGGGCTGGTGCTGAAGCTGAAACTCCAATACTTTGGCCACCTCACATGAAGAACCAACTGGTTGGAAAAGACCCTGAGGATGGGAAATACTGAGAGCAGGAGGAGAAGGGGGAGACAGAGGATGAGATGCTTGAGTTTGCGCAAACTCCAGGAGATAGTGAAGGACAGGGAAGCCTGGCGTGCTCCAGTCCACGGGGTTGCAAAGAGTTGGACATGACTTAGCAACTAAACAACAACAAAAGAGTTGGAGGATTTTGAACAGTTTCTTCTCTTCCTCTCAGATCCACCTTCTTTTGACTCACTTATATTTATCATGTGAGCAGAGCCTCTTTGACAAAACAGGTCAACGTGAAGCTTCCACATATCCCTGACACAAGGTTCACAAGCCCTTCAGGCGTGCAGCCCTACTGGCAATACCGACCTCCCTACCGAAGACATTGCTTTTGTTTTATTTTTCCCTTTCAAGAAACTGACATCTTAGAGACTCATATCCATCTTAGTTTAAACAAATGTTTTGATTACATCCAAGCGAGAGCCCAACAAAAGCTGTTGGGACTGAACTGAAGCATTCGCTATTAGTTTTAGACAATTTGTTCTAATATTGTCTGGAATCATTCGTTTATACACCCATACAGATTTGATTACTTTACTTGTTCCATTAATCTTTATTTGTTTAATCATCTGTTTAATCTGTTTAATCATTGGTTTAAGTGGAAAGATTACATGAAGATGTTTAGCGTTGGCTCGTAGAGGCATTCTGACATGGAGCCCAGCATTCCTTTTCGACTATTTATGACGTTCTTTTATGGGGTTTCATGAGCTACTTTAAAGCCTGTAGGATGCTTCAGGGAATTCAATAATTTACTAGTTCTTCACCACTGAACATGATATATTTTTTTAAAACGTTATTTAAGTAGGCAGTATTTGTGGAATAATTTGACTTCCACTCTGGGCTTGTGGGTCCTCCTCTCCCAACCAAATGCAATATTTAAGTTGGCATAGAGACCATTCTTGAAGAAATTAGGGAAGGTCTGGGAGACTGGGTGTGTTCCCAAAGTTGAGGGAATGATTTTTTTTTTTATGTTTGTTTGCTCTGAGAATCCAAGTTAGTTCTTGCTTGAAAGTGTAAAGCAGTTCCCGAGACCTGATATCATACTGTAATTGTCAGGGATGCTTGGTCCCTGCCATCTCCCTCTATGTTGGGGGTGTCTGTCAGATGGGGAGGCACTATTTCCTACTGGAACACCCCATGTGAGTATTGTCAAAATGAATGGTTTTCTTTGAGTTGGATCCATTTAATAAAACAACCACCACTCCCTACGGGAACAGCATTTTCTTAGATTTAAAAAAGTTATACCAAAAATAAATATATCTACCCCAGACTAGATGTAGTATTTTTTGTATAATTGGATTTCCTAATACTGATATTTGTCATCTTCACAGAAAGTGTATTGGTTTTTTTTTTTTTAAAGAAAGTGTATTTGAAAATAAAGTCAGATGGAAAATTAAAAAAAAAAAAAGTTACATTGGAATATGGTTAATTTACAAGGCTGTACTTGTTCGTTTCAGGTGTACATCAAAGTGAATCAGTTACACATATCCACATATCCACTTTTTTATATTTTCTTTTTTCTTTTTTTTTTTAAATTAATTTTGCTTGGAGTATAGTTGTTTATAGCACTGTTTTAGATCCTACTGTACAGCAAAGTGAATCAGTTATAGGTATACATATAGCTCCTCTTTTCTGGATTTCCTTCCCATTTAGATCACCACAGCATTGAATAGAGTTCCCTGTGCGATACAGCAGGTTCTTATTAGTTATCTATGTTATGCATGCATACGTGCTCCGTCGATTCAGTCGTGTCTCTTTGAGATCCCATGGACCATAGTCCACCAGGCTCCTCTTTCCATGGGATTTTCCTGGCAAGAATACTGGAGTGGGTTTCCATTTCCTCCTCCAAGGGATCTTCCCAATCCAGGGACCGAACCCAAGTCTCCTGTGTCTCCTGCATTACAGGTGGATTCTTTACCACTTGAGCCATCAGGGAAGCCCTATCTATTTTATACATAGAATCAATGCTGTATACACAGTGACAGTTTTTTGTTATACACCAGCTTGGCTTGAGGATGGGAGGTGAACATGATGGGCAAGCTTTGTGCATTGGGATCAGCATAATAGGTGTTACTTCAACAGGAGTCAGTGAACATCTCCAGTAAGGGGGCCTCTCCTGGCAGAAATGATCACACTCCAGACAGTGTTATAGGCACAGCTTGTCTTCTTCTGGAAATAGAGACCCTTGCTCTCAGAGGAGGGGACTGCCCACCTCCAGACCTTGCCCTCCATCCCATCCTCCCCAAATGCTGCCATCTTCCTAGGCCCAGCTTATGTTTCATCTCCTTCTTGGGCCTCAAAGCCATGCACAGAGCAAGTGGGAGCAGAATTGAGATTGGAAGTTACTTTTCTAAAATTCTGTTGGAAAAGAACACCTTACCCCATCCCATAATAAGCTGATAGGAGAATAAAAATGATGCTGCTCTGTGCTGCTGTTGCCAACTTAATTAAGTACCTCATTTCATGCTTTCCAAGTACGTTGATTTTATGCCCCTCAAACCTTGCTGGAGTATAGCTGGGTTGTTAGCCTGACTTGTACCCTTGAACAGAATGAATCTTGTGGGATCTCCAACTTTCACCCAAGATCCCCTCAGATATGATTCTTGGGAGAGCGTGTGTGTGTGTTTGTGTGTGTGTGTGTGTGCACATGTGCATTAGTTTCTCAGTCATGTGCGACTCTTTGAGACCCCATGGACTATATAGCCTGCCAGGCTCCTCTGTCCATGGAATTCTCCAGGCAAGAATGTTGGAGTGGGTAACCATTCCCTTCTCCAGGGCATCTTCCCGATCCAGGGATTGAACCTGGGTCTCCTGCATTGCAGGAAGATTCTTAACCATCTGAGCCACCGACATGGCACCCAACATACCTGAACACATCTGGGTTCACGTCTTCTCTCTCACAGGGCACATGACCTTCAGAAACTTCTTTAACACTCTGAGCCCAGTTTCTGATCATAACAATGAGGACAGTAATGGTCTTTACCTCACAGATGATTGTGAGCCCAGAATGACAAAACAAGGGTCAGTGACTGGCCAGCTTAGCCTGGTGCCTGGAGAGAGCGGGCACCAGGGTCTGCTGTGGTGTGGGAGCCCCCACAGGGGCCTCTTGTGTGTGCAGGGGTCTTTGGAAGGGAAAGCAGGTTGCCAGAGGGGACAGACTCCAAGAGAGGAGGAGGCACTTGTCCTCTGTGTCTTTCTCTCTGTTCCGACATCATCTGGAGGGTTGGAGCTGTGCTGTTTGTTTTCTCCAGCTGAATCAGTGCCAGCTCCCAATGCAAGTGCCTTGTTCCTTCTCTGAGGGATGCCTTCCTCTGGAGTCTCTCTGTTGAACCTACAGCCTGAGGCTCCTCTTTGATTGGCCTTAAGCGTCCTAGACCCTGGGAACCCCCTACTTACACTTCTGAAGGAATCGTTTCTTTAAATAAAATCCTGGATGGTATTTGAAAGAGATGTTTGCATTAAAAGTTTTCCTCCTGGGCCTCCAGATTTCAGTGTCTGTAAACCACCAGTGCCCGAAATGACTGACTCCTGCCTTTGTGGGGGAACTTCCTTGATGCTCCCTTTCATCCTCTTTTCTTTGCATTCCCAGAAGAGCTCCCCAAGAAGATTCGGATGAGTCTGGGAGAAGCTGGCAGCCAGTCTAGCTCGGGACACGATTCCCAATGGGGCATCTTCAATCTATTGCAGACATCATGCAGTGGTATGATTACTAGAGCTGCCGGTTAACTCATAGCTCTTTGACTGAGGACAGGCCCTCCACTCTCTGAAGGATTTGCCCTCTCTTCTATCGCTTTGGGCTTAGTGCTCAGGGAAAAGTGTGAGAAGCGGGGACAACTGTTCAGTCAGCCAGTGCCCCTGACTTATCCTGGTGCTCAGTGCTGTGAGCTGTGGTGATCAGATATAGCCTGTGTCCACAGGGATATAGGAGGAAGGGAGTTCTCTACACGTAGAGATCCCACCTCCCACCACCACCACCAGCGGGGACTCATTCCCCTAGTTAAGGATCATTTTTAGTTAACACCCTTTCTTCTAGATCCTGGATTTGGCACCAGGCTTTGGAGACAGATTCTGGTGGCTCCTGATATATAAGGAAAGGGGGAACAGGTGATGCCAGGATAACATCCTGAGGTCCTGATGAGTGTGGGAATTGGGAGACAATGAGAGGAACTCAAGGAAGAAATCAAGATGAACTTGGAAGTCTTGTCCCACTCGTCCCAGGTCATCTTGGTGCTGTCCTTGGCATCCTGGCCACACTTCGCAGATGCAAGGGTGGAGTGGCGTGACTGTGAGGCCAGACATCCGACAGCTGAACTCTTTGATTTCCACAGTCACAAGGAGGGACCATGACTTCAGCTTTGCATCCCAGTCTTCTTGCTCTTTCACCTGAGACATTTTACAGAGGTTAGGCACGTCATAAAGGTGAGATAGATGACCCTTGACATAGGTGGTAGAAGTGATGAATATTGAGTATTTACTGAACACCCACTGTGTGCCAGACGCTAGGCCAAGTACTGGGAGTCCAAAGTGGCCCAGCTGGACCCAAATTCATAGGGCTGTTGGAAAGATTCAGTGAGGGAATGTGCATCAAACAATACTGCTGATGCTGTAAAACGGATCCAGAGCATGGAGGGTTTGGCTGCCGGGCTAAGGACTGTGTACTTTCACAAGCAATGATGAGTCATGAAGTCATTTGGAACCAAAGAGGGGATGAACTGAGTTTGTTTTTGAAATTTCTCATTATAAAAATGTATCAGTTTCATAAAAAAATGATGAGGTATATTCGAGCATGGGTTCCATGTACCCCAAGAAACACTGTTTTATAAATCTTGTGAATATTGGTAAATATAGTGGATGAGAAATGATGAATGTTATTTTATGTGTTTTTAATAAGTAAGATTGAGCATCTTTTCACATTTTATTTGTAATTCATTGACTTGTTTTCATTTGTTGGTTCACATCCACTTCCAGATGATCTACTGGGATTAAAAAGAACTTTCCTTTTTTAGTTAATTAGTTATTTGTTGACTGCACTGGATCTTCATTGCTGCCTGCAGGCTTTCTCTAGTTGCTGAGAGTGGGAGCTATTCTTTGTTGAACTGCACAGGTTTCTCACTGAGATGACTTCTCTTGTCGTGAAGCACAGGTTCTAGGTGTGTGGGCTTCAACAGTTGTGGCGTATGGGCTTAGTTATGCCAAAGCATGTGGAATCTTCCTGGATCAGGGATGGAACCTGTGTCCCCTATACTGGCCGGTAGATTTTTAACCACTGTGCTTCAAGAGATCTTTTTATTTTCAGAAAAAATAGTTCTTACTATCCACTACATGTATTATAATTGTATTTCCAGGTTTACTAATTTTTTTTTTACAAAATTATACTTTTATTGAGGTATACGTTTCATTCAATAAAATTCATACATTCTGATTTAAGTATAAAAGCTGTTGACTTTGACAAAAGTCTGTGCCCACATTACCATTATTGCCACAACTAAGATAATAAAACATTTCCATCTTCCCCCAAATTTTCGTGTACCCCTTTACTGTCAATCTCCCCTCACTGCTTACCCCTTAAAATAATCATCACAATTATTATTTTAGTCTGTTCTAAAACTTCATATGTAAGGAATAGTAAGTCTATATTTTTCTGCATACAACTTCTGCTTAGCATAATGTCCATGAGATTTACCCACATTGCTGTGTTTATTAGGAGTTATTATTGTTGTTGTTTTTTTTAATCAATGGTTGTGTCCCATTGCATGGTAATATCTCAATTTGTTGAACTGCTTACCTGTTAATGGATAGTTGGGCTGTCTTCAGTTTGGTGCTACCCCAAATAAAGCTGCTATGAACATGCTTGTATAAAATCTTTATGTGGACATATGTTTTCACTCAGTTCAGTTCAGTTGCTCAGTCGTGTCTGATTCTTTGCGACCCCATGAATCGCAGCATGCCAGGCCTCCCTGTCCATCACCAACTCCCGGAGTTCACTCAGACTCACGTCCATCAAGTCAGTGATGCCATCCAGCCATCTCATCCTCTGTCATCCCCTTCTCCTCCTGCCCTCAATCCCTCCCAGCATCAGAGTCTTTTCCAATGAGTCAACTCTTCGCATGAGGTGGCCAAAGTACTGGAGTTTCAGCTTTAGCATCATTCCTTCCAAAGAAATCCCAGGGTTGATCTCCTTCAGAATGGACTGGTTGGATCTCCTTGCAGTCCAAGGGACTCTCAAGAGTCTTCTCCAACACCACAGTTCAAAAGCATCAATTCTTCGGCGCTCAGCCTTCTTCACAGTCCAACTCTCACATCCATACATGACCACTGGAAAAACCATAGCCTTGACTAGATGGACCTTTGTTGGCAAAGTAATGTCTCTGCTTTTGAATATGCTGTCTAGGTTGGACATAACTTTCCTTCCAAGGAGTAAGTGTCTTTTAATTTCATGGCTGCAGTCACCATCTGCAGTGATTTTGGAGCCCCCCAAAATAAAGTCTGACACTGTTTTCACTACTCTTGGGTAAATACTTAGTGTTCAAATGACTGGATCATATAATAGATGTATGTTTAGCTTTATGAGCAACTGACACTGTTGGAACAAAGTGATTGTGTTGACACTTACACCAACAGTGGGTGAGAGTTCTGCTTGGTCCGTGTTCTTGCCAGCACTTGGTATTGTCAGTCTTTTCCATTTTAGACATTTTAGGGATATAAAGTGCTGTCTCCTTGTGGCTATAATTTGTGTTTGCTATAACTAATGAGGATGAGCCTTTTTTCTGTGCTTATTATTTTGATGTGTTTATATGAGTTTTCAGACATTTTCTTTGGTAAAGGATCTCTTAAATATGAGCTCATTTTAAATTAGGTTATCTTTTATTATTGAGTCATAAGTGTTCTTTTTGTATTCTAGACACAAATCCTTTGTCTATTTTCATATTGCACACATTTTTTCCAATTCTTTATTGCTCCCTTTCATTTCTATTCACTATTATCTAATATAGTTCACTATTAGTGAACTATTATCTAATAGAACTTTGCAACAGGTTGCAAAGATTTTCTCCTATGTTCTTTTCTAGAACTTCTAAGTTTTTCCTCTTAGGTTGAGGTTTAGGATAGATTGCATGTTAACTTTTGGTTTTGATGTATCTTTTTTTCTTTTTTGCCAACCCAATACATGAATGGAAATTTTGCTCAGGCATAAAATTGACAGGTTATTTTCCCATTTCCAAACTCTATAAATATTTTTACATTGTTTTCTGGTATACAATATTTCTGTGAAGAATTTTTAAGTCATTTGACTTTGCTTCTTAGATGTGATTTGTATTTTCACCCTGAATAAACTTGAGATTTTGATATTATTTTTATCATTTTAGTAACTTCATCAAGATATATTGTGGGATGATTTGTTCTGCATTTTTTCTGCTTTAAAGTACAGATGTAATTTTTCAAGAAGGCAACCCTCCTACACTGTTTTTGGGAATATAAATTGGTACAGCCACTATGGAGAACGGTGTAGAGGGTCCTTAAAAAACTTAAAATAGAGCTACCATATGATTCTATAATCCCACTCTTGGGCATATATCCAGAGGAAAACATGATCTGAAAGGATACATGCACCCCAGTGTTCATTGCAACACTGCTTACAATAGCCAAGACATGGAATCAACCTAAATACTCATTGACACAGGAATGGATACAGAGGATGTAGAACATATACACATGAAATATTACTCAGCCATTAGAAGGAGTGAGATAGTGCCAATAGTAACAACATGGGTGAACCCAGAGAGCATCACACTGAGCGAAGTAAGTCAGAGAGAGAAGGACAAATACTGTATGGCATCCCTTATGTGGAATCTAAAAAGAAATGATACAAATGCATTTACTTACAAAGCAGAAAGACTCACAGACCATAAACTTATGGTTGCTGGGGGTGGTGGGGGGAGAGATAGAGTTAGGGAGTTTGGGAAGGTCATGCACACACTGCTATATTCAAAATGGATAACCAACAAGGACCTACTGTTTAGCACAGGGAACTCTGCTCAATATCATGTGACAGCCTGGATGGGAGCGGAGTTTGGGAGAAAATGGATACATGTATATGTACGGCTAAGTCCCTTCGCTGTTCACCTGAAACCCTCATAACATTGTTAATCAGCTATACCCCAATGCAAAATAAAAAGTAAAAAAAGTGTAGATATAAGTTTTAATTTCAGGAAGGTTTTCTTCTAAAATTTTGTGGAATATTATTCTGGTTTTCTTTTTGCAATTTTATTTTATTTCTTCACTTAATTAAGAAGGTTTTGGTAGAGATTTTGTGACTCTCCCATTTACTATGCAGTATTTGTCCATCCTAAAGGAGATCAGTCCTGGGTGTTCATTGGAAGGACTGATGCTTAAGCTGAAACTCCAATCCTTTGGCCACCTGATGCGAAGAGTTGACTCATTGGAAAAGACCCTGATGCTGGGAGGGATTGGGGGCAGGAGGAGAAGGGGATGACAGAGGATGAGATGGCTGGATGGCATCACTGACTTGATGGACGTGAGTCTGAGTGAACTCCGGGAGTTGGTGATGGACAGGGAGGCCTGGCGTGCTGCAATTCATGGGGTCGCAAAGAGTCAGACACGACTGAGCGACTGAACTGAACTGAACTGATGAAACGTTTCCCAGGCTCCGACTTCTCTTCAATCAGGAATCTAATACTTTTCCTCCATTCAGGCTGAAATGGTTATTCCAAAGTGAAAATTTGGCTGCTTGTGTAAACAAACTCTCCAAAATGAGGTACGTGTCCCTTACCTAAACGTCCTGGAGGCTTGGGCCCTGGGCATTCCCCCATGGATTAGGGGGCCAGATTTGGCCTGCAGATGTGCTTTGATTGACCAATGAAGTGGTTACTCATTTTATTTTTAATTTCTGAGCCTTTAAATGGGATAATGGGACATTGCTCCCCAGTTTTCATAACCTCTCTCTAGGGTGCCCCAAGCCCATTCCACTCACTTATGCAGCCTGCCTGGTCCCCGAAGGCATTTGAGTTTGTGACCTTCTGGTCTAGGAGATGATAGATGAGTATCCAGCAGGTATCAAAATAAGCTCGTATTACTTAATTTTTCTTTATCTGTATTTGTGTTCTTACATACTAAGGCAGAAAGAGGAGATAAAGGTTAATATACGCAGCATATACATTTGGCCCTGAGTTCCCCAGTGGCTAAAGCAAAGAAGGCCACCCAATCAGTTTTACAATTCATGCTGGCACTAAGTCTAAAATTAAGCTACCCGCTCAGGAGAAACAAGGCTTTACTTTGAAATCAAGCCTATAAGATGAAAACTGCCTTTGTATACTTCTAGATTTGGGAGCTCAGAATCCTAAAATGATCCCAGTAGAAGCTATACAAATACATTAAATGCAGAATGTATACCCAGCAAGCTTGATGTCTACACAAGCTAATTGAGAGGGAAAGGATTTTGAGTGTGTCATGCAAGAACTTAGTGCATCTTTCTTCTCACATAATAGATAGCATCGCTATTTTCTAAGTAAAAACTGAAATATTTCATCTGTGCATACAAATTAGCCTGGACTCTGTGTCCAGGGATAAAATGAATAGGATCATAAATATATATTTAAAGTAATTCATTCTACTTCTTTTATTTATTTTTTTCTGCCTAGGTTAGTGGGCACTGTATAAATGGTTGTGTGTGGAATCAGATACAGATGATCTAGGAGGGTAGAATCAGGGAGACTATTTTAGTAGTCTGGTCAACCAAGGACCATCTAGTCAAGGCTATGGTTTTTCCACTAGTCATGTATGGACGTGAGAGTTGGACTATAAAGAAAGCTGAGTGCTGAAGAATTGATGCTTTTGAACTGTGGTGTTGGAGAAGACTCTTGAGAGTCCCTTGGACTGCAAGAAGATTCAACCAGTCCAGCCTAAAGGAAATCAGTCCTGAATATTTATTGGAAGGACTGATGTGGAAGCTGAAACTCCAATACTTTGGCCACCTGATGCAAAGAACTGACTACTTTGAAAAGACCCTGATGCAGGGAAAGACTGAAGGTAGGAGGAGAAGGGGACGACAGAGGATAAGATGGTTGGATGGCATCACCGACTCAATGGACATGAGTTTGTGTAAGCTTAGGGAGTTAGTGATGGACAGGGAGGCCTGGCATGCTATAGTCCATGGGGTCGCAAAGAGTCGGACACAACTGAGTGACTGAACTGAACTGACTGATTCTAGTATTGTCATTTCTCAGTGTATCTCAATCTCATCTGCTCCTGGAAACACCTGGAAATCTTTTAACAAACACCAGTGCCTGGGACTCATCTCAGATCAACTGAATCTAAATCTCTAGGGATCACATTTTTTTGTGATTTTTTTTTTTTTTTTTCTTTTTTTGGCTGTACCGCTCAGCATATGGGATGAAAATTGCCTGACCTGGGATCAAATCTGTGTACTCCATGCATTGGAAGCATGGAGTCTTAACCACTGGACTGCCAGGGAAGTCCCAAGGGAACCATTTTTTTTGTTCACAAGGTCTTCTGGTGATTCTAAAACGCACCCAGGGCTGCACTTTGAGCTCTGATCTCTCTGGGCCTGTGATTCTCAGATGGGAGTGAGGGAGAGTCACCTAGCAAGCTGGTTAAATACAGATTCCCATGTCTCATGTCCTCCTTGAGATTCACATTTAATAAGCCTTTGGAGTGAGGCCAGTGTTGAGAAAAGCCGACCTAGTCTTTCTTTCTTCCTACCTAGCATCACAGAGTATGTATATGGTGTGTGACCGAGATGCATGGCATTAAGGATTTTAGTTTCCTGCCCAGAGATGGAACATGTGCCCCTTGGAAGGAAGAGGAAGCACAGAGTCTTAACCACTGGACTGCCAGGGAAGTCCCTGATGTGTCTTAAAATATGGACTCACAGGAAGAGTAAAATAGTAAAAATAGTATCAGAAACTAGAAGGCAAAAGAATTACAGTAGAACTGAACACAAAATTTGACTGCTTTCCCTGCAGCCAGGACCTCTGCCCCTGCTACCCTTGAGACATCACTCTTACTATTGAACATAGCCAACCACGAGCTTCCACACTTGTTCAGTGGGGGTGGTACTACATGATACACAGGGAAGGGGTTCCTTTATCGCCATTGAACGGAATTTCTGGGATGGGGGGAGGGGAGCCTGGACGTTTCAAAAAGAGCCTGAGCTGAGTGTGGGAGATCTCGGCTCTCTTGCTGATCCCACACAAGCCCTCACAGCTGCCAAGCCAGGAGCTTCGCTTCTAGGGCAAACCTCCAAGCCGCTTCTTGCCAATGCTTGACAATCCATTTCACACGGGAGGTTAAAGGACACTTCCGTCTCAGGCAGGCATTTCCCGTAATCCAAGAGGTGGGGGCGGGAAATGTCTGCCGATACCACTGGGTGTCTGAATGAGGGAGACAGTTGGGGCGGCAGGAGCAATGGCAGACACCCTGGTCCCTCCGCCTGCTTCCTCAGCCAGCCAGCCAGCCTGGCTGCCCACCGCCCAGCTGGAGGATGAATTTTCACGTGACGTCTGTGTTTTCACTCGGAGGGACCCGATAGGAGCGGCTGCAATATTTCACTAGCTCCTCTGTTTGTCGGTCCCACTAATCATCAGCCTCAATCACTGGTGTGATATTTTATGAATTAATAAAAATGATCATGGGCCGTCCAGGGGGACCCGGGAAGCGATGCGTGCTGTAGAATTTTAATGAGCACCGTGGGGAATTTCAACCTTTTCTCGACTTCCATTTTATTTTTTATCTTCCCTTTTCTCTCCCACACCCCCTCCCTGAAATTTTTTCTGCTCCCCCAACCCCTTTTAGCAAAATCATAGCTGGAGCTGCTTTAAATCACTGTCACGCAAATGAGGTGTTTTCCCTCCGCCTGTTGTTTGGCCCACAACAGTGCCATCCTAGGCTGCAAAAGCGACCCGTGCACCTGCTCTCGGTCCTAATTGAGCAGATGATCTGCCGATTTGTCATGCTTAGCCCGGGCCCCCTTCCTGGTATCCCTCCTCCAGACCGCCAGCCTTGGCTTGCCTGGGACAATGGGCAGATATAAGGCTGTGTGTGTGTGTGTGTGTGTGTGTGTGTGTGTGTGTGTGTATGTTATGACAGATCTTGTACTCATTATTGAATAATTCATAGTTGCGTTAATGTCTTCAGATACCATCTCTCACTTTTCTCAGTCTTCCTCTCTCTCTCTCATCTGGCTCGCTTGGGAAAACTTGATTATGCCTGCCGCTCTGACGACAGAATATACAGATAAAAGATAATTGCTTGGCTTGACTCCTCCATTGATATGAAAATAAGATTTAAATTATTCACTCTGGTTTAAAGGTTAGTTGAAGGTTATTACAGGGGATGAAGGGAAAAAAAAATCACTCTTCATAACGTTCGGGGTGGAGATAAGACAGGTTTGAAAGGGCCTAATTTGCACTGTAGGCAGAAGCGCCTTGTTGTGAATAAACTGAGTCCCTCCAGAGATTTTAATCTTGGAGAAGTCAATTATTTATAAGCAAATTATGGCCGGCTTTTCTTATATATAAAATGCTCTGTATCATAAACAAGGATGAGGTGGTATCTATTTTCTCAGTGCTGAGTTTTTCTTGATCTTCAAGCCCTGGCCTTGCTTGTGATGGGAATTTCATGAGCTGCCCCGATTAGGAAGGTGGGCTGCCTGGATTGGGGCTCTTTTAATTAGACGATAATGGTGATGCTGGGGAACATTGAGGGTATGAGGAGAAGGGGGCCACAGAGAACGAGATGGTTGGATGGCATCATTGACTCAATGGACATGAGTTTGAGCAAACCCTGGGAGATAGTGAAGCACAGGGAAGCTTGGCATGCTGCAGTCCATGGGGTTGCAAAGAGTTGAATATGAGAGATTGAGCAACAGCAACGGTGATAGTATTTTAACTATTTGGCTTTGAGGCCTCTGCACCTGGAGGGGAGGCTGGGAGGACAGGGAGCTGAGACTATAATGCTGGCCTGCACGTGGCCCCTCCTCATCCATCCAGTGGGTGATAACACAGGGGGTTATTACAGGTCTATGTAGGAGAGCATTTCAGGGCTGCTTCTTCCCACAGAGGCAAAGGCCTTGCCAAAGGATCAATAATTAATGGCCTTCCATGTTTCTGGAAGTTGGGGGCTGTTTTAGAAAGTGTCCAGGGGTCTCCTCCTTGTTGATTATGGGTGGCTGTCTCTGTCAAAATAAAGAGTTGAAGAAGAGAGATCTCTTGTCTATTGGGTATTCTGTACCTACTGGTAGGCACCCCGGCCCAGTATTGCCCAAGGATATGCTTGAATTGGGGCTTCCCAGGTAGCGCTAGTGGTAAAGAACCCACCTGCCAATGCAGGAGACGTGAGAGATGTGAGTTCAATCCCTGGGTCGGGAAGGTCCCTTGGAGGAGGGCATAGCAACCCACTCCAGTATTTCTTGCCTGAAGAATCCCATGGACAAAGGGGCCTGGAGGGCTACAGTCCATGGGGTGGCAAAGAGTCGAACACGACTGAGGTGACTTGGCATGCACTTGCACGATTGAATTGTCCCTGGGGGGGGAACTTGCTTCTGGGCCTCCTCTCAGAATTTCCTCTTACTCTGCCTCTCTTCATCGGAGAAGGCAATGGCACCCCACTCCAGTACTCTTGCCTGGAAAATCCCATGGACGGAGGAGCCTGGTGGGCTGCAGTCCATGGGGTCGCTGAGAGTCGGACACGACTGAGTGACTTCACTTTCACTTTTCACTTTCATGCATTGGAGAAGGAAATGGCAACCCACTCCAGTGTTCTTGCCTGGAGAATCCCAGGGACGGAGAGCCTGGTGGGCTGCTGTCTATGGGGTCGCACAGAGTCGGACACGACTGAAGCGACTTAGCAGCAGCAGCAGCAGTGCCTCTCTTCATACCTTCAAGTTGGGTACCATCCACACCAACCCCACAACCTCCAAGACTCTTCCAGAAAACTGTGTGCCCTCAGAGAACAAGGCTGTTGTCCTGACCTGGGGCTTGGCTTCCCACGGTGACAGAGGTGGAGGCTCTGAGGCCACACCAGGGGAAGGGCTGGGCCAGGATAGGTCGACAGGCTCCTCTGACAGGCGTCAGGGAAACTTCAGTCGGCTGCCACCTGTCCAGATGATGCTAAAGCTGCCAGCCCGAGGTGATTCTCCATGAGAGTCCTGTCTAGAAGGGAGCCAGACCCACCATGGCCCTGCTTTGCCAGGTTTCAGGGAAGGTAGGGGAGCAGCCAGGGCTTGCTGAGGTGCCAGCCTGGGCTTGAAAGGGGCTCACCTGACTGGCTCAGGGACAGCATGAGGAGGAAAGGACAGCAGGCAGCTGTGGTGTGGGCAACTCGAAGCTGCTGAGGCACCGGGGCCACTTCTCAACAGCTTAGATTCAGGAGGCTTGTGAATGAAGTTCTTTTTTTTTTTTTTCCATTTATTATTTTATTGAAGGATAATTGCTTTCAAGAATTTTGTTGTTTTCTGTCAAACCTCAACATGAATCACCAATAGGTATACATATATCCCCTCCCTTTTGAACCTCCCTCCCATCTTCCTCCCCATCCCATCCCTCCAGGTTGATACAGAGCCCCCGTTTGAGTTTCCTGAGCCATACAGCAAATTCCCGTTGGCTATCTATTTTACATACGGTAATGTAAGTTTCCGTGTTAGTCTTTGCATACATCTCACCCTCTCCTCCCCTCTCCCCATGTCCATAGGTCTATTCTCTATGTCCGTTTCTCCACTGCTGCACTGTAAATAAATTCTTCAGAACCATTTTTCTAGATTCCACATATGCACGTTGGAATACGATATTTATCTTTCTCTTTCTGACTCACTTCCATCTGTTCTAGGTTCATCCATCTCATCAGAACTGACTCAATTGAGTTCCTTTTTATGGCTGAGTAATATTCCATTGTGTATATGTACAACTTCTTTATCCATTCATCTGTCAATGGGCATCTAGGTTGCTTCCATGTTCTAGCTATTGTAAATAGTGCTGCAATGGGATACATGTGTCTTTTTCAATTTTGGTTTCCTCGGGGTATATGCCTAGGAGTGGGATTTTGAGGTCATATGGTGGTTTTATTCCTAGTTTTTTAAGGAATCTCCATACCATCTTCCATAGTAGCTATATCAATTTGTATTCCCACCAACAGTTTAAGAGCATTCTCTTTTATCCATACCCTTTCCACCATTTATTATTGGTAGACTTTTTGATGATGGCCATTCTGACCAGTGTGAGCTGATATCTCACTGTGGTTTTGATTTGCATCTCTCTAATAATGAGTGATGTTGAGCATCTTTTCATGTGTTTGTTAGCCATCTGTATGTCTTCTTTGGAGAAATGTTTGTTTAGGTCTTTTTCCCACTTTTTGATTGGGTTGTTTGTTTTCCTGGTATTGAATTGTATGAGCTGCTTGTATATTTTGGAAATTAATCCTTTGTCAGTTGTTTCATTTGATATTATTTTCTCCCATTCCGAGGGTTGTCTTTTCACCTTGCTTATAGTTTCCTTTGCTGTGCAAAAGCTTTTAAGTTTAATCAAGTCCCACTTGTTTACTTTTGTTTTTATTTCCGTTATTCTAGGAGGTGGGTCATAGAGGATCTTGCTTTGATTTATGTCATCGAGTGTTCTGCCTATGTTTTCCTCTAAGATGAAGTTCTTTCTCCCCTGCTCAGCCTGGAGACAATGCCCTACAAAGTTCTGCAAGCAAAACTAATAGTGTGTGTGTGTATTCTAAAGCAAAGTGCACACGTTGGGGTACATTTTGTACTAATTCCTCACTGAGGCCCAGAGAGGTCAAATGACTTGCCCAAAGTCACACAGCAAGCAAATGGCAGCACTTAAACCCTAACCCAGTTCTCCTGCTACCCAGCCAATGCTATTTTTTTTTGGGGGGGGGGCGGGTATTGTGGCACATAGTATCTTATCTTTAGTTGCAGCAGGTGGAATCTAGTTCCCCGGCCAGGGATTCAACCTGGGCCCCCTGCGTTCAGATTGTGGAGTTTTAGCCATTGGACCATCAAGGAAGTCCCCCAGCTAACACTTTTTAAGTTTTTTTTCCCCCATCTAAAGTTTGAGGTTCAGAAAAAAAGTGAATGTTGCTTCTCGTCTTACAGTCTAGTCTTCCATCGAGGTGGGTCAAGGACTGGACGTAGTTCTTTATCTAGACACAGGTCTCTTGGGTCCCTTTGAGCTCTAAATTCTATGGGTACAAATTTAGCAAAATATTCCTCAGGGTATCGCCTCAAGGGCAGACACCTTAGCACTAAAAGAAGAGGAACATTAGTTGTGTACTTACACGGGTCAAGACACGCTCCAGGCCTTGCAGAGGTGTGGCTGACGGGATTCTCAAAGATCCCATCAGACTGCAGAAACAAACCATTCAAACAGAAAAATTAAAGTGAAATGAGCAAGTGATCCTCAAGTCAGTCAGAGTCTGTGTGACGCTGGGAGGTCAGTGATGTAGGGGCGGCAGGAGCTCTGGATTTAGGGACCAGAAGGAGACAAACAGGCAGGTCCAACTTCTGCGAGGATGACAGGCAGAGCTGGGCAGGAGGGCGATGGCAAGGCATGAGGAACGATGTGCAGCAGCTGAGAGGAGGAGCGGAGCCTGCAGGTGATGGGGGTGCTAAGGAAGGAGAGCAGCCACGTGATAAAGGGCTCGTGTCGGGGAGCCAGAAGACAAGGCCATAACGGGGGATTTATGGAGAGCTTCGTGCTCTGTGGAGGCCCCGCTGGTCTAGGAGCAGAAGGACGATGTGTTGAAAGCTGTGTTTAAGGGGAAAGAAGAGGCTGGCGTAGGAAACTTAAGAGGAGGAGCTTGATGTAATCCAACCAGGAGTCAGGCAATGGGATGGGTGAAGTTTTGCAAAGATAAGATGATAGGATTTGCAGAAGAAACATAAAGTGGAAGAAGTGCCAACATGAGTACAGAAGAACAGCAGCGGCCAGGTAGGAGCAGGTGAGTTTTGGAAGGAGAAACACAAGGCACTTAACTCAGGAACACATGGGAAAATTCTACGGGCCATCCGTGATAGAGGACCAGAAGTAAGCCGGGCCAGGCTGGTCCTCTTGTCCCCACACACAGGTTCTGACGTGACTTGATGAGATGGTCACCGGCCATTGAGCCAGTGCCAGGGCTCTGGTGCTCCTCCCAGTGGACCACACTGCCTCTTAGGAGCACTTCTATGGCAAGGAGGTAAAAGGAAACAGAATACACCCCAGTGGGTTGGCCGTGGCCCCGCTTTCCAGCTCAGGGCTGGAAGGTTAAAGCTATTCGCTCACATAAGGTCTGAAGGGTTATCCAAGTTTTGCTTAAGGGGAGTTGGTTGCAGCATGCCACATAGGATTTTAATTATTTCAAATCTCTGGGTTCTGGGAGGCCCCCCCGGAGAGGTCTGGGACTGAGGCCACTTCACCAGCATGAGAGATTGATTGCTTGAGCGGGACTGCTAGGTTAATGAGTCTGAGGTCGCTGCAGGAGATGGGTATCCATCCGATCGGTGGATATTAAAACCATCCTAATCATTTTTGCAAGCTGCCTCCCTAATGCGATCAGGGGATGCTTCTGGGTTTAAGTTCTCATTACCCATTTCCACCCACAGGTAACAGGTCCCTCGCATTCACCACGGGCAATTGCCTGCCCCATTACCTGTGAAAATCAGAGGGCGGCCAAGGCTGTTGGGAGAGCAAAGGAGCCCATTTTCCCCTCTTCTGAAAATCACAGTAAAGTAACCCTTCCTGGGAGACTTTGTGGATCTGAGTACCAGGCAAGGGTGCAGGGCACCAGCATCAGACTTTACACAGCAGATGTTGAAATGTGAGCATGCTTGCTCACACGCTCCTTGGTGCCAGGGCCCAGGATCTGCATCTCAGGGCTGTAATAGGCCTTCCTCCTGTCATAACCCTTCCCCTCTGGACAGGAAGCACAGTTGTATTCCACCATTCTTTCTCATCCATCACCTCCCAAGCCTTCAAATGGAATAATCATACACATCCCCTGGGCCTTGCACACAGAGAAGATCCTAATGTGATGGGCTGGTTTCTGACCACACACTGCCTCTCGTTCCTGCCTCTCCGTGCACTTTCTTTTCCTCTGAAACCAGGTTAAAGAGGGCTATTAAACCAGGTTAAATAGCTAACATTTGCATCAGTTAGCTATTGCGCCGGCCGTCACAATTGCGAACACAGCTCTAAACATGTGCGATTTCTTACAGCTTCTGCGGGTCAGCGATCCTGGAACTCTGTGGTTAACGGAGGGGGAGTGGGAATTAGTCAGTTCAATGATGTTGACGTGAAGTGCTGTGTTTGACGTGTGTGGGCCACGTAGCGTTAGCTTTCCTGATAAGTGTTGAAACTGTATTCAACAGAGCTAGGTGTGCGGGTGACTCAGGATAGTGATATTCAGGAGCGGCTGCGCTAGGTGGCTCTGCCCCAGGCCTCTCCTGAGGTGGCTGTGAGGATGTCTGCAGGGCTGTTGAAGACCTGACTGAGCTGTAGGATTCATTTCCAAGATGGCTGTCTCCTGTGGCTGGTGAGGTGATGCTGGCTGTTGGCTGGGGGCCTCAGTTCCTTGCCCCAGGGGCCACTCCATAGGGTTGCTTCAGGGTCTTTATGATGTGGGGGCTGGCTTCCTCCACAAAGAGTGATCCCAGGGGGACAAGGCAAAAACAGTGGTTTTTGCCTTGGTCCAATGTCCCTGGCCGTCCAGTGGTTGACTTCACCTTCCAATGCAGGGGGTGTGGGTTCAGTCCCTGGCTGGGGAGCTAAGATCCTATATGCTTGCACCCAAAAAGCCAAATTATAAACCAGAAGCAATATTGTAACAAATTCAATAAAGACTTTTAAAAGGGTCCATATTTAAAAAAAAAAAGCAGAAGAAGAAGCAGGAAAGTCTGATCGACCTAGCCTTGGAGGTCATACCCCATCTGTTCTGAAAACTCAGTGGGTTACAAAGGTCTGCCTGTTCAATCTGCGAGGGGTACCTGCAGGCCTTGAGGATTTTCTTGAGGGCTGGTTACTGCAAAAGCTGGTAATTCCATGCCCTTTTCTGGGGGCCTCACTTGTGTCAGGGGCTCAATAAAGGGAGTAGAAGTTACACCTACCCGGCTTATTTAATCTTTACATCAGTTACCAGTCAAGTTTTACTTCCCAGAGGAAGAATTAGCCTCAGGAAAGACTTTGTTCAAGATCCAGGGACATGGAAGCTCCTTAGCTAGGATTAGAACTCAAGCCTCTGTTTTAGAAGTTCATACACCTTTTGCTTTACTAAGCTGCTTGAAGTGAAGTGAAGTGAAGTTGCTCAGTCGTGTCTGACTCTTTGTGACCCCATGGACTGTAGTCTACCAGGCTCCTCCGTCCATGGGATTTTCCAGGCAAGAATACGGGAGTCGGTTGCCATTTCCTTCTCCAGGAGATCTTCCCATCCCAGGGACTGAACCCGGGTCTCCCGCATTATAGGCAGACGCTTTACTGTCTGAGTCACCAGGGAAGTCCACTAAGCTGCTTCAGTTCAGTTCAGTTCAGTTCAGTCGCTCAGTTGTGTCCGACTCTTTGCGATCCCATGAATCACAGCATGCCAGGCCTCCCTATCCATCACCAACACCCAGAGTTTACCCAAACTCATGTCCATTGAGTCGGTGATGCCATCCAGCCATCTCATCCTCTGTCATCCCCTTCTCCTCCTGCCCCCAATCCCTCCCAGCATCAGGGTCTTTTCCAATGAGTCAACTTTCTCATGAGGTGACTGAAGTATTGGAGTTTCAGCTTCAGCATCAGTCCTTCCAATGAACACCCAGGACTGATCTCCTTTAGGACGGACTGGTTGGATCTCCTTGCAGTCCAAGGGACTCTCAAGAGTCTTCTCCAACACCACAGTTCAAAAGCATCAATTCTTCGGCGCTCAGCTTTCTTCACAGTCCAACTTTCACATCCATACATGACCACTGGAAAAACCATAGCCTTGACTAGACCGACCTTTGTTGGCAAAGTAATGTCTCTGCTTTTTAATATGCTATCTAGGTTGGTCATAACTTTCCTTCCAAGGAGTAAGTGTCTTTTAATTTCATGGCTGCAGTCACCATCTGTAGTGATTTTGGAGCTCCCCAAAATAAAGTCTGACACTCTTTCCACCGTTTCCCCATCTATTTTCCATGCAGTGATGGGACCAGATGCCATGATCTTCGTTTTCTGAATGTTGCACTTTAAGCCAGCTTTTTCACTCTCCCCTTTCACTTTCATCAAGAGGCTCTTTCGTTCCTCTTTACTTTCTGCCATAAAGGTGGTGTCATCTGTATATCTGAGGTTATTGGTATTTCTCCCAGCAGTCTTGATTCCAGCTTGTGCTTCTTCCAGCCCAGTGTTTCTCATGATGTACTCTGCATAGAAGTTAAATAAGCAGGGTGACAATATACAGCCTTGACGTACTCCTTTTCCCATTTGGAACCAGTCTGTTGTTCCACGTCCAGTTCTAACTGTTGCTTCCTGACCTGCACATAGGTTTCTTAAGAGCCAGGTCAGGTGGTCTGGTATTCCCATCTCTTTCAGAATTTCCCACAGTTTATTGTGGTCCACACAGTCAAAGGCTTTGGCATAGTCAATAAAGCAGAAATATATGTTTTTCTGGAACTCTCTTGCTTTTTCGATGACCCAGCGGATGTTGGCAATTTGATCTCTGGTTCTTCTGCCTTTTCTAAAACCAGCTTGAACATCTGGAAGTTCACGGTTCACGTATTGCTGAAGCCTGGCTTGGAGAATTTTGAGCATTACTTTACTAGCGTGTGAGATGAGTGCAATTGTGCGGTAGTTTGAGCATTCTTTGGCACTGCCTTTCTTGGGGATTGGAATGAAAACTGACCTTTTCCAGTCCTGTGGCCACTGCTGAGTTTTCCAAATTTGCTGGCACGTTGAGTGCAGCACTTTCACAGCATCATCTTTCAGGATTTGAAATAGCTCCACTGGGATTCCTACCTTACATTAAAAAAATGATTCTTCCTGAGACTCCCTTGGTGGTCCAGTGGCTAAGCCTTTTTGCTTCCAGTGCAGGGGGCCTGGATTCAATTCACCATCAGGCCACTATATCCCCTATGTCACAACAAAGGATCCCATATGCTGCAACGAAGATGCTGCAGCCACATAATTTTTTTTTAAGTTGTTTCTTCTCTAATAATAATTCTGTGATATAATAGAGTAGGTGGTATTATGCCCACTTTAGAGATGAGGAAACTGAGACCCCAAGAATTTCATGGTGTCATTGCAGCTGGAAGCAGTGCTGGCACTAAAGTTCAGTATTCCAGTCTTCAAGTCTAATGCTCTACTCACCAAAAATCCTACCTCTCTGTGCAGTGATTGGAGGCCTGAGTGTCTCCAGCCCTCTCTGCTATGCATAGGGACAGGGTGGTCGGGGCACAGGGCTTAGGCTGGAGCTCTGGGCTGGAGACAGCCCTGAGGGAGAAGAGAAGGCTGTGTGCTCCCCATGGCACAGAGGGTGGGTAAAGAGACAGGATGGTGTGGGAGTGAGTCTCCATGTTAGCCCAGCTCAGTAGGGAGGGAGGCGGGGGTTGGGGTGGACACATCCCAACCCTGAGTGGTGGCCCTGACTCACTGTAACAGGAGCTCACATGCAGCTGGTCCCATTCATACTAGTTACCCCTAGGTTCTGTTTCACCCTTCAGGCTTTAAATCCCATAATTTAAAGGGACCATAATTATTCCCTAATAACAACCCAGGAGAGGGTTAGGTAGGTGGTCTTATACCCACTTTGCAAATGAGGAAATTGAGGTCCAGAGATAGATGTCTTTTCTTCCAGCCCTGTTCACTAAACTGCACCCGCCCCATCCCATACCCCTCCCCTACACCCCATTCCCTCTGATTTTTCTCTGCAATGCTTACCACCCCTGACATTCTTTCTGTTTTTCTTATTGATCTGTCATCCACCCAATCACCAACATGTGAGGGCAGGATACCTGGCTGTTTTGTTCCCTGCAGTGACTGGCACTTAGGAGCTCCTCGCTGCATGCTCACTGACTACCCCTGGTGGGGGGGTGCCACCCTTAATGCCATTTCACAGGTGAGGAGACTGAGGCTCAGAGAGACCACGTAACCACGTGAGGCTGGACAGTGAGTGAAAGATCGGGAAGCACATCCCACCTCTGCCCCTGCAGAGTCACGTACACGTGACTAGGGAAGTGAAAGAAAGCCTTTCCCTCTGCACTCACAGTAGGGGGTAGGGGTGGGGCTCAAGGAGTGCCTCCTTGCCTTGGGGATGCACTCACACTTTCCCAGACTCTCTCCACTTCCTCCTCTCCATCCTCAGAAGATGCTAGCTCACATCAAACATGCCCCAGAAAGCCTGCAACTCAATCCCAGGGCATCAGACCTGGGAGTGACGATGGGCTCATACAGTCCTTTCTTTCATTGTAAGGATGGGTAAACTGAGGCCAGGGAGGGGAAGAGGCTTCTTTCTCAGTGTACTTCTGGAAATACAGCACTTCAGAGGACAGGGCACTCACTTCCACACGCGCTCCCCTGAATCCTGGACACCCAGACATCAGTCAGCACCTCCTTACAGGCCCCAGTCCATCCCGTCTGGTGCTTTGTGCCCACTTGCTCTCCTGCCGCTGTCATGGGAGCAAAATCCCACTGCTAGGAAACAGTGACAGACTTTTTCTTGGGCTCCAAAATCACTGTGGACGGTGACTGCAACCATGAAATTAAAAGACTCTTGCTCCTTGGAAGAAAGCTGTGGCAAATCTAGACAAATGTGTCAAAAAGCGGAGACATCTCTTTGCCGACAAAGGTCCATATAATCAAAAAGTTATGGTTTTTCCAGTAACCATGTACAGATGTGAGAGTTGGACCCTAAAGAAGGCTGAGCACCAAAGAATTGATGCTTTTGAACTGTGGTGCTGGAGAAGACTCTTGAGAATCCTTTGGAGAGCCTTGGACTAACTAGTCAAACCTAAAGGAAATCAACCCTGAATATACATTGGAAGGACTGATGTTGAAGTTGAAGCTCCAATACTTCGGCCACCTGACATGACAAGCCGACTCATTGGAAAAGAACCTGATGCTGGGAAAAATTGAGGGCGGGAGAAGAAGGGGACGACAGAGGATGAGATGGTTGGATGATTCATTAACTCAAAGAACATGAGTTTGAGCAAACTCCAGGAGATAGTGAAGAACAGGGAAGCCTGGCATGCTGCAGTCCATAGGGTTGCAAAGGGTCAGACTCAACTTAGCAACGGCACAATAACCACAGACCCACATCTGTAAAGGAGATGGTTTTCTGCAAAGCTAGATGGTTTTCAAGGCCTGTGGCCCTTACAGTGTGTCTGAGATGCTGGCCCACTGGGTTTACCCCTGCAAGATTTCCCCTTAGGTCTGGGATCTTGTGATTGATTGAATGCAGCACCACCTGAAGATGGGGGCTAATAATTACCTTGCCAGGGAGCCCCTCCTGCTCGGCAGGGGTGAGGAGTCTGTGCAAGGGAGAAGGGGTTGAGGCTGTAAACCCTCAATCCCTTGGGATTTGCCTGATCCCTGGGACTTGACAAATCTTCCCAGAGGATCTGGGAGGGAAATGGAAAAGTCCTGAGGCCTGGTTCCTGAGTGGATCCCAAGGAGCAGGGAGAGACTGGGGTTCTCAGTCTTGGCAGTCAAGGAGGTAGCAGGAGGGCAGAGGTTAGTAACCGTGGCTTCAGTTTAGTGGAGGAGCTCACGGCAGCCATGCTGAGTGTGTTCTGTGTGTCCCCAAGCTTCTGGGGACATGTTGACATCTCTATTTTATAGACGAGGCAACTGAAGCCCGGGGAGCTCAAGTCACCCTCCTTTGCAGGTGACAGGGCAGGGCCCAGACCCTGGTGGAAGGTGATCGAGCTCTGAAAGCTGGTATCCTTCCAGGATGCTGCACACCGGTCACAGACCACCATGACTCACCGCTTCCCTTGTCCATCAATCAGGGAAGATGCTCTTAGCTTTGACCTCGGGGTTCCTACAACCCAGGGTTGTGACAGAACAGACTGGCGTGGCAGGCTGGCTAGTTGTGCAGGACCACTGGGAGTAACAGGAGCACATGGACACACCTGCACTCAGGTGTGCCCTCACACGCACATACCAGCATACACATGTACATACACACAAGTAGGTATAGGTCCTTGGCCTTGTTTATGCCCTCGGGTACCAGTGTGCACACACGCAGGCATTTGTATCAGCTCACAGGCTCAACTCCATGGAGGTTTTGGTCTCCCAGGAGCCTGGAGATATTCCCAGGGAAAGCCCATTCTGTGGTTGCTAGGAGGAAAGAGGAAGGCGGGGCTGATGCTTCTCCCTCCTGGAAACGCATCCCCCCAGTGCCCACCCGTCCCTGTGCAACCGTGCCTCTCTGTCTCGCTCCCTCTGAGTTTCCATTTCTCTTAGTCACCGCAGGCTGCTCCGGTTGGCTTGGAAGGGCATTGGGGAGAGGGGAGGGAGGCAGAGGCGAGGGAGGGGCACTGGTTTCTGGGCCCACTCGGCTCCACGCCCCACACTGGGCCAGGCTCTGGCGCTGCCCAGCAGTGTTCTCGTTGGAAACAGCATCGCTTGACTGTTGCTATTGATTATGGCAAGATTGTGTGTGGCTAAGAGCTCCTCGGAGCCAACTGGTATATTAAGCAATCATTTCTATAGCAGATGACACAACTCCCCCGGCATCGGTTTGTCCTAATGGGCTTCGTATTACTCATGTGCTAATTGATTGGGCACGGAGGGAAGAAAAACTAAATTCACTTGTGAGGCGATTTTATGGCAGAGCTCATAACAGAGGTAATTTGCTGAAAATGTTCAGTCCCGCTTCGGTTATGTAAGATCATCTGTGTTCCCGTGTTTTATCTCCTCCGCGCCCGGCTGGGGGAGCTGGCCTGGCTGGTTGAGTGAGGGAGGTTGACTCCCCCGGGGAACGGGCGCTGCCAACCTGAGGCCGCCCTTGGGGAGCGCTCACAATTAGTGCCTTATGCACAACCTTCTTGCCTCGGGGGTGGCTTTCAAAATATCTCAGCTTCTCCTGTTGAAAAAAAATGATTCCGTTTAAGGGCAAAATAGTTATTTTCGGATCAGCCATCTAGTGTTACAAAGCTCTTGTTCAGAAAGGGAAGGGATGAAGGGGGAGTGATGATGATTATTTTATTTTAGAGAAAGAATATTTTGCCTGGAAGAGGGAGGGGTGGGGAGTTTGAAGAGGCGTGAAGGGCCCCCCTCTTCCTCCTTCCCCCTCCCTTCTTTTTGCCCCCCCCACCCCGTTCGTTCTTTTTCTCTCCTACTTCTCTCTCTCCTCCATCCCTCCCCGAAGCAGCCTGTCTTGCCATTGACCTCTGGAGGAGGCTTGGCCTCTGTCCAAGTTTCTGCTGGGCCATCTTAGTGCTAGGTTGCCATCCTGGATGGGCAGAACCAGCCCTCCCAATCCTGTCTGCAGCGATGCCCAGATTACTGTGACTGTTCTTCCAGGTGTGTGCATCTGGGTGAGCTCCCTGGGCTGTGACTGTCCACCTTGTTGGGCTGGGTTCTGTGCTCAAGGGGTGTTTGGGGTCCCCCAGGGCAGGGAGGTCTTCTGAGGCGCTGGGGTGCTTCCTCACAGCTCTGAACCATGTTTTCAGAAGTGAGGCAGGGCTGCTCAGGGCCATCCGTAGGGCTTCCTCCTCCCTGGGGTGTATATAGGATGGCGAGGGAGACACAGTGTGCTGAAGAGTGGATATTGACTGTAACTAACTTCAGCTTGAGTCCATGGCTGTGGCTCTCCCCTTGGACTATGACTAGGGGTCCCTCCTGTGATTGACGGGCTTCCCAGGTGGCGCTAGTGGTAGAGAACCCACCTGCCAATGGAGATGTAAGAGATGGGGGTTCTATCCCTGGGACGGGAAGATCCCCTGGAGGAGGGCATAGCAACCCACTCTTGTATTCTTGTCTGGAGAGTCCGATGGACGGAGGAGACTGGGAGGCTACAGTCCATAGGGTTGCAAAGAGCTGGGCACAACTGAAGCTGCATAGCATGCCAGTGGTTGACAAGCTCCAGTTGGAGCAGCCAGGCTGTATGTTCCAGGGAAGAAACCAAGAGGCTGTGTGTCCTTTGGTTTATTTGAGGCTGGCCTTTGGATCCTGGACATCCCCAGCTGACCCCAGGCTGTTTAGGAGGTTTCACTGGAGATGAGTGGATGTGGGACTTGACCAAACTCGACTGCCTCCTGGGCAGGTGGTCATCCAATGTCTGCCCAACTCTTTCCAGACCTGGCAGCAGCCCCAAGGCAGCTCATTTCATCTCAGATGGGTCTGACCCTGCACAGAGCCTGGGAATTTTGAGCTTCATCTGTCTGTTTCCTATCTATGGGATAAAATCCTGCAGATTTTTCCTGCCCCCACCTCATCTCATAGATGAGGAATTCAAGTCCTGAGAGGGGAGGAGCTTGCCCAGCCCATAGGGGAGCGCCAGAATTAGAGCTTGGCTCCCTTGAGTTCGTAAGTCCAGTGAGGCTTGAGCTCTTCCTCCCCTGTCTCCAGCCCCTCAGCAGGCGCCTCTGTTCCCTGGGCCCACATGATCCCAGCAACACCCCCAGTATCACATCAGCCTCCAGCAACTGCTGGCCTGACCAGTGTTCTCAAAATCCCATCCCAGACTCTGCTCCAGAGAGGACTCCCACCTGGGGCTGTGCTACATGTGACCCTGGGCAAGTCAATGAGCCTCTCTGAGCTCCAGTCTCCTTTCCTAAATGGGGTGATAAACCGTAGTTAACATCTATGAAAGTAAAAGTGTTAGTTGCTTAGTTGTGTCCGACTCTTTGCGACCGTATGGTCCATAGCCCGCCAGGCTCCTCTGTCCATTGAATTCTCCAGGCAAGAATACTGGAGTGGGTTGCCATTTTCTTCTCCAGGGGATTTTCCCAATCCAGGAATTGAATGGGTCTCCTGCCTTACAGGCAGATTCTTGACCATCTAAACCACCAGGGAAGTCCTAACATTAACTGAGTACTTACTATTGGCCAGAAAGAGTGTTTAGAACTATCTTGGTGAAACACTTTTATTTTATTCTTTATGATAATTCTGTGTGGTAGAGAAAATTGTGATTCCATTTTTCCCTCCAGTGTATCGAGATATAACTGACATACAGCCCTATTTACATTTAAGGTGTACAGCATAATGCCTCAGAGAAGGCAATGGCCCCCCCACTCCAGTACTCTTGCCTGGAAATCCCATGGATGAAGGAGCCTGGTAGGCTGCAGTCCATGGGGTCGAGAAGAGTTGGACACGACTGAGTGACTTCACCTTCACTTTTCACTTTCATGCATTGGAGAAGGAAATGGCAACCCACTCCAGTGTTCTTGCCTGGAGAATCCCAGGGATGGGGGAGCCTGGTGGGCTGCCGTCTATGGGGTCGCACAGAATCGGACACGACTGAAGCAACTTGGCAGCAGCAGCAGCATAATGACTAAACTTGCATGTATCATGAAATGATTATAACAATACGTTGAGTGAACATGCCTCATCTCATCTATATAAAAAAATTAAAGAAATAGAAAAAATGACTTTTTCCTTGTGATAAGAAATCTTAGGATTTACTCTCTTAACTTTCGTATATAAAGTATAGCAGTGCCAATTACGTTTATCATGTTGTGAATTATATCCCTAGTACTTACTTATCTCATAACTGGAAGCTTGTACCTTTTGACTGTCTTCCTCGAATTCTCCCTGCTCCCATGCCTCTGTGACCCCACTTTTCAGATAGGAAAACTGAGGCGCTATAACAATTAGCAGCACTGGGATGAAACTCCAGCAGTTTGGCTGCAGGGTGGTGCTCCCAACCACTAAGTCATAATCTGGCTCTTGGCATAGTTGTAAGACTTAGAGGAGTTCATGATACTTAAGTTCTTTGTAAAGTATACTAAGGGGTGGTCTCTATGAAGCCTTACTGCAGATTCTGACCCCTTTTCTATGGGGGGGTCTCAGGGAGGTTCCAGGGCTCTTTAAGAGCCTCTTGTGGGACTTTCCCTGTGGTTCAGTGGCTAAGGCTCTGAGCTCCCAATGCAGATGGCCTGAGTTCAATTCCTGGGCAGGGAACTAGATCCCGCAGGCCACAACTAAGAGTTTGCATGCCACAACTAAATATTCTGCATGCCGCAACGAAGACCAAAGATCCTGTGTCACAACCAAGACTCAGTAGATAAATAAATATTTCTTAGAAAAGGATCTCTTGCAGGGTGTGGGGTCTTCCCAGATAGATGCAGCTATGTTCACATATAAAGATTTTGCCAATTATCTCAGGGGTGAGGGTGTCCCCGACCTGAAATTAAGACTCATTCTTAGGTGCATGGATGCCTGATTAAAGTCTCTTACTCTATCCAGGGTTTTCCAGGGTTTTCTACCCTCTGAGTGGGGAAGTGGGAAGGGTGAAAGACAGTTCAGGCCTTGGGGATGAGGAGCAAGGATGAGGCGGTTTCAGGTCTCAGCCCTCTGGGGTGGGCAGGAGGGAGGGTTTCTCCGGGAATCCCTTGTCGATGTGACTGGCAGACTGAGCAGGCCCAGGCAGGGCTTAGCTCTCCTCCGGGCATTTTGGCGCCGGCCCGGGTTGGTCTGGTGGGAGCCACAGGGTGGAGATGACAGGCAAACACAGCACATCCCAGGATTTCCAGATTGGAAATGTGGGGGCAGGTGGGGGAAGGCCTTGATTTTATCTGTGCCTGGATTTCCCCATGCCTAATTATCCTGTGATAATTAATAGGTCTAGAACATTTGCCTCGGAGCCAAGCTAGGTGAGTAGTGAGCAGGGGAACAGAGGGGTCTGATTGCTTCACCCAGAATGGGGAGGGTGCAGTCTTATGAGAAAGGAGGCCACTTTCTGTGTGGGCTGGTTGTGGGGCCTCTGGGAAGGCCCTGCTCCCAAATGAAGATGAGCACTTTGCCCCCATCTGTCTGAAATTCTACTGTCACAGATACATTATCTAGGTCTAGAAAGATATTCAGTTATTTGAAGTAAGTGCAAATAGCCCTAGGTGACAAACATAGCGGGCTTTATTGGTGACCACTGGAAGACAAGAGAAGTTCCCATGGAGGAAAGGTTGCGGAAAACAGTAGAGATGGGGTCAATGGCATGAGCTTGGGGATCAGGCAGACCTTGCTGTCTAGATTCCAGTCTAGACCTTGCTACTTTCCTCTTCTGTAACCTCGGTAAGTCCCCTTGAGCTTTCTGAAAGACCCTGGGGTGGTGAGGTTATAGTAATGCTACCCACTGCACATGAGTGTTGGGAGGGTTAAATGAAATGATGCTTCTTAGGGCTCAGCCAGAGCCTGGATGGGAAGATGCAGTCTCTACATGCCAGCTATTCTTATTTGGGGACAAGGAGGGCCTGAGGGATGTCTGGGGACACAGGAGACCCACCTGGCTGACTCTCAAGGGGGCCCAGCTTCGCTCCCAAGCTGGTCCACCCGCCAGCTTGGCCGCGGTGGATAGAGTTCCTCCCTGAGGTGCTCGGGCAGGTGTTAGTTCTGGAAATCAGCTGACTCCGGCCTTCCAGGTCCCTGTGGTCAGCTTCCCCTGCTGGGAGAGAAAGGGAGGTCTGTGGAGAGACCTAGAGGTGGTGAGGGAGGGGGGCATGGAGGGAGCGGGGTAAGGATGAAGAGAGAGAAGAAGACCTGAGGCAGAGGTAGCTGGGGGAGGGGACAGGGTGGGGCCATTGGTCATGGCCTCCAGGCTGTGCAGCAGGTCTGGGCAGAAAGAGGAGTAAAATTAATGGCGCATGGAACTGAATTTAAATGGTGGGTGTTACAAGACCAGATAGTGTCTCCTTTCTACTTGCCCTCCTTTTGCTAAGACTGTACATGCTCTGGGGGCTGGCGTTGTTGTTTTGTTTTGCTCTCAGTACTCTATTCCCAGCAAAGAATCTTCCTGCAGTGCAGGAGACCTAGGATCGATCCCTGGGTCTGGAAGATCCCCTGGAGAAGGGAATGGCAACCCACTCCAGTATTCATTGCCTGGAGAATGCCATGGACAGAGGAACCTGGCAGGTTACAGTCCATGGGATCGCAGAGAGTCAGATACAACTGAGTGACTAACACTTTCGCTGTATTCCCAACACCTGGAGCAAGCTCTGGGGGGCAGTATTTCCTGAATGAATGTGTCTGTGTGTGCTTGTGTATGGATGCACACACATGCTCACAGGGAGCAAGACCCATCCACCACCCCCCCAGAAAGTAGGAGATGCCCCAAACTCACTCCCGGGCCCCAGTCATTCTCTGGATGCCACTGGGGCCTACCCAGCGCCTGCCACCCACCTACGGGAGGCTGGGTCCCTGGGTCTGGAGGCCAGTGGGGTGGGCGGCCACATGGTGGGGGATGAACCCCTTCCTCCTCCTGGTCCTCCTCCCTCTCCAGGCTGGGCCTCGTGCTGCCTCATACTCTCTCCGTTGTGGGTCCCACTGCTTGGGGTCCTTCCCTTAAAGGACATGGACCCCCTCTGGGCAGACAGGCCTCCCTTTACAAACTTGCCTTTGCTCAGTCCCTTTATCCCAGGCCCACTGGAGAGGCTCAGCCTGGAGCAGTGTTGTTGGGACTCAGCTGGGGTTCCTCACCCTTCGGGGGAGGTGGGTCCCCTCACTCTCCCTCTCTTCCCATCACTGCCCCATGCGGTTTGAGGAACACCCCACAGTTGCACTGCACCTTCACCACATCCTATCAGCCGTGCCTGGAGGGCCAAAGACCAAACCCCCAGGCAGCTACAAACAGCCCGTGTTTATTGATTCAGCAGTGCCTTTTTCTACAGACTCCAGCCCCACCTTGGCTCTGTGCAGACTGGTATTTGTTCAGTCACTAGATTTACATCCTGCACCTGTAGCCATCTTGGGATCTCCTGACTTCAGGGAATTGTTTCTGTACCTGTGAGCCCTCTGAGTGCAGCCGGGGTTGGCCCTCCTGCCTGGCTGGGGCTCACCCCTCTGCACGGAGACTCTGGAATTGGAATCTGATTCAGAGCTGGGAAGGCCTCCCTGCCTGAGCCATCCTGGTACTCAACCATGGATCCTAAGGAGGCCAAGAGGCTTCACTCCAGCATCATTCTCATCTTTAGCCAGCTGTGCAAGTTTGGGACATTTATGGGGAAGCCATCGCCCTCAGCTCCCAAGCTGTTCTCTCTTTCCTGCTGTTATTTTCAGGCTGCCAGTGGCTCTCTGCCCCTGCGGAGCCAGGCTTCCGATCCCAACCTCCCTCTCACCCAAACCCAGCTGGCGTTTGCCCAACTCCTGAAGGCAGGAGCTAATGGTGGGAAAGTGCTCTGTGAACAGGGTTTGCAAGAGTGTTGCTCCCCCGCAAAGGTGCTAGGCAATAATGCCTGCCAGGCCCTACTCCTCCTCACTCGGTCCTCCTAATTCCATTTCCGTAGGGGCTGTCACTGCTTGTCTGTAAAAGAGAGTCGCTAATAGTGGAGGTTTAGGGTGTCGAGGGCAGGAGAGGCTGTCTTTGGGAAGCTGGAGGGAATTAACGCACCCTTCTCTGGTGGATTAGGAGCACAGAGACCAGACCTGGTTTGCCCACGACCAGCCACGTGATGCTGGGCAGGTCTTCCCTTCCTGAACCCAGGGGCTTTGAGGTGGTGCCTGCCGCTCCCAGCTTCCTGTGACTGGCTTCTCCATCACAGGCCAGGTCTCGTCTGGTAGATAAGACTGGAGGACTCCAGGCTTTGGCCCAAGTGTGCTGGGACAATGAGCAAGCCTCCAGACGTGCCTGCCCTAAAAGAGGGCAATCACGAGAGGCATAGTGGACTTTGAGTGTGTGTGAGTCCCCTGAAGGGAAAAGGGTGCTGCCTCGAATTTAAGGGGGCAGAGGCCTAGGAAAGGGGCCCTTGGGACCCCCAGCCAAGGGCCCAGTGGGGCAGAACTAGGCACAGGAAGCCCGTCCCAGGAGCGTGCCGAGACTTGGAGACTAGTGGCACTTAGTGTGGTCTGGAACACTGCCTGGGCAGTGGGTGCTGTTGTTTGGATCAGTCTCTGCCCCAGCCTCCCAAGAACCTCAGAGGAGGCTCTTTCTCACTCTTTCTGCCAACCTGAGCCTCTTCTCCGGCTTTCTCCTTCTGAAATACCCTCCCTCACATCTTTGTAGGAGCAAATAGGACCCTCTTTCATCACTTCAAAGAGCTTTTCCTGGCTGTATCCTTCAGCTGGAAGGAGCCTTTCCCTGTTTCTCTGCATCCTTGTAGAGCTTAACTCTGCCCTGGAGCATCTATGCACCAGGTTAGGAGCCCCCTGAGCCAGCGTCTCTGCCTTAGCTCACATCCCCTTTGAGTCCATAGCTCTGCTTTGTACACAGCAGGCACTTAACAGCTGCTTGAATGCCCCAGTGACAGGAGGTTAGTGGTGTGACAGTCTTATAAGCTGAGTGTGCCCAGAGGGCTTCATCTCTGGGATTTCTGGGACCCTGCAGTTTTCCTTGCCATAAAAAGCTCTGGAACTGACCTTAGGGGAGGAACGCAAAGCAGGGACAGCTGAGTTCCCATGGTGACTTGGATCCCGCCAATGACCTGCAAGGTAGGGCAGTCAGGGTGTGTGTTGTTTTACAAACGAGGGGGCTGAGGCTCTGGGAGTTTAAGGACTTAGCCCTCCTGGGGCAGAATGGGTGTTGGAACCCAGGCTTTTGACCTTTGCAGAGCAGGGAACAGTAATGAGCAAATCCATGCCTGGACTTGGATAGGGCGGTACCTCTGGAGTCAGAGGGCCGTTTTACAAGAGCTTCCTGTTAGGGCCTTGGTGGTTGTGTTGTTTAACAAGGAAAAATAAAGGCTAGAAAGTCAAGTGATCCACAATCCACTACCCAAGTAATCCTGTGATACTACTTTTTTAATAAAGGAAGTCATTCATTTCAAAATGGTATAAACTAAAAAAATCTCCTCGTTGCTACTCTAGTCTCTCTCCTAGATAACCTCTGTCAATAGGCTTTTCTAAAAAAAAAAAAAGTATGCATACCACCCTCAATATTTCTATCTGTGCATAATATATCATACTTATTTACTTACACAAAGAGGGTTGTCCAATACCTATTGTGCTAAGCATTGCAATCCTCATGTGTCTGAGTTTCTATATATCTGTTTATTCCTGTATTTTCATATTCTAGCCTTCAGAACAGACTTTTTTAGTCAACAGCTGCATAGAGTCCATTGTATAATGTTCTGATGTTATTTGATCACTGCTGAGAGATTGTGTCCAACTTTTCCTTTGTCAAATAAGGCAGCAAAATATCCTAAAATTTTGCCATATATTTTGGCATACCTCTGTGAATCTAAAGGAGTGACTACTAAAGTAAAGCTCTGACTTTTGATTACAGTTATTGACCCTGGAAAATATGTAGCTGTGTCCCAGAATAATAATAATAGTAACACATACAATACTTACCATGTGCTAGACACTGTCTAGACCCTTACTTGTCTAGCTCATTTAATTTTCACAGCAAGTCTAGGAAGTAGGTACTAGTATTATCCCCCTTTGACAGAAAAGGAAACTGAGGCACAGAAAAGTGAAATGACTTGCCTAAGGTTACATAACTCATAGTGTATGAGTTTGCTCTGGCTGCCATAACAAAGTACCACAGCGTGATGGCTTACCCAACAGAAATTACTACAGCTCTGGGGCTAGAAGTCTGACTCAAGGTTTCAGCAAGGCTGTTTCTTATTTTTAAAAAATTCTTTTTTTTTTAATTTGGCTGCACTGGGTCTTAGTCGAGGCACGCAGAATCTTTGATATTTGTTGCTGCACGTAGGATCTTTAGTTGCGGCATGCTAATTCCTTAGTTGCAGAATGTGGGATCGTTCTTTGACCAGGAATAGAACCCAGGCCCCCTGCATTGGGAATATGAATTCTTAGCCACTGGACCACCACAGAAGTCCCAAGGCTGTTTCTTCTGAGACTTTTCTCTCGATGGCTTGCAGATGGCTGTCTTCTCCCATGTTTTCATGAAATCTTCCCTTCATGCCTCTGTCCTAATTTCTTCTTGCTATCAGGACACTGCTCCTATCAGATGAAGGCTCACTCTAATGACCTCATTTTACCTTAATTGCCTCTTTAAACACCCTATCTCCAAATACAGTCACATTCTTCAGACGTTAACATGAGAATTTGGGGTGGGGACCACGATTGAGCTTAGAACAGCTAATAAGAGGCAGAGCCAGGACTTAGACCCAGTGCTCTGTCTCACAGTCACACTCTAGACTGTTACAGTGTGAAATCTGCACAACCAGGCAGGGACGAGCAGGCTGGTGTCAGTGGCCCTGGCCCCTGGAGTGACCCTGATTCCAGACAGAGGAGACCACCCCAGGCAATACTCTCAGGCCCTGGAAGAGCAGGCCTCCTACAGGCTCCAGCTGTGGGAGGCTTCAGCTCAGGTGACTGATGAGACCAGTGACGTAGATCAGGAAAACAGGGCACCCTGGGTGGGGAGCCCAGGGTGGGGTAAGCAGAAACAGCTGCATGTAGCAGAAGGTGGGTAGTTGAAGAGTGGGAAACAAGGTGACAGATTTGTGTGCAAGGATGAAAGCAGGGGTCCCCAACACCCCAGGCCATGGACTGGGACTGGTCTGTGGCCTGTTAAGAGGTGTGAAGGTGGCCAGCCAGAGGTGTGAAGCCAAGCTTCTTCTGTATTTACATCCATTCCCCATCACTTGCATGGCCCCCCACCCCCACCCGGACACCCATCTTTGGAAAAACTGTCTTCCAGGAAACCGGTCTCTGGAGCCAAAAATGTTGAGGGTTACTGGGTAAAAGAGCCGGTAAAAGGTTGCCATCAGGAAGGGCAAGCAAGGCGTCAGAGGCCTCGGTGGCCAAGAAATGAACATAGCCATGATTGGTTTTTAACACTTTTAGTGAGATATCGTTCATATACTATACAATTTACTCATTTAAAGAGTGCGATTCAATGGTTTTAGCATATTCACAACTATTTGCAACCGTCAGCATCATCAGCTGCAGAACACTTCCATCACCCCCACCAGAGAAGCCCATACCTGTTAGTAGGCACTCCCCATTCCTCCCAACAGCCCCCCTCCCCCACCCTGCAGCAGCTACAAATCTACTTATCCATTATTTCTTCCCAATTTTCCAGTTCTCAAAAAAAGCAGTGCTGATTCCTTGGTCTAACACATTCCTTCCAAAACCCAAATGAAACCCCCTAATAAGCCGGCAGACAAGCTCAATTCTGTACACCCAACACACATACCAATAAGGTACTGAATGATGCCATGTTCCATAGTACAACTTGGGTTCAGGCAGATTTAGGGTGAAAGTTGGATTTTGTACCTTACAAGCTGTGTACCTTTGGAGGAGTGAGTGTCACTCTCTGAGCCTCCCGTCCTCCACTCAGCAGTGGGAATACTATTGCCTGCCTCATGGATTATTGGAGGATTCAATGAGATGGTTAATGCCAAGAACCCAACGCGGTGCCTGGCACATGGCAGCGTTTGGTGAGTGTTCTTCTCCTCTCACTTTTTACTCTGGTTCAGGTTCCACCTTTTGGCTCTCTCCCCATCTGTGCCACCATCTTGGATGCTGACAATTGCTCCAGAATTGGCACATGGCTAACACCTGGGGAGTTGGGGGCCTATCCCCTGTCTAACTCACACATATTCATTCTTCCTTCCTTGGAAATGTCCTTGGTCTGCCTGGCTCCTGGATGGGGCCAGCATCCCTCGAGACCACTGGGCACTGGCAGTGCTTCATCACCCTCCACTGATGCCCACTAGCAGGCGGATGGCTGTTCTTTTGCTCTCCCACAGGCTTCACTAATGAATGATGAAGAAGCCCTCAGACCCCAGCCCGCTCCCTCCTGGCTCCCAGCCTCTGATATATTTGATCTTAGATGGCATAATTTTTCACCTAAATGTGAATGTATTTGTGAATTGATAGAAAATAGTTCTCGCTCTGGTGATATAATACAGGGCTGCCTCATCCTGGCTGCTATTTTGATTGTGACTTAAATGGATGAGGCCATCAATAATTATTTTATTGAACAGGCACATAAAAAATGATGCTGGGCCAAAGTAATTTCCCTGACAAAGCCAGCAGCTGCATGGTGGGCAGCCTACCTTTGCAGCGCTGAGCTTGCTGAGAGATGCTGCAGGGGCTGTTTCCTCATCCACTGGTCCCCTTCTCTGGGTTTTCCTGGGAGCCCTGGTTGGCTGGTTGGAGGAGTCAGGGCTGACCTTCAGACAGCCGGGGAAAGGGAACAAGTCAGACCCTTGCCACGGTGCCATGGACTTCCCACCGCCCTCCCTGCATCATCTCACTCCTCACCCAGGGCAGGAGTGAGGACTGAGATGATACAGGGTGACACCCTTTTGAGGGAGGAGGACAGTGAGCCTCTGAGGGATTTTAGGGCTTCAGCTCCACCCCCCTGCCCCCCGCCAGCTATGGGACCTCCCAACTCCTGAGGAAGGAATCATCCAGAGGTAGCACATCAATGAAACCTCTTTCACTTGCAGCTCCACTCTCTCAAGTTTGAGTTTTTGGAGAGCAGGGTCATAAGCTCCCCCAGGAAACCAAATTTCCCAAGATACACCCCTCAGAGGGGAGGGTTACTAGGGTAATGGCTGCAAGAGGAAAGATGTGGACACGAGCCCCAGAACCCAGGCGCCCTGAGCATCTCCTCTGTCCTGGAGGAGCCTGGGCACACTACGTCCCCCGCACATGTTCTTAGTGCCAGCCTTTGCCACCTCTCCTGGGCTGAGCCTGTGTTACATGCTGCAGAATGGGGTCAGAACAGTCTGCAGTCCAGGTGGGGCTCTGCCTGTGTCTGGGACAACACAGGCTTTCCCAAACTTCAGTCTTTTGTATTCCATCACCATTTTTAGCTTTATCCCAGGTGGCTCAGTGGTAAAGAATCTGCCTGCCAATGCAAGGAGATGCAGGAGACCTGAGTTCAAGCCCTGTCAGGAAGATCGCCTGGAGAAGGGAATGGCAACTCACTCCAGTATTCTTGCCTGGAGAATCCCTTGGACAGAAGAGCCTGGTGGGCTACAGTCCATGGGGTCACATGACGGAAGAGTCGGACATGTCTGAAGAACTTGAGCACATACCGACACCTGTACTGCTGTTCACTTAATATGATTGCTTATCTAGGCACACCTTGGAGATATCAAGCCCTTGATTCCAGACCCCTGCAATAAGGCAAATATCACAGTAAAGGAAATCATATGAGTTTTTAGTTTCCTGGCAGTGCACACAAAAGTTATGTTTACACCAGAATGAAATCTATTAAATGTGCAACAGCATCATGTCTAAATGTGTATATACTGCAAAAAATACTTGAAGGGCTTCCTGGGCAGTCCAGTGGTTAAGGCTCCGAGCTTCCAATGCAGGGGGCATCGGTTCCATCCCTGGTTGGGAAATTAATATTCCACATGTCACCATGGTTAGACCAAAAAGCCCGACTAAACAGTTTAAAAAATAAATGAATAGAAAGTACTTGATTGTGGGAGACTGCAGAGCAAGCACCAAGACTCAGTCCCAGCATCCTTTGTGTAGTGGTCTCGCGATGACTTGGTGTGTGGGGTCAAGGGGCAGGGCAGAGGGGCTAGGACCAGGCACCACGCAGGGGGCTGAATCCCAGGGTGCTGAGGGACCAAAGCCATGGTCTCCTGTGCCTGTGGGCAAGGCCTCCCTGGAGGAGTGTCGGGATGGTAGACCCAGGCTGCTACAGACTGGAGTGGCAAGTCTAGGATGCCTGCAGGCGCCAGCACCTTCTCCTGGCGAGCCTGCACCCTAATAGTGCTCTTCATCCTCACCAGTGTGCTGGACTATGGCACTCTGCTGGAAGAGATGCCACCAGACACAGACTGCAACATCAAGAGAGGTACTGTGACCAGTACTTTGGTTTTCTTACGTTTTGGCATCACACAAGCTAAAGGTGGTCCAGTTTCCAGACCTCATCTAGCTTACTGGAGGCTTGGCTCTGCATCTGTGTGGTCTATGAGCTGTTTCCCCTCTTCATACTCTTCCAGACATCACAGTCAGGCTCAGAACCATTCCACTGCCCTCTATCTCCCTGGGGTGCCCTCTCCCGGCCCTGACCCCCGTCAACCATCGTCTGTTCTCCTTGCAACATCAGGGTTCTGAATCTTGGAGAATCTCCTGTGAATGCAGTTGTACAGTGCATGACCTTTGATGCCTCTGCAATTCATCTGAGCTCTGTGATGCCAATGCCTGCTCCCTTTCTATTGTGAGTGGCGTTCCTGGTGGATGTACCAGCGTCTGTCCATTGACAGTATTGAAAGACATTGGTGGTGTATCTAGTTTGGGGCGAATATTTGTGGAGCTGTTCTGAGCCTTCTGGTAGAAACTTGTGTGTGGACCTGAACTTACATTTCTTGAGGGCAAATATCGCGGAGGGACTGATGCGTTGCATGTCGAGTGTCTGTTTCCCTATCTGAGGGGCTGCCGTCTGCGTCCCAGAGTGGCTGTTGTCCCACCAGCTCTCTTTCGGAGCTCCTGTCATCTCTCATCCCTGTCAGTACTTGCCGTTGTCAGGATATTTTATTTTAGCCAGTGTCTTATTATGAATTTAATTGCATTTCTAGAACGGTTAATGATGTTGATCAACTTCTTGTGCATTTAGGAGCCATGAAACCAACATCCTCTTTGGTGAAGTGGGGTGTTTTTCTTTTCTTTTTCTTTTCTTACACTTAAAAAAATCAGGTGGCTTGTTTTTATATTGTTGAGTTATGACAACTTTTTATATGGTCCTGGCACAAAGTCCTTTGCTGGATATGATTTGCAAATTCCTCCTCTAAGTCTGTAGCTGGCCCTTCATTCTTTAGTAGCCCCATTTGTTATGTCCTTCTTTGTGTGTGCTTTTGATGTCATGCCTAAGATTTCTTTGTCTAACATCAGTTTATTCTTTCTCCTGTATTTTCTTCTAAAACCTGCATGGTTTTATAGTTTACATTTAGATCACTCATTCGTGTTGAGGTTTTTTTTTTAAATATATTTTATTTTGGAATAGTTATTGATTCACAAGAAATTGTACAGGTAGATTTTGAGTTCCTTCACCCAGTTCCCCAATATTTTGCATAAATGTAAGACAGTTGCTGCTGCTGCTGCTGCTGCTGCTAAGTTGCTTCAGTTGTGTCCTGCTCTGTGCGACGCCATAGACGGCAGCCTACTGGGCTCTGCCATCCATGGGATTTTCTAGGCAAGAGTACTGGAGTGGGTTGCCATTGCCTTCTCCGAAATGTAAGACAGTATTACACCTCAAACTAAACAGTATAGTTGATTTATAATCAACTATTATAATGAAAATGGATACCAATGCAGTCCACAGAGCTGATCACAGTTCAGTTTTACATGCACGTGTGCACATACACTTGTGCATATAGAATTCTATGCGGTTTTTAAAGTTTTATTGCAGTGCATTTGATTTAAAGTTTCTAAAATTATAATTAAAAAATAACATAAAATTCACCATCTTAACCATTTTCAAGGGCACGCAGCTCAGCGGCTTTAAGCACATTCACAGGGTGTGTTACCTTCCCCACCACCCGTCCCTAGAACTTGTCCATCTGCCCAAACTGACCCTGTCCCCATCAAATACTAACTCCCCAGCCCCGCCCCCAGCCCCTGGCACCCACTGTCTTACCTCCCGTCTCTATGAATCTGATCCCTCTAGGAACCTCCTGTGAATGGCATCAGATAGTGTTTGCGCTTCTGCGGCTAGATTTCTTCACTGAGCGTGGTATCCCCAGCGTTTATCCATGTTGTAGCCTGTCAGAATTTCCTTCCTTAAGACTGAGGAGTGGTCCATCGTGTGAATGGGCCATGCTTTGTGTGTCCATCCATTGTGGATTGGCACTTGGGTTGTTTCCACCTTTTGGTGACTGTGAGCAATGCTGCTGTGAACACAGGTGTGCAAGTATCTGTTCCAGGCCCTGCTTTCATTCCCTTGAGGATACACCTGGAGTTACTGAATCATTCTCTTTCACCTTTAGAGGAGCTGCCAGGCTGTCTCCACAACAGCTGTGCTCATTTAACATCCCCATCAACAGCATACACGGTTCCGGTTTCTTCACATTCTCCATATTCTCACCAGCACTGGTTACTTTACCTTTTTTTTTTTTCGGTATGAAGTGGTAAAGTGGCATTCCATGTGGTTTTGATTGCATTTCCTTGTTGCTAGTGATGCTGAGCATCTTTGTATGTGCCTGTTGGACATTTGTATGTCTTCTTGAGAGATCAGCTTTCGTTCTGATTATTTTATCATCCATATTTAAACTTTTAAATTTTAAAACAGAAAAAAGTGCTTGATGCTAAAAATATCATCTGATGCTAACCATCATCTGAGTCTTCAGCGAGTTATAATCTTTTGGTTATAGTGACATCAAATATCACAGATCAAAAAAAGAAAATCACAGACCACCGTCACAAATACAATGATAATGAAAAAGTTTGAAATATTATGAGAATTTAAAAAATGTGTCCCAGAGACATAAAATGAACAAATGGTGTTGGAAAAATGGCACTAATAAACTTGCTCAATTCAGAGTTGCTATACACCATCAATTTGTAAACACACACACACACACACACACAATATCTGCAAACTGCAATATTAAATAAAACACGGTGTGCCTATACCAACTAATGCCTGTAACTTAGCACCATCCCCGGCAATAAGTTCATTAAACACTGTTTGATGTATTCAATCTATTTTTCTGATGCACACCAAAAATAAAAGTACAGATCAAATAAAAACATGTGCATCCAGGCAACCGTAAGAACCGCCTGGTAAATACTAGGGGTCTGTGAGCCTGGGTGAGGGGTGCTCTGAAGAAGCAGAGGTGATCGGGGAGGGGACAATGGATGAGATATCCGTCTCACCCCTCTGTACACCAGGAGAGCATGAAGCCTTCAGGAACATGCACCTGACCCTGGGCTTTGATGGGAGGGCAAGCATTGTCATGGGTGGGATAGTCTGTGTCAAAAGTGTCTGCAGGGACCCGCCCATCCCAGGGTCTAGGAATGTGAGGACCCTCTGCACACAGCCCCTGTGCCTCCCCTGAATCCCTGGTGGCCCCACGCTGACCCCATTTGTTCTTTCTGTGGCTGTAATCTGCTTTCTTTCTGAACTAAAGCCATCCCCTCCGTGCTGTGCAGAATGGAGTCCAGCCCCTTCCCTACCCCAGCTCAGATCTGGGACAACACACACACAAGTCTTGGGGTTTGAGGGTTTGTATGGATAATCTGCACAGGGAATTGGCCAGAGGGGACAGAAAGAACAAACTGGGAGCAGGGACGCCATGGGGAGAAGATCCCAGAAATCTTAATGTCCCTGACTCCAGCCTGGAATCCCTGCTGGCCTCTGGTTTCCTCCTGGCTCTCCCTACCCCCGGACAGGCTCACTCCTTCCTCCGTTCTCTGCAGACCCCTTTTCCCCAGAGGCCTCGCCTCAAAAAGCAGAAACAGCCCAGACTGGGACCGCATGCTGAGCTAGAAGTTGTTGGCCTGAGTGGACATTTGCTTGGGCGTGACCAAACGCTTGCATCCTGAATGATTTCCCCAGAGACCAGTGGGCTGCCTGAGGCCACTGGTTCCTCTAGAACATGAGTTACGGTCCAGGGCCTGCAGGGGCACACCGGCAGGACAGGAGGGAGGGGTCAGGGCTGCGGCCTCCAGGAGGGCACATTCTCATCTGAAGACACAGGGTTTGAATGGAAGAAACAAAACCTTATTGGGCTAAAGAAAACACTTGGGTGGGCTGCATTCAGCTTTGTCCAGAGTCACCTTTTGGTTACTTCCCAGTTATGGCTCCTTTTCCCTCTTCTCCTGTCTTTACCCATCTTTCTTCCCCCGTTCTCCCCCTCTTTTCTTTCTCTCATGTCCTTTCTCTTTCTCGCCATCTATTTTCCTCTCTCTCCCTCTTGCTGTCCTTTCTTGCTTCTCCACTGCCCTCTGCTCTCTCCTCTGGGGAGCAGGCCAGCTCACTGGGGCCACTGTCCCTGGTAATCATGATGGTCCCACAGGGGACCAGTAACTGCCAGGATCTGCTATCCCCTTCAGGGCAGAAGTGGTGGTGACAGAGCCCTGTCACCGTCCTCAAGCCTCTGCCTTGGGTTTCCTGCTTCTCCAAGGACAGGAGCACTGGGGTGGGGGCATCTATAGAAGCACCGAGCCCTGGGCCCAAAGTGGGTGGATAAAGTGCCCCGGGTGGGGCCTGGGAGAGGGGCAGGGCCCACAGCGTGAACTTGTGCACACGCTAATGAGTTCATCCTCACAACAGCCCTAGGAGATAGATCCTATCATCATCCCCAGTTTTCATATGCAGGAACTAAAGGGTACAGAGAGATGAAATGACTTGCCCAAGGTCACACAGCCAGTACTGGACCCAGCTGGCACCTGAACCCATGTGTACTGACTCCAGAACACAGGCTTCTAACCTCCATGCTTCTCTACCCCTCTCATTCTGATTCTCTTAACCACCAGGAAGAGTTGGGGCCACAAGCGCTCCTTCATCCACCCCACCCCAGAAAAGAATTCATAAGTCAGCAGGGACATCAGTCTCCATGGCTGCAGAATCAGGGTTCTGCCCTCTGTCCAAGGGTGAACCCCTGTCCACAGAGGATGAGACTTTCAGACCTGGTGTTTCCTGGATTTGTTAGGTGTTTCTCGACAGAGAGGAAATATAAGGTTGAAAACCCAGGGTGTCTGAAGACTGGAGGGGCCAGAGAGGCGGTGCTTTGCAGAGCTGATGTTCTCAGACTGGGGACTACATTGGAATCTTCTGGAGGAGATTAAAACAAGAGCTGGACTCACCCCCTGCCCCACCAGAGTTTGGAGGTCCCCAAGGAGAGACAGAGTTTGAGAATTTGCATTTCTAACAGATCTGGTGATCTTAGGTGGTGATGCTGTGGCTGGTTTGGGAACCCTACTTTGAGAACCTTTGCCTCAGAGAAAGAGGAAGCGAGGTCACCAGAGACAGACATGTCCGTTTTCACTGGAGCCCAGAGCAGACGGGGAAGTCGGGGGTCCCCGCCAGCTCCTGGCAGCGCAGACACACCCCGTCCTTTGTTTCCGGTCCCCAGCCATGGGGAATGGCGCTCATTTAAGCCGGGCCCGCGCCATGCGGAAAGCACCTCTGTACAGATCTATCAGGTTTTTATTAACTGTTTTACTGTCACAGTTTCAAAATCAATCAAAGGGTTGCCCTCCGGAGACTCACTGGGGTTTGAGGGCTGGGGCTCCTGGACCACATGCAGCGTGAAATGGAGAGGGGGGAGGTCAACCTGCAGTTGGGGTGGCTGAGGCCTGGCGGTGGTGACTGTGTCCTTCCCTGGCTGTGTGAAGGGTGGCTTTGCCCTGTCTCTGAACCAAAGCCTCAAGCCCAGACCAGAACTAACGGCCCCTACTTGTTGATCTTTGAACCAAAGCCAAATATGAATTTCTCTTATGAGCCACTTTTCAAAGCTACGTTCAAAACAAAGCAGAGAGGGGGATGAAAGACCCTCAGCAAACCAGTTTGAATCGGAAGGGAATCTCTAATTCCCTGAACTATTAAACGAAAACAAACCTGGAACATCAAAAGCCTTTAAACCTGACATTAGTCAACATTTCTGTTGGTCTGGCTCCCTGGCTTAACAGAAGCCAAACCCAGTGTGACTCTCTGAGCTCAGGGGAGAGCTAGGGTCTTTTATTGACTGAACCCTTTCAGGGAAGCGCTGTCCTGTGCCCTGCAGTGAGGGAGGCTGCACTCCCCAGCCCCAAGCCCATCTCCCTACCTAACGTGGGAGGCACGCCTGCTCTGGTGCGTTTCCTCAGTCCTGAGGGTGGGCACATAGCCCTGGCCTGCAGCTAAGTCGTGGGGGTCCCAGCCTCTCTGATCCCTGCAGAGGGATCATAGGCAGTCCTGCGGTGACCCTGAACTGCACCCCACTTCCCCCCACAGAGGGAAGGAAAAAGCTTGCTCCAAATCCGGGGGCAGAGTCAGAGGACCCGGGGACTTCCACTGCCTTCACAGGCCTGCAGGGTGCCAGCCACGCCTAAGAACACGTGTGAAAGAGGGAGAGAAGGGGGTGAGAAAAGCAGGTGGACGGGGAAGCACAGGACTAACTGTGTGATTTCTGACACCTTGTCCCCAGCCAGGCCACCTAGCTCTGGTGTCTACTATTTCCTGACACTTGAGTGTCACCAAAACACACCCTTCTGGCTTGAAAGCTGCATCTGCTTGAGCCCTGCTTGCTTGTAGTCATCCTTGTTCAAACGTGGTCTCTCTCCCTCCCCTCCCCCCTCCCCCCTCGCCTTCTTCTTTTTTATCTTTTTCTCTCTGTCTCCCTTTTCCTTTCACGGGCACCTGTGTCCACCTGCCTGTCTCCTGAAAAGCCTCTGCTCAAAGGTGGAATGGACCCTTGCCTTCCATGTTGACTACGAAGTGCTGCTGAGGAATATTATTGAGCCATAAAAAGGAATGAAGCACAGACACATGCTACATCATGGATGAACCTCAGAAACCTGATGCGAAGTGAAAGAAGCCAGGCACAAAAGGTCATATACAGGGTGATTCCGTCTAGACGAACTGTCCAAAAAAGGCCAGGCTGTAGAGACAGAAAGTGATTGCCAGAGACTGGGGGCTTGGATGGGGGAGGAAATGGGGAGGGCTGCTTCATTGGGGTTTCCTCTGGAGCTGATGAAAACGTTCTGGGATTGGAGAGAGATGACGGTTGCACAACCCTGTGGATGCACTAAGCACACTGATGTGCACATTTACGATAGCAGGAGAATCCAGTTGCTCTTTTCCAGTCCTTGCTTTGACCCCTTGGGTCCTGGAGGGTTTGCAGCCTCAGAGTTTATGAAAGAGGTTACTGTGTGTGATGGTCAGAGCATAGGCCAGCCTGCTGCTGCTGCTGCTGCTGCTGCTAAGTCGCTTCAGTCGTGTCCGACTCTGTGTGACCCCATGGACTGCAGCCCACCAGGCTCCTCCATCCATGGGATTTTCCAGGCAAGAGTACTGGAGTGGAGTGCCATTGCCTTCTCCAGCCTACAGGCTTCTAAACTGTGCCCTGCCACATCTAGTTGTGCGATCTTAAGCAAGTCTCTTAACCTCTCTGTTTCTCTCTTTCCTCGTCTGCAAAGCTGGGAAGATAATAATTTTTTAAATTGTTACTATAAAATAACCTCATAAGGTTATTGTAGAGTTATGTGCTTAAATGTAGTCAGCCCTCAATGCATGTTAGCTCTTATTATCACCTTATGAATGTGCAAAGTTTCTGGGCAGGAGAAAGATGAGATAACAAGTGATTCTGCCACTAGCCTGTCTGCCGGGGTCTCAGTGTAAAAAGAGTATCAGTTAGCATAGCTTTAAGGCCCCCTCCAGTCCTAACACCAGAATAATTGGAACCAATATCCCTGGCATACAAGAGAAAAATCAAAAGATGAAATACCTAGAACATGCTGGGACAGACCACATCAACTGTTGCATTTAATCATCTCAATAACAGGGAGAGAATTTTCTCCCTTTCATGGCTAAGGATTAGTGTTTTTATCTCTTTCTTTAGTCACATTAGTATCTTTTGTTCAGTGGTTAGATAAATGTATTGGAGGATACATTTCCATTTTATTTCTATTTTGTAAAAAGGGCATTGCTCCTGGATCTGGGTTCCTGTGTATCTGCAAGAAAGGATTCCTGAGGTGCTTGGAATGGTCTTCCAATGGAACTAGGATATAGTAACACAGAGAGTAGAAATAAAACCCACTTCCTAACCAAGAGAGACTAAGGCAAAACAAGTTCAATGCTTTTTTTCCCTTGTTCCAAATCAATGGGAGTTAATATGGAGTCGGGGACCTGGGGACCACCTAGGACAACTCAGTGAGCCCCTAGTGATCAGTTGGAGAAACAGGTTTGCCACAGAGCCCTCATTCATTTCTCAAAGCCATATTATCAAGTATAAAAGAAGGCTGGACTTAGGAAGCAAAGACCGCTGTCATAGCAAGGTTGAGATGGAAGAAAAAGGAAACAGATACATACTTTGCTTAGACTTCAGATCAGACACAGCATTGGGTGTTTCCATGTGTAGGAAGCAATGCAGGAGAAAAGGCAGAATAATAAACAGAAGATGGACCCAAACCTAGGCTGGATCATAAATCAGTAAAGGGCTCGTGGAATAGGCATAACCCCGATGGGTTGACAGATGGTTCCATTTGACCAAGAGGGAGGTCACTGGTGGCCTTCAAGTTCTCTCCCGAGCCCTGAAACTGTCAACATGAGAGTGTATGCAGCTGGGTGGAGGCAGACACAGAAAGAAGCTGGTCACACAGCTGGAAGGGAGAGCCACAACCCAGGTGTTTCAGGGCCATTCCTCACTTTCGGACAAGACGGGACTTGATCAAAGCCACACCACTGGCAGGTGGCAGAGCCAGCCCCAGGGCTGTCTTTTCCACTGGCCCGTGCAGCCCAATTTAGGATTCACGTGATGCTGTAGGCCTTGCCAGCGGCCACTCTAGCAGGACAGAGCATAACAGGGATGAATGCGACACCTTCCGTTTCAGGTTCAGAAAAATCAATCGCCTAAGTACAGGATGCGGGAGGTTGGCTTGCAGCCGTCTTGTGTAAAAGACCTGGGGTGAGGAGGGGGGTGGGGTGGCTTCTGTTGACCACAAGACCAACAGAAGCCTGTGGCATGATCCAGCTGCCCACAGAGAAGTCTTCCTCTTACATGGACAGCCTAGGCGGAGGCAACGCACCCAGAACCTAGGGACTGATGACCTGACAGTCCTCTGTGCTTGTGGGCACCTTTCTGAGATGTGTTTATTTCTGGGTGTCACAGATTAAAGGACGTACCAGGGTTGGCAGACTATGGAAAGGAGAGGGGCTGAGCTGGTGAAGGGTCTAGGGAGCCTGTCAAACACCTTATTGAAGAAGATGAAGACCCTTAGCTGGGGGAAAAACAGGGGTGGGGGAGAAAAGTAAAGGCCATGGGCCAGGCCTTCCATTTACAAGGAGGTCGTCATGGGGTAAAGATCGTCGGGGTGGGCCCAGAGGACAGAACTGGGACTTCAAGTAGCAGGGAGCATGCTGTGGTTACCAGTTACCTGGAATGTCACGAGGTCAACAGGTGTCCCCTGAGAAAAGGGGCCAGAGTCAAATAAGAGTAGAAAATGTATACATGTTATGTCAACACCCCTCTTGGCGATTCAGAGGCATCTCAGCATTTAGACATATAGATATATGTCTGATATATCACATGGGACAAATCTAAAGATATAAAAGGATTCTCCCTTGCCTGAGTCCCCAGGAGCAGAGTGGGGAATAGAGGCCTTCCGGGCTCTTAATCAGGAGCTGCGATCCTGGAACACAGTGTACAGGGGCAAAAATGTCCAGACTAGAGTGTGTAGCTAGGATTGGAATTGCTTGCTCATGGGTAGTTGCATTTTTAGGGTATAAAAAAGTACAACTTCACCCATTTAAAAAATGAGTTGCTGATCTTATTATTGATTGTAGGGGCTCTTTAAGTGTGCGAGAAATTACACTTTGTTTGCGATTTGGACATATACGCGTTTAAATTCTCAGAAGAGTCCCACAGTAAATTCAACCTGTGTCACTGTTTCCCTACCTAAATGGACCATAAGCCCTTTTTCTTCCTTGACAATCTCAGAGGACTAGCTTGGGAAAGGCCGGTATAAGGCAGCGGGCATCTGGACCTGGTCATCAAGATGCAGACATCTGGGCAACTTTCAGTAGTATGACAAGGTCCCTCTCCTCTGCCCAGGGGACCTTGACGCTCTCAGGGGCTGAGCCTTGTGAGAAGCCTTTCTGTGCTGGCATCTCTTTTATAATTTAAGGGACCCATTCTTATCATGCATCCATCAGTGTCAGGCCTTGTGTGAGTCTGTCCCATCCATCTTTCCATTCCCGAAACCCTATAAGCCAGACTCAAGCAGAGAGCTTTCTCAAAGGGAGACAAACTGCTATCTGATTTCAAAGCCATTACACAATGTCCCAGTGAACTTGTTTAGAACCGACATCCAAGACCCAATCCCCAGGAAATGAGACACTGGCCTTGTTCCTCTCTCCTCAGGTCAGTTCTTGTCTGTTTCTGTCCTCCAGCTCGTGGCCTGTGGTACCTGGTGGGCTGGTTATTTTGACACCCATCTGCTGGCTGTCTCAGTTCTGGGGTGGCAGTTTTGCGCCTTTCCCCTTGGGTTCCTGGCACTTGGCACACAATCAGTTACCAGGTCAGTGCTGGAGGTAATAGTGAACATGTAGTGAGTATTCACTTTCTGCCATAAGGGTTCCCATATGTTAAGTGAAGAAGAGCTAAAGAGCCTCTTGATGAAAGTGAAAGAGGAGGGTGAAAAAGTTGGCTTAAAGCTCAACATTCAGAAAACTAAGATCAAGGAATCTGGTCCCATCACTTCATGGCAAATAGATGGGGAAACAATGGAAACAGTGACAGACTTTATTTTGGGGGGCTCCAAAATCACTGCAGATGGTGACTGCAGCCATGAAATTAAAACATACTTGCTCCTTGGAAGAAAAGCTATGACCAACCTAGACAGCATATTAAAAAGCAGAGACATTACTTTGCCAGCAAAGGTCCATCTAGTCAAAGCTATGGTTTTTCCAGTAGTCATGTATGGATGTGAGAGTTGGACTATAAAGAAAGCTGAGTGCCAAAGAATTGATGCTTTTGAACTGTGGTGCTGGAGAAGACTCTTGAGAGTCCCTTGGACTACAAGGAGATCCAACCAGTCAATCCTAAAGGAAATCAGTCCTGAAGTGGAAGGACTGATGCCAAAGGATTGATTGATTGGAAGGACTGATGCTAAAGCTGAAACTCCAATACTTTGGCCACCTGATGTGAAGAGCTGACTTTTAAGGGTCATTTGAAAAGACCCTGATACTGGGAAAGTTTGAAGGCAAGAGGAGAAGGGGACAGCAAGGATGAAATGGTTGGATGGCATAACTGACTCGATGGACATGAGTTTGAGTAAATTCTGGGAGTTGGTGATGGACAGGGAAGCCTGGCATGCTGCAGTCCATGGGGTCACAGTCAGACATGACTGAGCAACTGAACAGAACTGATTGAGTACTCACCATAGACAGGCTCTATGCTAAGGACTTTCCGAGGATCCCATTTCACTGTTCACAGCAACTCTTTGTAGGTGCTATTACCACCGACTCCATTTTGCAGATGAAGAAACTGAGGCCAAGGGAATTTTGATCATTCTTCTAAGGTCACATAGCCCCTGTGTGGTGGAGACCTAATTTGAACTCTGAAGCCGGGGCTCTTACCTACCTTGTACTTCATGCCTGATGAATGAGCCAGGAGGTCCCAGCCTACCAGATACCACATACAGAGGAACTGCCTTTCTGTGTCAATGCAGGAGCCCAGGAAGCTTTAACTCAACACTTCAGGAGCCTGTGGGACCAGGCAGCCCCGGGTTGGGGAGGACCCCGGTCTCATCTTCTACCTCTTCCCTGCTCCCCTGCTGCAAGTTGGGGTCACAGGCCAGCCCAGGGCCTCCTCAGGTCCCAGCGAGGAAACAGCCCCGTCCTGGTTTGCAGCATTGGCAATTGCTCTGGGCAAGCTGCAAGCAAACAGCTGTGACTTCAGTCCCCACGGCTCCCCCGCCCCCATTACCTGTGTCAACACTTTTATTTTTAAAGCGGCAGAGCCAAGGTGGGGGCTGGGGGTGGCCGATGTGGAGGGAGGGAGCCGGGGCCTTATCAGCACTGGGGTCCTTGCATATGTAACACCGTCATATAATTAACAGTGAAGATCATTTACATTGTCGCTTAGCTAATTTTCATAATGTTTTCTTTATTATCAGAGGAAGAAATTAACCCAAGAATTTATTTACATAGCAGCCTCAAACAGTAACAGCTTGCTAATTGCCTGTTAGGTGATTAATAAGCTTACAGCAGATGCTAATGCGTCGTGGGCTCCCCGTTTCAAAGGTGCTCTTGCTGCACGCTTGTGTTTTTGGCAGCTTAATTAGTGCAATAATTATGTACTTGTTGCTCCTTCTTTCGAGCAAATACTGTCAAATGCTTAAAAGATTAAAGTGAATTATATCCTGAGAACTCACAGTGCTTAAGGATGCCCGTTCTTGCTAACTTCTCTGCTGGTTCAAAAATAGAAGAGAATAAATAAGAGGGGTTCTAAACTGTCAGCGGGGAGACCTGTGGACCCGAGTCAGTTGCATTATGGTCCTGGCCTTGCCCCTTGAACCCTGCCTCAGTTTCCCACCTATAAAAGGAAGGACACATCATTGGCTGGGGGGGTAGAGGGGAAACTAGCATCTGATAGATGCAAGCAGCTCGATGCGTCGGGTAGCTCTTAGTTGGGTCCTGATAAGAACAAATCAATTGTAAAAGGCAACTTTGGGGGATTCCCCTGGGGGTCCAGTGGTTAAGATTTCACCTTCCAATGCAAGGGGTGTAAGTATGATTCCTGGTTGGGGAGCTAAGATCAGGACCAAAAATGCCAAAACGTTAAAAAAAAAAAAAAAAAACAAAAGGAGCAATATTGTAATAAATTCAATAACGACTTTAAAAAGGGTCCACATCCAAAAAATCTTTTTTTAAAAAAAGGCAACTTTGAGCTAATTAGAGAAGGTTGCAATAGATGACCTCCAGAGGTCAATGTTGACTTTCTTAGGTGGAACAACGGCATAATGCTTATGTAAAAGAAAAATAGTCTTGTCCATTAGATAAGCATATTGAAGTGTTCAGTGCTGAAACATGATGTCTGTAATATGCTTTAAAATATTCCAGCCCCCTCCTGAATATAGTAGGTCCGTAGATTAAATAAGATTACAAAATGTGGATCCACATTAAAACTGGTGGTGGGTACACTTGGGATCAATATAATTGCTTTCTCCACTTTTGTACATGTTTGAAAATGTGTGTACTAGACAAAACATAGGGCGGGGGTGGGGATGCTATTCAGACATGGGCTTTAGAATCCAACTACCTCCCTTCAAGTCCTGCTCAACCAGGTGCTAGGTTTGTGGCCTTGGACCAGAGCCTATCCTTCCTGTGCCTCAGTTTCCTCATCTGTGATATGGGGATATACTTGTTGCTAGGATTTACCCAGTCAATGCATGCCAGGTACCTTCTGGGAAGCTTCTTCTTGTCATTCTTCTTATGATGCTGCAGCCCTACCTGAGTCACTCAGGACCAAGCCTCGCACCTCAGTCTCTCCAAGGCTGGAAATCACAATGCTGGGGCTTAGCCCTCTTGACCTGCGTTCTGCTTCTGGCCAGACTCCCGGGCACCTCTGTCCTGGGGTGGTGGGATGCGGAACTTGCCCTGTGGCTAATGGTCTGAATTTCAGCTGGTGCTGATATTTTCATTCCCTCCCAGCCCCAGAAGCTGCACCCAACCTGCAGCAGCTGCCCCTGCATCCCTCTCCTACATGTTGAGGCTCGGGCCCTTTAAGGCTCCAGCGTCCCAGAGTCATTCCCATTTTCCTGGTGCGGACCTGCCTACTGCTGACATGTCCTGGGCAGGTCATTGACCCTCTGTGTGCCTTGGGTCTGGCCTCATTTTTCCCATTTGTAAAATGAGGTGTTGGAGAAATTCTCTAAATGTCCAGCATTGACTGCAGAACATACGGAGTCTCTGCAGTCCCAGTGCCCTGAACAGTCCTTGACCCAGAGCAGGAGCTCAGTAAAGGTTTGGATATTCATAGAATGAATGAACAAATTGACGAGAGATGCCAGCCTCCCTCCCTCTCCCTGCACTAGATTACGGTGTACTCCATAGCCCCCCACTCAACAGTCCAGATCCACACCCCAAACGCCTCTTAAATACCAGCCTCAAAGGTGAATTTAATCACAGCATCACACTCACTGCCCTCTGCCCGCATCCACTGCCTGTGCCCACCCAGATCTGAGTGCACCCTCTAACAAAGTATCTGCAGCTCTCTGAGGCTAAAGAAGCAAGATTTTGCATTATGTAGGGGAAGAAGCCAGGAGAACCAGGGAGTCTCAACACTGTTACCCCGTACATGAGTTAAATTCAGCCCCTCCTCCAGGAAGCCCCCAGTAGTTTCCTGGGGCTTACTGGGGCCCTGGTGTTTATGTCCTGCACTTGGACTAGGAAATGTGAGCAGCTTGGCTTGTTTTGGTTTTTTGTCACCTGAATGACGTGTAGCTGGATTATAAATCAGTGTGAGCAGAGATCACCCTTTCTTTTTTCTGTACTGACCCAGCCCCAACTCAGAGTTGAGCAGAGAGGTCTGCACACCCAAAAGTTTCAGAGGAGCAAGGATTCCAGAGTCCAGACTCCTTAGACTGTCATTTAGAAAGGAAGAAAGGCCCAGGAAGGTCCAATGAGTTGGGCAAGGCCTGCACAAGCTCTGGCTCTGATCATCCCTGGGTCATCTTTCCTTACCCTCCTGCTTGCTGCCTGTGTGACTGTGAACTGGGTGGAGTGAGGGTGGCCCTGATCGAGGAGCAGAGGCAGGGAGGCCTTGGCTCGTGTGGCCTCCATCCCAAGGGGCTTCAGAGGCTTAAGTAGAGCCGGATTGAGCCAGACAGTGAGGGGTTTCTGGACAAGGACTTTCAACACTAAAACTGAATAAGCCTCATGAAAATCAGAATGAGTTGACCACTCTACAATGCTGGCTCTTGAGGATGCCCCGGGACCCTTGTCTGGGGTGCTCTCCTGCCTGCCTAGCTGGGGCTGAGTAAGTCCTGGGCATGGAGCAACTGGCTAAGCTGGGCCAAGCAGTTTCTTCCTCTCTAGAATTTGATGCTTGAGTGGAGGGAAAACAACACTGACAGTGAGTTCTTTTAGAGGCAGAGCCCAGAGCAAGGAGTCCACCAGCCCTGACTGCTGTGGTCTTCAGGGCAGCCCTGGGTATGGTCTTCCTGGGGCCAAGAGCTCAGATCTCCTTTGATTCTTGGATTCCAGAGTTTCCCAGCAAATTCAGTTTCTGCCTTTCTCACCTCCTTGCGTTGATCAGATTCCCCTCCCCTGATATGCCCTGGTATTCTACCAGCATCTCTCATTTGGGGCACTTCCTAGAGTGTCCCATTTTCCTTCATTTGTCTGACTTTTCCGTGGTTGCTAGTCTGTGGCTCCAGAGGACAGAGATCCCGTCTGTGTTTGGTTGCCACCCATCGCTGGAACATAACACAGTGCTTGGCACATAGGAATCAAAACCGTTGATTTGTTTGTTTTTTTCTCAAGCACTTACCACGTGCCAATAGAATAGGGGAAGGAGAGTAAATAGATGCCTAAATCAGCCAGCGTTCTGTGCAGGCACCCAAGTGAACCCTGAGTAGTGAATGCCTTTCTTCAAAGGAACAGCTCAGCGCCTCCCTCTATGCGTTCACTTGTTTACTTTTATTTCACATAGTGACTATTAAATGCCAATGATGAGGGAATGTGAAATACAGCCCTTGACCTACAGCAGTAGTCCTCAAACTTTAGAGCATCAGAGGTGCCTGGAGCTCTTGTTAGAACACAGATTCCTGGGCCCTGACCTATTGTTTCTTATTCACCAGGATGGGGTTCACCCAGAACAAGTGGTTCCTAATGAGTTGCCAGGTGATGCTCATGCCTCATAGGGATTGGGGTCACTCAGGACCACTGCCCTGTTGGAACTAAAAACCTCTCTGGAGATAGAGTTTTAAAGGAGTTGACATTTACATGCATGACAGAGAACAAAAGGTTTTGGTCTTCTTGGTATCTATTCTCCATTTTGATAACAACACCCAGATTTCCTTTTTAACATCTATACCTTCTGGATCCAACCATCCCTGGAGCCAGTCATCTTTAGGCCCATCGAAAAGACTCAAAAGTTACTTGAGTCAATAAACCCACTTTGAACGTAGCCCATATTTTGGGGTGGGGTTTTTGACATATACCTGGAGAAGGAAATGGCAACCCACTCCAGTATTCTTGCCTGGAAAATCCCACAGACGGTGGAACCGGTAGACTACAGTCCATGGGGTCGCAAAGAGTTGGACACGACTGAGCGACTTCACTTTTGACATATGATAGAAAGTTTCCTATTTGATACAAAGTGTGCTAGGAATTTTGAAGTGTGCCATCCTTTCTGGGTCAGGAAGCTACACAGATAGTAAGAAAAGTGGGAGGAGACAGCCTTCTAGGTATATAGTTGGGACACTGGACGATATAGCAGAAATGTGTGATGGGGAAGAGTAAGGTACAGAGGTCATGGCAGAGACCAGAAGGCGAGGCCTAAGGACCCAGTGAGAAGCCTCTAGAAGAGTTGAGCCTGGGAGGAAGGGGGGCATGCTGCCACCCAGATGGGAAAGCGCTTTGCCTTCTGCAATCCCGTTTCCCAGAAGAGGTCACCCTCAATGCCAAAGGTTCCCAGAGCCTGCTGGTTCCTTGGATTCAGACTTCTTGCCCAGATGGGGCAGCTGGGATGAGGTCATCGCTGGGGAGAGTCTTTTATCCTCTTGCTAAGCTTCTTCTTTCAGTAGCAATTGCTGTCTTGCTTAATCTCAAAATTATCTGATTGTCACAGTCGAGTTTTTCACATTAGGCAGGAAGCCAACAAGTTACTTAACCTATAATTGCCCTTTAATGAAGCCCGTCTTCAAAACTGAATTGTCAAAGAGAAACTTGTAAACACACAGCGAGGTCCAAGACCGAGCTGGCCCCAGACGTCGCAGCCAGGCCCTTGACTCCTCTCTGGCGTCAGCCACATTTGTCTGAGTTCTAGGGGCTTTATCGCCTGCTGCCACCCAGAATGGAGAGGAATCTGGTGCTTGCAACAGTTGCCAGAGCAGGTCAGGGTTTTTACAAGCAGGCTTAGGGGGCTTGGTTTGGGTGCACACATTCACCTTGGCCGAATGCCCCCTTCTCCCCAGAGTTAAGAGAGGTGAGAGTCATGGCTGACTTCTTGACTTGAACTTCACAAAACCTATGCGATGTCTGTCTTGGATGAACCCACACAATGGTAGAAGTGCAGCTGGTGAAAGGTCCTTGTGGTAGAGAGAGTCGGCGAGGGAGGCTGGCATCAGAGAGAAGTGCTTTTCATAGCAGCTGTCTGGGCTCGACCTGCACCATGTATGGTCAGGCGTCCGTCCTCCAACAGCTTCCAATGCATCTTAGAACATCAGAAGTGGAGTGCCATTGTCAAGCTTACTCAGTCGCTTTATTTTACTTTCATATTCATCCAGGGCAAACCTAGACTAGGAAAGAAATATTTACAGAACGCCTACTATGTGTCTGGTATCATGTTAGGCACTTTACATCTCACTTAATTTTCAGAGCAACACTAAAGCTAGGTCATATCATCCTTATTTTGTAGATGAAGAATGTGAGACCCAGAGAGGTTAGGTAAATTGACTGATATCACACAGTGTGTGCATATGGGAGGTAGGTTTTGAACTTGGGCTTATTTAATGCCAAGGCCAGTAAATAATCTTTCAATACTTTGATGGCTCCCTAATCATAATGCTTATAATACTAACCTAAAGCCAACGAGGGGTGCAGGTAAGGAGGGCTGTGGATTCAAGAATAAAATACAGTGCTGCCTGGGATTTGCTTAAGAACAGCACAAGATTTCATTGAGGGAGATAGATAGGAATATAGGTGAAAAGATTGGCTGTGAGATGATAGGTATTAGAACAGGGTCCATGCTGCTGCTAAGTCGCTTCAGTCGTGTCCGACTCTGTGCGACCCGAAACGGCAGCCCACCAGGCTCCCCTGTCCCTGGGATTCTCCAGGCAAGAACACTGGAGTGGGTTGCTATTTCCTTCTCCAATGCATGACAGTGAAAAGTGGAAGTGAAGTTGCTCAGTTGTGTCCAACTCCTAGTGATCCCATGGACTGCAGCCTACTAGGCTCCTCCATCCATGGGATTTTCCATAGGTGTTCATTATACAATTTTTTCTGAATTTGAAATTTGTTATTACAAAAAAGTTTTAAAATCACACCACTTTCTCCAGAAGTCAGTACCCCTACCCAGTATCCCCTACAAAGCCCATACGCATGTCTGTTACTGCCCTGTACCTACCATGTCGCATGAGAGTCACCCTTGAAATTTCCTGTGTCCCTCCAAGTCTGTGACTCCACGAGGATAAGAGCAGCATTTATCTTGCTCACCTAAGAAATGTTTTTAGAATGAATATACGAAAATGAATTGAGAGATTGGGACTGACATGTATACACTGCTGCTGCTGCTAAGTCACTTCAGTCGTGTCCAACTCTTCACAATCCCATAGACGGCAGCCCACCAGGCTCCCCCATCCCTGGGATTCTCCAGGCAAGAACACTGGAGTGGGTTGCCATTTCCTTCTCCAATGCATGAAAGTGAAAAGTGGAAGTGAAGTCGCTCAGTCGTGCCTGACTCTGAGTGACCCCATGGACTGCAGCCCACCAGGCTCCCCCGTCCCTGGGATTCTCCAGGCAAGAACACTGGAGTGGGTTGCCATTTCCTTCTCTAATGCATGAAAGTAGGCGCACAGCAAACATTGGTTGAGTGAATGAAAAATCCAAGGAGCTGGGCCCTGAAGGCTGGCTGAGTTGTAATGAGCCAAAAGTTCACAGAGAGGGCATGCTAGGTGGGGGACAGGCTTGAGCAAAGGCGCAGGCAGCCGGCAAGCCAAATTCAGAGGTGAGGGAGGAGAAAGTCCAGCCACAGCCAGACCAACAGTCGTCGTGAGGATACATTGCAAGCTGGCGTGTCCACTTTTTATTAACTTATATTCCACAGATGTAGCACTGGCAGTGTATTTTTTATCTTATCACCACAGCAGGGTCAGTCCCCGCTGTGGCTGTGAAAAGTGAGGCTCTCAATTCCAGTCTCAGCTCATTAATTGAAGAAAGTTGGCCAGCGTGTGCCGGGCAGAAGGCAGCTCCAAACGGATGTCGACACATTTTTGAGGACTCAAAGCAAACAAAGGAAATCAATGAAGGGGACAGCCTGGGGTTCCAGCTGGGAATCTGAATCCTACTGCCTTTCCTAAGAGTCCCCAGCTAAAGAAAGAAAGATGGTCCCGATGAACCTATTTGCAGGGCAGCAGAGGAGATACAGACATAGAGAACAGAGATGTGGGCCCAGCTGGGGAAGGAGAGGGTGGGACGAACGGAGGGAGCAGCATGGGAACATATACATGACCATATGTAATATAGACAGCCAGTGGGAATTGGCTGCATGGTGCAGAGTTCAAATTTGGTGCTCTGTGACAACCTAGAGGGGTAGGATGTGGCGGGAGGTGAGAGGGAGGGTCAAGAGGGAAGGGACATATGTATACCTATGGCTGATTCATGTTGATGTATAGCAGAAACCAACACAATATTGTAAAGCAGTTATCCTCCAATTGAAAATAAAGTTAAAAAAAAAAACAAGAAAAAAACTTTCATCCACAGGCCACCCTAAAAGTAAGTGCCATGTGGAAACGGAGGCCTGAAAAGGCCAGGACAGGAGGTGGAGGGTTCGGGAGAGCGTTGGTCCGGCAGGGGCAGAGTTTGCGTCCTGAGGCTTCACAGGCTACGTGGCGTCTGGTCTCCCGCCAGCCTTCCTGATGAAAACCGCACTCCATTACTGGCTTCGGTGGAAGCCTGCCAGACTTAGGATACCTTCAAAGGCCTTGCTTGCACAGAAGGACTTCTTCCACCAAATGCGGGCTGCATGGATGATGATGACAGCAGCAGTGCATATGTATGCAGTTCATGAGGTTTACCAGGATGCTTTTGCATCCCTGAGCTCATCTCGCCCTCCCAGCCACTCCAGCACAGAGGGTGGAGAGGAGAGCTGGGTCAGAAACTGAACTCAGAGGAGAGATGTGAAGTCCTCAACATGGCACAGCGGGGAGGTAGTGGAGCCAAGACACTTCCCTCTGATTTGCACATAGGATCCTTGCCGTGGGCGCTATCCTGGGGCTGGGTGAGGGCCCAGGTCTCAGCCCTGCCCACCGTGCTCATGGTCTGCCTGGCACTCAGCCCTCCCCCCGTGCTCATGGTCTGCCTGGCACTTGCCATCATCGATGGTCAAATGAGGCTAAGAGGATCCCTGTGTGGTCCTGTTGCCCGCTAGAAATAGTGATGACTCCCATGGTCTGGGAATTTGAAAGAGTTCTGCCTTCTGGGCCTGTCCCTACCTATAATTCTTCAAGTTATTCTGTGTCTCTGGAATATTAATTGCCCTGAGAGCACTGAAGCAAGGAAGGCAAAATGAACATAAATGTGTCTGGGATAGTAATTCCTTGTGTCATAGCACTCTGAATTTCTCAAAGGGCCTTTGCATTTGTTGTCTAATATGCAACAAGCAGCAACCCTGCGAGCTGTCTAGGATGATAATGATCATTTTCTTCCTTAAAGAGGAGGGGTGGAGGGTGCAGAGAAGTTCTATTTTGGCCAATGTCTCACTGTCTGCACTTTTCAATTTCTGAAGTTTGGAAATATTAAGCCCATCTTTACCTTTAGTTTTGCTTCCCTGATAGCTCAGTTGGTAAAGAATCTGCCTGCAATGCTGGAGACCCCAGTTTGATTCCTGGGTTGGGAAGATCCACTGGAGAAGGGATAGGCTATCCACCCCAGTATTCTTGGGCTTCCCTTGTGGCTCAACTGGTAAAGAATTCACCGTCAATGTGGGAGACCTGGGTTCAATCCCTGGGTTGGGAAGATCCCCTGGAGAAGGGAACGGCTACCCACTTCAGTATTCTGGCCTGGAGAATTCCATGGACTGGAATTCCTTCGGGTCTCAAAGACTGAGTGACTTCCACATCTTTAGTTTTTTTTTTTTTTAATTTTATTTTTAATCTTTACAATATTGTATTAGTTTTGCCAAATATCGAAATGAATCCGCCACAGGTATACCTGTGTTCCCCATCCTGAACCCTCCTCCCTCCTCCCTCCCTATACCCTCCCTCTGGGTCGTCCCAGTGCACCAGCCCCAAGCATCCAGTATCGTGCATCGAACCTGGACTGGCGACTCGTTTCATACATGATATTATACATGTTTCAATGCCATTCTCCCAAATCTCCCCACCCTCTCCCTCTCCCACAGAGTCCATAAGATTGATCTATACATCAGTGTCTCTTTTGCTGTCTCGTACACAGGGTTATTGTTACCATATTTCTAAATTCCATATATATGCCTTAATGTACTGTATTGGTGTTTTTCTTTCTGGCTTACTTCACTCTGTATAATAGGTTCCAGTTTCATCCATCTCATTAGAACTGATTCAAATGTATTCTTTTTAATGGCTGAGTAATACTCCATTGTGTATACGTACCACAGCTTTCTTATCCATTCATCTGCTGATGGGCATCTAGGTTGCTTCCATGTCCTGGCTATTATAAACAGCACTGCGATGAACATTGGGGTACATGTGTCTCTTTCCCTTCTGGTTTCCTCAGTGTGTATGCCCAGCAGTGGGATTGCTGGATCATAAGGCAGTTCTATTTCCAGTTTTTTAAGGAATCTCCACACTGTTCTCCATAGTGGCTGTACTAGTTTGCATTCCCACCAACAGTGTGAGAGGGTTCCCTTTTCTCCACACCCTCTCCAGCATTTACTGCTTGTAGACTTTTGGATCGCAGCCATTCTGACTGGCGTGAAATGGTACCTCATAGTGGTTTTGGTTTGCATTTCTCTGATAATGAGTGATGTTGAGCATCTTTTCATGTGTTTGTTAGCCATCTGTATGTCTTCTTTGGAGAAATGTCTATTTAGTTCTTTGGCCCATTTTTTGATTGGGTCATTTATTTTTCTGGAGTTGAGTTGTAGGAGTTGCTTGTATATTTTTGAGATTAGTTGTTTGTCAGTTGCTTCATTTGGGAGAAAATAATAGCAAATGAAGCAACTCACATCTTTAGTTTTAAAATGGGAATCTTGGAGCGGGTGATTGGGAGGAATTCCTCCCCCATATTTTGAGAAATTGATTTTATTTTAAAGTAGAAGTTATTGCAAAAGTTTAAACATCTTATTTAACATTTTGTTTTTGTTTTGCTCCTTTTGTTCTTTAGTCTCGTTTCTGAAAACGTGAGCTTGGGGAACTTTTTTTCCTCCTCCTTTGAAACCAAAATGCTTAGGTTGGTGCAAAAGTAATTGAGGTTTTGCATTGTTAAACTTTGCTGTTTGATATTGGAATACATTCTTAAATAAATACGGCTATGCTATACATAATTTTAGTGTCCATTTCTCAATTTGTGTTTTTTTTCTAATGACATTACTTGCTGTTTACTTGGTTTATTTTAGACTATAGATGAAAAGCAAACTCAAGCAATTTTCTTGTTCAAGTTCAAAATGGGTCATAAAGCTACAGAGACAACTCGCGACATCAACAACGCGTTTGGCCCAGGAACTAATAATGAATGTACAGTGCAGCGGTGGTTCAAGAAGTTTTGCAAAGGAGATGGGAGCCTTGAAGATGAGGAGCATAGTGGCTAGCCATTACAAATTGGTAATGACCAACTGAGAGCCATCCTCAGCCATTGAAGCTGATCCTCTTACAACTACAGGAGAAATTGTCAAAGAACTCAACATCAACCATTCTATGGTCATTCAGCATTTGAAGCAAATTGGAAAAGTGAAAAAGCTTGTTAAGTAGGTGCTTCATGAGCTGACCAAAAATCAAAAAAGTTGTCTTAAAGTGTTGTCTTACTCTATGCAACAAAAATGAACCATTTCTTTATCAGATTGCGACCTGTGATGAAAAGTGGATTTTATGATAACCAGTGATGACCAGTTCAGTGGCTAGACTGATAGGAAGTTCTAAAGCACTTCTCAAAGCCAAACTTGTACCAAAAAAGGTTCATGGTCACTGTCAGTCTGATCCACTACAGCTTTCTGAATTCTGGCGAAATCATTACGTCTGAGAAGTATATGCAGCAAATCAACGAGATGCACCAAAAACTGCAATGTCTTCAGTTGGCATTTGTCAACAGAAAGGGCCCAATTCTTTTCCATGACAAAGCCCAACCACACATCCCACAACCAACACTTCAAAAGTTGAACAAATTGGGCTATGAAGTTTTGCCTCATCTGCCATAGTCACTTGGCCTCTCATCAACCAACTACCACTTCTTCAAACATCTTGACAACTTCCTCAACTAGCAAAAGGCAGAAAATGCTTTCCAAGAGTTTATCAAATCCTAAAGCATGGATTCTTATGCTACAGGAATAAACAAACTTATTTCACATTGGCAGCAATATGTTGATTGTAACGGTTCCTATTCTGATTAATAAAGATGTGTTTGAGCTTAGTCATGATGATTTGAAATTCACAATCCGAAACCACAATTTGGAAAATGCAATTACTTTTTCACCAACCTTAATAAATATTAGACCTCTTGATTTTGCATAGGTGGAGTGTGGGGTGGGAGTGGCATGGAGCCCAGGGGGTTTTGACAATGTGCCTCTGTCTACCTTAGTGTCTCCTCAGAAGTCCTCTTCAGGCAGATGAGAAGGTGGCCCTTACAAAGGATGTGATGCTCTCCAAGTTCACAATTACTATTCACATCTATCTTTTGTATTATAGCCAGTTGTTGATCTGCCTGTTTTCCCCACCAGGCTGTGAGTTCCCTAAGTAGATAGGAAGGGGAAGGGTCTTATTTAGGGCTTAAGGTGTCGGGGTGGGGAGGGCCAGGGAAACCGCACAAAATTCTGGAAAAAGTGCAATCGAGGGGAGGGTGAGCATAGGAGTTCACCAGAGCTGGGGCCTGTTCAGATTTCACAGCTGCAAGCCAGGGAGAAGGGAAGAAACCTTGAACAAAAACAGGGACCAGAGAGAGGAGACAGACTCCTGGGTTTTACAAGATGTGGGATCTGTGTGAGTCTCTATAAGGCATAAGGACAGAGTCCAGGACTAGCTCTTATATTCTGGGAAGATGAACACTCAGGAAGATGGGTGGTAGAGCCTCTTAAAAAAATAATAAGTATTTATTTATTTGGCTGTGTGAGTTCTTAGTTGTGGCACATGGGATCTAGTTACTTGACCAGGGATCAAACCCAGGCCCCCTGTATTGGGAATGAGGAGTCCCAGTGGTAGGGCTGTGATCAGAGCTAGGGAACACAAGAGAAAATGGGTCATGGATAGAAAGCCTCGTAATGGTTCTAGACAAATTGAGTCTAAGGTTCCAGGGGGTCTGGACTACAGAGGTAGAACTGTGCAGGTGGTACTTGAAGCTGCTGTGAAATCCCTGGTTCTCTGAGCCTGCCTACGGGCTGGGCCTCTGCTTCTAAGACATAATGCTTGGCTTTCTGGTGGCCTCATAATTTCTTGACCTCATAGTTTCCCATGTTCTTTTTTGCTCTCCACCTGAAGCCTGCAGTGAGGCTCCCTGAGGATACATGAATCTCATTCAATAGCTCCTTCTGAAGCATCAAAAGTTACCTACCACCAAGACACAGCAAGAGGAGCCAGCAAACCTGACCTGAGACTTGGCTCAGAGTTCTTCTTCTATTCTTCTCTGAGCATTGCTTTCCCCAACTTTAATAGTTAAGTGGTTAATTTCCTGTGCTGGTAATGTCAGAGTAGCTATGTTGGACTAACTCTCTCACAGAATGTAGTTTTAATGTATGAATAAAATGTACAAACAAGTATTTGAAAGCATTGGAAGGCTGCCAAAACCAGGCAGAAACTGGAGCTAGATTGGTCCTTGGAAGAAGACAGCACTCCTGGGTGATTCATGTTTATACGACTCTTCCCCTGAGTGCACTGTAGCCCTGTCTGCATGGCATGGGATAGCCAGGACTCACGTAGAAAACCAAAGTATTTCTGATCTTTGGTGTCAGAGGTTGGAGCTCAAGTCTGCTGGAGTAACTGGAACCTGAGAGAGAAATCCTGGAAAGGAGAGAAGAGGAGAACCCCCAAATCTGCATGTAAACTGCCCTCATATCCTTGACTGACCCCTGAATTGTACATGCATGGGGGTGACATCACGGGGCTCAGTGGAAGGCCTTCCCTGGTGGTCCAGTGGTTAGGAGTTTGCCTTCCAATGTCGGGGACAAGGGTTTGATCCCTGGCCAGGGATCTAAGATCACACATTAGTTGCCTTGGAGCAACTAAGCCCATGTGCCTCAACTACTGAGCCCTCATGCCATAATTTAGACCCAATGCAGCCAAAAAATAAATAAATTTTTTTTAAAAGATGCCTGGTGGAAGCACTAACCAAGAGGTTGGAAAAGCTGAGCAGAGATTTCAGCTGTGGCCTGGCTACAGATTTGAGTTTCACCAAGTTAGCAGAATAAAATCTGTGTCTCAGAACCAAAGAATTTACCCTAAAACTAAGGTAAAGCAATTATTACATGCCTTAAGAAAGTACAAACTCAAACCTCTGCAAGTTTAAAGTGATTATTCAGTAACTTAACACTGACAGCCATAACAAGTTTCAACATTTTTCAGAAGATAATAGAATCCAGAGTTTCTACAATATCTTTCCCACAATGTCTGGTATAAATTAAAGAGTTATGAACAACATTATTACTATCAAATTTTACAACCTAGGTGAAATAGACAAATTATTTGAAAAAGGCAACTTACCAATCGACACACAAAAAAATATAGAAAGTTAAATAGTTCTGTCTGTTAAAGAGAGTGACAATTGCAAGAAATCTCCCGGTTCCAGTCTCTGATGGTTGCACTCACATGTCTTTTAATATTTTAGGAAAAAATAGTTTGATCTTACACAAATTCTTTCAGAAAACAGAGGACCTAGAGAACACCTCCTAGCTCATTTTATGTGGCTAGCTAATCCTGATACCAAAATTGAGAGACATAAAAAAAAAAGAAAATTACAGACTTTAAAGACTGAATGTTTGTGTCCTCTCAAAATTCATATGTTGAAATCCTAACCCCAAATGTGATGGTATTTGGAGGTGGGGCCTTTGCGAGGGCATTAGTTCATGAGGATGGAACTCTCATGAGTGGATTAGTCACCTAGTAAAAGAGACCCCCAAAGCTCTCTTCTATCATGTGGGGACACAGAGAGAGGACCATTGCCACTTAGGAACAAGGAAGTGGGCTCTCACCAGACACAAATCTGTCAGTGCTCTAATCTTGGACTCTGCAGTCTCCAGGACTTTGAGAAATAAACGTTTGTTGTTTAAGCCACTCAGACTATGATATTTTTGTTACAGCATCCTCAGTGGACTATACAGGCCAATATCCTTTATAAACACAGATACAAAATTCCTTAATAAGATATTTACACACTGAAGCTAGCAACATGTAAAAAAGGTAATGCATCATGGCCAACTGGGGTTCATCTCAGGAATGCAAGGTTGGTTTAATATTTGAAAAACCAAACAATGTAATTCACCATACTAATAGAATAAAGGAGAAAATTTATATAATCATAGATCCAAAACAGCATTTGACAAAATTGAACATCTACTCATAATAAAAAATTCTCAGGAAATTAGGAATAGAGAAGGACTACTTCAATTTCTTGCAGGGTAACTATAAAAAACTAAGCCCTACCATAAAAATAACCAATCTAAATGTTAGATGCTTCCCCCTAAGATGGGGATAAGGCTCTAGCCACTACTGTTCAGCACTGTGCTGGAGATCCCAGATAATGAATTAAGATTGAACAACAACAACAAAAATAGAGGCATCAAAATGTGAACAAAAGGATTAAAATTTTCTTTATAGACAATATAATTTTTATGTAGAAAATCCTAAGGAACCTACAAAGTAACTCCTAATAAGTTAATTTAGCAAGATCATAGGACACAAGGTCTAAATACAAAAATCTATTGTATTTCTATATACCAGCAGCAAAAAATTAGAAAATTCAATTTTAAGTGCTCTTTTACATTAATATCCCAATGCACAAAATAGTTAGGAATAAGTTTAACAAAATATAAATAATATTTGTCATAAAAATGACAAAATACACTGACAGGCATTTTTTAAACTGTACAAATGAAGAGATATTCCATGTTAATGAATTGAAAGACTCAATATTGTTAAGATGCCAATTCTTTCCAACTTTAAAGTAATCCCAATTACAATCTCAACAGATGTTTTTGTAGCAAATGACAAGAAACAACTTATTAGAATTTATATGGAAAAGCAAAGATATAGAACAGTCAAAACACTATTGAAAAAGAAAGACAAATTTAGAGAACTTACACTGCCTGATTCAATACTTAAAGCTACATCAAGACAGCGTGGCATTGGCACAAGCAAAGATATAAATTTAACAGACTAGAAAGACCAGAAATATATATACACACACACAATGAATTGATTTTCAACCAAGGTGTTGAAGCAATTTCATGGGACAAAGCAAGTCTTTGCAACACTATTAAATAACTGGATGTATATGGTGAAAACAGACTTCTACCTTTCACCACAGACAAACGTAATTTGAGCTACATTATGGACATCAAGGTATACAATAAAACTACAAAGTTTTTAGAAAAAATCTAGGAGAAACTCTTTGGGGCCTTGGGGCATATGAATGGCCAATACACACAGTAAGCTGTGGCAAACATCATTAGTCATCAGAGAAATGCTAATGAAGACCACGATGAGCCACTATTACACAAACACAAGAGTGACTAATAAAAAAAACAGCAACACAAAATGTTGGTGAGGATGAAGAGTAATTGGAGCCCTCATACATTTCTGGTTGCGAGGGTCAGTGATACAAACCACATCAATTATAAATTTCTTCTAAATTCAAATATTTGACTCCTTATGATCCAGCAGTTCCACTCCTTGGTATTTATCTAAGAGAAACGAAAACATATGTCCACACCATGTCTTGTACATGGATGCTGTTGCAACTTTATCCACAGTAGCCTCAAACTGGAAATGAGAGAAATATTCATGAACAGAGGCATTGGGCAAACAAACAGTAGTGTGTTCACATGCGGGGATAGGAGTCAGAGGAAACTGGACTCAAATACTGATGCACAGAACAGTGGGGCTGAACTTCACAGACATGAATTTGAGTGAAGAAACAATACACAGAGAACAAATATAGGGGGATTCCTTTGACATAAAATTCTAGAATTGTCAGAATTCGGGTATGGTGATAGGAATCAGGAGAGTGGTACCTTTGGGGTGGGTATGACTGTAAGGGACACAAAATAACTTTCTGGGGTGTTGGAAATGTTCTATAATGTCACTGATATGGTTGTTGTTTAGTCATTCAGTCGTGTCGGACTCTTTGCAACCCCGTGGACTGCAGCATACCAGGCTTCCCTATACTTCCCTATCTCCCAGAGTTTGCCCGAACTCTTGTCCATTAAGTTGGTGATGTCACCCAACCATCTCATCCTCTGTCACCTGCTTCTCCTCTCGCCCTCAATCTTTCCCAGAATCAGGGTCTTTTCTAATGAGTCAGCTCTTCTCATCAAGTGGTCAAATTAATGGAGCTTCAGTTTCAGTCCTTCCAGTGAATATTCAGGACTGATCTCCTTTAGGATGGACTGATTGGATCTCCTTGCAGTCCAAGGGACTCTCAAGAGTCTTCTCCAACACCACAGTTCAAAAGCATCAATTCTTCAGCACTCAACCTTCGTTACAGTCCAACTGTCACATCCATACATGACTACTGTAAAAACCATAGATTTGACTATATGGACTTTTTTCAGCAAAGTAAAATCTCTGCTTTTTAACATGCTATCTAGTATTTTTTAAACTGATATGGTATATAGGTTCATCAAAAGTCATTGCATTGCACACTAAAGACAGGTACATTGCACTCTCTGTAAACTTTGCCTTGATTGAAAAAAACAAAACAACTAAAGAAATTTGAAAACAAGTATTAGGACTCGAACATTCTGGGAGGCTTGAGTGCAGAGACTTGGAGCATGATCACACCGGGGCCTGTGGCCAGTGCCCCTGCTTTTCTTCCTCTGCATTAGCTGGGGCTGAGGACAGAAAGGTTCAGCAGATGGAGAGCTGAGGGAATGTGGCCTGGCCTGTCCCAGTTGCCTGAACAAGTCACTTCAGCTTAAGAAGCATCTATAAATTAATCCTGAAGTCTGTGTGAGCCCATCAGTGTTACTCACTGGTCTACTGTGTGTGTGTGTATTTTATTTTAAGCCTCCTCCCTCTCCTTCTACTGCCCTACAGCCTTCAGAAAAAAATAACCATTCTCTTGGGATGATGTGTGACCCCCCCTGATCAGAGGATAAGTTGTCTGGCCAACTTGGGCAGCATGCAGAGGGAAATTTCCTGAGGGTTGCACCACGAGTTGGATCTAAAAGGACGAATGTTTTCTCACAGCTCTATGTCCAAGGGGCTGGATCTGGCCAGATGACCTGGAAAAGATGCACAAATAGAATGTCTGGGTGATGATGCCTATACAAATCCGGCTTGGCCCTTTCGGGAAACCCCCCTTCTCCCTAGTACCAACATCACCTTTGAGCTTCCTGTTGCTTAGAAACCAGATGAATGATGTGCCCCCGGGGACAAGGGAAGAGCAGACCAAGAAAGAAGATCCAAGGAGAGGGGCAAAGACAGAGAAAAGGGGAAACGTTTAAATAAAAAGAAGAGGAAGAAGAAAAGGGGGAAAAGGAGTCAAGGCATTTTGACAGATTAGTAACAATTTCATCTTTTTGTAGAGGGTCTGGGGCTTTTGGTAAAGCCCACTTCTCTCACTCAGAGGTGGCTACCTGGTATCGGGGGCCTCTATTTTATAGATGGGGAAATGAAGACCAGAGAGGTTAGGATACTTGCTCAAAGTTGCACAGTTAAAAAAAGAACAGAGTGGAGATTTGGGGAACTCCAGGCCTCCTTACTGAGGTTTCATGGCCTGGCCACTCTCCTACCCCTCTGCTCCAGCAACAGCACCCCACTCAGTACAGCCGGGGACCACAAAGCTGGGCAGGAATGCTGTCTGCAGGTCATTATCCCATGCAAGGTGAGGGAGCTTAGCCTCCAGCTCTAGGCCTTTTTAGGAAATGTAGTTCTGCATGAAACACTTGGCTTTGATGGGAAGGAAAGAAGTGGGTCTACTAATTAAAGGTCATTTAGAATTTTTTTTTAGCTTTAAAAACAGAGTAGATATGTTTAATTTGGGCTGACCACAATCACTGGGCATTTCCCTGAAGCTTAGGGGTGTATGTGCTGAGTCTCCTTGGCTCTGAAAGATCACTGGATTTTTTTTTCTTCCTTTCTGGTTTTGTTTTGATTTTGTTGTTGTTGTTGTTTTAAAAATACACAGCCTCTGGAGTTGACTACTTTGACTTCTTTGATGCAAGGGAAGCCAACCGTGGGTTTCTAAAGTTAGACAGAAAGGAGTTGACATTGGCAGGAACCAAACCACAAGCCTCAGAAGCTTCTGCCGCCAGGCCCCAGTCCATGGCCCGTGCGGTCAGCATCATGTCATTACGTTCTCTGGAGAAAACTAAAGACCTAGAGACCTCTGGTTACACTGCCACTGGCTCCCTGCCCCCGGACAGGGCAGCAGGCAGGGACTAGGTGCCGAGGAATTGTCATCCCTGCCCAGCAAGGGGCACAGGAAGCCTGCTGTGCATGAAATCCCAAGGGAAAGCCAGAAAGAATCCAGGGAACATTTTAATCATTTTCTTAGAAGAGGATGTGTTCCTCCCCCACGCCTGTCCAAAAGCCATTCTATACAGACCCCTGTGGTTTTATTCCATCCAGCTTCTCCTGAGAGAAGACCCTTTCCTTCCCAGAGGAAGCTTCTTCTACGAGCACTGGGGGTGGGCCATCCATCCTGCCTTTTCCCTGGTCACATGACCCAAGCCTGACCAACACATCTTACCTAACCACATGATTGGATCCATCACGGGCACACGACTTAAGCCAGGCCAATCAGAAGACTTCCTTCCATCTGTTCTGGGTTTGTTAAACTGACCTGGGCTTCCAATGTCCATCTTGCCTGTTACATGCAGAAAACCAGGCTGAGAGATGAAGAGAGCGGTCAAGACCCAATGCCATCAGTTTAGTTTCTGGATGCAGCCATGCCTGTAGGCAGTTACTTCTATAACCCAGAAGATCTCCATCCTACTTCCTTTTTTCATAAGTACTTTGGACTTTATTCCAGTTACCTGTGACTAAAAGATAGCCAAGTAATAAGTTTCTCTCATCTTTGCATTATAGCACCCAGCATGCAGAGACAGTTTGTTAAATGAGTGTCTGAATGTCCTTAGACTGGAGGAGAATGGGTTTGGGGTTCGGGAGGAAGGTACATTGCCAGATACCACTTGGTCCTGTGTGCCAGGCACTTCATGTAAATTATTTCAGTGGACTCTTTCATCACAATCTTGCAATATTAGGACTGTTATTTCCACTTGAAAGAGGGGTAAAGTGAGGAAGAAAGGGGTCCTAGTGAAAGGTCAGAACTTCAGACACAGGACAGCATATAAGCCTCCAAGTTGGGTACTTTTCTGACATCTCAGAATTTGGACCACATGCAGACATCCCCTAGAAGGAGTAGACTGGCAGACAAGATCCCCAAGCTGACCCTAGATTCTTGGCCCCTGGCCCTCCAGGGGAACCCACACCAGAGTTGTATGGATTACTGCTCCAGGTCCCTATTTCCCCTTGGGTGTTGGGAAGATGTCTGTTGCCAGAAGGACACCAGTGAAAACATGGAAATAGATTCCTCAGTCCGCTTGTGTTCCCCAACCATAAGTTTTTCTCCATAACCTCATACCTCTTCTCAGTCATGTGACCTCCTGGATCTGCCAAGTTCACACCCCGAATTTATCTTACTCAGTGGATCCAGGGTAGGGTCCAAGACAACTTCTGTTGGGTGGAGATGTGGATCTTGGAGTCAGGAAGTTTCATGACGCCATGGGCACAGAAGGCTACACAGAGAGGCAGCCCAGAGCTGATGGGACCTGACAGGGGCCCCAAAGATGAGTATGAGCTCTGTGTTTGCATTGGCATCAGTACTTAACTGCCTAGGATAACAGAATAGAAGGGGACCTCAGAAATCATCTCATCCATGGGACTTGCCTGGTGATCCAGCAGTTAAGAATCTGCCTTCCAATGTAAGGGACACAAGTTTGATCCCAGGTTGGGGACCTAAGATCCCATATGCTGCAGGTCAACTAAGCCTGAACTAAGCCCAACTAAGCAGGTCGACTACTGAGCCCAGGCACTCTGGAGCCCACGAGCCACAACCAGAGAGCCCACACGCTGCAAGGAAAGGTCCTGCATGTTGCAACTAAGACCCAATGCAATCAAAAATAAATAAATATTAAAAAAAAAAAAAAAGAAAGCATCTTGTCCATGTGAGGCAGTATCTGACACGCCTCCACCCATGTTCTTGAACTTGAGCCAGTGGTAACAGGTCATGGCCCTCTTTTCTACTGAGCTGAATGCCACGTCAGATCCTTCCCACACAGTGCTGCAGACAGGACCTCCAGTCCTTGGGAGAAGGCCACAAATAAAACTTGTCCTCAGATCTAGGCCAAGACTCATTTTTGTAGTTGTGAAAATGAGAAAGAAAAAAAAAAAAGAGGCAGAAGGACTTGCCCAAGGTCATACAGCCCAGCTGGAAGCTGAAACCAGATCTTTTGATTCAGGCAAGTCCACCCTTCATTTCTTCGGCAGGTGCTGACTCAGGACCATTAATAGATGGTACGATGCCAGTTCAAGCTGTACATACACTTAACCAGAAAATAAATCAACCAAATTGATGGAACTTGGTGTTGTGAAAAGAACATTCAGCTGGAATTTTACCCTGGCCTGGCCATAAATTAACTGCACGACCTTGGGCAAGTCAGCACACCTCTCTGGGCCTCAGTTTCCTCACCTGTAAGTTGTGGGGCAGGGTGATCTTTTTAATCTTTAATATACCTTCAAATACTAATTATCTATGATTTCTTGTGTCCAGCACTGTTTCGGGAATTTTATAGGTTAGAGAGAACAGATGAGGAAAATCAACCATATAATACAAGAAGCAATAAAAGTACAATAACTCTTTAATTCTTATAAAGGCCAAAAGATGTGGAGCCTTCTGAAGGCATCTGGGATTTCAGAGCAGAGGGTTCTGAATAGGTAGGGTGGCTTCCTTGTTGGGGTGGGGGGTTGCGGGCAGAATTAAACTTGGCCTTGAAGGACGGACAGGTAGATGAGGGGTGGGGGAGAATGGCACTGTTGGGAATAAGAGGAAAATGAGAGAAGGAAGGCAGGAGCAAAAAGCAGGGTATGTTTAGAAACAGAACTTGGCTGGAGTGGAGGGTGCTGGGTCTCCTAGGAGAGTACTAGAGAATCAGAGATGAGAGGGGCACCCATGGGAGCCAATGCCAGTGTTGCAGGAAATTAGGAAAGGGGTCCTATTTCTACAGAGGTAGGGGGTGATGTCTTGCTTCATTGAATATGCAGTGTCACAGAAATTCAGCTAAGCTTAGCTTAACCTTAACAGTGGATTTATTAAGTCACATAACCCCAAAGCTCAGGTGTAGATTTCAACCACAACTGGATCCAAGGGCTCAAAAAAATTTCATGGGAATTGCCCTTCTCCATTTTGGCTTTCTTCTATGTTGGTCTGATTCCCAGGCTGCCTTTTCCCACCTGGTGGCAAACAGTGCCCAGCAACTCCCAACTTAATTTTACCACTTCATGAGACCAGTGGAAAGAGAGCTCCTTATTCTGCCAGTTTCTCTAAAGACACTGGGGCCGGCTGATGCTTGTGGGCCTGGATTTGATCACACTCCCACCTCTTAACCAATCACAAGGCCAGGAACTAATGGAATGCTTTGATTGGCCATGCCTTGAATGGAGTACACCATGTGCCCATATTGCTAGCGTGAATTCCGCCCCCACAGGAAGCTTGGAAATGGATAAAAAGACAGAAATGATGGTTCCTAGAGAAAAATCACACTGCAGTTATCAAGAGAAAGAATAGATGGATCCTGGACAGGCAAATCCAACAGATGTCCACAACCAGGAATGTTTCATAAGGTTCCATGTGCATGGAAATAGTAGACAACTTAAGACAAAGTGAGACCTACCAGTGGTTCCCCACTCTGTATGGGAAATTCAGATGCCCAGATCTAAATACAGTGGGCCTCAGCAAGAGGATGGCATGGGGTGCCTCTGGGCGGGTCCCATCTTTCTTAAATTAATACTTCTGGGAGAGACTCAGCAGCAGGGCAGGAATTTGTTAAATTACATAAACATTATTGTGACCCGTAAAATTCAATGAATCTCGGCCTGTTTACCCGCGGCTGGCTTTAATGTTTGCACAGTGTAATTTAATGTGTCAATTTGCTCTCAAATAAAAAACATCTGGTCCTCTGACATGGCAAAGAAACTGGAGAGCTGACGATGTTCACAACCAGCAAAAAGCCCCAATCAGAGACGATGTTTAGAGAGAAGAAAAGGCCCGGGACTCAGAAAAGGAAGCCAACGTTGTTAGGACCCATGCCTGGCCCGGTGACAAGCCTCTGTTTGTGAGTCTGTAAGATTGGTAAATTTTATCCTAATTAGAATTAAGAAAAGCTAAGAAGAACACATACCATCTTTAACTGGCACCCATCATGCAATTAAATTTCCTGCGGCTGCTCCTGCCAATATTGACATTCATACTATTGGATTTTTAACAATCTTATTATTTTGTAATTGAGAAGAGCAAGAGGAAAATTACGCTTTCCTGCATAGATGATCTTCTGAGCTAACATACCCTTTCCTAAGCAGTCGGTCTGGCTGAGCCCGCTCCCCTCCTGATTCCCCCAGGGCTTGGTGAGGCTTGGGGAAGAGGGGGGTGAGACTCTGAGCGTGTGCTTTTCCAATGAGATCATGCATCTTGGTTTGGTCTCCACGAAATAACGAGACCGCTCATTCCTGCAGACAGAGGCGGCGCTTGGCAGGAAGGTTCTGATTAGGAGTCACGGACCTGCATAGAACAGCATGGCAGAAGCTGAGTTCTCCTGCGAGGTAGGTGGGGACTCAAAGGTCTTCGAGGAGCCCTTACCTGCCACTAGGTTGGGGTAGGGGGCACTGCTCATCACTTTTGACAGCTGGGCCGGCAGGGGTGAACCCTGGGGACCACAGTGCTGGGAGGACTGGGCCTTTTCCCTCTTCAGCACCCTCTTTCTTCCACAGCACCCAACCCTGGGCCGGGCTGAAGGGAGCCATGGAGGGGTGGTTTCCCCTCCCCTGTTTCTCACCCCAGTAAATGCTTGAGACGTCCTGATGTAACAGCACTCGGCCTGGAGCCCGGGCAGCCACCCCGCTGGAAGGAGCCAAGCCTGCTTTCCTGGCCGTGGAATGATGGGGTCAGAGCAAGTTCAGGCTCTGCTTTAATTGAGTAGAAGATAGTTCTTCCTTAAGGGAGCCTTGAAATAATACTTCAGCCGAGCAGAATGACTTCCCATATTGTCAGAAGGGATTAGCCAGGCTGGTTTGTAAACACAGAGTGATCCTTCTTCCCCCTCTAGGACAAACAGATCATATTTTCTTCAAATCACCAGGGACTGGGCTTGTTCTAATCAAGTCCTTGACATTTCACTAAAGACTCCAGGAGTTACATGTTTTCCGTGATTGAGCCCTCAGTAATTACCCATTTTCCTAAACGATTGCTATTTTCTGAATCCAAAACGTTTTAGAGAAGTGGGAAAATGGGGTGTCTGTCCAACAGTGTGGGGAGGAGAGCTGGGTGGGGGGTGGCAGGGAAGCCAAGAGCAAGGTCTCCTGAGGTTAAGACAACGTCATCCTAATAGGAACCAACAGGTCAGCTCTCAGGACCACCATTTTTTTCTGACTTACTCATCCTCCCATTCATTTGGGCAACAACAATTTTGGAGCTCTTACCGCAGAGCAGACACTGTGTACTAGGCACAGAGTTGGATACGACTGGCCAGGAGTCCCCGTCCTCGTCTAGGTCTAGTGGGAGAGACCAGCACGTGGGCTGGTCCCAAACAGTAATTGCCCCCAGAGACTCCAAATTAACAGCAGAACCGCAAACCTGAAAATCAATGAAAAACAAATTTACCTCTGGGGAAGACAAGGAAGACTTCACAGAGCAAATGACCCAGGCTCTCCCAGGATGAGTAGAAGTTGGCCATCAAATAAAATAAAGACAGAAACAGTTACCCTGGAATACCAAGCACTATTCTGAGAATCCTACACAGAGTAACTCGTTAAATTACCACAATGATCTTATGAGACAGATGCTATTTTTCCCCTCTTCTCAGATGGAAATGAAAGCATGGAGAAGGGAAGCCAAGTCCAGGCCAGTGTGAGAAAGGACACACGTGTGACCAAGTGGGGCATGTTCACGGATGGAGCCCTCTGAAAGATGGCCACCTCCGATATGTGCTTTCAGGGGGATGTCAATGCAGTAGACGAGACAGAATGTGAAGAACAAGAGACCATGATAAAACTCATGCTGTGACCTGCACAGAAGAATAAGACTCCCCTCTGACTCTCCACTAACCTGGGATCTTAGCATCTCGCTACCTCTGCGCCCCTGCCTCCAGCTCCTTGGGGAAGGAGCTGAAATAGCCACACCAGCTATGAGTGTCAAAACCTGATGACCAGGGACTTTCTTGGTGGTCCATTGGTTAAGAATCTGCCTTCCAATGCAGGGGACACAGGCTAGACTCCTGTTCAGGGAACTAAGATTCCACAAGCCATGGGGCACCCCTGTGTGACACAACTAGAGAGCCCACAAGCTCTGGAGCCTGGGAGCCACACTGCAGACCACCACAAAGAACCCACATGCTTCAACTAAGATCCAGTGCAGCCAAAAATAAATACATTAAAGAAAAAAAAAGACCTGATGATCTGTCACCTCCTCACCCACCTGTAAACAGGTGATGGACCAAACCCAGTGCAGTGGGTGGGGTAACCCTTCCAGCTCCTCCCAGGAAATGCCACGCAATGGGACAAGAGACCCCCAGGCTGATCCTGTACTGGAAGACGCAGGGTGGGGGCGTGTCTCTACTGTAGCCACGTAAAGTCCTTGCCATTCAGCTTCGCTTCTACATTCTTGAATGATCTCCATTTGCATCCTTTCCTCTTGAACAATCCTCTCTCAGCAAGAAAAAAAAGCAAAAAGCCCTGCCACTTGTGTCCACTCCAAACACAGATGACAAGAAATCTTGGAAACACAGCCTACAGAAACACTAAGCAAACTGTTCTCCCAACGAGCCTGCCGTCCTGACCTCTGTGAGCCAAGAGCTCCGCTTTATCACTTGGGAATGCGCAAATATTTACAGATGTCGAAAGAGATCCCACATCTGCCAGAGGGGGTCCCAGCATGGGAAGGGAGCCGAGAATTCATCTGGTCCACCTCACGTGTGCTAGAGGAGAACCCTTTGCAGGATCATCGGCAGAGGATCCCCCTGCCTCTCCTTAAACACCTCCAGCGATGAGAAGGAAGGTCCCCACCCTCTGAGCAATCTCCTTCCAGTGACCCGATCTTTGAGAAGTTCTGACATGGAGCCACAGTGGCCTCCTAGTGACTCTGCTCCGTTTTTGGATGGACCTCCAGGACCTCACTGCTTGAGTATCTTCTTTCCTGTGGGAATTTTTTCATGGTGGTCCCACATCAGCCTCCCTGTCTCTCTCTTCCACTATTTCTTTCTCCTCGGTTCTTTCATCCACTTCTTGGTGGACCTCATTTGTGGGCCTTTCACTACTAAGGTCACCCTCTCTCGCCCGGCTCACACATCCTAACTGGTCAGAAGCAAAACAAGTTTTCCAGGGATCTGTCAGATGTCAGAGAGTTGGCCAGACTCTACTCACTCTGACTTCACATTCATTTCTACCAAGGTTTATTCGGTATCAGGGGAACTGATTTTGAATTCTCACTCAATCACTTTCTAACTGTGTGACCTTAAGCAGGTTTCTTAACTTCTCTGAGCCTAGGGTGACCCTCCCCGCCTCCCCCCTCCCCCATTTATACCAGACTGTCCTGGTTTCAATATGCCAATTTCCATGTCCTGGGAGACCCCTCAGTCCCAGGCAAGCTGGGAGGTAGGTCACCCTATAAAGCCAATTTCCTCACTGGCAGATGAAGATAGCAATAACCTAGCTCACGGGTTGGCAGATAATAATAATAATCTCATTATTACTGAGATAATATATGTGAAAGATCCAGCATTATGCCTGGCCCATAGCAGAAACTCAGTTTGATGTCTCTTAATGTGAAAGCCCCCTTGATTCTGGGAAATCAGAAAGAAGTAGAGAGGCCTGAGAGTAGGTTTTCCGGGTGGTTCACTAGTAAAGAATCTAACGGCCAAGCAGGAGGCATGGATTCTATCCCTGAGTCGGGAAGATCCCCTGGAGAAGAAAATGGCAACCCACTCCAGTATTCTTGCCTGGAGAATCCCCATGGAGAGAGGAGCCTGGTGGGCTACAGTCCATGGGCTCGCTAAGAGTCAGACATGACTTAGTGACTAAACAACGACAGAGCCCTCAGATGAGGCCATGAGCAGCTTAACTGGAAAACAACTGAAAAACATGGGAACATGAACAGGGACATAATACAAAATCTCAGGTTCTCCGCAGTAAACATATATATATATATATATATATATCCTGCTGTGATTGAATCAGGCATGGTAATTGTTAACTTTGAGTGTGACTCCTGGTGACAAAGAAACAGCTAAATCTCATGCAATGCCCAGCTCAGTAGGGCAGGGTAGGGTGGAGTCTGCCGTGGAATAAGTGCCACACAAGTTATGACCCAGGCTTTCATGCTTTAAAGGTAAGCATTCAGCCATCTCGAGATGTTGGCAGCCACCCAGCGTGGCGGAGGGAAGGAGCAGTGAATAGAGGGTCCCAGGAGAGCCCAAGTCTTCAGTTCACTCCCTGGGTGACTGTGGACAGAGCGTGCTCTCGGTTCCGGTCCTGTTTCCTCATGTGTAAAATGCAGAAGAGAGAGCAGACAGGCTGTTGTCTGCTGGAGAAGCAGCAGAGTGGAGTGGTCAAGAGCATGGATCCAACACTCACTGGCTGTGTGAACTTGGGTAAGTGAGTGCGATGAACACACTGTCCGTGTCCTGAGTACCTGCTGAATATTAACTCTGTTACTACCCCTCCCAGGCCTGCCATTTAGCACCCCCGCCCCCATCACTAAGGGTTAATGCCGCCGTAGCCTGAGGATGTGTTCCTTTTCCCTCCCCAAACCGCCTCTTGCTCAGCTGGCTCATGTTGAACTTGAAACCGACTAAAACCTCCTGATCTTTTTTTATGTGAATTGCAGTCAAGCCAGGTCTCCCTCATCCCCTTCTTGTGCAATTGATTTTTGGAACCTGCATTCAAGACATTAGATTTATTGATGCTAACTTTCATCTGGTTGCTTTTGACCTAGCATTCTTAACTGTGGAGATCATCTTGAACCTTAATTCTCTCATCCCCTCCAGCTTTGAGTCATCTGCAAATTTGGTGCACATGCTTTCCATGTCTTCATCCAAATTGCTGGCTTAGAAAAGCTATTTATATGGATAAAAATAGAGATAGAGATATAGGCCGCTTTACAAGAGGGGACCTTGTGCGTAAGGCTGAGCACTGGGGTTTATCACGCGGGCAGCAGGGGGCTCACAGCCCTGAATCGACATTTAAACCTTTTCTGTACGCACCCCCTCGTACGCACTTGTATTTGCCCCTGGCTCCCGAATGTTCTCAGTGATGACAAGGGGAGTTCACTGCTCAGCCACCCTGACTGTGGTGTCCTCTAAACTAGCAAATCCCCTGGGCAGATCTGAATCCTTTCCCGTCTGCACCAGGTGAAGCTCCAGGGCCAAGTCTTGTCCTTCCCCCTTCTCACTGTTTCTTAAACTGAGACCACCCCCACCTTGGGGCCTCGCCAAATACCTGCTGTTAATCCAAGAAACCAATTCTTGCTCGCTCAGAGGAAGAGGTCATGGACCACAACGTCTTAATGTGCTTCCCGCTCAGATGTTTCCATTGTAACAGGGGCCTTCTGTGTCCGAACCGCAAGGCCGGAGCCGGGGTGGGTGTGCTATTAGCCACCTGTGGCCACGTGGGGCTCTGGCCTCAGTCCCAGGCCCCAAGGGCATCCCGTGTCACAGCAGACAGCGGCCGGCACTGCTCATAAGCATGACTGCAAGTCACCAGGGAAAGACTTGGGGCGCTCTGTTCAAGACAGAGAAAGGAGAAAAAAAATTCTAGGAGTAATTTACATCTAAAGTGGCTTAAATTACCGAGAAAAAGAAAAAAAAAGCCACTGATTATTTTTTTCCTCCAGACAAGACTCTCTGATGTTGTGTGAGCTAGGTGGTGGCTGGTGGCAGAACTTTCTAAAGCCCCAAGCTCCCTGCATGTCCAGACACATCTGCAGGCACCTGGCTGAGGACCCCTAGCCCCAAGAGAGTTAGCTGGCTCAGTGCACTCAATCCCTCTTTGATGTCCTCAGTACCAGAGCCTTCCCATTTTACCCACAATATTCCTTTATAGGAAAAGTTTGATGAAGACCATAAAGAGCAGTTGCTCTTTCCTGAGTGCCTGCCATGTGCCAGGCATTGTGCTAGACCTTGAAACCTCCCACCTTTAATCTCTTCAACCTTAGGAAGCAGATTGTTACTATTCCCATCTTATGGAAGAGTAAACTGAGGCCCACAGAGATAAACTGCCTATGGTCACAATAAATAGCAAGACTGGAATTTGAACTCTGTTCTCTCTTGATTACAAAGTTCATTGTTTCCAGGGATCTATTTCCGTAGCTTTCAAAGGACTCACTCTGTTAAATCTCTCTACTGACTCGAGAAGTCTTGAAGGAAGATAGAAGGCCAAGATTACAGAACTCTGCTGTTTGATGGGGGAGTGATGTGAGCAGGATCACAGGCTACTGGGAGCCAGGTAAGGCATACGACCCTGTTCTCTGGCTTGTAATTGGGAGAACTTGGTAATCCCAAGTGTGCTGTCCCTACGGTTTAGAGTCAGACCCATATTGCCCAGGAGAGGGGAGCCTTCTTTGCTTTGGGGAAAGTGGGACTAGAGGGTGGCCTTGGGAGGAGAGCTTCTGTAACTGTACTATATAAGCATATAGGGTCCAGGATGGCTCCAGCCTTCATTACCTGTGTACACTTGGGTAGATTCTTTTGCCTTCCTGAGTTACCACTTCCCATTTGCAATTGAGGATAATGATAGTGTTTTAGTGAAATATGAGTGTTAAGTGAGATAATTGACATAAAGCCATTTGCACAGTCCAAGAACACCTCAAGTGCCTACTACATGCTTGTTAATATCACTAGTATTTTTTCTTCCTCCAGCACTATCATGACCTACATTTGTAAGTGCTTTCATGAGTTGCTCATTGTGGAGGTATCCTTGTCTCCACTGCACAGACTGGGAGACTGAAGCCAAAGTGACCTGTCCAAGGAGACCCAGGAGCTCCTGGGCAGAGCCAGGCCTTGAGCCCCTGACACCACTGTCTTCTGTCCCCATCAGCCACTGCTCTGTCACCCTTCAAGTCCGGGTTTATATTTCCAGCACTTCTCAAACGTTACAGTGTGTGTTCCAGTCACTGGGGATCTTGTTAACCTGCAGGTTCTGACTCAGGAGAGCTGGGTGGCCTGAGGCCCTGCATTTCTGTCTGTCCTCCAGGTGATATAGATGCTGTTGGTCCAGGAACCTCACTTGGCATAGGAAGGGTTGTTCCATTCAGCAGGTAGGGAACCCTGGCACAGACTTGGAGAAATGAACAGCCAGTCCTGGGGTCCCTGGGCTGGGAGCTGCTTCTAGGTGTCACCCCCCACAGGAAGGGCCTGCGAGCCCACTCATGTTTCCAAAATGGCTCCTTCAAGGATGCTTCTAAGGGGGGATGGGATGTGTGCGCTGCCTCCCAGCGGGTACCTGGGCCAGGACTGCCCTGCTCACGCTCTCCTTTTGCTTCCTTCTGGCTGTTCCTGTCAGAGCCTGACAGTTACAGCAAAGCATTCTTACTCTCCTACTGCCAGCCTATGCCACCCAACCGGGCGCCTGCAGAGAGGGAGCTGACATTTGTCTTAATTGGAGTTACCCATGTAAATCCCGCCTGTCCTCTCCCTGCGCCCTTGGCCTTTGATGGGCGAGGGGGCTCTGAACAGAGCGAGAGACTCATAATCTCCCCGGGGATACACGATGTTATTAATGCAGGCACTGGAAGGAAATGTTCCATCTCGTCAGTGGGGAGAGTGAGCTGGAGGTAAGTGGAAAAAAAAATGGGAAAGAGAACACCGGCAGCAGAGGCGAGCAGAGCGGCAACAGCCCTGGGCATCTCGTCAGACCTCCAGGCCCGAAAGCGTCTCGCCCCCGCCTCCCCTCAGTCTTTCAAAAACAGCCTCTGACCAGGAGCTTTTCCAACTCGGCTACATAAGAGTCACCTGAGAGCTATAACCATCACTGACATCTGGCTCCCATCCCCAGAGATCTTTATTTCATTGGCCCGCGGTCTGGCCCGTGGACCTCGGGTTTTTACAGCCTACAAGTAGTTCTGAGGAGCGGCTGGGCTGGAGAACTTCTGGTCTAATCTTTGCTTCTCAAGGAAGCCTCCCCTGATTTGTGCAGGCCCACTCAAGGGCCCAGCAGAAACAGGGCATGTTGTCTCATGCCCTAGCCAGCCCTGCTGTATCCACACAACTGGATGGGAGTAGGGGACAAATTTCCCTCAAACCAGTGTCGTGTGGTTGGAGAACACACAAAAGGGTATAAGGTGTGCCTTCTCATTTCTTTAAGCCTAACGCCCAAGTGAGCAAGAATTTGCAGCTGCTAAATAGCCACTAAGTCAATTCACTTGGTCATTTAACCTAGGATGGAACACCTAGGATGGGCACAGAGCTACAGGAGATTCAAAGACACATATGATGCAGACTCTGCTCTTATCTAACTACTGCTAGATAAATAACGGGCCTGCGTGCTTAGTCACTCAGGCATCTTACTCTTTGTGACCCCATGGACTGTAGCCTGCCATGTTCCTCTGTCCATGCGATTCTCCAGTCAAAAACACTGGAGTGGGTAGCCACTCCAGGGGATCTTCCCAACCCATCGATCGAACCCAGGTTTCCTACATTGCAGGCAGATTCTTTACCATTTGAGCCACCAAGGAAGTCCAAGGATATTGGAGTGAGTAGCCATTCCCTTCTCCAGGGGATCTTTCCAACCCAGGGGTAGAATCTGGCTCTCCTGCATTGCAGGTGGATTCTTTACCATCTGAGCCATCAGGGAAGCCCAAGGCCACATAAGGATAGGTTAATCAAGACCATATATAACAACAACAAAAACGAACTCTGGAGGTGACAGGTGGTGGTGTAGAAAAATGCAGAGGTAATGAAAATGGACCAACGCTTAGATGTGTCAGGCAGGTTCCCAGCAGACTCGTCTGTGTGTGCTGTGTCAGTCAAGGGTGATGACAGCTCTGTAAAGGAGATGGTATTATGCCCATTTTACAGGTGCAAAAACTGAGACTCAAAGTCAGTGGTTTTCTCACGGACTCATTACTAGTGCATGTTGAAATCTAACTCCAAAAGGGAAGAGAGCACATCGTCTATGAGAAGATGAAGTGTGATTATGGCTGGAGGGAGCTGAGAGAAGCTTAAGGAGGACCCAGGAGCTCAACACACAAACACAACACCACCACCGAGTTTCCTCATGGAGGAGGAGCACACAGGAGGGCTACTAGGGAAGCTGAGGGAGGAGGGCTTCTGCAGGGGATAGACGTTCAGAGTCAGGGAGGGTGAAGGCATGGTGAAGAACACGTGACAGTGTGGGAGACTTCTACGCTGGGTACTTACTATCAACACAGGCATGGATCACAGTGGTCTGGCCACTTTGAGAAGGTTGGCCCTGGCCCAGTATATTTGGCTGGCATGATGGCAGAGAACAGCTTCTGCAGGCCCAGGGCCTGGCTGAGGGTGGATGTACCAGCCATTCAAGTGATACCCTGGGCAGGCTGGATGTGGTGGGCACGGAGCCAGGGACCTGTTTTTCCTGACACTGATGTCTGCTTGTCACTAGTTGGTTGTAATGGTCAGAGTTTCTGAAAGTCTGCTATGGGCAGGCCTGGGCCCAGGTGATTTATCTCTGTCTTGGAAGAAATCATTTCTGGGAAGTTGGGAGAACAGAACTAGTCTTCAGAGAGCAGGCTGGTGGTGGATATGGTGGTGGTGGAGGTGCAGATGGTGGATTGGATGGTCATGGTGGTACAATTGGCAGTCATGATGAAGGTAATGATATTGGTATAATGATGGTGATGATGATGGTCTTGGTTCTGCTTGGATGACTTGTGCCCAGATGGCTTCTTGCTCTAGTCCTTCTCCTGAATCACACATTCAGCTCCCTCATTGTCATCCTCTCTTGTGTCTTACAGGCCTGTCACACTCCCAGTGCCCACATCAAATCCCTTTATCTTCTCTTGTTTTCCTCTGCACAGCCTGTTCTCCCTTCTGTACACCCCTGGCTTGGGGGACAGCCCCACTAGCCAGCCAGCCAGCAGAGCTGAATGCCCAAGAGTCAGTCTAGACTCCTCAACCTCTCTCATCCCCTCCACCCAGGTAATTACCAAGTCCTGATGATTTGGGCCCATAGATCTTGTGAGGTCTTCCAAGTTGGCTCAATGGTAAAGAATCTGCCTGCCAATGCAGGAGATGCAAGAAATGCGGGTTCAATACCTGGATAGGGAAGATGCCCTGGAGAAGGAAATGGCAACCCACTCCAGTATTCTTGCCGAGAAAATGCCATAGACAGAGGACCCTGGAGAGTATTAGTCTGTGGGGTCACAAAAGAGTTGGACATGACTTAGTGACTAAGCAACACCAACATATCTCTAGAAGCTGATAGTCTCCTCTCCACCTCCCCTGCTCCTGCCCTACTTGAGGCCACATCACCCTTACCCTGGTATGTGGGACCAGCATGCTGACAGATCTCTGGGCTCCAGCTGGCCTATCTCTGGGCCACCTTTCATGTTGCTGCCACAGGGGACCTGCCCTCAGGAAGAAGCAACCATGCTTCTTCCCAGGGGAAAACCATCTCTGGATCACAGAGAAGAGTAGGGCATAGATGGCATGCTTGAGCCAGGCACCTCCAGCCACATAGCTCCAACCCCAAGACACTACAGCTCTCTTCTCCTGCCCTGCGGATTCGTGTCTCTTTTCTTTGCTCATCCTAGTCCTTCTGTTTGAACACTTTCTTCTTATTCTCTGAATAGTGCAGTCTTTCCCAGCTCCTACGAAGTTCTCTAATCCCCTCCCCAGTGGGCAGAGTTGGTCTCTCCCTTTGCTGTGAATTCATGTATACCCTGCATGCTCACTGTCTCCTCTACTGTGCCATGAGCTTTTCCAGGGAAAAGGACCTGCTTTTCCCATTCCTGAATTCAGAGGATCTAGCACAGACTCGGTGCTTCCTAAATTAGAGACTAGAAATGATCATCTGTATTGCCTGAAACTATGCAGAGAACTGTATCTCCCTGCATTTCTGCATCTCATTCAGTTCCCATTATCTTCATGCGGGCTTGCAGCTGACATTTGTAATGTTTTACTGATGGGAGCACTGAGAACCAGAGAGAGAGAAAAAAAAAAAAAACACAGTAAAATGACCCACTTGAGGTTGCCCAGGAAGGTAGCAACCAAGTCAGTTGAGGTCTAGGTGTCTTGACTCCTATGTGGGAAATGTGTTGATTTCGCACCAAAAAGCTCATTTCCTTTCTCTCTGAGAGATTCTTGTGGCTGAGAAGTAACTCACGCATACAGGACTTGCCCACAATCAGCAAACAGACACCTGCATCTGGGGAGAGAGCAGCAGCCTCAGATTCCCAGGTAATGGTAGAGTTAGATGGTAGAAGACATAAACGCATAAAGATGTGGAGCATAAGAGAAGAGACAAAAGTCACGAAATTTTGGAGGCTGGAAAGCAAGTGGACAAGTGGCAACCACCTTAGTAGGAAAATATCAAGATCTCTAAAATGGGACTGGGAAAACCTGAAACCCACCCTGGTTTACACAGCTGCTGCTGCTAAGTCGCTTCAGTCGTGTCCGACTCCATGCGACCCCATAGACGGCAGCCCACTAGGCTCCCCCATCCCTGGGATTCTCCAGGCAAGAACACTGGAGTGGGTTGCCGTTTCCTTCTCCAGTGCATGAAAGCAAAAAGTGAGAGTGAAGTCGCTCAGTTGTGTCTGACTCTTCGTGACCCCATGGACTGCAGCTCACCAGGCTCCTCCGTCCATGGGATTTTCCAGGCAAGAGTACTAGAGTAGGGTGCCATTGCCTTCTCTGCTGGTTTACACAGCAGAACCCTCAAAAGTCTTAGGAACTGGAAGCATCATGTTCTTCTGGAAGTGAGTGAAGGGAGTGGGCAAAAATATGAATTTCAGAGTGAAAGTAATTCACTCACAGGCAATAAGGACCCTACATCTTTGAATCTGCTCCTTATGGCTAGGCAAGTGTCCATTTCTTCCTGTGACCATAGCCTGGAGATAAGACAGAATCTCTGTACTGAGATGAGGGTTAGGAGGCACAGCTGAGAGTGGAGGTCTGAAAACAAGCAGCTACCCCTAGTAAACTGCATCTCAATGTACACCGTCCAGGCAAGATACTGGGAGCCTCTTCCCTGAGGAAAATGAATAACCCAGGAAGAAAGACCCATAGGGCTGAACATTTAGTCCTACACACTTTGGTGAGGAAACTCCTGAAAGATGTAAGTACCAACAAAAGTGGGAGTTGGATTTGAATTAAGAAAGAGGAAGACATGAAGTAGTGGGAGGCAAAGGGAATCCCCCTAATGGTGACTATGGGAGAGCTCAGGATTGCAGCCATGACCCAGACCGAGACGATGACCAATCCCAACTGGGGAGAACCCCATGAAACACACTTGTTCATGGAAATGAAACTGGTGGGAAAATGGTGTACATCCATGTATCTGACTCTTGTTAGACAACTGGTGGCCATTCGGAGCACCCATCGAATTAATAAATTAATAGGTAACTGTGGAAACAACCAGGGAAAACAAAAGCAATGATCAGCTCCAAAGAAAACAAAAGGTGTCAGGAAAAGGAAGTGGATTCTAGTTTACTACTTGAATCAGCTCTGAGAAGTAGCTGTGATTTAGTCATAATAGTGTCACTACTGACGATGGATCTAAGCAAATTAACTGCATGACTGTATTAGGAGGATGGAGGCTAGGATGTGTGAATATGTATACTGATTGTATGTGTGTGAGGGGAAGAGCTAAAACCCACTCTTCCATGAAGGAAAGTCAATTAACAATGGCTGAAATAGAAGCATCAAGACATAGCGATAGAAAGCATGTTCTATAGAGATACAGAAGTAAGTATTGAATGAATCTATTTTAAAAAGTTGTGAATTTATGATTGCTGGAATAAGGATGGGGGACGGGATCCTTGGGGAGTTTGGGATGGACATGTACACACTGCTATATTTAAAATGGATAATCAACAAGGACCTACCATAGCACAGGGAGCTTTGCTCAGTGTTATGTGGCAGCCTGGATAGGAGCGGAGTCTGGAGGAGAATGGATACATGTATGTGTATGGCTGAGTCCCTTTGCTGTTCACCTGAGACTATCACGACATTATTAATCAGTTATACTCCAATACAAAATAAAAAGTTATTTTAAAAAAAAGTTGCAAGTACTTGTGTATGAGGGAGTGAGGCTGAGGAATGCTAGTCTCCTTAACACATCTTGTGGAACTAGCTAACTTTTAAACTATGTGACTGTATCACTTTATTTTTAAAGATAAATCCTGAACAAAACTACAACAAAAAGAACACAGTTGTCAGAATCATAAACCACCACCAAAACCAAATTAAGTCATCTTCCTGAGCCTCAGTTTCCTCATCTGTAAAATGGGGTAAAACCATGTACCACACACAAGAGCAGTGAAGATAAAATGACATGAATCTGAAGGGCTAAGCGTTAGTGTGTCCTCAGTCAATGTTTGTTGTGCATCAGTCAAATAGGACAATTGCCTGCTTTCTCTTTTTTGCATAACAAACACCCCCTTTCACTCTTTTCCTGTCAAAGGTAGTTTTCATTATTATCTTTTTTTGTTGTCGTTTATCTTACCTTTGTCATTAATGGTCCCTCCCGCCCGCCTTTCTCAGATTAAGGCAGGAAGTGGAAATTCACACATTCATAATCAGGAGTGGGGTGCAGGGTAACTCAGTCTTTCTTCTGCAAACCTCGTAAACACACAGAATAAGGTGCCTCTTATTCTGGTGCCTAATCCTTTGCCTCCCAACCCTAAGTCCACAGAGCTCTTCCTGCCAGCCTCCCAGTTCCCTCTCAGTTGGTTATCTCCTTCCCTCTTGCTTAACCAAGAGGAGCCCTTCTTTCCTTCCTTCCTTCTCTGCCCTCGTAGATCATTGCACCCTCACTACAGTCCTCAAGGTGGGAGGCCTGAGCCTGCAAGGGTGATCTGGCTGAAGGGCTCCTGGGAAAGGGCTGTGATTTCCAGAATGTCAGCAAACCATGTCTCCTTCCTGATTCCTTACCCACACCCCAGCCACACACTGACAGCTGCTCCCTGGCATCCCTATCCCTGGTGCCTAAGTAGACAACAAAGTCGTCGCTCGCCTCTCCAACTGCCCCGTTCCCTGTGTTTTTTCATTCTGTTTGTGACAGCTAGAAGACTGTGATGTGGGTTCAATGAAAGATGGAATACTGCAGAGGTGGGGCTGGTCTGGGGAGGAGGGTGACCATAGTTGTACTCATGATGGGTTTGAGGTATAGATAGATTTTGACTAGACAGTTGGATGCAATGGTCTGGAGTTCATGGTAGAGACCCGAGAGGCTTCAGACTGAAGAAACTAACAGGAAGCTTGAATAGAGATCAGATAATCACCAGAAAGGGATGCGAAGAGTTGAGGACAGTGAGCTGGGGGATGACCCTTGGAGATGCATCATGTCAGAGGTGGGTACAGAGAGGAACCTGAGGGGGACCTCAACAGAGGGTCCCGCGGCAACAGCAGGAAAAGTCGTGCAAGGGTTCAGCCTTGAGAGCCAGGCTGGAAGAAAAGCGCAAGAGGGGAAGTGGTCAGCCTTCTAGAATGCTGCAGGGAGGCCAGGTGAGAGAGTTAAAGCCTGTCAGGGGCACAGAGGCCACGGTGACCTTGACAAGGGAAGTCCCTGGGGTGTGGGTGGCGGGGAGCCAGACCGCAGGGACTGAAACAGTGACAGGGAGGCGAGGAGGTAGAGACACGGAAAATAAACAACACTTCCAAGAAAGGCTGCTGAGAAAGAGAGTGTTGGGCTGATGGCCCAGGGAGGCTTCCGCACTGCCGGGAGGAGCCAGAGGAAGTGTGTGTGAAGTGGTGGAGACCTTCCCGGGGCCCTGGTGCGGCCCTGGGTGCAGGGAGAGGCATCTGGCGTGGGGCAAGGTTCGCACTTTCCCTCAGCAAGATGAACCATGGAACGGATGGGCCCAAGGGAGAGGCCCTCAGGAAGGGCCAGGACCCAGGAGGAACTCCCTCCCACGAGCCAATCCAGCTCAGTTTTTCCAGCGGCTTCTCCAAGCACCTAGCCCTCCCTCCCTCCCTAGTACAGAGCTGAATGCTTCACGTTCATTATTTCCTGTCCTCCCAGAGTCTTCGGGAAGTAGGCACTACCAAACTTACTTTGCCTGTGAGAAAACTGAGCCTGAGAAATGTTAACTGACCTTGTCCAAGGTCACAGGACAGGGGAGGGCCTTCAGAGATGCCAACCCAATTCCAAGGGATTCCACAAAGCACTTGCCCCACCGTGCTCTCTGGCCTCCTAGCCCTGCTGCCATGAACTACCTGAACTTGATGTACTTGAACTACTCAAGGTCGTCTGTGTGAGCTCTTCTACTCTGATCACCCGTGGCTCTTTTCCCGCCCACAGGAGCAGACTCATCCTTCCAGCTCCCGCCCATCTCCCCTGACCAATCTTCCTCACCTTGGTGGTCCCACACCATCCATGTCTTTTCCGTGCCGTTGACTGCACTGTGTTGAAATGATCTGTTTTGTTCTCTGCTCTTGGACACTAGACTGAGCCCTTCATGGGCAAGGACCCTGCCTATGTCTTATATATTCATAGCTCTTGACAAATGCCAGCAAGCACATGGTAGGTCTAAAGAAAACAACTTTCAAACACCTTGAAAACTTTCTTTTAAAGGTCAATAAGGGCAAGTTGAACACTAAAATAAGTAATAAGGGAGAAATATTTGCAAACACCTATCTGACAAAGGACTCCTACTCAGATATAACAAATTGTCGAAACTCAACAGTCGGTCCCTGGAGAAGGAAATGGCAACCCGCTCCAGTATTCTTGCCTGGAAAATCCCACGGACAGAGGAGCCTGGTGGGCTACAGTCCATGGGGTCGCAAAGAGTCGGACATGACTGAGTGACTTCACTTTCATTTTCAACAGTAAGTAACGAAACAATCCAAGTACAAGGTGGGCAAAAGACGTGAAGAGACATCGCACCAACAAGGAGGCGTGGATGGCAAATAAGCACATGAAGAGACGTTAGACATCACTGAAATGAAATGAAATGTTCATCTCTCAGTTGTGTCCGACTCTTTGCAACTCCATGGAATGTAGTCCACCAGGCTCCTCTGTCCAGGGAATTCTCCAGGCAAGAATACTGGAATGGGTTGCCATTCCCTTCTCCAGGAGATCTTTCCAACCCAGGGATTGAACCCAGGTCTCCTGCATTGCTGGCTGACTATCGTTGAACCACCAGGGAAGTAGCATTAGCCATTAAGGAAATGCAAATTAATTAGGAGTTTGGGATTAAAATATGCACAATACTATATATAAAGTAGATAACCAACACGGACCTACTCTATGGCATAGCAAACTATACTCAATATCTTATAATAACCTGTAATGGAAAATAATCTGAAAAAGAATATATATCCATATACATGTATTACTGAATCACTTTGCTGTATACCTGAAACTAACACAATATTGTAAATAAGCTATATTTCAGTAAAAATTTTAAAAATAATAAGGAAATACAAATTAAGGTCACAGTGAGATTATCACTACACAGTTAGGAGAATGGCTAAAACTTTTTTTAAAAGGCCACAATACTAATGTCGAGAATACAGAGAAACAGGAGCACTCATACACTGCTGATGGAAACAAAGATAGCATAGCCACTGTGGAAAAGTTTGGTGGTTTCTTCCAAATCTAAACATACACTGACCATACAACCTAGCAATTACACTTCTGGGAACTTGGCCCAGAGAAAGGAAAACATGTCCGTACAAAAACCTGTACTGTACATGACTTCACAGCAGCTGTATTTGTAATAGCCCCAAATTGGAAACAACCAAATATCTTCAAAAGGTGAATGGCTAAACAAACTTGGTAACTCCATACCATGGAACACTACCCAGCAATAAAAGTGAATGAGATTTTGAGACACATAACTTGAATGAACCTCAAGGATGTTATGCTGAGCAAAAAATCCTGTCTCCAAAGGTCACACTCTGAGTTATTTCATTTATGTAATGTTCTTGAAGTGATATAAGTACAGAGATGGAGAACAAATGGATAATTGCCATGAGCAGGGGATGGTTGGGGAGACAGAGAGGCCTGAGTGTAGAAGAAGAGCCCAGGCAGATCTTCGAGATGGTCAAGCTGTATCTTGACTGCAGTGGTTCCATGAATGCACACACATGATAAAATGACACAATTATGCACACATATTGCACCAATGCAGTTCTCTGGCTTTAACCTTGCACTACAGTTGTGTAAGACACAACCATTGAAAGAAACTGAACAAAGGGTACACGAGACCTTATATGCTGTCTTTGCAACTTCCTGGGAGTCTAGAATTATTTCAAGATAAAATGTTAATTTACTAATTAATTATAGTAATATATTTTAACCCACAGTAAAGGAGGAACCTCTGACTCTATACTGATATAGATAAATGACTGAATAAATCAGAGAGAAGAAAAAAACTCTTATTTAAAAAAGGATTCCACCTAATAGAAGGAATGTCCTTCTATTCTATTCCTTCTTCCACCTGTAGAAGGAATGTTGGAATTAGACAATCACCTTTCCCATGGACGGAGGAGCCTGGTAGGCTGCAGTCCATGTGGTCGCTAAGAGTCGGACACGACTGAGCGACTTCACTTTCACTTTCATGCAGGCAACCCACTCCAGTGTTCTAGCCTGGAGAATCCCAGGGACGGGGGAGCCTGGTGGGCTGCCGTCTATGGGGTCGCACAGAGTCAGACACGACTGAAGCGACTTAGCAGCAGTAGCAGCAGCAGGATGATAGCTGTTTTAGGCAAGAAACATCAATGGATGCTAAACTTGTGGGCAAATGTATCATGAGAAGCAAAACACTTACGTAGTCTCATAATAGCTTCTCATATGATACCATTTTACAAAGGGAAAGAGAATAACTTTGCGCTGGAGAAAACTGGCAGACACCACCTCTTGGGGACCAAGGATAACTTCACCAGTGAGGGAACGAATCATCGTGTCCTTCCTGAGATGACGCCCCGGGAAGGAGAGCATCATTTCTGTGGCAGCCCGCCAATGTTGAGTAACCCAAATCTCATCAAGAGGAATCATCGGACAAGCCCATATCAAGGGGCATCTGAAAAATAACTGGCTGATTCTCTTAAAAATGTTAGGTCATGAAAATTTTTTTTAAAAGCTGAGAAACAGTTTCCAATTAAAGGAGATTAAAGTAATTCAGCAACCAAAGGCACATGGGACCCTGCATTGGAGCCTGGATAGGAAAAGGATATTAGTGGGTCAGCTGGTCTAAATAAGGTCTGCAGATGAAATACTACTGTAGAATGGCTAATTTCCTGATTTTTGATAACTATACCATGATTGTAAAATAGAAAGACTGGGTAAACACATGCTGAACTACTTAGAGGCAAAAGTCTCTAAATTTACTCTCAGATGCTTCATTAAAGTTATATATGTACACATACATATGTAGCTCAGACCTGAGAGTCGAGAAGCTAGAGGTCTGATTTTCACTCTGCTTTAAACTAGCTGGGTATCCATGAATGAATCCTAAATGACTCTAGAGCTCAACTTCCTTATCCATCAAGTGGGGCCAAAAACTCTTGCTTTCTTCTCTCTGAATTGGCTTAGGAGGACACAAGGGACAGAGAGCTTCTCTGGAAAACAAAACAAAACAAAACCTTGTACTTTGGACCTTCAGTAGCTCTGCAATGGGAAAATAGAAATCCCACATATATGAGATAAGAGGTCTTTGGCTGTCCTATCAAATGGATGAACCATCCATCCATCCATTCATCCTTCCTTTCTTTCTTCTACCCATCCATCCATCTATTCACTAATTCTTTCTTCCATCATTCCATTTATTCACCCAGTCACCCTTCTATCCTTCCTTCTATCCATCCATCTATAGAGCCAGCCAGCCAGCCAGCCAGCTAGCCAACATCCACCCATCCATTTGTCCGACATCTATCCACCTATTTGTTTATTTAGCATCCATCCATTTATCCTTTTATTCTTTCATTCTTGTATTCAGCCAGCCACCAGCTGACATCCATTTATCCATACATACTTAATTCTTAAAGAGACCACCTGACTTGCCTCTTGAGAAATATGTATGCAGGTCAGAAAGCAAGAGTTAGAACTGGACATGACAACAGACTGGTTTCAAATAGGGAAAGGAGTATGTCAAGGCTGTATATTGTCACCCTGCTTATTTAACTTATATGCAGAGTACATCATATGAAATGCCAGGCTGGATGAAGCACAAGCTGGAATCAAGATTTCTGGGAGAAATATCAATAACCTCAGATTTGCAGATGACACCACCCTTATGGCAGAAAGTGAAGAAGAAAGAGCCTCTTGATGAAAGTGAAAGAGGAGAGTGGAAAAGTTGGCTTAAAGCTCAACATTCAGAAAACTAAGATCATGGCATCTGATCCCATCACTTCATGGCAAATAGATGGGGAAACAGAGGAAACTATGACAAATTTTATTTTGGGGGGCTCCAAAATCACTGCAGATGGTGACTGCAGCCATGAAATTAAAAGATACTTGCGCCTTGGGAAAAAAGTTATGACCAACCTAGACAGCATATCAAGAAACAGAGACATTGCTTTACCAACCAAGGTCCATCTAGTCAAAGCTATGGTTTTCCAGTAGTCATGTATGGATGTGAGAGTTGGACTATAAGGAAAGCTGAGCACAGAAGAATTGATGCTTTTGAACTGTGGTGTTGGAGAAGACTCTTGATAGTCCCCTGGATTGTAAAGGGATCTAACCAGTCCATCCTAAAGGAAATCAGTCCTGAATATTCATTGAAATGACTGATGGTGAAACTGAAACTCCAATACTTTGGCCACCTGATGCAAAGTACTGACTCATTTAAAAAGACCCTGATGCTGGGAAAAATTGAAGGTGGGAGGAGAAGGGGACAACAGAGGATGAGATGGTTGGATGGCATCACTGACTCAATGGACATGAGTTTGAGTAAACTCCAGGAGTTGGTTATGGACAGGGAGGCCTGACATGCTGCAGTCCATGGGGTCTCAAAGAGTCGGACATGACTGAGCGACTGAACTGAACTGACATACATCATCCATCCAATATCCATTCATCCATCCCTCTGTCCATCTTTTTTCTCATTCACCAAACAGCATGTTTGCTCAGACAGTGAGCTAGATTCTGAAGTGTAAGCAACTGAAACCAAATCACAGTGACAGCTCACAGTCAAGAATGGAGTATGTAAATAAAACAAAGCACTAAATCTGTTATACAGAGCACACAAGGTGCTATCGGAACTTGAAGGTGAAGGTTGAATGGGGATACAGCACTACTATATTCGATGATGTAGAAAGGCAAGCTGGAGGGGACAGCAAAAGAATATGTTACAGACCAAGGGAGCAGTGGCTCCATGGATAAAGCAACAATGAGACCTGGAGGGTGGGGTAGGCCCAGGTGGAGAGGAGACTCTGACAGGGGTGGCTGAGCTGGTAAAACAGCCAGAGTAGAGCAGACACGACCTTGGGGATAGCCAAAGGCAAGCTGTGTCTGACGTCCTGGTCAGCTCTCTGCCCCTGGAGGAGCTCGGCTTGGCTGCAAACCCTCCTGGCAAGCCAGAGTAGAACTGCTCAGTCCTTGTTGTGTCTGGAACGATTGGAGACTCAGACTGCTCAGCTCCAAGTGGGAACATGGAGTTGGCAGGGAAGCGGCCCAGGCCACCAGGTCAGGGCTGAGGTGGGGCTGGCAGCTGCCAGGAATCTGGGTGGCCTGCATGGAATTCTTGGTGGTTCCCTGGCTGGGGAAAGCTGCCCATGCTCAGTTGGCTGCCTGTGGCCGGTCAGGGCCACGCCCCAGGAAACTGAATGTTGGCTCAGTGTCTCAGCAGCTTCCTAGATGTGTTAGAGAGAGAGAGCAAGTCACCTCACTTCCCTGAGGCTTGGTCCCCAGATCTTTTACAATGGAAGGAGTGAGATAGGACATCCTGCGGGCTCTTCTCGGCTCTGGAATTCTAGCTCTGGGACCCGCTGTCATGGACAAGCATGCTTTGTGCTGAGTGTTTTCCTGTAGAGATGGTCCAGCTGCTGGATGTCCCACCATTAGAGGATCTGACTCCTTTGGGGGTTCCCAGATGTCCTTGGGGATGGCGAAACCTTAAGCCACGAGCCTTGACCCATCGGTTCTGTTCTATACCTGGCCTTTCCATGGCACTGCTCCCCCAGCCCCATGCAACTTTGGTATGAGATGCTGAGAAGACCTGAAGCTGGCAGCTGGGAGCAGGCCACAGAAGGACTGGGATTTGCTTGGACAAAAGCTCCTGGGGGAATACAAAGAAATGCCCAAGATCTGAGAGGTGAGAGCTCTGAGCAGGGGAGGAGGGCACCTAAGGTAAGGCTTAGGTGAATGAACTCTGCTCATCACACAGTTGTGCCAGCCTGGGGCCTGGGGACGCTGCTCTGGAAATTTCAGCTTGATGTCCTGGAATTTATTTTTAAAAACCTAGCTACCTGCTGAGACAGCAAAGGAAAGTTCCGCAAATCCTCAGTTGGTAGCTAATGAAACACGCACTGTGATCACCCGCCTGTCTCCCCGCCTGCAGGGCCTCCTGTCTGTCACCTCGTCACCACTTCATCTTCCGGCCACGGGCCTCTCACCACTGAGCCAGCCACCCTGCAAGGGGGCCCCAGAGGTACTACCCAGTTATAGCTGGTTTCCATCTGAATATGCCTGCCGGGCTTCCTGTTGGGCCCAGAGATGTGGGCTTCCTTCTCACCTCCTCCATCTCCCAGCTTTCTCCAGGCAAGGCCTCAGCAGCTGTTTATACCACCAGCCAATGATGCATTGGGTCTCCGAACAGATCTTCGTGTGCACGCCTGGGCCCTGCCTATGCTGCCACCACCCCATTCCTGAGAAGCAGACTTCAGTTACAGTAAAGACAGTGCTCCCTGATGATTAGGGAGCACTCACTGTGATCAGGCAGCACCTGAGTCTTTCCTATGAACTGTCCCTGGGAAGCTGCCAGCATGCTCGGTCTGTGCCATGCTCAGAGAGAGTGGGCTAGACAGAAGGAGGAGGGGAGAGTGACCCTTGAGGAGCTACATGTCCATGTGGCTCTTGAGGAGCCAAGATCAAGATGATGGGAGCTGAATGGGTCCAGGATTGTGCCAGGCCATGGGCCAGGGTTGTGCTTACAGGGGTGCCCCTGTAGAAATGCCTCCAGGGGCATTTGGAAAGATCAGAGAGAAGAGTCAGACCTGAGAGTTAAGACATTAGACATTAGACATAAGAATCCTCTGAGTCCAGATTCTAGCCACCTCCTTGCTGTAAGGTCTTTCTTATAAAATGGAGATAAAACAAGACCAACCCAATGTGCATGAGGACTAAGTAAATAATCCTTGCTACAAGCTTAGCATAAATTGTTGCTGTTGTTCAGTCACTAAGTCAGGTCCAACTTTGCAACCCCATGAACTTCAGCACACCAGGCTTCCCTGTCCTTCACCATCTCCCAGAGTTTGCTCAAACTCAGTCCATTGAGTCGATGATGCTATCCAACCATCTCATCCTCTGTCATCCGCTTCTCCTCCTGCCTTCAGTCTTTCCCAGCATCAGGGTCTCTTCCAATGAGTTGACTCTTCGCATTAGGTAGCCAGAGTATTGGAGCTTCAGTTTAGCATCAGACCTTCCAATGAATATTCAGGGTTGATTTCCTTTAGGATTGACTGGTTTGATCTCCTTGCTGTCCAAGGGACTCTCAAGAATCTTCTCCAGCACCACAGCTCAAAAGCATCAATTCTTCAGTGCTCAGCCTTCTTCATGGTCCAACTCTCACATCTGTACATGACTACTGGGGAAAAAACCATGGCTTTGACTATACAGACCTTTGCAACATAGCAATGTATCTTTAATATGCTTTTTAATATGCTGTCTAGGTTTGTAATAGCTTTTCTTCCAAGGAGCAAGTGTCTTAACTTTGTGGCTGCAGTCACTGTCTGCAGTGATTTAGGAAACTAAGAAAATAAAATCTGTTGCTGTTTCCACCTTTCCCCCATCTATTTGCCATAAAGTGATGGGACTGGATGCCATGATCTTAATTTTCAAATGTTGAGTTTTAAGCCAACTTTTTCATTCTCCCTTTCACCTTCATCAAGAGGTTCTTTAGTTCCTCTTCATTTTCTGCCATTCGAGTGGTATCGTCTGCATATCTGAAATTGTTGATATTTCTCCAGGCAATCTTGATTCCAGCTTGTGATTAATCCATCCCAGTACTTTGCATGATGTACTCTGCATAAAAGTTAAATAAACAGTATGACAATATACAACCTTGTTGAATTCCTTTCCCAATTTTGAACCAGTCTGTTGTTCCATGTCTGGCTCTAACTGTTGTTTCTTGACCTGCATACAGGTTTCTCAGGAGATAGGTAATGTGGTCTGGTATTCCCATCTCTTTAAGAATTTTCCATAGTTTATGGTTATCCACATAGTCAAAGACTTTAGCTTAGTCAATGAAGCAGAAGTAGTAGTCAAAGAAGTAATTTTAAAAAATCAAAAATCAAAGTTTAGAAAAAATTCTGAACATTTCTACAGAGACCAGAACATTGACTTACAAGGAATCAGAACATGTGTCTTTGACTGACAGTGAAGCAGGATCAGACTGATGGTGTAATTCTCATCAGTTTCAATAGAAGACAGAAGAATAATAGCTTACTATTGATGCTTGGCTTCCCTGGTGGCTCAGTGGTAAAGAATCCGCTTGCCAAAGTAGGAGATGCAGGTTTGATCCCTAGGTCAGGAAGGTCCCCCAGAGAAGGAAATGGCGTCTTGCCTAGGAAATTCCATGGACAGAGAAGCCAGGCAGGTATAGTCCATGGGGCTTGTAAAAGAGCTGGACATGACTTAAAGACTAGACAACAACAAAATTTATGTTTGCTATGTGCAGGCACTATTTTGAGCACTTTTCATGCATAAATTAATCTTCATCACAACTCCATAAATTAGCACTTTTTTTTTTATCTCTGTTTATAGATGAGAAAACTGAGGCACAGAGAGGTTCAGTGACTTGTTGGGTCCAGTAGATTGTAAAGTTTTTATTTGACACTGGTTGCCTCATGCCAGAGACTGTTTTTAATCTTTTTGCTAATATTCTGTAAGTGCTAAGTATAAATGGCTTTGAACCTGGAATTCTATACCCAGCCAAACTATTAGTCAAGAGTGAAGGCCAAAAAACCCTCATTCTCAGATACTCAAGGACTCAGAAATTACCTCCCATGCTGCCTTTCTGAGAAGTTATTTGAACATGTATTTCAGCAAAACAACTTGAAAACTGTGAAGGATAAAAACTAGTAGCATTAATCCAGCAATCTAATATAAAAGAATTCCAGGGTGACTGGTAGGCAGCCAGCCCATGAAACACTCAGAACGGTAAGAGGAAAGAATCAGGGACCCATGTATAATAAAACTAGAAAGAAGAAAGAAACAGATTTCAAGCAGTATATCAAAGGAGGCCGGATGATTTTAGGAATATGGTGAAGTGGCAAGTATTTCTCTTACTGGAGAAAGGAAGAGAAACACCAAGGAGGAAGATGAAACACCAAGAAGGAGAGAGGAAGAAAAAAAAAATCCAACCGGAAAAAAGAAAATCCCCCCCCCAAAAAATTCCAACCAGTAATCAATGGTTCGCATATGAAGGAAACTAAATTTTGAGGTGATTTAGAAGAACTGATAAAGAGTAAGAAAGGAGAATTCATTTAGTGCTGATGTTGGGAGCATCTTCCTGAGAGAGACTCAGGGATAACCATAGTGTAAACATGCAGAAGCTATGATCAATCACAATATACACTGTAGGCTCACAGGATAAAGGTCGCATCATGAACATAATGTAAACCCTGGGCCTTGGGTCTTTCATAGACAAAATAGGAACGGCTTGATAATGACTGCAAAATAGAAGTAAATGCTATCAACCTTGATAAGATAAACACAAAGAGAAAAGAGAAAAGAAATTAGGAGGTAAAAGGGAACAGAAATGGGAGTGGGGGGCAGGAAACAGAGCTATCCTTATCAAATGGGCCCAGCAATATAGGGTTACAAATATTAGTTAAAATTTCAAAGTTAAGCAACCGGGAAACTGAAATAGGAACAGAATTAGCAACACTTGGGGAGAGGAAGTGAGCTAGAGATGGGGTAGCTAAGTTGAATCCTCAGCCATCAATGATAGGCATCAATAGAGAATGTTTGCTCAACCAGATCCCCCCAATTGACCCAGGACAAACCCGTTAACACCTGTTGTTCTGTGGGATTATTAGTTCTGTTCCTCTTTGCTTTCAGCAGTATGCGGGTTGAGGATTAATGATATGACCCCAAATCTAAAATAGATAAATCAAAAAGTATCAAGAAAAGATCACGACATGGGGAAACCACCCAAGAGAGTAAAATGAAAACTCTTTAAAGTGTTGTCTCATGGGAGTTGGTGGGAAGTGGGAGGTGAGGAGTGGGTGAGGGGGAGGGAAATACATTTGTCAAAACTCATCCAACCATACAGTTTAAATGTGTGCATTTTATGGCATGTAAATTATACCTCAATAAAGTTGATTACACCAAATACCGTGACCTTTGGGGATGGCAGGGTTAGGTGAGAAGCCATTCTGAATTACCTGATTTTGTTTAAACAATATTCATTTTTCTCAGACAAGATTCTTAAAATTTTATATCAAAATTGTTTTTAAAAAACAGGGTCGGGGTGAGGTGCTGGATAATGTCTAAGGCTCTTATTAGCTGGGGTGCTCTCTGAAGCCCCCTTTTAAACCCTTCTGTAAGTAAGGGGGATTCAAGGAATTAGATCACTGGTTCTCATTGGATTGCCTGGGGAGCTGAAAAGTTACCAATGCCTGGGACTCACCCTCAAGAGATTCTGATTTAATTGGTATTTATTTATTTTAAACTTTTTTGGCCATGCCACGCAGCATACAGAATCTTACCCTGACCAGGGATCAGATCCATGCTTCCTGCATTGGATATGCAGAGTCCTAACCACTGGACTGCCAGCGAAGTCCCTAATTGGTATTGGTATATATATATTTTTTAATTTATTTTTGGCTGCACTGGGTCTTTATTGCTGCACATGGGCTTTCTCTAGTTGCAGTGAGCAGAGGCTACTCTCTAGGTACAGTGAACATGCTTCTCCTTTTGGTGGCTTCTCCTGTTATAGGCATGTGGGTTCTAGAGCACACACAGGCCAGAGGTTGCAGCCCATGGGCTTACTTGACCCACATAGTATGTGGGATCTTCCCAGACCAGGGATCAAACACATGTTCCCTGCATTTGCAGGCGGACTCTTAACCACTGGACCACAAGGGAAGTCCCCTAATTGGTATTTTTAAAGCCTTCTTGATGGTTCTAATGAGCAGCCAGGTCAAGGATCACTGAATTTGGTGTGGGAGCCCTGGGCCCCACAAGGTGGGCAATCCAAGATGGCAGGTGATAGTTGAGCTAAGTGTCACCTGATCATACTTTCTTCCTTTTACAGATAGGGAAACTGTGGTTTACTCACTCAGAAAGAGAGGGGTTTTCCCAAGGTGAGGTGGTAAGTCAGTGACCCATTTGAGGCTGGACTATAGATCATTTGACTCCTAGCCTTGTCCTCACTCCTCCAGAACATCAGAGAAGGACAATAACAGATACGCAATGATCTGTTGAATACCTGCCGCATGTCAGGCTCTGTGCTCGGCCCTGGATACCACTGCTCTAATCCTCTTGCCATCTTACAACCCCAGTGTTAGATTTGAACTGAGAGCTACATAGAGAAGTTAAATGAGCTGTATTTATTTTGTGCCACTCTCATCGGGCTCTATGACAATATCATCCAAAGTGTGGCCCAAAGCAACATTACTCTCTGACACCTCCTGATGTGGTTGTTAAAAATGCAGATCTGTAGGTCCCCACCCTAAACCCATGGAATCAGAATTTCTGGAAGTGAGATTCAAGAAGGTCCATTTTTAGCAGTGCACCAGGTAGCTTGCCAGCCTACAAACAACTGAGGGACACTGCTCACACGGGCCTTTTTTGCATCTCTGTGTGTGCATGCGTGTTAAGTCTCTTCAGTCACGTCCAGTTCTTTGTGACCCTATAAACTATAACCCACCAGGCTTCTATGTCCATGGGGATTCTGCAGGCAAGAATACTGGAATGGGTTGCCGTGCCCTCCTTCAGGGGATCTTCCCAACCCAGGGACTGAATCCACATCTCTTATGTCTGCTGCATTGGCAGGTGGGTTCTTTACCACTAGCGTCACCTGGGAAGCCCCTTTGCATCTCTAGAGTGGACCAAACCCCTCCCACCTTAAGGCCTTTGTCTCTGCTGTTTCTTCTGCTTGATTAGTACCCTCTACCTCCAACTCACTCTTAAGTCTCTGCTTCTCCTGGGAAGTCTTTTGATTCTTCAGACAAGGAAAGGTCTTCCCCTATATAGTCCTTTGCACAATAAATCTTCCTTCCATGGCACTATCATGATGGTAACTTACAACACAATATTTGTGATGTTTCATCTCATGCTCTTCCCTGATTCTATGAACCCCCAACGTTCATATCCACTGGGTTTTTCACAACCCCAGCCCCATTCCTGGTGCCCAGCAGGGTGTAAACAAGCAGCTCAGTTAAGGGCCATGGAGGAATGGAGCCGGGATTCAACTCCAGACCTGCTCTCTGCCATTCTGTTTCTCAGCCTCTGCGATGATCTACCCTAGAAGAGCAACGACAAAACTAGCCGCAAATCCTAACCATTTGCTCCATTCTCCAGGCCCCTAAGCCACTCTACTTAAACAGAATGAGTAGTTCTTTTTTGTAAATACTGATAGGCAAAAGCTAAGGGACAGATGAGAGCTCAGATTGTCTCCCTCAGCCTCAACACCAGGTTCCATTAAGATAAGTCACAGGCAGAATGGACTCCCACCTGTGGGCAGTTGCTGCAAGTAACCAGCCAGCCAGGCAACTCCCATGAGCTCAGTGAGGACCTGGGTCTCTGTCTTTTCAGATGTTCTGACGGCATCATCAATGAAAGTTCTACCTGAGTCAACAGTGACAACAGTAATGCTCGGCTATGCTTCCAGTTAGAACAGCCAGAGAAGAACCTGCCCTGTCAGTGGCTACACACAGACCATTCAGGAACCAAGTCTGGGGAGCCTTTGCTTGGCTCACTGCATTCTCATACCTCCTTCAGGCTGGAAATGTTGCCACCAGATTCTAGCTAATTCACGTATCTTCACTACCCACGTGCCATGAAAACCCCTTTTTAACATCCACTCTACTAATTAACAGACCCTTAATACTGAGGAGAAGCTGGAGTATGGAGTCACTGCCTCTGCAGATGAATTTCCAATTGGTGCAATTGGTCCTGCCTAGGGTAGAAATGTTAGGGTTTTTTTTTTTTTTTCTGTTTGTCAGGTGCAGATGTGAGAGTTGAACCATATAAAAGGCAGAGCACTGAAAAACTGATGCTTCTGAACTGTCATGTTGGAGAAGACTCTTGAGGATCTCTTGGACTGCAAGGAGATCAGACTAGTCCATCCTAAAGGAAATCAACCCTGAGTATTCATTGGAAGGACTGATACTAAGGCTGAGGCTCCAATACTTTGGCCACCTGGTGTGAAGAGCCGACTCATTGGAAAAGACCCTGATGCTGGGAAAGATTGAAGGCAAAAGAAGAAGAGGGCGGCAGAGGATGAGATGATTGGGGGGCATTACCAACTCAATGGACATGAACTTGAGCAACCTCTAGGAGATAGTGGAGGACAGCGAAGCCTGGCGTGCTGCAGTCCATGGGGTCACAAAGAGTCAGACATGACTTAGCGGCTGAACAACAACAACAGGATAGAAATGAAAGCTGACAAGTACACACATTTTTATCTTTGCGTCCCAAACGAAGTGTTTTAGAGAACACAAATTAACTCTACCAGCAGTAGGTGGCACCTCAGATCCTATAGGCCTCTGAATTTCTGCTCTGTTATTTGAGCCAGTGCTGCTCTGAAGCCTGGTCTGGCCCACCTGCTAATTCTCCAGTAGAGCCCTGAAAGCACTGAGATTTGCTAAAAAGTTCCCTCTAGTCATGATCTGTAGAGGTTATCGGGTCCGGGCATGCCAGAAGACAGAATTGGTGTAGGACAGGGCTTATCAAACTTTATTTTGTGTCAAGAAAAATTGGGAAAGACTAAGATAGGGTGGGAGGGAGGGAAAGAAAGAGGAAAAAAAGACAGAGATTACGGGGTATCCTGTCCAAAGATGCTTCTGGCTTTTGTTTTTTTTTTTTTTTTTCCATCTTTCATTATCTCAGATATTTTACAACTTTGAAGTTGTAGAAAAATTGATGGCTATGTAAATTATGCTTGTCCAGGCGACTGAGCGACTTCACTTTCACTTTTCACTTTAATACATTGGAGAAGGAAATGGCAACCCATTCCAGTGTTCTTGCCTGGAGAATCCAAGGGACGGCAGAGCCTGGTGGGCTGCCGTCTATGGGGTCGCATAGAGTCGGACATGACTGAAGTGACGCAGCAGCAGCAGCAGCAGCATAGACATGTAAATTGTATCTAATGCAATGCAATTGATTATTGCTCTGTGGATTTTTTTTTTCCAGTAATGTACCTATTTGTAAATTAATTCAGATTCCTGATGACCTATATTTGTGTCTACTTTTTGCATTCTCCTCTAAGTGATTAGAACATCTTAGTGGTTTCCTCGTTAATTAATGAGTTAAATAAAATCTTTGACCCAGATTCATTTTATGTTTTATGAGAGTTATGATTATACCTTCTTTTAAAAATTCCACATGTGCATACAAATCACCTGGGGATCTTGCTAAAGTGCAGATTCTCTTCCATGTCTGGAGAAGGGCTTGAGGGTCTTCAATTCTAACGTGTTCCTGGGTGGCGCCCATGCTGCTGGTTCATGAACGCACTTAGGGGTCAAACTACTCTTGTGATGATTCACTTTGAAATACTCCCAGGGGGCTTCCCTGGTGGCTCAGTGGTAAAGAGTCTGCCTGTCTGTGCAGGGGACACAGGTTTGATCCCTGGTATGGGAAGATCCCACATACCCAGGGGCAACTAAGACTCTGAGCTACAGCTATTGAGGCTGAGCTCTAGAGCCCACGCTCCACAGCAAGAGAAGCCACCACAATGAGAAGCCCATGCACCATAACTACAGAGCAACCCCTGCTTGCCACAACTAAAGAAAAGCCCTAGTGGTAATGAAGACCCAGCACAGCCGAAAATAAATAAAGAAATAAAAATGAAAAGTTCCCCATTAAAAAATAAAATAAACCCCCATAATAGAATGTGTATGTAAGTTAATTATTACCTATACCTTGGGATTAACTCATTATCACAAAGAATGTTAGAGATCTTTTTAAATGGCCGTGTCATAGGACTTACTGTCCTGGTATGAAGGCATGAATAAGGTTTCAGAAATTGGCCAGCCCTTGACCTTGGATCTCACCACATCACTCACCATGTGAACCCCACAGGTTTGCAGAGGCCTCTGTGTATTCCCCTGCCCTGTGAGCTCACAGGCTCCCAACCCTGGACTAATCTGATGAAGGGAGCTGTAGAGGAGTGGGAGGAGAGATGGCTGTTAGCTCCGGCAGAGCTCCTGTTCAGCCTATCACCCCTAGCAACAAGGACGGCAGCTCACAAGTCCCATGGTGTCCCTGCCCCTCTCAGACCACAGACAGTGAGCACAGACAGGTCTCCTGGGAGCCCTTCAGTAGATGGGAGGACGCACCAGGAAGTTGTCCAGGTTCTGCTGCTCAAGCAGATGGGCCTTCCCCTGTGGCTCCCAGTCACACAGGCTCACAGGGGATGTCCCAGGAAAACACCTTTTAGGGTGATTCTGAACGGTAAGACATTAGCCACCTCGGCTCCTGGCTCTCTGTCACTGTGGGCTTACAGGCCACCCCTGTAAGGGATCTGGAGAAAGGCATGCTCACATTTTCACCTCGCTGAGTCTGGGAAGAGTGTGAAAGGCTGGGTCCCTCGGCCTGTGTCCAGGGCAGGAGGACCAGGTTGCAAGGAGGAGCGTGGACTTTGAAGGGCTGGCTTGAATCCTCCCACTGCCGTGATCTTGGGGTGAGCCACTTTCTCTCCCTAAGCCTCAGATTTGTCACCTGTACTATGGGGATGATGTTCAGAGCTCAGACTTGTAGTGAGGCTGAGCAGACAGGATGTAGGTGATCGTTCAGGCAGAGTTCCTGCCACCTGAAATGCTCATCTCCTTTGGCAGGTCATTTCTCCTCATTCAGAGGACTTTCTGAATAAGCCCGTCCCCTTATACTTTTGTTTTGCTTTCCTTTATCATGACATCCATCCATGAGATGATTTGTGCTTTTGTTTTCATTTCCTCTTATCTGCTACCCACCCCTTCCCTGGGGCAGGGACCCTGTCTGTCTTTTCTTGCCTGTGTCCCTTTTCCTGTTGGGTTGGCCACAAAGTTCATTCAGGTTTTGCTCTACCCTCTTACGGGGAACCTGAACAAACATTTTGGCCAACCCAATACATCAGTACTTGCACACAGGAGGCATGATGAGCTGTCACTGCATGGATGAAGGTGTCCAGCGCCATGCCTGGCCCTTAGTAGGTCCACAGAAAGCCTGCATTCTCTCCCCAAGACTCGTTGCAGGCACAGCAGTTTCCTGCCTCTCCTCAGCTTAAATCCAGGCTCAAGACGGGTTTTCTGCTCTCTGCCAAAGAAAGCAGAGAACACCCGTTTCCTCATGGCTCATAATTGTCTCAGTTTCTTCCAATAAGCCTAAGCCTGGCCTCGAGGTTTCCCGGCACAAGTTGTTCTCCCCTTTGCTGCTCTCAGAGTCACCGAGGGGAGAGGCTGTGAGCAGTTAGAGCTGGAAGATGCCCACGGCGGCTGAGTAAACACCCAGCCTGCAGGCAGGAGGTCCTGCCTACAGATCAGAGGAGGGGCCAACGGGGCCCAGCACCCATGTGTGCCAGTTCATTTCACCCTCATAACTCTGGGAAATCCTTGCCTTGCCCCTTATTTCAGATGAGGAGACTGAGGTGAGTTCAGGGTCTTATTCCATGACCTAGCTAGTAGTACTGGACGAATATCTGAGACCAAGTCTACCTCATTTCAAGGTCAAGTCCTCGCCCAAATTAGAAACAGAAAGGGTCTAAGGGCAGAAGGAAAGCGGTTGGGATCAGCCATAAGGAGCTGACCTAAAGGAGGTAGCTGCTTCTGAGCATGATTTGGCCAGATGGGCATAACCCAGCAACCCCTGCAGCCTGGGACAAATCCCTTCTCTGGCCACTGAGGGCCTCTCTTACATGCCTGATACCTCAGTAGCTCTCCACAGCTTCTAGCACGAAGCCTGGAATTTGTATGGGCTGTGGAGGCCTTCCACCATCAAGCCGTAGCCTGGCTTTCCAGAATGAGTTTTCCCATCACAAGCTACACTCCAGCTTCTGTGTGTGCGTGTGTGCTAAGTTGCTTCAGTTGTGTCTGACTCTTTGCAATGTTATGGATTGTAGCCCGCCAGGCTATATGTCCACAGGGATTCTCTAGGCAAGAACTCTGGAGTGGGTTGCCATTTCCTCCTCCAGAGAATCTTCCTGACCCAGGGATTGAACCCACATCTCTTATGTCTCCTGCATTGGCAGGTGGGTTCTTTATCACTAGCACCAATGGAAAGCTCACCAGCTTCTTTACCGGTGCCCAGATATGCCCTGTACTCTCCACCCCACCCCCTGACCTTTGCTTTCTGCCTGGAACACCTGTCAAAGTCTAATACACCTTATAAGGCTCAGCTCAAAACTCATCCCTAGCATCCTTTCATTGAATCTTCACAGCAGCCCTGTAAAGCAGGTCCCATCACTGTCCCCATTTTACAGATGAGGAAACTGAGGATGGAGGTTAAGCATCTCCCCTGAAGTCACACAGTGAATTTGGGGGATCTGGAGGCATCCAAGTCTCTCTACCTCACCCCTCCCAAGCCCTCCTAGAACTGGCCCTAATGGAGGTGGCTCTTTCTGGGTATGAGAGCTGGTGATAAGACCAGAGGTCCTGTGCACCTGTCCCTTGCCTTTGATGAGACGGATCAGGTTATATTTTCTGATTGGGAGACCTGATTCATCCTTGTTCCTCTCCCAGTGGGAGCAGAATCCTCCAGCCCAGGAAAGGTTGACATTCCTTTGTGTCTATGGGGGTTGGGATGAAAGGCGACAGAGGGGGAAGGGGTGAGTAGTTAGGGGGCTGTCATCCCCCCTTCTCCTGCAGGTTTGTTCAGAGATGATGCTGCCCCCTCCCATGCTGGAGCTGGCTGTCCACACCCTCTTTCCAGGGCCACTGCTGGCCTTAGTGTCCACCCTGCTTCCAGGCTCTTCTCCCCTTCTCCTTCCCTTCTGCATCCACTCCTGCTTCTAAAAGGAAACTTCATTTTCAAGCACCTCTCTGCCTCTCTTTCCTTGTCCTTCCTGACACCCCTCAACCCTTCCCTCGCCTGCTTACAGAATCTGCCTTCTCACCAAGGTTATCCTTAAAGATCTGCTCCAGCCTAGTTTGAACTCATTCTGCTATGCCTCCCAGTAGATCTTTCAACTTTACAGCTTAACAGGGAGGAATGTGTTGATAATGGTGGAATTTCAGGCATCCAGGAGTCAGAGTTGTAAGCAGCATCTGGCCTTCCAGGCTCCAGCAGACCAGGAATTTGGCATGTTTAGGAGGCTGCAGATTTATTCTCTGTACCTAAAGGCTAAAGGGAGGCATGTCCAAGGGCTCATGCAGGTCTGGCTTCTTCTCAGCTCATGGAAAAGTACTAGGACTGATTGATACGGCTCTGGCCTGGACCTTGGTGGAGTCTGATGACTTGGGCCAAGTAGCAAGATCCCAGTTATTTAAAGAGCTGCACCATCTCTCCCCAGCTAGCTAGCCATCCACGCTGGCAGCTGGCAGAAGAGCAGGTGCCTTGGTAACCAACGTTGTGGAGAAGGGGTGGCAAATTCACAGGCTTTCAGGGATGAGATAAGTACAGTGAGAGTGTGGGACAAACTGGAGTAACAATAGGGAATGGTGGGGACTAGGGCAACTGGAGGATCCTGCTATGCCTCATGTGATTTGAAGGAAATTGTGGCTGGGCCTCAGGCTGACTGTTTGCCAACATCTGCTAATGCATGACAATTTCCAAAGCTCTTTTCCACATAATTTCACGGAATTATCATCTCCTTCCTTCCTTACAGTAACTATTCCCACTTGGTAGATGAGAAAACTGGACCTTAACAAGGTTACGATGTCCTCTAGACTTGTTTCAGGCAGTGATTTATGGGAGGTGGCTTGAAGAGATGAAAAGAGAGGTCCTTGCCTCCAATTCTGCACCCATCATCAGGTTTGAAGGTTGAAATATGACTGCCTAAGCCAGTCATTAGCTTAGGCAGCCAACCCTTTTCTGACTAGGGTTTTCATTCAGAATGTGCCTCCTCTCTCTCCTTCATAAACGAATTCCCTCCCTCTCCTGTGAGCACATCCCATTGTGAAGAAGGATACAAAGGAGCCCACAGTGGGGCTGGGCATGGAGGACTAGATGCTGTGACCACGCCCACATCCCTCAGCTCCACACCTGCCCAGCACTCCCTCACATAGAAGAATGGCTAGTCATGGAAAGTGACTATCCTGGGAAGTCTGGATACAGACCTGCTGTCGTATGGCCTTCTGAACTTACTAGAACATAGTTTCTTCACAATATGGAAGCAAAAATAACTAGTGATATCATATACACTTCTGTGTGCTTTACATATATTAACTCACTTAATCCTCACAGTGTAATCCTACAAGATAGGTATCGTTATTAATCCCATTTTGCAGATGAGAAAACTGAGGCACAGTTCATGCTTCCACAGAATGTGGAAACTAAACAGCACTGTGTAGAAGACAAAAGGTGTCATCAGTTCCGAACCTGGTAAAAATTATCCATCTATTATTCTACAAACCCTGTTTCCAGGCACCAGGCTGTGTGCCAACATTACAGTAGGGCACGGCAGCCTAGAAACTAATTATTAGGAGCCGTATGACGAATGGGACATGAGAAATGATACACAAGAAATGCGGGCTGCAGGAGCCCAGAAGTCTGGGGAAGTCTGGGAAGGCTTCATGGAGGAGGTGATACCAAGCAGAGAATGAACGTTTTCCAAAGTGAGAATGGCCGGTGCAGGGCTCCAGGGCAAGGGTGAGAATCATGACGCCTTTGAGAGGCACCAGGAAGTAGTGTGGCAAGTGTGACAGAGGAAGGGCAAGGCAGTTAGGTTTGGGATTATATTACAGGCCAGGGTCAACGTTCAAATTCTATTCTGTAGCAACAGACCTTGAAGGAGGTGAATGAAGGCCTGGCTGTTTTTTTATTTGAAATGTGTAATAGCTTCAGAATTCCAAAAGCATGAAAGGTATATAGTAAAAAATTTCCTTCAACCCAGTCCAGCCACCCAGGTTCCCTCCCCACGGTCAACCAATCTCTTTTGTTTCACACACGCCCTTCTAGAGATATGTTATTTATTTTTATATAAACGAACCTCTCCCCTACCTTCTCTGTCTCCCTTTTTATTTCCTTTTACATTTTCTAACCCCAAAGGCAGCACAGTATTTATGCATCTCCACACCCTGACTCTTTTCACTTTCATAATATATCTTGGCAATCTTCTCCATTTTTTGCATGGCTGCATCATGTTGCATGGTTACGAGGAATTGTGCTTTACTTAACCAGCCCCTATTGATGGATGTTGGAGAAGGAAATGGCAACCCACTCCAGTATCTTTGCCTGGAGAATCCCATGGATGGAGAAGCCTGGTGGGCTACAGTATATGGGGTCGCAAAGAGTTGGACATGACTGAGCGACTAACACACAGCCACACATTGATGAATGTTTTGTTTTTTTCTAATCTTTAGTTCTTACAGTAAATGTTACAATAAATAATCTTATGCATGTGTAACGTCTTCCATGTTCAAATACATCTACAGAAAAAAATTGTCAGAAGTGGAATCAATGAGGCAAAGGATGTATAAATTTTATTTGCATTAAAAAATGTTTTAATTGAAGTTTAGCTTACAAAAGGTAAAGTGTGCTGCTGCTGCTGCTAAGTCGCTTCAGTCGTGTCCGACTCTGTGCGACCCCATAGACGGCAGTCTACCAGGCTCCCCCGTCCCTGGGATTCTCCAGGCAAGAACACTGGAGTGCGTTGCCATTTCCTTCTCCGATGCATGAAAGTGAAAAGTCAAAGTGAAGTCGCTCAGTCGTGTCTGACTCGTAGCGACCCCATGAACTTCAGCCTACCAGGCTCCTCCATCCATGGGATTTTCCAGGCAAGAGTACTGGAGTGGGTTGCCATTGCCTTCTCCAAAGGTAAAGTGTAGAGCTCCACAAACTTTGCACATGTATCCACCTGTATAACCACCACCCAGATCAACAGATAGGTTACCACAGAACATTTCTAGCACCCCCACGTGCCTTGTCCTAGTGGATCCCACCCTCCAGTTTATATATATATATATATATATATATGCCAAATCTTTATCCATTCATCTGTCAATGGATACTGACATTACCTCCATGTCTTGGCTATTGTGAATAAGGATGTTCTGCCATTGTAAACATTGGGGTGTTCATAGCATGAATGTTCAAATGTTCTAATTCAATTATTTTCTAATTAGAATTTTCTTCGTAAGGAATGTATTCTTGAGCTTGGTTTCTTTGGTTCAACAGTATGTCTGAGGTTCATCCATGTGTTCAGCTGCAGCTCTTTCTTTTTCATGGCTGTTTGTATTCCCTTGTATGAATATACCACAATTCACTTATCCATTCAAATCCCAATGGGCATTTGGGTTGTTTCCAGTATTAGACTCTTACTAATAATGCTGCTATGTACATTCTTTGGGGGAACATTTTAAGGCTCCTGTCCATTGGTTCTGTGTCTAGGAGTGGAATGGCTATGTTCATTTCAATTGTGATGAATATTGCCAAATTGCCCTGCACAGAGGCTGGTGCGGTAACAGGGCGTGTGTCTTCCCTTGGTCTGCCTCTAAACACTCAGCTTAGCACAGTGCCTGGCACAGGGTCGACTCTCATTAAAGCCACACAAGCCCCAGCTCCAGAAGTCATAGGAAAATGCTTAGGATCCCACTAAGAACCCCACTCTGAGCAAGACAGTATGATGTTGCCTACTAGCAGGATCAGGTAGGAGTGGGGAGGAGTCAGGGAACCCATTTCCACCCCCTGAGAAACATTTTCATAATAACCCCTTCCGCTTCTGTAGTGCTGGCCTTTATAAAGCACTTTGATGCACACCAGTGGTTTTTAGCCCTGCTCACATTAGGACCCTCTGGGGACCTTTCCAGAAATACCAATGTCAGAGCTCCACCCCCATGATTCCTATTTAATTATTCTGGGGTGGAGTCTAGACATGGTATTTTATAAGCTCCCCAGATGATTCTAGTGTGAAATCAGGGCCAGGAGCTACTGACTATCCTGATTAGCATCTTCTGAAATGAGAGAAACTGATCAGGTGCTGGGGTAGGGGAGGAGTAAGGGGTTATAGAATTAGTGTTTATCATTTTGGATCAGCCAAAAATTTCATAAAGCTTTCCCAGTACCAGGGATAGTACTTGAGCTGTAGAGCCCTCATCTCACTGAATGCCACATGAGAAAACCATGACAGCTGTCACTCCCCCGGTACCAAGAAGGAAATGGATTGAGAGATGGGGAGTGCCCTCAAGGCCACCCAGCCAGGCACAGGCCATGCTGAGTCCAGAGGTGGAGCGTCTCACTATAGACTCAGTGCACATGCTCATGCCTGCCTCCAAGTCCTGAGCCCCATGATGCCTAGAAAAAGAAACAAAGAGGAAATGCACCAAAATGTTAATGATGGATCTCCTCAGCTGGTGTGATTGTGGGTCATGTTTTCTTCCAGATACTTTTCTGCATTTTCCAAGGTTTGATTGATCAGTGAGCATGTATGTGCTGGTCATTATGAGCAAATAAAAGTTCTTTCAAGTTGTTGAAGTAAAGAGCTTTTCCATTTTCTGGAGGAGCAAATTGAGTCCAAGAGCATCCAAAGGGAGTGAGTGACCAAATTAGAGCCACACCAGTCTCCTGAGTCCCACACTGGGCTTTGGACCTCTCAAGGGGCTTCCTGGTGGTCCAGTGTTTGAGACTCCATGCTTCCAATGCAGGGGACCCAGGTTTGATCCCTGATCCGGGAACTAAGGTCCCGCATGCTGCATGCTAAGGGCAAATTAATTGATTTAAAAAAAGAAATGTGATCTTTATCTCTAGGATGAGACTCTGGAAAGGTGTTAAAAAATGTCCCCAAATAAAAATGATTGACTTGTTCTAAGTTGATTATATAGGCTTTTGTAGAAAAGTCAGGTAATGCAGAAAAAGGAAAATAGAGCAAAGTAACCTGAAACCTTCAGTTCAGTTCAGTCACTCAGTGATGTCCAACTCTTTGCCACCCCATGGACTGCAGCACTCCAGGCTTCCCTGTCCATCACCAACTCCCGGAGCTTGCTCAAACGCATGTCCATCAAGTTGGTGATGCCATCCAACCATCTCATCCTCTGTCTTCCCCTTCTCCTGCCTTCAATCTTTCCCAGCATCAGGGTCTTTTCTAATGAGTCAGTTCTGTGCATCAAGTGGCCAAAGTATTGAAGCTTCAGCTTTAACATCAGTCCTTCCAATGAATATTCAGGACTGATTTCCTTTAGGATGGACTGGTTGGATCTCCTTGCAGTCCAGGGGTCTCTCAAGAGTCTTCTCCAACACCACAGTTCAAAAGCATCAATTCTTCAGCGCTCAGCTTTCTTTATAGTCCAACTCTCACATCCATACGTGACTACTGGAAAAACCATAGCTTTGACGAGAAAGACCTTTGCCAGCAAAGTAATGTCTCTGCTTTTTACTATGCTGTCTAGGTTGGTCAAAGCTTTTCTTCCAAGGAGCATCTTTTAATCTCATGGTTGCAGTCACCACCTGCAGTGATCTGGAGCCCAAGAAAATAGTCTGTCACTGTTTCCATTGTTTCCCCATCTATTTGCCATGAAGTGATGGGACCAGATTCCTTAATCTTCAGATTTTGAATGTTAGTTTTAAGCCAGCTTTTTCACTCTCTCACTTTCATCAAGAGGCTCTTTAGATCCTCTTCGCTTTCTGCCATAAGGGTGGTATAACCTGCATATCTGAGGTTATTGATATTTCTCCTGCAATCTTGATTCCAGCTTGTTCTTCATCCAGCCTATCATTTTGCAAGATGTACTCTGCATGAAAGTTAAATAAGCAAGGTGACAATATACAGGCTTGATGTACTCCTTTCCCAATTTGGAACCAGCTCATTGTTCCATGTCTGGTTCTAACTGTTGCTTCTTAACCTGCATACAGGCTTCTCAGGAGGCAGGCAAGGTGGTCTGGTATTCCTATCTCTTTAAGAGTTTTCCACAGTTTGTTGTGATCCACATAATCAAAGTCTTTAGCATAGTCAATGAAGCAGAAGTAGATATTTTTTCTGGAATTCTCTTGCTTTTTCTATGATCCAACGGATGTTGGCAATTTGATCTCTGGCTCCTCTGCCTTTTCTAAATCCAGCCTGAACATCTGCAAGTTCTTGGTTCACATACTATTGAAGCCTAGCTTGGAGAATTTTGAGCACTTCTTTGCTAGCATGTGAGATGAGTGCAATTGTGCAGTAGTTTGAACACTCTTTGGCATTGCCTTTCTTTGGGATTGGAATGAAAACTCACCTTTTCCAATCCTGTGGCCACTGCTGAGTTTTCCAATTTGCTGGCATATTGAGTGCAGCACTTTCACAGCACCATCTATCAGGATTTGAAATAGCTCAACTGGAATTCCATCACCTCCACTAGCTTTGTTCAGTGATGCTTTCTAAGGCCCACTTGACTTCACATTCCAGGATGTCTAGCTCTAGGTGAGTGATCACACCATCATGATTATCTGGGTCTTACATTCTTTTTTGTATAGTTCTGTGTATTCTTGCCACCTCTTCTCAATATCTTCTCTTCTGTTAGGTCCATACAATTTCTGTCCTTTATTGTACCCATCTTTTCATGAAATGTTCCCTTGGTATCTCTAATTTTCTTGAAGGGATCTTTAGTCATTCCCATTCTGTTGTTTTCTTCTGTTTCTTAAGGCTTCCTGAAGCCTTAACCATCTCATATAAACAATAGGCAAACTTGAAAATCTGTTCTTCCAGACAGTTCTCTCTCCAGAAATATTCATAGAGATTCAAATAAGCACAATTTTCCATCAATAGATCATGCTGTAAGCATGTACTTTTGCAATCTTCTCTTTTCAGTTCAATAATATTTCAGGTACATGTCAGTGAATAGAGATTCACATCAGTCTTGGCAGAGTATTGTGTACATGTGCCAGAAAACATGTAGCCATTCTCCTGATGATGGACATGTGGTTTGTTTCTAACTACATTTTTTGGTGTGTTGGAAAATGAACATTCTAATGTAGTTCTATGAAAAACTCTGGAGTAAAGTTTATTGGTTTGCCTTTGTTTTTATAGAGTGAACAATGGCTGAATTTGGATGTGGGAATATGTGAGTGTGTGTATGTATGCGTGTAAATATGGGTCTTTGTGGATTGTAAGTGTAAGTGACAGCGTTAGTTGCTCAGTCGTGTCCAGCTCTTTGCAGCCCCATGGACTGTAGCCCACCAGGCTCCTCTGTCCATGGAATTTTCCAGGCAAGAACACTGGAGTGGGTTGCCATTCCCTTCTTGAGTTGTGGGTTGAATTTGATTTAAATAATTTAATTTGAAGAATTTTAACCCAATAGAGATCTTATCAAGCCTCTTCTCCTTCTTTCTCTCTCTCTCTCTCTCACACACACACACAGCATTTGAGGTGAGAGGTGGTGACAAAATCCTCTTGAGCAGAGCAGGGCAGGGTACTTGATGAAGCCGTTGCAGCCAACAGCCAAGGTCAGATGTTGCCTGCCAGCTTGGGCTCGGAGCCCACAGTTTGCTCTTAACAAATGCCTGTGGGCAATGACCACACACACACACACACACACACACACGGGCCAATCTCATTCTTCCTGCAGGGAAGGCTCCGAGGTGGTAATGGAATCGCATGTCCAAAGGCAGGCATAATTGAATGGCTGAGGGCATTAAGTCCTTGATTAAACTGGTTGTTCATTTGAAGGGACAATTAACCCAGCTAATATTCCAGGCCAGCCCAGCAGGTCCGTCCCCATCAAAGGACATATTGAGCAGATAATAAAGTGTCTGTATCACCTTTATGAGAAGTAGGGCTCTGGGGTCCTTACCCAAGGCCCACTGCCCTGTCAGGCGGGGGCCATGGACCCTACAAATCAAGGAGATGCCAAGTCCAGCCAGCCTAGGTTGTGTGAGCTTAAAGTTTGTGAATAGAAGAAGATGTTTCTTCTGGGGAAGTTTTCTCTCATAGTTGAAATAACCTCCCACTCTGTTTGTGTCAGTCGCATCTACATGTGATGGATGGAGCTTCAGCAGCCATCTTGTGACCATGTGGAGATCTCACTGGCTTTGCTCTATCTCAGGACCTTTTGCTGAATCACAGCTTTCTTATTGTTTAATCCACTTGAGCTGGGGTTCCCTGTTGCAAGCAGCAGGAAGCATCCTGACTGATAAAGTAGGTTCTACTCATCACCCACCAGCCTCCCGGAGGAGTAGAGGTGAAGAAGAGCAGAGACAGGGAAGAATCGTCCTCCCCTTTCTCTTCCAATGCCTGTTGCTAAGCAGAGTTAGGTTTCCCCTAAAGCACAGATATTCCCAGTTGCCTGGATCCTAAAAGACTGAATCTAGTCACTCTTCTTGGTCCGGCTGTCCTATGGGGTATAGGGAAAGGGAAGCAGGGCCTGGCTCATGAGCTACTTAGGCCAGACAGGGCCAGAGAGTAATGACTGGCCGTTGCCAGTCTTGGCCAGGGATCCCACAGACTAACAGAGACCAAGAGTGAGCAGGACTTGAAGTAGGTGGGGAGCTTGGTGGGCAACCCCAGCCCCAGCAGAAACAAGTAGAAATAAGTCCCATGATGGAACCATGTCACCATGCTGGGTGCCATTTAATGGGCTTTGCATGGATAGCTAAAATCATCTTCATCACATCTATGAGGTGGATGCCATTACCTGGTTTCCAGACAAAGGAATGGAAACCCAGAGGTATTGGGTTTTGTCCAGAGGCATATCTGAAGATGGAGGCTGATTAAAATTTAAGATTGTAAAACTCCAAAGCACTTAACCACCCTTTGTCAACATACGTGTCCAGCCAATCGGCCAGCCATGTACATTCCTCCATTCATTCTACAAAGATGATCTGATCCCCTGTCCTGTGCTGGGTACTGTGTAGATGCCAAGAAATGAGTGATGACAGGCCTTGCCTTTCCCGTGCCCTGGGTGGGGCAGTGGTACTTTTGGCAAAGGACAGATGACTATATTCAGGCTCAGAGTCAGTCTTTTCACACCATCCGGGCAGGACTTGGGAGGATACCACCTCTATTCTGACCCACTTTGGAATGTTCTGAGCCAAGAAATCACAGACCATGCATCGGATCTGTGTCTTGGCCCCATCCACTTCTTGTCAGCGTATCCTGGAGCAGGGTTCATTTTCTCTGGGGCCTGTTTCCTCATCTGCAGAGGTGGGATAAAAATAACTTGTGTGTTCTTCACAGAGGTGTTGGAAGCCTTAAGGGAAAGCCTTGTCTTAAACAGCTTTGTAAACTCAAGCAGTAAATCCATTCACTCCCTGTTTGAGGAGATAGATTGTCAAGTCTCAGATAATAAATAACCTTTAAAAGCTTATGGGTCATGCATTTTAGACTGGTCCTGGCATAGGCCATCTGGGAACCCCCTGGAGCCTCCCTGTGTCATAGCCTACTACCTGACCTCTGTCAGAAGGGACCCCAGGGATATGGGGGCCAAGCTCCTACTGATCAGTGCAGGCTGTGTTTGCACAGTGATTTCACCACCAAGTTCTGGTCCAGGACCCTGCCCAGCCCTGCTGGCTCCTAGTCGTTCCCAAGAAGGACTGGTGTTGGATCTGGTGCTCTTGGGGCTCTACTTCCTAGAAGGGTATCTGAAAAGAGTATGTTTCTTCTAGATGTAAAGGAGAATGAGCCTGACTCCCTAGTGGCTCTGGTGGGGAGCACCTTACCAGGCAAGGAGCAAAGGGGAGTTTACACTGCTTTACTCACAGCAAAAGGGCACCCTGTGCCTGGGGTGGGGGTCTACAGGAAGGCAAAGGGATCTGAAGTTCCTATTTTTAGAGAGTCTATAGACTCCTGGGCTGACAAACCCGGTATTTAAAGGTTAAAAATACCAATTTTATAATAAGGTAAAGGTTGGTTTTCATTTATCTCTATTAAAGGCATTTATAAATGATTTATTGATTAAAAGGATGTGAAAAGAAAATCACCCTCTCCCCCACCCAAAACCTCATGTCACTATGATTTATCTGATATTAAGGTTTAGGATATCCTGAGCAAGAACTGTGGCTTAAAAAATGCAGAAATAAATTTTTCAATACCAAAGAATCAATGAACTCTCAGGCTGAGACACGAAGCAGTATGTGGAAAGAGCTTTGGAGGTCATATGACTGACTAAGGAGCTGTGTGTCTGTGTGTGCATGTTTTATGTGTGTGGGTGTGTATGCTGTGTGCATCTCTGTATGTATGATGGATATAGGTTGTATGTGTGTCTTTGTGTATATGCATATGCGTGTCTATTGTGTGTGCATCTGTATGTGTGTGTGTGTTCTTCTGTGTTCAAGTATGTGTGTCTCTGAGTGAATGTGTCTGTGTTCATGTGTGTCAGTGTATATGTATATACTATGTCATATACATATACATGTCTCTGTGTGTCTATGAGTCTCTGGAGTATGTGCCTGTGTCCATGTGTTCATGTGTCTGTGTGTATGCGCATGAGTGCATGTGTTTATGTGAGTGAGTGAGTGTGTGTGTGTGTGTGACCTTGGACATGTGTCCTGCTGCTGGACTGCATCCTCACAATTATAAATTGAGGGGTGAGGCCCAAATGAATCCAGGTTCCTGGTGGGCACTGGCATGCTCAACTGTCCTGTGGGGCCTCTGACAGGATTAGTCTTCCTCTCCTGCTCTGGAAGGTCACCCACTGATCTTTCATCCTCCCTGCTTCCCAACGGAAGTCCTTCCTGCTGCTCCCACGCAGCTCCAGCCTCCCTCAGGAGGCCTAGCCCTTCCTCTGTTGTGGGCTCAGCCATCGCTCATCCTTACACCAGGTGACCCTGGGACAGCCCCTGCTCCTCCCCTGACCCCAGCTTTGATATTCTCAACATGCAAGCTTCCTCACTTCCCTGGTGAGTGGATGGGAGCCAGGACATGGTTGGGGAACTGTCACACCCCACCATGTTCCCTTCTAGACAGGACACTCCTCCAGGACAGGGACAAGCATGTCAGGGTCCCAGCAGAGGCCCGGGGCTTGGCTTGGAGCAGAGCTGTGGGAACATGTGCATGAAGAAGCTCCCCAGATTTAGGACTCCGAGCCACCCTTCTGTCTGTCCGTCTCTCTCACCTTGGCCACACCACAAAATCACCTGGAGATTGTTTACAAGTAAAGCTGTCCAGACCCCCCAGACCAAGGGAACGAGAATCTCAAGCATGAGGTCTGTCCATCTGCATTTTCACAGTTCCTGCATCACTCTAATGCACAGCGTGGATTGAGAACTGGTGCCCTAGTGGCCAGAAAACCTCTGCACTATAGACTAAGTCTCACGGAGGCTGAATTGAGGTCTTTGGCTATCACTCTGCTTCCAAGTTTCCTGTTGCACTCATAATAGACTTCAGGACCACCCTAGAGTTTCCGATTACAGTGGTCTGGCCCAGACCTGGAAATTGCCGCTTAAATCAGCTCCCAGTTCCCTGGTGCTGACACAGGTGGTCCTTGGTCTTGGGATCCAGCGATGGAGGCTTAAGTGGCAGGACGATATCCAGCTCACATGCACACCACAGGCTGGGTTAGAATAAACATCTGCTTAGGAAACCCTAGCTTCCCCCACCTCTCCTCCTCAACTCTCAGGCACTGTGGGTTGGTTTTTTTTTTTTTTTAATTTAAACTAGTTTTTATCGAAGTATAGTTGCTTTATGACGTTCTATTAGTTCCTACTGTACAGCCAATTGTATCAGCTATATGTATACATATATTCCCTCCCTTTTGGATTTCCTTCCCACTCAGGTCACCACAGAGCACTGAATAGAGTTCGTCCCAAACACTGAGACACGACTGAGCAACTGACACGCACTCACTGTGTGCTGTATAGTAGTTATTTACCTATTTTATATATAGTCTCAAAAATGTATACATGTCAATCCCATCTCCCAATTCCTCCCACCCCCACCTTTTCCCCTTGGTATCCACACATTTGTTCTATATGTCTGTGTATTTATTTCTGCTCTGCAAATAAGATCATCTATATAATTTTTCTAGGTTCCACATATGTGCATTAATCTACAATATCTGTTTTTCTCTTTCTGACTTACTTCACTCTGCTTGACAGCCACATCTCTACTAATGACCCACTTCATCCCCTTTTAAGGCTAATATTGCATTGTGTATATGCACCACATCTTCTCTACCCATTCCTCTGTTGATGGACATTTAAGCGAAGCTAAGTGAAGTTGCTCAGTCGTGTCCAACTCTGTGCAACCCCATGGACTGTAGCCTACCAGAATCCTCCATCCATGGGATTTTCCATGCAAGAGTACTGGAGTGGGTTGCCATTTACTTCTCCAGGGGATCTTCCCAACCCAGGGATTGAACCCGGGTCTCCCTCATTGTAGGCAGATGCTTTACTGACTGAGCCACCAGGGAAGTCCTTGATGGACATTTAGGTGGCTTAAATCTCAGACATTCTTTGAAAGCCAATCTGATTTTGTTCTTTCCTTCATTCAATGGCCCAGATACTGAGACCCTAATCCCTAAAGCAGTATATACAGACCTGTGGGGCTGGGTCCCCTGAGGGGCTCACCCGGAAGCTCTCCCACACTGTAGGGCCCTGTAGGGGCAGTTCTCTCTGCTCTGCTCACTCTTGCCCATCTCCCCACCTGGCTGAGCTCAAATCCCTGCTACCCTCTCAGTCAACTACCCCTCTCAACTCTCAGTGCCCCAGGCACAAACCCAAAGTTCTCCACCAAAGCACAGGCTTCAGGAGGGCAGGGATGGGTCGGCTCTGCTCACTCCCCTATCTGGCACCCACACGTCTGCCCAGGGCCTGCCATGTAATAGGTGTTTAATAAATCTTCACAGAATGAATAGATGACACAGCATAGACTCACAGTGCTGGCAATTCTTACCCTGAAGAGGTTTTCCAGCTTCACCAAGCGAGCAGGAAGGGAACGTGTAATTGAAGATGCTGAGAAAGTACAGAATGGCAGCCATATCTTCCGTGCCTGTGAATGTGTGTGTGCCTGCACACAGGCTACGGTAATCAGAGGCTGCACTCGATGGAACCATGGTTTTCCCCAACAGTCATGCATCAGCACCTGGGAGTCTGAGTTTTTCTCCCTGGAATACAGCCCTCCTCCAGGTGCTTCAGGGTTTGGCCATGCTCAGAGGTGAGTGCCCATGGGAAAGGAGAGAGAGAGACTAAATTGTCTGGGATTTGACCAGAGTAGGGTTGGGGGGGTGATAGAAAGAGCATGGATCTGAGTCAGACAGGAGTGGGTTTCAATCTAGACTCTGCCCTTGCCTTTCCTTGGCAGCCCTGTGAACTTGGCCCAGTTCCTTGTTGTCCTCTTCACTCATCCCAATGGGAATAATGCCGATGACCCTACAGGCTTGGGGCTGGGCTCCAGGGGGAGGGACGGAGCAGCTGGGGCTGCAGTGCGCTTTGCTCTCAGCTTCTCAAAGCAATTTTTCTTTAGACGTCGTCTCCTCCTCTTGACAGGATGGGGCATACAGTTGGTGCTTAATAAAATCTTGAAGACTTGGTGAAACACCCAGCCCAGAGACTGGCACAGAGTAGGTACTCAATAGTTCCCTTACTCTCCTTGAAACGGTGCTGGGCTGAGACTTCGGTGGGATCACACCCCGGCTCTGTGCCTGAGTGTGTGTGTGTGTGTCCTTCCATCCCTGTGAACTTGAGTAACCTCAGGCCCATTTTCTGGGCCTCAACCTCTTGCCAAGTCAAAGGAGACAGCTGAATTCGAGACACTTTGACCCGTTTTGTGTTCTGTTTTGCCTCATTAGAGAGGATTCTGCCCAGAGGCAGTGAGGTCCCGGCTGGTGTAGACCGAGGTCCTGGCTGCCAGCCCCAATCTGGCTGTGCTCCTGGCCCGCAGGAAGAGGGGCGGTGTTCTTTTCTTACCTGCCGATAATAGAAATCCTCTCCTTCAATTGAGCTGTTTCTTTCTTTTGCCCTAAGCTATGAAGAGTAGATTGGATGAAAATTATCAAGCCTCCTCGTCTAGAATAAATATTCTTGAAATGGAGCAAGTTATAAATAAGCAAGCAGCAATATCCTGTGTTATGAATATATAATTTCTATCCTTAATAGCTGACTGGGCCCCAGGGACCGTCTGAAAATGGCCTGTCTGGTCCTGATATTTTATGTTTTTTTAAAAAGACTCCCAAACTTTTGTGTCTAAGCCCTTAGAGAGTTCAGTCTCTGGGAGAAATCATAAGAGTGAACCTCACAGTAAGTCCATGTACCAAGGGCAGGCATTTTATTTTTAAAAAGCTTGGGGGGATGCAAAAGCTCACACAGAATCAGAGAATGAAGCCTGGGAGGGGCAGCAGAGCTTGGCTCATCTCCCGTCCTCTCTTCTCATTTTATAGAATAGAAGTAGAGGTCCAGAGAGGTGAAGCGACTGGCCCAAAGTCACACAGCAATGAAGAACATTCTAGAAGTCTAGGATTCAGGCCTGTCTGGTTCACCAGGCCGTTAGCTGGTTTTCTCTTCCAAGAGGCTGAAGGGAAAGCCTGAGGATTCCCTATTCTGGAGTCCACAAAAGTTACCAGGATGATGTTTTTATAAGTTTCTAAAAAAATACTTATTTGGCTGCATCAGGTCTCAGCTGCTGCACACAGAATCCCCGCTGACGTGGGCAGGCTCTTTATCACAGCACGTGGAATCCTTCTAGTTGCAACACTTGAAATCTCCAGCCATGGCATGTGGGATCTAGTTCCCGGACCAGGGATTGAACCCAGACCCCTGCCCTGGGAGCGTGAATTGCAGTCGCTGGACCACCAGGGAAGTCTCTGCCAGGATGATTGACAAGGAGCTTTGCTTCCTGTGGCAGCCCAAGCTCTGGATGAGTGGAGTTGCCTTGGCTCAGATGCAAGACTGTGAAGTCCAGAAAGAACTGGGAGCTGACTTTTATTGCTTAGACCTTCTGGGCCATGTCTGCCTCTCAGCCTGTCATTTAGAGCCTCAGACCCTCTTCCTTTCTTTTTCTGCAGCCCGATGCCAAGGATTGCTGCAGATTCACATCACTCCTGCCTGGCAGGCAGTCAGAATTGTGGAAAAGCAATGGGCTGTCAGACCTCACAGATCCCAGTGGTCATTGGCTCCTCCACTTTCTAGCTCTGTGGTGCTGAATAAACTGGCTGACTTCTCTTAGCCTCAGTGTCCTCATCTGTCAAATGGGAATGGCAATGGCTGTGGGCATTAAGTGAGATAATGTGTATAAGATACCCGGGATGAAGCCAGGCAAGAGGTGCTATGAATCCCATCTGTCCTTCCAGGGCTGCCAGCTCTTCTTCCCAGCCCACAGGGCTAGAGCTGTGACTGCCCTTCACTTCAGACCAGCCTCCAAGAGCCCCAGGTTTGAATGAGCCTAAAGATTTTGTGATCATTCATCTCATATCCCAGGGAGAATGAACCTCCCTGAGTTCCATGTCCTCCTCCCTGGTCCCCAGCAGTGTACAGTATAGTGCTGGCCACATGTCCGTGTTAGATTCAGGATACCTTGAGTAAGTACTTGATGAGTGCTAGGTACTAAATCTAATGACGGTTATCAGCCATCAAGTGGGACTATGTGTTATTCCGGCTTCTCAGGTGGCTCAGTGGTAAAGAATCTGTCTGCCAATGCAGGAGACACAGGAGACACAGGTTCGATCTTTGGGTGGGAAGATCCCCTGGAGGATGAAATGGCAACCCATTCTAGCATTCTTGCCTGGGAAATCCCATGGACAGAGGAGACTGTCCATGGGGTCACAAAGGGTTGGACACGACTGAGCAACTGAGCATTGGCATCAGCATGTGTTATTCAGAAATGCATTGACTCATTTAATCCCACATTTTGCAGATAGGTAAGGGGAGATTTGCCAAGGTGATTAGTAACTTGCCCAAAGTGATGTGGCTAGTCATGGCAGGGCTAAAGCCAACCTAATGCCAAGCCTCTCTTCTCTCCTCTCCATTGCCTTCCTGCAGGATAAACTGCTTTCTCTAGGATCGGAGTAAAACTGGAAAACGAATGAATTCAGCAGCGGGTTTCCTAATGGTGGGAGCAGGGGCGGGTGGGGGAGATCGTAATGGCTGTGCAGTGTGTGTGTTAAAATGGAAATGTCCTCTCTTGTGGGTCTCGAGGTACACTCGTAATTATGAGCCAGCGTCTGAGGTTCTGATTTTGATGGCATTAGCTTTAATGGCTTTCTTTCTTTTTTTTTTAAGTGGTTTAATTACTAATCAGTGCTGCCTTGCAAGCTAATATGAGATGCTCACTTTGCATCTGGGGACAAGGGTCCTCCTTGGTGGGCAGCTGAGAAACCTGCCAGGGGCTGTATGCTGGGCCAGCTGATCACCCCCACCATTCCAGGTTCCCCCACCTGAATCTCCAACCCTCTCTGCTATTTGACACTTGTCTCTGAAATCACAGAATGCCATCACATCTGGGAAGAAGCTTGGCAATTGGCTAGCCTGCTGCTACTGCTGCTGCTGCTAAGTCGCTTCAGTCGTGTCCGACTCTGTGAGACCCCATAGACGGCAGCCCACTAGGCTCCCCTGTCCCTGGGATTCTCCAGGCAAGAACACTGGAGTGGGTTGCCATTTCTTTCTCCAATGCATGAAAGTGAAAAGTGAAAGGGAAGTTGCTCAGTCGTGTCCAACTCTTCGCGACCCCATGGACTGCAGCCTACCAGGCTCCTCCGTCCATGGGATTTTCCAGGCAAGAGTACTGGAGTGGGTTGCCTTTGCCTTCTCCTATTGGCTAGCCTGGCCCCTCACAAAAGTGGGTACTGAGGACCCAAGGGGTGCCATGAACTACAGTGACTAGAATATGTGAGGCACCTTTCTTACTTGCTAATTGATTTCTATCATATACACTCGTCTGCATTCCCGATTTCAATAGTCAAAAACTTTCCAGTGCTAAAACCTCATTTTCTGAAGCTAATTTAGGTCTCATTTTCATTAATAGCTTGGCAACAATCATGCAGTGGAAATTTCTCCCAGGTTGAAGAAAGAACCTCGGCCAGGGAATCAGGGTGTCTGCTAGGTCTTGCTGTGTGTCTCCGGACAAGCTGAGTCACCTCTCTGGTCTGTGGTTTTCCTCCATAGTCAAATGAGGGGATTGACTTATCTCAGTGTTTTTCCAAACACTATTCTATAAGCTACTCTGTAAAACAGAGCATGCCACAAGCTGTAAATATTTATTATTCAGAAGAAAAAAATTTTGAAAGGTTACATGGCCTAGTAAGTTGGGATAATGCTGGATTCAGGTTAATAAAGTTGCTTTTGTTTGCTTGTTGTTGTAAGGACATGGGCACCGTGTGCCTGTATAATGTAAACACAGCACCTGTGACCGCCTTAGAGGAGGCTATCTTTTTATGGCACTTTGTCAGTGTCTTTTGGAGCACCAGAGTTCCAAGGAACATGGAGTGGGAAACCCTGGAATGGAAAGGTCTCACTCTGCCCTTACTCCTGGGGGCTTCTGTGATTCTGAGAGACGAAAAATAAAGGAGACACTCTTAAGACATCTTAGCTTCAAGATTTGGAGCACTCACTGCCCCCACACATCACCATGCTCTTGTTAGGAGTGCCCTATGAACTCAATATCCATCTCAGGGCTTTGATTTTGCTGCTCCTTGACTAGGAAATGTGGGCTGACCACACCAATGCTCACCACACCCAGCCTCACTGCCCAACCAAGCTCTGCTTCCTCTTAGCCCAACATGCTCCTCCAAACATCGCTCCTTCCCAACACACTCCAGTCCTGCCCCTACATGAAGCCTTGCTCAGATGCAGAGATCTCAGTGTCCTGGGATGAGCCCAGGCTTGAAATTAGAGCCAGAATCAAGTTCTGTCTTTGCTGCTCTCTTGTTTTATGGTTCTGGATCAATAACTGGGATAATCATGGCACTGACTGCCTGGCTCTGGGGTAAAGATGAAAAGGACCTGATAATTTTGCCTTAACCTAAGTCCGCTGGAGGCAAACCCTAAAGCCAAGCTTTGTGTCCCACAAGCTTTTTTTTAAGGAGTGCAACTCCAGGGACTCAGGAGTGAGGGCAGTGATGAGCAAAGCTAGAGATAGGAAAAACCAAGAGACTATAGGTATACAGGGGCTTCCCTGGTGGCTCCATGGTAAAGAATCCGCCTGCCTATGCGGGAGACGTGGGTTTGATCCCTGGGTCAGGATGATCCCCGAGGGAAGGAAATGGCAACCCACTCCAGTATAATTGCCTGGGAAATTCCATGGACAGAGGGGTCTGGTGAGTTGCAGTCCATGGGGTGGCAAGAGTTGGACCCAACTTAGTGACTAAACAACACAACAGGTGTACAAAGGACTGTGGATCAGTGGTGTCAAATGCAACTGACTGGCTGATCCCATGAAAAGGTCTTTCCAAAGGCTATACAGTGACTGCATCTTAGAATGGTCCATCCTGGGGAGGAAGGGAGAAGAAGGTACTCAGAAGCTCCTGTATCCCATTGTTCAAAGGACTGCCTGGCGGGTGTTTATCCTTACATGTTTCCTGGTGGAACCAGAAAGGATGCTGTGTGGATCTTGTTGATTTCAGGACTCAGCATCAACAGGAGGGTCCCAGAGCATCGGTGGTATGTGTATGGCACGGACTTGAGATGACATGCTTTGGAGTCATGCCTACGTTAATTTATCAGAGTCACACAGAGCTGGCAGCTACGGTGGAATGTGGTAGGAACAAGTGTCCAAGACCCTGGAGATGGGTGTGTCTGGAAGCTCCGAACTGGCGCATTAGTATCTGTACATCGACCCTTTTTGCCCCCGATCTTCTTCCACCTTCCTGTGTCCTGCTCCCATACTACGCCTGAGGCCTCCTCTTTCAGTGAAGATGGGTTGTTCTTGCTTCAGTCCCATCCAAGAAGAGGATATAAATCTGATTAGTTACAGAGTCTCCTTCCAATCTCGGAAATTTTAAGGCAAAAGGGTTATTGAAATGAGGCACGGTCTGGGCTGCTGTGACCCTAATGGATATTCATTGCCTCTCACCTTCACTGTTCAATCTTCATGTCCCTCATTCTCAAGCGGCAATTTGGCTGATCTGTGTTGTTTACCAGGGCAGGAAGTCGGGGAGGGATGACCCAGACCATCATCCTGAGGGGTCTGAGCTGCTATTGCTGCAATCGCTCAGTTGTAAACTCTCTTCATCAGGCAAGGGGGCACCAAGACAGCCCCAGAGAATCCTGTCCCCTTTGGCAGAAACAACCCTTGCTCCTCAAAGCCATCAGTGTCGATCACCCTGCGGGTGTGGGAACGCCTCTCCTCGCTTGCTGGTCCATTGACATGAGCACGTAGTGACAGCTGGCAGTCACAGCCTTTAAGTCCAGTGGGACTCTTACACTGTCACCTGCAGAAGCATTAGCCCCACAATAGAAATGTCAACTGCCTGGAGACCAAGACCCCTCTACTCATAGAGCCTAGGTTTTGTTGAGATAGGGAGTGTGAATTCTACCCAAGGGTCAGTGAGCGATGGCAACAGCAGATGAACTTACAGCCCTTGAACAGCCAGACCGTGAATTTCAGCAGTGAGAGCAGCACCATTCACTCCCTATTGCTTGGGTGCTTAGACCGCATCCTAAAGGGCAGTATTCCAACCCCACAGGGCACTGTCCCCAAGCTACCTCCTTAGCTGAGCCTTAACAGACCACTTCACTTTGTAACCGGGCCCTGCTTCTGGGTAATGGGTACCTGATAGCACCGGGGATCTGTTGGCCACATGCCAGTTGTCGCACCTCTTTCGTCACAGTGATTTCCTTGATGGGAGTCACTGACATGGGAAACTCTGTGGGTGGGTAAACATTCCATCAGACTTCCTGTGGCGGTGCTGGTGGGAGTGCTGAGGGTAGACAGGATGGATCTCCCCCACATCCAGTGAGGATGAATTGCTGTTGTCTCAGGGATAGAACGGAGAAGGCAGTGACACCCCACTCCAGCACTCTTGCCTGGGAAATCCCACGGACGGAGGAGCCTGGTGGGCTGCAGTCCATGAGGTCGCTGAGGCTCGGACACGACTGAGCAACTTCACTTTCACTTTTCACTTTTCACTTTCCTGCATTGGAGGAGGATTTGGCAACCCACTCCAGTGTTCTTGCCTGGAGAATCCCAAGGACGGGGGAGCCTGGTGGGCTGCCGTCTATGGGGTCGCACAGAGTCGGACATGACTGAAGCAACTTAGCAGCAGCAGCAGCAGCAGGGATAGAAAGCCTCCAGCATGCCAGCTCATCAATAACCGGTGGGCTAGTCTTCTGTGTAGATGGCTTCAGGCCGAGGGCTCAGGAACACTTGCTGTTGGCAGATTGGACATCCCACAGTGGCAGTCATGAGCTTCACCTTAGAGAGAAGGACCCCCAGTGCCGGGGGTTTTCATGGCTCCCATCCTTGCCATCATGGCTGATGAGGTGGCTGGGGAAAGGGTGGCTGACACCCACAGGCTGAGTCGTCCTGCTCTCCCAGTTGTTAAGCATCTCCCTCACAGTAGGCATTAATGCAAGACCCCATCACCTCCCATTGTGTGCCTGTTCCTGTGGGTTTTTTCATGTACCTTTTTCTCAGACATTTCCCCCCTGGTCTTCCAATGTTCATTTTGCCTAGCCCTTGACTAATGAGCCAAACCATTTACTGCTGCATCTTTGTGTGAGTACTTTCCTCAGATCATGGTTCCCTGCAGCTCTGCCCACAGGGGCTTTCCTTTAATTTCTGTTCCCTTGGGCCATCCACTTAGGTCTGTAGCGTGGTCTGAAATTAGCATTTCAACTCATGATGACACATCATGTTAACCCCTCTGTGAACCGGGCCAAAGTTTTCTCCTTCCCCATCAGATGGTCAGAGCTGTGCCTGCCCCTTTGAAGTCATAGGTGTTCAGTGAGACATGTTGAAGCACATGCATCATGTGTAGCAGCCTGGGTCACATGCTCTTGTATTTTACTCATGTCTTCCGGACACGACTGGGCTTGATCCCAAATGTACCATTTCTGTCATAATCACACTACCCAACCTGATGAGCTGGCACATCCAATACCAGCTTATGATGGTAAGGTCCAGTCCCACAGTCACTCAGAGTCCCATGTCAATTTCAAGCGGTACCCAGAGCAAGACGTCTCAGCAATAAGAGGAATGGCCTTGCTCTGGAATCCCAGGGTTCTGTCCCCAGAGACTCTACCCAGCATAACCTTTTCTGCCATGGAGAATGCCTTCTAGCATTGCCTGACCTTCTAGCAACATTGGACCTTCTGGGTCAGATGGACCCAGTGACAGGCAGCTCAAACCAGAGTCTGGATGCACAGCAAAGCCAAGCCTTGTCTTGATCTCAGAAGGTTACTTTGCTTTAATCATGTGCAACTTACCAGATCTAACAGGATATTAATTTTATGTTGCTTTTTTAAAAATATAATTTTTAAATAAATAAGACACTAAAGTAGTTTAAAAGTTAAAAACATTGGATTTTTAACTTTGGATATAAAAAGATATATAGTAAGCAGCCTCCCTTCTACCATTAATTTCCTTTCCAGCAGAAAACCACTGTCTAGCTTCTTATGAATTCTTCCAGAGATCTTTTATGCACACGAAAGCAAATAGAAGCATATGCACACGAGTGTGTATGTGTATCTTCCCATCTCCCACCATTTACCAACATAACTGATACTTTACAGTTCCATCCCTGACTTGTTTAACTCAACAGTATAGTCAGACCCCTTCACACAGCAGCACATAGAGAGGTTCCTCACTGAGTTCCAAACTGTCTGGGAGTCCATTCAGTGGATCATCAGTTTAACTGTTCTCCTGTTGATGGGCATGTAGGTTGTTTCTAGTTATTTGGAATCACAGAGAGGACCACACAGCATAACTCCCTCCACATGGAAGTCCAGCCTCCCAGGAGGTGTGCATGTGTAATTTTCAAATGACTCCACTTGAGGTTCATATTACTTCACACTCCCACCAGTAACACAGATGTGTGCTCATTTGTGTGCACCACCACTCTCAAGGGTGTTTTCATCTTTGCCAATTTGATTAGGAAAAAAAATATTATTCCAATGTACTTTAATTTGCTTGTAGGCTATTTAATCAAATTCTGGTGGTTTGTGCCTTGCGTCACTAGTCAGATTTAAAGCTAGTTGGGCTTCCATAGACTCTGTATCTTATGTCTTGATGTATAACCTCAGAAATGAGGAGGAGAGCAAGAACCAGCTCTAACTCGTTTGTGGCTCTGTCCCTGGTTCCAAGCATGGTCTGTGGCACATACTGAAAGTGAAAGCCGCTCAGTCGAGTCCAACTCTTTGCAACCCCATGGACCAGACCGTTCCTGGAATTCTTGAGGCCAGAATACTGGAATGGATAGCTGTTCCCTTCTCCAGGGGATCTTCCCAACCCAGGGATCGAATCCAGGTCTCCTGCATTGCAGGCAGATTCTTTACCAGTTGAGCCATAGGGAAGCCCAAGAATACTAGAGTGGGTAGCCTATCCCTTCTCCAGCGGATCTTCCCAAACCAGGAATAGAAGCGGGGTCTCCTGCATTGCAGGTGGATTCTTTACCAACTGAGGCTCAATAAATATTTGTTGAGTGGATGAATGAATGGACGGATCGAATGTGGTGCTGGTCCCACCTGTCCAGCAGTTTTATAGATACAAGAGTACTTTTCTCTGTTTTAGCAATTCCATCCTCACTGAGGTCTTGTGAGGGGATGCTAGAGAAGATGATGAGAGCCTACTCTGCACAAAGACTGATACACTAGCATCTCACCTGTAGACCCTGCTGAAAGAACAAGGCTGTGTTTCTGTGTTTCATCCTATGGAGTTCCCCATGTCCTTTGCCTGATTGGACCAAGAGATAGGTACCTGATACAAAGCTACCTTACTTAAAGACTGCTCAGCAACCCATGACCTATGAGAAATAGCTGAAAAAGCTGGGCTGGGCCAGTCAGGACTGGGGAGTGGGATTCTGAGTGGAGGGGATGCAAAGCTGGAAGGTCAAGAAGTAGAATTTGAGCCATGGTGGCCCATTGTGGGCCATAAAGCAGCTATGAGCTGTGATGGAGGCCCAGGGAAGTTCTGAATGAGCAGAGGAAACTGGACAGATTCCCCAAAAGAAGCGATTCCCTCATGTGATCCAGAGCTGTGTCCACGACTGGTAGCTTTCCAGTTGAGCCTCAGGATTTCTGGAGATGAATTTAGGATTCCATCCTTAGATTTCCATGAGACATCTCAGTGACCTGACAATAAGCATTTCTTTACTTGAGCTGCCTGCCCTGAGTCTCTGTTTCTTGTCATCAAAATCCCAGATTGGCTCCCATTTTACCATGTGGGATCTGAGGCTTTGAGAAATGGAGTCCAAGTCCTCTCCCTGCCATGTCAGTGGGCTCATTGCCTTGCACATGACAGATAGCTCGTATTTGGCAGCAGCGTGATTGGTTGATTAATGTCTCGGTTGCTTAATTTAAAGCAATAACAGACCTTAGCAGAGTATGTTTTTCAAAGATGGTAGCAACAGTAACTCCCACCCCACATGTTCTTGGGCAATGCAACCTTGCCACTCGCCTATCCCTAATCCATCTTCCTTAAACTTGGGCTGATCTTAGTAACTCCCTTGGGATCCACAGAACATGGCAGAAATGATACTGCATGACTTCCAAGGTTATGTCATAGGAAACCTTGAAGCTTTTGCTTGGTCTCTTGGAACACTGACTCTCACTGTGACTAGCCCCCTCAGAATCTAGCCCTCAGGGTATGAGAAGCCCCAGACTCACAGAGAGGCCACATGGGAGTGTTCTGATGATCAGCTCAGCTAAGCCCAGACTTTGAGATATCCCAGCCCAGGTACTGGACAGGTGGGTGAAGAAGCTTCCAGCTGAATGCAGCCCCCAGAAATTCAAGACTTGAATCTTCCCAGCCAAAGGCTGAGACCCCAGATGTGGCGGAGCAGAAACAAGCATCTCTACTGTGTCCTGCCTGAGTCCCTAAGCTCCAGAAGCTCTGAACTTAATATTAATAAATTGTGCTTTGTTTCACCCCACTAGGTTTTGGCGTGTCTTTTTTATAAAACAAAAGGTAACTAAAATAGATGACTGGAACAGAATTTCATTTCCCTAAAATCATGATTTCACCTCCTATTCATGTCCAGCTAGCGGTTAACAGATGAGTTGTAAACCCAGAAGAGATTTCCTTGAGTCCATAACAAAGGTAGGGCCTTTCCAAGACTGGGACTGGCTATAAAAAGAAGGTCCCTTGACTTTAAGCCCAAGAGAGCTTTGTTCCTTAAAACTGGTGAAAAGAGGTTTCCTGATACCTGAAGAAGTGACATCTGTTTCTCAGGTTAAATACGCACAGACACACACACACACACACACACACACGATGTGTACTGTTTCCTGTGCAGACAACATGGGCTCAGTTTTCCGGGAAACAGTTATCCAGTTAGGAAACTCTCCAGTTGAGAACTCTGGCCATTTATATAGCTCTGGGGAGGGCACTTGGGCACAAAGGTTGGCAGAGGGGCCAGCTCCTCCAGCAAGCACCCTCACGTGGATTTGTAACCACCAAGGAGCCCCCAACACTGACATGTCCTCCTAAGAACACAGCAAACTCTGACTCTGCACAGCGCTTTGCAAACTATAAAGAACTCTCCAAATGCTCAGCTGTGAGCCTGGAGACCAGACTCCCAGTGAGCAGCTTAGGGTGGGGGAGTCTATGACATAAAACCAGGTCGCCCTAGCGGGTGGCCGTGGCCGAGGGGAATGACCCACTCGGAGCCCCTTCCCTGTGCTCAGCGCTTTAGAGTTTGCACAAAGACCTGCCTGTCTTGCATTCATTAGAGCCTCTCTCCATCAGGAGAGAATAGTGATTTCCATTTTGTTCATGTGAACTTGAAGCTGAAAGGAGCTGAAGGCTATTCTAAGGACCGTATAGCCATTAGGTGGGAGAACCAGGGTGAAACCTGGTTCCCTTATTGATGTCGTATGGCTTTTGCACTGAGCTTGTGGTCATCACGCCTCACATTTGCAGAGTGCTTCACGGTGGACAAACCACTCCCCATGCAGTACATCCATGAAGCCGCAGGACCTGCCTTGTATCTCCACTTTAGAGACAAAGAACCTGCCCCAGAGTGAATCGCCCCAGTCCCTCTGAGAAACAAGTGGCCCAGTCAGGCTCTCAGCCGGATCTCCTGGCTGCAGAGCCACTGGACCTTCCCTGCCGCTGCTTCCAGCACAGAGGCACATCACTGAAATCTTTTCGTGCGTGTCTCCTTTCTGGCCTGGCTTCTGAAACACACCCGAGCCTGGGCAAGGAGGTCACTGCCAGCAGTCTTTTACAGTGATGTTCCTGCGGTTTTCCAACATTTATTAAGTAGCCACAGCGTGTAAAGTGCTGACTAGCTGGTGGTGACCACCTCCGACTGACGTGATATTAAAAGGCAGCCGTGACTTGGGCACCAAAGGGCTGGACACACCAGTGTCGGGTCTCCCGCTGTGCCTGCTGCCCTTTCCCAGGCTCCAGAGGCATCCACACCCACCCACCCCCACATCAGAAGGGCTGTGAGCTGGTCTTCTGTGAGCCCAGGTGCAGCCGCCAGAAAGCAGAAACCCTCAGGGCTGCGGCGTGATTAAACTCTGTGTTGTGAGAAAGTGACACTGTGATCTGATTCATACCAGTAAATATGTGATTTACATTTAATTCTGAGTAACCTTTCTGGGCTCGGCGAGGTGTGAAGGAATCTGATGGGGCCGGCTCCGTGGAGGGGGAGGCGATTCATATTCATTAAGACCTCTGCATCAGCTGGCTGAAGGCTGACGGCCCCCCAGCCCGCCCTCCTCCCGCTCGCCCTCCAGGGTCACGGCTCCAGGGAGGCCCGCAGTCGCGCTGGCTGCCACCTGGGGCAGCAGGTGTGGGTAGCCGTGAGTGCCGGAGGCACGAAGAGAGATTCGGAGGAAAATAAACAGCAGGTCCACGCGCAACAACGTCCAGGCCGACAGCACTCCAGATTGCTGCATTAGCTGTGTTGATCTCTTGAGGGTGGGGAAGGCATTGACTGAGGGAGCCCCAGCCGCCTCCTTTGTTCAGCCACCTCTGGTTCTTGCAGGTCTGGGTGGAGAGAGACATGCCAGGGAAGGAAGGCCCGCGTCTCTGGGCTGAGAGCAAGAGAGGTATTTCTGGCCCCTAGACTACATATTTGAGGTTTGATTACCTGAGCTGGGATCTCTGCAGGTGTACATGACCTGCTGAGTTCGGAAGGGAAAAGAAGTGCCCGGAGAGGGAAACAATGTGCTTCTCCCTTGGCTGCTGCTGCTGCTGCTGCTGCTAAGTCACTTCAGTCATGTCTGACTCTGTGCGACCCCATAGACCTTGGAGGGAAGCCTAAACACTCTGAGACCCTCAGCTTGCCTGTCCTCTTAATGGGAATGTCTGTAATGAATAATAAGACTCTGAGAGTTGCTGTCTGTTGAATGCTTACTGGATGCCAGGCACCAGGCAGAGGCCTCGTGCACCTTCTCATCAAAACTTTTCACCAGTTTCTGAAGGAGCCAGTGGTCTTACTCTCGCTTTGAGGATGAGGATCCCATCATGATTATGATTTGGAATGGTGAGCCCTACGGGGTATCAGACCAGAGTGAGGTGGCAGCGGGTCATGGCCTGTTAGAGGGGCCCCTTACCCTGTAGGACTATGGGCCTCTGGTCGGTACCTCACTGGAGTTGTTTTTTATTTGCATGAGCTCTATTTTCCCAACCACACAAGGCCTGATGCCTTTGAGCAACTAGGAAAAATGAGAATACAGCCTCTGCCCGTCCCCCATCCACCCGGCCGTGGCCTTTGGCCCCAGCTGGGAACTGGACCACCCAGAAACCCTTCAGGAAGCGAAGGTCTGGACACTCTGTGGATGCAGATTCAGGTGGCGGGCGAGGCCCCAGTGGCGACATATGGAACTCTCTAGGCAAGGATGGCTTGGCCCCTTTCCGGATTGCAGACTTAGGGTGGCGGCTCTGCAGACCCATCTACCCATGTGGCCTGGAAGCTGCCTGAGGGCAGGGTGGTGGCCCTCAGGACCAGACAGTGGCCCCAGTACTACAAGTACTCGGGCAGGACTTTTGGAATAAGTGCTCCTCGATTGTCTCACCAAAGTAAGAAGGGAAAGTAAAATGAGGGTGATGTGGGGATTCCGCCTGGGTCTCCACTGTGGCCGTCCAGCAGCAGCAAGGCAGCACCCTAGAGGCATGTTCCTGGGACGCAGTGATGCACCCTGGGCTCTGAACTCCAGGGTGGTCCCTGGACAGGGTGGCCATGGGAAGAGGGCACTGAACCCTCTGGGCTAAAAAGGGTTAGGAGCGAGCCTGTATGGAGCTGTGAGAAGTGCCTGGCCCGAGAGACAGCTAGGGAAGATGGGAGCTCTGGGAAATCCCCTAGGGCGAAGGACGGCTGAGCTAGAAGCTGAGGGTGAACAGAGCACTCAGCAGCTAGGCCACGAGATGGGGAAGATGGATCATGAGAGAATTAGAACGCCCAGGGCAGACAGTGTGTGTGTGTGTGGAAGGACAGTGGGGAGTACACCTGTCCAAGGCGCAGGACATGTTGGGAACATTGAACTGCTTTCTCAGGGTGACAGGGAGCTAGTGAAAGTTTGGGCAGAAGACTGTTAGAATCCAGGAGGTATTTTGAAAGCTCACTGCAGCTGTTCTGCAGGGCCCTAGGGAAGGAAGGAGTCTGGCCGGGCAATGGAAGCCACCAGCCGGAGAAGGACTGGGAAGGATGAGGGAAGCAGGCCGGGCAAGGAAAGGATCAGAAGCAATTGCTGATCTGCCTGTGAAACATGAGCAGCATCCAGGACGGTGCTCTGGTTTCTGGCCTTTGCAAATGGGGGAGGTGGTACCCATTCCTGGCCCAGATGGGAGACCTTTGGGAGGAGGGATGATGTGCTCAGCTGCGGACCCACTGAATGCAAAGCACCTGGTGAGATGTCTGGAGGGCAGCAGAATGCTGACTTAAGGGGCAGGAGAGAGGCCCACGTGCAAAGGTGTGGGGGTCATATCAGCTCAGAGATGGCAAGTAAAGATGCGGGTGCCAAGAGCAGACCTCTAAGCAACACCACGTGTAGGAAGAGAGGATGCTGTGCCTGTGATCTGGATGGTGCTGCCAGCATCAGGGGGTGGAGCATGCAGGGAGACAGTGGTGTCCGGCAGCCAAGGCGAGAAAGTGTGTCAGGAAGAGGAAGTGGTCGGCAGCCTCGGCTCCCGTCCGCAGACCATGTGGGATGTGGAGTTAAAAGCGTCCACTAGATTTAGCAACAAAAAGGTCAGAGGTGGCTGTGAAAGGCCAGCCCCTGGGGCCTGGAGGGGCCGAAGCCAGACGGAGGGAGGTGGGAGGTGAGGAAGTGAGAAACGCTTGTGCAGACACCCCTGGTTAAGAGATTTGGCTGTGAAGGGACGGCCAGGGCGGGGTGATAGCTGGCCCTGAAAGGGATGTTTCCAAGACAGAAGAGGCTGTTGTCCAGGCGCCAGGAGCCAGGTTGAGGACACAGCAGATAAGGGCCTAATGGGCTGAACGGGTGTCTGCGGAGGTGTGGGTCTGGGCTGGGCAGGGGAACCTCTGCGGCAGAGGCAGGGAGAAGGCAGGAGGGATGGGCATGGAGACACACCCATCTGCAGGTTTGGCAGTGAAGACAGGGCGTGTGGGTCCCACTGCGCAGAAGCTGAGTCCTGGGCTCCTGTGCCATTGGCACTGCCCTGTTCCTTGGTTCCCTTTGTGCCAGGACCCATATCAGCCCCATTGCTGAGAGCCAGCAGGGAGTCAGTGAGCTGGGCGCCAGAGAGCATGTGTGTGTGTGTGTGTGTGTGTGTGTGTGCTCGCACATGCATGTAAGCTTGGGGACGCTGAGGGGAAGGAGTTTCACTGCAGGGGGTTGGACAAAAAAGCACAAAAGCCCAGAAAAAGGAATTCTTCGCAGGCCCATGAGGCCCAGGGCCTGAGATGGAGCCAGTTTCCTCTGCAGGGAGCCTTCAGCTCGTGAGTGAGTAATTAGGGATAATAATAGCAAGACGGACTGGTTTTTAATCTGTGCTTGACATCTGCCATGCAAAATGTCACGGAATGACTGTGTGGCGGAATGGATCCCCAGATGGGCGTCGTCCTGGGCCAGCCGATCGCACCCTCCCCCTGCCCACCTCCCTTCTCCATTGTCCAGAACGAGGCCTCTCTCCTCCCACAGAAGCCACCAGACACGGGGCCCAGTGGGACAAAACAAATCCCCTTATGCAGGGGGCAGGGCTTGGCCAGGGTCAGCCGGGTCTGGTACGAAGCTGCCCTTCTGGCTGTAATCGTTTTCTGTGTTCACCTCCCAAGGCCAGATTCTTTACCACTCAGGAGCCAGGTCCCCAAGTCCTGTTGCCTTCTCTAGGAAAGCGTAGCTGTGATTCCTGTTTATGTAACTGTTTTTCCTTTCCCAGAGTCTGCCAGGTTGAGGGGAGGGAGGGAAAGCCTCATTTCGTTTTCATGAAAGTTCTACTGTGTCGAAGACTTTGGGTCAGGATCGGGGCTTGGTTGGCCTCCAGAAAGGCAGAGGTGGGGCCACTGGAGAAGGTTGTGCCAGGGGTACACTGCTCAAAGGCACCCTGGCAGGAATAGGGGTGTGGCTAGGGGGCAAGTGGAACCCGAAACCCACCCTGGGTCCATCAGCCAGGCCTAAAGCCCTGCCCGGGGCCGTGTCTGCCGAGCGAGGGCTCTGCTTTCCAGTTGACACAAAGGCACGATGTAGGCCGCCTGAGTGCCCAGAAAGGCTTTCAGACCCCTGTCCCCAGCCAGGGTGACCTCCACCAACAGAGGCGTGTGACAATAACCTTCTGGCAATCTGGATCTGCTGCTCCGGTGGCACAGAGGAGACCTGGGAATCAGAGGGTTTTCATCTTGCAGGCTCCTTGGAAGGGCAGGGGTAGGCGGGGGTGTGTGGCGTCAGGGGGAGGCAGGCGGGAGCTTGGGGAAGGTCCAGGAGGACAGGTTCATGCTTCCAGGAAGGAGGGTGAGCAGGGGACAGCACCGGCTGCCAGCCCAGGTCTGCCACGCTCTCCGGGGAGGCTCTTGGCAAATCATTCTCCATCCCCATGCCTCAGTTTCCCTGTCTGACAAACCCAAAGGGAGGGAGAAGGTGGAACCAGAGGGATGATTGGATGTGGAAGCATGAGAGACACGCTCTGCCATCCACCCACCGGCTCTGTGACTTCAGTCAGGTCATCGGATGCATCGAAACTTCACTTCTCAACAGAAGGCCGCTCAGCCCCAGCCTCTTGGCTGGTCACCCAGGCCTAGGTTTGGGTTCCCGTTGCCCTTCCTCTCCCCCTCCCGCCTGCCTCCCCTTCCTGGGGGGGGGAGGGGGGAATAAACCAGAATAGGACCTGTCTCTCCTTCGGGGGGAGGGGTTCCGTTTCCATCAGCCCCCAGGGAGCAAGAGGAACAGGAAAATTACAGTATCAGCGTGGAAATTACAATTGGAGGCGTCTGATTCACCCGGGAGGGTGACTCGTTTCTCTTTTTTTATTTTTAGTCGCTATTATCTTGGCAAGGAGGCCTGTGCTCATTAACCTGTACTGCTAGAGCGGAGACTGCAAAGCCGGCGGGTGAACAAACCTGCCCCCTCCCGTCCCGCCACTCCCACCACTTATTTATAGTCTTCCTTCCCTCTGGTGAATTAATTAACTTGTGCTCAGGGCCTCGGACACTCACTCTTGTGTTTAGTTGATGTCCCTTTGAGGCCAGCATGTAGAGAGACCGGAATGGGCGGGAAGGTGGGGCTGCTGGCTGCAACCCCCAGCCCAACCTCTCCCACTGCAGCTCTGAGCCCTTCCCCAGAACATCCCCGGCCCCAGTCAGTCTGTCCCCATTTGCAGAATTTGAGAATAGGCTGAGGGCAAAAAGTCCGCAATACATCCCCTTCCCTCAGCAGGGAAGCAAGGGCCCAAGCTACAAGACTTCAAAATTCCCTCGTCCTAGAGCAGTAAGTGGGTGGGTGCTGAAGCGCACAAGCAGGGGTGCGTGGGAGGGGGAGGCTGGTGGGGGCAGATTCTGGTTGGTGGTACAGAGAATGCAGGGCACCCCCACAGGGCCCCTGTGAGCAAAGGTGGGGAGAAGAGTTGCACAGGGGAGCATGAGGGACCCTGCAGGACGGAATTCTCAAGCCCAGCTTCCTATTTCACAGATGGGGAGACTGAGGGCCAGAGAGAGACAGCATTTGACTAATTCATTCAGCCAGCCAGCCATTCCTTCCGTCAACACTTATTTATGAAGTCCCCAGCTGTGGATGAAGGCCACCCTGTTCTGTCCCCATAATGCCCACAATGCCGCCTTTGCCTCGTGTCTCACTAGGAGCTCGTGTGCAGTGTCCACCAAGCTACCCCTGTCCCAGGTCTGGCACATTGTAGGGGTGAGTTATCGTTGGAGGACTTCTTTGTCCAAGGTTACTCCTGGGGACCACGCTACAACCGGTGCCACACCATCTTCCTCTTGCCCCGTTAGCATGCCCAAGGCCCCTCTAAACACGCACAGATTATGTGGGAAGGGCACCGTGGCCTTGTCGGTGCAGCATCGACAAGCGTCCTCCACATGCTCCCAGCCCCATTCCCCTAGATGGATTCTCCTGTGTCCCAGAGTACCCCCCATCCCCAAACACCCAGGGTCTAGAGACCCCAGGGAAGGCATCTGGACCAGGACACACACAGGGGTGAGCTCCCATCACCTCCCACAAGCCCCTTGGGAGCCTGAGGTCCCAGACACCCAGTGTCCAGCTTTACAATCACTTGCTTTCAAAGCAGGTGGTTGATCCTGGCATGGGTTCCCCGGGAGAGGCTGCTCTCAGGACATGGCTCTTGTGGGAGGGCCACAACATGCTTCTTTCTCCCCTCAGCAAGGCTGACTCCTAGAGGAAGGGGGTTGGAAGGGGATAGTCCCGGATCCCACCCCAGGATTCCAGCATCATCTACTCGTCAAGCCACACTGTGCCCCTGCTCAGGATAGAGGTCAGCTCCCATTCTGCCCCAGGGCTCCACCTTGCATCCCATAAATGACCTCCCAGAGCAGGCTTGAAGTCCAGCCCTCTGTGCCAGTCTGGGAATGGGGTCAGGTGTCTGCCCACTCTCAGCACCTTGAACGACCTTGATGAATATCAATAATCAGGATTCATCAGCATTGTGATATTATGAAAATCGCTACAGTTAAAGATGGCGGGTTGGGAGGCTTCCCTGACAGTCCCTGGTAGAATCCGCCTGCCATTGAGGGGGACACGGATTTGATCCCTGATCCAGGAAGATCCCACATGCCTCAGAGCAACCAAGCCCGTGTGCCACAATTACTGAGCCTGTGCTCTAGAGCCGGGGAGCTGCAACTGCTGAAGTCTGCACACCCGAGAGCCCCTGCTCCACAAAAGAAGCCACCGCAATGAGAAGCCCACGCGCTCCAGCTAGAGAGCAGCCCCCGCTCACCGCGACTAAAGGCCCACGCAGCAACAAAGACAAAGAGCAGCCAAAATTAATTAATTAATTTAAAAAAATGGCAGATTGGTCTTCCTCTGTGCTGCAGCTTCTGTGACTGCCTCAGAGGAAATTCCCCACCCTCTGGCCCCACCCCTCCCCAGTCCACCACCTTGGGATCTTCCTGGGGCTGGGAGAGACCTTCACGCACCAGACCACCAGACGCACTTGCTCAACCCCCAGGGCTGAGGCCAAATTCTCCCGGCACAGTAGTGTGCCTAAAATTATCTCCTTATGCCTGCAATTTGCCATTTGCACCTTCCAAATAGAGTGCAACTGGCTAATTGCCATGGCAATTAGGAAATTGCAGGTGCAATTAGCATCTCTCTCGCAAAGTAGAGGGAGAGGAGATGGAGGGAGAGGGGGATCAGAGAGAGAAAATTCAAGAGGAGGCAAGGAAGACCAGAAGTGTGGCAGAGAAGCCTGGGGCATGGGGAAGAAAGAGAAGAGAGTAGGTGGACAAGGAAAAGATGGTTGGCAAGAGGAAAGGGGTGTGTGCTAAGAGAAATAAATCAGTAAGCCAAGACCCCTGTCCTAGAAGAGCTGATGGCCAGGATGTGAGGATGAGACCCAGGCATGGCAGGGAAATGGAGGAAAGGGCAACATAGGCTGGCTGCACCTGCGGGGTTTCCAGGGGAAGCTGCGGCTGGGCAAGGACAAAGGGAGATAGGTGGCCCAGCAGTGCTCCAGCATGAGTGGAGGTTCCTGGGGTGTGAGAGCCCGAGTCTGAGACCTGTGAGCGGCTAGAGACAGCGCTGTCCTATAGCGCATTCTGCCATGATGGAAATTTTCTGCATCTGCACCATCCATGCGGTAGCCACCAGCCACGTGTGGTGGACGAGGACTTGAGATGTGGCCAGCACAACTGAGGAACTGCCTTTTCATTTTATTCAACTTTAGGGTAAAAGGTCAATAGCCACAAGCACAGCACAGACTCTAGAGGAGTGGGGTGAGGCTGGTAAGGGCTCTGGAGACACTGCCTTCCTCCCAGTCTGAGAACCAGGCGGGTGGCGCCAGGCCCTGACATGGAGAGGACAGAGGAGGAGCTGAAAGGAATGGGCAGGCCCCGTGTTTGGAGGTGGATATCTTCAGCTTGGGTGCAGGTGAGCCACCAGGAGGAGGTGTTCAGGGGGCCATCGGAAGTCTGGGACTAAAGCCTCTACTTCTGTCTCCACCCATGCCCTCAGCTCTGCGCAGGTGTTTCCCAACCTCCTATCCTGTGGATGCTCCATGGTTTGGGAGGAAGAGAGGCCCGGGCATTTCCCCTGCCCCTCCAATCCCACGTTCCCCAGTCTCAAACCCAACCTAGGACTCCAGTTCAGTTTTACAGCCAAACAAGCTTTCAGAGAGATAATGCAGATTAGCAGGGTGACCGTGCTCATACTCATATGCATTCACACCCAAACATACAACCACATACAGGGTTATACAGTCATACTTGGACATACTCACATATACACACACAAACACACAGAATGCTTAGGGCAGCTATTCCTAGTGGTTCCAGGGCCATGGATATAGGAGCTTAGAGGTGTCCACTCTGTGCAGGGAGTAAAGGTCATCAGCAGCACCTGTAAGAGTCAAGAAGGACTCAGTCGGCTCAAGGTTCAGAGCTTGGAGACCCCCTGAAGGACTGCATTCAGAACCTAGTGGTTACTGGGTCCGTTTTGTTCCCATACCTTGGTGTGGAAGGGATATTCCCCAGTGGCTCAGATGGTAAAGAATCTGCCTGAAATGCAGGAGACCAGGCTCCGATCACTGGGTCAAGAAGATCCCCTGGAGAACGGAATGGCTGCCCACTCTGGTATTCTTACCTGGAGAATTCCATGGACAGAGGAGCCTGGCAGGCTACAGTCCATGGGGTTGCAAAGAGTTGGACACAACTGAACGGCTGACACTCGGGGTGGTCAGGGCTTCAGGCTGGCTGGGATTGTGAGTGTTGGGCTGTCTTTGGGGAGGGGCGTGATCCCCATACTTCACGTGGCATGCCCAGCCTCGCCCCGAGGTCTCCTGGCCATCTTCCCTTGCCTCCCACCTCACAGCACTCATCTTGCTCACTCCTTAGCTCTGCCGGCCCAGGGCTCCTCCCATTTCCACTTCAGCTCCTCCTTCTCACGTGCCCTCCCACACAGCCTCTGGCCCCTTCTCTTCCTGTGCTAGAACCAGACGTTCCAACCCACATGGAACTCCCACCCAAGGATGACCACACAAGACTTCCAGAACATTCTTTCCTTTGCTGATATGGGAGCCTGCCTGAGAAAGCCTTCAAGGTCTCTGAACTTCAGCAGCAAGATAAGTGGATCAGCCCCCGGGCTGAGAGTGGCGACAGCACACTCTGTAGCTGATGAAGGGTGAAGGCCCTTTGCACAGTCGGCATCCGAGGATACGTGTGTGTACACGCCCGCGCATGTGTGTGTGAGTGTGTGCGCGCTGCAGTTTCCTTTTCAGCAGCATCTGGTCCCGGCGTGCAGTGCCCTGGGGAGGTCGGGGGTGGCACCCCCAGAACTTTGGTTTGGGTGGGCAGCATTTGATTTTACAGAGCACTGTGGCTGAAACAGCATGTGACGACAGAGATGCCCTCCCTTCCCAGAATCCTGTAGTGGGATGAATCCTTCCTTGTTGTTCCACTGTGCCTGATACAGGCCTGGCACGAAGGAGTGGGTCAGCCACAGAGGGGCTAGAGATGGCCAGAGCCTAAGCCTCTGAACTCCTGGTCTGTCTGTCGTCTGCCTGCCCTCTCATGGTTGTACTGCTCAAGCCCAGGCAGGCAACGGGGAGGTACACATCTGAGATCCCGTGCCAGGATGCAAAGTAGGGAGGGAGCAGGTGGGCAGGAAGGACACGGATTCACATACTCAGCCCCAAACCCATCTGCCCCCAAGACCAGGCAGTGGGACTGCCCTATCTCCCCAGACCTCATTCTGAGGCTGCCCATTCTCATTTGGCACACACACACACACACACACACATGCCAAGACCTCCCTCGGCGATGATTTCAACTTGACCTCATCTGTATAAATGTCAGGCAGAAAAAGCAGAGCTTGGAGCTATTCTTTAGAATCCTGTTTGGATTCCCCTACAGAAAATCCATTAGGATGGGGGTGGGGGTGTGTGGAAGGTCCAAGAGGGAGGGGATATATGTATACATATGACTTATTCGCTTCATTGTACAGGAGAAATGAACACAACATTGTAAAGTAATTATACTCCAATAAAAAACATCTATTAGTTGTTAGAGGCTGGGGTCAGGGCACATAGAGCAGAGGAAACAACAGTCTGCTTAAGAAGAAAAGGAATTTATTATAGGATTTTATCTGGATCACAAAATCACTTTTTGGGGGGACCAGAAACCCAAACATGGAAGCTTCACAGCCAGGAAACTCAAGCTGAAGGCCAGCCTCCAGGACTGGCCATGGAGCCTGCACGATTGGTGCCAACCCTGAGCCCTGCCCACAGCACCATCTTAGAAAAAAGACTGATCCACTGGCATCTCTGCCAAAACAGGTCCTTGCCACACATGCTTCTGTGCACGCCTAACTTTAGATCCGTGTCTCGTGTGGAAGCATCTGTTGGGCTGAGCCAGGTCCATGGCTGCACCCTGGCTGCAGAGGAGGCTGCAAAACTAGCGTGCTGCCCTGCGGAGGCAGGGACCGAAGAACCAGGATTCCTAGAGGGGAGTTGCTGCTAACCCAAGGTTGACAGACAGGCCAACACTCCGGCCCCCCAAGCCTAGTCCTGTCCCCGACCCCACCCCTCCCTCCCAGTTTTTCTCAGCCCCATGTGACCTGCCCAGGGGTCCCCCTGCCTTGGGGCAGGTCTCTAGGGCTTGCAGGAAGGGGGTGGGAGTGGGCAGCAAACCACAAGCTGTGCCTTTCTGGTGACTCTTGGACACTTTGTCGTGTGGCCTCTGGGGCTGCTTATCCTCTGTCCCTCTTACTTTTTCCTCTAAAAGATGGCAGCCATAGGGGTCAACAGTTGTGGGGTGGTGGAAGAAACTGTTCATAGTTGGTGATGTTAGGATTTGACACCTGCTCTGCTTTCTCTGGGCTTCCCTGGTAGCTCAGGTGCTAAAGAATCCACCTGCCATGCAAGAGACCTGGGTTTGATCCCTGGGTTGGGAAGATGCCCTGGAGAAGGGAATGGCAACCTATTCCAGTATTCTTGCCTGGAGAATTCTATGGGCAGAGGAGCCTGGAGGGCTACAGTCCAGAGGGTCACAAAGAGTCAGACACGACTGAGCCATTAACTCACACACACTGCTTTCTCTTGGCTGTGTGACCTTGGGCAGCTACTTAACATCTCTGAACTTTAGCTTCCTCCCCCACAATATAGGACAAGGAGGACTATCTATAGGGAGTCTGTGGAAGCAATAAGTGGTAGGTGCTGGGGCATGCCAGGGGCTCAGGAAATGTAGGACCAAGGGCACTCGGGCCTGTCCCCCTCAGATGGCCACTGGGATAAGCAAGTTCAGCAGGCTCAGAGAATCTTGGATACCCAGAGGGTTGGGCAATGCCGGAGTCTAACCTCCTCTTCCACAGAGCTGTCCTTGGTGGGCATTACACATTTCACCCCTCTCTGGGCCCCACTGAGACCACCTCCTGCCTCTGTTCCTACGTGCCCTGCTGTGCCCTCATCACCCAGGTCCTTCCTGCCCCAAGGAAGCAGTCATGCGCCCTCCCCACTCTGGGTCCTGTGGTCCTAGGACCAGTGCTTCCTTTGAAGAGAGGAAGATGGAAGTAGGCAAAGCTTAGCCTCACCAGGAAAAGGCCTCTTTCCTGTTGGAATCAAGGATGTTTACATGGGAAGGGCAGCACTTTGAATAGGGAGGTCCCCTTGAGTCAGAAAAAAAATCATTCTTCTCAGAGAAGATTCTTTCTCTGGGAGGGCAGTCGATTTTGGGTGTGGGTTACTGTGCTGAGCTGTGGTGTCTGCCTGGAACCCCGTGTTGAGAATTCTAAAATAGTCCCTGATTTAGTGGGAAGGAACGCTGGGATTGATTAGTGATGTCTGCCTTGAGTGTGGGCGAAATACACACATGGCCTGTATTGCCATTCTGGATCTGAATGCATGCTCAAGAGGTCCAGACCTACTCACTTCCCTCCCCTGTCCCCTGTTGGTCTCCTTTCCTTGAAAGTTCCCTAGAAAAAGGGATCTGTCAGGGAAGACACTGTTTAAACAGAACTCTCCCTGGCCTCCAACCATAGTATGGTTGTTCTATTTCTCATTCATTCTCCTTTTCTCCCAGACGATGAGGGTTGAAAGCAGTGGTTCTCAGTTGGGGTAGTGTGCCACCCAGGAGACATCCAGCCAGGTCAGGAGACACTTCTGGTTGTCAAAATGCCAGAAGGTGGGGAGAGAGAGGAGAGAGTGGCTGCTACTGGCATGAGGTGGGTGGGGTCCAGGGATGCTGTTAGGCACTCTACAACGTACAGACCAGGCCCCCCAAACAAAGAATTATCTGTCCAAACTGTTAATAGTGCCTGAGAAATAAGGTCCAGAGAACACACGGATTTCTTGCCCCTTGGAATTGATCTGAATTCGCTTGGTGGCTCAGACGGTAAAGCATCTGTCTACAATGTGGCAGACCTGGGTTCGATCCCTGGGTAGGGAAGATCCCCTGGAGAAGGAAATGGCAATCCACTCCAGGACTATTGCCTGGAAAATCCCATGGACAGAGAAGCCTGGTAGGCTACAGTCCATGGGGTTGCAAAGAGTCGGACACGACTGAGTGTGATTGATCTGTTGGGCTTCTACCCCAGCGTTTCTAAACTTCCAAGCTTGAATTAACTGCTCCCTCCTGCTCACAACCTCTCCATCACTGAACTCACTTTACCCTTCCAGCATGGCTCACAAATCCTTCAGTATCTCCCTCCACCCTGGCTCATCTCTCACCCAAGTGTTTTCACTTGCTATTCCCTACACTTCCCCCTCCTGTTCATATCAGTTCAGTTCAGCCGCTCAGTTGTGTCTGATTCTTTGCGACCCCATGAATCACAGCACGCCAGGCCTCCCTGTCCATCACCAACTCCCAGAGTTCACTCAGACTCATGTCCATCAAGTCAGTGATGCCATCCAGCCATCTCATCCTCTGTCGTCCCCTTCTCCTCCTGCCCCCAATCCCTCCCAGCATCAGAGTCTTTTCCAATGAGTCAACTCTTCCCATGAGGTGGCCAAAGTACTGGAGTTTCAGCTTTAGCATCATTCCTTCCAAAGAAATCCCAGGGCTGATCTCCTTCAGAATGGACTGGTTGGATCTCCTTGCAGTCCAAGGGACTCTCAAGAGTCTTCTCCAACACCACAGTTCAAAAGCATCAATTCTTTGGTGCTCAGCTTTCTTCACAGTCCAACTCTCACATCCATACATGACCACTGGAAAAACCATAGCCTTGACTAGATGGACCTTTGTTGGCAAAGTAATGTCTCTGCTTTTGAATACGCTATCTAGGTTGGTCATAACTTTCCTTCCAAGGAGTAAGCGTCTTTTAATTTCATGGCTGCAGTCACCATCTGCAGTGATTTTGGAGCCCAAAACATAAAGTCTGACACTGTTTCCACTGTTTCCCCATCTATTTCCCATGAAGTGATGGGACCAGATGCCACGATCTTCATTTTCTGAATGTTGAGTTTTAAGCCAACTTTTTCCTGTTCGTATAGCAACCTCTAGTTATCCTTAAAAACTCAGATTGGACATCACCTCCTCCAGGAAGCCTTCCCTGCCTCAACCTCCAGGAAGACTGATGTTAATCAGCTACCCCTTTATGCTGTTTCTGTGTCTTGCAAACTCTTTACTGTCCTACCTTCGCCTTCCATTGTATTTTTTTTTAACTGCTTAAAGGAGCACTTTCTTCCTGTGACCATCTACTTCTTGAAAGCAGGGACTGGGTTTTATTCATTTCCTTATTCCCAGAGGAGCCCAGTGCCTGGAACACTGTAAGAGCCCAGTAAAGGAGACTGGTCCAGTCTTGCCTGGGTGTGAGCCCCAGGGTGGGTCCCTGTTGGATTTCCTACAGTAGAGCTGGTAGTAGAGTGGGAGCAAGTCCAGCTCTGCTCCTCACAGGTCGAGTGACCTTGGGCAGGATGCTTCATCTCCCTGTGTTTCAGGTGCCTCTCTAAAATGAGGATGACAGCCAAACCTACCAATGGTTCTCATGATGAAGTCAGTTAATACATGCAAAGTGTTTAGAGCAGCGCCTGTTAAATCACAGGGGCTCACGCAGAGTGAACACTGATCATTAGATGACTACCCTACTCACGTCACACCATAGATCTGCTTGCGTGCACTCTGGTTGTCCCTTTTCCTCCCGAACATTTCTATCTCGAAAGCATGACTGCCTTTCACTGTGGCTGCCACCTAGTTCCTGTCACGGATGTCTTCCCTAACATTCAAATGTGCCAAATGTGCCAGACTTCCAGGCTGTGCTGCCCCCCTTCTCTCTCCTTGGGCTCCCCCAGGCCCAGCCCCCCAGCCCCCCTCTGACCCAAGCCCCCTCCCATCAGCCCCCCCGTGCCTAGCAGAGAGCCAGGCCTCTTCCATTCACTGGGGAAGTCCTTGCTGGCTAAGGGAATGACTGATGGGATTTGTCAAGTGGGAGCTGAGGGCTGCAGGGAAGGGAGGGGGGAGGCTGAGGCAGGGGGAGAGGGGAGGCAGGCCTCTCCAGAAGGCTCAGGGGCTGTTTCCAGGCTGGCTGATTGGTCTTGACAAGCAGGATGGAGGCTGAGCAGCCCCTTGTCCTCTGCACTTTAAAAGGCCAGCGCCCCTCCCAGAATCTTTCCTTGGAGACCTGCTAAAATAATACATTTAGACCTGCCAAACCCAATCGCTTCCGTCTGTCAGGCTCCCTGCAAATAGCACTTCTTAGCAGAGCTCAGCGAAAATACGATTCCAAACAGCATGGGGGCAATCATACATCAATCGAAGAAAAACATTTTTCCCCTTCCCTTCCACCAGCCCCCATAATTGCATTTTAAAACCGTTCCTGTGTTTCTGGGAGAGACACCACGATACCTGTTGCTTTTTAACTCAGAGCTGAGCGATGCGGCAAAATGAGGCTAAACACAGCAAAGTTATTTTGATTTATTTCCTAACGTCGGAATTTGGAACTTGCTGCGGGGACTCAGCCGCAAGAAGACGAGCTGATGAAAATGTATTTTTCCCTGTCGTTACTCTTTTAAATAGACGGGTGTTTTATTCTTCCTTTTTGCCACTTTGCTGTGCTAGACTGAGCTTTATGGCATCCTGGCATGCCTGTGCTTTGCTTCTCAGCATCAGAATGTCTGCCCCCACCCTCTGGCCTCTTCTTCCCCATCCCCAGAGCTGCGATGCCCCAGAGAGAGTTCTGCCTTGGGGATCAGCATTGCCCTCTTCAGGGGCCAGTTTTAAAGTAGCTCCCCTACCCCAGGGCTGAAGGGGGATGTCACCAAGGCCTCACTGGGAGCATCTGTAGCATCCTTTCCTTTCTGACTTGGAGGATGGGGAAGGAAAGTGGGGAAGAGAGGGAGTTATTGAGGGACTGGAAGAAGGAAAGGAGAGAGAAGGCGGATTTGAAGATGAACGTGGACAGCTGCCACCGTTTGCCATTGACCAAACCACACTGGTCAGTGAATTTAGAGGCAGGGAACCCCTGACCACCACTTAACAGCTGTGAGGTGGTCTCGGGCTGGGTCCCACCTGCAGAATAGGGTTAAGCATAACCTGCCCTCCTGTCCTGTGAGATCTGGTCTTAGTGTCCAATACAATGATGAGAAGGGGCTCAGAGCTCTCCTCCAAAGCCTGGCCAGCTCCTGGGTGCTCGCTGGGGGCCCAGGGTCCAGCCCCTCTGTCTCAGGCTCTCCATGGCCACAGCTCACTCCTCAGGCTGTGCAGCAGACCTGGCAGGAAATGATGGAATGTCTGGGCATTGTCCCGTACGTCCCACCCTCACTGCTGGCTCGGGAGCCCCAGGATCCCCTCTCTCCTCCACCAGGAGACCTTCTCCTCCTCTGAAGGGCTCCCCTCCTACCCCGGAGGTTCATCCACACAGTTCTCTCAACAGAGATTGTTCTCTTCCCTAGAGGAATGCCAGGGCCAGCTGTAAGGTTGTTTTCCACTTTGAAAATGAAATTAATTAATTAGCAGAGCCTTGTAATCTGGGACCCTACCCTTGCAGGCTCCCCTCAGCCCCTGACACCCTAGTGCTGGCTGGGGTCACCTCCGACTCCCCGATCCCTCATGCATCTCCCTCCCCTCTTTGCAGCCCAAGCCCATGAGGATGCCATTCTGGAACACCTCGAGCCCCACATGCCCTGGAAAGCAGCATCCACGCTGGAAGCCCAGCGTGGCTTTTGAAGATTGAAGCTGAGGACAGTTCCTCCTCCTGGGAGGTGGTGGGAAAGAGCACTGTTCCTGGGAGTCAGTCCAACTATCCGTCAGCCCTTCCGTCAACCCCAGCATTGCCCAGCCTGCATCATGGGTCAAGAGGGCATGAGATGTCCCTTTGCAGATGGGGACAGTTGAGGCCTAAGTGGCACCGGTTCCCTCAGACCCTGGACAGAAGCCCCCAGCCTTCTCCGATCCCAGGCTGTCTCCTGCCTGTCCGTGTGGAGAACCAGGCAGCTGTGCAGACTGACGGGAGCTGCCTGCCAGCATGGTCTCAAGGGCAGGCCCAGCAGGTTGCCACGGAGATGCCATTATTAACAGAGCTAATGGCTGCTCTGTGCAGTCAGCAGCACAGATTACAAGGCCCCAGAGCGCCTGCACCAGTGGTCTACTCCTTTGGGCTAGGTCTCTGCCCTCCATACCCCAAGAGGTATGAGCAGCGGAGCAGTGCATCAGGCTGCCCCAGCCTCCTGCGTCCTTGAACATTCTGTGAGCTTGGGCAAGCTGCCCATCCCCTTCCACATCTCAGCTCCCTGTCCACAAAGTGTGGGTCCTCATAGGGATGTGCTGAGGATTAAGTAAAGTCATCTCTGTGCCCACACAAAAGAAGAACTCAGTGAATGTAAGCCATGACCAGCTAGGTCTCTTTCCTCTGAGGCCCAGGGAGGGCAAGAATTCAAGACAAGGACTGTGGGGGTCCTGGCTGTCACTTAGGTCTCCTCTCTTCTGTACCATGTATTCCAAACAAATCTTGGTTTATGTTGTTCCCACCCTGCTGAAGCACCCTCCCCACTCTGGTCCTTAAATGACGTCCTGACCCCAAACCAGGCTTGTAGCCTCCAGGGAGCTGCCTACCTGTCCTTGGGCTCACACTGGCTCCTCCTCTCTCTGACTGTGTAGGCACTTCATCAGAGCCTGCAGTTTCTTTCTGAGTAGCTGTTTCCTTTTTTCCAGGTCTTGACCAACCTCTCACTGAAATCTACCTGTCAGCATCCTGGCCGGACGCTTGGCCCACCCGCTTTGGGTGGTCATGAGCTCACCCGTTATAGTGGGCGGAAGCCTTCTATAAACAAGCCAGGAAATGAAACTTATTAGGCCACAGATCTGGCCCCATGTGCCCCACCTGTGAAGTGGAGGTGACATAGTAGCTACTGGTTACAGGGACTCACCCTAAGCCAAGCCGTAGTCTTTCTTGTCTTATTCTAGCCTCAAACCTTCTTTTTCAGGCAAGATGACACCGGCTCAGCATGGCTGAGTAACTTGCCCAGCGTCACACAGCAACTTGCGGAGTTGGGTCTTCTAGAACTCAGGTCTTCCTGGCCCACAGCCAGGGGTCTAAGCTGCCTTGGATTCCCTGAGGAAGAGAAGTCAAGGGGGTCAAAGGCCAGGAGCCAGGAAGTAGGCCCAGAGGGCTCTGCCACAACACCCCAGCCTGTCTGGGACTCCTGGGACTTGATCAGGCTGACTTACTTTCCTAGCAGAGCAGGAGGCTGTGGGAGGCCCCCTGAGAAAGACGTGGGTGGCCGTTTCCATCTCCCTCTCCTGGGACAGTTCAGAGAGGAGCAGGTGCCCACAGCCCCACTTCTAAAGGAGACAGGGCTGTGGGTCAGGCCCCAGTCGGGCCTGAGTCTCTTGCCTCTCAAAGAAACTGTCCTGGCGAAGAGAGCAGCTCTGGAGTTTGGAGGGGCATTTCTCTGCTCCTGAGGCTTCCCAGGTGGTGCAGTGGTAAAGAATCCACCTGCCAATGCAAGAGACTCAAGAGCCGTGGGTTCGATCCCTGGATTGGGAAGATCCACTGGAGAAGGAAATGACAAGCCACTCCAGTATTCTTGCCTGGATAATCCGATGGACAGAGGAGCCTGGTGGGCTACAGTCCATGGGGTTACAGAGAGTCAGACACTATGCTATGTTTCACGCTTCTCTGCTTCTGCTCCACCTGGCTCCCCCTCCCGCTCCCTCTTTCCTGCCCCTTGAGGAGGAGGTCCTGGCAGGGGTGGGGGGTGCAGGGTTCTGTTATTAGAGGCTGGTTCTAGCCAACTGGCCCCCACTGAAAGGAAAGTGGCTTCCTCAGGGCCTCAGAGCAAGCCAGCTTCGCTTCAGTACCCACCTCGGGGGAGTCCCGCAGGCTATGGAAATGATGAAGCTGCTCCCTCGTGACAGCTTGGCTACCTTGTACCCAAGGGTACTGTGGAGAAACAAAACCCATGAGACCGCAGAGACCTTCTAGAACACGGGGATCGTGAGGCCCAGAGAGGAAAGGCTGAGCATTAGATTACAGAGAGAACCAGCTGGGTCGGGGAGTGAGAGCTGCATAGACCACAAATGCAGAGTGAGAAAGATGGGCCAGCGCGGGAGGTGTGGTTGCCTTAAACAAACACCCAGCGCTGGCATCTGGGGCCCACAGCCTTAGCCCCAGGCAGCGGGGGGAAATGTCCATTTGGTGTGGTTTTTGAGAAGTCTCGGGAATTTGATTTTGGTTTTGAAAAGAGCTCAAGTGAAGCATGAACAGGCAACCGGGGAAATATTGCAGGAAAATCCCCATTGAACTGGCACGGGACACTCTGGTTTGGGTCCTGGCTGGCCTGCTGTTGCTGGGTGACTTGACGCCCTTGCCAAGCTTTTCTGTCTCCTTTATCTGTCAAGTACAGAAAATAATCCTACTGCCTCAAATTCCCAAGGGGCTGATGGAAGCTCCAGCACACAAAAACAATCAGAAGCCCCACAAACAGAAGAGGCTGTTGTTCCTCATACACACACGAGGCAGGACGAGTCCAGCCTCAGAGAAGGGACCAGGATTTGTCCCCACAATAAAAGGTGTTCTAACCAGAGGCCATCCTAACAGAAGGGCCTCCTTAGTGGCTCAGACGGTAAAGAATCTGCCTGCAATGCAGGAGACCTGGGTTTGATCCCTGTGTTGAGAAGATCCTGTGGAAAAGGGGATGGCAACTCTCTCCAGTTTTCTTGCCCGGAGAATTTCATGGACAGAGGAGCCTGGATAGCTACAGTCCGTGGGGTTGCAAGGAGCTGGACACGCCTGAACTGAGTGATTAACACTTTCACTAATACACTAACAGTCAGCATGGACCAAACACTGCCAGGTGCAGAGTGTACCAAAGGGCCCCTTCACTCCGGGAACTCACTTTGACCCTTCAAGTTGGCTTTCCTTACACCCCTTTTCAGATGAACCATCAGGGATCCAGAGAGGTAACAGGACTTGCCGATGATCACCAAGCTGGTAGCTAAGTTCCTGCAGGTGCAGAAACTTTAACTGAGACCCTTCAGCTTCTCAGGCCACTACCCTATGTGATGTTAGGTCTCTGCGTACATCCGTGCTAAGTTGCTTCAGTCAAGTTTGACTCTTTGTGACTCTATGGACTGTAGCCCACCAGGCTCCCCTGTCCATGGGATTCTCCAAGCAAGAATACTGGAGTGAGTTGCCATGCCAGGGATCGAACCTATGTCTCTTACATCTCCTGCATTAGCAGGAAGGTTCTTTATCACTAGCGCCACCTGGGAAGCCCATGTAACAGACAGAGAATGGGATTTGGGAGGTAAGGATCCAGCCTGGAGACCAGCCTTAGGGAGCTGCCCAACAGATGACTCAGGAGGGAAGAGTGGTTTTGACATCTGCTCTGCCCCATGGGCTGTTGTAAGGATGTACTTAATGTCTTAAACTAGGATCTGAAGCTGTGCATGTGTGATAGTCGCTCAGTCGTGTCCAACTCTGTGACCCCCATGGACTGTAGCTTGTCAGGCTCCTCTGTCCATGGAATGCTCCAGGCAAGAATACTGGAGTGGGCTGCCATTCCCTTCTCCAGGGGATCTTCCCAACCCAGGGATCAAACTTGGGTCTCCTGTCTTACAGGCAGATTCTTTACTGTTTGAGCCACCTGGGAAGCCTGAGGCTCTGCATGGTAATCCTAATTGTTAGAATAATAACCTGGCTGCTGAAGTCATTTAGAGATGGTTGCAATGACTCCTCTGCCCAGGGAGGGCTACATCTGGGCCAGCCAGAGCGCTGGGACTGTCAGACGACACTCCAAGATCTCAGACAGGCCTCTGGTGAGCATGGGTCTCACAACCTTTATGGTCAGGAGCCTACCCTCTCCCCATGCTGTGCCTGTGACCTGCTTCCACTCTCACTGGGAGTTTGTGGGTGGCCTTGACAGGCCAAAGCTGTTTCAGTCGGAGTGGCTTCTCACTCAGAGCTTTCCTGAAGCCTTTCTGATTCCTGCTTCCAGCAGCCGTCGCCCTGGCAGGGAGTGTACAAAGGCGCTGGGTGTGGGCGGAGACTGGAAAAGCGGCACGTGGCGGTGGCAGAGGGTTCTGCTGCCACTGCAGCCAGCCCCAGGGAGAGGGGGAGCTTCTGCTCAGCTTAAAGGAATCCGGCAAGTGTTGACTTGAGCAGATGGAGGGGGGAGCAGGGACTGAAGGCCCAAGCAGAAACAGTGGCTAACGCAAAGGTGGAGATGTGGGGCTGGAGCAGGAGGATGGAGGAGCAAGCCTGGCCTAAAGGGTTACATGGCAATGACAGATCTCAAAGGACCCAGAAACCGAGGCTGAATTTAAGGTTGTCAGCAGGAGGAAGTGAGGGGAGCCCCCTACGGGCTCTTGGGCAGGTGAGGAGCGAAAGAAGGGGACCTGTCCATCCTGCCTCTGAGACCTCTGTTATTGTGGCATAAGGGGGACCTGGAAGGGAGGCAGAGGGTCCCCGGGGCCCATCCTCCCCCACAACCGCCAGATGCTGCAGGCCACGGAAGTGGCTGTGTGACAGCCCTTCCATACACACTCCCCCACCTGGTGTGGCTTTCGTGGTCAGCCTTTCAGCAGACAACAGAGCCAACCACAGGCAGCTCCGCCTGAGGTCACCCCCACGGCGACCCCGAGCTCATGCAAACGAGCATGGAAGAAGTGACAAGGGCACCTGGGAGCAAGGCTTCCTTTCTCAGGCCCTGGTGGGCAGGTAGGCGGTGGGAAGCCAGTAGAGGCCAGGGGTTAGTTTGAACATGGTGAGCTCAGCCCCTTCACGTCAGGCACCCAGAGATGCAAAGGCTCTGCGTTCGGGGCTGGAATCTCAGTTCTGGGCCTGCCTCCCACACACCAGGCCTCCTGGGCAAGTTACCTCTTTCTGGACCCCCGCGTCCTCAAAACCAGTAGAGACAGGAGGGTAGGTGTGGTGGTCCTCCTGATGCACCGGATGGACTTTCTGCTTCAACCCAGGAGACCCGACATTCCCATGGGGGTCATGAAGTCACACGCCCACGGGTCCCAGCAGGTGACATAGTGGGCGTGAGGACACCTGGTAGGCAGATCGAGCCTAACTGAGCCTGGTTCCTCCGACTCTAGAGGCTCATGTGGGCCAAGAAGACAGTGCAGGCACGTACCAGCCCAAGGCCGCCGGCAGAAGCCCCTGCTTCCTCGCTTGGGAGATTCTGAGGGAAATCTGCTGGCTTTGAGAAGGAGAAAGCCCTGGGCAGATAGGACATCTTCCCCTGGAGCGAGCAGAGAGAATGCCGGGCTTCTCCCAGGCTCTGGAGCCTCCATCCCCTGCTGACTATACCTCCAGCTTCCTTCCTCTCTGACCTAGGCCACCTGCTTTCAAATTTCACACCTCTTTGTGCCTCAGCTTCCTCCTCTATGAAATGGGTCTGCCGAGCCTTTCTCCTTTAGGGTGGCCGCAAAGAGAAAATGAGCTAATCCATGTAAAGCAGCCCGTCGGTACCCAAATGGGACCTGTTGGTGTAGTTAAGTGGGCGATTCTTATTCAGTGGTGGCCAAGGATTGGGCCCCGATTAATATCATTTAAAGAGGAAATGGCTGGGCCAGGAAGTGGTTTTGTGCTCTCCTAGGGCTGGCATCCTGGTGTCGATGAAGAAACTAACCTGCTCACCAGCTTCTTCAGTAGGTCTGACTGGCCCCTGTCCATATTGGTGCCTTCTTGATCAGGAGTGTGACGCTCTGGAAGCTCACACTCCCCAGTAAGCAGGCACATCAAAGTTAGGGAAGAGGCAGCATGTGGCAATAATCCACACAGGGCCTTTCACAGTGGTACCTGCCAGCCAAGGCCTTTGAGGGCCAGTGATTCTGAGACAACCAAAGTTCAGAATGGGGATGTGACTTGCCCACGGTCACTCAGTCGAGAAGTAGCCTAGGAGAGCAGGTCTCCTCAGACAGACACCTGCCACCACAGCTGAGGCTGAACAGCTCTGGGCTCAGTTGCCTCATTTATAGAATGGGCTTACAGCATCCAACCTGTGCCAGGCAAAGGAGGTGGAGGAGGGCAGGGGTTCTAGCCCAAAGCTGGGCCACACACCCAACTGCCCCTTCCCAGGACCGCCAGGAAAACAGGAAATGGCTTACCCAGGCTTCTCACTCAGCCCTTGGTTCTGGTATCAACTCCAAGCCTGGAAGGGACTATTCTGAGCAGTTATCAAAGCACCCCTTATCTGTGTCAGGAGCCCAGGGCTGAGGTGGGTTATACACTGCAGACAGACGACAGCATTTGAGAGGGCTGGAGACCCTTTGCTATGGCATTTCAGGGTCTGAGTCCTGCTGGTGAGGTCTGAGGAAGGATCTCGAGACACCCAGATGATGACAGAGCAGGCCTGGTGGGGAGCTGAGATTTCAGCAGCCAGCGGAGTTGGGGATCCCCAAGGGAGGAGGATAGATGACTTCACAAAGACCACAGGAAGCGAAACGCCACCCTGTGTGAGTAGAGCCTGGGAGGCTGGGTGGGAACCTCCGGGCCTGGAGTCCAGACCCCAGGCCACACCCCTTGACCCTTTGACTCCACAAAGGGAGGGCTGCGGCCCAGAGTTCATACCCAGGGTGTCTCTGCCTAAGCCCCAGCAGTTGTGCTGTGCACCCCTTTGGTCCATTTATTGGTGCAAGTATGTGGCATATCCTTAGGATCGATGGTGCAGACCCGCTGTAAAGCGTCAAAAGACGCAGAAGGATATGCCACGCAAACCAAGTTCCTTTCTTCCCCAGGTCCTCTCATCAACTCCCCTCCGCACAGGCCTCCACCTCAACTAGTTTCTCTAAAGCCTTCCGGATACTATTATGTGTGCATTTGCCAACACAGTTGTGCACACTACCTACGCGTGTGCACGTGTGTGTGCGCATGCGCATATCCTTCTCCTCTCTTTTCACCCACACGGTAGCGAATCTTGGAGCCTTTGGTTATCAGAACACAGAAGCCACACCCTTTTTTAGCAGTTTCAAAGAACAGTAGTTCTTTTGTGTCCTTCTGTGTGTCGGTCGCGTATGGTTGGGAGGGTGCCTGTTTCATGTGGTATGGCTCAGGGTCCCCTGTGCTGGTTGGGTGTAGAATTCTGTTGTGTGGACACCACCGTTTTTTTAATACCCCCCCTCCATTGATCATTTGGGCTTCCCAGATGGTACTAGGAGTAAAGAATCACCTGCCAATGCAAGAGACATAAGAGATGTGGGTTTGATCCCCAGGTCAAGAAGATCCCCTGGAGAAGAAAATGGCAACTCACACCAGTATTATTCCTTTTTACTTTTTTGGCCACACCACTTAGCATGTGGGATCTTAGTTTCCCAACCAGGGATTGAACCCAAGCCCCCTGCAATGGAAGCAGAGAGCCACTGGACCACCAGGGCAGTCCCATTCAGCTGACTGTCAACGTTTTCCTTTTATAAATAATGCCAGGATGAATGCAGAGTCCACACTTCACGCATTTATCTGAGGGATGCTGGCTTGGAGCTGGGTTTGCTGGGTCAAGGGGAGGAGCATGTGCAGCTGTGATGGGTTGCCACCTGCCCTCCCCCAAGGCGGCCCTGCCTCCTTTCCTGCCCACACATCCCCCCACTGCCTCCCCCACACCCTCCCTTTCCATCCGCGCGCAGAGCTGCCGCACTTTGATCTTTCCCATCTGACGGTTGAAAGAGGGTCTCTCCTTGAAGTTTTCATTTGCATTTCTCTTATGAGGAAGACGAACTTTTCATGTGTTTAAGAGCCATCTACATATTTTTTCAAAAACTGTCTTCCTATCCTGGGCCCGTTTCTAGAACTGGGGCATTAGTGTTTTCTCCTTGCTGGGTGGGAACTCCTGGCCCTTTAAAGACATTAGTCATATCTTTGCAATAGGAGCTGCAGTTTTGTTTCTCCATTGATTGCTTGTCTTTATGCCTGGGGTCACCCCGTGCTTATCCTCTGTGGCCTCCTTTAAAGTTGAAAGGTCTTTGGGAGGAGGAATGAGCTTAGTTCCTAATCCCCAGTGTGGCTGTGGGCCGGGGGCTTCCCTGGGATCATGTTCTCATCTATAAAATGGGTGGGAGCATCAGTGGTCTCTGAAATCCCTCCCAGTCCCACTGGTCTGAGATCGAGGTCTAAGCTCTGAACGAGCAGACCCGCGGCGAAGGGGCTCTGAGCACCAAGAGGGTGGTGGGAATGGGCTGGAGCAGGACAGGGCTGGAAAGAGGAAGCGGGTGGACAAGATGGGTAGCCGACCTCAGTGCTGCCTCGGGCGGGCTCGTGACACCCCCTCCCCCCAGTGCATAGGGAGCAAGGGGCCTGGAGTGCCAGCCAAAGTCCAAAGGGGCCTGGAAACTCAGGGCTGTAACCATGGAGGCCTCTGCCAGCCCTGGGCTTGAGAGTCCTGCTAGGAGGGCACAGGTGAGCTGCTGGCCCTGGAAGGTGGCCTGGGAAACCCTACTCCGGCCTGGCTGGGATCCAGAGATCCAGGCCCCAGCATCATCCTGTGAAAAGAAGGCTGAGGCCCAGCCACTCGAGGGAGAAGCTGGGGGCCCCCTCCCGTGGGCAGCCACAGCATGTGAACCCGGGGTCCCCGTTGCATCGTCCTGTTCCACACCTGGGTCGAGGCCTTGAAGCGATAGGATGCGTTCCTACCCACAGAGCCCTTGCTCGTGTCCAGCTCCATGTGTACACTTGACCCTCACCCGTCGCAACCCCAGCTCACTCTCCCGCAGGTCCCTGGGGGCTCCGCTGTGCTGCCTCCAGACACATGAAGAAGCCAGGGCCCGTCTACACAGACACACCCAGGGAAGCGGGGCGAGAGGGGCAGCAGCCACTGCTCAACAGAGAATGCCCGTCTGAGCTCTGTTCCCCCGCCCCCCGACTACCACCACCACCATGGAGGCTGAGCACAGGGGCCGGGCCTTCCTTCCCAGGCTGGTCCCCGACCTGTCCTTGAATAAATCCTGAGAACAGCACTGTCTTCCACAACACTGCACCCAGCCCAGGACCTGGCCCCGGCTACTGCTCTGTTACCTTTGTCACGTGAACCAGAAAAGTTTCCGGGCCCAGGAATCATAGAGAGGGGGCACAGCACAGCACGCAGGGGCAGGACTCTGTCTGGGGCCTGGAGGAGGCCCCTTGGATAATCTCCTCCTCCGGCCTGGGCTGCCTAAGAAAGGATCCCACTCTGAAATTACTCACTGTGATTCAGTGCCTTTTTTTTTTAACGAATTAGTTTATTTATTTGGCTGCGCCAGTTTCAGTTGCAGTATGTGGGATTTATATATATATATATATAAATGTATGTATGGACTTCCCTAATAGCTCACTTGGTAAAGAATCCACCTGCAATGCAGGAGACCCCAGTTCAATTCCTGGGTCGAGAGGATCCGCTGGAAAAGGGATAGGCTACCCACTCCAGTGGTCTCGGGCTTCCCTCGTGGGTCAGCTGGTAAAGAAACCGCCTGAAATGCGCGAGACCTGGGTTTGATCCCTGGGTTGGAAAGATCCCCTGGAGAAGGGAAAGGCCACCCACTCCCATATATAATTTATTTACTTATTTATGGCTGCCCTGAGTCTTTGTTGCTGTGCTTGGGCTTTCTCTAGCTGGCCGCGAGTGGGGGCCATTCTTTGTTACAGTTCCAGGGCATCTCGTTGTGGTGCCTTCTCTTATTTCAGAACACAGGCTCAATGGCACGCAGGCTTCAGTAATTGTGGTGCACAGGCTTAACTGTTCCACAGTTCGTGGGAACATCCCAGACCAGGTAGCAAACCTATGTCCCTGCCTTGGCACCAGGGAAGTCCATGTGGGATCTTTAAGTTGTAGCGTATGACATCTAGTCCCCTAGCCAGGGATCGAACCGTGGTCGCCTGCATTAGGAGCACAGAATCTTAGTCACTGGACCGCCAGGGAAGTCCCTGACGCATGCCTTTTTGGTAACAGGTAATGGGGGTGTATAGGTTGTTCCCTCTGTGAGGGGATCAGAGGGACTAGAGAGGGAAGGACTGCTCAGCAAGGAAGTTGAACTTGACTGCTTTGCCATAGGACCGCTTTGCCATAGGACACATCTGAAGGGCCAGTAGGGAATGAGATCATGTTAGCCAGAGCCCTTCCCCAGAGCAAAAGCCTCCCTGCTTCAAGCTCACCTCGAATTCCTCCCTGAGCAGGAGCATTTACATTTCATGCCCCAGAGAGGAGGCCAGGCTTGGTAGAGGGCAAGGAGTGGATGGGAGTAGGTGGAAGCAGGCAGAGGGACAGTCTTAGCAGCTGAAGAGCTCCCAGGGCATCTCCCTCCCCAGCCCCCTAGCCTCTGGGCCTGAGCAGGTGCTCCATTTATGCAAAGCCAGCAGCTCATTGCCTCTGTCTGCCAGATTCCTCCGCAGGGCCAAAGCCCTCATCTGCTTTAGTGCTCTGCAGATTGCTCATGGACGGGAAGAGGCTAGGGGGTCAGAGCTGGCCTTGTCGCAGCAGGGGACAGGGGATGAGGGAGAAGGCAAGGGACCATTCCCACATCTGGTCCTGGCTTCTCAGAGTCCACCACGGCTGGCAGGCCATTCTGGTAGCTTTCCTTCATTTCGTGGCTGCTGGGGAAGGAAGACTAGAAGCAGATAACGGTCACGGGCGAAGCAGCAGCCAGAGGCAGACAGCAGAAGGCACTGGCCTGGAAATCCGGCCTGTGGAGCCAAACAGCACTGTGGGGAGTCCCAGCTCCACTCTTTCCAGGCCGAACAGCCTTGGGCACATGACTTACCCTATGTGGCTTAGTCTCTTCATGTGAAATGGAGATAACATAACAGTTTCCATTCCATAGATGAGCGAATACCTGTGAAACTCTCAACATGAGCTATTTGTATGAGTCTTGGCCTTCTCTGATACCTTCTGCCATCCCATGGATCTAGTGCCCACCTATGGCAGGGCCTAGGCAAGGCATTTCCCCTCCCTGCCTCACAGAATCCTCCTCCCCACTGCATGAGATAGGATTATTATGTTTCCCAGATCAGAATGACTGGCTGAATCATTTGTTCAAAGTCACACAGCACAGAAAAGGCAGAGGTGAGCAGACCCATCTGGAAGGATTAGGCCTTCTCCATGAAGCTGTTGTTCTCCTGCCCCTAAACTCCCCGTGTGACTGTGGACGAGTCACTGGGTCTCAATTTGTTGATCTGTGAAATGGCCTCGCTGCCATCTCACGCTTCAGTCTGGTTGGTGTGGGCACTCACTTCCGGCTGCCTCGTCTGTGTCCCCCGGGGTGCATGGACATGTCCCTCCAGGGGAGGAGAAGGAAGGAGAGTAGGTTTAGACCCTGGTTCTCCCCCATTTGGTTGTGGGTCCATGAGTAAATCCATTCCTCAATAATTCAAAAAATATCTGAGTAATGTTGACTTAGAGCAGAGTGGAGTGGGGGCCAGGAAAACGAATAGGAAACAGTTCTGCTCTCATGGTTTAGCAGATCCCTTAGCTTCCCTGGGCCTCAGTTGTCAATCTGCACAATGGGCCCACTGCCTCTGGTCTTCCAGGTGGGTGTTCTGGCCTCAGGGTCCTAGGTTTGATGGCTGCAGATCAAGTGGGAGCGGGAGGGGGTCTTCGGTCTGGACAGTCCAATTTTGAGGGGGAGCAGTCTCACAGGGTGGCCCTGCAGGCTGCTTCCCTCATCCATCCCATAGAAGTGTGTCCCATGTTCCCATTTCTCAGAATAGCCTTTTTTGTGTGAAAACTGACCCATTTTCCTTCCTTGGAAATGTGAGCAGTAGACGAGTTTGTTGAGAAAGAGGCAGATGGTGGGCTAGGCTGCATCATCTCTTGCAACTCATGAATATCCAACTCGAGTGGATGTCTGACCTCTTCTCAGGAAGCTGGTTCTGTGAAAGGCTGGCCCTGGTCCCCTCTCTTCCCAGAAGAGGAGACCCCTCTGTCCCACGGACCCAGTGTGTTACCCACAGACCAGCGGGCTTCTCTGAGATCACTTTGGCCCCAAGCCCTTCAGGTCTTCATCTCTCCCATCTTCTCCAGCCCAGGTAGCCTCTCGTAAATTTCTTGGACTAATTTGAACTGACAGAGGAGTTGAGTTGATTCGTCTTGAATCTAATTGAAGTGAATTGACTTTGATGCCAGATTACAGGCTTCATCAAAACCCGTAGAAATTTGGTTTTTCTAAATGCTGGTCCAGGGGCTTCCCTGGTGGAGCAGTGGCTAGGACTCTGTGCTCCCAATGCAGGGGGCCAGGGTTTGATCCCTGGTCATGGAACTAGATCCACATACTAGAGCTAAGAGTTTGCATGCTCCAGCTAAAGATCCCGCATGCCACGACTAAGACCCAGTGCACCCACATAAATAAATAAATTTAAAAAAAATAAATAAATCCATAGATACAAAAGGCTCCAGTTTTGGCCCCTTCTTTCCATCTCCTTCTTGAGAGGAAGTGAAGGGGCAGCAGGGAGGTGGGGGACAGGAGTGGGGTTCAGTGCTGGCTTTCTTTGGGAAATACAACCTTCCAGCAATACCCTCCCACATACTCTCAATTTGAGCTGAAAGATGCCTGAAAGGCTCATGCTCAGAAGCTAAATAGAAGCCATGTGCAGGTCCTTCCTTTGTTCTGATTGTAGGTGGCACCCATGAGTACTGGCAGCACCCAATGGCTAAGCTCTGGCTCAGGAAAAATTGGGACCTGTAGAAGGACATTTGGGTGTGATGGGCAAGGAGATTTCCGGCATGCTGTGAGTGAATGACGAGTGTGTGGGCTGAGAGGCTGCCGTGACACCAGGTGAAAATTTTTGATGTCCACTTCCTTGACTTCGCAGAACCCAGCAGCGGTGACCACTTCCTCTTGGTAAACCACTGAGTGCTGGGGTCTGTGTTTCCTTCTCGTTGTCCTTTGCAGGCCAGGCCTCCTCCTGAGTGGTAAATGCCCACCCCTACTTCACCTGAGTGCATTCCATCCACTTCAGCCTTGTGGAGGAGGGACAGGCTCCTCATCAACTGCTTCTGAGACAATAGCTCAGTGACCACCCAGACCAGACAACTCAGAGGGGGCTCTTGGCAGATTTCACAGTCACACCAAGACTGGAACCCAGAGAGCCACTCCTCTGGGTACCTCGCAGCCCCCCTCAAGGTTAAAATTTCCTCTAGTGAATCCCCTGGGTAACTTCTTCTCCAGCCCTCCCCATCAACAACATCTTGCTGTTGTAACCAGCAACAGCATCCACCAAGACACCCAAGCCACAGAAAGCCAGACATCTCCTTCTTTGTGCTCCAGAGCCAAACCACCTCCAAACCAGTCATTTTACCATATAGAAATCTCTTGGATCCCCCTACTCATCTCCACCTTGGCAACCTGAGACATCCCTTGTTTGGAAAAATACATGCATGGGTGCATGTCTGTGTGCCCAGTCATGTTCAACTTTTTGTAACCCCATGCACTGTAGCCCACCAGGCTCCTCTGTCCATGGAATTCTCCAGGAAAGAACACTGGAATGCATTGCTGTTTCCTTCTCTGGGGGATCTTCTTGACCCAGGGATTGAACACACAACTCCTACTTTGGCAGGTGAATTCTTTACCACTGTGCCACCTGGCACATACCCATCTTCCTAGTACCTGGTTAAATTCACCCGAGTCTTGGTTCATGTTACATTCCAAGAAACAATCATGAGACCATCACCAGGAGGATGGCTGGCAGGGGATATTGTGCATTGAAACATTTTTCTACCCCATATTGAAAATTGACTCAATTCCCCACAGCCTTGTGGTCCCTGCTAGACAAGAAGCTGAGTGATAAAAGCATATGCTCTGGTCATATTTCCAGAGGCAGAAACTTTCCCACTCACAGTGGGGGTGAGGTCTAAGAAATCTCCAAATGCTGTCAGCCCTGCTGAGAATCACATCTCGCTTCACCAGAAAGCTCCCAGGAAATGAACCGGAAAACTTGCTGAGCACGAACCGGGAGGCTGGGCTTCGGCTCGGGGCAGGGGAGGCTATACATTGTGATCCGAGTTAAGTAAGGCCTTGGAGGTTCCCTGGAGGAGCAGGGGAGGCGTGGACACACCACCACCTTAATGATGCCAACATCTCATGTACAGAAGGGACTTTCAGAGGCTGAGCTTATGACGGGAAGTCAGGCTGGGACTGGCTTAGAAGTCAGACACCTTTGAGGCCTCTGAGAGCTTAGGCAAGGTTTGGGGCCCAGGTGTGACACCAAAGATGAGAATTGGGACAGTCCCTGCCATGAGGGTAGAGAAAACATCAAGCCCCACATCCTGGCCATCAGTTTATGAGTGCTGAGGAACATTCCAGAGCATCAGCAAAATCTTCAAACAGCAGTGCCAGTAAGGAGCTTAGAATTCATCTAGTCCAATCCTCCATTTGATAAGCAGAGAAACTGAGTCTAGAAACGGCAATGGACTTGCTCGAGACAACTAAAAACTTAGTGTTGTAATTAGAGGCAGAAACCCAGTCTCCTAGATTTTTCTGCCACATCAGACTACTTTCAAATTTGGATGGCTCAGAACTGTCACCCTGCCTGCCTGTCATTTCTGCACACTGACGGCTACCTGGGAAGGCCAAGGAGAAGCTGGTAGAGAGTTGGAACTGGCCTCTCCTGAGCTGGACACGCATTGAATGAATGCAGGAAGAGGGCACACCCTGAACTAACATTTACTGAGCACACATCACATGCCAGATACTGTGCTGTCTGTGCAGGACCTCATTGTGCTGGATTAAAAATAGCTACACTTTTTTGCTTATTCTTCCATCAAAAGGTGAAATGTAATCCTTACATCTAGGCTGGTCTTAGTGACTTACTTGACCAAATAACAGATCTCTAGAATGCAGTGGAAGTGACATGTCAGGACTTCTGCATCTAAGCCATGAGATGCCTTGCAGCTTCTGCAGGGGTTTCTTGGTTTCAGGGTACACCCTCTCAGCACCCCATTTTGTGAGAAGCCCAAGCACTTGGAGGGGGGAGCTACATGTGACCATTTGGGAGGACAGCTCCAGCCAAGCTCTCAGCCAAGAACCACATCAAATGGCAGCCGTGGGAGTGAACTCAGTCTTCCTTAAGAGGCACAACCCCAGGGTAGCAAGAGTGAAGGAAACATGGAAATGAGGCAGGGAAGGGGGAAAAGCAATACAAGGTGGGGTGGCCCAGTGTGCCCAGCCACATGGTGTATCTTCGGCACGTGGAATTGCTGAGCCTGGGAACAAGCCATTGCAGGGGAGATGGATGGGAGGGATCTATCTTCTGGCTCCTGTCTCTCGAAGTCTACGGAGTCGCTTTAGTCATGTCCAACTCTTTGCGACCCTGTGGACTAGTAACCTGCCAGACTCCTATGTCCACATGATTCTCCAGGCAAGAATACTGGAGTGGGTTGCCATGCCCTCCTCCAGGGGATCTTTCTGACCCAGAGATCGAATCCACATCTCATGTCTCTCGCATTGGAAAACAGGTTCTTTACCACTAGCGCCACCTGGGAAGCCCCAGGAAATTAATACTCCCCTGAAAATTTGGGCTGCATTGGAACTTTCCAAACAGTTTCTGGGAAAGCCAGGTTCCTGCACCCCATGGCTCAGCACTGCATCTGAGCACAGAGTGATGGGAAGACCCCTGTGGGTCCACTCAGTGGGCACCAGAGCCACCGTAGCTCCGACCGCAGTGAACATGATGGAGTCCATGCCAAAGCCAGGCCCTCCCCATAGAGGAGGCTGAGGCAGCAGGTGGGCTGAAGAGTGAGAGGCTGGGATTTTCCACTGAGCAAGTGCCAAGGCCGGGAGGAACAGCAAGACTAAGCGGCTCTGAGAAGAACAGAAAGTAATGTATATGCTTGTGCATGCTCAGTTGCTCAGTCGTGTCCAACATTTTGTGACCCCGTGAACTGTAGCCCACGTCTCTTTCATCTCCTGTATTGACAGGCTGATTCTTTACCACTATGCCACCTGGGAAGCAGAGCTGATGTGAAAACAGGTCACCCCTCAATACCTGGGGAGGCATCATCGCTGGAGAACGAAAAGGCTGCAGGAGTTAAGACCCTACAGAAACACTAGGGCTGGGGCCAGCAGCCTCCCACATCGGGTGCAGCTCATGACTGTCTCCCTCCCTCAGGTCCTGTGCATCCTGTCTCTCTCAGTTCACGTTCTCCAGAAGCAGCCCCTGAGAAGAGGATTCATGGGAAGGTAATTGATTAGGTAATTGATTTCTCCCTCACAGGAGAAATCAGTCAAGGATTGGGGGAAGCCGGACGGGGTGGAGAGCAAGCCAAGCTTGGAGTGGGACGTGACTTTGGCAGAGCCCCACAGAGGGTAACCTTAGCCTGATCCTGCAGGGAACTCTGCCGTGTGAGTCGCTCCTGAAAGTCATTTCAATTCAGACAAGAGAGCTCAGCTTCCATACGTCCCTACCATCCATTATCAGTCAAGAGCCACCAGTGGGGGGCTTAAATTCCCAGGCACTTCTGGCTCTCTGCTAACCTCTGAAAAAAGAGCTGCTGGCAGATGAAAGCAAAGGCTTGCCAGAGGTGGAAAAAGGAATGAGAGGGATCCCAGTGAAGCCTCAGCAGCCTGCTGTTCTATAGCATGTCCACAGCACCCTGCAATGAGGAAAAGGAAGCTTTGGCCTGTTTTCATAGACTGCAAGCTCTGCTCCTGAAAGCTGAGTTCTCAGAACTGCAGGGTTGTTTCTGAAGTGCAGTGTGGGGCTGTATGTGACACACTTCTGTCTAGGATATTGAAAACCCACCTGGCATTGGCAGGCAATAAAAATATGTAATGGGACCAAACCCTGCAGATTTGATGACATGATGATGGTGGTGGTGAGACGTGCTGGTGTCTCATTTGCTCTAAGTCCCAAGCTCCTTAGATGCTTTCCTGACTTTGGATCTCCAGAATCAGCAGCTTGGGCTGTAATGGAGGAATTGGATCTGTGAGTAGAAAGTCAGGCTTCCCCTGGGCTCCGTAGAACACTGAACCATGCCACAGCTATTCAGGACTATATAAGTGGTGATGTTTTCCTCTTCCTTGCCTTGAAAGCTTTGTCTAATCAATCAGTAAATATTGATGGTAATTACATCAGTCATGGTAACAGCAGACACCGACATGGAACTTACTATGTGTCATCTTAGGTCATTTTCCTACATTATTAACTCACTTAATCCTCACAGCTACCCCAGGAGGTAGAGATTGCCGTGGTCCTCATTTTACAGAGAAGGAAACTGAGGCACACTACAGTACATGAACTTGCCCAGTTACACAGCCAGGCAGTGGAAGGCCCAGGGTGGGATGCCAGGCAGCCTGGTCCTAGAGTCTAGGCTTATAAAACATCCTTTCCCACCTCTCTTGGCCTCAGAGCCCTTCACAAGGTTGGTGTGGCAGACTATGCTTTTCCAAGATCAGTTCAGTTCAGTCACTCAGTTGTGTCCGACTCTTTGCGACCCCATGAATTGCAGCACGCCAGGCCTCCCTGTCCATCACCAACTCCCGGAGTTCACTCAAACTCACGTCCATCAAGTTGGTGATGCCATCCAGCTATGTCATCCTCTGTTGTCCCCTTCTCCTCCTGCCCTCAATCCCTCCCAGCATCAGAGTCTTTTCTAGTGAATCAACTCTTTGCATGAGGTGGCCAAAGTATTGGAGTTTCAGTGTTAGCATCAGTCCTTCCAAAGAACACCCAGGACTGATGTCCTTTAGAATGGACTGGTTGGATCTCCAAAGCCAAATCTCCTGACCTACATGTTCTGCTTATAATAGGACTTGGATATTCCTTCCAGAAAGCAGTGGAGTCTATGTTCCCTCTCCTTTGAAACTGGGCAGGCTTTTGTGATTTGTTCGACTCATAGAATAACAGCAGAAGTGACTTTGTAACTTCTGAAAGTCTAGTTAAGACTCTATACTCCAATGCAGGGGACATGGGTTCAATCTTTGTTTGGGGAACTAAGATCCTATATGCTGCATGACAAGGCCAAAAAAACAAACCAAAAACAAAAAATCTGGATCTGCCCAACTCTTAAGCTCATGATGGCTAAGACTCCATGCTCTCAATTTCAGGGCTCCAGGTTTGGACAGAGGAACTTGGCAGGCTACAGTCTGTGGAGTTGCAAAGAGTCAGACATGACTGAGTGACTAAGCACAGCATAGCACGGCAAGGAACTAGAGCCCACATGCCACAGCTAAAAATCCCACATGCTGCAACGGGGACCCCAGGCAGCCAAAAAAAATAAATATTTAAAAAATTAAAAGAACATACTCTCCTAGAAGATATTCTCCCCGGTGGATGTCACAATCAGAGCCAAGTATCTGAAAGATTACTCTGGCACCATAAGCAAGATGGATTGGGGATGGCAGAGTGGGAAGAGAAGGCCAATTAGGAGATGGTAGCAATTGTCTTGATGACAAGTCATGAGGATCTTTCTTCACTAGGGTGAGATCACAGTCTTGAGAAGCCCAGGGACAAGAGATAAAAATTCTCTGTATGCATCTCTAAAAGAAGAAAAAAGTTGCAGGGGTAACATTCTTCAAGCCTTGGAATCTGAATCTAGGTCTCATGATGGGGCTTGTCCTTCTTCCTCAGGGTTTCCTTCCAGAAGGAAGAGCCAGAAAATATAATCTCAGATCCTCCTTGACCTTTTAAAATTGCAGCATGAAAAAAGAGGAACACACATGTAGACACCCCCAAGTCACCATCTACTGGGTTTTCCGAAGAACAAATTCAGTAGAAGAAATGACCCTGAGACTGGTTTTGACATATGGTACTTGACTCTAAAAGTCTGAGGTTCTCATACCCACTCACCAACTTCGTGGCCTTGGATGAGCCACTTCCCCGTCTTGAAAATCACACCCAGTGCTGTCGTTCTGTGCCTGTCTCAGTCCATCTCAAACTCACTGAGGGAGATTGTGGTCCTGAGGATTGTGAAGATTTGATTGTATGTGCGTGCATGCCAAGTCCCTCCAGTCATGTCCGACTCTTTGCAACTCTATGGACTGTACCCACCAGGCTCCTCTGTCCATGGGATTCTCCAGGCAAGAATACTGGAGTGGGTTGCCATGCCCTCCTCCAGTGGATCTTCCCGACCCAGGGATCGAACCCATGTCTCTTATCTCTCCTGCATTGGCAGGTGGGTTCTTTACCACTAGCACCACCTGGGAAGCCCCAGATTTGATTGTATAATTGGACACAATCCTGCACTCTTTCCTGCATCCACTTTCTTTATAATGTGACTGTGTATCTCCTCCCTTCAAGAAGGGGATACAGCCTCAACCCCTACCTTGAATTTGAGCTGGCCTTGTGACTATCTTTGGCCAATAGGATGTGATGGAAGTGACAATGTGTCAGTTTCAAGTACAACCTTCAGTAGGCTTATGCGCTCCTGTGCTTTCTCTTAGAACCAGGCACCTGCCACGTGAACTAGCCCGAGCTAGGTTGCTGGAGGGTGAGAGAGCTGAGGCATACCACCCTAGACCAGCTTATAACCAAGTGGCCCCACACATGCGAGGGTGTCCAGCCGGTATCAGCAGAGCTACCCAGCTGACCACAGGTGAGATGAGATGAGTGCCTGTGAACCTGGATAGTTGTGGATGATAATGAATGATTGCTTTAAGCCATCAGGTTTTGTTTGGAGTGCTTGGTTAGATAGCAGTGGTTAATTGATGGCAATGCCAAAAGGACTTTGGCAGCTCAAAATGGTCATTACCAGAGAGCCTCTCAAAAGCTCCATGGATTCAGATTTGGCATCTCCACTTCATGTGGCAGGACACTAAGAGGGGATGTGGTTTCTCTTATGCCCATAACCATTAAGCCATAAATTTGGAATTTGGAGCCAGCCTACAGAATATATAGCCTATGTTCTTTCTACCACACTTCACTGAATGCTGAGGATTCTTAGGCAAATGTCTGGCTTCTAGCCCTTGGCTGACTCCATGCACCATCCTGCCCCGTTATCATGTCAGTGAGTAGAAGGGAGACATCAAGGCCATGCCCATTGGCCAAGCCTCCTGAACCACAGACAATGAGGAGAAGCTCACCCGCAGTGCCCAGTTCTTCTTCCTTGCCCTCCGCCTCACCGTGGGTGGAAGGCATGCTTGGAAATGCCATCTCAGGAAACTGTGTGGTCCTCAGGACACTGGGGACGGTGACCTATTCTACAAACAAATCTGAGAAGCCACAGTAACCCTGAGGAGCAGAGATGATGACCAGAGATGATCAGTGTAGGGGAAGTTCTCCCACCCAAGACCCGTACCCAAGGGACGGGCTCTGTTCTGAGAGTCCTGACACCTGACCCTGGGCTCACCCTACCACCAGCTGGCTGAGTCTCTGACCAAGGCCATCTTCTTCTCTGAGCCTGTTTCTTCATCTGTATGGGAGTCCCCACCACCTTTAGGATTCTGCATAGCATGATCTTTGGGGCCCAAGCCACTGCCAGGTTTTGAGGCTCCCTGTATATAAAGAAATGTCAAAAATGCCAAAACAGAGTTACAAAAATCAGGGTGCGCTTTAATTCTTACAATGAACAAACTAATCCTTTGAACCTCTCACCCCACCCAACCCACTACATTTCTACTAATCATCCATGACAACAGTAAGACTCTTAAGTGGAGGTCATTTGTAAGTGGATCCTGAACTTGAAGGTGAGAGTCACCTTCTGCTGTGGCTCAGTGAGTATCAGGAGCAGGAGGAAAGAGGCTTGACTCTCAGGCCTCAGTGATGCGAACCTCTGTTTGGCCACCTTTTAAGACAGGGGCCCAGCTGGGCCCAAGGCCAAGGCTTCTGTGGTCTTGGATCACTGAGATGGAGCAGTGGCCAGCTCCTGTAGACACAGTGAAATGCCTACTTTGCATCTGAACTGGAAGAGAGTATCACTGCAGAACAGATACAATAAAACAGATCATGGAAAATTTAATGGCCCGTGGTCGGCAATCACTGAATTATTTATGCCATCTCTGCCTCTTCCGAATCCTCAATTGCTCTGCCCCCAGCAATGCATCCCTGGCCGTTTGCAGACTGCAGGGTAACGGGGCCTGGAAAGAAAATGGGGCCCAGTAGCCAAGAGGCTGGAGGTTTCTGGGTAACCTTGGGCCAAAATTGCTTCCCATCTCTTGGCTTCATTTTCTCATCTGCCAAATTAGGGGGTTCTTTTCCATGAGCTAATAACAACTTAAATTTATGCCACTCTTTTTGTTCATAGATGACTTTCATGTCCCTTCATCCTGTCCCACCCCCTGGGAGGCAGGCAGGACGGATATTACTATCATTCCCTTTTTCCAAAAAATAATCTGAAGTTCAAAATTATGAAAAGCCTTGGCCAAAGTCAAAAGGACAAAAAGTGGTGGAGAGATTTCCCAATTCAACCCGTGTGTAGACAGTGCATAGACTTTAAATTCTCTCCTTACCAAAGTCCAACTGGAAAAAAAGTCAGAAAAGATACTCAGAGAAAGAGTAAATTCATATTAGACAATAAGAAAGGATGCTATTAGTGAACCAAAATATGGAAGAATTTCTGAAAGGTTGCAGGAATCAGTTCAGTTCAGTTTAGTCGCTCAGTCATGTCCAACTCTTTGTGATCCCATGCACTACAGCATGCCAGGCTTCCCTGTGCATCACCAACTCCCAGAGCTTGCTCAAACTCGTCCATCGAGTCAGTAATGCCATCCAACCATCTCATCCTCTGTCATCCCCTTTCCTCCTGCCTTCAATCTCTCCCAGCATCAGGGACTTTTCTTCACATCATGTGGCCAAAGTACTGGAGTTTCAGCTTCAGCATCAGTCCTTCCAATGAATATTCAGGACTGATTTCCTTTAGGATTGACTGGTTGGAGCTCCTTGCAGTTCAAGGGACTCTCAAGAGTCTTCTCCAACACCACAGTTCAAAAGGAATATGGGATCCAATAGATTGAGAACCAGAGCAAGGAACATGTCACTCCTTGCAGGCCTAAGAGGGACTTGTCACTGAAGCTGGAGCCTCAGAGAAACAGCTACAAAAACAAGGATGCTTTGGGGCAAATGAAACTGCTGGATTCCTAGCTGGGCCAATCATTCTAGGCCCTTCTTAAAAGCACAGAACCACTGGTCTTGGCATTCAACCCCAGGAAAAAGTCAAGAACACTGTCAAAATGGGGGGTTCTGCAGGGATTTCTGTAGTCTTGCCCTTCCTGACCTCCTCCACAGACTCAGGGGGTAAAATCGAAGGAGAGAGAGTCCAGGGTGGGGGAAAAACCGTGGTCTGTTCTAACAGTGTGTCTCTATATCTGTATTAGCATATCCATGACTGATACATGGGATCATGATGTCGGTACCGTGTCGGGGTTGCATTGGTTTAGACAGCGCTTTTCCCCGCATACTGTGATATGTGCCACTAAGTGATGGCAGCTGAATGCAACGCAAGCTGAACCCCGGAGCGCAGAGCACAGGGCGTGCAACCACACTCCTGCTCATGGTCACAGCATTGTCTTGGGAGGGTTTATTACATGGTGCTCTGTGTTCTCTGTGTATTTTGCTCTCATTTTCATAACTCAGAAACCTACAACCAGACTTTGCTGGTTGTCCAGTGGTTAAGATTCTGTGCTTCCAAGTCAGAGGCTGTGGGTTTGATCCCTGGTTAGGGTAAGATCCCAAATGCCATAAGGGCCAGCCAAAACCAAAAAGAAAGCCTGCAATCTACCTTATATCTCCTTCTATCATGATACTCTTGCTTTAAAAAAAAAAAAGTTAAGCCTTATATTTACTGTAATTTTTTTTTGTTAGCAATTTATCATGTACTTTTTTTAAACCCCAGCATTTCAACAACTTGGGTTGCTATTACTTTTGTGAATGGTCTGATGATAATGTGGCTTGACTTTTGAGTAACTTATCCCTACCCCTGTTTTTCCCATTAGTCCTCTTCTTTTTGATGTGCAATTTGAAGAATTTAAGGATTTTTGGCATCTCATAAATCAAAATCTCTGTAACTGAGGCGTTCCACATTCAGAGGAAAGTCATCTTACTTCAGCAATGGTGGCAGGTCAGGAGCCTGCGTTTCTGCTCCCTGTCAGCAAACCTCACCCAGACAGTTCCAGGACCCCAGACCCATGTAGGACAGAGACCTACCCCAGAAGATCTACATAAACATAGACCCACACAGAGGAAAGTCCCATCTGAGCCAGTAATTATCACTGTAGCTTGTCATTCACACACACCGATGGATGCCTGAGAATGACTAAGTTCTGAGGAAAACAACCACAGAAAAGAGAAGGATCAATGAGAACAGAGCAACTGAGAAGGAAAAACAGAGATGACACAGCCAACAGAAAACAAATGCTAATTCATTGACGGTTACATGCATAAAACAAAAGCAACTTGCCATGGTGGGGGTGGCGTAGGGGGAAACAGGAGCAAACAAAATTTAAAAGTTCTTAGAATTAGAAACACACTGGCTGAAATGAAGAACTTAATATGAGGGCTGAAGAGTAGAAAGACCAAATCAAACAATAAAGTCTAGGAACTGTATCAGAATATAGATTAAAATGTCAAAGTGGTTTTTAAGATGAGGAAAGACAAAAGGAGATGGAGGCTAGATCCCAGAGAGCCAATACTCAATAGGAATTTTAGACGAGAACTGAAGTCATAAAAGGGAGGAAATGTGAGTCATTCAGTCATGTCCAACTCTGTGACTATAGCCTGCCAGGCTCCTCTGTCCAAGGAATTGTCCAGGCAAGAATACTGGAGTGGGTTACCATTCCCTTCCCCAGGGGATCTTCTCAACCCAGGAACTGAACCTGGGTCTCCTGCATTGCAGAAAGATTCTTGATCAGCTGTTCAGTTCAGTTCAGTTCAGTCACTCAGTTGTGTCCGACTCTTTGCGACCCCATGAATCGCAGCACGCCAGGCCTCCCTGTCCATCACCAACTCCCGGAGTTCACTCAAACTCCTGTCCATCGAGTCAGTGATGCCATCCAGCCATGTCATCCTCTGTTGTCCCCTTCTCCTCTTGCCCCCAATCCATCCCAGCATCAGAGTCTTTTCCAATGAGTCAACTCTTCGCATGAGGTGGCCAAAGTACTGGAGTTTCAGCTTTAGCATCATTCCTTCCAAAGAACACCCAGGACTGATGTCCTTTAGAATGGACTGGTTGGATCTCCTTGCAGTCCAAGAGCCAAGGATTAATCAAGTAATAAAAGGAAATTCTCCTTGGCTGTTGAAAGACAAAATTTTTTTTTTGGTTAAAAGTTGTCATTCCATTATCAAGATTCTTTTGTTTATCTTGAGGGAAACCAAATCAAATCTTGTAAAGACAAAATGAATGTATTGTCTGATATGACTCCTGTCACCCCTGCCTCCAGAGTTTCATGATTTGACATTCATTCATTCTCTTTCTCCCTTTCTCTCTTTCACTCTCATCTTCCCCTCTGACTCCCTGGGTTGGGTTCATGCCCAGGCAGGATCTTTAGTTGTTGTGGCCAAGAAGTCCTCCAGAAGCTCAAGTCTTACTTCTTCCTTCCACCAAACCCAGGTAAAAAAAGCATAATCCTCTTTCTCAGCATCTAAATCATCTCTAAAAAGTACTCTGATTGCCCTGACCTGGATCACATGTCCATACCTCAACCAATCTCCTGGCTGGAGAAAAAGAACCCTCAGACTGGATCCTCTTCATTAACAGAAGTCAGGTGAAGAGAGTGAGACAGTGGTAGTTCCCAAGGGAAAGGGAAGCAGGCCAACTGGAGAAGCAGGAGCCTTCTACTATTCTCACCAAGTACAGAGCCGGTGCAGGGAAAAAAGATACACAGTTTGCAACAAATTGGGAAAGTTTCTGAAGCCCAATGATCAAGAAGAAATCGTAAACCTTCTTAAGGGAAAAAACCGAAAATATCTAAAAATAAATAGCAATCAAACTGCATTAGATTTTTTCTTACACAAAATAACTTTCTAGAAGGCAACTGAACAGTAACTACAGAAATCAGAAAGGAAACTGAGTTGGAATCTCTTATTTAAGTGCAAGGTCACAGTGAAGACATTTCAAAATATTCAAGGACTCAAATTTACTAGCTTTGTAACTCCACCTATGTTATACACATTTTCTTTTTTTAACATGAAAATCAGTTCAGTTCAGTCGCTCAGTCGTGTCCGAGTCTTTGCGACCCCATGAATCACAGCACGCCAGGCCTCCCTGTCCATCACCAACTCCCAGAGTTCACTCAGACTCACGTCCATCGAGTCAGTGATGCCATCCAGCCATCTCATCCTCTGTCATCCCCTTCTCCTCTTGCTCCCAATTCCTCCCAGCATCAGAGTCTTTTCCAATGAGTCAACTCTTCGCATCAGGTGGCCAAAGTACTGGAGTTTCAGCTTTAGCATCATTCCTTCCAAAGAAATCCCAGGACTGATCTTTAGAATGGACTGGTTGGATCTCCTTGCAGTCCAAGGGACTCTCAAGAGTCTTCTCCAACACCACAGTTCAAAAGCATCCATTCTTTGGTGCTCAGCTTTCTTCACCGTCCAACTCTCACATCCACACATGACCACAGGAAAAACCATAGCCTTGACTAGACGGACCTTTGTTGGCAAAGTAATGTCTCTGCTTTTGAATATGCTATCTAGGTTGGTCATAACTTTCCTTCCAAGGAGTAAGCATCTTTTAATTTCATGGCTGCAGTCACCATCTGCAGTGATTTTGGAGCCCAGAAAAACAAAGTCTGACACTGTTTCCACTGTTTCCCCATCTATTTCCCATGAAGTGATGGCACCAGATGCCATGATCTTAGTTTTCTGAATGTTGAGCTTTAAGCCAACTTTTTCACTCTCCACTTTCACCTTCATCAAGAGGCTTTTTAGTTCCTCTTCACTTTCTGCCACAAGGGTGGTGTCATCTGCCTATCTGAGGTTATTGATATTTCTCCTGGCAATCTTGATTCCAGCTTATGCTTCTTCTAGCCCAGCGTTTCTCATGATGTACTCTGCATATAAGTTAAATAAGCAGGGTGACAATATACAGCCTTGACGTACTCCTTTTCCTATTTGGAACCAGTCTGTTGTTCCATGTCCAGTTCTAACTGTTGCTTCCTGACCTGCATACAGATTTCTCAAGAGGCAGGTCAGGTGGTCTGGTATTCCCATCTCTTGAAGAATTTTCCACAGTTTATTGTGATCCACACAGTCAAAGGCTTTGGCATAGTCAATAAAGCAGAAATATATGTTTTTCTGGAACTCTCTTGCTTTTTCGATGACCCAGCGGATGTTGGCAATTTGATCTCTGGTTCTTCTGCCTTTTCTAAAACCAGCTTGAACATCTGGAAGTTCACAGTTCACGTATTGCTGAAGCCTGGCTTGGAGAATTTTGAGCATGTGAGATGAGTGCAATTGTGCAGTAGTTTGAGCATTCTTGGAATACACTTTTACTAATCTGCAAAAAATTTTTTTCTAAGGCATATCCATAAAGATTTTATAATATAAGGAAGCATATTGCTCATTAAGAAGGGGTTCTACAAGAAAAGCACTTATTAAGTTAGCAACTCTGAGAAGGACCAGGTCAGAGATGAATTAAATGCCCAACTTCAGAAGGGATGGGAAAGTTTAAAAAAAGAAAAGCTTAAGAAAACACTTACTGTTAATATGGACATTTCTTCATCATCTAGTGTATTTGACAGAAATTAACCTTTTCAAAGTTTTACCCATGATACTTTCAATAATTTAATTAGTATAAATTTATCTCCATATTTTGTCAAAATAGTGTTTTCACCTTTTAATAATAACAAGTGTTCCACACACTCCACTCCAGTGCCCTCAACCAGAGGATACTTTGCCAGAGGGGACATGTAAAAATTCTTTTCAAAATCTCATCAAAGCTAATACACTGATTTTTTTCCAAGCAAGGCTTTATTGGGGCCCCTGCTGCAGCGAGTGGAGAAGGCGATGGCACCCCACTCCAGTACTCTTGCCTGGAGAATCCCATGGACGAAGGAGCCTGGTAGGCTGCAGTCCATGGGGTCGCTAGGAGTTGGACACAACTGAGCGACTTCACTTTAACTTTTCACTTTCATGCATTGGAGAAGGAAATGGCAACCCACTTGGGTGTTCTTGCCTGGAGAATCCCAGGGACGGGGGACCCTGGTGGGCTGCCATCTCTGGGGTCTCACAGAGTCAGACACGACTGAAGCAACTTAGCAGCAGCAGCAAGAAAGAGCTAGAATAAGTAACAGTTTCCTTTGCTGGCACACCTCTTCGAGGAGAGACAAACTTGTTCCTTACATAGGGTGAGGGTTGTCCAGGGGTCAGTTTGGAGGCGTGCCTTAGGTGGTTTGCCCACACTTTCGGTGGTATTGTGGTGTGGATAGTGGGGGAGCAGGGGGAGGGGGTGGCGCCTGCCCTTTTCCCTGCTTTTGCTCCCAGCTCTTCGAAAGTGGCCGTTAGGTTTTTGGTATCTTTGTATCTTTTGTCCAGAATTGGCCCCAAAAGTACATGCATACAGTTATTTTTAGCCCCTATAGTTTCTTTGTATTTTGTTGCGGAAGGAAAGGTGTGTCGAGGTGCAGTCATTGCAGCACTGCAGTGAAAGGTCCCAGGTCCCAGCCTGTCTCACTCCCTGCTGAGAGAATCTACACTTACGCTTAAGAAGTAAGGAGCTGAAAGTCTCTCCTACAACTTCTTCCTACTGGACAGGAGTCATTTGACCCTAGCCTACCCTAGAGGTGTAGAAGTCCCTCCTTGACTGTTCCAAGGACCTGTAGGAACCTGGGCCACTTTCTGCAGGAATGGACAAAATCTCACTATGAAATCAGAAAGCTTGATCCAAAGAGCTGAGATGTTACACTCGTGCATTATGACATGCAGTGCAATATTAGGTCATGAACATGAGTTAATACATTTATGATGCATTAAATGGCAATGTTTCATGAAGGAGGCTGAACTGCTCTTCATATCTTAAACTAAGTTAGCAAGTGTCTGCCTTTCCTAACCTTGGAAGCTGCAGTCCTCTTAAGGACAAAGGTTCAGTGCTCAGTGTTCTTAGCCCCAAAATGCAACTTAGTCCACAAGATATTTTGGCAACTTTTAATCTGAGCAAGAATAAGCGCTTTTGAAAAATAAGGCTTTAAGATAGTTTGCCATTTTAGGGCTGAACTTTAATAGAATGTGAAAGCTTGAACCCTTACACTTTAAACAAGCAAAACCTAAAAGTTACTGATTGGTTCAAGATGGTTTTATGGAAAAACTAATCTGTAACAAAAATTTGACATTCAATGTGAAGGCTCCATGGTTTGAGCGAAGTTTATAAAGGTTCCCAGGGGCTGGGACAGAGCAGGAGAGGGTCTGGACATTTACAGCAGGCATTTTCTCTTCCTCTTCTTAATAGGAGGTGGGCAGAGGATGTCTCAGATAACTTCATCAAACAATGTCTTGTTGTTGTTCAGTAGCCAAGCCGTGTCTGACTTTTTGTGACCCCATGGACTTTAGCACGCCAGGCTTCCCTGACCATACAGATGGCTAATAAACACATGAAAAGATGCTCAATATCACTATTAGAAAAATGCAAATCAAAACTACAACGTGGTATCGCCTCACACCTGTCAGAATGGCCAGCATCAGAAAATCTATAAACAATAAATGCCAGAAAAGGAAACCCTCTTGTTCTGTTGGTGGGAATGCAAATTGATACAGCTACTATGGAGAGCAGTATGCTGCTGCTGCTGCTAAGTCGCTTCAGTCATGTCCAACTCTGTGCGACCCCATAGATGGCAGCCCACCAGGCTCCCTGTCCCTGGGATTCTCCAGACAAGAACACTGGAGTGGGTTGCTATTTCCTTCTCCAATGCATGAAAGTGAAAAGTCAAAGTGAAGTCGCTCAGTCGTGTCTGACTCTTAGCGACTCCACAGACTGCAGCCTACCTCTGTCAGATGGCAGCCCACCAGGCTCCTCCATCCATGGGATTTTCCAAGCAAGAGTACTGGAGTGGGGTGCCATTGCCTTCTCTGGGAGAACAGTATAGAGATTCCTTAAAAAATTAGGACTAAAACTACCATATGACCCAGGAATCCCATTATTGGGCATATACTCTGAGAAAAACCATAACTGAAAAGACACATGTCCCCCACTGTTCATCACAGCACTATTTACAATAGCTAGGGCATGGAAGCAACCCAGATGTCTGTTGACAGATGAATGGATAAATAAGTTGTGGTACATATACACCATGGAATATTACTCAGCCATAAAAAAGGAATGCATTTGATTCAATTCTAATGAGGTGGAAGAACCTAGAGCCTATTATGCAAAATGAAGTAAGTCAGAAAGAGAAACACAAATGGCATATATTAACACATACGTATGGAATACAGAAAGATGTTGAGGACTGATGAACCTATCTGCAGGGCAGCAGTGGAGATGCAGACAGAGAGAACCGACTTGTGGACACAGGGCAGGGGGAGGAGAGAGTGGGACAAATTGAGAGAGCAGTGTTGAAATATAAACATTACCATATGTAAAACAGATAGCCAGTGAAATTTGCTGTATGATGCAGGGAGCTCAAATTCGGTGCTCTGTGACAACCTAGAGGGGTAAGATGGGATGGGAAGTGGGAGGGAGGTTCAAGAGGGAGGGAACATATGTATACCTTGGCTGAGTCATGTTGATGTATGGCAGAAATCAAAACAATATTGTAAAGCAATCATCCTCCAATTAAAATAAGTTAATTAAATTTTAAACACTATTATAAAGTAACAAGCAAAAACATTGTCTCGAGTGCTGAGCACTCCAGGTATTACACAGCCTGGATCTCTTTTGTGGTAGCTAAACCCTTCAGGTAGGTGACAGTAATCAGCTTGTTCTCCTCTGTTTCTCAGTCATTGGCTTTATCATTCCTAAGATCAAGTTTAGCCCCCATCAGGATGATAGCAGTGTAGGGACAATGATATCACACTTCAAGGTAACACTTCACACGAACATTTTCCAGTGATGCGGATGTCACAAGAAAAAAGCAAATGGAGAGAATACCTGTTTGTAGATAGGACAGAGGATATAATCTGTCAAAATCTTCTTGACCAACTATATCCCATATGCCAAGATTCACTGATTTTCCATCTATCGTGACATTAGCAGAATGACAGTGGGGATATGGTCTTCAAGAAATTCATTGTTTGAATAACTGATCAGTAGGCAGGTTTTCCCTGTAGCTAGCTCTCCCACCACCATGCCTTTGATGGCCTGCCCCTGGCCTGCTCACTGAGCCCAGCGGCAGACACACTGAGGCAAGAAGCAGCGAGCTCACCGTGAGGCTGAGGGTGGTGGAGGACAGGGTGCCTGGGGCCACGGTCCACACCTCCTTGTCTTCCCTTCACCAACTGCAAGCTGGAGCCCAACAACGGCCACCACCCGAAGCTGGGGAAAACTGCAGAGAAACAGGAAGTGGCCTCTCCACTCACATCTATCTTCCCCACCCCCATACGGTGCTGCTGCTCCCAGGCTCTGGAGTGGGACTCCACATTTTCTGAAAAAGTTCCTTGAGGATGTACCCCAGAAAAATGAAAACAGAATCCAAGAAAGAAGACAACAGACTCCAAAAGTCATAGAACTAATCCAGGAGAACAACGAACAGAAATACCAGTAGGACAGCTGCGAAGCTCACCTAATGAGCAATTAGCTCCAATCAGAACGAGACATCAGAAGAGTCTGTGAAGAACAACCTCAAAGAAAACAGTGCTAGTCAATCCTATGTGGAATACGCTAGCATGCTAAGCACCATCATGGAATTAAGGCATGCAGCACTTCTGAGCAACAAGGATAAGAAAGGTAATTAGTGACTCTGGGAAAGGCAATGAGCTGACATGAAAGTCACACCCCAGATAAAATGTGATCTAAACTGTGGCATGATTCTGAGCCATTAAAGACGTGTAGGAAATGCTGCTTTCTCATTCCACAGAGCCAGGCTGCCATTGGTCAGGTGGTGTGGGAAGAAGCTGGTAACTGTTGAGTGCTTGGGGCTCACACATCATCTGTGCGGTTTTGTATCAGGAGTAAGTGATAATTATTTCCTCCTGATGTGTTTGTTCTTTTTGAAAGTGATTGAATATGTCAATAATTTATCTTGACAAGTTATCCTAACAGTAGGCCTACTTTTTTTAAAAATTATTTTTAATTTAAAAATATATGCATAGGTAGATGAGTTTAGTCTGTTTGTTTAGAAATCAGTTGTACCTTTTGATTTTTACCAGAGAAATGTTTATTTTCTTCCTAAACTAGCAGTCATTAAGAAACTAGAAATCATATCATTAAAATAAAACATTACAGCTTAAACTTCTCGATTTAACTTAAAGTTAAGAAATGTGTAAGGATTAGTGTCTCTTATTTTGAAGAAAAATCTACTTGAAGTTCCATAGTGCTTTTGAACTTTAGTTTCTTCTTCTAATATTGTCCAGTGAAAGTAAATTTTGTGTTTTCCTCAATGTTAATCATTATCTTTGGGTAATGAGATTTTAGGATACTGGCAGATTTGGGTTTTCTTTCTTTTTTTTTTTTTTTCTGAATTTCCACATCTTCTACCATAAACTTGTAAGATTTTTATAGGAAAAAGGAAAAATGGGAAGTTGAGCTATATACATTTTGATGTAAAAATATGTCTAGTACATTTTTATAAACCCAAAAAACCAATTGATGAGCATGACATAGTGTGTGTGTGTGTGTGTGAAATCTGGAAAGATAATTGTCACTAGGGTGTAAAGACATTAGCAGGATGAGGGGCAGGGAGTCTATCATATTTATTTGTTTCTGTTCTGAGCTATATATCTTTTTTACAGTGCGCCCATAGTCATTTAACAATTAAAGACATTTCTAAAAAGCAGTGGTGGAGGGAGGTCAACCCCTGAGCTTCCAAGTATACAAGCATGCTTACTCCCCTCCAGCTCTGGTGAGCAGCCACACAGGGAAGAACAATCTCTCTTTCTTCCTCCATGCAAAAGAACCCTCCCGAAGGAGAGGCCGTCCCACAGCAAGCAGAGAAACACATCCAGACTTGACCCGCATAACTGCTGCCCAGCAGGCTCTGGGGGAAGGGGCCGATGGGAGGAAGACCTGATGCAGGTAGACGGCGCACCCAGTGCTTGCCGGAGAGTGGAGCGAGCCTAGGAATGTGGTCCATGTGTGGAGTGGAGTCCAGAGGGAGATGCCCACTGCTCAGGCAGGCAGTCAGCGTTGAGGTATCTGTCAGAAGACAGCGGGCTCTCTCCTTCTCAGTCCACACACCCCCTGGCCCTTCCCATCTACTCCGAGGGGTGGTGGTCATACTTACATCTCTTTTCTCACCATGGGGCATATGGAACTGACCAAGGATCAAACCCCTGCCAGCTGCCTGGGAAGCAGGGAGTCTTAGCCACTGTCCCACCAGGGAAGTCCCTTACCTACATCTCTACTCTCAGTGCCTGTCTCTGTCTGGGGCTTCAGGCCTAGATATCAAATTATCTTCTGAACAGCCCGACTTGAAAGCCCCAGGGGCTTCTCAGACTCAACCTGCCCCAAACTAAGCACCAAACCTCCAGCCTCATGCCCTGTGCTTAATCACTCAGTCGTGTCTGATTCTTTATGACCCCATGGACTGTAGCCTGCCAGGCTCCCCTGTCCATGGGATTCTCCAGGCAAGAATACTGGAGTGGGTGGCCATTCTCTTCTCCAGGGGATCTTCCTGACCCAGCAAACAAACCCAGGTCTCCTGCATTACCTACCTGCTTTCCCTCTGGGACTTGGTCAGTTCCACTTCAGCCCACCCCACCACACAGTCCGGAAACAGGCCATCACCCTTCACTTTTCTCTCTACCTGCCTCCCATGCCCAATCAATCACCAAATCCCACCCACTTCTAATTCTCTCTCCTCTTGGCACAAAACCCCACTTCTCTCCTTCCCCCTGCAACAGCAGCAGCCCCTGTCTCCATCAGCATCAAGCGGCACTGCCACCCTGGCAAATGGTACCCCCTCCCCAACCACAGTCCCACTGCTGGCTTCCTCCCTCCCATTCCTTCTTCTCAGAGTGACCTTCTAAAACATACAAACCTGCTCCTGATATTCCTCTACTGCTTCCCTGCTAGCTCAGGTGGTAAAGAAGCTGCCTGCCATGCAGGAGACCCAGGTTCCATTCCTGGGTTGGGAAGATCCCCTGGAGAAGGAAATGGCAACCCACTCCAGTATTCTTGCTTGGAGAATCCCATGGACAGAGGAGCCTGGCAGGCTACAGTCCATGGGTCTCAAGAGTTGGACAAGACTGAGCAACTAAACCACCACCACCACAGCCTCTTTGGAGGCACCCACTGCTCTTCACTCCCAATCCTCTCCTTTACTCAAAAGCAATGTCCTGCACAACTGGCCCCAGCCAGCTACTCTAGCCTCATCTCTTACCTCCTTCCCTCACAGAAGATCAGCCAGGTGAATGTGCTTCATTCCTTAGAACCTTCCGCACGCTCACGCACCTCTGGCCATTGGATTGTATCATACCTGCTCTTCTCTCTGTCTGGGACAATCTACCTATTCCTCTCTTCTCTTCACTATTTACCTGCCAGATCCCAGTTCAGGTGCCTTGGGAAGTTTGACTAGATCAGATATCCCTCCTATGAGCCCCTAGTAGCCTGTACATTCTCCCATGGAGCACAGATCCCAAGGTATGGCGATTGGCTTCTGAATAAATCCATGTCCCCTGCTAGAATGTTACTGGGGGCTGTGAATGGATAGGTGAATACATGGATGGATGAGAGAGTGGATGGATGAATGGACAGATGGGATGACAGAAGGATGGATAGATGGTAGATGAATGGGTGGGGTTAGTCGAATGGAAGAGGTTAGATGGGTAGGTGACTGCAAGAGTAAATAAATGACTAAATGAATACATGCATGCACAGGACTCCTGCAGAGTTTGGTGAGCCTGAGGTAAAAGGCAGGTAATTAGAGAAGCCCAGGAACAAAGGCATGGATCTAATTATTGGATTTACCCAAACATTGTCCAGTTCAGAACCTAGGACGGCGGCTGCTGAACCATCAACCTGCCCTAATCACATACAGATCCTAGGGACAAGGGACTAGGGTATAGGGGCACGTGCCACGTTTACACGTGGAGGCCAAATTGGATCAGAAAACATGGAGTCAAACCCTGATCCCCCATTTCTTACTGAGTTCCCTGAGTTGGGTTACAATCCCCTCTGAACTGCAGTTTCTTTTCTGGAAAAAGAGTGGTAATTAATCCTCCCTGTCTGAGGCCGACTCCCCGGAAGCATAGTGGGAACTAAGGAATAATGTGCAAGTGATTTATCAAGAAACAACTCCAGGGAAGACCCCAGGGAGTAGGGGATCAGGATGTGGAGGCAGGGAGGCAGGCAGGGTGGAGAGTTCCTGCAAAGTTCCATAGAGGATATGCAAGCTGAGGGGACTGGGCCACAATCCAACACCTGGTCCCCAGGGTTTAGGAGCTCTCTGGACTGGGCCAAGATGACTTCAGTGGCTCACAAGTAGGCGCCCAAAGATAGTCACAGGTGCTGCTGACAAGGGACCTGAAGTTCATCAACAATATCCATTGCATCACTTTACCTTGCTCCCAAAGGGAAAAATGAGATTTTGTAAAGCTTTATCACTGTACCTGGTACATAGCAAGCAACAAAGTATAGTTATTATTATACCAAAACTCCTAAATTTGCCAAGTGTTTAGTAAGTGGCATGTCCTTGACGGGGCTTCCCAGGTGGCGCTAGTGGTAAAGAACCTGCCTGCCCCTGCAGAGACATAAGAGATGCAGGTTTGATTCCGCAGATCCCCTGGAGGAAAGCATGCAATCCACTCCAGTACTCTTGCCTGGAGAACTCTCATGGATAGAGGAGCCTGGCAGGCCACAGCCCTTAGGGTCGCACAGAGTCGGACGTGACTGAAGCGACTTAACACACACACACACACACACACACACACACACACACAAACACGTCCTTGACTAGTACTGGGCTGGGTTGAGGAAGAGGGACCAGTGTCTAGAAGTCCTCAGAGCAGCCCTGCTAGGAAAAACAATCTCTTTTTACTTGATGCAGCAAAAGGCCCAGAATTGTCAGAAGCCACTGCCAGCCAAAAAAAAAAAAAAAACACTGTATATGCAATTAATTAGGCCTCTGCTTCAGTGCTCTGCTCTCTCTGTTTGCCTTCACCAGCTTAGCATCCAATTTTTTAGCTGAGAAGGCGGGGCAGCAGGTTTCTGAGATATTTTTTGCTAATGGGCTGAAATATTACACCCATAATTATAGCCTGGCTGCATATTTTTTTCCTTTGCTCATTTTGTTCAGCGTCGCAAACATTGTATCTGATTACAGCCATTCATGTCTTCTTTATGAAATAGGGTCTATCATGCTCCGCAGAAGGGATCAGTGGCTCTGGGGAAATTATCTAGGCTAACAACCCTTTCTGAGTTCCTGTGGGCTGATGCTGTTGGATGCTACCTCCTCAGATGGGGCAAGGTGGGAGGTAGAGACGTGGGGACCAGAAGGAAAGAGATAGCCCATGCCTGAAACCCTCCATAGCCAGGGTTCCAACCTGCTCCCTCCACCCCCACACAGGTTCGTTGTCCCTGCTCTTGCTGGCACAAACCATGCCCACTCCCACTTCTGGAGCTCTGCCCATCCTTCCACCTTCCCTCACCCCTTTAAGGGTGTCCTCTTCTATCTTGTCTACTTAAACCAGTAATGCACCAAGTATAAGCCATAGATCAAGCCGCACAAGTCTTCCCCAGTAGCTTGATCGAAATGCAGATTCTCAGCACCACCACCTGAAGGCACTGGGCCTCTGTGGGAGGGGACCGAGAGATCGGAGGGATTTGGATGTTTTCTCCAAAGCGTGAGACCCACCGAGCTAGAGCAACCTTACAGCAAGGGTGTGGAGTTTTATCAGTGGGTTCCTGTTTCTCTCTCTCTCTGTCATTGGACAGGTTATTTAATCTCTCTAGGCTCCAATTTTTCATCTACAAAATGAGGATAATATAACTGATACATAGAAGACATGAAAATAATCCTCTTAGATTGAGCCATCGAAATTTCACGTTTTGTGGGCCAACAGGTCTTGCATAGCAGCAGTTTCATATGGCTCAACCCCATAGTTGCTTATTTTTTTAATTGTACAGAGCTCAGCTCACATCACACCTTCCCCTGGAACCCTCTGAGATTAGCCACATCACAAAGTGTGCTCCTTCCCTGGAAGGAGGCCAGCTTTTCCTTCTGTGCTTGTCAATTCCTTACGGGATATCTCTGACCCTTCTCTAGGGTTCCACATCCATATGCCAGTCTCTCCATGCAAATGGTACCTCCTTGGGAGCAGAGGGTCTCCTGGCCTCACATCCTTCACAGCAGAGGTCAGTATAGACCTTTGGCTTTGAAAAGAATTCCTTACTTTGTGACTAAGACTGGAATTATTTTTTTTTAAGGAGGAGAGGATACCAGGGGAAAATGAGATGGTTAAGACCCCAGGCAAGGCCATGGAAGATGTCAGGAGAAGACAAATTCAAAGTTAACAGAAGACAAGGAATGGGCAGGACCTAGAGAGCTGCATCTTGGGCCTGGAAGGAAGGATCGGCAGAACCTCAGGCGTGAGAGAAGCTGTGGGTCCTTTAGAGCAGCGCTGCTCACACTGGTCCCTGGAAGAGCCACACAGGGCACCATCTGGACTGGCACACCTCTCCAGGCTACTAAGTCAGAATCTCAGGGTGGGCCCCTCCGGGTGATTCTGATGATCACTAAAACTTTGAATCATTCGTCTTCCATCACCACCAGCCAGGGCTCGAGTCCCTTCTACAGGGTAGAGTAGTCGTAGGGGAGTGGTGGGGACCACCCTGAACACTTTGAACAGCAGGGAGCCTTGGCCTTCTCTTCGAAAAGAGAGGATGTCAGGGTGGAAAGTGATTTGTCAGGATGAAGGGCACTTTCCCTGGCTAGAGGCTTTGTGGTCAGGTTAGCCCTGATCAGAAGAAGGCTAATATTCTACCCAAAGAATTAGGTATTTAAAAATATCTCTGAGTACAAACTAAATAAATGATTGAACTCCTTCATTACCAGTGGAATCAATTAGCTTGGGGAAAGCCTCAGTATTGCCTGTGGGTGGAACATGGAGGTAAGGGATATCTGTCAACACTAGGGCCGGGACTAAACACTGTCTGCTTAGCTCTTATTTGCCTCATGTTCCCAGTCCCTAAAATTGACCTACATATTTATAACTATGATTCTGGGCCCAGCACTGTCCTAGGTATTGGCTGTAAAATGTTGAACAGAAAAGAAACATTTTCGGCCCTCATAGAGCTTACTTTCTAGGGGAGAAGGCAGACCGCAAGCAGTAAACAAGATTCTGATATAATTTAATGTCATGATACACGCAGTGATTAAACAGAAAATAACAGTCACTGGAAAGGACCTTTTGAACAAAGCTTGCGCTAACAGCCCTCTAAAACCATACGTGCTCCAGCACCATTGAGCTGCTGTGTTATGTCCCATAGCACTTGTCATTTTCTAGAGTAGACCCAATTGACTTCATTACATTCATTGTCTGTCTCCTCCCATGAAGGCCAGGGGATTGGGGCAGAGAGATGCTGATGATGGGATCTGTTTTAGTCACTGATGTGTCCCAAGCTTCCTGAAGAGTGTGGTTCCCAACCAGGGCTGATCTCCAGAGTACACTTGACGATGTCGGCAGGCATTTATTTTTATTTCTCTTATACCCCTGCCCTGTAGCTTATTTATTTTATTTCATTTACATATTTATTTTTTGGGCCATGCCACGCAGCATATAAGATCTTAGTTCCCTGCATGTGTATGTGCTAAATCACTCAGTCATGTCCAACTCTTTGTGACCCTAAGGACTGTAGCCCACCGGCTCCTCTGACCATGGGATTCTCCATGCAAGGACACTGGAGTTCATTGCCATGCCCTCCAGGGGATCTTTCCAACCCACAGATCGAACCCATATCTTTTATGTCTCCTGCATTGGCAGGCAGGTTCTTTACTGCTAGCGCCACTTGGGAAACCCTAGTTCCCTGACCAGTGATCAAACCTGTGCACCCTAAAGTGGAAGCACAGAGTCTTAACCCCTGGCCCACTGGGGAAGTCCTCTGTAGTCATTTTTAGTTGTCACGGTTGGGAAGGGGTGCTTCTGGCAGCCAGTGAATATAGGCCTGGGATGCTGCTCAGCATCTCACAATGCACAGGACAGCCCCTCCCACTCCACAGCACAGAACAACCCAGTCCAAAGCACAAGGAGTACTGAAGTTGAGAAACCCTGTAGCAGACAGTCAATGCATGTTTGCGGAGTGGGAGGATCAGCAGGAAGAGGAGGCCTGATGCGGCGGGGGCGGGGGCGGTGTTTCACAGAGGGTGCTCATGGGAAGCCTCTCTGAGCTGGGAACACTTGGTTGGAGAACTGAATGATGTTCTGGGGCCAGCCATGTGAGGCTCCAGGGAAAGCACTTTGCAGGCAGAGGAGCCAGCCAGAGTGAAGGCCTCGCATCAGAAACAAGGTCAGGATTTTCAAGATGCTGCGAGAAGAACGATGTGTCTGGGAACAGGGAGGTGAGGTAATGATGCATGAGGTGAGAGAGGAGAGGGCAGCCAGGGAGAGTGTCCACTGCAGACCACAGAAGCAGCTGCATGTTACTGTAAGTGAAGGACGAAGCCATGTGGTGGAGTAAGGGACTAATGGAAACGGATTTTAAAAGAACATTCTGGGACTTCCCTGGTGGTCCAGTGGTTAAGAATCCACCTGCCAATGCAGAGGACACAAATTCCATTCCTGGTCTGGGAAGATCCCACACGCCGCAGAGCAGCTAAGCCCAGAAGCCACCACTGCTGAGCTTGTGCTCTGCATCAAGAGAAGTCACTGCAAGAAGCACTCACACTGCAGCTAGAGAGTAGCCCCCGCTTGCTGGAACTAGAGAAAGCCCACATGCAGCAACAAAGACCCAGTGTGGCCAAAAAATAAACTAAGTAAATAAATACGAATTTTTAAAAAGAGCATTCTCTGGCCCCCACACAGGGGTAGAGTAGAAGCAGAAAGACCAATTAACAAATATCCGTAGTGGTTCAAGCCAGAGATGTGGGGTTTGAAGTAGGCAACGGCAGAAAAGGAGTGAGGATAGGGTGGTCTGAGAGTATATTTGGAAGATTGAGCCCCAGAACCCTTTAGTTTGGAGATGGAGGAAAGAAGGGGAGAGGGGAAAATGGATGATCCAAGGTGCACAGTTAGGGTCAATTCAGACTAAATTCCAGATGTCTTGGTTTGCAGTCTGATGTTCTTTACACTTCATCACGTGATTTTTGTGGACCAGCCAACATTCTCCTTTAATCCTCCAGACATATATATTGAGAACATTTGGTGTAAAACCTGTAAGGGGTATGGAAAAAAACGTGGTCCCACCTCCAGGAACTTACATGCTAGGAAGGAGACAGACACACACATACCAGAACAAAAGATGGGCTATAAATGTTGTAACTGAATTAAAACAATAGTCAGTAGAAGCACAAGGAAGTAAGAGATGGAATACTGCTGGGGAACTGGGAGGTAACTTGGCTGGGAAGGATGGGTGGAATTTAAGGATATCTAATGGTCTAAAACTGCTGAGCCAGGAATCACCTCACGCTGGAGATGTAGAAGTCTCAGATTCCCGATGACCCTGGCAGCATCTGCCTGGGTTATGTGACAGCGAGACAAATATTTATGCCTTCCACATCTCTCACAGGATGGCAGAAGAGTTCCAGGGGACAAAAGACCAAATACAGTTCAACTCATAAGTAGGAACTCAGTAGATGGTGGCAAATTACAATAGTAAATAGATTGACATCTGTGATGTCCACTGAATTGAAGATGTGTACTTTTTATTTTAGTTGTATTAGGATAATAATGGTGAACTAGGAATGATGATATTGGTAATGATGCTGCTGAAGATGTTGGTCATATTGTTGGCAGTATCAGTAATCCTTTGTAAGGTTAGTGATGGCTCAGACGATTCTGCTTTTATGATATTGATGTGGACTGGGTTGATGCCAGGGACCATAACATTGCTGGTGACCATAGTGATGTTAACAGTGACATCTGTATTAGAAACAACTCCAAAAACAATGTTGGTGATACGGATACATGTCATTTATGACATCAGTATGGACTACATTGACGATAGTGACAACAACCATATTGCTAATAATTAATGGTAGCATTTATTTTAAAACAAAATTAGCAATAACGAGATGGGCGAGATTGATTCTGATACTGGTGATGTTAACATTAGCAACAATGTTGATTCTGGTGATGATACTGGGAACAATTCAAAAGATGATGCTGGGTGATTCAGTGATGCTGATGTAGAGGATAATGGTTGTGCTGACACTGATGAGAATACTTGTGATGACAATGCTGATGATACGTAGCGTGGGGGCTGAAAGCTTATTTTGCAGCCAAAGAGACCCTAGTTCAAATCCAAAGTCTGGCATTTACTACCGTGTGCCGCTTGGAGCCTCAGTTGCCTCCTCTATTCAATAAGAATAATTTTAAGGGTGCCTATTTTCTAGGATTGCTGTCAGGATGAAATCACATCCTGCATGTGACGCCTAGCATAGAGAAAACAGGCAGTGAAATGAGTGTGATGATGATGGTGATGGGGTGAGATGTTCCTGGAGATAATGGCATTGATGATTCTCATGATGGTGCAATTAAAGAGTATTTATTGGTGATATTATTTCAGTGATTGTGATAAGGCTATTGATGGCGAAGAGACTGATCATTTTTGATGACAATTATGATCGATGGGAACGGCATGGTGGAGTGCTCAAAGCACCCACTTAAACAGCAAAGGTTCAGTTTCCCACTCTGCCTATGACAGTCTGTGTAACCTTGGCTGCATTTCATCAGGTTAAGGCTGGAAGGCCACTCGGAGCCCACCTAATCCACCTCCTTGTCTGACAAATGAGGCAATTCAGGCCCAGAGAGATGAGATGCCCTCCGCTCTCCCGTTTGAAGAGTGTGGCAAAGCCAGAGTGGGAAGCCAAGGCTCCTGGCATCCAGTTCAGTCTTTTTCCCTCTACAGTATACTCAATCTCTTTGGAAGGGACCTTTGATTCCTTAACTGTGTGTGTGTGCATGCACACACGTGTGTGTTCATTCACATGCATGTGTTTTCCTGGTTCATTTTCCCAAAAGCACAAAACAGCAGGGCAACCAGCCCCATTTTCAAAGAGTTATTTTGTGAGAATCAGGCTCCAGGTGTCCCTCTGTAATCTTTTTCCTCTCCTCCAATAAGCAGAGGATTGGCTGTGGCTGGACAAGGAGCTGAAATGGGTAATATTTGCCTAGTTTTTAATGTCTGGTGTCTATAGCTTGTGCTTCCATCATCCCATTATATTGATGACAGGCAGGCCCAAGCCACAGAGAAGAAACAAATTACCTAATAAATCAAGGCCCCAGGATCTAAAGTGGACAGTGTTATTAGCGGAGGGAAGAGAAAGATGCTAAATGATAGGTATGGGTGCCTGTGAAAACGGTCCAAGCAGAGAATCATCTGTCTATTTCTCCATCAATAATTACACACAACTGATATGCATCTCAGACAGAACATGATATGTTATTATTAACTAAACAGTGGGAGGGAGATGGTAGCAAGAAGGGAAAGGGGGCAGCATGCTGAATGAAGAAGCCAAGGCAGCTTTCATGATATTGGACTTTGGCAAAGGCAGGAGGGGATAGGATGACCTCAGAAACTGTGATCCAATGAGGCTGAGACCCTAATTCCAGACAGAGGTGGGAAGCCAAACAATTTGGCAAAGAGGATGAGGGGAGGAGTGAACTAGTGGATATTGAGTCTCTATTGCACCCCAGCCCCTGTGGCTTAGTTCTGCTCATCCATTACTCCTTAATCTTAGCAATGGCTGGTTAAGAACACAGCCATGTCGTATGTGTTCAAAAGCCCAGTATTGTGAGGTCCTGGGTAGTTACTTAACCCCTCCAGATCTCTGCATCCCTCTCTGTAGAGTGGTATGGTCATAGGAGAACCCATCTCACAAAGCTGTTGTGAGCATTAAATGAGTTAGTGCTCACAAAACACTTAGGACAGGGCCTGATGCTGAGCAAACCCAGTATTGTAAGCGTGTGTTAAATGGATGCTCATCCCTCTTTGTCAAAGGGAAAGCCTGAGGTTCAGAGGGGAAGTAACATGTCCAAAATTAGATGGAACAAAAGTAAAAGTAGCACTCCAATCCATATCCAGTCAACTCTGAAATCCATACTCTTTCCCCTGCCTATGAGTGGACAAACTTTGTAAAGGCCCAGATAGAAAATATTTTATGGTTTTGTGGGCCAGTCTTTCCTCAACTACCCAAATCTGCTGTTGTAGCCCCAGGTAATCTAGAAAGGAATGGGTGCGATGGTGTCCAATAAAACTTTATTTATAAAAACAGGCAACAGGTGGGTTTGCTGACCCCTGCCCGATCCTGTTCTAACAACTTACCTAAATGGTCTCCCTCTCCAAGGAGACAACTGTAAATACTCCAACTCTGTACTATAAAGGGGTAGGCGTTTTTCTCACCCTACTCATCCCACAAGCCTCTGCAGGTGCAGATCACAAAAAGCTGTGCCACCCCACACTGCCCCACCCTCTATGGTTGGCTCCTATGAATGTCCTGTGGGTTGAGGGGGTGCCCCCAGCCAGCGAGGCGGAGCTCTTCTGCCTGAAGATTGTGCTTTCAAAGAGCAGTGCCTGGAGCCAGGAAGCAGCCCTTTTCCAAGCCTCTGTGGGCTTCGCCTAGAAGCCCCATGATAATCCTTTGTGGGCTGTTAATAAGCAAGTTGAACCCCATAATCACCCACCGCTTAGCTTCCTGGCTTTAATTTCCATAGAGGCTGGAGAAACAGTGGCTGAGGGTTTTGCTTCCAGACAAAAGCAGCAGACGTTTACCCTGCAGACATCTCGAAGCGGGGCTGGCACTGCCCCACGTGGTCCGCCCTACGGCTGCTGCGCACACAGGCCTAAGGGGCCTGGCTGAGTGAAGGCTGCACGCACTGCCCTGGAAACCCATCAGCATGCTCAGAGCCCCCGGAAACAAAAGCAGTTCTGCAGGTGCTTCCAGAGCCTTCTCAGGCAGGCATCATCTCAGCAAAAGGCTGGGGGCTGCCCCAGCTCCTCTCCTCCCAGAGCCACTCCTGACCTTTCTGACATTCCTGTTTGGGGACAACATACAGACCCCTGTGACCTCATTCTTTTCCCCGCCCTGTGGACCCCCCCAGTCCAAGGAGTGTGGGGCTTCATTATTTGAGGCAATGCTCACTAGGCAGATAATTTCTATTTCAGCAGGACCAACCTGCCTTTAGCTCAGTTAGGAAGTCTCCTTCGGGCAATCGCCCCTGCCATATGGAACGCCTCTCTAAGGGATGATACTTGCCTATTCTTTTCAGCCCTTTTACAAAAACAAAACAAACAAACAAACCAAAAAAGCCAGTAGCTTGCTAGTTCTGAGTTGCAGCCAGGTCCCTGAGCCTGTCTGAACCTCTATCCCTTGTCTGGAGTGCGGTTGGACCCAGCTCTGCCACAACCTGCGTGGCCTCCTGTGAGTCACCCTGCTCTCTGAGCATCAGTCTTCTCCTTAAAGTGGGCTGACAATCCCTGCCCTACCTACCTTTATACCTATGGTTCTGGAAGGATGAAAGAGAGATTGCAGGTAAGACAGCACTCTAAAAATGTTTCACCGTGTTCATGAAATCGTGGCTTCATAGTATGAGTGTAGACTGTGGGATCAGCTAGGAATAGGTTCAAATCCCAGGGCTCCCTCACCCCAGCTGGAAACTTTAGACTAGGCACGTGGCCTACCTGAGCCTCAGGTACCTCTCCTTGAACTTAGGGTGGGCGCACCGGCCAATCAGTTTCAATCAGTTCCTTCAAGGCAGGATGCCCCTCACAGGTGACAGTCCTGTTGCTACATACATCATGGCCAAGTGCAGGCTCTGAGATACTGAGAGGGTGCTGAGCCTGGCAAAAGACATTGTGTTCCTCTGCAATGACTCAGCAGCAGGGTCCATCTGACCCTGCAGAGGGGAATTCAGTCATGGCACAGACATCGGTAGCAAGCAAATGGCCTGTCAGAACCCAGAGCAAGGAGCTCTGGTCAGGATCAGTAAACTGCATTACTGAGCCGTCACTCTCTGGTCTTCAATACTCATTTAGTCCTTCATCCAACAACATGATCTGAGCATCCATTGATGGGGGCAGGCCTTTGACTGAAATCAAGGGCATCAGCCCATTCTCTACCTTTGGGGAAGCAGTTAGGTGAGTATAACAAATATCTAAGTAATATCATAAAAAAGTATGCTCTGGGGCAGAGGGGGATTGGGAGCAGAAGGGATAGAGGGAGGGATTAGGTACTGGGGGTGGGGAGAGGGCACTGGACCAATGACCCTTGATCTCAGTGGCCCTGGCCAGTATCACTCCCACTCCCTGGGCACCCATCAGTAAAGCACCATTGCTTGTGGAAGCCCCGCCTCCTCCCCTAGGGAGTTGCGATCATCTACTGAAATAGAACAGAGGTAGTTAACATGGCAGCCTGATGTAAAGGGAGGCATTACAAGTGAGAGAAGCACCAAGCAAATCTGAGAAGCAGACCTCTGTCTGGCCATCTGGTCATCCACAGCCCTTGTGCCAACCTTAGCCTCTCAATGACCCAGCACCACCGAGCAGGTCCCAAGCTCTGAACCTGTCTTTCTCCACCCACCACAGTGTTCGGATACCACCAACAGAGAATTTCAGCAAACAAATTTCAAACAAATTCAAGAATTGCCTAAAGGAGAGTTAGTTGTCCCAGTCTAAATGCTTGGGGAAAGTGGGGTCCCCTGAGAGTGAAGGATTTGTCTGAGCTCATTCATCTAGTCAGCATGGGAGAGGAGATTAGAAATGGGGTTTCCTCTTCCCAGCACACGCTACTTTCAGGGTCCCCTTCTGCCCAAGTCACCGTCTCCTGCCTCTGCCTGCAATGAATTGAATTGTATGTAATTGATAAATTATGCAAAAGGGCGCCTGGCAGTTTTCTGAAACGTTGGGTAGCTTCAAGGCAGCCCCTGGGGACACAGCCTAATTTTATGGAAACCTCACACTCTGTCTGGCCTGTTTTGTGTAAGTCAGATTGATATAACAAGACTCGAGGGAGTTGACTTGATTTCTAATTTTATTCTCTAGGTGAGCTGAATGAGATAGAACTGTAATGAGTGTGTTGTCTGGGGCGGGCAGTGTAACGGGAGTGAAGAAAAATGTCTTTTCATCTGCCTAATGGATGGTTACTGCAGCTGGACTTCGCTACTTCAGAATCCAGGATTCTCCCGCTTTGGGCAGAGGGGCCGTGTAGGGGTCATGTAGGGGGAGCAGGCAATGGAAAGGGAGACTCTACATCCCTTCAGCAGATAAACCCAGAGCTTTGCAGGAAGGAGGGAATCTGGACCAATGATACTATCTTCTTGCTGAGGACACCCTGTGAGAGGCTATGGCAACTTTTTAATGAGATTTTTTTTTTTACTTGTTTATTTTTGGTTGCTCTGGGTCTTTGTTGCTCGCACAGACTTCCTCTAGTTGCTGTGAGCTGGGGCTACTCTTCGTTACGGTGGGCAGGCCTCTCACCGCAGTGGCTTCTCTCGTTGCAGAGCACAGGCTCCAGGCCTGGGGCTTCAGTAGTTGCGGCGCACGGGCTTCAGTTGTTCCACATGTGGCATCTTCCCAGACCAGGGATCAAACCCATGTCCCTCGCGCTGGCTTGTCCACTGCACCACCAGGGAAGTCCAGTTTTTATTTTTGAGGTCCAAATCGAAACGCATCTATATCCTCTCCCTCAATTCTCCTTGGCTAAGCTGATAGACCGGAACGTTCACGGGGACTTTCCTGAGGGTTAAAGCCCAACGGAGGGGTGAATGCTTGCCATAAACTGCCTGCCTCCCACCACACAGGGCCAGGATCCCGTTCTTTCCCCAGAACCAGCGGGGTTCACTTCAGCCCATGAGGGAACACTGAAGCAGAAGTAAGAGAGTTATTGTGTTGAGAAACTACTGTGTGCTGGATACTTTAATATTCACAACAGCTCCGAGAGAGAGATGTGATTAACCCTACTTTACAGGTGAGGAAACCGAGGCCCCACAGGCTGCAGTCACTTCCGCAAGGTCACAGAGCTACTCAGTGACAGAATCTAGGATTCTAACCCAGGTCCCTCTGACACCAAAGCCCATGCAGGCAGGGGGGCTACTGCCTGCACAGATCAATACACAGCCTCCTCCTGGTGCCTAGACAGCTCTGACATTAGCCATGCCCCTTCTGAGCCAGGTGTGGCTTCTTCTTAATATGATACTAATTGCAGATTCAAAGAACTGCTCCCTCCTTCCTGTCTCCCTTCTCCTCCCAGCACAGGCACACACACACACACCATGCTGACATATCCACCCAGTGAGAACCAGACAAGTGCAGGGTGTCCTACCCCAGGAGTCAGGAGACCCGAGCTGGCACCCGGGGCCACCACTAATCCTTCACATGCCCTCCAAGCACTATTGCACCCTCTCTGAGCCTGTTTCTTCACCTGCTAAATGGGGCAACCCCATCCCAGCTACACTCTGGGGTTTGTCTGACAGCCATGAGATAGTGGGCATGGGGTCTTAAAAAAAAATAAAGGGACTTCCCTTGTGGTCCAGCGGCTAAGACTCTGCACTCCCAATGCAGAGAGCTCAGGTTCGATTCCTGGTCAGAGAACTCAATCCCACATGATGCAACTAAGATTTCCCATGCTCCATAAAGATCCTGCACGCCACATGAATATTAAAGATTCCACATGCCTCAACTAAGACCCAGCACAGCCAAATAAATTAAATAAATAAAAGCCATGGGGTCAAAACAACCTAACCTACCTCCTAAAAGAACAAACAAAATTTAAAGGCAGCAGAAGGAAGGAAATAATGAAGTTAAAAGTCACGGAGTCTAATTGCAAAGCAAGAACAGTAATGATGACTCGCACGTCTCTATTGTGCGCCTGGCCCGGCTGCACCGCATGCCTCTCAAGTATGACTTGTCACTGTTGCCTGTGTCCAGGGTCACTCAGCACTTTTAAGGCCTGGTGCTTTTTTCTGTATCCATACCACTCAGTGTTCATTTGGAGAGTTAAGGAGGCCAATCAATAACATCCCTCACCCCCTCCCAGGTCTAAAGTTCATAAAACAGGGTTCAGGAGGCAGGTGATGAAAAATAAAATGTCCAAAATAACAAAGCTGGCTGTGGCTTAGAGCGGTGGCTGCAATGTTTCCTAATAATTCCTTCTGAATGAACCCCTACAAAACTTCAGCCCCTGTGCCCCCTGCAGAGACAGCTCCAGCACGTTTAAGATCAGATCACAGGCCCCTCCCTGCAGGAGGCTGGGCTGGAGGCCAGGGCCGGAAGGGGCCGGCTGGGGAAGAACATTTCCCTTCCAAACTCTCCAGCTCCCCAATCCGGCACGTGCTCCCTCTCCAGGGAAACAATGGCCAGACAACACTGGTCCTAGAAAGACCAACCATCCCAATTTGCCCAGGACTGTCAGTTTCAGCACTAAAAGTCCCACATCCCAGCAAGCCAGAGCAATCATCACCCCAGATGGAGCCCTAACATTCCATGAACAAGCTCTCACCAAGGTTCCAGCCCAGAGGTTCCAGCCCTCTGAGGCTGGTCTAGGTTGGCTGCTGGGACAGGCCACGTCCTCCCAGTGTGGGCCATCACGGCTTCTGACCCATCCCTGGAAACCCACGCAATGTAGGGCATGCTCAGGTCCCAGCTTCCAGGCCTTCCCTGGGCATAACCCAGGAGGCTGCTGTCCAGCACAGCTCCCAGGCATCACTGGTCTGGCCAGGCTGCTCTGCCTGCTGTGCCCTTCAGCCTTACATCATTCTTGCCCAGGCATCTTCCTGCCAGCCTGGTGGCAATAATCCTCATCCCCTCCTGCTTAGGCAGCATCTCTGGAGTGACACACCTCACCTCCTATGAGCCTCCTGATGCAGGGCTCAGTGTTCCCTTGAACCAGAGAGCAAAGGGAGGCTTGAAATATCACCTTCCATGTCATAATCAGCCAGGACAACCAGGCCCCAGACCCAGTCTTACTGCCTCAGTGACTCTTGTCCTTGTGACCCAAGAAGAAGGAATGGGAAGGGAGAAAGGTGACCCGGAGATAGATGGCTTTAGGAGGAATAATCAGTCTATGACTTAGTATCTAAGCAAAGCCATGAGCAGGCCGTGCAGCCTCTCTGAACCTCACTTTTCCCATCTGTGAGATGGAGCAGTGTTCCCCCTATGGAGGTATCCAGGAGTACTGGAGATGTTAGTCTGGGTCCATGACAATGACAATGACCCTGGGTCCTTCCCAGTTGCCCTGCCTCTGGTGCCCTCAGGCTCTTGACAGTGACTCTGGGTCCCTTCTGGTTGCCCTACCTCTGGTCTGCTCAGGCTCTCCTAGCTCATTCAGGCTCTCCTAACACACATGCCCTAACAGACCACACCGTGGGCCCTTCAGCCCTGGATCACAGCTGGGTTGAGAGCCAGGTTCCAGGTGTGTGAGATCACTGGTTGTGTGAATTTTACATTACACGCTGCATTAAGACATCTGAGAGCGCTGGAGGACTAAAGCCACACCCCCTCTAGGAAGGGAGAGGGGGTAAACCAGGAGAGTGGCCCCTGTGACATCAGCTACCCGGGAGTCCTGAGGTAGGTCTGGGAGGAGCTGCCGGCATTTAGGAGCTGCTACCTGATCGCATTGGAATTGAGGCTGATTTATTAGCTGTTTTCCCCTCTATCAGCAGCCCAGGGCCAGGCTCTGGGGGGGTTTGAGGGAGGAGGGGCCTAGAGAAGGGGCCATCAGCCCAAATCATTCAGCCACAAGTCAAGAGGCACAGATTACACACTCACTAGCCCCAGTGGACAGGGTGGGGGATATAAGACCCAGGGAACAGACTTCTCTGGTGGTCCAGTGGTTAAGAATCTGTCTGCCATTGCAGGGGACACAGATTTGATCCTTGGTCCAGGAAGATTCCGCATGCTGCGGGGCCACTAAGCCCATGTACCACAACTACTGAGTCCATGCTCTAGAGCCTGGGACCCTCAACTACTGATCCTGCGCTCTGGAGCCCACACACAGCAATTACTGAAGCCCGCGTGCTCTAGAGCCTGTGCCCTGCAACGAGAAGCCACTGCAATGAGAAGCTTGTGCACCGCAGCTGGAGAGTAGCCCTCGCTCTCCATAGCTAGGGAAAGCCCATGTGCAGCAATGAAGACCCAGTGTAGTTAAAAATAAAGAAATAAAAGACCCAGGGGGTGTGATCTCTGTTCTCAGGGGGCAGCCTGGGAATGATGGAAGAACTTCTGGGCTGGAGGTTTTCTATGGGAGGCCCCACAACCTCTAAAAGGGTGTTGAAAAGATTGTAATCTTTAGAGAAACTTTGGCTGTTGTTCACACAATGTCAACCTAATAGCCATCTGCAAGGTGGGGACTTTAACTGAGGTGGGGAGTGGTGGGGGGGGGTGGTGTTTGCCCAGGGACCCTCAACCCCATCTGAAAGGGAAGGAGAAAGGAGAAATGCTGGAGCAGACATGGGCCAACGTGGTAGGGCTTAGCTGTTTGCTATGTTCTCAGTAATATCTTTTTCCGTAGATTGTATATTATAAAATAAAAGCTGCTTCAACCCCTTCACAGAAACCAAGACAGGTTTGGGATAGGGACTTGGATCACACAGGGATAAGCTGGCACTCAACCCAGACCTCCCAGACCTCAAGCCCACCCTCTCAGCACACCCCATTGCCACCATGTCTCTGTCCTAATGATGGGGACGATCACACATCCTACAGATTCCGAGCCATCACACCCAATGGCCATTACAGTGGTACCCACACTAGGAGCTACTGAACAAATGGTGTTGGAATCACACTTCTGAAGGCTGAGCCACCCCCTACCCCCTGAGTCAGCAAGAAGGCAGACTTGAGCAAATATTAGAGAAGGGGCTTCAGGGAGACAGCCATCCGGAGCAGCAGATGCCTCACAGCTGGGAAGCTGGGTTGGGCAGAGCCTGGTCTCAGGCGAGAATCCTGCTCCACACGCATCAGCGCCTACTGCACCTTCCCTCCGAGAGGCCTTCAGATACCCTTCCTCCGCGGCCCTTCCCACCTCTTGTCTTACGCTCATTTTCATACTTGGCTCTTTACCTCTAGAATCATCTGTTATCTCCAGAGCCAGAGAGCATCCATCATCCTCTCAAGGGGAGGCCCCGGGTCCACCCCTCCCCCTCCCCCTGGTCCTGTGCCCTCCCCTCCTCTGACATCCCTGCGAATCCACGCTGGCTTTGCAGATGTGGGATCTTCCAAATTTGGCTTCTTAGGACAGTGTGCGATCAGAGTCCAGCTGTAGCACTGTCCCTGCGCTTTCTGACCCTCCTGTCTTCCTCTAGGCATTGGCTGAGCCTGCCACGTGATGCCCTCTGAGCTCACATTCACCGCAGTTGGAGGGAGCAGAGGCCTGAATGCCTGCAGATGGTCCTGCAGAATGAGTCCTCAACCCCAGGCCCCACCTCACCAGCTCCCAGGGACTCTGAGGTGACTCCACCCACGTGTACCCTCCTGTCTCAGCTTTCTGACCTTCGGAGGTCAAGTTCAGGCCCCACTGCCCCCCTCTCCTAATCCCACCCGCTTCCAAGGCTGCACGTGCAGGGTGGAGAGTGTCCAGGCATTGGAGTCCGGCTGGGACAGGCCTGGGGGTCGGACGGGAGAGGAAACCCACACGAGTCCGGGGAAAATCCAAAGCCCACTTGAGGCAAGGCATCTACTGTTAAGAGTGCTCTAAGTGAGCTTCAAGGAGGGAGCGTGTCCACTGCTCATCCGGCCCATCTGAGAGCAGGAGGGCTCCCGGCGGGGTGAGGCAGGGATCTCTGAGCGGTTTGGTGCTTTTCCTAGGAGCGTCTGGCTCAGGCAGAGCCCAGGAAGATGTCAAGAACCACCCACCATATGTGCTTTCTGTGGGACTGGTCCCACGTCTTCATTAATGATGTGATAATCCAAGAGAGATGTAAAGAAGGCCTTCTCATAAACCAAACTCCCAACCCTCGGTGAGATCCCAAGGTCAGCTCACTTGTGACTGGGGAGTCCTTTAGGCTCCAGCCACCTCTTCCTTTTCCCTGCCACACAGCATGCGTGGGACAGTGAGTCACCCCGCCTGCAACAGGGACCCCAGTTCCCTGATGCTGGGCTGAGAGTGTGCCCAGAGTTCTGCTCCAGACCCAGCCCGCTGCCAAGCACAACCTCACCCAGTCACCCTTAGTTTCTTCCTCAGAAAAATACAAGGATAGGACTTCCTTGGTGGTCTGGTGGTTAAGAATCCACCTGCCAAGGCAGGGTCACAGGTTCAGTTCCTGGTCCGGGAAGATTCCACAGGCTGCGGGGCAACTAAACCCGAGCAAGGCAACCAGAGAAAGTCCACGAGCAGCAATGAAGACCCAGCACAGCCAAAAACAATAAATAAATGCATAATAACTTTAAAAAATAAAAGGTGACTTCTAAAGATTCTTCCAGCTCAGAGTGTGGAATACTGGACTTGCCCAGCCCTGAAAATGATGCCTCCGTCGTCTCACCCTCAGCCATGCCTAAAGGTCCTGCCTTTATTTTGAAATTTGATACCTTGTTTATTATAGATTTGTTTGCTTCCATTTTGATTTTTTTTCAATTAATAGTCTTCGCTCTTACAACACTTCTAGATTTATAGAAAAACTGAGAGGAAAGTATAGAATTCCCACATACTCTCCTCTCCCTCTGTGGTTTCTCCAGTTCAGTTTGGTTCAGTTCAATGGCTCAGTCATATCCGACTCTTTGTGACCCCATGGACTGCAGCATGCCAGGCCTCCCTGTACATCACCAACTCCTGGAGTTTACTCATACTCATGTCCATTGAGTCAGTGATGCCATCCAACCATCTCATCCTCTGTCTGACCTTCTCTTCCCATCTTCAGTCTTTCCTGGCATCGGTGTCTTTTCCACTGAGTCAGTCCATTGCATCAGGTGGCCAAAGTATTGGAGTTTCAGCTTCAGCATCAGTCCTTCCGATGAATATTCAGGACTGATTTCCTTTAGGATGGACTGATTAGATCTCCTTGCTGTCCAAGGCACTCTCAAGAGTCTTCTCCAACACCACAATTCAAAAGCATCAAGTCTTCAGCTCTCAGCTTTCTTTATAGTCCAATTCTCACATCCATACATGACTACTGGAAAAACCATAGCTTTGACAAGACGGATCTTTGCTGGCAAAGTCATGTCTCTGCTTTTTAATATACTGTCTAGGTTGATCATAACTTTTCTTCCAAGGAGCAAGTGTCTTTTAATTTCATGGCTATAGTCACCATCTGCAGTGATTTTGGAGCCCCCCAAAATAAAGTTTCTCACTGTTTCCATTGTTTTCCCATATATTTGCCATGAAGTGATGAGACTAGTTGCCATGATCTTAGTTTTTTGAATGTTGAGTTTTAAGCCTACTTTTTCACTCTCCTCTTTCACTTTCATCAAGAGGCTCTTTAGTTCTTATTCATTTTCTGCCCTAAGGGTGGTGTCATCTGCAATCTGAGGTTATTGATATTTCTCCTGGCAATCTTGATTCCAGTTTGTGCTTCATTCAGCCCAGCATTTCTCATGATGTAGTCTGCATATAAGTTAAATAAGCAGAGTGATAATATACAACCTTGGTGTACTCCTTTCCTGATTTGGAACCAGTCTCTTGTTCCATGTCCAGTTCCCCAATTACTTACATTAATGTGGTGTGTATGTTATAATTCATGAATCAGTATTGAAACGTTAGCATTAAAGTCCCTAGTTTACCATGTGGTTTACTCTTGATGTTTTTACATTCTGCGGATTTTGACTAATGAATAATGACATGGATTCCACCATTTAGCATCATATACAGCAGTTTCACTGCCCTAAAAATCCTGTGTTCCACCCGTTCACCCCTTCATTCTCCCACACACACACCCCACCCCCATCCTGGCAAAACTGATTTTTTTACTGCCTCCATAGTTTTACCTTTTCTAGAAGTCATATATTTGAATCATATAATACATAGCCTTTTCAGGCTCACTTTTTCACTTGGTGTTATGCATTTAAGGTACTTCCATGTCGTTTCTTGGCTTGAGAGCCACTGCTTTTTAGCCCTGAATACTCTGGCCGCCTGATGTGAAGAGCTGACTCATTGAAAAAGCCCCTGATGCTGGGAAAGACTGAGGGCAGGAGGAGAAGGGGGCGACAGAGGATGAAGTGATTGGATGGCATCACCGACCAACTCAATGGACATGACTTTGAGCAAACTCTGGGAGACAGTGAAGGATAGGGGAGCCTGGCATGCTCCATGGGGTCTTAAAGAGTCAGACATGACTTAGCAACTAAACAACAGCAACGATATTCCATTGCCTGGATGTACCACAGTTTCTTTATCTATTCACCTAATAATGGGCACTGCGGTTGCCTCCAATCTCTGTCTTCATTTGAAATTTCAGTATTCTTTTTATTAAAGATTTTTTTGCATTAATTTTGCTTTTTTTAAAAAAATATATTACATTAAAGTTTTATTTATCTGGATACTGAGTTTGGGGTGCCCTTTCCGTGTTGCACTGAGGTGAGTGCCTAACTCCTCTCGCCCAGGTACCAGCCCTGCTCTTACCTATTCGGCTTGAGACCCAGGAGCTGGAGAAACTAGATGAGAGCTAAGGGGAGAGCAGATGCCAGATGCAGTCCCAGCAAGGCTTGCACTACAGGCTTACAGTCGTCCTGGAAAATATTGGCCCATTCCCTTTCTTCTCTATTTCCTGGAGCCCCTCCACAATCCTCACTGCCTCTGGCCTCTGCTCCCTGCCCTCTCTGCTCTAGTCCCTCCTGGATATCCAGGCCAAGCCACATTCTCCAACAGCTGCCCTCATCACCTGTCTCTCCCTGAGATGCCCCGCCCCCTTGGTGTCTTCTGCACATGGTCCAGACTGCTCGGCACCCACCTGCATCCCCATCCCAGTGGGTTTTCCCAGGACCTTTCCACAGCTGCCTGCTTTACTTGCCTCCCCTTCCTGACCCTCAGGCTTTTGTTCATGCCAAGTTCCCACCGTGGGGGTGTTCCCTTCAAGACACGGAGAGGTGTTAAGGAAGGCTCAATCTTTTTCAAACCCAGAGCTCATTCTTTAAATAAAACAATTCTCAGACACCTTATGTGTAAAACAAAGCCAGCAGACCCACTCTGCCTGGAGCAAGCGGACATGCTCTTTATCCCTGAAGTATACTACCCCTGAAAAGTGAGGGAAGCTGGAAAACGTGGGTGTGATGGAAAGACCTGGACTTTGGTATCGAAACTCCTGGGCTTGAGCACCAATTCCCCACGCTGCGGTGCTCTCACGCAGTGTGGACCTTCCTGCCTCGGAATCCGACTTCTGCACGTCTGCCTTCCCCATCACACTCAGGGCCTGGTTGGATTGCCCTTCCTTCATCCAACGATCTGCTCCAGCACTTACGGAACATCTGCTAGTTCCTCTACTACTTACTGGGCACCTGCTATGTGCCAGGTATTTTTCCAGGCACCAGGGATGCAGCTGTGGAGTCAAATGAACAAACTCTTGCCCTCACAGAGCTGACAGCTCAATGAAGCAAGAGAGATGCAAAACCAAGTAGATAAGTAAACTAGAGAATAGTTAGAAGAGTAGTGCTCTGTAGACAAATAAAGCGGGCAAAGAGTAACTGAAATACGAAGGTCAGGGAAGTGCCACCTGGGGAGAGATGACATTAGGACCAGGACTTGAAGGAGTCATGGGCACCTGTGGGGACAGGAGTTCCAGGCGCAAGGAGAGCAAGGGCCAAGAAGTGTGTCAGGGTCATGCAGGGACCGTCAAGGAGGCCACTGTGGCTGGGGCCATGTGAGCAGGGGGGCAGCAGGAGAAGTAGACAGTGCAGCCACCAGGTAGGGCCTGGGAGGAACAGCACATCCTCGGCCTTGCTGAGGAATGATACGAAGGTTTCGGGCAGAGAACTAATGAGCTATGACTAGGTCTTTTCAGTGGATGTCTGTGCTAGAAATTCTCCAGCAACCACTTAGACCCTTCCACCTTGCTTTGAGTCCTACTAGGCTGGTAATTAATGTAAGGACAGATCCAGACCTTGTGGGGCCTCAAGCTTAAACAATTGGGGAGTCTTGCTCAAGAAAAATGACACAAAGTTATAAACATATAACCTGGGAAGGGACTTGGGCCAGTGAGAGACTAGGGGCCCAAGCTTCCTTAGCATCGTCCTAAGCTTGCTTTTAACTGCATCACGGGTTCTCCTTTGCCCTCTGGCTCCCAGTAGAGTTCAATCAATAGCAACTGCAACAGGAGATCAGAGGGGAGAAGGAGAGAAAAGCCAGGGTGAGTTACTTCCATGTGGTGGCCCTGTCCTTCCCCTGAGAATGCAGCTCCTACCACAGACCACGCCCCCTCGATAATCCCAGCTCTGTTGGGTCCCAGTTGCTCCAGGAGTTTGCCCATCCCTTGTTGGTTTCTTTGCAGTTGGCACCTTCAGCCAACTGTCCTTCTGGGTGCACCAGGACCCAATAGCAGCCTCACTCTGACTCAACTCTGACTCTCTGCTAAGAATGGAAGGCTAAAGGGAGGGCTGGGAGCTGCTGCAAGAACTCAGACTGGAGAGACAATGACTTGCCTCAGGTGGTGGCAACAGAGAAAGAGGACTCAAAGATGACACAAACACCTCCGGTCTGCGAGCCTTCCAGTGCACCTTGCAGCCTCACGCTGCATACAAAGCCTCGGGTATCCAGCAAACCCCATAAACAGTACCCCTACTATTTCTTTTAACTCTCTAGCTTGACTTTTCTAAGTCTTAGATCCCTTGTGGGTAATATGGGAATAAGTCACACCTCTCTTGAAGGTATTCTGGAAGCACCCAACCTGTAGTAGAGGCTCAGATGATGTTTTCTTTTATGGCCCATTTGTTGAGTCTCCATTTTCTCTGAAAGCTTCCCTGATCAATCCAGCCACATGGAGTAAGCGATTGCCTTCAAACCTTCCGTTGTTCCCACAATCAAAATCAGCCACCTCCGACCTGAAGTTTTTGCCATTTTCTGTGATGGTGGTGTTTGGTCACTTCAGCTCCGTTTTAGACTTCTGCAAACGAGGAGCCCTGTCATCTCTTGAACTCCCCTCGGAGCCTAAGCACAATGACATCAACCTCAGCAACAGCCCTTCCTGAGCACACATCATGTACTAGGAACTGTCATAAGCATGTTAAGTGCTAAGCATATTATCTTGTTTAATCCTGGCAGGCAGCCCACACATTACAGAAAACAGAGGTGCATAGTAGTTAGGGAACCTGCCCAATATCACAGGTTGTGAGCAGTGGATCAAAGATTCAAACCCAGACCCATCAGACTCCACAGTTGGCCCTATTAATCGCTGCACTATGCTGCCTCTTATCTATATAAGCACTCAAGAAATATTTACTTATTGATTAATCGGTAGCCTCTGAACATTAATGCTTCCAAGACTGTCTCTTTGTATGTCAGTCTGTTTTTCCCAAATGCCAGCTCTACTGAAAAATATATTGATCATTCCCTGTAATAATTTGTCATCTGGTGGTGGTGACTTACAAACTGCCAATTGGCCAGAAGGAGGATGAAAACTGGGCTGTTGAAATATCTTTTTTTTTTAAAGGAGTGGGAGTTCTTAAATGTCCCCCCTCCGCCCCCCGCATCTTATAGCACATGTATCTTCTCCTGCTGCTGGGCATGCGTGGGAAGGGGCCATCCTGCCTGATTATGGGAGATGTTCTGGGGCCTTGGGACCCTGAATCTGGCTGCTGGGCTCTTTCCCTCCCCTCCCCCAACCCCAGAGCCAGCTGGCTGACGGGCGGTGACAGTATCTCAGGATAACTGCCTGTCAAGTGGTTCTCATGTTGTGACAGTAGGCAATTATGATTTATTTCACAGGGAGTCAACAATAAACTTAGGCGAAGGAGGGGAGGAAATCAGAAAAATTAGGATAACAAACACACTTGAAGGAATTTGGTTGATAGGTTTTTTAACTAGAAGATAGAAAAGGGAATGTTTTGTAGGGAGAAATATACACATAAACGTAGAATCCCTAGATCAAACTATCTATTTCCTTCCATCTCTGACAGGCAAGAAATTCCTGTTCTTCTGAAACCTCACCTCCTCCAGGAAGCTCTCTAGATTTCTGGCCAAACAGGATGACTTGGTCTTCTGAACTCTTCCCCCACCCCCGCCCATCTACCCTTCTCTGGAGGCACATACCATTCCCACCTTACCTGGAAGTTCCTGGTGAGCTCAAGCATTTGCTCTGCTGGGTTGTAACGTCTTTCGGAGATGAGGCAATGAATTGTTTATGTGCAATGGGTGCATGCCTACGGGGTGTTTTGCGCATAATACTCTTCAGTAAATTAAATGTGTGTGTGCGTGCACAGGTGGGCAAGGATTGATGTCCAGTGTCCCCAGAGTAAAGCAGCTAACAATAACCCTATCTTAGTGGTGGAATATTTTTGTCAGTTTGATTCCAGTGGAAGAAGAGGGAACAAATAAATCCCCAGAGGCCTCTCTCTGTTCAGTTTTGCACTGTTGATTCAGAAACCTCACCCAACAGGTGATTCCCTGTCGTGTCGACACCCCAACCTCCCCCTCATCTTTGTCTCCAACATCAATTGTAAACAATGTCAAATTTTGCATGAAAAATGCTTCTCTTGTACCTAGATGTTTGACCCAACTATAAATAGAACAGAGTTTTGTTTAAGACATCAGAATTAAAGAACCAAAGCTTTCTAGTGTCTCAGTAACCGAAGCATGAAAGCAAGTTGTGAGGAAAGAGCTGTTGAGGGCATAAGTTTGAGCCAAACAGGCCTAGTTTCGAATTCCAGTCTTGATCTTCCTGAAGTGTATGAATACCAACAAGCCACTCTGTTTCTTCCTATGTAAAATGGAGATAATAATGCCTGCCTCTGGGGATTGTCAGGTTTTAAAGAGATGTCGGTCATAAAGCTCTCAGCACAGTATTCCTAGTAGTACGCACTCAGTAAAGAGAAAGGATAAGGCTCGCTGGAGGCAGGAAGCTGAGGTTCTCATCTGATGAGTCCTCCTTGTCTCACTTCGGGTGACCACCCCCCTTCTCTAGTCCTCAGTCTCTATACTCAGCCAACAACTGACTGAGATGGTCCCTTGTCCCTTCCACTTTTACACATCTATGAGTCAGGCCTGGGGAACACACGGTATGGCAAACAAGAGCATCATCGGAGGCAGGCAGCAAACCCTGGTACCACCACTTCCGGCAGTGTGGCCTTGAGCAGATTATTTAACTGCTCCTAGCTCTATTCACTTCATCTGCAAACGAAAATACTTACATAAACTTTATAAATCCAAGGGCCCATGTGATCCAGTTTTATTTAGCACTCAAAAAGAATTTACAAAGAATTCCATTTGTACTGCTGCTGCTGCTAAGTCGCTTCAGTCGTGTCCGACTCTGTGCGACCCCAGAGACGGCAGCCCACCAGGCCCCGCCGTCCCTGGGATTCTCCAGGCAAGAACACTGGAGTGGGTTGCCATTTCCTCCTCCAACGCATGAAAGCGAAAACTGAAAGTGAAGTTGCTCAGTTGTGTCCGACTCTTAGCGACCCCATGGACTGCAGCCTACCAGGCTCCTCCGTCCATGGGATTTTCCAGGCAAGAGTACTGGAGTGGGTTGCCACTGCCTTCTCTCAAATAATTCAAAGTAATATTTTTAAAATCACCCCTCCTGTGGAAAACTCAGTCCTCTTGCCATCTTCCCAGTTGCTCTGGAGCATCTCACACATGCAGCCACGAGATAGTCCCACAAGCCTCAGCTACACAGGACTTCTTTCCTCCTCTTCCCCACCCTATCTTCCCTCCAAAAAGAATTCATCCTTTTTAGGAGAGGGTTGGAGGAAGAAAATTCAGAGTGCACAACAGACTTCTATTCACCAGGAACAAGGCGGGTCAGTGGGGGCTGTGAATATTTCCAAGGAAATAAATAAGCTTTGTCCTGTCACTTGTAAGTGGCTATGGGGAAACTGATATTAGATTATTTGTAGTAAGTAGTCAGTTGTGGCTCAGACAGTAAAGAATCTGCCTGCAATGCAGGAGACCTGTGTTCAATCCCTGGGTTGGGAAGATCCCCTGGAGAAGAAAATGGCAACCCACTCCAATATTCTTGCCTGGAAAATCCTATGGACAGAGGAGCCTGGCGGGCTACAGTCCACGGGGTTGCAAAGAGTCGGACACGACTGAGCGACTAACACTTTCACTTCACGCTTTCAGAGTCTGATATGTAGGAAGTGCTGAAAATGTGAGAGCCATTATTGTTGTTGTGTCTCCCTGGTGGCTCAGATGGTAAAGAATCTGCCTGCCATGCAGAAGACTTGGGTTCAAACCCTCGGTCAGGAAAATCCCCTAGAGAAAGGAATGGCTACCCACTCCAGTATTCTTGCCTGGAGAATTCCACGGATATAGGAACCTGGTGGGTTACAGTCCACAGAGTCGCAAAGAGTTCTACACAACTGAGCGACTAACACTTTTACTTTTTTCAAGCCTGCATTTTCACACAGAATTATCCCACTGTTGCCGCCACAAAGCCCTCTTTCCCATCTCCCTCTCCCATCTGACCATCTCCCTCACACCCATCCTGCCTTTGCCTGGTTCACCCACTGTTGCTCCCTCCTCAGTGCCACCCTGGCTCCTCCTGCAACATTTCCCATCTCCCAGGAAGTGTTTCTGGCCCCGGCACACCCCCTTGCCCATCTGCTGTCTCCCACTTGCCTTTCCCATCGCACAGAAGGCCCCCTCACCATCATTGCCATCATGCCATCCCATCGCAGAGTGCTTCCTCTAGTGGGACAAGGGCTACTGCTGTTTTACAAGCTCCATGGAGCATCTGGTCCCAGACAAGGAATATCGGAGAGAGAAATACCTACGTGTATCCAGGCATGGCTGAGGCTTAGAGAGGAATGCAAAAGAAGCTAAGAAGCTTTGAGTACAGCAAGGAAGGCAGAACATGCAGAAAGCCTTTGGGTTGTAGAGTAGGAACTGAAAAGCATGAGATTTTCATGCTGGAGCTTATTTGAGACAAAGAGTGAAGTCTGACATTGTGCCCTCCTTTGTCCATTTCCCCATCCCAATTCAGGACTGGAACTTCCCCTTTTACTTCCTGTTGAACCTCATTCTTAAAAACCTCAATTTCCCTGAATGAGGCATAAGTGACCAGGAATAGTGTGACATCCTCTCTTCCCTATTTCTAAGGGCATGGATATTCTAACCAGGATTAAAGTCCTATAAAATCAATAAAGCACCAGTAGGGAAGTATCAGGCATTATCCTCCAGACAAGAGAGGATGGAGAGAGGCCTGCTTAGACCTAAAACTCCCTCCATGTAGGAAAGTCAACCACTTCGCTCTGGTGAGTGATTGGAAGTAATGATTAGCAGAAGGAGACATTTTAAATCGTTTCTAGAAGGAAAAGATAACCTCACAAAGCACTTTTCCAGCTGGATCCACAGTCACTCTTGAGGTTCACATGGGGAATTAATGGAAAGTGTGAAGATAACATGGTGGTTTGGGGGACCTGGCCACCCACTATATATCATTAGCGAGAAAAGGCCATCAGACCCCAGATGAATCCATAGGAACAGCATCCACAATGAGTGAGAGCCCCGCCCAGCTCTGAGCTGCTCAAGGCCCACAGTGAATCACCATATTGAGGGAAAACAGGGAGTCTGACCACAAAGAAGGTCTGCCATTCTTACTTCAGGAGGATTCATGGAAGGAATCCAGGGAGTTTTCCCAGAAGACAAGATTGCTGGTCTTTGGGGAGGGAGGAGAGAGTTTTGTAAATGAGTTGACAAGAAAGTGAGGTTCAGATATCTGCAGAGCCCTCATACATGCTGATGTGTGGAACTCACAGGGACATGTGCTTTTGTGAAGACACAGATTTTTTACAGGAAGAATTCTGGGTCAGCCAGACCTGGCAAAAGAACAAGACGTCTTGCTGAACATCCACTTGGAGATTGTGGACTAGCCGAAGTGAGGGCTCTGTGGTTGCGGTAGTTGGATAGATGAATGGATGATGGATGGATGGACTGGGAGATGTATGTATGCATATATGGAGAGTTCAGCAAAGGTGTCGTGGGATGGATAAATACATCTAAATGGATGGATAGAGGGAAGGACATACAAATGGGTGTGTATATAAAGATATATGGGTGGTAGATGGATGGCTTCCGAGGTTCTACAATTACATGGTAATTTGGGCAAGGATTACCTAGTCTTCAGGATTTCACAGATCATTAAAATCTAGGGCATTGACATAAAGTTACCAGCTTCTCATTTTGTCGTTAAGAACATCAGTATAAATAACTACCACGTATTGGAACAGATGAAACAGATCAGAATGAAATAAAGAGCAGTCATTCCCAAGCAGGGATCATCAATAATCTCTCTCTTCCTCTGTCTCTTTGACGTTCATTTTATGTTAGTATTTTTAGATATTGTCCACATTTTTCTGATTTAATTGGTGCAGGTTTGAGAATGAGCGATAACGTGTGTTGTTTTCAATAACATCTCCTGAGCCACAGACTCTAATAACTAAAAGGGAATGACTTTACACCAAGGGTAAAACACTCATTGCCTTTGAGTCCAGGCAGGTACCATAGTTGAAGCCGGTGTGGTGTGGACTGGGGAAAGAAGGGACAGTGAAAACCTGAGAGTCCACACTCCCCGAGAGACAGCAGGGCAGCCTCAGCCCCAGCCGGCTGTCACCACACAAGGCAAACCCAAGGTGGCTGGCTAGATATTCTGACCTATATTGAGAGAAGTTAGATGTATGACTTTTTTGATGAACCTCATGATTGAAAAATATTTGCCAGGAATTCCCTGGTGGCCCAGTGGTTAAGAATTTGCCTGCCAATGCAGGGGACATGGGTTTCAATCCCTGGCCCAGGAACTAGGATCCCACATGCCACAGGACAGGAAGGCCTAGGCGAGTCACAGCTACTGAGCCTGTGTTCTACAGCCCAAGCTCACAAGAGAAGCCACGGCCATGAGAAGCCCACGCATCTCAACTAGAGGGTAGCCCCTACTCGCTGCAACTAGAGAAAGTCCACACACAGCAACAAAGACCCAGCACAACCGAATAAATAAATACAGGTATTTGCAACTAATTTTTTAAACTGGATTTGTCTCCAGGCTATCAGCCTTGGTCCAATCAATAAACACACACACACACACCTGTGGATCCAGTTTGGTCCATGGGTCATGGGTTTGCAATTTCTGCTCTAGATACCAGAGTTGGGATGGGCGGAGGTGGAAAAAGCACCAAAAGGGACCACTAGAGAGCTTCTCTGATTAAGATGAGGGTCGAGGAGGGGCACTGAGAAAAAAAGCCACTGAATTCCTCCTGGTGAATAATTTCTCCGCAGTCTATTTCCGAAAGAGCTGTAATTCGGGCTCTGAACAACCTATGATTTACATCCCAGCCGGTGTAAAAGATATTGTGCTGAGCCTTCCGAGTGTGCTCTGTGTGTTTGTATAAATCTCCCTACTCAAAATATCTCCCACAGTTGACTGACAGCCCGTGTAATTTAGCAGAAGGCTAAAAATTAAAATCTTCGAGCCTGCTGAGGGAGAGAAAGAATACAGTAACACTACCGCACCGCCCCCTCGCCCGGCCCGGGCTCGGCAGATGCCAGGGCTGTTCATTTTGGAGACGGAACAAAATATTTGTATTTAGATTTATTAAGTCATTATTCCACCATTTGTTCCAATGCGCTTTATTAAAACCAGATCTCATCTCTGTTTTGAAAGTATTACCTGATTTACATAAGCCGGTCCCAGCCCTAATTACCGCTTCCTTTCGTGTCTTTTCATTTCGAGGGAGCTTTGCTCTCCCCTCCTGTTTTTGTCGCCTGCCTTTATGGCCCATATGTCTGCCTTGAGATAGCAAGAATCTTCAACCTATAAATAGACGGTTCAGAACAGCCCCGCTGCCAGTTATCTGTCCACACATCAACATTACCATAATTGCAACAGTGAATGTGTAATCTCTCTAATCACACGTTCCAGTCGGAAAACTGGATTGGGTTTCATAAATTGTATAATTTGAGGCTTTCCTGAGCTAACCACTGGGTGGGTAGGCTGCTGTGGGTCATCCAGGGCTTGGCCGTGCCCCGCAGCCTGGCCTGGCCACCAGGGTGGCAGAGTGACATACACACCTGTGGATAATGGTAGTGCTACCCTGGCTCTGGAATGAGGATGTCTGGGGAATAGGAGAAGCGTAACTTTTTGAGGCCTATTGAGAGGCTGGCCCTTTGCACAGGCTCTTTTCTGATTTTCCTTCCATTAACCTTTTAGGGAAAATACCATAAACACTTGCTTCTTACAGATGACACCAAGGCTCTGAGAGGTTGAGTGAGTATCTGAGGGTCACACAGTAAACAGCTGAGACTCAGATGCATGTCTGAGATTCCATATGCCACTCTCGGTTAAGCAGCTTTCATTTACAACACAGCACAGCTGAAGGCTTCAGTGGATTCCATTTTTTGTTCCTCCAAAGTGCTTTCATTTCTGTCATTTTAGCTAATCCCCAGGACCAACCAAAGAGGTTTTTATAGATAACAGAACTGAGAGGTTAAGTACACTGTCCAGGGTCACACAGCTTGTGAAGTAGAACCGGGATTCCAGTCTAGGCTGGCTCCCACACTTTTGAGTGTTATTCCTAAAGCTTCCACAGCCCAAGTGCTGACTGGGGGTCTCTCTTTCCTCTTGCAGAGCCTTTGTTTTCTTTGCCGGCCTCTCAGAAGGATGCTGTAATTGGCTTGATGTCAGCAGACAGAGCCCTGGAGACAGGTGGAGAGAGAAGAGCAGCCGGCCTTCTGCCGGCACCCCAGAACCCCTGGGGACAACTCTCTCTCTCAAGCCTGGCGGGGGCCCAAGGAAACTGCCTCTGAAGCCCTCCACAGAGCTGCTGGGCCAAGGGCTTCTCTTGTTTTGTCTCAGGAGCTTCCTCTGGTCAATGTTATTCAAACTCAAGGTCTTTGGAGTAAGATGAGGAGGCTGATGACACCCTGATAGATGGACTGTTCCCCACAGACAGAGCGCCACTCAGGCTGTGCCTGGTAATTGCGCAGCTTTGCAAAATTTCAGATGTCTATTAGCGGCTTTAAATTGGGCGCTAATCAAATGATGGCCTTGTTACCGGGACGCTCCTTAGGGCCTCCCTCCCTCTTTCCCCCTGCCCTGTTTCTCTCAAAAGGAACTGTCTAATTCAACCCATTTAATTTTTCCAGATGAGGAAACTGACACTCAGAAAGGGGTAGAAACTCAAAGTGTAAGTACGTCCCTAGTTCTTTTTGTGATGGTTGTTGAGCTACGTGTGTGTGTGTGCCCTCACACACACACACATACACACACACACACACACACACACACACACACACACACACATCCCCCTACATTCCATCTCTCCATTTGTTAACTGGGTCTCCAAGCTCCTTTACCCCATTCTGAAGCACTTTAGCCAGCATTTTAGGCAAGAAGTTGGAGCCCAGAGTTTCCCTCCTCCCAGCCCTGTCCTTAGAGTGTCCCCAGGCCCCCAAGGAGTCAGAAAGCTTAGTTTTGGGGACTTCCCTGGTGGCGCAGTGGATGAGAATCTGCCTACCAACGCAGGGGACATGGGTTCAATCCCTGGTCGAGGAGGATTCCACATGCTGTGGAGCAACTAGGCCCACGGGCCACAACTATTGAGCCTGTGCTCTAAGGCCCGTGCTGCACAAGAGAAGCCGCTGAAAGGAGAAGCAGAGCACCGCAACGAAGAGTAGCCCCCACTCGCCGAAACTAGAAAATACCCCCTGGGAAGCGACGCACACCCAGTGCAACTAGAAAGAAAGAACTAATGAAAAAAAGTTTTTTAAAAAAGAAAACTTTGTTTTCAAGTGACTCTGTCATGGCCTCTGACCCGTGGGTGACCCACCATGAGCTTGCCCTCTATCTCTGGGCATCAGAGCCTGGCCCAGCAGGTGGAGATGAGGACTTTGTACTCCTTCACTTCCCCTGCACAAGGTCTCTGAGCACCAAAGACAGTCCCAGGAACAACTGGGATGAGTGAGCCGACCCCTGAGCTGGCCCCCGCCCAGGAAATGGGAGGGAGTGAATGGATCACTGCTCTCAGAGTATGGTCCGCAGACCGCAGCAGCAGCACCTGGGAGCCAGTTGGAAGGGCAGATGCCTGGGCTCCAGCCGGCCCTGGTGAATCAGAATCTCAGAGTGTGTGTGTGTGTGTGTGTGTGTGTGTGTGTTGGGGGCCTGTTTCAGCAGGTCCTTTCGTGTTTCAGTGCGAGTTTGAGAATGGTGGGTCCTGATCAGCTGATGCCTGGAGATCCTTCCCAGATGGAGAGTCCTAAGAGTCCATTCTCCCTGTGATTGTTCAGGCCCATCTCACACATTCACACCTTACCATCCTCAACAGGATGACTTTCTCCCACCACATGTCTTCTGTAGCGTCTTAAGAATAATGCTCCTCAAGTGCTCAACATGCTGCTTTCTGTTCTGTCATCTCCCCCACTGGATCCTGAGCTGCTGCCTCATCTTCAGGCTCCACATCTCCCTGGAATGCCTGGCGCACAGCAGGTGTGCAGAGCATGTGTGGGTGTGCGTTAATTGCACTGACCACTGGGTCCCCAAGAAACAGGCTCTGTGGCTGACACTGTTGTTGTTCTGGACTCTCAGGGAGACTCTGCCTCATTTTACAGCCAGCAAGGCTCTATTATCATTTTTCCTGGAGTCAGACACAACTGAAGTGAGTTAGCAGCAGCAGCAGCAGCTGGGGTTCTGAGGGCTGGCCCCACAAGAATCTCTCAGGTCACAGCAGGGAGCTCACCTTTCCTTCCCTGTTTCCCCTAGTGCCCACCTACGCCTGGCTGAGACCACCCAGTTGAGACATGTCAGGCTGGGACATATTAGTCATACCTGGGGGCAGCTTAGCTCAGCCTAGAAAGATGCCTGTGGTGACATCCTACACTGGTCCTGACCCAGATCTGGAGAGCTCATCGAGGGCTCATGAGCCAGTTCCCTAGGGGAGGGGAAGGGCTCCTCCCCTCTCTGAGAAGTGACCAAGCAGTTTGGGGAAGGGGGGCCTGCAGTGCCCTAGCAAGCCTGGTCTCCTCCAGGTCCCAAATAGGTTCACCTCCTCCAGGAAGTCCTCCTTGGTGCCCTGACCCAGGAGGCAGGAGAGGTGGGTTTTCTCACGTGCCCCCTCCCCACACCCCAGCAAGTTCCTATTCTTGGTGCCTCAGGACCTCAGAGTCATGTGGGATTGAGACTTACCTGCCTGGGGGTGAGCAAGTTGCCCCCGTGGTTGGCCAGTTCCACATCCTGAAAAAGAAAGTAATAAAGCTGGAATGCCACCCCAACCCCCACACCTCCTCCGCTTCCCTCTCCCCGTTCACCCAGGTGGTACTCACATCATCAGCTCCCTGTGCCTCTGGGGTCTCCCACATGCTCTTCCCTCTGTTGTGCCCCCTTCCCCCCACCCCCACCCCCCACCCACTGCCTGAAGCATTTCAAGCACATCAGCCAGAGCTAGGGGCTGGGATGGCAGGGGTGGGAAGTGGGTGAGGGGGCTGGGGGCAGGTGGTCCAGAGTGGGATGGAGTATGGAGGACACCTGTCCAGTGAAATGGTATGGGAAAATAAAAGATAACAAAAATCATGCCCTGCCATTAAGCTGCTGTGTGACTTTGTGTGAGCCCCTTGCCCAGTCTGGGCCCGTCAGATAAAAGAAGGCTTGGGTTTTCTATGGCTGCAGTAGTCTCCTCTCATCATAGGAAACAACTTGGAGGGTTGTGTGTACATGTGTGTGATTCCCCCAAGAACATGTGGGGCCCACCTAACCACATTTTGCTTCACGTTCTTTGCTTCCATCCCCAGAATGTGACCTGCTCAATGAACTACTTCGAGTCTTCTCCCAGTGCGTGCTGGGGGTTGGGTCCTCTGCTGAGTTCCATTTCCCACCAAGAGGCTCCTCCCCTGATTGGCCAATGCTTAACAAGGATTAGCCAAGTGTGCGAAGAGCTCAGGGGGATCGTCCTTCTTAGATGGCTTGGAGAGCCCCCGTGGGCAGAAGGTACATCCCTAGGGTGCAGGCTGGGAGGCGGAGATGGCAGAGAAAGCCCTGCTGGCTTCTCTGGCAGGTGCAGCCAGAGTGGTGTCTTGTTACCGAGTCTCTGAGCTAGCCAGTGCACCTCTGGAATGTGAACAAGATAAGTCAGGAGATTTCCTGTTGACACTTGTCCTGGAGAGAGGGTCCGGGCTTCTGGTCTCAAGTTGTACAACACTTGGGCAGGTTGGCTCCGCAGGAGTCCCTGGTGCTCACGGGGAGGGGGGGCCTTGTATCAGCAGAGCCAGGCCTCCCCCTGCCCCCCACCCAAGGTGCAGGCAGGATTCCTGGTGGTGGGCCCCGGGGGGTCGTGAGGTGACCCGGAGCCCCTGTTCCAACCCTCTGCAGGGGAGCCCTGGCCGTGGATGATGCAGACCCAGATCAGACTGCTGGTCCCGTCCTCAGGGAAAGGCCTAGAACAGGCAGCCCCTACATGAGGCCCTACTGTGTGCTGGGCAGTATGTGAAGTTTTCCCACACTCCCTTTTATCCCTACCATACGACTGAGAGGAAAAGGAAAATGAAATAACTTGCTCTGAATTACAACCATGCCCGTCTTTTGCCAAAGTCCGGGGCCCCAACCTCGGGTCCAACGTCCCATCCACAGGGGCGCGTGCCTGGCCCGAACTCCCTCAAGAGCTGACAGCCTCAAATATGACAAATATTTGACAAGTATGCCTCAGCTCAGTGATTCAAGAGGCGGCCAAGTCTAGATCAGGGGGTCTGACGAGCCCAGTTAACTCCGGGCATCCTGCGGCCCTGGCAGGGAACATGCTCCCGCTTACAGCTCCTCCGTGGTGGTGGTGGTGGTGGCCAGCTGGCCGGGTGACTCAACAGCCTGATTCCCACAATCTGGGAGGGTGAGCGCCCTCCCCCAGAGTCAGCTTGGCTTTGTTGGCATGTCTGGGGGTACCTCAGCAGCCAGCAGCCCGCCCCCCAAACCCATCAGCACAGCCCTGGGGCTCGGGCCAGCCTCCCCACAGCTCAATCACGGTGCTTGCCCTCTTTCTCAGCCTGCTGCCCTCTCCCCTGAGATCAGAGGCCACTTCTAAATTCCTCTGGCCACCTCAAGCCTCCCCTTGGCCAGGCTGTGGTGATTTCCTTGGCTCCAGCCCCAGAGCCCCCATCCTGCCCCCAAGAAGAGTTCATCTCCCAGAGTAAACAGCTTGCTTGCCAGGCTCCGGGCCCCCACCCCCAATGGTTTAGAGCAAGTCCTGTGTAAAGAGAGGGCTCAGGCCCAGCGGGCGCATGGAAGCCAGAGAGGGAAGTGGATCTTGGCTGGACTTTCAAACGGGATGTGTGGGAGGGCGAGATACGGTTAGCCAGTGCAGGTAGGGTGCAAGACCATCTGCTCCGTCCAAGAGAAACACAGCGCCACGCTGCAGCTCTCACCCTAGGAGGCGGCCAGCCGGAGAGAGCTGCACTGCGACCTTGAGGAAGGCTGTGACCCTGAGTGAAGCTGGCAGCTTTCACATCCTCTCCCCACATCTGTAAAATGGGCACAACTGCTCCTGCCGGCCAGGGTAATACAACACAACACACACAACTTTCTCTCTAAAGGGGCTGGCTGGCAGGAGGCCTGCTCCAAAATGCTCCAGACACGATTATTTCTTTCCATTCCGTGCACGAGTCCAACAGGCTTTGTGTAATCTTCTCATTTCACATTCGTCATTCTGGGAGCCTGTGGGAAGGGATGTACAAGGCACTTTGCAAACGGTGCCGAGATCTTTGTGCTGGGCGGGCGTTTGTGCTCCTGTCCTCCCAGCAACCCCCGGGGGAGTGGGCAGACCTCACCCATCCCCCAGACCTCCCACCTCAACACACATGCTTGATCCAGCGAGGAGCCAGAGGTCACAAACAGGAAGATCATTCCACAAATTAGTATGGCTACAGAAGCTAACTTTGTTGAGTCCTAAGTAAGTGCCAACCACTGGGGGTGGCACTTGGTAACACCGAGGTGCAGAAGTTCTGCCAGAAAGTCTCATGGGGCAGAGGTGGAGGAGGGTGCCTACATCCCAGACAAGTGTAAAACAGGCTGAAGAGAGGTGTGGCCACCTTGCCTAGAGGATTCTGTTTCAGTGAGAAATTAGTTCTGAGTGGAGCATCCTGGAGGAGGGCCCGAGGACTCTGAAGGATGAGCAGGAGTTTGCAGGGTAAAGTGAGAGAAAGGGCATGGAGGCCCCATGCCCTGGCCAACCAGGGGGCTAGGAGGCTCTTCCAGAACCTTCGGGCGTAGGGAGGAGCCTCGGTGCTCCTCACAGGTGACTCTGCAGGTATGGAGAGGCCTCTGGGGGACATCAAGACACACCCACCAAGGAGGGACATGTGTGAAACCTATGACCCAGCCTCAACCTTCCAGGAACTGGTTGGGTGAGACGAGGCTCACCCCTGGCATATTTCAAGAGCAGTGCTAACCAGCTGGGCTCCAGCTATGGGCGTGGCCTGAGAGATCAGATCTTCTTTCTCAGTGACTCTGCCGACCCCTGGACAAGCAGACCCTTGTACCAGGTGTGCACACTGATTCCGGAGACTCAGAGGCGTTCCCCTCCCCGCCATCAAGGAAGCCCCGCGATGATCCAACTCTTGTATTCTACAGGTAGGAAAACTTGGGGGGGAATGGACTCCCAGAGGTCCGCATGAGTCAGGGCAGAACTGGACTGAGACTGCTGGCTTCTACGGGTTCTCTCATGAGCACCTGGCTGCTGTCGCTTTCTCAATACATGTCCCTGTGCAGACGCAGTCTTCAGGGTTCATGATGGAAGGGAGCTTGCATTTTCCAGGAAAAACCTGCTCCCTCCTCAAGACTCCTTTCTTAGTAAAACCTTCTCACGCTGGTCCCCCATGAGCAGTCCTGCTGGTCAGCTGTATCTCCATAGCTCCATGGCAGGTCCCAGCATCCACCCAGGTTATACACAGGCATCCTCCCCCCCGCCCCCCAGCACTCTCCATGACCACCGCTGGCTGGATTTGACTCATTCCAATACAATCTTATCCCTTTATCAACAAGAGTCCACGCCCTCCTCACCCCGCTGCTAGGGCTATTACCACAGCTAATAAAATATTTCTAAAGCATATAAACAGGTGGCTTTTCTGCTTAAAATCTTGCAGAGCTACCCAGTGGCCTTGAAAATTAAGTTCATGCTGTCTATATGGTTTACAGGGACACTCGTGGCCAGTCCTATCTGCCCAGCATTGCCCCCACTTGCTTCATGCCCACTCCATCTCAGCAGTAGCTGGGCAAAGGCTCCTTGCTTCTAGATAATTCGTTTCCACCCATCTTTCTGTCCAGAGGGATGAGATGTGCGTGGGCCAGCTGAATACACTTTTACCTTAAGCTTGGCTTTTGTGTTTGGTTTTTAAATCCAGTTCCCTTTCGACAGAAACGTTCTCAAGTCCTCCTTTCTATTCTGGATTTTGGGAAACCCTCACACACAAGAGAATCATTTGTAAACATCCTTCCATGGTGGTTTCCTTCCATAGGCTCACACAACTTTTTTTATGTCGAGAGTTTTTCTGGGGCTTGAAATGAAAGTCATGAGAAAGGGTCATTATGAGCATCAATGTCTAGCAGTGTGCAGTGACCCATTGGCTGATGAATAAATAACGTAATCAAGAAGTTCAACCCATGGATTCATCAGGAACAAGGGCTGATATTCAAAGTCCCAGACAGTTCAGTTGGAAGAATAATAAACGCGCAGCTGAGATGGGAGTCTGGGACCCCCCCCTCCCCAGCCCCCGCCCAGGCTCTGCTTCATGGCAGACCTCACAAAAGCACAGCCCAAACGAGCCTCATTCCTGGGCTCTCATAACTGGACTTGCAGCTTTCTCGAACAACGCTCCCTGTGTTATGTCTGCAGTTTGTAGGATCTGATAAGAGACTGGATTCAAAGTTCAAAAGGGACCACACTTTGTAAATAGTTTCAAAGAGAAGCAGTCCTTATGCCTGGGAGGAGATACATGGTAGGAGATGAGACAGCCTTCAAGTTAGACAAGCTAAGGGGGAATCCCAGAGCCACTCTGTGGACCACGGCAAATTGCTGAATTTCTCCATCCCTGTCCTTATCTGCATGGTGGAGACCGTAATGAACTCACTTCCTTGGGTGGTAGTCAGTGATAATATGCAAATAAGCATATAGTCTGTGCTCAGTAAATAGTATTTGTGGAGGGGGTGATTGCCAATGAAACTGCTAAAGTGAGCAGAACAGCTTATCCATACTTGTTGAAGATAATTATTGGCAGAACGAGACCATCACTGTGACAACAAATGGTATAGACCAGGCACCTAGAACGGCAGTTCAGGACTCCCCTGGTGGCCCAGTGGGTAAGAATCCCCCCACCAGTGCAGGGGACACAGGTTCAATCCCTGGTCCAAGAAGATCCCATACGCCCAAGGGCAACCTTCATGCTGCAACTACCAGAGCCCTCGTGCCTATAGCCTGCGCTCTGCGACAAGAGAAGCCACTGCAATGAGAAGTCCGTGCATTGCAATGAAGAGGAGCGCCCACTCACTGGAACTAGCAGAAGCCCACACATGGCAACAAAGACCCTCATTTATTTATAGCCTAAATAAACAAAATAATAATTTAAAAAAAAGAAGAAGAAGAACTGCAGCTCAGAAAGGGAGACCTTGAGTCAAAGCCCACACAAGGACAAGTGGCAGATGCAAAGGGCTGATTATGGACCCCAAAGAGATCAAGTCCTAACCCCTAAAGTCTGTATAAAATTGACCTTATTTGAATGAAAAGGATAGGTGGAGGTATGATTAAGGACTTTGAGGTGGGGAGGTTACCATGGATTGTCCAGTGAATCTTCAATGCAATTCACAACTGTGTTTTTAAGGAACAGGCAGGACTTCCCTGGTGGTCCAGTGATTAAGAATTCACTTGCCAAAGCAGGGACACGGGTTCGATCCCTGATTCGGGAAGATCCCACATGCCATAAGGCAACCAAGCCAGTGCCCCACCGCTACTGAGTCTGAGCACCCTGAAGTCCATGCTCTGCAACAGGAGAAGCCACTGCAATGAGATGCCCATGCACGGCAACTAAAGAGCAGCCCCCAATCACTGCAACTAGAGAAAGTCCTCACATGGCAACAGAGACCAAGCGCAGCCAAAAATAAATTAAAACTTTTTAAAAAGAGAGATGGGGGAGACTTGATACACAAAAACAGAGGAGAAGGTGATATGAAGACAGAAGAGTGAGAATTGAAAGTGCTGGCATTGAAGACCAGAGTGATGGAGCCGTAAGCCAAGGGATGTTGGCAGCCACCCGAAGCTATAAGAAGCAAGGAACAGATTCTCCCCTGGAGCCTGCAGAGGGAGTGAGGCCCTGCTGACTCCTTCGTCTTGGCCCAGTGGTACTGATTAGGGATTTCTAGCCTCCAGAGCTAGAAGAGAAAAGCTTTCTGTTGTTTTAAGCCCCCAGGTTTGTGGTGATTTGCTACAGCAGCCCTAGGAAACTAATACACCCAGGGTCATAGATTCTAGCCTATTTTACTCACAGGAAACCTAGACTCAGAGAACAGTAGCAACTCACCCAAAGCCACACAGCATGTTAGCCTCAAGGCCAGGGCCAGACCGAGTTACCCAATCCCTGCCCCACTGTGCTTCCTCTTCCCTTGCCCAGCTTCCTCCCCCTAGGAGGCCTTAGACCCTTGCCCTGGACATCCTTGGTTGCCATAGTGATTTTATCTTTACTTACTGCTGCCCTTGGGTGAGACGAGCTAGTACCAAGTGCTGTCCCTGTGGTCACCAATGCCCCTGCCCAGATGTCCACTGTGTCACAGGTTGGGTTCTTTGGGAGAAGACTCAGAGTTTGGGATGCTGGATCTTTATTAAGGATCTACACCAGGGAAGGGATTGGGGAGGAAGTAGGATTGGGAAGGAGAATCGAATTGTAGTGCAGAACTGACAAAGCCTCCGCCAGCCCCGCAGGGAGTTGTCCAGCTAGAGCAGCCCAGACCCAACACTTCCATCTGGCTCAGTCACCAGGTGCCCGCTGCCCTGAGGAGGGCATGACCTCCACCTGGGTGGGTCTCTGCAGTGAAATCCATGGGGGGCCACCTGCTAACTGCCCTCCCTGCAGCTGGGCAGAAAAGCCTTCCCTAATGGAGGGCCGGCACGTGCAGACCACAGCCCAGCACTCCCAAGCATCCTACAAGCAAGGGCTGTATCCCAACAGGGCCTGGATGGCTTGCCAAACTGCAGCCCCACCCTCCCCAGTGGCCAAGACCCTCCCCACTCAAAATGGGATATGAGCACAGGTAGCCCAGATTCCACCGGGGAAGCTGTGAGAAATGTAGGCTGTTTTGGGCCCCACGGTCCATCTGAGAAGCATGCTCTATCCCAGGGGTAGGACGACTCCAGGCACCAAATCCAGTAAGCACCTGACTTCATAGGTCCTTTGCGCTAAAGGTGATTTTTGCCTCTTTTACGAAAAAGAACATGTAACAGAAACTGTATGACCCCCAAAGCCTATTCAGTTATGACGTGGCCTTTTGCAGAAAACTCTCCCCAACCTCTGCTCCAGAGGAACCACCAGCAGGGGAAGATGCGGGGTGCTGAGATCTCTCCCTGGAGCCCTCCTGGTGTTTGAGGCAGCCCTCTGCCCCTTCCTCCCACATCCTGACTTCTTTCCTTCTTTAGCCACCTCCTTCCCTTCTCTTCCTCCCACTTTCTTTGATTTCCTCCCCGCCCCTCCTGCCTCCTGGCTTTTCTGTTTCCAGGGTGTGTGTGTGTGTTTCTTTCTGTTGGAGCTTTCTTTCTGTTGGAGCGTGCATGTCTCAAGCTCTCTCTCACTCCTGTCTGAGACAGGCTTTGTGTCTGCACATCTCTGTCCGTCTCGCCCTGCGTCCCTCCCCACACTCCAACTAACGATCAAAAGCGTCTTCACCCTGCACCCAGGGTGGTGAGCACAGGCTGCTGTTTGGAGCAGTCGTGGGCACGGCAGGTAACCTCCTGTCTTCAGTCCTGCCACGTCTGCACCTGCTCCATGGGTGCTCACAGCTTCAGGCTTTCTCTTCTCAGCTCTGTCTGCACCATGGTCTCTCCTCGCCCCCAGATCTCCCTTCTCCACGAGGCCTTTAATCTTTGCAGCTTTTTTTTCCTTCAACATCCCCGATTCTCTTGTGAAATGCAAATTAATTAGCGTCTAATTACTCACCCGGCGCTGCATGTAGAGCCTTCTCTTGTTAGGCTCCTGTCGAACAGCTCTCTCATCCGCTGAGAACCGGGCCCATGAGGAGCAATTCCGGTTCAGGGAGGCAGACGGCAGTGAAGAGAAGGCCCTCCCCCCTGCCTCCACACTTTGTCAGCACCCACCTCATCAGTGGCTCCCAGAGACACAGCCAGGTCGGGCAGCTGCCCGCCACTCATCCTAATTGCCGGCATCATTCTGAAAATTGATGGTGCCGAGGTCAGTGAGAGGCCAGGAGTGAGACTGAGCCGCTGTCCTCAGGGAGGTGACCGTGGGGCTGAGAAGCCAAGCCCTCTTTGTGTAACAGGTGTTCCCTCGTGTGACCCTCCAGGCAGCAGGAGATGAAACAAGATCTAGTCTTGAAACTTGGACAGACTGAGTTCAAATGTGGGAGGTGAATGCCAGAGCGCCTGAGCCTATCCTAAGCCGTAGTATATAATCTCCAGTCCTGGAGAGGCGGCGGGGGCAGAAGGAAGAGAACAGGGCTCCACCAACCAATCCCTGGGAAACTTTAGGCCTGGATGCTCGAGCCTCACTTTCCTTATCTGGGAACTGATGAGAATGGGGCTAGCAAGGCGAAAAGAAGCCTCCGGCTGCAAAGTGCAGAGCATGGGCTGGGCGCAGTATAGGTGTTCCAATAAACGTCCATTGTATTTTTCTTTGCCTTTATGATCCCAAGGGGTAGATCTGTGCTGGATGGACCTGGAGTTGGATTTTTGTCCAGCACACAGCCCAGGTGGCTCAGTGGTAAGGAATCTACCTGCCAATGCAGAAGACGCAGGAGACATGGGTTCCATCCCTGGGTCAGGAAGATCCTCTGGAGGAGGAAATGGCAACCACTCTAGTATTCTTGCCTAGGAAACCCATGGACAGAGGCACCTGGTGGGCTACAATCTGTGGGGTTGCAAGAGTCAGTCACGACTGAGCAACTGAGCACGCACATACATGCAGCCCCCACCTTGGGTCCCTGGCCCACCCTCCCAGCCTCTCCCAGTACAGTCACCACAGTCACCCCCAGGAGCTTTGTCTATCCCAGCCAATCCTTACAGAAGTTGAAAGATCAGGCTTCCACCCACTAACTGGAAGAAAAAGATCACCCTCCACTGGCCTGAATTTGGGAAACTCAGCTCTGAGAGCTAGACTCCTGGAACCCATCATCCCAGGGCTCACCCACAGAGGCTCACCCTGACAGCCCGCAACCCACCTCACCATGTCCTGAAGATCCTCAGGCTTCATAGTCTGCATACATGGTCTGTCTGTCCCATTCCAGTCCCCTCTAGCCCCACTACCCTCACTTCAGCTGGCTTAGAGCAGCCTCACCTCTTCCCAGCTCTGATCACTTCCCTCCAGACTGAGCCCTGTTCCCCGCAAACCCCATTTCTGATGCTTATGGCTCACATGAGACCACCAAGTTCAGAATTCTCCACGTGTATTTCCTGATGGTCTGAGTAGGTGTGAGTGTGGTTCTGTTTCTCTAGCATACTGTCAGCACGTTAAAGGAGGGGGCAACTCCAGACCCCCGAGGACCATACCAGACCCCAAGAAGACTGAGTGCAGCACAGTGCTGGAACTACAGCTCACCCAGCCAGCATCTGGGGGCCTGAGCGGATGACCTGATGTACAGCCTCACCCAACTCACTGGCACCAGCTCGGCAGATGTGTTTGATGAAGATTGGAGAAGATAGGGGTCAGAGGGCACATGGGTGCCTCGGGCAGCCACCCTGTGCTGGGCACAGACGCTAGCCCTAAGGTCTTCCAAGTATGCACCATCATTTCGTGCTCACAACAGCCTTGTCTTGTTCTCCCCCATTTTACAGAGGGGATCTGAGCCTGGTGGAGCTTCAACAACCAACCCAAGCTTATACAGCTACATACATGGCGGGGCCCAGCTCGCACCAGGCCTATCTCTGTGTGGAGTTCAAGGCCTCTCTGGTTGGCCCAGTTGCTCAGAGCTCTCTGCCCTCTCCCTCTGGCCTGGGTTGGCAAATGCAAGCCAGTTGGCTCAACCCTTTGCTCTACTGTTGGCCTCTGGAGCCCCGATGGCCTTTGGTCCTTCTTTCCTGGCCAGGCCCTAGGGGCTAGAGCTGGAAATCTTCAGTCGTGGGGAGGTTCAGGCCACTCTGTATGTGGGACACTGGAGGGGACAGAGGCTGTGCCAACCACCAGGCCAGGGGCCCATGGAGCTCGTGACCCTGCCTGGGGTAACCAGGTCCACAGGTTCTCACCAACCAGGTACCAGTGGCTGCGGCTGCAACGGGCTTCTCTGTTCAGCAATGCTGCTGGTGCAATGCCTTCACTCTACCGATGGGGAAACTGAAAGCAAAGGAGGGAGGTAGCTTACCCAGGACCTCAACAGAGCAGGGCCTGGGACCAGGTGCCCTGATGCCACTCCAGGGCTCATTCTGCCGCTCCCAGCTCAGCTTCACAAATGTGCAGAGAGCCGCGCAGCCCCGGGACACAGCAGCTTGACTGCACACTGAAAATTCCAGTGAATTTTCCTGGAGGAAAGGCTGTGAGGTGGATCAGGCCCAGCTCAGCACACAGGTCTCCAGGTACATGGGCCAAAGCCAGGAAGGAAGATGGCTTTCCCCACTGAGCCGAGTGACAGGCCAAGGAGTAGAGACAGGGGCCTCAAAGGACAGAGAGGACCCCAGGGGCAGCCCGAATACTCTGTGATGGGGTGGGGACTACGAAGTCTTGGCTGCCCCTTGTCCCTGCACCCCGGGGGAATGTCCCTGGCACTCTGGTGGCCCTTGAGGCCAGCATTTCCCAAGATGGCTGTTGAAATCCTGTCCTGCACTGCCAGGATGGCACTGGGAGAAAGCACCTTTCCCAAACCTCACCTCACCCCACCTCACCTCACCTCACCTCGGGAGCTCAGTCTCCTCCCACTCTGTGAGCTGGACGGCCGGCGTGTGCGTCCACATGCATGCGGCACCTGGCCCTCCTCCTCTGCGTGGGTCTTCGCCACCCTCTGACGGAAAGATCTCCATGTCCACAGAACACGCGTCCACTACATTGCCCGGGCTCTGCCCTGACCCCTTCCCCTCCAGCAACCTCAGAGAACCCAGGCCAGTCCACCTACATCACACCCTCTCTCAGGAAGCCATGCGGGGTCTGGGCCGGGACGTTGACTCAGAATGAGACAGGTCCTGCTTTTGAGGAGGAGCCGGCAGTCAATGGAACAGAGAAAACATGGGTGTGACTCACTGCAATGCAGGCTGGAAAGCGGGTACTCCTGCGAAGTGCTAAGGGATGAGGAGATGGTTCTCCAAGTGAGACCCAGCTTGGCTCCCTGAGAGAGGTAGCACGTGCCCTAGAGACAGATGCATGGGGCTCGGCACTGTGTGATGCCTAATACATCGAGATGCATTAGGAAGATTTTAACTGTGCAAGGAATTTGACTGAAGGGCCTAGAGATGAGAGAAGCAAGAAGCAGGGATGAAGGACCTTGGGTGGCAGGGTAGGGAGCCGGAGAGGGGCAAGAAGCAGGGAAGTCATACGACTAGATTTGTGAAAATAAATCACTCCAGCCTCAGGGTCAAGAATTGAGGGACGGAGGCAGGGGTAGGGGAGGGTAAAGGGCAGCTGCTGAGACCAGCACAGAGGGGACTACAATGGCCCAGGGGAGAGAGCGAGCCCAGGCGATGCTGAGAAGGGTACAAGAGAGGAAGCGAACTCCAGAGACAGGTAGACAATGGAAGTGACAGAATTGGTGACTATGGCAAGGCTGGGGGCAGGAAGGGGCAAGATTACAAAAGGTAGGAGTGTGGGGCCCACCTTTCTTGCTGCGGTGTCTGGCTGGCTGGAAGTGTGTGATGCTGGAGGAGACAGCAGGGAGAGGAGTTTGGGGAGCTCAGGAAAGCGGTCGACCCTGGAGATGGTGGCTGAGAGTCATGAGGTGGGAGGGAAGCAGAGGAGAGGATGAGGGACCCAGACAGGTGCCAGTTGGGAGTGACAGCAGAAGGGACAGGGCCTGCATACGAGGACTCTCCCATCCCCACGCCCCACCCCCGCCTGCTCTCTAACCCTGCAAATCAGTACTCTGCCTCTCAGAAACTGTCTGCTTATTTATGATCATTCCCCACCCCCCACACTGTTCCCATGGCAACAATCCTTCCCCCTCAGCCTGTAGGGGTTGGTGTTCAAAACTGCCAGGGAGCTCACAGCCAAGTTCCTGGCCAAACCACTGCAGTCATTGCAGGCTGAGGCCAGGAGATTCAGCAGCCCCCTCACCCCGCCCCGATGGCCTCCTGTACCAGCATGCCCCCCGCCCCCCCACACTGGGCACAAACAAACATCTCCCTAATCTTTCCCTTCCCCCTCCACAGCCATCCTGCTGTGTCCAACCCAGGACAGACGTTCTACAAACAAGAAACCCCCATTCTTGTGTTAGGTCATTGGGGCTTATTTGTTACTGCACCATCGACCAGCCTGTCCTGACTAATATAATCCCTGTGCTGCAATGACACCATACCAAGCAAGCCCCTTGTTTTCCACTTCCCCCAGCCGGGACAGTGGGGACCATCACCCCTCACCCCACCTTCACCTTTCCAAGCTCCCCAATCCTCTATTGCCCTGAACTCCAGAAGCCCTCTCTACACTCCCTTACATTGTCACGTCAGCTGGTCTTTCCACCTCCCCACCTGAACTGTGGGCTTCTTAGAGCGAAAATCAGGCCCGAGCTGCCTTTGTGTTGCTCAGAAAACCAAATGCTGTGCTGAACGTGTGGGAACTGAACTGAGAGGCCCTGTGGGCGCCTCCGCCACATAACATCCTCGATCCGGGCTTCCCTTCCTTCCCCACTCCGTCCTGCCTCCAAGATCCCATCAGGGGAGCAGGAGAAAGCCACGACAGAGAGATGGAAAATATTCCTGGTATTGTTCTAAGGTCACAGCCTGTGGTTGTGGGAGGAAGTGGAGGGGGGTTGGGAGATGGGGAGGAGAGGTTAACAAGATTAAAAAAGCCATAATGAGACCACAGTACAAACCCTGCAATTATGCTCCCAAATTTAATCAAAACAGCTTCCCGCACTGGGTCTGTAATGCATCTAACAGGCCCCGTCAGGTTCTGCCTCCCAGGCCTGGCCCTTGAGATACCACAGAGCGCAGAGATCTTCTGCAGAGCTCCAGGGAGGCGGGGAGGGCCTGCCTTCCAGCACCACCCCCCACCCCACCCCAGCCCAGCCCACTGAGATAGGCGTATAGGGCTCCACGTGGCTCTCTTTCTTTCTCCACTCCTCCCCATCACCTCCCCCTGCTTTTCATCTCTGCCTCCTGCTCTCTCATCTTACCCAGCTCCACTGCTACCTCTGCAGTGGGCTCTTCATGGAAATGACCACCATCTGTGACCCCGGGTTTTTTAGGAAGGGTTCCCTCAGAAGCCCCCCCACCACTGCTCTGGGATGATTCCTTTCTTAATCAGACCCCAGAGCAGATCTGGGCTGGCCTGCATGTGTTGACCTTCTTGAGAACAGAGTACTGTCTCCAAATGGTTTTGGTCTCCCCTGGCATTTGGAGATCAGTACCTTTAGTAGGGGTAGTTAGACGCTCACTGATGATCTCTATGTTCCCCTCCTTGTCCCAGCCTCCCTTGTGAAAGGGCTGGGGCCATGTGACTACTTCTGACCCATGGACTGTGGCTTCCAGGTCAAGAATGGAGAAAGAAACATCCTTTCTCCATCTCTCTCTTCCCTTGCCCTGGTGATAGGTTTTTGTTTTTTTTTTTAATTGCTTATTTTTAATTTCTCTTGGCATTTCAGTGAGGGTAGTAATAACTATAATAATAATATTTGCTGTCTTTTATTATGCAATTGCTAAGTATCAGGTATCATAATAGATACTTTATCTGCATTAACCAATTTTATTCTCCTGACAACCTGTATTACCTTGACGTTGACTCCATTTTACAGATGAGTTAGTAAGATGATATGTATTTTGATTGGTGTACAACAAGGTGAGAAGGCTACCCAACCCACACTGGACCTTTACAATATGGTAGTTTATAGGAGGGGCTCCCCTGGTCACTCAGATGGTAAAGAACCTGCCTGCAATGTGGCAGATCCAAGTTCGACCCCTGGGTCAGGATCCCCTGCAAAAGGGAATGGCTACCCACTCCAGTATACTTGCCTGGAGAATTCCATAAAAAATTGCATTAAAATATTTTATGCAATAAAAACACAACAGGAAGGGTTTCAGAGAGCTTCTGGGTTGGTGAATACATGGAGATCTGGAGCGAGCTCCACACCGGTTCCCCTTAGCTTGCCTGGTGTATCTGCCCTCTGTCTGTTCCTGAGCTCTAGCCTTTCATTCTGAGTTCTAACCATTTCAATCTAGTCAGTGGGCTTCCCAGGTGGCTCAGTGGTAAAAAAATCCTCCTGCCAATGCAGGATATGTAGGTTCAATTCCTATGTTGGAAAGATCCCCTGAAGAAGGAAATGGCAACCCACTCCTGAGAAATCCCATGGACAGCAGAGCCTGGCAGGTTACAGTCCATGGGGTGGCAAAAGAGTTGAACATGACATGGTGACTAAACAACAAAATCTAGTAAGTAAAGTGTTACTCAGAGAGGGCATGGCAACCCACTCCAGTATTCTTGACTGGAGAATCCCATGGACAGAGGAGCCTGGTGGGCCACAGTCCATAGGTTTGCAGAGTTGGACATGACTGAAGTAACTTAGCTGGAAAGCAAAGTGTTACCCTGAATTCTGTGAGCTACTCTAGCAAATTAATTCACCCCAAGGAGCAGGGTCACAGAAACCTCTGATTGATAGCCAGTTGGTCAGTAGTCCAGGTGACAACCTGTACTTGTGATTGGTACCTGAAGTTGGGTAGGGGGGCAATTTCATAGGACTGAGAATTTAACCTGTAGGATTCAACTCTAACTCTAGGCAGATAGCGTCAGAATTGAGTTGACTTGTAAAGCATTTACCTGGTATCAGAATTTCTTGTTGTGGGGGAAAATCCCACACATCAGAACTGGTGTCAGAATTGAAGATGTCGGTCTAAGATCAAGCATAGTCTGGGTAAGGGTGGTCCGGGCTCAAAGACGAGTTTAGATCCTTGGCATTTTCTGGTCTCCAAAGGGAAAGAGGAGTGATTGTTCTCTGACACCAGGGACCTAGGGTATTTTGTCAGCCAGGGGCTGAGCTTTCCTGTAAGACCCTACTCTGAAACAGCTCAAGGAGTATTCCAGTCCATCCCAACCCATCCCATCCATTCATGCAACAAATGCTGTTTGAAGGTATTCCCTATCTTTGTCCTCAGGAGGAGGGAGGAGACAGCGGGGAGAGCAGAATGCAGACTTTCCACCTGGAAGACCTGAAATAGAGCGCAGCTGGCCTTGGGCTGGACCCCTGGCCTCTCTGAACCTCATTTTCTAAACAGAGCTAATGATACCCTTCCACTTCCCTATCTCCTAGGATGGTTTTGAGAATCAAGAGACTGTCTTTGACAAAGGGGGTTGGAGGTTGTTAAGAAGATAAGGACTTAATTCATTGAGATACAAAGTAGACAGTCATTAGTGTAGTTCGAGAGGTGCAGATAAGGGGTTATGAGAAAAAGGCAAGGCGAGAGAGAGGGGACTGTCTGGGATGATGAGGAAGAGGAAAAGCACTGAGTTTGAAGAATGAATAGAATCCTGACGGACAAAAACGGCAGAGAAGGTCTAGCCAGCAGGGGACAGAGAGAGTAAAGCTGTAGAGGCTAGAAACACTAGAGCAGTTTGCAGAAACAGTACATGGATATGTGCAGGGGTCCTTGGGAGAGAACACTGTAAGTGTGTCTGGGGAGGTGACAGAGTGCCTTGGACACCAGGCAGAGGCATTTGGACTTCATTTGGTGCCCAGGCGTGGGAACTTGTTAGACATGCGCATTTGCAGGCTGCATGCCAGGCCTTCTGAAGGAGAAACTCTTGGGGGGCTTGGGCAGGAATCTGGGTTTTATCAAGCCCTCCTGGGGATGCTGACACCCCCTCCAGTGGGAGACCCACTGATGTAGCAGGTACTGTCAGCACCCAACCCTGCCAGCTCCCGTCCACCACCATCCTCTGAGATGGGCTTCTTATGGTCACTGAAACCAGCCCTGCCTAAGCATGAAAAAACTGGGACTGTCAACAATTAGTGTCCCAGGGAAGCAGCAGTCACTCAATGGCTGACAGGAATTGGTGCTGCGTCCCAGCCCCCTAAACCCTCAGATGTGTGGCTGAGACACTCCATTCCACGTGCCCACGGTCATGCGGTCCCTGAGATAACAGACCCTGCCTGTGTGGGGCATCTCCCCTCCCAGTCTGACTTCTCTACTCCCATTGCCCAAATGAAGCGCTGCCGTTGGAGCCCTTGTCTCTGCTTCAGGGAAGCTGAGATGGTTCATGCATGCGTGTACAGAAATACTCATGCGGTGCCTCTTCTGTTCTCACAGAAGTACAGGCCAGAGTGGGGAGACTGACCTACTGGGCTGGGAATGGCACTGGTTTGACTCTTCCTCTGAACTCTAGCCCTCCCTTCAAAAAAACCAAAGCAGCTTCTGCATCTGGCAGCCTGCATTTTCCATAGCTGTAAATCGGGGCAGCTTACCTGTTGTCTTTGTACTTTGGTTTCCTCGCCTGTAAAATGGGCATAAAAACATTGGGTTGGCCAAAAAGTTCATTTGGTGGTCCAGTGGTTAAGAAACTGCCTGCCAATGCAGGGGATGCGGGTTCGATCCCTGCTCAGGGAAGATCCTACCTGCTGAGGAGCAGCTAAGCCCATGCACCACAAGTACTGAAGACCACACGCCCGAGAGCCTAGGCTCTGCAATAAGAGAAGACACTGCAGTGGGAAGCCTGTGCGCCGCAACTGGAGAGTAGCCCCCACTGTCTGTAACTAGAGAAATTTCACGTGCAGCAACAAAGACCCAGCACAGCCAGAAATAAAAAAATAAAATTTGGGTCCTTTTGGGTGTAAGATGTTACAGAAAAGCTCAAAGGAACTTTTGGCCAACCTAATACTTCCTGTTAAGATCTTAGACTAGTACTGCTATTGCTGTTGCTGTGGCTGTTCTTGTTCTTACTGATTGTATTGCTAAGTTTGGAAAACTCCTGACTCTTCACTTATTACTGTATATTCATCCCCTAGCTAGTGGCAGAACCAGGTTCAATTCCGCATCTGGCTAACATGAGACCCCTGCTGCTGAACCCCTCATGCTATGTAAGGGTAACATAATTAAACACCAAAATGAAAAAAGAGTTTTTAACCTCAGAACTTCCTTTCAAATTCTTCATATTGACATGGTTCCAAGAGGGAGCAGGTTGGGGAATGCCGTTTTGGCATTCCTCCGCTGTGAGACCAGAGAAACCACATCATAGAATTGAAATCAGATTAAGGAATTTGGGTTCTGGGGCTAGTTCTGTAGCTACTGAGCTCTCTGATCTTGGGCAGGCCATTTCCTCCCCAGGGTCTTAGTTTCTCCATCTATAAAGTGAGTAAACACAAATCCCTGCCTCGCCTAAAGGGTTGTAGGGAGACTCAGGCTAGTCTGGCTGGTGCTTGGTGCTAGTGGGGAGAGACAGGTATGAGAAATCCCCCTGGCCTGTCCATGCTCAGGTAAGAGGGCGTCAGAGGAGAGGAGCGGAGAAGGGAAAGCAATGTTTATTGAGCACTTACTATGTGTTGAGTCCTGGGTAAACGGCTTTACCCTCGTGATTTTCCCAACAGACTTGTGAGGGTGGGGATGTTATTCCTATTTATAGTAAAGGCAAGAGAGGCTTATGGAAGAAAGACAAGCTGCCAGTTTTGGCAGAGCTAAGATTTAAGCTCCAGTCATCTTCAAAGTGCGGCCCTTTCTGCTGCGCCACACTGCTTCTTACTTGGGGTTCACAAACAGACTGCGGTGAAGCCTCACTGGGAGGCAGCTGGGACATGGGGAAATGACACCACTGCAAAATGAAATGAGAATACAATAATATAAATATTCAGTCAGTTCAGTTCAATTCAGTCGCTCAGTCGTGTCCGACTCTTTGTAACCCCATGAACTGCAGCACACCAGACCTCCTTGTCCAACACCAACTCCTGGAGTTCACTCAGACTCACGTCCATCGAGTCAGTGATACCATCCAGCCATCTCATCCTCTGTCATCCCCTTCTCCTCTTGCTCTCAATCCCTCCCAGCATCAGAGTCTTTTCCAATGAGTCAACTCTTCACATGAGGTGGCCAAAGTAGTGGAGTTTCAGCCTTAGCATCATTCCTTCCAAAGAAATCCCAGGGCTGATCTCCTTCAGATTGGACTGGTTGGCTCTCCTTGCAGACCAAGGGACCCTCAAGAGTCTTCTCCAACACCACAGTTCAAAAGCATCAATTCTTTGGTGCTCAGCCTTCTTCACAGTCCAACTCTCACATCCATACATGACCACAGGAAAAATCATAGCCTTGACTAGACGAACCTTTGTTGGCAAAGTAAGGTCTCTGCTTTTGAATATGCTATCTAGGTTTGTCATAACTTTCCTTCCAAGGAGTAAGCGTCTTTTAATTTCATGGCTGCAGTCACCATCTGCAGTGATTTTGGAGCCCCCCAAAAAATAAAGTCTGACACTGTTTCCACTGTTTCCCCATCTATTTCCCATGAAGTGATGGGACCGGATGCCATGATCTTCGTTTTCTGAATGTTGAGCTTTAAGCCAACTTTTTCACTCTCCTCTCTCACTTTCATCAAGAGGCTGTTTCGTTCCTCTTCACCTTCTGCCATAAGGGTGGTGTCATCTGCATATCTGAAGTTATTGATATTTCTTCCAGCAATTAGGTGTGACAATAATGTAAAGGAGGAAGTACTGTAAGGCCTCACAGAGGAGCAGATATTTGCTCTGGGTTTTGAAAAATATGTAGTTTTTCAGATTAAAAAAAAAAAAAGATTCTTCAGAACAAAAGGAGTTGCATATAAATGGCAGGGAGATATCAAACAGCTTGGCCACTTGAGGAACTGTGAATGGATCTCAATTATGAGAGATAGGACCATATTATCCTATAATTTAAAGACATAAAAGTGCATCTCCTTAGCAATTTGGGCTTCCCACATGCCAATGCAGGAAACACAGGTTTGATCCCTGGGTTGGAAAGATCCCCTGGAGAAGGAAATGGCAACCCACTCTATCTAGTATTCTTGCCTGGGAGATCCCATGGACAGAGGAGCCTGGAGGGCTACAGTCCATGGAATCGCAAAGAGTCAGATACGACTGAGCAACTGAACAACTTTAGCAATTTGCCTACTGTGTGACTCTGAGCAAGTGATTTAGCCTTTCTGAGTCTCAGTCTCCTATGCTGTTAAATGAAGATATGGTGGTTCAGTTGCTAAATCGTGTCCAACCTTGTGATCCCATGGACTGGTCCAGGCTCCTCTGTCCGTGGGGATTCTCCAGGCAAGGATACTGGAATGAGTTGCCATGCCCTCCTCCAGGGGGTCTTCTCAACCCAGAGGTCGATCTCACATCTCTCACTTCTCCTGCATTGGCAGGCAGGTTCTTTATCACTGGTGCCACCTGGGAAGCATCCCACCCCCCACCCCTGCATGTCACATCCACAGCAAAAAAAAAAAAAAAATAGGATAAAGACAATGAACAAAGCTAGTGGAGGTGATGGAATTCCAGTTGAGCTATTCCAAATCCTGAAAGATGATGCTGTGAAAGTGCTGCACTCAATATGCCAGCAAATTTGGAAAACTCAGCAGTGGCCACAGGACTGGAAAAGGTCAGTTTTCATTCCAATCCCAAAGAAAGGCAATGCCAAAGAATGCTCAAACTACCGCACAATTGCACTCATCTCACACGCTAGTAAAGTAATGCTCAAAATTCTCCAAGCCAGGCTTCAGCAATATGTGAACCGTGAACTTCCTGATGTTCAAGCTGGTTTTAGAAAAGGCAGAGGAACCAGAGATCAAATTGCCAACATCTGCTGGATCATGGAAAAAGCAAGAGAGTTCCAGAAAAGCATCTATTTCTGCATTATTGACTATGCCAAAGCCTTTGACTGTGTGGATCACAATTAACTGTGGGAAATTCTGAAAGAGATGGGAATACCAGACCACTTGATCTGCCTCTTGAGAAATTTGTACGCAGATCAGGAAGCAACAGTTAGAACTGGACATGGAACAACAGACTGGTTCCAAATAGGAAAAGGAGTATGTCAAGGCTGTATATTGTTACCCTGTTTATTTAACTTCTATGCAGAGTACATCATGAGAAACGCTGGACTGGAAGAAGCACAAGCTGGAATCAAGATTGCCGGGAGAAATATCAATAACCTCAGATATGCAGATGACACCACCCTTATGGCAGAAAGTGAAGAGGAACTAAAAAGCCTCTTGATGAAAGTGAGAGAGGAGAGTGAAAAAGTTGGCTTAAAGCTCAACATTCAGAAAACAAAGATCATGGCATCCAGTCCCATCACTTCATGGTAAATAGATGGGGAAACAGTGGAAACAGTGTCAGACTTTATTTTTTTGGGCTCCAAAATCACTGCAGATGGTGACTGCAGCCATGAAATTAAAAGACGCTTACTCCTTGGAAGGAAAGTTATGACCAACCTAGATAGCATATTCAAAAGCAGAGACCTTACTTTGCCAACAAAGGTTCGTCTAGTCAAGGCTATGATTTTTCCTGTGGTCATGTATGGATGTGAGAGTTGGACTGTGAAGAAGGCTGAGCACCAAAGAATTGATGCTTTTGAACTGTGGTGTTGGAGAAGACTCTTGAGAGTCCCTTGGACTGCAAGGAGATCCAACCAGTCCATTCTGAAGGAGATCAGCCCTGGGATTTCTTTGGAAAGAATGATGCTAAAGCTGAAACTCCACTAGTTTGGCCACCTCATGTGAAGAGTTGACTCATTGGAAAAGACTGATGCTGGGAGGGATTGAGGGCAAGAGGAGAAGGGGACGACAGAGGATAAGATGGCTGGATGGTATCACTGACTCGATGGACGTGAGTCTGAGTGAACTCTGGGAGTTGGTGTTGGACAGGGAGGCCTGGCGTGCTGTGATTCATGGGGTCGCAAAGAGTCAGACACGACTGAGCGACTTATCTGATCTGATCTGAAAGACAATGATTCCTGAAACACTCCCATTGTTAACACTGTCGGTGAGACTTCACAGATATGGTAAGACAGGAAAAGATATGAGGTGTAGCTATTGGAAAGATGCAGATGCAATTATTAGATGACACAATTGCCTACCTAAAAAACTTCTCCAAGAAAAAACACTAGAATCCTGTTAGGGACTTCCCTGGTGGTGCGCTGGATGAAAATCTGCCTGCTGAGCGAGGGGACACTGATTCAATCCCTGGTTCAGGAAGATCTCACAGGCAGAAGAGCAACTAAGCCCACGAGCCACAACTACTGACCCCACACACTGCGACTGCTGAAGCCTGCCTGCCTAGAATCCGTGCTCTGCAGCAAGAGAAGCCATGGCAGTGAGAAGCCGGAACACTGCAGCGAAGAGGAGCTACAGCACACGGCAACGAGATACAGCCCGAGAGTAGCAACAAAGACCCAGAGCAACCAAAAACAAATAAACAAATGTAAAATCTATTAGAACTAGTAATAAACAACTAAATGCAAAATAAATATATATGTATATATAAAATCACATCCTATATGTACCAACAAAAACTAACAGGACTATTTATTACATTTGGAAAGCAAGATCCCATTCACAACAGCTGAAAATATTGTAAATGTGAATTGAAAGTGAAAGCCGCTCATTGCGACCCCATGAACTATGCAGTCCATGGAATTCTTGAGGCCAGAACGCTGGAGTGGGCAGCCGTTCCCTTCCCCAGGGGAATCTTCCCAATCTAGGGATTGAACCTAGGTCCCCAGCACTGCAGGCAGATTCTTTACCAGCTGTGCTACTAGGGAAGCCATAAAAGTGCAGGACAACATGAAGAAATAGAGAAAACATTTCAGAGATATAAAAATTTGACTCAATACTCTCATACAGCATGTTCCCAGAGTAGAAGACAACTGCTGTAATGATGCTCATTCTTCCCCCAGATGATGTATGTTTAATGCAATTAAAAAAGAAAACAGCTATGGAATCTAGGCCTTGATCAAGTTATTCTAAATTTCTAACTATTTTCAGTATCATCTGAGAAAATGAAAAGTAAGTCTAGTCAAGAAGATTTTGAGAATTAAGTATAATGAAGGGAAACTTTCCCTATAAAAATTGTAATATAATTCAAATTTATAATCACTATAAAATGGTATGGTCATCATCTCAGAATAGCACTAAATAGGCCAGTGGAAGAAAAAAAAATCCTTAAAAGCAGACCTCAGGATATAAACACGCTAGGTACATAAGTAGTCAGTAGATGATCCAGTGATGAGTCCTATCAATAGAGAAAGGAAAACTTACTCATTGGTGCTGGGCAATTGATTAACTACTTAGAAAATTAAATAAATTCAGATCTTCACTTGTAAAGGCTTCAAGAGTGAAACATAGAAAGGAGAGCCACAAAGTTGTCAAAAGGAAATGTGACAATGAAGCATCAGGTGAAAAAATACATTTGTTGTTGGAGAAGGAAATGGTAGTCCACTCCAGTGTTCTTGCCTGGAGAATCCCAGGGACGGGGGAGCCTCATGGGCTTCCGTCTATGGGCTCGCACAGAGTCGGACACGACTGAAGCAACTTAACAGCAGCAGCAGCAGGATTCAAACATTCTAATATTTAGTGCAAAACAAATACTTTAGGGACTGTGGATTATTATATTTATCATTGTGCCTGTTTTTCAGATTTTTAACTATAAGCACATAATCTCTTTATGATTTTTTTAAAGCATGTAGGATTACACCCTGGCCTGAAAACAAGTGATAAGAGATAAGGCCCTTGGACAAGCCCAGAGTCCTCTATGGTTTGTGTGATTATTTTCACTACAACTGTCCTGGTGACACAAGAGTCTAGGAGACACCCTTCTGAGCCTCGCTCACAGCGATCAATTCTGGCTTCAAGGTGGGGCTGCAGCACATGGATCGGAAACCATGTTCCCTGCTCGGAGGACAGCTAGCTTTGCTTGACTGTTCCTCGCTGTCTTCCTTCTGCCCCTGCTCCATGCTTTTTGCTCTTGTCTGTAGAGACAACATTGCTGTTGCCACTACTGTCTTTTCAGAAAGAAAGACAGAAGCCATATACACACTTCCTTACCTTCAACCAACAGGCAACATCAGCCAGATTCCCGTTTTCTTCATAAGACAGTGGAAGCTGGATGGAAAATGACTTTCACGTGTGCCCCCTCCTGCCATCCAGCCGAGATCCTGCCTTGCCCTGGAATCCGTGCATACCCTGCCTTCCCCGTTCACCTGGTTGCCACTTCTATAATTTTCCAAACTGGAAAGGAAGAGCAGGCGCACCAAGGCTGTAACTCGGGTTCTGCTATCAACTGGGTAGATGACTAGAGACAAGTCACTCCCACTCTCACACCCTAGACTTCTCACCTGGAAGCCATCTGTGAGGTTCTCTCCAGTACCAACAAATGTCTCAGGGAGGGCAGAGATTCCGGGTCTCTGTGGTAGCTGAACAAGGAATCCACAAAGGTACACATCCAAGGACATCCATTCACAGCAATGTCTCTAGTATGGGATGCGTAGGTCACCTTAACCTTTGAGAAAAGTTAAGGAGAATGTGACCGGTGTATATTTTAGAAGACTCTGTAGCAATCGGAAGCAAGCACTAGATGCACTTAGAAAAAGAAATACCATTTTATGATAAGTAAGAAGCAGAAAGAAATAAGTACCCCTGTATGTAAATGCATCTGAGCAGTGTCCTTGTGGAGAGAGGAGATAGGCTTCCATCATGCATAGGATGTGAAACTGGAGAGACCCCAGACTGCCTCAATGTAAAATCTGGCCCCACAAAAACATTCCTTTGGGTCTAAGAAGCATGTTTGTTTGTTTGCAAGACACAGTCTGATCAGAAGCTGTCCTGGGCTCCACAAGAGGATCTCAGATGACAATATGATGCCAGACAGAAATCTTTTGAACTACTCTCTGGATCTCACACTGGGTTCTTATCTGGCTCGGCAACTCTGTTTCAGGGCAGGCTTTATTCCGGATCCCTTTGGAACCATTTGCAAATATACTTCAGGTCCTTCTAGCTATACCTGCCTCCTGCAGGGTCCCTGATACTTACACAATCTACCTCTCTACATCCCAGACAACCATCCCTGGAGACCAGTTCCCTAAGGAGTGAATCCATCTTGAGCCACTTTCAGCTGATGCCTTCAAGGCTCTCATCGGCTAGGAGATTTCAAAAGACAGAGGGAGGGTAGAGAGAGGGGGTGGCAGGGGGGTGACATAGGCAAACGTGGCTGACCCCTCCATGACCACAAGGGCAGCCCCAGAACAACAACAATAGCCCTGCTGGCCTAGTGTGGCTTCTAGGACCACAGAGCTACGGTCATGTGTTTCCAATGTTAATGGGCTTAAAAGTCCCCAACTTGCTCATAAGTTAATGTTCCTTTAAAAGAAGCTTGGACAAGAACAGCAAAAGTGCTTCAAGAATTCTCTCTTCTAATTCACAGAGGGAGAAAAAAAGGAAAAGGTTCTTCAAAAAGTGGAGCCAGAGAGACAAAAGGAAAGAGAAGTCATGTGCGTGTTCCCAGAAGCAGCATTACTAGGTCAAGAGGCATAAGAACTTGTAAAGTATAGCCTATGTATTGTGCAATTGCTTCCTAAAAATAAGAAACAATGATGTTACCCACCATCACTGATCCCATTGAGTGTATCATTCTCACCGCCGACTTCCCAGCATTTAGTGGTATTGTTTTAAAATTGTTTTAGCTAGTTTGGTAGACAGAAGGTCAGTTCCTCTTTCTCCAACTCGATTCCATTCAGCCAGCTCTCTTTTTTTTTAATTTTTATTTATTTAATTCATTAATTTATTTTATTTGTGGCTGTGCTGCATCTTCATTGCTATGTACGGGCCTTCTCTATTGCAGCAAGCAGGGTCTACTCTGTAGTAGGGCTGCCCCGGCTTCTCTGTTGCAGAGCACAAGCCCTAGGGTGCATGGGCTTCAGTAATTTCAGCTCACGGGTTTAGTTGCCCCGTGGCATGTAGAATCTTCCCGAAGCAAGGATGGAATCTGTGTCCCCTGCATTGACAGCTGTATTCTTATCCACTGGACCACCAGGGAAGTTCCTCAGCCGGCTTTCAAGGCATATCCACTAAATCTCAGGTGCTTGGTTTGTCCCAGGAAGAACTGAGCTGGCTAATTAAGGCAAGGTCCTCGCTCTGAACTAGTGTACACTCCAGCTGAGGAGATGGAGGGAAAGAATGTGCCTGGAGAGGTGATGATGCAAAATGTCAGGATGGAAACAGGCAAGGCAGGGAGGGCAGAGGCCAGCAGTGACTCAGGCTGGACTCTGCCCAGGTGCTGTCCTGCCCAGCTCCGGCTTGCCTCTGTGTGTGTGGGAGTCGCTCAGTCGTGTCAGACTGTTTGTGACCCCATGGACTATAACCCATCAGGCTCCTCTGTCCATGGAATTCTCCAGGCAAACATACTGGAGTGGATTGCCATTCCCTTCTCCAGGGGATCTTCCCAACCCAGGGACTGAACCCAGGACTCCTGCATTGCAGCAGATTCTTTACCACTGAGTCACTAGGGAAGCCCCCAGCTTGCCTGAGAGTCTCCCAAATCCACATGAAGGAGTTAGCTTCCCAGGCTCCAGCTCACCAAGATGCCACCTAACAGCCTCCTCTGGGAGAGAACCTGGACCCTCCCTAAACTCCCCCTAATTCTGGAGACCCCTCCACAGCTGAGAGAAGGGGTACCGAGCACATGGGGCTGGAAGCTGCGAAACTGCTCATCTAAACTTAATTCTGCCACTAACTTGCCAGGTGGCCTTGGCAAGCCCCTTCCTTTCTCCAAGCATCAGTTTCAGACAGAGTAGGGAGGTAGGATACTTGCATGATGTGTCTCATACTTTTTTCCTTCCCTTTGGGGAAGAAAGCCTTGTCCTCAAGCTCAGCAGGCCAGTAAGCTCCAATCCAGTCAATCCCAGAGTCAATAGACTATCCACGTCTTCATCCTAAACCCAGGAGACGGTTTCTAAGAAGAAAGATGTCAAAGAGGGTGAGTCTAAGAAATCTGGCCTGGGGAGAGCAGGCGGCAGATAAAAGGGCCTGATAATGGTTGATCACTTGCTGTGTGCTGGTTCCCTGGAGGAAGATTCTAGCAAGGGCTATCTTTAATCCCACCACCACCATTCTGATCCACATCTTGAAGATAAGAAAACAGGCTCAGAGATTAAATCACTTGTCCTGGACCCTCCAGGCAGCTGAGATGCAAACTCAGTTCACCTGACCCCAAAGGTCATACTCTTTTTGGAGCAGACTGACCAGGTCAGACACTGACCCAGCTGAATGTGGCCCAGGGGTACACGTCATCTGGCCTGAGTGAGGCCTTAAAAAATGGAAATATTTACAGAAATCCAGCTCTGGACTGGAAAATTGGGAAATCTGGCCTCATGGAGCCCTCATTCCACTTGGCAGTGATTAGCTGGAGCTACGTGGAAGCCCAGACCTTGGGAAAAACCTCTCTAGGGAACCAGGTTCCTCTCTGACTTGGCAGCTGGCCCACCTGGCTCTGGCACACCTGCTGGGCCCCTCTGGGCTCTGCTGCCTCTATGACCACTGGCCTGGATGAATATTCCTGACCCTGCATCCAGCCACCGGAGAAACCAGAGAATAAAGACAGGAGATGCCGCCAGCTCTGGCTCCCTGCATGTTTTGCCTCCTCTCCCCTTCCCCCTCCATCTCTTTCTCCCTAGTCTTTCCCCTCCTGTCTCACAGCTGGGCTCACACAGGCACTTTCTGCACCCAAACACACAACCCTCCTCCATCCCCTTTCCAGCTCATGTTCTAGTCTCCCCAGGGAGACTGAAGGCTCGATGGGGACAGAGGTCTCCCTCACTTCTTTGATACACAAGACCAGTACAGCTCCTCTGAGAAGGAGCAATGTTATAAGCTCCCATTGCCTCTGATGTCCTGGCAGGTGCCTGCTGTCTGGGGAGGAGAGACCCCTGCTTCTACCCAGCTGCCCTGAATCACCACACCCTCTCACCAAACCAGTGCTCCTGGGGCACCCACTGTCTCCCCATTTACACCAAGAAAGCCTGGGACTTACTAACCAGGAGATCCCACATGCGGGATGGACCCCATGTCAAAATGCTTGGGAAGCTGGGCTGTGTAAGTGGGAGAAGCAGCAGGCCCTGCTAGGAGCCTCTAATCCTTGGCAGATGGTTATCTGAGACCCCGGGGTCTAACTTCAGCAAAGTCTGTACTAGCGAGGCCACGCTCCTCCATGTCAGGCCGGAGAGCTCACAGCCTCAGGAAGGATTGGCCTGGAATTTAGCAGAGAGTGTTGCCATTCACTCCCTGGGGAGCCTTGAGTGGGTCTCCTGCTGAATTTCTCCGTCTGTAAAATGGGGCTCAGAAAGCTAGTGTGCGTGATGGTAAAGCTCTAGTTCAGTGTAACCCTCTGACTATAGCCCATTCCCAGCAATGGTGGTGGGGGGTGGGGACAGAGAGGGAGATTCGGGCTCTTCTGCAGTGAAAAGAAGGGGTGAGAAGGAGTTCTCAGGCCTGGATCTGCATTAGTATCACCTGTGGAGCCCTGAAGAGGCATAAAGTCCCTGATCATTTCCTTGGAGAGGCTGCTCCAAGGGGCAGTCTTGAAACAGTGCTTTGGGATAGAAGGCATCATAATTTTTCCCATTAAAATTTATGGAATGGGTTTTTCATTTAACGGCTTTTCATTTAGCAGCAGAGTTTTCAGGAACAAATTCTAGTCATTAAGTGAAGGACCGGGTGTGTGATTCTGTTCTGGGGGGCAAAGGAGCAAATGAACTGGCCTAGATCATAGTAATCACTGTCCTTAAGTGGCTTAAGTGGCAGGAGCCTTACGTATATTTTGTCATTTCAACTTTCCAAGAGCTACAGTCCCCAGCGTAGTGATGGGATGGGTATATCCGTACTATATGCACAGAGAATATATAACCCACAAGATTACCTGGTTAGCCAGGGGCAGAGCTAGGATTTGGAATAAGATTCTCATTTTGGCTCCCAACCCCCTCATCGTTCTTCATCCTCTCTGACGCCTTCCTGAGGAGGACCCTCCCTGCACCCTCCACCACCAGCCCACTCCCTAAAAAGGGCCCATGTGGCATACTGTCCATGGGCTATGTATTCATTCGACTCTATTGAAGGGAATGACAACTGGAGACAAGACAAAAAGAAGTACAGATGAACCGATTTGCAAAGCAGAAATAGAGACACAGACGTGGAGAAAAAATGTATGGACACCAAGAGGGGAAGCGGGGTGGTGGGATGAATTGGGAGATTGGGATTGACATATAGGCACAAATGTGTACTACTATGTATAGAATAGATAACTAATGAGAACCTGCTGTAGAGCACAGGGAGCTCCTCAGTGCTCTGTGGCGACCTAAGTGGGAGGGCGATCTGAAAAAGAGGGGATATATGTTTATGTGTGTGTGTGTGTGTGTGTATATATATACATATATAACTGATTCACTTTGCTGTACACTAGGAACTAACACACCATTTTAAAGCAACTATACTCCAAAAAATTTAAAAAGCACAATTATTGTTAAGTTCAGGCAAAGAGATGGCACAATCTAAAGAGCAGACTTGAGGAGCTAAATGAGCCACCTGTGGACAGCACAGCAGTGTGAAGTCACCTAACTCCCCAGACCTCAGTTTCTTCAGCTGTGAAGTGGGGAGGTCGTGGCCACCACACTTGGCTAGTGCATTTTGTGCCATAATATATGAGTAAGTTCTGGGCAAACCAGAAACAAACAATTGTGCAGAGAGCCAGACTTTTCAGGATGATTCCAGAACACCCAAAGATGATCAAATTACAAGTTTGCTTTTATATTTCCAATCTATGCCTTGACTGATATTCATCTTGCTATTTGACAGTAATTAAATCTATTGTCAATGACATGAACCTGTTTGGTTCAGTAAGAAAACAAAAGTGATTGTTCCAGACAGTGCTGGGTTTTCCCTGTTGGTGCCACTGATTTATGGGCATGCCTTTAGTCATCACAATCAAAAAGAGCAACTTCCTGGAAAAGGTGCAGCATGTACTCAGGTATCTGGTGCTGATTTTAAAGGTCAGCTGGGTGTGTGGTATTAACTGCTCTTCAGGGTATTTTCTTTCTTCAGACATGTTTCTATATTGTTCAGGATGAGGGAGCCCTAGCATTCAAGAGGAGTAATACATTCCTTATATATAAAACAGGCTTAGAACAATCCAGTACATCAACCTGTTTTACATGAACAATGAAAGTATTCTGAAAAAAACCTGACGGTAAGAAGGTTACATAGTATTAAGTAAAAAATTTATTTTACATAAAAATTAAAAAATCATTAGATATGTGCATATGTTTTAAGATTTATCATTTATTTTGGGCTGTGCTGGGTCTTCGTTGCTGCTCCAGAGCTTTCTCTAGTTGCAGAGCGTGGGTCTACTCTCTGGTCGTGATGCAAGGGCTTCTCACTGCAGTGGCTTCTCTTGCTGGGGAGCATGGGCTCCAGCGTGTACAGCCTTTAGTAGTTGTGCTGCCCAGGCTTAACTGCTCCAAGGCGTGTGGCATCTTCCTAGATCAGGGACCGAATTCATGTGCCTTGCATTGGCAGGTGGATTCTTAACCACGAGACCACTGGGAAACCCGGTATATACAAATTTTTAAGGTATTCCTTATGTACTCGTCTCAAAGAATAGATTTTGGGCTTTAAGGAAATGAAATCAGTTCATCTGTCAACACAAAACAAAGGCTACTCTATAAGGACCTGCACTGTGGGGCGATTGTTTCAGAAATGCTCGTATCCCATTCAGTCTCCCAAGTTGGCTAAATACTCCTCCTGCGATCTCACACCCTGGGCAGTCACTTAGCAAGCCTTTCTATCCTTGGTTAGAGCAACTGCAAACATTGGTTCCACCATGTGCAACTGACCACATTCTAGATAAGCCGAGCAGACAAGTACTATTTCATGGTTCTACTTCTAAGGTTTAGAAAAAGAAATTAATTATATAGGCACTCCTATACAAGCCTTTTTCCAACAGTTCAACCAAAAATATGTAGTCCATTATATTCTGGGAAAAGAAGTGGCTTGGAAGAAAATGGTCAATGCAGAGGCCATAAAATGTCCACCTTCTGATCTGTATGCTGGGCATTGGTTTGTTTATCGCCTTGGCAGAGTGACCTTCCTCAGGAAGGGCGCACTGACTCTTGAGTCAGCCTCTCTGTGTTCAAAGGCTGGCTCTATTTCTCATTTAGCTGTGTGATGTTGGGCCAGTTGCTTAATCTCTCTGTGCCTCATTTGCCTCATTTATAAAATAAGGAAAATAAGCTGATTATTTTATCAGGACTCCCGTTTTACAGGCACTGATAGATCTAGGGTAGGGATTGGCAAACTTTCTGTGAAAGGCTAGATGGTAAATTTTTTCAATATTGGGGGCCATACTTACAATCTCTGTTGGGCCCACTTGATTCTGCTCTTACAGCACAAAAACAGCCATAGCCAACATGTACTCAGACAAGTGTGACTGTATTCTAATAAAACTTTACAAAAATAAGCAGTCATCGGCCTGGGAGCTCTAGATTGCCAACTCCTGATCTAGAGAATGTCAGAGCCAGAACAAGGGAAGTGGTAGTGAGAACAGACAGAACCAGGCCAACAGAGGAGGGATAATGGAAAAGGTTCTGAGCCCAGGGAAAGATGATGGAGGAGGCAAAAAGAACCAGTGGGGTCCCCCTCCACAATGCTGGTGACTGAGCTCCAGTCATCTCTCAGCCTAGAATGCCTCCCCTTTCTTCCAGCCTGGTTTCCACATTTCAACTCCTAGGGTCTCTCCCATTCCATCCACACCCTTGACAAGTATAGGGCTCAGGTTAGGGTGCCTGGCTTCCCTAGTGGCTCAGACAGTAAAGAATCCACCTGCAATGAAGGAGACCTGGGTTTGATCCCTGGGTCAGGAAGATCCCTTGGAGGAAGAAATGGAAACCCACTCCAGGATTCTTGCCTGGAAAATTCCATGGACAGAGGAGCCTGGCAGGCTACAGTCCATGGGGTCACAAAGAGTCAGACACGACGGAGGGACTAACACTTTCACAAAGGGAAACACACCCACTTTCAGGGTGCCTGGATGGGAAGTGTGTGGTAGAAGCACAATCCTAGAGCCTACAGGGGACTCGGTTCTAGGTCCACCTCTGCTGAGACCTTGATATGTGACCTTATGTCTGGGGATGCAGAGGTAGCCGTAGCCCCAGGGCCTCCCTGTAAGCCAGAGTTCACCTCGTGGAATATCATAAGATGAAGCTGGGGACAGATCTGTGCCCAATCTGTGCTGTGTCCTCAGCCCTCCCTTCCCCACCCTCCTGGCCTCCCCAACCTCTCCCCCGGTGCTAAGGCACTCAACCCAGTTCACCCTTCCCCTGGCTGCATCTGCGGCTTCTTTCGCTTCTGTGCGCCACATTCTGCCATAGCCAAAGGGCCTTCAAGATCGCCTAGTTAATCCTTTCATTTTTCAAAAGAGGAAACTGTGGCGCAGAGACAGGAAGCGACTTCCTTCAGGTCACAAGCAGTTATCCTGCCTGACAGCCTATGCCCTGACCCTGCCTCTGAGGAAGCCCCACCCTCAATCTTTATAGAATGCAAATACTGGCCCAAACAATAGAATACAATTCTTGGTGAGAATTATATAAAAGTATCCTTTCCTCCAGCCAAACAGAGCCCCACACCAGCATCCATGGCACGGCAAGCCTATTCTAGAAATGCAGTCCCCATCTAGCCTCCCAGCAGGGTGCTTTGTGCGGTAGACAACCTATACAGCTTTGCTTGGAGGTCCTGGGCCCCTGTGCAGTATCAGGGATTGGTGTTAACCTTGGCAAACCACAAACCTCAGACCCATGTGGAGATATCAGGGACTACTCAGCTCTCCCAGGTCATCATCTCCGGGGAGGAGTGCTTGCCCACTGTCATACTAGAAATCTGGTTTTGAGAATCTGTAGTTTGTAAATGTTGGCAAGGGATTTTTTTTTTTTTTTAATACAATGCGGGCTCGTTCTGTGCAGGCCACCCGGACATGTGTGTGGGCCGACAGATTTTGCCATTTGACTACTCCAAACCTCTCAGGAAGCAGCTGTGAGATGACAGAGAAGTGACTGGTCCACGGTGACACCTCGATCCAGTGACAGGCTGTCTTCTAGCCCTCCCCAGTGCCTGTGACCCACATCATGCCTGCATTTCACAAGTCAGCCTGAATTGCACACACACCTCCCGGCCTGGCCCCATCCCTGGCTGATATTTTCACCAAATGTCACAGCAGTTTGCAGGAAGGCCCAGGGTCTGGCGTGAGCCAGTAAATTATGATCGCTTGCCAGAGAGCTGTAAACAGGATCCTGATTAATGAATTCCTTAATGGCTGGGCCCCGCGTGCAGACGTTGTCTGAGTGGCACCCCCGGCAGATCCACGAGAAGGAGTTGGCCCGGCGGTGGGAAGATTTGTGTCACGTCTTTGCCTCAGAAAGGGAGTTCTAAACCTGCTGGCCCTCAGCGCCTAAATCACCAACGCCCCCCCTCCACCACTCCTAATTGTGTGCCTGCCCCGTCTGAGTCCACGCCAGCTGACGTGTGCACAAGACCAGAGAAAGAGATGATGGATCCTAGGGTGAAAATAGAATTGGCTGGCCTCCGAGGTGATCTCAAGAAACTTGAAAATGCCCTTATCTGAATCCAAACAAAGAGCCGAGAAGCCTTCTGCCTGACGCAGCCTGCCTTGCATCTGGCGGGACCCCTGAGGTCTGAGCAGGAAGCCCTGGATCACATCCTCTCTGGGTTGGAGATTGAAAACTCAGGCAGAAAGAGCCAGACACAAACCTGTCCAGACTTCCCAAGGATGTGGGAAGAAGGGAAACGCAGGAGAGTCACTAAGGAGAGAATGGTCCTGCTGTGTGACCTCGGGTTAGTTTCTTGACCACTCTGGACCTTGTGTCCACCTCTGTGAAATGAAAGACCCAGAGCACATGATTCACTTTGTTCTCAGTGTCAGGGACAATGAGGCCAAACCTAAGGCCAGAGAGGGGTGACAAGTAATTGACATGGGCAGCTACTCTCCATCCCTCGCCTGGGGCCATCGGCACTGGTGATTCTGGCTTTCCTTGCCACTGAGCAGGGCCCAGCCTTAACAGGCTTTCTTGGTGCAGGACTCAAGGCAGCCGCTACCAATCAACCCTACCCAGGAAGTGTGAGAAAAGCAATTTGCCGTCCTTGGACTGGAATCTGTATCTTCTCTGCTTTAGTCTAAGAGCTGCAGCTTGTGTGATGGCAACAGCACTGGACTGGGAGTCAGGAGACCCAGATGAATGTCATGGCTCTGTCATCAGTTCCCTTGGGCAGGACACCAGGACTCCCAGAGTTTCCTCAAAGTCCTTTCCTGCTCCAAGTTCAAGGAAGAGCACAATCTTTTATATTAGGCACTGCACAAACCCTCCAGGGCATTTTCTCACACAGTTATCATAATACTTGACAAGAAGGGATTACCACTGTCCCATTTTATGGGGAAGGAAATGAAGATTCAGACAAATATTAAAAAAAAAAAAAAAAAAAATCTTTATAACTAGTAAGTGTCCAAATGGTAGAACCCAGGTATAGTCTGACAGATTAAATGTCCGTAAAGTCTTTGAGGCTCTTCCCATCAACAGATGGGGTCTTGAGACTTCCCTGGTGGTCCAGTGGTTAAGAACCCACCTGCCAATGCTGGGGACATGGGTTTGATCCTGATCTGGGAAGCTCCCTTATGCTGCGTGGCAACTAAGCCCAGGCACCACAACTACAGAGCCCACGCTCTACAGCTCGAGACCCACAAGAACTGAACCCCTACACAAGTGCCTAGAGCCTGCACTCCACAAAGGAGAAGTCACCATAATGAGAACCACACTCACTAAGAATAGCCCCTGCTCACTGCAGAAAGTGTGCCCCTGCACACTGCTCACTGCTCACTGTAGAAAGCCCGCACGCATCAGTGAAGACCCAGCACAGTCACAAATAAATAAATAAGTGATGGGATCTTGAATCTGGACTCGGTGTGACCAATAGAATGTGGCAGAAGGCAACTGATAAATTTTCAGGAATTTTGCTGATTGAGTATGTTATTAAACATATCCATTATTAAAATTAAATTTATTTATAAATATATAGGCAAAGAAATTAATTAAAATAAAGGTAATAAGTACTCAAAAAAAAAAAAAAAAAGAATGTGGCAAAAGAGATACTATACAAGTTCTGTAGCCTGGGCTTCAGAAGATCTTATGGCTTCTACTCTTGCCCTTTGGAATGCTGCTCAGAGACTGTTGAATTATTCTACTGGAGGATGAAGGACATGTGAAGGAGAACCAAGGCACTCCAGCAAACAGCCTGCATCAGACATGTGAAGAAGGCTGTGGTAAACCTTCTGGAACTGCAGATTCTTCAGCCGATGCTCCAGCAAAATGAAACTGAGTGTATAAGCCCAGAAGAACTGGGAGAAAAAAGCCACTTCATTTTTAGAGGTGCTTGTTATGCAGCAATAGCTGACTGATACACAATCTTACTCCAGAGCCACACTCTGAGTATTCTTGGTGTACCTCACAAGAGGCAATCCAGAGCAGTGGATAAGAGTGTGGTCTCTGGAGGCAGACAGCCTGGCTTCAAATCCCAGCTCTACCCTTTCCTAGCTTTGTGACCTCAGACAAGTCACTTCAGCTCTTTGTGCCTCAGTTTCTCCCTCTGTGAAATGGGGGTGATAGTAATAACATAATTTCCTTGTTTGATTCTATGACACTTGAGTTACTAGAAACACATGCACAGTGCCTAGAGTAGTGTCTGGCACAGAGGGTTTGCTTCTGTTCTCCCTAAAGAAAGGAAATTCCCAGGCTCATGGTCACTCACCCAGTCAGGGCTCCCGAGGACTGTGGCAGAAATCTGCCCATCTTCTGCCTCTCACATCCTCAGTCACTCAGAGGAAAGAGCTGAAACACAAGCCCCAGGAAGAACATCCAGGGGAAGGACCCCTCAGAATTGTAAAATGTGTATGCTTACATGGAGGCCCTGGAAATAGATGCCATTGGATCTACTTTTACCAGATGAAGAAACCAAGACCTAGAGAAAGAACTAGCCCTTATCCAGTCTCCCAATTCCTAGTCCAGGCCTGTCCCTCAAGCCCGCCTGGTCTTTCTGTCCTGGTGCTGATGCAGCAATGGCTGTCCTCCTTGGAGCCATTCCCCAGCCTCAACAGTGGGGCAGAGCAGACCCCAGGGTTCAGTTAGCCAGCCTTCTTTGGGATAAGGTGGGAGGGATGATGGTGGCAAGGCCAGCCCCTCTCTGAGGCCTCCTGCAACCAGAAACACACAGGAAGGAGGGTGGGCCAGATGCCAGCAATGGCAGAGTCCCAAGGCTCATCTTATAATGGAGCTCTTCCTCCATCTTCTAGTTTCTCTTTCCTTGGTCCTTTGTTCCTGTTTGGCCAGCATCCCCTCTCTTTCCATCTCCTCGAGGATAACCCTCCTTCTTTCCTTTCCCGGTAGGCTGAGCACCAGGCAGACAGGAAACAAACCTGAGATTTTCAAACAGGTGCCTGGTGCAATACAAAGTGAAGTGAAGCCCCTCAGTCGTGTCCGACTCTGTGACCCCATGGCCTATGCAGTCCACGGAGTTCTCCAGGCCAGAACACCAGAGTGGGCAACCACTCCCTTCTCCAGGGGATCTTCCCAACCCAGGGGTGGAACCCAGGTCTCCCGCATTGCAGGAGGATTCTTTACCAGCTGAGCCACAAGGGAAGCCCAAGAATACTGGAGTGGGTAGCCTATCCTTTCGGATCTTCCTGACCCAGGAATTGAACAGGGGTCTCCTGCATTGCAGGCGGATTCCTTACCAACTGAGCTACCCTGTGGTTCAGCTGGTAAAGAATCTGCCTGCAGTGTGGGAGACCAGGGTTCGATCCCTGGGTTAGGAAGATCCCCTGGAGAAGGGAATGGCTATCCACTCCAGTATTCTAGCCTGGAGAATTCCATGGACTTTAACATTTAATGATGTAAACATTCCCTTTTTGATTGACACAACAACCCCACAATGGATGTGTGGCTACTCCCCTGTCACAAATGAGGTAGCAAGGGCCCCAAGGGGCTAAGTGACTTGCCCAAGAAGACACCTTTGGTCTATGTCAGAAGTGGAATTTGAATCCAGACCCTCTGCCCTCCAAGTCACGCCATTTCCATTGCACCACCTGGGCTCCCTCAGGGGAGGCTGGCAGCCCAGCACAGAAACCCTGGGGTGGAAACACCAAGTGGAAACTGCATTAATGAAAGGAGAGAGTGAGCCAGGCCGGGCCCCCAGGGCTGGTTCCTCATCAGCCTGAGCCCCTGGAGGAGCTGGGGAAGAGATGTTCCCAGCCTTCTCAGCAGCTAATTACTGGCTTCACTTTTTCCTTTCCCTCCTTAGATGTTTCCGATGCCCTCATCAAGTGCTCCAGACTCAGCCTGCAGAGCAGGGCTGCGCCTCAGAGCTGGTGAGGGAGCAGGGGCTGCGGAGAACAGGCCTGCAGGGCCCACTCACGGCCCCCTCCAGGAGGGCAAGGGCTTCCCATGCGGCTGAATCCGTGCTCCTCAATACACATCTGTTGGACTAATAAATGGAGCACACCTAGGTGCTGGTTTCTGCGCTCTGATGTTCACGGCTGTAGCTCACAGCATCCCTGCAGCGCTCACACAGGCAGCAGCATCACTGTGTGCCCTGACTGTGCCGAATGCTCTCGGAGTGTGGTCTCACTTCCTGTTCTCATGACCCCCTGAGACAGCCCTCCGGAGTCCCCCACTCCCACCATGTTGTCCCAACCTCACACAGCAATGGGTGCCCCCTGGAGTTAAGTGACCTCTTCCCTGGTGGCTCAGTGGTAAAGAATCCACCTGTCAATGCAGGAGATGCAGGTTCGAACCCTGGATTGGGAAGACACCTCAGAGAAGGAACTGACAACCCACTCCATTATTCTTGCCTGGAGAATCCCATGGACAGAGGAGTCTGGTGGGCTACAGTCCATGGGGTCACAAAGAGTTGAACACGACTTAGCGACTAAATGATAACAACAACAACAACCCAGCTGATAGGTGGTTGTGCCAGGAGCCAAGCCCAGGTTCCTTTGGCCCCTGAGTTGATGCTCTTAAACATGATGCTCTAGGTCATGTAGAGAATACGAAGGTTCAGAGGTGGATGTGACATCTCACACGTGTCAGAGACAAGAGTTGGCTGCCTGGAGCTGCTTCTGTTTCTGAGTGTGGCTCTCACCTGGCCAGGACCCCACTAGTGCTGATGCCCCTTCAAATGCAACCCATTCAGGTAGCTGTTCCTTCCCACCTCCCGACCCACTCTCCCCAAAGCTTCCAACACACCAGCCTGGCCCATCTAGCTCTCCCTACTCCTGGCCACTCATTGCCCATCTGAGCCTTGTGGCATGCTGCTGAGAGTCCAGTTACATCTTGACCATTGAGCGCTGTCTGTGAAATGCAGGTGTCTCTGGTCAAGCCAGCAGCCGGAGCCTGCGCAGCAGACTCACTCTCTCACCCCCCTCTCCCTCACCTCCTCCCGCCCTCACCTTCTTCCCTCACCACGACACTCCCTTCCCCTCTTTCTCAGCTTTCCTCCTCCTCACCCAGAAAGGGAGAGGGCACAGCACAGTTCTAGAGGTTCAAGGCCCAATGTCAATTTCCACTCACCTGTGGCTGAGTGACCTTGGACAATTTACTTGTCTTCAAAACAAAGCTAACAAGCCAGGTAGGGCCTTGGGGCTGCAGGAGGAAGGGGCCAGCAAATATTTGGGGGTGCCCAGTCTGTGCTGGGCTTCCCTGGTGGCTCAGACAGTAAAGAATCTGCCTTCAGTGCAGAAGACCCAGGTTCAATCCCTGGGTCAGGAAGATCCCCTGGAGAAGGGAATGGCAACCCATTCTAGTATTCTCACCTAGAGAATCCCATGGACAGAGGAGCCTGGCAAGCTACAGCCCACAGGGTTACAAAGAGTCTGATATGACTAATCAACTAACACTTTTACTTTTTCAGTCTGTGCCTGGGACTCCTTGGGGGTTGCTCTGCCTTTTCCCGCCAACTTGAGCCTCCCAAATGAGCCTAAATAGAGGTAGGGGTAGAAAGGGTTTCACCTAGAAGTGGGGACTTGGACTGTGTCCATTTTTTAATGAGGAAAATAGATTTCAGAGAGATGAAGTCACTTACCTAAGTCCCAAGGCTGGTAAGCGTTTGGGTCTGAATTTGAACTAGCCCGTCCTAAAATGAAACCTGTGTTCACCCCCTCACTCAGCCTGTGTCTTCCCCGAGTACCTGTTGTGTGTCAGCACCTTAGAAAGACACTTTAAGGCACAGCCCTCCTCTCCCAGGTGACTGGGCAGGTGTCAAGGGCCAGGGGAGATGGAGGGTGGGAAGCACCGGTAAATGCTAATCTCTCCTCCCGCAGACCTGCCTCTGCTCAGCCAGACAGAGAGGCCTGGGTGGGCAGAGAGGCCAGAGAGGTTGCTGGCAGACCCCTCGTGTGACCACTCAGGAGTCTCCCCCTACAGTCCCCCCTGATACTCAGGTCTAAGGTTGGAATTCAATCAGCAGAAGACCCTTGGGCTTGGTCCAGATCCCACTGTGCCCTCAATGCCCAGGGGCTCACTGCTTTGAGAAGCACCCCTTCTCCCCCAAGGCCTCTCATCCTGCTGGTCCTGGTGTGCAGAAGCCCTGCATGGAGACTGAGCCATAAGCAGAACCCAGCCAGGGCACGGCCAGTGCCAGGAGGAAGCCCTGAGCCTGTGCCAACGCTGAGAGCAAGATGGGAGGTTATTTTTAGAGGCACCCTGATGGGGCAGCCGTCTGTCCCCGTGCACGATGACACGGAGATGCCCTCTGGAAAAGGACAGGAGTTTTGCCATCCAACACTCAGCTTCTCCTGGCCTCGTCAGAGCCTGGGCAAGCCCACCTCCTCCAGGGAGATTTCCCTGGTTCTTGCAATCTGCCAGTGGCCCTTCATTCTCGGTTTTGTAGACAGGAAAGCAGAAGAGGACACGATGTTACTCTTGCATGTTGAAAAGTCTCTGTGCCAGGTGCCTTCAGCACATCTGATTTCTCTCAGGCCTCCTGAGGGGTGGGCATTACTCATTGTTATACAGAGGAAAAATTGACGCTCAGAGAGGCTAAGTAACTTCCTTGGGGTCACACAGCTCGTGCCTGGCAAAGCTAGGATTTAAATCCAGGTCTACATGATTCCAAACCCTTTCCACTCCACGGTGGCTCTTAGAAACATACCCTCTTCCCAATTTCTGGATGATCCTCTGGCTACATGTCCTCCTTCATTCCTTTGTGTGACCTTCAGGACTGACCTTCCACTAAATGCTGGAGACTTCAGGATGAGTCAGCCCTGGCCTATGGCTCTCACTAGGGGATTTAAGCGTTTGTTACATATCTACTATATACCAGGAGCCAGGCTCTGTGAATCCCCTTGGGATTAATCATTGGGGCACTTAATCCACTCAGACCTCTGTGCTCTGAGCTTTACTTCTATTCTTCTATTCAGTCCTCACGGTGACCCTGGGTTGCAGTGCTAGTATCTCCATTTTGCAGATAAGGAAAATAAGGGCTGGAGAGATTAACTCTCATTTGCCCAGGGCTTTGAGATCACATGGTTTAGGGGCCCTATTACACACGCATTAGCTATTTAAACATTTCCTGCCTTTCCCGCCTGGGGCTGCCCTGATGGCTCAGTGGTAAAGAATCCACCTGCCAATGTAGGAGACAGAAGCGGGGAGGTTTCGGTCCCTGGATTGGGAAGACCACCTGGTGCAGGAAAGGGCAACCCACTCCAGTATTCTTACCTGGAGAATCCCATGGACAAAGGAGCCTGGAGGGCTACAGACCATGGGGTTGCAAAGAGTCAGACACGACTGAGGGTGCAGGCATGCTTTGCTCTTATCAAGTGACTCCTAATCACATGGAATGCTGAGGGCCTGAGGGACCTTAGAGACCTGCTCTGGTTCAAGCCCCTAATCCCTCATTTCTTACTGACCTTGAGGCAGGTTGGGTTTCCCTGGCAGCTCAGCTGGTAAAGAATCTACCTGCAATGCAGGAGACCTAGGTTCAATTCCTGGGCTGGGAAGATCCCTGGAGAAGGGATAGGCTACCCACTCCAGTATTCTGGCCTGGAGAATTCCATGGGCAGAGAGAGGAGCCTGGCAAGCTACAGTCCACGGGGTTGCAAAGAGGTGGACACGTCTGAGAGACTTTCACTTTCAATCTTTCAACTGAGGCAGGTAACAATTTAACCCCTGCCCCTTTTGCAGATGGGAAAGGCAAAGCCCAGAGAGGATGTGGAACTTCCTACATGTCGCACAGTGACAAAGACAGGACGGTGCCTACTTGCACCTACCCCCTGTCTGCCTTTGGCTTTAGACAGAGGCCCCCTCCCCGCCCCCTCCTCCCCCAAGTCTGAGTAGTCCAGGCCATAGTCACAAGGTGGGAGCATCCTCCTAGCTCTGTGCACTTGGTCTCACAGGAAACCAGAGACCCTGGGCAGTGTTCCAGCTCAGGAATAGGGGAAGAAACTCCAGCATCAGGAAGAGATATACGTTTTGGAATGCACAGAACTTAGACATTTCTTCAGGAAGCGAGGTCAATGGAAGGCCCTGCAGGGACTAGGATAGAGAATGTGGTGCAAACGAACAGGGACTGGCCTCCTGGAGACCAGGCCCTGATCCTCTGAATCCCTATAGGGTCTGGTGCCAGGGGCTGGGGTTCTTGACCGCTCTGGGCCTCCTTCCCATGACCAGGGGGATCCCTTGTGTTTCTTTGTTATTGTTCAGTCATTCAGTCATGTCCAACTCTTTCCAACCCCAAGGACCTCAGTACTCCAGATTTCCCTGTCCTTCACTAACTCCCAGAGTTTTCTCAAATTCATGGGCATTGAGTTGATAATGCCATCCAACCATTTCATCCTCTGTTGTTCCCTTCTCTTCCTGTCTTCGATCTTTCCCAGCATCAGGGTCTTTTCCAATGAGTTGGCTCTTTGCATCAGTTGGCCAAAGTATTTTGTCCTCACTCTGATCCCTGCCTCTAGGCTTCAGTGGCTTTCTCCTCTCTTGTAAGGATACTAGTCAGTGGATTTAGGGCCCACCCAATTAACCTCTTCATCTCAAAATCCTTTATAACATTTTCAAAGACCTTTTTTTTACCATATAAGGAAATCCCCAGTTTCTGGAAATTAGGCTGTAAATATCTCTTTGGGGGCAAGGGGCACCATCCAACCCACTCTAGCAGGATCTTGGCTCCATAGTCACTGGCTCTAGGCATCTAAGAGGCTTCTGGCAGCTCAGCCCAGCTGGATGTGGAGTCCTAAGTGAGGGGCAACCTGCTTCCTGCCTGCCTGCTTGGCCCACCCTGAGGCAGAAGGCTGAGGGCAGAGATACTCCCAGGAAGGAGGGAGGTTTTTCTGCAAAGGTGGCTCCAGCTCTGGGAGACAGTAGCTCCTGCAAGCCTGTCTTCCAGTTCAGAGACAAATGAGCAGGCTAATACAACTTGGAAACATCAAAGGAGCATTCCACCCAAAGATGGGAACAATAAAGAATAAAAATGGTAGAGACCTAGTAGATGTTGAAGAGATCAAAAAGAGATGGAAAAAATACATGGAAGAACTGTATAAAAAAGATCTTAATGAACCAGATTACTTCAATAGTGTGGTTAGTCCCCCAGAGCCAGACATTCTGGAGTCAAGTGGGCCTCAAGAAGCATTGCTGTTAATAAAGCTAGTGGATGAGATGAAATTCCAGCAGAACTATTCCCTAAATCCCTAAAGGATGATGCCATCAAGGTTTTGCATTCATTATATCAGCAAATCTGGAAGACCCAGCCATGACCACAGGATGGGAAAAGGTCAGTCCTCATCCCAATTCTCAAGAAGGGTAGTACCAAAGAATGAACTCTCAGACAATTGCGCTCATCTCCCATGCTAGTAAGGTCATGCTTAAAATCTTGCATGCTAGGCTTCAGCATTATGTGAATCAAAAACTTCCAGATGTCCAAGTTAGGTTTAGAAAAGGAAGAGGAACTAGAGATCAAATTGCCAACATCTGCTGGAATGTAGAGAAAGCAAGGAAATTTCAGAGAAGCATCTATTTCTGTTTCATCAACTATGCTGAAGCCTTTGCATGGATCATGACAAACTATGGAAAGCTCTTAGAGATATGGGAATACCAGACCATCTTACCTGTCTCCTGAGAAACCTGTATGCAGGTCAAGAAGCAACAGTTAGAGCCTTGTATGGAACAACTGACTAGTTCAAGATTGAGAAAGAAGTATGACAAGGCTGTTTATTGTCATCCTGTTTATTTAACTTATATACAGAGTTCATTATGCAAAATTCCAGACTGGATGAATTACAAGCTGGAATCAAGATTGCTGGGAGAAATATAGCAACCTCAGATATATGGATGATACCACTTTAATGGCAGAAAGTGAAGAGGAACTAAAGAGCCTCTTGATGAGGGTGAAAGAAGAGCTTGAAAAAGCCAGTTAAAAACTCATATTAAAAAAACTAAGATCATGGCATCCAATCCCACCACTTCATGTCAGAAGGAAGAGGAAAAGGTGAAAGTAGTTACAGATTTCCTCTTCTTGGGCTTCAAAATCACTGCAGACTGTGACTGCAGCCATGAAATCAGAAGACAAATGCTTCTTGGCAGGAAAGCAACGACAAACCCAAACAGTGTGCTGAAAAGCAGAGACATCACTCTACCAACAAAGGTCTGTATAGTCAAGACTATGGTCTTCCCAGTGGCTATGTATTGTTGTGAGAGCTGGACCATAAAGAAGGCAGAGTGCCAAGGAACTGATGCCTTCCAACTGTGGTCCTGGAGAAGACTCCTGAAAGTCCCTTGGACAGCAAGGAGATCAAACCAGTCAAGCTTAAGGGAGATCAACCCTGAATATTCACTGGAAGGACTGATGCTAAAGCTGAAGCTCCAGTATTTTGGTCATCTGATGCAAACAGATGACTCATTGGAAAAGTCCCTGGTGTTGGGAAAGACTGAGGACAGAAGGAAAAGAGGGAGTCAGAGGATGAAATGGCTGGACAGAATCACCAGTGCAAGGAACATGAACTTGGGCAAACTCCAGGAGATGGTGAGGAACAGGGAGGCCTGGTGTGCTGCAGACCATGGGGTTACAAAGAGTCGGACACGACTGGGCAACCGAACAACAATACAACTCCATTAGTTGGAATGGCCATGTCTGAAAGGAATTGAGGACAATCAAACCAATTCCTTCTGCACCTAAGGACAGAGAAAGAAGGGCAGAGTGAATCAGGATTCAGAAGCAGCATCAGGAGACACGGCAGAACCTCCCAGTGCAGCTCAAACACAGTCCAGGATCACCATCTTTCCTTTCTAGCCCGAGCACGGGCCCCAGAGTCCAGGTTTGGCAGATCTGCCCCACTTCGGGACATGTTATATCATCAGAGTTCTTGCCAAGCATGCCTTCAGATCTGGGGTCCTGGGAATACCTCAGTGAATACATAAGACCATTCTCACTCCAGATCATTGGAGGTGAGGCCTTGGCTAGTCAGCTAGTTTACTGCGTGCTTTGGCCTGGCTCTGAAAGGGACAGTGTGGGGAAAGACAGGCCTGGGACATTGTTTCAGTGGTCGGGGGCTATAGACTGAGTAGAAACTGTGAGACGTAGAGAGTGTGGCCTGGAGGGCGGAGATCAGGGGACAATGATGTGGGCAAGAAAGCATTCTGGGGGCTTAGGGACAACTGGAAGGAGGTTCATGTAGAGAGACTGGCTTCGGAAGATAAGGCTGGAATCATGTATCCTAGGGTCCTGGGAACCCCCCAGTCTTGGAACTTGGAAGTGACAATATTGGGCTGGATTCCAGGAAGATTAATTTAGGGGCCACTTGTAAGACAGATTTGGGGGCAAGAGAAAACAGGGCAAAGTAACTAGTTGGGAGGCTGTTGTGTGTACCCTAGAAGGGTAACGAGAGCTTGAACAAGAGTGGTGGTTCTGATGCTGGAAAGAAAAGGATGTAAGAGGGAGCGGTGGACGGGGGAAAGGACTCTTTGAAGATCCATCCTGGGCTGAACACTGGACCTACTAAGTCTCATTCTACATCTCGTCTCATCTTCTCAACTGCTGACACCATGGGACAACCGGCTTCCTAAGAAACATCATGTGGGTCGATAGGAAAGGAGAGATTGCAGGATGAACAAAAGGAACTCACAAGGTCATTTTCTCTGCAGTGATTCCAATAATTACAATGTCCTATAGCCAAACCTGCAGGCTGTGATTGCGAGCCAAAAGTAAGGAACAGCGTGTGTCCCGTGTGGGAGGTGCAACTGATAGCAAGTCCAGTAACAAGCATCATGTCCCCTAATGGAAGGGCTGTGCCGTTTCCACCTCAAGCTATTGGAATGTGCACGTGAAACTGTGTCTGTGTTCATCGTCCCCATTTTACAGACTCCCCAACTCCCAGGAAGAGGAGCGGCTAGGATGACTCAATGACTGATACCTGCTGACAGCCCCAGAGAAGGGCAGGCGCCCGTGGGGCTCCAGCCGGGATGTCAGCCAGCTCCTGGAGGCCCGAGCCTCGTGAACGGGCAGCCAAGAGAAGGCAATCCCTCTCCCGCTCAGCCAGGCTGTCCCTCCCACCCCAAGGAAGCGCTGATTGAGCATGGCACTTTCAGAGCAGTGAAGGATGAAAATGGGGAAGGAGGAGAAGGAGCAGGCAGGGAAGGAGGGAGCGTCGTGCCCAGGGGGAAGACAGCACCCTATTTAGGCCAGACGGAGGGCAGCTCTGCCCAGCTATCGTTGCACTGCCTTTTAGCACTTTAATCAAATGCCTTACAGATGGGTTCACCCGGATGTCAAAAATCCAATCGGATACATTTATTGGCCTGACAACCAATTTTCTGCGATGTATCATCAGGGACTGATGGTCCATTCGCACAGCAGGGGAGTTGGCGATAATGGAGCCAAGAGAGCCATGCTGTGCTCTCAATATTGTCTCAGGCTGTCATGGGGAAGGAAAGGAGCCTGGGCCCACAGAGGCAGATGGACAGATGGACAGACAAGGCGTGCCTGGAGCCTTGGATTCTACACAGCGAGGGATGTGCCAGATGCAGGAGAGCGATCAGGGCATCTCAGGCAGACCATTCAGAAACCACACTGCCTGAGGCACTGCCCCTGCCTAACGTGGGGTCCTTGGGGCCTCACCAGCCACTTCGAAAGAATGGGAGAGCATGAATCTGGCAGGGCTGATGCGAGGCCCACAAGGACTCGTTATCCTCCACGTGCAGAAAGGGAGCCAATTAAGACATGGCTCTAGGCCTTGGGGAGCCCCCAAAGAGTGGGGGAGGCCAAGTGAAAAGGTCAGAGGGACCACAGACGCCCTCCCCTCTCATGCCTGCCCTAGAGTCTCCAGGAGCGCCCCTTTGCCCGTGAGTTGCCAAAGTGAGGACAAGGCCTCTGGCTCCCACTCCCTTACAGCTCCACTTATATCTCCTCATGCCTTTTCTTTCTTGTTGATCTTCTATGTAAGATCACCTTTGAGCAAAAGGCTGCATTCCTTTAAAAAGAAAACTGAAAAGCACTGGTTTAGTCCAATCCTCTCATTCTACTAGCGGGGAAACTGAAGCCCAGAGTGGTGAAGGGACTCCTAGGCAGGCTCCTTGGAGGAGGTGACATGTGCCCTTGGAGGATGCGCAGAATTTCCCGTGCGGACAGGCAACAGGAGCGGGAAGGAATCTTGATGCTGCCCTGGGCTAGTTCCCGCCTCTGGGCCTCTGCTCAGGACCTTGTGACCTTTTGTCCTGCGCCCCACTTGCTCACGTTTCTCCTCCTCTAATAAGCAGCCATGCCACTTCCTCCAAGAAGCCTCCTCATCCAGAATGAATGGTCCCAGCACCCTCGTTTCTCGTGACAAATTATTTACGGGACATTTTAGCCCTTCCACAATTCTACCTGCCCTGTGGCCAAGGTCAATGGTGCTATCGCTATTCAGCCAAAGATCATGAAGAACACACCTGTATTTGAACAAAAGTGGATGTGTTACCTGTTGCAACAGGCTGAACTGTGGGGTATGGTGGGTTATCAACGAGAGGGTATAAGAAATGAGTTCTACAACTGGGGCTGATGATGTACAATTTGAAGGAATTCGAGGAAGCAGAGTCCTGTTCTGGTTTGAATGCCGTCAGGAAGTGAGCAGGGGGGCAGGCAGTAATTCTATGCCTGAGTAACTTAATGAATCTTATCTTGGAGGGAAGAAGAGAGCACAGCAAAGGCTGTAATTGCTTAAAAAGCAGTAGTCCTTGATATTAGCCAGAGTAGGGGAATGCTTAGTGATTTTTGTGGTTTGGAAAATGTTCTTGTTTTTGTCTGTGTTCAGACACGATTATGGAGTGGTCTTGTTTTTGTCTTGCTCATGGCCTTGTCTGATGTTTATATTCTGGGAAATTGTTTATGTTCTGCAGGGGAGAAGGGCAGTCCGGCTGGGGTGCCAGGCTAGCTCCGGCTCTCAGGGGCTATCTGCCTCCTCCAGGGAAGGGCCCGTCTCTTGTCCTTTCCTTTCCTGCCTCTCCAGCACCGAGCCCAGTGCCTGGCGCCCAGGAATTGTGTCCTGATCCTATGAGAGGTTAGGCGCACTGCAGGGCAGGTTTGAGGACTTAGCGTGGCTGAAACCAAGGACAGAGCGGGGAGCATACAGCCGGAGATCAGGAGCAGGCTTCGAATGCCAACTAATCAAATGAGATAACTGAGGTGGCTGCTTTCTGGAAGGTATAAAGTACAGGCGGATGGTGAAGGATTAGTCTTATCTCCTGCTCCTTCCTCCCTGGACATTGGCCTGGAGACTTGCAAGCTGTTCGGCAACCTCGCCAGCCTCCAGCGACAGGAAGGGAGGGAATCACAGCTCAGCAGAAGCCGAAGCAGCCCATCCCGATGGGCGGGCTAGCCGAGAAGGGCTATTTATCCCGAGGATGGCCCTGACCTTTCCCTGCGCAACAGGGACAGACGCACAGAGCCCGGCTGCATCCTTCTCCTTTAAAACAAGAAATGGAAGCATTACTCACCACCCCGGCCATTTATCATGGTCTGGGGACATTAATTTGACAGTGTGTCATTTTCCATTTGGTTTGGGCCTGGTGGAGGCTGCCCTCGAAACACCTTCAATTAAATGCAGCTAATAACACAGAGCTATTTTGAGCGAGCAGAGCCCTCTACCTACCCCCAGAGCTCTGATGTGAGGAGGGGAGGGGGTGCTGCGGGGAGGCTGCGGTTCACGGTGATCTCAGCAAAGTGATATTGCCCACAAATCTGGGTCCTGCACCATTGCAGGCGAGAGAAGGGCAGACAGGACAGGGAGGATGGGGAGAAGGACTGCCTCCACCCCGGATGAGAAGATTCCAGCAACCGGCTATGTTGTAGCCCTTTCCTCAGGACATGGGAAGCCATGGCTCTCACCCGACATAGAGAAAGCAAAGGTTTTGGAGTCCGGAAGACTTGGAGGTGGATCTTGGCTATTCTTTCTGCTGTGTGACTTTAGGCAAATCCTATAACCCCTCTGAGCCTGTTTTCTTATTTGTAAATGGAAACGAGAGTTCCTCTTTTGTGGAATGAATGATATTTCATGTTATTTTATTAATTCAAACAAACATTATATGCATGAAGCTTATCAACTCATTGAAGATAATTCGTAATAGCCTCTTTATTTTCCTAGTTTCAATTTTAGGGAAAGACCATTAAGTGCCCAACACTCAGGACTTCTTCAGTAAGACTCGGAAAGTGGCAAAAGCGGATGATCTCCAGTTAAAAATCTCTGGGCTTCAGTGTCACCTTAGCCACGAACTGGCCATGCAATTTATTAACCTCCCTGTGCCTCAGTTTCTCACGTGGAGGGAGATAGTCATGGCAACCCTCCCTAGGACTGCTGAGAGGATTAAATGATATGATGTATGTGCTGCTGCTGCTAAGTCGCTTCATCATGTCCAACTGTGTGCGACTCCACAGACAGCAGCCCACCAGGCTCCCAGTACCTAGTAAATGGTACATGTTAACCCACGTTAGCTCACTTCTTCCTTGCCTAGGCCTTGAGCCTAGAAAAAAAGCACTAGTCTCGATGGTTATTACACTTCAGATGTGTGCCAAGCGTTGCGTATGAATAATCTCATTTTCATCCTCAAAATGTTATAAGTTAGATACTATTAGCAGATTGAGCCAGATGTAATTTGTTGGTTTCATAGTTCAAAGTGGTTGAAGATCAGTAATTTTGTATGTTCAGCCTAACATCTTCCATTCTGTTGATGAAGCAGTCAGGCTCAGGATGCTGATGTGATCAGATCAGGCACATGGACCAGTGGTGGAGATGAGATAGGCTCCTGGCAGATGACACCAGAGCTGGTCAGCTTAGCCCGGCCTTGGGAATAAAGGACAACAGCCACTTGTCTTGCTTTGATAGCAGGATCCCTAATTCAAGCCTAGTGGCTGTAGAAACACTTGGTCAGACCCAGTTAAAAGTCTGGAAAGACTCAGTATAAGGGTCAAAGCAAGGCTTTGTATGTAGGGAGGGCCCAGTGGGGGCATTCAGGACTCTGCACAGCAGGTTCTGAGGGTTGGTAGGCTCCTTGGGGACCCCAGGACTCAAACTTCACACTCTGATGTTTATCCAGCCCCTCAGATGGCTACCCTCCCCGCTGGAAGGCCCCAGACAGCCAAGAGCCACAATTCACCCCACGTCCAGCCACTCACAGCTCCTGCAAAGAGTGATATTGATTTGGCTGCTACTGCCATGGTTCCTCCAGAGCTGCACTGAAGGGAAGCCCATGGACCACCTTGTGCAACCACGGAGATCCTATTTGTCAGACAAGACACTGACAATCCCAGCCATGATTTAGACATGCCCAATTCAGAGGAGGGCTTCCCTGGTGGCTCGGAGGTTAAAGCATCTGCCTGGAATGCAGGAGACCCAGGTTTCGATCCCTGGATCGGGAAGATCCCCTGGAGAAGGAAATGGCAACCCACTCCAGTACTCTTGCCTGGAGAATCCCATAGAAGGAGGAACCTGATAGGCTACAGTCCATAGGGTTGCAAAAAGTCGGACACGACTGAGCAACTTCACTAATTCAGAGGAAACAGCTTAGTCTGCATAGCCCTAAGCTCTTTTCCCAGCTTTGATACTGGCTTGTTCTGTGCTCATGAACCAGCCCCTTTCCCTCTCTGGGCTCTGTCTCCTCTGTAAAACGGGACCCTGAATTAAGGACCTTGCCAGTTTCTCCATCACCGAAGGTCCACAGGTCTGTATAAGCAGATTTCAGAAGGTGACTCAACTGGTTCACTCAAACACCTTTGCTCCAGAAGAAATAAGGTGAAGTAGTGAGATTCTCAATTTACAGTTACTAATCATCCTGGCTGATTTCAATTCATGCTATTTTTTAAATAGCTTTTGAAACACGTATTTTTTCTTTTCCTGTACTTTCCCTCCCTTCCTCAGAAGAAAGACTAAGGAAAAAAATAAAGGAATCTACATTCTTTTCTTCCCTCACCAGCACTGTTTTGGTTTTTTTTAGTTGGTTGAAACAAGCAAGTGGACATTTCCTAGCAAGAATGAATGCCTTTGTCAGCTTACACAGATTCACTGGAACTTGGTGTTGGGGAAACCTGTGGAGACCTGAGCTTCAGTATAATGCTCACAGCCGTAGAAGACTAGCCGGGCAGTTACAGCAGCCTGCCTCCCTCTCCTGACCGCAGGCAAACCAGGGACAAACCAAGAGCCAAGAGAACAGAATTGGAAAGTTTGACAAAATTAATCTGGATTTTTTAAGATATGTATCTTTTAGAATATATCCTAAAGAAATAATCCCAAGTATAGAAAGAACCATAGGCATATTCATGATGTGAAAACGCAAATTCAGGACTTTCCTGGTGATCCAGCGGGTAAGACTCTGCACTCAATGCAGGGGCCCAGGGTTTGATCCCTTGTCAAAGAACTAGATTCCACATGCCACAACTAAGACCCGTTGCAGACAGATAAATAAATAAATATTAGAAAGAAAGAAAAAGTAAAGCAAATTAAACACCCAGCAGTAAGGGGTGAGTGAAGTAAACCATCTCACATCTTCTTGATGGGATACAACATACTATACAGCAATTACAAAACAAGTCCATAACACTTAGGGTAACATGGAAAAGTAAGTATGTTCTAACTATGGGGGGGGGTGGAATCAAGATTTAAATCTGATTGAACATGTGGATTAAATGCACTTGGTCTTCTCTCACATTCAGCATCTCACTAAACTGACATAGAGGGGGAGGCGTATAAAATCCTAAGCCCAAAGCGGTCTGTGACATCAGGAGATATGAGATTTCAGCAAATGTCCAGCTCTGGAAAGTCATTCTGGGTGGTAATGACTCTGCAGAGTGGAGAAAGCTAAGACAGAAAGCACTTGCAGAAGGAGACCAACGAGCAGCAGATGGATTTGTCCTGAATTCCTGAGAGGCTCAGCGCTTGCCAGTCCAAGTCTGTGAAAGGCCACAGTGGTTCTGGAGCCATTGTGCTCCCAGACCCCTCTCCACGCTCCACGGTACCCTCCTGGTATCAGACCTCAGCCAGAACTTGAGAAAGGAAAGGCAATGGAAACACATGTCTGCAGAAAGAAGAGAGGGACACCATTTCTGACACTATTCAATATGTAGCCTGATTATAATTCAGGTGTGACGATGAATACATACCCTTCAGACATGCAAAAACTAACCTCCTTTGCACCTTTTCTTAGGAAGTTACTAAGCATGTGCTTCAGCCAAACAGGAGAATAAACCAATAAATAGTAACACATGGGATATAGGAAAGAGGGGATCTCACCCAAGAAACTGGTACAATTTCCAATAACTACCAAGCACAGGGCCCAGAACCCCCAGAGAGGTCCAGACAGCAGCCAGTCGAAATGAGGGGTAAGAGAGGGAGGAGCATGGAGATTAAATCGTTTCAATTTTTTATTTTATTTTTTTAAATAATTTTATTTATTTTGGCTGTGCCAGGTCTTCATTGCTGCTTGGGCTTTTCCCTAGTTGCAAGGAGCAGGGGGTTACTCTCTAGTTTCAGTGGTCAGGCTTCTCATTGCAGCGTCTCTTGTGCAACACAAGCTCTGGGGTGAGCAGGCTCAGTATTCATGGTCCCTGGGCTCTAGCACTGGCTCAACAGCTGTACCACAAGGAGTTCACTGCTCCAAGGCATGTGGGATCTTCCTGGACCAGGGATTGAACACATGTCTCCTGTATCAGCAGGTGGATTCTTTATCACAGAGCCACCAGGGAAGCCCCATTTCAAATTTTTAGGAAGCAATAGTGATAGACATTTGCTAGCTCTCTTGAAGCACAGAGAACTGAGCCAATGAAAAAACAAAGGCATTAATACCAAGAAAAAAAAAAAAACGTTATACAAAAAGGGAAATATGATCATAATGCCTGACTTGAGTCATGGCAAACAGTATTTTGACAGCCATGATAATGTAAGCACAGACCCAAACTGATATAACACAGTATGGTAAAGAGAGAAGAAGAAAAGGTGGCGGGAAGGTAGGGCTTGTAGAGTAGCTCAATTATCAACTGCCAGAACAAGAAATCAATAGATAAGGGGAAGAAAATGGCAATATAACAAATTATTTAGAAGTATATGGAAATTAATAATAGAAGCATTTCCTCATGGGAGTGGGGGAGGGGTGAGGAACACTTGGGGAAACAGATACTTTTCACATTTGGCCTTTAGTTACTTGGATTTTTAGAGCTATGTCCATATATTACTTTGGGAAAAGTAAAATTAATTTTTCAAAACTGTATCCCCAGGTAGATCACAACTGTCAGTTCTTGAAGCCAAGCTAACCCAGTCCCATATCATGCCCTCTACAAGACCGTGGGTGCTTTCTGGTCATTCCCAAGACTCTGGCTACCTGCTTGTTCCCAACCTGATTCTCCCACTTTCGATCCCTCACCCCATACCCCCAGCTCCATATAGGATGGCTATTTGCTGGTTTTTTCTTTTTCTTTTTTTTGACTATAGGTGGATTTAGAGATGCTCTCGGAGAAGGCAATGGCACCCCACTCCAGTACTCTTGCCTGGAAAATCCCATGGATGGAGGAGCCTGGAAGGCTACAGTCCATGGGGTCGCTGAGGGTCGGACACGACTGAGCAACTTCCCTTTCACTTTTCACTTTCCTGCATTGGAGAAGGAAATGGTAACCCTCTCCAGTGTTCTTGCCTGGAGAATCCCAGGGACGGGGGAGTCTGGTGGGCTGCCGTCTATGGGGTCGCACAGAGTTGGACACAACTGAAATGACTTAGCAGAGATGCTCTTGGTTTGCTGGATTCAGTGCTTCTATTAAGGTTTTTCCTTCCATTTCTTCCCTTGGCTCCCATTGCCTGGGGTGAAGACCCCAGCATCGCATCTACATCCCTCGAGCCTGCCCACTAGCCCCAGCTGATTGGAGCAAGGGTGACCCCATGACCCGAGCAGAGCCAATCCCATTCTCCCTGGGAAATTTATAATTGAGACGGAGAGTCAGACAGCTGGATGCTCTCCTGAGTAGCAGATGTAAATATAAATGTAGGCGCTGTGGGCTGGAAAGCTTCCAACTCCATGGGCATGAAGGGGAGACAGTCAGTCTGGAGTGGGAAAGACATGCAGGAGGAAGCCAACTCAAGAGAGCATGTATTCTCAAGTAGAAAGACAAGCCAAGAGAGAAGCCAGGTCCTCGAAAGGTCTTCCCTAAGGTCTTAAATTCTTCCTGCTCCTTGGTTTCCTTAGGAGAAAGCTTTCTTTGCTGATAAAGCTAGTTTGAGTTGGTTTCTGTCACTTAAAACCAAAAGCATGTTAAGTAAAACCAGCCTATTTTCCTAAATTCTACATGGGGGTGGGGTTAGTGAAAAGAAGAAATTTGATTTTTTTGACACTCCAGCACCTATTCCCCTCCCTCAGCAGCCCCCAGTTTCCTTTCGGGGGCATTCCCAGCCTCCCTCCCAGCTCACAGAGCACAGCCTCAGTTTACAGGAAACACAGGAGAACTGTGTTTCTCTGGGGTTGGTGGGGAACAGAACTCCAGAGGCTCTTTGGCTGGAACCCCTCCCACCGCCCTGGTTCAGCCTGAGGATGGACACTTGACCAGTGAGACTCTCTCCTGGGACTCTGAATCCCCAGCAGAGGCAAGGAATGGGGCCAGGTTGGCATGCCTTCATTCAGCCCACGCAAGCAGAAACTGGATACCAGGTGTGGACCCCATCAGGCTCCATCGGGTTCCCTCATCTTTGAGGATGGCTGGGGATGGCACCTTCAGTTTCAACAATGGGACTCTGGTTTGGGCAGACCACAAAGGCTTTGGAAGCAGAGGAAGAGAATGAGTGGCAGGCTGACTCCCAGGCTGAACTCTGCCAGGGGCTGGCATTGGAGGTTTGCCATGTACTGTGTGACCATGATCCCATTCTCACTGCCAGGCTGGGGTGGCCTGCAAAGCACGGAGTATACAGCAAGGGAGTTGGTTAGAAGATTATACAGTGAAAAAAGTCTAGTGAGAAATGTCTTTGTTTTTCTCCTTTTTCTTCTAAGAATTCTCCCAGCCCCTGTGTCTCTATTTCTGCTTTACAAATAAGTTCACTGTACCATTTTTCTAGATTCCACATATAAGCATTAATATATGATGTTTCTCTCTTTCTGGCTTACTGCACTCTCTATGACACTCTCCACACACATCTCTATATGTGACCTGAGTTTGTTCCTTTTTGTGGCTAAGTAATATTCCTTTGTACATATGTTCCAGGAAACTTCTCATTTTAGAAGCAGACCGATCTAGGGTTGACTCCTATTTCCTAGCTGAGTTTTGCCAAGTCACTTAACATCTGTGAACTTCAGCTTCCTTATCTAGAAATTGGGGAGAACAAAGCAACTCCGTCATAAGATTGTTAAAAGCAAAGTGCTCAGGAAGACATCTGTGCACACTATATGCCATGGCCTTCTGTTACATAAATGATATCTGCCTTGTGGCATCACTGTGAGATGATGTGAGCCAAGGGGCTTTTCTTGAAACTTTTGCTGAGAATCTACAAATGTGCAGCACAGGCCCTGAGCCAAGGGCCCACTGGGCCCAGCACCCTCCCTGGCTCTCCTGTAGCCCCATGCTCACCACTGTCCACTACAGTGGCTTCTGGTTTTGTTTCCTCTCTGCTCTCTCAGGGCCTGGACTGGCTTCACGGGCTTCACTCAGGAAGGCCTGTGCTTGGGGTAACACTCTGCAGTCGCCATCTTGATGTTCTGGAACACAGGCTCCATGTCTGGCATAGCAGATCCTGCCTAGCACGGTGCCTACATGAAGCGAGCCCTCCATCAATGTGTGTCAAAATGAGGTGAACCAAAAAAAATCTTGCTCTGCCTTCTAAGTGCTTCCCGCCTCACTGGGACGACAGCCTGCAGGGCACTAAAGCCCCATGCGGCACCTGGGGTGGCTTTGACGAGCCCAGCTGGGAGTCCAGCAAACCTGGACTCAGGCCCTGAGTGTGATGCTGGACAAATGACTTCACCTCCGGGAACCTCAGTTTCTTTGCCTGTAAATTGGCACTAAGACACCCAACTCAGTCAGCTCTGGAAGGCCAGCCCTGAGGTGGACGAATGGGAGGTGTCGCCCTGCCGAGTTATGTTTGGAAGGTGGGCTTGGGCAACGCGATGGCAGCTCCTGCCTCTGGGGTTCAAGAAAGGCCCCATTGTCCAGGATCTCTGGGCTCTTCCCATCTGGTCCTGGTGTTCCTCCATCGCCCTTATCAGGGGTACGTGCCTGAGGACTCTGACGTGGGGCCCTGCACACTGAAACAGGGGTCTTCCTCAGCAGGGAAACAACCTTTCTCGTTGGCCGCAGGGCTTAACCGACATAGGAAGGCCACAGTACACCACACACCTGGCCTGCGAGGACAACGGGACAGCATCAGCAAACCCAGGGTTCCAGGAAGTCCCCTCGGGCGACACCCAGCCCACTCCTCCCCGCTTGTGTCCCGGGACCTCTCCCAGCCTCCAAGGCCAGCCCTCTCTTATTCCCCATCTACTTCACAGCTCTTCCTCCATCCCGGAGCCGGGTCCTCCCAGTGTGACTCCGGGGCCATGTGGTACTGGGCCGTGGGAGTGGGGGTGATGGCACAGCACCCACAGCTGCCAATCTGAGTTAAGCCTTGCAGAAAGCAAGGGGTGCCCAAGTGATTTCCAACATTTCCAAACCTCTATTGGGAATCCCACGAAGACCTAAGCTTGACAGCAGGGCTTACTGAACTCTAAGGACTAAACCTTGGCTGAGACCACCTCATTCCTCAGACAACCAAGGATTTGAGACCTGGTCAGATTTTTCTGAGCAGGGGTTTAGAGAGATTTCTGATTGGAAGAAAAAAATTAAAAAGTGGAAAAATGAATCCATTTGGCTGACACAATCTTTCACATCATGTTAAAAATAACAAAATAGTTAAAAATAAGAAAAGGAGCTTTTTGCAATAAACAGCTTACAGTAGGTGAGTCTGAACAACTTGGCTAAGAAATTGGGATTCAGCCATACTTCTTCCACCTCCCTTCCCACCCCCACCATCATCACCTCCCTTCTTCTCTTCTTAGCGCCTTTCCCCCCCCTGAATCCTGTCCTGGGCTGACCTCCCTTTCCTACCTAGGACGGACCTTCCTAGGCCAGATTGCCCCTGCGGGAAAAGAGAAACATTATGTGAGCTTGGCCTCTAAGTTACCCAGGTTTCACAGGGCTGACCCCTTCCCACCTCGCAGCCTACCCCCACTGTGATTCTTCCCCAAGGGTCGCCCCGAGGACAAGCAGCTTGCTAACTTAGGGGAGAGCTGGGAACTCGCAGCCCGAGTATCAGTGAAATTTATGAGTCATGGATATCACAGGACCCTGTTTTCATCCGACTTCATTCACCACTTCCTTTCTTCGTATTAATTTCTCCCAACAGCCCACTTATCTTTCCTCTTGGAGCCTTGCCCACCATTACGTTCTCTGATACGGTGGTATCTCTAACAGGCTACAGCACTCAACGCGGTGATGGGCTTTGGAGCTGGCTCACTCAAGCACTCACAAGTTACTCTCTGTGGCTAATCAAATATCCAAACAACCTCCCCCAGCGACGTGGAGGAGCTTGGTGACAGCAAGACACAGCCACAGAGCCATCGGAACAGGCCACACTTGTCTGGTGGCAGGCAGTGAGGCCGTTTCTACTGTGTCACATACCTAGTGGCTTTCCCCGAGAAGAAATTGCTCTCTGGTTATTGGAATTGAAATCCTTTTTTTTCTTCTTTCCTTTTGAGATGTTCCACACCAGTGGTCAGTAGGGTGGTGGTAACATTTGTTTTGATGGCACAATGAATCACAGTAGCATCAGCAGGGGTTAAAGGGAAAAGACTGTATCTAGGAAACAGGTCTCACTTCTGCCCTGAGGACTCTGGACAAGTCACAGCCGCTCTGAACTTCCGTTTCCTCTTCTGGAATATAAGAGAATTGGGTTAAGTGGTCCTTATGGTTCCCAAACCAGAAGGTGACTCAACATTATGTCACACCTTACAGCTTAAACAACACTTCCCTGCTTGTTACTTCATTTGATGTTCACAAGAATCCCATGCATGAGCCGGGAGAGGGACTATTAGCTCTAGTTTATAGCAGGGAAATGACTTGCCCCCAGTTATGCATCCTGCATGGGACAGACTTGAGCCTCCTTCATGTCTGGTCTCCTGGTCCAGGCTTGTCCCACCTCCTGATGCAGACAGAGCAGACTCTCTGATGCCAGCCACCCACTCCCTTCATCACCACACAGGAGCTTCCATTCAAGCCAGAACTCAGGGGTCATCCCATCCACTTCATTTTCTGTTGGAAAAACTGAGGGGGGAAGTGAAAGGACCTTCCCAAGAGCACACTGTAAAGTGCCCCTGTCTCCTGGCACCTCACCCAGGGCCAGCCCACCCCACTCTTCTTCTCATGGGTACCTGGGAAGTGAGAACCCCTGCATCTCAGCCTGTGCTAAGGACGGGTCTGTCAAAAGGTGACACTCGTAACACATATGGGACATACCATTGTGTCATCACTACCCATACCACCTGCATGGGGCCTGGAGACATTGTCACTAGGGTCCTCTTGGGGGCTGATGTGTTAAGAGAGCTCACAACAGGCTGGTCAGTGCTCTGTCACCCTCAACATCTCCCTGGCCATCCAGGACGGCAGCAGCCCAGCTCATCCTCTGGGCTCCTCCAAGTCCTCCGATTTCTACCGATGCCCAGCCCCACGGAATTCATCCACTTCCAGACCCCCGAAGGAAGCGGTTCATTCCATCTCTCCCCCGACACCCACCCTGCTGGCCAGACGGGCACAGGCCTGCAGTGCCCACCTCTACCTATCAGCCTGGCAATGCCAGCTCTTCTCAGCCCCAATCCCAATTCCACACATGGCCCTGCAGAGGCGAGCTCCTCCCTCTCCACTCCCACGACATGAAATAAACCTTGGGGAGAGCCCCTCATGCTCTCACATGGCCTTGCCCTGTCCACAGAGCTGTCCTTTAAACTGGCAGCTCTGTGAGGCTGTATTTCACTCCTCTCAGTATTTTCAGTGCCTGGACCATGGTGGGGCTCAGCGACCTTGGAGGGAGGGCAGGCAAACTTTACACACTGCTTGGAGCACAGGTCTGGGAGCCAGACCCACCCTCACTGCAATCAACGACACAATTCATCAACGTGGGAGCTTCTCCAAGCCTCAGTTTTCTGATCTACAGAATGGGAACAATGACCTCATCAGGATTAGGGGGGCTAAACCATGGAACCCACTCCAGTGTTCTTGCCTGGAGAATCCCAGGGATGGGAAGCCTGGTGGGCTACCGTCTATGGGTCGCACAGAGTCGGACACGACTGAAGCGACTTAGCAGCAGCAGCAGCAGCAGCAGCAAACCATGGAAAGTGCATCACAGTAACTGGGAACTATTATTATTATTATTAGGGAATTCCCTGGGAGGTTATTCCCTGAGCTCACAAGAAAGCCCCAGGGTCTCCACACTCCTTGCAGGAAGTGCTCAGGAGAGCTGGCAGCCCCCCTCCCCTCCCTTCTCCTCCAGCCCCAGTCGGAAAACCCCTTTGTCAGGTGGCCCCAGACATAGCCAGGCTGTTTTCCTTTCCCTTGTTGACTCGGGGAAGACCTGGCCGCTGAGCTTTGGGCTGGGCCTCCCACTCTTTAAGTGCAAACACTGAGCTGTGTGTTTTGGGCCCCTCTGAAGGGCTGTTTCTGGTGAAATACCAGGTCTTGAAATACTTCACTGCTTGTTTGCCTTCGGAAGTCTGTCCATGCTCGGGTCCCCCAAGGCCTGTTTTAGAGAGGCTGGAGGGGCTGTGTGGTCCCAGATTTGGGCAGCACAGTGCAGGAGGGCAGCGGGCCCCAGGTCCCAGGGTGGAATGGGGAGCCCCACCCTCCTGGGGGGTCCTCGTGCTGCGTGGGGAGAGCAGGCAAAGACACTCAGAGACCAAAGCGTAAATGCAAGGACAGAATAAGGCTAAGGTTCAGAGCAAGACTTGGAGTGAAAAGTGAGCCTCCTGCAGCCCCATCTGCAGAAATACCACTGGTCCGCACCCCCACCCCACCCATCTAGCTTCCTCCAGCCCCTCCCCCCTTCCATCCCCCTGTCCCCACCTCTTCACCCACACAAATATATAATATATATTATATAATATATAATATATATTCTAGGCTGGCCAAGAGCTAGTTTGAGAGGAATGGATGTTTATTTGAGCTGCAAGGCTCTAAGAAGTAGCCATTTTGTCCAGCAGCAGAGGTAGAAGGGGCCAGTGAGAGAGGCAAGGCTGACTTGCTGTGAACGGCATGGGTGGACCTGGTCCTCTAGGGGGACAGACGAACTACCATATCCTGGGTGGTCACTTGGGCCGAGTGTTTTTACACGCCTTGTTTACTTTAAACTGGGTGAGAGGTGGTGTCATCCCCGTGCCACAGACAAGGAGACTGATGCTCCAACAGATTGGGATCCTTGTCTAAGGACCAGGACCCTGGAAGGGGCTCCGAGGACAGGGCCCTGTGGCCTCCCTTACAGGCAGTGGCTCTGGGAAGTGCAGGCTGAAAGGAAGTGGGGGAAAGGCTCACAGAAAAGGGAATGTGGAGGAAGCCGGCCCAAGAAAATCAAGGCAAGATGTTTGGGACGAATTCAGAGGCTGTGAGAAGCCCAGTTTGGCAGGAGAGAAAGGAGACTGGGGAGGCGAGGACAGAACAGAGGCAGGAGTTGACCGAAGAAGGGCCTCCACCTCTCCTGCCAGGGTTCCCTGTCTGAGAAGTAGCTGCTGCTGCTGCTGCTGCCGCTGCTGCTGCTGCTAAGTCGCTTCAGTCGTGTCCGACTCTGTGTGACCCCAGAGACGGCAGCCCACCAGGCTCCCCTGTCCCTGGGATTCTCCAGGCAAGAACACTGGAGTGGGTTGCCATTTTCTTCTCCAATGCATGAAAGTGAAAAGTCAAAGTGAAGTCGCTCAGTCGTATTCAACTCCTAGCGACCCCATGGACTACAGCCTACCAGGCTCCGCTGTCCATGGGATTTTCCAGGCAAGAGTACTGGAGTGGGGTGCCATTTCCTTCTCCGCTGAGGAGCAGCAAATAGTAGCAAATAATGGCTGAGCGCCTTGAGTGTGCCAGTGCCTGAGTGTCCCCCGATGAGAAAGGCAGAGAAGGGAACTGGTTTATTCATACAGCCATTTCCTGAAAAAGTGAAAGTGTTAGTTGCTCAGCCATGTGCGACTCCTTGTGACCCAATGAACTGAAGCCTGCCAGGCTCCTCTGTCCATGGGGATTCTCCAGACAAGAATACTGGAGTGGGTTACTATGCCCTCCTCCAGGGGATCTTCCCAACCCAGGGATCGAACCCAGGTCTCCCGCATCACAGGCGGATTCTTTACTGTCTGAGCCACCAGGGAAGGCTGGATCTCCCACAATGCAGACAGTCCAAAGCTGATGTCCTAGGGCTCATATATCTCCCACAGAAAGGGACCTCTTGTCAGGCCTCCACTTGGAGTCAGCTGACCCTGAGTGACCTGGAATCCCATCCCCAGGTGGCCTAGAAATTCTGGTTCAGTTGCGGCAAGGATTAAAGACAAACATACACACCACGAGGAGGGGCTGCTAAAAACAACCACGAAGAAGGGGCCGGAACCACCACAGCAAGGTGCACAGAAGTGCTCCAGCTGTGAAGCTGGTGAGGGCTGTCTCACAGAGGCCAGCTTTGGCAGAGAGAGAGCTGAGCCTCTGGACTCTGCTGGGAGGGCAGAAAACTTGCTGCTACTCTGAGACTCCATATCACCATCGAAAAGCAGGCCTGAGGCCACCGACAGGAAGGAAAGGAGGGTATGTGGGTCACCAGCTGAGTGTCTGACACTTGTTTCATGATCACTGTGCTTGACGGCATTTCATTCATTTATTTGGACTGCATGGGTCTCTGTTGCAGCATGCTGACTTTCTCTAGTGGAGCATGTAGGTTCTCTAGTTGTGGCGCCTGTGCGTAGTTGCCCCCAGGCACGTAGGATCTTAGTTCCCCGACCAGGCATCTAACCCACGTTTTCTATATTGGAAGGTGGATTCTTAACCGCTGGACCACCAGTGAAGTCCTGATGTCATTTTTTTTTTTTTTTTAATTATTGGAGGAAACTCAACCCATCCTAGAGCAGTAGTTCTCGAACTTGTCTGCACAGGCTGGAATCATCCGAGGAGCTTTAATAAATACTCATGCCTGGCTTCACCTCCCAGAGACTTGGAATTAAATGGCCTGTGGTTGGACCAAGTGTTAAGCTCTCCAAATGATTCTAATAAAGCTAGGCCTGAGAACCCCTGTTCTGGAGGCAACTGTAACCCAACCCCATCCAGAAATAGGCATTCAGGGTCACATCATCAGAGTTACCAAGTCTGTGAAGTGAAAGTCACTCAGTCGTGTCTGACTCTTTGTGACCCCATGGACTCTACAGTCTGTGGAATTCTCCAGGCCAGAATACTGGAGTGGGTAGCCATTCCCTTCTTCAGGGGATCTTCCCAACCCAGGGATCGAACCCAGGTTTCTCACATTGCAGGCGGATTCTTTACCAACTGAGTTATCAGGGAAGCCCCAAGAGTTACCAAGAAGGGGCTAAATATCTGGGTACCCAGGATCTGAAAGCAGAGGGACATATTCTAGAACGCTTTCAAAATGGTTAATTTCTTTTAAGCTTTGGCTCTTAAGGGAATAAAGTTCAATTATCTGGAAAACTCACTTATGTGGAACTCCTCACTCCCTAATGACACTGGCTAAATGAGGTGTTACGATTCTATAGATTCTCAAATTAGAGTCTTTATGATTCTTCACCCAGAAAAAAAAAATTAACCAGAGGCTTGGATTTGAAGCACCCCCTCGTTGCCCAGGCTCCTTAGGCAGCAGTTAGGCCCTGCTGAAACCTTGTTTCTAGAAGGGAAGGGCTCCCTGGCCTCATGGGAAGATTTTTGTTTCGAGCTCCAGCCAGCCAGAGTGACATGCCCGCCCCTCATTTGTCTCAGCTCCCCGAGGCCTTTTAGCCCATTTCCGCATCAAACAGTGAGTATTCTCTTCTCCCACATCCAATGACCACATCCTGATAGGTTGGGAGAATCACTCTTACCACACATCCTGCAGAGCGCATGGCTCCACGTGAATATGTTTAATGGTTTTTTTATCATGAATAAAAATAAAGGATTTGTTTCATTTGTTCTATTAGCCCATTTTTAACCAGAGGGCAGAGAGGGAAAACAAAAGATGCTTTGATTATTAAAATCTCATTTTTCTCTTAAGGACCCCATGGAAGCAAAACTCGGAAATGGAACATTTATCAGTGAGTTTCCACGACCTAAATAAGGAGAAGAGCATGAAAAGAAGGATCCCAGGACCCTTTGCACTTTCGTCATTGACTTTTTGTTTATTTAATGCCTGTCTCCCCAACTGGAAAAGAAGTTCAAGGACAGCAAAGTGGGAAGATGAATCCCACTAGGATACACGAGTTACCTACTATATTAGTTGGCTCTGGCTCCTGTAACAAAGTACCACAACCTGATTGGTTTTAAACAACAGAAATGTGTAGTCTCACAAGTCTTGAAATCAAGGTGTTAGCAAGACTGGTTCTTTCTGAGGAAGAATCTATCCCATATGTAGGGGTCCTCCAAGACAGCCACACCTGGGCTTCATCTGGATAGCTTGGCAGTCACAAAAATAAGCCAAGGCCCCTTCTGAAGGAGCCTGATTGGACTGGGTTGTAGTGGGACTCAGCACTGCTATCTTTTTTGAAACAGTCGTTCTCAAACTTGGCTGCATATTGGAATCACCTGGGCAGCTTCAAAAATTACTGATGGCCCGTGGCACGTCTAGACATCCTGATTTAATTCATTGGTTTGGAGAAAGATCTGGGCTTTAGGAGTTTCCAGCGCTCCCTAAGGGAGTCTGATTCAGAGTCAGGACTGAGAACCATGGCTTTGTGGGGCAGAGCTGTGACAGGTCCCCGGAGGAGTGCAGGGCAGCTGTGAGAAGGAGCGGGAGACCCTCGCAGCCTCTAGAGCCAGGAAAGGTGTCAGGCACTGCAGGGAGGGTAAGGGGGGTGGTGCTTAGAGGTCGTCAGGCAGTGGTGGGCTGGGGCCAGCTTGGCGGGCTCTGGAGGGCTACTTGTAGGCATCTCTTCCTGACTCTGCTCAGTGCCTCACATTGATTTCAAAATTAGCTGTGGTGAGATGTATACCACAGAAGTGGGCATGCATTAGGATATAGATCAACCCCCACCCCAACCAAAGCCAAGCATGCAATGTCTACCAGAACACTGCTGTCTTCTGGTCTGGCTGCCATTTTAGGGCAGAGTTTTCATCCATATGTCTCCTATCCCAGGACAGGCTCTGCTCCAAGGCTCCTTGTGTCCAGGCTGGAGAAGATCTCCGTCCCTTTGCCCTAGACCTTTGTGCTCTCTGTCTATCTGAGTGGCTTTCCTGCCTCCATCACCTGCCACCTATAGCAGCCTGCCCTGGCCAGCCTCTGGTCTCTGGGGCCCTTGAGGGACCACAGGGGCTATAATTCAGGTGTTGGCTCTGGAGGACCCCAGCCCCTGGAGAGAAGCCAAGGGCAGAGAGCTAGGTGACCATGGAAGACAGGGGTGCCCGTGAGCAGAAATGAGGGAACCTCAGAGCCCAGGTTGTCCTATGGTGTGCCAGCCACACACACGGGGCTCCACACAGGCCGGCAGCTATCAACCTGCCAACTGCCAGTCACCCACGGTCATCTCACTAGGGGAGGACTGGGTTCCATATTATTTTATGGCCCTACAGACATTTCTGTGTGGATTTATGCTTCTGGTCCTCTGGGCCCTTTTTGCATTTCCCTGGAGCCCCAGCCAAATGCCCCTGCTGGGCCTTTGGGGACATTCTTGTGAGAGACCCAGGAGAGAGCCAGCCTCCTCCATGAGCCCTACCAGACCTCCCCTCTCTATCTCCCATTCACATGTAGCTTTGACCAGCAAAGCCTCTTTCCTCACAAATCCCCAGCCAGGCAGCAGTGGATGACCTCCCCAGTCGGCTCTAACCAGCTTCCACTTGGGTCCACTTGCACAGGAGAAAAAAACTAGCCCAATTTTCAGGGGCAGCACGAATAAACTAGAGTAGGTCCAAGAGCAGTGAACCAGCTACACACCAAAGCCAGGCCACAGGATGGAGGGTGAAGGCTTAGGGACTAGGTATCCTTGGGTCTGGTGAGGTTCTGAGCCCAGGAGCATACTCTGGAAGTTGAACAGTCACTACATGGACATGGAATTCATCGTCTGTGTGTCAAGGAGAGCAGAACTTAGCCAAACCGAGAGTATCCATGAGGCAGACACAGCTTTGACAAGGTGCCCTGGCTTTTTTAGAGCTGCCCAGGCCATTTGTCCAGGCCTCTGAAGTTGACAAAAACAAGGTCGCGCTGGTCAAAGACAGCCATGTTTTTAAATTTCCACCACCAACACATGGGCCAGAGCCCCCCATTCCACCCACTACTCTACCCCCCAGGAAGAAATCAAAAGGTGGCATTTCCTGTGGGTTTATCTCCTCTGATGTTAGAACCCAGCCAAGCTTCCTCCTCCTGGCCCTGAGATGCATAGACATCTCTGAAGCATGGTCTCCAAAAAACGCTGGCTGAGATGTAAATAACCAATAACTGTGAGACCCTCTCAGCATCTTAGGCTGGGAAGAGATGTTAATCTAGACCAGTGGCTGAAGCTAAAGAGAAGACTTACAAGATGTACTATCAGGCACTGCCAAGGTGGACGTGGGAGCTAGAATTTACAGGCCTCAGTGGCAGGTCCTGTGCTGGGGGCTAGACTTCACTAGCTCATTTCATCCTCCTTCTCAGAAGGTCACTAGATATTCCCAATAAACCTACCTGGCATCAGAGAAAGCCTGGGCATGGACGCCAGAGGTGAATATTTGAAAATATACATTTCTGCATTCTACAATAATGCATTTTACATTATTCAACAGAAAACCACACCTAAGCAGATCTTCCAGACAGATGAAATAGAGGGTACACTCAGCCTCTTCAAGAGGGATCCCTCGGGTTGCAGGAAGATGGAGGGCCTCTGCAGGTAGCATCCTCTCCAGTGTTTGTTTTCAGATCATTAAATACTTAACAGAGGAGAGACTAAAAGCCAAAGCGTTCCAAGCTACTGCTGATTAAGTATCAATCAGGAATTAAGACAGAGCAAGTCAAAAAATTGTAATGATCCTTTTTAAGGACAGGCCATGTCCACTTGATTTTTTTAACCTGCGTGGCAGGAAGCTAAGTGGCTAAAGCACATGATTAAACATGAGACCCCTGGTGCCCTCGCCACTCTGATGGGTATCGCTCTCCTTAGTTTACCAGCAAGGACCTGGAGCTCTCAAAGGCTGTGCCAGTGCCCCGAGGTCACATGGCTACTGAGTATGCATGTCGAGGAGGTGGGGGGCAGGATTTCATCTACACGGGAAACACTGGCCCCACCCCCACTGTTGCATCTCACAAGTGCAGGCAGAGGGATTTAGAGAGACCTGGCCTGTGATCATGCTTGACTTTACTTTCAAATCCCATCCCCTGACATAGCAGGCAGAGCCCTGGGCTCTGGGCAAAGCCAAGGCAATTCACACACCCTGAGTGTTTACTGAGTTTACATTGTTCTGATGCATGTAGCTTTCTATTGGCACAACCATCAGTCAAGGAGACACCATGGGATTTCCCTTGTGGTCCAGTGGTTGAGAATATACCTGCCAATGCAGGGGACGTGAGTTTGATCCCTAATCCAGGAAGATTCCACATGACGTGGGGCAACTAAGCCAGTGCTCCACGACTGCTGAAGCCTGCAAGTTCTAGAGCCTGTGCTCTGCAAAAAGAGAAGCCACTGCAATGAGAAGACCATGCACAACTGGAGAGCAGCCGCCACTCGCTGCAGTCAGAGAAAGCCTGAGCGCAGCAACAAAGACCCAGCACAGCCAAAAATAAATTAAAAATTTTTAAAGTAGATACCATGATGAGATACCACTCTACTGTTGAGAAACTGAGACTGAGGGAGGGCGAGTAATCTGTCCCAGATACCCAGAGGGTGAGCACTGAGCCCCATGTACAGACTCGATCTGTTTGATTTCAGCATCCCCACACTTCACTTCTGTCCCAGGATCCCAGCCACCCCTCACCTCACATGGGGTCCCCGTGCATTCTTTGGGTTCCCAGATACCACTCTGAAGATGAAGAGATGACTGGGCTCCAGCCCTAACTGGCTCTGCTGCTGCTGCTGCTAAGTCGCTTTAGTCGTATCCGACTCTGTGCGAACCCATAGATGGCAGCCCACCAGGCTTCCCCGTCCCTGGGATTCTCCAGGCAAGAACACTGGAGTGTGTTGCCATTTCCTTCTCCAATGCATGAAAGTGAAAAGTCAAAGTGAAGTCGCTCATCGTGTCCAACTCTTAGCGACCCCATGGACTGCAGCCTACCAGGCTCCTCTGTCCATGGGATTTTCCAGGCAAGAGTACTGGACTAAGAGGACTCTATTCCCCTGTGGTTCTGGAGTCAAAGGGTTAACTTTGACCTGACTCCCCTTTCAAAGAAAATGAAGCAGAGGCCCTATGGGAGTGGAGAGGGAGGGGGTATGTCCTATGACTGAGTCACTTTGGCACTTAATTGCTTATTATTTAATTGCCTTATTGGGGAGCACAAAGTGATCGACTGCAAAGTTATTAGCAAACTCCAGTTTTAAGGAAATAATTAGTGAATTCTCCCTCCCTGGGTTGAGTAATTCCTTCCAAGATGCTCAACGACATTAAGCATTTTCACCAGGGCTGCTAGCAGCTCTGTAATATGCAAATAAAGTAACTCTGTAATTACCAATAAAATGCTTACTGAAGTGACAAATTTTTACTCAGCAGTGAGTTGGGGGAAAAAATGGCGTCATTTGTTTTTTAAGGATCCTTTAACCTTGTTAGCTGGCATTCATTTCTGTGCTGTTTTATGGTCATTTAAAAAGACAGCCGAGCAGACAGGCCTCCCTCAGTGGGGAGAAGGCCCTCCTGGGAGTTCTCTCCTCCACCCCGCCTGGCTCCTTCTGGAGAGGGATGGGTGGTCCACACTGGGTCCTGGAGAAACACAGTCACTCTGCAGACTGGCCCTGGATGTCTTTTTAAATTAATCAATCAATTAATTAATTTGGCTGCACCAGGTCTTGGTTGCAGCATGTGGGTCTTTAGGTGCAGCATGCAAACTCTTAGTTGTGGCATGTGGGATCTAGCTCCCTGACCAGGGATTGAACCCAGGCCCCCTGGACTAGGAGTTCTGAGTTCAAGCCACTGCAGCACCAGGGAGGTCCCTGTGGGTGTCATGATGGATGCTTGGTGGAGCTGGGCTTTCAATGGGATTCAGGACTGATGTTTCCAGGTGGACAAATAAAGAGTGAGCTCTCAGCCTGGAGCAGCTGTCACATGATCCTCTGAAGCCCTAGTATGACGGCTGTGTGGTTCCTGTTTTCAAACCCTTCCCTCTCACTCCAGAGATAGCAATGTAAAGTCCAGCTGTTTGCCAGGCCCTCTGGGCCTTTCACAGTCAGTCAGTCAGGGCTCTGGGCACAATGAGGGCTCCAGCTACCTCTTTCCCAGGCTCATCCATGCTTCCATATACAAGTTTGATTGCTTCATCTGTGAAACAGTGTCTTAGTCATCATAGGCTAGATTATGCAGCACTAACAAGCAAGTCCAGTATCTCAATGGCTTAAAACAATCAACATCTACTTTTTGTTCATGCTCCATGCCATCCTGGTTCAGCCAGAGTATCTGCTCTTGTCCTTTCTCAATAAAAAGCAGGCTGATGAAGCCACCACCTTGTTGGCAGGCCCATCACCATGTTGGAAGGAAAATGAAATGTTTTCCAACCTGGAATGAGGGATTCCTTCCTCTCACACGGCATTGGTCAGACTGTTCCCATGGCCTTACTCTGTCACAAGGGGCTGAGGAAGTGAAATTCTTTTTGGTACTCAGAAAGAGGAGAGCCAGAAGTATATGATGACAGGTCTAATGACTACCACGAATATGGATTTGAAACAAGGTACAAGAAGACTCTTGAGAGTCCCTTGGACTGCAAGGAGATCAAACAAGTCAATCCTAAAGGAAATCAGCCCTGAATAGTCATTGAAAGGACTGATGCTGAAGCTGAAGATCCAATCATTTGCCCACCTGATGCAAAGAACCGATTCATTGGCAAAGACCCTGATGCTGGGGAAGATTGAGGGTAAAAGGAGAAGAGAGCAACAGAGGATGAGATAGCTATATAGCATCATGGGCTCAATGGACATGAATCTGAGCAAACTCCAGGAGAGAGTGAAGGATAGGGGAACCTGGCGTGATATAGTCCACGGGGTCTCAAAGAGTCAGACATGACTTAGCTTCTGAACAACAACAACAAGAATGATCTCCCTCCTAGTTTGTTGGAAGAGTTAAGTGTGATCCAGCTTATAGGGAGCTTAGCACAGTGCCTGGCCCATGGCCAGTGCTCAGCCGGTGTTAACCACTCAGTAGGTTCTCAGTACATGCTAACTGGAGATTCCAGCGGAACCCTGTGTAGTCACTTAGAACTGGATCTCTGTAAGTTGTGGTGACCAAAGAAAGCCTTCAAAGGAAAAACAACAGTCAAACCCAGTTTAGGGGATGCTACAATATCAAGAGATGACACTTGAGAGGAGGAGAGGCATGAACAAAGGAAGTGAGGCTGGGGAGTAAGATGTGTACGGAGAAGGCTGAGATGAACTTCACGGGAGTCGAGTTTTGCAGGGAGAGTCCTATATTCAACAGGGGTGTCCCCTCAAAGAATAAGAAAGGGGGCTTCATTCTGAAGCCTGTGTTAACCACAACACTTCGCAAATCAGGAACTTTCCTTTGATGTGTCCTGCATCTCATTCTTGGCTTGGAAACTGTCTCAGGGGAATAAGGTTGGGCCTAGATTATCAGAAACCTTGATCTGAAACCCAAATCCCAGCTGAGAACCTAGGCCTCCTAGCTCCTAGTCCAGAGGCCTCTCCACAGCCCCACACAGTGGCTGGCCTGGTTTTTTTTTCTCCTTCTTGTTGCCAAAGGCTCCATTTCTGGGTGATCACATTTGCCCCCCAGGGGAAAGTCTTTCTCTTATATTTGCATTGGGAACTGCTCAAAGTCCCACCAAAGCCTTGGAACCATGCCACCCACATCCTCTCACACTGGCCCAATTGTTCATGGCAAATGCCTCCCTTTTGAACTCTGGACCTTCTGGAGGAAACCGTTTCAATAGGAATAATTCTGAATTCTCCTAGGCCTTGGCATCTGGGAGTCTGGACTAGAGCTTCCAGGATATATGGCTCTTTTGAAGGAAACAAATTCAATCGGTGATTGTGTTCCCATTAATATGCCTAAGGAGTGACTCTGAACTCTTGCCAGGGCATTTTTTTTTTTTCATTTGACAAACATGTATTGATCTCCTACTGTGTGTAGGGGCAGAAAGGTGGGGAGAGTGGACACTTTGAAAAATGACTTTGACCCAGTGTCGTAAGGAGCATAAAGGAGAATAATAGAGGAAAGCACAGAAGGCCTTGGGGAGCCCTGAAAAAGGGTGGTTAACTACACCTGTAAGACAGGACAGCTCAGAAAGGCAAAACCAGGGCTACCAGGCACTGCAGAAAATCGACCTGCCGAAACTTGGAGGGGATCCTACACTTACTCCCCAACATTTCTGGGCAAGTTTGGAATGCACACAATTCAGAAAGATTCCAGTGAACAGACATTTTACCATGGATGGGTTACTTGCCTGGCACAGAGCTAGATGACAGAGGGATAGAGAGAGAAACAAGACAAAGCCCTGCCCCTGGATTGCTGATGTTCCAACCATGGAGATTCAGTCTTAAAAAAAATTTTTTTAATTAATTAATCTATTTTTGGCTGAGTCTTCACTGTGGTGGGTAGGCTTTCTCTAGTTGCGGCAAGTGGGATCGCGCTCTAGTTGTGGTGCATGGGCTTCCCACTGCGGTGGCCTCTCTTTTGCCGAGCATGGGCCCTAGGGCATATGGGCTTCAGCAGCTGTGGTTCGCAGGACCAGCTGCCTCACAGCATGTGAGATCTTAGTTTCCAGACCAGGGATCGAACCCGTGTCCCCTGTGTTGGCAAGCAGATTCTTAACCACTGGAATGCCAGGGAAGTCCTGGAAATTCAGTTTGGATACAGGTGGCTCTACCACACTACCCAAGGATACAATGCCTTAGAAAACCCTACTACAATCCTTCCAAAGTGGAAAGGGCTAATAATCTCAGGGGCTCATAGACACCAGGGCAGGCTTCCTAGAGGAGGTGGCAAGACTGAGGTTTTAGAAAGATGACGTGGTAGGGAAGAAGGAGGAAGGAGGAGAGGCCTGTGGCACAAACAGACAGGGTGACCCCTAAGCCACGTCATAGGCACAAACCACACACGCGTGTCCCAGCTGGAGCAAGGGTCTGCTGACGCAGTGGAGGCAAAGCCAGGGTGAGGTGGGGTGAGGTTTGACATGACCCTGCTGGCCTGACGCCACCAAAGTTATCCCCACTGAAGACTTTTTGTTCAGCTTTCTCAAAGGATCCTATCTTTAGGAGGCCTGCCCTGCTGAATACAACCCTGCTATTAAACAGTAACCTACATGTTTTCTCACAGTATAACCAATGTAGGTTCAGTTGAGATTATATAGTGAAAGGAAAAAGAAAAGTTTTCTGAACATCTCACTCTAGAGCTCTAGACTCCTCAATGGCTCCCTATTGCTCTCAGGACAAAGGTCAACATGCAAAGTCATTGGCTTTCCGGCCTCTCACCTCTCTACAGGGTTTTACCAGATGACCCGTGGTTCTTCAGACCTGATATTTCCCCCTCAGACTTCTGAGTATGCTGCTGCTCTACATGGATGCCTCTGATTCTTGCCCACTTCCCTATCTTCTGGCTTTTCAAACCTTAATGCTTCCTCCAGGCAGAGTTGTTTGACCCCACATAAAGGTTAGTTGCTGAGTTCCGATCACACTGTGTGGGCATGCTCCGTGGGCTTGTCTGTCTCTCTTGGGAGGCTGTGAACCCCTGGGGGCAGGGATTTCATATCCAAACCCCTTAGTGGCCAGCACCATGGAAGACAGTGGTGCTCATTAGAGGTTGAGTAATGAGCAGGCCATTCAGTGAGTGAATCTGATGTGCCATTTCAGGTCAACCCATAGAGCAATATCGCAGGAAAAAGGACCATTCATATCTGGTATCAAACTTTTTGAAGGAATGGAAAGTACCTACAGAATACCCACATAACCGCCTCCACAACTACAGGGACTCCTGGCGCAGGCCCCGGGGAGCCGGTGGGGATTTCGATCAAGGGAGGGGCGTGCTTTTTCCAGCCACGGTTGTTATCTGTCTGGAAGCCCCTCTGTACTCCCCTGCAACCCCTCCCCTATGTCAAGAGGGCTTGGCAGGTGGCAGCAGCATCAGCCAGGTTGTACCAACTTCTCCCATGGGTGTCTTTCTTGGTCCTCTTTCAATATGCTTTCACCCTCTGACCCCAGACAGGAAGCAGGATCAGTGTTTCTGAGTCCTTGTGAAATGATGTCCTTCTGATCCCCGACCTTCCAAACCCCATCTTTTATCATTGTCACCAACAAAGACACTGGGGCCCAGACACACCTCAAATATAGGCCCCACTTTTGTGGGTTTGGAGAGAAGGCAGGAAGGATAAATCCATCATTAAGTAACTTCCATGGGAACCCTAAGTAGGGTGAGCAAGAAGGGGACAGGGGTCCCTGGCACAGAAATGTAGAGGGCACCAGAATGCTAAGAAATGATTTTTCCAGACTGCACACATCTCTCAGCCCTCCTGTCTCACCCTGTGCACATCCATGGCGAGGATGCAGAGGTGACCAACTGGCTGCGGCAGCCTCACTCCCTGTCCTGTTGTGGCCACCACCTGTCAGTGCATTCATGCTTTATACCCCTCATCCCACACTCTGTGCGGAGAGAGCTCTGGCCATCACTTACCATGCACTGAGCTGCTTGGGGCTCACATACAGCCCTCAGAGCCTCACTCAGCCGTCCCGAGTGGTAGGGCTGATTTCCCCACTTGAGCTGGAATGTTGTGTCCAGCAGAGTGGAGCAGCAGTTTGAGCCCAGGTCTGGGAGACCCTGAAGCCAGGGCTGTGGTACCAGCTGTCTGGTTCGGCCTTCACACCAGCCTGGTTGGGTAGGCCAAGCAGATGGAGGTATCCTCACCTGCTAACTCCTAGGTAGAGCTCTCCATTGCTGTGAATGTCAAAGGCCCCCACTTCTTCTTTGACTAACTTTGTGAGGCCCCATGGGGGTCTTGGCCATAATAGAGCCCTTGGTCATGGGGGTAAGGAAAAGGAGGGGCAAAGGAAGAAAAGGAGCCCCTCCCTCCTATCTAGACCCCCAACTCGGCTCTCTGTACCTCTCATCTTTCCCCACCCCAACCCACCAATAGTCCCATTCATTCACTCATTCACTCTCATAGTGAGCACCACCCTCGCTCAGAGGGATAGCTCACGCAATCCAACAGCTGGCCACAGGCTTTATTATTATCCCCATTTCACAGAGGAGAAAACAGAGGCTTGGAGGCATTAATGATCCAGGTCTGCTGTTGGTGGGGGCTGGGACTCCAGGTCAGCACTGCCTGGCCCTGAAGCCTCTTGCTGCTGCATTCCTGCGGAGGACTCTGCCCCGGTCCCCACCCTCAGTTACGCTGCTGTCCTAAGAGGGGAGGAGGAGCCCGGGAGCTTGGAATCCAGGAGTAGAAGATTCCAGAAGTCAGGGCTCCTCCTTGTCCTCCTCAGCTGTTTGCTCAGGGAAGTCCCTCAGCCTGCTCTGGGTTACCCTCCAGGCCCAAGAACACTTCTGTCTGTCACAGGGGCAGGCGGGCAAGAGAGGACTAATTAACAGTCTGCTGGGGGAGAGGGGAGGAGTTGGGGGAAGAGGGGGTGGCTTTGAAGCTGAAAGGTAGCCTTCCAGGAGCAACCTGTTATCCTTAAGCTTTAGAGGTGGGATAAGGAAATTCCAGCTTCCAAATGGAGAGTAAAAATCTTTTAACAAGGTGATAAAGGGAGGCCAGGGTGAGGATGAGGGGCGGGTCCCTCGCACCTCCACTTCGCAGACCCTAGCTGCCTTGAGCTAACAGTGTGTGACCTGGGTCAGCCTCAGGCTGGGAGGCCTTTTTCATCACCGCAGGCAGCTGTCCATGCCAGCAACCTGAGATGCTGGAGGAAGGGAGAACCAGACTTCCCCAGCGGCCCCTGGCTTGGGGTAGGGGTGGAGGGCCAGGATCTGCAGATGGTCAGAGTGGCAGGGAACAGTGCAGGTTTCTGGGCCTCGCTCTGCAGGTCCTGCCCTGAGGTTTGCTTTCTGAATTGACCTGCAGGATCTCCACCCCACCCCACATACCTGGCCCCTGAGGGTGGCTGGCCACGTGGAGCCAGGTTCCCGGCACAGCACAAGTCATCAGTAACTGTTGACTCTAAGGGCCTTTCTGGTGCTGACTTTCTAGGGTTCTCATTTAGGTAGTCTGTAGGTCCCAGGTAACCAGGCTGTGCCCTCCAGTCATTCCCTGACTGGAAAAGCCCTGGGGTCAGCTCTGAAGGAAGCCCCCTCAGAAGCAGGACCTCTCTAGGGGGCTCCCTGAAGGCAGGGGTGGGCCCCACTCTGCTCTGGACCTCCAGTGCCTGCCACAGGGGTGAAGTCACACTCCAACATAAAGTCTTGGTGTTTGCAATCCAGTAACCATAAAATTGAACATGTGGAGTTACTAGATAGAAGAGATTTTGGAGAAGTCTCACCAAAAATTAAAACTTGATCCCATTTCCATATCTGAACCAATCACTTAACCGCTCCTTGCCTCAGTTTCCTCATCTGTAAAACAGGGAAAGTGACAGGATCTACCCCATAAAGTTGTTCTTAAGTGATACAAGTTAATTCCTATAGAGCTGAGAACAGCATCTGACATATAGAAAGTACTTTGTCATTTATTATGACTTTTATTATTAACTGGCTATTAATTACCATCAGCATTAGTTACACAGTTATTGTTCTCTTCACTTGTTTGCTGCCTCCTAGAATTCCTTTAACCCTTTCACCACACAAGGCGGGGCAGACTGGGATGGCAGATAAATTTAGACAGACACTGTGACTTAAAAATAAGCCCTGCCAGCACAACAGCACATTACAGGTGTTCAGAACTCCCCATCAGCTTTACATGTGATCCTTACAACAAAGCTGAAATCCAAAAACACAAGTCCTGCTCCCCCCATTTACAGATGAGAACACTGAATCACAAAGAACAAGGGAGTTGTCTAGGTGATCCAGCTAGGCAAGGCAGAGCATAGATTTGAATACGGATGAGAAATCATGTGTGCAGTCGAGAAATGTGTGCTGAGCATGGGTGGGCCAGGCCCTAAGGACACGAGAGAGACCTGTTCTTCTAGAGCTAACACCTCTTACACAATGAGCCAGGAAAAGGTGAGTAAATGAATAAAGATCGCAGCTTGTAGTAAAGGCTGTGAAGAAAATAAGCAGGATTCTATGATAAAAACTAAAGAGGAGGGGGGACTTCCCTGGTGGTCTAATGGCTGACTCCGCACACCCAATGCAGGGGACCTGGGTTTGATCCCTGGGACTAGATCCCATGTGCTACAACTGAGAATTTGTATTCTGCAACTAAAGATCCTGTAAGTCACAACTAAGACCTGGAGCAGCCAAATAACTAACTAAAAAAAAAAAAAAAAAAAACAAATCTAAAAACTAAAGAGGAGGTTGCTCCGAGAAGACTTCACTAAGATCTGGGCTGAGTCCTGAAAGATAACAGGTGACAGAAAGCCAGTGCCTTTCCATGGCTCCCAGCTGCCTTATGTCTTAATTTTCACTAAAGTATAATAATTGATTGACTGTGGAACCCAGACTGCAAGCAAGATGTGTAAATAGAAGGGCAGAGGGTATCTGAGGGCAGTGTGGAGGCCCTGGAAGCAGAAAGGAAGAATGATGTAGAGAAGGAGAAGGTTTAGAAAGGCCGAGGGGCCTTGCAGAGGTTAGGATGTGAGTTGTAACTTTTAAGGGCTTTGCTAAAACCAGAAAGGCAGGCTTGGGGGCTCTGGGAGAAGCTCTCATTGGTGAGAAGGAAGCCCTCTGAGCCCTTCCAGAGACAGCCGGCAGTTCGAGGCTATCCAGGGAGAAAAATGGAAATGATCTGTCCCTGGGAAGCTGGGTTCAGGAAGAAGACACCATTCCTAAGGAGAGCGGGGTTGTGGGGAGGCGGAGGGGGTGCAGGCTATAATGCAGGTCCTTCCCTTCTCACAGTTGTCCTGACTTGGCTGGTCCCATGCGCCCCTCCACATCCTTCAAATGTCCCTGATATGCACCCCACACTCTAGTCGGGAAGCAGAGAGGGCCTCTTCTGGGGAGTCCCATTTGCACTGAGACCTGAGGTATGAAAGGGGAGGGGAGCTTGTTTCTGGCAAAAGGAGCAGTACGTGTAGTATGTGCTAGAAATTTAATTATTGGCTAATAATAGTAATAGTAATAATAATAACTGGAGGGGGCTGTTGACTGGCGGTGTTTGCTGATTTTCATGATGTACACGTTCTTCTCACAGCAAGATGTGGATGATCACAAGCCAGGGGGAGCTAGCTGCAGCCCCTGACTGGTGTGTGTGGTCTCAGGCAGGTGGGCAGGTACTTGGTTGGTTGAAAGAAGGGGCGCCCAACTGGGGAACCCAAGCAGGTTGCTGGCCTCGGAGGGGGTGTGGGTGTTGGCCAGCAAGTAGTTTGTATACACTGTGACTGCAGGTCTCTGCATCATATTCCTGTCCCCCTCGGAGCTGTGCCTGGGCCTGGAGTTCCTGGAGTTAAGTAGCAAAAAGAGAGGTAATTCATTAGCTCCTCACAGGACCTTTTCATCAGGTAAGAGGAGCCAGCACTCTTTTAGCCATGGGTGGGATGCCCCTGGAAGTACCTGTCCCCTCCCGTCGCTGACAAGACCCAAATGGTGGGTTCAACATCCCTTCTGCCTGAGGAGGTCCAGCCAGACAGCTACGCTTGAAGGTGGGCGGCACACCAGGTGGAGAGGTGAGATGCCATTTGTGCCTCTCCAAAGGCCTAGTCCCAGGAGCTCTGAGATTACGGAGCATCTCTCCATTCCCATTTTATTTTTTCCCAAAGAATAATTATTTATTTATTTGGCTGTGCCACATTTTAGTTATGCTGTGCAAACTCTTACTTGCAGCATGTGGGATCTAGTTCCCTAACTAGGGATCAAACCTGGGCCCCCTGCATTGACAGCACCAAGTCTTAGCCACTGGACCCCCTAGGAAGTCCTTCCACTCCCTTTTTAAAGGCTAGAGCAGAGCAGAGAAGGACCAAGTGACAATGGTAGGTAGAGAGCTGCCCAGGCTTCAGGCACCCAGGGGAATCAACCACTCATAGGAAGGAGGAGGGGGAGGCTTGAAAAGGGCAGGACTAGGTGACGGGGCCTTGAGGTCGGGGGACCTTCACTTCCCACCCAACCCATCACCCCAGACAAGGCGCCTGCACCTAAACCGTCTAATTTTCCCAGTTCAAACCTGCCCTAAAAATCATCGGTACTCCACCTAGTCAAACCGCCTCGTCCTTGGCAATCACTGAGCTTGCCACTGTCTCCTTTTTCGCCTTTTCCTAGAACGTCATATAGTTGGAAACATATAGTATGTAGCCTCTTCAGATTGGCCTCTGTTGCTCAGTGATCAGCTGTAAGTTTCCTCTATGTCTTTTCTTGGCTTGATAGCTCATTTCTTTTTAGTGCCGAAAAATATCTCATTGTCTGAACGTATGGGAGTTTCTTTATCCTCTCACTTACTGAAGGCCATCTTGGCTGCTTCCAAGTTTCGGCAATTGTGAATAAGACTGCTACAAACATCCACATGAAGGTGTTCGTATGGGCATACATTTTCATCTCATTCGAGTAAACAACGTGGAGTGCAACTGCTGGGTTGTATGGTAAGAATATGTTTGGTTTTCCAAACCAAAGTGTTTTCTATAGTGGCTATGTCATTTTACATTCCCACCAGCAATGAATGAGAATTCGTGTTCCTCCTTATTCTCGCCAGCATTTGGTGTCATCAGCATTTACAATTTGGCCATTCTTAATAGGTAGACAGTGTTCTTATTGTTGTTTTAATTTGCATTTCCCTATGATGTGGAGTCGGAGAAGGCAATGGCACCCCACTCCAGTACTCTTGCCTGGAAAATCCCATGGACGGAGGAACCTGGTGGGCTGCAGTCCATGGGGTCACTAGGAGTCGGACACGACTGAGCGATTCACTTTCACTTTTCACTTTCATGCATTGGAGAAGGAAATGGCAACCCATTCCAGTGTTCTTGCCTGGAGAATCTCAGGGACGGGGGAGCCTGGCGGGCTGCCGTCTATGGGGTCGCACAGAGTCGGACACGACTGAAGCAACTTAGCAGCAGCAGCAGCAGCATGATGTGGAGTATCTTTTTATATGCTTACTTGCAATTTGAACATCTTCTTTAGTGAACTGTCTGTTCAAACCCCTTGTCCATTTTTTAATTTGGCTGTTAATTGTCTTATTGTTGACTTTTAAGAATTCTTTGTATATTTTGGATACCATTCGTTTATCAGATTGTCTTTAGCAAATATGTTCTCCCACTCTGTGGCTTGTCTTCTTGTTTTGTTGATGAGTTAATTTTTTCATTATTAAAATAATTACTGTATATGCAGCAAATTGATAATGAAAATCAAGAGAAAAAATATTCTTCATTCCACTCCTCTAAGGATATTATTAATAATGATGATATTGATAAGTGTTCTCATCTTTGGAACACTCCCAGTGTTCCAGGTGCTGACAATCATCTCACGTGATCCCACCCCAGACCTTGCAGAGCCGATATTATTATGCCCATTTTACAGATGCTAAAGAGGAGACTCAGAGAAATGCAGTGGCTAGATCCACATTGCACACTACTAAGAAGTGGAACCAGTATTCAAACCTAGCACTGTCTGTGTCAAAGAGTCCTTGTTCCAAACTGGGCAATTATAGATGGTACTGTTTTCATCTTGAACCTCCCTTAGAGGCTTAAGTACAGTTCATGTCTCTCCTACCCCAGATCCTCTTAATTTTTATCACTTATTTTTAACGTTAGGATCTCCCTGAGAGATAGACATCCTTACCGAAGAACACATTGAAACTGAGAGGTTAAGTGGCTTGCTCCAAGTCACACAGCCAGCCAGTGTGTGAACTTGGACAAGCCACTTTCCAAGGATTCACACCGTGTGCTGTCAGACTCCATAGTCCAACTCTTCCCTCTTCTTGGAGTGACCCCAGAAAAATCACCCTGGGGCCAGCTTGCTGCTATAACTGTTAGCTTGCTTTCCCCTTCCCCCCAGCCATCCTTCTGTGACTTCTAGAGGGATCATCCTGCTTTCTGCCTCTGCAGCCTCACCCATGACCTTCACACCTGACCTCCCCTGAGCCAGATCACCTGCATCTACTCCTTCTCGAGCCTCCAGGACTTGGTCCACACTACTCTTCTGCCTGGGGCACCTTCCCTCCTCTACCACCAACTCCACCTGAGCCTGGAAGAGGCAGAGATGACAGTGGAGGGTGTCCTTGGCAGGTGGCACCATCATGATTCCCCAAGGGAGCTGTTCACGGGAAAGATTTGGGGGTAGAAGCCCTTTCCCCAGGCCCTGTCTTCAGGGGCAGCTGAGCAAGCAGCCCACAGGAGGTGGGAGATTCCAGGTCTGCCTCTTTCCCAGGTAGGCTGGTGATGCTGGGGCCTCCCCATTAGTGGAAAGCACCCTCATGTCCCCCTCCCCTGGCCTGTATGGGCCCCAGTCCCAGTTCCTCTTGTTGTTACCGTCGGTGGCACATTGATGGTAGCTTCCTACTGCACGCCCGGAGGCTGACCTCCGGATCACCCAGCCCCAGCATTCCAGTTAAAGAGGAAGGGGGCAGAACGGGAAGTGGGACTTCTGCCCTAGCAACCCCACAGTCTACTGGGAGCCGGCAGGTGTGGGGGTGGGGAGAGACAGCAGAGGAAGGTGTTTCTCTCAGCGTTATTGAAAGCCATTAGACATCTCCAAATGACTCCCTCCTTGATATTTTTGTAAAATCTCTGCCTTGCTGCATTTCATTCAGCATTTAATGAGCTCCTACTATGTGCCTACCCATGGAATAGGTGTCATTAGCATCTAAGATCATAAGTCCAGCCTTTAACGGAAATGGCACTGGCATGCGACCAAGATGATCTGGGTAGCTGACTTCTGTTCCGTAATTAGCCAGCAGTCACAGGCACACCAGGAAACCTTCCAGGCCCCTACTGCATCATCTTTAGAATGGGGACTGTGATATCTAACCAAGGGAGCTGCAAGGGAGCAGGAATGTGAAAATGACCTTATATACTGGACATCACTGTACAAAGGTCAGGTGATGCTCACAGCCCAGGAGGGATAGAGACCCACACGCTCAGCTAACCGCAAGGCAGGGCATCCTGAGTTTCGGACATAAGACACGACCTAAGGATGCTTTGGAGCCCCAGAGGAGTGATTCATTCTGACCAAGGGGGAGGGGGCCTTAAAGAATGATGGAATTCCATGAGCTCAAACACAGAAGAAAGGGCATTTAGGCAGAGGGAACACATGGGCAGAGGCTAGAGGTGTGATCTACACCAGTGGTCCCCAACCCTTTTGGCACCAGGGGCCGGTTTCATGGAAGATAATTTTTCCACGGATGGAAGTGAGGGGATGGTTTCGGGATGATTCAAGCGCATTACATTTATTGTGTACTTTATTTCTATTATTATTACATCAGCTCCAACTCAGATCAGCAGGTCTTAGATCCCAGAGGTTGGGGACCCCTGATCTACACTGCCTATGGTTATGGGGAGCCATGCGAGGGTTTTGAGCAGGGGAAGGACAGACCAGATTTGTCTTTTAATTTTTATTGGAGGATAATTAAATATTGTGATTTTTTTTTTTTTGGCCATATATCAGTATGAATCAGCCATAGGCATACTTATGTCCCCTCCATCCAGATACCTCCCCCACCTCCCTCCCCACCCCACCCCTCCAGGTTGTCACAGAGCGCCAGCTTCTGTGCTCTGCATCATATATCAAACTCGCACTGGCTATCTGTCTTAGAGGTCACACCAGCTCCTAGAGAGGGACAGAGTGAAGTCACTGTGGTTCAGTTGAGCGAGTCAGAGGCTTGAGCCAGCCACAATCTCCAGAGGAGAGGGGAAGCCGCCGAGGCTCCCCCGCCAGATGGAAGCGGGAAGCCTGGGCCGGGCTGAGCCAGCTGCCTGGCCTCAGCCCCTCCCCCAAGTCCGCCCCCACCCCCTGGGAGCCTAGAGGCCTGTTTGTTTTCCTTGTAAAAAGGGGAGCCCTGCCCTTTGTGAGATTTCTGCTTAGGAAGGAGCAAGCTGTCTACTTGCGCTGCTGCCTGGATTTCCAGCTATTGACACAGACTCTGACAATGAAAGCAAAGGCCAAGAGAGGCAGAGACCAGGGTGGCTGATTAAAATGTTCTTCCCGGGTTGTTCAGCTCTGCCCTGGGAAGGCTCGCTGGAAAACCCGGGGAGGAACCATCTCCTCCAGAGCTGCGGGCCCAGTGAGTGGTGGGGCTTCAAAAATGACCCAGGAGTTTCTGCCCCGCCACCCCAACCCACTCCAGTGGCTCCAGCTCCCAAGCCTACTGCTTATGTGGTTTCACCCTCAGGTAATAACTGGGGTCACATATGTGACTGTAATTCTTTTCAGGCTCAGTTTTGTTTCTAAATTGGGGCAATGAGAGTACCGCTTCACAGGCTTTGTTACAGGTCAGATTCACCCAAGGACGGACTCAGGTGGAGCAGGTTGTCAAATAAATACAGGATGCTCAGTAAAATTTGATTTTTGGATAAATGAAGGATTTTGTTTAGTATAAGTATATGCTGTGCAACACTGTGGATATACTTAGACTAAAAAGAAATTATTTGTTTAGCCAAAATTCAAATTTCAGTGAGTATCCTGTGTTTTTACTCATGACCTCCCACAGCTGTAAAGTGGAGAATGTTCGAGGGGTTTACTGAAGGGTGATACCTAAGCAAGGGGAGGAAGAAGGGGCAGAGAGAGAAGCCTTAGCGCTGGGACAACATCACACAGCGGTCTCAGTCGACCTGCAGGGACGCTTGGGAGCTGGAGCTGCGTGGCCTTCAGAGTTGTCCAAGCTGAGACTAGGGCACTGGGTTTTATACTCCTATAGCCCACCCGCATTGGATTCTGGCTTTCCCTGGCAGGGTGGGGCCTGATGGGGTGTGAGCTTGGGCAAGGGGGTTGTCCTCTGCTGAAGGCAGTTCTGGGAGCTCCCCAAACTCCCCACAGCTAAGGCATGGGGCTTTGGTCCCAGGGGAGTCTGGGCCCGGCCCACCCTGCAACCATGACCCAGTGGTTACACAGTTTGACGAGATGATTATGAAAACAGCTTAGCACAGACCTGACACCTAGTAGTCAATGATTTTAGCATCTCCCAAATAAAGGCCAGGTCACGTGGCCTGGCCGTCAAGGCTATCAATTATCCAGTTGCAAGTTACATGCTCTTCCAGTTCCCCTCAGCTCCTTTCTGAGAACCCTTTCCAAAGTCAGTCCTGTTGATTGAGGGAGAGGGAGACTCTGTTCACAGTGTCCCCTCTGTGTTGATAACCAGATCCGCTCTAACCTTCGATTCTGGAGATCTCAACCAATAGCGTAACATGGGTCTCAAGAGTCTGTCTCCTGCCTAGTCTCCTGGTCATAGTCATGGGGGCTTCGGTCTTCCTCCGTTTGGCTCTAGCCGCATTCTCATCTTGGTTAGGAGGAGTTATGATGTATGTGCTCAGTTGCTCAGTTATGTCCGATTCTCTGTGGCCCTCTGGAACGTAGCCTGCCAGGCTCCTCTGTCTACGGGGATTCTCCAGGCAACTCCAGGCAAGAATCCTGGAGTGGGTTGCCAGGCTCTCCTCCAAGGGATCTTCCTGACCCAGGGATTGAACCCACTTCTCTTTCATCTCTTGCATCGGCAGGCAGGTTATTTACCACTAGCACGACCTGGAAAGCCCTAGGAGTTATGAGCCTGCCGTTAATTGGCCTGGGATGGTAATACTCCTCATTGGCTAAAGGGGATCCCTGAATTGTAATTGTGGGGAACACTTGGCTCTAGTTCCTGGATTTGGTCTTTGTAGGGTAGGAGGCTGCAGGCAGGAGGGCAGGGACTGCATCCATGTCTGGCTCTTGCTAGCTCTGGGTGAGCAAGTCCCCAACCCCATCTCACCTACCCACTCGCACACATCCATTACCCACCAAAAACCCACCACCATTGCATTTTCCCTTTGCAAGGACTCCCAGGGCCCTCTGATTAAGACTGCCCTCTAGCATCTGGGCTTCTGAGCCCCCAGCTTCCCCTCTTTCCAGGTCTCCCACTAATGTGAGATATATTTAGGTTCTGGGAGCGGAGAATCTAGCTCTAGTAGAAAAGCATCTAAGTTTGGATTTAGATAAAGAGGCTAAGGGGTCTGAACATATTGAGACAAAGCAGTTGACATGCCCTCATTCATTCAGAATCACTAACAGTCACCGAAAGCTTGCTGCCAGCCAACGTTATCCCACTTAATTCTCACAGCCCCCTGTCAGGAAGGCACCATTACTATCCCTGTTCTACAGATGAGGAAACTGAGGCTTAGCAAAACAAGTGTCTTGCCCAAGGTTCCACAGCAAAAAAAGAAAAGCAGCAGCAGAAGAGTCAGAATTCCAACCCACATCTGTCTGCCAATAGCACTTGGGCTCTGAATAGGAGAACGTACCCTCTGATAGGTTGCACAGATTCATCTGTTTCTGTTCAGGCTCAGTGGCCCTGAGTCATTGTTATTTTCAATATCATTATTCTTGTGAACAGGTAAACAGCAAAAAAAGATGAAACAGCCCCAAAGCCCAGGTCAGGCTGTGACTGGCACGTCAGGAGGCTGGCAGAAAAAAGCAGTAGGGTACCCGCCAGCAGTCAGGTGCAGGGAATAGAAGCCCCTACAGCACCCAGTGGGAGGAGCTGGTATCTGACACACCACTGAAGGGCTAGAGCGGAGGGCTGGGACTGGCCCTCTGGGAAGCGCACCTCCAGCTCCACAGAACGTGTCTGCCAGGCAGCTATCTCTTTCAGCTGTCGTAAAAACCACATGAGATTTACCATCTTAATCATTTTTAAGTGTGCAGTTTGAGAGTGTTAACTAAATGCACATGGTTGTGCAACAGATCTCTAGAATTATTTTCGTCTTGCAAAACTGAAACTCAGTACCCGCTCCCCTCCCCCCACCTCCTGGCAACCACCATTCTACTTTCTGTTTCTATGAAATTGACTAGTTTACATACGTCAGTTTAGTGGGATCATACAATATGTGTCTTTACGTGACTGGCTTACTCTGCTTAGCATTAATGTCAAGTTTTATCCATATTGTAGCACGTGACAGGATTTCCTTCTTTCTTATAAGTGAGTAATATTCCATTGTGCATATATATCACATTCTGTTTATCCATTCATCCGTAGACAGTCGGGTTGCTTCCACCTCTTGGCTATTGTGAATAATGCTGCAATAAACATAGGTGTGCAAATGTCTTTTCAAGATACTGCTTTCAATGGTTTTTAGATATATACCCAGAAGTGGAATTAAACTCCAGTACTTTGGCCACCTCATGTGAAGAGTTGACTCATTGGAAAAGACTCTGATGCTGGGAGGGATTGGGGGCAAGAGGAGAAGGGGACGACAGAGGATGAGATGGCTGGATGGCATCACTGACTCGATGGACGTGAGTCTGAGTGGACTCCGGGAGTTGGTGATGGACAGGGAGGCCTGGCGTGCTGCGATTCAGGGGGTCGCAAAGAGTCGGACACGACTGAGCGACTGATCTGATCTGATCTGATGGCAATTCTATTTTTAATTTTTTGAAGAGCCTCCACACTATTTCCAATAGTGGCTATACCATTTAACACTCCCAATAGTGTACAAGTGTTCAACTTTTACCACATCATCACTAACATTTGTTGTTGTCGTTGTTTTTTAACACAATGGTCATCTTAATGAGGTTGAGATATACTGTTGTGGTTTCGGTTTGCATTTCTCTAAAGACTAATGATGTCGAATATCTTTTCCTGTGCTTGTTGGCCTTCTGTATATCTTCTTTGGAGAAATGCCTATTATGTTCTTTGCCCATTTTTAAATTCAGTTATTTGTTTTGTTGTTGTTGTTTAGTTGTGCAAGTTCCTGGAAAATCTTAATATTATCCCCTCTTCAGATAAATGATTTGCAGATATTTTCTGTCACTCCATAGGCTGCCTTTTCACTGTGTTGGTTGTTTCCTTTGACACACAGAAGTTTTAAGTTTTATATAGTTCCATTTGTCTATTTTTGTGTTTATTGCCTGTTCTTTTGGTGTCATCTCCAATAAATCATTGCTAAATCCAATGTTATGAAGGTTTTTCCCCCATGCTTTCCTCTAGGAGTCTCGTGGGGAGAGCTGCTTGGCACAGTCAGGAAGATGGGGAAATAGACATCCACCTCTAGTATCTTTGACTTGGTGAATACCTGCTGTTACCAAGAGTCAGAGCTCAGAAATCTGTACCCCCACCCGCACCCCACCAACTTACTCTTGACATTTATGAAGCTAGTGATTAGACACTGGAACATGAGTGCAGAAAAAACCACCATCTCCACAAACACATCCCCAGTCAGAGATGACTGGGGTAGCCAGCGATGGGACTCTGCCTTACTGCTGCTTTCCAGTCTTGCTCAAGAGCATCTAATTGTGAAACTGTATTTTTGTTCACGGCCCTTGCAGTGAAGGAGTCTAGAAGTGTGATGTTTAGCTGTCAGTCTCTGCAGTATAGAAAGGTGGCCAGTAAGTAAGTTGGAATGAATGATGAGCACTGGGCAGGGTGGGGTGGGGGTGGGGGGACCAAGGTAATACAGTAGATGATATATTAGTTCCAGACCCCAGCTTAGCCAACAGTGGAGCATTAGTTCACTGTGACTTTCCAAGAACAGAAGAATGGTGGGTTGATGAAGCAGGGTGGTCCTGGGTGGAGGAGTTCAGTGCTCATGGATGCTAACTCTGCAGCTGGACAGGGCTGGTGTGCAACCCCAGGTCTTCCATGACTGAGCTGAGTGACTTAAGCAGATCACGGGTCTCTCTGGGTTTCCCTTCCATTCTTTGTAAAAGGGCAGATGTGGGTGGTGGGGAAGGAGGTGGCCCAGAATTTCAGCCTCAGAATTTGAGCCATTCAATCTGCTCTGAGGGTGTGAGTGTGGCCCTTAGCCTCCCAGAGTCTCCATGTCCTCTTAGGCCATTTTCCAAGAGCAAATGGGAGACCAAATTAGCACTAAGGGCTCCCTAGGTGCCTTCTGCTGTGAGGCATTGGCAATGCCCCTCCCAGGCTTCCAGAGCCCTTCCCACTGAGCTGGAAAAAATTCTGTAGTCACAGCTGAGAATGTCTGGAAAGATATCATGTAGTTTAGCGATTCTAAAACTTATTTTTTAGCCCCAGAACCTCTTCTTTATTTCCTCAAAGTATTTTGTAGAACCTAATGTATTAAACAGATAAAAATTGGAGCTCTTCCAATGGAAGTGGGGAAGGGGATCCCTGTCACCACCCTCTCCACTTCCCCATCTTCTTCCCACCCTGGGACTTACACATATCCCAGGACCACCCTAGAGCACAGTTGAAAACCCTGACTGGTTTATTCCAATGCCAGAAGGCCTAATTCTGAGCAAACTCACATTTATCAACTTGTATGGTAGCGGGCAAGCCACTTTCTCTCTTTGATCCTCAGTTTTCTCATCTGCCAAATGGGGCTATTTCCCTGCTCTACAAGTTGTATCTTGCCTACAGGTCCATATATATGACAGTACTGTAAGCTGAAAACACAGCTTTGGTTTTGTTTGTACCTTACCTCTTCCTACAGATGTTTTGTAGGGGTTCAGGAGTCAAACATTGTTGGTCCTTCAGACTTTCAAAATGAGTTTTTTTACAGTTCTACTCCAACCTCAAAATCTGAAATGGTCTTTCTGCCTTATTTCCTTCTTTCTTACCTCAGGAGCCCCCTCCCTTTTCTCCTGCCCCCATCTCCATGTTTCCAGAATTCTGGGTCTACCAGCAGTCTGGACCGTCAGAGTCTCCAGCTCTCTTTCCTCTATACCCTTAGTTTTGCCCCAGCCCACCCTTTTTAAGTTGCTCCAGGCTCCCTCCTGCAGGACCTTCATTCCGGGAAGGGAACCTCCAAAGCCAAAGAATACATACATACATCATTACTGGCCCACCCCTCCCTCGTTGAACTCCACACAATCTCATCCTATTTAGCCTTTCACTTGGATTTCTTTCAGAGCTGAGCCAACATCTACTTTCCTGACTACTTCCCAGTGTAACACAGTTGGCCAGAGGGGCCAGGCTTAATGTCCCCACTTGGAGGAGCTACCAGGAAATCCCAGGACCTTGTTGAGAGCCAGCCCTTCATAGAGAGACTTTATTAGAACTACTACATGATTACTGATTTGTAGGGCAACCTTTAAAATGGCTTAAACTCTACACAAGGGAGGATGCCAGAGCTAGTTGGTTCTAATTACTTTCTGGTAGAGACAGCACTAAGAATAGAGAAAAGAGTAGAAAGGGGGTCTAAAGACCTTGATCCAGTGTTTGAAGATAGAGGGTCTGAGTTCAACAACTGCTTCTTCATGTCCTACACACGTGATACCTTTGTGTATCTCTGTTTGCTCATCTGCCAAAGAGGAGCAGAGAGCGCTCCTTTGCTCGTTAAAGTTAGATGAGACAGGTTTGCAGGGCTCCTCGACCTCAGTGTGATGGGCATCTGGGACTCGGTCATTCTTTGCTGTGGGGGCTGCTCTGTGCACTGCAGGATGTTTAGAGTCATCCTTGGCCTGTACTCAGTAGATGTCAGTAGCATGACTACCCTCAATTTTGACGACCAAAAGTGTCCCCAGATATTGCCAACATCCTCTTAGGAGCAAAATCCCTCCTGGTTGAGGACCACTGATATACATGAATACACTGTATAAACAAACTCTTCACTGTTATGGCCTGTATGTGACAAGCCCACTTTTATCAATTCATTTACTAAAAGGATAGAAAGCTGAGACCAGATTTGGAAGTGAACATCAAAGCTCTGAGGCAAATACAGACCTCCTCACATCTGCACCCACCATCACAGACCAGGTGGCGACAGTCCCCTCTCTCAACCCTTCAGCCTGACCCAGAGCACTCCCCACTGCTGGCTCTGCTGGCCCGTATAATTCTTGCGGCATGAGCCTCACCCTTGTGAAGTTGGATGCATAATACCAGCAAAATATTTCTTAATCTCCTAAGCCTCCACTTTGAATCCTTAAAAAGGAAAGAAAGAAATGGCACAAATCTCTTAATTAGGACGCCCAATCACTTCGATAAATATTTACCCAGTTCCGGCATGAGGCACAGAAACCCTGCCCCCTTAGTCAATGGAGGTCAGCAAAGTGCGCCTTGGGAACAGCAGGATGCGGGGGAATTCGGCTTTGGATGGAATGCTGGGAGAATGTTTCCAGTCTTACACTTCTCCTAAAGAGAGGTAAACAAACACATTCCATGCCTCCTCTGTACAGAGTCCCAGGTGGACACCAGGGGCTCATTAAATTATTGCCTGGCTTCCTTAGATTTCTGGAGAGATGTGGTGGCCTCCTCTGCCAGTTGCACCATCAAGCAAAGCAAACCATCCCCAGCATTCTCTAGAATGTCTTGGCTGACCACCTTTGTCCCTGTCTGGAACTCTTCCCCTTCCTCTGCACTTAGCCACACTAAGCACCACCCTCTACACGCAGCTTCCCTGATTTTACTTCTATCTATCCCTTCTACCCAAAACTGCTCCCCTGCATAGACCCTATTTAGTTCTTAGGGCCCACATACAGCCTGGAATTAGAGGCTGTCTGTGCTTGTGTATGTTCCAAAGGTTTCCCTTAGACTTTGGTACCTCCAAAAAGGTCTTAGAGTAGACTTTCTGTAAACTCCTGCCAGGTAAGCAATTAAGGGTCACTATTCCCATTCTACAGATCTGGAAACTGAGACCCTAGGAGTTTCCGGGTCTTCCCCAGAATCTGGCAGCTCCTCAGGCCTCTTGATTCAGGCTGGGGCTGCCAGGCAGTACTGAGTGGATTCCTCTCTTCTGACCTTAGGAGACTTTAGAGACATTTCACTGGAGCCCGAACTACAAGTGGGGATGATGGCAGGGGCCTTAGGGAAGGGAGCCAAAGGCCTCTTTCAGGTGGCAAAACACAGAAAGGATTCAGGGAAGCAGAAAGCACCCAGGCACAGGCTAAAGGGGACGGGTCCCTGTCAGCAGCATTTGCTCATCCTGGTCCCCTTTACCCACTGGAACTTCTGTCCATCCTTCTGGGCTAAGCTCAAGCTCCACTCTCCCAGGCAGCCCTCCCAGAAGCCCCTTTCACAACTCCTGTTCTCCCTCAGAGCCGGACTACTTTATCCTCACATACTTCATTGTTGTGGCTGGCCTTCTCAGAAATGCTACGGACTCCACTGCTGTGTATCAAATTTCTCTGCCTCCAGAATTCCCCACCCACCAACCCCCCAAAGCTTAGCTTTGAATTGCCTTTGGCCCTCCCCCTCCCACACATATCTCAAGGGTCCTTGGGCAGTAGGGATATCCAAGGACATCATAGGACCATGATAAAGAACGGGAATTCCAGAGAGTGAGGGGAAGGCCTGATGACCTCTGTGGGGGATGAGGCGTGGGGCCAGGGTGGGGTCGGGGGCGGGTGAGCTTCAGTGAGCTCAATGTTCCCACGTGGGCTTGGCTACTGCCTGAATTATTCCCCTCAAGGGTTGGGGCATTAGACCTCCCTCATCTCTGCAGGCACTCAGGAAATGTGTAAGGAGTTGAAGAATGTGTAAGGATGGTTCTGCATCATCATCATGGCCAACATGGCTATTATTGATCACTTAATGAACCAGGCTCTGCACTAAGTACATTGCATGCATTATCTCCATCCATCCTTGGAACAACTCTCTGAGGTGGACAGGACTGTTATCTCCACTTTACAGATGAGGAAATGGAGGCTTAGCAAGATCAAATACATCCCTCCAGGTCACATAGCTGGGACCAGCCAGAGAATTGGAAGTGGGGATAAGGAGACCCTGGGAAGTTCCCCGCCCTCCTAGAGCTCAGTTCCTGTCCCTGAAATAAGGTGGTTGCAGAATGAGCTCTACAGGGGCTCTGTCTGGGACTTCCTAGGGGCCTTCCTGTTTCCTGTGGTCTGTCCTGTGGCCCTAATCTGCATTCCCAGGAAAGTCAAGCTTTTGGAGACAGTGGAGTGTGGGGGTGAAGACTCTGGAGCCATACTGCCTGGGTTCAAGTCCATCAGCCACTGAAGTGACTTTGGGCAAGTCATTGTACATAGCATGTCAATTGCCCCCCACCCCCAACCCCCTGTATAACAGGGGTGATACTGATAGTACCCACTTCATTCACTGTGAGAGGATTAAGTGTGTTAATATTTGTCAAGTGCTTAGAACAGTGTCTGGGACAGAGTTAAGCACTATGTAAGAGTTTGTTAGATAAATAAAAATTCCCTTTCCTTTTACTTTGTGGTGAGGTGCTCACTTGTGGAGGAAGGCTGGGGATGACTGGTGGATAGGGGTGGTGATGGTGAGGGGACAGAACTGCCCTAGCAATGGAGTCAAGGGCCAACCATCAGAGGAGACTTACAGAATCAACCAAATGGGAGAGGACAGAGAAAGATTTCTCTTCCCTTTGTGCAGTCCCAATGACAGACCTTGAGAAAATCAAAGCCAGTGGAGGCTGTGGGGGAAGGGATAACACGGAGTGATCTGAAACCCACCCAAGGTACTGAAAGTACAAGTGTAGTCACTCAGTGGTGTCTGACTCTTTGCGACCCCACGGACTGTAGCCCGCCAGGCTCCTCTGTCCATACGATTTCCCAGCGAGAATACTGGAGTGGGTTACCATTTCCTTCTCCAGGGGATCTTCCTGACTCAGGGATGGATCCCTAGTCTCCTGAATTGCAGGCAGATTCTTTACCATCTAAGCTGCAAGGTACTGAGTTCTTCCTCAAATTGGAGGCCACAGCCCTGTGGCTGACCTGAGTCAAGCCCTTTGATTCCTGGGAAAAGGAGAAACCATTTATTAACACTCTATCTAACGTGCTTGACAGTTAATTTTTAAAAGCCAGAAAAGCAGCTCTTGGAGCTGGTGAACAACTGCCCACCAACCACCTCTCACCCCCCAATGAAGGGCTGGGGAACCTCCACTCTGCAAATCCAGGCCAGGCTTTCTGTCTCACCGGGTGACTTTTGTATGTGTGTGTGTGTGTGTGTGTGTATGTGTGTGTGCCAGGAATTCCTCTCCCACGTGGGGTGGACTCCGAGGTACTCAATTAAGCAGCCAATGAAAAGTCAGCTCTCCAGTAGCAAATGACCCTGACACTTCTTGTAACATAAACAGTTGAAACGTTTCCAATTAGAACTGGAGACAGAGACGTTTGAACTCTCTCTCCACTCCCCTCCTTCTTGAAAAATAATTGTCAAGCACTTTGGGCGGGGTGTCCTATACATGTTTTTTTCTTTTCTACCTCGAGCATAAAGAATTATTTTTCTCCCTGTTTTTCCTAATTTGTGGTGTGGCAAGGTGGGGGGTAAAGCAGTGGCCATCTGAAAGGAGAGCTGGGCTAGTTGCTTTTACCTCTCTGCTCCTCTACATGCTGGAGGCCAGACACCCAGCAGACCTGGGAATGATGCTCTGTGAGGAGCCAGTGGAAGCCCAGCGCTGGGGAGCTGGGCCTGTGACCTCATCGCCAGACCCTCAGTATGAATGAATGAATGAAGATGAATGAGTGAATGCCTTTCCTTTAGCACATATTCGCAGGGGTCCAGCTCCTGCTATCAAAGAGGACGCTGAAGTTGGCTGTTGAACCGGTTGCCCTGGACTCGAATCCTGACACCTATGCCCAGCTTGGGGTAAATTACTGGACTTTCTAGGTCTTCTCTTTTACTCTATAAAACAAGGCTACCAGTCAGGCCGCTTCCTTCGGGAGTGCCTGGGTAGCAGTGTCCTGCCTTGTACACAGAAAGGGCTTTGGCGCCGCTATTATTTCAGACTTGGTGGTGGGGTCCTCCAGTGGAATCCTGCCGAGAAGGCGACTCTCTGCACGAGGGCTCCAAGGTTCCAGGGCTGGCGCTGAGGCTCACAGGTGAACTCGACGTGAGTCTACCAGGCAGGAGGGCACTGGCTCAACGACCCGGAGAGTGGTCGTCCGGCTAGGAGCGACACCAAACCCCAGACCGCTCTTCTGGCCCCGATCCAAGTGGACCCGACCTAGGGGCTAGGTTTGTTGGCCAACTGCGGGCGGACGCCAATGGAGCCAGTCTTAAGTGAGAACGGAGAGAGGGAAGGCCGGACCAGGCGCCGCATCCCGGGCATCTTGAAGGCATTGTGTTTAATAAATCCCGGCGAGACGCACACCCACTCTCTCCCCCGACCCCTCACTCCCTCTCAGCTCCCAAATCGAGACCTGCTGCGGGATCCCGAGTTTATGGGGTTTTAAAACCCCCCTCCACTTTGATTAGCAGCTTCAAAGAGCTCCCTTTAAAGTTTGCCCCCTTCCTCGCCCCCACCTCCCCTTTTACGGGCCACCCCTCCCCCATCACTCCTCCTAGACCTCTGGACGACAACAGAACACACAATGCAAGTTTGAAAGAGGTGAGGATGGGTGTACTCTTTAGGCTTCCTCCTGAACGTGAGCCGTAGAAATTACCTGTTTAAGGCTTGCACAGGAGTCGGAGAACCGTAGAGTTTGGTTTTTTCCCCTTCTTTCTTTCTGCCCAGCCCCCCCTTCTTTTTTTCTTTTTTTGGTTTGTGTGTGTGTTTTTACCTTTTATTATTTAAATTGATACGTTTCATTACTAGGGAGAAAAATAAAATATTCCTTTGATACACAAAATCAAATTGATATTTAGCCTCTGCTTACTTTTTTATGCATGGCTCCTTTATACCACATGGTAGTGACAGATTGTTTGAGCTGGAAGGAAAAGCCATTCAAAGCTAATTAAGCAGCCATTCCAAGCACTATTTGCAAGCGGGAGGCTCAGAAGCCTCGGCATTTGTCAGCGCTCCCCCACCCCGCGTGGTTTTGACTGACAGCCTTGGTCGCCGACTGACAGGGCTCGGCAATTTAACCAATCAGTAACTGAGACTCTCATCAACCGTCTCTGATTGGTCTTCTGAGCCTCGCTAGGGGGCGGGGTCTGCGGCCCCCACGTGGGGGCAGGGGCGAGAAAGGGGCGGGGCGGGTGGGAAGCGGGTGCGCCCACCCGTGACGTAAGGGGGAGGGCAGAGAAGGGGGAGGGGGGAAGGAAGCTCCAAAGAGGAGCCATTTTGTGTCTAATGAATGCTGCGGCCAGATGCTCGCATCTGTCGAGTCGGGCTTCTCCCCACCCCCCTCTTCAGTGCGTGGCGCACACGATTTATGTTTTTATTTAGGAAAATAAATAAATGAAGAGAGGAGCGCGGTTCGGGACTGGCGGCCGGAGGGGACGCGGGGAGGCTCAACTCCGAGGCGGGCGCTCACGTGTAACTCCCAGCGCACCGGCCTCCGAGCGCCCGCTCGCTCTCAGCTCCTCATTAAAATGCAAAAGCGAACTCCAGCTCCTAATGAGGGGAAAATATAGATCCCGGGCCCATCGCCGGCCCCCGGGTGCGTGCGGGTTCGCGGAGATGTTGGGGAGGGGGGCCCAAGTGGGCCCCCCGCCCGTAGGTGCCCCTGCGGCCCAGGGCGCGGCCCCCAGCCCCCCGACGCTCGAGGGCCGCGTCCCCCCGGCCCGTCTGCCCTGACGTAACCCCGAGCTCAGTAGATATAGGCTATGGGTTTGCGGGCAAACTGGCCCCCGGAGTCGAGTGGCCTGTGCGACCGCGCGGGGAGTCCCGGAGGCGCGGAGGTGGGGGTGGGAGAGGAGCGAACGGGGGCGGGTGAGCGTCTGCGCCTCCCGGGGCGTCGAGGCTGGCGGCCGAGACGCCCACAGGCTCGCACGCGCGCCCCTCTGCAGGCTTCCGCCGACGCCGTGACACTGCCGGGGGCAGGCTGAGAAAACCGGGTCGGAACTCGAAGCTCCCGGGCTGGTGGGGTAAGGCCGCCACCGCATTCCCGACTCCGCTTCCCTGGCCTCGGCGCTCACTGGGTAGCTGCGGCGAAGGCGTAGCGGTCTACACCGAGAAAGAGTCCCCGAGTGGGGACAGCGCGGACTGTGCAGGGTGTCCGCGGACAGACGGGCCCTTCTATCTGCGCAGCCCGCCAAGCAAGAGTTCCTCCGACATGTCCTCGCGGGCAGCCGCCGCACATCAAAGACGCTGTTTATTTGGCTTTCCGTAAAGGACAAATGAACAAAGAAGAAAAGCTGGGGGCCGCGGGGGCGGGGGTGGGGGTGGGTGAGCAGAAGAAGGGGCAAAGAAAGGGACACTCTCAGTTCCCAGCAAAATTAAGGTGGGAGGCAACTTTGGGAGCCACCATTTTATCGGTCCTAAATCTTGTGAAGTGAAAACATTAAAGTGACAAAGTGATTCTGTTTGTTTTATAGTATCTAATTGGGCTGCTTTGCAGACCTAATGAGATTAGAGGGAGGAATCGTTCGCCGCCACTGCAGAATAAACTGATACATTGCTACCAGCCACAGGTTTTGAGGACTGTACAGCTTGTCTTTTTTTCTTTTGTTGTTATTCTGTCTTTCCTCTTTTCCCCTCCCGCCAAATGATTATTTACTAGTATATCGTGGGAAAAAAAAAAAAAAAAGAAGAAGAGGGGGGGAAAAAAACCCCAGCAGCCCTGGACTATAATATATATCTATTTATTATATGTCTTTCGGTTAATTCCTGATCTGAGGAGCGCTGTTTTTCACTCCCATGCGAAAGTCACCAGCGGGTAGGGCCTGATTGCTACTTTTCATGCATAGTTTTAGACACAAGAGGGCATTGTGACGTTGCGCCCGGCGGCGCCCAGTCGCAGGCCGAGTCCGGCTGCCCCACGTGGGGGCCCCGAGCTCCCATTGGCCAGCGCTGGGCGAAGCTGCCACATTATTTTGTTACTTTTCAGTCCCTATTTGGAACTGCTCTCGCGGCAGTTCAGACCTCGTGCTCGTCCCACTCGCCTGTCTGTGTGTGGTATCCGCAGGTTCGGGGTACTTTTTTGGTGTGTGTGTGTGTGTGTGTGTGTGTGTGTGTGTGTGCGTGCGCGCGCGCGTTGGGTGTGTGTTGGGGGTGGGGGGGAGTGTCGGGGCGCGGAGAGGAGAGCCGGGCCGAGGCGAAGGAAGGAAGCCGCAGAGCTCCCGGGTCTCGAGCTGCGTCTCCCCTCCAGCGCTCTTCTGCCTGCGCGCTCCGAGGCGGCGGTGGCGGCACCGAGCGCTCCTCGCTGGGGACTCGGCGCTCGAACTGGGAGCAGCGAGGACACCCTTGCGGCGGCTTCTAGTGCCTACTGGAGTTAGAATGCCAGGGCGGTTGATTCCCACCCACTGAACCCGGAGTTTCCTCCTCGGCCCTGGGAAGGGCTTGCAGTGGCGGCGGCGGCGGCGGCGGCGGCAGTAGCAGACGGAACAGCAGGCTTTCCTCTCCGAGGGGGGGCGTCGAAGCGCCAGCGCCGGGCTCCCGCCCTCACCCTCCGGCGCTCCTGCGGCCCCAAGCCGCCACCTCGGTGCCTGCCTCCTTCCTCTTCTCGCCGAGAGCCGCCCCTGGGATCGGACCCGTGCGCCCCGGATGCTGGGGCTGCCCTGGCGCGCCCCCACTCCCGGCGCGACGCGCTGAGTGAACCGGAGGGCGCCCGCGCTTGCCCCAAGAGGGGCCCCCAGAGTCGGGACCCCGCGCCGGACCCGCCGGGGAGACGACGATGTCCGCGCAGTCCCCGGCTCTGACGCGCTCCACGCAGCGGGGGGAAGGCGGCCGGCCGCAGCTCGCGGAGCCCTAGGTGCACAAAGCCCGCGCCCGCCGACGACTTTGCCGCCTGCTCCTCGGCTCTTTGTCTCCGCTTGGTGCGGGCGCCGGACTCTGGGATTTCGGTGCGAGATCGGGCTGGGGGGGCCGGGGGCGAGCTCTCGGTTTCCCGGCCGCCCCCCGCTCGGGTTTGGCTCCCCCCTCCCCCGCACCTCCCCGGCCCGGGCTCTCTGCGCTTCCACGCTCTCGGAATCACGACCCCTCCCTGCCATGTATCCGCAAGGCAGACATCCGGTGAGTAATTGCAACTCGGTTTATTTAAGCATCTATCGTGGCAGGGTAAACGAGGCAGTTTATCTGGCACCTCCATTTTGCTTGTTGCTACCTTTATGGTATGTGTGTGTGTGTGTGTGTGTGTGTGTGTGTGTGCGCGCGCGCGCGCGCTCACACAAAGGATGGGGATGGGGGGGCGCCGTAGAGAGAGGAGGTTAATTCCGCCCTAATGGCGTGAGGGGCTCCCAGTGTTCCTGGGGAACTGTTTGTTTTCATGCTGTCTCCCGCCCCCTCACCTAAGTCTCCCAACTCATTCGTTGTGTCTCCTCTGTCCCCGTCTTACTTGGGAATAGGAGCCCCTTCGTAAAAGGGATAGGAGCCCCGCGGCCGAGAGGGAGAGATTAGGGCGCCCCCCTCCCCGTCAGGGACCGGAGAAACTTGTTGGGAAGGTTCTGGGCTTTGTGGGAGGCCCCTTTGGCAGAGGTGGGGGCGGGGGGAGACCGGGGAAAGCCGCTGAGGGGCCTGGGCAGCTTGGAGCCGGGTCTGACGCCCCCGCCCCTCCCCTGTCTTGTCCTGGCCGGCTTCAGGCTCCCCATCAACCAGGGCAGCCAGGATTTAAATTCACGGTGGCTGAGTCTTGTGACAGGATCAAAGACGAATTCCAGTTCCTTCAAGCTCAATATCACAGGTAAGGCCTGTGGGGGCCGCCCCGGGGCTGGCAGGGCGGGGGCGTCCCCGCCGCGGCTCCTGCCACCACCCCTCGGGGACTGAGCGGGCTCTCGACCCCGGGGCGGCGGGGCAGCCCGGGCCTCCTCCTTTTGTTTCCCCTTTCCGAGCGCGGCGCCTTAACCCTTTGCTGCCGGCAGCCTCTCGGCTCCCCGTGCCGCTCCGGGGGTGAGGGAAGTTGAGGGATCCGGGCGCGAGCCGGCTCGCTCCGGGTTCTGGGGGTCTCGAGGGGTCGCGAGCCAACGTCAGGGTCCCGGCCCCCACCCCACCCCGAGCCCGGGATAAGTTCATTCGTTTGGCCGCGGGAAGTTTCAAGTTGTTACACTCCCCCTCCCTGTGTCGGGGACCCACGTCCCCCTCCGCCCGAGGCTGCGGGATGAGGGGAGTACCCCCGGGGGTGGGTGTCAGGAAAGTGGCCAAGTGGCTCTGAGACGCCCTAGGGGTTGGGGTCCCAGAGGAGGCTGTGCAGGCCCCAGGCCTGAGCCGGCTCCTCCTGCCCTCGTAGCCTCAAAGTGGAGTACGACAAGCTGGCGAACGAGAAGACGGAGATGCAGCGCCATTATGTGATGGTGAGAGGCGGCTGGGACTCGGCCAGGGTTGCGGGGGCCTGGGGAGCCCTGCCCAGCCTCCGCGGGGCGGCCCCCGCAGCGGGTGTAGTCCGGGTGTGCCATCCGACCCTTTTTCACCAGCCTCTGTCAGCCCGGGCCACTTGGAGGAGGGTGGGTGAGAGGAGGGGCAGAAAGAGAAACCCAACCCCTCTCCCTGTACACTACCTTTGTGCGCCTTTGATTTGTGTTCTGAAGGTTTCCCTGAGGGCTGGTTGTCCTGTCTCGGGGTTGGATAAAAGTCGTTCTTAGAGACCTCCTGGGAGTGTGTAGAAACTTCTCTGCTCTGCAGCCCTGGGATTTAGCCAGAGTGGGACATAAGACCTCTCCCCTTCCCTCTCTCTCCCCAGGGGTTCCTGAGAGTGGAGGAGCCTTTTGCCTCCACGCTCACTCAGGGATCACCCCACTGAGAATCTCATGGACCCTGGGGCAGTGTGTAGACGTGTCCTCCCTTTTCCCAGTGTCTCTTCCAGCAAGTTTTAATCTTCTGATGGTGAGGAGGGCACTGGAGGTCCATATGTGGGACTCCCTGCACTGCTGTCCACATAAGAGACCTTGGACACATTGCTAAAGAACTCTGATAGGGCAAGCGGCCCCAGTGTTCACAGGATTGATTCCCTGTTGAACCCGAACGTTGTATAAACAGGATATATGGCACAGGCAGGGCTGGTGGGAGGGAGGGCCCAACTCTTCTTACACATAGGGTATTCTGTAAGATGAGAACAACACTCCTGAGTCCTTCATCTCTTCAGCCCCTTTGTTAGCTGGCTTTGGGGTTTGACTTAAACTTCTTTAGCAAATGTATCCTAAAAGTACCATTTGGCCAAAGCCGATTCTGGAACACAGATTTTGGTGTTGTGAGTTAACGGCAGTTCTTTTTACTTTTAGTACTACGAGATGTCCTACGGTTTGAACATTGAGATGCACAAACAGGTAAGTGCTTTAGGATATATATCTAATTACAGATCCAGCTCTTGACAGGCAGGGTCTGAGGCTTGGTTGAGTTCTCAGACATGTTGAGCTTTTAGCAATCCGAGCTTATGAAGTTTGTCCTGGTCTTGGATCTTGGTGGAGGGGTAAGGAGCAAAAGGCAAGTTGCCCGTTCAGCATCCGCTTTACAAACTCCTGTAACCCAGAGGTGGCTGGATGCTTTAATCTGTTTTAATGTAAAATTTACAAAAGGAAGGGCAGGAGGGTGTATGTGTGTGTGTGTTTGTATGTGCATGCGTGTGTGTGTGTGCGCATGTGCAAAAATGTGATGTTCTACCTTGATAAGATTAAACTTCAAGAGTCTTAAAAGCCAGGCTGAGCTGTCAAAATTTAAGGGAACAGGCTACCTACCGCTTAAAAATATAAATCCAGGATGAGTTACAGCCCCGTACCTTACGTATATGAGGCAACTTTCTCATCTCCATCGTAATGTAAAGGCTGCCTCGGTCATTCCCATTTTCCAGGGGGAAGCTGAGAGGTGAAGTAACAAGCCCAGGGGCAGCCTAGCTAGGACTTCTGAGATGGCTGGGGGTTGAGCTCAGCTTTGAAATCCTGAAGTCAAACCAGTTTAGCTGGTGTGTGATGGATATGTAAACTACTCTGTATCGTCACTCTTCTAATAACAGTATACCTCAAACTGGGCAAATACAAACACCTTTATCTCAGTGCATATCAGTAACTCTGTCCTGGGCACTGGGCAGGGCTGTGGGAGAGGCCTGTTTGTATATTTGTATTCCGAGGAGAGGCCGCCTATAGTTTGGCTTGGCCAGCGATTAGCGTTGACTTGGCATGGAGAAATGGCGCGGGCCGATGGTTCTTTTTAACAATTGGTGTTCTTGAAATCTCAGAAGGCTGTTGACTCATTCTAGCCTTTGGTGACCGTGACTTGAATGGATTTTCTGCTCTAAATGAACAGTGGTTTACAAGGTTTAAATTTTGCTCTTTAAGAGGGCAGGACCCAGGGCAGGTGAGAAGGGCAGGTGACCTCTGGAATGCTTGTAGATTCCTGCCTGCCCGCTCCAGTGGTTTCACAGAGAGCCTTTGGAATCCAGGTTCCTTCCCCTTTCTGGAGGGAACCCCAGTGTTGGGTGAAGGGCAGCCAGAAAGGGGCCTGATTTTGTTGAGGAATGTGGGGAGGCAGTCAGGGATTAGCTTTTTAGGGAGACACAGGAAAAGGCTACCAGGCTTTTACTTCTTGACCCACAAGAATCATAAACAGACACCAGTTTGTAAGTAAAGATGTTTGCTCCCGGGAGTATGGGCTAGAGACTGCCTAACTTGAAGTGGAACTGGCTGGATCCGACTGGTCCATTAAGAATGTGTGAAGTGAAACGGGGGTCCCAGGTGTTCGAGGACTTTGGGCTGTTATGCAAGATGCCACCGCCTCCCATTCTCCACCCCTCTTTTTTTGTCCTCAGTGCTTGGTATCTTGGGTGTGTTTAGAGAGGGTAATTGCACCCAGGTTTAAAATTTATAGCAGCCGTTCTTCTAAAAGCTTCGTAATTAAGGTGTAATATGTCGTTGCATGTTGAGGTCTGCATGGGTGGTGTTCCCTGTGTCTGTAAGTGGATGGTTCTTTGGCACAAAGAATCCACCTTGGCTGTTGGAGCGAAGCTGCTCCTGGAGTCCTGGGCCACTCTGAACCCAGGAAGAGTTATTCACCTTCCTAGTGCATTCAGTGGTGGGGTTTACATAAGAAGCAGCTGTGTGCATCTGGGGCTTCTGGCCCGTCCCCAGACCCTGGGTTCTTAGGAGGAGAATGCCTGAGGTTTGGCGACATGATCTCATTTAATCCTCTGAGCTGCCAGAGGGAGATAGATGTCTTCTTTGCCCCCTTTTTATAGGCGAGGATACCGAGGCTTTAGGGAAGCCAGGAGGGCAGAGGTGGGACTTAAACGTGGGCCTCTGGCTTCCAGACCGAGCACTTTACCTTGTTTGCCACTCACCTTTGCCTTGGAGCCTCAGCTCCCACTTGCTTCCCAGCAGGACTGTCTGTGCTCTGAGCACAGTGCCTTTGCTGGATTTACAGCAACCTCTGAGTTGGGTGAAATCGCCCTGTGGCTGTGTAGGAACAAAGAGGCAAGGAGGTGAAGAAACCCTGCACTAAGAAATGCAGTCCTGACCTCCTGAGGCTGGCCACCTCCCTAGGCTTGCTAGGGTTCTGCAGAAGAAAACCGGCCACTAATTGTAGTGTGGGTCTTGGGTGCATTTGGCGGATGGTGGTTAGGCCTGAGCAAACAAGTTTATCAGCTGACCTGTTTAGCGGTTGACTGGTGTTTTATCTGCACACACAATCAAGTGACTGGAGTGCTTGAATTATTCATGCAGTGTCCTGCCCTCTAGACTTGACTGTTCGTGTGATTACATCTGCCTGGAACAAACAGGCTGGATTCTTCATCTTGAAGCTCAGGGGTGGGGGTGGGGACTGTCTGTACTTTTATATAATAGATGATCTCCAGAGCTAGCACCTTGGGAAGTGTGGCAGCCCTCAGCCAGCTCACACACACATGCACACATACACACATGCGTGCACACACGCACCCCTCTTACCAACACCACCACATATTTTTTTTCAAAAGCCCTTCTTTGCTGGCTCAATGGGAAATGCCTGTTAGTTCGGAACCTCAGGTTCTGCCAGATGGGCCTGAGTATTGACAGAGGGCAGCTGATGAGGTACATGCAGCCAGTCTTTATTTTACTGAGAGGTTACACTTACTGTGGCTGGTTCCTTTCCTGGCCCTTTCTCTGTCTCCCTCTGTGTTCTTTCTCCAAGCTGTCGAATGAATCCCAGAGAACATAGTCGATGGTTTCTCCTCCCCTTCTCGGTTTCCCTCCCTAATTGTGGCAAAGCAGAGATTACAGAATCATGGGCCTGGCCTGAGATTTCAAGAGGTCACCCACCTCCTCCAAGCCTCTGCTTCTAGGCAGGATGTCAAGGGTGATTCAGCAAGGCCAGGGAGGTGATGATGGCTGGCCAGCTCATCAGTTCCCATCTTGTTCCCACAGAGGCTGACACTCTCCAGTGTCAGCCACAAATCACAAAGCCAGCGTAGAAACAGGCATTCCAGAGCGATTGTAGTGCATAGGGTTTGAGGCACTGATGCTCTGAAAAGCTGGGTCAGGCTGCCTCTTCACCCCTTGCTGGTGATCACTGAGGTTTTGGAAGAACACTGGAGGCCTATTGATTTGGGGAATGTGTCATGCCCCCACTTTCCCATCACCAAGCAGCCCTTCCTCTGACCTTCTGTTCTAACTGGGAGAGCCCTTTGGCCTCTACTGCACACCTTTCACGGTCCAGATGAAGGAACTAAGGCCCAGGCAGGGGGAGCTGAGGTTTCCAGATCCATCCAGTCCAGTAAGTTACCAGAGGAGCTGCTGTTGCCGCTTTTCCTCCCGACCCAGCTCTCTTAGCAAAACTCAAGAAATGGAGAGTGCTCGTGTATTAACTAATAGCACTCTGTGTCTTTAATTACCATTGCTGCTTTCTGCATTATTATCTCAGGAGGTTAAGGCTACAGACCTGGTGACACCGAAGTCCAAAGTCCCCCATTTCGGGTTGTATAACCATATCAGCTGAATCTCTCTGCCTGCCCAGGGTCCTCTTCTGAACCGCCAGCTATTTGCACAACTAATGATTCATTGCGCCTGGTAATAAACACAGTGTATAACTAGCAATCCCGGAGATAAGGTTCACAGGTAGGGAAAGGTGACAGAACCTGTGAGTCTTTCACCTGAGGATGGGCATGGCCATGGGGGTGGCCATGGACGTGGCTGAAAAGGAAGATGGAACATTTTCATTTATTACTTCCCCTCTCTGGGCCCTCACACCCACATAAAAAGGGGCTTGGGCTGGAAGATCTTCAGGTATAACATCTTGAAGTTCTGTGGCCACTGTAAAGGTGTGAGGAGCGAGAGGGGACCAGCAAGTGATGAAGTTACCAAAACCCTGCCCAGGAGTCGAGTCAGTCTGGGTAGGGAGAAGCTGGGACCCTCAAATTGAAGGGGATGTATTTCTTCATACTAGGGCAGTCCCTGTTTTTGTGGCATCTGAATTGAGCTAAGAAAAAATACCTTTGAGTATCATTTATTTTGGTCAGAATACCGGGATCCGGGAACCCCTCTAAAGCCTCAGTTTCCTTCTGGTGTTTTTGCCTTGTTGCTCTTCTCCAGAGCTGTCTCTGCTCTCATTCTCTTCGGCAGTGGAGGAGGGTATCTGCCTCACTCCACTTTGGGGTCCACCAAGTTGAAAGCTCCCTTCACCTTGTCCTGACCACCTAGGAAGAATCTGCCCCCTGGACCCTCAAGGCTGCCGTCCATTCCAGCCTTCTCTGGAGCCCATTGCTTCTTGTTTATGGAGCTGTCAGAGTGAGGGTCTGTGTGCTTTCTGGCTCTTTTCCTTCTTATCCACGCTATTATTGAAATGATCTGGGAGATGGGCACGTGGTCCCTACCGATCATGGGTACTGGTCCTGGGTGGGGACCTTATTGAAGACTCTTCATGAATCCTGCCGGACCAGGAGCTCCTGGAGGGGCACAGAGCTCCTCTTTCTGTCTGTGGCTTCCTCCTCCCCCTCGTACAGGAAGGCCTAGTCTGTGTCAGAGGTCCTTTTTTTCCTTTTTGTTGTTGAAGTCAGTCAAGGGAGGGATTCCCTTTTTCTTCCTGTGTGGGCAAGATGTTTTTCATCTTGTTTGTACAAAATCCTGGGATACCAGGGAAAGGTAGCCCAGGCCAGACCTCAGTGGGGTGTCCCACTGATCCGCATGCAGAAAGTCTCAGTGTCTGTGGGGAGCCCCTCTTTTGAGGTCTCCTGTGTGTGCTTTGCACATAATAGGTGCTCAGTAAACACATTGCTTTTTCTTTGCTCAGGATTACTGTCAGAGGGTGGAATTCCCATTCCCCCAGCCTTGTGAGTAGGAGAGGGGGAGTTGCTCTTGCGGGGCTTCCTGCTACTTCCTCCTCTGGCTCAGCATCCAGTTTCTTCATCAGTCAAATGAGGGGGTTGGACTGATTCCCAAAACGGGTATTAGGGGCTTGGGATGTGCTGGGTGTGGGCTGGGGCTGGTTTCACAGACACCCTTCCCTCCTCAGGGGGAGTTGGGCATCTAAATGAGTCATTGCAATGCAGTGAGGTAAGTGCTAACAGGGCCAGTGTCACGGGAGGAGCACCCTGGGACAGAGCTGCTCATTCTTCCTGGGAAAGGGGAGTCAGGTCAGAGAAGACTACACCAGCGAAGACTACACCGAAGGGCTGTTACCTGAGCCGAGTCTTAAAGCGAGGGTTCATTAGGCAGGCACCCCCGGAGGCTCCTCTGGGGTGGCAGCAGCCCTTGGAAACACGGGGCTATGTGTCCCGGAAGCCACAAGTCCACAAGTCTTGGGAACTGGCAGTGGGGGGGGAGGGGAGGAGGGACTCCACTTGGGGTGGGAGGCGAGGTGGTGACATGTTGCAGCGAAGTGATCTCCAAGGCCTCTCGGCGCTCACACTCGCTGCTCTGTGGCTCCTCCGTCCCCAGATGGCTCTCTAAGGCTGGCCCGCGTCCATCTGCCGGGCTGGGGGGTGGGGTGGGGGCTGCTCTCTGCAGTCTGTCTCCCTCCCCTGCTGGCTACCCCACCATCATCTGCTGGTTTGAACTTTATCCCCCAAAGTGGCATTGTCTTCTCGCTCATATTGGTAATTCTGTAATGACTGGTTATGACCCACCCCCTCCCCCATATTTAATTCTCATCAGCCCAGCTCTCCACTTTGCTATTAATGATAGCAAGCCAGCAAAATAGCTTTCAACATGCCATTGACAGTCTGGTTTAAGAGAGCACTTGAAGTAGTGCTAGACAGCTGAAAGCACCCATAATTGTGTACCAGAGTGAGAACTGCGCGCTCAAGGGCCTTGTTTTTATATGCTTAAAGGGACAATATCTTGTTTTCAACAAATGCTCTCTGAGACTCACAGCCAAGATGTGCTCTCTCCCCTTCTCTCTTTGCTTTTTTCCCTTGGCTTTTGTGTTTTTCCTCTTGCCTTTCAAAAGAAATGTTCCCTCTCAAGTTGAGGCTAAGGAGAAACTTAGGGAAGGGGGGATTTCCTGCTGCCACAGAAGTAAGGTCTGGGTACCATCCACTGCAGGCAGCCTGTGGGGTATGCGGTGGGGGTGGGGTGCCTCCCCTGAGGGTCTTCTGGAGGAGGTTACCGGGGGAGTTGCTGTTTTCCCCAGCAGTGATGTAGAGTTCTTCCGTGGGTAAGGATGTTGCCTGGTGAGCGTGAGGGTAGAGGGGGGCAGGCTTCCAAGATGTTACCTTGTCACCGTGGATGAGCAGGCAGAGACCACCTGAGGGAGAAAGGGGTCAGCCTTTGGGGAGTCAGATTACAACCCTCTAAGCCCTTGAAAGCAGATTTTAGGAGGCCCTTCTGTACAGAGGTTCCTCTGAAAATCATGAGGATGAGTAGGGCAGGGACCTGCCTTCTGCAGGGGACGTTCATCCCAGCTTCGGGGATTAACAGGGGGACCCACTGACTCAGCTTTGAAGATTCTGCCCAAGAACAAATACCTCCCTCCACTTCACCCCACGACATCATGACTTTAATGGTGCAATATCTTTTTGAGAAGGGGTTCCCTTCACTGCTGTAGCCAAAACCTTCCCTGACCCATTACAGGGTGAAGGAAGAACAAAGTTCCTAGCAGTGGGGCTGAGATGACCGGGGAGCCCTGTTGGGGTTGAGTCTGGCCTTGGCTCCTTAGAGGGGCCCCATTTTGTTCACCTGCCATGCGAGGGACACAGGTGGGATCCTGGGGCAGCTGCCGCCACCTCTAGACACTGCCAAGAGAAAGCCTTTATGAAGACAGAGTGAAAATTCTGATCTATAGTTAGAGACTATAATAATACAGGCGTTCACATTTGTGGAGCACTTGTTTGCAAAGTGGATAAGACATTTTTGTCTTAGAAACCTAAACTCACAGCCATGTGGGTCCAGGACAAACACACCAGGAGGAAAGCGTCAGAGCGTGTCAGGAAAGGCCTGGGGTGTGAAGATGACCTGTATGCTCAGGGTGCCACCAGGCTGTGTTCCTAAACTGGGGCTGGGGTGGGAGGGGAGCGTGTGGAGCAGCAGTGAGCTGTGAGCGCCGCGAGGGACAAGACCACTTTGTATCACAGAGGCTCCTGAGCCCGTCGTGGGTGCACAGTGTGCATTTTGTGGGGGACTCGGACTGTTGGGCTTCCATGGCGGCTCAGGCCAGGAAAAGAATCCGCCTGCAACACAGGAGACCCTGGTTCGATCCCTGGGTTAGAAAGGTCCCCTGGAGGAGGAAATGGCAACCCACTCCAGTATTCTTGCCTGGGAAATCCTGTGGCTAGAGAACGGGCCTGGTGGGCTATAGGGCTTCCCTGGTAGCTCAGTTGGTAAAGAATCCGCCTGCAGTGTAGGAGACCCTGGTTCGATTCCTGGGTACGGAGTATCCCCTGGAGAAGGGAATGGCTACCCACTCTCACATTCTGGTCTGGGGAATTCCATAGACTGTGTAGTCCATGGGGTCGCAAAGTTGGACACGACAGCAACTTTCACTTGACGGGCTGCAGTCCATGGGGTCGCAAAGAGTCAGGCATGACTTAGCGACTGAGCACGCACAAGCATGCACAGACCAGGACTGTTACATTCCAGTTTTTTTTTGGAGGGGCTCGCTGACCCTGTGTAACATCGTTCTGGGAATGTTGCAGGCTTTCTCAGGTTACTGAGAGAGGCCTGTGGCTGCGAAAGTCGTGATTGTAGAAAGAAATATGTCATAAACCTGTATTTTAACGTGTCTTTAATAGGCTTAAGCGCTTCCCCCCCCTCCTTTCACATGACAGGACAGTGTGAGGGGAAGAAAGGAGAGGGGTGAAGAACCAGATACTTGGGAAGGATGATAAAGCAGAGGTATGAGGGGATAAGGAATGGGGAAGAGCCAGGAAAGCATGCTGCATTTAGATTATAGGAGGACCTGAGCAGCAGGAAGCAAGGGTTAATGGCTTGGAGGTAACTTAGTCAATGATGCTTGTCATGCCTTAGCTATCTATATGGGCCTGGAGTTCCAAGTGCCAGGGCCTTATCTCATTGCCCTTTTAAATCCTTGATAACCATTGTTCACAGCTCTTCAACTTTTTTTTTTCTTTTAATTCCAAATGAGAGCTTCTTAGTTTGCACTGGAAGGCTGCGTCTTCCATCAAACGCAGAGAGTTCTTTCCAACTCTTTGCAACAAGGGGCAGGGGAGGTGATTCTTCCTGCCTGGTCAGCTGGGGAGGCTTTCTTTGGTTTTAAACGCCTTCACCACCCACCCAGGTGAGGACGGTGTGATGAAGGGTTGGAGGAGGGGCCCCTACCCAGTCTCCAGGGCTTCTTAAAGGAGAGCAGTTAACAGATCTGTTCTCCTCCTGGTTTGAAACTGAACATCCTGGCAGATGCTTTGGGAATCAGTGGTGATATCTGCTGGGGAGGAGCAAGGCAGTTTAGCGTGGACTGGGGAACCAGGACAGGAGTCCGTCCTCCAGCTGGGGTGGGGCCGGGTACAGGCTCTGTCAGACTTCCTGCCCAGGAAGACGTTGGGCAGACTCACGGGCCTGGGAGAAGCTGTGTGCATCTGCTAAAGTCACTTCAGTCATGTCCAACTCTGTGTGGCCCTGTGGAGAAGCTGCAGGTGATACCACATGGTCTAGAGTGAGGGGCTGAATGGTCTGGTGGGAAGACAAACAGATGAGATGCGGCAGATGGAGGCGGTGAGCTGGCCAGGGCCTGATCGGTCAGTGGGTGCTTTAGCATCTCCTTAAACCCTTCCTCTGAGAAGAGACAGGGACTCTTCCTCAGAGCTCCGTCACCCATGGAGAGTCTTGCTTGGCCTAAAAGCAGGAGTCCGAGGGCATGACTCTGGAGGGACTGAGGTCCAGGGACCCTGTCTCCCAGGGCCTCACACTTCATCCCAGGGAAACAGCTCTCCACGAAGCCAGCCAGAAATGAGGAGCATTAGAGCCCCAGAGAGGCACCTGCCCTTGCCAGGGTCCTCCCCCTGTCGGCTTGCCTCTGGCCGTGTCACTTAGGAAGTGTGTGTGGCACCATGGAGCTCAGTCTGCAGGAATTCCTTAAGGTGGTGGCATGTGTGTGTGTGTGTGATCGTCTCTCTTAGCCTTTTTTTTTTTTTTTTTAATTTATTTATTTGTGCTGGGACCTAGTTGTGGCCTGCGGGATCTAGGTCCCTCACCAGAGATGGAACTGAGGCTCCCTGCATTGGAGCTTGGAGTCTTAGCCACTGGACTACCAGGGAAATCCCTCTGTTAGCCATTTTTTGGTTTCTCATCTCTTACCTGATTCCTACCCACCCTTCTCAAAGGACCACCTTTCCCTGGCTCTCCCTCTCTGTCCCTCGGACCACATCCCTTTCTCAGTCCTCTGGTTTTGCAGGAATATTGGGCATTTCCCAGGCCTCCAGGTGATGCGTCATTGATAAACCCTTTTTCACAAAGGTGCCAGTGGAATCAGAATTTCTTCATTAGAAGTCAGTTGGTTCTCAAAGGGGGGATCCTGGGAAGTTAGGGGCAAAGGACCAGGATCTGGGAGCTGGCCTGACCTGGTGGCTGAGAGACAGGCTTTGGAGTGAGACAAACTTAGGTTTGAGTCCTCAATCAGGGTCTACTGGCTGTGCAACTTGGCGGCCCGTTTGTCCTCTGTGAACTTGAATTTGTAACAGAGGTGATGAGGATGCCTGCCTCCCTTTAGAGCAATGTTGTCTGATAGAACTTTCTGCAGTCATGGAAATGCCTGTATGGTGGCCACCAGCCCCATGGGGCTCTTGAGCCTTGGAATGTGTCTGTTGTGACCGAGGAACTGAGTGTCAAGTTGAACTTTAGTGAACATTCACTAGCCATGTGTGGCCGGAGGCATCATATATGGGCCTGTGCATTTATAGAGTGTTTTGAGGATGATGTGAGATGATGTATATTGACTCCTCTGTGTGTGGGGAGATCTCACAAGGGCTTCTCAAAACAGGACAGTCCCCAAAGCTGCCAAGGCCTCAGAGAGCGAGGACCAGCTCCTTGGTGTTGCTGATGTTGTAAGACTTCCCAGAGCCCTTTCTCATTTGTGACTGGTTGGCTCCATCATGCCAGCCCTACCGTGTAGACACCTTAAGCCCCACCTCACAGTAGGAACACGGATGTTTCAAGAGTTTAAGTGGCTGGATTGCGGTCTCACGGTCGACTAGGGGTGGGTTCAGAAGTGAGAACTAGGCTTGTTTCATTTGGACCAATGATCTTTATCCAGAGGCCACATCAAGGTGTGGTCTTTTGTGGTCTGCCCACTGGCCCACCTCCAGACCCACCTGTGCGTCAGGGCTTCAGTTCCAGTGCTGGGAAGTCCTCAGAGATTTTAAGAATTCAGTGAAATGTAAGTGTCAGTGATGCATAGACCAGGGTTTCCCACCCTGGCCGTGTTGGCATTTGGGGGCCGGATAATTCTTCGTGGTGGGGTTGCCCTGGGGTGTTTAGCAGCATTGCTCTACCTCCTAATTCCAGTGGCACCACTTCAGTTGTGACACCCCAAAATGTCCCCGGGGGAGCCAAAGCTGCTGTGCTTGAGAACCCATGATGGAGGAGGAGGAAGTCTGGCTCTAGGGCCACTGCCTTGCTGTGTGACCTTGGGCAGCCAGGCCCTCTCTGGGCTTTGTTTTCTTCATCTGTGAAATGAGACGGTGAATGTGCTGGTGGTTTGGGAGGAGGCCAGCCTGAGAGCGAGCCGATGATATAAACAAGTTCTTAAATACCTGATCTTGATTTTTAAGGCCTATGAAATGCCACCACTTCTGCCATCTTTGTCTGGGGAAGCGAGGCCCCTCTGACACTTTTAAACTAGGAAAAGGACGTGCTCTTGGGTTTTGAACTTGGTGGTGAGGGTAAAATGGGGCTGTTTCTGCCCACGGTCAGTCTGTTAAGGAATACTGTGACATCCTGCTTTCCCCTTCCTGCCCCCCAGGTTTCCCAGAGAGGCCCATCCTTAAAATTCATAGCCAATAGCCAATGCTTCATTTGTAGCACTGACCTTACAGGGAGACCCCCAAAATTTAACGAGCTGCCTCTGCAAGGGTAATGTGACTTTTACAGCCTGTTGAGGGGCAAAGGGAGATTTGCATAATGTTCCAAGGGGGATTAGGTGGCTGGGGGTTGCCATGGCAACCCCACAGGGATGAATTGAGAATTTTTCCTCCTGGCAGGAGTTGGCCAATGGAGTCTGGGAAGGTGGGGGAGGGAGGCTGGGGGTTATCTGAGGGGAGGGAGGGAGAGATGGGGAGGGGAGGGAGAGATGGGGAGGGGGTTGGTGGGTTGGTCGGTTGGTCGTGCCTGGGATGAATGGACAGTGTTGGGAGAAGCTGTAATTTGAAAAGACTTTCCCTGTTCATCTACACAAGCAGGCTCTTTGAGGACCATTCCCTGGAGTGGGGGTGGGAGGCAGGCAGAGTTTAATGTGTTTTAGAAACCAAGAAATTAAAGTGAACAAATATTTAAAGATTATTGGATCTTGTTAACAGGAAGCCCGGTGGATGGAAACTGAGAGTCTGAGAAATGAAAGCCTTAGAGGCAGAGAGGGACTTGGCTGTCAGATTTCCAGGTCCCTCCCATGGAGTGGTGTCCACCCCCGTGTGTCTGTAGGGTTGGAGTTGAATGCTGTCCAGGACAGGGTACTCACTTGCATACAGCACTGAATTTGGTTTTGAGAGCACTGACTATTATCCTGAACCTAAATCTGCCTCATTTATGCAATGGAAGCTGAGGTCCTAGCACAGGACACACCTGGGGCAGGCATGCAGGTCTCTGGACATTGCATCGCCAGCTCTTTCCAGGGTTAGTGGCCTAGACACTAACTCTGTCCCTTCCACCCCCGCCACCCACCACCCCGCACCACTCCCTCACTTCCTCACTTAGCATCACCATTCCCAATTCCCTTCCTCCCTGGACTCTTGGCAGAAAATGTCTAAGGTTTCTGGTGAGCACAGAAAAGGAAGGTGAGACTCCTTTCAGCGGAGCACGTGGCAGGGTCACGTCACGCCTAGGCCCCCAGACTCCCTCGCCTTTCATCTGCCCTTGCCAGATGAGGGCTGCCATCCTTTCTCTGTGTGAAGGGCGTGGGGGCCAGTGTCAGAGGCCAGCCCCCGGCAGCGTCCCTGCCCTCCCCCAGGAGACAGATCCTCAGGGTCATGCCAGGGCTGGGCCTTTTCTTGTTCCAAGCCCTCCCGGCATAAAGAATTCAGCAGGCTTCCTCGGAAGCATAAATATTTAATGGCGTTGTAGTTATATATAATTTGATCAATATGTCAGTGCTAAAAGGGCCTTTAAGGAGGCTCACCTATCATTGAGTGATCTGTGATGTAAACCTCCCCGGCCCCTCCAGGAGCAGGGGTCATTATCTCCCTGGCTGCTAAGTGGGTCATTTATTCACCCCCTTCTTAAAGGTACTGTGGAACTGTTCTCTTGTTGAGCCTGTACATGGTAGGGATGGAGTGGGGCCTGGGAGCCCCGCCCCAGCTTTTGCTGGAGGCCTCATCCCTCCCTGGACTTCCTTTTCTCTGGTGATAAAACACCCACTTATTTTATTTCCGTGCTCTCTGAGTTTGGTTCGAGGAGAAACTGCCTGGCAAGGAATTTCATCTTGTAGTCCAATAATCGAGGGCCTATCAATTTAGAATTGCCTAGGAAATGCAATGGGATATTTTAAGGTAAAACTGCTCGGATGCATTGTTCTGGAATCTTCTAATATTTGATTGCTGGGTGACTGTGGCACCTGGCCGCTGGCGCTTCCAAGGCCTTCTGCGCAGCCTCCAACCTCTCCCTCTGCCCTTGTGATGTTACTTCAAGGTGAGATAGACTAACTTTAAACACTCCAGGACATATGTCAGAGAGCTAGGTAAAACCCGATTCAAATTCAAGAACCTCAGAGCAGACTGAAGTGGCCACCTCAAACGTACATGCTTCAAGAGGCCCAGCCAACCAGGGTGTGACTTTTCAGAGGTCACATGGCTTGTCAGACAGGGAGCTGGTGAGAAAGCCAGCATTCCACATGGCTTGGAATATAACTCAGGGTCTCACGTAGGTATCTTTTCCTCAGCTCATCTTTCTCACACACATCCACAAACGCATCTCCAGAATCACACAGCTCTTTCCAAGAGCCTGCATGGTTGTCAGGTGAAGAAGTCCTTGTTTTAGAAGCGAAAGCAGGGACCTAGGAGCCGCCCCTTGGCTGCCTCACAGGGAGGCAGTGGTTTCTTCCTGCTGAATGAAACACCTTGAGCCCTTTCCTGGCTGGCTGCAGCTCCTTGTGAATCATGCAAAGAACCCAGACAGGAGCAGCTGGACACTCACAGATAGGATAGGACATCCCTGCTTTTGCCCGCTCTGTGACTGTTGTGGGCAGTTTGGCTGATGGACACACTCGAATGGTTCGCGTGCCATGAAGACTGGTCCTGAGGACCAAGCCCCAGCCAGCCCCAGTCTCGCCCACACCACTCAGCATCCATCCACATTTCGAGGTCCATCCACATTTCAAGGTGGCTTGCCTCTTTGCTCGTCCTTTAAACTCATGCTCGGCTCTACTTTTCTGAGCTTTCTGGAGGAATCCCTGTGTCACAGAGCAACTTGGGAGCATTTAGTATTCTCAAACTCTAAACGATGGCTCTTGGATCTTATTATCGTCCCCCTGTTTTGCAGACAATAAAATTGAAGCCCAGATGAGGAAAGGGATTTGCCCAAAGCCATGCAGGTCATTTCTGTGTGGCTCAGGGTTCAGAACTCTAAAGCAGTCAGGTTCCTCTCTCTCCTTGTTTGTATTTGGCTGAGGTTAGAATGAAGTCTGCATTTTCTAGACCTGATCAGTACCTGGCAGTTTAAGTACCAGAGAGAGAGTCTCAGGGAAGTGGCTGTCAGCTGTTTCTTGAGCAGGCATTTAAATTAAAAGAAAAGCCAAAGACTGGCTAAAGGCTGCAGGCCAGGAGCAAGAGGCTGCTGAGGGTGTGGGGCAAGAGTAGGTTCCATCTCCCTTAAGTGTCCTGGGTCAAAGGTCAGAAGGATGGGAACTGCAGCAAATGTGAGTGGCCGGCTGTGACTGGAGCAGTGTACTTTGAGAAAGCCCTCTCTTTATAGCAGGATGCTCCGAGATCCTGCTACAGTGAGGAGATGATTGCGTGAATGGGAGTTCCTAAGGCACACTGAGCAGGCAGCTCTTGGGGAAATTACACTCGCCCCCTACTATCCTGTGTTCCGACATTTATTTGCTTAACAGTCTCGATGGAGACGTGGGACAGATGTTCCTCCTGCAGCCAGAGCCAGTTGGGAGCGCAGACTCCGGATTTCGCAGGATCTCTGTGCACGCCTCTCTGTGTTGAGTAGATTAGTTCCTTCTGAGGAATGATGTTTTTCCACCAGCAAAGCTGCCTTCTTTGAACCACACTTGAAAAGAAACCTTGAAAGGCAGTACCAGGCTCCCCAAACACCTATTTCCAAAGGAAGCCATCCTCCAGCTGCCTGGCACTCGCCTCCTCCCAGGTTCCCCTCCAAGGCTCTGACTCGAAGGCAGAGGCTTTGCTGAGGCCGAGATGGAGGGGAGGGTGGAGGTCTACCCCGCGAGCCCCAGCTGCCATATTGATAACGGGATGCCCGGCATGCCACAAATAGGCTCTAGATCCAATTTGTGATTTGTGACCTGTCCTGATTGTTAAAGCCACACGTCTTGATTCTTTTTTTCTTTCCTTTCTTGGAAGTGAATGTTTAGAGCTTGTTTGAATTGGATCAAATGCTGTTTTAACAGCTGTTCTAATCGGAAATGCTGTCAATTATTAACCCTGACAGTAGTTTTTCTTTCAAAAATGCTTCTCTGAGCTCTCTCAAAATGTCGAAATTTGGCTTCTTGGTAGGAAGTCGTTTAGTGAAGTTGCTTAATTACCAGGCGTCAGTTTCTCCATCTGAAAACTGGAGATTTATAGGAAGTGCCTTTCCTATAGGGTTCTTGTGAGCTCACCCATGTTAAAATGCTCAGAACAGCTGGATCTGGGGATGTTAGCCATTATTATTGTTGTTAAGAGTGGTTCTGTTAGGCCAACTTTGTATTTGCAGAGCTTCCCGTCCTCAGTTACCACCCTCAAAAAAATAAACATTAAAGAATTAAAGTCATTTAGGGAACAATTTTCCTGTTCATTCTCTGGCCCTCTGCTGTATGCTGAACTCAGGTTTGGATTGGCCTGTGTGCTTAGTTGCCCTGTCGTGTCTGACTCTTTGCAACCCCGTGGATTGTAGCTGCCAGGCTCCTCTGTCCATGGGATTTCCCAGGCAAGAAGACTGGAGTGGGTTGCCATTTCCTTCTCCTGGGGATCTTCCCAACCAAGGAATGGAACCCACTTCTCCCTTGTCTCCTGCATTGCAGGAGGATTCTTTACCACCGAGCCACGGGTTTAGAGATGACCAAGGCTCAATTCCTGCTTCCATGTGGTGGGGAGACCAGGAGGGCGGTGCTGCCCATGGCAGGGGACAGTCCCAGCTGGGAGGGATGGGGTTTGCATACTTTCTCCACCCCCACTTCCCCCCAGAAAGAAGTCCCCAGACCCAAGAACAGGGACCAAGGGTGACACCGCCCCCTCCCCACCCCTCAGCCCTATGGATCCTGACCCATGATGGGCCAGAGGCCTCACGGCCCCTCAGCTCTATGGATCCTGACCCATGATGGGCCAGAGGCCTCACGGCCCCTCAGCCCTATGGATCCTGACCCATGATGGGCCAGAGGCCTCACGGCCCCTCAGCCCTATGGATCCTGACCCATGATGGGCCAGAGGCCTCACGGCCCCTCAGCCCTATGAGCCCTGACCCATGATGGGCCAGAGGCCTCACGGCCCCTCAGCCCTATGGATCCTGACCCATGATGGGCCAGAGGCCTCACGGCCCCTCAGCCCTATGGATCCTGACCCATGATGGGCCAGAGGCCTCACGGCCCCTCAGCCCTATGAGCCCTGACCCATGATGGGCCAGAGGCCTCACGGCCCCTCAGCCCTATGGATCCTGACCCATGGTGGGCCAGAGGCCTTACGGCCCCTCAGCCCTATGAGCCCTGACCCATGATGGGCCAGAGGCCTCACGGCCCCTCAGCCCTATGGATCCTGACCCATGGTGGGCCAGAGGCCTTACGGCCCCTCAGCCCTATGAGCCCTGACCCATGATGGGCCAGAGGCCTCACGGCCCCTCAGCCCTATGAGCCCTGACCCATGATGGGCCAGAGGCCTCACGGCCCCTCAGCCCTATGGATCCTGACCCATGATGGGCCAGAGGCCTCACGGCCCCTCAGCCCTATGGATCCTGACCCATGATGGGCCAGAGGCCTCACGGCCCCTCAGCCCTATGAGCCCTGACCCATGATGGGCCAGAGGCCTCACGGCCCCTCAGCCCTATGGGTCCTGACCCATGATGGGCCAGAGGCCTCACGGCCCCTCAGCCCTATGGGTCCTGACCCGTGATGGGCCAGAGGCCTTATGGCCCCTCAGCCCTATGAGCCCCGACCCATGATGGGCCAGAGGCCTTACGGCCCCTCAGCCCTATGGATCCTGACCCATGATGGGCCAGAGGCCTCACGGCCTCTCAGAGAAGCTGGTCTTCACTGAGTCTGGGCCCCAGGGGAGAGCCTGAAGGTTGATATCCCAAGCCTCTGGAATATTCTGTATCTTGTTCTGCTGACTCTTGGTTGACTTGTGGGGTTGGGAGGCAAGAACTGTTCCCCGTGGTGGAAAGGAGAGATGAGAGGGGACTTGCTCTGAGCGACCCAGCTGTGGTCATCTTGTAGCGTGGATGCCAAGCCTGGAACCAGTTGGAGCTCCATGAATCCCAGTAGGTTGTTCCTCATAACCAGAGGATGCTGGGCTCTGGACCAGGCCCTGCAGGGGAAGATTCCACCTGGAGGCAGCCTATGGCCACACGTTTGCTAAAAGATGCGGGGAAGGGCAAGGCTGGCTGGCTACTTCTTATTTTGTCCCTTCACCTAACAAAATCTTGACACTTGACCTGTTTGCTAGAGGAAGTAAGCAAAAGCTAGGACTCCTTTATGGGCTTCCAAGGTGGCGATAGTGTAAAGCACCTGCCTGCTGATGCAGGAGATGGAGGAGACCTAGGTTCAATCCCTGGGTCGGGGAAGATCCCCTGGGGGGAAGGCATGGCAACCCACTCCAGTATTCTTGCCTGGAGAATCCAATGGACAGAGAGGAGCCTGGTGGGCTTCAATCCAAAGTGTCAAAAAGAGCCAGGCACGACTAAAGTGACTTAGCATGCACACACAGGACTCCTTGATAACCACCCACCTTAAAGATGGTAAGACCTATAGTTACTGAGTGGGCCAAAGTGACAGGGAAGGTTCAGAGCCTGCCGCCTGCCTTCCTGGCTGAGAAGCGGGCAATAGCTAGGGACCCGCTTAACTGGACTGGTCTGGCTTAACCACTACTTGAGGGGCTGCCTGCTCCATCTCCCTGTTGTAGGTCAGCACTTTGTCCACCACTGTCCCTCTCCCTAATGCTGCCCACACTGAGGCAGGCCCACATCCCCAGCCAGGGGACACTGTAATATGAAGTCTTGAAACACACATGCAGGGAAACCAGTGAGATTCTTTTGTCTCTAGATTTTACTGGGCATCTATCATGTACTAGTCTCTGCTATGCCAGTCATTTGAGGTAAGAGACATTGGACCAGTGAGCTCCCTAAGCTCATTGGTAAGGATGATTTATTTTATTTCTCTTTGCTTTGTGTTTTAAATAAAACTTTCTAGTCTTATTTGGCGCATAAACATGTGACAGGTGAGTGATTATGTTGTTCTATACAGGTTTGGACTGAGCTGATTGTTTCCAGAATTCCTGACGTATACAATTCTGACTCTTATAATTTCATCTCCCTTTCCCACTATCAATCAATGTGGGAGAAGAAAAAGTGAAAAGAAATGAGAAGGGGCCCTGTTTTGGACTAGAACTCTTTCCACTTACCTAGATTAATAATTTATACAATAGTTAGTAATAGTCCCAGGAGCCTTATAAGTATTAATGATGGGCATCTAGTGGGCAGAGGCCAGGGCTGCTGCTAAAAACTCTACAGTGCCCGGAGCAGCCCCACCCAACAGAGTTTTCTCTGGCCCCAAATGTGTGTAGCGTGGCGTCTCAGGCGGCTCAGTGGTGAAGAATCCACCTGCAATGCAGGAGACTCAGGCTCGATCCCTGGGTCGGGAAGATCCCCTGGAGGAGGAAATGGCAACCCAGTCCAGTATTCTTGCCTGGGAAATCTTGTGAACAAGAGGAGCCTGGCAGGCTGTTGTCCATGGGGTCACGAAGAGCCAGACATGACTGAGCACATATGTGGCTAGCACGGATGCTGTGACAAACCCTCCTGTACAGTGTCCTTGCTGAAGTAAACCCCAAAAGTACAGATATGGCTGTGGTCCCTCCCTTGGAACTCAGCCAAGGATGCGTTTGGAAATGGGACCATTATTGGCACTGGTTGGTCCAGGATATGAGGGACAGTCTTTCGCACCAAAGACTTGCTTTACCCCCAGTGCCCAATCTAGAGTGTTCCGGGAGAGAGCTGTGATCTGTGATCCCCACCCAGGAGCCCCTGCTGCTCTGGACAAGGAGGGGTCTGTGTTGGAACCTGCACTGCAGCCAGCAGCCCCGGGATGTGGGCCCACAAAAGCCCACAGATTCCTAGCCTGAGACCCATCTCTTCACCAACCAGAGGCATCTTCATCATGGCTGGGGACGGGTTGTGGTGGGGGGTTGGGGTAGTAGGAGTGCTGGCCCCACGAATTCTCCTTAGGGCCCGGGTCTGCTTGTAAGCCTTCAGACAGCATTGCTTTTACTTTAAATGCACAAGCATTTCTCATCCGGAGTCATTTGACATGCAGATGATCACAGATTTTTAAAGGCTGTTGTCATGGTTTTGTCTCTCAAAGATTGCTATGTGCTGATGAGAGCTCTGAAGCCAGCTCTGGGACCTCAGTCCCGGCAGCCTTGGGATTCAGAATGGGATAAGAGAGGCGATTCTGAGACTTGTCTGTCAGTGGTCCTCAGCCTTCCTGCCTGGACTGTTAACCATTTAGCCCCACTCTTTTTTCTTTTTTTTAAACCATTCTTCATTTGAGATGGCTCACATAGATGGATGGCAAAAACAGTTGATTTTTTCTTTCCTCTTTTTAATTTTTTTAATATTTATTTGGCTGTGATTTATTTGGGTGTTAATTGCAACATGCAGGATCCTCAGTCTTCATTGCGGCATGTGGGATCTAGTTCCCTGACCAGAGACTGAACTCAGGCCCCTTGTATTTTGAGCGCAGTCTTAGCCACTGGACCACAAGGGAAGCCCCCAGCTGATGTTTTTCTGAGTGTGATCTTTTCTGGGGTGTTAGGGGTGGGGCAGAGAATTGATCTGCCTTTCTGTGATCAGCTTAGATGAAGGGCTAGGGTTCTGATAGTTACGTTCTGAGCAGCATCTTAGAGAAGGCAAGGCTTGCCCTCTCCAGAAGGAAGCATCAATGGTGGGATTTCCGGCTGGACAGCACTAGAAGGGCGAGGGATTGGTCTGCAGGGGGAGAGGCAGCAGTGGGAAGTGGGAGTGAGGGAAACCCTCTCAACTGCACATCAGTGGGCATGAGGCTAGCACCAGGGAGCACTTGGCACATGCATCCGGGGGTCTTCCACCACCTCCTGATGTGTCTGGGCGTCTGAGAGTCTGAATTGCAGTTGCCCGTGGGGCCACCGGGCAAAGCAGTTCCTTCTCACCGCGCTGCGTCCGCTCTTATGAAAGGTTTCACCGCAGTGGGTGGTATGGGGGTTGTTCTTGTTTAGCTTTGCATTGTTTTGGTTAGGGCTTCCATTCCAGAGGAGGTGAACTGTATGCTCTGAACCAAACACGGAGACCACCTCTGATAGGAAATTGGAGCTCCTGGAAATTGGGTTGGTTGGAGGGAGTGGGAAGGAATTGCTTCACGCTGTGGATTCAGCGAGGCCTCCTGGCAGGAGGTCCATAGAGGGTGGAAGGACGGAGCCTGTCGAGGGCCTGTGGTTTGGCGGGGGGTTGCCCTTCCACAGTCTGACATTTTGGCGACTTGATTTATTTGCCTTAGCCTCACGCAGTCTCTTTCCCTTTGCAGACAGAGATTGCGAAGAGGCTGAACACGATTTTAGCACAGATCATGCCTTTCCTGTCACAAGAGGTAAGACCTTCTTTCGCTTTGTCTTCTGTGCCTTGCCAGAGTGGCCCCTGTCCATCCGTTCACGTGGACAGAAGTTGACAGCCTGGGGCTTTACAACCTTCTCTGGCAAATCAGAGGGGCCGTTTGCTCCTTCTTCCGGTGGAAGCTGTTCCCTGCTTCTGCTGAGCCCCAAGAGGAGGGTCCCGGCCTGTGACGGAGCCACAATGGGCAGTGGGTATCTCTGCCTCTTCCCGTTTCCACCCTTCAGCCCGTCCAAGCCAGCATTCCCAGCCTCAGCTTCCCCATGCCCCAGCATCCACGCCTGGAGACATCTAAGAGCAAGGAAGCCTGCCCAGTCAGTGCCAGGAGCCAGACCCTCTGCGGGGAACCACTTACCCAAAGGTTCTGACTCATCAGGGACAACCGAGTCAGTCACGTCATCTTTAAGCACTTTTTCCAGGAGACTCCCCCCTGGCCCCTACCTGAGACAGGGCTGGACTGGAGGGCAGTAGGAGAAAACCCTCTCCAAGGAGGCCCCTTGGTGCAGGGCAGACGGGTGGGCTGCCCGAGAGGGGCCCGTAGAGCTTACTGCAGCTCGGACAGGCCTGCCCTCCAGGCCCCCTCCACCTGCACTCCCTCCTAGGTGCTAGGTGTCTTGAGCGAGAGTACTGACCCTTACCTGATTGAATTCCTGTAAAAGCAGGATGTAAGTGATGCCCTCGGGTCTTGCAGCCAGTCAACCCCAAGGCTGAAGGGAATGAATGCTCTAAAAAAGATTAAAAAAAAAAAAAAGACTTAATTTTTTAGAGTGCTTTGAGGTTCATAGCAAAGCTGAATGGACAGTACAGAGCTGTCCCCTAGCCTCCCCACCATCAGCACCCCACCCTGGAGTAACGGATGAACCTGCCTCACACGCCATCAGCATCCCAGCATCTCAGCGTCAGCACCCGAGTCCATAGCTTAGATCAGGGTTCATTGTGCCATGTTTGCCCACGTTTATAGACACATGCTTTTTTGGTTTGTTTTCTGTTTACATAGATACAGGTTGAGTATAGATACATGTACTTTTCTTCTGAACCCTTCGAATGTAGTTGCAAACATCCTGAAAACTCACAGCATTCTCCGTACTCAGGCTGCCTCTCCTAAAAACAGGACACCTTCCTGTTTTATGGACAACAACACTGTCACTGCATTTAGAAGGGGAATAATCATGCAGCAGCATCGTCTGATGTTGGCTCTTTCTCAGAGGCCTCAAATAAAGATTTTTTTTCCTGTGGTAGAGGGCGACAGTTGACAAATAGCCATCTTTTGGCTTAAAATTATGGGACGTTTTCATTACAAAAGTAATACATGCTCATTGAAAAGGGTTTAAAGGGTTCCCCGTCCCCCAAGTCCTGTTTGGGTTCGTGGCCCTGGTCTGCCTCCTGTTAGGACGGTGACCCTGCCCGTCCCGCGTGGTCCCCGCACCCCATGCCTCCTCGGGCAGGGAAGCCGCCACCTCTGACCCGGACCTCGTTCCTCCAGCACCAGCAGCAGGTGGCGCAGGCGGTGGAGCGAGCCAAGCAGGTCACCATGACAGAGCTGAACGCCATCATCGGGGTACGTGGACTCCCCAGTCTGCCTCTCACCGTGTGTATAGCCCTTTTATTCCTCCCATTTACCGTAACCAGAGACAGACCCTGACCTCAGCTGGCCTCAAAGAGTGCGGCCCCAGGGCTCCAGTGCCCCCAGCATCTCACGGGCTTGGACCCACCTAGATATCTTCCCCAGTGGCTCCCCAGTTGCCTCCCAGTCCCCAGATTAAAGGGGTATCTGACCCAACCCTAATCCACCTCTAAATTCATCAGCCCCATCCTACCCTGGCTTTTGGCATCTCCAACAGAGAAGGGGTGGGCTCTGGGATCACCTTGGAGGCCAGCCTGATTTCTCCCACCTCCCTGGGGGCCTGTCCCTTCCCTGGCAAAGATCCGCCCTTCTTTGGCCTCCTGAGGTCAGAACTGTCTCTGTTGTTCTGTGCTGTGAAGCGTGCTGTGGCATTCAGGTCTGGGCCTTGCTGTCCCGTGCGCTGAGCTGCCTGGCTGAGCATCCATCATGGACCTGTGTGAAGTCCAGCCAGGACCCCTGGCCACGTCTTCCTGAGTGTGGGTCCCCAAAGGGACTTCTGAACAATATACATTCCAGGGCACCCCCCTCAGAATTCTTTTCCATCAGTCTGGGATGGGACTGGGCCTCTGTGTTTTTGTGTTTTTCCAGATCATTCTGAACCGTAGTCTGGCTTGGGAAGCAGTAGACGGGTTGGCCAGGGTCTCTCCAGCCCTTTGATTGGTCTTCACTCTTCTCCTTGTCCTTAAGTGCAGTCATTATTTCCAGGTGGAATTAAAGGTGCAGAATGTTCTGGCTTGGTGGGGTGAATGATGTCACTGGGCTCTTGATTCTGGGGAGAAACCTGGGGCCCTCTGTTCTAGTTCCACTTTTTCCCCGTGTGACCTCAGGCAGATCCCGTCTTTTCCTCGCACCCTAGTGTCTGCATCTGTTACAGAAGAGGGGTGGACCAGCTCATCTCTTTGGGCCAGGACTGCTGGGAGGGCAGGGTTGGAGTGACAGAGTGATGCTGGTGGATCCTCACCCTTCATCATGTCAGTGGCACCTGTGATGGTTATGGGCTTCTGTCCTTCTGGTCTGAGTTGCCTGCGGGGGGCTGGGCAGGGGAGTGTTAGCCTGGTCTGAATCCTGGGAGTGGTGAGGAAAGGGGAGACCCTCACCTGCTGTGCAGGAGGAGTGGAGAGGAGGCCGGGAAGGAGAACATGAGTGGGTGGTAACTGCTTCTAGCCAGTGATCTGGGAGGCAGAGCCCCCCGCAGGGAAACCATATTGTACAGTTTGAGGTCTCCTCAGAGACCACCCAGCCCAGGGTCGTGCAGCCTCTAGGCTCATGAATTTTGAGGCCGGGTGCTTTGTGAGGATGCACGGGAGGGTGTTCAGCAGCAGCCCTGGTCCCCACCCACTGGATGCCGGTGACCTCCACACACAGTTGTGACACCCCACAATGTCTCCAGACATTGCAAAATGTCCTGGTGAGGGGCCGGGGGCAGTGCATGAAAGCGCCCGAGGTGGAGAGCGACTGATTCAACTGACCCTTGCTTTATAGAGGCTGGGAGTGACAGCCAGTCACACAGCATTCAGGAGCAAAGTCAGGCCAGACGCCCCAGGCTGGCTTTCAGCTCAGGGCTCCTCCCCTGCCACCTCCTGCCCGGTCCGGCCCTGGTGTGGGGCCAGTGTCCTCCTCCTCAGTGGCAGTTCACAGCTGGATGGCCGTGCTGAGAGTGGTAGGCAAGGGCTCAAGGTGGGAAGTGCCTTCTCTGAAGTTTCTCCTCTCCCAGCCCCTCGCCCCCATCCATACTATAGGCCCAGCCCTCCCACCCCTGCCATGGCCACAGTGGGGTCCCCTCTTCCCCCGACCGCCTCCCCCTTTGGAATTAAAATCCTCTTATGAAAATAGTTTTTGAAAAAAAAAGTTCTAAGAAAGAGTGGAATTGAGGAGAAGAAGCACTGCTTGGATTAGCTCTGCTTCCTTCAAGGAGTATTTAGGAAGCTACGCGTTAGGTCAAGGCAGCTCGAGGCAGATATTGGAATTCAATTAAAGCCAACGAGTGGGGCCTGTGACCCCCATTTTCGAGGTAATTGCTTCTCCAGCTCTGAGTGAACGCAGCCATCGCCCTGTCATTAAGCAGGCAGCCGTCTAATCGCTGCGCCTGCCAGAGCCTCACAAGGCAGGAATTACGGACAGGCTCTCGAGCTGGGGCATCCCGCGAAGGAGGGAGAGGGAGAACGGGCTTGTGGCCGGCTGACTCAGGAGAGTGATGGGAGGAAGGTGGTGAGGGGCCTGGAGTCCTGCCCCAGCAGTAAAGGGCAGGGAAGGGAGGGCCCACGAGGCCGCAACAGCAGCTGGTACCTGCCCCATGGCACAGCTGGATTTGCCCCTCTGCGGGGAGGAGTGGCCTGGCCTCCTGGTCTGGGAGCTGAGGGGCCTTGGGCAAGTCACCTAGTTCCTCCAGGCCTGTTTCTTCATCTGTGGAAAGGTGAAGGGCTGGGCAAGTGTCGAATGATGTGCCCACTTCAGTCAGTCATCTGGGGCTCTCTTGGGCATGGGGTGGAAGGATTCTGCCTTCGTGCCTTGGCTTATGTCAGAGAGAGGTGAGAGATCGGGTATCTGGCAAGCCTGGTCACTGGCGTGCCTGCAGTGAGGGGCATGTTTATCACACGAGTTAGAGGATTTCTAGGGTCTTCCCTCCAGGTGATAGGGGATGGAGGGACTGACGGAGGCCCAGGCTTGCTGGTCTGCGGGGAACTTATGTCCATCTGGGGAAAGCAGGCCTGAAGGCGTGTGTGTGCTCGTGGAGGGCCTACAAAACCCGGTTACTGCAGACCTGATCCACACCCTCTCTTCTTGGATCCAGGTTATTAAGGGAACCTTAGACAGTCAAAAGGTTCCTGAGCATGGGGGCGGGGGCAGAGTATTGTCCCTTGGTCAGCAACTTGCAAAAGGTTTCTCTAGGCAGAGTAGACACAGTGAGCTGATGGTACCCACCACTTCCAGAGCTCACGTTTCAGTTTGCTCCACGCTGGCTCCAGGTCACTGAACCTGGCAGGTGGAGGGGTTCTCACCCCACTTGCTGCTGCTGTTCAGTTGCTCAGTCACGTCCGACTCTTTGAGAACCCATGGATTGCAGCACACCAGGCTTCCCTGTGCTTCACTATCTCCTGGAGTTTGCTCAGACTCATGTCCATTGAGTCAGTGATGTTACCTATATATCTCATCCTCTGCCACCCCCTTATCTTGCCCTCAATCTTTCTCAGCATCAGGGTCTTTTCCAATGAGTCGGCTCTTCGTGTCAAGTGGCCAACTCACCCCACTTGTCCACTGACAATTTGGGCTGTGTCCCCTTGAAAATTGTTAGTGGAAGAGATTTAAAGTGTTGGTAGCTTTTTTTCTGGAGTGTAGTTGTACTGGAGTATAGTTGATTTACAGTGTTATGTTAGTTTCGAGTGTATAGCAGTGATTCGGTTATACATACACGTGTATTTCTTCTTGTTCAAATTCTTTTCCCGTTTAGGTTATTATAGAATATTGAGCAGCGATCCCTGTGCTACACAATGGGTCCTTGGTGGTGGTTACTTTTTTTTCAGGTTAGGTAGGGGTGGGGTGAGGAAGAGGGAGAGGGAGGTTGTAGCTTGTCACAAATTGCACAGGGTGTGCTGAAGCCAGTCCTGAGGTTCTCGCATTCCCTCCACAGTGCTGATGAGCTGGGTTCGGTTGACAGGGGGATGGATGGTGCAGAAAGGGAGCCTTAGAATGAACGCATCCTTTTCTCTCAGCCGGGGGCCATGGTAGAGAAAAGTCACGCTGGGCTTGCGTTCTGGCTCTGGTCTCTTTGGCTTAGCAGAGTCATCTCACTGCCCCTGAGCCTGTCCCTGTCTCTGAAATGGAGTAATAGCATTGTTGTGAGCCCTCCAAGCTGCAGTAGAGCACAGATGCACAATTCACCTGGAGCTGGGGGGCCTCTTCTGTGGGCAAGAAGTAGAAGGACCAGGCAGAGGTCGGGGCTGCTCTCCCCTCCCCCGGGAGGTGAGAAGTCTCCATCTCATACAACTGGGACGTCCTCAGTGGGTCTCAGCCCTGGAAAGGCTTAGACCACTTCACTAGGTTTAACCCATATCATGAACCGGAGAAGCGAAGCATTAAATCAGGTAGAGGCGTGAAGCATGATGTGCATCATCCAGTCACACAGACTTGGCCAGCAAGGGCTTCCCGTCAGTGTCCCCTGTGAATGAGTGGCCCTGTGTTCTGAGCCCAGGACCTGGCACTTGGCCCCATGAGGAAGGCAGGGACACACGCCTGCCCCCAGGATGTCTTCTCTGACAGGCTGCTGTTCTGGCATGAAATGTGAAAGGCAAGAGGAGGGGGCGCTCGCGAGGGGCCTTGCCCCCTGGTTGGGGGTTTGAGGGGGTTTGTTGACTTCCTTTCACTTCATGGACAGAGAGATCCTGGTCTTAGAGGGGACAGTGGAAGCTGGAGACAGGCTGCTGCAGAATTGAGCCCAGTGCCTCCTTGGATGGGGGCCTCGATCCCATTTCTCCCCGGTTGAAAACCCCGTCACCCTCCCACTTGGATGTCTCTGTGTTTCCTCCCCTCGTCCTCTGAAGTCAGAGATGTGTCATGGGGACAGGAAAGCAGCCTGAGGATGGCTGTGCCCTGCCTGTGACACTGGGATGGAGAGACAGGTGGAACACTGCCAGCCGCCCCGCTGCGGAGATTTTTTTCTCACTCACTGTCACAACCAGGATGCTTGTCAGCAGACCCTTGACCTGACGAGCCCTGGCATCTGTCCTCGCCCTGAGACAGAAGCCTTGGAGGTCGGCTGGCTGTCCTTGCCTCCTGGAGCCTGCTGGACTGCTCCTGACCCTGCCTTCCATCCATCCAGAGCAGACCTCGGGGGAATTTCTGGCTGTGCAGGGGGTCCTGCTCTTTTGTGCTTGAAGATGAGAAGTACGCGGAAGCTGCCTTTCCTCTGTTGCAAAAAAGACATACCTGCTTCATGGGCCACTCCAGAAAACCACCATCTCCCTCTTGGAGGCTAAACAGCTTTGAAAGCCAGTGTCTTCCATACAGACACTGCAACTGCAGATATAGACTCTGTTGCAAGACTCTGGTGCTGGTTCACTGGTTCACCTTTCAGGAAGCAGGCTGCCCCACTGACACTCCTCGTCCCAACTAACCATTTGAGCTGCACCTCCATGGGCCTTGCCTCTGGGGGGTGGATGGCTTTAGGATAGACACCTCCACTTTGTGTCTGCTCTGGCGTCTCAGGGCAGACAACCCGGACCAGTGGCCACCAGCAGCTTCCATAAACTTCCCTCCAAGAGACGTCCCAGGTCTTGAGCGATGGCTGTAATCCCAGCCTTTTCCCCCTATGCTGAAAAATGAGCCCTGCAGGGCTAGGAGTGTAGTACCTCAGTTTCCTCATTTGCAAAGTGGGGATCATGAATTTGGGGGTGCATGAGGTTGGCAGTTTGTGGTTTAGTTGAGGAAGAGCAGGTCTCTTAATGTGTGCTCTGTGCTCAGACACTCAGTCGTGTCCAACTCTCTGCAATCCCATGAGCTCTAGCCCACCAGGCTTCTCTGTCCAGGGGGCTCTCCTGGTGAGAATACTGGAGCGGGGTACCATTTCCTCCACCAGGGGATCTTCCTAACCCAGGGACTAAACCTAAGTCTCCTGCATCTCTGGCATTGCAGGCAGTTTCTTTACTTGGTAAGCTGTTTGGGAAGCTTTTAATCCCTGATCTCAGATACACTTACTGCCTCTTGGAGCCGCATGTGCATCCAGAGCTGTGGGCCTTCTCTGTATTTTGTCGTCTGTCAGCAGTGGCCAGAGAGCCACGGTTCACATTGACAGGTGAGCTTGTCAGGCTTTGGCTCTCTGTCACCCCCATAAACTCTTCTTGCTCTGGGGCAGGGGGTCTCCTTCGGAACATTCTTTGGATGATGTTGGTAGTTGACCGTATTCCAGCCCCTGAGTACCAGTTTGCCGTCTTTAAAGTGGGCACAACCCTTCTGCCAGGTAGTTGAAAGGGTCAGAGATAAGCTTTGGAAAGGGCCCAGGCATTCATTCAGGCATTCAGTAAATTTCCATTCCCTCCCCTCGTGCTTGTTGAAAGGAAAGATGTATGTATAACCCGAGGCCCCAGTCATTCCCAAGAAATGTTTCAATCTCTATGAAATATTTGGTCATGGTGTAGTCAGCGGCACAGTGCCCATGGTTCTTGACACAATCTTAAGATTGATAAAGGGTGTTTTGTCTCGGCTGCTGGGGGAGAACAAGGGGACGAGGGGAAGAGAAGACCCTGAGACCAGTGCTAGGTTGAGGTGTTCGAGACATCCACAGAGCAGAATCCTTGACTAGGGATTGTTGTCCTTGCTGTTGATGGTCGTCGTTGTCATGCATGCTCAGTCCTGTCCAACTCTGGGACCCCGTGGACTGTAGCCCTCCAGGCTCCTCAGTCCATGGGATTTTCCAGGCAAGAATACTGGCGTGGGTTGCCATTTCCTTCTCCATCTATTGATGATAATAACTGCATTAATACCTGTCTAGATTTGGGGAAAGTAGGGGAGAAGGGGGGCCATGAAAAGCCCTCTGGTAAATGTTAGCTATTGTTAAGAGATCACTTAGTGACCCACCTGAGGTCACCCAGCTAGTAAGTGCCAGGGCTGGGATTTGGATCCAGATCTGTCTTAATTCCAAAGCCCCCCTTTTCACCCTGTTCTCCACTCTCCTGTTCAGTGACATTGGTTCTCATTCCTCTGGCCCCAAACTCTTCTTGATCCCAGGACTCTTCTGCTGTGTGCTGCTCTTGCTCTGTAAGACAGGCGTGGAGTTCTTCAGAATTAGGGAGTCTTCCCCAGGGTTGGGGTTAAGGGTGGGAGACGCTGGCTGCTGACGTTGGCAGGCATGTAAGCATGAGCAAAACTGTGACCGCTGGGAGCTTAAAAGTGGATCGCCCTCCACAGAGAGGGAGCCCTGATGACTGTGGTTTTTAAATGCATGCTTTATTTATCTTGGGCTGGGAATCATACATTGAGAAATTCTGTCCTGGTTGGGGAGGAGGTGGTGTTTGCCATCATAAATCTTGTGTCTAAATTGCAGTCCATTAACAGACTTCCTCCAGCATGACAGCATGTGGCCTGAGCTGGGGATGAAGCTTTGGGGGGTGCGCGTTCCCCTGCTGCCTCCTGGAGGAGCGAGAGGGCGGCCCAGGCCTCTGCCGCCCTGCTGGCTCGGCCGTGCTCACCACCCACTTCATTGCAGCAACAGCAGCTCCAGGCGCAGCACCTCTCCCATGCCACACACGGCCCCCCGGTCCAGCTGCCACCCCACCCGTCAGGCCTCCAGCCTCCAGGGATCCCCCCAGTGACGGGGAGCAGCTCAGGGCTGCTGGCGCTTGGTGCACTGGGCAGCCAGGCCCACCTGTCAGTGAAGGACGAGAAGAACCACCATGAGCTGGACCACAGAGGTGCGACCCGGGGCCGGGGCAGGGGCAAGGGCGGGGGTGGGGTGTGGGCAGAGGCTCTAGGGGCCCTGCTGTGAGTGGACACCGCGGACGCTGCCACCCGAGGACCAGGAGTTAGCAAGCCTTGGAGCTGTCCATCAGTGAAGCTCCTGGTGCCTGGAGACCAGGCCCACCCCCAGACCCATCCCCAGGCCCTGAGTGTACCCACTCTGCTCTGCCCTAAGTGTACCCACTCTGCTCTGCCCTGGAAGACATCTGGTCCTTTCATCCTAGAGTACCCTCCCATCTTCCTAGCTACACCCTGCCCACTCTCCAAGGGTCAGCCCCAGTCCCATTCCTTCAGGCGGGCCTCCTGGCCAAGCTGAGGGTTTTTCCAAATTCCCAGGGGAGTTTAAGAGTCGGGGTCCCAAGACCTCTGTTGCCATCATCTTCTATCCTTCCCTGGAAAACGTTTCATCCTCACAGAGATCATTAGCCCTCTGAGAACAGAGGCCAAGTTCCCAGGTGTTTAACCCATCAAGGATCCTTGGAAAAGGTACCCAGTTGACTTTCAAGTAAAGACGTGTTAGGGGGCTGTACGCTACATAGAGACAGTGCTGGTGCCGCTACAGGGAGAGGACTGGGAAGATGGGGAATGAGAATGCCCCCCATCCTTTACTCAGCCCTTCCCGCAAGGAAGCTGGAGGGCATCAGGAGGGCTTCGTTTTATCGGGATGGGAAAGGGCCTGGCTTCCTAGCGGACCCTTTGCAAACAGGACCACTTTGTGTGGTCTGCCCTCAGATGTTTTTTTCTAGCTTTGATACGTAATTGACACATAACATCACATTCAAGGTGTACCATGTGATGGTTTGATTTATGCTTAGATTTCACTGGGGCACATGCCAATGCCTTATGGGCATGAGGGCCTTGGAGCGTCACCATCCTGCCCAGGCCGGGGCTGGGGAGTGGTAGCAGGTCCTGGGAACTGAGACTAAGATTTTTGTCTCTGCCTTAGGATGATCCTCCCGACAGAGGAAGAGGGCCTCTCTGCAGCAGACAGGAGGACCAGGGAGCTAGTGCTTGACTAGGCAGATAATCAGAGGCCTCTGCTTCCAGGGGCTCTTGGCAAAGAAACAGAGAAGGGTGATAAAAACACCACCATACCAAAAAACCACTCCTATAATTAATTAAAAAGAAATAACAGTAATGTTCTCAACTCTCAGATCCTATGGATATTTTACATAGCACGATCCTTCCCAGGCTCGTGGCTTTAAAAACTGCTGACCAGTAATCTTGGCACCCTTCTCAGCATGGCAGGGAGAGCTAGGCCACAGAGCCCCCTGCAGCCCCACCCAGGCCTGGTGGCCCGGCGAAGCGATGGAATTGGGGCGGTTAATTTCCAAACTGAGAGACGTCACCTAATGGCTCTGCCTTGGCTGACCCGGGGTGACTCAGAGAGCGAGGCCACTGCCCATTTTAAAACCCGTGAACTAGCAAAGCATAAAAGCCAGATGGACGAGACTGACCTTGCTTTCTTTTTGTTTTTCTGTGTTGTGGGACCTGACCCTCCTCCTTTCCTGGCCTTCTGTCCCTGAAGAGAGAGAATCCAGTGCGGTAAGTGCTGGCACTCTGGGGCCTGTGGGGTGCGTTTGGGGTGCAGGGTACTTGGGGTACCCTGTGTGGGCTCCTGGGGGTGGCCGGGTATTGTCATGAAATAAGAGCTGTTATCACCTGTTGATTGACCTTCACTTGGGCAAGCTTTTACCTCTCCAGGCTTTAGGGCCATCGTTTGTCAAATGAAGATTTGGGCTAAGTGAGCTGTAACTAACCCCCTTTTTATATAAGAGGTGATTACTGGAGAGGTCAGCCGGCCAGCCCTGGGTCGTACAAGGGGGGTTGTGGAGTCACGGGGCTGACCCCAGAGCTCGGGACCCTGGTGTCCTTCCCTCATTTGGGGCCGGAGTTCCCTCCCTGTCCCCTAGGTTGGCTGTCTCCTATATGATCCTGTATCGTCTTTATTTCCTCCCAACACCTGAGGTTTCTCCCTGTTGCAGGCTTTAACTTGGTTTAAGAAGTGCTCACAAGCGAGCATTAAGGCCAGGCTGCCTGCGTGTCTGCCAGCTCTGAGATTTGCCGTAAATCTTTCTGATCACACTGAGGCTCAGAGGTTCTGTTTCAAGTGAATAAGCCTTCTGAATGAGCGCAGTGGAGTCTGGATAAAAAAATCCTCCAGCGATTAGCAAAGCTATTTTATTCCTCATCACTGTCCTTATATCTGGGGCCATCTAATCTGTTAGGATGGCTTTGGTTATTACCTCGTGTTAAGTAGGACTTGGAAGGTCAGGCAGTTAACTAACCATCTAAACAGCAGCTTCCTCGGGTGGCTTCTCCATCTCGACCCATGTCCCCTCCCCAGTCCTCCACTGGGCTGATTCTGAACCTCGCATCAGCAGCAGTGCTCACATCCGTCCCCGAGGCTCTCGCCTGTGTGCTCAGAAATCCAGGTCATTTGGGCCCAGGAATGGCTAGGTGCATAAGAAAGGAACAGCTGAAGCTGCAAATCCATTTTGATTGCTTTCGTGTTGATCCCAGGAGGTGACATTTTTGGAGAGGTAGTTTACCTAGACAGGAAGAGGGCTGGGCTAGACACCTCAAGGCTCAGCCTGGTCCCAGCTTCATGGGGCATTGGGTAGCCCTCTTGGCCTCTCCCAGCCTCAGTTTCTCCATCTGTAATATGGGAATATTCCTGCTCAGCCAGCCTCTCTCCTTAGTTAGGAAGACCCCACTTAGCACAGGACCCAGGACCCAGCTTACCTGCTTACCACGGACTTGCCACAGAGAGCAGTGGCTGCTCAATCCCTTCACTGCCTTCACACGTCCTCATCCTCATCTCTCTTGGCCTTGGCTTTGCGCCCTCTCTGTGAATGCTTTCTGCTAAAGAATCCCACGAGGAGCCCCCAAGATCGGGGCTCTTTACAGTGCTCGCCGATGTTGAGACAGGGCAGAGGGGCCCCTGGAGAGTTCAATGGAAATGAATGGGGTCACCGTCCTTGCCCCAGAGGGCTGTGGGCCGGCCCTGGGGGTAGGCGGTAGGGGCTCACACGTGTGCACGCAGCCATGGTGTCGCGGGAAGTGGAAACGAACGTAATCAGCCCTTTGGAAACCAGGCTGTCAACAGATGAGGCCCCGGCAGGAAAGACAGGGCCGTGTCGGAGTGGGAGGGGGGCCGACTGGCCGGGCTGGAAGCTGTCCCGGAGGGGTTAGTCTGGAGTCCAATTAGAGGTAGCTTCATTCATATTTCCTTGCCTAGCCGAAGCAATAAAAAATACTTAGTTTTTTGGCCGCCTGCCAGCCAGAGGCGGGCTGGATCGATGCCGCTAAACGCCTGACATGACTCTCCTCCGGTAGCAGCGAGGCTTTGCAGCTGACTGCAAAAGAAAGAGCCCGCTGTTCTCGGAGCCGCGGCCTGGGTCGCGGGGAGAAACAGGAGCGGCCGCACGCCCCCCTCTCCTTGCTACCCGCGCAAGAGCAGAGGGGCTGGGAGCGTTTCTCCTTAGCACGGGGTGGTCGCCGTCGGAGGAAATGAAATGAAATGACAGTGATTTTTCTGCCGGCGCTCGCCGCGGCTAATTGAATTGCGGCTATGCGCGCATCGCTGCCGCGCCTGCCCAGCTGCGGGGAAGGTTGAAGCTGCACTTCCATTATAACCTCCATATTTTCTTCAAGGCTTGATAACTCTGCCATTTTAATTTGCTTCAGGCAGAAGCTTGGCAGGGAAGGGCTGCCCAGAAACCGGCTTAGGGGAGGAAATGAGGTTCTGTGGCTCCTTCCCGCACAGCTCCCCGCAGAACGCCAGACCCTGCCTCTGGGGGAAGTGGGGAGACTTTCCATCTGCCTCTGGAAGGCCTCCGCCTTTGAGGAGACATCTCTGCAGGTCCCCACGTAGGCTTGTCACACACCCCTGGGCACGGGGACGAGGATGGACTGGACTTTGCTCCCCGCCCTGCCCCAGCTGGGCGGTCAGCTGCTGGAGGGCAGGGACTGCATCTTGTTCATTCCTCCACACCTGCATCTAGCCTCAAGCCTGATCCAAGGCAGGTGCACAGAAGAAGGTGCCGAGGGCTGCAGGGGAAGGTGCAGTGCGGTCTCTTGTCGTGTTATTGTTTGGTCATTCAGTCGTGTCCCACTCTTCTGCGACCCCACGGACTGTAGCTGCCTGGCTCCTCCCCTTCATGGGATTCTACAGGCAAGAATACTGGAATAGGTTGCCATTCCCTTCTCCAGGGGATCTTTCTGACCCAGGGGATGAACCTGTGTCTCCTGCATTGGCAGGTGGATTCTTTACCACTGAGCCACCAGTGTAGTCTCTTAGGAAGGAACAAACCTCAGTGGTCCCCTAGAGGGGGTTGTGGTATCTTTCCCTTGGCACAGAGGTTTGCTGGCAGGTACCCCTGCCCATCGCACCTCCCTGTCTGCTCCCAGCCTGGTGTTGGAGGCCACGTGACGCCTGTTGTTCCCTACTCACCCATCGCACCACCAGCTGGAGTCCTTCTCTGAGAGAAGCTCTCAACTTCCAAGACTGCTCCATCCTCAGACCCACTGTCATTGTTTCTCCTGCCTCACCTTGTTAGCCCACCTTCCCTCTTCCCAGGCCTTACATTCCAAACTCTTCTCATCCTCACTTGCTTTGTAGTTGAAGGGAGAACTCATTAGTTCTTTCCAGGCATAAAAGCCTCGGGTTTTCTTCAAGTGGCCTCCTGCTGGGGGACCTTGGGCACGTTTCCCGTCGTCTCGGGACCTGGATTTGGCCATCATCACAGAGTGGAGGGGAATTCCACCTGCCCTCTATGCCTTTTCCCATCTTCAGAGGGAGAGGCTTCATGACATTGTGTTTTCTGCATCATTGCAACCCTGGTGTTTCTCTCTAAAATTGCGGGAGGCCAAGCCGTCATGGAGGGGCATTCACACAAAATGGCCCGTTGCGTACTTACACTGGGAGACCTGTTGGCACCTGGCAGCTCCCCTGCCTGTCAGTCCCTCTTCCTGTCAGGTTTAGCAGATGAGGTATTGTGCATAGCCCCAGTTTGTCGGCTCAGATCCGTCTTCAAGACTCTGTACAAATTCAGTTTATCCATTCTTTGAGCACAGAGGGGTGGAAAAGGAGATAGGTGCGACCCCCGCCTTCATGAAGCGCACAGGCTAATAGGCCAGAGGCCAGTGGCTCGTGCAAGGTTAATTATCTAACAGCAGCGACATTGCTACAAAAGAGAATTGTCATGCTCTCAGGGCCTCTCCCAGAGGAACCAAATCTGGGGAGTTGGGAGGGCGTCCCTCCCTGGTGAGGCTCTGATGGAGCCAAGACCTACAGGGCACACACGACACCTCAACTGACCTTCTGGGTCACCCCACTGAGCTATATCGATGCACGAATGAAATGTTCACACTGAGTCTCCTCCTTGCTTCCAGAATAACTCAGTGTCGCCCTCGGAAAGCCTGCGAGCTAGTGAGAAGCACCGGGGATCTGCAGACTACAGCATGGAAGCCAAGAAGCGGAAAGCAGAAGAGAAGGACAGTTTGAGCCGATACGTACGTCTGGGGGCTCTGCTGGGGTTTGTGTTGGGTCGGCCGGGCTGAAGGAGGAGCCCTCCCCCGCCCCAGGGCCTGGTCGTGGAAGAGTCAGGTACAGGTTGGGGAGGAGAGGTGGCCTGCTGAGGAGGGCAGGTGGCCTGGGCATGGGAAGCCTGCATAGATCAGTGCGCTGTGAGCATATGGGCCACAGCCAGGAGGGAGTGAGCAGAGAGGTCCCCCTGGGCCCTGTGGAGTCTGGGGAGAGTTAGGGGCCCCCCCAGATGGACCCACAACCCCGTGCTACCATCACCGCCCCCTCAGAATCTGTGGTCTGCTCCAGGTGCCATCCCTGGTGCCCTCATACTTTGACCCTACAGGTGGTCATGGTTTCTGCTCTGTGCCAGGCTGGGCAGGGCTGAGAGCTGGGGCAGAGGGCAGGGGGCAATGCGGTGTGGGAGCCAGTGCCCTTGGGCCCAGCCCTCCCTGTCCAGCTCCTTGGCTGCTCTGGGGCTTTGGGCGTATCGCGCAGCCAAAGCCTCAGCTGCGTTTCTGGGAGATGAGGCTAATCACCCTTCCCACACTGTGATGGAAATGATGGAACGAGACCAGTGTATGTACAAGTGATGGCGGATGTCAGGCCAACTGGAGAGAGGTGTTTGGCTCCAGAGGGACAAGTTAAAGGAAGCTTAGAAATATAATGGGGGCAGTTGTGGGTGACGCTGCCGGTGGCTGTGGGAGCCGAAAGACCCTGGGTCCGGGAGGCTGCACTAGTAAGCAGCAAAGAGGAGGCCGCCGCTGGTGGGGCTGAGTGGGGACAGTGTGCACTTTGGGGTTTGGCTGAGGTTCAGCTCCTGGCTGGTGGAAATGGGATGGTTTGGGCTCAGTCTGGGGTGGGTGTGGCCTCTCATTGGCTTCTCTCTCCATGCAGGATAGTGACGGGGACAAGAGTGATGATCTAGTGGTGGACGTTTCCAATGAGGTGAGGGCAGTTCCCGGTCGCAGGGTGGCTTTCTGCGTGGGGAGTTGGAGATGGTTCCTGTCCCAGGTGGGAGCTGTTGGGTCTCGGCTATTGCACCCTTACCGGCAGCCCCAGCTGGGTTTGAGGCCTTTGGGTTGGGGGCATCAGGCTGGTCAGGAGGAGGAAGACAGGACTTGGCTGCTTAGTGGCTGGGGAGTCATTCAGCATGCTGGCTTCCTAGGATGGGTCTCCAGAGAGAGAGACCCCTGAAGATCCCAGTGGGGGGCCGGCTCCCCTGGTCCTCTAGGTCAGCTCTATTCTCCGCACCATCCCTAGGGTTTTAGGGTGGTGAGCCCCGTGGGTCAGCCTCAGCTGGGAATGAGGAGCTAGAAGGGATCTACACGAAGTCAAGAGGGCCAGCTCCCCAGCATGGAGGCCTGAACTCATGTTTGATCTTGAGCAGATCCCGTCCACCCACCCGCTCTGTCCTCAGTCTCCCCGTCTCTGGGATGAGGAAGGGTCAGACTAGGTTGTTAAGAGCTGGTGGCCTCCCCTTGGGACCAGAGAAGACTCAGGCTCATCGTAGCTCTTAGCACATCTCTGCCTCACTTGTGTCCTTAGGACCCTGCGACACCCCGGGTCAGCCCGGCACACTCCCCTCCTGAAAATGGGCTGGACAAGGCCCGTGGCCTGAAGAAGGATGCCCCCACCAGCCCCGCCTCGGTGGCCTCCTCCAGCAGCACGCCCTCCTCCAAGACCAAAGACCTTGGTCATGTATGTGGGGTCTGCTCCTGACACCGCAGACTAGGAGAGGGCTAGGGAGGGTTGGGGCAGAGAGAAAAAGTTTCTGGAAAAGGGGCTGCACCTGGAGTGCTGCTGATTAGAAGGTGGAGGGGTGGAGCAGAAAGCACATGGATTGGGGCTTGGCCTGGGTTCACATCCTGGCTTTACCACGTACAGGCTGAACCCTGTGCTTAGTTACTCTTTCTGAGCCTCGGTTGCTGCATCTGTAAAATGGGAACAATGAACACAGTCCCTGCCAAACAAGATTGGGCAAGAATGAAGGGGTTGTGTGGCAGAAGATTGAGAACTAGGCCTCATGTGGTGTCTAGCTCTTGGAGAAAGGAATCTTCATAGCCTCCCTTGGTGTCTGTGTTTCCCCCTTGCAGAATGACAAATCCTCCACCCCTGGACTCAAGTCCAACACACCAACCCCGCGGAATGATGCCCCAACTCCTGGCACCAGCACGACCCCAGGGCTCCGGTCGATGCCAGGCAAACCTCCAGGCATGGACCCGCTAGGTATAATGGGTAGGCACAATGGGGCTGAGCTGACTGTGCTTGAGGGGAGGGTCTGCCCCGGGCCAGGGCTGGAGCCTCACAGATGGGCCAGAGCACCAGGCAGGGAGTCGGAGTGAGGGCCTGTCTCTGCGGGACTTGGTCAGGTTTGACACCGAGGTGAACGCCTGCTGCTTCAGCACTCATGTCAGGGCTTACTGAGGCCACTGTTGAGCTCAGCGTGTGGACGGAGCTTTAGACAGCTCGGGACACCATCAGTGTCTGTCTGCCTTTGTTGTTAGTTCTGTGAGATTCTGAAAAATGCTCTTCTCTGGGCCTCTGAATCTTGTTCTATAAAAAAAAGGTGGGCACATCTCTCACCTCAAACCTTCTTGGGCTGTGAACATGGGGATCTCTGGTAGGTGAGCTCAGCCCAGGAGGACTGCCTGGAGTGGATAGCTTGAGAAGACAGGAAAGATTGCTTCTGGGCCAGAGGCAGCCTGGTGGCCTGCGCTTTTCCTGGATGGAGGGGGTGGGACCCTCTCCCCTTGGCGGTGCGTCCGGGCTTACCTCCGCCTCCTTGCAGCCTCGGCCCTGCGCACGCCCATCTCCATCACCAGCTCCTACGCCGCGCCCTTTGCCATGATGAGCCACCACGAGATGAATGGCTCCCTCACCAGCCCCAGCGCCTACGCAGGCCTCCACAACATCCCGCCCCAGATGAGCGCGGCTGCAGCCGCCGCTGCTGCCGCCTACGGCCGATCGCCAATGGTGAGCTTTGGAGCTGTACGTAGACCTTTTGGCTCCTTTTTGGGGGGCTGGGCAAGGAGTGGGAGGGGAGTGGAGGGGGTTAGAGAGACCCGTCCTGCATGCAGGGGGCGCCTCTGGGTCCAGTGACAGGCAGCTCCTTGGGGGAGAGTGTTCATGAGGAAGCAGAAGGGAACACTCTTGGGGTCACAGGCCTGGTTCCCACCCCTGCCCTTTGGTCACCACGTGACCTCCACCAGCAGCCGCCCTGGGCTGCCCTTCCATCTGGGAAGCGGGGCTGGCACCCGTCTCTCTGGGCGCTCTGGGGTGGGACTCCCATGGTGAGTCAGGAGATTTCACGAGGCAGGGCCTCGGCCCGTGGGGCTGCCCACGTGTTATACCAAGGCGTGTCTGCTGTTACTGAGAGGGCCCCGGCCTGTGTTGTCGCTGGAACAGGGGCTTTGCTCTGCTCAGCCATCTTGGGCTCTGAAGAGGCAGCGTGGTGCTGGTGGGACAGGACGTGGTGGAGGAGGAAGCTGGGGTGGCGGCGTTGTATAGTAGGGGGACGGAGGGCGGCACCCCTCACTAAGGGCTGGCCTTGTCTTGCCTTACAGGTTGGCTTTGACCCTCACCCTCCCATGCGGGCCACAGGCCTGCCCTCAAGCCTCGCCTCCATTCCTGGTGGAAAACCGTAAGCCTTGACTACTTATTTTCTGCTTGTTGGGGAGGGCAGAGAGCACACCACCCACTCACCCATCCCCTGCCCTGATGGGCCTCTCCTGGGGAAAGGTGTCTGCCTCTCTAGGGGTGCCCCTGGGGCAGGTTGCAATCCCACGGATGGCTGCCTGGCTGCACTCCTGATCGCCCCCAGGCTCCCTCTGAAAGGGGAAGAAGGTTTGGGGTTGAGGTTGTGATCCCTGGACTTGAGAGGGGAGGAACATTTCACATGTTGGGCTTCCCAACCAGATGCCACGGATCTTCCCTGCCCTGGGGGTTCCTGTGGGTTCTAGCCGCAGCTGGCACTCCTATGACCTGAACCAGCGGGCAGACTACACTGGCTCACCCCTGGCTCTGATGTGTACTCTGTGATTCATTCAGGGATGGGGGGCAAGCAGATTTTCTTCCCTAATACTACTGGCTCCTAGAGGAGGGGTGGCATTCAAGCTGGGCCCTTTCCAGGGTCAGAGTGCTAGAGATTGTATAGATGGCGGGAGAGGGTGTTCCAAGGCAACGAGGGGTCAGTGACGTGGTTCGGAGCGAGGATCTATAAGCAGGGGCAGAAGTCAAGGCAGGACTATGAAGCTGTCTCCGTCCTGGTGGAACCAGGTCAAGGAGGTTAGGGTTACCAGGTTTCCTAAGATGAGGGCAGGGGACACCTTGGAGGCAGGCAGGCCAGGCAGGGGTTAGGGCCAGTTAGGAGAAACTGTTAGAGGACTGGAGATGGCAGAAACGTGGTTCTCCCCCTTTCAGAGCCTACTCTTTCCATGTGAGCGCTGATGGGCAGATGCAGCCCGTGCCCTTCCCCCACGACGCCCTGGCAGGCCCTGGCATCCCCAGGCACGCCCGGCAGATCAACACTCTCAGCCACGGGGAGGTGGTGTGTGCGGTGACCATCAGCAACCCCACGCGCCACGTCTACACAGGAGGCAAGGGCTGCGTGAAGATCTGGGACATCAGCCAGCCGGGGAGCAAGAGCCCTATCTCCCAGCTGGACTGCCTGGTGAGGATCCTAGGGCTGCGGGCATCCCTTCTAGCTGTTACAGGAGAGCTGGGGCCTGGGGCAGTGCCCCACTGACCTGGCCAGGCGCAGCCCTGTATCGACTGAGCGACTCTGGGCAACCTGGCAAACTTCTCTGAACCCTGCTTTCGTTGTCTGGGGAGATGATGCTGGTCTCCAGGGGTCTGTGAAGAAGTGAAAGTTTAAAAAGTCACGAGTGAGCAGTGGGGTCAGCCTGGCAGCCGCGATTAAGGGCAGGAAGAGAGCAGATGTGGCAAGGGTGCTCAGTGTTGCTGGATGTGACTCTCCCGGTCCCCGGGAGGAGAGGTGGGTGGCGCTGAGCATTGTCCCCTCCCCCTTCAGAACAGGGACAACTACATCCGCTCCTGCAAGCTGCTCCCTGATGGGCGCACGCTCATCGTGGGCGGCGAGGCCAGCACGCTCACCATCTGGGACCTGGCCTCGCCCACGCCCCGCATCAAGGCTGAGTTGACGTCCTCGGCTCCGGCCTGCTACGCCCTGGCCATCAGCCCTGACGCCAAAGTCTGCTTCTCCTGCTGCAGTGATGGGAACATTGCCGTGTGGGACCTGCACAACCAGACGCTGGTCAGGTGAGGCACGGGGGGGAGCGGGGATGTCCTCGCCCTGGGGAGGCCGTGCTGGTATCGTGGCTGCGACCAGCTGGTCTGAGGTGTTGTGGGGTGGCCGGGGTGGCACAGGTGAGGGCACCCAGGTGAAAGGATGGCTTGTACCAGGTGCCCACAGAGGCAGGAGGGCTCTGTGGACCAGGAGCTTGCACCAGGCTCCAGGGAGAGGGGGCCTGGGGCAGACCTGGCAGGGCAGAACTCAGATAAGTTGAGACACGCAGAGATGTGGGGAGAAGAGGCGGCGTTGAGACCGGTTTGGAGGAGCTTAAGCTGCTGGGTCTGAGTCCTCCCTCCCTGTGACCTCATGCAAGTACTGGCCCTGGCCGAGACGCTCGAGTGGGAGAGGAGCCCTGAGGGACCATGGCCCTCGAGCTTCCCGTTGTGCTGGGGCAGAGTTGGCGTCTTCCTGGGACAGCTGTCAACATAGCAGTCAGTGCTTCCCTGGGGCTCACCCTCACCCCTGCCTGACCTTCCTAGGCAGTTCCAGGGCCACACGGACGGGGCCAGCTGCATAGACATCTCCCACGACGGCACCAAGCTGTGGACGGGGGGCCTGGACAACACCGTGCGCTCCTGGGACCTGCGGGAGGGCCGGCAGCTGCAGCAGCACGACTTCACCTCCCAGGTGTGCGCCTGGGACCCTCCCCGTCCACTGGGGCAGCATGGGGCCTTCCCTCCCTGGGTCTCAGGGGCTGGTTCAGGGGACCAAGGGGTCCTCACACGCAGTCATTACAAATGGACCTGAGACCAAGCTGAGTCATCTAGGAAGGCTTCCTGGAGGAAGTGGCCGTGAAGCAGAATCCACAAGGCTTTGGAGTTGGTCGCACTTGCCCCTTGATTCCCAGCTCCTCTGCCATTGAGCATTTGGCCTCAGTTTTCTCATTCATGGGATGGGAATAGTCATAGCTACTTCATGGGTCTGATGTGAGTACCTGCAATGGTCCCTCTGAAAGCCTTGGCTGTAAGCCTGGCTATAGAAAGCATTCCATAAATGCTAAGTATTATTACTTTTTGTTATTGTATTATTTGTGTTAATATTTTAATCTTGCACGTTTAATACATTAGTGTTTTATTTACTCATATTTTTCTTAAGGAAAGGTGAAAGTCACTGAGACAGAGAATAACTTTGAAAGTGAAATGTCTGTGTCACCTCTGAGTTTGAATCCTGGCTCTGCTGCTTTACTTTTTAGAGTCAGCAACCTCTCTGAGCCTCAGCTTCCTCACCTGGGAAGTTGATTGGGGATAAAACATGAGATCCTATTCCCTTGAGGGGGAGAGAGGGGGACTTTACATTGCACATGGCAGGTGGGGAGGTGCTAGGGGAGGGAGTCGGTAAGACTGAGCCCACAGGGTTCCTGAGCAGGGCGGTGGAGGAGCGCCCCTCTTCTCCCTCCTCCTGTCCCCGCCGCACTGCCCCCGGCACCCCGCTGCCGTGGTTTTGGAGGATGCTGATCTCTGTCCTCCCCTCCCCTGCAGATCTTCTCGCTGGGTTACTGCCCCACCGGGGAGTGGCTGGCCGTGGGCATGGAGAGCAGCAACGTGGAGGTGCTGCACCACACCAAGCCCGACAAGTACCAGCTGCACCTGCACGAGAGCTGCGTGCTGTCCCTCAAGTTCGCCTACTGCGGTGAGCCTAGGGGAGCGGGAACCTGGCCAGCCCTCTGTGCAGGGATGCCGCTCGGAGCTTGGAGAAGGGCCAGAGCCCCCCTAAGTGAGCATGGTCTCAGAACTAGCCTCCTGACCCAGACCAGTACCCCCATCCCGCCCCGCATCTGAGGATGCAGGTACTGCCACAGGGTACCAAGCACCTGTGACACCAGGCCAGAGCCAGACCTTGCTGGCCTGGGGCAGGAGCAGAGCACCTGCCTACAGGTGATTTGGACCATGGGCTTTGGTGGCCACAGCTCTGGACTGGAGTATGTGCCGGCCCACTGACTAGCCATGCAGCTTAGGACAGTCCCAGCCTCTCTGAACCCCAACAGGTCTTTATGGACCAGGAATAGCAGGCACCCCCCCAGGGCTTTGGGAACCCTGGAGCTTTAACGCAGGCAAAGCTCTGGTGGCGTGCCTGCAGAGACCCACCACCTTTGGCTGGATCTCTAGCTGCTTGGAGCTTCGCCATCCCCAGTACTTCCTGCCATCTTTCAATAGTAGAATCGAGATGGGTCAGTTGAGCTTAGTGGCTTTAAAAAGAATCTTCTGGCGAAGTGTAATCCCTGTGATTAACTGCAGATCCTGCCTCTCTCTGTACCAGCCTGTCCACCCCTCCCCTTGATTGCAGAGAAAGGCAGTATCTGAGTGTCCGTGTGTGTCCGTGTGTGTGTGGTATGTCTTGATTACAAAACGCTTCTCACAAGGGAAGAGTCAGCCCAGCACTAGTTAGCGGGTCACACCGCGTTTCCATGGTAGCTGGCCATGTGGGGCGGGTCTTGCTTTAGAGGGCAGCAGCCCACAACCTGATGTTTCCTTTGCCTGCAGGCAAGTGGTTTGTGAGCACTGGGAAAGATAACCTTCTCAACGCCTGGAGGACTCCGTATGGAGCCAGCATATTCCAGGTACTACCTGCCCTCCAAGTGCCCCTCTTGATTCTGCTGAGAGTCTGGGCCTGGCCACGGTGATGGGGCAGGGATGGGGGAGGCAGAGCAGGACTTGCCCTGACCCCTACCTACTGGGAGTCCAAGACGGCTTCTCCAGCGGCGAGGGTTTGGACTTGGGCACATCAGTGGGACCCATACTCTGCTGCTAGTGGCATCTGACCAATTGGGGCGAGGGCTTTTAGCAGGGGCTCTTGTAGGATTTCTAGAGCAAGGAGGAATGAAAACATGCTCTTGGCTCTGGCCTGCACACTGAGCCCTCACAGGAGGCGCACCGGGCGTATGAGCAAACTGGGCAGCTTTTTTTTTCTGAGCAGTGTTGTCTGGTATTAAAGTAAGTTCATTTTCCATCTCAACACTTCAATATAAGGAGAGAGGTATGGGGCCAGAGAAGGATCCAGAAAGAGGTATGAGAGAGGGAAGAGGCTTTTTTTGTGTGTGGGTTTTCAAAGCCTGGGGCCTGACGCTGCACTCTCCCTCGCTCACTCATATACACTCACACAGAGAGAGAGACACACACACAGTCTTGCACACTTACACAGTCACACACACTCTCTTTCAGAGCCAGTAAGACATTCTCTTGATGCAGTTTGGAAGTCTGGCATCTGGTGCATCACACATGTAACTTTCAAGAGTCTCTAGTTACACTGGATACACCTGCTCTCAGCTCAGAAACGCTTCTTCCTATTTGTAAACTCAGGATGCAAAGCTCACACTCAAGTGTTGTGTTTTGCTGCTCGGAGCTGACTGTAAAGATCACATCTGGCCCAGTTAATGAGCTTTTCCTTATGCGGAAGCAGGCAGAAGGGGCCCCACTGATGGGAAGGGCTGTGTTTGAAGGCCTCACAGCATGCTCTCCAGGGTGGGCAGAGGGCGGGTGAATCCCACGAGTACCAAGAAAGCGCTGAGTACCCCCAGAGAGTGAATTTCTGTCCTTTCTCTCCTCCTCCAGTCTAAGGAATCCTCGTCAGTCTTGAGCTGTGACATTTCGGCGGATGACAAATATATCGTAACAGGCTCTGGTGACAAGAAGGCCACGGTTTATGAGGTCATCTACTGAGCAAGGACTGTGACGGGGCTGTCAAGCTCGGGGAGACCCCGACTCGGCTGTGCCAGGGAGACCCCGCAGACACGGAGGACGGGCAGCGAGCGGCCCAGCCCCGCGCTCCGGCGGGCTGAGAGGACACGCCCGTCACGTCGGGACTCCTGTGTCTCACGGACTCCCATGGATTTCTCCCCTCCTCCTCCCATAACGATGCTGGCAGAGGCTGCACGTAGATTTGGAGGCTCATGGCTCCGGCTCTCCACATACACCCTCATGAATCTCTTTCCTTCCCCTTTCTTTTGATGTGTCCTCCTTCCCCAGCCCGGGGACACTGGAGTGTGGACCACACGTTTGTACCAGGGAGTGGGGGAGGGTTTCACGTCCCCGATTGTGCAGCGCACAAGGTTTGTGAAAAGTGTAAATAACAGACTCCTATCTCGGACTGGTCAGCGGGGGAGGAGGCCCCTTCCCACCGGCAATGCCAGCCGTGTATTTCGCCTGCTGTATTCGTAATCCACTCGTGGTGGTGGCTTTTTTTTTTTTTTAAACAGAAGTTCCCATCTGGGAAGGGGAGGCAGGGAGGGGGGCAGAATGGAGAGGGGAGTGGGAGAGGAAGAAGACTCCTGGGTGGAGGAGGGGCAGTATAGCTGGCGGCCAGGTCAGCCATCAGGTATCCCTGGGTGAGTGTGTCTCCATGTGGACCTGGAAATCGTCTTAAGGCATGTCAGGACCCAGCTCCAGACAGACTGACGGACAGGCAGAGCTCGAGACGGGTGCCCACCCAGGCTGACGGCAGCAGAAACACAGTGAATTTTTCTGTGGCCTCCTGAGTTCCACCTGCCTCTTAGCCCTTTGGCTCCCCTCTCGGGTGTCTGAAGCTGTCTGTCTGTCTGTCTCCCCCACCCCACCCCCGCCTCCATCTCTCTTTGGTGCACACTTGGTTGTCGTGATGAGAAATGGAAGTTCAAAGGCACTCTGTCTCCAGCCCTACTTAATCTTCGGACACAACCTGAAAAGGACACAAAGGTAGAAGAACGCATAGCAACTCAGCTCAGGGAGCTACCAGAGGAAAATAGCAACTGATGTGGGTGCTTTTTTTTTTAATTTGAATAAAAGGAATTAGAAGTGATGTCCTTTCATAAAATGCCTTCTCCCCACTTTCCTGCCTCTGACCCCTTACTCTCTCCTTAGAGGGAAAATGTGTATTTAGCCTGCAGGACGGAGTCTAAGGTTGATCTCCCTGCCCCCCCACCCCAGGCAGGGCAGCAGGGAGAGGGGACTTGGGGTTGGGCTGGGGGTGCACCGTGCTGACTTCTCCTGGCTTCCTGTCTCTCTTAGGAGCCCAAACAGCTTACAGGTAGAATATCAGCTCCTGTGGGTGCCACTTTTTGGTACCAAAATGTTCTGAGGTATTAGAATTTTGTTTTTTGTTTTGGTTTTCCTTTGGTCTTTTTTTTTTTTTTTTCTTAAGGAAAAGCTAAAGGCCGTTATGAGTCCTGGTGGTGGGCTCTCCGTGGATGTAGCATATGGAAGATAATTTTTATACTGCATTTTTATGGGTTATTTTCTAATGTGTGATCCTGTCTGGTTAGAAGGAAGTGGGGTTCCCAGTGAACCCCTCTCCAATGTTCTTGCTCCCAGGTGAGCCCCTCCACATACCTGGCTCTGGAGGCGGAAGAGAAGGGCAAGGTGGGTGCCCTAACCTTTCTGAGGCTGGGGAGGGGTGTCCAGAGTCTGTCTGTGTCTCTCTTCCTCTCTCAGTCTCTCTCTCTCTGGGTCTCGGATGCTTAGCCACCACCTGTTGTTAAGGCTCTTGCCACAAGGGAAGGCGAGGGTAGAAGACAAATTGATTCCTGAAGAAAAAAAGAAAATGAAAAGTCATTGTAATGACCTGTTTTTATATTTTTAAAAGTTACTATTTAAAGGTTTGATTGTTGCGTTTTAATTCTTCCTCCTCCCCCTGCCCCACCCCAGTAGTTTATCTCCATTCTCCCTCCCCTCACGCTCCCAAGAAGAGGGGTGGGGTGCTGTCTACCCCACGTCCTGGGTGATCTCCTTTGTCATCCATAAATGTGAGCGCTTCTTTTTTTAAAGCGTTCCCATACTGCCCCCACACCCCTAGAAAGTGATCACGTGGAACAGTTAAAAAGGGAGTGTTTTCATGACCCCAGCCCTGTGCTGTCTCCCCAGTTTAAGGCAGGGTGGGGTGGGGGGGTCTCCTCAGGGCAGTTCCCAGAGGGGAAGTCCACAGTTAACACCCATGTCCTGTGTAGCTGCCACTGCCCAACTCTTTGCGGAAAAAGATGAAATGGGATGAACTTGCAGAGAAATTGCAAAGTGTCTATGACCATCAGGACCCTGAAAACCTCTACCCTCTTTTTTTTAAGCTTAACTTCAGATGCTGTGGGGCAACCCCACTTAGGAGGGGTTTACAGAGAGGAAATGGGGGCAGTGCCCTTGAGGGTGCAGGACTGGCCTGGGGTGGTGGTTCCCAGGTTCCTGGGCATCACGCAGCCATGAGCTAAATTTCCAGAATGTGGGGCTAATGTGGTTTCCAAGTCCTGCCAAAGTCACTGCAAATGAGCACATAAAAATGATTGCCTGCTGTTATTTCATTCAAGAAAGAGGATTGAACATTTGAAAAAAGGAGTGACCATCCAGATAGAGCAGCCTTTATTCTAAGCTTCGAAAGGACAGCTGGACTGCACGTACCAGGGTCACTTAGCTGGAGCTGGGCTTCCTGTCAGGCTTGCAGAAGAGAAGCTTCCAGCATGTAGGAAGAAGGCCCGTCTGCGGCTATGTTTGGCTGACATCTCTGTCTTGTACTGGTGGCACAAACTTGAGTAAAGGAACACCCCTTTGAACCATGCTTTCCTTGCTTGTCAAAGTCTGATCATCACAGCAGAGGGCTAGCGGGGCCAAATGGGGGAGTCTTTGGCCAGAACATTCTCTCTGTGCCTGAGGGTTGCAGGTCCCAGTGGGTAGAAAGGAAGAATGTCTCAGAATGCTCCCCTCCACTCTTGGCTCCTGGGAGTGAAGGCCAATGTGAGGCCCATTGCTGAGAAGGGGAGACCATCTCAGAAAGGCTCTTCTACCAAGAGGTTCTGGGCACAATTGAGCATGGGGAGACGACCAAGACTCACTTCGGGCCCGGAAGCTCCCAGTGGAGGCCAGGGAGAGACACCTGACCTGTGAAAGTGCAGTTGGGAACACATCCTTCGGCTCTGAGTGCTGGTGCCTCCACCCTGCCTGTCCGCGCTGCGGCTGTCCTGACAGAAAGAAGCTCACAAGCCTCTCCACCCCGAGCCTCTCACTGCGCATGCTTGTCTTTGCCTCGCTACTGCCTCCCACCCCACCACCGCTCCCCTCCCGCACTTTCCACTTTACGGAACCTCAGCCCTGACTCAGCCCTACGAAAGCCATATCCACTGCCGTATCCACCTCTCGCGACTCTGCAGATGATTCCTCTGCACTTGAAGGCTTGGGAGGCCTCTTCGAGTCTTTGGGGAGGAACCCAAATACTGTACACACTCCAATTTCCGTCTCTAATCCCCCAAGATTGCCCCTACCTCCTCATCAACAAAGTAGCAGAAAACCTTGATACCATTTTCCTGTGGTGGTTTAGTTGCTAAGTTGTGTCTGACAGTTGCAACCCCATGGACTGTAGCCTGCCAGGTTCCTCTGTCCATGGGATTTCACAGGCACGAATACTGGAGTGGGGTTGCCATTTCCTTCTCTAGGGGATCTTCCCAACTCAAGAATCGAACCCAGGACTCCTGCATTGCAGGGGGACTCCTGCACTGCAGGCCGATTCTTTCCCAACTGAGCTACGAGGGATGTCCCATTTTCCAAGCCTTTTTCAAAGTCACCCCTTAACCATTCCTGCAAAAATCCAGGCTCATACTGATCATAGCATTTGCAACTCTTCAGTGCTCCTGTTTGCTTGTCCACACAGCTAGACTGGTTTCGCTGACTGAAGATAGTGCCCAGGACCTCATAGACTCGGGGCAGCACCAGTGAATAAAGGCTGAGCTTTCCCTGGCTTGAGGTTATCCTGATTCTCAGGGCAAGTGCACTGTCCTGAGGCTTGTCCCTGAAGCCCAGAGAAAAGGTTGGCTTTTGAGGGTCTTCCAGCTTGGTCACTCTGCCTTTGCTCAAAGCAAGATCTTTGAAACAGAGAGGGCATGGTCGTCAGAAGCCAGAGTTTCTGGCCAGAAACCAAGTTCGTGGTTTCAGGTCACATCAGATGATGTGCAAGTGTCCAGGCCATTTGTAGCAATGGCAGAGCCATTCACTCTCAGGCCTCTCTGAGTCACTGCCCATCCCTATTCCCCACCCCTAGGCAGCCCCGACCCCAGCAGAGGCAGTGACCGTCCTAAATCATAGGGTCTGCACCAAGGAACAGATACAGAGAGCTAGAGGTGGAAGTGTGATCGGCAAGACTTAAATGTTAAAAACTGGCCATGGACTCTCCCATGGAGATGGGGTGTACATTTTTATAAGAACACAGTGTTGGAGAATGAACTATTTTTAATATAAAGTATAACAAACAAACATGATGAGCCTTATTTTATTTGCACGGTTGGGCATCATTTGATGTTTTTGTGACAACAGTAGGAAATGTACTCTATAAAATGTACCATACTCGTGAAGTATTTTTAAATATTACACCAAAATTGGAACTTTTGTACTTGGAGAGACGTCTGTCCTTGGCCCCTCGTTTGATAGATGGGACAGTGAAGGCCCATAAAGGCTACATAACTCACCATGAGTCACACGGCCTGAGCCGACATTGTGACTCACACCTCCCCTTCCCCTAAACCCATACCACAGCCTCCGTGAAGGAGCCGCTTAGTGGGCAGGACTGAGCGGTACTGTCTCAAGGATTAGTATCTAGGGCATGAGGATTCCTGCCTCTTCTTTAAGAGGACTGGTGAGGAAATTTCTCATGGAAGAGCCATGGCCAACAAGAGTCGTGGAAACTAGTATCCTGCCTTGAGAACATTCTAGAACACACCCACCCACCTTACCCATGTTTCCATCCATTCACCAGTCACTCATTCATCCATCCATCCATCCACCCACCCACTCATCCTCTCATCTCTCCAATCATCCTTCCATCTACCCATCCATCCCACCAACATTTCTATGGAGAGACCCCAACATATGCCAGGCATGGTTCTAGGTGTTAGGATGCAAAGATCAGTAAGACATGATGCCTGCCCTCTCCACAGTGTGCTCAGCCAGCCGGGAGAAACAGTCACGTAAAGTGACAACTGCCACTTGGTGAGATGCGTGTGTGTGTGTGTGTGTGTGAGTCACTCAGTCCTGTCCAACTCTGTAATCCCATGGACTGTAGTCCATCAGGCTCCTCTGTCCATGGGATTCCTCAGGCAAAAATACTGGAATGGGTTGCCAGTTCTGTCTAGAGGGTATCTTCCCGACCCAGGATCAAACCCAGCTCTCCCACATTGCAGGCAGCTTCTTTTACTGTCTGAACCACCAGGGAAGCCCAAAAGGAAGGCAGATACCAGCAGGTTAATGCTAATGCCCATAACTTGGGTGAGAAGGCACAAACCGGAAGATGCCACAGCACACAGTAGAGATGTTACCCAGGGAGTGGAGTCAGAGCAAGGCTTCTTGGAAGGAGTGAGCCGAACCAAGGCCCAAAGAACAAAGAGGTGCCATGCCCAAGGGAGGTGGGGAGCAGAGTGTTCCAGGTAGAAGGAACAGCATGTGCCAAGGCCCAGAGTAAGAGGCACATCCTCCTCCATCTCCCTCCCCCAACCCGTCTAGTTCTCCCTTTTACCCTGATCTAGCTACACTCCAGCTTGTTGAAGTCCCCGTTCCTGCAGCCTCTCGTTGGCCAGTCGCCTCCTGTGCAGAAACCAGGCTCAGATTCAGGCCAAGCAGGCTGGTGAAACTCAGGAGGAGAGACCTGCAGAGGCCAGGGTTCTGACCTGAGCCAGGAGGAGGAAATATTAGGGGGTGAGCTGCAGTTCAGAGGGTTGAGACTGCCTGTGTTGAGCCCCAGGCTCTAGGTCCCCACCTCAACTGACGTGCAGAGACCGGGGTTCTGTGCACTGGAGCACTGGACATGACCTGGGTCGCTTATCTGGTGCATACAGTCATGTAGGACGTTAAGCTGCACATCTGTCCCCACCAGTCCCCTGCTTGGAGCCCTGTGCACAGCACTGTGTCTGAACTCCTTAACTGGTTTCCAGGTGCAGCCCTGTACCTCTGGAGTCACCTTTTCACACCAGTCACACACGCCTCCAATGCCCTGAGAGGCCACTCGGATTTTAGGTTACTTATGTGTTTCTCTTCCAGCCAGGAATGCCCTGCATCTTTCTTTGAAGCCCTGTTCCTTCTTTAGGATTCAACTTTAGTTTCACTTCAAGGGAGCCCTTCCCTAGCCCCCACCGCCTTTAGTCTAAACTGGCTGTGTCTCCTTGTGCTGCTGGAGCGTCTTCTGCCAGCTCTCTGGGGAACGTACTACGCATGGCGAGTCGTGGCTGTTAATTGAATGGTATCACCCTCTCCTGACGTCCACCTGGAAGTGAGCGGGGACTGTGTCTCGTATCTCTGGTACTCAGTAGTACATGCTCAGGAAATGTTAGTTGACTGAATCAGTGAGTGTGGGATGAAGATAATAGCTATTCCTAATAGAGGACTTAGTATGTGTCTGCCACTTCTTTTTAAGCATTGTGTAATTCCAAACTCATAACTGTCCTAAGAGGTCAATGCTATTACTATATTCATTTTATAGATGATGTCGCTGAAGTTCCAAGATCACACAGCTTGTAGTATTTGTACAATACTGATGCTGGCTGGACAAATGAACGAGTAGATGGATGAATGGGTGGGTTGGGTGGTGGACCATTAGGATTGATTCAGAAACTTGGAAAGAACTGACCCCACAGGTAGAGCAGGGGATGAGTGATCTCGAGATGAAGAACATAGGAAGGAGAGATGGAAGACAGAAATGTCCACTGCCTAGCTTAGGCCTTCCTCACATCCATTACGGCATGTCTGTCAATGCCTAGAAAGCTCCACAGCGTGCTCACTCTGACCCTGACTCCGAACTCCCCTCCCAAGCAGATCAACCAGCACAGGGCTGATGGCTCAGAAGCAGGCCCTGGAGGTCTCCTGTACTACTGAGGCCAGGAGCAAGAGTGAGATGGGGCTGTGGTCTTGTCTCTCCTGGATATCACAGAGGGAAGCTACCCATGCAAGTGTTTGCTGGCAATAGCTGACAAGACTCAGAAAAAGCAGGTCTGGAATGTCCAATACTGGCAAATGAAACAGCAAGCTAATTAGGATTCCCTTTAACCATGTGGACAGACAGCCATGTTGGATAAAATCGAAGTAAAATAGGGAATTCCCTGGAGCTCCAGTGGTTAGGAATCAGCACTTTCACAGCCAGGGCCCAGGTTCAATACTCTCTGCTCAGGGAACTAAGCAAGCTGTAAGGTGCAGCCAAAAATAAAAAGCAAATAAAACAATTTTGATAGCCTATCATGAAAAAAAGGGGACTCATTTAATGTCATAGATAAAAGACTTTAAAGGTAGAGTGGGAGCTCCCAAGTTCAGAACACTACATAAATTCTAAAAAGTGGACAGAATTTTATAAAGAGGAATGGGAGGTTTTAACAAACCGCTAAGAGAAATTGGTAGATCAAGCTGAGAGAGAAATTAATATGAATCTGGAAGAGTTGAACAACATAATTGAATCACAGAACCCTACAACCAACTATTGAAGAACACAGCTAGAAGATCTAGTTTCATCAGTCAAAAGAAATAAAGATATTTCACAAAATTCAACATTCATGATTTTCCTTAATGTACCAAACAAGGAATAAAAGAAAATATCTTTAATCCTATGATGGACAGCTAAACCAGATGAGCAGCAACCCAATGATAGATAAAAATTAAGTTTTAGAACCATGATTTCAAAGTCAGCAACATAACAAGAATCCTCTTATTACTGTTTCTATTCAGCATTGGGCTGGAGGCTCTACCAGCCTCCAGCTGGACAAAATAAAACAATAAAAAAAAAAAATGAATGCAATGAGTGAAATGGAAGAAAAACTATGATTATTTATGGATAGTATGAGTATATATGTAGAAAATATGCAATTAAATAAGAGAGCTTAACCACATTGCTAGATCTGAAATCAATATTCATTAATCAATAGCATTCCTATTCATAAGCAATAACCAATTTCAAAGCATAATGTAAAGAAATAAAAATGCTTTTCCAAATAGCAACAAATATGACCTATGAGTAAAACTAAGTCAAACTACACAAGACGTTTTTGAAGAAAAACATTAAATGTTACAGAAAAATGTTGCAGGTCTTTTTTAAAAGACCTGTGCAGATCATAAGCTATACCATATTCATTGATAAGGAAATTCAGTATCATTTTTAAAGCTCTCTTTCCCAGCAATCAATTTATAATGCAATATCAAACAAAACCCAAAGAGAATGATTTCTATGTAATTTGAAAAGCTAATACTCATATTTATCTGAAGAATAAAGGACTCAAAATAGCAACTATAATTGTGGAGAGGAAAAAGAAAGGAGAGCTTGTCCTCCAGATAGCAAGACTTATTAGGGACTCAAGGCTACAGTCGGCAGGCAAATATGCTCTTGGTGCACGCATAGACAAATGGGCCAATGGAACAAAACAGAGTCTATAAGTAAGTCTCCACAGAAATGAAAGGTGACTATGGCCTAGGCGCCACTATGTATCACTGAAGAAAAGGGCTTTTAGCAAACAGCTCTGGGACAATGGACAAATAGACCATCTTTATGGAGGGGAAGTGGACCTCTGCCTTACTCAGCGTACACAAAGAAATTCAAGCGGGATTAAAATCCTTAAACGTTTAGAAATCTGAGTAGGGAAAGGATCATTGAACAAAATACAGAAATTGAGAGCTATAAAGAAAAAATTGGAGGTCAATTTGACTGTATTAAAATTTAAAACACCTGTACCACAAAAGATGCCATCAAGTTGCAAAGCACGGAAAACTACAAATGTGACACCAATAACTGCCACAGAAATAGTAACTGGAATAGGTAAAGAATTCTTCCAAATTGGCACATAGAAGTAAACAACCCAGAAAAACGGGAAGAACACAGACGATGCACAGGAGAAGCACAAATGGCCAGGAAGCAGGTGAAAATGCCCCAGCCTCACTAGTCCTCAGGGAAATGCAAACCCAAAAGCCAAAGCAAAAGAGAACAACTTGTTCCCGTTGGATTGGCAAGTTTTGCGTTTAGGAACATGCAGCTTCCATGAGGATGTGGAATGACTAGTATCGTCAGACACTGTGGGAGCATAACTGGGTCACCCACTTCACAGAGCATTTGGCAACAGCAAAGTAGAAGCAACACAACTCTATGACCTGATAATTCTGCTTCCAAGTACACACGCTGGAGAAGCTCTTACACAAAGAGATACATGCAGAGTATTTTTCATGGCCCCATTGTTCGAAGCAGCAAAAGTAACTGTAAATAACCAGTAATGCAATAACACATTATTGGAGGGATGAATAAAGAAAAATCTATACATTTTTGTATAAAGAAATTGTATGGAGGCTTTAAAATGTATGAGCTAGATCTGCATGCATCAACTTGGATAAATTTCAAAAACACAATGTTGTGTGAAAAGAGCAAGTTGCAAAAGGAAATATATGATATGATACTATTTATGTCAAATATAAATCCACACAAAACAATTCTAAATTTGAGTATACACATCAAACGCAAGTGGAAAGAACACAGCCTGCCACCAAGATGTTGGTATCTGTGAGGAGGAAAGGAAGGGAGAGGAAGGTGGGAGTTTGGCTCTATCCATCATCACATTCTGTTACCTTTAAAAAAAAATCCGAAGAAAATCTCAAAATATTCACATTTAAAAAATCTATGTGGTTGGACTTCTCTGGCGGTGCAGTAGATAAGAATCCACCTACCAATGAAGGAGCCGTGGATTTGATCCCTGGTCCAGGAAGATTCCACAAGCAGCTAAGCCCATGCACCACACCTACTGAGCCTGTGCTGTAGAGACCGGGATTGTAGCTACTGAAGCCACATGTCCTAGATCCTGTGCTTCGCAATAAGAGAAGCCACCGCAGTGAGAAGACCTTGCACCACGGCAAAAAGCGTCCCCTGCTCACCACAACTGGTACATAGCCATTTTTAAAAATCTATGTGGTAGTTTTAGTAGTATCAATTGGAAAAGACCCTGATGCTGGGAGGGATTGGGGGCAGGAGGAGAAGGGGACAACAGAGGATGAGATGGCTGGATGGCATCACCGACTCAATGCGCATGGGTTTGGGTGAACTCCGGGAGTTGGTGATGAACAGGGAGGCCTGGCGTGCTGTGAGTCATGGGGTCACAAAGAGTCGGACACGAATGAGCGACTGAACTGAACTGAATATCTTCTATATGTTTGAAATATTTCATAATTGAAGACTAAAGAAAGAAAGCCAGAAAAATCAGGCCTTGATAAGGATCACCATCGTTTCTGGTGACTAGGAGGGGAACTTTGGGTGTGGGGGGATAGGTGCACATACCCAGAGGCAGAGGAGCACAGCCCCAAGCTCACCATGTCACCTTGGCTATGTCACCAGACTCTCCCAGATCTTGGTCTTATCTATGCAGTCATGCTTGAAGGCTGGGTGAGCAATCCCTGGATCTTCTCCAGCCTAGATTTTTTGTGATTCTAATGATTCTGTAGATTGCATGGGCAACTATCTCATGCAGAGACATCATGGATTGAATCCATTTGGCTTTTTATTAGGAAACATGCCAAACATACAAAAATAGAGAAAACAGTATCATGAATCTCCATATACTTATCATCCAGCATCAACAGTTATCAGCTCAGGGTTAACCTTGTTTTATCCCTATACTCCTTCTATTTATACATGACCACTGGAATATTATGCAGCAAATCCCAGACAGTTCATCATTTAACTAGTAAACATTTCAATATCTCCAAAAAGTAAAATCTATTTTAAAAATATAGCTGTGATATTCATACCACTAAGCCACCCCAAAAATTAACAGTAATATTCAATGTCATCAAAGGCCCACTCTGTATTTGAATTTCCTCAACTGCCTCATGATTTTTTTTAAAACATTGTATATATGAATTAGGATCCCAAATAAAGTCCATACAAAGTGATTATAATTGATATGTCTTATAGGCTCCTTCTTCATATTTCAGTGTCTCTCTCTCTCTCTCTGACATTCCTGCACATACATACACACATTAATGTATTGAAGAAACAAAATTATTTGTCCCCAAAGCTTCTCATAGTCTGAATTGTGCTGATCACTAAATTGTAGTTAGATCTTGGAGCCTGATTAGATCCAGATTTCACTGGGAGTTGGGGGGGCCGAGGAACAGCAAGAGTATCTCATTGACCCATTAGGAGGCACATACTATCTAGATGTTTCTCTTTCTGTATGACAGCAGGCATGGATGATCATTGTCTAGATGCATGAATTCATTAGGGGGTACAAAATGTGGTATTTTATTACTCCTTCATCTATTTGCTTGGATACTGCTATAAAAAGAAACCACCCCTCATGAACCATTTGGTTATCTTAAGGTAGAGTTTAAATGCAAGATAAATGCCTACTTATTTTACTTTATTTTTCAGTTTTCAAAGTAATAAGCTAGTTCCCTAGTATTCTCAAAGATTTTCTTCTTTTAAAATATCACTTTTAACTTGTGGATTTGTAAATATTTGATACATTTCAGTCAAATGGAGTTATCCTTGAAAGTGAAAGTTGCTCAGTCATGTCTGACTCTTTGCAACCCCATGGACTATATAGTCCATGGAATTCTTCAGGCCAGAATACTGGACTGGGTAGCCTTTCCCTTCTCCAGGGGATCTTCCCTACCCAGGGATCAAAACAAGGTCTCCTGCATTGCAGGCGGATTCATTATCAACTGAGCTATCCTTATTGCTTCTCAAATCATCCTATTTTAGACAACTTCTTGAAGATACCTTCTGAGTCTTTTCGATATGCCTGTGGTAGTCTTTTGGAGAAGGCGATGGCACCCCACTCCAGTACTCTTGCCTGGAAAATCCCATGGATGGAGGAGCCTGGTAGGCTGTAGTCCATGAGGTCACTAAGAATCGGACACGACTGAACGACTTCACTTTCACTTTTCACTTTCATGCATTGGAGAAGGAAATGGCAACCCACCCCAGTGTTCTTGCCTGGAGAATCCCAGGGACGGGGGAGCCTGGTGGGCTGCCGTCTATGGGGTCGCACAGAGTCGGACACGACTGAAGTGACTTAGCAGCAGCAGCAGTGGTAGTCTTTGATAGCTTCATTGCTTACTGGTACAACATTCTCATCTTGTACATTTTCTGTCCGAAATCTGGAGTCAGCCATTTCTCCAAGAAGCCCTAGTTCCTTTTAGTGGGAAGTAGTATTTAGAAGCCATACTGGGAGTTAGCTTGATGCTAATGGATTGGTCACTGTACTTAGCTCCTTCCCGTAGCAGAGATAGGATATGTGTGTGTTTGTATATTTGTTAAAGATAAAATACATCATGAAATCTACTGATAGCTTTTCAAGTATAGTTAATTTACAATGTTGTACCATTCAAGTGTATAGGAAAATGACTCAGCTATATACATGTATTTTATATATATATATATATATATATATATATATATATATATAACCTCCAATAGCTTTGTTCATAGTGATGCTTCCTAAGGTCCACTTGACTTCGCATTCCAGGATATCTGGCTCTAGGTGAGTAATCACACCATCGTGATTATCTGGGTCATGAAGATCTTTTTTGTACAGTTCTTCTGTATATTCTTGCCATCTCTTCTTAATATCTTCTGCTTCTGTTAGGTCCATACCATTTCTGTCCTTTATCAAGCCCATCTTTGCATGAAATGTTCTCTTGGTATCTCTAATTTTCTTGAAGAGATCTCTAGTCTTTCCCATTCTATTGTTTTCCTCTATTTCTTTGCACTGATCACCGAGGAAGACTTTCTTATCTCTCCTTGCTATTCTTTGGAATTCTGCATTCAAATGGGTATATCTTTCCTTTTCTCCTTTGCTCTTCACATCTCTTCTTTTCACAGCTATTTGTAAGGCCTCCTCAGACAGCCAGTTTGCTTTTTTGCATTTCTTTTTCTTGGGGATGGTCTTGACCCCTGTCTCCTGTACAATGTCATGAACTTCTGTCCATAGTTCATCAGACAATCAATCAGATCTAGTCCCTTAAATCTACTTCTCACTTCCACTGTATAATCATGAGGGATTTGATTTAGGTCATACCTGAATGGTCTAGTGGTTTTCCCTACTTTCTTCAATTTAAGTCTGAATTTGGCAATAAGGAGTTCATGATCTGAGCCACAGTCAGCTCCTGGTCTTGTGTTTGCTGACTGTATAGAGCTTCTCCACTTTTGGCTGCAAAGAATATAATCAATCTGATTTCAGTGTTGACCATCTGGTGATGTCCATGTGTAGAGTTTTCTCTTGTGTTGTTGGAAGAGGGTGTTGCTATGACCAGTGTGTTCTCTTGGCAAAACTCTGTCACCCTTTCCCTGCTTCATTCTGTATTCCAAGGCCAAATTTGCTTGTTACTCCAGGTGTTTCTTGACTTCCTACTTTTGCATTCCAGTCCCCTATAATGAAAAGAACATCTTTTTGGGGTGTTAGTTCTAGAAGGTCTTGTAGGTCTTCATAGAACCATTCAACTTCAGCTTCTTCAGCATTACAGTTTGGGACATAGACTTGGATTACTGTGATATTGAATGGTTTGCCTTGGAAACGAACACCTGACCTGCCTCTTGAGAAATCCGTATGCAGGTCAGGAAGCAACAGTTAGAACTGGACATGGAAAAACAGACTGGTTCCAAATAGGAAAAAGAGTATGTCAAGGCTGTATATTGTCACACTGCTTATTTAACTCATATGCAGAGTACATCATGAGAAACGCTGGGTTGGATGAAGCACAAGCTGGAATTAAGATTGCCAGGAGAGATATCAATAACCTCAGATATGCAGATGACACCATCTTTATTACAGAAAGCAAAGAAGAACTAAAGAGTCTCTTGATGAAAGTGAAAGCGGAGAGTGAAAAAGTTGGCTTAAAGCTCAACATTCAGAAAACTAAGATCACGGCATCTGGTCCCATCACTTCATGGTAAGTAGATGGGGAAACAGTGGAAACAGTGGCTGACTTTTTTTTGCGGGGGCGGGGGGGGTCCAAAATCACTGCAGATGGTGATTGCAGCCATGAAATTAAAAGACACTTGCTCCTTGAAAGAAAAGTTATGACCAACCTAGACAGCATATTAAAAAGCAGAGACATTACTTTGCCAACAAAGGTCCGTCTAGTCGAGGCTATGGTTTTTCCAGTAGTCATGTATGGATGTGAAAGCTGGACTATAAAGAAAGCTGAGCACCAAAGAATTGATGCTTTTGAACTATGGTTTTGGAGAAGACTCTTGAGAGTCCCTTGGACTGCAAGGAGATCCAACCAGTCCATCCTAAAGGAGATTAGTCCTGGGTGTTCATTGGAAGGACTGATGTTGAAGCTGAAACTCCAATACTTTGGCCACCTGATGCAAAGAACTGACTCATTTGAAAAGACCCTGATGCTGGGAAAGATTGAAGGCAGGAGAAGAAGGGGGCGACAGAGGATGAGACAATTGGATGGCATCACTGACTCTATGGACATGAGTTTGAGTAAATTCCAGGAGTTGGTGATGGACAGGAAGGCCTGGCGTGCTGCAGTCCATGGGGTCACAAAGAGTCGGACATGACTGAGTGAACTGAACTAAACTGATATAGATATATAATATGTATTATATATTTTTTCTCAGATTCTTTTCCAATACAAGTTATTACAAGATATTGATATGATTCCCTATCTACTGATACTTCAAATTCAGGGTTGTAGGTTTTTACTTAACCTCATTGATCTTCTACCTGAATTTCCTTTCAAAGTAGATTAAATTCTGAGTGGTTTACATCTAAGTAATTATGATGTTGAAATCCTTCTCTTGTTCTCCATGTGTCGCTTGCCTCATTCTCCAACCTGACTGTCAACTTTCTGAGGGTACAGATCAAATCTGGTTTGCTCTATACTCCTGGCTCCTAACAGAGTACATGTCCCATGATACGTGCTTAGTAAATAGTTACCGAATGCCTGAAGGAACCATGCTTTCAACATAAAGTTCCCTCTCCTTAAATAGAGAAGTAGAGTGAATGGAAACTGAAAACTAGCTCAGAACTTTAAGCCAAGCCAATCCACCCACCGACTGATTGAATAGATACACAGACAGAGCATAGCCAGTGTCAGAGGCTAGGGACTGACATGGAGTACAAAGAGAATTGTTCATGCTTGAAGCAGTGCACTCATCAGTGGGGAAACCAAACTTGAACAATTAGAGCAGTTATAAAACCGTGTTATTAATAAGTAGTATGGACAGCATATTATGGGCGTGAGGAGGATCAGGCAGCTCTAAGAGGGTCAGAACGGGATATCCATAAAGGAGATCACATTTGTCCCAAGTATTTAAGGATGAACAGGAGTTGTGGGTTGAGAGAAAGCAAGGCATTTTAGACACACTGGCCCTTGAATGGCCTGCCCCTCTGTAGTGATGAGCTAGTTTGCTCCTGGATGGCTAAAGGTTTTACAGATCCCTTATGCTGGGGCTGGAGGCTACTCTTTGGAGCAATGGTCCCCAACCTTTTTGGCACCAGGGACAAGTTTTCCCCACCCTGGGGTTGTGGTGGTTTCCAGATGATCCAAGCACGTACATTTATTGTGCACTTTATTTCTATTACATCAGCTCCATCTCAGATGATCCGGCATTAGGTCCCAGAGGTTGGCGACCGCTGCCGGGAGGACCCTCAGTATCTCCCATGAGGGGGCTATAGGAGGGCAGGCACAAAGTATGAGGGAGGAAGGAGGAAGAGAGGGAGCCCACAGGCCTGAGTCACTTTGGAGAGCACAGCAGAGAGGCGGCCCTTCTGCAGAGCACTATTTGGAAACCAGCGCCAAGTGCTGTGCATGCATGATGTAGATCAGCGTGTCAATGAAAGTTATTTGCATTTAAGCTTGTTTGGGGACATACTCCCTAGTCCCTGGGAAGCCTCAAGGACCGATGTTACCAGTTGGCTCACTTTTATCAGGGTGTAATACCTGCCTCTGACCCTGCTGGCCTGGTTCCAGGACCTACAGCTGTCAGGCCTCCGAGCCCTGCCCCAACATGGGCAGAGCTACACTGCTGATGCAGCACCCTCTGAACCCAAGGGTCAAGGAATTGCAGTCATTTGTAAATTATCATCTGGTGATTGGTGCCCTGGTTTACTAAAACTCACCAGGCAGGGAGTTACTTCGTAGTTATTCTTTAAAAAAATTCACTTTTAAAGCTTAAATATAAGCATTTAAGAAAGAAGCTTTATATCATTCTCCTAAATGGGACAGAGGAGCCTGGTGGGCTGCAGTCCATGGGGTCACGAAGAGTCGGACATGACTGAGTGATTTCCCTTTCACTTTTCACTTTCATGCATTGGAGGAGGAAAAGACAACCCACTCCAGTGTTCTTGCCTGGAGAATCCCAGGGACGGCGGAGCCTGGTGGGCTGCTGTTTTTAAAGTCACACAGAGTCGGACACGACTGAAGTGACTTAGCAGCAGCAGCAGCAGCAAATGGGTATCACTCATCTTTTTAAAAAGGTCTCCATACTACTAAGTGTAATGTCAATAAATCTAACCACACCTCTCTTCTAGTCCTCCTGACTCCCTCTTTGTTACTTGAAAGGGACGTGGGGCAGTGTTTGAGAGGTGCTAAGGACTCATCAGCATCCTCGAGAATTAGAAAGAGAAAAACTTTCTTGCTCTGTGGGCAATGATTTTCTTTTTCTTTTGATTGAAGTATAGCTGACTTACAATGTTGTGCTAATTTCTGCTATACAGCAAAGTGACTCAATTATACACATATATACATTCCTTCTTTATATTCTTTTTCATTATGGTTTATGCCAGGAGATTGCCTATCGTTGGCAATGAATTTCAATGCGTCTTCACCTTGCTTAAAAAGAATCCTCCCCCAACCAGATCAAGTCCATGACTCCCATGACAGATGGAAAAACTGAGGCCCCAAGAGCACAAGTGACTTGGAATGGAAGTTCCACAGAACACTGGACTCTCTGTGTCCCTCACGCAGCCCCAGTCAAGACTGAAACTAAAACCTAGGTTTCTTGACTCTGCGTGTCTTTTGTATCGCAGGCTCCCCGACCACGTGCCCCACCTCCAACACCTCTCCTCAGCTTCCTCTTTTGGTTCTACTTGGGGAATTCCAGGGACTGCTTTCCGGGTAGGGTGATGTGGTCCTGCCTGGACCTCGCTCTTGTACCATGTCGCCAAGGTTCCCTGGTGGCTGACCACTCAGGGTCGAGGTGGCCTGACATGGGACGTGGAGAGGGAAGGCGGCAGCCCCATCTTCTCTGTCTCTGGCCTCAGCAGTCAGCAGCTTCAAGCCTCACCCTGGGCCATCAGCCCTGCCCTGTCTGACCCGCCTGGGAGCCAGAGAGGCAGCACAGAGCGGGCTTGTCAGCCATGGACTGAGTGGCCCTCATGGCTGCAGGAGAAGTCTGGACTGGCAGAAGCGGGGTTCCTACCCCTTCAGCTCCCCTCCCTCCCTCTTCACTCTCACAGTGACCTCTGTCCCAGCCTGTGGGCTTGGTTGTGTGCTCTCCTGAGCCAGTCTTTGTGAGGCAGCCACCGTGTCAGCTCCTGTTTGGGCCCCTCATCCACATTCAAGCTTCTATCCAGTCAGCCCTGAGACTCCGGAAAGGTACAGGACCCGGCCATTGCTCACCAGTTGCTACTGGGATTGCAGGTGGGAAACAGACCTGTCCCCAGGTGACCCCAGCATTCCCTGGTCAGTGCTCCAAGGGGACTAACACAGGGCTTGGGGGGGGATGAGAATCCAGAGGAGGGGCACTCAGCTGGCTCCGAGGTCAGGATGGCCTCCTGGAGGTTGGGAGGCCTATGCTGGGCTCTGAGGCACCAGTGGGATGAGGAAGGCCAAAGGAAGGGGGCAGAGATGTGGAACAGCACGTACAAAGGCCCTGGGGCAGTGGAGAAAGATGAGGCTCAAGGGAGAACACCTTCGGGGTGTCAGACGTATCCTGGAGGAAGCAAGGAACCACTGTGTATGTGCATGCTCAGTCAGTCATGTCCGACTCTTTGCAACCCCATGGACTATAGCCCACCAGGCTCCTTTGTCCATGGAATATTCCAGGCAATATTACTGACATGGGTTGCCATGCCCTCTTCCAGGGGATCTTCCCGACCCAGGGATCAAACCTGCTGCCTCCTGTGTCCCCTGCATGGCAGGCAGGTTCCTTACCACTGAGACATCTGGGAAGCCCCCAAGGAGCTGCTGACAGTTTAGCAAATGAGACTTGTGGTGGGATTCAGGCATGAGCTCTAGCTGTGGTATTGTGGTACCCATGGTGACCATGGCCTTAGAGCTTAGCATAGCTGGAAAACGTGCTGAACAAGTAACAGAGTAACTGGGACATGAGAGCCCTGAGCTCTCTTTCCCCCACCCCACCCCTACTCCACAGGGGCTCAGAATGGAGACTTTTCCAGATAGGGGACTCACTCATCTGCAAGTCCAATAAACAGGTTCCTGTTTCCTGGTGCTGACAGACCTGGAGGCCTGGTGTTCTGGGGTGACACTGCTGCCCCTAAAAAGGCAGCCCTGTCCTGTCCCCCTCCCCCGCCTTATGGCAACACATGCCCAGGCCATGGCCTGTCTCATCCTCCTAGTCCCTCTGAGTCACCCTGCCCAGAGCCCACCACTGTCTGATCCTCTGCCTGCTGACCGATGGCCATTTCACTGCCCCACCTCATGCCCCTAGCGTCCTTGCCCTGTGGCTGGTGTCCCCTGCATTGCCCCTGGGGCCCCTCCTGTCACCACCTTTGACCATTTCAGGTCTCAAGCCTAAGTCTGGCCTCTCCCCCTCCCCGGAGTCCAGAGGGCTAGGGGCCCAACTTTCCAGCTTTCCTCTCTGCACAGTTCCTAGGAGAGCGAAACAGATGAGGTTTGCCTTCCTGTGTGTCATCTCTCATGGGTCTGGGCCTCAGTTTACCCATCAGGAGCACGGGGGCAAAAGTGAGATGTTCCAGTATCACCCTCCGCCATGGGCGGGCACAAACCCAGAAGAGCCGGTACCGTCGCCTCCCCACATCCCCCATTCCAGATGTTGGCTTTCTGGGCCGCGTTGTCTGCGGGGAGGGCAGCTTCCTCAGCGATCGCGGTGCGGTCGCGGCCCCAGCCCGGGGGCAGCCCAAGTCAGCAGTTCGCCGCCGCCCCGCCGCGTGGTCCGCCGGCAGCACCTCGCCCCTCGGGCGGCCCCCGCGCCGAGCAGATGGCAGGGGAGGCGAGCGGCCGCGTCAGCTGCTGTTATCTCTCGCTGATGACACGGAGTGTAAATTCTGTTGGCAACACTCCCTCCTGCCTCTGCATGCCACCAGCTTTAATCACTGTAATTGAGTTATAATGAATGATTGTGTGTTCGCATTGTCTGAGCCAGGCGCAACCCAAGCGAGCAGAAGCGTGGGGCCGGCCTGCCGGGGTAGGGGGGTTCCTCCCTGACAGGGGAGGGGGGGACCTCGCCCCTCCGCTGCCGGGGGCTCCCTTCCCACACCGCACTCCCACCCCCATCCCTAGCATGGAGGCGGCCACGCATCACAGCGGGGAGCAGGTTGATTTTTCACTCTATTATTTTCGAATGACAATGAATTCAGGAAACACTGTGGAATATTTGGAAAACTTGGATAAGCCAGAAGAAAAGTAAAGAAAGAAAAGGAGTCGCTGAAATCCTGCCCCTCAGTGATAACCTCCCCTGCCGCACCCAGTCCATTCCCCTCTCCACCTCCCCACTCCTGCTGCTGCTGCTGCTGCTGCTGCTAAGTCACTTCAGTCGTGTCCGACTCTGTGCAACCCCATAGACGGCAGCCCACCAGGCTCCCCCGTCCCTGGGATTTTCCAGGCAAGAATACTGGAGTGGGGTGCCATTGCCTTCTCCTCCCCACCCCTACCTCCACTTAAATTTTGGTGAAGATTCTTTCAGGCTTTTACAGGCAAGTAGTTACAGCTGTTGGAGAAAGCAATGGCACCCCACTCCAGTACTCCTGCCTGGAAAATCCCATGGATGGAGGAGCCTGGTAGGCTGCAGTCCACGGGGTCGCTGAGTCGCGTCCCTTTTCACTTTTCACTTTCATCCACTGGAGAAGGAAGTGGCAACCCACTCCAGTGTTCTTGCCTGGAGAAGCCCAAGGACGGGGGAGCTTAGTGGGCTGCCGTCTGTGGGGTCACACAGAGTCGGACACGACTGAAGTGACTTAGCAGCAGCAGCAGTTACAGCTGTGGCCTGCTTCCCCCATCACAGTGCTGTTGACATCTGTGCTGAGTGATTCCTTATGAGTCTGGCCTCACTCACCTCTACCAGCAGCTCCCAGAGGCAGTGCCTTATTACCCCGTTTCACAGAGGAGGCAGCTGAGGCTCAGACAACTCAAAGAACTTCCCAAACGCGAGGAGCTAGTAAGTGGCCTGCCTTGTTTCAAACCCTGGTGCGGCTGATTCTGTTGGCACCCTGCTAAATATGCAAATAAAATGAAGTCACTCAGTTGTGTCCCACTCTTTGTGACTCCATGGGCTATACAGTCCATGGCATTCTCCTGGCCAGGATACTGGAGTGAGTAGCCTATCCCTTCTCCAGCAAATCTTCCCGACCCAGGGATTGAACCAAGGTCTCCTGCATTGCAGGCAGATTCTTTACCAGCTGAGCTACCAGGGAATCCCTGGCAAATTAAATGAATGGATTTTAAACATCCCTCTCTCTACACTTTCCCTAACCCCTGGGGCCCAAGAGAAAAGCAAAACTGGCTCTGGAACTTTAAAGCTCTTTCTTATTCCCACATGACGGCATTCAGCAGGGGAAAGCGAGTGCTGGAACCAGACGTCTTCTGGAAAAACAGCCGCCACGCCCCTCGATGGGCGGGTGGGGGTCACTTGGGACCTGTGACCTCCCAGATTCACAGGGCCCTGTGCACGGCTCTCTCTTCCAAGTTGGAGGCCAAGGCCATAGGTAAATCGTGGCCCCCACGTGTAAGTGAGCAGGGAAGGGAGAATTCCCAGGGGTGTTCTGCTGGTTCTGGCAAGTGGTCTCTGGGTCCCTCTCTGCAGGATGGGTGGTGGGCAGCTGATGTGACCCTGGGGTCTCCTGGCTCCCAGCGCTCTCAGGTATCCTGCCCTGAGCCAGGATAGGCTCTGGTGAGACTGCTAGTGGTCACCAGCTCAGAGACAGCATAGGTCAGAGGATGGGGGTAGTGGTCCTTCTGAGCTCCGCCCCCACCCCAGAGGGCTCTGTCCCCACAGTGGGGGTGGGCAGGGCTGGAGTGTGACGGACAAGCCCCTGGAAGTAGGAGCTTACTCTAGACCTGTCCTTGAATTTCTGCATAGCTTTGGCAGGTCTAGCTGTGCCAAAGTTCCCCTCCAAGCACCTCCCAAGTGATGAATTTGGGTGTCACCTGATTGCTTCTCCCACTCTTCCAGGTAGCATCTTTCATTTTTTTTTACTGCATGATAATATTATTATTAAAATAAATATATTACTTACATCTATGCATTTACACACATATGGGCTTCCCTGGTGGCTCAGCAGTAAAAAATCTGCCTGCCAATGCCGGAGACCTATGTTCAGTCCCTGGGTAGGGAAGATTCCCTGGAGGAGGGCATGGCAACCCACTCTAGTACTCTTGCCTAGAGAATCCCAGGGATGGAGGAGCCTGTCAGCTGCAGTTCATGGGGTCGCACAAACGCAAGTGAAGCAACTAAGCAACAGCAGCAGCATCGACACACGAATAATATTTATCACACATAAATCGTGATCAAATGCCTATAGCTGCCACTATGGAGACTTGGCATGTGCTAAGCACTGTGCTTTGGGCTTAGTTTGTTTTGTGTGTGACTGAGCATGGCACATTTCTACACGGACAAAATACAATTCATTCACAAACAGATGCCTTGGTGTCTCAAACCCTGTGCTTTAAAGCCAAGCTCTGGGAAAGGAGCCGGCCTCGTCCTTGCTCTTGGACTCACCTTCACTCTGGATCTGGATGAATGAGGTTTGTGAGTCTCCTTGTCTGAAGCAGCCCTCCAAGTGAGTCGCAGGGATTGTTCTTGGAGTATTTCTTGGTAAGGTATTTCAAGGGCCCTTTAGAAAACGGCTTCTCAGAGAAAACAATGATGACTTTCGTGAAGTGTGCTCTGTAAACAACATTCCCCAGGCTTCACCTTTTCCACTCCTTAAACCTTCTCTTTGGAGGGTGGTTCCAGTTTCTAGGATCAGAAGTTCCTTCTCCCAACAGCTGATGAACCAGGAGGAGCTCAGATGCTCTGGGCTCGGGGGCCACCAAGGATGCCAGCACGGGGAGCGTACCAGGCTCTTTCACTGTCATGCTAAGTCCTTCCCGCAGCCTGGTACCAGCTCCATCTTACAGAAGAGGCATCTGAAGCACAGAGAGGTTAAGCATCTTGCCTAGGGCTGCACAGCTGGGTGATGGTGCTCTGTGACAGACACGGGGCAGGGTGAGCGAGACACACAGTTTCTGCCTTTCAGGAACAGCCGCAGGCCCGGACACTTGACATACCTCAGGGCTCCCATGGACAGCTGGACTCTCTCCACTCATCTCTCCCTCAGACACTCCCCCCTTGCACGTGCACACATGGGTGAACACACTCTCCACCCGGCAGCATAGCAGCCCCGTCTCCAAGCCCACTGCCTTGTGACGGGCTTGCTCATCTGGACCTCACTGGCGAGGCCTCTGAGCTGAAGCGGAGCGATTCTCCTGTCTCGTTAGGAAGACCGTGTGGATCCCTGAGCTGTGGGGCTCCTGGGGACTAAGACATCCCCAAAACACGGGTGACCCATAGGAGCCGCTGATGCTCAGCTGGCAGCTGCTCTGATGCTGCTCCTTCCTGGGGCCTGCACAGACCTCTGCCTGCAGTCAAAGTGCTTGATGGGCCCCCTTCCATCCCGGTCTGGGGCCTGCCCACCAGCGACTCTGCTGCTTGCTCCAGGGCTAGGGGTGGGTTCTGCTCTCTGGGGGCCTAGCCTGCCCTCCCTTTGTCCTGACCCAAAGGGGACTTTGCTCCTTCACTTTGGGTACCAAAGACTTCTGCCAGGGATCAGGGCTTTTACCTGGACCTGTTAGAATCCTACCTACTGTGACTTAGCCAGATAGTTGCTGGCCTAGGCTTTGAGCCCCCTGAAGTTTCCCATAGTGGATGCAATGGCACTGGTGGGGCTGGGCTGCTCACCATGGCTTATTCCTGGTGCTTCAGGTGGTGGTGGAACGGGCAGAGCACTAGGCTTGGAGCCAGAGCTGGGTCGACCCTAGACCTGCCGCTGATACGCTGGAGACATTGGAGAAGTCCGTATCTCTGGTCCTCGGTTTCCTCATCTGTGGCGTGGGTCTAAATAGACCTACCTCTCTAGGTTAAGAGGTTTGAGAAGAGTACCTAAAAAGTGCTTTGTGAACCTTCCTAGGTTCCAAGGTGTGTAGCCGCCCCAAGCTGACCTGCCGATGCTAATGGTAGTTGGTGAGGTTTGTCTTCTGAACTTGGTTCTTTTTTGCATCTCATCTTAGCTTTCAGGTCTGTGCCTTCCTCCCACCCAGGGACCAAGATGCTGTGGGGCTGCCTTTTGTAAGAGAAGATGCTCAGCTGGAAACTTTTTCTTTTAAAAAGAGATGCTTATACACCCTGAGAAAACTGTAATTGAAAAAGACAGATGTAACCCGGAGTTCACTGCAGCACGATTTACAACAGGCAGGACATGGAAGCAACCTAAGTGTCCATCGACAGATGAATAGATAAAGAAGATGTGGTACATATGTACAATGAAATATTACTCAGCCATAAAGAGAACTGAATTTGATTCAGTTCTAGTGAGGTGGATGAACCTGGAGCCTGTTCTACAGGGTGAATTAAGTCAGAAAGAGAAAAACAAATATCATATAGTAACGCAAATATATGGAATCTAGAAAAATAGTGCTGATGAACCTATTTGCAGGGCAAGAATAGAGATGCAGACAGAGAAAAGACTTGCAGACAGTTGGGGAAGGAGAGGGTGGGACAAACTGAGAGAGTAGCATTGAAACATGTGTTATCATATGTACAGTGGATAGCTAATGGGAAGTCGTTGTATAACACATGGAGTTCAACCCTGTACTTCGGGACAACCACTGATGGAGTGAGGGGTGGAAGGGAGGTTCAGGAAGGAGGGGATATATGTATACTTAAGGCTGATGCATGTTGTTGTATGGTGGAAACCAATACAACATTGTAAAGCCTCCTATTAAAAATTAAAAGCCTCCATTATCCTCCAATTAAAAATAAATTTAAAAAATTTTTTAATTAAAAAAATAAAAAGAGATGCTTAAAGAAGGCAGTACTTAAGTCCCAGGGGTGCTCTGTGATGGTGGCATTTCCAGCACCGTGGCTCCTGCACAGGGGAGGGGGCTTGGGGATGGAGTCAGAGAGTCCTCTTTAAGAGAGCCTCGTGACACATGCTGAGTGATCACTAGAAATCTGTGGATTTTTCAGGAGATGTGCTGCAGCCTGACTCCCTGCCTGGTTTTCACAGAATCATCCGCTGCTGGAGCTGAAAAGGAACCTCTGAGATTCCCTTACCCCTGCTAAGTGTCGGCTTCATCCGCATGGCTGCCCTGGAGGTGTCTGCTGCGCTCCCGTTTGAGGCTGGCAGATTTACCAGGTATCCCAGGTCATAGAGCAGGGTCTGAGCAAGACTCCAAGTGAGTGCTTTGCCTGGTCCCTCCTTTGTGCTGCTTCTGAAGGATTCTGGGAAGCTCATCTCTCCTGGCCCCGACAGGTGCCCTTGGCTGGCAGGGCTCAGCTCAGCCGCTGTGCTGTTCTGGGTCCACCTGGCCTGGGCCCAGCGGTGCAGATGTGACGGCCATCATCTCACACAGCCTGTCCAGGCCTGCTGGGTGTCACAGGCAGCTTCACTCGGTGGCAGGCCAGGGTGCCATGATGGTGACCCTCTAGGAGAAACTGGTGGGTGAAGGAAAGTGGGCATGGGTCTAGAGAAAGGTGGTCCAGAAGCAAAGGAGAACTGGGCCCGGAAGACAAGAACTCTTTTCTCAGGAAGGCAAGAGTGCAAAACCAGCCCCAGAAAGAACCCCAGTTCCACCTTGAGCACCCATGCAAAGGGTCCAGGGTGTCCTCACACTGAAAAGCAGATGGCTCCTTGGCCAGAGATATGACTACTCAGGGGTCTAATAGGGGCTGACATCTGACCAAAAGGCTTGGAGGGCAGGTGAATGCCAGGGTCGGCCAAGCCCAGGTAAGTGAGGCAGGTGGAGAGACTTGGAGAATAAGAGGCTTCCTCCCAGACTTATTAAAAAGTAACTGATGAATGCAGAGAGGAGATGGCCCAAAGCTGAAATCAGGGTGTGGGGTGGAGGCAGGCTTTGGCGCATTTGGGGAGAACCCTGGTGGGTCCTGTCAGCAGATCCTCCCATCTCTGAATCCTGGTCACAGGAGGGGCCTGGGCTCCTGGGGCGGGTTTGTTCTTCAGACTGCAGCTTCCTCTCTGGAGAGAGCAAGAAGGACCCGCCTGATCAGAAATCCTGGGTGAGAAATCTGCATGTGAGCTGGGCCTCAAGGTCTAGGTGAGGCCTCTCCATTTTTCAGGATGAGAGACTCTGGAAGTGGCCTGGCCAGAGGGTGGGGAGAATGGCGAGGTCGACAGGGAGGAGGGCCCAAGCCCCTCCCAGCAAAGCCTTCTTCTTCCTTTCCATGGCTGTCACCACCCTGTCCCCACACAGGCAAGAAATAATTTTAAGTAAAAACTTCCATGTGTGCAGAATTCTTACATTTTGCAGTGTCCTTTGACTACTGTTGCTTACTTGATTTGCACAGCTCTGGGGTGGAATGTCTGTCTATTCGACAATGGAGGAACCTGGGACTCAGAGAGGGTAAGTGATTTCCTCGAGGCCACACAGCTGGCCAGGGGACGCCAGCAGACTTTACTCTAGGTCTTGCTCTTCTTATCTCCCTACCCAGCTAGGTCCTGGGGCCAGATGCCTGTCCATGTCCTCAGGCCTGGCTGGCATCCAGCAGTGTAGCAAGAATTTTTACATTTTTTATTAATTTATTTTTGGCTGCACTGAGCTTTTGTTGTTGAGTGAGATTTTCTCTAGTTGCAGTGAGTGGGGGCTACTCTTGAGTTTCCATGCCAGAGCTTCTCATTGAGGGGCTTCTTTTGGTGAGGAGCATGGGCCCTAGGGTGCCAGCTTTAGTAGGTGTCCCGCATGGGTTCAGCAGTCGCAGCCCCTAGGCTCTACAGCACAGGCTCAATAGTTGTGGCGCATGGGCTTAGTTGCTCCGAGGCGTGTGGGATCTTCCTGGACCAGGGATCAAACTCATATCTCCTGCCTTGGCAGGCAGATTCTTTATCACTGAGCTACTAGGGAAGCCCCAGTGTAGCAAGAATTTCCCAGCCAGCTTCTGCAAACCCCTTCTCCAATGGGGACCGAGAAGGAGAACTTAATCTCTAAGCCAAACGGAACCCAAAGTTCTGGCTACAGAGACTCCAGGTTGAAGAGCACCAGCAGCTGCAGAGGAGGCCAGATTCCCCGCGGGATGCTGTCAGCCGCCTTCCGGGTGGCGCCTGGTGCCTACAGGTGAAGGCTGATCTCAAGAGCCCAGACCGTGCCCCACACTGTCCTATGAGCCCTGCCTCTGGCCGCTTCTCCAGCCTCATTTCCCCCACTCTTCTCTTTGCTCACTTCGCTCTGCCTCACTGGCCTCCATAGAGTGCAGTGAGCAAGTCTGCTCCTGCCTTGGTGGTACTATCTGCTCTGATCCCAGGGCTGGAATTGCTCTTCCCAGACAGCTTCTGGGCTCAGCCCCCCATCTCTCCCCTTGGTCCCACCCTCCCCTCAGCACTCATCACCACTTCTGGCTCTTGCTGCTTCTTTGTTATCTCCTTCCTTGCTGGACGTTACATGGTTGTCTGTCTCCCCTGCAAGCACTGGATGGCAGAAGCTGTTCTGTTCTCTGCTGCAGTCCCGGTGCCTGGAACAGGATGGGCAGCTGATAAAAATTTATGGAATGAATGCATGGCCTGAAGGCCACTTTCCGCTTAAGATGTCAGCTGTGTCATTTCTCCACGGAGAGGATGTGACGGGGAGGGTGGAGAGGAGGCTCGGGCAGAAAGGGGAGAGTGACAGAGCGGCATTATCAGGGGCTCTGTTGGCCATGGCAGCTGCTCCTGTCTGGGCGCCCTTTGTGTCTAATCCATGTAGACGCAGCTTCTCCAACTTACTAACTGAATGCCACCCTCCCTGCCCCTCCTACCCGCCTTGCTGCCGCTGTGTCGCTAGGTCAGGCTCTCAGACCAGGTCACCCCGAAGCCCAGTGAATCTTCCCCTATAGTCTGCCACCCACACAGTGGCCAGCGCTTGCCATCTGGGGCCCTGACCATGCCATCTTGTTTCCAGGGCAGCAGATCCTAAAGGCCTATCCCCAAACTGGCTTTGGAGTCAGCCCTGAGCTCAAATCCTGCTTGTTCAGTACCAGCTTGGTGGCCTTGGGCAAGTCTCTGAACCTCTCTGAGCTTCACGGTTCACCCATCCAGTGCAGGAGCGAGACAGCAGTTATCTCCGAGCCCACACTGAGCCCCATCCTCATTACCCTGACTCTGCAAAATGGGGATAAAGATGCCAACCTTGTAGGATTGTTGAAGGAGTAAATGAAGCTCAACTGTTCAAAATGCCAGGCACAGGGCCTGGCACATGGGGGTGTTCAGATAATAGTAACTTTGCCTGTCTCCCAGAACTGTTTGTCTGTAAACCCAATCAGTGTAGAGAGGAGAGGGGAGGAAGGGGCTGTGTCATTTAATAACCATCCTAAGGTCAGCCAAGGTGAAATGGTCCATTTGCAGAGGGTCTTCCAGAATCACCTTCCCACCCACCAGCTCTTGTCCCCTTCCCTCTTCCCTGCTCAGACTGCACATTCACCTCTCCCATTACCTCTCAGGAGTTTGTTTTCCTGACAATTTGAGCAGATTCCTGCCTAACGGTGGGCAGCTGACCTCACAGGCCTCCACCCCCTCTGCTAACAGACTTCAATGGGAGCAGGGGAGAGGTGGGTGGGAGAGCTGCCCCAGGGAGTTGGCTTGACCTGGGTTCTCGGTTCAAGAGAGCCGTTTTTCTCTGGTGCAGGACTTCATCTCCTCCAGAAGGAGGAGGGCCTTGACCCCGGGCCCAGGATAACCATCGCCGTGTAGAGGTGGCACCTACAGTCCCCTCCCTGATGCAGGTCATCTCTGGGCCCAGCCTGCCTGCTGACCCCTGCCAGCGTGTAGAGAGGATGGCTCCAGAGTCCCCCATCTGGACCCACCGAGTGGGGTCTGTGCGTCTCTCTGCATCTCTGTCTTCCTGTGTGCCCCTAGCCAGCTTGCTTGTCTGCAGTGTCTGTGCCTGGTGTGTCTGTACATTTGTGAGTGTGCCCAGCATGTAACATCTCTGGGTGGAGGCTTGGACCTGGCATATCTGAGTGTGTGTGTGTGTGTGTGTGTGTGTGTGTGTGTGTGTGTGTGTCTGTACATGCATTCATGCCTGGATTACACCCATGAGTGTCTGTCTCTGTGCCCGGGTCGGGGTGGGATGGTGGTGTGGGGGATGTGTTTTCTTTCTTGTCCGTGACTTTAAAATCAACACCACCCAACCCACACTCCTGGCCTCCTTTCCCTGCCCTGGTGCCTAGCACATGAACTTGGTAACGTGTTCGCAGGAGCTGCTGGAAAGCAAAGGCAGGTTTTTCCTCTTTAAAGGTAAATTCCAGGGGGAAGAACACTACAGAGGAATTGTCCCGGAGATAGCTGGCTGGTGGCCAATTCGTCTTGTAAAAAAGATCCCCGGTGCCTATGGAGCCAAGATGAAACAATTCCTTGGAATTAACCAAGCTAATTTTGACGAGCAAACATTTTGCTACAATGAAAGTTTTTATTGTAGCACATAAAAGTCAAAACAACACCCAGTCCCCTTGGGGGAGACAGGCGGGCGGGAAGAAGAAAAACAGCGCACACACAAGCTCTAACTAATCATTGTGAAATCAAAAGTGCTCAGTGCTGCCAAATTAAATGTGACTAAAAATACCCATGGAGAGGGGCCGCTTCAGGGCAGCCCCCAGAAGCTCTTGATTCTCAGCTGACTTAAGAAATCCAACCCCCTCCACCCCAACCCCCCTGCCCACTAACCCACCCCACCCCTGCAAAGCTCTTCAAGCACAAGCCATTATGTTCCAGGGAGTAGTGAGGCCAGAGGGAACAGACATTGTCAGCTTCTAGAACATTCCTCAGGCCTGGATCAACAAGGTGGTGTCACCCGGCAGGAGTAGAGAAGAAAGCTGCCATTTCTACGTGCCTGGCAGCTCTCTGGACCCACCCCGATGGTCCCTTATGCTCTCCTTATGGGGTCACTTCTGCACCTTTGTTCATGCAGGGCTCCCTTCAAGGAATGCCCTTGCCCACCCTTCCAGGCAAGGTCAAGTCCCTGTCCCTCCAGGCAGACTTTTTTGGACTGTTTGATGTTGTGGGGTCCCGCTGAGGGTCACATGACCATCACACTCCTTGGCGCGCCCCACAGTGAATACCCCAGATTTTGGTGAAAGAAGCTCCCTTTGGTGGACAAAGACTTAGCTGAGCGTGGAGTGGGTTTGCAACCATGTGGGAAACTGACCTGGGGGGCTGTCCTTACAGAGCAGGTAGTTGGCACTAAATGAAGTCATGTCAATCCAGCAAGCCTTTCCTCAACGCCTCCTGGGCACTCCAGACTGTGTTAGGCACAGGGTGGTCACCTGTGTGTAAGATGCAGTCTTGCTCCCCAAGTGCTCATATTCAGTTGGCAGGAAGGGTATGTGTATACATAATTAGCTTTGGAAACTTTGCTCATAACAAGAATTGGGCAAACAAGGCAAAAGGAGAAGAAGGTGGCAGAGGATGAGATGGTTAGATAGTATCATCAACTCAGTGGATGTGAATCTGGGCAAACTCTGGGAGATAGTGAGGGACAGGGGAGCCTAGTGTGCTACAGTCTATGTAGGGTCGCAAAGAGTCGGACACGACATAGTGACTGAACAACAACAGGAAGCCTTCCCTGTCCCTCACTATCTCACAGGTCTGCTCAGGACAGTCAGAGCAGGCTTCCTGGATGAAGGGGCACTTGAACTGGCCTTGAAGGACCCCAACTGGAAGAAGCAGAAGATGTGTTCTTTTTCATGGGATGGGATGACCATCCCAGATCTTTAAAGACAACACAAGTCTTTGAAGGGCCTGCTTGGTTACATTCTGCTGCTGCTGCTAAGTTGCTTCAGTCATGTCCGACTCTGTGCAACCCCATAGATGGCAGCCCACCAGGCTCCTCTGTCCCTGAGATTCTCCAGGCAAGAGTACTGGAGTGGGGTGCCATCGCCTTCTCCGTGGTTTCATTCTACAGACACCCAATTCCACTGTCTCAATTCTTTCCAGCTCTGAAACACGTCGTTGGTCTGACAGGCCACATTTCAACATGAGTGCTCACTGAATCCTTGGAAATGGGGCTATTTAGAGACAGCTCTAGGAGAGGAGTAGATATCACCTTTTTCTCTGACGTCCTTCCCGTGGAACCCAGTTCTTTCTGAGGTAGGATTGTGAGGTGATTTGGTGCACGGGTGTAGGCGTCAGATGAACCTTGGTCTGAATCCTGTTTCTTCTACTTGCGAGTAGTGGTGGTTATATACAGTGGGAAAACTCAGTGTTTTCTCTAAACTTCAGCTTCCTCACCTATAAAACAGATCTCAGAGTGTCCATGTCACACACTGGATCCTATTGTTACCATTATCATTATCATCAGTCAGGATGTATCTCTGTCTTCCTGTATGCCCCTGGCCAGCTTGCTTGTCTGCAGTTGGGATGATCCTGGTTGCAAGTAACAAGGTATCAGGTAATGGCGTCATCAGTGCATCTGGGTTCTCTTTATCCGCCTGCGCTACCACCTTCAGCAGATGCTGCCTCATAGTCACAAAAGAGTTACCATGGTTCCAGGCATCATATATTCATCCAAGAGCATTGTCAGCGGAAAGGGAGGTGAAGCTGAGACAGGGAGAGCAGAAGGGCTCTTTGCTTAGGTTCCCTCCTTATTTAGGGAGGGAAATTTCCCAGTAGATTTTCCCTTCCTTTGTGTTGGTTGGAAGTGGGTCATTTGCCACTGCCCAGCCAATCACTGGCAGAAGGAAAGGATTACCATAACTGATTTGCCACTTGGGGCTGGGGATGCCTATATCTGAGCACAAATCTGAATGAGTATTGAGTGGGCAATCAACAGTGTGTGCTATACCCCTGTGCTATCTTGGCTGTGTGTAGCACTGGGATGGACGCAGCAGGAATGCTGCCGTTATTATGCAGAGCCCCACATCGGGCCAGCTCTTGAAAGAGGAGGGTGAAGTCCTGCCCACATCTCATCAGAACATAGACCACAAAGTGTCATGCTTTTAGAAAGGCAGAGAGGTCTCAGAAACACTAACCACCCCTCGCCCAGCATCAAAAGCCCCAAAGACCACCAAGAACACACGGCATAATGCATTGCAGCCAGAGCCTGCAGAAGGTGTGAGACCCCTGGCTTGGCCTCACACATGCTATGTGCCCTGGGCGGGTCACTTGGTTTCTCTGGGTTTCAATGCCCTCGAAAGGGAACCATAACTTGCTTTGTAGATGCCGTAAGGCTGATAAAGACCTGTCAGATACAGGGACTCATCAGTGATGTTATGATGCACGTCAAGGTCAAGGGGCAATTCCTAGGCAATAAACATGTGGTTTGGCCGTGTGTGCTTTAAGGTTTCTTCCAGCTCGAATGTGCTTAGACCCTGTGCCTGGTAAAGTAGGGAAGTAGCGGCTGCCTGGGTTCAAGTTCAAGCTCCTTCATTTGCAAGTTGGGTGACCTTGGCCATGTTGCTTAGTCACACTGAGCCTCAGTTTTTTTCACCCATAGATGCAGAGATAATTATAAGATTGTAGCAAGGGTCCATTGAACTAATGTCTGGCACATCTGTAAGTGCTGGACAGGTGGGTACTATTGTTGATATATTGTTTTATGTGTCATTCTCAACAACAACTTAATGAATTAGTGACTATTGTCCCATTCCTTACCTTCATTTTACAAGTGAGGCTCTGAGTGGCCAGAGGACTTGTTCAAGGTCCTTTAGCCAGCAAGCACAAGGGCGGAATTTGAATCCAGATCTTCTGACCACCAACCCCACATCCCGTCTGCCGCACTGCATTCCAATCTGGAGGAGATAACACAGCAAGGATGCAGTGAATACCCCAATATGGGGGAGAATATATAGTCTGCCTGTGCGAAGGCCCCAACAAAATTGTGCGTGCATGCTAAGTTGCTTCAGTTGTGTCCAACTGTTTGCAACCGTATGGACTGTAGCCAACCAGGCTCCTCTGTTCATGAGGTTCTCCAGGCAAGAATACAGGAGTGGATTGCCATTCCCTTCTACAGGGGATTTTCCTGACCCAGGGATAGAATTTACGCCTCCTGCATTGGCAGGCAGATTCATTTACCACTGAGCAACGTGGGAAGAATTTTAATCCTTAAATGATTCCAAAATCAAATTGTTCTTTATCTCCCTTTTACTAATGACAACATGATGTTCAGAGAGGTTAAGAAGTGTGTGCTGATCTGTCAGGCTCCAGATCCTGGATTATTTCCACTGAGACAGCTGCCATAGGTCAAGCAAGCCCTGGACTCACAGGGTCCCCCCAGAAAGGAATCTGATCCCTCAAGATTCCTTTCCCCACCAGTCACTCCCAGGTGCCTAGGGCACTCAAGCCAGCACCCCACCCCTGCTGTCCAGAAAGCCTCCGGGAGACCAGCCGCCCCCTCCCTTGGCCTTTGCTCCCGAGGCCTCCAGGTCCCTGTGCCTGCAGGAGCCACTGCCTCCTAGGCGTCACTTGCTGCTGCAGCACCAACAGCCAGTCACACGGGTGTGGAGGATGGACCGTGGGTGTGTCATGCCCCTGCCCCTCCAAGCAGAAACCTTCTGAATACCCCTCACACAGGAGGTAGGACCCAATGGTGGCAACAACAGTATCTGCGGCGAGTGTGGAAGACATCTGGGGGCGGGAGGGGTTGAACCCGCCTCCCATGGTGCCCGAATCATCTGGCTTGGGTGCCAATGCTGTCGACTGCTGAGTACTTTCACCTGCATTTCTGTCTGTGCTCCAGCCAACCTGCTCCCCGAGGCGTGGCAGGTCCTGCCGGCCCATTTGCCAGATGAGGAAAGCAGGGCTCACCTGTGCCCCGTTGGCACAGCTGGCAAGAGGCAGTGCCTCCAGGCCCTGACCCAGAGCACTCTCAGCTCCCAGGGTCTCTCCAGGTAACCATGGGGTGAGCTCTGGATCTCAACCCTCAGCGCCAAGATGTTGGGGAGGTCACCTGGAATGTGGGGGGCTATGCTTGCTCCTCACGCTTGAATCCTGCACATGACGAAATACCCAGAGGGGAGGAGGAGGCCCTGGCTGGCCTGGGAGTCTTGCTGGGCGTGGGCGGTGGGAAGCAGTCGCTGGTGGCGAAGCAGCTGCAGAGTTCTGAGAAAGGCTGGTCCAGCCCTCCCAGGTCAGCCAAACAGGCTCTGTTAGGTTGGGCCTAGCGATTTGCAGCAGGTAAAGAAGCAACACAAAGGTTCGCTTGAGCCAAGACATGGAGCCACAGACCAGATTGAATTTTCCTCGTCTTTCAGTCTGGGGGTGTGGATATGGTGGTGTGGAGGCCTGGGCCTGTGACCTGGAATAGCCATTTATTCTCACTAGGTCCTGTCTGTAACGTGAGGAAACATATCCCAGGGATCCTTCCTTACTTCTACAGCCCCTCCTGTTCCCCCACGAGCTGCCCACTTGACACACAGAAACGTAGACACACACACACAAGACACACGTCAACACAGACATGCACACAGATGCAGGTACATAGACACGCACACGTGGGTTTACAAACACATAAACAGGGACACAGGCTTCCCAGGTGGCCCATGGTAAAGAACCTGCCGGAGACCTAAGAGACACAGGTTCAGATCTGTGGGTCAGGAAGATCCCCTGGAGGAGGGCAGGGCAGCCCACTCCAGTAATCTTGCCTGGAGGATCCCATGGGCAGAGAAGCCAGTCCATAGGGTCGCAAAGAGTCGAACACAGCTGAACAACTTAGCGTGCATGCATGCACTGAAACATGGACACACCCCAGCCCACGCACAGACTCACATTCACAAACATAGACTCACCCACATACAAACAATACTTCTTGCATCACACCTGCTCTCCCCTCAGTTCCAGGCTCTGACCTTATAGAGCTGACCCCCGTGGCCTGCTTCTCAAACTTAGCTGCACATTAGAATCCTCTGGGGAGCTTTTAACAAATGCCAAGAGCCATGGCCACACCCTAGAAGAATCACATCGCCTTCTCTGCAGGCTGGCTCCAGGCGTAATTTTTTTTTTCCCCTCCAATTTTTTGGCTGCACTGTGCCACACGTGAGATCTTAGCTCCCTGACCAGGGATCAAACCCACATCCTTTGCAGAGGAATTGTGGAGTCTTAACCACTGGACTGTCAGAAGTCCTTCTAGGCATCATATTTTTAACAGTCCCCAGATTACTTCAGTGTACACTCAGGATTGACAACTAGTAGCTCTCAGTTCATTTCATCACCACGCAAGGAAGCCCCAGAGTGAATTACAGGGGGCACCCCAGCATCAGATACACAGCCCATGTTTCCAGGCCCATCTGGTCTCCCTCTAGCTTGTCTAATAAGCTCTTGACCCCAAATTGCCCCCAGTAAGTGGCAGGGTGAGTAACTGTTAACCAAGCTTCTGCCTCTTTGGGGAGATAGCTGAGCGAGGGTTACTGCCTTCCATGCAGATGTTGGGGAAGGGTGTTCTCAGACTGGGGGAACCCACCTGTGTCACAGCACCCCGGGGCTTACTGATATTCAGAGTCCCAGGCGCCAGCCCCCCAAGCTGAGTCCCAGTCTCTGAGGATTGTGCTTGGGGTCTCCTGGTATACCCACCGGGGGCTGGTCCGTGCTTCAACAGACCAGGGTTCAGACCCAGCTCTGGTCCTGACCTGCTAGGTCACCTGAGTCAGTCTGGCCGCTCATCTGGGACCTTCTCACCTTGAGGGTCTCATGGGAAGTGAGCACAGGGATGTCCAGGAGCGGCTCCAAGGCTCTCCACGAGGTAGAGGTGGTGGTGATTATGGTGCTTGTTGCTTTTGTACTTGTCCTTTACTTCTGCTGGTGCCTCTGGTTAATAAACCTGCAGATGTGAGAGCCCTGGAGCAGCTGGGAGAACAGTCTTGAGGTCCCCATGCATAGGGCAGGGGTGTGGGGATGAGCCTGCGAACATTACCATCCTTGTGCCCAGTCGGCTCATCTCTTCAGTGGGGCAGTGAGTGAGTCCTTGTCTTTGTGGCGGGGATGTCATGTGGCAGCCATGAGCCTGGTCCTGCATGAAGGCCTGCTTAGGGAGGGCAAGATAGAAGCCAAGCACAGCACTTGCTATGCACCAAGTAATCCACTGGGTACATGTATCTCACACATATTGCTATGCAGAATTCTCATACTCGGTGTTATCCCCAAGAGAGGAGAGCGATGAAAACTCCAGAAGAAAGAACAGAAACCCAGAGTTATGATCTATCCAAAGGCACTCAGGAAGGGATGGCAGAGCTCAGGGAGGTCTGTCTTCTGATGCCACAGTGCTCCTCTAACCCCCCTCTGTGCCCCTTGTACCCTCCAGCTCCCCAGATCATGCAAACCCCTCTGTCCCATGCTGTCGCCCTCTCTCATCTTGTCCCCAGCGTAGCACTCCATCTACCTCCACCAACCACACAGTCTTCCAGGACCCCAGGGCTGCAGGCTTCCTGAGCCACCTCTCATTCAATCTGGTGGAGGCATCCAGCTGCAACACAAGCTCTGAAAGGATTCTCCCTCGTGATTTCTGGGGAATAACCCAGTCAGATCCCCTCCCTCAGTGTCTCCTCGGCGGCTACCCGGAAAGGACGAGGACATCTGAAGTCAAGAGGTTTCTAACACAACATAGGGTTTCAAAGAAAGATAAAGATCAAAAGCAAAGGAGGTAAAAGAAGCCAAAGTCAGATCAGCCCTGGATTAAAGCAAGAGGAGCCAGCTCCCCGCAGGTGGGAGTCTGCAGGAGGCCTGCCCAACCTCGGCAAAGCTCTGTAGCTGGGAATCCCAGTGTCTTTCAGATAGAGAGCTGTGGGACAGAGAGTGAATCAGAGACAGACAGTTGGACAGAGACATGTGGAGCAGGGCAGGGGAGTCTGAAAGAGGTAAAGAGAAGGGCTGACAGTGAAGAGAGGGGCAGAGGGAGCAAGATCCAGAGAGGCAGGCAGGGCAGAGACACAGAGAGAGAGAGGAGATAGAGAGAGACAGAGAGAGAGAAACAGAGATAAAAACAACAACAGAAAGCAAAACAAAGACAGAGCCCTAGGAGGTAGAGAGGCACTGAGGCGTGCAAAGAGAGTGTCGACAGGGAACAGACGCCGAAACAGAGAATGAGGGGGGCACAGGGAGAGCCTGGAGTAGCAGGACCGCCACTAAGGGTCTGGCACTGGGGCAGGACCCCCTGTGGAGCTGGCACGGCCCCTTGACCTGGCCTCCTTCTCTCCATGTGGACGCTGACCCGCTTTCTAGATGAAGTGCCCAGCCTGCTGGCCCTGCTGTTCTCTTCCTCAGCTGTGGTCTTTGGAGGGAAAGGACTCTTCCTGCAGAGGCTGAGAACCAAGCCCCCACTGAGGCTGGAGGGGGCTCCCCAGGCTGGGAGGCCCGCAGGGTCTGTTCCTCAGGCCTCAGAGAGGGCAAGTTCAGCCTGCAGAGGCCACGGTCCCCATGTGCCCAGGCTCCTCCTGCACCCCACCCCCACTTTCCTTTCTCCGCTCATCCTGTGCTCACCATGGCTTCAAAGCCCAAGCCAGGCTCCTCTTCCTCCAAGAAGCCCACAGGAGTCAACAGCCCCAGGGGATTCTCTGGACTTGTTTGGCCTGCCCTGCATGTAAATTCTCTATTCCCATCCCTCCTGGATGTGAAAATCCTCTTCCCCATCATCTCCTCCCCTCTTCCCACCCGGGCGTGTGCACAGAGAGATGCCCCAGAGGTTCTGAAATGTATGCTATTATACTTGGATTCCTGCTGCGCTGGCTATTTTCCTGTGGATGCTGGCACTTGGTCCTCAGTGTGGAGCGCCGGAATCAGAGGACAGCGTGACCGTGGGCAGAGGGGAGTGGAGGCTCAGGCTGACAGTGTGCCAAGCTCCCGGAGCTGGTGTGCAGCGAGCGCATCCAGTCCTAGAACGCGTTTACACCACAGGCTCTCCCCTGCCCCGAGCTCCTCTTCCTGAGCCTCGCTCCAGACAAGTGCTGAGGGGCCTCATTGCGGGGGGTGGGGATGGGAAGGGGTACGGGGGCACGGCCCCTCCTGGCCTGGCCCAGACCCAAAAGCGCATCCCAGGGCCTGCAACTTGGCCCTGACCTGCTCTCACTTCCCTTTCTCAGTGGGTCAGCACCTGCGGCGCACCCCACACCCTCGCTCCCACCCTTGCCAGCCACACCCTCTTCCTTTCCCCAGAGACCTCCTTCTGGGCTGGTCCTGCTTGGCCGAAGCAAGACACATGGCCATTTGACTTCAGAGGGTGGGGCAGTGCAAGCCGGCCACCGGCCCGAAGCAGCAAGGGCTGGACATCTCTGAGCAGCCCCAGTGACTGCCACGTTCAGAGCCTCGATCTCCCCCTGACAGGCTGAAGGATCTTCAGGGCTGGGGCCATGCCTATTTATCTCCCTGAAATGCTGGCACAGTGGATGCAGGGGTACTTGTTGAGCAGGTGGCATGGACCCAGACAAAAGGCAGAAACCCTGACAGCTTGGAAGTGCTCTGCCCTCCCCTCATCATGAGAGTGATGATGACAAAGAAGATGATAAATGCCAACATCACTGAGCAAAGCACATACATTCTCCCAACTGGTCTTGATAACAACCCAGACAGGTGCCTGGGGCACTGGAGCTCAGGGACTGGTTCGAGGTCACCCCACTAGCGAGTGCAGGGGGCTTCCGTTGGATTCAGGTGGACTATAACCAGGGTCCCAGCTCTTGAGCAGGCTCCTGGGCCCCTGAGTTGGAAGCCAGAGAAGTGGCTGGCGACCTCTCTATGTGACCTTGGGTGAGTCCCATCTCCCCCTGAGGTGTGGGCTCCTGGTCTCTATAATGAGGGTTTGAACTCTTTGGGTTCTGTGTTCCCTTTCGCGGCTGACATGTCCTCATTCTAAGGGAATTAGGTCACACCCCTCTCTCCCCTCCCCCTGAGGACATCCCGAGGAATCAGAATCTAGTGACACTTAGAGGCCAATCTCCTGCCTTCAAAGACCTTACAGTCCAGTGTGGGTGAGAAGCAGCCATGTAAACTTCCAGGCCAATTTGGGTTCCAGTTAGTAGTCAGATAGTCGAGCAATGGAAGCTCTGCGGTGGGGTGTTGGAGAAGACCCCTGTAGGAGAGAGAGGGATGGGGCAGGCCTGAAGGGAGCGAGGATTTGGCCCTGTAGATGGGTTAGGAGCAGGATGGAGCATAGGGAGGGATGAAGAGACTGCAGGATATGACAGCCTGTGAGGACCCGGCCAGCTGGCATGGAGAAAGCAATGACCTTTTAGCAATTTCCCTCTCCAAGCCCCCGTCTTGCGAGTGAATGTCTTTAATTTATTAGGGGACTGATTTTAAATCATCCTCCCCCTCTCCCTGCCCACCCTTCCTCCTCCACTGCCTATATTTCCCCTGACAATAAATTTTGTTTTAATGACAGTTTAGAAAATGAGCAAATCTTTGGTGACACTTTTATCACCTCCAGAATACTTTTAATAAGAGGTTTCGGTAGATTGCATTCTGGGAGTGGGGGAGGAGACAGGCGAGACAGTGGTTCCATCTCCCCAGGCGGAACCGTGTCCCGTTTTCTCAGCCCTGCAGTCTGAATGCCACGTCTCTCTGCCCCATTCCCTCTTCTGGGGGCAAGGTCCCTGCATAAGACCCCAGGGGTTTCAGCCCCATTCTGACAACCCACTCACCTTGTGGCCTCAAGCACAGTCCTTCGCGCCTCCTTCGCGCTCAGTCTCATCTGTAAAATCTTGCCTAGATGCAGGGGATAATTAGTGCAGACCCATTAATAATGGTTAAAAGTAATTAGCTGCTGACATTTGGTACCACACCTAGTTACTCACACTGGCAACTCAGGTCCCAGAATATTTCTCAAACTAGAAACAGAGCCAGCTGAACTGAATCTGGAAGCCTGGACTCCATCGCTCTGTGGATCACCAGGAGTGTGCTCACCCTGTGCTGGTTGCCGGAGCTGGAGGGTCCACGTGGCACCTAAAACACAGTGGCACCTCCATGAGTTTTCAGCGGGCTCGGGAAAGCAAGAAGAACTACCCAGAATGAGATTGCGCAGAAAACAGACCTTAGAGGGCTAAGGATGGGGTGGAGCAGGCTGGAGAGCCACCCATGGTTTCTGTGGAGGGAACTGATCCCCAGACACGGGAGACTGATTATGTGGGGTCAGTTGGGAAGGGGAAGTCCTGGAGGGACTTGTCACAGTTCAAGATAAGGGGAAGCCTGGACAAAACCTGGGAAGGAGGGACATTTAAAGAGAAATCAATAGGCCTTGGAAGCTGGCTGGATACTGGATTTGTGGGCAGCAACATTTAGGAGAAAGGAAGTCCCCCAAAGAAAGGCTACCCTGGGAGATCATTGGGTGAGTCAGTCGTTGGATGACTTGTAAAATGATTCTATCCATTTAAAAATACATCCCCCAAAATGTAAAGTTTTGTTTTCTTTAAGAAACACATTGTTGAAGGCAATCAAAATGTAATTTGCTTTTTAAAAAATGACCTATTTTTAAGGAAGAATTTCTTTAATCATATCCTTGAAATTCATAACACTCAATTCCTGAACAGAAGTCACTGTAGATAAAGATGCATCCGAAGGGTAAATTCAAGAAACAAGCTGTAAAGAAAAATAGCTGGACGCACATAGCAAATGTGATCTAAATCTTACCAGCTAAATAGTCTCAAAGCTGTGCAGAGCAAAAAGACCTTGTTGAAGTTCCAGGAGAAGGATTTGGTGATAACAAAAGACTGTGATTCAAACATTGAGTAATTTGCTTCTTTTTAAAAAATATTTTATTGAAGTACAGTTGATTTACAGTGTTTTGTTAATTTCTGGTACACAGCAGGGTGATTCAGTTATACATGTGTATAATCGTTTGCATCTGCTAATCCAAAACCCCCGCTCCATCTCTCCCCAACAACCTCAAGTCCGCTTGGCAACCGCAAGTCTGCTCCCTGTGTGTGTGTTTGTTTCTGCTTCATGGATAGGCTTATTTGTGGTGCATTTCAGACTCCACATATAAGTAGTACCATATGGTATTTGTCTTTCTCTTTTTGACTGCACTTAGTGTCATAATCTCTGGGTCCATCCATGTTGCTGCATATGGCATTGCTCTGTTCTTTTTCATGGCTGAGTAATACCCCACTGTATATATGCACCACATCTTCTTATCCATTCATCTCTGGGTGGTTGCTTCCATCCACAGCTGCACCACATATGTGCACCACATATATGCACCACATCTTCTTATCCATTCATCTCTGGATGGTCATTTAGGTTGCTTCCACAGTACTACTATGAACATAGAGGTACATGCATCTTTTAGAACTATAGTTTTATCTGGACATATGGCCAGAAGTGGGATTGCTGGATCCTATGGCAATTCTGCTTTTAGTTTTTTGAGGAACCTCCATACTGTTTTCCATAGTGGCTGCACCAATTTACATTCCCACCAGTGGTGCAGGAGGGCTCTTTTTTTCTCCACACCCTCTCTGGCATTTTTTATTCATAGATTTTTTTAAATGTTGGCCCTTCTGACTGGTGTGAGATGGCATCTCTTTGTAGTTTTGATTTGTATTTCTCTAATAACTATAGGGAGAAGGCAATGGCACCCCACTCCAGTACTCTTGCCTGGAAAATCCCATGGATGGAGGAGCCTGGTAGGCTGTAGTCCATGGGGTCGCTAAGAGTCACACGACTGAGCGACTTCACTTTCACTTTTCACTTTTCACTTTCATGCATTGGAGAAGGAAATGGCAGCCCACTCCAGTGTTCTTGCCTGGAGAATCCCAGGGACGGGGGAGCCTGGTGGGCTGCTGTCTCTGGGGTCGCACAGAGTCGGACATGACTGAAGCGACTTAGCAGTAGCAGCAGCAATAACTAGAGACATTGAGTATCTTTTCATGTGCCTCTTGACCATCTATAGGTCTTCTTTGAAGAAATGTCTATCCAGGTCTTCTGCTCATTTTTTATTTTTTGGTTGGATTATTTGTTTTTTTGTTATTAAGTGGTATGAACTGTTTATATATTTTGTAAATTAATCCCTTGTCAGTTGCATCAATTGCAAGTATTTCTCCTAGTCCATAGGTTGTCTTTTCATTTTTTTTTTTTTTTTCTGTGCAAAAGCTTATAAGTTTGTTTACTTTTGCTTTTATTTCTATTGCCATGGGGGACTGACCCAAGAAAACATTGGTACGATTTATGTCAGAGGATGTTTTGTCTATGTTCTCTTCTAGGATATAATCTGTTTCTAATTGAATTATGTTTTTTTTAAAAAAGGAAAAGGGCTCTAAGTTAATTGAGTGAGAAAGTAACTTGGGTCTCAGAGAGCCTGACATTTACTGAGAACCTACAACAGCCCATTCACTGTGCTTGGCACGTTTAGGAGCTGATGCATTTAAAGAGCTTTGTAATGTGTCTGGCTTTTTATATTTTTTTTAGATTTGAGCTTTTAAAAAACATGTTTGGCTGCACCGGGTCTTCATTGCTACATGCAGGCTTTCTCTAGTTGTGGGGAATGGGGGATACTCTCTAGCTGTGGCACGCAGGCTTCTCATTGCAGTGGCCTCTCGTTGCAGAGCGTGGGCTCTAGGTGTGTGGGCTTCAGCAGTTATGGGGCATGGGCTTAGTTGCTCTGTGGTGTGTGGAGTCCTCCTGGACCAGGGATCGAACCCATGGCCCCTGCACTGGCAGGTGGATTTCTATCCACTAGGCCACCATGGAAGTCCTTGGCTTTGTCAAGGGGAGCTCTCCGGCCTCTCATCTTTGGTATTGGAAGGAAATCACTGTAGCCATGGGTGACAATAAACACTTAAGGTGTGGGAAATAATTAAGTGCTTCCTAAGTGCCAGGCGCTGTTCTATGTGCTTTGCATTTGTTTAATCTCACAAAAATCCAGGGAGGTAGTGCTATTATTATCAACCTCATATTATAGATGAGATGAGATGCAGAGGCACAAAGAGCCTGAGTAACCCTCCTGCAGTCACACAGTAAGTACCAAGTCAAAGAGTGAACCTCTAGCCTGTCTCCAGCATGCATGAATTCAGGTGCTTCCCAGCTGCAGTGTCCTGTCTGTTTTAGACCCTGAAGAGGAGTCATGAGGACAAGAGACTGGAGAAGACTCTAAAGGGTGCCCTGAGAGCACATTTATCTGGGTCAGGGGGGATCTTGAGGGGAATACATGCGAAGTTGGGCTATTGATTTCTGACTTCACAAAGATGCAGGAGAAAAACCTCAACAGCTTTTACTGACCTTCTTCAGGGGCTGCAGGGAGGAGCCTGAGGCTACAGAAGCAGGACTGATTTGAGGAAAGAGAGGTCTGGAGAGGAAAGATTCAATTCCATTTAAACTGAGACTGGAGAGAGTTAAACTGAATGAGAGATGGTTCTTGTTCTATTTGCTCTTTGGATTTTTGTTGTAAGTGTATTTGAAGATGCCTGGTCATTGGAGAGAGAGAGAAGCTTTGCCATAGGGTGTCAGTGGGGTGGTGGGCAAACCACTGACCTCACTAAGCTCTGCTCCCCTGGCCTACAAAATGCCTGAGTCCCTGTGTCGGAAGGAGGGTGGGTCTGGGCACTGTGTATGTAGCTCCTGGTCCAGATTCTGTATTCCATAATTGGTAGCTATTATTATTATTATTATGGCTATAACCATAGATCATTAATTTACAGTTTAAAAATACTTCACCTATGTCATTTTGCACTTTTTTTATTGAAGAATTAAAATTTTATGAGAAATCCTCCTAATTGGCTGGATTCAATGTCATCCCCATCTCTTCCAAGTATGCATAGCAGATAAGCCAGGAGGGGCACTGCTTCTATCTGGTGGCACCCCACCACAAGCCACTTTATCTCCTACCATCTATTGAGTCTTGATGGTGCGAGGTACCATCCTGGGTGCTTGGGGGACATAACCTTCAATCCTGACAACAGCCCTGCAGACACAACATTTTCACCACCTGGCAGACCAGGAAGCTGACGCTCAGAGAGGTTAGGTGACTTGCCTGAGGTCACAGAGCTGGGAAATGCTAAGCAGGGATTCAGAACCAGGTGGGTCTCTCACTAAAGCTCACACATCCTCCCAGATGGCAGAGTTAGGGTTTAGGGACTTCTTTGGGATTGGAACTGGCTTTGCAATGATGGAGAGAGTGACCAACTGAAGGCTATTCAGTGGACAACATGAATTTCTCTGGGGATGGCTCTTCTGAGGCTGAGCAGCTTTAAGGAACCCTAAAGAAGCTCCAGCTAGGAGGGTGGCACCTCTATATGCCAAGTGACCCCCACTGGCAAGAGAAACCAATGCCTCCACTAGAATCCCCATGTGACTCATCTTCCTGGCTCCCACCCTGGGCTCATCTGCCTGGTGTTCAAGGGATCAGATGTGACTCAGGGAATGAAGCCATAACAACCCCTTACACTTGTCCAAGACTCTGTAATTTGCAGAGAACCCTTTCACATCATCATGGCCTTGGAGCTAAGAGGAGGCAGCATCCCTACAGACTAATAACACGAACTCTGGGGCACACTTTTGACCTGGGCTGGAGTCTCTGTCCCACTCTTTACATGCTGTGTGACCTTCCTAAAGTCTCTCTACCTCTCTAAGCTTCAGTGTCCTTACCTGAGATATGGAGAAAATATTAATGCATGAGGTTTTTATGAAGGTTCATTGAGATTCTGCATACACAAAATACATGGTTATGTATTTATATATAAAATCTCATTTTACTCTCATGAATGCTAAGTCACTTCAGTCGTGTCCAACTTTCTGTGACCTCATGGACTGTAGCCTGCCAGGTTCCTCTGTCTATGGAATTCTCCAGGCAAGAATCCTGGGGTGGATTGCCATGCCCTCTGCCAGGGCATCTTCCCAACCCAGGGATTGAACCTGCATCTCTTACATCTCCTGCATTGGCAGGCAGGGGTTCTTTATCACTAGGGCCACCTTGGATTCATTTAACTTTCCTAACAGCCCACAAATAAATAATGAATACTGATATATAGCAATGCTTTTAATAAATGAATGTGAAATAAGCACAGCCACACCCCCAAAGGCAGATAATACGAGCTCTTACTTATGAAGCCAAGTTCTTTTCATCATATTTTGTTATACTGCACCCTGACTATCCACTCACTGACCAGGCTAAAAGCTTCACGGGAGGCCAGAGCCGTGTCTGTTTGCTGAACCCTCCACTCAAAACATTCAGCGCTGACACATGGTAGCGGCTCAATGTATCTTTGCTGTTCAATCGTTGATCTTGTTTAATCCTCACAATAGCTCTTTGAAGTAAGAGAACTCATCATCCCCATTTTACAGATAAGAAACAGAGGTTCAGAGCGAGGAACGAGGTTATGCAGCAAGGAAGTGGTGGAACTGGAGTTCACACTCAGGCTCCTGACTGTGGACTGTGAACCATCAACCATCCTGCCAGAGAGCTATTTCCTGTGGCAGACAGAAGGCTGGGACCACAGCTCTCAGGCTCACGGCCCTGCGCTCACTCCACCATACTTGAGAGGGTGAGGGCTGGTCCCCAAAGCCAGCCTCACAGCTTTCTGAGGAGCACCACTGAGCCAATGACCAAGAGGCCCTGGGCTGACAGGTCACGGACTTGGGGAACCACCGAGCCTACCTCGTACGTGTCTCAGGTGGTGCTGGTTGTTCAGTCGCTAAGTTGTGTCCGACTCTATGACCCCACAGACTGTAGTATGCCAGGCTTCCCTATTCTTCACTATCTCCAGAGTTTGCTCAGACTCATGTCCATTGAATCAGTGATGCCATCCAACCATCTCATTCTCTGTCACCCCCTTCTCCTCCTGCCTTCAATCTTTCCCAGCACCAGGGTGTTTTCCAATGAGTCGGCTCTTCATATCAGGTGGCCAAAGTATTGGAGCTTCAGCTTCAGCATCGGTCCTTCTAATGAATATTCTGGGTTGATTTCCTTTAGGATTGACTGATTGGATCTCCTTGCAGTCCAAGGGGACTCTCAAGAGTCTTCTCCAGCACCACAGTTCAAAAGCATCAATTCTTTGGTGCTCAGCCTTTTTTACGGTCCATCTGTCACATCTGTACATAATTACTGGAGAAAACCATCACTTGGATGATACAGACCAAATTGGGACATCACCTGCTGAATGACACCCCTCATTCCCCAGAGAAATCCCCCCTGGGGTTATTTCCTCCAGGGGCGGGGAGCCCTGCCTTCCTGTGGTGGCCTTCACTTCAGGAGGAGGGACAGCTCTGGGTGGCAGTGAGCTGGAAGGGAAGGGGACTGTGGCTGGCTAGGCACCCCCTGCAGGCTGGGGGACAACAGTGATTGAGGCTTTGAGAGGGGAGCCTGAGCAACATCCTGTGAAGACCTGGGCTGAGCTCCAAGGGTTGCTCAGGCTAGGGGAGCCTGTTTCCCCAGCACTCACAGGAGCTGGCAGGAAGTCTCCTTGGGGAAAAATCTGGACACTGAGGCTCCAGCTGACCGTGTTAACTTCTGTGTGTGTGTGTGTGTGTGTGTGTGTGTGTGTGTGTGTGTGTGTATGCTCAGTTATGTCCAACTCTTTGTGACTCCTGGGACTGTAGCTTGCCAGGCTCCTCTGTCCATGGGATTGTCCAGGCAAGAATACTGGAGTGGGTTGTCATGCCCTCCTTCAGGAGATCCTCCCAACCCAGGGATCAAACTCGTATCTCTTAGGTCTCTTGCATTGGCAGGAGAGTTCTTTACCACAAGCACCACCTCATGAATGTGCTCCAACTTCCGAGAGGTATTTGTCACTCTTTCAAGGCCTCAGGGGGCTGTCAGCAGTCAGCAGCCTTGTGAGAGGAGCTATCACTTAAACTCAGGCCTGTGTGAGTCAAGGTCTGATCTTTGGGCCTCCAGCACCTCAATCTGTGTATATGTGGTTTGGCGGAAGTGAGGCTGCATGGGTCAGGAGCCAGGGAGGCCTTTGCTGCCTGGGGTCACCTTATAGCCAACGCCCGCTTTTGATCCCTGGGGAATGCAGGTGGGTGTCTCAGGAGACAGCGGCGTGTCACAGAGGGGGAGAGAAGAGGCAGAAAGGAGGTCAGGTGCTGTGCATGTCACATGCTTGCTTACCTTCCTAACACCTTAGTCTGGGTGAGCATGTTTTGCGGGGGCGCTGGGGGGGAGCACGGGGCGTGGTTGTTGGAAACGTGGAGACTGAAAGAATGGGATCAGAGAGAGAGACAGAGACAGAGAAAGAGGGCGCGAGAGAGGGAGCGTGTGTGTACGTGCGTGAAGCACAGTGGACAGGTGCTCTGGAAACATGGGTCTATTCCCAGCTCAGATAGAAGGAGGGCAGGAGAGCCTGTTACATCAGGGAGATCAGTCAGGTGCTGTCTGAAGTCCTCCAGCAGCTCCTCCACAGTTCTCAATTAAAAAAACAATTATTTATTTATATTTTTTGGCCATGCTACATGGCTTGTGCCATGTTAGTTCCCTGAGCAGGGATTGAACCCACATCCTCTGCAGTGAAAGCTCAGAGTCTGAACCACTAGACTGCCAAGGAATTCCTGGTGGATTACCCTTAGTAATCCGTTGTAATTAGTTGCTCATTTCTAACCTGAGCAAAGACACAGATGCAGAAGCCTGACTGCCTGGGTCCAACTTGGCCCTACCCTTTCACATCTGTGTATTTAACAGCAAGTGATTCAACCTATCTGGTCTGTCAGACTTGACCGCAAAACAGGGATAATCATGGTCCCTTCTCTCATGGAGTTCTGTGAGGATTCAATGAGTTAATCCATGTTAATCAGAAAATGCTCAGTAAATAATAACTATTACTATCATTACTATCCAGACCCTTCATCCACGGGCCTAAGATCCCAAACACTCTGAACACCAAAAGCTTTTTAAAGATTCATCTGGCAACTATTTTTAGTCTTTATTTACCTATGGACTGTGAATATTCATTAGCTTTCCTGAAGAAATGCTAATGCATTTGATTACGGAGCCTTGTCCCAGATCATGCTGGAGTGATATGAAGTATGTGATACTTCCACCATCTTCCCTTTTTAAATTCCAAAAAGAATATTCTGGATCCAGAAATACATCTGGCCCCAAGGAATTCAGATAAGGGATTGTGGCCCTGAGCTCTTTTCCAATTCTTCCAATAGTCCTGGGAAGTAGGTGAACTTTATTCCCATTGTACAGACAGAGGGATCGAGGTTCCAAGGAGTTAGAGAATTTGTCCTGGATGCCACAGATCTTCAGTGGCAGAGCCAAGCCTCAAGTCCTCGCCTCCGATCGAAGATCCCACACCAGTCCCCTCTGAAGCCCTCCTAGGCTGTCAGACCCCAGAGGCCCCTGAGAGCCTGTGTCTGATTCAACTTTAAGTGCACACTCCAGGCATTTGGACTCGGCCAGTTCAAGTTTACTGAATGAACAAAGACGCACGAGAGCAGAAGCCACAGGATCCTTCTCTTGGATGGGCCAACATCTCCCAAAGGAGACATGGAAGGAAAAGATGAACTCATTAAGAACTGCTGCCAGGGGCTTGCTAAGGTTGCCCTGCCATCTGTGCCCAGGATAGAGTCATGGGCCCATGACTGCCTCTGCCCAGACTCACTTGCCAAGGAACTCTGAGCAAGTCCCTTGACCTTTCAGAGCCCTGGTTTCCTCATCTGTGCAATGAGGATAATGATATCTTTCAGATGGCCATGGTACTTGGCAGGGGGTTGGGGCATACTCAGTGAGGTGACATAGGGCCTGATTGGTGCTCAGGGACAGCTGGAACTGACCTGCTTCCTTCCCCAGAGGACTTCCTGCCAGCCTCTCTGCGCCCTTGGGAAACAGGCTCCTCCAGCCATCTGTGAGCAACCCCCAGCACCCAGTAGAGGCCATCCCAAGATGCTACTGAGGGCTCGCCTCTCGCAGACTTCAGTCACCGCAGTCCAGGCAGTTGGCGGGGAGCCTGGCTGGCCCAAGACCACGGCCACAACCTCCATGTCTGCCCCGCAGCTCACTGCAACCCAGAGCTGTCCCACTTCCTGAAGAGAAGGGTTCTCTGGCAGGGCAGGGCTCCTTCCTTGGAGGGGATAACTCCATTGGGGTTTTCTTGGGGAACAAGGGGTATTCAGCATGTGTTGTCCCTGGTCTGGTTTAGGTCTTACCTCCTGGGACAGGTATATAATGGGCCCAAAGTATCACTGGAAGGTTTCCTGTTCAGTAAAGAAGATCTGGTACTGCTGTGAGCTGGACCTAGAATTCCTGCTGTTTACACCTTCCCAATTCTGCTGTTCCCAGGTGCTAGGGTCCCCAGTGCCCCCTCCCTTTGCCCAGACACTGGAACCTGGGCCCTCCTGACTCACTTTATCCAGCTGTTGCTGCAGGAACCCCCCTTGCCTCCCTTCTTCTCCCAATTCCACTGTAGAAATAAAACATCCATCATGCTTCATTTGCCTAATAAGCCTCTGTCTCCATTCTGCTGGGTGATTAACCAGCTAGAATACCATGCACTCCCGTCACAGGTTCTTGGAGATCGCCATGGGAGGGGTGGTTGGAGCAGCCCTGTGCTGGCTATGGGCGTGCTTTCCTTCCTTTCCCTTTACCCACCCCGCCTCCCCATCTTTTTTTTCTTAAGTGACAAATGACCCTGAGATTCCATTAAGTTCCCTGTGCAGTAGCAATCATTCTGGAGAAATTGATTGTGACTCTGTTAATGACTGCTTGGGCGGACGTTAATGTACCAGGGGACAGTTTGCACTGTCCGGCTTGCTGGAGCCAAAGCAGAGACACATTCCCTGGGAGGGCATGAGAGGACTGGATGCAGGGTGGGTGGGGCCTGGAAGCAGGGTGGGCGGAGCCTGGAGGCAGGGTGGGCAGGGCATCCATGCAAGGAAGTTAGGCTGTTTCATTAGGACAATAGGAATTTTCAGTGCTCCTCAAAAAAGTATTTTCCACCTGTCAACGGTGTCTGGGTGAAGTGTGTTCGTATCTGGGGTAACCCTCTCTACTTTATGGTTCCTGCCATCCAGGGGGTCAGGTGTGATGGGCAGTGGCGGGGGTGGGGGATTGCTTACTTCCTGCCCCTGCTCTTATACCCTGAAAGTGCTGTGCTCCATCATGTAAGAGAAGGAGATCTGATCAGAGACCAAGAGCCCACTCTGGCCTGCCTCTGGGTGTGACTGTGGGCTTCCCCAAGCAACTTTTGGCCTGGGGAAAATAAACAGTCACAGGCTCTTCCCACTGGGGCACAGAAGTCAGAGGACCACCCACCAGTGGCCTACCGGTACCCATCCCTTCTGCTCAGTCCTTGCTGGCAGAGCCAAGTGGGAGCCTCTGCCCTGAGGGGTGGTATGGGTCCCTCTCGGGCCCACAGAGTAGAGAGCTTTGCTCAAGCCCACTGCCAGTGGTGGATAAGAAGGGGCCCTGTGATAGTTCTGGCCACAGGGCAGAGACTCTGCGGAGCCTTCTGAAAGTGGATACCTTGTTGGTAAAAACCTGTGCCAAGAAGTGGCTTCTTGCTTCCTGCCTCTGGACACTCTGGCCCAGAGTGTTCTGAGAATGCAAGAATTGTTCAGGACACCTCTCATGCTTGGAGCTGTAGCAGGCACCTTGCAAGCATGAAGGGACATGCCTGAGGACCAGGTGGGAGCAAGACCTAGACAGTCGGGCTTTTATTATCGTTCTAGATGACCAGAGGAAGTGCTCCAGGGGGAAGCTGAGGTCTCCCAGGCAGTGTCTCTGAGCTTTTATTATCGTTCTAGATGACCAGAGGAAGTGCTCCAGGGGGAAGCTGAGGTCTCCCAGGCAGTGTCTCTGAGTACAGCCGCACACAGAGTAGTTCTGAAGCCCAGGGAAGGTTGTGACCACTCAGAACCTTCCAAGTGGAGTGATTTTTTTTAATGGCAGGGATTAGATACTGCTGTAATATTTTTCCGAATTGATTCTTCTAATTGCAAATCAATAGAACTAGTTTGCACCCACCCTGGCTGGGTTTGTTTTGTTGTAAAGTTATTGGGGGCCCTGAAGGACTCCCTGTGAGAAGAAGACTTTTGGTGAGGTGAAATCGAACATTTCAGACCGTCACTCACGGGTAGCAGGAGGAGCAGGGACCAGGGATGGAGAGGAATTGGTTCCTTTCCTCACTCCGTATCCTTCAGCTCTCACAAGGAGGCTGATGCTTGGTGGGGTTGTTGTCCAGTTGCTCAATCACGTCCAACTCTTTGTGACCCCATGGACTGCAGCACATAGGCTCCTCTGTCCTCTGCTATATCCCAGAGTTTGCTCAAATTCACGTCCACTGAATCAGTGATGCCACCTAACCATCTCATCCTCTGTCGCCCCCTTCTCCTTTTGCCTTCAATCTTTCCCAGCATCAGGGTCTTTTCCAATGAGTCGGCTCTTCGCATCAGGTGGCCAAAGTATTGGAGCTTCAGGTTCAGCATCAGTCCTTCTAATGAATGTTCTGGATTGATTTCCTTTAGCATTGACTGGTTGGATCTCCTTGCAGTCCAAGGGACTCTCAAGAGTCTTCTCCAGCACCATAATTCAAAGGAATCAATTCTTTGGCACTCAGCCTTCTTTATGGTCCGGTTCTCACATCCATACATGACTACTGGAAAAACCATAGCTTTGATTGTATGGACCTTTGTTGGCAAAGCAACATGTCTGCTTTTTAATATGCTGTCTAGGTTTGTCATTGCTTTCCTTCCAAGGAGCAAGTGTCTTTTAATTTCATGGCTGTAGTCATCTTGCAGTGATTTTGGAGCCCAAGAAAATAAAATCTGTTTTATTTTATTTCCCCTTTTGCCCTTCTATTTTCCATGAAGTTAAGGGAATCACAAGCTGGAAGCAAGATTGCTCAGAGAAATATCAACAATCTCATATATGCCAATGATGCTGAGTGAGTAAGGGGCAAAGCCAGCAGGTGGAAAGGCTTGGTTGCCAAGCTGTCCCATTCAGACCCCGAGGGCTGTCTCTGGCTGGATAGTGACATCCCCTTCTCGGGACTTCACTGAGCAACTGTAAGGTAGACTGGAAATGCATTCATCTAGTCAGTGCATCATGAGTATTTCCTGAGCACCTACTGTATTCCAGGTTCCAGATGGAGATTGGAGATTCAATGGTGGACAAGACACCTGTGGACTGTCTTCTTGGAGACTCTGGCATTGAATGACTGAATCAGTCAGGGTTTAGCTGCCAAGAATTGAATCTTCTCTGGCTATTTATGCAGAAAGGGACTTAATGCAGGGTATTAAGTAGCCTATATCTATCTATCTATCTATATATATATATATATACAAAATTTTATTTTTAACTTTATTGTTTTAATTGTTTTATTAAAAATATATTATTAAAATGGCTTTTAGAACTGCTGCAAGGTCTGAGGAAACAGGCATTAATTAGGCTGAGTTCCCAGGCCACTGAGAATGCCCCATTCAGGCCACATCTGGGCAGCTGCTGCCAGTGTTGCGTGTTCTAGAATCCTGATGCCTCTTCAACAAAATAGGAGCCTCATGATTGTCTCTCTCCTCTCTTGCCTTGGTTCTGAATTTGAGTTTCAGATGAGTACATCAATTGGTAGAACCCAAATCAGCGTGGAACCCTAGCTGCAAGGGAGTCTGTGCATGTAGGCATTTGTTCTCTTGGAAGGACCCCTTGGAGCAGGAGGTGGGAATGGATTGTGAGTGAGCAGACCTTCACTTTCAACTAAGCAACTGATTACAAAAATTTTTAACTAAATAACTCCGTGGTTAGTGCCTTGCAGAAAAAGCAGAGGGAACTCTCAAAAGGAGCTTTTGTAAGTTCTTGGCAAGCATCAAAAGGAAAGCATGACGGTAGGGGTAGATCATGGAACCACACAAGGACTCTCTGATGGTAGTGTCCTCCTGTCCTGAAGGCACTGCCCTGGTTTCTCCTGGAACTTGGCTGTGTTTCTTCACCTTCCCAGGCCCCAGGCCCACATGGTGGTCATCACTGAGTTCCTGATACAGCTGAGTAAAATCCTGGTGATCTTTATCCCTCTTCAGACCACAAGCCCAACACTCTTGTTCAAATGGTTCAGGTGTCCCAGGGCCCATCCATTTGTCCCAAGCTCCCTGGGTAGGAGGTGTGATGGGCACAGCAAATGACTCATCCATCTTAGCTCAGCCACCAGCCTTGCCTGCCTTGGGAAGCCTCCAGACTGACCCTTTCTGGTGTGAGACCACCCTCCATGGTCAGGGAGAATGACTCAGTCCACTATAGAGCTGCATTAGCCACACATCTTAGCTCAGTGTTTCTTGAAGGTTGGCTGAGGGCCCAACCAACATTAGATTTTTTTTCTGCCCAGCTTTATTGGGGTATGGTTGACAAAATGAATGTATTTAATTTTATTAATTTTTAAGGTATACAATGTATTGTTTTGATATATGTATACATTGTGAAGGGCTTCTCAGGTGGCGCTAGTGGTAAAGAACCTGCCTGCCAGTGCAGGAGATGTAAGAGATGTGGGTTAGATCCCTGGGTCAAGAAGATCCCCTGGAAGAGGACATGGCAACCCTCTCCAGTACTCTTGCCTGGAGAATCCCATGACAGAGGATATGGCTACAGTCCATAGCACCACAAAGAGTCAATAAGTGTGGGAAATAGACAATAAACAATATAAGGTAAAATTGGTCACAACATAGAATGTGATTAGTGCTTGGAGAGAATAAAGCAAAGAGAGGGAATAGGCGCAATGGGGCTGATATTTTTGGATGGATGACCAGAGGATGCCCTGGAAATGATCCCTTAGAGAAAAGAACTGGAAAATATGAAGGGGAAGCCTGTGAATAAGCAGAGGAAGAGCTCGCTAGACAAAGGGGCAGGTGCAAAGGCCCTGAGTCAGGAGTGTGTCTCGGGAGCAGCAATGGACAGCATGGCTAGAGCAGAGTGAACAAGACGGAGAGCAGTGGGAGACAAGGCTGAGAGCAGCCGGGGCCAGATCCCATATGGTCTCACAGTCTGTATCCAGCAAAGACTTGGGCTTTGCCTCTGAGAACACAGGAGCTGTAGGAGATTCAAGCAGAGCTATGCCAGGATTGCACTTGTGTTTTAATAAGATCACACTGCTAATGGGTGGAGCCTGGACTGTTGGGGCAAGGGTACAATGGGAGACCAGGGGAGGGGCCACAAAGGTGAGAAGTACCAGTGGCTGGTCTAGGGTGGTAGCAGCAGGAGGAGTGCGAGGTCGTCAGATCCTGGGTACAGTGTGAAAGCATGTGTAGCTGGCTGTTTGCCTGGAGATCTGCTGGGGTATCTCAGGCGGCAGGGCTGCTCAGGCTGGATGGGCTACAGGTCTGTGGTTCCAGTGGTCTATGCACTTAGAAAGCATCTCCCCCTGGGGAGGGGGCTGGCAGGAGCCGGGCAAGTGCGAGGTCCAGTCCTTCTGGCTGGACTAGCTCTGGTCTTGCCAAGTGAGCCAGGAGGGTGGCCTGAGGAAAGGCCACAGCTCAGTGAGCACATGGGGACCAAGGACACAGGCTGGAGTCAGACCCACTGCAGCAGGGCTCCTCTGCCTGCCATGGGTTGGCAGGACTGAGCACACTCTGGCGACCCTGGCCTGACTAGGAGCGCCTATGCTGAGCAGGGCTGGCAAAGGTGGGGCTGGGTTCCCAAATTGTACCTCCTGCTTCCCACTCTCAGAGCACCCCCTCTGTCAGCTGCTCAGCACTGAGAAGAGCTTATCACAGGATCCAAAGGGGCCTGCTGAGAGGGGTTTCAGGAACAGCCTCTCTGGGGCTCTCAGTTTAGAGCAGTGAGCCCCAAACATGGACTTTGCCCTCAGGGTGACGTTGGACAATGTTTGCAGACATTTCGGTTGTCACAGCTGGATTGGGGGTGGGGATGGTGCTCTTGATGTCTAGTAGGCAGAGGCCAGAGATGCTCTAAACATCCTGCAATGTACAGCACAGCACTCCATAGAAGAATCACCTGAGTCATCTGTCCCAGTACATCAGTAGTACCGGGTGGAGAAAACCTGGCTGAGAGGCACCTTAATTCACTAACCTTCCCAAGTGTGGCAGATTGCAAACAAATGGCCGCAAATGTCTCCCATCTCTGTGTGTGTGTCTCTTTACCCCATTAAGCAGGGGAATCTACTTCTTCGCCCCTGTGGCTTGCTTTGACTAACCAAATACAATGGAAGTGAAATTATGGCATGTCTGAGCGTAGGTCTCAGAGATCTTGCAGCTTCCACTGTCACCTGCTTAGAGCTCCAGGCAATCACCTGTGCCAGCCACCACTTCAAGGGCATCTTCTATCATCCAGCCCCAGACAGCCGCCAGATGAGTGTGGCTGTGTGAGTGAGGCCAGATGAAACCAGCAGACGTCCTGCCCAGAAAAGTCCAGCTCAAATTGCTGACCCTCAGATTAATGAGCAAACAGAAGGGTGGTCGTTTAAAGCCACTAAGTTTTGGGCTTGCTCGTTTGGCAGCAATAGATAACTAATACACTGGGAAGATGCACATTTAAAGGGGGATATCTAGGGACCACATGCCTTAATGCAAGGGATTAATGGGCACATTTCAGTCAACGGAAGGCAGATTGGGGCAGAAGCAGAATCCTTCTTCCTGTTGATCAAACCCTGCTAGATGAGTGGCCAGAAGGGTGGATCCAATATGCACACAAAACATCTGTGATCTGGTGCTGGTGGCCACAGGTCAGGAAGGGAGCAGTTGGATAATGGAGACTAGATTGATGATAAATAGCTGTGCAGATAGCAAGGAGATCAACCCTGAATATTCACTGGAAGGACTGATGCTGAAACTGAAGCTCCAATACTTTGGCCACCTGATGCAAAGAGCTGATTCACTGGAAAAGACTCTGATGCTGGGAAAGATTGAGGGCAGGAGGAGAAGGGGACGGCAGAGGATGAGATGGTTGGGTGGCATCATTGACTCGATAGAAATGAGTTTGAGCAGGCTCTGGGAGATGGTGAAGGACCGGGAAGCCTGGTGTGCTGTAGTGCATGGGGTCGCAAACAGTCAGACATGCCTGAGAGACTGAACAACAAGCTGTGTGGTGGGTGTGGCTTTAAAGTGGAACAGTCCTGGGCAGGAGCACTGGTCCCACTGCCTGGGAGCTGCCTGACCTTGTCTGGGTCATTCTGCTTCCCCCTCCGAACCTCTGCTTTCTCCTCTGGGAAAGGGATGATCATACCTCTCTCAGGCTTGTTAGGAAGATTAGATCAGATTAGATGAGATAATGTATGTGAAGGGTTTAGCACTAAGCCTGGCACAGAGAAGGTACAATAATGGCTTGTTGGCTGATAGAAACAAACCCTGTTTGAACAGGGTGGGCTGCCAGGGTAGACGGTTCAAAGGCTCCGGCCAGTCCATGTGTCCTCTTCTGCTGAAGAGGGAAAATGGATTGGGAGCTGTAGGAACTAGGTTGTTGCTGGGTGATTCCAGAATGGGTGTCCCCAGGTAAGAAGAGCAGGTGTAAATCAAACTGGCACTGAGAGCAGAAGGCAGGGAAACAGTCGGTCTTCGTATTATTCCCGTATGAGCCAGCATGTGGTGTGGGTTTTAATTTAAAGCAAGCATTTAGTGAGTTGATAAACAGGAGTGCACCTCCTGCCCTCCCACACCCTGAGCCCCAGAAGCACAATTATCCTGGAGAGAAGATGAAGCGAACATATGGAAATGAATTCTAATAATGTGGCGAGGGCAGGCGGCACCTGCCTTCCTGGGGTGGCTTTGATGGGGCTCGGGTTGAGATTGTTCACACGCCAGCAGGTAGCAAAGGTCAGCTGAGGCTTTGCTTCCTGCTTCCCTCAGCTGGCTCAGTCCAGCCGTGGGATGGAGGAGGGTCAGGGGCTTTTTGATCTTCTTTTAACCGTGTGCTCTGAGGCACACCCTCCTCTGGTGGGTCTCTATGGTGTTGTGTATGAATGGTCCAGATGGGTGGGCCGGTTGGGTGTTACTTTTCCTTCTCCCAAAGGCTGACACAGAGTGGACACATAAGAGGCCCATTGGTCTAAGGTCTCCAGACCCAACTGGGGAAGTGGTCGTTTGGATTCCAAGTTATGATTCATGACAACCCATTTCAAACCAGCTGGGCCAAAGAAGGGCTTCGCTGATTTGAGGGACTGAGCTATGGAAGGAACGAGGTAGTGGGCTCCCAGGCACCAGATCACTACCACCAATACGAACTCCACTTGTATCACATCTCACGTCAGTGTGTTTCTCTGCCAGTTTTCTCTGCAACACGGAGCATCCTGACTGCCCGTAACTCCCATTCAGAGCTTTCTAGCTCTGTCCCAAGTTGAAAGACCCTTGAGAATGGCTCACTTGGGCCAGCTTGAGTCCCATGTTGGCTTCTGTGGCTGGGGTGGGTGCTCTGGAGGGTGGCCGCTGTCACAGCCTCACTGGTGGGTAGGTGAGAGGGAGGGAGCTCCCCAAAGAAGTGAGGATACTGTTGCCAGAAAGAGGGGAATGTCAGGCAGGTAACACAGTAGTGATGCTACGGGGGGCAGGGGAGTGTCAGTAGAGTTGCAATGGGGCTTTCCTGAATTATTCCTAGTTTCTTTAAAGCCCAATCAGGAACCATATATTCACAGATGGGCAGGCTGTCCACACTGTGGAGAGGTTGCCGCACTGGAAGACAGTGTTCCATAGGCCTCCTGTGTATTCAGGCATCTTATAAGCAGAGCCACAGCCAGCTTTTGTTCTCAGAACATGTTTTTTATGGGTGCTTTATAGTGCATAGATTTGGAAGAGATGCAGTACCATTCTCTGCGTCAAAGGGAGATTTCTTTGCTGTCCAGGATAGTAAAGCTCCATTTAGCACATTTGCATTCCATGCAGCAGAAAAGAGCAAAGGAAAAAGACAAAGTCACCACCTCCCAGCTCTCCTGGAATTCCTACACAACACTCATGGGCCACCACTTAATGCTCGGCCTTGAAAAGTGAAAAGTAAAAGTGTTTGTTAGTCGTGTCCGATTCTTTGCGACCCCATGGACTCTAGCCAGCCCAGCTCCTCTGTCCATGGAATTCTCCAGGTAAGAATACTGGAGTGGGTAGCCATTCTCTTCCCTAGGGGATCTCCCCGACCCAGGGATTGAACCCGGGTCTCAGGCATTACAGGCAGATTCTTTACCATCTGAGCTACCAGGGAAGCCCAATGCATGGCCTTACCTACCTGCAAAGGAGGCTGGGAAATGTCGTAGAGCTGGGTGCAAGGTTGCCCCAGCGATTTGTTACTAAGGAAGCGGGAGAACAGACGTGTTGGGTGGCAACTGCCCGTCTGTCCCAATCCCACCTCCTGCCTGCCCTCCCCTGTCTGCTGGTGGGGACAAGAAGGAGTTCCTCATCTGAGTACAGTGCTCACTGGGGAGAGAGGAGATAGTGAAGAGCAGGTTTGGAGAAGGGCATTCTAGATGAAATACCCTCCCCACCACTGCAAGGGATTCATAAGATAGAAGGAGGGATGGATATGTGCATTACTGATCACAAAACATTGTGAAAAGTGTGACCAGAGCTGGGTCGAGGTTGTCCAGCCCAGGGAGCTATGACAGTACTAACAGGGGAGAGGGGGCAGCTACATTATTTGGGGATCAGGGAGGGCTTTCTGGAGGAAATGGTGCTTGATTTGAGTCTGGAAGGATGAGTAGAAGTTCACTAGACATGGGTTGGGGGTAGGGCTGCCAGATTAAAATACAAGATGCACGGTTAAATTTTCATTTTAGATAAACACCTAATCATTTGGGGGTAAGTACAACCCATATGATATTTGAAACTTATGTGTACTAAAAGGTTGGGGCTTCCCTGATAGCTCAGTTGGTAAAGAATCCGTCTGCAATACAGGGAGACCCCAGTTTGGTTCCTGGGTTGGGAAGATTCACTGGAAAAGGGATAGGCTACCTACTCCAGCCTTCTTGGGGGTCCCTGGTAGCTCAGCTGGTAAAGAATCTGCCTGCAATGCAGGAGACCTGGGTTTGATCCCTGGGTTGGGAAGATCCCCTGGAGAAGGGAAAGGCTACCCACTCTAGTATTCTGGCCTGGAGAATTCTATACAGTCATGGGGTCACAAAGAGTCAGGGTTGCAAAGAGTCACAACAAAAACATTATTTGTCGTCTCTCTGAAATTCAAATACATCATTCTACATTTTTATTTGCTAAATCTGGTAACCCTATGTGGGGATGAAGACAGTGTGTGCAATGAGCTGACATAGGAAAGCCCTAGGGTTGGGGAGCTGGGAGCAGCCTGGCAGCTGGAATGATCTGATCGGGGAGGTGAGTGAGGGAGTGTGGGGAGCAGGGAGGAGGGGAGTGAGGCTGGAAGAGGAAGCAAGGCAGATAAGTCATTGTCCAGTTAATAGGAACCAGGATTAGCTATTATCTAACATTTACTGGGGCCAATTGCAATGTGCCAAGAACTCCAATACTGGCTCCTGTCATCCTACCTCCATCGCCAGGAGGCAGGTGCTTATATTATACCCATTTTGCAGATGAGGCCAAATGACAGCTAGGCAGTGGTAGAGTGGGAATTCAAACTCTGGTGTAAATCCAGCTGTGCCCTGTCTCCTTCACCAGCTCCCTGTGACCCGGCAGGGTTGGTGGTCACACAGCTGCCAGAACAGAGGAGAGAAAGAGCAGAGACCCAGGCCATTTAAGCTCCTTAAAAATGTGGCCCTTGGACTCTCAAAGAACAGCGAGTCCAGAGCTTCCACACTGGGCACTCGGCAGCCCTTAGGGTCCTGGCTTCGTGGGGTGGGGCTGGAGAGGGGTGAACTGAAGAGGAGGGGAGAGACACGGAGAGGAGAGACGGGGAGGGCCTCGCAAAGGGGAGGCCTACTGTGGTGGGACTCCAGCTAGAGAAGCGCTTCTGTCCTGGGCCCCTGTGAGAGGCTGTATTTGAGTACAAAACGGCTCAGTGTCTTTGGAAACACACACTCTGCTGGTAGCCCAGCGCCCTTCTTTTCCAGGGAGGAAACGGATTCCCTTGAAGCGGGTGGTGGGGGCTGATTTTGCTGGTGCAGTGGGGTCTCAAGTGCATCTCTGTACAGCGGGGACACCACCCTCCCAACCCACCTACTTCTGCACCCCTGGACTCCAGACGGTGAAGGAGCCAGCTGGCACCTCCAGCAGACAAAGGCTCCCGCTCAGCCTGGCTTGCCCGACCCTTCCAGGCGCTGGACTTCAAGGCCCTGATTTGCCGCCCAGTGCGTGGGTGGCAGGACCCAAGGGTTTACAGACCTCAGCCGGGGTGGCCCCGGGTGGCTGTGTCAGGGCCGCGGGGGCCCAGGAGAGCCCCCATCATACCTGCTCCCCCACCCTCTCAGCTGTGGCTGGGCCAGGGCGGCCCATTGTTGTCCACGAAATGTTTAGGAATCAGCCATTTAATGAGAACAAAAGGAATTAATTGGTGGTTTAGGCCTAATGAGACCGCTGTGCAAATTAACAGTCCTCATCAGCAGAAACAAACAGAGCCCTTAAATGAATTGCCGAAGAGCATTAAACTGAATAAGCTTTTGCCGGGATGATAAATAGCAGGTCAGAGGAGACCATCTGGCCCCTTCCCTGCAGCTTCCTTCCAGGGAGGAGGGAGCGAGCGAGGGCGGGGCCCAGCTGGGCCGGAGCCAGGCGCACACTCACGCCCACTGCCTTGAGCGCACACATGGTCACACGCATCCATCCATAGCTACTCACACACCCTCAGAGCCACATGCACGCACATTCGCACGCTCACTATCACGTCTGTGTGCCTCCATGTGCAGTCACACTCAGACACCTTTGCACGTATTCACAGACACATTTGCACCCACACGTACATGGTTGCACGTACACCTAGAGGTGCAGTGGACTGTTGCTGTCAGTCGCTCAGTTGTGTCCGACCCTGCAACTCCATGCACTGCAGCAGGCCAGGCTCCCCTGCCCTTCACCACCTCCCAGAGTTTGTTCAGATTCATGTCCACTGAGTCGATGATGTCATCCAACAATCTCATCCTCTGTTGCCCCCTTCTCCTCCTGCCCTCAATCTTCCCCAGCATCAGGCTTTTCCCAATGAGTCGGCTCTTAGCATCAGGTGGTACTGGACTAAGGCAACATTTGTCTCTGAGAAGCAGGACAAGACCCTCTGCCTGATCTGTGTGTGTCCCGAGGTAGCAGATACTGAGGGCAGAGGGGCGGAAGCGCCCGCCACCCCACCCGCACGCTGGCAGAACACTGGGCTGGGTGGGAGGACGGAGAGCACCCCCCGGCCGCAAGGCAGTGGCTCTCTCCTCCTCAAAGGGCAGTCCTCCCTTAGGTGGGGCACGTGGATGCCTCCGATGTGCCCCCTGACCCTGCTATCAGATGCCGCCTGGTGGTCTAGTGACCTCAGGTGGAACGTACTGGGCGAGGCAGTTACCCAGAGGGTCACAGGCCCTCCCGGTGGTCCTGGTGCATACTAGTTGAGTGTCTAAGATTCCTTCTAGAACTGACATTCTAGACGTCTGGCCCTACTTTGTGCACGCGTGCTCAGTCATTCAGTCACGTCCAACACTTTGCGACCCCATAAGCTGTAGTCTGCCAGGCTCCTCTGTCCATGGGATTCTCCAGGCAAGCATACTGGAGCGGGTTGATGTTAGGGGAAGCACACTGACTGAAACCGCCCACCCTGGCCAGGCACCATAGTAACCATTTGCATGAGTTGTTTACGACTGGAGGTCCTGGTAAGGAACACAGAACTAAGAAGCCACCACCCAGCGGAAGAGTTTGGTAAAGGTCGAAAGGAGACACCACGTGTCAGACCACTTCCCAGAATCCTTCTCACTGGCATCCATCTTGGCTGAGCAATGCGTGCGCCACCAGGAAGGACTCTGACTCAGAATGATCTGTCAGAGACAACCGGGAAACTAATCCCATCACCACAAAACCTGAGATCGGGAGCCACATAGCAGAGCAGTTCTCCCCGGTTCTCTTACCCCACTGCTCTCCACCCGGGTACCCCTTCACAATAAAATCCCTTGCTTTGTCTGCACATATGCCTTCTCAGACAATTCATTTCCTATTGTCAGATAAGAGCCCATTCTTGGGCCCTGGAAGGGGTCGCCCTTCCTGCAACATTGTCATTTCCTACTCCAAGGGACCTTCCCAACCCAAGGATCTAACCTGCGTCTCCTGCATGTCGTGCATTGACAAGAGGGTTCTTTACCACTGTGCCACTTTAATTTTTATTAAAAGTATATATTTTTAGCTTATGTGTTCTTCTCTATTCTTCACTCCACACACAGTGACTGCTTTTGTTTATCATTGAACACTCCACCTAACCAGTGTCTGGCACACTGGAGGAGCTTAATGCATATTTGTTGTCTGAATGAGTAAACCAAATTCGTTCAAAAAAGTATGTGATAATCCATTCAGGCTAGGGCTCTGGTAAAATTTGATGGAAATTCCAGTGTTACATTCCATGCACGGAAGGCTGACGTTAGGCCCTAAAGATGTCTTGTGTTCCCCACTGGGGGATCAGCTCCTTAAGTGAGTTGTCTGGATGTTATTTGAATCTCCCACAGGGGTGCTCTGCTCTTTCCGCCACACCCGGCCACTCCAGGCTATGAGAGTCACCTTGCTGAGTCACAGAAACCTCTGCTGGCCCCTCAGTGCCTGCCCGGTATACAGTGAGCACTCAATACTTCCTAATGAGATAATTAATCTATCCTTCCACTCAGTCATTCATTTGCAAGCATTCTTCAGAGTCCAGCACTGTGCTAGGTATTGTATAACACAGGAATGAGTTGAATTGGCCAAGTGTTCTACTCTCAAGCAATTTATATGTGTTGAGAGAGATAGGAGACAAGAAATTTGGGTTAAGCACATGGAGAAGTTAGGTTCAGAGCTAAAAGAAACAGTGGAAAAACCCATTTTAGGGAGGTGGTCAGGGAAGGCCTACCTGTGGAGGTGATGTCTAAGTGCTACCTGAAGAATGAATGAGAAATCTGACACACAGACTGTGGGCAGAAGAGGATTCCTGGAAGAGTAGACAGCATTAGCATGAGCAAGGGTCCTGGGGTTTGTGTCTGGCTGGAGCAGACAGCGTATATGAGAATCCTGAGGTTTACATGTGGCCAGGAGGAGGAGAGAGTGGTATGAGGCAGGCTAAGTTAGGCAAGCCTGAGTGTGCAGCCATGAGGATGAAGTTGAAGGAACCAGTGAATATCAGTTGTTAGAGTTTAGAGTGGAAGTAACAAGAGAAAACTACAAGGATTCTCAACCAATTAGTGTTCAGAGAACCTTCCTGGGTATGGCCCTGTGCCTAATGCTGTGGGGGACAGAATAAAGTATAAGGTATGGTCCCTGACCTCGAGCCAGTGACCAGTGCCCTGGCCTGAACAGCCTGTTCACAGTTAGCACCTTCTGAGTGTGGTCCGGCTGAAAACTTCAGAGAAATGCTGAGGTTCCTGGGGCCTCTTTGTGGCCCATAGCACAGTTGCTTAGGAGGAGGCCACGTGGAGGCCTGGCATGGGAAGCCAAGACTTGAGAGGACTTCCCAGGAAAAACAGAATGTAAACTGAGTTTGGGTGATAATTGTAGGTACCAGTGCCTCTCTGCTAGACATCACACACATCTCCTGCCCTTTCAATCAGTCTGCAAGATTCAGATCATCATCCCATTTAACAGATGAGGAAACTGAGGTACAGAGCAGGAATTAGAGCCATTGAGTAATGTAGGTAGGATTTGCCCCTGGCTCTGCCTGACTATCCATTTCCAGTGCCAGGAAAAGGAAACCCAGGGCCTAGCTCAGGGTGGCAGGGCCATGGTGTGGCTTTCATGGGCTCTGGGCCTTTTGCCTTCATGGGCCCCATTTTTCCATTAAAAAAATTACTGAAAATTATATTTTGTGACCGTGGTGTTATAAAGATGAATATGTTCATTTCTCCTGATTTTGAAAAGATTAACAACATGCTCATGGACCCCCAGTGCATCATGGACTCTGGTGCCTGGTGGAGAAGCAGCCCTGCTGACCCCTCACTGGTGCTCTGTAGCTCCTTCAGATCCCAAGGCCGCCTCCCCAAACTCCAGGAGCTCACATCCCACCGCCAAAACGCCCAGACCATGCCCCATGCAGGGGGTGATGCCACCAGGAAGCTTTATCTTGGGGGCGGGGTTTCTGCAGTGGGGCTGTTGAGGGCAGCTGGGCAGATAAATCACTGCCTGGGAACGTGTGTCTGTGCTGATGCAGGGACAAGCGATTGCTTGTCTGTTTTCCTGGAACCAGAGCTTAAATTCACTGGGGTGATAAATGGTTTAGCCTCCACGATTAAGGCCACCTCTATAACTCACAGCACCAAAGAGGGCCCAGGAGCATCGGTCTCGTGTTTGCTGTTTTTCTCAAGGTGGAGGAGGGCCATGCTTAAAAGAGTGAGGGAAAAAATGGCCAAGCCATCCTGCTGCGCCCTCGGGAGGGAGGCCCTGGGATGCTGGATTCCACATTGGGGCGTCTCACAGATTCTACCTCCATTCTTGCAGTTTAAGGCCCTGCTTCCCTCTGATTCACAAGCTTCCTGCTGCTCCTAGGGAGCTCCCAGAGGTTCAGCTCTACTGGGGTGCCTCCCTAACTCAGAGACCTGTGATTGCTCCCCTTTGCCTGCAGGAGGAAAGCCACAGGCCTCAGGTAGGTCTCCAGAGCTTTCCGGGCACCAAGCCTTCCGTTACCATTCAGGAATACTTTCCTGTGAACTTTTTCTTCCAGCCCTGAAACCTGTACTGTACCTCCAGTTCTTGTTGACCCTGGCTGTTTTCCCCTCCTGGAATGCCCTTCCTCCTCCAGGGAGTCCTCCAAGAAGTTCCACTTACTGGAATTACTTTTTCCTTTCATGGACTGTGTTTGGATCTCTGCTGCAACCCTGGGTTCAGTCTTCTTGTAGTAACCTGTGTGTGCCTCTGTCTCCTCCTAGTGTGAGAACCTCTCAAGGCTGGGGACCTGATTTATTCGTTCTGGTCTCTCCTTGAGGTTTAACATAATGCTTTGCACACACAGGAAATGCTCAGTGTTTGTGAAGTGAATTGACTTTCCAATGGGGAGCTGCTTTGGTCTATTCTAATTTGAGACCTTTGCTTAGAGGCAGACCCAGTTCCCCCATTTCTAATTAGACAAAGTCTTGACCTTGACTCATGGCCTGGGAGAAACTTGGGACATCAGGTTTGGCAAATACATTGGCCCAAGAATCCATAAATATTGATCCGTTGTTTGCAGAGTAATTTAAATGTCAGTTATAAGCCCAAGGCAGATAAAGATCTGTATTAACAATAAAACTGGATACAAGCCACCAAACCCTAGGGAAGCAGCTTTGGGTTAAGACGGAAATGGAATGCACAGGCCTTGGGGAGGGAGGGCATTAGATGGGGAGGCAGATTAATGGCTCTGAGAGACTGAACTGCCCGCGATGCTCACGTTGGGATGTGCTTGCTCATTACCATGTCTTCTGTTTGAGGATGGATGCAGTCCCTCATCCATCCATACATCCATCCGTCCATCCATACATCCATCCACTGTGGAATTCTGTGTCTCAGCTATTCATGAGAGAGACAGATACACATACATACCCAGAGACAGGAACACACGGAACAAAGATAGGCACTGACGTTTGCACACAGAAACAGAGATGCAGAGACACAGAGACAGAGACGGAGACAGACACTCAAGGGGAAGAGAGACAGAGGTGGAGGGAAAAACTGATACTCCTCAGAGCAGGAGGGCACTGGCATAAACAAACAGAGTTTGGACACGATTGTGCATTAGGGGGCAGCAGGCTGGGCCCTCGTTTGCAATAAGGGACCTTGATTCTGACTCCAAGAGGTAGTAATGTCCAGTGGTTAAGATCCACAGTTAGGAATTAGATTGAAATGATCAAATGAGTTCAAGTCCCAGCTTTCTCATGTACGATTGTGATTTGGACTACTTAATTCAACATCTAAGCCTCAGTTTCTTTCTTTCTATTTTTAAACGGAAAGTTTATTTTCCTAGGCTATTGTTGATATTTTTACTTTATCTTATTTTTTGCTTTTTGGCTTCACTGGGTCTTCACGGTGGCACACAGGCTCTTCATTGCAGGGTGTGGGCCTCTCTGGTTGTGGAGCATGGGCTCAGTAGCTACGCTGTGTGGGCTCTGTAGTCGTGGTACAGGCTTAATTGCACGGCAGCATGTGGGATCTTAGTTCTCCCATGTCCATGTCCCCTGCATTGGAAGGTGGATTCTCAACCACTGGACCACCAGCAAAGTCTCTGAGCCTCAGTTTCTTAATTTGTTAAATGGAGATCTTCATATAGTATACAAGGATTCTTATCTCACAGGTTCTGGGGAGTATGTGTAGATAAAGGTTGAGCACACCACAAGCATTCTAGAAAAGCTGGGTTTTATCACCCTAAGTCAGAGTCTTCTCCTAAACTACTGTGTGACCTTGAGCAAATCGACCCCCATTTCTGTGCCTGGGTTTCTCCATGTGTGGAGTGAGGAGGCACAGCTTTGAGGATTTCCAGGGCCCTCCCTTCCTGCGATGCTTTCTCTTCCTGTTATCCTCTGACTGAGGTTCTTCGTAGTTGCCCTGAGTGAACGGTCTCTTTGGCAGAAGGTGCCCCCTCTGCCTTCAGTCTCATTTAGACACAGTCAGACCCAGCAAATGAATTGCTTCCCTTCCCTTGGTGTCATCAGGAAGCAGCTGGCCTGACAGCTCCCCAGGAAGGATCAATTGGAGGATGTCTGATTTTGAAATGAACCAGAGGACAGCTTTGGGATGTTGAATCTGACCTGCCGCTGTTCCAGTCAGGGCTGGTGGTCAGGAGCTGCTGCCTCTCCCGGTGGTCTCTCAGAAACTGTCAGGGATGGCAGAGGGCAGGCTGCTCTGTGTGGCCTGTGCTGACCCTCCCGTCCACAGAGGCCCCTGGGGTCTATGGGTCCAGTCTCTCACCAGGCAGTGTCCCCGACTCACCTGTTCCTAGACCTTTTGAGAAATATGTACTGACCTTTGGGGCTCAGCCTGGATACCTCTGTGCCTGGAAGCTTACTCCAGCTCCTCTTCTTAGAGATGGGGAGGGCCTTCACTCATGATGCTGATACTCTATGATGATGAGCATCAGCCCTTGTTTTGTGCAAACCGTGTTAAGGAGGTGATACAGCAGATAAAGAGATTTTAAGGATTTTTTTGTTGTTGTTGTTGTTAGGAAGCAGAACAGTAGAAGAAAAACACCCAGAATTAACATTGGATTTCTAGCTCATCTCTGCTCCCGCTCTAAAACCTTATTAAAATTACAATAGAGGGGTTTTCAAAAGATAAGAGCCCCTCAAATGGGGAAGATGAAAGAGAAAAGAGCAAACAAGAGATTTCAAGAAAACTTTAGAAGATAGGAAATAGATGAACAACCGATGAAATCTGCAAAGCTTTCCCAATTGTTGCCACTCTGACACTGTGTCCTTACATGTACTATAGAGTCACAGACACTTCAGTTCAGTTCAGTTGCTCAGTCGTGTCCAGCTCTTTGTGACCCCATGAATCGCAGCACGCCAGGCCTCCCTGTCCATCACCAACTCCCGGAGTTCACTCAGACTCACGTCCATCGAGTCAGTGATGCCATCCAGCCATCTCATCCTCTGTCGTCCCCTTCTCCTCCTGCCCCCAATCCCTCCCAGCATCAGAGTCTTTTCCAATGAGTCAACTCTTCGCATGAGGTGGCCAAAGTACTGGAGTTTCAGCTTTAGCATCAGTCCTTCCAAAGAAATTCCAGGGCTGATCTCCTTCAGAATGGACTGGTTGGATCTCCTTGTAGTCCAAGGGACTCTTAAGTCTTCTCCAACATCACAGTTCAAAAGCATCAATTCTTCAGCACTCAGCCTTAGTAGGCCTGTTTTCCCTACTAGGCACTTAGCTGAGGAAGTGGGGGATATGCCTTGCTCTGATGTTTTTGTAGGTGACTATCAAATGTTTGCTTAATGAATATATATTATAACCTGTAATTTTAATATATGTGGTCTTCAATTGGTCTTTAAAAAATTTAAAATTTTATTGCAGTAACACCTCAATATTGGGTAAGCCAAAAAGTTTTTTTGGATTTTTCATAATATCCTGTGGAAAAACTTGAATGAACTTTTTGGCCAACTCAGTACATTGTTCAGAAAGCTAACTGGTATGACAGGGCTTCTAGCAGAAGAAAGCAGTTCCCATCCTACATCTTCAGTCTTGCTTTCTTGAGGCAATCATTTCAACTCTTTTCTCTGTATTTTTATCTCCATATTTTAAAATAATATGATTATGCCTATATTTTCTGATTTTTCCATTTTAAATATTGTCTACTGGCTTTACATGATAGAATTTAGCCTTCTGACACAGACACATGCACACATTTTTTTCTCACACTCTCCCAATACAGTTCTATCTATCACAAACATCAGCATTCAGCATTCAATAATACATCGGTATTCAGCATTTAATAATACATCAGTATTCAGCATTTGATAATACATCAGTATCCAGCATTTATACTATTATGACAACCTGAAACTTGAATATTATTTATGGCTGAGCCGGGTAGTGTACTATGGTTAGTTTTCTTTTTTAACTTTAATTTTTTTCTGTGGTTAATAATTGCTTTTTTTTGTTTGTTTGCTTGGTTTTCTATATTTCTGTCAGTAACTTATCTCTGATTTACCCAGACTAATTTACCCAGGTCTCTTGCACTGCAGGTGGATTCTTTACCAGCTGAGCTACCAGGGAAGCCCAAGAATACTGGAGTGGATAGCCTATCCCTTCTCCAGTGGATCTTCCTGACCCAGGAATCAAACTGGGAACTCCTACATTGCAGGTGGATTCTTTACCAGCTGAGCTACCAGGGAATCCTAATTTATCTCTAGATTTTCCAAAAAATTTGTAGAACTCCTCTAAATACGGTCAGACATATCAGATAGTAGTTCAGTTCTATTTTTTTTTCCCACATGGAGACACCCTCTCTGGAACTCTTGACCCTCTGCTGCAGTCTGGAAGGGGGTCTCCAAGTCTGCCGTGTGGCTCCTGTCCTTGGCCGCCCTCCACTGTCCTGGTGGCTTATTCAGGGGCCTCTCTTCTACGCTGGCTCCCCTGTTGTATCTTCTCTTTTCTTCTTCACTGTGGATGAGCATCGTTTCTAATGACATCTGTAATTTTCAGTCCCTTCCAGCACCTTTGCCTTTAGGAACGCTGGTGTGTTTGATTTCCGAGACTTCCTAGGGTTCTAGTATATAAATCAGCTTGCCCTGATAGGTACTTCAAGAGAGAAAAAAGCTGAAATCTAAGTCATTTCATCAGATGTTCAGCTATTTCTTATCTTCCAAAATTTTCTTGAAACCTCTTGTTTACTGTCTTCTCTTTCATCTTTCCTGTTTGGGGGGTTCTTATCCTTTTAAAACCTCTCTACTATAATTTTAATAAGGTTTTTGAGAGGAAGCAGAGATGAGCTGGGAATCCAATTGATTTAAGAAAATTTAATGAATGTAAAATTGATTCTTTAGGTCATATTGTGTCTCTGAATGAAGAGAAAGTGTCTTTGCCTTAATTTAACATTCAGAAGTCAGAAGACAGCTTTTCTTCCAACTCCTCTTTGGCTAAGTTTTCTTTGAAATCCACACTTGAGATGAGGGTGCATTAGGGACCACAACTGTTCATGACAAACTATCAGATGAAAAACAATGAACTATCTGTTTTGGTTGTCTATTACCCAACAACGCTGCATTACAAACAACCACAAAACCTCACGGTTACAAGATAACTGCTTACTGCTCTCAGGTATACAGGGAGGCGGGAGGCTCTGGTATTCTTGGTGGGTTCTCTCCTGTGTCTGGGGTTGGTTGGCTGTCAGCTGATTTAGGATGACCTCATCCGTGGAAATTTGGAAACTAGGGGTACTTGGGTTTGGCTTCTTGTGTCTCTCATTCTGCAGCAGGCTAGCCTGGAGGTCCACTCACGCCAGTGGCAGAGACACAAGGCTTCTTGAGGCTTTGACCCTAAAATGACAACCCGTTACTTCTACTACATTCTGCTGGCCAAGTCATCAGGCTAGCCCAGACTTATGGATACGGACATCACCTCCAGCTCTTTGGTGAGAGGAACTGCAAAGTCATGTGACAATGGCTGTGGATACAAGGTGTGTGTGTGTGTGTCCAGTTGGGGCCGTTGAAGCCATCAGTCTGCTATACCAACTAAAATCAGGAATTCTCCAGATGAAGTCTGCCATTACAACATAATAGGGTGCTTGACTTTACAATCTACTTCCTCCATGAACTTCTGCCTGATCTGGCACCACTGAAATAGTAAAATACATGGTAAATTCCTGCTGGGACAGGCTGAGCTGACAGCTCTGATCTTCACCCTGTCTGCTGATCCTGGTCTCAAATAGGGAATTCCCTGAGCATAAAGAAAAACCACCCAGATCCTTCCCATAGCCAAGGGCCTCTAAGGATTTTTTTGTATGGTCTCCATGGGGTCTTCTCTGGTGGCTCAGATGGTAAAGAATCTGCCTGCAATGCAGGGGACCTGGGTTTGATCCCTGGGTTGAGAAGATCCCCTGGAGAAGGCAATGGCAACTCCAGCATTTTTGCCTGGGAAGTCCCATGGACAGAGGAGCCTGGTGGGCTACAGTCCATGGGGTTGCATACAGTTGGATAGGACTGAGTCACTAACACTTTTCCACGCTCCTGAGCCGGACCCTGCTGTTTGTATCTGGACCTAACCCAGAGCCCCAGAACTCTGCTAGGCAAGGGCAGGAGTCATACGTGATCATGCCCATCCTGGGGAGGAGCTAGGATGGTGTGTTCTTCCCCTCCCCTCCTTGAATTCTGATGGGGTTACTCAGTTCTTTAACCCAGAGGGGTGACTTTATCATGAGTGTTTTGCACTGGGCTTGTGCAGCCCCGCTCCCCCATCCCACCAGCAATTGAACAGGATTTCTTTCTTTTAGACCAAGTGGGGTTCAGTGGTGTTTGAAATGGAGCCGATGGGTATTGCCTTGATCCCAGTGGTGAAGTGGGGATGCTAAGAGAGCCACCCTCATTCAGGTGCTTCAGGAGAACTCTTGAGAGGTCCTGCCTCCTAGTTTATTCCTAGAGCTGTTAACTGACCTGTTCTCTGCCTCCTATCCAGGGGCTCTCTAAAGAGGCTGGTTCAAATCCATTCCTCTCTCCTTTGTTCCTTGGTGTCTGGCTCAGACTTCCCTACCCTGCTTCTGCTTTTCAGGCTGAACTCCAGTCTGACACACCTGTTCAGCATCTTAGCTTTCTCCTTTCTCATCTGCAGGGCTGGCCCAACAGCTGGGAGGGGAAGAACCCACTCACTCACAGAAGGGGTCACCTGTGCGCCATCCTGGGCAGGCTTGGACCACCGGCTCCATGTTCTGTTTGGGGCTTGGCCTTTGGGAAGATTCCTTGTCCTGAGCTCTCCTCCCAGTTCAGGGAAGAAAGACTTGAAAGTAACATTTCTGTCATATGAGTGCATTTGTAAAGGAAGATGTGTAAAGGAAGAAAGGGTCCCCAGGGTGGGAGAAGTCCAGTAGCATCTCAGTGGCTGCACCTGTGTCAGATGTAGGGGAGGAAGTACTGCTCTGGTAACCACAGAATCCCACGGGTCTGGGTGAATGAGACCTCCACCGAGTGCCTCCTGCCCTCTGGCCTGAGTTCTTTCCCCCAAGGAAAGGAGAACTAGGGCCAGATCTTTGTTTCTTAAGCCAAGACTGCAGACCCCTTAAATGGCTGTGGTCTTTACTGAAGGCAAAAGGGTGAAGGAAAAGGGGAGGGCTTGGGGTGGATCTGGGGGCTAGAATGTGAGGGAGGCACAGCTGGCAGAGGGGCCAGTGAAAGGTGGACAGGATGTGCCAGGGTCCAGACACCTCCAGGGGCCATCCAGTTCCAAATTTCATGAATCTACCTTCCAATCCAAGTAGTGCTGACTTTTATCATTGTCTATGTCAATAACAACAGCTACATTCATTGCTAGTAGGTGCCAGGCAGTATTAAGCATGTTGTATAAAAAAGTAGTAATTAGTAGCTTAGTCGTGTCTGACTCTTTGTCACCCCATGGACTGTAGCCTTCCAGTATCCATGAAATTCTCTAGGCAAGAATACTGGAGTGAATAGCCATTCCCTTCTCCAGGGGATCTTCCTGACACAGGGATTGTAACTGTGTCTCCAACATTGTTGGCAGATTCTTTACCGTCTGAGCCACCAGGGAACGTCACCTCATTTTATTTTCATGCCATCTCTATGAAGCAGGATGAATGTCCCCATTTCACAGCTGAGTAAACAGGTTAGGAAACTTGCCCAGCATCACACTCTAACTAGTATTACCAGCAGAACTGGAAATGAAACCCAGAAGTTGTATAGGTCCAGGGACTTTAATCCTGGTTGGATTTCTGGGAGTTGGGCTCTGGTATAGAAAGCCTGGAACACACAGGTAAGGGAAAACCCATCCTTAGCTCTGGAAACTTGTTCTAACACCATAACAAGGTAGCAAAGAGAGGGCTATGGGAGTTCCAAGCAGGGCTTGGGGACAATCCAAGAAGGCTTCCTGGAGAAGAGGGATTTAAACTGTACCTTGAAGGAGAGGGGTTTCAAGAGTAGTCTAGAAAGACAGCAGGGCTTCTGGAGAATGCTAGGTGGGAAGTTTGCAGAAGGTGGGGTATTTTGGTTGGAAGATGATGGCTGGAAAGCTAGGTTGAGGCCATAAGGATGGTAGTCCTGAATGCTGAGGCAAGAGCTCGAAACAAAGTAATGGAAAGTGGACAGGAAACTTGACAAGTTTTGCATCTTAATTCTGTGCTGGAGGAAAAGTTGGAAAATGGACAGACACTGACAATACAGGTAGTTTAAATAGGGCTGTGAAAATTTAAAAAATATTGTGAAGTGTTTTGGTTTTGATTTTGTGAAGCAGCTGAACATCCTTATCTTGGAGATCTGAACAAACCTCTAAGAGCTGGGTTGGGAAGGTAATTGACAACTCCTTTCTACTTCTTGGATTTCCTCTCTGCAAAACCTTTCCAAATGACAACCAGAACTCATTTGGCTTCTCAGCCTATGCGGAAGTCCTTAAAATGCTCATTCATTTGTGAAGAACTGGGGGCTCCAGGGTGGAGGGAGACAGCTCACCCTGAAATGGTCCTCACTTTTCACGGGCCACTTGACTTTTTCATTTTCAGCGACAGTGATTTACACTGCTGGTTTGCCTAGACTCACCCGCAAATGTCCCAGTCCCTGATGCCACTGTGGCTGCAGCTCCAGCTTCAGGCTCAGGTTTGCAACTGGCAATTGGCTGAGCCACCCAGCCAGGGTAGAGGGAGGGCAGGGCGCTGATGACCTGGATGGGGCCTTGGGCTCCAGTCCTGCCTCTCTTGTCACAGTCTCACCGGCAAGTCCGCGGCTCTCTCTCTGCGCCACTGTCTCCTCACTGCAACCCACATGAGGGCCTGCCCTGGATCAGCCCTTCTGGAGACAGTCATACTCATCCCCTCTCGGAAGGCATCATCCTGTCTGAACATCCCTTGCTATTAGTCAGTGAGTATTTCCTTTAAGTCGACTCACCTTTTAAAACACACCAATTCATGTCACTCTACCATTTCTGTAAATGATGCATCATTTGCTATAAACGGACAGTTAAGTTAGCTGTTAAAAGAGTGAATGTTCACCCTCATGCCTCCTAAAGATCAGTGGACGTGCCTGCTCGAGGCGTGAGTGCATCCCACGGAGCGAAACCCCCATCCTGGAGCCGAGGCAGCCCTTCATACACAGTGTTCCCAGAAACACCTGGAGAACTTACTAAAACACAGGTTCTGGGACTTCCCTGGTGGTCCAGTGGTTAAGAATCTGCCTGCCAGTGCAAGGGACACGGGTTTGACTCCTGGTCTGGGAAGATTCCACATGTCACGGGGCAACCACCGGAGCCTGTGTGCCCAGAGCCTGTGCTCCACAACAAGAGAAACCACCGCAATGAGAAGCCTGTGCACCTCAACGAGAAGCAGGCGCTGCTCCCTGCACCTAGACAAAACCCGTGCAACAACAAAGACCCAGCACAGCCAAAAATAAATAAACAAATAGGGACTCGGACTCAGGAAGTCTGGGGTGGGGCCTGAGGCTCGACCTTTCTAACAAGCTGTCAGGTCCCAGTTTCAGATACCCCACTGTAAAAAAATGAGGGTTCACGGGGCTTTCCAGTTCTCATGTCCTAGGGTAGGACAAGAACATCAACAGAAACAAAGCAGCGGATCTTCTTGAGAACGTTTGCAGTGAAATGCAAAGCCCCATAGCCAAACTTAGAAGCAAAGCCTGAATAGGAACAGAAAACTCAGAGAGATGTTATTTCTTCTTTTCTCCTAAATATATGTTTAGTTTATCTTTATGCGCTTAGAACTAGTTGTCTCTGCTCATAGCTTCAGGGATTAAACAGCTGTGACTGTCTTCACACCTCCCACCTTTACTTAGAGACCTGAGTATAGAACACCATTAATGGGGACCTTGATTGTAAATCATGCCAGCCTTGCCTGCAGCCTGGGGCCTGGCTCTTGCAGAGAGACACAACCCTGGGGCTCTGGAGGCCCAACTGCTTGGGCTTTCCCCTTCTGTGACCTCCTGCCCAGCTCACAATCAGAACCACACACCAACCACTGACTCACTGCAGCTTCATGGTTCATCTCATGTTTTCCTAGGGGCGGGGAGTCATAAGCTCTAGTAGTACTTGGTGTATGCGTGGGGGTGTGTGGGGTGCTTGGAAAGCGGAGAGGGGAGCAAGGCTGCTCCTCAGGGACCCATACAGGGCTGAGGCCATGGCAGGCCCTTGACAAACATCTGAGTCCAGGAAAGAAAGAGAAATTGACTTGGTGGCAAGTGTGGAGGAGGCTGTCTTCATGGCTCTGCGGTGACTGGTACGGATTGCTCTTGCACTCAGGCTGAAAAACAAAGCTCCTGCTGCACGCCAAGCTGTGCCCTACCTGAGTCAGTCCCTGAGCCCAGATAGCGTCCCTCCCTTCCCGGCAGGGGCAGGTCATGCCACCCAGCAATTCCTGGCCTCCCTGTAGAATTCAGTGCCTCTGGTGTGCTTGAGATGCTGAGAATGGAGGGCAAAGCCAGGACCTGGGGGTGTTTAGGGAGGATTGCTGGAGGGGCTTGAAGGTTGTGTGCTGAGCAGAGGCCTGACCAGAGATCCGGGGCAGTGTTCACACTGAGCACTGGGAGGGGGTTGTAAAGGCACCCCCGCCACCCCGCGCCGCTCTGAGCCCCTGGAATGGTGACTCTCTGATGTTTTGTATCCTCCTACCGGTCTCCCGCCTCCCTCTCTCATTTAGTCTGTTCTGGACTGGATAGAGGAGAGGCGCAGTGTGGATTTCTTGCGTCCTGAGAGGCACGGAAAGGGTTGCCTTTCTTCCATTTCCGAGGCTGTGAACAGAAACATGAGTTCATACACAGAGAAATGAATCCAATCTCTCACATCAGGCCATGGTTCTCTATTGCTTGCAGAATGAAGTCAAAAGCTCCTACACCCTGTAAGGGGCTGATTCAGGATTTGAATCTGTCTCTGGTTCCAGACCCCAAGAGTGTCTGTCTTCCCACAGGTGAGGCTCTGTAGTCTGTGAGGACTGTAAGTGTATAGCTGCCTTCTGAACTTGGGCCATGAAACAGCTCTGTTAGGGGAGTAGCTCTCCCGTAAGACTGGGGCTCTGGGGCATCAGGACATTTGCATCCTGCTTCAGGGACTTCCCTTGTGGCTCAGAGGGTAAAGCGTCTGCCTACAATGCGGGAGACCCAAGTTTGATCCTTGGGTCGGGAAGATCCCCTGGAGAAGGAAAGGGCAACCCACTCCAATACTCTTGCCTGGAAAATTCCATGGATGGAGGAGTCTAGTAGGCTACAGTCCATGGGGTCTCAAAGAGTTGGACACGACTGAGAGACTTCACTTCACTTCAGGGAGGTGAGGAAGAACGGGAAGAGGAAGCCAGAAGGTGAAGCCAGCCCAATTATCACAAGACCCTGTTACTAGCTGTCTAGTGGCAAGCCCTGCAAAGCCCCAGTCGGTCTTCACAGAGCTTTCATATCATGATGTTGGTTCTTATATTGAGTCCCTAGACCATGACAGGTGTTTGACATGCTTTCGTCACTTCAGTTCTCCAACAGTTGGGTGAGGTGCATTTTGCTAGGTTCAGTGTTCAGAGAAGGAGACTGAATAATTGAACACAGACCTGTATAGAGTTCAAGTTCAAGTGTTTGCTGTCAGGACCTCCTGCCTTTCTTATTTGAAGCTTTGATAACTGTGGGAGATAGACATCACCAGTCCCAACTTATGATGCTGTAATAGAGCTCAGAGAAGTGAAGTGATTTTGCCTTGTAGGTAAATGACAGAGCTAAGACCCAACGCCATTCTCTGCACTTTGCCCAGGATTTTCCCTTCATGCTAGCTCAGTGATTCTTCAGGCTTTTATGGCTTATATGCTCTCAAAGGATTTGCTCTTATGATTGAAACCAGCCTGCACTGGGCATCTAGAGGTCAAGGTCTCAGCCTGACTCTACCAGTGGCTGGCTATGTGACAGCAGAAAGCCAGCTTCTCTCCATGGGCTGTGGTCCCTTCAAAGTTTCTTCCAGCTCTAGAATTCTGGTCTCTCTTTACACTACAAATATAATACACATTTGTTATGAACATGTTCAACAACATAGAAATATGAAAAGTCAAACAAATAAAAAACCCAGCTCATCATCTTCTTACCATTGTTAGAGGCAGAAGTTGTTAATAGTTCAGTATGTTTCCTTCCAAATGATTTTCTCTCTCTCTCTCAAAATAAGCACATGTAAGTTTTATTAACCTAATAAAAATTTAAAAATTGGTTTTGTACTGAAAAATATATTTCAGTGATCTTCCTGTGTCATCCTATATAGATCTACTTTATTCTTTTTACACAATATATCTTGGACTAATTTTTTTTATCAGGTCTTTCCCTTCCTTTTCAAATGGTAGCTTGTTTTTTGTTTTTTGTATCATGGGTAAGGATAATTTATTTGGGCATTTACATTATTTTTAGGCTTTTCTTGGCTATAATAAGCAATGCTGAAATGAACATCTTTATACATATATTCTAACTCACATGCAGATGTATATCACTTAACGTGAGTTTTTAGAAGTAGAACTGCCAGATCACAACACACATATTTAAAACTTTGAAAAATGCTGCCAAAATCACTCTCCATAAAGGCCAATTGACCTTTCTCTCCAGAAGGCAGGGGGCAGCCCAAAGATGTCTGCATTTGTCCCGTCTGAGACAAGATCGGCAGGAGCAGGTATTCTGGTGCCCATGGGAAGATGGGACGGCAGCTCTAAGAGGACGGTGGGTATTTCGGGGTCACACAGGAGCTGGGGGCAGAGATGGAAGCGGAGCCTCTGTGCCCCAGATCCTGAATCTAAGGGCTCTGCAGCCCTGAGGGGATGGCTGATGGAACAGGCTGTGACTCTGAGGTCAGAATTCCTGTGTCTGAATTGTTGCCATGCAACTTGTCACTGCTTGCACTTTGACCAAGAAAGTTAATCTCCTCGAACTCAGTTTCTTTCTCCTTGAAGTGGAGATGGCACCACTGTGAAGGAGGGACTGTCATGGGGATTCAGTGAGAATTTCTGTAAGGATCTGGCCCCAAGATAGTGCTCTCTATAACCTCCTCCCTTCCAGAGAGTTGGGGGCCAGGGAACTTTGCCATACTCTAGAGTACTTTTATATTCATCCAAGAAGGTAACTAGGGTCTTCCTAGGGGGCACTAGTGTCAAAGAAGCTGCCTGCCAATGCAGGAGATGTAAGAGATGTGGATTAGATCCCTGGGTCAAGAACATTTCCTGGAGGAGGGCATGGCAACCCACAGTATTCTTGCCTGGAGAATCGCATGGACAGAGGAGCCTGGAGGGCTACAGTCCATAGGGTCGCAAAGAGTCAGACACGACTAAAACCACTTAGCAAGAAGGTAACTAAGGATTTATTGCCCAGTCACACATAACTCAAAATATTGTTGCTGAATATTGTTGAAAAGATTTGCAATTCAAAAGGACTTTTTTAAAAAATGTAGAAATGAAAAAAAAAAAAGTTCTTTTTTGATACAGTGAGACCTGATACTGTGGCCCTGAATGTCAGCAGGAGAGCTCAGAAAGACTTTTAATTGTTCCTGATACAATTATGAAAGTGATTGCAGCAGAGGCCAAGTGGACACTCAGCTTAACATAGTTGTAGAGGCAAATTCATTTCTCCATGGGTTCACCAGAGGGTCATCCCATTATTTGTAAATTTAGAGTGCTTTGGGGATGCAGGATAATGGGGAAAGTGGCAGAGTGTTTCAAAAACAATTATTCTTTTCCCTGTGTCTGAGCCTTTGGGGACTCCCCTCCCGCAGACTCAGAGCTTGACCGTGTGACTTGCTTTGGATGACAGAACATGAGCAAATGTGACAGAGACTTGAAAAGAACTTGAGTATTGGAGCTTGCCTTCTCTTGTAGTCTTGGGGCACTGAGTCCACCCTACACATAAGCCTGAGCTAACATGCTGGAGAGACTGCATGGAAAATACTGAAGTGCCCCCAGCTAACAGCTTGGCAATCCCCAGACATTTGAATGAGGCCATCCTAGCTCATCCAGTGTCAGCCAAGCTGACCACAGATCAGCCAGGATGACACAAACCAAAATGGCCTAGGCAGCCCATAGAATTATGCAAAAAAAAATTTTTTTTAATCTATTAAGTTTGGGGATGGTTTATTATATAAGCAAAGCTAACTGAAGATATTTATGAAATGAATATCTGGGTGAACTAGACCATTCAGGTACGACCTAAATCAAATCCCTTACGATTATACAGTGGAAGTGACAAAGATTCAAGGGATTAGATCTAATAGAGTGCCTGCAGAACTATGGACGGAGGTTTGTGACATTGTACAAGAAGCAGTGATCAAGACCATTCCCAAGAAAAAGAAATGTAAAAAGACAAAATGGTTGTCTGAGGAGGCCTTACAAATAGCTGAGAAAAGAAGAAAAGCTAAAGGCAAAGGGGAAAAGGAAAGATATATCCATTTGAATGCAGAGTTCCAAAGAACAGCAAGGAGAGATAAGAAATCCTTCCTCATTGATCAATGCAAAGAAATAGAGGAAAACAATAGAATGGGAAAGACTAGAGATCTCTTTAAGAAAATTAGAGATACCAAGGGAACATTTCATGCAAAGGTGGCCACAATAAAGGACAGAAATGGTGTGGACCCAACCATGATGGTGTGATCACTCACCTAGAGCCAGACATCCTGGAATGTAAAGTCAACTGGGCCTTAGGAAGCATCATTATAAAAAAAGCTAGTGGAGATGATGGAATTCCAGTTGAGCTATTCCAGATCCTAAAAGATGATGCTGGGAAAGTGCTGCACTCAATATGCCAGCAAATTGGAAAACTCAGCAGTGGGCACAGGACTGGAAAAGGTCAGTTTTCATTCCAATCCCAAAGAAAGGAAATGCCAAAGGATAGTCAAACTACTGCACAGTTTCACTGATCTCACACACTAACAAAATAATGCTCAAAATCCTCCAAGCCAGGCTTCAACAGTACCTGAACTGTGAACTTCCAGATGTTCAAGCTGGATTTAGAAAAGTTAGAGGAACCAGAGATCAAATTGCCAACATCTGTTGGATCACAGAAAAAGCAAGAGAGTTCCAGAAAAACATCTACTTCTGGTTTATTGAATATGCCAAAGCCTTTGACTGTGTGGATCATAACAGACTGGAAAATTCTTAAAGAGATGGGAATACCAGATTGCCTTACCTGCCTCCTGAGAAATCTGTATGCAGGTCAAGAAGCAACAGTTATAACTGGACATGGAACAAGAGACTGGTTCCAAATCTGGAAAGGAGTACGTCAAGGCTGTATGATTGTCACCCTGCTTATTTAACTTACATGCAGAGTACATCATGCAAAATGCCGGGCTGGATGAAGCACAAGCTGGAATCAAGATTGCTGGGAGAAATATCAATAATCTCGGATATGCCAATGACACCACCCTTATGGCAGAAAACAAAGAAGAACTAAAGAGCCTCTTGATGAAAGTGAAAGAGGAGAGTGAAAAAGTTGGCTTAAAACTCAACATTCAGAAAACTAAGATCACGGCATCCGGTCCCATCACTTCATGACAAATAGATGGGGAAACAATGGAAACAGTGACAGACTTAATTTTTTTAGCCTCCAAAATCACTCCAGATGGTGACTGCAGCCATGAAATTAAAAGACACTTGCTCCTTGGAAGAAAAGCTATGACCAGCCTAGACAGCATATTAAAAAGCAGAGACATTACTTTGCCAACAAAGGTCCGTCTAGTCAAAGCTATGGTTTTTCCAGTAGTCATGTGTGGATGTGAGAGTTGGACTATAAAGAATGCTGAGTGCCAAAGAATTGATGCTTTTGAACTGTGGTGTTGGAGAAGACTCTTGAGAGTCCCTTGGACTACAAGGAAATCAAACCAATTCTAAAGGAAATCAGTCCTGAATACTCATTGGAAGGACTGATGCTGAAGCTGAAGCTCCAATACTTTGTTCATCTGATGCAAAGAAAAGACCCTGATGCTGGGAAAGATTGAAGGTAGGAGGAGAAGGGGATGACAGAGGATGAGATGGTTGGATGGCATCACCGACTCAATGGACACGAGTTTGGGTGGATAGATAGGGAAGCCTGGCATGCTTCAGTCCATGGGGTCACAAAGAGTCGGACATGACTGAGTCACTGAATTGAACTGAACCTGGATGAAACAGCAAGAATCCCAGTCTTAGGAGAACTAACCTTGTCTCAGTGCACTTAAAAAAAAAAAAAAAAAAAAAAAAGTTTCAGAACCACGGATAGAGGCACAGGATAGGGCTGTATTTGAGCTGAGCTAATTGGGAAAGACCCTGATGCTGGAAGGGATTGGGGGCAGGAGGAGGAGATGACAGAGGATGAGATGGCTGGATGGCATCACCAACTCGATGGACATGAGTTTGGGTAAACTCCAGGAGTTGGTGATGGACAGGGAGGCTTGGCATGCTGCGATTCATGGGGTCGCAAAGAGTCGGACACGACTGAGCGACTGAACTGAACTGAACTGCACTGAAGCACTTGCCAGACTCTGGAGCGAGAGTGAATACAGTGGCTCAGGGCAGGGGACACAGAAGTATAAAAGGACCTGATAACAGGTGTTAGTGAGTCTTGCCAGACAGCTCTTAACACAGGAAATCCCTCAGTCCCAGACAAACCAGGACTGTTGGTCTGTTACCCATTTGCCCTGAGTTCAGGCAACTGGAGGACTGAGGGGCTAGAGGGCAGAAGAGGCAGGGGACTGAGCTGATGGCTCACTGGGAGGTGATTTGGCTCAGTTTTCTAACTGCCTTCTCTGCCCTTTGTGCACAGTCTGGTGTACTATTAATTCCCTGGGGAAAGTCAGACTTCATGTGTAGGGAATCTTGAGTCTGCAATTTCATAATAACAATAATCCCTTGTTTTCAGTGGTGCTTAGACTTAGATAAATCCTTTCATAGTCACCTGTGATATAATCTGGCTTGATCCTTACAACCCTTTCTGAGAAAAGCAGAGCATCCAGGTATATTCACTTCATCCAGTCCTTTTCTCACCTCTTTTCCTTGAAGTGTGTGATCAGCAGATGGAGGAGAACCCAGGATTCAGGATTCCTGTGTCCTAAGACTTTCTAACTAGCTGAGGGCCCTAGGGTCCAACATCCAGGCACATAGGATGGATTTTCTCACCTTTATGTTAAAAAGAAAGGTCAGGACTCCAGTCTTAAAATTCTTTCAAGCTCTGAGCTTCTATGAGTCTATAAAAGCTGAGGAACTCAAATCTTTTGTTCATTATATGGAATGCTATTTGGGGGCCTCCTACATAGCTGCCTGTTTTCCCGGCATTTGAGTCAGTAGGGCCCCTCCAAGTGAGAGGTGTGGGTGGTAATTTCCATTTGCTACGCATTCAGTACAGTCTAGATCTTAGAAGCTGGATGGAGGGGCTGCACAGGAGTTTCACAGGCTCATGTGACCCACCTAAGGGAAGGGCAGGGGCCTCAGGGCCTCGGTGTTGATTGCATCCCAGGTCTTCTCCCCATCTCTAAGTGCTTCCCTCTGCACACCAACTTCAGTCTCTCAGGCCAGTTTTCTCCATAAGGCTGGGGTCACATCTTCTCAGCTTTACTCCCAGAAAGGAAAAGGGTACCTTCCTTTATTTCATTTTGAAAATACTCTCGAAGGGGCCCCCAGTTGACCTGGCTGGACTGTGTGCCCACTCCTGTAAGCCAGACAGGTGGGACCACTGTAATGGACCCCTTCTTTCAGAACTACATGGTTAGAGTTGTGGGAAGAACAGTTTCTTATAGATGGAGAGTCCTTATAAGGAGAGGACAAGAAGAGGAGACAGACGGAGAGCAGATGAAGCAGGTGGCACTCAAGGCAGAGTGTCTTCCCTGCTTTGGGCTGAGGAGCTGATGCAGAGAGCTCGACCACACTGTCTGAGGTTTGACGACCTAGAAGCTGGGCAGAGATGTGAACCCAGCCGTCTGACTCTAAAGTCCATGGTCCCCCCATTGTTGTTTCTACCTAGATTCCATTCTCATATGGTAGCAGGGGGATGGAGTCTGTGCCTCTGAGGGTTCTCTGAGATGGTTGCGCTGTGCTCGTTGGAGAGCCCTGGGCTGGGGACCAGGAGACAGTTGAGTTAGTCTTAGGCCTCTACTGTCTTGCTGTGTGACCTTGTGAAAGTCACTTTCCTTCTCCGAATTGCAGCATCTTCTCTGCCAAATGGGGATGATCATCTCTGAGGCCCTCCCATAGGCACTGAGGAGAGCTAATGAGATAATGCTGTGAATGAGCTTTCAAAAGCTGAAAAGCCCACACAGATGTGAGGATTACTCTTATGATCCTCGGCCCCACAGGATTAGCTTAAATTTATGGCAACAGGAGGGGTGGGGGCTGACAGAAACATCCAGATGTCTAGCAGCCTTGCTCAAACAACACAACACAACCTGCTTCGAGGGTGGCCCCCTGATTTATTTACTCATGGTGGGTGACTCACGCTGGGCTCCCTGACTCTTCCTTGAACTCCCTCTCGCCTGTCTCCACGATGCCCTGGGTCAGGGGCCATGGGGCCCTCTGATGACAGTGTGCAAGGGTAGTCACATGGTTTGGGTTTTCTCTTTTTTTTCCTCCCTTGGGCCAAGAAATGAGGACATTGAAATACTTCTTGGGACAGCTGCATCTTGCATGTTTATCTATTGTTTCCTGGGGGAGGAGACACAGGCTGTTGGAGCCATGAAGGATCAGAGAGCTCCGTCTAATTCCATAGGAGGCCAATGAGCGGGGAGGAGTCACATGAAAAGAGAACTCTTGGCAGAAGCTCTAGTAAACCCCGAGGTAAAGTGAAACTAAACAATTTTGTTTTTATCATGTAGAACTTCTCGGGGCCTTTAATATACTAATGAGCTTTGCTCAGCATCAAGGAGGGGATATAACAGCCACATTTCCCAATATCTACACATATGTGGGCTCCCCAGGTGGCTCAGTGGTAAAGAATCCACCTGCCAGTGAGGATGGAGAAGGCAATGGCACCCCACTCCAGTACTCTTGCCTGGAAAACCCCATGGATGGAGGAGCCTGGTGGGCTGCCATCTGTGGGGTCGCACAGAGTCGGACACGACTGAAGCGACTTAGCAGCAGCAGCAGCAGCAGCCAGTGAGGAGACTTGGGTTAACCCCAATTTCAAGTCCACAGGGTTGCAAAACGCAGGACACAACTTAGTGACTGAGCATGCACACACATACACACACACGCACACACACACACACACACACACACACACACTGGGTTGGCCAAAATGTTGGTTTGGGTTTTTCCATCATCTTATGAACATTTTTGCCAACCCAATACATATACACATACATTGTTGTTGTTATTGTTTAGTAGCTAAGTCGTGTTTGACTCTTCTGTGACCCTCCACGGACTGTAGCCTGCCAGGCTCCTCTGTCCATGGGATTTCCCAGGCAAGAATACTGGAGTGGGTTGCATTTCCTCCTCCAGGGGATCTTCCTGACCCAAGGATCTCCTGCGACTTCTGCATTGGCAGGCAGATTCTTTACCACTGAGCCATTTGGGAAGCCCACATATAAATATACAGATATATATATATATATATATATATATATATACACATATACACACACACACACACACACACATACACACACACACACACACATATATATAGGGCAGACTTGTTTTTCTCCCCCTGACAGAACAGTTTTGGGACTGGTGTCCTGCTGAACACACCTTAGGAAATGTAATCCAGTATAGCTAACTGCACAGACAGGGACAGGGAGGCCCCAGACCGAGCGAGTAGGTGGAGCAGAAGCCCCACCCCCTGTCCTCTGTCTCCTGCCCTGGGGCTCTTCCCACAGCACCACCCTGCTCACATCCTACCGCAGGAAACTCTCTGCTGCTACAAGACGCCAGCTTGTTTAATTTGGAAGTGCCACTGGGCCCCTTGGAAAGCATAGAATGTGCACTTTCTGGGTAAAATACACAAGATAAGAGGGAGTGTGAGTGAGATCGGGAATGTTGGGTGTGGGGAGAATCTTTGGTTTTCATCTTCCCTGAAGGACCAGACAAAAGAAAGCGGAGTAAAATGGCCTCAGGGTAGAAACTGACATGCCGCTCATGCTTCTGGGCCATAGATTGCACACAACTGTCCATTCAACACCTCCTTGGTGAGAGCCTGGCGTGTCCTCCAGGAAACCTGGCCCAGGCAGCCCGTGTCAAGTTGCAGAGCGACCTGGGAGCTCTCCAAGGTGTGTGCGTTCAGGCCCCAGTGAGTGGCACCTGGTGGGAGGGGGCTGTGGTCTGTGTCAAGAGGGCGATGATCACAGCTCCCATTATCAAGTACCTGCTGGGCCCCAGGTACTGTTGCAGCAGCTTTGCACCTGTTTACTCATCTACTTCTCACTTCATCTCTGTGATGCAGGTGCTGCTACTTCCAGTGCAAATTACGGAGGAGGAAAACAGAGCAAAGGTTAAGGAGCTTAAGAGAGTGAGCCAGGCTGGATTTCTCCCCTGCAGGTTGACTACAGAACACACACTTTTAAACCACAGCGTTCTACTCCCGCTATGGAGCACTGGGGAGCTCGGGAAACTGCTGTTCTGATTGGCTATGAAATCCACGGAGATGCTTATAAGATCAGAATATTAGAGCTGGGATAAGCCTCATGAGTCATTCAGTCCACTCCCTTCATCATAACTGATGAAGGACAGGCCCAGCGAGGATAACTGTCTGGTGAAGGTCAACAACTTTTGGCCCCACCAGACAAAAGGAATTGAGCTTCCTGGCAACAGCTGCAAGAGTGGGAGGCTCCTTGCCCTGGGGTCAAACTCCAGCCATGCTGCCTTCCTCCGCACAGTATCTCTGAGCCTCTCTAGACCCTCCCCTACCCCATCTGTAACCTACGATGATGTTCACTGACTCCCACACCAAACAGCCCCAGAGTCAGACTGCCTCCCACGCTGAAGAAGAGAACTGACCCTCTCAGCTGCATCTTCCCCATCCACGCCCATCTGTTGATCCAACTTTAAAAAGAAGAAAAAGAAAATGAAAATCACACCTGAGATGCTTTCAAATGATTTTTGAGATCAAGTAACTTCCTCAAAACATCATAAAGTGTGAAGATTCCTACATCAGTACCCCTTATCCATTAAGGGTCTTTCCAATTCAATAAACACGACTTCATGTCCTGGGCCCTCCCTCTTCCCTTCCCCCACTCTGGGAGGACATGGTCTGCTCCCAGGACAGCTTAAATTAAGCTGTGCAGGTTGACGGATCTTTAATCTTGCCAAACACATGTTGAGAAGAATAATACCAATTTTGTTTAGGAAACCAAGGGCCAAACTCAGCTGGAAATTAGCTCTTTGGGTAATCTCACCCCCTGTTCTGATCAAGGAGGCCATGTGGGTGTTGGTGGGGAACTCTCGAAGGCCCTGAACTCGTTGGGTCCAAGACAGGAGAGGGGGTAGAGTTCTCACTAGGGATCCCTGCCCCAAATCCCTTTGATTCTTCCCTTTCAGCACAGAAAGCAGCTCCAATCCAGGCTGCTTATGGATCAGAGCTAATCTGGATGTAATTCCCTGCCCAGCTCGCTGCACCCTTAGTGACACATAAGTACAGATTAAAGGGTTATATAAATGCAATTTTCTAATTAATCAGTGCAAATCTAGCTATTGCAGGGGACATAAATTTCAGCTTTTACGTGAGTGGTAGTCTTCTTTGAGTTTAGTTTACAAAATACAAGTCCTGTCCCCGTGATTTCTATTGTACATAGCCATGGGGTGGTCCAGAGGTCTGACAATTCCCAGGAAAGTCCTCATAGTGACCCCTAAATCCTCAGATTCTCAGCAGGAGAGTTTGGATCATGGACAATACACAACTTTGTATGGGGTGGAAAGAGGCTGGGCTTGGGGCCACTTGGCTCAGGTTCAATCCTGGCCTGATCCTTGACAGACTGTGTGGTGTAGGACCTGTTACCTAACCTCTCTGAGCCTCGGATTCCTCATTCTTAAAAAGATGCTGAGACTTGCTTCACGGAGATGCCGAGAACAACAAATGCTGTGCCTGAGGTACACAGTCCCTGTGAACTGTTAGGGGCTGTTGTCATTTGCAAGGGAGGAGAAAGATTCTAGAGGATACAATGCAGGAGATGACCTAAAATCTCAGGCCTGAGCCTCTGCATTTGTTCTGGCAGGATTCTGTTTTTGGATTTGCCCTGCATAGAGAAAAGGCTTCGTGAATCTAAGGGCGTGATCTCCCTAGATTTTCCAGCACTCCTTTCCTCACTGTCTCACCAAACTGCGCCAGAGGTCTGAATGAGACAACGCCAGTGTGTGACCCACCCTACGTAGGGTGAGCAGAAAGGAGGTTCTACAGCAGCCTCCATCGTGGCGATGACTAGGGTGGTGACAGTGGACTGGGCATGCTTCATACTTTTCTCCCTGTATCCTTAATGACAAACCTACACAGTGGATGCCAACTCTCTTCCCATTTGGGGGATGAAGTAGCTAAGATTGTAAAGAGGTGGAATAACTCACCACATTTTGCAGAGCTTTCCTTAGATAAGCCGACAGTTTCTGTCTTCTCTTCACTGCACGAATGCTCTTCCCCTGAGAATGTGTGTGTGCTCCCATGGCCAGCCCCCAGCGCTCATGCAGGCACACACCCGCCAGCCAGCGTGCCCTCCAGGCCCAGCGCAGCCACTCGTGCGCCTGCTCATGGAGACAAACCTCCCTGCGAATGAGCCACGGGAGAGAGAAGGCCAGCAGGGGAGCGGGAGAAGGGTACATGTGAGAATCTTTTCTGAGCAGAGTGATTTTAATTATTTTGGAACCTTAACCTGTTATAGGGAAGTCAACCAGGGTGGCAAGTTGGATGGTGCCTGCTTTGAAGAGGACCCAGCAAGTCTGGCATTTTGTGCAGATGTGGGAAGCCCAACAGGAATTAGAAAACTGCTTTCTTCTGAGTCATTCTCTAATTTTACTTAGACCTATTCTGTGACTTCTGACCTCATCAATTCCTCTGACCTTGTGCAAAGCCTGGGCATCTCTGGTCTTCAACTTCCTTATCCCCCAAATGGCAGGAAACACCCTCCCTTAAAAAACCCTAACCTCATTTATATATTCAAAGGGTTATGATGAAACCCAAATAATAAAATACAAGGAAACTTGCGTTCAAACAGAACATGTGATGAGTAGAGGTGAGAGGAAAGAGCTCATGAACAGTGAGGTCTTTTGAAAACTGAGGCTGGGCAACTTCAAGCTCTCTGTCATGTCCACAGTCCCCTGTCATGTTGGAAACATCAAGGCTGAGATTGCCCAGGCAGTCTAGGGAACGCTGAGTGCTGTCACTTTAAAAGTAGAGTGAAGTGTTCATTAGCTGGGCTATTTTTTCAGGTGTGTTCTAATTGTACTAATTAACTCTAAGGTAGATTTTAGCACTCCAGCCTCCATTGCTGCCTTCAAATGCCAAAACAAATCTTGCCATAATTACCAGCAATCCTTTTCATTACCGGCTGCCTAATTATCCTATTAATAGCACATCCTAAGAGACAGTATTTGCTTGGCAGGCAAATATTTGTTTTTAAATGAGCAAACACAAAGACAAACTGCTCTGTTTGCAAAAGGATTCCAAAATGCAAAATGGTTTATATTCATGGAAAAAAATAATAATCCAAGTAAAACCAAATGCTTAATCCATTTCAAGCATTTGAGCAGCATTAAAAACATGTTCCCCCCTTTCTGGCTCCAGTTCTTCTTTGCTGAAGGGACTGGGTGCTAGAAGGGTTTTTTTTAAGACACTTCTGTGATACGGAGTTGAATGTCTCATTGGGTTGGCACTAAACTCAACGGAACAACTGAGATGGAATACGGTAATGTTAAGGCTGGAAGGAAAATCATGGAGTCTTCTGGCCAGGGGCTTCCTGGTCGATTATCAGTCACCTGAGGAAGGCCTGGTCAGAATGCAGGTTTCCAGGCCTGCTGAAATTTTTTTTTTTTTTTGGCATTTAAAAGCTTTTTTTTTTTTAATTGAAATACAGTTGATTTAGAATGCTGTGTTAGTTTCAGATGTACAGTAAAGTAATTCAGTTATGTATATATGTGTGTGCGTGTGCGTGCTAAGTTGCTTCAGTCGTGTCCAGCTCTTTGCGACCTTATGAACTCTAGCCCGCCAGGCTCCTCAGTCTATGGGGATTCTCCAGGAAAGAATGTTGGAATGGGTTTTCATGCCCTTCTCTAGGGGATCCTCCCAACCCAGGGATGAACCCCCATATCCTATATTGCAGGCAGTTTCTTTACTGCTGACCTACCCGGAATATCATATCTATGTATATATACATTTTTTTTTTAACATTCTCTTCCATTAGAGGTTTTTACAAGATACTGAGTATAGTTCCCTATGCTGTACAGTAGGTCCTTGTTAGTTATCTATTTTATATAGTAGTATGTATATTTTAATCCCAAACTCCTAATTATCCCTCTCCCCTTCTCCCCTTTGGTAACCATTAGTTTGCTTTCTGTGTCTGTGAATCTACTTCTGTTTTGTAAATAAGTTCATTTGTATCCCTTTTTTTAAGATTCCACATGTAAGAGATATCATATGGTATTTGTCTTTCTCTGGCTTACTTCACTTGGTATGCTAATCTCTAGGTTCATTCATACTGCTGCAGATAGCATTATTTCATTCTTTTTTATGATGGAGTAATATTCTGTTGTATATGTCTACAACCTCTTCTTTATCCGTTCATCCTCCAGTGGACGTCTAGGTTGCTCCCATGTCTTGGCTACTGTAAACAGCATTGCAATGAACACTGAGGTGCGTGTATCTTTTTGAACTGTGTTTTTCTCTGGATATACGCTCAAGAGTGGGATATATGTACCAAGAGTGGGATTGCTGGATCATGTGATAGCTCTGTTTTTAGCTTTTTAAGAAACCTTCATTCTGTTCCCTATAATGGGGGTACCAACTTAACATTGCCACCAACAGTATCAGAGGGTTCCCTTTTCTCGAGACCCTTTCCAGCATTTAGTATCTGTAGATTTTGGATGATGCCATTCTGACCAGCGTGAGGTGATACTTCATTGTAGTATTGATTTGCATTTCTTCAGCAGTTAGCGATGCTGAACGTCTTTCCACGTGCCTTTTGGCTATCTGTATGTCTTCTTTGTAGAAATGTCTTTTTAGGACTTCTGCCTTCTTTCTTCTTCTTTCTATTTTTTGCAAATGTCTCTAAGAGATTTTCATTTGTGTCTGTCTATGTTTGGGACTCACTGACCTAATCAACCCCCTCATTTCACAAAAGAGGAAATAAGTGACTGAGGTCATACATTGGATATAAAACCAATATCAGAACCAGGTCAGCCTTGAGGGTTAAACAACTTAATTCAACCTTCACATTTAATTAATTTTCCTTCATTTAAAAAAAATCGCCATACGAATTGTGATGAAATTAAGCCCTATAGAAGTATGCTGTGAAAGTGAAAATAAAAGCTCCCACCTCCCCAACACACTCAGTTCTATCCGTGCTCCAGTGTTTCCTGTTATCCTCGTGTACTTGAACATGCTCACTTGCTTTTTCCTTTCCTTTTAAACAAGGAGAGGCCACACTATATATCAGAGTGAGCCGTATGAATTTGCTGATGTGTGACTGTTTTATAAAAGTACAAAACAGCAATTTCATATGGTTCAATTTAAGATCCTGTTCTAAGTTTGTTGCTGAGTCCTTTCAAACCTCTGCAGAGTGTTGTATATGAAGGCGGTTCCCTGGTGTATATAGTCTTTACAGATGGCTGGTTGGTAACTTTCACCCTTCACCCTCACAAGCCCTAGAGAGCTGCTGTGATGCAGGATCCTCCCCCTGGAGATGTCTGCCAGCCTTGTGGAGCTCACCCTTCCAGGTGGAGCCCAGATCCTATGACTCCGTGAGCCCTCCCGATTCTGCCACCTTTGCCAACGTCCTTGTTCCTATGAAGCCTCTCACCCCACCCCCAACTCTCTGCCATTGAACTAGAGAGTTTGAAATGTTGTCAGTGCTGTTCCCTCTTCCTCCAGCCTCTAATATTTAGCATACATCTCTTACCCCACCCCCACCTCATAAACCCTCATGGGCTCCCCACAATGTCTAGGACAGAGCTCTTCCAGGGTGGTCCCAGCTCTCCATCAAAGGGCTCTGCCTTCTTTGTAGTTGCTCTCTGCTGAAGAGGAGACACAAGAGACACAGGTTTGATCCCTGGGTCAGGAAGATCCCCTGGAGAAGGAAGTGGTAACCCACTCCAGTATTCTTGCCTGGAGAATTCCATGGACAGAGGAGCCTGGTGGGCTGCAGTCCATGGGGTCACAAAGAGTCGGGACATGACTGAGCACACAGCACAGCCTGGAATGCTGGCCCAATCCAGCACAGACAGGTACATAGTAGGAGCTCAAAGGGATGTCTCTGCTTTTTAATAAGCTGTCTGTGTTTGTCATAGCTTTCCTTGAGAAATTGTTAGCAAACATTAAGTAGATCTTTTAAGAATTTGACATTGAAGTGCTGGATTATATCATCAGACCTCCTCACATTAAATGATGTTAAGCCTAGTAAATTACAGAGAATTGTTCTCTTGGTAGACTGTTGAATGTAGTGGCTTGTATTGTACTTTGAATTTTTACATCTATATTCACTTTTTAGATGTGCTAATTTAATCAGAGCTTAGCAATCTAGTTTAATTTTCTCAGTTATTTGAAAAAAATGCCCCTTTGAAGAACCGTTGCTTCTTTTTGCATTAATTTGTTAATTGTATTTGAGGTTTTAATTGATTTTAAAGTTTGTCCCTAATTCTTTTGTATTATTTCATTTCCTTTCTTGAATTCTCCATTTTGATTCATCTCTCAGAGGACTAACACATGTCTTGAAATATCATTTTTTCTAGCAGGAACATGTGGGTGATATATTTTCTTAGGCTTACAAATCTGCAACTGTCTTTGTGTTGCCCTTCCAGTGAAAAAACAAATTGGGTAGGTAGCAAATTCTTGGGCTTCACTTTTCCCTTCCCATCAAGATTCTTTGAGAAAAAAAAAAAGCTCTATTTTTTTTTTTCTGATGTATGGTTCTTTTGAGAAACTTGAGGTTCAACTGGTTTTTTCATCTTGAATGCTCCTAAGGCATATTTTAGTTTTTTAAATTTCAAAAACTATCCCTAAGATAAAAAGTCTGTGTTTGTTGGGTATTGCTATAACACAATGGAAAACAAAAGGCTTCTTCTCTTTTGAATTTGATTAGTTTTGAATTTTGATTTTTGAATTTTGATTAGTCTTCACTCCACTGGCTTAGTTTTTTTCTTCAAGGAACTGGTAAAATCTAGATCTGGGAACACTTATGTGCCCCTGACTCAGTTAAAAAAAACTTTATTAAAGCTTTAAAATTTTACTTACTTGCTTTTTAATGTACATACAAGAAAATTTACTCTTTGGTGTATAGGTTGATGAGTTCTGACAAATGCTCTGACATGTAACCACCACCATAGTCAAGACACAAAATGTTTCTGTCACCTGCCCTCCCCCCAACCAAATTCCCTCTTGCAGGTCCTTTATAGTCATCCCACCATCAACTCCTGGCCGCCACTGATATGTTCTCTCTCTTCCAGGTTATTTATTTCTTTAATTATTCATTTTATTTTTAAAGTGGCCATGCACTAAAATTGCCTTTTCTTCCACTGGTGTGCTTGTTTCCCACTTGTGCTATGAATTTGAGCACAAGTATGGATTCTCATAATCATCATGCTACATGTGCACACGTGCTCAGTTGTGCCCACTTCTTTGCGACTCCGTGGGCTGTAGCCCGTCAGGCTCTTCTATCCATGGAATTTTCCAGGCAAGAGGACTGGAGTGGGTTGCCATTTCCTATTCCAGGGGATCTTCCCGACCCAGGGATTGAATCCACGTCTCTTGCGTGTCTTCCGCATTGGCAGGCGGATTCCTTACCACTGTGTCAGATGCTGTTCCAACAGTAGCGTGGGGGCAGCCTCATTTGTTTTTCTCAGCACTGCCAAGACTCACTGCTCACAATCGGGGGTGTGCCCAGTTCTTCTCTTAGGGTCCAGGGTGACGTTTCTTTATCAGTAGAGACATTTTCATTGTGAGTTGAAAAAGGCCTACCTTCACTCAAAGCTCTTCTGTCCTGTATTTTCAACTACTTTCTCTCTCCTGGTGCTTTATTCAAAGGCAATGAACCAGGCGATGTTCAAATCTCTCCCATCACTTAGAACACAAACAAAAAACAATAGCTAAGAATGAATCATAATTTTACCCTGAGTTCTGGGCCCCTGTTATGCCATCTGGTTACAAAATAATTTGAGAACCAGTTTTATCAAAAGAATATTCTAGGGACTTCCCTGGCAGGTCAGAAGACTTTGCCTTCAATGTAGAGGGTGTGGGTTCAACCCCTGGCTGGGGAGCTGAGGTCCTACATGGCTCGTGGCCAAAAAAACAAAACATAAAACAGAAGCAATATTGTAACAAATTAAATAAAGAATTTAAAAATGGTCCACATTAAAAAAAAATCTTAAAAAAGAATATTCTACACATATTACCTTTACTTTTATATAGGTGTTCATTCTGTTTTCTCCCCAGAGAGTAGTTTTTTAATTGTATTATTTTTATAGTTATCGAACTAATATGTGCTCTATAATATGCACATTTGTAATATGTTTTAAAACTGCTAAAGTTCAAGAAAGAGTAAAGAAGTCTAAAGAAAACCTAATAACAACACTACCCTTATTCTTAGCCAGAGGCAGCTATGAATAACAGTTTGAACACATTTATTTCACATTTCCCTAAGAGTACTTGTTCTTTTCTTCATGATACTGTACAAAACTGTATACAATTTTGACTGTTGATCTCTTTTTGTGCTTAACATTATATCATGATCAATTTCCTATATAATTAAGAAGAACTTCAAAAACATACTTTTAAAGTATTTCATCATATGTGCTCAGTCCTCAGTCATGTCCGATTCTTTGCAACCCCAGGGACTGTGGCTGACCAGGCTCCTCTGGCCATGAAATTTTCTAGGCAAGAATACTGGAGTGGGTTGCCATGTTCTACTCCAGAGGATCTTCCTGATCCAGGGATCAAACCCAAGTCTCCAGCATCTCCTGCATCGCAGGTGTATTCTTTACCTGCTGAGCCATCAGGGAAGCCCATCTCATCCCATGGATTTAATGTGATTTAACTTATATGCAGAGTACATCATGAGAAACGCTGGGCTGGAAGAAGCACAAGCTGGAATCAAGATTGCCGGGAGAAATATCAATAACCTCAGATATGCAGATGACACCACCCTTATGGCAGAAAGTGAAGAGGAACTAAAAAGCCTCTTGATGAAAGTGAAAGTGGAGAGTGAAAAAGTTGGCTTAAAGCTCAACACTCAGAAAATGAAGATCATGGAATCTGGTCCCATCACTGCATGGGAAATAGATGGGGAAACAGTGGAAACAGTGTCAGACTTTATTTTGGGGGCTCCAAAATCACTCCAGATGGTGACTGCAGCCATGAAATTAAAAGACGCTTACTCCTTGGAAGGAAAGTTATGACTAACCTAGACAGCTATGCAAAAGCAGAGACATTACTTTGCCAACAAAGGTTCGTCTAGTCAAGGCTATGGTTTTTCCTGTGGTCATGTATGGATGTGAGAGTTGGACTGTGAAGAAAGCTGAGCGCCAAAGAATTGATGCTTTTGAACTGTGATGTTGGAGAAGACTCTTGAGAGTCCCTTGGACTGCAAGGAGATCCAACCAGTCCATTCTGAAGGAGATGAGCCCTGGGATTTCTTTGGAAGGGATGATGCTAAAGCTGAAACTCCAGTACTTTGGCCACCTCATGCGAAGAGTTGACTCATTGGAAAAGACTCTGATATTGGGAGGGATTGGGGGCAAGAGGAGAAGGGGACGACAGAGGCTGGATGGCATCACTGACTCAATGGACATGAGTCTGAGTGAACTTCGGGAGTTGGTGATGGACAGGGAGGCCTGGTGTGCTGCAATTCATGGGGTTGCAAAGAGTCGGACACGACTGAGCGACTGAACTGAACTGAACTGAACTGAATGTAATTAATATAAATCACATGGATTTATATTTAAATACCTATCTGTTGAACATTTAGACCACTTTCAGCTTTTCAGCATCATAAGTGAGTGTGGTTTGCTTTGTCCATTAAAAAACATTTTTTTAAAATTTATTATTATTATTTGCCCTCACTATTCAGCTTGCAGGATCTTCGTCCCCCAAAGAGGAATTGAACCCATGCCCTCGGCAATGAAAGCACCAAGTCCTAAGCAAGACACGCTTTGCCCAGCAGTGATTCTGAGCACTCCTCTCCCAGGTGACTGTGGCTGTCTCTGATCTATCATCAGATCAGTCCTATGAATGTGAAAGGCGGCTGTGACTTTCTGTGGTTTTATTTTGTAGGATAATCCGTGATATGGACGTGCCATGTTTCATTTAACTATGCCCCTTTTACCCATCCTTGAGGTTGTTTCTAACATCTCACGATCATAACTAATGCTGCAGAGAATATCCTTGGACATAAACTATTCACATCGTCGATTACGTCTTATCTTTCTCCCATATATCCACGAGACTTGCCCCCTCCACTTTTTCTGGTCTCTGCTGCCTGCCACTTCCCTGAACACCCTCTACTAAACAACCCCTCTGCCTGTCACTCCCTAACCCCTCCCAGTGCTTTATTTTTCTTCTGTGTTATCACCACCTGACACATTGTTTATTTATTCATGGCCCAATCCCCACCATTATAATGTAGCTCCACCAAGGCATGGATTTTTATCTGTTGTTATAAAAGTAATACATGTTCATCAGATTAAATTTATAAATAGAGAAAGAAGATAAAGTATACTAAAAACACAATGGTTCCTATTTTGATATGTTTCCTCTAGTCTTGGCTACTGTTTTGATTTTAACCTAATAAAATCATACTCTATGTATAGTACTAAATATATATATTATATAATATAATGTATATATATTATAGTACATATATGTGTGTGTGTATATATATATATAAAGATATAGATATATAGATATAGTTCTGTAACAGCTTTTTTAATTAACAAAGTGCCTTAAGTATCACACCACAATCTTTGGAGTGATAAAAGATTGATCACACAGTGATCTCAGTGATGTGAGAGATCACTGACTATTATAATCCACTGAAATCAGGTTTCTGCTCCTGCTGCACCACGTGCCTATACAGGAAAGGACACTTCTGGCCTCCTAATCACTAAATTCATTGCCACTTCTCAATCTTCATGTAAATACTTGACATCCAGCCTCCTTAAAATGCCTTTTAAAGTGCCCTCTGTCCTGAGAGTTCCATGACCATCTTCTTTTCCTCCTTTCTTCCATCCCAGCAATAATTCGGCTTTGGAAGGCAACACTTTCACTTAATGTAAAATTTTAAAGCCCCACAGTTTATCACTTATTTTTAGCTCAGTGTGGGTTGAAAGGAATTTTATAGGACTAAGGATTTTAAGGCCAATGGTAAAGTGCTTTGGGTGTTTTCCAAAGGGTACTACGGGGAAGCCCCCTCCATCCTCAGAACGTCATCCATCACAGGCTTCTGCTTCTTCCTTCCCTTCTGCTTTCTATTCTTCTTTTTTTTTTTTTTGGCCTGATTTTTTAAATTGAGGTGAAATACCCAGAGTCGGACACAACTGAGCGACTGAACTGAACTGACTGACACAGAAGAACTACTGCTTTAAACCATTTTTAAGTGTACATTTGAGTGGCATTAAGTACACTCACATTGTTGCATACCCATCGCCACCGTCCATCTCCAGAACACTTCTGTCTTCCCAAACTGAATCTGTACCCATTAAACTCTGACTGCCCCTCCCTATTCCCCCAGGCTCTGGTCACCCTTGTTCTCTCTCTCTATCTTAGGCTACTCCGGGTACCTCACGTGAGTGGACTCATGCAGTAGATGTCCTTTTGTTTGGTCTACTTCACTTCTCCTAATGTGTTCAAGCCTTGTCGCCGTTTCCTTGAATATTTATCGTACACCTGCTCTATGGCACTTCCACACCTGGGCCTGGGGACACTGAGGAGATTTGACAAAAGGGCAGGTAAACGCCGTCAGCTGAGATATCAGGCACTAAGCTTATAACAGGGCTTAGCCTCTCACATATTTCCCAAGCTCATGATCAACAGAGAGGAAAATGAATAAGGAGAGGTGAAATTTAATAAAGGGAGCGGAGGAAGAAAGACCTGGAGCATTGGCTGTCAGAGAGGGAGTTCTGGGTGGGATGGGGCAGAAATCCATTTGATAACCAGGGTGTCCTCAGAATGAGAGGTGGTGGACGTGTCAAGTTCAAATTCTATGCAACTAAGAGCATAAGATACCATGGCTGAAAGGGGGCTGAAAAATAAGTGCCTGCCATCTCATTATGAGTGGTTTGAAGAAACAATCACAATTTTCACTTGACCCTCTAGGACCCAATTCTAGAGCCCTCGGCAGAAACGGCTCTGCTATCAGTTAGCATGTATCCTTTCTATCCTTTTTCTGTGCTTTTCCATGTATGAATGTGGACATATAGAGATCTACATGTTTCTCCATGTACATGAGGTTCACACATGATGCAACCTAAATGGAATCACGCATCTATGTGTTTTTTTGCAACTTTTATTTTTCATTCAATAGTATGTCTTAGAGATCATTTCATAGAGGTATTTATAGAGCTACATTTTCCTTCTTCATGTCCCCATACTCTTCCCTGGCCACTAGTGTGGCTATTGGTTTGACTATTTCAACAAGACCAGATAGCAGAGGCTTAAACAAGGCAGGAGGTATGGTTTTCATGTGAGAGCGGTGGTGATCCAGGGGTGGGCAGCTCGGCCCCACCATCTCCTCCAGGGGCCCAGGCTGCTCTTGTCTTGTGGCCCCTATGGCCCCTATGCTGTGCGGTGCTGTGCTAGGTCGCTCAGTTGTGTCTGACTCTTTGTGACCCCATGGACTGTAGCCTGGCAGGCTCCACTGTCGGTGAGATTCTCCAGGCAAGAATACTGGAGTGGGTCGCCATGCCTTCCTCCAGGGGATCTTCCCAACCCAGGGATCAAACCCAGGTCTCCTGCATTACAGGTGGCCCTTATATGTAGTCCCTATTTGCATCACAGAAGCTAGCTCATCATCCTCAGAAAAGGGAGACCCAGACCTCGGGAAGAGGAAAGAGGAAACGAAGGGCAAACAGCTCCCATTTAAGTGTGCAGTCCAGAAAATGCACCCGTCACTCTGCTTACAACTCCGATGTCTCTTCTGTCCTAAGTTTTTGCCCTTTTGCAAGGGAGGCTGGGAAATGTAGTTTCCAGGTGCATGTTCCTGAGCCAGGCTAAGACCAAAAGAAAGGGGGATGGACCTCTGGCCAGGATGACCACAGTGACAGTCCCTTCTGCTGTGTGGCTGTAAATGTACTTCCTCAGCCACTGTCCTGTGAGTGGACGTCTAGATTTATAAATGAGACACTGAGGCTCAGATGAAGTTGTGGTCTGCTGTGTGCCAGTGAGCTGGGCGGCCTCAGGTCTCCTGCCCCTGGTGCTGTGTTTCTCTCAAGCACTGTTTCCTGACCAAGCCCTTGGTGTCCAGGGCAGCCTCCCCATGGTTCTCTTGGAAAGAAGTCTTTAGGTGGTAAGGGGTGGCGGGGGGTGGGGGAGAGGGGTGGCCTGCAGGTAGTGAGCCGGGGCACCTATGCCCCTGCAGACTGACCGAGCAGACAGTTACCCCAGCTCGGCCCCGGTTGCAGCTTGCTGGCCAGTCTCATGATAGCCAGGCCTGGGCTTTGGTTGGGGCAGATACCATGGCCAGGGTAACTGCTCTTAGCTTAGTGTGGGTCCCAGATCCCAGCTTGTGTCCAGAGCAGACATTCCTTTGGCAGCCAGCCAGGCCTCAGGCTCCTCCTCAATGCCCAAGAGCCGAAGTGGCCTCACGCTGGAGAGTGCCAGGGTGCCTAGTCCCCCTGAGCCCCACAAGGCACACCGTGAGACCCGGCTGCAGGAAGTACTGCTCTCTGTTATCTTCAGTCCTATGCTGTGCTCCTCTGCACCATCAACCCCATCATCCTAGCACTGGACTCAAACATTTAAAATAGGCTCTGGCAACACATCTGAAAGTGGTGTGTGACAAACTGCACCACAGCCTGTCATGGCGCTGACTGACAGCAGCCAGGGCAAGGGTGACAGAGCTCACGGCCCCGCGGGCCCAGGGATCACACGTGGAGGCCATGATGCCTTGTGACCAGGTCACAAACCACATGCCCACCCCCAGAGCCAGATGGCCCTCATCCGCAGGTCCCAGGATGCCCAGCTCCTGTAGCTCCCAGTGGGCTGGGGGAGGCCAGAGAGGAAAGGAGAAGGGAAAAAGAGGGAAAAGATGAGGAAGATGAGAGGGAAATAGTGGGGGAGGTAATTGGCAATCAGCAAGTAGAGTCCTCTATGACTAAGCGGGGAGTTGGAAGGGGGAGTCAATCAGAGACAGATAAATTATTATAGCGACACAGAGAGGTCCAGACAATGACGTGGAGACGTGATGGGAGAAAGAAAGGGAAAGAGGGAGACAGAGAGAGAGAGAGAGAGGAGAGATCCAAGTGAAACAGACATAGAGGCAAAGGAAGAAATGGGGGACAGAGAGAAACAGGCAAAGAGGCCCAAAAGGAGGGAGATAGGAGGCAGCTTGGCAGGGCAGGGTGGTTGGATTTTAGGAGACAGTCCTTTAATCCCACCTGAGAACAAAGTCTCCAGATCCAGTGAGCCTGGTGCCATCACCTTAGTCCCCAGAGATGAGTCAGATGCTCCCACCAGGGACACTGGGGGCCTTTTTGATGAACCCAGGAGGTCTCTCCCTGCAGCCTAAAAGATCACAGGTCAATTGGCTGTAATTGTTTTGTCCAACCCAGGAGCAGTTAGGTGATTTATTAATAAAACCAGAGATGGGGTTGGGGAGTGGTGACAGAAAAGTGAGAGAGAGGGGGGAAGAGAGAATTTGAGAGACACAGAGAGAAAAAGAGATAGGTAGCTAGAGAGATGAGATGCCCAAATGTGGCATCTCGTGTGCAACCCAGACCCTATGGCCCTCAGAGGGCCAGCTCAGTCCTTGCCCATCTCTTGCTACTTGTCAACACCAGAGTACTTGTGGATATTTCTTCAGGAATGGATGAGCCTGTTTATTCCAAGGTAGGTTTGGAGTACAAGAGCCACCCTCAGACATGGCTGATTTAAGAAGTTAGAAGAGGTTGTGCCCTGTCATTTTTGGCCCTTACCATCCCCCACTGTGGAACCGCTCCACCTCTACTTAATGGGGAAAGATATTGCAACAGGGTTTGGCAGCCATTGGAGGAGAGAGTGAGACCAGCTGGGATCCCGTCCCAATTCTGGGCCTGCCTCCACGTGAAGTGGAGCCCCTTCCTGCTCTGAGCCTCGGTTTCTCCATCTATATTAGGAGAAGGCAGCCCTGCAGTGAGGGCCCTGAGGGCTCTGCTCTAAAGCTGTCCATCTGTGAGCCCAGGCCCTCAGCATCAACTGAAAGATGGGTAGTACCGGGTCCCTAGCCTAACGGGCTGGAGTTGCCCCTCCAGGAACTGGCCAGCTGCAGAGAGCCAGCCCCTCCGGCACTTCTGGCTCCCTCTCCTGGCATGTCCAGCTGACCCAAGGACCTTGCAGAGCCACGGAGCTGGAAGAAACTGGACTCCAGGTGTCATTACCTAAATATATTCTTAAAAGAGCAAGACTGAGAATACGGCCTCTGAAGTCAAACACCTTTGCATTTGAATCCCAGCTCTGCCTTTTTCTATCTGCATGACTTCAGCCCATTGATTTAACCTGGTGCAGCCTGGTGGGCTGCCATCTATGGGGTTGCACAGAGTTGGACACAACTGAAGCGACTTAGCAGCAGCAGCAGTGGCCTCAGCTTTCTCATCTGTAAATGGGAATATAACAGGGCTTATGGCATAACATTGTCATGAGAATTAAACAAGATAATGCCAAACATGTGCTAATATAGAAATAACATGGTTTGTTCTGTTTGCAAAATAGTATATGTATTCTTCTATGATCTGCTATTTTTTGTTGCTTAATAATATATCTTTGTAGATACCTTTTTTTTTCTACATAGATTTGTTATTGAACTCAGGTTCAGCTACTCATCGCTCAAGAATCCAATACTGAGAGACAAGTGTTGGGTAAAAGGAAAGATAGCTTTACTGAGGAAGCTGACAATCCTGAGGAGAAGGTGAACTCATGTCCCAGAGAATCAACTCCTCATTTTCCAGGTTTTACTCAAGAATTACATAAGGAAAAGAGAAGGGCTATGTGCTGATGAGAGAGTTTCAGGGTACATGATAAGCTCCTGGATGTTCTTCTGATTGGTTGGTGGTGAGGTAACTGGGAGTCAATATCATCAACCTTCTGGTTCCAACCCGTCTGGGGTCTATATGCTTATGGGTAGCCTACAGTTAACTTCTTCCACTTGTTCAATATCTGAGCTTAAAGGACATGGCTTAGAATATTATCTGTAGCCCTCGAGAAGGAACTAAAAGTCCTTGACTTTGTTTAATGGCTAGGCTATTACTATTTTGTCTTACTTGACTATTTTCCTTTATTTCTGCATATTCTCATTTCGCGAATTGAATTTATTCTTTAGATCTCAGGGAAAGCCTAGGAAGTTAAAGTTTTTCTACAGTTAGAGGCGGGAGAAAGAAGTGGTGGAGTATCCTGTCCTGGGAAGGCCCCATTAGGTCCTGTTCAGTTACAGATCTATTCTGTTAAAAACCAGATCTTTTGTGAAGTGTTGTATAATACATATGTGTCAGTTTGACCTCCCTCTGTGGATAAACATTTAGTTTGGTTCTTTTTTTCCTTCCTATGGCGATACAGTAATGACTATCTTAGACATATTGCTTTGTGTATATGTGCAGGTATTTCTCTAGGAAGGCTACTCAAAATTTCTCGGTCAAAGGGTCAAAATCTACATATTTAAAAATATGATAGATTATGCCTGCTGCTGCTAAGGTGCTTCAGTCGTGTCCAACTCTGTGCGACCCCAGAGACAGCAGCCCACCAGGCTCCCCCGTCCCTGGGATTCTCCAGGCAAGAACACTGGAGTGGGTTGCCATTTCCTTCTCCAATGCATGAAAAGTGAAAAGTGAAAGTGAAAGTGAAGTTGTGTTTGACTCTATGCGACCCCGTAGACAGCAGCCTACCAGGCTCCTCCGTCCATGGGATTTTCCAGGCAAGAGTACTGGAGTGGGGTGCAATTGCCTTCTCCGAAGTTATGCCTAGTTGTCTCCAAAATGATATTCCAATTACATACCTGCCAGCAACACATGAGACCATTTCTTCAGTCCACCTCCAACCAGAATATGTTCCTCTTCCCTTTCCCCAGTTTTTGTTGATCTGATAGGTGAGAAGCAATATCCCATTACTGCTTTAATTTGCATTTTTCTGACTACTTGCAAGCATGAACATCTTCTCATGATTTATTGACATTTCTTTTTCTGTGAAAATCCCTTTCACATTCTTTGCTCATTTTTCTACTAGATTGTTTGCCTATCTGCTTATTGATCTATACACACGATTTATATATAAGGGTTATTATTTCTTTGTCTTTTATTCATGTGGCAAATATTTTCTCCTAGTCTGTCTCTTGTCTTTTGGCTTTATGTTCTCCTCCATCATTTTTATGACACTTTTATGTGGTGAAATTTATCAGTTGCCATTGAGTCTTGAATCTTTCAAAGATATATTCTTTCCCCAAGATGATATTTTTCTTCTAATACTCTTATTGTTTCATTTATTATGTTTAGTTCTTCAACCCATGGGGATTTCTTTGTGGAGCTTGGTGTGAAATAAGAAGCCTAACTTTACTTTTTTGCCCCAGTGGTTACTCTGTTTTCCCAACGCCATTTATTCAATAGTCTACACTTGTCTCACTGATAGAATTTGTCACGTTGATCATACAATCAAATACCGTTTCTATATGGATTGGAAACTGGCAGCTCTCAAGCCAGACCTAACTCTTGTGTGTTCGTTGTGTTCATTATTTTGAGTAATACAATTATATGTTCTGGCAACCTCTCCATGTTGACACAGGGCTTCCACATCGTTTTCAGGCTACATGGTCTGTTAGGTGCCCACACGGCACTGAATGACATGTATGCATGCTTGATTGCTTCAGTTGTGTCCGAGTCTTTGTGACTCCATGGACCATAGTCGGTCAAGCTCCTCTGCCCATGGGATTTTCCAGGCAAGAATACTGGAGTGGGTTGCCACAGTCTCCTCCAGGGGATCTTCCCGACCCAGGGATCAAACCCATGACTCCTGTGTCTCCAGCATTGCAGGCAGATTCTTTACCACTGAGCCACCTGGGAAGCCTGTACCATTATGGAGAGATCTTCATTTTTTTAATCAGACTTCCACTGATGGACATTTGGGTTGTTTCCAGTTTTTTCTCTTCTACAAACAATGGTGCAACAACTTGTATGGCCTGTTTTGCAAGCATTTGAATGTATTTGTAGGATAAATTTTTAGAAGTGGAGTTCCTGGGTCAAGGGTATAAGTGTTTATAACTTTGAAGGTGTTATTAAATTGTCTGTCACCATGGCCTGGACTGGGTTATACTCTCATGGCCAGTCTCTGAGAGAACCTGTTCTCTCACACCTTCATCAGCAGAGTGAAATAGCAAAATGTTCAATCTTGCCAATCTGACAGATGAAAACTGGTATCTCATCAGAGTTTTAGTTTGAAGTTTTCATATTATGAGTAAGGATAAACGTCTTTCTGTGGATTTCTATTCATATTCTTTGCCAACTTCTCTCTTGTGTTGTCTTTTTTCTAAAGGAGCTCTTTGTGTATTAGGTTATTTGTCCTTTGTCTTTTATGTGAGATAGAAGTGTGTGTACATGTGTTTTACCAGATACTCACTTATTTTTGTCTTTAATTTAATGGCTTTTGCCATTAAGATATTTTTTCCTATAATCAAATTTATCAATTTTTTTCCTTCATGGTTTTTGAGTTCTTTTAATACTTAAAAAGTATTGCCATTTCTTCAGTGGTTTTTCCTCTTACTGTGAAGTCACTGCCTGAGCCTCTCTAGGTCTGCCTGCCTCACCTCCCTCTGGTACCTAAGCTGCTGCTCACGACACTCTCCACACCTCCCTAGTCTCAGCTTCCTGGGGTTGGAGGACCAGGATCTGCACACCCCTTGTCACCAGCCTTGGAGCCTGATCTGCCCAGAGCAGAGGCTCTGATTCTTAGCACCGTTTCTAGGCTCAATGGAAGAGCCCAGACACAGACATAGGTTTCATTCCCCCAGCAACTGCTCGTCAATGACACAGTCTGGAGGTTCACAGGAAATTAGCACTGTGGGTGGAAAATTCTGACCAATGAGAAAGAGTAGCTGGGAAGGAAACAGCAAATCAATTCCTTTTATTTCTCTCCTGCTGACAGACCATTCCGAGGAGTGAAAGTGAAAGAAAGTGAAAGTGAAGCCGCTCAGTCGTGTCTGACTCTTTGGGACCCCATGGACTGTAGCCTTGTAGCCTATCAGGCTCTTCCATCCATGGGATTTTCCAGGCAAGAGTGCTGGAGTGGATTGCCGTTGCTTTCCAAGGAGTACTGGTGCCAAATAGCCTCTCCACATGTAGCCAGTCTCCTTTTCTTTCTTAATTTTAAAAATTGTGGTAAAGTACACATAACATAAAATTGATCATCCAACTTTTTTTTAAAGAAAGTTTTATTTACTTATTTATGGCTGTGATGGGCCTTCTTCATTGCTGCACGTGGACTTTCTCTAGTTGTGGTGTGCAGACTTCTCACTGTGGTGGCTCCTCTTGTGTGGAGCACAGGGCTATAGGGTTCAGTAGTTGTGGCACACCGATTTAGTTGCCCCATGGCACGTGGGATCTTGGTTATCAGATCAGGGATTGAACCCAGATCCCCTGCACCAACAGGAAGATTCTTAACCATTGGGCCACCAGGAAAACTCCCCAACCTCTTTTTGTGTACAGGTATTTGCTGGCAACATTTGGCTTTCCATGGCTTGCTGAAGCTGAAGCTCCAATACTTGGGCTACCTGATGCATACGGCCAACTCACTGGAAAGACCCCTGATGCTGGCAAAGATTGAAGGCAGAAGGAGAAGAGGGTGACAGAGGATAAGATGGTTGGATGGCATCACCAGTTCAATGGACATGAACTTGGGTAAACTCCAGGAGATGGTGAGGGACAGGGAAGCCTGGCGTGCTGCAGTCCATGGTGTCGCAAAGAGTCGGACACGACTTGGCAACTGAACAGCAACAACATGGCTTGTAGACCCATCAGTCCAGCTTCTGCCTCCCTTTTCATCTGTCTTCTCCCCTGTGTGTCTCTGTACCTCTCTTATAAGAATACCAGCCATTGGATGTAAGGACCACCCTTACAAGTGGTCCAGTGTGACCTCATCTTAACTAATTAAGATTCTATTTACAAATGATATCGCCTTCAGAGTTTCTGTATAGACATGAGTTTGGGGGACACTATTCAACAGTTTCCTTCTTTATTTTTCTTCTGCCCTCATTCTCACTGCTCTGGGGTTATACTCACTGGTAAGGGAGAATGTTCAATAAGCAGCAGTGAACGACAGAGTCATCAACCTAATGGGTAGAGTCTCTAGTGATATGCCATAGGACTCTGTCTTAAATGCTGATCAGTCTAACCAATTAAGTTGATCAAGACAGAACAACTGCTTGCCCTGAATTTGGGAAGAAGAGTTAAGTGTGTTGGAGGAAGCGTAGCAGGCACGCGCATCCTGATAGTCTAGATTGAAGGGGCAAATCCATTAAGACATTTAATAAGGACAGACACCAAGCCCTACATTTGGGGACTCATAGCCAACAGCACAAATCCTGGGGTACATGTTCAAAATAGGCAGCAAGGGTGGTGAGAAGTGGGGCTGGGGTGGCAGTTAGTCCACTGTTAGCTGGCTATCAACAGAGAGGGCCCAGTTGGGCAGCTTTAAGAGAAGCACAGCATCCAAATGTGGGTGGAGGGAGGCGTACCTAGTGCTTGCTATTCAGCCGACATCTGGAGGAGGAGCCCGGCCCAGGCCTGCTTCAGGGGCAACAGCAGGAGAGGTGCTTCTGTAGCTGCCTCGGAGATAAGACAGTCCCCTCGGGTTCGAGGTCAGAATTCCGAACACCTTTCCACCTGGAGAGCTGGTTCTACAGAGTATAATTAATTAACTAACTAATTATTTCAACAGATACTAATTGAACTGCATGCTGGGCCAGTCATTGGCTGAGTGTTGGGGCAAAGCAGTGAAGAAGACCAACAGATCCAGGTTCCCACAGAGTGTGGTCCAGGTGTGTGGTGGTTATGGGACAAGAACTGCTGAGGGCCATGCCTCTTACCCGGGTAGGCAGGGTGTTCGGGATGCACCCCAGGAACCTATGCTGGGGCCCAGGGTGTGCTTCCCCGAGGTCCTGATGATGGTGTCTTCTCTATCTTTCATAGTAGGCTGGAAGGTTACAGTTACATGTCACTCCTTGAGTCACACTGCTTTTCCAGAAACATCCTGAATTCAAGTGTGCTTTCCCAGCCAGCCCTGTAACACTGTCCAAAGCTGAGTGTGGTCACCCCTCTGGCGACTGGAGTGGAGGGCGCTAGAAGCCAACAGTCAAGGGCCCAAGCTAGACCCAGCTCTGCTATAAAACCTCTCTGTATAATCTCAGGCAAGTCTCCTCCTCTCTCTGGGCCTTCCAGTTTCTTCACCTGTAGAAAGAGGATCCTCAGAGCTGACGACGCTGTGGACTTCAATTCTAGGATTTGGGGATTCCCTGTTACACAGCACACTTCCATGAGTGCACTCACAGGTCCACGCTGGGCTCTGTCCCCAGGTCCCTGTCCTGTGCCCCTCCCCCCAACTCTTCACTTTCATTGACTCAGCCAAATATTTACAGGGTCTGTGACTTAAAGGGGCAGGACTCTGCTGGCTCCAGCCAGTCTTTGTGCATTTGTCAAATGTTCAGGAAGCTACGTGGAGACAGTGACCCAGGAGAGAAGTTCCCATGTGGTGATACTCAGGTCTGTGCATGAAATGAACCAAGCAGTCAAGTTTGTGGGGCCTGGAGAAGAAGCATCCTGCAAATATCACTCCTTCTGAAGGGCTCGCCCGAATAGCCAAGGTGTGTTGGAGAGTCACTCTGCATGAAAAAGGACTACCAGGCTTCCTAGCCAACATGTTTCTGGGGCCTGGGTGCCCTCTGCAACCAACCATGACACACATTTACTGGATCCAGCAGCTGGAACTTAAAAAGCCAATTTTGGGTTGGGTGGTCTGCTAGCTCCAGATCCCCTAGCAGAATCAGGACTAGCAGAGGCTGCTTGCCCACCCTCCACATGACAGGCATTGATGAGGGAACTGGGACCCTCTAAAAGGAAGGAAAGAGGGAAAATAAATGGTGTTTTCCCTGTCCCAGGTGGAGGCAGTGGTATCTGTCATATTGCTCAAACTTCTTTCATCCTAAAAAAAAATCCCCACACTCTCTATCTGCTTGTCTCTTTCCATCTACTGCCCTATTTCTCTCTTCCATCCATCCAGTCAAACCTCTGCGGAGTTCTGTGCACTGAAGTTCTCCATTTCTGTAGCACCCGCTTCCTCCCTGACCCACCAGCCCCTGGCTTCCATCCCTGCCTGCTGAAACTGCCCCACCACGGTCACCAGCAACTTCCTGTGGTCAGATCTGTGGGGAGCGCTTCTATCTATTCTTCTATCTGTTCTTGTTCTCTGGACCACTCAACTGCCTTTGACCTATTGGCATCTCCCCTGCTCTAAAACCTTCTTCTGTTGGTTTTTACGACACCATTCTCTACTGATCCTCCTTCTACCTCTCTGACCATTCTTCAATCCCCTTTTCAGGCTCCATTTCCACAGGCCAGCGCCTTCAACTCTGATTTATATTACAGTCTATTATCATTTAGGCTTTTATGTGTTTGGCTCTGCTAGTGGGCTGTGTTCATTTCAACCTCCCTGGTGATTACCACAGGGATTCAGAATGTTCCGTGGACTGAGTGAATAGATAGATGGATGAATGAACACATGAGTGGATACATGTGTTAGCACCACTCATGAGGTTTTGCCCTATGAATGAGGGTGAAATCTAAGGGTGATTTTGAAGGTGATAACTCATTCACATGTAAAACACTCAAGCACCTTCTTGATTAGTGAGAAAAACTTCCAGGAGGAGGTTGTGGAATCTGGGAGAGAGAAGGATGTAACCCAAGTAGAACCAGGCTAGTATTAATACCATGCTTTCCAGAATCTGAGTTTCCTATCCTGTCCAGTTAACCACAGTTAAGAAAGGAAGGAAAAAGAGGCAGATGCTAAGAGGATAACTAGAGGAAAGGGATGGTAGGATAAAGAAGGGAGGGAAAGTTAAGCAGAGAAAGAGCCACTGAGAAGGAGAGAGAATAAAGGAGGAAGAGTGGGGTAAAAAGCTTGAATCAGAGAGGAGATGCAGACTGTGTGTGCAAGACCTTGCACGCACACTCAGTGCCCAACATACGAACCTTCAAGTTGTGAACTTTCAAAGACGCAACGTGTGTTCGCGTGTTCAGTCTTGTAAGTTAGTTCAGGTGTCTGGTGTACACTGTCACACGTGTGCCTCCTCCCTGAGTGGTTGTGCTTTTGTGTACTTTACAGCTCTGTATAGAGTACAGTAGTGCAGTGTCCTTCTTTCAAACCCAAGATGTCCAGAAGCAAGAGTAAAGGCAGCAGGGATAGGTATTATAAGTCCGTTACAGCACAGTACCACACAGCCTATTGTGTTAGTTGGGTACCCAGGCTAACTTTGTTGGACTTAGGAACAAATTAGACTTACCAATGCACTCTTGGAACAGAACTCGTCTGCATGTAGGGGACTTACCGTACTGAAGTATGTTCATTAATCATAGTTGTGATAATAGAATTCCTTTAGGACTAGCTACTTTTCACTGTTACTCTCCTTTAAACCTTACAGCAACAGGAACCCTCCGTCCGTGTGGACTGGCATAGCCTCCAAGTGGGCAGAGCTGCTTGCTTCCTCCTCTAGGTTCTCGGCACCTTTTCCTACCTCTGATCCAGCCCTGGCTGCAATGTGTCACTCATTAACACTTTGGCCATCTTTCTCCTTCAGAATGTAAAGCCCTCTTTCTCTATCCCTGACTTCTAGCTTATGCCTGGCACCTCGTGGGTGCTCAGAATAGTGTCTTTTTTTTTTTTTTTTCTTTAATGGAGGAAGGAATTAATGAATGGAAATTCACAGATACTGTCCTCAGGGGGCTTTCCTGGGGCTATGAAACAACACAACAGAAGATCAATTAGATTGCTCTGACCCATGTGTCATCAATATGATGGCAGACACCAGCAGTGCTCAGCTTTCCTGATTTACTTCCTCGCAATTTCCCTAGCACAGAAGCCAGGTCCCATCATGAAAGAAAGCCAGTGTTCAAGAGAGAGGCATTTCTATGCCTGGTAGCCTTTGTGATTACAGTTGTCACCTACAATCAGTTTAAGTTATGAAAAATTAGAGTTGGAATTAATGGAAATACATGGCATATGAAGCTATAGCTTGTAGGCACCCAATGTACACTTCCTCTTAGCGCTTAACGTAAGAATTCAAATGGTCTCTTTATGGGTCTTCTTCTGCTATTAGATAGTAAGCTTTCCACAGGTTTTTATTTTCTTTTTCTAGCAGTGATTATGAGTATGTATCTTAGAATCAGATTTCTGAGATTCAAACCCTATCACTTAATAGCTCTCCCACTTAATAATTGTGTGGCCTCAGTTTCTTTATTGGTAAACTGGTAAAAATTGGAATTATAACAGTATTAATATATAGGGTCATTAGGAGAATTAAATGAGTAAATGCTTAATACAAGCCACTGTTCTTATTATTTTTATCATCTTTGTGTCCTAGTATCTAGCCTTTCAGGTCTTCTCTTGTGGCTCAGTAGGTAAAAAATCTGCCTGTAATGCAGGAGAAGGAAATGGCAACACGCTCCAGTGTTCTTGCCTGGAGAATCCCAGGGACTGCGGAGCCTGCTGGGCTGCCGTCTATGGGGTAGCATAGAGTCGGACACGACTGAAGCGACTTAGCAGCGGCAGCAACAGTAATGCAGGAGACCACCTCCTCCAATGCAGGAGTTGTTGCTGTTCAGTCACCAAGTCGTGTTTGACTCTGTGATTCCATAGACTGCAGCACTTCAGGAGTGCCGTGTTCAATCACTGGGTTCGATCCCAGGGTTAGGAAGATCCCCTGAAGAAGGAAATGGCAACCTGCTCCAGTATTCTTGCTTGGGAAATCCCATGGACAGAGGAGCCTGGTGGGCTACAGTCCATGGGGTTGGAAGAGTTGGACATGACTTAAGGACTAAGCCACTACAACCATCACCATCGGGCCTTTCACCCAGCAGCTCTTCCAAAGATGTTTGCTGAGCTGGAAACACAAGCAAAAATATTCCTTGGAGTTGCAAATGATAACAGTGCTATATTTTTGCAAATTCAACAATAGAACACAAAGACAATAAAAACAAAGTTTGTTGTCAAGGAATTGGGAATACACATTATTATTCTGACTACAACACAAACAAACAAGACTCATAATTCCAGGATCTAAAATGTATCCCAAGAATGGTTATGGCTGCAGATGGCTGACTGGGGAATTCTGAGCGAGGTGCATAATTGCAGTACTGTTGCATCTGCTTGGACGGCTGCTGCACCACTGTACTCCAGTGCGTGCTCCTGGCTGTCAGGGGGAAGGAGATCTGCAAGGTGGGAACCCCCGGGGGTAGGGGTGGGAGTGGGGGTGGGGGTGGGGATGAGCAGTGATGGCTTGGCACTTCCAGAAAGTGAAGTCGCTCGGTCAAAAGGTATAAACCCCAACTGTGGAGTGACCTTAAGGACTTCTGTGACCTTATACACTCTGGTGGCGAGAGCGACAAGGATCTCGGCTCCCAGGAATTACCATCTCCCACACCCACAGCCCAGTCATCTCAAGGGACAACTAATGTCTCTCCTCCCTCAGAAGCAGAGTGGTAAAGTTTCACTCCAAGCTCTACCATTAATATAAGTGCTCCTTTCCCTGGGTCTTCATAACTTTCTTCCAGCCTCACCTGGCATTCTCTCCATTGTGTCCCCATTCAAATTCCAGAGGGGAAAGTCTGAGTGACACCACCCCCGAACTGTCCTGATTTTATCCTGGGTCTGTGCATTGGCTGCTCCTTGGTCAGGAGCCCTCCAGCCCCCTCCTCCAGTCCCCACCAAGGTTCAGTCAGGGACAGGCCTTTGCTTAAGCCACAGCCTGGTCTCTGCTTCCCTCAGGTGGGTGACAGGTGGGGCATAGTGCCTGAGGTGTGGGGCAGTCTGGAGTTGACATGTCTGGTCTAATTAATAAGCATTGCTGGTGGGTGGTTCCCCAAGGAGAGGGGATAAAGGATGGGAAGGCCATGAGTGGAGGAGGAAGGTTCTGGTGTGAGCATGGTGTTGGTCTTTCTTCAGCTCCCTGCTGTCCGTTGGCCCTCCCAGGCAAACAGTCTTCACTGTTCTCTAGAGAGGAGTCGGTTGGTGACTCTGCTTCTGGAACCCTGCCTGCGTGTCTCCATCTGAAATTTTGACTGGTGTTTCTAAGGGTGGAGCTGGGGGCTGGGTAGTGGCCTGAGGACTAGGGCACCTCAGCTCTTTCCAATGACATGGGGTGTAAGTGGGCTTCGGTGGGGGAGTTTCCAGCCTCACACGGGAAGGCATGAGTATGTCAGGTGGGCCCTGATAGAGCCACTCGGGGCAACAGGGGGTCATCACCATCTGTGAAAGGCTCTGGGAAAGAGCCTGCTTAGGGCTCAGCCTGTTTCTTCACTCCCTCCTTCTCCATAAAATATACTCACATTGTATAATCACACCTTCCCTTTCATCTTAAGAAAAAGACGAAAATATCCAGAAATATTTCCACTTTAATTGTCACAGGGATAGCATGGCCTGCTGGTTCTCCTGTCTGCTTGATAATTAGGCTGCAGTCTTCTTCCAGCTCTTCACCAGCACCTGGGGCGCGTGGAGCTGGGCGGGTTGGGGAGGGGGAAGCAATTACAATGATGCTGTCTCACCTGCCGCCTCACAGGGGGCGTGTGATTACCTGTGCCCCCATTTTGAGAAGGGGGTCTGTAACTGAGGTTGACCTAGGTTTGATTTGTCTCCTGGGCAGGGGCTGTTCCTTTGATCTCGGGGTGGAGGAGACCCCTGTGTGGTACAGCAGATAGAGGCCCAGGGTACCTGCACCCTGCCATCACGGATAAGGCTGTTGGCTGAGAAGTGGCCAGGAAGCAGCTGGAGGCAGGGGAGGAAGTGCCCTCCTTCGCCCTCTCTGTACAGAGATCTGTGATTGGGGTCATTCCCAGCTGCATGAGAAGGGCTGTCCCTGTCTGCTTTCCATACACAATTTCAGACTGCGATTCCAGCTTCCTTTCCCTTCCAAGTCATTGATCCTCTTCCTGGAAACAAGAAGTCAATGTCATTCATCTCTCAAACCTGAGCTTAGGTGTGGGGAACAGATGGACAGGCACTATACTGTCTGCCCAAGCTCACTGTATCATGGAAAAGTGGGCCGTGCCAACTAGCAAATGCCACATGTGTGGTGGGCCCAGGAAGGAATTGGGGTACTTCAGAAACTGGGAAGGGACATCATTTCAGCCTCGGTGGTGGGGGTCATGGAAGGTTCCATTCAGTGCATCTTGTGTGTGGTGAAAGCTAAGGTGTAGACCAGGGCCTTTGAAACCACTGGGCACTGGAGACCCAATGCCACCTTTTCCTGCTTGTCAGAAGCCTGCAGAAGCAGAGACACAGGGAGCCAATCACCATGGGCTCCAAAGGAAAAGAAAAATGCAAAATCAGAAGGAGTAAATGGCCCATTAAATGTCTACAAAACGCGCTATGATGTCACTCAGTCGACTGCATCTCCACTCACCTCTTCCACGCTTAAATATAACATACAGTTAATGTGGCATGTGGGTAAATTAAATGGGCTTGATATGATTAGGGGTGAGTGCTGCAAGAGCGCCTGAGGCGGAGGGAAATTCTAAGCCAGTTCTGCTGGGAGTAGCACGGAGGGGGCTGAAGACTGCAGATAAAGGTGCAACGTGGCCACCGCGGCCGGTGGGGAGTAGCTCGCCCTGTCGGGTCCGTAGGCCCTGGGGGAACACTTGTCTGTTTGTCCGGTGTGTGTGGGGGGTTGTGGGGCGTGGTTGCGCAGACAGGGGCCCAAGAAGTGGGGAAGATCCGGAAGGCTCCTGCCTATAGCTTCCCAGCTTCCCCAGCACCGATGCTTCTGACCGCCCTTAATCTTCGCATCCTCCGCATTCAGGGGCCTCGTGCGCGCTGCTCTGCAGCCACAGCCGGCACCACTGAAGATAAACACGCATCCCACAATTCACCGTGGTTTGTCTTCCCCTCCAACTCCAGATGGCCTATCTGGGGACAGCCGAGGCCCCTGGGTGCGGGCCGTTGCCGTTTTTGATGAGCTGTGCACATATGGATACCCAAACATCTGGAGCGGCCATGTGCTGCTCTGGGCAGGCCAGCCCTGGTGAGCCAATCAGGGGCCCCCGGGCTCTGGGGGGTGCGCACGGCCCCGCCAAGTGAGCACGGATAAATTATTCATGACCGAGTTATTTGTGGTGCAAGGGGTCCATCAGCTACTTTGATTAAAAATCCAGTGAGTAATGAATATGCAAACGCCAGCGACTGCTCCGAGCAACAGATTTGTCAAATTGTCTATACTTCACCGAGATAAAGGAAAATCTCCTGGGGTCCCGAAATTGAAAAACCGCACCGTCAAATCACAGCATTATCTTAATTATCAAATCTCCTTGGCCGTGCAAATACCCCGCGTGAAGCTGAGCAGGGCGTTGGAAAAAAAAAATCAAGAGAAAGAGATATATTTGTCAACGAAACCGGGGCCTGGCTAGTGAGAAACAGGCTGGTGGAGGAGAAGCGATTTCAATTCACATGGTGACTCCACAGCCATTTAATTATTTTAATTAGGCTTAATTAGTGGTAAATTTACAATGATATGCTTGATACCTGGCATTAAATCTTTCATGCATAAATGTTTTGTTAAAATGAGAAAAAGGCAAGTGGCATTTCGCCAGCAATTACTGCTGAATGTTCTAATGAAGGATTAGGCTCAGCGGTGATTCATGAAGACAGGCGGGCACCAGACTTGTTTACGAGGCATCAGCTCCATAACTCACTTGCTCCTACCCAAATGGTCGCTGTCCTTGTCAGTTTCAGGGAGCACCTGCTTGGGGTGAGGGCCTGGGTGGTGCGGGCAGGGGCTGGATACTCAGCTCAGCGCCCCAGGCCCTCTGTGTGTGTGTTTATGAGACCCTCCAACTCTCCCCCAGAGGGCCTTCATCTGTGGGCATCAAAAGCCACAGTGAGGAGTTGGGGGAATGGGATCATGTGTTACAGAACAGGGTGATTGTCTGTGGCCCTGGCTAAGTTTGTGAGAGCCTGGAATTGCCCTGCACATCTCTGGGCCTGGAGCTGAGCCGGCCTGCAGGACAAGTTGGCTGGAAGGATGGGTCCCTTCCTAAGTTGTGGCTGAGCTGTGCTGTAGCCCAGCTGGGGAGTAACTAGTTGTGGCGACCACTACTCGTTCACTAAAGAGGCATGCTATACTAAAGTGTGACATACTCTGGGCTGCAACAGGTGGCAGTTCCTGCGGGGCAAGTCTGGGGATCCTGACAAGATGCCCCCCACCCTTGTCCTGTCCCTGGGTGCAGGGTCCTCCTGCAACTCAGTTAACAGAGAACGAGGACTTGCTCCCTGCACTCAGAGACCAGCTGCAGCTGTCCCCTCCCCGCAAGGAGGAAACACAGCAGCTCACACCTGGACCAACAGGAATGGAGAAGCAAATGAAGCAAACTACCGCCTGGCCATAGAAACCTGTAGAACCCTAGTGTCTGGCTGGCTCTGTCCCTGGCCACGGGCTGCTTGGGTCCTGGCCAGAGCTCAGAAGTCCCCAGAGTGACCCCAGGGGCTGTTCGCAGGTCCGCACTTCCCACTCGAGGCTCCCCTGGCAGCTGCTCCTGCTCCTCCCACTAGAGAAGGAGGCCATGCTTAGCGTGCCACTGACGGTGGCTGAGGGGACCTGGCCTCCTGCCTCCCTCCTTTCAGTCCAGCACTTGATCCCTAGTCACCTTCCCTCCCCAGGCTCCTCCACATCCTGCTCCCTTCTCATTAGCTCAAGCTCCTCTTAATTTAGTGCTAATGCCTTTGGCTCCAACTTACCCATTTCCCTGGAGAGTCCTGATGTTGTGTTTCTTAAGCCCGTCCTGAATCTCTAGTCGATGAGGCTGTGTTTCTTGGTTTCAGTCCCTTAATGGGCTTTCAGAATTTTCTGCCTCAGCTTTTCTTTCCCTTCACAACAAAAAGACGTGACTATTAATAAGGAGAGTTTTTTTGAAATTTCTTGGTTGTTAAATCAGTTTTTCTTTTTACTCATTCAAAGGAGTGTTTTTGTAGCCAGGTGGGTGTTTGTCTCTTCAGAGTAGCGGCTGCTTCTGTCCAGTAGAATGGAAGCCCCACGAGGGCAGGGGCCTCGTCAGTCTTGTTTCCTGTTTATCTCCTGCTTGTCATAGTGCTCGGTACACACACAGGGCAGGGGATCGCTGTTGGTTGGACCCTGCCCAGTGTATCTAACCACTTCAAGGGAAGAGTTATTCAGAGTTTCATCTGTGAAAGTTAGAATCTATCTCCCATTGCATTGTTGGAATACAATACCTATTTGTTGAGTAAGGAGAATGTACGTAGGTAAGTTTTTCCCACTCAACAAGGCAGACTCCAGATAATGCCCCATATTTATCCCGTGGCCTTGTTCCCCCCTGAAACAATGGCATGTACCCCAAGATATACTGTGCTTCTCTTTGAGAAATAATGATTTGAGGGTCTGACCAGGCTGCATCATGGTTTGGTGCCAGGAGGTGGGTGCCCCAGACTAGAGGCTATAGGGAGAGAAGGGGACCTTTCAGATGAGGAAGAAGAGCTATGAGAGGCTGGGAGGAGGGGATCAGACCCTACCCCCAGTGTGGAAATTTGGAGCTCCTGAGGAGTCATTTCATGGAGGGGCTTCACACACTCCACCCTTCTGGATAGGTCAGGTAATGTGGGCCTGAGAACAACTCCTCTCCAGGGGGAGGTGACAGGCCAAGTCTAACCACAGGAGACGGCTCTGCCACAGATGATGTCGGCGTAAGATTCACAGACCATAGGATGGGAGCTCCTGGAAGTCCAAGGAGGAAGGGTGATGGGAAGAAGGCAGGACTCAGACCACTTACTGATTAATAAAACTGCAGCGATGGACATCGCAATGATGGCAGAGTGGACGCATGTTTCCTTTCACTCTCTCTCCAATCCCTACTAACATCACAACAAAGGAATGAGAAAGAGGCAGAAATCCACACTGGGGAAAGAGTCAGACGGGATGACACCAGGCAAGAGGATCCAGTGAGACTGCTGAAGCTGGGGAGTAAAAGAACCAGCAGTAGATAACTCATCAGATGAGAGAAGCCAGGGCCCATATAAAGGCGGGTGAGTGGTGGGGAGCTGTGGAGATGATGTGAAGCAAATTGTTTCCCAGTGTAGCCCCCCAGAAAGACTCAGGAGTGGCAGGCACTCGGGACCTCTGAGGCTGAGGTGTGGGCTGGGACTGACGACAGCAGGGATATGTGGCTCGTGCTGTGCTGTGTCATCCAGAGCCTCCCTCAGAACTCATGTCCCCCGCTTCCAGGAATGCTGTTGCTTGACAGCTCTGGCAGAAGGTCCTCACCAAGAGTCACCCTCCATAGGGAAACACCTTGTGTGCGTGCTCAGTCATGGCCAACTCTTGGTGACCCCATGAACTGTAGCCTTCCAGGCCCCTTTGTTCGTGGGATTTCCCATAAAGAACACTGGAGTGGGCTGTCATTTCCTCTTCCAGAGGATCTTCCCAACTCAGGGTTGAACCTGTGTCTCCTGCATCGGCAGGCAGATTCCTTACCACTGGGCCACCTGGGAAGCCCAAGATAGTAGACTCTAAACTGGGATTGTGGAGCTGAGTTGCCTTTCACAGGTTGGCTAGTGATGATACTTCCATCACTGGTGGAGTATAGGTACCTCCTGGTGGGCTGTTGTGGTGCGATTGTTACCACTTTCACAAAAATAGTGCACTGAAAGGGCATACCAGTGGAAGGCAGAACCCTGGTGGGGGCAGTATTCAAGGCAGTTGAGAAATCTGGGGAGGCAATGTCAACCCACTCCAGGACTGTTGCCTGGAAAATCCCGTGGATGGAGGAGCCTGGTAGGCTGCAGTCCATGGGGTCGCACAGAGTCGGACACAACTGAGCGACCACTTTCCCTTTTCACTTTCATGCATTGGAGAAGGCAATGGCAACCTACTCCAGTGTTCTTGCCTGGAGAATCCCAGGGATGGGGGAGCCTGGTGGGCTGCTGTCTATGGGGTCGCATGGAGTCGGACACGACTGAAGTGACTTAGCAACAGCAACAAAGGACAATCAATGCTTTGGAGAAAGAAGTCAAAGCCCAAGGGTGATTATTCCCCAACTAAAGACCAAGTCTGAAAGCCAGTGAGCCCAGTTGGCAGCTTATAAAAGGAACTTTAACTCTTGCAACTGGAGGGCAGGAAAAGCTGAGGATCAGATGCCGGACTTAATTATAGGGGTAGCAGAACTCAAGAAGAGATTGGCTTCCCCACCTCAGGAAGTTGGTCATGCCAAGATCAGGGCCATGATTGGGAAGGAGTGGGATGCTGAGGACTGGGTGGGGCCATTTAGGTTGATGCACTCAAACATCTTGAATCTCCAGATCCTTCTAAACTTTGTAGTACCCTCTTTTTTTTTTTTTTTTTTTCTGTTAAAATATAGTAATTCTCTCTTTCTTGAAAGTAGTACAAAGGCCTCTCCCCTGTGAGGCAATGCATGCCTTTCTCAGGATTGAATTCCATCTCCCTTCCTGATCACCTGATCAATCATGACACATCTGTTACAGTGAGGGCATATTGGAGTGGCTAATAAAATGGAGTCTCGACCCAGGTCAACTTGACCCAGGTCATAATGGATCAGCTAGGTCCACAGACCTACCCATCCATTATCTAGACTTCAAATGAATACTTGTAATGGACATACTCAGTAGTTGGCAGAACTACTAGACATGTAGGGTGAGACTTATTGTAGAGAGGGCCCAGTGAAAGCCTCTGAAACTGTCTCCCCACCCAGAGCCAAAGCAGGAAGTAAAAAGCAGTATCATATCCCAGTTTTGCCAAGAGAATGCACTGGTCATAGAAAACACTCTCTTCCAACAATATAAGAGAAAACTCTACACATGGACATCACCAGATGGGCAATACTGAAATCAGGTTGATTATATTCTTTGCAGCCAAAGATGGAGAAGCTCTGTACAGTCAGCAAAAACAAGACCAGGAGCTGACTGTGGCTCAGATCATGAACTCCTTATTGCCAAATTCAGACTTAAATTGAAGAAAGTAAGGAAAACCACTAGACTATTCAGGCATGACCTAAATCAACTCCCTTATGATTATACAGTGGAAGTGACAAATAGATTCAAGAGATTAGATCTGATGGACAGAATGCCTGAAGAACTATGTACGGAGGTTCCTGATTTTGTACAGGAGGCAGTGATCAAGCCCATCGCCAAGAAAAAGAAATACAAAAAGGCAAAATGCGTATCTGAAAAGACCTTACAAATAGCTGAGAAAAGAAGAGAACCAAAAGGCAAAGGAGAAAAGGGACGATATACCCATTTGAATGCAGAGTTCCAAAGAAAGAGAAGTTCCAAGGAGAGATAAGAAGGCCTTCCTCAGTGACCAATACAAAGAAATAGAGGGAAACAACAGAATGGGAAAGACTAGAGATCTCTTCAAGAAAATTAGAGATACCAAAGGAACCTTTCATGCAAAGTTTGGCACAATAAAAGATAGAAATGCTATGGACCTAACAGAAGCAGAAGATATTAAGAAGAGGTGGCAAGAATACACAGAAGAACTATTCAAAACAGATTTTCATGACTCAGGTAATCACAATGGTGTGATCACTCACCTAAAGCCAGACATCCTGGAATTTGAAGTCAAGTGGGCCTTAGGAAGCATCACTATGAACAAAGCTAGTGGAGGTGATGGAATTCCAGGAGAACTATATCAAATCTAAAAGATGATGCTGTGAAAGTGCTGCACTCAAGATGCCAGCAAATTTGGAAAACTCAGCAGTGGCCACAGGACTGGAAAAGGTCAATTTTCATTCCAATCCCAAAGAATGTTCAAACTACCACACAACTGCACTCATTTCACAAGCTAGCAAAGTAATGTTCAAAATTCTCCAAGCCAGGCTTCACCAGTACATAAACGGTGAACTTCCCGATGTTCAAGCTGGATTTAGAAAAGGCAGAGGAACCAGAGATCAAATTGCCGACATTCACTGGATCATAGAAAAAGCAAGAGAATTCCAGAAAAACATCTATTTCTGCTTTATTGATTGTGCCAAAGCCTTTGACTGTGTAGATTTGTTCCAAGTTCCAAATTTGTTCCAAGTTTGTTGTGACAAACAGTGAAAAATTCTTAAAGGAGATGGGAATACCAGACCACCTTACCTGCCTCCCGAGAAATCTGTATGCAGGTCAAGAAGCAACAGTTAGAACCAGACATGGAACAACAGACTGGTTCCAAGTTGGTAAAGGAGTACATCAAGGCTGTATATTGCCACCCTTCTTATTTAACTTATATGCAGAGTACATCATGCAAAATGTTGGGCTGGATGAAGCACAAGCTGGAATCAAGATTGCTGGGAGAAATATGAATAACCTCAGATACACAGATGATACTACCTTTATGGCAGAAAGTGAAGAGGAACTAAAGGACCTCTTGATGAAAGTGAAAGAAGAGAGTGAAAAGCCTGGCTTAAAACTCAACATTCAGAAAACTAAGATCATGGCATTGGGTAAATAGATGGGGAAACAATGGAAACAATGAGAAACTTTATTTTGGGGGCTCCAAAAAATAGATGGAGAAACAATGGCAAATAGATGGGAAAACAATGGAAACAGTGAGAAACTTTATTTTTGGGGGCTCCAAAATCACTGCAGATGGTGACTGCAGCCATGAAATTAAAAGAGTCTTGCTCATTGGTAGAAAAGCATGACCAACCTAGACAGCATATTAAAAAGCAGAGACATTACTTTGCCAATGAAGGTCCATCTAGTCAAAGCTATGGTTTTTCCAGTAGTCATGTACAGATGTGAGAGTTAGACTATAAAGAAAGTTGAGTGCTGAAGAATTGATGCTTTTGAACTGTGGTGTAGGAGAAGACTCTTAGAGTCCCTTGGACTACAAGGAGATCCAACCAGTCAATCCTAAAGGAAATCAATCCTGAATATTCATTGGAAGGACTGATGCTGAAGCTGAAACTCCAATACTTTGGCCACCTGATGAGAAGAACTGACTCACTGGAAAAGACCCTGATGCTGGGAAAGATTGAAGGCAGGAGGAGAAGGGGACGACAGAGGATGAGATGGTTGGATGGCATCACTGATTCAATGGACATGAGTTTGAGCAAGCTCCAGGAATTGATGATGGGCAGGGAAGCCTGGCGTGCTGCAGTCCATGGGGTCACAAAGAGTCAGACATGACTGAGCGACTGAACTGATCCATCCCAGGAGGAATGGAAGAGATTCATCTAGGTCTTCAGACCTGGAGGATTTGGGGGTAGGGAAGGTGGGCAGTGGTCTGCATCATTTCCCTTTATATTCAGTAGTCTGACCCTGATGACAGTGGGCTCTATGAAGACTCCAACAGGTAGTGACCCTAACTGCAGCTGCAGTGCCAAATGTGACTTTGTTAGAGTAGGTTCACACAGCCTCAGGTACATAGTATACAGCCACTGATTTGGTGAATGCCTTCTTTTCCAGCTGTATCAGGAATGAGGATCAGAAACAGTTTGCATTCACTTGGAATGGGTAATAGTGTGGTGCTGGTGGTTTAGCCACTGAGTTGTGTCCGACTCTTGGGACTCACAGACTGTAGCCCTCCAGGCTCCTCTGTCCTCTGTATTTCCCAGGCAAGAATCCTGGAGTGGGTTGCCATTTCCTTCTGCAGGGAATCTTCCTGACCCAGGGATCGAACCTGGGTCTCTTGCATTGCAGGTGGTCTTCTGCATTGTAGACAGATTGTTTACTGAGTCACCAGGGAAGCCTGGATAATAGTGTACATTTATGGTTTTATCCCAGAGCTGTGATAACTTTCCACCCTCTGTCATAATTTAGTCCAGAGGGACCCGAACCATCTGGACATTCTTCTGAATATCACCTTGGCTCATCCTACAGGTGATATGGTGCCAATGAGACTGACTGAGCAAGAATTTTGGAGGCTTGGGTTGCATATGTGCTTCCGAGGTTGGGAGATAAAACTTACAAAGCTTCAGGGCCTTGCCATGGCAATGTCTAGTGTTCAGTGGTCTGGAACATTCCAGGAGGTGCTCTCCAGATGTTAGTCATCGTGTGTCTCTCATCACTAAGAAAGAAGTATGACACCTGTGAGGCCTGGTTGGGTTCTGGAGTCAGCATATTATACACTTGAAAATACTGCTCGAACCCATCTGCCGTATGACGTGAGAGGCTGGTGTCTTTAAGTGGAGTCCAGGAGAGGGTTCTGCAGCCAGCAGGCTATGGTGTCAGTGGCCCTGCGATCTGGGCCACACCATCCAGAAGTCCCTATGATACTAGAGGTGTGGGTGCTGGGGCAAGATGTCAGGTGGAATTTATGGAAGGCATCAAGAAGGGAATCACATAGCACACATCTAGGGTTCTAGAACAAAGCCATCCTGACTGCAGTGGAGAAAACCTCAGCTCCTGGTGTGCTCCAGGCCCTGAAAGAGAGAAAGCACCTAACCCATAAGACAGTGAGCATCCATGTAACCAGCACTGGCCTTTGAGAGCTGAGTTTTGCCAGACACGTGCCTCACAGTGTCAGGTGGGTCCAGCAACAATCCCCCATAAGAGGGAAATGGTACTTCTGGGATCAGGTAGGGACAGGTCAGAGGAAGCAAGAAGATGTTTGAGCAAGTGGTTCGGACCCTGCGTTCTGCCTCACTGTAGCACTGGCCCCTTTTACTGTGCTGGCACTGTGACCAGCACTTAGGATTAGCTGATGGAGAAGGCCTAAGCCCCAGTTTGGTTCATGGCTGGATTGACTTGGAAAAGGGATGCAGGCTGGAAATGGACAGTGGAATTGCAGCCCCACTGCCCTTTGGCCGTGAGTATCAGTCCTCCCCTGAGCAGAGTTTCAAGCTGTGCAGTTGGCCATCCACTTTGTGTGGAGAGAGAAGGGACCTGAAGCAAAAAAAGGTAAGGACTCATCCTTTTTATACTGTAACAGGTGACTCATTGGAAAAGATCTTGATGCTGGGAAGGACTGAAGGCAAAAGGAGAAGAGGGCAGCAGAGGATGAGATGGTTGTATAGCATCACCAATGCAGTGGAAATGAACGTGGGCAAACTCTGGGAGATAGTGAGGGACAGGGAGGGCTGGTGTGCTGCAGTCCACAGGGTCACAAAGAGTTGGACATGACCTAGTGACTGAACAACAGCAAAGGAGGAGTGGCAATGTGCCTGGCAGGTGGAATTGATGCTTCTGAGGACCCAGAAATGGTGGGAGCAGGGGACCTGCAGGGTGTGATGCTTCGTGACTCCCATGGGGAGTTTGTGCTTGTTTACCTACAACTTTAGGCTTAGTGGGTCTCAAAATCCTGGCTTCCTGAGGGAGCCTATTTCTTCTAGATACATAGTGAGAATTCCATTAAACTTTCATCAATTACTGATGACCGATTACTTTGAGTTCTTTGTGCCAAGAGACCAGCAGGCAGAGAAAGGGGACCCTATCCTGGCAGGAGGAGCTGACTCTGACTATCAAGACAAGGTGGGGCTCCTCTTCTAAAACAGGGCTGGGGTGGGGTCTGTGGGTGGCACTCAGGCAGTACTCTGGGGAGTCTCTTGGCCCTCTGTTGCTCAATGTCTGCAGATAACAGACAAGAGCAATGTCCACAGCTTGAGAAGGGCTTGAGGATGAGGACTCTGGCCTTCAGGGATAATGATCTGGGTCACTTCCCTAAGTTACCCATTTGGTCCAGCAGAAACACCCAGTGAGGTAAGATATATCTGGAATGGGGAGTGGAAAAAAAAAAAAAAGATGAGGGGTATCATTGCAGCCTGATACAGCTCCAGTGGTTGTTGGTGTTGGGGTGGGAGAATCCCTTTCTCCTCTGTATCTCCCCAGGGAAAAGGACCAACTGGAATTCTAGATGTTATTCCCTGGTGGCTCAGACGGTAGAGAATCTGCCTGCAATGCAGGAGACCTGGGTTTGATCCCTGGGTTGGGAAAATCCCCTGGAGAAGGGAATGGCAACCCACGCCAGTATTCCGGCCTGGAAAACTCCATGGATGGAGGAACCTGGCAGGCTACAGTCCATGGAGTTGCAGACTCGGACACGGCTGAGTGACAAACACACTGAGGAGGCAGGTCGCTGCTGTGCCTGTGGTGATGTGCTGCCCAGGGTCCCTTGGGCCTCAGGCACTCATTTCTCCAGTGTGCTGGGGGTATTAGTGACCCTCAGTTCCTGTCTCTCTCCAGCAAATCGCTCCTAGTTAAAAAAAATCCTCTTGCCCCCCTCTCTGGAGGAGCCCAATTCCAATGACTGGTCAGTGAGGGAGTAGAAAGGCCCTGCCCTCTCGCCTCAGGGCAAGCCAGCCCTGCTGAACCACTTCAGCTGTGGGCTCCCTGGCATTGGCTGAGCGTTTCTGCTCCCTCTGTCTGACCTCTCACACCCCCCATCATCACTCATCCTGGAGGCAGGCCCCAGTACACTTCCTGCAGGCAAAACTCAGAGTCTGTTTTCCAGGAACAGGAAAATTTGACCATGATTTCCTCCCCTCTCAGTGCCACCAGGCTACTATTTCTCTCCCCGCCAGCAGAAAAAAGCTTCACTCTTGGAGAGGCTAAACAGGAGAGCCCCAGCCTAGGGAAGCAGGCGCCACTGAAAATGAGGTTGGGTGTCTGTCTCGAAAGTGAAGTGGAGATACTTTCTACTACTTGGCTTCCAGAGTGCTGGAGGCCAAGCTTAGAGTCTCCTTCTCCCTGTTCCTTCCCCAGTGACAGCAGATTGGATGAGTTTTCTGGGGAAACCAGCAGGTCCAAGAGATAATTCTGACAGATACTGGCAGACGGGAGGACCACGAGGAAGTGGCTGGTTGCTACTCATCAGCCTACAGTGAAACCACCCACCCAGGCACGGAGAGCGTCTGATGCCTTTTAGCATCTTATGCATAAATGTGTATGTAAAAAAACAAGGATTATTAGATGTTTGAAGATGATCTCTAACTTGAAAGACAGATGTCAACATGGAACCAACAAAAAAGGAACTCCGGAGAAATAGAAACATCGTGGGGAGAAAATGAAAGCTTCAGATGAAAAAGTAAAATCTCAGGGATCTAAGAAAAGACATATTGTCTATGCAACAAAACCAAGATGCTATTCAAAAGGAGCAGTCAGAAGACTTTGGAAATTAAATGTATCATAGCAGAAATAAAAACTGTGACGTTAAGATATTGTGCTGTGCAGAGGAAGTAAAGTGTGTGTAGGGGTATGTATGAGTGTACATGAATGGGGCATAAAAAAAACAAACCCTCATCTTTCATAGAAGGAAAATTTTAGATTACAGTTATCTCTTAATATCCACAGAAGATTGGTTTCAGGGCAGTGCCCCTCCCCTCAACCCCCATGGATAGCAAAATCCAAGGATGTGTAAATCCCTTATACATAACAGCATGGTATTTGCATATGATCTATGTACATCCTCCCATATACTTTAAATCATCTCAAGATTACTGTGATACCTAATACAATGTAAATGCTATGTAAATAGTTGTAAATACAATGTAAATGCTATGTAAATAGTTGCCACTGTGACAAATTTAGATTTTACTTTTTGGAACTTTCTGGAATATTTTTTTTTCTGGAATATTTTTTATCACAGTTGGTTGAATCCACAGATGCATACCCATAGATACAGAGGGCTTACTATATATCTAAATGTTTTAAAATCAAGAACTGGAAGTTTAAACATTTTACTTAGAAATATGACTATAAATATAAGAAATAGCCAAAAAATAGCAAGTGCTTGCTACTAAGTTTTGGGAAATCAGGGTTGGTAGAGTTTTGGGCAGAGGACTGCTGCTTTTCAATAAAAGCCTCATGGAATCATTTGATAACTTAAATTAATACTTATGTATTACCTTGTTAAAATGCAAATCAACTTAAAAACTTAATCCTGATGAGATTTGAAATCTGAAACACTTAGGCTGAAGTCTCAGCTCTGCCATCTACTCCCTGGGGAACCATGGGTAAGTGCCTTGGTTTCCCCATTTATAAAATAAAAACCAGACCACTTGCTTTCTCAGACTGTGTTGAGAATTCCTCCAGACAATAAATATGGAAGCAAGTTTTCACCTGAAAAACTCTGTACAAGTGAAGCTAACATGCTGCTGCTGCTGCTGTCGCTTCAGTCGTGTCCGACTCTGTGCTACCGCATGGACTGCAGCCGACCAGGCTCCTCCACCCATGGGATTTTCCAGGCAGGAGTACTGGAGTGGGGTGCCATTGCCTCATCCAAACAGGCCACTAAACATTTTAACCACCACTGGATTCGGCCAGCGAAATAGGCTGAGGTGGTTGTGCTTTTTGGATGACAGTGTTCCAAAAGGCAAATCCCTTTTGGTTGTAAAGGCTTTAAATGTCTTACTCTGAGACAGATTGTCTCAACAGAAATACTAACATATCTGGATGATTTGCAAACCAATCACCAGCTAAATTTGCTGCCTCCTGAAATAGTTTTGGGATATCTCTAGGACAGGCCCAGCCCAAAACACATTTATGCAGGCAGTCAAGACTGCCTTTGACGCTCAGATTCCCTCCTGTCCTGTGGTGTCTCTAGCCTCCAGCCCAGACACCCAGGACCCTTGTCCCCTCCTCCCATTCCTCCACCCTCCCTCTCCAAACAATACCCACTCTCTGGGAAGGAAATGAGAACCTAACTGCAAGGATATAATCGGCCCACAGTAGCTTATATCAAGGTAGTCCTTTCCCAGGGCAATGTGTGTGTAGACGTAGAATAAAGCATTAAACTAAAGAAATAAATCTCTAAAGTGAATTACACAGAAACTAGACATTAAAGAAGTGTCTTTGGGTAAGTGATGACATTCTGTGTGTGCATGTGTGTGTGTGCACATGTGAGTGTGCGCCCAGTTGTGTCCAACTCTTCGGGACCCCATGGATTGTAGCCCACCAGGCTCCTCTGTTTATGGAATTTTCTAGGCAAGGATACTGGAGTGGGCTGCCATTTCCTCCTTCAGGGGATCTTCCACACCCAAGGATTGAGCCCACGTTTCTATCGTCTCCTGCATTGGCAGATGGAATCTTTACCAACTGCACCATCTAGGAAGCCCAATGACATTCTAGTCCTTGTAAAATTGTATCACACATCCAAATAAGAGTTGGATTCTCTCTTTGCACGTCCCCCACCACCCCGAAAGCTCCCCAATCTGATGGGCCTTACTCTGAGGCCCCGGGGCAGGGGGATTGTCTATGCACGTCAAACTAATAGAATCCTGGGACTTCACATGATAGTCCTTGGAGAGAATCTTCTCTAACTGCCTTCCTGATGCAGGAAGCCACTTTCCAGCATGCTTTGACCTGTAATTATCCACTCTCTAGGCCAAGCGTGACCTTCTCCCTTCAAACTCTAGCCTCATGCTACTGGTGGGTTACTTCATTATTAGAAAAGATCTCTTCTTACTAATTTGAATTCTGTCCTCGCTGATTTTTACTCTTTGGTCCAATTTCCACTCCCTGAAACCAAATAACAAGTTGACCCTCCTCTTCGACGATGGCCCTTTGTTTGCATGAAGACAGTGTTTTGTTTGGCATTGTCCAAAGTGTGTCCCATCGAGCGCTGGTTCCAAGGGATGCTGCTAAGAGGTATGTGATGAAATGGTTGGGTGGTCAAACAGGTTTGGAGAATGCTGAGCTAATTGAACTTGCCCAGGTTTCTTTACTATGGGACTTTGGGGGACTTTAATAAACTAATGCACCAAATCGTGCTCTGAGAATAGGATTTAGCTAATGCTGTGTTTTTCGAAGTTGTGTAACCCTAGCATGCTCCTTTAGTGGGTGTCTTAGGGATTAGTGTTGGAGAATTACTGGACCTGCAGAACGAGCTCTGTGTTGGGAGTTGCTGGTATGCAGGATCTGGCTTCTACCGACTCACACTGGCTGAATGTGCACATCTCTCCCAGCCCTGCATTCGGTGATGGCATACAGGGAGCTTGAAATTGGCCACAGTGGGAGCGTTATGCCACAGAAACCGGCAAACACTATAGATCAGGGCTCTGTATTCCCAGAGAGCTGATTGTTAAACATTTACTGGCATGCCACTCAATCAGAGGCCTTGGGTTAAAGCCACCAGATAGTTGAACTGGGACAAGTCATGTTGCCTCTAGGGTGCCTACCCTCAACCATCTGAATTTGTGAACGCAGCAGCCTATCCTGCTCTAAGGCCCTGCAGCTCCTCTCAGGATGTCCTTCTAGGTTCAGCATCCCCAGCTCATTCTCAGTACATCCTGCTTCCCCAATCTCTTACCACCCTGACCGGATGTTCCAGACCAAATGAACTCTAGGTGGTCAGTTACCAAATGGAAGCTTCTGGAAGGAGACACCATCCTCTACATGTGGCCTGGACAGTGCCCAGAGGCATCTGAAGGGAGAAGACTACCGCACAAAGCAGTCTCACATCTTCAAAGTGGAACATTCCTGCCTCTCACACTGACACTAGGACTCATTAGAGTGATATGTTCAGGTTCTGGGGTGCAGTGTGAACCCTGTCTACCATATGCCCTTAAGGAATCAGATTTTCTGTTCCTCCCTCAGCTTCCTTAACTACAATCTTGGAAAATAATAGTACTTAGCTATCTGTTCGGGCTTCCCTGATAGCTCGACGGGTAAAGAATCCTCCTGCCAATGCAGTGACATAGACGATGGGGTTCGATCCTTGGGTTGGGAACATCCCATGGAGTAGGAAAGTGGTAACACACTCCAGCATTCTTGCCTGAAAAATCCCATGGATAGAGGAGCCCGGCAGGTGATAGTCCAGAGGGTCACAAAGAGTTGGACAGGACTGAGCATAGACACACAGCTTAAATGCTCATTGTCAAGATTAAATGAGAGGACAGATGTGAAGTATTTAGGACACAGCTTTCATAACTCATTGTTGTCATTAATCAATGACGACAATCTTTCCTACTGCTCTAGATGCCCTTGGTGCCCTGCCCAGATCCTCATGCTCCCAACCCTGGGCTGTTGTGAGAGTTCACTGATGAAAGCTCACAGCTGCACGCTTCTCTGGAGCATCTTGCTCAGCAGACAGGAGACCCCTCGCCAGGAGATGCCTGGGAGGTCGAAGTCTCCTCCCACCTACACTCAGGGCCAGCCCACAGCCAGTGACTGATTGACACAGGGGTGTGAGAGCTTTGCCTCCCTGAGGGACAGCTCTGTGGCCCCGTTCATTTCCTGTAGATCAGGCTTCAACTGAAACTACCTCTTCATGAAGTTGCTTCTCCTGTATCCCTCACTTTTTTATAGGATTTTCTGGAGATCACTCTCTTCACAAATGAAGTACATGGGAATACCTGCCTCAGGTTCTGCTTCTAGGAATCAGACCTAAGATACCCACAGAGCCTGGATATGGGCTTATCACAGAACCTCGTGTAGCCCATGATCAGAGTTGACCTGCGGAGGAAAACCTAAGGGCCACTCCTGCTCCAGGTCCTGCCCTCTTCCTGGCTTGGTTGGAAGACTAAGTGGGGCCATCACAGGTGTATACCTGTGATGATGGCCTGAATGAAACGCAGAGGTGAAACTGGTGAGCAAGTAGAGAACCAGAGAGAAGTGAAGCCAGACAGATAAAGCAGGGCTGAGGAATGTGAGGCCTTATCTGCTAGGCCAGGTGTTCAGCCTTGATCATAAATGTCTGAGATTGGAGGTAGGTGACCCACAATCCAGTGCCAGTTCTCCCCCTTAGTAACCTTGTGAACTGAAGAGATGATTATAGATCTTACTTTAAAGGGTAAGGATTACATGGGATAACACTTTGTGCATTTTAAATTGGCTGTGGTTGACACTTGTTATTTTTGCTATAAAGATTATGTATAAGATATCTATAAAACATCTAACTGAACTCACAAAATATATGGGGAATCACACAGAGTCCCAAATGAAGATAAGACAAAAATCAGAGCAAAAATTGAGGTTGTAGCTGCCCTCGGACTTGTGGTTGGATTCTTGAATGGAGCAGGAAATAAGGCTTTGAGCCTGTGCTGAGTTTGAAATGAGAAGCCTGCATAAAAGTGGGATTTTTTAAGTATTGTGCTCAGAGCAAGAGGGTAAACTGGAAAAAGATCTTACACAGGGAGACAACAGGAAAGCTGTGTGTGTATTAAAAAATTACTTTATTTATTTATTTATATCGAATGTGTGTCTTGGCCTGAGCTCTAGAGAGGGAACGTCTCCCCCGATAATTTACAATGCAAGTCTACATTTTATGAGGGTTTGAGGTATATCATGGTACTACCTGCATGGTATGAGAATCCCCCAATCTATAAATTAACATAAAAATTATGCTAGGATAGATAGAGAAGACCCTGGGGGATTGCTCAGAAGCAAACTCAGATTTCTTGGCAATGTGCCATCAGCCCAAAGTATTCTCCAAAGATAAATCTCCATTGGAAGTATCCTTTAAAAAAATGAAGAAAGTACCCTTATAGTCCTATATAACAAAATACACAAAGAATCTATCCACATTGAATGAGACTCAGGTGACTAAACAAAGAGCAGTATTAGATCTTAATATCCTCCACCCACAGAAGTTCCAGGTAGCAGAACTACTCATCTGTAAAAAAATGAGTGTGCTTAAAGTGAATGAATATGTAAAAAGAGGAGTTAATAACATAGAAAAAACCATGAGAATATGAGAAAATAACTTTTACACTGCAAAAAGAAACTGATAGAATTATTAGAAATGAAAAAAATATAGCCATTGAGATTTTAAAAAGCAGATTAGTTAAAAAGCAGATTAAACACAATTGGAGAGAGGATTAATGAATTTGAAAGTATATTTGAGGAAAATATGGATGTGGAGTGTTAAAAAGATAGAAATATGGAGTGTTAAAAAGATAGAAATATGAAAGAGTGGCTAAGAGATATGGGGGATGGGATAAGAAGGCCCCATGTACATCAAATGAGAGTTACAGAGAAGGAGGGAGAGGCAATATTAGACAATCTAATGGGAATCTTGGAAATCACAGACAATCCCAATCAAGATAAATAAAAATAAACCCATTCCTTGAATACTGCACATTGTACTGAAGCTATAGAGCACCAAAGACCCCCTCTCCCCAAAAAAGGGTCTTAAGAGAGATAGAGAAAAGATAGATTATTGTAAAGGCATGACAGTAAGCAACTTTCAATACAAGTAGAGATAAGGAGGAAATGAAATGTCTTTAAAGAGTTGAGGAAAAAACCCAGCCAAATTAGAATTCTACTTAAGAGCCAGTATAAAAAGTAAAGACAGTTCAGACAAAGACTAACAGGGTGTCCTATTAAGAGGTGAAGTGAAGTGAAAGTCGCTCAGTCGTGTCCAGCTCTTTGTGACCCCATGGACTATACAGTCCGTGGAATTGTCTAGGCCAGAATACTGGAGTGGGTAGCCTTTCTCTTCGCCAGGGGATCTTCCCAACCCAGGGATTGAACCCAGGTCTCCCGCATTGCAGGCGGATTCTTTACCAGCTGAGCCACAAGGGAAGCCCTCCTATAGATAGATCCTCCTCAAAAGATCTACAGCAAGATTATTTAAAGAATAAGAAAATTCTCTCTGGAAGCAAAGACTGAGATGCAAAAAGAACTAGTAAGGAAAGAAAATGGTTAAAATGTGAATGAATCAAATAATGTATTTCCTTTCTAAAATATAGAGAAACTATAAAACAATTATGAGATAAAAAACACTGTGAAACTAAAGTACTGGCTAAGAATAACATGTAAGATGGGAAGGGACTGAGAGTTATTAAAGTATTCTATGGTCTTATATTGTCGGGTGACTTGGATTTTTATTAACTTCAGACTTTATTAAGTCAATTATTCACATTAAAAAATTAAGGAAGCCACTAAAATGATGTGTTAGCCACAAACCAGTAAAAGGAAAAGAATAAAATAGAGAAAAAAAGATCAGTCAATCAAAGAGGAGGAGGAAAAAGAAGCATAGACAAGGCAGAGTAAAAGGAATGCAAAAATGAAAATGCTATAAATGAATCCAAACAGATTGATAATCACAATATTTTTCAATGGATTTAAATTTCTGATTGAAATACAGAGAGTTTCAGATTGGATTTTTTTTAAAAAATTCATCTCTATATTATTTAAACAACATGCAAAAATCTTAAGGACACTGAAAAGTTGAAAGCAAAAAGGTAGAAAAAGCTGCTACAAAAGAAAACAGAGTTGAGACATAGAGAAAAGAAACATTGCTAATGGCATCAATTAAAACTTAAAATCCAGGCTTTATGCGTTGAATATCCAGTTACATGAACCTGTAAGTATTCCATCCTCCCTGCAGGTTTATAAAGTTGTTTGAGTTGGATATTTTCACTTTTGCAGCCAGAAGATGTCTGACCAGTGCAGAGGTGGATGGAGGTTATTCTAAGAAGCACAAGTAAGAGTCATAGTTTAGAAAAATTAACCTAGTGGTGAGAGGAAGAGAGGTTTGAGGAGGGGAGAGTTTGGAAATAGGCAGTGGGCAAGGAGCTGTCCTGGAGGGCTGGATTAAGGAAGTGCCAATTGACTGAAATGACTTAACACACACACACAATGCAACTAGAGAAGGCACAGGAAGGTTCCCAGAAACCTGAGTTGGAAGCCTCACTTGTCTAAGCTTTAAAGCCTCTAATCACATAGCCCCTGAGTGCACACTAGAGTTTGTAAGACATTAATTGTGGGGCTTCTCTGTCCTAAAGAGAACCTTTTGAAAACACTTTCAGCTACTCAGCCAAACTAATAAAAGGTAATTAAAAAATAAAACAAAAAAACATGAGCAACACTATTTCAGCCACACCTCTGATCAAAGTGATAATGTCTGAAAATCATTAACTCAGGAGCAAGGGCTCAATTATCATACATAAAGATATGCTTTGAGACTTCCCTGGTGGTCCAGGGTATACGAATCTGTCTGTCAGTTTAGGGGACGCAGATTCAGTCCCTCATCCAGGAAGATACCACATGCCATGGACCAATTAAGGTCAAGCACCGCAACAACTGAGCCTGAGCGCTAGAGCCCGAGAGCCACAACTCCTGAACCCGAGTGCTGTTCCTACTAAAGCCCATGAGCCTAGAGACCGTTCTGCACAAGAGAAGCCACTGCAGTGGAAGTCCGCGCATCACAAGAAGACCCAGCGTAGCCAAAAGCAAATTTTTTAAAAGATATGCTTTGCATCTCAGATGAGTTGATTTATATATTTCTAGGCAAACCCTCAGGAACATGGGTGTCTGTAAATGGGAGGTGTAGGGGTATCGGTTATCTTTCTGAGTTTTATTTTTCTTGCAGGTTCAATAAGGCAGTTGCAGCAGCTCACCAACATCCTTCTCATTTTGAAATACTGTGAGTTTATTTATTTTTCTTTTCTTTTCCTCGAGGGTGAGATACCTGAGCAGAGAAGTGTGTGTGGTTCTTTCTGTGCCTCCAAGGGGTGTGTGTGTGATCGACCACCTCGTGTGGGTCTGTGTTTCCCCCACAGCTCCGGACGCCTGCCCATCTGCATGTGTGCACACAACCATTTGTTTGTTCCTCCTTCCCTCTCCTCCTCCTTCTCCTCTCACTGCCTCCCTTTCCCTCTCCCCACAAGTCTGGGAGACGCATCAACATTTCTCAGTTATGTGATGTTCTCAGCAGGAGGATGGAGCCAAATAATGGTGTTTCTAGTTATTACTCTGATGAATCACAGGGGAACAGCCTTCACCAAGGTAGAACGGCTTGCATAAAATATGTTCATTCAATTAAAAAAAAAAGAAATTGAAAAATAAGATACTGCCAACATGGGGCTCTGAGTTATGTAGGGTTTATGCAGCGATTCCATTTGCAATTCAAGCAAGAAACACAGCAGAGAGGCACCTGGGAGCCAGCTCCCTGGAATGGGGGAAGGGTTCCACTGCCAACAAAAAATCCTGTGCCTCAGACGAAGTTTCTGGAACAGGGAAGGGGGAGGTGTAGATAGACCTTGGCCTCCGCCAGCCTAGTTTGAACAAGAAATTCTATGCTAGAAATACTGCCTCCCTGACAGGGAGGACTGGTTGACCTGTGACCTCTGCTGCCCAGTTGGCCATGTTTTATACCATGAGACTACCTGCCCCATTGCCTCAGCTGATTGGCTCAGGCATGGACACCCGACTCAAAGACATCAGACTTACCTAGGAGGTGGCCTGGCACAAAAAGCTGGCTGAGCCAATGGCATTCTGTTTTTCTTTGACCCTGGAATTGCACTTGGACTGGGTACCAAGGAACATGGAGAGAAAGAATCAGTTAACAGTAAAGGCTGTGAAGGAGAGTTGGGCCATGGAGACTACGTACAAACTGAAGTTAAGAGGGAGCAGAGAATCAAAAAGGGGATGGAAGTCAGGAGACAGCAAATGTAGTGTGTGAGAGGCAAGACAATGCAGCCCACAAGAGAGGTATTAAGAGGAGCTAGGTGCCAGGCATTTCTCTAGAAGCTGGAGAAGAGACCAAAGTCCTCTTCATGCAGCTCATATTTTAGTGGGCTGACCCTGACGGGCTGCATTGTCACAGTTAGTTCCATTCCCTATCAAGTTAATCCTTCCCAAGGCCCAGACAGTTGTACTATGGGAATATCAGCTCCCACTACTGGACAGGAATTTGCTTGCAAGCAACAGAAATGAACTTATATTTTAAGCAGAAGAGGTGTTTTAAGGCTCACGGAACTAGGAAAGCTAATGAGTGTAACTCAAAAGAATTGAAGAAGGAGATTTGGGCATCAGACTTCTCACTCTGTCCATCTCTCATTTCTGCTTATTGTGCTAACTACTTTCTGCAGACAGACCATGTACGGCAGGAAAAGTGGCCCCCATCAACACACATTCCCACTCTCTCTGCCCAAGCTTCTCTGTAAAAGGACAGCAATCCCAGGGAAGATTCTGATTGGCTCAGCCTGAGTCAAGTGTTCCCACAGATCCATTGCAGTTTCCAAGGAGCAAGGTAAGGTGGGCTTCCCTGGTGGCTCAGATGATAAAGCATCTGTCTGCAGTGCAAGAGACCCAGGTTTGATCCCTGGGTTGGGAAGATCCCCTGGAGAAGGGAATGGCAACCCACCCCAGTATTCTTGCCCTGAGAATCCCGTGGACAGAGGAGCCTGGCAGGCTACAGTCCTTGGGGTCACAAAGAGTAGGACACGGCTGAGCTACTAACATACACAAGGTAAGGTGATTAGTTAGGCCTACATACATAGCCACCTGTGATCAGATGTGTGAGCATCTTTACAAGACCAAGGGAGACAGAGGAAAAACATGAAGGAAGTAACAACAATGATTACCATAATCTAACAGAGGATCAAAAAATAAAACCCCAAATGACTGAAGCTAGATTGGCCCCAGGCCCCCTGGCCTTCCCAGGTCTGGAGCAGCCCTTGGAGAAAGCATTTTGTAGCTGGAACTTTGAGTCTGTTTACCAGTCGTCTCTGAGAAGGTGGCTGCTGGAATACATTAGGATAACTCGATTGTAAGATTTTAATGACATAACACTGAGACCTCGGGAGGCCTGAGCCCTGCAGTCGATCAATTCGCATACCTTTCACTCAGACCTAAGTGACTGAAAATCATTTTGCTCCCCAAGCTCTTAAAGGTCAGGAGTTGAATGCTTCAAGAAAATCTCTTTCTCTATCACAGGAAACCTCTTGCATTTAGCATCCTGTCGATCAGGAGTACCCCAGGAGGCCAAAGAAGAGGAGTGCAGAGAAAATGTGGCCTGTGTTGCTTTCTTCCCTCTTTTTTTTTTTTTTTTTTCTTTCCCCGCTAGTCTGGTGTGTGTTTATGTGGCATGGGGATGCTGGCTGGGAAAAACCCAGATAAGCCGGGGTTGTTAGAATTTACTTGTCTTCTCCCAAGTTGTTGTTTGTTGCCAAGTTTGAACTCTTAGAGCAATAAAGCTCTATCCCTTCCAAAAAGGTCTGTCCCAGCTGTCACAGTTTTTGGAGGGAGACTGGGACAAGTTGGGGTCACCATCGAAGTGGGTGCTCGAACCCAGCCCCCCAATCTCTTTCAAGAAAACTCTTTCTTTCAAACCTACTCCTGTGGCTCAGGGCAGGTGTCCCACATGAAAATGGAGCCCAGCGCCTCTGTGCCCCTGCTTGGCAGGGAATCTGAAGCTATGTGCCCCTCTCTGCTCACTGGCCGGCTGTTTAATGACATGCAAATGGGAGGGATACTGTCTGTCAAACGAGGCCTAATCCCTTTGTCCCTACCTGCCAGCCGGGCAGCCTTTTCTGCACCAGTTTTGGCCGCGAGGACAGCTGTGAGGTGCTGATGGGAGCGCTGGGCAACGGTGCTGGTTGCCTGGTAACCGTGGAGGCTCTCAGGGGCCTCAGGTGGTGGATGGGCCCTTCGGGCCGCACCATGAAACTGGAGATTCTTCTCCCGCCCAGGGAGCTAAGAGCCTTCCAAAGATTTGGGGTTCTGTGACCTTTATCAAGGGCCTTCTCTGGGCTTCAGTTTCCTCACCTTTAAAACGAGGCAGGTGTTCTTCAAACAATGTTTCACCAGGAAGGAGGAAGCCTAAAGGCCAGCCCTGCTCTTCAACACAGCCCGAGCAGTTCTGTCTTATAAACTGGGGTTCTGAATTTAAAAAAAAACAAACAAACAAACTAAAAGCTTCATCTGCTAAAATAAATATTTGAAGGCATTAGACTCAATGATCTGCCATGCCTTTCCCATCTCCCGTGGGCTGTGGTTTGTCTCACGGAGATCCTGTCGGATAGACAAACATGGGTAGCACCATCTCTCCCTTTCATAGGTGGTTAAATGGAAGCCCAGAGAGGCGCAGTAAGTTTCACAGACTCACACAGCTAGTTGGTGTGATGCTAAGATCAAACAGCATTCTAGGTGGGGGTTCTGTCTGCTGAAGCTCTCTGCAAAAGAGGCAGGATAGGGTTGGGAGAAAGACCTGGTCTCTCAGTGGATTCCCACCTGACACTGCATACATGTAAGAGGGTCAGAGAATTTTTGGTGCTCAGATTTGGTTGGCCATGGGACGAAGACTGTGAGGCCAATACTGACCTTGGCTTCTTGGCCAATTGTGTGCGTGTGTGCGTGTGTGTGTGTGTGCATGTGTGTATGTGTGTGTGTATGTGTGCATGCTGGGCTGTTCTATACCCAGCTGTTCTTTTAACAGCATCTTGTGGACCCAAATGCTGTCTTTGCCATGTTAACCAGACTGCCTCATGCATGTGCTTTCAGCCAAGGTTTACGGGTACCCGCTTGTAGCTCAGCACCCTTGGGGGACCCCAGGGAGTTTATAGTCCCATCCATGCCACCAGCAACCACCCCCCCAACCCCACCCTGCAATCAAATGAGGGAATCAACATATGTCTGACACCCTGGCCAGGGCATGGTCCTTGTGGGTGGTCAATTTCAGCTGACCTGTAAGCCAGTCGTTCCTGACTCAGTCTCAGCAGACCAGGTCTGAGCAGAACTGGTCTCAGTTGACCAGTCCTGAACCTTGTTCACACTCAGGGAGGTTCTCACTGATTTTGTGCAGGCTCAGGGTGAGGACTTCCACTCACCCATTCATTTAATCCTCACAATAATCTTTGTAGGCAGGGACAATTACCATCCCCATTGTGCATCTGAGAAAGCTGAGGCTCAGCAGGGAAAGTGCCATGACCAAGGTCGACTGGCTGTTAAGAGGCAGAGGAAGGGGAAGAAGGGAAATAGCTTCTATCATTGCAAATCTGTTATTTCCTCTACTACATCCAAGCCTTCTTTTAAGAAGATCTCTGGGGACAGGTTAACCAAATGACCCCAACTCCCTTGTTCTATTAATAAACTAATGGAGGAAGCTTGGAGGAGTAGAAAGAGCCCAGGAGGCTGGATTGGAGTTCTCGCCCTCTTGGTGGCCACCGTGAACCTCTCTTGTCCTGGATCCTTCCACCTGGACAAGGAGAGATTGGGTCAGCAACTCTGAGTTCCCTCTCGGTCCTGGCCCTCTGGGTCACCACAAATTTCTCAGACCCCAATCTGATCCTTGGCTGAATTATAGTTCATCGGGTCCTGCAGAAAGCTGAAATTTGCAGAAAGCCATGAATTTGACTGTTTTCTAACTAAAGCTGAGGATGCCAGAGGGGATATTAACTATCTCTGGGATTTATTGATCTCTCAGTCCCAGGCTACTTGGGAAACAATTAGAGGTCAGCGCGTAACACAAAATGAAATTTGCAGCTGTCAGATCAACCATTTGGAACTATTCCCTTGCCCTTTCAGCTCCATTTTCTGTCAAGAGAAAGCCTTCTTGGGAACAGAATCGACATGGATTGTGTATATGGGGAGGGCAGCCACGGACACTGGTTAGCTTGGCCCTTCCCAGAGAACACTGACCTGGGATCCTGGGGGCCTGTCCTCCCTGCTGGCTACTCTCCGTGTGATCTGGGGCAAGTCATGCCATTATCTGGACGTCGTGGGGATTTTTCCTCATCTGAAACGTCTTACCTGGGGGTAAAAGTCTCAACTTCTTCCAAAAGAGAGTTTGGCTGCAGCGTGAATGATACAATGTGAAATCTCCCTCCCCAGAAACACTCTGAGTTGCTAAATGAGAAATACAGGTGTTTGCTGTTTCCTCTACCCCTTTGAACCCATCTCCTATCCCTTGGCACCCTATCCGGCCCTTCACCCCTAGGCCTAGCTTGTGCTCTGCCCACTCTTGGCTCAGTCCCGGCCAAAATGTCAATTCATAATGGCTTAATGTTACTCCATCTAAAAGTACTCATGTTTTAGAAGCAGACTCACAGACTTAGAGAAGAACCTATGGTTGTCAGCGGGGAAGGATGGGAAAAAGAGATAGGGAGTTTGGCATGGACAAGTACACTGCAATATTAATATGCTGAAAGGCCCTACCGTATGGCACAGGGAACTCTGCTCAGCGTTATGTGGCAGCCTGGGGGGGAGCGGATTTGTGGGGAGAATGGATACATGTATATGTATGGCCGGGTCCCTTTGTTGTCCTCCTGAAACGATCACAACATTGTTAACTGGCTATACTCAATACAAAATAAAAAGTTTAATTTAAAAAAAGTACTTGTATTTTAATGGGAGACTGAGAGACCAAATGACATAACAAACCCGTGAAGGTAGGGTTCACCTGGAAGAAAGGAGTTCTTTTAAGTGGAGTTAGAAAGTGATACTTTAAGTTCCCTACTTTTAAGTCCATCCATCAGATACTTGGGGAAATTCCAAACTGAGAAAAGGTCAACAGTTTTCCTGACTGTAAAACTCGGGGCCTTTCTATCTCTAGGAGGGTAACAGAGCGTTCGGCATGCCCCTAACTTTTCCCGCTGGGATACCCAGAGGACCTTGTGTTCAGAGAAAGCCATTCGGGGCAATTCTGAATTAGTCTCACCCATTCACTTTAGAGCTGAATAATCTAAGGTCCAGGCAGCTCACGAGAGCCAGAGATGGGTCCTGGGCTGGGTCTCTGCTCTCTTGCCCAGGTGTTTACACCACTTTCCTGCTTTGCACTGAAAACGCTGCTTAGTCAGGCCTTGCCAGGGACCACTTTGCTGAGAGGTTCCAGAAAGCCACTCTCTTGGACTCCTTGCCTGCCTCGCTAGATGGGGCTGGATATCCGCTCCCGCACCCCCAGGCACAGATACAGGAATTTCTAGAGCTCTTGAGGAGACCCCCACGCCTAGGGTAAAACATAAATTCAATTTTGCTTTCTCTTGACTGGATCAGCTTTATCCTTGAAACGTTGCTTATGAGAGGCTGAGCTCAGGAGCTTGTGGCAAGAAGGGTGGCACCGGGTGCTGTACTCCCAGCAATGTGGGCAGGTCATGCCAGCCCTGCGTCTCCATGTGGCCTGCACTGGGGACCCATGTCCCCAGCATCACTGATCCAGGCGGGAAAAAGGGACAGACACCACTGCTCTGGGCTGCAGCCTGCGTGCAACTGTGCAGCCTGGCTCGAGCTATAGACAGCCAATGGCTGGAAAACGAGGGTCATCTTTGTCCTGGAGTCACTCTGCCTACCACGGTGGACCCTAAACTTCTATTTTCAAACTTTGCAATCTCTCTGACATGGCCCTCGCTTCTCCTATCTTGCTATTATCACCCCAAAACTGAGGTTTCCATCCCTTCCACTTTATTATCTCTATAGCTTTCTAGTGGCTCTCTCTGCTTTCACCAGATACACTTTCCTTCACTTAGGCCCCCATCTGCCCCCAGCCCCTCACAGCCCTGAGCCCTCACTCTTTATGAGTGTGAATCTCCCCATACCTGGCTCTAAAACTCCCCAGGAGCGGGTCATGGTTACACAACACTCTAAGTATACTAAACACCACTGAATTCTACTCCCCTTTAAAGGGGCAGGTTTTATAGTCTATGAATTAATCTCAATAAGGCTGAGATATGAATTATATCTCAATCATATCTCAAAAGAAAAGAAAAACAGCTCCCTTGGCATCCCCTCTATTTATCACAATGTTTCTCAAACATTTGTGCCAAAGCACCCCAGTAGAAAAGGAGAGGGGATCATCCCCCCAGGGCTGGCAGGAGCCTGAAATTTCCTGGCTCAATCACTCGTTCATTCAAGTACTCATCCAATAAGTATTTTTTTTTTTTTGGTGCACTTTCCATGTGTTAGAAATGCAGTAATAATCCAAACCAGTATAAGCTGACCTCCTTGCAGCTTGATTAAGCAGAAAATGTCTTCAAAGACTCATGCTTTAATTTAAAGCTGCAGGTACATTTTGCATCCTAGTCACTACTAAATCTGTGTTCATTTTAAGGTAACATGTTTTGCTACTCTGGGAAGATGCTCCTTGCTGGCCCAGGGTTTCATGTACCCTCTGCCCAATCCACATATTCCCTTGGGGGGACCTTAAGCTACAGAGGATGTTGTGGTTGACTCTTCAGCATCTCATCCACTCTGTTTCCTTGAGTAGCAGCCTGTGTTTGAGAAGCTTGCCCTCAGCCCAGAGGGAGCACCTGTTTGGTGTAAAGGGATTCCTTTCATCTTTGCCAGTGATTGATTCAGGAAGAGGCGTGTGATCCAATTCTGGCCAATGAGACATGAGACTAGACATTTCTCAGGAAGCCCCCTCTTGTTCTCAGGAGAGAACCATGGGAACCTGTGTTCTCTCACTCTTATGGGAGATGAACAAGAAGGTCCTTTGCCCTAACTGCTGTTTGCAGACCTGTTGTACCCATGATAAGCAAGCAGACATGTAGACAGATGTGTTGTCTGTTTGAGAAAATCACCAGAAATGATCGAGCCTGGAGCCCTGATAAAACTCCTCAGCGTGTGCTTCAGTATAAAGTAAGTTAAGTTTGTGTTATAGCACTTCTGAGCACTCTAGTGACTGGAAGGAACGTAGATCAAGGCAAAACTTCTTCACCAAGTTTTTAAGCCTTCCACAATGTGTAATTAGTTCCCTACACACCTCCTCAAAAATAGGTGGGTTCATCACCTCCTTCAGCAGCTACTTGTCATGTGGCTCCTTCAGATTACACAGTTCCCTGAACCTCCCATACGTTTTAATATCTGCCTGCCTTTGCTTGCCCCTTCTATGTCTCAGAGGCATATCTGGGGATGGCGGGATCCACAAAGCACAGGCAGTTGCCTAAACTAGAGCTGGCTTTTTAGGTCTGGGTTTGGTTCTGCCACTCTCTGAAGAGAAGCCTGGGATCTTCTAGTGGGTCTCATTGAGCTGAACTGGCCCTAAATGTGCAGACACTGGGAGACAGTGAGGAGGGAGGGTGGTGGGAGCAGGAGGGAGAGAAAAGGGAGAGAGGCAGAGGTCGGAAAGGGGAGCAGAAGGGAGACATGCAAAGGATGCTAGAGGGAAAAGCAGCATGAGAGAGAGTGGAGGGAAAGAGGCAAGGGTTGGGAGAGAGAAGGGGCCAGAAGGAGAGGAGGGAGGAGGAGTGGAGGCGGGAGGAGGGACCAGCCAGGGGATGAGACCGGCTGGGAAGGAGCAGGGAGGGATGGGGATGAGCAGGCTGCAGGAGCAGAGCGGGGAAGGAGCCAATAGAGCCGCATGAGCGCATAGCTAAGTTCCGGTGGGAGCAATTTTATCAATAGCACTTTACCATACAAGTGATTCTCATCACAGCTGGTGCTAGGTGGGTTGGGAACAGCAATAAAAAAACAGTTTTATTAAAAAAAATCATTCAGGTTATTTGAAAACACTGTGCACACACGCCCCTTCAGGCCCTAGTGGGAGAGGCCGGGGCATGCAGACAGCCCTACAGGGACTGGCCCCAGTGTGGCGGTGAGGATGGGCACCCACACACACACGCACGCACCCCACAGGGGGAGCACACAGCTATTACAGTCTTCGCAGAAAGGGCTGATCTGGACTCTCGCTGGAGCCCAGTCGCCTGAGTTGGCACCTCTGGCAAGGCTGGGGGCCAGAAAGAGAGGAGGCTCTTCCAGGGCCCCTGCTGGACACCAGGCCCCATGCCAGGCATGTCCACTTGTGTGACTCTGTGTCATAAGAGGTGCTTTCCAGACTAGACAGAACTTGTTGGGCACACACAGCCTCAGGAAGCGAGGCCACGTGTCTTAGAGGACCAAAGAGGGCTCGAAGAGTCAAAAATCGCCCAGAGAACTGTAAAACCACAGAAAGTCACATGTTCAAGGGTCTCCAAAGGTCACCAGAAGAGTGGGTTTGGAACCATATCGTTTGGAGCCCTGGGGTTCCAGGGAAGAGGCAGGGTGGGCAGGTAGTCATGGCTCCCGTTTAATGGTGGTCAGAGCAATTCTGGTTTTCTTTTCTGTGTTGTTTAATATTGGTGTTTTACCAGTTTGCTTTTAACCATATGTAAAGTGAATCAACACCAAGGAGAAATAAATCCTGCTCTCATTCAACCCATTTCGCAGGTGGAGAGACTGAGGCCATGAAAGTTTCCCTCCGCTTGCTGGTGATAGAGTCAGGATGGGTGCCCCACTTCAAGAGGCTCTTCCCACCAGTAGCTTTTCTTCCATTTGTTTCATGAGAACCCACGGTTCCTGGGGGCTGGTGGGAGCTGGGGTTGAGAGGTTCAGTAGTCACATTGAGATGGTGTTGACACAAAAACCAGGTTTCAGGATTTTATATCTCTGACTGCGCTATCTTAAGCTATCAAATTTTGAGCTATCAAGAGTCTTGGCAGATAAGCAGTCCTTGCATGGCTAATGTATTATTTCCATAACATATTTATTGATTCTAAATATTTGAGAGGGGAAGTTTTATTGTCTCCTGGTCTTTTTTTTTTTTTAAAGAAATCCATGTGCCTCTCCGTGGTGGTGGTTTACTTAGAGCTATAGTATTTCATCAAGCAGAGTGGATTTAAACTTTATCACCCCCAGTTTTATGACTTCTGCTGGGTAATAGTGTAAATATTCCTGGGGTTGTGAATGCTTCCTACTGTGAACAGGGAGTAGAGGTCTGTGAATAAATGGTTTGTTGCTAGTGGGCTGGAAAATGCAGTTTTTAGATCTTTCATCAAAACTAAAGAGCACCTTGTGTTTGGATAGTGGGTGATGTTTCTTGAAGCTTAGTTTACTAGGCATCACCTTATTGACCCTCACAACAGCTCCGCAAAGTAGGAAGAGTAGGAATCCCTACCTTACAGAGAGGAAGCGAAGACCCGATTAGGACGAGTTTCACACACAAGGTTGCAGCATAATAAATGCTGTGATTTTAGGTAAGCTGTTCTGAGAAGCCAACTTGCACACAGCCCAACTTAGAGCTTCATATGCCTTAGTTTGTTCTCTTCAGCCTGTGAGGAGTTGCTGTCTTTGGGATACAGATAAAGAAATTGCCACGTGAAAACCATAATTCAGAAAGATATATCCAGCCCAGTGTTCCTTACAGCACTATTTGTAATAGCACATGGATGCAAAATGTCCATCAACAGACGAATAGATAAAGAAGCTGTGGTATGTATATACAATGGAATATTACTCAGCCATAAAAAAGAATGAAGTTGTGCCATATGCAGAGACGTGGACAGACCTAGAGATGATTATACTGAGTGAAGTAACCCATAAATAGAAAAGCAAATAACTGGATAACGTGAGACTGTAAAAAATAGATAACATGAGACTGTAAAAAAAAAGAAAGTATTTTTAAAAAGAAGAAGAACTTGCCACTCATGGAGACTGAGTGACTTCTAGAAGGTTGAAGGTCAAAAGTCACCAGGCTGAAGAGTGAAGAGGCCAAATGGCACCCTGGGATTGCCAGACTCCCCAGTCCCGAGCACTAAGCTTGGGCCATCCGTCACCTGTCAGGTGCTTGGGAACTCCCTGGAGGACAAACACATGCCCCAATACTCCTCCTACCCAAGTGAAAGGACGCAGGCAGAGGCAAGTTGCTGCTTCTCCATCTGCTCTGAGAAAAGCGCCTCCCCACCTCTCTGCTGACTGTGTGAAGAGATGTGACTCAAGACGGGGGCCCAGCCCAGCCACCGTGGGCCCACTGGATACAGCAGTGGGGTCACAGGGGGCCCTCCCGGCTCACCCAAGGGGAGACAAGCACTTGCGTGTGTGTCCTCCTGTTTGCAATGGTTTGTGGGTCAGGTTAACACACTGAGCATCTACTGTGTGCTCCCCACATGCCAGTTTCCCGTTTCCCCTGATGTAGCTCCGTTTCTGAGGGCGCTCATATTCTTGACTCTTCCTCACCTCTGAATACCAGCAAAACTTATCTGTGTCCCATGTCCTTGATATTGATCTGGCAAATGAATTTAAACTAAGCCTTCACTAAAAGGCTGGCAATAATATATATGCTCCCTCTTCCAGAAAAGAAGTAAAAGTTTCCTAAATTGATCAAATCCAGAAAGACCTGGATTGAGTCGTACTCCATGATTTATTACCTGTGTGATCTTAGGCAAGTCACTTAACCTGTCTCAGACGTAACTTTCTTCTCTGCAAAAATAAGAAAGGAAGGGACTTCCTGGTGATCCAGTCCCTGGGACTCCATGCTCGCTATGCAGGAGGCCCAGTTTCCATCCCTGGTCAGGGAACTAGATCCCACACGCCACAACTAGGAGTTCACAGCTAAAAGGTCCTGGTGCTGCAACTGAGACCCAAATAAATAAGTATTAAAAATTAGAAAGAAAGAAAGGTAGGTAGGTATGTGGGGTTTCTACTGCAAATTGTTTTAAGGAAAGATCTCTTTTTTTGCTCTTTCAATGCCCTTGTAAGAAAGACAGGCTAATGGTGGGGCTTCCCATCCTTCAGACCCATGCCTGACCCTCTCCAGAAGTGTTCCTTCCCTGCACAGAACCGAGGGCTGTCTCCTGCTTCACACTCTGGAAGCACTTACTATCAGTCTCTCTGGATTGTCAGTTTATCCAGGGCAGGAACCATCACCCACAAAATATTGGAGAGAAAAATTGTGGGTATTTTTACTTTCCCTGGGCTTTTTGCAAAGTAAGTCATGTTAACTGTTGGCTGATTGACTGACTAAATTTGAGCCCTATCTGGACACCAGGAGGAGGACTCTACTCATAGGCCCAGACCCCATCAGTGACCTTTTAGTTTTATATTTTGACAACCATCAATCCAGGCTACTAATCCTCAAAGGCCAGCTCACACCCCATGCCTTCCAAAACCTTCCCCAGAGTTCACTTTTGTTTCAAAGCATCTCTCATTGTTTCAGATGGATTTGTTCTCTTATTTTTACCCATTCATCTCTCTCACTCATTCCCTGACTAAGCCAGGGTCTGGCTCTCAGCAGAGGTCTGTTAGTGAAGTAATGGAAGGCTTTGATTCTAAGCAGAGAGAGAAATGCCAGCCCCTGAAGTTAAGGTCTAAGTACGAGCTGAAGCAGAATTGGTGACGAGCTCAGTCAACAGGTAAGAATCCCCTGGGGTGACCACATCTGTTTTTGTGCATTTGCACAGCAGGAGAGGAGTCAGAAGTGCTTGGTTTGGACCAAATTATTAGAGAATACTTGGTTTTCTTCAAATGGGGACATGTGCCCTTTGCAATCCTATGTACCCTTGAATGAATGAATGATTGAAATTCAGAGGGTGGTGCCCCTGAGATATTACTTGGCCTTGCAGCTCTAACAGAACTAATTGTAGTGAGTGGTAGAAACGGAAGGGCAGCAGTGTTCCCGAGCTGTGGGGCCAACTATTTCTGGTAAGGGCTATAAGGGCTACTGGGTCTCCACACTGGGGGACAGGGATGTTCTTGAAAGAGATGAAGAGGAGCAGCATTTTACGATGCCAACTTGTACAGAGTTGGAGAGACGGAGGCAGACTGGAGATAAATGAAGCAATACATCAGTGAGAATCAAGAAGCAGCAGTTAGAACCCTGTATGGAACAACTGACTGGTTCGAGATTGAGAAAGGAGTACGACAGGGCTGTCTGCTGTCACCCTGTCTGTTTAACCTATACCCTGAGCACATCATGAGAAATGCTGGGCTGGATGAGTTGCAAGCTGGAATCAAGATAGGTGGGAGAAACATCAACAACCTCAGATATGCAGATGATACCACTCTAATGGCAGGAAGTGAAGAGGAACTAAAGAGCCTCTTGATGAGGGTGAAGGAGGAGAGTGAAAGAGCCAGCTTAAGACTAAATATTAATAAAAACTAAGATCATGGCATCTGGCCCCATTACTGCATGGAAAATAGAAGGAGAAAATGTGGAGGTAGTGACAGATTTCCTCTTCTTGGGCTCTAAAATCACTGCGGATAATGACTACAGCCATGAAATCAGAAGACAATTGCTTCTTGGCAGGAAAGCTATGGCAAACCTAGACAGTGTGTTGAAAAGCAGAGACATGACTGTGCTGACAAAGGCCTGTATAGTCAAGTCTATGGTCTTTCCAGTGGTCATGTAAGGTTGTGAGAGCTGGACTGTAGAGAAGACAGAATGCCAAAGAATAGCTGCCTTTGAACTGTGGTGCTGGAGAAGACTCCTGAAAGTTCCTTGGACAGCAAGATGAAACCAGTCAATCTTAAGGGAGATCAACCTTGAATATTCACTGGAAGGACTGATGCTGAAGCTGAAACTCTAGTATTTTGGTCCTCACCCCCACCACTACCACACACACGACATAGACACACAACTGGCAGAGAAAAGGCTTGATGGCATGGTGTGAACAGACGACTTGCTGGAAAAGTCCCTGATGCTGGGAAAGACTGAGGGCAGAAGGAGAAGAGGGTGTCAGAGGATGAGATGGCTGGATGGCATCACCAATGCAATGGACATGAACTTGGGCAAACTCCAGGAGATGGTGAGGGACAGGAAGACTGGAGTGCTGCAGTCCGTGGGGTCTCAAAGAGTCGGACACAACGGAGCAACCAAACAACAACAGCAGCATGAGGAAAGACTCACAAAAAGTAGGCTTGGCCTCAAATGACCAAGAACCATGTGCACCTTGAGGGGTTTTGTTTACACTGGAAGGGATGAACAGTTCTCCTTTGAATATCACAGTGGAGCCAGGTTGCTTGCATTTGTGAAGACACAATCCCCACCCCTACCACTACCACACACACCATGTAGACACAACTGGTATAAAGAGAAGGCTTGACGGCATGAAGCAGACCTCTCTGCCCCTTCAAATGCACCCAAGTGTCCAATCTGACTTCTGACCCCTCACTAGAGCTTTCTGCAACTCCTTGACTTCCCTTTCTCTGACCATACAACCAAGTGGTTAATTATTTTCATGACAGATTGTTGTAGGTCACCTTCTCTTCCTGGCAAGGCCCATAGTTTAGTAGCCAATCACCTCCTGCAGTTCTCTGCAAAAGGGTTGATGCCTTGGAGGTGCTCAGTATAGAATACAGATGGATTAAAGAATGGTAAAAAAAAGAAATGTCTGGAATAGGAGCCAGCCTCGGAAGAGAAAGATATGAGGAGATAACCCACATTTCACTTCCCTCTGGTGATGTGTGTTTGGGAGGAAGGAAGGCAGGAGGAAGGAGAAACACAGGCAGTGGGGAGGGACGTGTTTTGTCTGCCTACCCTCTCTTTGGGGAAACCAGGCTCCTCCTTCTGTCTGTAGTTCAGGCAGGCAATTGACACACCTGAGAGGGCATGTGACCAGCCCTGGCCAATGAGAGTTCTCTATCCAGTAACGAGTTAGGCAACTGGGCCAATCAGAGCCCTCTCAGGATTTTTCTGGGATTCTGGGAAAAGCAGCTCCTCTGTTCTCAGGAATAGCCAGTGATGATGATGATCAAGGCTGTTGGTGACTGATTTTTCCAGTATGTGGAGGGCCTTCTTGAGAACAAAACCAACAGAGAAAAGTAGAGTCAGGAGACAAGGGAAAGAGCCTGGTTCCTGGTGTCTTGATGGAACCTGCGATTTAGCAGTATTGGAAGTGAACTTGGTATCTTCCCAGATGGCACAGTGGTAAAGAATCTGCCTGCCAGAGCAAGAGGCCTGGATCCCATCTCTGGGCTGGGAAGATCCCCTAGAGTAAGAAATGGCAACCCACTCCATTATTCTTGCCTGTGGACGGGAGCCTGGCGGGTTACAGTCCATGGAGTCGCGGAGTCGGACCTGACTGAGCACGCTCAAGCAACAACACAGGTGAGTCCATCTGGGACTGTTTTCTTACTGGGGGGCTTCCCAGGTGGAGCTAGTGGTAAAGAACCCACCTGCCAATGCAGGAGAAGTAAGAGAGGTGGGTTCGATCCCTGGGTCGGGACGATCCCCTGGAGGAGGGTATGGCTACCCACTCTGGTATTCTTGCTTAGAGAATCCCACGGACAGAGGAGCTTGGTGGGCTACAGTCCATAGGGTCGCAGAGTCAGGCACAACTGAAGTGACTTAGCAGGCATAAAGTGAACTTGCTTCTTGAACCTCCCAATTTTATCATCCAATAAATCCCATCCTCACCTCATCCTTTAAATTAAGACCAATAATTCTGTAATAGAAAGAGACCTGACTAATTAGGAAATGAATAGTCAATGTAATTTACTCAGGCTCTGGTTTCAGAAAAATAGCTAACACCAGGGTGAAAATAGGTGATAACATTAGCAACTGGGAAAGAGGGGGCTTCCTTAAACTGTGAGCCAAGAAGGCCTCTGTTAGTGGCAGAAAGGAGGAAGCCATGCGGAGACCTGAGAGATGGCTTTCCTGGCTGAGGCATCAACAAGGACAAAGTTTCTGAGAACAGAAGGAGCTTCAGCTCTTGAGGCCCATAACAAAGACCATCGAGGCTGTACCCACGTGAGCAATGGGGAGGTTGCCAGAACCAGACAGAGATGCAGACCTGGAGGGCTTTAAGGACAAAGATGGGGAGTACAGGTTTCGTTCTGGGATAGAAAATCATTGGGGAGCAAAGTGACCTGAGCAGCTCTAGCTGCTGTGAGGATACGGGAACAGAGGTAGAAGCAGGAAGGTCAAAGAGGAGGCTGATGTAAGAGACCACGTGAGTGGTAAATGGTGGCTTGAACTGTGGTGGGGGAAGGAGATGGGAGCAAGAGGGTGGGGTCTGCATGAACCTTGAAAGGAGGGTTCACATGAGTTACTGTACACTGGACGCAGGAGGGGGAAGAGCGAGAAATCAGACATTTCTTGAGATGATGAAGACTGCGGAGCAAGAAGTTTTGGGCGCATATGTGTGACCTGCCAGTATAAGTAGGATTTGGAAAGCTCAACATGCCAACAGGTATGCTCTAGGCCGTCATCTGCTGTGGATCTGAAGATCAGCTTGGCCTGGAGACCGGCTGAGAGAGGCTCGAATCCCAACATTTGTTTTATACACATTGGATTTGAGTGAGCTTCATTCCAACTTTCAAAGCTTGAATTTTCAACATAAATTTTGGAAAAGTCTGGATTCTAAGTGATAGATAGCATGTGTCTGGTTGGCTTGTTGGTTGGTTGGCTGGGTCTTCTTGGGCCAGATCATTGGCTACTTCTGCTTATCATTCCTTTAAAAATGGTTTGTGCACCATTTTATCTCTGAAATCATCCATTGTCCTCCCTTCAACTAAACTGGTGATGGATTGTTTCAGCAGCCATGGGATGTTTGTTTGTGTGTTTAACAAAAAATAAAAAAAGTCCCATTGCGGCATTTTGTCTGGGGCCAGGTCTAGGAAGGGAGGCTATTTCTGAGCAAAGGGTGAGCCAAGATACAAATGTTTACAGCGATCCACAGGCTAGCCCCGACACATTTGCCTGGGAACTCCAGGCTGTGTTTGTCCATGTGTCTCTTCACCCACTGGACCATGGCAACTTGTTGTATTCCAAGTGTGCACTGGGCATTGAAGACACAGAGATGAACACAATCAACAGATTTTCTCATGCTTCAGTATGTCACCTTGGGCACATTGTTATGTAATTTCTCTGGCCCTTGATTTTCTCATCCCTAAAGTGGGGATAATAGTGGTACCTGCCTCCCAGGACATCTATAAAGACAAAACGCCTGCTAAATACATAGGACTGTGTCTGGCACTTAGAAAGTGTTCAGTTAAGTGGCAGCTAAGTTATTATTAAAATTGACATTATTGTGACATACATTATTGTGTCATTATTCGTGACCTTGTACAGGAGACAGGGATCAAGACCATCCCCAAGAACAAGAAATGCAAAAAGGCAAAATGGTTGTCTGAGGAGGCCTTACAAATATCTGAGAAAAGAAGAGAAGCAAAAGGCAAAGGAGAAAAGGAAAGATATACCCATTTGAATGCAGTTACAAAGATTAGCAAGGAGAGATAAGAAAGCCTTCCTCGGTGATTGATGCAAAGAAATAGAGGAAAGCAATAGAATGAGAAAGACTAGAGATCTCGTCATGAAAATCAGAGATACCAAGGGAACATTTCATGCAAAGATGGGCTCGATAAAGGACAGAAATGGTGTGGACCTAAAAGAGGCAGAAGATATTAAGAAGAGGTGGCAAGAATATGTAGAAGAACTATACAAAAAAGATCTTCATGACCCAGATAACCACAATGGTGTGCTCACTCACCTAGAGCCAGACATCCTGGAATTTGAAGTCAAGTGGGCCTTAGGAAGCATCACTATGAACAAAGCTAGTGGAGGTCATGGAATTCCAGTAGGAACTATTTCAAGTTCTAAAAGATGATGCTGTGAAAGTGCTGCACTCAAGATGCCAGCAAATTTGGAAAACTCAGCAGTGGCCACAGGACTGGAAAAGGTCAGTTTTCATTCCAATCCCAAAGAAAGGCAATGCCAAAGAATGTCCAAACTACCACACAATTGTATTCATCTCACACACTAGCAAAGTAATGCTCAAAATTCTCCAAGCCAGGCTTCAACAGTACATGAACCATGAACTTCCTAATGTTCAAGCTGGATTTAGAAAAGGAAGAGAAACCAGAGATCAAATTATCAACAGCCGTTGGATCATCAAAAAAGCAAGAGAGTTCCAGAAAAATATCTCCTTCTGCTTCATTGACTATGTCAAAGCCTTTGACTGTGTGGATCACAACAAACTGTGGAAAATTCTTCAAGAGGTGGGAACACTAGACCACCTGACCTGTCTCCTGAGAAATCTGTATGCAGATCAAGAAGCAAGAGTTAGAACTGGATGTGAAGCAACAGACTGGTTCCAAATTGGGAAAAGAGTACATCAAAGCTGTATATTGTCACCCTGCTTATTTAACTTATATGCAGAGTACATCATGTGAAATGCCAGGCTGGATGAAGCGCAAGCTGGAATCAAGATTGCTGGGAGAAATATCAATAACCTCAGATACGCAGATGATAACCACTTTTATGGCAGAAAGCGAAGAACTAAAGAGCTTCTTGATGAAAGTGACAGGAGAGTGAAAAAAGTTGGCTTAAAGCTCAACATTCAGAAAACTAGGATCATGGCATCTGGTCCCATCACTTCATGGCAAATAGATGCGGAAACAATGGAAGCAATGAGAGACTTTTTTTTAGGCTCCAAAATCAGAGCAGATGATGACTGCAGTTATGAAATTAAAAGACACTTGCTCCTTGGAAGAAAAACTGTGACCAACCTAGACAGCATATTGAAAAGCAGAGACATTACTTTGCCCACAAAGGTCTGTCTAGTCAAAGCTATGGTTTTTTCAGTAATCATGTATGGATGTGAGAGTTGGACCATAAAGAAAGCTGCGCACCAAAGAATTGATGCTTTTGAACTGTGGTGTCGGAGAAGACTCTTGAGAGTCCCTCGGACTGCAAGGAGATCAAACCAGTCAATCCTAAAGGAAATCAGTCCTGAATATTCATTGGAAGGACTGATGCTGAAGCTGAAACTTGAATACTTTGGCCACCTGATGCAAAGAAGTGACTCACTGGAATAGACCCTGATGCTGGGAAAGATTGAAGGCAGGAGGAGAAGGCGATGACAGAGGATGAAATGGTTGTATGGCATCACCGACTCGATGGATATAAATTTGAATAAGCTCTGGGATTTGGTGATGGACAGGGAAGCCTGGCATGCTGCAGTCCATGGGATCGCAAAGAGCTGGACATGACTGAGCGACTGAACTGACTGTGACATATCCCTGTCCTCAGACAATTAACTTTCTTCATAGGGACACAAGCATGTAGTTGAACAACCATAACACAATCTGATGGGTGTCAATGGAAGTCTGTTAGGGGTACTCTGGGCACAGAGAAGATAGCGAGGTGTGGGAGATGGCTAGTCATGGGCACTATTCCAAACACTGACATGTCAGATATAATTCTTGAGCAGCTCTCACTACCTCCCATGACCTAGAGAGATTAGCATCCGGCCCTCGGCATGACCCTCACGTCCTGCACAGTCTCATTTGTAGTTGTTTAGTCTCTAAGTCATGTCTGGCTCTTTGTGACTCCACGGACTGTAGCCTTCCAGGCTCCTCTGTCCGTGGTATTTTTCAGGCAAGAATACTGGAGTGGGTTGCCACTTCCTACTCCAAGGGATCGTCCCAACCCAGGGATCAAACCTGGATCTCCTGTATTGGCAGGTGAATTATTTACCACTGAGCTATGTAGGAAGCTCAATGAGTCTTCTGGTTGGTCTTAAATCCTGCCATTACCCTACCTGGGTGTGTGTTATGGTCCTGACTCTTCTTCTCTCCCTGGTCGCATCTGTCCATCTGAATCCTTATTCCCAGGGTGCTGCTCATATCTGACCTGTTCCCAAAGTTCTCTGTGACTCCTCTAGCTCACCTGAGCCCTTCCTTTACAACTTTAGGGGCTTTGGGGCATCAGGAAGTAATGTGAAGGACCTGGAAAACCCAAATCCTCTGTTTTATAGAAATGAATGTCCAGGGAGAAGTAACCTGATAAAGGGTAGCAATGACACCTCCCTGACTTAGGTGTCCAATCTGGGAGTCACCTGGACGCCTCCCTCTGACCAGCTCCAACCCATCGCCATGGACTGCTATCTCCAGGTCCTAAATAACTCTCCTGTCCACCCACCTTGGGCTCCTCAGCCACCACCTAGGTCTGAGTCACCGTCATTTCTCAGACTCCCACTGCCCACCATCCCCAGGCTCCCCCAGATATGGTGTCCGAAGCAGCACAAGAATGATCCTTCTAAATTATGGATCTGAGCATCCCACTTCCCCACTGAGAATTTCAGTGGCATCCCCCACTTTATTCCCACTCCAGAATGAAGTCCACCCTCTTTAGCAACACTTTCCAGGCCAGCAGTGATGACGCCTTGACACCAGTGCAACCTCTGACCTCTGCATTTGACAGGTGCACCCTAGGGAGTCTCCCTTATGACTCTGAACCCACTGCACCCTCACCCCGAGTGTTAGCACAGACCCTTGCTCCTGCCAGAATTCTTCCTCCCCTTCTCCCTATCCCAGCCACACTCCCCTTTACCTAGGTAAAATGGACCCCGTTGTCAGCAAGGCCTCCCAGGGTGGGGCTAGACCTCCTGCTCTGGGCTCCCGTGGTCCTCTGTGCCTCGGGTTCTAACACCTGCCCCTGTGCTGTGAGTGATGTTATAGTGCCATCTTCCCCACGTGTATTCCCAGCTGGTTCACCAGCCAATCTGTGGACCTTAGCACAGTGCTCCACAGGCAGGGCAGCCAGTGCTGTTCTTGTTTCCTTTCATGTCATTGTAAAAGTTCCATAATACCTAGTACTCTGCAACTTGCCTTTGCTACTTGACAGTGTCGGGGGTTGAAGGGACCTAGAAATAACTCCCCTCTCTCTTCCAAGCAGTCAGCCTTATTACTGATGGAAGCTAGGCTGGAGGATGTGGCTTCAGTGCTGACCCTCCCAGCCCCATTCTGGATCTGCAGAGGGACACACTTCCCCAGGATTACTGTCTCCTTCTGGGAGAAAGGGGAGGAAAGGAAAGGGCCAGGTCTCTGATTGGATCAGAAGGATCTAGGCACCCAGCTCTGGCCCAATCACCTGTGGCTGGTGGGCAGGACCTCTGATACAGTCCTCCATCTACCAACTCTTGAATGGACCAACGGAAGGTGCATTCTCAGAAGAAGGGGAAGATGCTGGACAGAGGTAACGGGAGTGTCCACTTCCCAGGATATCAGACCTCCCCAGGTTTATTCTTTCTTCTCTGGGTGATGCTCCCCTACTTTTTAAACTTATTTACTTGGCTGCACCAGGTCTTAATTGAAGCACTGGAGGTCTTCCGTCTTCACTGTGGCATGATCTTTTAGTTGCGGCATGCAGAATCTAGTTCCCTGACGAGCGATCGAACCCGAGCCCCCTGCATTGGGAACATGGAATCTTAGCCACTGGACCATGAGGGTAGTCCCTGGGTGATGCCCTTTAAGAGAAATATTTTAACATGACATCATGGTTCTCAACCTTGTGGGGAAGGCCTCTTTATGACATAAAGAGATGTTCCTGCCTCCCTCTCTCCCACTTCCCTGTGATAAAGACCCCAAGTTAATAAACACTTGGAGTTTATGGCAGAGATTTTTTAATTGATTACCACACGTCCATTCTCCCCATCTTCCTTAGTTAACAGAATCCCTAGCTTTGGCTAAACATGTTCCAGCCATGATAAAAGACTGTTTCTCAGCCTCCCTTGCAGCTTGGGTGTGGACCATGTGATCAAATTCTGCCAATGAAAGCTTTGTGTGGCACTTCTGAAAAATCACCTCCAAAGAGAAGGATATATACCTTTCTTTCCTCTTTTCCTTCTGCTTGGAAGAGAGGGCTGATGGCTGGGAGTTCAGCAGCCATCTTGGACCATAAAGATAGAAACCATTCTGAAGATGGCAAAGAAGAAAGATAGGAGTTTTAGCTCCTCATATAATCATAGAAATTCTGCTTCAGCTCCAGACTGTCTCCCCTCAGACTTCTTTTATACGAGAGAGTAAAAAATGCTGATCTTGTTTTAAGCTGCTGCTGGTTTCCCATTGTATGCAGTTGAATCTAAACCTAAGGAATGCCGAACCAAAAGATTCATAGAAGCTTTGAAATCAGGCTCCCAGAAGCTTGGGCTCTAGAGTTTGGAACAACTGAATTAGAGAGTGCATTGCAAAGGGAATCATGAGGGAGGTACCGTAGGGGCCTAGAAACTATATCCGCTGGGGTATGGTGGGTAAACTGGGAATGCTTAGTCAAAAGATGAGCAGATCCAGGGATCACATTTCTGAGGGTCAATTTCAAAGAAGACTGATGAAACTTCTGGAGGGTGTAGAGCACAGAAATTACCAAAGGACAGAATTCATCACTAACTTTCTAATAGAGTAACTTAGAAATGGCATAGGTGTGTAAGCATGAATGGTATATTAGGGTTCTCCAGAAGCTGATCCAATAGGATATGTATTTGTTGTTGTTTAGTTGCTAAGTCACATCCACCTCTTTTGCAACCCTATAGACTGTAGTCCAGCAGGTTCCTCTGTCCATAGGGTTCTCCAGGCAAGAATACTGGAGTGGGCTGCCATGCCCCATCCAGGGGATCCTCCTGACCCAGGGACTGAACCTGTGTCTTCTGCATTGGCAGGTGGATTCTTTACCACTGAGTCACCTTGGAAGCCCTAGGATGTATATAGAAAGAGATTTACTGTAAGAGATCGGATCACATTACTATGGAGGCTGAGAAGCCCCACGATCTGCCATCTGCAAGCTGGAAGTCCAGGAAAGCCAGTGGTAAGCTCCAGTCCAAACTTCAAGGCCTGGCAACTTTGAGACAAGGGGAGTCAAGGGTGTGAGTCCCAGTGCATGTCCAAAGGCCTGAGAACCAGGAGCACTGATGTCCAAGGGCAGGAGGAGATGTATGTCCTAGCTCAAGTAGAGAGAGTGAATCTGTTCGTCCTCCCCATTTGGCTCTGTTCAGACCCTCCATGGATTGGACGGTAGCCACCCACACTGGTGACAGTGACCTTTACTCAGACTACTGATTCCAATGTTAATTCCTTCCAGAAACACCCTCACAGACACACCTAGAGAGAATGTTTTAGCCGCCGTCTGGGCATCCTTTAGCCCAGTCAAGTTGACACATTAAAAATAACACTCACAGGTGCCCATCAATTTTTTAATTGGCTAAAATTTGATTAAATCATGTGATTCCAAGAAAATTAGAAAAGGCTTTGCCAAAAGTTGGGACTGTGGGCTGGGATTTCCAATGTCCAATGTATCTTACCATATCTAGAAACTTAGAACAGTACAAGGCACGTATTAAGTGCTCAGTACACCTTTGTTTCGTGAATGAATGCATGAATGAATGAGAACCTTGCCTACAGGCCAATTTCTACATGGGTCCAAACAAAGAAAGAGCAGAAATTTCTTTTTGCAGTCTTTTTATAATTTTTTAAAGTTTTAATGTAATTTTAAAGGTTTCTTTCCATTTACAGTTTTTACAAAATATTGGGCATATTGCCCATGTTGTACAATACATGCTTATAGCCTATCTTATACACAATTGTTTGTACCTCTTAACTCTCCACCCGTGTGGCCACGGCTTCCCCTCTCCCTATTGGTAACCACTAGTTTTTTTCTGTACATGTGAGTCCAAGAGCAGAGAATTTTCACTGAAAGAAAAATCTGAAGACTTGTCTCTATACTTGGGACAAAATGCCATTTACATAGCTATGCTCTGGAGACCCTTTGGAGGCATAATTTAAAGACATCCTTTAGAAAGTGGTAGTGGGTGAGAGGGAGGTTCAAGAGGGAGGGAGCATATGTATTCATGTTGGTGTATGGCAGAAACCAACACCACATTGTAAAGCAATTATCCTCCAATTACAAATTTTTTTTAATTTTAAAAATTCAATAAACTTCTCAGCATGTGCAAAAAAAAAAAAAAGACATCTTGTTCCCTGGAGGACTTCCTTCCTGTGGTATACTTGGGGAAAAGCATCACCCTCAGAACTGCTTATGGGCTATCTGTAGGAAGGCTGCTTCCTCCATGCCCTTGGGAGTCACTTCTGACCACACTGGAACTTCTGTCCTCCATGTGGTCCTGCCAGTGTCACCGTGACCTTCATGGAGGGGTGAGGAGGAAAGCCACACTTCCTGGCACCCCTCCACCCCCTAAATGAGCCAAGGCAGAGACAAGGGGTTGTGGACATCTCAAAGGAATCCTAACACAGGGGAAGGAATTACAGGCACAGGTAAGCAGGATACTTCCCATGGAGAGAAAATAGCAGGAACAGTGGAATAGTGAGTTCTCTGGTCTCCTTCTGTTCACCTGGGCCCCAGGATGCTCCTTGCCCTCCAGCAGTGTTGCTTGCTTCTGAGAAATCTCCATGAGGTGACCCTCCAGTTAATGGAATTCCATCTCTTGCCCGGGCTTCCCAGGTGGGACTAGTGGTAAAGAATCCACCTGCAATGTGGGAGACCTGTGTTCGATCCCTGGGTTGGGAAGATCCCCTGGAGGAGAGCATGGCAACCCACTCCAGTACTCTTGCCTAGAGAATCCCATGGACAGAGGAACCAGGCCGTCTATGGTCCATCAAGTCACAAAGAATCGGACATGACTAAAGTGACCTCACACAAACCTTTCTTGCCTATAGGGGCTGGACTTGCTTCCAGATGAAGCCCCCTTCCTGCCAGACAGAGGGAGGGACAGTATTATTCCTCAGTGTCCCCTTCTCAATGCCAGAGAGATCTGGGTTAAAATGACACTGACTGGGGACTTCCCTGGTGGTCTAGTGGTTAAGAATCCACTTTTCAATGCAGGAGACGGGTTTGATCCCTGGTCAGGGAACTAAGATCCCATGTGCTGCTGGTCGACTGAGCACTGCAACTGCTGAAGTCTACACATTCTAGAGCCTGTGCTCTGCAACAAGAGAACCCACTGAAATGAGAAGCCCTCACACCACAGGCAGAGAGTAGCCTCCCTGCTCCCTGCAACTAGAGAAAAGCCTTTGGGCAGCGATGAAGAACCTGTGCGCCACAATGGAGACCCGGCATGGCCAAAGCTAAAAAAAAAGAAATGATACCAACTGACTTTGGGTGGAGGTAGGGAACAGTAGGAGAGTCTAGGGGGGCCCTGGCACTTCCAAGTCGGCTCTGCTCCAGGCCTCCTGCCTCCCCACTCACACACACACACAGATACCACTCCAGGGACCAACAGTCATCTCCAGGGACTCAGAGTCCAGACCCACACATAGAAAAGCAGGGACACTCTTCCCTCAAATCATTACCTGTCATATGAGGAGAGAGAATAGTGTTGTCCATTTCCCTTTATTCATCCTTGTATTTCCAAACCATCCCTGGAGGCCAGCCACAGTACAGGAGACAGGCTGCTACCTGGGCTGCCTTCACACCACACAGGCTCTGTCCACAGCGAGCCCTTTGATTCCATGTAAGGTAGCGAAAGCTTTGAAACCCGATTTTTCCCCTGGTCCGGTGCCCCACACTAACCTCTGAGAGCAGAAGGGAGGCAGGATAAGGATTTATGGCCTCTCTGCACATGGCGAGCCCCCGCTGGGGGAGGGGAGTGTGAGAGTGCTGGCCCTTCCTGTTACAGATGCATGAAGTATATTAGGGGTCATGATTTATGGGACCACAGCGAGATTTCATCTGGAATAAAGTTCCCTTGTATTCAGAGGTGGAGAAGTAGCTGACCTTCCCTAATGCCGACACTATTGCTCTGGGAGAAAATGATCAATTTCCTCACAAAGACCCTTTGCGGCAGCAGACAGAGCCCTAGCAGGCTGGGAGCATCACAAGAAGCATCTGGTTTTTCCTTTTCCATTATTCAGGCACTCTTGGTATCGTGGAGGGTTGAGTAAGGCACAATCATAATGCACACGCTTTTATCTCAAAGGGTTGGTATTTTTAGTATGGAAGCCAGGCTAAATGAAATTAAAGTTTAAAAAAAAAATGAAAAGAAAGGGAACATATATTGAGGCTTAGATCACTGGCCAAGATTACATGTGCATTCTTCAGCTCTGAATCTCCATGGAATGACTCTTCGGGGTTTGGAGGCGGGGGTGGTGGTGTGAGGGGTGGGGGCTCATTTCAGGGCAGAGGGAGCTGTGGTGATGGGGCCACCTCCACATCCTCAGCTGCCAGGGCTGGCCTTACTCATCCCTGGGAAGGAGGGCAGGCAGTCCCAGTTCCCGAGCCCCCAACGCTGTGGCCAGCCCTGTCCTGAGCGGCCTCGCTCCTCTGCTGAGTCTCACTGACCCTTGGGAGGACCCTGTGAGGCAGGTCCCACCACTCCCAGTTTGCAGGCGGCAAGACTGAAGCCCAGAAGCTCAGCTCTACTTGCCCAGGTCGCTCTGCTGGGAGCAGCAAAGCCGGGAGCCCAGTTCCAGTCTGCCCGGTGGTACCCTTGTTCCTGCCTGGCCCCTGCCACCACCAAGAGGGAGACTTTGCCTCAGGGATGTGGACGGTGGAAATATTCGTCTCCTCCCTTCAGACCGAAAACCCTGTTTTTCTGGATTAATAGGAAGCCTTAGTCCAGTCAGGCCCTAAAAAATAATTAAAGAATGCCGACAACACCCACCCCCCATCCCCCCTCATCACCACCCCCCGCGACCAACCCCACCACTGAGACAGCCTGGAGCTGGGTCAGCACAGTCTGGGACTGGCTGAGGGGCAGCAAGCTGGGGGCCCTGAACTCAGACCTCAAGACAACACTGAGAGAGCCTGCAGGCAGCCTCCTCGCGGCCCACTCAGTCCTGGCTTCAGGCCACCCTGGAGGGGAACCCTCTGACAGTGACTCCAGCCTGCAGCGGGGAGCATGGCTACCGCCCCTCTGGGTGGTGTTGAGGTGGCCTTGGAGTCCGGGCCCTGGGCCTGGAGGCAAACCGGAAAGCTCAGGCCAACGCTGGTCAGTCTCGGACGGTTGGAGAGGGCAGGTCTGTGACCCGGCAGCATCTGTCCTCTGAGCCATCTCCCTGCCAAGAGTCAAGGTGAAATTTCCTGGAGATGCGGATAGAGTAGGAGAAGGATTCTTTGATTTTAGAGGCAGACGGACGTGTGTCCAATTTCTGCAGGGCCTCCTCCTGGCTGGGAGACCTGGGGCAAGTTACTTAACCTCTCTGGACCTCCATCTGCCCCCATGATGAAGATGACTGTGATGACCTCATGAGATTATTGCTAAATAAAAGAAGTACTGAAAGTACTTAGCCTAGCGCTCTCCTTGAGGCCAAGGCCCTGTTTTATCCTCGCATCCGGCTGAGGGGACTGGGCGGACCTTTTTGGAATTCTCTTCTTACTAGACAACGGAAGGAGCCTGAACAACAACTCACGTGAGGCCTGAGCTCTAGTGCAAGCTGTACCTCATTACCCTCCCATGACAAGCGGCTACTGTGACTAGGCTCACTTCACAGTGAAGGAGGGACGTGTGTGCGTGTGTGTGCTCCTTCCATGTCGACAACAGGGTTGCGGTGCTGGGTAGGCCTCTGGAGGTACACCAGGCACACGCACTGTCCTGTCCGATCTTCCAGCTTTCTGCCTGTTGATCCTCAGGCCAATCACTGAATTCTTCAGGGCTGCCCCTTCCCTGGCTTTCAAATGGGCAGGAGGGTGGCTGCCGGGTTTGCACCTGCTCTCAGACAACACTGAAGCCGTGGCCATCTCCTCCCAGCACAGGTGACGGCTGGCTCTGGAGCTGTCCTCGCCCTCTGGGAGAACGTTCTTCTGCTCTTCTGACGAGACCGGGCTCTTCCATGGAGGGGAAGCCAGGCCTGGGATTTCTGTGTCCCTGGTGCTATCCTGGGAACACAATTGCGTGTTTAAAGAATCCCTGCTCGATCTTAAAACAAAACTGTGTGTGCGTGTGTGCACGCGTGCGAGCGTGGGTGCATTTCCATATTCTTCTTTGAGAAAGAGCAAGCTTGCTATTTACAGCAACGTGCTTTCCCAAGTACCTTCTGAATGGCTTACCTCCCATGACCCTTGCGTGTCCCCTCCCCAATGAGCCGGAGCAGGCCATAGACCTCACCCTGAAGGGGATGCTCAGGCTCAGAGAGGTGGGGAGACTCAGAAGTCGTGGACCCTTATTCCGGACTAGCTCCCTCTCACCAACACACCTTCGTGAGAGAACAGGCATGGCCACGTGGTGCCAAGGCCTACCTTTTGCAGCAGAAGATGGGCATGGTCAGAGGGGACCCTTACCCACACACACACTGTCTCACCCTCTGCACAGAACCTGAGGGCCTGCCAGGTGAGGATGCGGCAGGTGGGGCATTGGCCTCTCTTCTGTGTCCTTCCAGCAGTGTTCTCTGCCCCTGAGATGAGCAGCCTCCTTCCCCATGGGGCAGACCAGGGCATGGTGGGTGAGGCTCTGGACAGGCCAGGAGGAGGCCTCCACGCAGGGTATATGAGGACGGGCGACCCTGCGGTGAGGGGAGAGTGGGAGGGGTATGTGTGGTGAGGGGATGCACCCTGCCCAGGGCTACATTGTAGGGTCCTCCTCTAATCCAGGCCAGCCCAGGGAAGGGGCCTGGCGTGACAGTGTGGGGATGGTGGGGGTGTGTTTGTGTATATATGAGAATGAGAGAGAGAGACTGAGGGGCCTCTGAGAGTTGGAAGAGCCACAGGGACAGAACAGCAGAAGTGACTCCATGGGTCAGACACCTTCAGGATGTCTGTCTTGGGCACCACCTTCTTCTGTTTCCACGCCCCTCGCCTCCAGATCCCCCTGGTGCCTTAGAAAATGCCCGGTGGACCATGGAAAATTCCCAACGCAGGGCAGGTGAGCAGGCCCCCTTCTGAGCACAGCAAGTGAGTCAAGTCTGAGGGTCTGGGTATCCTCAAGTCGGACATAGGGGGAGGGCCCAGCACTGCACAAGGCTGTGTGGCTTCAAAGAGATGGCGTGGGTAGTAAAACTGACCACAGCAGTGCATGAGCCTGGCCCTGCCAAGGGGATTCTGGCACGGAGAGTCACGGGAAGGGGGAGTCCACACTTTCGGGTTGATCATTATTTCCACTCTGAATCGTGTGTCTGGAGGCCTGTCTGCAAAGGGGACCTCAAGGGGAGGAGAAGCTAGGCAGCTGGCTGAGGAAGGCTGACCTGCTGTCTCCCTCAGCAGTGCAGGCGGGGCTGGACTTCCCGGGGGGCCCCGCCAGTGGTCAGTTCCTGGCAGGAGGCTGTGAGAGGCCTCCCTTCCCAGGCAGAGGGCACAGGCAGACAGCCAGGTCTTGTGGAGGCCAGACTGAACACCTCCCCACTGGCCAGCCCATACTTGGACCTACTTAAAAATCCCACCTAGAGTTGCCCAGCGGTCCTGGGATGTGGGATGCTTGACCTGGGCCCGTGTGTGCCCAGACCTGAGGAACCTGATTCCATGAAGCAAACACTGGCCTTGGAGTTAGGGGACCTGATTTGAATTCAGCTCCATTCCTGGACGAGTATGTCCCTTCCCAAAGCTGTTTCATCATCAGTAAAATGGGAATAAGAAAAGTGCCAGCCTCACAGTGTTGCTGGGATGATTGAATGTGTAAAAATATATAACCTCATGTAACATAAGAACACTCAAGTGGGTTGCCATTTCCTTCTCCAGGGTTCTCCCGACGCAAGAATCGAACCTGGGTCTTTTGCATGGCAGGCAGATTCTTAACCAACTGAGCTACGAGGGAATCCCCATGTAATATATAACAAGGTACACTACATCTGCTTAGTTATTGTCAGCCGCCAGTTTATATAATTGTCTCTTCCAGAGGAGACTAAATTCTTTGAGGACAGTGATCATTTTAAATTCAGCTCTGTATTATACAATACTGTTACAAAAATCCAACTCCTTTTGGTGGACTGTTAGAGAGTGTGTGTTTATTTTTTTCCTTTTTTTTTAATCAGAGTATAATTGATTTATAGTGTTGTGTTAGTTTCAACCATTGTGGAGAACAGTATGGTGGTTCTTTAAAAAACTAAAAATAGAACCACCACATGACCCAGCAATTCCACTACTGGGCATATATCCTGAGAAAACCATGATTCAAAATGATACATATATCCCAATATTCACTGCAGCACTACTTACAATAGCCAGGATGTAGAGACAACCCAAATGTCCAATGACAGATGAATGGATAAAGAAGATGTGGTACATATATGCAATGGAATACTACTCTGCCATAAAAAGGAATGAAATCGGGCCATTTGAAGAGACATGGATGGACCTAGAGTCTGTCATACAGAGTGAAGTAAGTAATAAAGAGAAAAACAAATATTGCATATTAATGCATATATGTGGAATCTAGAAAATTCGACATTTTTGTTCATTAAGCAGCTATTATGTGTTTACATCATGTCAGATTGTCATCAGAATCTTGCTTATGATGAACCATGCAGTATAGGAAAAACTGGTCCCCTGAACCACTCTACGGTGCCCAAGTATCTTCATGGCCCAGATGCCCTCTCTCTTTCCTCAGTCTCTTCTCTCCCTGCCTCCCCAGCCTCTGAGATCCTCAGGACATTCACCTCCTCCTCCTGGTGCAAACCAGATGCACAGTGTTCCAGAGGGCGTCTGATAGAGTCACATACACTCAGAGAACCAGTTTTCTCTGGTTATCAGAGAAAACTGATAACCACTTGATGTGTTATTTCTCCAAGAGATTATTTCAATTCTAAGAAAAATTTAAACTTAGAGCAGATGTTCTCAACCTGGGTTCATTGGGTAGGGATATACTTCATGTGCTCACACTCTTTTTTTCTTGAGGGAGAGAAAAGCCATATCTTTGATCAGATTTGTTATTGGTCTGTGAATCAAAAAAGACTTAAGATATGGTTCCCTTGAGCAGTGCTGTCCAGTAGAACTCCTTGTGATAAAGGAGATGTTTCGGATCTGTGCTGCTCACTGCGGAATCACTAACCACTCATGGCTGCTGAGCACTTGCAGTATAAGACAGAACAAGCGAGAAACTGAATTTTTAAGTTTATTTACATTAGTTAATTGAGATTTAAATTTAAATCACCACATGGGGCTGGTGGCTACTCTATTGGATCATGCAGCCTAAGATGATAAAAATTCAGTAGTAGAATTTTATTTTATTATTATTTTTGGCTGCACTGTGGTATGAGGGATCTTAGTTCCCCAACCAGGGATCAAACTTGTGCCATGTGCAGTGGAAGCACAGAGACCTAACCACTGGACCACAAGGGAAGTCCCCTATAGTAGAATTTTAGGCATATTGCAGAGGTGGCATTTCAGGGATTCTTACGGGCAGGAATTTCTCAAGGCCTCTGAAATCTGACAAACTCACCCATCCATCTACCCATCTATCCCTCTATTCATCCATTCATCCATCCTTCCATCCATCCATTCACTGATATGCATGAATCAGCACTAGGATCTGCTGAACAAATACCATGCCTGCAGCACTGGGGGAAGAGAACACAATGATGATTAAGAGAGGTGCTTCCAGTTCATTGGGACCAGCAGGTCTGCCTGAAATGTTCAGGTGGGTCTCTTTGGGGGCAGCTCATATTTAAGAACCATACTGTAGTCTGAGCCCCGTGACATTTGGCAATCTTGTGAACAAGAAAATGTTTCTTTCCCCTATGGAGGCTGTTTGATTCCAGGATCTGGGGAAGGAATAGGATGGAGGGGATCTGCAACGTGGAAGAGACTGGGGGTGTCTCGCAGGTGCTCAGGTTGAGTTTGTAAATAGAAATTTCCTCGTTAACTTTTTACAGCTGTCAAGGCAACCTCTGGGAAACCATGGAACTTAGCATCTGGCTTTCATTGATTTTCAGACTTCTCCTCTTACATGTTATCACTAGCTCATCTACTCCCAGGGTTGTGGTAAGGATTAATTAGCTTTTGTGGATAAAGCTCTTATAGCAGCTCCTGTTGCACAGTGAATGCTCTGGAAGCATCAGTTATTATTACTGGTAGAGTGCCTGGTAAATGTAGGAGCGGTTAGTGTTCAATACCTGTCTGTGGAATGAAGGACTGAGGTTGCCAAGTACACAACCCTAAAAAGCACCCAACAGAACCAGACAGGAACAGAAACGTCAAGGGCTGTAACAGCCTTTGCTGCCTACAAAACGGCCCAGTGCCGTGACCAAGGCCATCACAGTTTCTGTAGGGACCAAAAAAAAAGAAAGCTTCAATGATGGGTTCATCAATGAGCCCATGGAGTTTTCCCATCATGGCACCATGCCCCCATCTGAGGGCCATGGCTTCTCACGTGGGCATGGACCAGACATTGCCTAAGACCTGCTCCAGCTAAGAGGATCTGAGAACTTGTCACTTGTCTTTAGCAGGGCCTTTTCAATCCCAGAGGCATAATGATGAAATCCATGGCTCCTCCAGCCAAAAGAGCTTCAACAATCCACCATATGAACATACTCAGAGACCGGAATTTGGGTCCAAATGACCCATTTTGCAACCACTAAAGAATTCCCAGTTGTGTCTGTTAGTGAGCATAAAGCCCAGGGGTGGGATGGCACCGCGGGACATCTGTGAGTGAGCTGTGGAGGCACTGTCGGCTCTGTCAAGGGAGGGGTGGACCGGCATCCACAGAAATAGACAAAACAACCCCCACAGGGTCCAGATGGCACACTGAAGAGTCTTTAAAGCTTAGTTTGGGTGAATAACCTCTTTTGTGTCTGGCTGCCATGAAGCTGGACCCAGTCATAACTCTTCTCTGCTGGCTGCCCACAGCCTTCCCTGTGGCCTTTGTCTGGTCCACACAGAGCCCTTTGGCCTCCATTTCTGTTGTTCCAATTAAAATGCCAGAATGGATCTCTAGATCACCGCCAATTCTGTATCCTCTTAAGAGGAGGGAAGAATGGAGATTGCGCAAGTCCCTAGCCCACATGTGAGGAAAGGATGCTGTTTCCAGGTGGGAATGGGGAGGAGGAGGTAGGGGTTGCCAGAAGACTCTGGGGAACGAGGTCTTCATGCTCAAGTGGGAAGCTCAGCTGTGCAGAGAAATGTGTGTTGGCATCTCTTGGAATGACCTCAGTCTCTGAAAGAATCCTTCCAAGCTGGACATTTCTAAAGAGTGATGAGCCCAGATCCGTCTGCTCAACCAGCAGTGAGGCATTCCTCATTTGCAGTGAGGCATTCCTCATTTGCCCCTTCTCTGGCTGCCATAGCAACACGTGAGGGAACTTGAGACTGGGAGATGGCCAGATCTGACTGGCTTAGCTACTTCTTGGGTAGGGAATCCCGGGCAGGTTTGTTCATCTCTCTGAGTCTTGGTTTCCTTAACTGTAAAATAGGATTCCTGAATCTATCCTGTAGAATCTATCCTGTAGAATCTATCCTGTAGAAACTATCCTGTAGAATTCCTAAAGAGAAATGACTCTTTAGGAAAGAAGTTATATTAAGAAAAGTAGAGTTTTCATGATCATTATTTAATGTCTTTATTCAGCATTAAGACATTGAGATCTCCAGTGGATTCCACTCATCTTGGTTGTCCTCAGAGAACCTTCTTTTCACCTTTTAAACTGGACCCTCAAACAACTGGTGTGTTTGACTCCAAGAACTGCTGGTTTTAAGCCATTGTTTATGCAGTGCCCCTTCCTTTGCTATCTGATACATGCTACCAAACTCTCCATTCGTTGTTTAACATTCAACATTTGTTGAGTGCCTGCTCCTACATTATCTATATGGCAGGCACATCAGTGAACAAAACAAAGATTTATACTCCAGTGGAACTACATTCTCGTAGAGGGAGAGATATAGTAACTATAGTACCTAAGTAAATTATACAGTTGTTAAAAGCAGCAAGTGCTAAGGGGAAATGAAATGTAGAGCTGGGAAAGGGGGATGGAGAATGTAGTGGGAGGTGTGGGCTAGAAACCCCACAGACGGGGTGACATTTTAGCAAAGATGAGATGCAGGTGAGGGAGTTGGCCAAGCAGAGATGAGAGAGGGGCTTCCTAGGCAAAAGGGATGATTATACAGAATTTCAAAGCTGTTGTGTAGTGTTCAAGAACAAGGAGGAGGCTGGTGTGACTGGGACCAGAATAATGGGGTGGAGGGGACAGAAAAAGTCACTGAGATGGAGGTGGGAAAGTGCAGACCCCACAGGGCTTCGGTGGCCATTGTAAGGATTTGAGGTTTGACTCTGAATGATGTGGAAGGATATTTCAGGGTTTTGAGCAGAGGAGAGATGAGATTTCACTTTTCAAAGGAATCTTCTGGTTAAGAAGAGATGGTAGGGAGGAAAGGAGGGGAGTGGGGAGACCCTTAGGAAAGCTTTGCTACGATGTAGAGAAGAGGGGGGGCTTCCCAGGTGGTGCCAGTGGTAAGGAACCCACCTGCCAATGCGGAAAACAGAAGGAATGTGGGTTTGGTCACTGGGTTGGGAATATCCCCTGGAGGAAGTCATGGCAACCCATTCTAGTGTTCTTGACCGGAGAATCCCATGGACAGGGGAGCCTGATGGGTCCATAGGGTCACAAAGAGTTGAACACGACTGAAACGACTTGGCACTCACACACACAGAGGAGAGGCAGTGGTGGCTTTGGGCAGCGTGGGGTCAGGGAAGTGGTGAGAAGTGGCCAGAATCTGGATCTGCTTGAAGGTAGGGGACTTCCGGGTCTGCTTCTCTCTTGGATGTGGGGCATAAGAGAAAGATGTTGAAGGCACTTCCCAGGCTTTGGGCTAAGCGAGGGGAAAGATGGAGGTGCAACAGCTCAGTTGAGGAGAGTTGTTGGTGGAGACAGTTTTGAGGAGGGGAGATTAGGAATTTGGGATATGTTGAGTTTGAAATGCCTGTTAGAATTCTAAGATGTTGAGTGGGTTTTAGGCTACATAAGACTGAAATCCAGATAAAAGGTCTGAGCTAGAAATATTGGTTTGGCCAAAAGAATTTGTAAGATTTTATGGAAAAACCTGAACGAACATTTTTGGTCAACCCAATATAAATGTGGGTGTCATCAGTATACAGTTGGTATTTAAAACCATTAGACTAGATTGCTCGAGCCTTTCTCCTATAATGCTTCTGCTAAGTCTGCAAACCAAACATTACCAGGAGACAAATAAGATTGCATTGATAGTAATTCCCCAGACCTCTCTAGTTCTTTGGCCCCAGCTGATGATGAAGGACCCCCAACTTCTGAAAATGTTCCACTCTCGTCTGGTATCAAGTTCTCAGGCAATGCCTCATTCTTGCTCAGAAAGAAGTCCAACATTCCCAGCCATATTGCTATGCCATTGCCTTGTCCAAAGACATCAGCTAGGGAGCCTTGTCCAATTCATGGGTACCACTGCTTTCTCACCCATAGGCCCAATATCCCAGGTATCACAGCCTCAATGGGGCTCCATCTCTGCTCCATAGGGCGTCACCATCCTTGTGCCACTGCTCTCAGGGGCCCAGAGCCTAGGTGACGGTGGGCATGCGCATCTCCACTCTCTGCTGACTTCTGTTTCCTGGTGATCTTGCTGCTCTATTAGTGTAGGGCCAGGCTTCTTACACTGGGATGGGGTTCCCTGATGCTATGTCAGGGAGTGCGAACACCACAAAATAAATACGTGCATCTTAGTGGAGCATCAGTGTCCTTCACTGGTAGATAATTGAAAATATATATATTTAAATATTAAAAGAATAATTATATGGAAGGGTAGGATACAAAACTACCCTACAATTTTAAGTCAAACCCAAGGTGCATCCATAGTTGTCATTTGTGACTCTGTCACAGATCTCCCAGGAGTCTCTCATCATCTTTCAGTGGATGGTTAATTATAAATATGAAAAGTCCTGGGACACTGTCAGGGGGTGGAAGGGGAGTGGGAGAAATAAGTTTAAAGTATTTTTAAACTTTTTAGTCCCTTGCTTGAGCTGAATTAAACATACCAGAGCCCAAGGTGGCTGCCGGCTAGTAACCTCTTCTCTTTTTTCTCAATCTCTGTAGCCAGGTTTCTGGAGTCATGTAGACTTGAAACCAAAGCCAGGTCAACCACAGATGATTCGAGGCTCCAGGGTAATATCCCCAGTTAGCCAAAGCTGGCATCTCTCAAGGCCAGGAAGGCAGCGGTGGCACTGAGGTACCCAAGGAGACCTCACAATGGAATTTGATGGAAGTGTCAAAGAGATGGAGGATGCTGAAATAGGAACCTTGGGGGAGGAGATGTCCAGGGATCTCTAGGGGGACATAGCCGGGAAGAGAGTCCATACACATCCCACTCCAACCAAGTGACCCATACATCCTTCACCTAGCCAGCAATCAGGTGAGCTAGGAGCAGGAGCTGTGTTCTAAGTCAGTGGTTCTAAAGGATGGTACTGATCAGAATTGTGAATGCTTATTAAATATACTTATCTTTAGGCAGTTTTGCTGGTGGTTCAGACAGTAAAGAATCTGCATGCAATACAGGAGACCCAGGTTTGACCTCTGGGTCAGGAAGATTCTCTGGAGAAGGGACTGGCAACCCACCCAGTAGTCTTACCTGGAGAATCCCATGGACAGAGGAGCCTGGCAGGCTACAGTCCTGGGGGTTGCAAAGAGTTGGACATGATTGAGCGACTAACACTTTCACTTTTCTCAGGCACCTCTCCAAGACCTCCTGAATCAGAATCTAATAAAATACAGTTTTATAAGGGCCTTTGGGGACTTCCAGATTGTCCTCTTATTCCAAGTGTCCCATGTTGACTCTGGGTCACTTCTTGATAACCGCTGAGCATCTCTGCCAGGGGATGGGCCACATGCTATGAGAGAGCACAAAACTATTTAAGACACAGGCTTTGTCCTCAAGAAACTCAAAGACAAGACAAAAAAAAAAGACAAATTACAATTCATGAGTGAACTGAAGGCAATGGAATGACGGTCCTTGCCAGGCCGTGCTGTTGAGAAGCCAGGGAAAGCTACATGGTGGAAGGGCTATGAGATCACAGAAAGGCTTGTGCCAGCCTTTGTCAAGGACTAGCTGAGAGAACTGCAGAATGTGACACAGACCTTGAGCAGGGATTCCAGCTGGGCTTAAAGGGAGTCAGTATCTCACTGTCTGCTGAGATGGTGAGCTGGCAGGAGCCTGGGGAGAGTTTGCTGCCCTGGGGGAGAGAGTGTTGGAGGGAGGTCTGTACATAGATGGCGAGAGCAGATATGTCAGGTTCTAGAGGACAAAGTGGCCTGGAAGCATGCATTTCTCCCCTGCAGGGGTCCTGGGAGGACCCCAGGCAGCATGATGGCCATCTGTGAACAGTGAGAGCAGGGAAACTTGATATTAGGTTGTGGATGTGATTCTCAGCAGGAACTTGGTGGGAGAGCTGATGCCTGGTGATCACGGATGATCCTTTCAACTGGGAATAGGATGGACTCCTGGGGGATTCACTTGAGACCTTCTTTGTGGATTCCCATACTTACAAAATTATGAAAAGTCCTGGGGATGGAAGGGGAGTGGGAGAAATAAGCTTAAACTTGGGAGGAGATATCTTTGGAGTTGGGGGGGGGGTGCATCCTGTATCAGCAGGTGAATGCAATGAACCAAAACAATCTGAATTAAGGCCGTTAAGTACTGAGGTCATTTGGTACCAATAAACTGACGGCATCACCAACTCAATGGACATGAGTTTGGGTGAACTCCAGGAGATGGTGAAGGACAGGAAAGCCTGGCATGCTGCAGTCCCATGGGATTGCAGAGTTGGGCATAACTGAGTGACTGGTCAACAAGAGACTGATGAAGCTGGGAAAACTGTGCAACACAAAAGAACTAGAGTATGGGGGGCAGGGTATGAGAGGTAGGGCTAAGAGTGAGTGAAGACGTCTGTAGATATGGGAGTTGCCGAGGATGGCAGAAACAGCAGTCTTAACCCAGTGGTTCCTAGAGCAACATTCTTTGGTTAATGGAGAGTCTGAAAGTCCTTCTGAAAGGAAATACTTGATGGCACCCACAGTGAGTGGGGCCTGTGTGGAAACCACTGGCCCTAATCATACCGCCTGTCCAAGGCACTGGGAGAGGTCGAACCCTCCTGGGAAGGCCACCACGGACCGAGGCCATCTGGAGGTGAGCAGGGAACTCAGGCCAAGACCTCAGGGACTTCCCTGTGGAGGGCTCTCTAAGAAGGTGGATCCAGCAGCCCGCTGGCCTTCTGTGCCAATGGGCATTTCGAGCGTTCCCCCTAGTCAGTGTTTCTTTTGCCCAGGTTACAAATCTGCACATAACTGTATCCTTTATTCCAGATCCTCTTTCTCCCGTCTCAGGCAAGTCCCCCATCCTCTCAGGGAAGGTCTTGCGTGCCAAGGTAGCCGCTCACCCAGGAGGTAGGAAGCAACCTGGGCTTCGGAGAAACATTTCAATGCCCTTAGCAATTCCATTTCCTTTTCATCTTGCAACCGAGAGCCCAATTGGCAGGCAACCTCAACCCCCTCCTCCCGCCCCACTGAATCCTGACAAGCTGGAGGGCTCTGCAGTCGGTGGGTGAGATTATAAGACACTGCCTAATTTGTTCTTAGCTCCCTGAAACCTGCAGGGAAGACATTGCAGTCGGAGCTTCCTCAGAAATACAAAAAAAAAAAAAGTATAAAATAAAAGGTTGTGACAGAGATTTAAATGAGAATAAAATGCCAATTAACTCAGAGGTATTGGACAAGAATCCATGTCTCAGAAGAGTCCCAGGTCGTACTTGGTGGATCAGTTTCAATTTCCCCCAGAGCACCGAACGGCCGCACTGGGGAAGCAGACCTCAGAACAATCCAGAACTCAGTGCCAGACCCACTACTTATCACTTTAATTGACACTTACTCCATATGATGCTCATACATTCACCGAATGGGTTCAATTTAATTCGAAATGGGAATTTTTTTCTTTCTCCTATTGAAATATTTAATGCGGCAGTCTTGAAAGCTGAATAGCTTCAGCCTAGCATTCCATCACTCTTCCGCTTGGCTTTAAAGAGTGCAAAAGACCCCTCTAACCATGATTTATTTTGAAATTTTTTTTTTTTTTACCAACTCTGTAATTACAAAGCCTATTGATCTATACCTTTTCTTTTAGTAGGGCGATGGGATAGGTGGCGAAAAAACCAAATCCTTCTGTGCTATCTATTCTGTGGTCTTCAAAATTACATTAACAAGCACAGATCTGCTGGAAAGAAGCCATCCTCAGAATTAGGGTAGAGATCAGGAGATCGCATAGGTTCCTACCACCAGGGAGTGCGTGTGTTTCTGCACCCCTCCCCCACACGGGGCTGCACTATGCTGAGCTAGGGAGGTGGCATCTTTGCTGAAGAGAAGGGTGAGATGCTCCAGATCTCAGCTGATCACAGGAAAGCAGGTGGGTTCTCCCCCGCCCGGTGTTTATTAGTGCTGACAGACGGAGTGCAAGAGCAGCGTTCACCCTGAGGTGTTACATACTGATACACTGACAGGCAATTATCTTTGGAGATAGTGTTAAAACACAATAATTAATTGGAAGAGCAAGCGAAAGAGTGGTGGCCCCAGGCCGAGGCAGAATGGCATTTCTAAAAAACGCTCTGTGAGGCTGGTAATTTAGGCTCCATGGGTCATTTGATTTCACCACCTCCCTCTGTCCCGAAACCTTCCCAGCGCGTTGTTTTTCAAAAGCGTCAGCCCTGAATGTGTCTCAGGCGTCATTAAAGCGCAGACCAACCTCCCATAGCAACTTTCCAAAATGGTGCCTGGCAATAGAGAAGAATCACTGCCTTAGCAAAGACGTCTCACACAGCCCTGCTTTTGTGATGGCCCGTGCTGGCAGAGTGTCTTTGTTTCAAACGGAGGCTGACACATGTCTGCCTAAATAAAACATTCCCACTTCAGCTGATTTGGTGGGAACAAAAAGTTCACATGCCAAAGCATGTGCTGACCTTCACGACCCCCCAGCAACAGCGGGGAGGACCGCATTGTTGTATCCTTTTACTAACAAGCATGGAGAAGGGTGAGCTTTTCTTTTGCTTGTTTTACCATGGTGACATCCATTGACCTATATTTGATATTCTGCATAATGTACATGTGTCAGCAATCACACTTTTGATTGGGAAGGGGGAAGGAGACAAGGAAGGAAGAGAAGGATGGAGGAAACCTTTTACAGTTTAGCAAGAACCTGAATGTGTTATCAAGGATTCTTCAGTTACAAGGGGGTAGAAACCATCTGGATTTAACTTAGGGGAAAGGGGAACTTTATTTTTAGGACACTGGATTTCTAACAGAATCCAAGGGAAAGCAGGCTTCCTGAACTCAGAAACAGGCCAGAACAAAAAGCCATTTGCTCTTCTTCCATCCCTGGTCCCTAATAAGAGCTTTATTTGCTTCTTGCTCTTCAAGCTGGACCCCTTCCTTGGCCCACATGGTGATGGACAATCCCAAGCTTCAGGAATCAGGCCGCATGTTGAAGGTACAACCCCACAACACAAACAGTGTCTATCTCACTTATGCCGTCTTGTGGATAAAATTCCTAAGTCCTGGACAGTGGTATTGAATGGTCTGCCTGAAGTTAGGTACCCTGTCTACCCTGAAGTTTCTACCCTGTCTAAGCAACCTCATGTCCAAAAATATATCAGAAGCTGGAGGGCCTGGTGATTCATGGGTGAGATAATATGACACCATCAGATTTGCTGCAGAGAAGGTCATGGAATTGTAAAAATAAGAAAAATAAAATGGTTGTGGTTTACTCTAGAGCAGGGTTCCCCAATCCCCAGGCCATGGACAATTAGCTGTCCATGGCCTGTTAAGAACCAGGCCGTGCAGCAGGAGGTGAGCAGCAGGTGAAACCAAAACCACCCCCCCCAACTTCCTATGCCCTAGTCCATGGGAAAATTGTCCTCCATGAAACCAGTCCCTGGTGCCAAAAAGGTTTGGGACTGCTGCTCTAGATGGTAAATGACTTTTAACAAAATGGTTTATTTGGGGGCAGTTAGGGGTTCAATGGTCACAAAGAGTCGAACACAACTTAGCCACTAAACCACAACAAGGGCTTCCCTGGTGACTCAGAGGTAAAGAATCTGCCTGCCAAAGCAGGAGACACAGGTTCAATCCCTAGAGAAGGAAATGGTAACACACTCCAGTATTCTTGCCTGGGAAATCCCATGGACAGAGGAGCCTGTGGGCTGCAGTTCATGGGGTTGCAAAGAGTCGGACATGACTAATGAACTAAATAACAATAAGGGATTGAATGGCAGGGAAGATTATTCAAAAAAGTTGTACTACAAAGAGAATAACCTATTTTTTAAACTTTTTATTTTGTATTGGCGTATAGCCAATTAACAATATCGTGATGGTTTCGGGTGAACAGCAAAGGGACCCAGCCATGTATAAACACGTAACCATTCTCCCTCAACTCCCCTCCCATCCAGGCTGCCACATAACATTGAACAGAGTTTCCTGTGCTACACAGTAGGACATTGTTGGAGAATAACTTATTTTTTAGCTAAAGAAAATGTTGAGGGAGACTGAATGATAACTGTGCTGAGTTCTGTAGAGGAAGCTTAAAGAGCAGAAATCAGAATTTTGCAGTTCTTTGCAACCTTCCCTAGACTGTATCACCCTTTCCTTCATTTTCCAGGAGAGGCATTTTATGGTTCCTTAACACCCTGCATTTCCCTTTCTGGACAATCTACATAACCCTTTGGCATAAAAGGTTTAGGAGTCCTGAATTCTTTTCCTTTTCTTTAATTGCTATGAAAAATTATCTAAGCAGGGTATTGTAGAAGTCCTAACTCTTGAGTTATGTGTGATAGAAATCAATTCAGACTTTCTTGTTAAAAGGGGGGACATGTCACGCTACACTATAACTGACAAGTGTTTGGAGGGTCAGGGCAGACACGGCCGTGTCTAGAGGAAATCAAGTGTCTTGAGGCTTTCTTTTACCCTCCTTATCTCAGCTGATGTCCTCTGTGTGTTGGCTCCATTCACTCCTGCTGAGGCTAATCTTTACCCCTGTGGTCAAGAAGATGACTCCTAGCAGCCTCAGCCTCAAACCTCCCTGCACGAAGACTCAGGCAAAAAAAGCAGATCCAGCGGCTGCATCCTTGCAAGATTCTGATTGGCTGAGCTTGAGTCACGTGTACATCCCTGAACCAATCACTGCAACGAGGACTAGCCTGGGTCAGCTTCTACCTCTATGAAGTAGGAGAGTCTAGGGCACCACGTTGTGGTACCTCCTGGACCACGTGGTGTGTGAAAGGGACAATCCCCCCCAAAGAAAGGGCTGTGTGCACATAATATCCGACCACAATATCCGAGTGTTCATCTTGCCTGTGACTGTTGGACATTGAGTAGGAACATTTCAGGACATTGAAGAGGCACATTTTGGGGGTGCTAAGATACTGGGACTCCAAGAATCCATCTGGCAATGTTTCCAATGCTCATGGGCTCGTGGCATCCTGCCAGAAGATGCTAAGAGCTCAGAAGCATGTGGAATTACTAAACGGGTCTCTGATAATAAACCTCCAAGGTTAAGGTTAATAGTGGCTTTATAGGCTCTTTCCTCTGATCTCTCCTGAAAATATCCTCAGTTTTTGTCATGGGATATGGTTTGTTAGGATAATGGAAAACAGAAAAGAGGGGACTAATAGGGAACTGTGAGGGGAAATGTTTCTGTGGGAAAGATGTGTTTTTTTTGCTTGTGTGTGTTTCTTTTTAATTCTTTGAGATAATTGTGGATTCATGGGCCACTGTAAGAAATAATAGTGATCTTTATACCCTTTGCCCAGTTTCCCCAAGGATAGGGGAGGCAGAGGATGAGATAAGGATTAAATAGCATCACTGACTCAATGGACATGAATTTGAGTGAACTTGGGAAATAGTGGAGGACAGAGAAGCCTGCATGCTACAGTCTGTGGGGTCGCAAAGGGTCAGACATGACTTAGAGACTGAACAGCAACAACGCAATACCCTGTATAACTACAGTATGGTGTCACTACTAGGAAATTGACACCGATACAACCCATGGATCTTACTCTGGTTTCACCGGTTTTACCTGCACTCACTTGAAGACTGGCTTATAATCTGTATACATTTTTCTCTACAGTTACTTCTTTGAGCTGAGCTTGATGTTGATGCTCATTATAAGAGCAGTATTTCCTAAGATTCTGCGTCCAGATACCTTCCTATAATCATCTGGGATCCGATTAGATCACACCCCTTGAAGGGAGAGTGGAGACAATCTCTGTGACCAAATATTAATAGGCTGTTCGTGTCTGTAAATTACACCAAGTTTTAGGTTCCCAACTGGCACTGATTTGGATGTACCCAGCAGGTACAGCAACCCTGAATACTCTTTGGAAGGACTGATGCTGAAGCTGAAGCTCCAATACTTTTGCTACCTGATGCTGGGAAAGATTGAAGGCAGAAGGAGAAGAGAGCAACAGAGGATGAGATGGTTGAACAGCATTACCGATTCAATGGACATGAACTTGAGCAAACTCTGGGAGATGGTGAGGGACAGGGAAGCCTGGCATGCTGCAGTCCATGGGGACATGACTTGGTGACTGAACAACAAGAGCAGATACAGAGGAGATACAAGGGCAATATTTTACACTTTGCAGCAGAGTTTAGGGTGGCTTCGGAGGGAGGGAGGCTGGAGGAAGGAAGACACCTGGCAAGCAAAAGTGCTACTTAAGATGAGAGGCGACCAAGGACTGCGGCAAAGTTGTGGAAATCAAGAGGAAGGGATACACTGGGGAGATGCAGACGAGCTGGAGAATGGGCAGGCCTTTGCACTTGGCTGTGTGTGTGTGTGGGTGTGTGTTCATACCCTCTACTGATCTTTATCTGTATCAGGACACATCCAGGAAACCTACATTGCACATATATGAGCTTTATTTCTGCACCCTTCATTTTGAGGAACTGATGAAACAGGCTGAGGGGCATGGTCTCTTCAGAGCGTAAATGATCTTTTCTCTGGGTTTGGCTATACCTGGCAGAAGGTGGGGGTGGATTGAAGAGAATCAACCCGCCAAAGTTTCATTTTTGGTTTACTAGGTTTTATAGATGTTACCTCTCTTCAACTCTGGGGAGGTTTTCAGGGGATCCTGCATGAGGTCAGGTGATGCCTCATGTGATCCTCCAGGCTCCTTTCCACTGCTAAGGGCAGAACAGAGGCTCAGAGAAGCTGCACTGAGGCTGAGGACATATAACTGCCAGGGACGGGCAGGGGGATTCTGCCCAGGTCTGCTGGTTTCCAAAGTCTGCTTCCATTGTGGGCGGGACAGGCTTCAGTCCTGCTTATCCTCCCAGCCGCAGAACTGTGATTGTCTTCAGATCACTAAATGCACTTGCACCGTGGTTGACATAATGAAGCTGCATCTTATGTAGTTGTGGAAGGAAGGGAGGGAAGGAGGAGCAAAAGATCTTCTGAATCCATATACTCAGATCCTGAGCATTAGGGGGCTAAATTAATTGCTTGAGTTAGGATTTAATTAGGGCTTTAAACAGCTGCGTTATCTTGAGCACCAACTGCAGACGACAGCTCGTGATCCACAGTTACCTATCTGAGACGCTGCACCCATGTAAGATAAGCTTCCAGAAACTGAAGATGCATGATAAACCATATTTAAATGGCAGGAGCGATCTCTCCAAATTCTTAAGCGAAAGATTGCTAATATCTCACACCTTTGGATGAGGCTGGAGATGGAAAACAGAGCAGAAGCAAAACATGCTAAGACTGGGAGTCTGGAGACCGGGGTCTTGCTGGTTTATTAGCTGTGTGACCTTGAGTAAGTTCCCCTTCCAGGTTCTCCATGGCCTCATCTGAGAAGTGGCGATTGAGGCCTCTTCTAGCTGGAAAGTGGTGCCAATGCCCGGTCATACCGAGCTCTCAGCGTTTTGCCTGAGTTTCAAAAGGAAGAAATACCGTCCAAATTCCTTTTGTTTAAAGCCTTGTAAGCTCCCCAGAGTAGCCTCTCCCATGTTCTCTTGGCCCTTTCTGGTCTCTCGCCAGCCACTCTGGGTTTTATGGCTCGAGGAGGGAGAGGCCCATGGTGGCTCCCATGTCTGTGTTTGCCTTGTGCTCACAGCTCCATGAGAACAGACCCACATGGGGCTGAGTCCTCTGTGACCAGCGTCCACCCGACGGCAGGCAGGGAGTGGGCATCTCAGGGAAGGGAGGGTTAAGGACTGGATGAAATAACAAATAGGCAAGGAACAAATGAGAGATCATAACTCTCAGGAAAAGAAGCCCCAAACCCCAGGGAGCCCAGAAGCTCTGCCTTTTCCTGAGAACGAGTGCCCACGTGCCTGAGGTCCTGTTTGCTGAGAGGCAGCACTGTGTGCAGCCTTTTCCCCCACCACCATCCTCCCTTCTCTGGAGCAGGCGCAGTCGTTCCATCCCATTCCACTGAGCAGAGAACACAAATGCCAAGTGCCCAGGGCCACACAGCCGGGGTCAGATCCCGACCCACCCAAGCCAGCACCTTGATCCGAGCCCCACCCTCTCCCCCCCACCCCCGCCACTGAGGGAGACGGGGCTGCGCCTTCACTGCCTCTGAACCCCTTGTCTGCATCAACAGCATCCTTTCTGCCGATGTGGCCTGGAGAGCCCCTGCCCATGCCAACAACTGAGCAGAAATGATTGGGGGCTGCCCCGCACCCTTAGGGAAGAGGGAGGGGTACCTGCTTTGGAATGAGATACAACTGGGTTTTAATTCCAGTTCTTCCACTTGTCAGCTGTGTGATCTTGGCCAAGTCCCTTAGCCTCTCTGAGTCTCTGTTTCCTCTGGTGTAAAACAGAGATAAGGCTGTCCACTGCTTGATTAGAAATCAGCCATGGAGAGTGTTTTGGGCTTCCCTCATAGCTCAGTTGGTAAAGAATCTGCCTGCAATGCAGGAGACTCAGATTCAATCCCTGGGTTGGGAAGATCCCCTGGAGAAGGAAGTGGCAACCCACTCTAGTATTCTTGCCTGGAGAATCCCATGGACAGAGGAGTCTGGCAGGCTACAGTCCATGGGGTCACAAGAGTCAATCATGACTTAGCAAGTAAACCACCTAAACCACCATGGAGAGTGTTTTGTACAGGGTGTGACCCATGGCTGCTAATAAATTAAGAAGTAATGGCAATGACTGCTTGGTTCAGGACAGTTTGTTTTGACATGCCCCTCCGTAGGGTAACCATGGCATTTCACGTCTTTTTACAGACTGGGAAACTGAGACACACAGGGGTGAAGTGACCAGATCAAGGTGACAGTTTGTGAGGGGTAGAACTGAGACTAGGGCACCCTGTGCGATTTCCCTTGGTCTTGTGTTCTGCATTTCCCCAGAAGGGGGGAGGGTCTCCTCTTGTGTACCTGGCTCTGTGAGGTTGGGAGACCCCAAGAGATGCATGGCGCTGACTCAGGCAAAGGCATCTACTTGGTGCCTTGAAGCAAGGCCATGGGACATTTGCTGAAGGCGGCCTGACTGCTGACCCCGCCTGTGTGGGGACAATAAGGACACTGAGCGCCAGAATCAAAGCACGTGTGACATCAGGTGAGCGTTTGGGGACACAGAGTCTGGTTGGGTCCCCAGGTGACAGTGGCCTGACCCTCTCTGCCCTGCGTCTGGGGGCCTGGTGAGATAAGACTCAGAATGCTGTGTCCCAGGCTCCTGGCCCCCCACGTGGAGTGGATCCCTGGCCCCGGGCAGGATAGAGCAGTGGACAGTGCAAAGCCAGCTCTGCAGAGGTGAGCATGGCCTCTCAGCCCAGCCCCACCCCTTCCCCGGCACCTGAGTTGTTTCACAGTTCTTCCCATGTGAGCCTTCATGTGGCCGAGAGAATGGGATCCATCTGCTTTTAAAAGGTATTGGCTGTCCAGTGGTTGGGACTCCACACTTCCATTGCTGCTGCTGCTAAGTCACTTCAGTCGTGTCTGACTCTGTGTGACCCCATAGATGGCAGCCCACCAGGCTCCCCATCCCTGGGATTCTCCAGGCAAGAACACTGGAGTGGGCTGCCATTTCCTTCCCCAATGCATGAAAGTGAAAAGTGAAAGTGAAGTCACTCAGTCGTGTCCGACTGTTTGCGACCCCATGGACTGCAGCCCACCAGGCTCCTCTGCCCGTGGGATTTTCCAGGCAAGAGTACTGGAGTGGGGTGCCATTGCCTTCTCCCTTCCATTGCAGGGGGACTTGGTTTCTATCCCTGGTCAGGGAACTAAGATCCCACCGGCTGCAGGGTGTGGCCAAACAAAAAAAAAGATCACAATTTACCTGCATGACTTTCCCTGGGGCTCATTGGAACTGGAGGCTGGGGAAGCCAAGTACACTGCCTGAGGGCCTGGGGGCTGCCCAGGAAGGGGGTCTGCAGCTCTGGTTCACTGCGGAGACAGCAGCGGCACCAGGGTGGAAAAGCTCTGCCACTGACAGCTCTGGCATGTTATCTTCTGATTGGTCTGAGAAAGAGTCTAGGCCCACGCTGCACCTGCAGTTAGGGTCACATCCAGGACTCGGGGCTTCCCCGAGGGATGACGTTCTGACCCAACCCCCTCATTCCCCCAAAGCCTCTCGTTCTAACTTTTGGCTCCATCTGCAGATGAGGTTATGCTCAGAGGTATGGATGGGATGGGGGGAGATGTCTGTCACATCACCATACCCATCTCCACTTTTAATGCATCCAGAGCCCCACAAGATGAACCTGGCCTCGGCCTCTCGGGAGCTCCAGGGCTTGCAATGAGGCCAGGTAACGCAGACCCACTCAGGAGTGGGGTGTCTGTCATCCGTCTGCCTTGTGACAACAATGATGCTCCTCACCTTACTTGGCCCCACCCCTTGCCCAGGGCCCCCGAGGTGTGGGGACTGGCAGTGATTGAAGCCACAGCAAACTGGGCTGGCACTGCCCCTCACACTGAGCAACACACCCAGCTGCTTTCAAAGCGCCTTTCTCTCCTCTCCTTCCTAATGAAAACCCTCGTGTAATCTGTTAGTGCCGCGTCTGCTGGAGCATGAATTATTCAGAGAAGTCTCTGTTCCGTTATCTCCCCTCCCCGGGGACGCCTCTACCATTGTCCGCCCTGATGGGTCATTATGCACTCTGTGAATTTAATCTTTTAGGCTATCCGGCCGCACAGAAAAAATGTATGAATAACAATTTTCCTGTAATAACCTTCAACTAACCTTTCAACCAGAGTGAGTCATTCCAATCCCATTTTCACATCAAGAGGAGTCAGAGGCAGGCAATTACCTCTTATCTGTTTCAGGAGCTGCCCCCACCTCTGCCTCACCCTTAATTTTTAAAGGGGTGTTGAAGAATGTTATGGGAGCCAGGGGAGGGTGTGGTAGGGATCAGGTGTTAAGGGGTGGGCTCTGAAGTCCAGACACAAAGTCTGGGTGAGGGGTCCTGAGCCTCAGCTGCTCCCTGTGGATGGGAGACCGGTCTGCCCCATCCAGCTCCCAGGACACTGCGTCTGGCTCTCATTAGCCAGCAGCCCGATTTTCTGTTTTTTTGTTTTGCCCCACTGAAGGCAGCCCCTGCAGAAAGGAAAATGACTCCTCTGCACAGAGATTTCCCCAAAGCCCTTCCACAAATGGCAGTTTCAGGTCAGTTTTAGCTCCTGGTGACAGCTATGGGGTCACGATGCGGCTAACTTGAGAGGGTGGGAGAGGGTGGGGGTCATGTGCACACCTAGGGGCCTGAGCATCCCCCGCCCGCCCCTGGGCTCCCACAGTGCAGAGATTTGGAAGAAACCTGGAGTTTGGAGTCAGGCAATCAATTCTGAGAGCTGGCTCCTCCTGCTTTGTGGCCTCTGGTGAGTCACTTTCCCTCTCTGAGCCTTGGAAGGGCTCCAAGGCAAAATGGGAATAATGATACTTTGCAGGATTGTTTTGAAGATCAAATGCGATGCTGAAGCTGTCTATCTGGTGCAAAGCCCTGGGCCTGGGCGGGTTTCTTTCCCTGGGGCTGAGGCACCCCATCCCACTTTCCCCATCTCCTTTTCCTGTTCCTGAGTTTAGGTGGTTCTGAGCACAGTTTCTCTTCCTCCAGGCTCCTTGGCTCTGAGGCAGGGTCTGATATACTCATCCACACTCAAGTCTGAGAACAGATGCTCCCAGTGGCTCAACAGACCCAAAGAGGGTGGGAGAGGGGACATTGCTCACGCCAAAGGGGCCTTGACCCACAGGGATTCTGCAGGATCGCCTTTGACTACCAGACTACGTCTTTTGAGTTGGCTTTTCTGGTTTGCCTCATACCAGTCTTCCTTTTTTTTTTAACCAAATGGGAAAAGCAAACCCAGATGTGAAAGAACGTCTTCAGGTCATAATTCAGAGGGTCAAAAACAGACCCTAACAAGGACCCTGTGTCCTGACTGCCCCCTGGGCTCTCAGGTCATCTCACTGCCCCTTAAAGCACTTGGTTGGCAGCAGCTATACAGGCATGGGGGCCTCAGGCAGGAAGGGGACACTTGATCTCCCTCAAATCACCCTATGCAGGCCAAGCTTTAGCGAGTTTCTTCTTTGGGGTCACAGACATGGTCAAGGAGCTGGTCTCGAGTTCTGATAGGCTCCTCCATGGGAGGTGGGCACTCTGGGTGATCACACAGACCCTCTAGTCTTCAGGGAGACCCTCGGGGGCTGAGTGACTGGGTCTGCACAGACAGAGTGAGGGGGTAAAAGGAGAGAAAGACAGGTGAGCAAACACTTAATAGGAGGCATCTGCCATTAGTTTCCAGATTGTCTGAACAGTTCGCCATGCTCCTGGCAGGCTGACCTGCTCTCAGGGGGCAGGGACGTGAGCCGCTGCCCATACGTGCCTCCCGGCCTGCTCCTGGACCCCACCCGGGAGGCTACCACGCAGTTCTTCCACAACCCGAACCCTGCACGCTGGCTTTGGTGCTTTGAGAGCCTCCCATCTCCCACTTGACCTCTGTTCCTCCAGAAAACTCGCTCACTTGGTCTCTGAGGACCAGAGGGAGGCGATGTGGCCCCAACCCTTCCTTCCTCTCCATTCCCTGTTGGATTCCTGTTCAGGCTTTTCCTCCTGTGTCCCTCTGGTGTATCTGCCGGGCTCACAACACAAGCCTGATGCCCCTGCAGAAGGATCTTCATGAAAAACTGGTCCTCAAGGGCTAAAAGGAAATACAGAAAAACACTCAAAATTGTTGCCTTTGGGCAATGGGGTTCTAAGTGGGTTAAGTCTAAATTTTCCCCCTACTTTTTAGTAGCTTCCAAACTTAAAAAAAATGTATATGATAAAAGTTGACAGAATTTAAGAGAATAACCTTTTTAACATGTTTTCTCTATCCACCCCCGCCCCCAGATCTGACAGTGATACTCCATGGCCCGTTTGACACACAATTCTGGAGAACCTACTGAACACTGGGCACCCAGGAGCAACACAGAAGGCCAGCCTTATGACTGGCAGGTGTTGCTGTTGGTTGGTCAGTTCAGAAGCTTCTGGAAGACACCCTTGTAAAAGAATAAACCCTCCACCTGCCAGCTGGGCCCTGCCCCTCAAGAATTCACACCTGAGGCACAGTGGTTGCAGGTGAAGTAGCTTTGCTAAGCTGCATGAGACTCTGGGTGCAGGCAGTCACGCTTTGGGCTTTTGGGCCAGGCTGTAATGAAAAATGAAGTTCTTCTTCACACCATAAAAGCAGCCTGGGCTTCTGAACTTCCCAGGTCTCAGCCGTGGTAGATGGAAGAATAGCAAGGGACCGCAAGGGAACTGACTGCCAGCTTGGGTAGGACTTGGCAACGACTGACGACAAAGGCCACGGTACTTGGCAGATCCACAGAACCCACAGGGAGTGAGTGCATTCACTGTACAGAGGACCTGCCATCCTGGTTTAGAGGCACATGGGAAACTGCCCTGGGCCTCCTCGGAAGTACTTGGCAGTGCAGACTTCCCAGAGAGTGACTGTGCTGTTTCATGAAGGAGGGCAGGAGAGCCAGCCACATCTGTGACGATAGAAATGCAAGCTTGGACAGAGGGTCCAATGGCCGCTGGGCTGCAGCTTTGTGGGTTGTGTGCCTCCCTGCCCCTTCCCCTGGAGCAACTCCTTCGGCTTGAGGACCAAGGCTAACCCTGCCCTGTTTCCCCACTGTGCCCCGTTAGGGCCCTGGCCCTAAGAGTGTTTATTACATGTGGGTAGCCAGGAAGCTGGAGAAGACAGAGCCTGTCCCAAGGGCGAATGTGAATGGAGGGACTGGGGCAGCAAGGAGTACCAGGGCCTTTGAGCTATTTATGAAGGAGGAAAGAAGCCAAAACAGCAGCAGAGAACACTAGGAACGAGGCATAGGGGCTACCAGTAGGAGATTGCCTGGACTCAGGCCTAGACTGCTGCCTCAGCATCTTCACAGGCTCCCAGGAGAAAGGAGGCAGCTCCCCAGGGAGAACCTTTCCTAGGTCAGAGTTCAAATGCAGGCCCATCTGTGTCCGAAGCCTGCTTGCCTGATCCATACCAAATCCCTTTCCTGTACACAAGGACGGTTCTCAGTCCCTACATACTTGACCTTAGCTTTGTTGATTTCTCCACTGCCCATGGAACAGTCACGTTCCTTCACCTCCACTGTCCCTGTCACCTCCCCCTCCTCTGTCCCATTCATACCCCCACCTTTTACAGTTTTTCCTGACTGCCCGCTCTCAGACCCTATGTGAGCACGAGATCCTTCCTCTTCAGTGCCCATTAATAAACCCTCCTGAACAGTCTCCACTGCTGGAGAGCTTGCCTTGGAATCTGGAGCAGATTCTCCTGTAAGGAAACCGCACAGCAGGGCCAGGGGCAAGTGCTCTGGGCTTCTGGTGCCTGTGTGCTCAGATGTTTCCCATTTTGAGCGTCTATAAAAGAGCAAAATGAGCTGAAGAGCCAACATTTGTGCTACAAAAACATGTCATATCAACAACAGCAACCTTTTCCCCAGAGAAAATTAGGTTGTATATATGTGTATGTGTTTTTTCTGTTTTTTTCCTGGGGGCGGAAGTGTTGCATTTTAATGCCTGATTTTGGCACTGGGTGCAGAAAAATAGTTTTGAGATGCCAATGGCCAAATTTTCCTCCATCCCATCTCAGCAAAACTCAAGTTTATGTTTAAATTTCTTGCAACCGAGTTACATACACAGTGCATGAGGGCGGCTGTTCAAAATGTACACATTTATAGCTCCACTGTGTTTTATCCCCTTTGCAAAAGAGAACTGAGACATAAACACCACCCCCGTCTGACTGCACACAAGGTATGTATGTATGCGACAAAAATAAATCCCCCAGGATCTCTCCAGCCAGGCTTTCGTGCACACAGGCACGACACATGTCAGTGCAGATTGCCAACAGGTGTGACTCAGGGGGAGGACAGGTGGGATGACTGTGCAGAAGCTGGTGGAAGACTGCAGAGAGCATGCGCCACCCGCTCTCCCACAGCCTGGCCCGGTCCCCCTCCCAGACTAAGCGCAAGGCACAATTGCCAGCCTGTGGCCAAAATCTGGGACTGCAGGCAGTGTTATAGCTCTAAGACTGGCCTCTGTAGGAGAGACCAGGGCACATAAATGTCATCCTGAGTTTGGGGAGTTGGAATAGCCAATCTGTGGAAAGGCCCACTCTATCCCTCACTGTTTAGTGGTTGAGAAACCAGCTATGGGGACCCTGTGGAATCCAGGGTGATGTGTATTGGGGTGTCCCAGAAGCATGACTTATGTCTGAGCCCCATGAGATACAACAGACAGGCATTGTCCTCCCATTTCACAGGAGAGTACCAGAGAGGCTGCGTCACCAGACCACCGTCAAACAGCCGAAAGTGGAAAGGTGCTTTGGAGTCTTTCCGGAACAAAGGCAACAGACCCTGAAGAAAATCTGAAGGGAATGGCATGGGCTCAGGTCAACGAGGGACTGAGGAGGTCTTGCTTCACCCATTTGGAGACCTGAAATTCTTCTGGGGAGAGTCAGCCATTGGGTTTTGATGAAATTTCCTGAAGGTGGTGGAGCGTGAGATTCTTAGGATGTGTAAAAGGTGAAAGGGCTTTGTGCCCAAAGAAGTTTGGGAAATGCTGATTGAAACAAACAGACTTTTCTACCTTGCAGGACTTCTCAGAGCCTTTAATGTGCTAATGATCCAAGATGTGCTGTGGGGGCATCAGTTGTAGCCTTTAGGATTTCCCAGCCCCACAGACTAGAGAAATAAGTTCACCAAGCCCTTAATAGGGGTCTGTAGACACAATTGGTAAAATACTAGACGGTGACTGTGATGTGTTTAGAAAAGTGTGTTTCCTTGGGGAGGAGTAAAATATTATACCGATATTGGTTAAATCCTCCAGAATGCAAAGTGGTTTGCAAAATTTAGCTTTAAATCATCTGGAAGGCTCAGAGGAAATGGGACACAGCAGAGGTAAATTTTGATTAGGAGAGCAGAGGGAAGTGAAACCACCTTACAACCAACTTGAGAAAAGCTTATTTAAATATGTTGCTGAAAAAACACAAAAGAGGTTTCATGTTTTGGAGAAGTTAGATTTGACACCAGGAGCTCTTCAGCTGAGCCATAAAGGAGCTGACCCATTGCTCTGGGGGCCCGTGTCCCTGCAAGCAACACGTGGCCAGAGGCATCATGGGAAACATCTGTTGGCTAGGCATGGGGGGAGGGGGAACTGGAACAGGGAGTTGAATTGTTTTGTTTTGTTTTAGAAGTTTGTACACATTTTATGTTTATTCACACAGAAGCCCAGGATGCACCTGCCAACATCCCCTCCCTCAGAGGGTCCTTGGCTTCAATGTAATGGGAAGGGCTCTCATTTCAGGACTGTACTTTGAGGTTCACTGGGCAGAGGTCAAACCTCAGGCTGAGTGACAGAGCATGCTGTCTATGCTCTGTGGTTTCACGGGTTCCACAAAGACGCCTGCCCCCAGATGCACTTCCCAGCACATTTGAAAGGAAGGAAAATTGCACCACTGGAATTTTCTTCTGTCATTTAAGGATTTATTATCTGTAGGGTTACATTGTTTTATCAGTCTCTTCTTTAGCCACACAAAATTTCTGTGGGTGATAGCTTGAAAGTGATCCTCCAAATCATATTTTCAAACATTAATCTTCTTTTTACTCCTTTTTAAGATGAGAGAGATTTCTGTTTCCTTTTGGAAAAAAAATATTGTGTTTTTTGAGCGGTGGGGGAATGATGCCATGATTTGAGAACACATTTCTGCTCCATCAAAGGGTTTTTTTTTTTTTTAATGAAGTCCTAACGTGCGAGCTCCCAAAGGCAAGGCCTGGATCCCTGTTGCCTGCCTGCTAGTTTAGGGCTGAGGATCTGAGGCAGTGGTCACCAGTCTTTTTTGCACTAGGGGCTAGTTTCTTGGAAAGCAATTTTCGCACAGACCATGGGAGGGGGACGGTTTGGGGATGATTCAAAGTGCATTCATTGTGCACTTTATTTCTATTACTATTACCTCAATTCCACCTCAGATCATCAGGCTACATGCCAGAGGTTGGGGAGCCCTGAGCTAAGGGAAGGAGTTCTGCTGAACTGGACATTTGACTCCTGTCTTTCAAGAAGGAATTCTAGTGAAATAAGTCAGTAAACCGTAGTTCACACATAGCTCTTTCTGACAGGATTGTCCTATACTTCGTGGTGCTGTCCAGAAGAACCTCGGGTAGGGGAGGTGACTTGGGGGCCCACGCCTCCCTCTGCTTCTCTGCAGCTGAGTGGCCACAGGCAAGTCTCTTAACCTCTCTGAACTTTAGTTTTCTCACCATAAAAAAGGATCCTGAAAGCTGCCTTGCTTATTTCAGGTGTCAGAAACATTAAAGTAGTAATGGAATAAACACATGTAAAATTAAGATGCCACACAAATGCCAGTTATTATTACAGCAGCATTTAAACAATGTCAGGAAGGCCTCCTTGCCTATCTTGAAATATCTTTTGTCAAGGCTTGTCAAGGGGCTTGAAATTGGATCATTAGAAATGCATTCTCTGGGATGTTAAAGGCTTTTAGATCTTTTAGACATTTTCACTAAAATGCATTTGGGAGGCATTAATAGGAAGCCATTATCTCTGGGTCCCTGAGAGCCCGGCCAAAGAGATGGCCTTGTCCAGGCTGGCTGCAAACCGGCTGAGGCGGGGTGGGGAGGTGATAAAGAGAAGTTGGTGTTCCAGGAAAGGGTCCCCAAGAGTGTGACAGACTAGGGGCTTCTTACCCTTGACTGTGCCCACAAATGACCTGGGGATGGAGCTAGAATGCAGATTCTGATCTAGGGGGCCTTGAGAGGGGTGTGAGGATCTACTGACGCTTCTCACAAGCGCCCAGGTGATGCTGATGCTGCTAGTCTGAGGTCCACATTTGGACTACAAGTATATTAATACCAAAAGTAACTAACAGCAAGTCCAACTCTCCCAAGAACACCTCTCCACTGTGAGAGGAGAGTGACTGAGACACGAGGATGCTGTTTGTTACTTCGAATCTACAGTTTCACGTGGACTTGGTTAGTGAGCTGTGCTCTTAAGAACTGCTAAGACATACACGGAGGATGGGTGTTGAGACCTTGCCGAGCTCCACCCTCCCACCTGGCAGTCCAGTGAGAACTAAATCTCCCTGCCCACCCTCACCCCTTGCTCCACTCTCCCCAACCCGAGCTTTGTCATCTCCCCCCAGCTCAGGTTTTCTTAAGCCTCTGGGCTCTAACCAGCCTGTGCATGTTGAGTGGTGTGTATCTATATACATATATTTCTATCTATGTCAATCATCCCCTCTTCCTCTCTCCCTGCGTCTCCCTTGCCCTCTTCCTCCTCCTCATCGAATCACCGTCTCTGTGTTTCCTCTCCCGGAGCTGGTTCCCAGAGGAAGGGTGATGTATCAACTCACCAGGTCATCAGTGCTTACTCCCCTGCAGTCCTGGGCATTTTAGCTGGATGATGAGCCCCCGAGGGAAGATGCGGGTGTTCTCTGTTTGGAGCTCCACAGCGCTAACCAGGCATGGACCAAGAGGTCTGAGAGCTTTCCCACTACTTGTAACAGCTGCCTGTGGAGACGGGTGTGCAGGTCTCATAACAGGCAGCTCCGAGGCCCAGGAGAAGTGGACAGTGCTCCCAAACTCTGGCTTGCTTGTTTTCCCAGATAATGGAAGTTACCACTCAAGGATGGATAAGGAAGACTCCAAATGAAGACAGTGATTCCAGTCATTTATGACAATGGGAGCCCAGCTGATTATCTGTAGATGTGTGCTTGAAGGACCTCTCCCACCTGCATGGCTGGTGCTTTCTGCAAATAGAATGACTGGGGTGAGGCTAATGCCAGGGGGAAGCCTGGGCCACCAGAAGGGAATGAGCTTCATGGTACCTCTGAAGAGGGGGGCTAAATGCTCCTTTGTTCCCCCCACTGCTTGAGACATTGGTCTCCCAGCATTCTGGACACATGGTACCTGATGAGGGGAGACCTGCCCTTACAGGGAAGGTACAGCTGCAAATACTTGACTTTTGGAGCAAAGTGATGGGTGCATGAGGGCTCATCATACTATCCTCTCTATTTTTGTGTAGATGGCATTTTCCAAGATAAAAAGGAAAGGAGAGGGCTTCCCTGGTGGTCCAGTGGTTGAGAATCCCACCTGCCAATGCAGGGAACACAGGTTCGATCCCTGGTTTGGGAAAATCCCACATGCTATGCGGCAGCTAAGCCCACGTGCTGCAACTATTGAAAGCTGTGCTCTAAAGCCTGTGCTCCACAATAAGAGAAGTCACCACAATAAGAAGTCCATGCACCATAACTAGAGAAAACCCTTGTGCAATAACGAAGACCCAGCACAGCTAAAAATAAATTGCTTTAAAGGAAAGGAAAGGAGAAAGAGAGAGAAAAGAAAGAAAGATCAATACAAGTTGTGTTTCCCATACGACCTTCTGATTACAATTTAACTTATATGCAGAGTACATCATGAGAAACGCTGGGCTAGAAGAAGCACAAGCTGGAATCAAGATTGCTGGGAGAAATATCAATAACCTCAGATATGCAGATGACACCACCCTTATGGCAGAAAGTGAAGAGGAACTAAAAAGCCTCTTGATGACAGTGAAAGTGGAGAGTGAAAAAGTTGGCTTAAAGCTCAACATTCAGAAAAAGAAGATCATGGCATCTGGTCCCATCACTTCATGGGAAATCGATGGGGAAACAGTGGAAACAGTGTCAGGCTTTATTTTCTTGGGCTCCAAAATCACTGCAGATGGTGATTGAAGCCATGAAATTAAAAGACGCTTACTCCTTGGAAGAAAAGTTATGACCAACCTAGATAGCATATTCAAAAGCAGAGACATTACTTTGCCAACAAAGGTCCATCTAGTCAAGGCTATGGTTTTTGCAGTGGTCATGTATGGATGTGAGAGTTGGACTGTGAAGAAGGCTGAGTGCCGAAGAATTGATGCTTTTGAACTGTGGTGTTGGAGAAGACTTTTGAGAGTCCCTTGGACTGCAAGGAGATCCAACCAGTCCATTCTGAAGGAGATCAACCCTGGGATTTCTTTGGAAGGAATGATGCTAAAGCTGAAACTCCAGTACTTTGGCCACCTCATGCGAAGAGTTGACTCATTGGAAAAGACTGTGATGCTGGGAGGGATTGGGGGCAGGAGGAGAAGGGGACGACAGAGGATGAGATGGCTGGATGGCATCACTGACTCGATGGACGTGAGTCTGGGTGAACTCCGGGAGTTGGTGATGGACAGGGAGGCCTGGCGTGCTGTGATTCATGGGGTCACAAAGAGTCGGACACGACTGAGTGACTGAACTGAACTGACCCATTTTTCTGCTGGTAAAGGCGGCTCTGACCCTGGCCACATGGTCCTGGTTTACTTGGTGATTGTATTTCCCTTTGCAAAGGGAAAGACTGTGGCATTCAAGTTTGGATCAGCACTGCTCTGAGTGTGGGATGAGGATCAGAGCTTGTGTGTGAATTGTTACCAGAATACAAGGTCATCAAGAGTAAATATTTAGAAACTTCTGTAGCCATTGACTTTGCCCTACCATCCAAGCTCAGGGTCAGTGAATGGGTCTTGTGAACGGGGCTTGAAGGTCGTAAGTTCAAGTGGTCATGTGGTGTGAACTGGGGCTTGATCATGCACAGGGGGACCGTACATCAGACCATGATGGAGTGGAATTGAACTTTTAAGTGATGTGTCACAACACACAGCTTAAGTCCTCGGGATTTCCAGTGGCATCAGTCAGTCCTTTAGAATCTAGTCAAGGATAGCCCTAATAAAGGGGCTTCCCAGGTGGTGCTAATGGTAAAGAATGAGCCTGCCAATTTCAAATCCTGGGTGAGACAGATCCCCTGGAGAAGGAAATGGCACCCCAGTCCTGTATTCTTGCCTGGGAAATTCCATGGTTAGAGGAGCCTGGCAGGCTTCAGTTCATGGGGCCACAGAGTTGGACATGACTGAACACACACTGCACAGCTGTAATAAGATCAAATTTCTAGACCAGCAGGAAGAACTTCTGCAAAGACCCTGGTCTGGGCTGAGGATCCATTATGGGGGCCAGCCTGGGCCATCTGCCCATCCTCACACCCTACCCTCACCCCTGACTACCCAATTTGTCAAAGAACAACTAATGCAAACAGTCTGCAAGGGCAGGATGCTTTCTCCAGCCAAGCCAGATCCCCGCTCTCCCTTCTTTTTTCAAATTAAAATGGAGATGTGCTATGGCTGCCTCTCCCAGACCCCTCTTCCTGGGAGGACTTGGCAGGGACCGAGGGGCACTCGGAAGCCCCACACAAGCTGTCGAGGCTGCTCTGGAAGGGGGTAATCTCAGGAAGGATGATTTAGAGCATGGCGTGGCAGGGCTGGAGGCGGTGAGGTAGCTGTTCCCCACGGCGCTCATTAAGCTTCCATAGATTGCATTTCCTGCCTCCCCCGCCAGCCCTCCAAAGTGCCTGTTATTAATTCATAAAAACACTGCAAGCGTGATTGAGTCCGCTGATTACTGGAGCAGGCAGACACAAGAGACGGTAAAATATTCCGTGTCTCTCTATCAAGCTCTCAGGGGCTCAGGAGGAAGAAAAAAAATAAAAAAAGAGAAAAGCAACAACATGAAGAAAGGAATATGAAAAAAAAAAAAAAACCCTGTGTTGTGAAATATTAATCAGAGCTGTTTGCCCCTGGGGGCCAAAAATATGAGGCGGCATAATCAATGTAGCAAGAGCTGCCCAGCGACATGTCTTTGAGAAGCTGATTATTGCGGGTAAACACAGCTAAATATTCTGGATCTTTGGACTGTGCCTCTGGTGTTGCTGGAGAATCCGATTCCCTTATCATCCTTCTGCAGGTGTGGCCCCAGGGGAGCGTGGGAGGTGCTGGCGGGATATGGTTTCCTGGGCAGGGAGTCACTTGGGCCCCAGTAGGAGCTGCTTCTGTTACTTTCCAAATGCTAATCAGGAAAGAGGAGAAGTGGGGTTGTGGGGGAAGATACCCAAGGAGGTTTGTGTGCGCATAGAGGCTGGGGCCATCTTCCAGAATTGGCTCTTAACAGCTAATGACCAGATGCTGATCATGCCAAGGAAGCTCCAGTTCTTGAATGGCCTTTCTGAGGGTCCCCCAAAGGAGCCCAGGTGGTTTTAGGGGGAATTGGGCAATGCACTCAGGAAAGACCCTAGTGTCTTTCCTGGGGTCTTTGCTACTAAACTCTGCATTGCAGAGAGTTTGGTTAGTTGACTGCAACATAAGCTCACTGTGTGCACATCGTGGCATTCATGGGTCCCCACAGCTACCCCACATCCACTGAGTTCAGTGACTGGGATGTGAAACCTGCATACAAACTGGAAAGGAATGTTCACATGTCACAGTGGGCTTGGGTGAGTGTGGGGATCATTCAAACCTGGCGGTGGACCTCACCTGCTCCAAATCCGAGGCTATCAGCGTAGAAGTGACTTTGGAGGATGGGTATCTTCTTCATTGAGAACAGAGGCCCAGAGAGGGACCATGACTTGCCCTAGGTCACACAGCAGAGATAGGATTCTTGATGCATAGGCCAATCTCCCAGCACATCCCTTGGGGCATGAAGAAGGAGGAGCAGGGGCAAGTGATGGAGATTGGTTTGCATTAAGCCTTCAGGATTAAAGAAAGCTCCCTGTCAGCTAGAAGGAGCTGGATTAAAGGTGAGTGAACTCAGAGAAAGAAATGGTGCCTCAGAATTCCTGGGTGCTAGCTTCAACCCCACAAGTAAATTTTTTGAGAACCTTAATTAAATCACCATCTCTGAGCCTCAGTTTCCTCACCTGAAAGGAGTTTTTGACTAAGTAGTGATAGCAAAGATCTCATCAAGTCCTGATGAATGATAGCAGGATTTGAAGTAAGCTGTGGCTAGGGTCTTTTCCATGAAGGGCAGAAAAGCAAGGCAAGCTGGACAAATCACAGTGTTCCCCACTCCAGGGACCAGGAGAGAAGCTTCCGTAAAAGGACTCAGGAGGAGAACGACCCTCAGCTCCAAAGTGCCCTGAGTTACTTTGTTCTTCTCTTGGTGTTTATTACAGAAGTTCAGAACTCCATCTCTGTTCTCCATCAGTCACAACCCATGCTGGGGGAGGACTTATGGGAGTGATGGCTAATTGCTTTGGTAAGAGGCTTAACTTAGGAAAAAAGTATTATTTCTTGGCTTCAAGAGATGGTTGTTCAAGTCAATTGGGATGATAATGGTAATCGTAACTGTCATTCATGGAATAAGTACATTACTTCCAATTTTAAGCTAGTTCTACCCATTTTACAGAACTGGAGAGCAAGGATTATCAAGGTTCAACAACTTGCTCCAAGTCATAGAGCTGGCCACTTGTGGAGCTAGGATTTGAACAAGGTCTCTATCAGATTCCCAAGGTCTATGACCTTCCCACTATACCTCATATTGATGTCAGAGGAAGAAGAGGAAATGGATGTTTTCTACTGCTAATTTCTGCTCAGGCCAGAAAAGTGAGCTTCAGACTAGAAAGGAAAGAATTCCCTGAGCTGGTGGTGCAGCTGTGATGGAGGCAGGTCAGGACCCTGAACCTAGTCCAGTCTCCCAAGGCCAGTGAGCTATGCCCTGGATCCTGAGAGCTCCTAGCAAAGAAGATCATCAAACAGCTAGTGGTGATCTTAGGAGAACCATGGGGATGAGACAACTTGAATGGTAATAGGAGTGTTATGTATTCATTAGCCTACTATTGATCCAGGGAGGGATTGTAGCATGAGTGATTAAAGCCATGATTTATTAGTAATTGAAAAATGGCATGGTGATCATCAGAGCTCAAGGTGGCTTTACAATGAATAGCTGAATCAAAATAAACCTATGTCAAAGCAGCACTCTTTGACAAGGTTACTGGAAAGGTAATCAAAAACACAATAAATGTAATAGATCTAAATTTCCATAAAGTAATTGTCATGGACCCTCAGGACATCCTGATGAATGAGATGGAGAAATGCAGACAGGAACCTTGGGAACCTGAGTTTAGTGTTTGATTAATGCCCAGTGCCTGGTCCTCAAGACACTCCGCATCACTTCCCAAACAGAGCATCAATGTAGCAACAGCTGTGGCTCTGACTGCCTGGGATCCCCACCCCAGTCAGTAACTTTGCCCATCACCCGATATAGACTGAGAAGTCAGGGTTAATATTAACTTGAGAATAAAATTCATTGTATAGCATAATTTTTATAAAGTCCTTCATGTACCTTTGAAATAAAAAATAGTTGAACATCCAGAAAAAGTTCTGGAAGGATACACAGAAAACTCAGTGCTCATGGGGAGGGGTCGGAATGGGCATCAAGGGAAATTCTTTCTTTGGGATGGTTATTCTATAATGAGGATGTCATCAGACCTTATTTGAATAGAACTAGAGAAAGAAAAAGAAAAACGAGTGATCAGGCTTAGCAAGTACTTGGTAGGATTTGAGCATCAGGTATGTTTTGATGATGCGGAAGTTTCTTTCCAACCCTTGCTCTGCCTCCACTTTCTGGAACCTGGTTCCCCATCTCACAGGAGAGTCTAGTTTAGGCTTGTGGTTCCCAAATAAAACTCTGATCCCAAAGTACATCACTTTATAAGCTTTTTAAAAACAAGAAATTTGGGGGTCACCAACTCCCAACAGTGAAACAGGTGGCACCACTCCCCTCTGTAGAGCAGCCGAAAAAGACATTTGAGCGGTGATGACATACTAAGCACCAGGCACTGGGCTCTCCCCTTTCGTTCTCATGACACACTTATCCAGTTCACATATGGCTACCATCAAAGGACAAGGTCACAGAGGCTTGGGCAGGTGGGCACCTGTCCAAGGTCAGGCAGCTAGGAATTGACAGAGCCACAGTGTGGATCATTTCTTATGCAATATGTTGTGGGGCCCAGAGAAGAAGGTGATGACTTTTCATAGAGGAAGGATGAGTTCGGGAAGATTTCATTCAGAGGTGACATTTGAACAAAGGTTAGAAGGATGAGCATGCTTTGGTATTATAGGCAGGCCTGGCAGAAGAGGTAAGGAGCAGCCTAAGTAAAATGTGGAGCTGTGCAATGCAGGCATCTGGGAGGCAGCAAGTATGCTTCTCTGGCTCAGGATTTTAGCCCAATGGGTGGGGTGGAGGCAGGGGAGGTGACAGTAAGGTTCATCTCCTCTGTTGGTGCTCCCTAGAGAACAGCCACTCAGGACCCCATCTGCCCAGTCAACATTTCTTGACCCCCTGCTGTATACCAAAGCCTGTTCTAGGTACCAGAAGTCCCAGATACATGGGGAAGAGATATCCCAAGAGGCTCTCAGTCAAGAGGAAGCCCAGAGTATGCTTTAAAGGGCTGCCAAAGAGTGATTCAGAAAAGGATGGGCAATGCAAGAAAGCAATTGAAGAGATGCCACGCTACTTGGAGTTACCAGAAAAACAAACGGCCCAGACTGTACAGTTTGGCTGAGGTCAGGGAGGGAGAGATGCTGTACAACCAGCAGAACCTCAGCTGCTGCTAAGTCACTTCAGTCGTGTCCGACTCTGTGCGACCCCATAGATGGCAGCCCACCATACTCCCCGGTCCCTGGGATTCTCCAGGCAAGAACATTGGAGTGGGTTGCCATTTCCTTCTCCAGAACCTCAGCTGAAGGGTGGGCTAATTTAGAAAAGAGGAGGGAAGCATAGCAAGCACAGCACACAGCACAGGCGAAGGAGTAGAGATCAGGAAACCTCACGTGGCTCTGGAGCCAGGCTGTGGCATACAGACTTGGGTGTCTAGTCCTGCCCTATAAAAGGGGCCTGGAGGTTTTTGCTGTGGAACTCCAGGGGGTTTTGTTGTGGAACTCCAAGATAGCAAGATGCCCTAAAGCCAGTGACCAGGCAGCTTTTAGACTTTGGTGTCTCAGGCAAATAACTGTCCCTGCAAAGGGCTCCAGGCAGCCCAGGCCCCTGGCACCACAGCACCTGCAGTGCCAGTCTGGGCAGCTTCAGAGCCCCATCCTCTTAAGACAGTGGCTGCCTTCTACCTGCCAGGCTGCTGGGACAACTAATAAGCTCGTGTTTATAAAGGACTCTCAGCTCCTCAGAAGGGCTCTGCAGAAGTACAAGTGGGTTATAATTGCCACCGCCGTAATTAATGAGTCCCAACTTCTTAGAGAATATGAAGTGCATAATAGAAGAAGGGGGGAAAGAAAAAGAAAAACTCTGTGCATTTGAACTTGGGATTTTTTTTTCTTTGTAAAGTACACTTTGGTAAAATATCAAATGATATGATATTCTCTCCTTTCAAAACTGAGTGGAATCCCAGATGGGATGCCTCAATGCCAAGGGCAGAGTTTCCAAGAATAAAGGAGTGGATTGCAGGTCTTTGAAAAACACTGGGCTGGAAATCAATCCTGCCACTCCCAGTAACTTGCACAGGGAGTCTTCGTTTGTAAGGGGACAATGCTACCCACCTAACAGGTGCAGGGAGGGGCGTCACTGAGCTCAGGAAAGTGAAGCACTGGGCCCACAGTTGGCATTCAGTTAATGCCAATTCTATGACCTGGTAGATTCCAACCATGGAGGGGAAATAATGCCTCTTACTTGGCCTAAATTAAAAAGAAAGAAAACACATGCTTCCAAATTCCATTCTAATAAATGTAGTTATTTATAATAGATACTTTCTCATTTTTTTTTCTTTTGTGATGGTGGGGTATTATTTCCTTAAGATAAATTCCTAGACTTGAAAAGAAAAAGCATTCTTATGGTTCTCAGTGTGCATTGTTAAAATTCTCTCCAGAGGAATTTATGCTGGGGCTACCCAATTGGATAAGGATGTGTGTTTTTCCACAACTTCACCAGCATTGTGTATTACTATTTTAATGTGTGTGGAAGGGGACATGGAAGGTTTCACAATGTTTCCATCATGCATGTGGCAGTTGGGAAGCTAGGAGTTCTTACTCTGCCTCCTGGTTTCTGCTGGTGTTGGTCATGAAGTTGTCATCTGTACTTCCATAGGGTAAAGTAGATAGATGAAGAATTTCCTTCTATAAAGAAAAATAACTTAAAAAAAAAAGCTGAACACAGATATGCCTCCACTCATTGAAATTTTTGTAAAGAATTTGAATTATTTGGAAAAATAAACCAGAAATTCATTCTATTTATACATAATTTGAAATGACTTGCATATATTACCTATTATGCAAATTCAATTTTAAGAAATCCTTCTAAGGGCAAAGAGCATATAGTGGTACTTCAATGAGATGAAATTCCCTTTCTAAGCTTGGAGTGGTTTATTCAGCTGTCTTTAGAGGCTTCAGGCCTCTTCTTGGCTCTGGGGCTATCATGTCTTATTTACTCTTAGATGTTGGGAAATTTTTTTAAATATTTGTTTTGGCTATGCTGAGTCTTAGTTGTGGCCCATGGGATCCTTAGCTGTGGCCTGGAAACACTTAGCTCTGGCACATGGGATATAGTTCCCTGACCAGGGATCAAACCCCAGCTCCCTGCATTGGGAGAACAGAGTCTTAACCACTAAACCATCAGGGAACTCCCTCAGATGTTGGGAAATTGAAGTCCAAATGATCTTTTAAAATTTTGTCATGTCATTTGCTAGGACCTTCCCCTCCCCCACCCCCCGCAGTCCCCTACCCAGTCTCGGCCAGTTTTCTTAATTTTATCAGCTCTAGCTATTCTTCTTGGCTAGACGCAGCATCTCCCACCTTTGCTCTTGTTGCTATCTCATGCATCCAGAAGTTGTCAGGGAGACTCTTCTCAGTTCTCCAAATGCTCAACATGTTCAGACTCCACCTGGGCACATGATGCAGTAGGCTAGCCCACCACATGATTTACCTGGGAGTCATGGGTTTTCATGTCGGTCGTTCTTCTCCAGATGATGACCCACTGAGGCCAAGCACAGTTCTGCTCATCTTTGACTTTCCAGCCTTTGGGAGAAGAAAATAAATATAGCAACAAGCGTCAAGGAGAGTTTCTATGCTGTCTGGCATTGAACCTCAGAGCATTTCTGGAAAGAAGGCACCTCATATAGAGACTAGTGCTAGGTGTTAGGTGCTCAGTCACTTCAGTTGTGCCTGACTCTTTGCAACCCCTTGATCTGTAGCCCACCAGGTTCCTCTGTCAATGGGATTTCCCAGGCAAGAATACTGGAGTGGGTTGCCATTTCCTTCTCCAGGGGATCTCTCTGACCCAGGGATGGAACTTGAGCCTCCTATGGCTTCTTCATTGGCAGGTGGATTCTTTACCACTGAGACACCAGGGAAGTCCGGTCATATACAGACTGGAGGGAGCTTTCCCCACATGTCTGCATGGAAAGCTAGGATTGCATGAAGGATGGTGAGAAGAGAGCAATGCTGTCCTTGGGTATTTGTAGGGACATATGACCCAAATGCCTCATCTGAGCTCTTCAGGTGATTGCCCCAAGGGGCCTTCCCTGGCTGCTTCTGCCCATCAGAGTGGGTGGGCATCTGACCCAAGCTTGGACTGACTCATGACATGTCAGGGATGTTGGCATTGGATCATGGAGACTTTGGGTTGTTCCTGTTGGCACTTGAACTGGTAAGTCAGGGTGACCATTTCCTGCTATGTACATAGAGAAGAGAAAGGCAAATATCAGACAGAGAGAGAATTGAAGCAGATGAAAAAATCAGAGGCAATTGGAGAAAGGAGATGATGAGGACCCTGAGAAGGGGGAAAGGAAGAGAAATTCTAGGGCCAGTTTCCCTCAATGGCCCACCAGCTTTCTGTACTTGGCCCTGGGAGAGTCCCATGAATCCTTATAATAAAATCTCTGCTTTACTCAAGGCCTTCAAGTAGCTTTCTATTCCTTGCAACTAAATGATTTCTACCTAAGACACTCATCATTTTCTTAATAACTTGACCTCATTTATTGATGTGTATAATTTTTTTTCAATTTCAAAGGAACATAATGGAAGGATTAGGATGCTAATTTCTCCTATTTATTTCTTTAGCAATAGAAATTTCTAGTTACCTATCCAATATTCATTTTCCTCTTTTCATAATAGAATTCCTATATTTTGGTGGTGTCAGTATGACCAACTAAAAAGGTACATATCCCAAACTATCTTGCAGCTGCCAGTGGTTATAAGAGCTGAAAGTAGAAATCATTGGGTGGACCTCCAGGAAAGTCCCATAAATGGGGCTGACTAGACTGGCAGGTGATTTTCTTCCTTCCTTTCTCCTAGGATCTTCCTGTCTGGAACATGGGCATAATGGCTGGAGCTACAGCAGCCATTTTGTGAATAAGATGGACTCACACTTTCAGGCTGGTGGAGCAGAGAGCTGTAAGGAGCTTGGGTCCCTGATGAACTTATGGACCATGCTAAACAGTCAGCAAATGGTTCACTCTGGCCTACCTGGGCCTACCAACTCTACTTCAGGTATAGGCTGGGGAACCTCAGTACCAGTTCCTTTATTCTGACCTGTATCCAGATGCTTTCCTCTCTGGGATCTACCCACAAGACCCAGAAGCATCCCTTCTCATCCCATTGAATCTGCTTTCCTGGCTGACACTCCCCTCCTTGACTAACTCCATTCTCCATCCCTGGAGACAGCCCATCCTTCCTGCTTGGCACATCCACCCCAGGTTGGATGCCAATAAGATCCCTGTACTGAGAGCTAGAACCACATCCACAAATCCAGTTGTGAAGGCTGTTAGGCATGACCCTGGTCCTGGAGCACAAATTTGGGATCCCCAAACTGATCCTAGCCCAGGGCTTTCTCATGTGGCTTCCCAGATGCCCAAGCCAGACACTTGGGAGAAAGCCCCTCTCTTACCACCCTCCACCTCCCACCACACCATTCAAAGGACCACCATATCCAGGTGACTCCAACTGCTAACCAGTCCCAAAAGGCATTACGTCGCTCCACCCTGTTGCCACTTCCTGGGCAGGCTGCTGCCCTCTCTCTGGACTGTCCCAATTGCCCCTCCCTGAGATATCTCCCTGCAACCTTACTTGTCTCCAACCCAAGCTCCACTCTGCAGTCAATGTGGCTTTTGCAGAACATAAAGCCGATTGCCTTCCTTCTTTGCTTACCCGTCTACACTCGCTGGCTTCTGGGGCTTTGTCGCCTGGTTATGTGTCACACTCTGTCTATGCTGACTGTCCTTCTCCCTCCCACCACCCTCAGGGAACCGTCCCTAACCTCTGGACCAGGTGGAATTTTCCTGGCGCTGGGTCCCAACACCCCGTGTGCATCCCTGCTCTCATCGTCAGGCGCCCCCCTGCTGTGCACACACTCTGGAGAGGGGCTCAGCCTGCCGGCTGCACCCTGTGCCCACCATCTGGCTGAGCCCCTGGCCCAGGGTGGGCTTCAGAAGCTCTCTGTTGAGTGATAGAGGGCACGAGCCAGAGCCTGGATCCAGCAGAGAGGGCTGAGATATTCCAGCAACTTCTGGGTCCCTCAGCTGTGACCTTGTGCTGCCTCCATCCATCTGAGACAGCAGCCCAGCCTGGGGTTAAGCAACCGTGCTGGTGAGGAAGTTGGCACAGGCACTGGGGCTTGGAGGTGCCCCCTGCTGCCTGCTGATGGCCAGGCTCTTGCACACTGGAAGAATGGGATCTCCCTCTGTTCCTGGAGGAAATCAGGACCTACCCTCCTCCTTCACCAGAAGTCAGAACCATCCCTGAAGAGCACTGGATGAGAACCTGGAGTGGCCTTGGGAAATAAATCCCCAAGTCCTGCTATGTTAAACTCAATATAAGTGACACAGACTCCCCAGGTGGGAATGTCCCAGGATAGCAGCTCTCCAACTTGAGTGGACATCAGGATCTCCTGGAGGGCTTGTTAAAACACAGATTGCAGGCTCTACCCCTACAGTTTCTGATTTATAGGTAGAGTTGGGGCGGGACTGGGGATCTGCATTTCTAACAGGCTCCCAGGTGCTGCTGATGGTGCTGGTCAGGGGGTCACACTCTGAGGGGTTTGCCCTATTGGGACCTAGGGAAGCCATCCTGGAGCCTCTGCCACCCTTCAGAGGCAGGGGAGGTGCCCCTGGCTGGCACTGCCAAGCTGGACAGCTGTGATCAGATGCCCAGGAAAGTGACTGAGGAGGACTCTCAGCACCCCTGGATGCTCACCCCACACCCACATCCTGGCACACTCAGAGCCTGGTCTCTATTCAGCTGCCTTTGTAATCCCTTCCTAAAACCCCTGAAAAGAGGGAGAAAGATTTAAAGTCCTTACTCTGCACTATGGAAGAAATATTAAGGAATGATGTAGCCTTAAACCCTATATATGTAAATGTACTCATTTGAATAACTGCCAATTTATATGCCTCATCAAATTAGATATTCAAATTCTAGCCTGTGTATGTACAGTTGTTTCTCTTCCTGGTTCGGGCTTAAATAGTTACTTGAAAGATGAGCTGCTGGCTTCTCTTCTGGGCTCCTGTCTCCTTAGGACTGAAAGGAATAATTAGAGATTAGTTTTCTGGAGCATAATTTGTCCCTTTGATGACTGGGCCGGCCCTCTTTTTTGTCGTTTCTGTCACAGTAATACACCATCTCCTTCTGTGTGGGGCTCCTGGAAGAATGTGTTTTCTTCAATACCCCTGGGTTTCACCACACCCCAGGAGGTGCCAGGGTGTAAAATTGGACCATATCTCACACGTGGAGAAACCGAGACTTGAGGTTACACAGCCTGCAAAACGGGAACTCCAGCCTGGGGTTTTGGATTCAAAACCCAGGCCTCTCTACTTCGTCCTATCAGTCCTGGGCATATGCATTTTCTCTTTTTTAGCCCCAGAAGATCGTAATTGGTGATGATTTAAAGCGCTCTGATTCTTTTCTAAGAGTTCTCTAAGAGCAAAGCCCTTTTACTCAGTTCTTTCTGATAACCCCTGTGGGGCATGTGCAGTTATTCTTCACCCCATTACACAGATGAGGAAACTGAGGTCTGAAGTTATAGGGCAGGTTAGAATCAGAGCAGCAACTTAGACCAGGTAATGCTCTTCCCCTGTGAGGTGAGGGCAACTTATAAGATGACTGTTAGAATCTCTCCCAACCCTGACTCAATGACCCTGCATAGGCAGCTTAACCAATTGGAGGCTGACTCTGGTGGAGTATTTACACCATGGGAATGAGCCCAACCTAACTCAGATTCATCTCTCACAGAGAAGATATTTATGAGAGAAAGCAGCCTTATTTTCCAGCCGGTCTTGAATCTTCAGGGCTACAGCCATTGGCATCCCATTCTCATCTCTCAAGGCAGGCCAGACATTGCACAGTGGACTCCCCAGAGAGGTGACCAAGTACCCCTGACTACCTTCTTCAGAGGGACCATTCACCTGCCTATGGGCCCCCTTCCGGGTCTTGCCAGTTCCTGTGTAATCTGTAAGATTCCCAGAAGACAGTCAAGGAGCTGCCCCCGTTTCAGAATTCTATACCACCTTTATACTCCCTTATCACATCTTTTTGACTTCTGGGAGCTTGAACCCCATGAGTTAGGGCATTTAGCATCTGTCTTTTCCTCCCTGTCTCACTAGCTTTGTAGGTAATGAATCTTTCATCTCTGGAGATAATTCAAGGTGAGGCTGAACAGACACATGGCCAAGTTGCTACAGGGGTTTTTTATTTTATTTATCTATTCATTTTTGGCTCTGCTGGGTCTTCTTTGCTGCATGGGCTCTTCTCTAGTTGTGGCAAGTGGGGGCTACTCTTTAGTTGCGGTGCTTGGGCTTCTCATTGCAGTGGCTTCTCTGGTTGAAGAGCGTGGGCTCTAGAGCACAGGCTCAGTAGTTTTGGCACACACGGGCTTTAGTTGTTCTGTGGAACGTGGGATCTTCCTGGATCAGGGATGGAACCCATGCCTCCTGTATTGGGCAGGTGGATTCGTTACCACTGAAGCACCAGAGAAGCCCTGCTGCAGGATTAAATTCAACTATCACGCAGAAGGTAAGGCCAGATGTTTCAACCAGAAAAGCCATGATTGTCCTCTCTGGTCTTGACTCTTGACCTCACCTGACCTTTAGAAGCTGATGCTCCCTCCTGCTAAGTTGAATGCATGGGCCTCTTGTCTTCCAGCTTGCCCTGTGGATCATTACCCAAGACCAACATGATCTGTCTGGGTACCACTATGGAGGCTCTCCCCTGAGCTCAGAACCTAGACAGCAGACAGGGCCACTGAAATCTCAGATTTCCCACTGGCATTCCCACTGGTAGGGACTCACCTCTAAAACAGGATGCTGGCCTGAAAAAGCTGCTGTTGACAGGCTGGCGTGCCCTCATCAGCCTCAAGGATGCAGTGGGCCAATTATGCAAGGAGCATCAGGCTGGGAGGGGCTGGGAGATGCAGGCTCTGAAAATGCCTTTTCCTTTTTCTCTAGGTGTTGGTGTTCTCATCCTTAGGTTGTAAATATTGTGAAAGGACTTGGGATGGTTAAGAATGTTAAGTCCTTCCTTTCTCTGAGACCTGTGGTCCATTTCAGCTCCAACTCACCCAGTCTCAACATTGCTGGTGGTTATTTATTTATCTTTTTTTTTCAATCATCGAATACAGAGAGATCCTCCAGCAAAAGAGACACAGAGGCATTTTAATGGAGGTGGAAGGAAAACTTTGGTGCATTTGGGGTTTATTTCTTATGACTTACACCCCACCTACTTCCTGCAAATATTCCAGGGAGTTTACAATATTCAAACGTATAATAAGGTAGCCAAAAGTAAAACCAAAAAGAGATTTCCAGAGCCATTTAGAGAATTGGGAAGAAGAACCCTTCAGGAGCCTAGAATAAGATCTGATTTACTTCTGAGACTCCTGGCAGCCAAAGCAAAATGAAGTAGTCAAAGGAAGGTAAAGAATGGGCAATCTGGGGATCCTTGTAGAGGAAAATCTGACCCTTTCCTGGAGGTGGGGCCAGGCTTGATACTTCAGGGGTGGGGCTCACCGCCTCACCTTTTGCTTAATCTTCATCCAGCTCTCCCCAGCAAGCGTCCACTAAAGCCCAGAAATTAGTGATGCCTGCTGTGTTTCCAAACCAGCTTCATAAATAAACATGGGCGCCCAGGAGGAATTCCCCAAAGAAAGTTAGGAAATCAGAGTTGTGTTTATACTAAGGAGCAGGGCATGCAAATACAGCAGCTGCTTCTATCCGTAAATAGGAGAGGAGAGGCATTTGGTGGCTGTTTGCAATGATCAAGTGTGGTCTAGACCAAAATAGTCAAATGTATTTGGGCGGGGAATTAGGTACAGATAAACATGAGGTAAGTTGCTTTAAGCAATAACTTTGCCTGGAAACATCACGGGCAAGCTGGCCCCTTGTGGAGTGAGCATCATTTTACATGAGTTCAGGCAGGCGTCCGTTAAAGAACTCTAAGGGGTAATCTTTTGTTGAGGCTTAAAAATGTCTGTCTCATGTCCATGCTCTACATCTGTGTCTCTATTCCTGCCCTACAAATATGTTCTTCTGTACCATTTTTCTAGATTCCACATCCACATATATGAGATAATATACAATATGGGAAGAAGGGGAGGGTGTAATGAATTGGCAGATTAGGATCGACATATATATGTGTGTGTGTGTGTGTGTGTGTGTGTGTATACTACTATGTGTAAAACAGATAGCTAGTAGGAATATGCTGTGTAGCACAGGGAACTCTACTCAATGCTCTGTGATGACCTAGATGGGTGGGATAGGGGGATGGGAGGGAGGTTCAAAAGGGAGAGCATATATGTATACATAAAGCTGTTTAACTTTGTTGTACAGCAAAAATTAACATAACATTGTAAAGCAATTACACTGCAAGAAAAATTAATAAAACAAAACAAGTCTGTCTCCTTTATCTATTTGGTACAGGCAGCTTTCGAATGGATGCGCTCCTTGAAGAGAGAATCTGCAGGTTGAGCAGGAGTGCATTCGCGTCCTCACGCCTGGATGCCATGAGCTGCTTGTGCACCCTTCCCTTCTCTCGTCTATGTGTCATCTCGTTGTATCTCTTGAGTAAATGAGCTTTCTGTTCACACTGACCAAGTCAGGAAAGGGACGCTAAAGGACCTGGGAGGATCTGTGCTGCTCTCAATGAAACGATGAGCCTGCTGACTGTGAGTGCAGCTCCTGCAGAGACAACAGAGCCCAGAATGCCTCCCAGGGCAGAAGTTCCACTTCAGGGCCTTGCTGAGGCCTCAGTACAGGTGGATAAGGCAAGAAATCTGCAGCCATTGGAAGGGCTCGGGGGAGCAGAACGATAACTTCCGGAATAATTTTCAGAAGCCTGAGTTGAGCATATGGAGCCTTTCCTCAGGGCCCTGAATATGAACGCAGCCTCACCTACCTCCATTCCTCACAGGACATCCCACTTGGTGCAAGGTACCCAAATGTGTCCAACCTTGACCAGGGGACTCTTCCTAGGATGCCTCTCCTTTCTTCCTCTAGTAGTTCTCAGTGGAGGCAAGTTTGTTCCCCAGGGGACGTTCGGTAACATCTAGAGACATTTCTGGTTGTCACCACTTAGTCAGGGCTGGAGTTGCTGCTGGCATCCAGAGGAAAGAGGCCAAGGATGCTGCCAAACATCTGTTATGCACAACACAGCCTGCACAAGGAGGTATCCATCCTGAAGGGCAACCATGCCCAGGCCGAGAATTTCTAGATGACAGGGGCTTGGCCTCCAAAACTCAGCAAGGAGCACACCAGCTGAAGAAAGGCTCCTAGCTTGCTGGGCCCAGCCGGGTTCCCAGGCCAGCAGAGAGTTGGCCACAGGAATGAATGAGAGATCAGGAATAGATTCGGTCATTCATGTGTTCTTTTCTGTCCTGCTCTTTCTTTCCCCTGCCTGAGTTGGCTCCTGGCTAGCAGGCAGGCGCAGCTCTTTGCCAAGAGGGCTCTAGTTGGTCCCTTCCAGACTCAGTTTCCCCACCAGTAATAGAAGGAGCACAGACCCTTCCAGGGCTGACCTCGTTCTGACCCAAGCTCCCACTCCCCCAAAGTGACAGCCGCCCACTTCGTCAGCAGCCTCAGTGTCAACAGCTGAAATGCAGCAAGAAACTGAGATTAACTCCACTCCAGAAAAACCGCAGGAGCCAGAGAACCTTGTTGAAAATGCCTGCTTACTGGAATGCCTGCTAGAAATGACAATCACAGTTTAATTACTTCTCAGAGAAGAGCTTTCTCTTCAGGGCTGTGGATTTGTACCCTTCCAGCTGCTGCTTTCTTGTCATCACCATCCTCTGGGCTAGCTGATTTGCCCCAGACAGCTCCTCTCGAGTAAGAGCAGGAGCCTGAGCCCCTGTGGCAGGAGCTGAGTAGGGACTATCTGAGGCACCAGCCTGGAAATCAGGTGATCTGGGGACCAGGATGGGCCTCATTGCCATGTGACCTTGCACGAGCCTCCTTATCAGTCTGGGCTTCAGCTTATCCATCTGTACAATGAGGTGATAATGCTTAGACTACCTCATAGAGTTAATAGAAAATCGACGGAAATGGAAGAACAAGACAAAGGATGCGGCTAATATGCCTGAGACCCTATCATATACCCGGAGCCCAGTGGCTCAGATGGTAAAGCATCTGCCTACAACGTGGGAGACCTGGGTTCGATCCCTGGGTTGGGAAGATCCCCTGGAGAAGGAAATGGCAACCCACTCCAGTACTCTTGCTTGGAAAATCCCATGGACGGAGGAGCCTGGTAGGCTACAGCCCACAGGGTCGCAAAGAGTCGGACACGCTGAGCGACTTCACTTCACTTTTACATATCAATACATCACTGTGCTGTCTTTTGTGCGGATTCCTCTGTTCTACAGAGGAGGAGACTGAGGCTTAGAGACGTTGATGAATGCTCATGGTCCCATGGTGGTGGAATTGGGATGTGACCCCAAGTCTGCCTAACGCTGAGGACCTTGTTCTCCCTTCCAGGCTGCACTGTCTCCATCGCATGGACTGCCTGTAAAACCTGAGAGTCCTGTCCACATGCAAGCCTTTCCCAGAATCGCCATCTCAGCACACATTCATCCTTCAGTAAGGGTTGAAGTGTATGGGACTGAGGCAACCCTGGAGGAGAAGAGGAAAGAACGCCGTGTGAGCTGGAGGAGGTGGGATTCGACCTGGGCCTTGGATGGTGGGACAGAGAGGACCAACAAGGGCCTTGCAGTCAGAGAGAAGGACAAGACCTAAGACACAGCATGGGGATGGGCCTGCGAAGTGCAGGTGGTAGTGAGAAGAGCATCTGACTCGAGTAGAGGCCACACAGGAAATGATGGTGAAAGGGTAGCGGAGATGGGTGCATCGGGGGGATGGGCCATCTTCTCTGTCCTCAATCTATGAAATGCCACTCTCAGATTCCTCACACTCTGGGGTCAATGGCAGACTAGTTAAAAGAAAAATTCAGAAGTAGAACCCTTGGAGATAATTATCATTTTAATTGGGATCAGTGCTTCAGGCTGGAAGGAGAAGGTTTTAATGTGGCTCAGCTGGTAAAGAATCTGCCTGCAATGCGGGAGATCTGGGTTCGACCCCTGGGTTTGAGAAGATCCCCTGGAGAAGGGAAAGGCTACTCACTCCAGTATTCTGGCCTGGAGAATTCCATGGACTGTATGGTCCATGGGGTCGTAAAGAGTCAGACACGACTGAGCGACTTTCACTTCACTTTCATTTTCCAGTTAGCAGCTGGCAAGTCCAGTTGGAGCTGGGATGTGGTCACACCACAGCGATGCAGCCAGACCATCCTCTTCCTTCTCCCCCACCTTTCTGTTCAATGAACCTCACTGGTGCCTCCCCTCTAGCAGACCTTCCAGTAGGTGATCTCCACGCTGTATCTCATTTAATTCTCTAAGAAGCCCCAGAGCTGACAGCAAGTTATTTCTCTCCATCCCACTCTCAGGCTGCCCAGGGTTTCTTCAACCCCATTTGCAGATGTAGCAGCTGAAGGCTAGATGGTTGAAGTTACTTGTGTGCAGTCCCCTGCCAGTTCTCACTGGCAGAAATGACACTAGTTTTCAGGTCCTCTCAGCTCCCTGCCTGGTGCTCTCTTGCTGATAGCCCTTGGTCTGATGGAAAGAAGAAAAGGAAGGTCCATGCCTGCCTTCACCAGACCTCAGTTTGGAGTCTCAGTTGGTCAGAGTCACCATGAATCTCCCTTGGCCTGGAGAGCAAGGAAATTGACCAAAAAGCCAACTTCCAGTCAATTGCACTTTCTCACTTTAAGGACTACATTGATTTAAAAAAGTATTAGCCATTTCATATGGAAATCATTCTAAAACATCATTCTTTCCTGCTCTAACAAGTGGCATTTGGGGGACCCAATGTTTAGTCTATAGAAATGGAGGTACCTGGAATGTGAAGGGCCTTGTAGTTTTCTGACCTTGTCCTGCTTGGGTGGGCAAAGTCCATGACTCACCTGCCTGATTAATAATAACAAAAATTTATTAATAATAAATTATTAATAATAATATAAAAATAACAATAATAATTGGAAAGGTAAAGTAATAAAAATTGTATTTATCTTGAGGACCCCCAGCTAACTTGGATGTGTTGGATTACCTAGAAGCAGCCACTGAACAGTCCCCAAAATGCTGGTTGATGAAACTGTGCGTCATTTGCCCATAAAACAAACAAACTGGGGATGGGGGTGGTGCTTATGCTTTTTGTTCAGTTTGCAGTCAATCAAGAGGCCCCCATTGAGAGCCCTTCCTGAGTCTCACCTCTGGTGATTTCCAAGCTGCCCAGTAAACACCCTTCTTGCCTAGGCTCTCCCTTTGGGTACAGGTTTAGAGAGACTTTCAGGAGAGGGGTAGCTACCCTAGCTAGGAGTAGACCCATGGCCCAGGCTATCCCAGGCCACAACCCCTCCCAGGGCTTTGCTGCTGGAACAGGTGAGAAGGTCGGGAAGGTCCAAGAGCATCCTTGCCCACAGTTCCTGCAGCCTGACACCCAGGACACACTGGTTATTTCCCAGACTGGTTCCCCTCTGTGAGCTCCCTGCTGCTGCTAAGTCACTTCAGTCGTGTCCGACTCTGTGCGACCCCATAGATGGCAGCCCACCAGGCTCCCCGTCCCTGGGATTCTCCAGGCAAGAACACTGAAGTGGGTTGCCATTTCCTTCTTCAATGCAGGAAATTGAAAAGTGAAAGTGAAGTCGCTCAGTCATGTCCAACCCTCAGCGACCCCATGGACTGCAGCCCACCAGGCTCCTCCGTCCACGGGATTTTCCAGGCAGGAGTACTGGAGTGGGGTGCCATTGCCTTCTCTGGTGAGCTCCCTACCATCCCACTAACAAGGGCCCTGCCTCACCAAGTGGTCCAGAGCTATTCTGGGGTTTACAACTAATGTTTCTGAATCTAATGTTGCTGTGCCCTCCCTTGCCACTGGCTATCCTGGCACTTTCTTGACCTGCCATCAGCATTCTGTCCTTCAGAAGCCCTCCCCTCCTGATCTGAGTTACTCTAATGAGTGGTCTGAAATGCAGTGCTTGGGTGCAACCTCAAAAACAACAGAATGATCTTGTTTTGTTTCCAAGCAAACCATTCAGTGTCACAGTAATCCAAGTCTATGCCCCAAACACTGATGCTGAAGGAGCCGTTGACCGCTTCTATGAAAACGTACAAGACCTTCTAGAACTAACACCAAAAATGATGTCCTTCTCATCATAGGAGATTGGAATGCCAAAGTAGAAAGTCAAGAGATGCCCAGAATAACAGACAAGTTTGGCCTTAGAGTACAAAATGAAGCAGGGCAAAGGCTAGCAGAGTTTTATCAAGAGAACACACTGCTCATAGTAAATACCCTTTCCCAACAATCAGAGATGACTCTACACCTGGACATTACCAGATGGTCAATATTGAAATCAGATTGATTGTGTTGTTTGCAGCCAGAGAAGGAGAAGTTCTATACAGTCAGCAAAAGCAGGACCTGAAGCTGACTGTGGCTCTGATCATAAGTCCTTATTGAAAAATTCAGGCTTAAATTGAAGAAAGTAGGGAAAATCAGTAGGTCATTTAGGTGTGACCTAAATCAAATCCCTTACGAATACACAATAGAGGTGACAAATAGATTCAAGGGATTAGATCTGGTAGACAGAGTGCCTGAAAAACTATGGACAGAGGTTTGTAATACTGTACAGGAGGCAGTGACCAAAACAATCCCAAAGAAAAAGAAACACAAGAAGGCAAAGTGATTGTCCGAGGAGCTTTTACAAACAGTTGAGGAAAGAGAAGTAAAAGGCAACAGAGTAAGGGAAAGATATACCCAACTGAACGCAGAGTTCCAGAGAATTGCAAGGAGAGATAAGAAGGCCTTCTTAAATGAACAGTGCAAAGAAATAGGGGACAACAACAGAATGGGAAACACTTGAGATCTCTTCAAGAAAACTGCAGATATCAAGGGAACATTTCATGCAAGGATGGGCTCGATAAAGGACAGAAATGGTAAGAACTTGACAGAAGCAGAAGACATTAAGAAGAGGTGGCAAGAAAACACAGAAAAACTATATAAAAAAGTCTTAATGACTCGGATAACTACAATGGTGTGGTCACCCACCTAGAGCCGGACATCCTGGAGTGTGAAGTCAAATGGGCCTTAGGAAGAATTAATACCAACAAAGCTAGTGGAGGTGATGGAATTCCAACAGAGCTATTTCAAATTCTAAAAGATGATACTGTTAAAGTTCTGTACTCAACATGTCAGCAAATGTGGAAAACTCAACAGTGGCCACAGGACTGGAAAAGTTCAGTTTTCATTCCAATCCTGAAGAATTGCAATGCCAAAAAATGTTCAAATTATAATACAATTGTACTCATTTCACATGTTAGCAAGGTTACGTTCAAAATCATTCAAGCTAAGTTTCAGCAGTATGTGAACCGAGAACTTCCAGAAGTACAATCTGGGTTTAGAAGAGACAGAGGAACCAGAGATCAAATTGCCAACATTCGTTGGATCATGGAGAAGGCAAAGGATTTCCAGAAAAACGCCTACTTCTAGTTTATTGACTATGCTAAAGACTTTGACTGTGTGGATCACAACAAACTGTGGAAAATTCTTAAAGAGATGGGAATAGCAGACTGCCTTACCTGTCTCCTGAGAAACCTGTATGAGGGTTAAGAAGCAAGAATTAGAACTGGACATGGAAAAACTTAACTAGTTCAAAATTGGGAAAGGAGTACAAGGCTGTATATTGTCACCCTGCTAATTTAACTTATATGCAGAGTGCATCATGTGAAATGCTAGGCTGGGTGAATCCCAAGCTGGAATCAAGATTGCTGGGACAAGTATCAACAACCTCAGACATGCAGATGATACCACTCTAATGGCAGAAAGTGAAGAGGAACTAAAGGGTCTCTTGATGAGGGTGAACAAGGAGAGTGAAAAAGCTGGCTTAAAACTCAACATTCAAAAAACTAAGATCATGGCATCTGGTCCCATCACTTCATGGCGAATAGATGGGGAAAAGTGGAAACAATGACAGATTTTATTTTCTTGGGATCCAAAATCACTGTGAATGGTGACTACAGCCATGAATTTAAAAGACGCTTGCTCCTTGGAAGGAAATCTATGACACAAATCCAGACAATGTACTAAAAAGCAGAGACATCACTTGCTGACAAAGGTCCATATAGTCAAAGTTATGGTTTTTCCAGTAGTCATGCATGGACGTGAAAGTTGGACCATAAAGAAGGCTGATGCCAAAGAATTGATGTTTTCAAACTGTGATGCTGAAGACCCTCTTTTTTTTTGAGGCTTGAAAGATTGTCTTTATTGACAAATAAGTCTAACTGTTCTCTTTTTTAAGTTTATTTATTTTAACTGGAGGACAATTGCAATATTGTGGTGGTTTTTGCCATACATCAATATGAATAGGCCATAGGTATACATATGTCCCTTCCATCCTGAAACCCCTCCATCCTAAATCCCCATCCCACCTCCCTCTCCACCCCATCCCTCCAGGTTGTCACAGAGCCCCAGCTTTGGGTGCCCTGTGTCATACATCAAGTTTCCACTAACTACTTTACATATGGTAATGTATATGTCTTGATGCTATTCTCTCAACTCAATCCCACCCTCTACTTGGAGAAGACTCTTGAGAGTCCCTTAAACTGCAAGGAGACCAAACTAGTCAATCGTAAAGGAAACCAACCCTGAATATTCATTGGAAGGACTGATGTTGAAGCTGAAGCTCCAATACTTTGGCCACCTGATGTGGCCAATTCATTGGAAAAGAGCGGGGAAGGAAAGATTGAGGGCAGGATGAGAAGGGGTAGCAGAAGATGAGATGATGGATGACATCGCTGACTCAATTGACGTGAGTCTGAGCAAACTCCAGGAGATGGGGATACCAGACCAGGACAGGGAAGCCTGTCGTGCTGCAGTCTGTGGGGTTGCACAGTGTCGGACATGACGTGGCAACTGAACAACAGCAATGGGCCGTAAGATCAACAAACCTTCAACTAGCTCATTAGAGGTGTGTGCAAAGTAAGAGCCCAAGGGGCCCAACAGGGCATGGGATCAGCCACCTAATCCATTAAGACTTATTCATCAGCTCCTACCATCTGCCAAGGTTAGTACCAGCAGTAGAGGGAGGCTCTGTGACTTCCCTCTGTCAGTATCGACCACCCAAGCCCTGGGAGCTCTCTGCGAAGAGGACTGAGGTTTGAAATAGCGGTCCCTGCAGGGCCCTTTGATCTGGAGCCCAGGTGCAATTTACCGGAAATTTTAATAGCCTTTTATCTTTACAACAGGAAGCTGGGTTACAACCAAGGGTCCCTCACATGTGGATGCTAGGCTGGTTTGGAACAGAAGCTCCATCTAGAAAGAGAAACACACACTAGACTGCACACGGGTTATGTGTTTCTCTATTTAACAGGCAGTTTTTGAACTCCTTCTCTGTGCCAGGTCAAGTGTGGACACTTTAAATGATCCTCATAACTTCCACAGTGAAAGCTCCCGGGCAAGGACAAAGCATCCAGCAAGGCCCCAGATCTGAGTGGAGCCTCTCCTGTCTGGCTAGAAACTCTGCTTTGCACAGAAGATGCCCAGCTCCTTGTAAGCTCTGAAATTCTGTGACCAGTTTGTTCAATGTGCTCCACCACTGGCCACCCGCCCCCCGCTGCCGCAACTCCCCAAACACTGCTCAGAGCTAAGGTCAGCATCAAGGAAAAACATATGTTGTCTTTATTCTGCCTCCCATCTTCACCAGTTCCTGACAAGAAGTAGGCTCGGCTCTTCTTCCATGGTGGTGGTGGGGCTGGGGACTCTGTTTCCGGCATGGGCAGGGATGGGCTGGGAGGAAGAACAGGAGAGAGCTGCACTTGAAAAGGGAGGCTTTATGGAAGCCGTGCTGGACCCAAAGGCATGACCTGCAGTAGCAGAGTGCTGGGTTCACAGCCCATTTTGGACCAAGGGGTGGGATGGAGCAGTGTCCTTCCCTGGACTCAAATCTGCTCTGTCCTTAGACCTGGGAAATGGGTCAACGGCCTTCTCTGGCTATGATCCACCCTGGGGGCGAGCAGGCCACAAGGCAAAGGGGCCATGTCCATTGCAAGCTGATGGCCTTCTCCTTCCAAGACCCCACAGTTCCCTGTCCAAATGGTCCTGACTGTGCTCTGGAGTCTGAAAATTTTCTTTTCTGGTGTTCTTCTCCCCTGAAGTCTGACCACACTGCCAGTGTGAGCCCAAGAGGTGATCTGGTTTTGGGGGTCTATTTAAGGAAGAGGAGGGTTGATGGCAAGCCGAGCAATCACAGGCATAGCTACAAGGCTTCTCAGTGTGGGGCTGGCCCGAGAAGCAGGTGAGGCTCTCTTTCTATTCTTGCTCTGGGCACTGCAAATGTTAGGGGTCTCCCATCCTGATACAAACGACAGGAGGGGACAGAAGATGCCTTAGCACCCCCGCCGTTTTGACCAATTCATTAAACCAGACTTTTGAAACACTCCAGCTTAAAGTAGACTTTTTTAATTAAAAAAAAATAGCTTTCACATATCAGGGACTCACTCAACCATTGACAGAGGACTGGCCCTGTGGGGTGCTGGCCGCCTGGAGCTTGGATGTGCTTGGGGATGATGGCAGCGTGCAAGGAAGGGGTGAGGGGCAAGGCGTTACTTAAAGAGAAGTGCAGACTTGTTAATGGAGAGCTCAATGCCAGGGGTCAGAGGCTTCCCTGAGGGAGGGAGATAAAGTTACAGATGGGTAAACCAAGGCCCTGGAAAAGGAAGTGGCAACGCACTCCAGTACTCTTGCCTGGAAAATCCCATGGATAGAGGAGCCTGGCGGGCTATAGCTCATGGGGTCCCAAAGAGTCGGACGTGACTGAGCAACTGAGCACAAACCGGGGCTCAAAGGTAATATGTGTATTACGCTTAGTGTGACTGTCGTGATTAAGTGTCAGTTTTCCCAACTCTGAGCTCAGTGGGCTTGGGGGCACCCTTCACGGCCTAGTTTTCATGTTTGTGTAAGGGTGTCACACGCCAGCCTGTCTGCACAGAAAGCTCACAATTTACACCCATCGTAGATGCTGGCTGTGCATGCATGCGCGTGTGTACACACACACAAACACACCTGCTTCTAGACACACACACACACACACACACACACACACACACCTGCTTCTAGTCTGAATGTGATGATAAGCCTGAATGGCAAAGCAGATGCCAGGACCTGCCTGCAAGGCATTCGGAAGAAAACGAGACCCGCCGGCCGTTACCAGGCATCGTCAGTGCAGCTTTGAAATCTGAGTCCGGGCTCCCAGCCCTGCCCGCCTGCGGTTTTCCTCCGTGGGCCTCCCCAAGGGAGGCAGGCCCTGCCTGTGAGCTGGATTTGATCAAAGCCTCCACAAACCTGAGCCGAAGCCACAACTCCTGGCATTATTAAAGTGTTTAATAACTTTCCATGACCCCTCCCTCACCAGGACCCTGAAAGGCCGCCTGTTCCTCCCCCATCTTCCCTCTGCCTTTTCATAAGGGGAGAAGGGCCCTGGTGCGGGGTGGGCAGGGCAGTGGTTGTTTGTGGGGGATCCGATTTCCCTCACCGAGTTCACAACCATAATCGCCATGTTCATCATTTCCATGTTCTGGAAAGCTCCTTACAGTAATAACAAATGCCCTAACTACCATGCTTGCAGCCCTTAACGTCATTTTAAACATGCTGCTCTTTCAGTCACCCCGAAATGCGGCAGAGAAGCTGCCAGGAGAGCTTCCTGTGTGCAGAGCAAGTCTCTGGCCTGCCTGGATCCCAAGGTTTCAATCTTATCTGGCAGGCAGAGTAATTTGAAATTTAATCATCTTTTCCCCCCAAGTGAGAATGCCTTGGTATTGCTTTTATAGAGAAAAGAACAGGCTCAGAAATCAATCTCCAAAATTTTGGGGTGGAGGTGGGGGAATGGGGGTCCATCCACGGCTGCCTCATTAGGGGTTTCTTTTCTTGGGACAATCACTCTGACAGTTTCCAGCTAGAGCCAGGGGGTATCCACAAGCTGGGATGCGGGTGGGCAGGATCCTTCTGTCTCAGAACTCTCTCCTCCACCAGAATTTCCTATGCTCAGAATTCACAGGGACAGTCCCCACCCCTCCCCCCTGCCCTTGTTGAGAGGTGATTGCCTTGGAGAGATAGTCTAATGCCCAGATTAACTGGCAGGATCTCAGGGGTGCCACCTGGTACTTAGGGTCTCCAAATGGTCAATGAAGGTCCTTTAACAGCCAGCCCACAGCCAAATGAGAGAAATAAGGATGTAGGAAGTTTGGGATCTAACCAGATTCTGTCCGTGGATAGTGGAGGGGAAAGAAGGTTTGAACATATAGAGCCAGAAGCTAGTCTAAGGTAAATTCTGCCTGTCATCAGCTGTGTACACTTCTAAGTGGAGAATCTGGTTCTCATCATGTCTGGTCAAAACGGAAGTTCCTTCCTGTCTGGAATATCCTTGATAATCCCATGTATACAATTATGAACACAGGATACACTGACAGCTCATCTGTGCAGGAAATTGGGTAGAGGTTTTTCCCAAATTTGGCAACAGTCTGAAAATTTAAATGACCTAATAGCAACTAGTTATGAAGCCAGGAGAAATTTCTCTAAGTGATCAACAACAATAATAAAAAAATCCAGTTGACAATATCTATAGAAAATGATAGAACTGTTAACATGTGAAGAGGGGATTAAAGAATATGTAGAAAAAATTTTTCTTTAAGGCATGTCAGGCAGTCAACTGTTAAATAATGTGAGGTTTTTTTCCCCTGAATTTGCTCATATTTGTGGGTAAATACCCACAAATGTTGGCTTTCTGAGATGTGATTTGTGATTTGTTGTGATTTCTCTTTCTAAATAACACTCATTCTGATACCTAACTTTGTATTTGAAACTTAATATTATTTTTCTTCCTGAGCAGAGCAGCTGAGTCATGTTGGCAGGTTGGGTGTGGGTGCAAGATAAAGGTGGTCAATGCTGACTTCAGGGTTTTATCTTTCCAATGTTTGCTGCTGCTAAGTCGATCCAGTCGTGTCCAACTCTGCGACCCAATGGATGGCAGCCCACCAGGCTACCCCGTCCTTGGGATTCTCCAGGCAAGAACACTGGAGTGGGTTGCCATTTCCTTCTCCAGTGCATGAAAGTGAAAAGTGAAAGTGAAGTTGCTCAGTCGTGTCTGACTCTTCGAGACCCCATGGACTGCAGCCTACCAGGCTCCTCTGTCCATGGGATTTTCCAGGCAAGAGTACTGGAGTGGGGTGCCATTGCCTTCTCCATTCCAATGTTTAGGTAGTTTAAAAAAGGAAAAAAAAACGCTTACTTTCTGGAATAATGAGAATAACTGAGTTTTTGCTTAGCAAAGGAAGCATCCTGCCCCTTATGTTGACTTCCTGTTACATCTACATTTGGAATGTCACTGGTCTGTGAAACCTCAAGCCAAGGCTGGGCAATGTGGTAACTGGCAGGACTCCTCAGGAATGAGACCTGTAAAAGCATCCTGGGACAGGAGGGCTGAGGAGAGAGCTGACTCTAAGAAGAGCCGGAGACTCAGCTGAGCCGTGGAGGGGCCCGGAGCTGAAAACTGGGACAGAGTCAGGACTGTTTTCCAAAGGCTGGCTCTGCCTGTCTCTGGGTTCCCATCCCTCATAATCCCCAGACTGATGTCTTCCCCAGCAGGCCTAATCCCCACTTCCTTTTATTTTTGCTGTTCAGTCGCAAAGTCATGTCTGAGTCTTTGTGACCCCATGGATTGCAGCGTACCAGGCTTCCCTGTCCTTCACTGTCTCCCGGAGCTTGCTCAAACTCATGTCTACTGAGTCAGTGATGCTCTCTAACCATCTCCTCCTCTGTCACCTTCTTCTCGTTTGCCTTAAATCTTTCCCAGCATCAGGGTCTTTTCCAATGAGTCAGCTCTTCGCATCAGGTGGCCAAAGTATTGGAGGTTCAGCTTCAGCATCAGTCCTTCTAAAGAATATCAGGACTGATTTCGTTTAGGAGTAACCAGTTTGATCTCCATGCAGTCCAAGAGACTCTCAAGAGTCTTCTCCAACACCACAGTTCAAAAGCATCTATTCTTTGGCACTCAACTTTCGTTATAGTCCAACTCTCACATCTGCACATGACTCTGGAAAAGCCATAGCTTTGACCACACAGACCTTTTTCTTAAATTCAGAACTATAGCTTTGACTTAAAAAAGAAGTTTACTTGGCTGTGTCAGGTCTTAGTCACAGCAGATGGCATCGCCCTTGCATGGCGTGGGATCTTCTTTTGGGGATGCAGACTCTCCAGTTGTGGCATGTGGACTTAGTTGCTCCTCAGCATGTGGGATCTTAGTTCCCCAAGCAGGGATTGAACCTGTGTCCCCTGCCTTGCAAGGTAGATTCTTAACCACCAGGGAAGTCCCCTGACCCCCACTTTCACACCTCTCCCCTCCAGGCTCCCAGCTGATTGTGGTTCAAACACTCCAGGGCTTCTGTTGCTCACATTGTGTCTCCCTGTTGCCCAAATGCCTTTCATGTCTACTCAGCATCTTTGCACAAAGAGGTCCCTGCTCACCCCTGGTCTCCTTGCCACTCCAGACCTCATCTTGGCTGATGCTGACTCATAGCACCACCTATGCCTGTGTGCACTGACAGATGCGACTGTGTGGCAAAGGCGTGAGAAACCCCTGTAACGGCAGGCCACACTCCTGAAACCTGGGGAATCAGCAGTTACGTCCATTACACCTGTAACGCCTCAGCTAATCAAGTTCGCTGTACTCGTTACTACAAGAACCTGCATGTCCTCCAAGCTGCACGGAGCCTAAACAAGACACTTGCCTGAGTTGTTTTTTTAGAAACTCAGAGTCAGCTGTGTCCAATTTGAGTGAGAGCAGTTAAGATTGGTTGGGACCATGGACCCCCCAACTGGGCATGTGCAAGAGTCCTCTCCGTGACCTTTTGACATCAGAGGATCAAAAGTCCACCCTCAGATCATGCTCACCACCGTCTTCTGAGCATGCATCCCGTGAAGACACCTGTAGCATAGTTACACCTGCACAGAACTGCAATGACCTCACCTCTTTCTTATTTCCAGTCACCTATCCCCACGCCACCTGCCGCTGCACTCCTCACACCTAAGACCACCCTGCTCCCTCATCTCATAAATACCCCTGGCCTTCTGGGAGGTGGCCTGAGATTTGCTCTTTTGTCTTCTTGCTTCTGTGTCTCCTTAAGCAAACCCTTCTCTGTTCAAGTCTCAGTGGTTCAGTACTCAGCTAGCGGCTTGTAGGGCAAATGAACTTAATCACTCTCTGAACCCATTCCTTTCACCCAACAGGAGAATAAACTGTTAGGCTGCTTTGGGAGACAAACTCAGCCTGTTTAAAAATTATCCTTAGGTGCTTGTAACTTTTCTTGCCTCTCGGGCGTGTGGGCAGTGGCCAAAGATGCCTGCCGACATTCACCGGCTCCACCCCCTAGATGAACCTGGAACGATGGCATTGCCCCTGTGGTGGGGACACAGTGCTGCAGGTCCCTTGGCACATGCCTGTGATCTCCGCAAAGCCGGCCCTCCACCTTCAGACCCTCCCCGCGCGGGAGAAAGCAAGTTAGAATTCAGCTATTAAATGGGATGGTGCTCATTTCTGTGTCCTGCCGCTCTAAGCACTCGAAATTGGCCTCTGTAATCCTCCCAACAACCCTGATGATCCCCAGTTGAGAGAGGGGACGCCGGGAACAGCTCCCATTTGCTGGAAATGGTGCCCCACCAGCTACTGGCTTATTCACCCAGGTTGACTGTGGGGTCTGCACCCACAGGGCAGACACACAAGAAACGTCGTGCTCCTCTCCATCTTCTTAAATCTGAGTCAGAAATCTGTCATCTGTCGGGGAAGGGGGAATCTTTGTTATCTACCCTTCCCTCACCCCACCAGGGATCCTTGGGTTCCAGGAGGTTCTGTGTGGCCAGGGCAGAGCATCCCCACAGTCTAGGCTGGGTGAGCTCCTATGACCCCGGCACCCAGACACTTTCTGCCTCCAGGCTATGTGAAGGGGAGAGGTCCTTGCTGGACAGGAAACCCTGACCCAGGGCCCAGCCTCGTGTGTGTTGCCCAGGGCTACAGCTTCTGGGTCCACCCTCTTAGAGTTGGAGGGAGGTGCTCATGACCTGGGGACTCACCCCCATGTGGGGCAACTCCACTCGGTTTCCTCATGTTACTCTCAAAATCAAGCCCTTTTCATTGTCCCTCGCAGAGAACCTGGGTTAGACTGGGAAAACAAGCTGCTAGAGAACAGACCAAAGTTACTGTGACACATGTATTATTTCATTTTTCATGCCCCACTGAAGCCCTATAAGGTGAATAGTATCTCTACAGATGAAAAAACTGAGCTTAAAACTTAAGTGACTTGCCCCTGTTAAAGTCTAAAACGTTAAAGTCTCCCGTCTTGTTAAGGGCAGAGCTGGAGCTGAATTCAGGCCTGTCTTGATCATGTCTCAACAACTCCTCCAGGTTCTACGTTTTTTAAAAAAAGATTGTCTAACCCTGAGAACAAAACCCCCCAGAGAAGGTGTCCCTCTCCCCCAATTCTGGCCAGGGCTGCCTCTGGGAGGTCTGTGTGGGCCTGCCAGGACCACTTCCCCTCCCATGATCCATCCAGCTGCATGGTCTCCCTCCTGCCTCTGAGAAAGAATGGCATCAAAATCTGGAATCCACTGATTTCACTGAAAAACAGGGCCGCCTGAGACCAGCTCCCAGCCTTGCTGTAACGGAGGCCTGCCCCCCTGGCTTCTAGGGCATGAAGGTTGGCCTTCCCATGTGAGGGATGCTCTGGAAGGGGGCAGAGGGCACAGGCTAGGGCCCCAAGGGGGAGGCAGGAAAGGGGTGAGTCCGGGAGCCATTGGGACCTTGGCTAAACTGGGTGGGGGACGGGAAGCCGTTCCCCTGAGCTCCCAGACTATGACTGCTTCTCCCAACTACATTCTCTTTGCAGTTAAACGAGCAGATGTTTTGATAAGTCTTACCCCTGAAGAGCTGGGTTGGTGGCAGTGACCCTACTCCAAATTAAATGGAAGAGACAAGTGGCCAGCATAGGGGATCCTCTGGGTGAGGAAGGGCCGCCTGCCTTCATTGTGCCCCAGGTAGACTGTGCCCAGATGTTCGTGGGGGCTGAGGCACTTCTTTTAATTTAGAGACAAAGCCAGGAGAAATGTAGCCGTGTCAGGAGGAGGCTGGGCAAGACGACCTCAGGGGTCCGTGGAAACTCCAGGGCCCCTCCCCAGTATGCGATGGTGTAGGAAGTCAGCTTGTCTGAAGGCAAAAAGGGCTCCATGTGAGAGAGGGAGGCTACAAGCTCAGGTTTGCAATGAGGACCATTTGAGACCTGGAATTCTACGTCATCTGGGTGAAAAATCCTCTTTAACCAGAAGAGGGAAAGGGTCTTGCCCAAGGTCACAGGGAGATTTAATAATGCCAGGGCCTGCTGTGTCCCCTGAGGCCCCTCTAACTGGGGGGAGCAGTTTATAAACTAAAACAAGAACGTGGGTGCTGCTGGAGGAAGCAAGGAGTATGGTGAGGATGCGGGGCGGGGGACTTGGAACCCAAGGGGACAAAGAGGAAGAGTAGCCAGAAAAGCGGCGATGAGGCCGTCACTCCGCAGGCACCTGCCAGGTTGACTCTGCCCTCAGGAGGGAGGCTGAAGTCTGGGAAATCCCGGGGAGGCTACAGAGTGAGGCCAGCGACTAGAAGGGGGCAGTTTCAATCAGTCCAGGGCAAACGTTGAGGGGTGGGTTCTGAGTTAAGCCCAGACCTGTCCCTCCCTCTCAGTGATGAGGACACAGGAGCCTTGAGAAAGCAGCCTGCCTGGGATCCCTCTGGGGGAGAGGCAAACTCAGGCTGGAAGCCGGGCCTTCTCCAGGCCTCATGAGGCTGCTGGAAGGGGTGGGACCTCCCTGCTTGCTCGCTTCCTTCCGAGGAGTGACTGGCACTTTGTCCTCCCACCTTAAGTCCCTTTCTTTTTCTCCTTCTTGCCCTTGGAAGGGGAGGGGTCCTGGAAAAGGCAAAGTAAAGTGAAGACCGACACTTCGTCAGCTAAAGAAAATAGCCAAGCAATATTGCAGCAAAGATGTGGGTAGCCTTCCCTGAAATGGATCTCAGGGTGAACTGTGAGGACCATTACCCAGAGTCAGGAAGGCCATTGTCACCACTCAGAGACCCATCAGAGAGGGGACACAAGAAGAAAGAGACCTGTCTCAGGGATGGGCTAAAGGATGATGGAAACTGCCAGAAACAGACCTGTCATGAGGGGAGCTCGGCAGGTGACTGAGGATACCTCCAATCGTCAGGAAGGGATGAGCAATGATCAAGAACACCTGGAGGCTTAGTGGCCTCACAAGCAGCTCTCATCACACACACAGCTGTGCCCAGCTGGATTCTATTATAGAAACCCAGGCTACCACAGACACATCACATACTTCTATGGTATCTATCATCACATAGCATATCTATATAACGTCAGGGTGGGGAATGATTCCTTGACGAGGTACAAACTTCACAGTCCACAAGAGATTGCCTAATCTGGTTATAAAGTACTGCAGTATGGCCAACGAAACAAAACGGACAGACAAGCCATTGACTTAAAACATTGAGAAATTATCTTTGCTATGTGGAGATTCTCCAATATCCCTTAAAGTTGAAAGAATACTTAAGTTCCTGCACCTAGATTAGGGAAGGGCAAACTATGGCTCACAGGCCACATCTAGTCTGTCTCCTTTTTGGTATGGCCTCCAATCTAAGGGTGAGTTTTATGCTTTTAGAATTGCTGAAGAAAACTAAAAAAAAAAAGTGTTTTCATGACACATGAAAATTCAGATTGTCCACATCCCTAAATAAAACTTCATTGGAAATGGGTCCATTCATTTACAAATGTGTATATTTGCTTTCATGATACAACTGCAGAGCTGAGTAGTTACAAAAGAGACCATATCTGGGATGTAAGAAAATACTCTGGCCCTTTAAGAAAGTTTTTTACTCAAATTCTACAACTCTCTTTTACTGCACATGCTTTATTACGAATCCAGCTATTGAAAAAATTTGCAAAGCAGATACTAGCAAAAGATTCACATGCAGAATAAGTTGAGAAGGAGGGTCTGGACTCTCTTTGAGGAGGCCTTGAAGGGATGTGGAAAGTCCAAAGATAAGGTTAACGGTCCCTTTCCTCGCTTCGTCTGGGCTGCGTGTGTGTTTGGAATTGCCCGACAGTGAAACTATTATCACCCTCATGTCTTTTCCTGGTAATGGGCCGGGCCAGTTGGATGTTGCAAACATGAGTTTCTGCAGTGTGTAACTGTATTTGGAAGATTATTCTTTATGCTCCCTGGAGGCAGAGTCCACGCGGCAGCTTTGTGTATCTAAGTGTCTATCACAGCGCTGGGCCATATCTGACCTCCATCGGTGTTGGTTACGTGAATGAAGGACTGAACCTCTGAGATGTGAAATGAGTCACTAACCCGTCCTGGCAACCCTTTGCTTGCCTGTGATGGGCATCTCTGGCCCACCCTGTGACCTGGAATAACCAAGGATGGGTGGCCTCACCCTAGAAGAGATGGGAGAGAGAGAAGGTGCCAGTTTAGCCCTTCATCCTGGTGGGAGCCATAAGGAGTGATGTGGGATGCTCCCTAAACCCGAGGCACGATCAGATGCGTAAGGGCGCCGCCATCCTCGCAAGTCACTCTGACACCAGGAGGAGTGGGAAGCATGCCCTCCAGCAGGCATCACAGAGCGGCGTGTTCCAAGCAGGTGTCAGCTACACCATTCTGGTTTGTTGGTAGCTCCTGAAGACAAGCTTCAAAATAGCTCCAAAAAAGGCAATGTGATTGCAAACAGGTGTCTCAAAAACGCATAATATGGTCTACTGTTTGAGTAACATTTTTAAAAAAGAAAAGAAGAGCAGTCGGTTTGGGGTAGTGAAAAAGATCAGAAAAGCAGTGTAATTGGGTAATTCACGAGAGGCTGGCAAGACATCCAGGCTCCAGATGCCGTTTCCTCTGCCATCTCTGAAACAGAGTGAGCTGCTCTCTGATTGCAAAGATGCCTTCCCCAGGCACCGAAAAGTAACTGGGCATTCCCTTGGCAGGCCTGGGTTGGCTACATCTATTGTTTTTTGTTGTTGTCGTTTGCCTTTTTATTTTGGCAAGTTGGAGATGCTGGGGTGTGCTCTGTACACTCATCCAACAGCCATTACTATGGGAAAGGGGCAAGCGCTGGACATCTACTTACTGTGCTCCATGTGCTCACAATCTTATTCATTTATTCCTTTATTCAGGAATCTCATGGTCCTGTATTTTAAGGGTTGCTGAACTGGAGGGACTTCTGATTGGCTAAGCAGCATAATTCCACTTTCCTTGCCAATAACTGGTTTAAGAATGATCGTGTAACTCAATTTGTGTTGATGAGACTTTCAGGCACATCTTTTGAGCTTCTGAGAAAGGTTTCTTTAAAAATGGACACAAGGATTCTCTTTTAGGGCAGTATAAATGTTTTGGAACCGGATACTGGACAATATAGAGTGTATTATACTACTGCCTGGAACAATTCAAAATGGTTAATTCCGTCATGTGGATTTCATGTCAAGGGAAAAAAGGACACCAAGGAGGAATTTTTGCCTTCTTGGCCTTTTCCTAGTGTCAAATGAGGGTGCCAGTCTGGAGCCTCAGCAGCCATCTTGTGACCATGAGGACAGGGGGCTGGAGAAAAACATCAGTGTGTTGAGGATGGCAGAGCAGGAAGGTGGGAAAAATTAGCCTTGATTATGCAGGGGTTCTGAATAAGCACTCTGGGAGAGTCCTGTCCTTGGATACATTACGTAGGATGTTTAAATACCTGGTTTGTTGAAGCTGTTTGGAGGCCAATTTTATGTTGCTGGCACCGTGACTGTACGTGGTTTGGGTCCGCTTTCTCCAATCCAAGAGGGCAGGTCTTTCGTCTCTGCTCAGCACCTATTCATATCACCCTACAGTCATGTCTAGCACAGAGACATGCTGTTAGTTGTTGAATAAATGGTGTTTTATCTAAATTATTTCACTGAATTTTTACAACTCTGGGAGACAGAACCACCTGATTGTAAAGCAGAGGAAGCTGAGTCTCAGGTTTAGTAATTTGCCTAAAGTCATGGAGGAATAAACCCAAGTCTGTCTAACCACAGTGCCCCTCCTTGTTCCAGTCTGCCTTGCAGCCTTTAAGTGGCAGACCGTGGACAAAGGGCTGCAGAGTGTGTCTGAGAAACTTATTATGCGGTTAGATAAAAGATTTAGCTTTGCAAAAGTATAGGCGCAAATGGTCACAGAGCTTCCATTTGTGCGGTCTTGTGGTGATTACAGCATTTTCTAATTGACGTTCTTGTGGGATTCTCGCTGCAGCCCTGTAAAGGAGGGTGTGGAGGAGGAATTGTTCACGTTTTCGTGATGAGGATGATAGGTCTAGAGCAAGAAAAATGACTCTCCTCCCCTGTTAGTTGTGAGAATTCAAAGGGTTAATAGAGCGTCACGCTGGAGTTGGGAGACACTGTACATAATCTGTCTCCCAGGAGGGGATTTTGAAAATGAAGAGCTCAGAATTACAAGAACAGCAAGCAGCAATGAGGGCCCACTATGTGCTGGCTATGGCATTAGGCACTTTACATGAATCATCTCATTTAATTCTTACAGTATTATTGAGTAAGTATTGTTATTATCTCAGATTTACATATGAGATAACTTGAAGCCCAGAAAGGTTAAGTGATTCTACATAAGTCACACAGCTATTCTCAGAAGAGCCAGGGTTTGAGCCCAGGCAGTCTGACCTCATCACTATAATAAAATACCCACCTGTTTCTGAGTCTTGGGTCTCTGATACGACCCACCAAATAGGAAGGATTTTCTTCAGGGATGACTGAAAAGGAGAAGGGTACCCCATGGGTGATTTAGACCCTTATCTCTCTGCCTGCCATTCTCGCATGATAGCTTTGCTTTTTGTTCTTAAAGATTATAAAAATTGTCCCATTCAGACAAATAGCCCCATGGAAAGGGTGCTCTTGTTAACTCAGAAGGTATCAACTTGGTTTAACAGTGAAAGTGTTATATGAAAGAGTTAAAACATCTCTCCTCAACCACACAAGGACACAAGTGGAAACTTCAGCCATGGCTCCTGTGTGGGGTGGGGTGGGCGAGCAAGTGTACTTACTTACAGAAACTAGAAAATGGCCAAAGTATAAATTAAGGGATCCTGTACATGGAGTAGATTTTCTTTCCATGTGAAAAGTCTAGAAGGTTCGTAAGCGCCACCCACCACCACAATGCAGGCAGAGATGGCCATTTTACGCCAACGCCTATAGGAGGCGTAAGCACTGCATGGGAAGAAGGCGCACCTTCAGCTCACGCAGCAGGTTAAAATAGGAGCAGAAACAGGCAAGACTTTGGATACGCAGCTGATGAAGACTTTGCCCTTGACATACGGGTTTTGCATCAGAACTCTTCTTCCCCACTCAGGCCAGCCCTGAGGTACGCCCACTGGTACAGTGTGGACAGTCCAAACTGGGGCCAGGTGAGAAGAGAAGTAGGGGATGACCCTTGCTCTAGATGACGGAAGACAACCCAGGGCCTCACCTGACCCAGCTGAGTACGGGGTTCCTCCCAGTCAGGCAACCTCAGAGGCAAGACCGCCATTAATGCAAGATAGCTTTGTTAGTTTATTTCTGACATACCCCGACCAGCGATCCAAAACCACTCCTCTTGATTGGAAGGCAGAGTCTTAACCATTTTACCACCAGGAAGTCCCTATAATTTTTGATTCATATTTATGCTTAAATCCTTAGTTAGAAACTCTACACAGTGACCCTATGGTCTGTATTCAGCCCTTGGCCAATTTCTTTTGTTTCTAGAAAGCCAAGAATCATTCCTGGCATTATCAAGGGACAGGAATCCAACCAGGCAGACTCAACAGCAATTCCAGTTCATGGCCTGGTGCTTACCCATGTAACCTGGTGGCAGAGACGTGAGCGGCCATGAGCCAGCTGAATGGCAGTTGAACTCCATGGATCAAAGTCTTTCAAACTTCCTAATCTGGCCATTCTTTTCCAAAACTATACACTAATCAATATAGGGAGACATTCCATTCATATCATTTATAACATTATAACAAATGTTATGACATTTATAATAACCTGGAAACTAGACAAATATCCAGCAATAGGGGAGTGCTCAGGTAATGGGAGGACCGTTTAAGGGCCCATCAGCTGTTAGGAGTTATGAGGACTGTGATAATGTGGACATTCCTACAATGTAGAGTGGGGGTGGGGAGCACCGGAAATTGAATGCATGCTGATAGTGATATTTAAAAAAAAAAAAAACCTACATGCTACAGTGAAGCCTGAGCTTCAGTCACGTCTGTGTGAAATCCAGATACTAAGCAAGCTTGGTCAGCTTGTCGGGGTGGGCACCCAGGACTACATCAGCACTTGCCGGCATGCATGAAGGCTGGAAGTAGGCATGCCTGTGACTGTGTGTGCCCCAGAGGTGCAGGACCCTGGGGACCCAGCATCACCTGCTTTCAGTAAACTGTTCCACAGACTAAGCCCCAAGGGGAGAGAGCTGCATGGGTTGGGGACATCCGGTGCTGTCATGTAGAATACAGAACAAGCACATTCTCTGCCTCTGGGCAGAAACCCGTGTGGCAGCTTCGTGCTGGCTGGCTGCAGCCTCCTGAGCCCCTGGAAGTGTCAGAGCCGGTGTGAGGCACGTGAGCCCGAGGAGGTCTCTCCCAGGGCAGCACTATAACACCCCGGGTGTGGGCTGATAGCAGGCCAGCCTGGGTTGTGACCCATGCTAGATACCTCTATGGGACTCCAAGAAGTGTGTAGTGTGTGTGTTTGTGCACAAGTGTCTGTGTGTATGATCTGACAAGTAGAGCCAGAGAAACAAAGTGACTCCTTGAGGTGGGGTGGCCTGCAGAAATCTGAATGACCCAGTACATGTGGACAAAACCTATCAAAACACTCATGGTGGAAGAGCAGGGGAAAGGATTCTGGAGCCCACAGTAGACAGATGAGGTTAAACAGCACCCCCTGAAGGTAGTGTGTACGAGAGGGGTCTGGTCATGTGCAACAGAAGACCGTGAACTTCCCCATACCGGGGATGGTTAGAGCCTCAGGCGTTTCTCTGATACTTGGCTCCCAGCTTGATCTAGGGAGTGTCCTAGGAACAAGAAGACTTATGCATCCAGCCCTGACCTTCCTGGAGCTCCCGGTCCAGCACCAAGCCCCTGCCCCTCTCTCTCATCTCAGCTTTGCCCCTCTCCCCCTGGCTCCGTGCCCCCTCGGGCTTTCTTCCAGCTCCTTGCCACCTCAGGGACTTTGCAGTGCTGCTCCCTCTGATGAGAATGCTCTTCCCTTCCCTCCCCCTGGTTGACTCCCACTTGAGGTCCAGGTCTCAGCGCACAGACCTCTTCCTCTCAGAGCCCATCTCCACACCAACCCAGTCAACCCCCTAGTTCTGGAGGCTCACCACTCCCCATTCTCTCCCTTCATGGTGCTTCTTGTCTATAACCTTGGGTGTAAGTCATTTAATAGGGTTGCTGTCTAGCCCCTGTCCTCCGCTAAACTGTGAGCTTTATCGGGGTGAGACTGCAGATATTGGCTCCCTATTGCATAGTCAGAGCCTTGCACAGTATTCAATGGCAGAGATTGAGCAGATACTTGGATGGCTGGCCGAATAAATGAAGTGTGAAGGAACATGTCGTGATAGGGACAGGGAGAGAGAAGCATGACAGGAGGGAAGGGCATGTGACCATGTAGGGTAAAGTAGGGGAAAGTATGGAAAGCCATGCCAAGAGCAAAGCAGAGACACTGTGAAGGCTCTTAGGGAAGAGATTAATGAGTTTATTTAGGACTGGGGCAGCTTCCCTGGTGGCTCAGTGATAAAGAATCTGCCTGCTAAAGTAGGAGACGCAAGGCTCGATCCCTGGGTCAAGAAGATCCCCTGAAGAAGGACATGGCAACCCTCTCCAGTATTCTTGCCTGGGAAATCCATGGACAGAGGAGGCTGGTGGGCCCCAGTTCATGAAGTGGCAAGAGAGTCGGACAAAACTTAGTAACTAAACAATGAGAGGAGGTGACAGCCAGGAGACAGCAAGATGTGGACTGCAAGTCCCTAAGTGTCTGTCCATCCTCTAGATCTTTTCAGCCTACCCCATGCCAGGCTGTGTGTGACTAACTGGGGCATGGCAGACCCCCAAGACTGACAGATCCTGCCCAAGCCTGGCCTGTACCTGCTCTGCTCCCCAGCTCCTGACTGCATGTTGGCCCCCAGGCACTGGGAGGCTGGCACACAGGGCTTGGGCTCTGCCTGCAGGGTTCTGGCCTGGACCTACTTCTAAGGTCTTGGGTGGATGCCTTGGCCCAGTCCTTGCCTCTAGCAGCCCACCCTGGAGGCCAGAACTAGTGGAAATTGTGGAAGGGTAGACCTCTCTGCACTTCTCAGTGTGTCCGGGTGAGCACTGTCCCTGGAGCACAGCAGGAGCCAGGAGGCTTGGCTTCCTCTCCCCGACCCTCGGAACTTCTCAAGGCCCATCAGTGAACATGTTACAGTGGGCTGGCCACAGTCCTAGTCCACCCAGGCTGCCATAACAAAGCCCCGTACTTGAGGGTGAAAGTGAAAGTGGCTCAGTCGTGTCCGACTCTTTGTGACCCCTATGGACTGCAGCCTGCCAGGCTCCTCTGTCTGTGGAATTCTCCAGGTAAGAATACTGGAATGGGTTACCATGCTTTCCTCCAAGGGATCTTCGCAACCCAGGGATCAAACCCACATCTCTTATTATGCCTCCTGCATTGGCAGGTGGGTTCTTTACCATAGCACTACCTCAGGAGCCCCCTCTTTCTGCACATGGGTCCTAATGTCTCCTTAGAAAGACGGCAATGACATCGGATCAGTGGCCATCCTCATAAACTTGCTTTAATGTAATTGCCTCTTTAAGGACCCTATCTCCAAATATGGTCACATCCTGAAGTCTTGGGGGTTAGGCCTTCAACATGTGAACTTAGGGGGACATGAGTCAGTCCATCACAGAAGCTGGGGATCAACATGTAGACACCTCACTCCTTGAGGCCCATTATGTAGACTGGAACCCAGCGCTTGCACTGGAGGGAAAGCCAAGGGGAATCCAGACAAGCCAGGGCTGCCTCCAATGGGGCGACAACCAGAGGACATTCCTGACCCCTCGGCTTTCCCCACCACAGCCCTCAGGGACCAACCTTTCCAGGTGCCATGTCTCAGGCAGCTGAGAGGCTAATTGCTTGGCAGGGATGTTACAGGGGGAGAAAAGGCCTTGAACAGGCTTTGAGCTCCTGTGAGATAGGGCGTCTCCAATCCAGAGCTTATCAGCGTGCTGCTGGGTCAGGATCCAGTAATTAGAATGACATTCCTGGAGCAACACACGGGAGCGTCTGCCCTCCCATTCACGCCAGCCAGACAGGGCCTCTGGTTGGCAGCTTCGGAAAAACAAGTTCTAGTAAGGGATTAATGACTTAATTATAAATGCGGCTTGGAAATGGAAAGGTTATTAAGAAGGGGAAAAGATACATGCTAATAAGAGACATGCTATTAACAACAGAATAAAGATTCATTGTTGGCGCCGCTGTAAACTTTTCCAAGTTCAGTAATAAAAACCACCTGGTCTTCGGAGGGCTGGCTGCCATGGTGACGGGACCCGAGGCGGCCGGGCTTGGGCCTGTCTAATGAGGTGTGCTTCCCTGCCCTCTGATCATGTTTCCTGCGGGTCTTGGGCTTGTTGGGGAAATTGGCAACAGGCCTTGAACCACCTTGGAAGTGCTGGGTCCATGCCCGTTTGTCAGAAGAGCATACTGAGGCCTTAGAGAAGCCACCGGGTGTCGTCCAGGCCCTAGGCTGAGGCTGACTCTGGGAGTCCATGAAGGCCCATCCAGGGGGGAGACAGGCAAGTTAGAGCTGGATGGAAACTGGGGTTCTGGGAAGGGACTTCAGCCAACACAGGTCAAAGCGCTGACATCCTCCCATCCTTGGTGATAAAGACCTTGCTCTGAGCTCAGAACATTGCTGCTGCATCTGTGAATGACCTTTCACTCATCTACTAGAAGAGCCTTGGAATGGAACTGTCCCCGTGCCAGAGATTATAAGAGGTGCTTTGTTCACACGGAGTTACTTAATCTTTGCAACCATCTTGAAGTATTACTGTTTACACATCCCACTGACAAAGCAACAGAGGTTCAGAGGGGTTAGGAAAGGCACCCAAGGTCACTGAGCTATCAAGAACAGAGCTGGAATTCACAGTTTATGGAAACAGGGGTGGAAAGGACCCCCAGGCATTGAGCTGTTTTCCTGCTTAGATTAAAAGCTCCTTGAGGGCAGGCAGCCTTTCTTTCACACAGACACAGGGCTCAAGCCCCAAATTCTGGAGAAGCTTCTCAAGGACCCGAGTCACCAAGTCAGGCTTCTGTATTAGCTAATCAGCTGTGCCCACACTCTGTCCCCAGGACCACAGGCCTCCTGCCCTTCCTAGTGAGCTTGCCCAGGAAGAGGCTTCCCAGAGATACCTACGAGGCTAATTGCTCCTGATGATCATTTGAGGGCTGGTGTGGTATAAGGTGGAGAAGGCAATGGCACCCCACTCCAGTACTCTTGCCTGGAAAATCCCATGGACGGAGGAGCCTGGTAGGCTGCAGACCATGGGGTCTCGAAGAGTCGGACATGACTGAGCGATTTCACTTTCCCTTTTCCCTTTCATGCATTGGAGAAGGACATGGCAACCCACTCCAGTGTTGTTGCCTGGAGAATCCCAGGGATGGGGGAGCCTGGTGGGCTGCGGTCTATGGGGTCGCACAGAGTTGGACAAGACTGAAGCGACTTAGCAGTAGCAGTGGTATAAGCGGAGGAGAGGGAGGGAGGGGCAGCTCGTCCCATCTACACTCTCTTCTACCCCCAGGGTAAGAATCCTGGAATTCAGGTGGAGTTGTGCAGACTCTGGCAGGCAGTGTCAGGAGTCTTGGGTTCCAAGGAAGTGGGACCTAAGGTAGGGACGTGAGGCAGATGGGCCCACCTGGGAGAAGGGAGGGAAGAATCACCCAAAGGAGATGGGAGGCTCTCAAGCATAGCCAGCTCCACATGGAGGGACCACGCCTGTCCTGTTCTCTCCACTGCCTGACACCGCACCTGGCATACAGTGAGTGCTCAATAAATACCAGTGGAGCGACTGGCGTGGCAGAGGAAAGCAGCCTGACTCAAAAGTCGTTCAGTTGTGTCCAGCTCTTTGCAACCCCATGGACTGTACAGTCCATGGAATTCTCCAGGCCAGAATATGGGAGTGGGTAGCCTTTCCCTTCTCCAGGGGATCTTCCCAACCCAGGGATTGAAGCCAGGTCTCCCGTATTGCAGGCGGATTCTTTACCAGCTGAGCCACAAGGGAAGCCTTCAGACCACCCCCTCCTGCTGCTGCTGCTAAGTTGCTTCAGTCGTGTCCGCCTCTGTGCGACCCCATAGACAGCAGCCCACTAGGCTCCTCTGTCCCTGGGATTCTCCAGGCAAGGACACTGGAGTGGGTTGCCATTTCCTTCTCCAATGCATGAAAGTAAAAAGTGAAAGGGAAGTCATTCAGTTGTGCCTGACTCTTAGTGACCTCATGGACTGGAGCCTACCAGGCTCCACCATCCATGCAATTTTCCAGGCAAGAGTAATGGAGTTGGGGTGCCATTGCCTTCTCCCTCAGACCCCTTAGAGATGCTCAAATCCACCCTGCTTGCACCTCTCCAATGACAAAGAGCTCACTGAACCCTGTGGTGCCCATCCACGGTGGTTAGTGCCTCTTTCGTACCCTGAGCTGAATCCCACCCCTCTTGCCATCACCCTCCGTGGCCCTGTACCCTCAGTCTCCAGAGCCAGTACCCACAGGAGACACAGCCACTTCCTGGCTGTGGGATTCCACCCACATTTCTCAACCTCTCTGAGCCTCAGTTTTCTCCTCTATAACACGTGGAGGCGACAACACCTTCCTGGTTTGTTTTTTCTTTTTAAAGATAGACACAGGTACACACAACCATTTAGCACGTTATGGACTGCTCCTTCGGGTAACCCAGCCCCCAGTCCCCACTCGTGAGTGGCCTGCTGTCACAGTGCGTGCCACTCCTCATCTTGGCTCCTCTTACCCCAGCCAGTCCAGAGGCTCAGACATCCTAACGCAGGGCATGGTTGGACTGCCCCGGAGCACTCAGGACCTGCCTGCCAGCCCTTGCTGCTTTCTAGAGGACTATACTGGGGAAAAAGAGAGAATGAAAGGGTGGGGCTTTCAGGGACCAAATTGGGGAAGCCCCCAAGAGGGGGACACCAGGGGATGGGCCCAGACTGTGCTGGATTGGAGTCCAGTCTACTCCTTGCCAGCCTCCTCTGAGCCTTGGTTTCTTCATCTGTAAAGTGGTGATAACTCTTTATTTGTAGGTTTCTTAAGGAGACCATTTGCAGGGGGTCTGACACTTAGTAGGTCTGTCTAGTCAGAGCTATGGTCTTTACAGGGGTCATGTACAGATGTGAGAGTTGGACCATGAGGCTGAGCGCCGAAGAATTGAAGCTTTCGAACTGGGGTGTGAAAAAAGACGTTTGAGAGTCCCTTGGACAGCAAAGAGATCAAACCAGTCAATCCTAAAGGAAATCGACCCTGCACATTCACTGGGAGGACTGTTGCGGAAGCTCCAATACTTTGGCCACTTGATGTGAAGAGCTGACTCAGAAAGACATCTGATGCTGAGAAAGATTGAGAGCAAGAGGAGAAGAGGGTGACAGAGGATGAGATGGTTGGATGTCATCACTGACTCAATGAACATGAGTTTGAGCAAACTCTGGGAGATGGGAAAGCAGGGAAGGCTGTCATGCTGCTGTCCGTGGGGTCGCATTCGGACACGACCTGGCATTGGTGGTGGTGGTTCAGTTGCTCCTGGTGGTTTTCCTATTGTTTATTAAATGTGTTTTGTTGCTCATGGCCTCTAACTGGGGTCCTTGTCTTGCTTTGCTTTGTTAACCTGGAGTTTCAGAAACCCCCAGGAGCCCCAGCCCCAAATCAGATCTCAGGCCCGATGACTGCTTCAGCCCAGGCGGGGGCTCAGCCCTTTCATCTCCAAGATCTGCAGTCTGTCCCGTGCGGCGGTGCCCTCTGGCCAGCTTCTGACTGAATCGGGTCAGCCCTGCCCCCAGCTGCCTTAGGAAAAGCGGGTACTAGCAGACCATGAAGAAGATGGTTGAGAGCAGAGAAAGGCGGCTGTGGGAGGGGGGAGGATGCTCATCTAAAATGGGGAAACTAATGAAGGAATCTCCATCTAATTAGACAGGCTGCAGTTTTAATCAGACTGAGTTTCCTTGGCAAAACCTGTTTGCATGTTTTCTGTCATTCAGCCAACGTGTTAATTAGGCAAATAATATTAATAATGATATTCACTTCAGGGAAGTTAAGAGGGGAGGGAAAAGGTGGCAGCGATGGTTTGGGGCCAGGCATGAGGGGGTTGGAAGGGGGCTGGAATGCACAGGCAGCCTGAAGAAGGTGAGAGAAAGCAGCTTGGAGTGGGCTGAACGTGGGCTCAGGTCCTGGATGGGTCCTGTAGCCCAAGAATCTGCTGCTCTCCATGCCTCAGTTTCCTCATCTGTACAATGGGAATGCTGACCCTCTAGCCCTTCCTTGGCAAGCAATATGATGTATGTGAAAACCAGAAGGCTCTGTGCAGCCCTGGCACAGAGCAGGTGCAGAGGGTTGACGGGTGGGCAGTCAGGAGAGCTGCTGCTTCCTGCTTTCCGCCCTTCCTGCATTCACCACCTCTCTGACCTACACCTCTGCACTGTCTGGAGTCCTTACTACCATAAGAGCAGGGGACAGAGCAGGGGTGTGACGGGAGAGGCAGGGGCCTTGAATCCCACTGAACACTCCACTTAGCTTCCCAGAGCCCCGCACAGGGAGCACCCCAGACAATTGCAGCCCTTCCCTAGCACGGCCTCAGGCAGGAACTTCCAGCTACTGAGCCTGGGCGTTGGGATGAAGGGGAGGAGGCTCCTGCAAGTCCACCTTGCTTCTGCCTTACACCTGAGCCTGTGCGAAGTCAATCTGCACCGCCCCAGCCCCAGCCCCAGCCCCTAGCATCCCAGGTCAGAGCACCCCTAGGGCACGAGGAGCCAGGAATCCACTGCACACCCTCCAGGCTGGGATCCTAGAAGGGCACTTCCTCCCAACTCGTGATCACAGAAGGGACCTTAGAAATCAGCCAGTGAGCCTCCGCCCTCCCTGGTACCAGAGCCCCTCGACCCAGCGATGATACATGCTGGATACATCCAGTGACAGGGCACTCATGCCCACCGCAGCTGCCTGACCATCGAGCCCTCTAGCTGCTCTTCACTTTGGATTAAAATACTTCTAGTTACAATGCTTAGTCCCTGGACCCAGTTCAGCGCTCCTGAGATACACAAGTCGAAGCTCTCTCCCTCTGGGAAGTTGAGCCTTGAACCATTTGAACCAGCTGTCCTGGGCCCCTAGGTCTTCCTCTCTTTACAACCTATGGTCCAAGCCTCCAGCAGGTCCTGGTAGACTGCTCAGTAAGCACCCAGTCTGTGCCTGGGCGCAGAGTCTGGCATCTTCTACACAGTATGTCTGCCATGTAATCTCCCAGCCAGCTCACCAGACAGGGCTCAGTATACCCATCATACAGTTGGGAAGACTAAAGTTCAGAGCCATGAAAGTTATCTGAGGTTTCTTATAATTTAGTCACCAAGGAGAATTCGAGTCTTAATATTGTACTCCACGATCTTTCTGGAAGAAACCCCAGGAATGGTTTATGCAGCAACTCTTTATCTGAGCTCTGTGAGGTGACCACTGCCGTCTTCCCTGTTCTGCAGGTGAGGGCCTCAGCATCGGAAGTCACAAAGGCTGCCCATGTTCCATGACCAAAAGATGCCGGCTTGCATAGGTCTGCCCTTCTGTACTGAGAAAAACTGGACTATTCTGGCCCTCACAGGACACCGTCCAAACCCAAGGACTTGAATGATGCCAGCTTGCTGCATTTGCAGGGTGGAGGCAGGGATGCTGGCCCTCACAATGGTTAATGCCTCCTCTTTGCCTCTAAAATCCCCACCCAGACTTTTGCAGCTCACCTTCAGGGAGAGGCTGGTGAACCCTCTTAACTGCAATCAGAGAACTTGGCTGCATTCCCCTTGCCCGGGGTCAGACGCGTTTCACATCTCCCAGCCAGCCTCGAACAAGGTGATTATAAGCTAATAACCTCGGGTTCCAGAACCCCAAAGTGAGCACTGACCAGGGGTAACCCCGAAGGCAGCTCCTGGGGAGGTGTGGGAGCCAGGGACTCACCTCGGCTTTGCAGCCACAAAAGAATTATCTTTTTAATGGCAGGGTGCCCTGGCTCCTCTCCTGGGCTGTTGTCACGACCCAGCGGCTGGAAGAGTCCAAGACCACAGAGGGTCCCACTGAGGCCCTGCCTGTTGCCGAAAAGGAGACGAGCCCTGAGATGGGTTGCGGTGGGCCTAGGTCCCCAAGGGTTTGTGGCAGGCAAGCCAGGAAGAAAAACTTCACCATCTACCCCTGGGGCTCTGGGCCTTACCAACTCTCAGGATCTGCAGAGAGTTTTGTTTGTCTGGGAGGTCCAGCCCTCTACATGGGCTGCCTACCAGCTTATTACTGGCCTCTTTCAGATACTTGAATTTTCTTCCTCTAATATTATAATTTAGATGTCAGGCCCAGTTGCTGTGAGGGGTGCAGAGGGGTGGAGGCAAGGGAAAACCTCGGGGTGGGAGGGGGCTGCCAAGGAGCCCCGCAGGCGACAGCATTAACTTGTTATGTAAATACCTTATTCAATTATTCTTCCTCCTCCACCTCCAGCACGCAGCAGCCGCTAATCACTCATGCCTGGCTGACTCATGAATATTAAACCCAGCTCCCCCTGCCAGAGCATCTCAGTGGTGGGAAGCCACGGCCTCCAGGGAAGGGAGCGAGGAGTGGCAGCCCCGAACTCCATCTTTAGTGTCCTGGAACCCGAGAAGAAGACTTAGGCATCTCATTTTCATATCCCTATCATGGGGCTGGCACAATCCGTCTATGGCGGCAGTGTGCCTGCATTTGTGGAGACACCAGACTAGATGCAGGCCAGACTGGCTGTGTGCCCTGAGGCAAATGATTCAGTTGGTCCAGGCCTCAGTGTTTCCGTCTGCAAAATGGGATAACAGCATTCACCTCAACAGTGGTTGTGATTCATGAACCAGAGGTGTAGAAAACAGGTGTGTATATCATATGTGCAGTTAGGAGTTCCAAACTGCTGAAATCCTCTCTACATGATATGGAGCCCAAGCTTGCCCTTCTGGAGCTCGAGGCCTGGTTTGTAGGGTCATCCACCAAGGAGAGAGGACAGAAAGCAGGTAGAAAGGGAGGCTGAGGAAGCAGAGGAGCCCATAGTCCAAGGGGAGCGGGTAGAGGGCTTCCTGGCAGAGGCAGGCCTGGCTGGACCATAAAGATTGTGTCTCTTCTTTCATTTACTCAGTACATTATTGAGCACCTACTGTGTGCCAAGCACTTGGAGTCTTCAGTTCAGTCACTCTGTCATGTCCAACTCTTCACAACCTCATGGACCACAGCACACCAGGCCTCCAATGTCCATCACCAACTCCCAGAGTTTACTCAAACTCATTTCCATTGAGTCAGTGATGCCATCCAACCATTGCATTCTCTGTCGTCCCCTTCTCCTCCTGCCCTCAATCTTTCCCAGCATCAGGGTCTTTTCAAATAAGTCAGCTCTTCGTATCAGGTGGCCAAAGTATTGGAGTTTCAGCTTCAAACATCAGTCCTTCTAATGAACACTCAGGACTGATCTCTTTTAGGATGGACTGGTTGGATCTCCTTGCAGTCCAAGGGACTCTCAAGAGTCTTCTCCAACACCACAGTTCAAAAGCATCAATTCTTTGGCGCTCAGGTTTCTTTATAGTCCAACTCACATCCATACATGACTACTGGAAAAACTATAGCCTTGACGAGATGGACCTTTGTTGGCAAAGTAATGTCTCTGCTTTTTAATATGCTGTCTAGGTTGGTCATAATTTTCCTTCCAAGGAGAAGCATCTTTTAATTTCATGGTTGTAGTCACCATCGGCAGTGATTTTGGAGCCCCCCAAAATAAAGTGGGCACTGTGTCCACTGTTTCCCCATCTATTTCCCATGAAGTGATGGGGCCGGATGCCATGATCTTAGTTTTCTGAATGTGGAGCTTTAAGCCAACTTTTTCACTCTCCTCTTTCACTTTCATCAAGAGGCTCTTTAGTTCTTTGCTTTCTGCCATAAGGGTGGTATTATCTGCATATCTGAGGTTATTGATATTTCTCCCAGCAATCTTGATTCCAGCTTGTGCTTCTTCCAGTCCAGCGTTTCTCATGATGTACTCTGCATAGAAGTTAAATAAGCAGGGTGACAATATACAGCCTCGACGTACTCCTTTTCCTATTTGGAATCAGTCTGTTGTTCCATGTCCCATTCTAACTGTTGCTTCCTGACCTGCATACAGATTTCTCAAGAGGCAGGTCAGGTGGTTTGGTATCCCCATCTCTTTCAGAATTTCCCACAGTTTATTGGAGTATAGCAGTGAACAAAACACCCTAGGGACCCTACTCTTGGGAAGCATGTGCTGCTGGATTGAAGATGACGCCTCTCCCACTGAGAGATGGGGTCTGTTCCCCTCCTGGAATCCAGGTTGGCCTTGGTGATATTATAAAATGAGGCAGAAGTTATATTCTCAGGCAGGATCTAAAGAACTCTCACAGCTTCCAATTGTACCTCTTAAAGCACTCAACCCAGGGGCCCTGGGCCTCCAGAGGAAAAGTCCAACTCCAAGCATGTTGTCAAGGCCACATACAGGAGCTCATCAGGTGCAGCGTGCCTTCGCATGCTCTTCCAAAGCAGCTGGCAGGCATGCAAGCAGCTCAGATGTCCCCTTCCAGCCACCTGCTAAAGACCCCAGAGCCTGTGAGACCGAAGAGCCACCCACTGAGCCTTGCCTGAATGCCTCAAAACTGTGAGATAAATAGAAGTCTTGTGTTAAGAAAATGCACAGAGGGGAGCTGTGGGGAGAGGAGAGAGCCCAGTGTAAAGGACCCGAGGGGAGGGGTGGACCTGCTTGGACACAGAGCAGCTAGGAGGCAGTGGGGCAGGAGTGGAGAGCCTCTCCCACCCGCATATCAGCACCTCCCTCCCCTGCAGCCGTCTTGCACCACGGTCCCATCACCTGCCCTGCGAGTCCCCTCATCCATTATCAGCAGTAACCGTCTCCTAGCACCAATGTTCCCATTCCACAGACTGGGCAACTGGAGTCCAGAAAACGATGAACCCAGAGGCCCACAGCTTTGTTGGGAGAGCTGGGGAGAGGCCATTCTTTGACTGCAGGGTTTTCCAACCATCTCTCCTCTCCTCTCCTTCCTGAACACTCACCCTCCTGGTGCTGCCCCAACTCCAACATTCTCCTCTGGGAGCTGCCCTGCCTCTGGCTTCTTAGCCTCCCCAAAGCACTGCCTGCTGAAGAGCTGTCACAGACAACCCTCCAAGGTGGTTTCCCAAGGTCCAACCTAAGCGTACTCCCTCACCCTCCATCCCCCTGCTCCTGTGCTGAGATTTCAAGGCCATCTGATCCCCTCAAGAGATCAAGGATCGGGGGTTGGCTCTGAGGCCTCAGAAGTCAGAGGAAGGGACTTTTATAGACTGAGCATCCACCAGAGAGGGTGGACCCACCCCTGGGAGGTGAGAGTCCCCACTCCTGTCATTGAGTGTGTATTTGTGTGCAAGGCCATGCTGGCCCCTTTATCTCGTGAACCCTCACCTGAGGTCAGCGTTACTATGTCCCATGTCACAGATGCGGAAACTGAGACAGATGAAATATGCCCCCCAAGGTCTTCCAGCAAGAAAACAGGTGGGCACAAGGGGCCATCTCGCAGCTCAGAGCCCTGAGCAGTTTCCTAATCTCAAAATCGTCAACCCCAATGTAAGGCTGTCCACAAATGGTGGGATTTGTCACCACAATAGACATCACTGACTCGATGGACGTGAGTCTGAGTGAACTCAGGGAGTTGGTGATGGACAGGGAGGCCTGGTGTGTTGCAATTCATGTGGTCACAAAGGGTCGGACACGACTGAGCGACTGAACTGAACTGATATACAGCAGATGAAGAGAGACAAGACTGTAGAATGAGTCAAGTCATACCATGAAAGGGACCTCTTCTACTTTCTCCTTTACAGCCAGATCTGTGCCAGCCCACAGGGAGCCGAGTGAAAGCAAAGCAGGATCAACACTGGCAGAGTAGTCAGGTGATGGCATAGAGACCCTGACTCTATTCAACCCAGACAGTGATAGAGGAAAGGGAAAATGGAGTGGAGTCAGCAAGATCCGGTTCTCTGTGAGTCTGCTCTTAACAAGCTCAGAGAGGAAGGGAGGAAGAAGGAGAAGAAACACACTACTCTTGGTTAAGGTCAGTATTGTTAATAATTGATTGAGGATGATAATAACATATCTAACACTGATTGAACTCTTCTACCAGCCTTTCAACACAGCTGATTAACTCTTCACAATAAACCAAGAAGTGGGGATGTCCACTTGACATAGGACACTGTGGCTCAGAGAGGTTAAGTAACCTGCCCAGAGTCACACAGCCACCAAGCATGCTGAACCGAGCTCTTTTCAATACCAAGGTCCATGCTGTTAACTACTATGTTACTTATGGAACAACTAGCAAAAATGGCCCCTGCATTAGGCCATCTGCAGTTAGCCATATACAAGCTGTGAGGGAAGGTGATCTATAGACGGAATTTCAGGCATCGACCTCCAGGACTCACAACAAAGCTCCAGTTTTATTTGTGCAGTCAGGTTTGAGCCTCACAAGAGGCCCTTGAAGTTAATATCACTCTTGCCTTTTACAAGCAGGTAGGCCAAGAGTCACGGGTACTTAAACAGTCTCAGAGAGTTAACTGCGAAGTTGGGACTTGAGCCCCGGCTGCCTCCCTGCCGCCCAGCTCACATCCCCCATGGTCACCCCTTCTTGCAGCTCTGGCCACAGTTACAGCCTGGGAGAAGTGTGCCCACCAGGAGGGCAGCACCCTGTAATTGTGCTTCTGTGTGGAGGGACAGACAAGCCCTGGCAGAAGTTCTAGGCAGACAGAACTTAGTTTAGGCAGACAGTTCTAGGCTCCTGGGCTGCGAGGAGCCTGCTGCTGCTGCTAAGTCACTTCAGTCGTGTCTGACTCTGTGCGACCCCATAGACGGCAGCCCACCAGGCTCCCCCATCCCTGGGATTCTCCAGGCAAGAACATGGAGCAGGTTGCCATTTCCTGCTCCAATGCATGAAAGTGGAAAGTGAAAGTGAAGTTGCTCAGTCGTGTCCGACCCTTTGCGACCCCATGGACTGCAGCCTACCAGGCTCCTCTGTCCGTGGGATTTTCCAGGCAAGAGTACTGGAGTGGGATGCCATCGAGCCTAGAACTCCTCAAAGCCAGCACTATGTGCCAATTTGTTCAAGCATGAGACGGGGACAGATTCGGGCCTGGGGTGAGGGCTCCCGTGCTCATTTCAGGTCCTATTACACCACTGCATTTTTTTTTTAATTTTATTTTATTTAACTTTACAATATTGTATTGGTTTTGCCATATATCAAAATGAATCTGCCACAGGTATACATGTTGCAAACAAATGCCTTATGTTCTTTTCTAAAACTACTTGGAAAGTTAAGTCCCAAACAGATCTCACTGATAGTTGTACATGTGTGATCAGCCAGGTCCAGCTCTGTGTGGCCCCATGCACTGTAGCCCTCCAGCCCCTCTGTCCATGGGATTTCTCAGGCAAGAATACTAGAGTGGTTTGCCATTTCCAGCACCAGGGCATCTTCTCAGTCCAGGGATTGAACCCATGTCTCCTGCATTGGCAGGTGGATTCTTTACCACTGGTGCTGCAAAGGAACTAATGAAAAGGTATTTTCACCTATCTATTTGGCAAAGAGTTAGAAGAATAGTATCTAGACTTGGTGGGGGGTGGGAGTGTTGTATGAAGAAAAAGCCACTTAGAGAATATTGGTGGGAAAATAAGTTGGTAAGGTTAGCACTTCCTATCTGTGTGTTCTGCAGATGCAGATTCAGCTAATTTCAATCTGTAGCAGGTTGAACCCACAGATGGGGGGAACCCACAGATACAGAGCCCACGGGTGTGAGAGCTGACTATGGGACAACATTTTATATGAGGGACTTGAGCATCCATGGGTTTTGGCATCTTTGGGGGGTGGGTCCTGGAACCTCAACTCCCCAAGGATACTGAGGGCTGACTCCAAGTAATACATTTTTGAGAACCAAATGGGCAATATAGACTAAATATAAAGTATTTTTACCTTTCCTCTAGCAGTTTTACTTCTAGGAAGGCATCCTACAACCACTCAAAGGCACCGAGTTACGTTTGCTAAGATGTTAGTTGCAGTGATGTTTGATTTTTCATGGTTACAGACAATACCTGAATATGATCTATGGGGAATTAATAAATTAATTCAATGGAGTAATAATAGTTATGAAAAAGAACATGGAAGATCTCCACATAACAGAGCCTCTGTAAGTAAAGGCATGCAACTGCTCACTGGGGAGAAAATGTCACAAAATGTTGATACTTTTTTTTTTTATTTTGGAGGAGAATCTCCAAAGGAATTTTATGATTTCTTTGTTGCTATGTTTGAAAAAGTTCACCATGCTTTCTTTTATATTTGTAAATGGAAGAAAAATATGATTAATAAATAAATCATGAACTAGAAAAGAGGGTCAGATCCATGAAGCCAGAGAGCAGAGGAAAGACATTCTGAGCAGGAGGAAGAGCCTGATGAAGGCTGAAGGCTGGAGTCCACGGGGATGCCCGAGTCTAGAGATGGAGCGGAAAGGGCTGGTGTGGGGCATCTCTGAGGGTCTCAGCACCACCCCCCAGTGCCCAGGGGCTCTCAGGGGAGGGGAGAAAGGGAGGGGAGGGAAGCTGACTGCACAGAATGAGGCAGGAGGGGAGGGGGAAATGCCCCACAAGGAGGAGGAAGTGAGACCAGAAGGCCTGTCCCAAGAAGAGATTCCAGGCACAGAACAAATTACCTTGGGGGTGTGGAGGCATTCTGGCTGGGGTAGAGGTCAGTGTGCAGGGGAGCAATAGAGACGAAGTAAGCCCAGGGTCAAGGGATCTTTGGGCCCACCCAGCTCTAGATAAAACAGTCATCACAATGGGCCCTAGGAATAGACCCTCATTCCCAAATCTCTGAGCATCAAGACAGGAAACTTTCATTTTAACATGATTCCCCTATGAGTGTCTGGTACTCTGAAGTTTGAGAACCAACAAGTTGCTGTTGTTCAATCGCTAAGTTGTGTCCAACTCTTTGTGACCCCATGGACTTCAGCATGCCAGGCTCCTCTGTTCTTCACTATCTCCTGGAGTTTGCTCAAATTCATATCCACTGAGTTGGTGATGCTATCTAACCACCTCATCCTCTGCCATCGCTGCCTCCTTTTGCCTTCAATCTTTCTCAGTATCAGGGTCTTTTCCAATGAGTTGGCTCTTTGCATCAGGTTGCCCAAGTATTAGAGCTTCAGCATCAGTCCTTCCAATGAATATTCAGGGTTGATCTCCTTTAGGATTGACTGGTTTGATCTCCCTGCTCTCCAGGGGACTCTCAAGAGTCTTCTCCAGCACCACAATTCAAAAGCATCAATTATTTGACACTCAGCCTTCTTTATGGTCCAACTCTCACATCTGTACATGACTACTGGAAAAACCGTGACTTTGACTATATGGGCCTTTGTTGGCAAAATGATATCTCTACTTTTTAATGCACTATCTAGGTTTGCCATCACTTTCCTTCTGAGGAGTGAGTGTCTTTTAATTTCATGGCTGCAGTCACCATCCTCAGTGATATTGGAGCCCAAGAAAATAAAATCTGTCACTGTTTCCACTTTTTCCCCTTCTATTTGCCATGAAGTGATGGGACAGGATATCATGATCGTTTTTTGAATGTTGAGTTTTAAGCCAGCTTTTTCACTCTCCTCTCTCATTCACCCTCTTTATTTTAAAACGGGGCACCTAAATCACAGAATCCTGAATATTCATTAGAAGGACTGATGCTGCAGCTCCAATACTTTGGCCACCTGATGCAAAGAGCCAATTCATTAGAAAAGACCCTGATGCTGGGAAAAATTGAAAGCAAGAGGAGAAGGGGGCAACAAAGGATGAGATGGTTGGATGGCATCACCAACTCAATGGACATGAGTTTGAACAAGCTCCGGGAGATGATGAAGGGCAGGGAAGCCTGGCGTGTGGCAGTCCATGGGATCGCAAAGAGTTGGACATGAGTGAGCAACTGAACAACAACAAAACACAGAAAGGCTGAGCCACTTGCCTAAGGTCACACGGCGAGTGCGTAGCAGAGCTAAGGAAGAAGTCATGGACTCTGTCCCCTGGAGTGTCAACAACTCTTTATCTTGTCATCCTTCCCCTTTGAAAGAAGGCCCAGCCGGGCCATGGAGGCAATGGGACAACTTGAGACCCCTGTTGCGCAGTGCTAAGATCCTCTGCTGACCACCTCCCTGCCATTTCTCTTGCTCCCCAGCCTCCAGATAAACACTGGGGTTGGAACTCTGAGCCCACAGACTTAGGTGCTTGTACCTCAACTATCTCAACTCACTTTTCTGTAAATCAATTTCCTTATATCAATTTAGAATCTATGTTGGCAGAAAAAGTAGCTGGTCAGTTCTGAGTCTTCTCAGTCATCCCAGTGTTTTCTGAGTCAGGTCAGGGTGTTCCTGGCTCTCTTCACTCCTCCCTTCATGGTTGATCTAGGTTGATGTAGGTGGGGTGAGGGTGATATAGAGTCAAAAGTCAGCCACCGTCTGCTGGACCCTCTCCCCACCGTGAGGTCCCTGCCAGGTTACCAGGCTGCAGGCTCTGCTGGGTTGCTGCTGCCGCTGCTGCTAAGTCACTTCAATCGTGTCCGACTCTGTGTGACCCCATAGAAGGCAGCCCATCAGGCTCCTCTGTCCCTGGGATTCTCAAGGCAAGAACGCTGGAGTGGGTTGCCATTTCCTTCTCCAATGCATGAAAGTGGAAAGTGAAAGGGAAGTCGCTCAGTCGTATCTGACTCTTAGCGACCCCATGGACTGCAGCCTACCAGGCTCCTCCGTCCATGGGAGTTTCCATGCAAGAGTACTGGAGTGGGGTGCCAGTGCCTTCTCTGTCTGCTGGGTTGGGGAATGCCATTGATATACCTGGTCCTATCTGTTCAGACCCCATCCCCAGTAACCTACTCCTCTGCGACCATTGCCCAGCCCTCCGATGCTGTGTAGCTGTGGCAGGAAAAAGGGTCCAGATCCCCAGGCTTACCTGAGGGGTGGGGTCTACGCTGACTAGCTCTCTCTGGTGCAGTGTGACATAGGGTGGGCACCCACAGAGCCCCTCTCTCTCGCATTATCTTCTGCTCCCCATTCATGACTTGACTCCTCTCCTCCTAAACCTACATTGCCCCTTGAGTGGAAATCAGAAAAAGCAAGCATCTCTTCCAAATACACCGTTCTCAGTTTTTGAAGCTCAAAAAACCAGGAACCTGTTGTGGTCACTCCCTGGCAGCTTGGTCCAGCCGTCCAGAGGAAGATGGGGCATGTGTGCAGAAGGAGGATGAGAAAAGCACCTGTGGAGCAAGGCTTTGCAGAATCTGCCTTCCCTCTGCCCTCAAGATGCTCCTGACCCTGCCGGCTTCCAGCAGGAAGAGTGGCCCCTATGCTGATTATCCCATTCCCTCTCCTCTAGGGCCAAACCAAGGACCACCTAGTCCAAGGCCTCAGGAGAGACCCTGAGGACCCCTCTTCAGAGCTCCCACAGTGCTAGGACCCTCAATAGGTGCCACCCTGCAGTCCACTCATCTTGTTATTGTAGATTCCATGGGGTGTCTATAGTGTGTGTGCAACTTGGGTTTCACCTACCCCCGAGGACGCAGTACTTCCTCACTGTTCCCGGGCCTAGCGGAGTGCTGTTGTCATTGGCTGGGGTACCATGGAAGCATCCAGCCAGGATATTAGGCCAGAGCTGGGCCTAATATCACTGAGCCATTCTGGGGGAGTTAGTCCCCCTTCTGGCCAGCCTCCTAGTCCGTCAAACTAGGAAAGCAGACCCTACATTCTGCAAGTCTCCTCCAGGGTACATAACTCATCTACACACAGCACCAGAGCTGTGACTCATCCTGAACCCCCCCCCCTCTCCCCGCCAAGTCTCTGGCTCTGTGCTGGGCAATTGAGAATTCAATAAATATTTAGCTGATTGATGTAAGCAAAGCATAAAAGTCACTGAAAGGGACGTTAAGCTTCCAAGAAACACTGGAACCGTCCATGGTATCTCTCTCTTGTGAATTCTCTCAGAGGGCAGAAAGCATAAATAAAGTAGGCAGCCGATATATTTTTTTTTTTTCTTCTCTTTAAAGTCAAAGGCCCATAAATCATGCATGTGCAAATTCACTTCATAATTAACATCTCTGGGTATATGTCTGTGAATGTTGTGCTTCAACTGAGTGCGATATTCTGTTAATTAAAGGCTTATTTTGTGATGGGAATCATTTTGTGGAAGCTGCTTCACACACACTAGGTTAGATTTTTTTTAATGACCCATAGGCTCTGCAAAGTGACTCAGCTGATGGCGCCAAGCCACTCACGGCTTATTAGACAGTAACACCGCATGCACTCCAGAGCCTCCATTTTCAAGCACAGCCAGTGGCGAGTTTGTTATCAAAGTCACAAAGATCGCATGCAGAGAGCCTCTGAGCAGGAAGGGAAACCCCGCAGGCCTTGGAGATGATGGAGGCCCAGAGACGGAAAGCGATCTGCTCAGGGCCTCCCAGCAGACTGGCCGAACCCAGGCTGAGAATACCATTTCTCGCCAATCCCCACACCTCTGTCCCTTGCTCCCACGCTGCACGTGCCCACGTACCCCCCAGGCACCTTGGGAGCTCCAGGTTTGACTGCTGGGCTCTGCCTCTCCATGAACGAGCACTCGGTAGGTAAGCCTGCTCGCTGCCTTGCTGAGCACCCCCTGGAAGCAAGAAAATTGGAAAGAGACAGCTGGGATGGAGTCTTAACTATTTTAATAATGTTCGTACCATGGCTGTGGCTGGGAGATTAGCAAGGAAATGTAACGGTGTGTAATTTTTCCTAAGAATTCCATTAACAGAATCAAATGGGCAGACAGAGGCAGAAGCTGGTGGAGGGAGATGGAGAGCTTTCTGGACCTTGGCTTCTAGGCTCAGGACTTCAGCAAAGCTCTGGGGTGTAAGTGCCTTCTTTCCTACCCATGCCTGTCATTTATGTGGGATAGACAAGGCAGGATAGGGGAAGAAAGAAGGGGTTTTCAAATATCTGTGTTGCTGCTTTCTCAGCATGAGGCCTTAAGTAAGTGGCTAAACCTCTCTGAGAGTCAGGTTTCTTGCCTGAAACTAGGGCTGTCCATGTGGTGTTATTCTGAGGGTCAGGATGATGAGCATGGCGCCTGCTGCAAAGTGGCCTGGGATGGATACCTGTCTGGTTACTCTCCAAATATTCACTTGGCAGCCCACTCAGATCTGTACCGTGTACCTCTCCTCCACTTCCTAGAATGGGAGCATTCTCTCGCCAGGCCAGGGCTGGGGCTGAGAACAATGCCAGAGCGAGCAAGACATGGTCCCTGTCTCTGGGCATTTGCAGGGAACTGAGGAAGCCAGATACTGACATCCTCTTTTCTCCAGCTTGACAGCAGACTTAAGATACTACAGAGTGTTTTCCCAGCCAGCATCACCCAGATCCATCTCAAAAACCCAAGGGAAAGGGATTATTAGGTCCCATTTTACAGATAAGAAAACTGAGGCTCAGACAGGTGGTGACATCCCTGAGGCCACAGCTGGTCAGTAGCAGAGTTAAAAATAGAGCCCAAACGTCCACATTGGTGGTGGTGGTGTTTAGTCACTCAGTCGTGTCCTACTCTTTGCAACCCCATGAACTGCAGCCTGCCGGGCTTCTCTGTCCATGGGATTTCCCAGGCAAGAAGACTGGAGTGGGTTGCCCCTTTCCCAGGGGATCTTCCCTACTTAGGGATGGAACCCACATCTCCTGCATTGGCAGGTGGATTCTTTGCCACTGAGACACCAGGGAAGCCCAGGTATCTCCAATTCTTTCTCCAACACCCTTTTCCTGTGTCGGTTTCATCCAGCTTCATGTTATTTTCTCACTTTCTGTTTGGTTGGTTTGGTTTGGTTTTGCACTAGATGGTAAGGTCTGTGAGGGCAGATGTTTATTATTTCCCCTCTATCTTCCATGAGACTTGGCACACAGTAGGTACTCAAGCAAAACATCGAAGCAAATGGACAGAGACCCTGTGAGACACCATTTCCTTAATAAATCCAGACTCTGAGTTGTCCCTTTCTCCCATCCTCCAGCCTACACACACATACACACACACAAACACACCACACACACACACCACACACACAGCTTGCAAAATCTAATAACCACCAGTTTAAAAACATACTAAAAACAGAAAATTTATGTAGCATGACCCAAATTGAATTATACATTACAGCACTATAATTGATTTTTTAGAAGAGAGATTAAATTTATTTTATGCCTCACTAACTAACAGCTAGATTTACCTAATTGCTTGGAGTGCAGAGTTACTATGATTCATTAAACTCCATACATGCTTGGGTACACTGTGCACTGAGAAAGGCTTCCCTGCTCGCAGCAATTAACGAGGAGAAACCCTAGGCCGCACCAGTAATTGACGAGAACAATTCAGCCTGAAGTTTGCTCTGGGTGTTTTATTAAGTTCTTTGAGCGAAACGCGGATACTGCGCCTCCTGCTAAAGCGGTTCCAACAAATCAAAGACAACTCATGCTCTCTCTCTCTCAACTCTGCCACAATGGGGAGGGGAGGAAGGAAAGGAAAGAGGGGAAAAAGCAAGATGGAAGCCTTGTCTCGATTTAATTACATCAATCATAACAGTGCTTTAAAAAATCTCACCAGCGTCTGACAGCATACAGGCAAAGTCAGCCAGCCTAACAAAGAGTGAGTTTGGGTGGAATCAGGGAGCATTCAGTAATTATATACACATTATCTAAAAGGTAGCAATTTAGGAAAATGGAAAAAAATATGCTAATTTTTGAGAGCAAGAGAAAATTAGAAATCCCTGAACCATTGGTTTATTATTATTCTTATTAACACAGGACATTTAAAGTGGCAAACATTCAAATAATAAGTGTCATTTCTTCTTTTTGGTGCCTGTCTGGATATGCTTTTAGTTTCTGTGGACACCAAGCACACACCCTTTGCTCCTCGTTCAAAGGCACACTCAGATTTTTCAAATTCACTACTCCCAGGACCAGTGAGGTGTATGTTTTGACTGTCTATAAAATGGATGAAATTGCTCTGCCCACATCATAAAGTTGTGGGTTTTTGCAATTGTGGAAACAGAGAAAGAAATGCTCCCACACCTGTGAAACCAAATCTCTAGAGCCTCTGTGCCTGTATTTTGGACTTGGAACAATTTGCTTTGCTCTGGGAGAGGCACTTTAAAATGTAGATTTCAGCCATGATTTTTATCTTCCAGGAATGGACAGTATAACTGGGGTATATATCCAGTATACATACCAGTATATCCAGCCAGTGATAATGCTGCCATGATACCAGGACTTCTCTTTCTCTGGACGCCTCCCAAGATATGCAAGTGGCATCCCACAGCCCTGACTAAAGTTGATTGGGCCAGGGATGAACACCTGACCCTGCTGGACCAATCACATCCTCTCTTGTGGGGACCTGACTCTGAACAAGAGCCACAGAGATTGGTGACGTTTGTGGTCAAGGCACACTGGGGGCAACACTCAGAGATGTTCTACCACCCTCCTCTTCTGAAGCTTCCAAAGCTACTGAGATCCAGAGGTTCTGCACCTCTTTCAAGTCTGTGGTGCCCCCACGTCTTCCTTTTGTCTTATGTCACCCAGAGCCATTTTCATTATTTGCACCCAAAGATCTTTACCTGATCCCCAAGGCCAAGGCAATGTAACCAGACAAGGCAGAGTGGGAGGCTGGTTGACACTCCAGGTACCTCTGAAACTGTATCATCTCTGCTAGAGGGTTCAGGAAGTTTGGGCTGGCCCAGCACCTCATAGACCCTCTCCCCGACAATTTTGCAGACTGGATTCCCAGGAGTAGGGAGGCTCCTGCCTCCAGATCAGCAATGACATCAGCTCATAGATCCTCCCAAAGCGTGTGCTGCTGAGCCCATCGCACGTTTGAAGGCCTCTGTTCTAATTGAAAATCATCATTGACAGACTGGAAAATGGAGCACAGAAGAGCTTAAAGTGACTTCTTAAGGTTATAAGAGGGGCTTCCCAGATGGCTCAGTGGTGAGGAATCTGCCTGCCAATGCAGGAGACAAAGAAGACGAGGGTTTGATCCCTGGATCTGAAAGATCCCCTGGAGGAGGAAATGGCAACCCACGCCAGCATTCTTGCCTGGGAAATCCCATGGACAGAGGAGCCTGGAGGGCTACAGTTCACGGGGTCACAAAGAGTTGGACATGACTCTGAGATAAAACAACAAGGTTGTAAGAGCTGCATCCAGGCAGAGAAAAGGCTCGAGCCCTTGTCTCCAGGCACTGACACCATCTCCTGTTTTGTCTCCACTGCTTGTAATGCATTTCAAAAACCCCCATGGGGACGCCTCTCTGGCACCATTCACACACATCCTCCTCCTCACTCCTCTCCCCAGGATGCGTGTGACTGGCTGAGGGGAGGTCCATCTTCTTCATCTCTTGTTATTGGGAACCCCTCAAGTGCACAGTATACCCCAGTGTCAGGGGCTCGGAAAATGCCCTTTAAGTTCCTGCAGGGGTGATTCTCAGTAGAGGTCCTGTTGATCATGAAGGTCCTCACTGTAAAGGCAGGAGTGTGGGAGGCCAGAGTCCCTGCCCTCTCTCCTCACTCAGGCCCTGAGCCCAAGCTAAAGGCAGCAAGCAGGGGCCCCAGGCTCTGCTCCAAGATATTGGGTCCTGCCAGGGTTTGTGCTTGGGGTGTGAGGGCCCCAGGAGGGGTGGAGAAGGAAATGACAACCCACTCCAGTATTCTTACCTGGGACATCTCATGGACAGAAGGAGCCTGGAGGGCTGGTGGACATGACTTAGCAACTAAACAACAACAATTCACAAGGCTCAGGCCTCTGCTGCTGGGAGCCCGGTCCACACACCCCTGCCTGCAGCTCAGCCCTCTCTGTACCTGTGTGATATAGGCTGAGTGCCCTGTTTCAACACAGCCTCCAGGTGGGATACCTGGAAGGGCTCAGCAGGGCTTTCCCTTGGCTTTGTGGGACAGCTTGTCCCATGCCACAACCTGGCCACTCAGCTGTCCCTCGATGCCCAAACTGTAGCCACACTGGCCACAATAACAACCAGGTAGAGTAGATGGCTAGTGTAGAATCCTGACAAAGGCCCTGCCATGGATCTTGTCTGTCCTGTGTTACGTGATCCTGGGAAAGTCATTTCATCACTCTGAGCTGCAAGTGTGAGCACAGTGAGGATAAAAATGATTAGTTCATGGGATTTATATGAAGATGATAGACATGTGTATTTCGAATGCCTGAATTATTAGCTATTCTTAACATTAGGAGTCTTTCCCCACCTCCACAACTTTCTCATCCTGAAAATGCTCTAGAAAGTTTGTCAACACACCTGCTAATCAGCAATGTGAACCAGCCAGTCCGGCCTCTTCAGAGGGTCAGAGCTTTCTCTGCATTCCAGTCACCTATGCCATGGGGACAGGAAGCTCAACTTCCCATCACTACCCAAGTCTTATCAGGGAAACACAGAGCTCTTGTTACCAAGGGCTCCGCAGGTAGAATCGGGGCTTCGCCGACAAACCAGAGGTTTCCTTGTCTCCTCCTAGAGACCAGCAGAATTCTGATCTTTCATCTAACTAATCCTTAGTTGGGAGTAATATCCTTCATGCCAACATTGGAGTCTGTCCCTTTCCTCAGCAGACTGAGGGGCTTTCTCCCCCAGGCCCTCGTCCTCCAGGGGCTGCCAGACTAGCCAGAAGTTTTCTTTCATTCAGTCCCGTGGGTCCCTGAAGCCCTTGAGGCAAAAGAAGCACAAACCAACCCTCTAGGAAAAACTGGTGGCAGTGTTCAGTCGCTATATCATGTCCAGCTCTTTGTGGCCCCACGGACTGTAGCCCACCAGGCTCCCCTGTCCATGGGATTTCCCAGGCAAGAACACTGGAGTGGATTCCCACTTCCTTCTCTGGGGATCTTCCCGACCCAGGGATCGAACCTGCATCTGCTGCATTAGCAGGAGGGTCCTTTACCTCTGAACCACCAGGAAAAACCATGGGTAACACAAACTAATATGTAGTCCTTTAGACAGAAAGAACAGTCCAGAAGTCCCTCAATTCTTGCTTGGTATGAGTGTTAGCTGTGATTCAGACTGAAACATCAGAGAGCCAAGCGGACAGGAGTAGACAGCGGGCAGATAAGATAGAGAAACCTTTCATCTGTGTAGCACTGCACAGTTCCCAGGACAACATCCACTTCTGTTTCATCCCAGAGCAGCCCTGTGGGCAGGTCAGGCACCTTGCCCAAGGGCACCTCACATAGCCAGTGGCCCAGGAGTTCTGGCATTGACCTCCATGCCCTGCCTCTACAGCAATGCAGCGTTCGGGTAGAGTGGGGATGAGCACGGCAGGCAGAGGGGCCTCAAAAGCCACATGATTGACTCTGAGTTTCAATAACAAATTACCGGAACATCAAGCCCTTTGTGCTACAGCACACCTGGAAAGTCACGCTGAATGGGGAGCTTTTCTATGTGAAATCAAACCGTGTTCTCTGCACATCAGCATTGCCAGCACAAAGATTCGTCGATGGCACAAACAAACCTGAATCACTGGTGAATGGGGGAAATTTCCAGCATAAATCCCATGTCTCCTGCTCGCAGGCTTGGCATAATTGAAAGACATTTGCTCTCAAAGAGGAGATAACTAAGACACGAAGTCACTTTTAAAGAAAAGTCTCAGGAATCTCTTTATCTTGTCCCTCGGTCCTTGGTGGAGCCACAGTCACAAAGATATTTAAATTAGCCTTATTTATATCTTTCTGAAGACAGTTTCTCCAAGCGGCAGGAACTCCAGCCTAGTAAATGACAGTCTGAGGGAGGGGGGAGGTCTGGGGGAGGTCTTTGACAACGGCAAGGAAAGTTGGGGGCGTCTTTTGATAGGGAACCCAGGGAGGGGTGAGGAGTAAGAAGCTATCCAAAGGGCTTTTACTGAACGTTTACAAGCTAATGGATGCATTTAATGGGAACAGCGTTGGATGTCAATGCACTGTAATGATCATGTAAGCTGTTTGGCTAGATTTGTGAGGCTTTCCAGGAGGAAAGAGGGAAGGACCTGCCTGAGCACTTAATCACGCTGTGTGTAGCCAAACTTCATTTAAAATTTCACTGTGTTCCCTATACTGTGCCAAGGGAGGGTGTCACATGTTTCAGGGAATCACTTGTCACCAAATCCAGAGACACAGTCATTTCCCCCGTATTTTGAGCCTCTCTTTCTGGTGGCAGGTGTTAAGACAGACTCTAATTGAATAGTATCAGTGGCAACTTTCACATCTGGCCCTGTTCCAAGCATTCCCAGAACATAGAGATGTGCCTAGTTCCACTCTGTTGATGGGAAAACTGAGGCCCAGAATGATTAGGAGACTTGCCCAAAGCAGTCATAGAGACAGAAGGTGGGACATTTAAACCTTTTTCTGTTTTTTTAATTGATGTAATATCTGATTTACAATATTAGTTGCAGGTGTACAACATAATGATTCAATATTTTATAGATGATACTCCATTTATGGAGAAGGCAATGGCAACCCACTCCAGTACTCTTGCCTGGAAAATCCCATGGATGGAGAAGCCTGGTGGGCTGCAGTCCATGGGGTCACTAGGAGTCGGACACGACTGAGCGACTTCACTTTCACTTTTCACTTTCATGCACTGGAGAAGGAAATGGCAACCCACTCCAGTGTTCTTGCCTGGAGAATCCCAGGTATGGGGGAGCCTGGTGGGCTGCCGTCTCTGGGGTCACACAGAGTTGGACACGACTGAAATGACTTAGCAGCAGCAGAGTACTCTGTTTAAGGGCTTCCCTGGTGGCTCAATGGTAAAGAAGAATCCGCCTGTCAATGCAGGAGATGTAGGTTCAATCCCTGGGTTGGAAAGATACCCTGATGAAGGAAACGGCAACCCACTCTAGTAATCTTGCCTGGGAAATCCCATGGACAGAGGTGCCTGGCGGGCTACAATCCGTAGGGTCATAAACAGTCCGACAAGACTGAGCAACAACAATATTCCATTTAAAGTCATTATAAAATATTGGCTGTATTTGCTGTGCTGTGCAAGAACCTTGTCTTTGACTCCATAGTTCATCAGTTTCACCAACAAACCCAGAGTGGATCCCTAGAGAAGAGGGGGTCGGCTGCCTTTGTCCTTCCTAAGACCACCCTCTGTCCGAGCTCCTCGTTGTTAGCTGTGCCGGCCTGGGTGGCTGCTGGACAGAAACCACTGCTCTGCGTACCTTCAGCGAACGCCCCACAGTGTGTGCCCCCGGTTTTGACCCATTCTATGTGTGGGATGCTTTTGAACTGTGGTGTTGGAGAAGACTCTTGAGAGTCCCTTGGACTGCAAGGAGACCCAACCAGTCCATTCTGAAGGAGATCAGCCCTGGGATTTCGTTGGAAGGAATGATGCTAAAGCTGAAGCTCCAGTACTTTGGCCACCTCAAAGAGCTGACTCGTTGGAAAAGACTCTGATGCTGGGAGGGATTGGGGGCAGGAGGAGAAGGGGACAACAGAGGATGAGATGGCTGGATGGCATCACTGACTCGATGGACAAGAGTCTGGGTGAACTCCGGAATTAGTGATGGACAGGGAGGCCTGGCGTGCTGTGATTCATGGGGTCCCAAAGAGTCAGACACGACTGAGCGATTGATCTGATCTGATCTGATGTGTGGGAAAACTGAGAGCCAGAAAGATGAAGTTAGACTTGCTGGATGACTGAGGAAAGCATTTCACACAGCCGGTCTGTGTTAACACTGGATTTGATCCGTGGCTATAGATGCTAACACCCTGCCTGTTTCCTCCCTCTATGTGGATTCTGGATGGGGAGAAACTCTTTTTATTATCTACATTGGACAGATGGTGAAACAGAATCCCGGGAGGTGAAGAGGCCCATTGTAGGGCTGTGAGATAATGGATATTTAACTAATGTGAAGGTTTATCAGTGGATACAGTACAAACGGGACTTCCCTGGTAGCTCAGCTGGTAAAGAATCCACCTGCAGTGCGGGAGACCTGGGTTCAATCCCTGGATTAGGAAGTTCCCCTCGAGGAGGGCAGGGCAACCCACTCCAGTATCCTTGCCTTAGAGGATCCCCATGGACAGAGGAGCCTGGTGGGCTACAGTCCATGGGGTTGCAAAGAGTCGGGCACGACGACTGAGCAACTAAGCGCAGAACGGTACAAATGAACACCTGTGAGCGCAGGCATAATCGCACGCGCGCATGCACACTCGCTTATTCCTCCAGGAGCTAAAGCAGGTAATTTACATAGTACACGTGGTGTCAGAAAAGGGGCACGCGTGTTTTGCTTTCCTTTTTTTCTTTCTTACTCCTTCCGCCTTTCTTACTCTTCTGCCTCTCAGCTGAGCTCTGAGGTAGTAAACACTTTCTTTCCAGTATTTGTGTTGGAATTTGAGCCCAAGTTGGCCTGGTGCAGCCCTATGCCAGTCTTCCAGACTGGATTGCATTCTCACCGGACTTTCCCCCCTTGCTATGAGCTCCTGTGAACTTTTTCCATCCCACGGGTGGCTTCCTATCAAAGTCATTCCTGGCCTCTTTGGGCCAACCTGACCTCACTCTCTCAAAGGCAGCGCTCAAATTTCCACCCAGAAGAAATTCTCCAAATGGGATTTCAAATTGATTTAAAATCCAGATTCCCCACGTGGAACCAATAGTATTACCCTCTGTCTGGTTTCACTCATGAGCTAAGTGTTACTGAAGGCTTGTGCTCCAATCCCAGTCTGGTTTTATTGAGAACATTCGCCAGCTGAAGGATTTCAAAGGAAAGCCAGTTATATCCTGGGACCCCTTGAACGTGTGGCTTGGCGCCCTCCCTCCAGCCAGCACTCAGAGCAAAGCTGGCCCGTGAGGTGGGGGCGAGGGGGCGGGGGAAGGGGGGATGAGCAGTGGGAGGGAGAGGGAGAAAGACCACCACATCCCCTCCTCCTCTGAGGACAGAAGCCAGACAATCTCCACGAGGTGTGGGCTCTCTGACTAGAGGTTGAGGGGCCCAGCACCAGGGCTTGTGGCCCTCGGCCTGTGCACAGGGCGCCAGGCGCATCACCCGGCTCTGGGCAGGGCAGGTCTGTCTCCACGAGGAGCCTGCCCCGCAGCCTTTGGCAGAGTTGAGGATGGGGACAGAGAAGACCAACCTCGTCTCTTTCTGAATAGAAGCATCTACTCCAAGAGTAAAAGTCAATAGGCCTTCCCTCTCATGAGAAAAGTTTTTTAAAATTATATATATTTATATACACACACACACCAGGAAATTAAGCCAGATGCTGAGGTCTAAGAGAGGAGCGGCATTCTCGGCCCTCTAAACATGTGCTTGTTTTTGTTGTTGTTTGGTTGCTAAGTCATGTCTGACTCCTTTGCAACCCCATCGATTATAACCCGCCAGGTTCCTCTTTCCATAGGATTTTCCAGGCAAGAATACTGGAGGGGTTCCCATTTCCTTCTCCACCCAGGGATTGAACTCACATCTCCTGCATTGGTAGGTGGGTTCTTTGCCACTGAGCCACCTAGGAAGCCACGCTTTTTTAGTGATTGGGAAATAAAGGAGTATTGACTGAGATACCCAAGACAACACTTAACAGGCTCACTGTGATTACAACCAAGCAGGGAGATTTCTGGGCAAGAAAGCAAGGGTGGACAGACACGAAGGACACGGTTTCAGAGCTGCCTGAGTGTCCCTCCATCTGAGGGTGCTCTTCCCAGGGCCTATGGAGAAATGGGGGCCTCAACTCCACTTCTCAACTCCCCATCCCCCACCCTCTACAAAATGCTAGGAAATGGAAAATAATTTCCTGCCGACAGCTAAGAGGCCCTGTGCTGTCCAGTCCCACTTCCCAGAATCGGTCCTCGGCCCTCAGCATCCCCCCAGTCCCGCCTCTCCCTGCAGCATTGCTCCAGGCCCCCATTACCCTGCACTGGAAGGAGAAGTCTCTGATGGCTTCTGTCCCACCTCTCTATCCCTACCCCAGCCAGTCCCGGCTCAGCACACGATGCCTGAAACGCTCCCAGGGTGGTGAAGGCACGTTAGGGTATAGCCTCTAGAAGGCAGGGCCTAAGTTCATATTTTTATTATTCTTGATGCCAAGGCCTGAGTTTGTTTAGACCGTCAATCATAGCCTGAGGAACTCTGTGGGTGGTATGCCTGAGTTATCCAGACACTTCCAAAGTTCCACTCTCTGACAACCTGCATCGTTACCCTCTGATACTATGATCCCCATTCAAGCGATGAGGGAACGAAGATTGGAGAGTCAAGACTTGCTCACAAGTGCTAGACGAGGAAGTGGCAGATCTGGGTCTCAAACCCAGGCTGCTAGCGAACATCAGTGTTATCTCCATCAGTAGCCTCCAGCCCGTCCAAGCACACACACCCTGGGTGAATTCAGATAGAATGCTCCACGGCTCCCTCCACGGCCCACTCTGGAGGAACAGGCACTCAGCCCAAGGAACAAATTTGGGGACAGTTATGAGCAGGTCTCCAGGATGGAGAGCCAGCGCCTAATAAACCTCCTCCTGGCCCGACGCTTGGGTGGAGCAGCTGGTCGCAGAGGCCAGGCCTGCCTCCCTCTCGGTCCCTTGCCGAGCTCTGGATACCTCTAGGCTTTTGCTGATGTCTAAAATTATTTCCAGAAAGAACTGTCTAAAGACTCCTAAAAGGGCAATAAAACCCTCTGACTTTTACATTTCCACAGGCTCAGGTGGGCTTTTGCGGGGTTCCTAGCAGCCCAGCTGCAGTCCAAGTCACAGAAAGCCAAGCGATTCTCACCCTGGAAGGCCTGGCTTGATAGGGAGGTGGCCCATGTCCCAGCACATAGGTTCCTCCTCGCTGGCCAGCCAGGCTGTCTGGGGCCTGATGGCAGAGGAGAATGCGGGTTTTGGAGACATCCTCTGGATAGATACAGGCAAAGCATCTACCTTGTGCCAAGAATGGTGACTGGAGACACAGTAAAGGGAACGACATTGAAACCCAGTGGGGAGTGGGGATGGGCAACAAGTTACCAGGCAATTCTAATTCAACAGGGATATAGGCAGTGCTGCAGAAACAGGAGAGGGAGCTGTCAGTCTGGGTGTCCTGGAAGGCTTCCTGGAGGAGGTGATGTCTGAGTGGACAGGACCAGAGACTTGAATATGCAAATACCTGGAGACCTGTCTCAACAATAGCTCCTACCTCCCAGGTTGGTTGCATGACCTTAGCCCAGTAACTTAGCCTCAGGTTGGCTTGACTTCTTATCTGTAAAGTGGGACTACTAAGAGGACCTATTTCATAGAGTTCTTGTGTGGACTGGGTTCTAGAATGCTTATGTCCTCCCCAAATTCATGTGTTGAAGCCCTAACCCCCATTGGGATCTGGAGATGGGACCTTTATGGAATAATTGTTGAGGTGAGATCTGTAGGGTAAAGCCCCTGTGATGGGATTAGTGCTCTTACAAGAAGACACATAGAGAACGCTCTCTCCTTCTCTCTCTCGCCTACCATGTGAGGGAAGACACAGCAAGAAGGCATTCCCCCATCCAGGAAGATAGTTCTCACCAGGAACTGAATCACCTGGCATGTTAATCTTAGATTTCCATCCTCCAGAACTGAGCGAAACTTCTCTGCTGTTTAGGACACAGAGTCCATGGTGTTTTGTTATAGCAACCAGAGCAGACCAAGACAGACTGCATGTACAAAATTAAGTGTTTAGCCTATGCCTGGAAGCATAGGTGCGTTCGGCTTCCTGGGTGGCTCAGCGGTATAGAATCCACCAGCCAATGCAGGAGGCATTTGATCCGTCGGTTGGGAAGGTCCCCTGGAGAAGGAAATGGCAACTCCATTTCCTCCAGTATTCTTGCCTGCGAAATCCCTCAGACAGAGGAGCTTGGCGAGCTATAGTCCATGGAGTGGCAGAGTCGGATATAACTTAGAGACTAAACAACAATAGGTATGTTAACATAATAAAGGGGCAGAAATCACTGGGAAAGAGCTTCTGGCAAGGAGGCTGTGACCAGGCAGCCTGTATTCAAACCTAGCACTGCAGCTTGAGCTGTGAGTCCAGTGAAAATCTTCTTAACCTCTCTGTGTCTCAGTTTGCTTACCTGTCAGGGCCAGGGGAGTGTGTGTGAAAATATTTCTGTTTCCAGAACAGGTAAGCAGTAATATTCAGCTGCTGTATACAACAATGCAGCCTATGAAAGTGTGTGAAAGGGTTAGCCTCTCAGTTGTGTCTGTCTCTGCAACCCCATGGACTGTAGCCAGCCAAGCTCCTCTGCCCATGGAATTCTCCAGGCATGAATACTAGAGTGGGTTGCCATTCATTTCCTTCATTCCCTGGCAATGCAGCCAGGCTTATGGCTAAAACATTGAAATATTTCCATACCAACTCATCTCCCTGAGGGCCTCCCAGGACCCTCCCAGACGTTCCCTACAATCTCGCAACTAAGTTCATAACCAGCACCAGCAGCCTGCTCTTCTAAGTTAGTTCATCAGTAAATTAAAAAGGGTTCCTAAAATGCTTTGATAGGTGACGTCATCATTATTGGAGTAAAACCTGCCTTTACTCATCCATCCATTCATTCAATAAATATTTATTGACTGTCTCCAAATGTCGCACCTGTCAGGACCTGGGGATCTAAAGAGAAATAAGGCCTCGTCTGTGTCCTCAGGAGACCTACAGTGTAGCAGGAAAAAAAATCAGAGAGTTAAAAGGCTGTGTAAGGGGATGCCCAGGGCCCTGTGGGGGACAGCTGGGAGGGTCCTGGGAGGCCCTCAGGGAGATGAGGAACTTTCCGAGCTGGTATGGAAATATTTCTAACAAGGTGATCGAGTCCAAGGACAAGCCCGGCCCCTGCATTAAGGTGGGACACTTTTTGGTCCAGCAGTGATTTCTCTACCTGATACCTGCCCTCTCCAAATAGGCTTGCCAGATTCAGCAAATAAAAATTCAGGCCACTCTGTGAAATAATTTCAGATAAATAATGAAATGAATTTTTTGGTGTTATAAGCCTGTCTCAAAATACTGTGTGGGACATGTGCTGAAAAATGGTCTTAGGTGCTTATCTGAACTCTAGATTTAAGTGAGCATGCCATCATTTGTCAGAGAAGGCAATGGCACCCCACTTCAGTACTCTTGCCTGGAAAATCCCATGGATGGAGGAGCCTGGTGGGTTACAGTCCATGGGGTCGCTAAGAGTCAGACACAACTGAGCGACTTCACTTTCACTTTTCACTTTCATGCATTGGAGAAGGAAATGGCAACCCACTCCAGTGTTCTTGCCTGGAGAATCCCAGGGACGGGGGAGCCTGGTGGGCTGCGGTCTATGGGGTCGCACAGAGTCGGACACGACTGAAGCAACTTAGCAGCAGCAGCCATCATTTGTTGGGTTGACCAAAAAGTTCTTTTTTCCCCATTACGTCTTATGAAAAAATCCCAACTAACTTATTGGCCAACCCAATATGTGGCAACCCCATTCCTAGGTCAAGTTATTATAACCAGTGCTCCATTAACTGTCAAATGGGACCCTGACACTTATGCCTGAAAGACCATCTCAGACACAGCTTGATTTCCTAGAGAGAATAAGAAAAGGACAGAACAGAAGGACATGAGAGTGGAGGGGCCCAAAAGGAGGTGGGCAGAAAATGGGGGTGCCCCAGGAAAAGGGGGAGGAAGAAAACGACGGGCAGCAGGAGAGGGGAGCTTCTCTGCAGCTGCCCCTCCCTCCCCGGCGCCGCCCCTCCTCCGCCCCAGCGATGTGGATGTGCCTGGAGGGAGGTGCGGCCGTCTTGGGAACCTGAGTGTGCTCTCTGAAATGTCAGCAGAAATAAACCTGGCTAATCCTCTGCGATGGCCCGTCACATTAATATCCCTGAAATTCCAAGCGGATTAAAATAACCACAAGCATGACACCATTTGGAAGGCCGGGGATTTACTTGGAAGCGGTGCCCCACTGGCGAGCATTCCTCTAATTGCTGCTTCGTATAAATAGAGTGTTCTTTAATATCGCCACCAGCCCCGGCTGACAGATTTAGAAGGGAGCTGTCGAAGTCATCAGAGCCCAGGCCACGGTAAACCGAGGCTCCATTCAGGCTGTAAATGGGATTCTCGCGGGCCGATCAATCTTACCAAAGCCGCCAGCGTTGCCTGTTGATCTGTGAGGTCCTGAGAGGCTACAGCTTCCCAGAAATGTGCTTGCATCTGTCAGAATTATAAGCAGCTGGCAGCTGACACAAAGGTCAAATTTGCTGCTAGTGTGGAAATAGAAGCTCCCCAGTACACGAAATGCTACTTAGCAGTAGATCAATTGCAGGCGGGTCATTAAGGGAGGATGGGGTGTGTGTGTGTGTGTATGTTACAACCTCGGTTGCCCAGAACCCACTTCATCTGTAGGTCCATGCTGGGTACAAAAGCAGGTGCTCAGATGAATAAAATTAAATAACAATTAGTTCACAGCAAGATTTTTAGCATCATTATCATCAGGGAGTTTTCACTCTGTCATCTAACAAGTAGCTGGCGCTTCTGCTGACTTAGGCATTGTTCTCAGCACGCTGTAGAGACTCGGCTAGGACCTCTCTTATTAAGGGGCTGTGTGGCCTTGGATGTCTTATTTCTTGGCTTTGCTGAGTCTCAAGTTTGTTATCTTTAAAATGGGTATGAGAGATCTTCCTGCTGGTCCAGTGCTTAAAATTCTGGGCTTCCAATGCAGGGATGCAGAGGCCAAGGGTTCAATCCCTGGTCAAGGAACTAAGATCCCACATCGTTCATGGTCTGGCCAAAAAAAAACTAAAATGGGAGGATAATTTCTACTTTAGAGAGTATTGAGTAGAATTGATAAAACTAGGTCCCTAAAGAGCTGGCACAGGTCATGCCCAAGTGTGTTAACAGTAACTCGTGTCAAATGTTTACCTAGGAAAATGGCAGAGGAGGCAAGGGAGCCAGGAAAGGATAGGCCCAGATGCAGACTTGGTTACACCCTGAGAAGCAATTCAAGGTCTGGATCCCAGTGTCCCAAGCCATGGGAACTCAGGATCTGTCCAGGGGAAAGATCTAATTTGGGGGAGGGTTTCACTGCAAAGGCAGTTTCCAGGGCCCATGAATGCTTGACCTTCCATTTGACCCAAACACATCCCCAGTCAAGAGTGGGCCCCAGGACTTGCCTGGTGGTCCAGTGGTTAAGAATCTGCCTGCCAATGTAGGGGACACAAGTTTGATCCCCGGTCCAGGAAGGTTCCGCGTGCTGCAGAGCAACTAAGCCCGTGCACTGCAACTACTGTGCCCAAGCGCTGCGACTACCGAAGCCCACACCCCTAGAGCCTGTGCTCACAAAAGGAGAAGCTGCGGCCCTTGTAGGACAACTAGAGAGCAGCCCCAGCTCACTGCAACTAGAGAAAGCCAGTACACAGCAAAAAGACCCAGGGCAGCCAAAAATAAATAAACTAAAAATGTTTAATAAAGTGAGCCCCAGGGACTTGCCTACCCAAGGAAAGGGCTGGTGAGATGCAGAGCCCAGTGCCTCCTGCAGCCACAGACTCAGGGCCAGGGCAGAGCCTGAGGGAGTCCAGGCGCTCTTGGTCTTCTGGACTTCATTCTGGTCTGTCGCGTCAACCAAAAGACTTCTTAGATTTCCAACAAATCTGGAGTCCAGCCCCTGTAGGGAATTGGGTCTGGGGTAAGCCAAGCTGTTCTTGGATGTGTTGACTCATAACACTGTATCAGACGCCTAGGCAAGAATCAGCTTTTGGCCTTGTAACCAAATTCCACCCAAATCCCACCCCAATTCCAGTTCACTGAAAATCTGTCTAAACGAGGTGACTTCTGTAAGAGCCAGGGATTTATTCCACTCCAGCTGTTGGCACATCCCTCCCAGTGATGATTCCTGTGTCTGCACCGCACGTTACAAGCTTAGAAGTCCTCTTGTGTCCTGTGGCTCTTTCAAGTCTCACTCACATCAGCCTTTGGCAGCTGGTCCGAATGTAAAGACCTTGAGCTTTGCATCCCTCAGACTCAGGATTGCACCCTTGTCTGCTCATCTCAGCAGTCTGTCAGTTGTAAGGCTCACTTTTCACACATTTTAACATCTCTGACGTTAGAATGGTCTTAGGATCTGCGACCCCTTGCAGTTATAACTGTCAGCTCTTTTTCTTTCTTTCTATAAGATCATGGTGTGTCTTACCATCAGTGAAGTCCTAGATTCGATGAATTAAGTGTCTGGCCTTTGGCAAGTCCCTTCTCTGTGCATCTATTTTCAGCATCTGTAAACTGGCAGTGCTGTTGTGAAGATGAAACAAGAGGCTCATGGAAAGACACTTGCCTGTGGCAGTCACAGGAAGCCTGAGAGCTGGACTGCTGTGAGCAGCAAAGCAACTTTACAGATGAGGAAACCGAGCCCCAAGGGAAGGCCCAGTCACAGGCAGATATTTGGGGTTCTCACAGTACAGTTGACCCTTGAACAACGTGGGTTTCAACTGCACTGCTCCACTTAGACTCAAATTTTTTTTCAATAAATGCTTAGTCGTTCCTCCCTATCCTGGGGTGCAAAACTGTGTATTCAGAGGGCAAACTATGAGGACCTTGAGCATCGGAGGATTTTGGTACCCACAGGGGTCCTGGGGCCAACCCCCAGCAGATACCAAAGGTGAGTGTCTTCTCATCAGCATCATCGCACCAGTGTTCACCCCACCAGGAAGAGTGACTCGTGGAGTGTTCGGCCCAGGAGGCTGGGCTGAATGAGGGGCCTGGTCTGCTCCTGGACACTCAGCCGCTGGTGCACTGTGGGTGGGACTCTCCAGCAGAGCCCAAGAGGCAGCCACCAGGGTCAGCCCTATTTTATATAAAAAAATAAGTGCCAGCGTGTCATCCATCATTTTAATCCAGAATATGGGTAAGGAAAAACCAGCATCACATAGTGTGTGGTAATAATTCAAAAAAAGAGACGCTTAAAACATTTATTTGTTAAAATATCGTGGATTAGTTTTAACTGTATTATATTAGAATTCATTTCATAGGCCACAAATTCAAATGCGAAATAAAGAAAAGCTTATTTCCCCATTGACCTCCCCCACCATTCTACTTTTGGCAGAATCTCCATTTTAGCTGCCTCAGGGGCCCCCTTCTCGTTTTCTAGATGTGGCACGCGACTGGGGTCAGGAAACAGGTATCAGACCAGCCATGGAGCACGCCTGGCTCTCTGTGGTCGCCTGTCCACATCAGCCTCTGCTGAGCAGGGCCTTGGTCCCTCGTGGACACCCACACGGGCTGGTGAGGAGTCCTCGTTTCTGACACTCTGGTGCTGGTGGTCTGTGCCTGCTCCTGATGGCACATCTCTTCTCCAAGCATGAGGCCCTCGGGGCCATCAGCAAAGGCATCCTGCCGCCCCATCCCAATGAGACGCAAGCTTGTGATATAGCCTGGGCCCTCAGGCTGGTCCCTTGCTGAATGCTGATGCTTTTCTCTGAAGCTTCCAGTCCCCCAACTTGTCTCAGGGAGTGGGGCACCTGTCCCCTCTGTTCTCATAGCCCCCAAACTATTGAGTATCCTATTTCCCCCTCAACTCTCGGGTCTGGGGACATGAAGTGTCTGGCAGGACTGTTCCCAGCCAGAATTCCATGTCAGCATCTAAGTCTGTCTTTCTGAAACCCCCTTCTGGGTAAGTGGGATGAAAAAAAAAAAGGTTAACTTACCACACCCTCGTCCTCCCGAGCTGTGCACACTTAGGGTCTAGATACTCCAAAGGAAAGACTTTGAGACCTCCCCAAACTATTTCCTCTGCCATGAAATTCAAAATCTATGTGATTGCTTGTTCTTCTGTTTCTGCCATGACGACTGTATCATGAGGTTGGGAGTAAAGACCAAGGAAAGTGTAGGAGACAACAGAGGAAGAACAGTCCAGTGAATTTTTAAGTGATTTCAAACTTTTATCCTACCATGGCAGGTAGAGGTTCACCAAGGTCCATGTTGTTCATTAAATCTGGATTTGAAATATTTACGGGACACATGACTGAATCATGTGAACTGGAAACGAGGAGATGGGGTATGTAACCTCGCTCTGCCCTGAGCCAAACGCCTGGGCTGCTTTCCTCTGCCAGTCATGGGGAAAGACAGGCTCCAGGCTTCAGCTACAGAAGCCAAGCCAGCCAGACACGTGTTCTCCCAGACCTTACAGCTGAGGAGGGCACACGGCCTGTGCTGAGTCAACCGGCTGCTCCCCCCAAGGGTGACACAGAGCTGTGGGTCGGTTTCTAACACATCCTGGCTCTAGCTGAAGCTGCCTGACCCAACTTCGGGTCATACCTGGCCACGGGCTCAGCAACCCACTTGCCTTGGGCTCCTGCCTATTTTGTGAACGTGGTTCTCCAAGCTTCCAGTGGGTGGGCAGGCTCCCTAATAGTACACCCATCGAATCGCCTCCTCCCGGCTTATCCAGCATCGGCATCAGTGGTGTACAGCTGAGAACTCTGGTGACAAGGAGTAACTCAGCCCCTTTCTATGAACCTCAGTGACTGTGTCTATAATGTGAGGTGTCTAAGTCAGAGGAAATCCAAGATCTTTACTGTCTATCCTATTATTGTAATGCTCTGGGGCCGAATGACCCCATCTACCTGGCTGGTCCACACATCCATGCCCCAAACTCCACCACGCTCTAGATGGCCCCTGTCCACATTTCAGGGAGTAGTCCTTCTGCACAGTTGGGCTTACACCTCATTCCATCCAGCCTGTGGGTGATGCCCACCCCCCAAATGAGTCCTGGAATCCTTCAATCAGCCAGGTTCCTTCACTGAAAGACCTCTCAGAGACTTTAATACACTGGTGTACATTGTGATTCTCCAACACAGGACTAGAGTGCTCATAAATTAGCTCCCAAAGGAATATTGCTGCAAACACGTTTCCTTGATGCCCATTATAAGAACTAGATGACAAGGGAACTCACATTGAGAAAACTCAATGCCAGGTGTCACTTAAGGAAAGACTATAATATTGCATGATTTCCAAAACTCACTCTCTCTCACGCACACGCAGGAATTCCCTGGCTCAGCCTGACTCCATCTGAACTTCTTTTTTACTGCCATCGCTCTGCTTCCTGGATGCACAGACATAAGCAGCAGTGAGTGCCTGCAGTCGGAGTTGTGTGCCTGAGGCAACAGTCAGTGGTGACTCAAGGTTTGGGGTTTCCATGCTCCATGGCTCGTTTGTCCTCTGTGCCACTCAGGATGCAGCAAGTGCAAAAACACGTGTGCTTTCTTGAGCTCTGGGCACTCAGCTGGGCTGTGGGCAGTGTGCCGCCACCCACCTTGCCCAAACCCTAACGTGGGAGACCAGGTAGGGCTGGTGGGGCTACCGAGCCTTGCAGATGGCCCTGGCTTGGCCCCCAAGGCTCCTAGGGCCTCCCTGACTTCCACCCCAAGGCCATAGACAGCCCCGCACGTACCACGCTCCCTCCAAGTGTGCGACAGAACTGCCATTCAAGAATGGTTCAAAACCACTTGAAGTCCTTTCTATTTTCAACTTGAGCCTTCTCTGGAGAGAACAGCTGCTTTAAGTTTGCTTCTCACTGTGTGAAGAAGGATTTCCTCGTCCAACTTTAAGGGGAACTCCTCAAAGGTCTGCTATGGGGCTGGGTGGGAGGCCTGCCTCCAGCCCTCCAGGAGTGCCTGACAGTGACCCATGGCTTCCGCAGGGCCTGATAACTGGCTCCTTCAGCCTCTTGCCTTTCCAAACTCAAGTATTTAATATAGTATTTCCTGAAGGTTTTCTTTCTTTGTTTGTTCTTTATTCACAAAACATCCTTGTTACAAAAAAGTAGGAAAATGAAATAAAATATATGAAGAGATGAATAACTCATGATCTTGCCACCCAAAGATAATACAGTAAACATTTGGGAACATATCCAGGTGGTACAGTAGTGAAGAATCCATCTGCTAATGCAGGAGACACAGGAGATGCAGGTTTGATCCCTGGGTCAGGAAGATCCCCTGGAGAAGGAAATGGCCAGCATTCTTGCCCGGAGGATCCCATGGATAGAGGAGCCTGGTGGGCTACTGTCCCTAGGGTTGCAAAGAGTTGGACATGACTGAGTGAGCAGTCACACATACCTCCTTATATTTGGTCTTTTCTTTCCTAATCCTGTGGTCACACTTGTGTAAATGAGGACTCATTCTACCTCAAGTGACAGATAATCTCATTCAAATGGTTTAAAACATAAAATAATTCATTGGTTCTCACTGATAAAGAACTAAGAGCAGATCTAGCTTCAGACAAAGCTGGATCAGGAGCTCCTCATTGCTCTCAGGATTATAGCCCCTCTCTAGTCCTGAGTTTCATTCTCAGGCTGCAGAATGCCATCCGGGGCTTAGCTCACAAGCCTTCAGGTTCAAGTCTAGAAGGGAAACTTGAGCATCCTTTCCAGGAGTTTCCACAAAAGTCCTGAACCTCATTTTGATTGTGCCATCCTCTGGTCAACGCCCACCTCTAAGCCAGTTACTGTGACTGTGGAATGTGAAGTACCAATTAACTGAGGTTGAGGTCAGAGGCTCTGCCTCCAGAGGCCTACGCAGGAGACCTGGGCTAAGACAGGATTAGTGCCAAGTGAAAACTCAGCTGTTGTAAGATGAAGAAATCAATGAAGGGAGGTGGGGGGTTAAGCAGTAAGTGTGCCCTGAAAGTTGAATATGAGGCATCTAGCTCAAAATCGTGAGTGGCTCACCAGTCAGCCTTTAGAACTTCTCACCTAGCATGTCTAGGAGAATTCCCACTAATGTCTCTTCACCTACCTAGAACGCCCTCCATCAAGCACAGAAGGGCCCACTGGGAAGATATGGGAAGACTCTTCACACCCTGCCTCTCCTGAGTCCTGTCTCACTGACCCAGGGTTGGACCCATCACAAATTTGCCAGCTACCCTTCTCCATATCTTAAGAGCTATTCTTTGAAGAGTTTTGTAACCTCTCCTCACAGCAGTGCCCTCTCTTTCTCTGTCATCATCTGTCCACAACCAGGCAAGCAAATGATAGAAAACAGAAAGTAGGGAGCAAGTGGGGAAATGCCTCCTGGGACATAGTCTTTTCACTGACAGCTAGACGTGGGGCCAGAGGGGAGAAGCCAGAACAGCTTGTGCTGGGGTTCCCTGCACCCCAACAGTAGCTTTGAGTGTCCAAGGGCCAGACAGGAGTGAAAGAATGCCAACCCAGCACAGCATGGATATGCCAGGAGTCAGGGGCTGTGCTGGGAGCCCTCAGACTGGTCTATGCCAACTGTAGATCTGAGAGGAACATGTGTTCCCATTCTCAGTGAGCTCAGAAGAGAAAATGTGATCTGCCTAAAAGAGGAGCAGAAAGCCTTAGAGAGAGAACATAGACTTCATTTTAAGATGAAATAACGAGGTAATAGGAAAAGGAAGACAGGCGAAAAGCAGAATTATTATAAAATAACTAAAAACATAAGAGGTGAATTAAAAACCACTTTGGAAGAAGGTAATGAAAAATAAACTTGATGACCCTGAAAAACAAATCATCAAAGTAGAGAAAGAACTTGGCCAGCTCTCCTGGGATGCAAGGAAAAAAAAATGGATAAAGAGATGACAGTTACGAGAGACAGACATGTAGGAGAGCTGAGGTACAAATGTTAGAGCTGATTGTGTTTGGTTGTCTGCTCAAGCAAACTTCCCCCACCCCCCCACCCCCCATGCAAACTTCTGGCAGGGTGAACCAAGAAGGAAGTTGGAGGTACCATATTGAGAAGAGGCAGGGCATCTGACCATTGGTATGGTGGTGCCCAGTTATACAGAGAGCTGGCAACTACACAAGCTGAATTTTTGGCACTCTGGCTACACCAGAGCCTGCCGGCTCTGTTTCAGCCTTGTGAATTTCATGTCAATCTGCAGCATCACGGAGCTATGACGCACAGGGCATGGCTGCCTGGAGGATGCTTATGCCAGATGCAAGGTACCAGGAGTTCAAGGAAACTGGGTCACTGTAAGGACCCAGAGCAGGCTCATGGGGCCAAAAGGGAAGTGAGCAGGCAGCAAAGACAACTTTCTCATTCTGCAAAAGGGGACAATAATACCAGGCAAGGAAGACTGGTGGCCTATGAAGAAAGAGCTTTGCTCAGTGGAGTTGCACATTCAGGACTTCTCTCGAAAATCAAGATCTGTCAGCCCAGAAACCCCAGCAGTTCTAATGAGGCTGGATTCAGCAAGCAGGTGAACTGCAGTGTTTGGGAGATGTAGAGGGTGGCTGCCACCTCAGCCTATCCCTTGTGTTCCCCAGAGCTCGGCCCCAGGATGGATTGTTCAAGAAAGTCTGCCCTGGATGCAGTGACCTCTGAGGCTCGGCTCCACCCCTGGAAACACACCTCCATGCCCCTGCTGGAGAAGGGGAGAAAATGCTGATTTTGCAGTCACAAATCTAAAGTTCTGACCTTGACATGCTTGGTGACCGTCCCTTAAGATCTTAGGGCAAGGTCTCCATGGGGGAGGAATCCCTCCAAACCTGGCCCCATCTCTCCATTTCCTTCGCAGAGTTCTGTGACATCAGACTGAGGCATTCAGTGGTAAAGTGCTCTGCAAAGAAGAAAGTGATCCAGTGATGGGGGTTTGTTGTTGTTCTTTTCAGTCACTCAGTCGTGTCTGACTCTGCGACCCCATGGACTGAAGCATGCCAGGCTTCTCTGTCCTTCACCATCCTTGGGGAGTTTGCTCAAACTCGTGTCTATTAACTCGGTGATGCCATCCAACCATCTCGTCCTCTGTCGTCCCCTTCTCCTCCTTTCAATCTTTCCCAGCATCAGGGTCTTTTCTAACGAGTTGGCTCTTCGCATCAGGTAGCCAAAGTATTGGAGCTTCAGCATCAGTCCTTCTAATGAATATTCAGGGTTGATTCCCTTTAGGATTGACTGGTTTGATCTCCTTGCAGTCCAAGGGCCTCTCAAGTCTTCTCCAACACCACTGTTCAAAAACATAAGTTCTTTGGCACTCAGCCTTCTTTATGGTCTAACTCTCACATCTATACATGACTACTGGAAAAAACCATACCTTTGACTAGATGGACCTTTGTCGGCAAAGTAATGTCTCTGCTTTTTAATGTGCTGTCTAGGTTTGTCATAGCTTTTCTTCCAAGGAATAAGTGTCTTTTAATTTCATGGCTGCAGTCACCACCTGCAGTGATTTTGGAGCCCAAGAAAATAAAGTGATGGGGGTTAGGAGGATTCTAAGGACATAGCAAGTGGAAAGAAAGAAAGATTATTTTAGAACAGGGATAGAGGAGGAGGGAGTAATGTCAGAAAGCCAGCATCTTACTTAGAAGAAGAAAAGAAAAATTAAGTCTCAAAGGCTTCTTAGTGAGCAGGAAAGATTCCAGCAAGTCCTGACTCTGACACTAGCTCTGGGACCACCCCTAAGCCCTGTCTGTCCTGATTCGTGTGATGTGTGTCGTCAGCTTTGAAGTGATGGCATGTGAGGTGCAGAAAGAAAATCTCAAAGTTTTATGTGTGTGTATGTATGTGTGTGTGTGTATATGTATAAAATGAAGGAAAAAGGGCAATTTTCCATCAGTTTGAAAACGTGGCCTGTCGAAGGAGGTGAGACTAAAAACGGAGTCCTTCCCCTTTGGCTGTACACCTGCAGACATAGCCTGTGCTCTGATTTCTTTTTCAATCCCAAGGACTATTTCTCTAGGCCAGAAGCAGTCCTTCAAGGGACACACAGCAGAACCAGACCTCACAAGAAAGGAGCCCAGGCCTGGAGGCAGAAGATTCAGGAGCAAATGCCTTTTGCTGTGTGTGGCAACAGTGTGCCTGCCCTGGGCCTCAGTTCCCCCTTCTGTAAGATAGGCTGGGTGGATCAAAACATTCTCATCCCTCCCATCACCCTTCTTTAAAAAACAGAGCTTTGACATGTGCTCACTGCTATGTTTAAAACAGATAACCAGCAAGGACCTACTTGACAGTACAGGGAACTCTGCTAAATATTATGTAATAACCTAAATGGGAAAAGAATCTGAAAAAGAATGTGTATGTATTAGTCATTCAGTTGTATCTGACTCTTTGAGACCGCCTGGACTGCAGCCTGCCAGGCTCCTCTGTCTATGGGATTTTCCTGGCAAGAATACTAGAGTGGGTTCCCATTTCCTTCTCCATGAAAAAAAAAATTGAGGCATATATATGTGTAACTGAATTACTTTGCTGTATATCTGAAACTGACTACATTGTCGATCAACTATACTCCAGTATAAAATTAAAAGTTTTAAAAATAAAAATGGGATAACAGAGCTTTAGTGGAATAATTAGAGGAAGGAAATCTTCTGTCAAAAATATTTCAGTTGTTTTCTTTTTAGATATCCTGCACAAATATATTTAATATTTTATAAGTGCATAAATGTGGTCATATGCTTGTGTGCTCATCTTTCTTACTCTTCTTTGTTTTGCTTGGCTCCTGTCCTAACTCTGAAAGATCTTGTAGGACCTTTTTGTTCTGGTGATCTTATTTCTGAAGCTAGAAAAATTCCAAGGAAAGGGAAAACAGTGCCATGGGGCCACAGATACCGTGGTGATAAGCGGTGAGTCAGGCTCCACGTGGGGTGTTTCCCGCTCCTCTGGGATCCTAATGAGTTTGCTTTCTCCTGCCTGTCTAGCCTTTCCTGCCCCCACTCTGACCATCACCCCCATGCTAATTCCAAAGCAGGTCAGAACTCAGATCTGAAAGCCAGGTCATATCTGAGTTTGACCTCTGAATTCCCTGTCTTTCATGGAAGCTGGGGACCAGAGAAACCACCAGAATCATTTGGTCTAGGCCTCTCTATCAAGGCAAGTAATCCATCCTCCCTGGAAAACAGCTACCTGTGGAAAGCTTGTCCCACCCAGCTTCCTGTAGGGAGTGGAGGTAGGTGCATGCCCAAGTTTTTCAGGCCAACTGGCTCATTTCTTTCCACCTTAGGACCCCCTGGAAGTTAGGATGCCCATATCTTGCCTCAACTCTTAGCCATCAGTTCAGCCAGGAGCTACTCCTACCAGGCAAGAGAAAGAAAGCAAAGCAAACCCCATGAAGTTCAGCTCAATGAACAAGCCATTCACAAAAGAAACAGAGTGACCAGGAACATGTGAACATATTTTACATCTTGGTAAAAAGCAAGGAAACCAAAATGAAACAGTGGTGCCCTTGGCACATACGAAAAGGGAAGAGGTACAACTCCGTGAGAACCAAGGGCAGTGGGTGCCCATCAAGAGCAGCAGACCCTCTGTGTGGGGAGGCCCGGGGTTAGGATGGGTGCAAGGCAAGCTCACAGCAGGCACTCACCTCTGGACCCATCAGTTCTACTGTCGGGTCCCTCTCAACCGAATAATAAAGAATGGATTCAAATATCTGAATTCAGGAATACTCATTGAAGTTAGAAAGAACCTGCTTGTCCATCAAGAGGGGATTGGTTGGACTGATCACAGGACATCTGTGGAATTTTTTCAGAATCAAAGCGATACAAAGGTATCTGGTGGTGGTGCTGGGTGCCTGCTCCGCTCATGTCCAGCTCTCTGCGACCCCACGGGCTGTATAGCCCACCAGGCTCCTTTGTCCATGGAATTCTCCAGGCAAGAATACAGGAGTGGGTTGCAGTTTCTTTCTCCAGGGTGCCTTCCTGACCCAGGGATCAAACCTGTGTCTCTGATGTCTCTTGCACTGGCAGCCAGATTCTTACCACTGAGCTTAGTTCACCATTTCATTGCAGGGAGAAAGAAGGGTGCTTCAGAAGGGAGGGAACTCAAGATACCTAAATCTGTCCAAATGGATGACCTCTCTGCCTTCTACACCCAGATGAAGGCAAGCAAGCTGCTCAGGCTCACTCCCCTGCGTGGCTGACCCCACCCATTCAGCTCCCCACCCCTCATTTTCTCTCTAGCTCAGTCCTCAGCCATTTCCAGTCCAGATCCAAGGTTTGACTTAGTTCATGGGAGAATTAAACACTCCAAGAAGCACCAAATGGGTTGGTGAGGGAGAGGAGTTGGACACAAATCTAAGGTGGATATTCCCAGAAGGATGGGGCAAGATGAATGATGAGTATACTTGTTATATGCTAAGAACGCATTATCTCATTGAATTCACATGAGGATTCTGTGAGAAAAAAATTAAACCTGGGGAAAATGAGATGCACAAAGGTTACAGAACTTACCTAAGGTCATGTAGCTAAATAGCTGTGGTCTTGGAATCTTGAACCCAGTCAGTCTGGCTCCAGAGCTTACTTGTGTACTTGGTCATGATGCCACAGGAGAAACTCACAAGAATTCAAAGTAGTCTGTTGGGCTGCCTCCTGCAGAAGAAGTTTCAGGTGGATAGAAACCAGCTGCCTGGGCAGCTATGAGTTCATTTCCATAGGGGCTAGAGGGTAGGGGGCTGGAGCCACCTCCTCTGATTCCTTCAAGGCTAGAGGATCGAGGCCTTTGGGTCCTAAGCCCTGTCACTCAGAAGTGAAGCAGGCTGCAAGGGTAATGGCCACCATAGGTCCACGAATGGAGAAGGAATAGGTTAGGGCAGGAGTGGGGGTGTCAGATGCTGATGCTCAAAGCAAGACAGACACCCACCACCAAGTGAGAAGGTAAGGCAGCAACACAGAGCACTGGCCCCAGTGACTCTTGCCCCAGCAGGAAGCATCTCACGTCCCCTCTGCTGGATCAGAAGCTGGGCTCAGGCTGAAGCCTGTCCAGAGCTGCCTCGCAGAAGGAAGTGAGCCATGGCAAAAAGCCGTAGAAAATATTAGTAGTGACATTTATCAGGCAACTTGTGTGCCAGACTCAGCACTAGACATTCTACACAGGTTCACCCTTTTCACTTTTAATCCTCCAAACCACCCTGAGAGGTCTGAATAACTAGCGCCATTTTATAGAGAGGCAGTGAGAGCTGAAAGAGGGGCAGTGGCTCACCCAGGGCCACTCAGCTTCTGTGCAGCAGATCGCATAGACCGAACTTGCAGCCTCTCACCAGGCAGCCTCTGTGGGAAGGAGATGGGGCACCCCTCCATCAGGCAGGCCCTCTTTTCCTTCCCTATTCTCACCACCTCCTACCGAGGCATTTCCACTACACTCTTGCTCTTGTTCAAAGGTCAGCCCACTCAGCTCCATGCCCCTGTTGGCAGCAGCCACCCTGCAAGCCTGAATGATGCCTTATTCGTCTGCTCTCACAACCATGCTGTGAGATCAGGCAGGCCTGTTATCCCATTTTACTGTCAAGAAACTGAGGCTCAGGGAAAACAAAATGGTTAAGTATCAACAACCCATCATCTAGGAAAGGATGGGACAGACCCAGACCTCTAAACCCAGTGTCCCTCTGGTACACCTCACGGCACCACCTGTCAACTCAGATATGTTTATACCTCTGCAGACCTTCAAGCTTCTGTGGCTCACAATGGCCAACTTACAAGGACTGCCTGCATCAGGGCTCTGGTGCCAAGACCTGCCAGGATTCTGCAGGTCTCTCTGTGGTCGTCCCCTGGCCAGGAGCCATCTTGCCCAGTTACTGAGCAGGGACTCTCTTCCTGAGGTGTCCCGAGGCAGTGAAGATGCTGCAAGGCAGACCATGGAGTTGGTAGTGGGTGTGTGTGGCCCCCTGGGTGGCGAGTCCTTCTTCAGGGCTCCTGCAGCTCAGGAGGGCCTCTCTGATAGAAGGGTTCAAGGGGAAGACAGCTGTCCACCAGCACTGTGCCAGGCAGCCCCCACGGTCCCGGAGAGCCGTGGTACCGAAACCACAGGAAGGATTCCCAAGAAACCACAAAGGCCTGCAACTGGAACATCCATCTCTTCTTCAAGAGTTTGGTTTCTGTTGTCTAATGTTTCTCCCCCTAGGAGACAGCACAGGTTCACTTGGGATTTGTTTCAATCCCATTTGACAAATGAGGAAACCGAGGCTCAGATAAATAGCAAGCTTCCCTGATGTTTCAATGGTTAAGAACCTGCCTGCCAATGCAGGGGATGTGGGCTCGATCCCTGGTCTTGGGTAGATCTAACATGCCATGAGGCAACAGGGCCTGGGAGCTACAACTACTGAAGCCTGTGTGCCTAGAGCCCTGCTCCCCAACCAGAGAAGCCACTGCAATGAGAAGCAACGAGAGCTCACTGCAACCGGAGCAAGCCCTCTCACAGCAACGATCCAGAGAAGCCAAAAATAAATAAATAAGTGAAGTAATAAATAGCCGGTTAGGAAAGAGCTGGAGTGAATACAGATGGCTGCCAAGTCCAGAGTGACCCCTTCTGCTGAGTGCCATGGCTCACATTGTCCTTCGACCCAGGCCTTATCTGGAAGTCTCCCTGGCACAGACTAGACAGAGAATTTGGCTCTGCACCCACCCTTGTGAACGCTTGATTTGTACACCATCAATTTTAACTCAGAGACTCAGACTTCTGGAAAGGGTGGGGTTGAGGGAATTCCAAGACATTTGATTGACCTGGAAGGAATTTCAGAAGACAGTATTGCCTCTTTCAACTCTACCCACAGACAAGAAGGTCTGCCTGAGTCAAAGACTTGCTCCATCTCACTAGGGTGGTTTGTCCCAAGCCCTGTCCCCCATTCCTTCTTTCCCTCTCTGCTCTCCCTCTCACACCCCATCCTGAAGTTTCCAAGGGAGCAGGGAGGCCAAATTCCACAAGGTTTAAATCATAGTTCCATTTCACTCTGGTAATTGGCATTTTCAAAGAGTCACAGATTGTGAGAACTTGAAAGGACCTTATTGATGGATTTGACTGACTCCAACTTTTAATAGCTAAGGAAGATGAAGGCAGAGAGGGGAAGGGGGGTCACTGGGGTCAATCACTGGGTCAGCACAGAGTTTGAGCCAGAACTGGGAACCCGAGTCCCCTGGGCACCACCATTCCCACTTTCCACTCCGCATCACACGGTGCTGTCACTGGAACAATGCACAGGAAGCAAGGGGTTCAGGCACAAGCTGGGGACAAATCCACATGCCATCAGGGCTGCAAGGTCACGTCAGAGGAACAGGAGAGCCAGGACAAGTGGGGGAGGGGGTGACAGCCACACAGGCTGCTGTTCTGCCCGCTCAGGATTTCTGGACATTCTGACTTTAAGGACATCTATAAAATACAACTTTTAATGTGAAATATTCCCACTTTTAAATAGAGAAACAATTCAAGTTTAAAATGAAACACCCGAGACTAACTCACAACTGGCGATGGTGTCCAACTCCAGCTCCATTTAATAGCTGAGGAAACTGAGTCACAAAGAGACCACACACAGACCCAGGTCTGGCATGGCTGAGTCATTTCTGGGAATCCCACTTCCGGGTCACCTGTCCTCTCACCACTAATCTTGGGATGGCATTGCAATTACCTGGCCCCCGACCCTGACTTCTCCCAGGGGACTTTACCCTTGGCCCTCTATTATGTTTTCCCTGCGGCCCACATTTCCAAATCTCTGAGTATTTTTTCCCTCAACACGTCCCATTAAGACTCCAGAGTGGGCCAGAACATTCCGAGACCCATGGAGGCTGGGAAAGGCTGCAGACACCCTTGCCCTCTGCCAAGCCCTTCCCACATGCCATCCCCTGCCTCTGGACATTCTGCCCTCCGCAGCCTAGCTCAGAACAGCACAGCTGACACTCCAGAAAAAAAATCTCATAAAGCCAAATTAGGAACATGTCAGTGAAAGGGGAAAATGAGATCATGGCCACCCTGCCACCTTCCCCGGCTGGCTAAATCTGTCAGCAGGCCGTCAGTCGCCAAGTCTTCACTGACCCCTCCTGAGTGTCCAGTCCTGCGCCTGAGACCAGGGCATGGCGCAGTTACAGGAGGAGATGACACATAGCCTCAGAAAACTGGAGGAGAAAGTTGAGTGCTAAGATGAGCATTGCAGATAAGAAGGGTCTGCTGAGCTCCAAAACGGGGATGGCTAAAATAAACAATGGCACAGCCGACAGATGGGTCTGGAGCTATCTCGAAGAATAGATAGAATTTGTATAAATGGAGAGGAGGGGACATTCCAGGTGTCAGGCAGGCACAGAGGTGGGTGAGATGTGGTGGGTTGGAAGAACCTGGAGGCTCAGAGGCCCCAGCTGCCGCAGCTCTTGGATGAAATCCTTCATGGTTCTAAGCTCTGCTTCCTCATCCACAGATGGAGGCTTGGGCCAGATGAGCCCAACATGTTCTTTATTCTTGAGCCGAAAATCTGTGTTTAATTCTCCAAAACTCAGCTTACACCTGATCTATGTACTCTTGGACTGAATGAATGAGTCATCAAATGATTTAACATAAACATCAACCCAATGAAAAATGTGTAAGAACAGATACTAAATAAGAAAATTTTGGATTTACAGTGTTTCAAGACATTTCCCCATCACCCTCTGTGGCTTCTCCACAACAACCAGAGAGGCAGATAGCATGGGTTTCATTAATCCCATTTTACAAGGAAGGAAACCAAGGCATGGAGTATGTTGGAAGGGGTCAGTGACTTATCTGAGGGGTGAGTTTGGGAAGGACCTGAGCCCTGTGGCTCTACTGTTCTGGGCTCGCTCTCTTAGGGGCCCGTCTGCCTACAGCGAGCATCCCGTAGTCCCACTACTGAGCATGGGGTCTGCAGTCAGCCCACTGGGCCTGTGCCTGGGTGGAAATTCTGGCTGATTCAGGAGGGTTGTGAGCAGCCCCTCTGCCCGTGGGCCTGAGCCTCATACTCATGAATAGCACTTATCAGAATAAAGCTGAAATTTTGATCTCCCTCTGAGCGACCCTGCAGTCACCTCTCAACATGTCCTGAACTCAAGTGGGGCAAGAGAAAGGGGTGTTGTTTGTTGTTTCTCCAAAACCTCAAAAGAAATGTTAAGCAACTTAGATAATCGAAGACTGTACCTGGGGGTACTCTGGAGGTACCTTCATCCTCTTTCCAGCAGGAAGAACCCTATCAAAGAGGGATGGGAGGAGTGGGAGAAGTGGCCTGGTGGGCCAGAGACAGAAGACTATTCTCTGATCATGAAAGTCTGGGAGACTATAATGACTTAAAAGCCTATCAAATTCTATTCAGCAGGACTTACCAGAACCACCGATATGCTGGTGTGCATGGTGGATCTCCAAATAGAAATAGATAAACTGTGCATCAATTTCCAGACTTACTGGGGTACAGGGTTGTTTTTTTCTCATAGGTCAATATGAGGGTCCAGTGTTCCACCATTCCATATTTGGGGAAATATTGTTCCTCATAGACTCTTCCCCTCACTCCCAGGTCAAATTCATAACCAATCTCCTGCTGCCTGAATTTGGCTCTTCCCTGTGGCAAAGACTGTGGGATCTGTTCTCCCCATGGCCTTGGGAACATAACTAAAGACTGTTCCCTAGGCTGGAGGTGGGTGTGGCAATGGAAAAAAATTCTATCAATGAGATATGAGGGGAAGTGGTGTATATAAGTTCTAGATCATGCCTGTCCTTAATGGAGATGGCATTTCCTCAACTTCCACTTTTCCTCTTTCTATAAACTGAACTCATGATGTGATGGCAGGTGCTATAGCAACTATAATGGGCCGTATGATGAAAGTTGCTGATAGAGAAGGGCAGAGCAATAAGACAGATGGATCCTGGGTCTTCAAAACCATGAAACTGCTATATTTAATCTGGTCTCTTAAGTTATTACTGCTACATGAGGGAGAAATAAATTGCCATTGTTACTTTGGCCTATAGCAGCTGAACTCATTAAATTTGTGTAACTACTTCTCATCATTCTTCAAAACCTGCTCAAAGGCCACTTCTCTCAGGAAGTATCCCCTGATTATATACCAATGACATCTTGCTTCACACACCGCATCATCCATCCAAGAATGTGCTGCCTAGACCAAATCTTGATGCACTGAATTCAATTTTATTTAGTGTTATTTGTTCCAATATAGAGCATGGCACACATCAGGAAGCGTGGAAAGATGGCTATTGATTTGGGTTATGTGACCTTACCTGATTCACAGTTGGTTTGGCGTCTCTTTCATTGGCATAATACCTTCCAGATAGTTCTGTATGCCACTGCGGGGGGGGGGGGGTCAAGTCACAGACCTCTGTTGCCAGCATTCACAGCATATGACACTCAACTGAGACCCAGAGATCCATGTTACCCAAAGAAACCAATGGGAAACAAGGCCAGCCAGGTGGGGTGTGTCAGGGACAGTCCCGGCGCCGAGCCCTTAAATATGACCTGATGTCAGAGGACTGTGTGACACGTAACCCAAGAAAGGTCCTGCTATAACTGGATTCTTCCGACATGGAAAAATGAGGCAGGCTGGCTGCCGCCACCACGAGGAGGTGACAAATGTCTGACCTCGGGTGTGAGGATGACCGATTCCATGCTGTCACAGGGAGAAATGCACACCTGTTCCCGCTGGAACACAGTCAACCCTGACCAGCCGCCCTCGGATAGACCAGCTGGAGTCCTGGAAAAAAAATGGATTGTGTTAGCTGTTACACAACGAAGCTGTTGAGCAGCTGCTCAGGATGGAATAGTCTGCCTCATCAAGTAGTGAGCTCTGTGGAACTAGGGGTAATCAAGCCAGATGACCCCTGGTGGGGATACTTTAAGGAGATTCTGGCCTCAGGTTTGGGAAGGGGATTACACTGGATGACTTGAGGCTTTATGATACTGTGGTTTTTCAAACTATGGTGTGAGTCTCCTCTCAAGTGACTTCATCTCAACATTTCTCCCTGGGAACTTACATAGTGCCTGAAGTTCCACCATTAGAGCGTTATTCATTGGAAGTAAGGCATCACAATTTCCTGAAGATGCCTGCTAAATAAAGGTATGTTACATACTGTTACACTTGCTGATTCTGTGAACTTCTTTAGCAGATCCTTCTCCCAGATGACTAGGGGCAATGGTTACCAAACCACTGGTCACCACAGCAGGCGGCCCTTATCATTCAGAAGGCAATGTGCAGCAAGAGTGTGCTTGGGTATGGTTGTGATGAGAGAGCAGAGGGCACAGGAGGAGCTGAGAAAGCAGAAGTGGCTGAGTACACCATCAGAAACACTCATCCAATGCACAGCTTGACCCATAGTGACCCCGCCTGCTCCAACAGCCCAGCTTCTGTAAGGCACCTTACTCTTCTCAAAGGAAGGCCAGGACCAGGAGTCCGGAGCCCTGGCCACTGCGGCTGGCTGGCTGCTCCCTGGCAGTGGGCCTCAGAAATGTCTCTGCTTCTCCCTGCAGAGCCCAGCTCCTGCCAATGCCAAATAAGAGGAGACACATACAGGTTTCCAAAGGTGTTTTCCCCGTGATGGGGTCTTGGGCCAGGGCCAAGGCACCAGGGCTGGCTTTGGGGCCACCCAAACCTAGTAAAACCCAACTCTGCTTTTCCTGAGTGGTGCAACATTAAGCAAGCTACATAGGCTTTACTGAGCCTTAGTCCCCACCTCTGAAAAATGGGAACAGCAATACTAGATCCAAGAATTAAGATGGTGAAATATGAAATTACTTCACATCAACAGGGTGGGTGATATCACTTATCCATCATGTCATTTTACTACTTAACACCTCAGTAAGAGAAGATAGGCTCCACCCATTAAAGGCAGCTGAGACTTGGATTCAGAGTCAGCTGCTGCCAGCCTTTGCCCTTTTCCCAAAGAGCCAGCAGCTCTGAGCTCCTGACAGCTCAGACCTTGGCCCTCTTACTTCCTTCTGGTGGCCCCATTCAGAAAAAGCCTGGGTGGCAATGGGGCTGTGCCTCTGGCTGCGGGCATGGGAAGCCTGGCCCCCCTCCCAACATTCTCTACCCTCACTGGTCATCCTCCCAGAGTGGCCTCCAGTGGCCAGGGTCTCTGCCCTCTGGGCCCATGGGAACCAGCCTGGGACCAGATGTCAATGTTTTCAACCCCACCCCTTCCTTTCTCCACTGCCCCTCTGCTCAGTGGTGGGTAGTCAGGCAACTGTGGGCTTGAAAGCCTGCCCGGCCACTAACTGCTATGTGCCCTAGGCTGGTTCCTTAGGGGCTCTGTGCCTCAGTTCCTCATCTGTAAAATGGACATGAGCAGCACCATTTCCCAGGGGCTCTGTGGAAATCTAAACGTGGAAGTCAGTGCCCAGCGCCTCACAGGCCCTCTACAAGCGGGAGTCGCCTGTTTATCCTTCCCGTCCACAGCTTACAGCATTGATTCCAGGAAGAAGCGCTATTTTTTCCCCTAATTTTTCAAACCTAAGTGCATATTTTAAGAATAGGACCGCAGAGTCATGTGTACTTTTCACTTAGATTGACGAATTTAGCATTTCACCACTTTTGCTTTCTCTCTATTGATACACATCACGCTGTCTATTGCTGTGACTATTCTCTTTCCCCTTAACTACTTTAGTGTTTTCTAGAAACAATGATATTTTCTTATACATCTACATCAACAAACTAACGATGCAACAGAGGTGTAATGCTCTAATATGCAGCTTGCATCCAGATTTTGCCAATTGTACCTCTAATGTCCTTTAGAGAAATTTTTTTCTTCCTGATCCATGATCCAATCCAGGATCAGGACTATGTATTTGCCTGTTCGGTCTCCCTAGTCTGGAATAGTTCCTGCATTGTTCTGTGTCTTTCTTGCCCCTGGTAGAGGAAGGTGGGGGGAGGAGGAGAGGGAGGGAGAAAGAGTAAAGAAAAACAAATCCATGAACAGGGGCTTGGTTAAATATGTTTCAGAACATTCATATGAAAGTTTTTTGACCAATAAAAATGTTTGAATAACTAAAAATTTTCCAGTAACATAATATTAAGTGGGAGAAGACAAAAACAAGCTATTGATACAGTATGGTCTCAGTTTTATAGGGACACATACATGCAGAGCACAATATTGAAGGAAGTAACCCAAAGATGTTTACCTCAGTATAACTAGAATCACATGGGATTTAAAAATTTTAATGTTTATACTTTCCTATACTATTTATGTGTTTTACAAGGATATGTGTTATTTCTTATAATTAGCCATTTTAGAAATTGAAGGATAATATGAACACAATAGGGCTTCCCTGGTGATTCAGACGATAAACAATCTGACTGCAATACAAGAGCCCCTAGTTCAATCCTTGGGTCGGGAAGATCTCTGGGAGAAGGGAATGGCAATTCTTCAGGAATTCTTGCCTGAAGAATTCCATGGACAGAAGAGCCTGGTGGACTTCAGTCCGTGGGGTTGCAAAGAGTCGGACACCACTGAGCAACTGACTCTTCCACTTTACTAACTTCTATAAACAAAATCAGAGGTACTCATCCTTCCTGGGAACATACATCTTTTTGCCTTAGCAGGGGAGGCTATGGTGAGGACAGATCATGTATGGGAGATGGCAAAAGTATGGGATGGAAGCCAGGGTTTGGGGAGAGGGGGGATTAAGTGGGTTAGGGAGTAGGCTAATTACGGAGGGCTGGGCAGGGGCCATCTCTGACTTCTCTGCCACATAAGTGAATGTCTATAAATATTTGCTCCAGACCCTTAGAGAGGAATTGTCAAAGATCTTGAAAAGAAGCCACTTTGCAGAAAAAGGATCACAGATGACTTTTAAACAGATGAAAAGATACCCAGCTTCAATTATAATCAAAGAAATGCAAAAGAAAAAAGCGCTATTTTTCACTTAGCAGGTTGGCGAAGATCACAACGTGTGCTGAGAACACAGGATGACTAGCCTGAAGGGAAGCGGGTTCTGCCCACCCTGCAGAGTGGTTTGTAGTATCTGTCAGAACTGAAAACACACGTGCCCTTTGATACGGCCACTCTGCTTCTAGGAATTAGTTCTCAGAAGTAATTGTGCATTGCTCATCTGCAAAAGGGGGTGTGCAAGGGTGTTTATTGTGGTGTTGCTTATCTTAGAAAAAGATTAGAAGTCACATTTTCAGTAGGGGTCTAATTAAATAAACCCTGGTGCCTTCATCTGCTGGAAGACTGTGCTAAAATACATTCATCTCAAAGACAGAGTTATAAGTGATAAAGTCAGGGTGAAGAACAAAGTTTACAATGTGCTATTTTTGTAAGAAAAAGCATGTACATTTATCATCTGATATTTATAGCATATTTCTGGTGTCCTTGGGGGTATCTGGGTATTTGAGGACCTAAATGGGAATTAACATTCATTATTTACACTTTCATGTAAGTGCATGCGTGTGTGCTCATGTCATGTCCAACTTTGCAACTCCGTGTATTGTAGCTCCTCTGTCCATGGGATTTTCCAGGCAAGAATACTGGAGTGGGTTGCCATGCCCTCCTCCAGGAGATCTTCCCAACCCAGAGATCGAACCTGCATCTCTGTGTCTCCTACATTGGACCAATTCTTTACCAACTGCACCACCTTACTATTGGGTTATTTGATTGTGTTCACATGTTGTAGTTTCAATTTCAATATATAACTTGAAAATAAAGACTTACTGAATTAGTAATTGGATTAAGAAGCCACAGCAAGGCATTTCGATGTGACAACAGGAGCCATAGGGAGCCATTGGTGGCTTTTGAGCAGGGGAGTAGAGCATAAGAGTGGTACTGAACAAGGGGGACCCAGAAGAATGGCAGAGTGGCAGGGAGAGGCTGAGAGTAGGGAGAGGAGCCTGATCAGCCAGACGAGCCCAAGGCATCAAAGTCCCCAGGCAGGCAGGCTGGACCCAGGGCATCTGGGATCAGGGATGGAGGAAGGGTTACTCCTTGAGTAGCCCGTCTCATCCTATTCAATCTGGATGTTTTCTGTCTGTTCCCATGCCCCCATTATACTCACAACTTTCCAGCTGATGTATGGAGTAATTCTCAGCTTTTCAGGAGTGCAGATACTTACTTTTTAACTGTGGTCTCAAGTACCACTCTACTCTCACCTGCTGGGATAGATTCCCTCATCCTCTCCCTCCTGACACTCCCTGTGCTCCCGTCAGGACCCAGCCTGCTCTTGTCCTTCATGCAGCCCTCACCTGAGTCTCACCTCTGAGCCCACACTGCTCTCCATCACACACACGGGGCTATCCCTCTTGCCTGACTCAGTCCTCCAGTGAGCTCTTAGGCCTTCTGTGAGATAGATTACACATGACCTTCTCCTTTATCCCAGCTCCGCTAGGCTCCCAAGGGGTTGTGATGTGTCTTAAGCCTCAGGAAGAGGGTGGAGAGGGTAGAGGGAAGCCAGGGTTTTAGGGAAAGGAAAAAATCCTGTCCTGCTTTACTATACCTTAATAGGTGTACTTATTTTAATATCAAATGTTTTAAATTATTTACCAATGAGTAAAATGAGTGTTTTTAGAGATGCTCCAAGCTGATACATTTATCCCATAGTCCAGGGTTTCTCAAACTCGGCACTATGGATATTTTTGGATGATTGTTCTTTGTTGTGGGGGTTGTCCTGTGCATTGTAGGAAGTAAATCAGTGTCCCTGGCCCCTACCTAGTAGACGCCAGCAGCACCACCCGCTCCAGTTGGGACAAACAAAAACGCCTCCATGTTTTGCCAAATGTGCCCTGGAGGCAAAATGGGCCTAGTGAGAACCACCCCTTATAGCTGGCACGTGTTGCCAAGCACAGAAACGCATGCTGATGGGGGGAGGGCACGGTCTCCCTTTATTGGTCTTCACCTGAAGTCATAACGGGGAGTTTCTGACATTGTGGGGAAGGCAGGCGGCAGCTGGCAACGTGCCCTATAAACTGCAGCTCAGAGACGACCTCAGCTTTGCCACTTGCTCCCTCTCTGAACACTAACCTGGAAGCCTGGCCTGAACCACTTTCAAAACTCTGAGATTCCCAACCTACATCTAACTACATTCTTTAGGTTCTTTGGGTTTTCACCCTGAACTACCAACACTCTGCTTCTTAGACTCTTTTATTGTTAAGTCTACAAGGGCAATAAAAAGCCTCAAAGGGTTTCCGGGACATCAAAAACAAAGGAGAAGGGGAGACCTCCAACCTTTGTATTTTGTTACACAAGTGAATTAGACACATATGGAATATGTTTCCTTCTAGCTGGGTGCTATTTTAAGATTTAGGAGAAGGTCCTTAAAATATTTCCCAGCCCTTTATGGCTGCCTGCGTTTTTAGAGGAACTGGCTGTCACATAGGAGTTGCAGTCACCAAGGCTGTAGCCCAGGATTCTGAGAGAGTTGGTAGTTGCTTGACGAGGAGCCCTGGTCATCATGACCCAGGACATCCAAGAAGATGGGTATTGCACCTTTGGACTGGAGTGGTCAGGGAGGGCTTTGAAAGAAAGAAGAGCATAGACATTTTTATAGTTCTCAACAGTCTCTGAACATGAGATACACTTTCAACTCTCAGGATCTTTGCTCAAGATTTTCTCTCTACCTGGAAAGCCCTATCTCCTTTGTGTACTTAAAGTGAAAGTGAAAATCACTCAGTTGTGTCTGACTCTTTGCAACTCCGTGGACTATACAGTCCATGGAATTCTCCAGGCCAGAATACGGGAGTGGGTAGGTGTTCCTTTCTCCAGGGGATCTTTCCAACCCAGGGATCAAATCCAGGTCTCCCTAGTTGCAAGCTGATTCTTTACCAGCTGAACCACCAGGGAAGCCCAAGAATACTTCAGTGGGTAGTCTAACCCTTCTCCAGCATATCTTCCTGACCCAGGAATCGATCCACGGTCTCCTGCATTACAAGCAGATTCTTTACCAGCTGAGCTACCAGGGAAGCCCGATAGTACTTACTGCCCCCCTTAATCTTCCAAGAGTACATCCATATCACTCATTCTTCTTTCCTAATGAAATACTTGGCAAGTGAGCAAATATATGTATTAATCTAAGAAAGTATGTATGTGTGGTGAAATGTGGGTGTGTGTATATATATATATGCCTATAAACAATGAAATACATATATTGCAATGTGGTTTACAGTGATGAAAAAGTGGAAATACACTGAAATGTAAGAGGGGATTAGTTAAGAAATGGCAGTATAGTCATACAATGAAAAATCACTCACTCATCAAAAACTGAAGACATGGCTGACTATTGATTAGATGAAAAAAGTTAAAAACAGCATATATGATCTGATATTTTAAAAATATATGCTACAAAGAGGATTCTGGGAAATTGCAGAGTAGGAAGTACCAGGAGTCTTATCTTCCCATTAAGACAACAATTGCAGAAAGTATATAATGTAACTATTTTGGAGCTCTGGAGGTTTTTGAAAGCTTGCAAATTCCAGGAGAAGGGTCTGATGGTAAAATGCAGTTAATCTTGAGCAATGTCAGCTCTTAGCTCAGCAGTGGCTACCTATCCCCACCCAAACCCCCGTGGCAAGCCACTATACACATGTACCAGGAGGAGCTTGCACACCGTTTGTGAGAGGACAATAAGGACCCTGTCCTCAATCAGGAGTCCTATTCTGCAAAACTGTCCTTCAAAAATGAGGGAGAATTTAAGACGGTCCCAGACAAACAAAAGATTCATATACCATGGATCTGAACTGATTGCTGCTTCTGCTCATAGAGGTGCAAATGCAGAGGTGTGCTCCCGTTGCTGTTGCACCCCCTGCCATTGCTGCAAGTCTCTCTACCTCCAGCTGAAGCAACATCTAGGGGATTTACAGGGACCAATGCCTCTGCGCTCTCTCTCTCTCTGTTTTTTGGTAACCAGACATTAAAGACTAGGATATTCAAAAGCATTGTATTTACAGGGGAAAGTAGAACAAACTTTCACTGAACAGACTCAGGGAAAGGCATAGGCTCATAAAAGACCTGAGAAGACCTTAGATTTATACCTCAGACTAATACTTAGTACAGAGAGAGCCTATAACAATAAAAACAATAACAAAAAGTAAACAGTAGACCTTAATTGGGGGATCTAATTCTCAGTTACCACATTATTAGATTAAATTTCCCGTTTTCAACCCCCAAAATCACAAGACATGCAAAGAAACAGAAGAGTGTATGGCTTATTGAAAGGAAAAAATAAGCCAACAGAAAATGTCACTGAGACCAAAAGAGAGTTACTAGACAAAGACTTCAAACAACTGTATCAAAGATGCTCAAAGAACCAAAGGAAGACATGGAGAAAGTCCAGAAGACAATGTGTGAACAAAATGGATATATCAATAAAGAGACCAGAAACAAATTCCAGAGCTGAAAAGACATTAACTGAATTGAAAAATTCACTGGAAGTTTTTAAAGACATATTTGAGCAGGCAGAAGAAAGAATCAGTGAACTTGAAAAGAGAGTAATTGGAACTATGGAGTCTATGGAACAGAAATAAAAGTGAGCAGAGCCCAAGGGATCTATGGGACATCATCGAGCACACCAACACATGCATTATAGAGTCCCAAAAAGAGAAGAGAGAAAGGGGCAGGGATTATTTGAAGAAAAAGTGGCCCAAAACATCTTAAGTTACATGAAAGACATCAATATAATTTCAAGAAGCTTAATAAACTCCAAGCAAGATGAACTCAAAGAGACCCATACAAAGACATATTGTAATCAAACTATTGCAAGACAGAGAAGTTTAAAGCAATAAGATGGAAAGTGATTCTTCACAAAGGATCTTATAAGATTATTAGAAGATTTCTTATCAGAGACTTTGGAGACCAGAGATATTGTGCTGACATATTCAAGGTGCTAAAAGAAAACGAAACAAAGCCCTATCAATCAAGAATTCTATATCCAGCAAAACTGTCCTTCAAAACTGAGGAAGAAATTAAAGCATTCCCAGATCAACAAAAATTGAGAGATTCTGTTACTACTAGAACTTCCCTGCAAGAAACATTCAAGGGAGTCCTGCAAGTTGAAGTACAAGAGCACTAGATAATATCTCTAAGTTGTACAAAGAAATAAAGATCTCACTAAAGGTGAATGTATGGAAAATTTTAAAAGCTAGTATTATTGTAACAAGTTTCTGACACCACTTTTTATTTTCTCTATGACTTAAGGGGTTAAAATTTTTTAAATTATTAATCTAAAAGCTAATATTATTGTAACTTTTGGTTCATAGTTCCATATTATGCTTTCTATATAATTTGAGACCAATGTGCTTAAAAAAGAGTGGGGCTTCCCTGGTGGCTCAGACAGTAAAGCTCTGCAATGCAGGAGACTTGGGTTCAATCCCTGGGTCAGGAAGACCCTCTGGAGTGGGAAATGGCTACCCACTCCAGTATTCTTGCCTGGAGAATTCCATGGACAGAGGAGTCTGGCAGGCTACAGTCCATGGGGTCGCAAACAGTCAGACATGACTGACTAACACACACACACACAATACACTAAAAAAACAACTATTACTGTGGTTTTAGATACACAATGTATAAACATATAATTTTGTAATATCAACTAATCAAAAGAGTGGTGATGGAGTTATAAAGGGCCAGAGTTCTTGTATGTTACTGAAGTTACGCTGGTATCATTTCAATTTGGAATATTATAAATTGAGGATGTTAATGTAATCCCTACAGTGACCACAAAAAAAATAGGTATATGCAAAAGGAAATGAGAAGGGAATTAAAACATTTCACTATAAAAAACAAACCACTAAATAGAAAGCAAGATAGTAATGAAGGAAATGGGGACCAAAAAAGCTATAAAACATACAGGAAAAAGATAGCAAAAAGACAGAAGTAGGCCTCATTGTCAGTGAGATCATTAAATGGATTAAACTCAACAAAAAAATGCAGAAACTGGCAGAATGGATTTAAAAAACATGACCCAACAATATACAAAAGCTACTTTATATCCAAAGATGCCTAAGTCGCTTCAGTCGTGTCTGACTCTGTGTGACCCCATAGAGGGCAGCCCACCCGGCTCCTCTGTCCCTCGGATTTTCCAGACAAGAACACTGGAGTGGGTTGCCATTTCCTTCTCCAATGCATGAAAGTGAAGAGTTTCGTCGCTCAGTCGTGCCCGACTCTTAGTGACCCCTTGGACTGGAGCCTACCAGGTTCCTCCATCCACGGGATTTTCCAGGCAAGAGTACTGGAGTGGGGTGCCATTGCCTTCTCTGATATCCAAAGATACAAATGGATTAAAAGTGAAAAGTGTAGAAAAATATATCATGCAAATAGAAACCAGAAGAAAATGGGAGTGGCTATATTAATAAAAGTTTCAATATATCAAGAAGATATAACAATTATAAACATTTATGCACTCAATAATAGGCCATCAAAATATGTGAAGCAAAAATTGACAAAATGGAAGGGAGAAATAAATACTCCCATGATAATAACTGGAGCAATCAATAGTTCACTCTCAAGAATGGGTAAAACTACCAGATAGAAGAAAAGTAAGGGAACAGAACTTGAACAACTTAATAAACCCACCAGATCTTACATGTGCTTTAGCCAACAATAGAATACATATTCTTCTCAAGTGCACATAGGACATTCTCCAGGACAGATCATATGTTAGGCCACAGATTTCTCAATAGACAGAAATATAGACATTACACAAAATATCTTTAAAATGAGGTGAAGTTAAAAATAAATAACAGAAGGAAAACTGGAAAATCCACAAGTTTGCGGAAATTAGATGACGTCCTCCTAAACAACAAATGGATCAAAGGAAAAATCACAAGGGAAAATTAGAAACTATTTAGAGGCAAATTAAATTTTAAAAATACAGCATGCCAAAACTTGTGGGACATAGCAAAAGGAGTGTTAGGGAAGAAATTTATAACTACAAACACTTACATTGAAAACAAAAAAGATATCACTATCCTAACTTTACAACTAAAGGAGCTAGAAAAAGAAGAATTAAACCCAAAGCTAGCAGAAGAAAAGAAATAATGAAGACTAGAGCAGAGATAACATAGAGAAGAGAAAAACAATAGATAAAATTAATGAAATCAAAAGTTGGTTCTTCAAAATGATCAACAAAATTGATATGATCTACCAAGACTGAATAACAAGGAAATAGAAAATTTGAATAGACTTAGATATAATATTAAGGAAACTGACTCATGCTGACAGGCGTCTAGGAGAAGATGCAGCTAGACGTGGTCCACGCTGCTGGTTCCTGGAAGCCAGACCTTAAAACAGAGAGGCCTCAACCTCAGCTGATGCTGCTCCTCTCCACTGGGAAAAGTTCCACAAGGCAGGATACATCTTAGAGCTCTGCCGTCTCGGACTCCCAGGTCTCTTGTCTCTGCCTAGCCTAAGTATTGGTACCCTTCCTCTGCATAGAATAAGTAGCCCCTCTTGGGTGTGATATGAAAGGAAGCCATACGTTTCCCCATCTCAAGCCCTGGTGTTCCCTATTACTGATGGACTTAATAGAGGCAAGCATTACCCTCCCCATGTTTCTCTCTCCAAAGACACATTCCTCACGGGAAGGAAAGCACATTAATGCCCATGGATCACAGTGTTGTAATATTGGCCGATATTGACTGAGATATTGGCTGGTCCTGCTCCTTACCCTTCTGGAGGAACCTGGGCAGGTGAGAGCTCTGGCACCTGGAGCCAGACAGTAGAAAGAGCACGGTTGGGGAAGGACAAGGGGGGAAGTAAAACTCTACTGATGCCATGATTGGATCTGCCAGGACCTTGCCTCCTGGAGAATCACAAAATCTTAGACTGTCAACTAGGAAGGATTCTTGAGTCCAACACCATCATTGGACAGATGGGGAAACTGAGAACTCACATAGGCAAGAGAGATACCATGGCTATCAGTGGCAGAATCAGGACTAGAACCTGGGTGTATTGCTCCTGGCCTGGGGTTTTGCTTTTTTATGAAGGCTTTCTAGAATTTTAAAAGCCTGGGGCAACAGGGAACTTCAGAGATCATCAAATTCAGACTTTCTTCAAAGATAGGTATGTTCTAGAACTCCACCAGCCAGTTCAGACAAAAGGACTGGAGCTCTGACCATCTCTGGAGGAAAAACCTACTGTGAGATTTGCATACAATTGCTGCAGGAGACGCAGGTTTAATCCCTGAGTCAGGAAGATCCCCTGGAGGAGGACATGGCAACCCACTCCAGTATTCTTGCCTGGAGAATCCCATGGACAGAGGAGCCTGGCAGGCTACAGTCTATAGGGTCGCAAGGAATCGGACACGACTGAAGTGACTTAGCACACACGCACACACAAAGGTGACAGCAGATTAAAAATCTGACTAAGCTTACTTGCTGAGGGTCTACTCTAGGCTAGAAAGTTGATGGAAATTCCTTCAACCTATGTACTCTAAACTAGCTCTTGAAGGCCATTATTTTCCCTACTTTATAGTGGAAGACACTGGGGATCAGAAAGCAAGCAATTTATTCAAAACCACAGAGATAGGAAGTTGAGAATATGGGATTTGAACCCAAGTCTATTAGAATCAAAAGTATATGACTGTTCCATCAACTGATCATCGGTTCTTTGTGTGTGTGTGTGTGTGTGTGTGTGTGTGTGTGTAGGGGGGGGGCGGGGCGGGCAGGGAGAGGGAGGGAAGAGGAAGGGGAGAAAGAAAGAGTTTGAAAAAGCGAGAGTGAGTTCTACACTCTTAAGGTCCCTAATGGTGGGAGAGCTGATACTAACAGGCTGTTTGTACAGTATTAGTCTAACCTATCTTCCAGCATCTGCCCCTGCTTTCATTGACTGGCTTCCCCAGAACAGGTCAGCTCTCCTATGACGCGCCCTCTCAGTACACTCTGTGTTTCCCTTCCTAGCATTCGTCACAGTAATGATTCATTTACCCACGTAACTGTTTCTTCTCTCCCTCACTATACTGTAAGCCTCAGAAAGGTAGGAACTGTGTGTATCTTGGTCACCACTATATCACTTTGCACCTAGCACAGGGCCTGCACAAAGTGTGTGCTCATAGTGTTTGTTGGATGGACGGACAGATGCATCACTGATGCATGGATGCTTGAATACTTGGAGGAACAGATGAATCCCAGCTCGCTGGAGACCTGAAATGTGCAGCGACCCAGAGCCCTAGGCCTGGGCTCCTGGCTGACACTCCCAGCAGACCAAGACTCTATCTCTGTCCCCCAAACCCTGCCTATGTGGTGAGTCATCCTGTTTCTGAAAGCCACAGGCTTCTTTCCACAACGAGGCTGCCCAGAGGGGCCTCCAGGCCTCAGAGTGTCAGAACTCTGCTCACACACACAATGACTGCCAGCCCCTTATCACTGCCGCTCCATTGATGTGCTCTTTGTGAGTCAGAGCTACTGTTGCCTCAATCCTGTTCCTGTTTCAGCAGCACTCTGACATCTTTAAAAGAAAAAAGTCGGAAGTGGCAGGCTTTGTCTTTAGACTAAAACTGCAGACAGTCCTTTGATTTGAATACTCCTTGATTTGATTACAAATGGACTTGGGGTTGAAGGGGACAGTGATGTCAGAGAGACAATGAGTGGGCCTCTCATCTACGGCAAAATGAAGGGAAACGCTCCAGGACTTTGGAAGAAACCATCCCTAGCTTCTCTACTCCAGCAGATTTATTGTATGTGCCCCCCTTCTGGTCAGATGAGGGTCTGTTGTTTCTTGACACACCTTGAACTTTCTTCTTTCTTTTCTTGCCTACACATTTCCTCTTGCTAAGAATGCCACCCCATCTCCCATCTCTACTGCTCACTTATCCAAATACTGGGCATCCTCCTGGGTCCCACTGAACTGTCCCTTTCTCTTCTAAGCCTCTTCTGATCACTAGAGTCCCACCACCTCATGACCTACTTGCTCTCTGAGCTCTTGTCATATTCATGTCCCCTGTAGCAGTTACTCAAGTTTCATCTAATGACGTGCATTTTGCAATGTTATGTTACAACTTGAAGAAAGTTAGGATATCTTGGGAACAATGGCACTCTTGGAGCCAAAAGACAGAAAGTAGAATCCAACTCAGCTACCTCCTTCTTATCTGATCTCAGAGAAGTTATTACTTCAGTTTGTTCATCCCTGAAGATGGATTTTTTGGGAGAGTTTTGAATATGAAATAAGATGATGGAAGTAAATATGCTTTGTGACTGCACCACGGCTCACATGTGTGAGGGATGATCAGCACCATCATCATCTTCATTCTGCCCATCGTTTCCAGCATCATCAGGATTATCATGCAAGTGCTATTTCACATGTGTTATCTTCCAAACTGGATGGTGAGTCTCTCATAGTTAGAGACCCCTCTCTTCCTATACCTAGTACAAGACTAGCCACACAGTTGGCATCCAGTGACGTTCTCAATCCACCGATAAACTCAGAGGGAAATAAATGAAGGGAAGCAGGTTGTATTTTGACAAGGATGCCTTTCAGAGATCCTGTCGTTTTAGTCCCTCTGTCTGAAAAAGAACAAGTGGAAAGCAAAGACATTTTTAGTCAGACACATCCCTGCCTAAAAAGGAAGGTCATGAACATTTTTGCCACAGTCCCAGACTGCACCAGGATACTTCCAGTGCAGTATCCTGGAATAATCTCTTAATCTCATCCAGCCTTCAGGAGTCCTGAGGAAGCGGGTAGAGGAGCCTAAGTGCATCAGCATCCCATTCTACAGTCAAACAGTAAAACTCAGCCCCTGAAGCAGGCTCCTCACCTTGGCTTTGATTAATTTCAGGGGGACACTCATTTCACTGAGAGAATTTTCTACCTCTAATTGAGAGAGAGGTTTTATAAATGTTACTGTTCCTCAGGGTGTCCTTGCAAGGACCCTTCGCCACCCCATTTTACACATGAGAGGACTGAGGCTCTGAGAGGCGGGATGATCTGCCAGATCAGACACAGGAGAGAGGGCCAAGGTCTCATTTCCCAATGCCTGCTGAGCACACTCGAGGCCTGTGGGCTGAGCCTCCTGCTGGGGTGTGAATCTCTCCCCGTGTTCTCTGGTTCCCCCATTCTCAGGAAGTTCAGGTCAACCACATCCTGCCACGTCCTTGCAGACAAGATAACGATCCTCACCACCGCCATTCTCTGTCCCACCACAGCCCAGCTCAGCCCAGAGAAGACAAACAGCCTCCCTCGACTCTGTTGACATCCACTGAATGTCAGAGTTACCAGAGACCAAGTTCTCTGCTCCTCAGGGTGTCCCCTCAACAGTCGACTGAGACACATGAGAGCAGCCCAGAGCCCCAAGCCATCTCTGGAATTTGAGACAGTGGAGCCAAAGTAGGGCGCTCGGAATCTGTATTTTAATAAGCACCGTGCATCCTTCAGTGAGTGTTCAAGTTTGGGAGACCACTAGTCCAACTCTCACTTTCAGAGAGATAAACTGAAGTATAGAGAGAAGGGCCTTTGCCCTCCCAGCCCAGAAGCACAGGGGTGGTTGCCTCTGGCATGCCTGTTGAATCTCTTGAAAGGGACTACTGAATCCTATTGAATTCACACTTCCCTGTTAGGGAAGCATGTTGCAAAACGAATTAAGCCAGCTTGTGATCTAATCCACCCAGCTCCATAGAAGCAAAAGACAGAAAACTTTTGTGGAAGGAAAGAAAGGTCTTTGGAGGCCCTCCAGAAGAACTCCCTACATTCAAAGTTGAATCCACAAGCAGACAAGTTGGAAGGCGCTGTCTTTGGAGTGATCTGAAACTGGCCTCCCATCCAAAGGCGTTGACTTTTTAGCCCAGAAGTAGGCAAACTACTGCCTGCAGGTCAAAGTTGGCCCGCGGCCAGTTTCTGCGAAGTTTCGTTGGAATGTATCCACCTCCACTTGTTTATGTATTGTTTATGCTGCTTGGCTTTTGTGCTAAAAGGCAGAGTAAAGCCTAAAATATTTACTATCTGGCCCTACACAGAAAATGTTTTCCAACTCCTATCTCAGCCCATCAATCACCCGGCAAAGCTTCATTCCTGTAGCTGTTCCAGTAGATCTCTGGTTCCCCCAGTCTTGTATTCCCAGCGCCTAGCAGCAGAGTGCATGGCATAGTGTAAGTACTAGAAAAAACTGTTAAATAAGAGAACCATCATAATAAGCTATTTTACTTCCCATTATACAAATGAGAAAACCACAGCTTTCAGAAAAGGTTGAATACACAGTCTAAGCTCTCAGAGGTAGAAAGGGCCCTCAGGATTAGACTCTGTCTTGATCCAGAGTACAATATTTTCCCCTATATACTTGAAACAGGAGTCAGGCAGAATCTTGCCAGAAATCTGCAGAAATGGCACAAAGGGTCAGTCTTTCAGAAACAGGGGTTGGAGAGGTAGAAAGACCCAAGGCAAGAATAAAGAATAATCAGAAGGGATAAGAAGACCCTTCTGGTGGGAAAACAATTCCTGGAGATTTTCTGACACTAATTCATACTAGAGTGTTAGCTGCTTTCTGGACCTGCTTTCTTAACTGCTGCTGCTGCTGCTACCTAGATGGGAATAAAGGAGATTTTTCACTTGTAGGCAAAGGAGAGCTCTTCAAGAAGTGCCAAAAGAAGAGATAAAAAGATGTCAAGCATGCTTGCTGCTGCTGCTAAGTCACCTCAGTCGTGTCCGACTCTGTGTGACCCCATAGACAGAAGCCCACCAGGCACCCCGTCCCTGGGATTCTCCAGGCAAAAACACTGGAGTGGGTTGCCATTTCCTTCTCCAATGCATGAAAGTGGAAAGTGAAAGTGAAGTCGCTCAGTCGTGTCCCATGGACTGCAGCCTACCAGGCTCCTCCTTCCATGGGATTTTCCAGGCGAGAGTACTGGAGTGGGTTGCCATTGCCTTCTCCATCAAACATGCTTACCAGAATACAATTTAAAATGAGCCAGGCTCTGGTCTAAGTGGTGGTGAGTCCCTGAGAACGTTCATAGAGAGCACGGATAGCCACTTGGCAGTGAGGCTGTGGTGGACATGCCCACTGCAGGAAGAACCTGGGCCCAATGACCATGAAGCCTCTCTCAGCTCTGAGCAGCTAATGACGTGGCTTGAGTCAGCCCCGACACTCTCCCCTTTCAGCTCATGGAGAGTCATTAAATGTACAGGACAAGCTGTTTTGAATTTGATGAAAGCTGGCTTGATGAGGGTCACTTGGCCTAAACAGCCCTAGAAAGTAGGGAATCCTTTGGGTTCTCTGATTTAAACCCTTTGTTATCTTTCCCAAGTAAACCACACCCACAAGGTATCATTGACGTTTTATAGTCTCTTTCGCTTCAAGTGGAGTGAGAACATAAAACTGAATGTCAAAAAATTCAGTTTTACAGGGTTTTCTCCCCCCTCTAACCTTTGAAGTTGTATCACTTACAACTAATTCACCAGAAAGTTGTTGAGCTATCACATGCATTGATTCTTTTTCAAGCACTCAACTTAGCTTATGAAGAAACAAACTCTACTTTTACGCACTCATATTTCATTATAGAATAATAATTGAGCTGTTTAATTAAAGTGATAGGAACAGGTAGAGAACAAACACAAATAACAGCTGATAAGCACACACAAATCCACTGATGGGAACAGATGTGCCTGGGAAAATCAGAGAGAACCTTCTAGCTTCAAGGGTTTGGTGTGTTCTGGGTAGGGGCACAGGGCTTGCTGAGGGGCATGGAGAGCCTCCAGCAATCTGACAAAGTGGTTAATTGTTTAAGAAGGTTCTGCTGTTTAACCACACATGCTGCAGCCCTTTGTCATGGGCAGAGCACTGCCCCGTGTGAGCCTCATGACCCTCTGAGATGGGCAGAGGAAACTTACATCTAGGTAAAAAGAGGGTCAGGGACATGAAGGGACTTTCTCAAAGACAAAGGCACAGAGATGATCTCCTTTATGTCTGTAGTGCTGGAACCCAGCACAGAGTGGACACCTGAAGGAGCAAAGTCCACCGTTTACAGGGCAGAAGTGGGAGAGCTGGGTGGGCACAAAACCTGGGAGACGTGCTTTGAGATGCCCAGTTCCCCTAGCTCACCGATAAAGCATTTGTGAAAGGCACACTCTATGCCACACTCCATGCCTGGCCTGGGTACAAAAGAAGGAGCCTATTTAGGGCTCTGTGCATCCTAATTCTTATTCTCCTCCTCAACTTTCCCGTGGCGGGGTAGGGGGGGAAGCCAAATCCTGCTGCCTCCTTTGGTGTTACTGTGAAATTTCTATTGCAGAATGACCTGGGAAGAAACAATTGGGAGCACGAGGCTTACGCCAAGCTCCTCAGAGGAAGGCTCAGCTGAGTGCCCCCTATCTGGCTCACCTTCACCCCTTCACTTCGACCTCATCTTTAACTTCCAACTCCAAGACTTTCCGCACTTATGCAAAACATCCTGGACTGTCTCCACAGACCCGCCTCCTCCACCAACTCTAGGGGAAACCCTAAACCTCAAAGTGAAAATAAGGGGCCCATTTGCCCCCAGGAAATTAGACACAAACAAGCCTGGGGTGAACCGCTGGGCCAAAACTGTTTCTCCGGATTAGTCACAGTTACCCATTCACCAACGTCTCCCCAGCCCCCCACCCGCCTCAGCAGGCTACCCCTTCAGCCCCAGCTCATCTGGAAGGCTGGCCTGGCCACCAGCAAGACCAGATGAACAGCGGGTGAAGAGGGGAAGCTGGGGGAGGGACGTGGCCTAGGAAACCGCAGTGACCTTCCATCTGGGTGGGGCTTCTCATTTCTTCTTTTATCCTCTCGCTAAACTGTTTGAGAAACGGCTTGTCAGCACCTCCGCTTCCTTCCTGCCTACTAGGAGGCTTTACAGGCTTAATAGGAGGAGGGTGGTGGCCCCAGTCCCGTCTTCACTCTCTAGGGGAAGGAGGCATTGTTCCTGTGGCTTCTTTATCAGCAAATATTTATTTAAAGCCTGTTTTTTGACAGGTATGCATTAACCATGGAGCTGATGGCTAGTAAGGTGAAGACATCCAATAATCACTAGATAACACACTCGCCCCACCAAAGGCAGGGGTTTCTGTCTATTCGCCTCTTGCTGTATCATCAAGGCCGGGAACAGTGCCCGGCATATAAGTAAGCACTTCATAAGCATGTGTTGAATGAGTGAATGACAAAAACAATTGCAGAGGTCATGCTGAGTGCAAGAACTGAACCTATCCGGGGCCATAAGAATGTGTCACTGGTCACCTTTGGGTCCAGGTAAGGCTTCTCTGCAGAAATGATGACCCAGCTGAGATTCAAGGAGCAAGTAGAAACTGGCTAAGGGAAGGAAGCATGGTGGCAGGAAGAGAAGTCTGGGCAGAAGGAGCAGCATGGTTGAAGGTCCAGACACAAGAGGACACAGTTCCTGAAGGGCTGAATGGAGGAAGTCATTGGCGTGGAGGATGGGCAGGAAGGGAGGGTTGGATCGAGGTGATGCTGGAGAGGACAGGAGAGCAAGCCCAGCTGACTCGGGAGAGGACTCCAACTCCTTCCTCAGAGCAATGAGGAGCCACTAAAGCATGTTCAGCAGGAACTGATGTGGTCAGACTTGTATTAGCATCACAAGTTGAGATGCCTCTGGAATAATATGTTTGGGAGTGTCTGGCTTTATAGGAGAAGAGGGAGTTGGTGAATTCACCTCGGCTGTGATTGAAGTTTGTACTGATGTGTTTCCAACCTGCTAGAAGCTTACCTTCACGTCACTACATAATGTGTTCTATTTATCAAGTACCAATAATGTGTGACTACAGGTTAAATGCCATTCTAAGTGCTGGGCAAACATTCACTCATTTCATCCTCACAGTGATCTTGTGGCATTGGTGCTATTATTATTATGTTTAGGAGATGAGACAACTGGGGTGGAGCATTCAAACTGAGATCACAGATGGCAGAACCAGAGTCTTCCTCCATCCTGTGGGGCACAGAGGGCTCCAAGTCTCAATGGCCCGGAGGTGGGGAAAGGGAGGAGGCTGGCCCAGGAGCTGCAGTGGAGGAGAGGGGTACCTGGGGAAGCCAGATGGGCCTTGAATGAGGGTCAGTCAGCTGTCAGGATGCACAGCACCAGTCACACTAAGGTGAGGGGAAGAGATGGAGCCCTGTGTCTGGGCCACAGTGGCAATCCTGGCATCTCTCCACATCATCTTAGGAATCCCTTCTCTTGCTCTGCCATTGGATCACCTATTTCATGGGACCCACATCTGCCTCTTTCTCAGTGGACTCCTTCATTTTAGCAAAACACCCCCTCCAGTAGCATTGTGAGACAGGGAAATGGATGGCAAATTTGGGGGGAATTTGCATTTTTAGCAATGTCTTAACAGCCTCTGCTGGAGCGTGGTGTGGTTGAGTATGGATTCTGCATTGCAAATCACGTTTCAAAATTTTGAAGACACTGCTTTTTTGCTTCTGGTTTTCAGTGCTTCTACTGGAAAGCCCACACTTGATTAATAGTTTGGCTGGGTATAGAATCCTAGGGTGTAAATCATCTTCAAAGACAGTTGTTGAGAAATCCAATGTCATCCCATATCCTGATCCTTTATACGTATATTGGTTTAGTTTTCATTTTTTCCTTTCTGAAAGTTTTCAATATTCCCTTTAGCCCTGGTTTTCTAAAATTTCACAATAATATGCTTTGATGTGGGTATTGAGCATGAGGAGGATTCAGACAAGGAGACCCATGATTTCAGTTCTGGGAATTTTATTTTTGTATTATTTCCTTGAATACGGCCTCCTTTGTGTTTTATCCTTTTTTTTTTTTCTCTTTTGGGGACTCCTACTATTTGGATCCTTACTATCCTGGATGGATCCTGCAATTTTATTCTCTTTCCTATTTTCAGTCTATTTATTCTTTTGCTTTACTTTCTCACTGTTAACCTCATGTTCAAAATATTGTGTTATTTAAAACTTTTTTTTTTTTCTCGTCTTTTAATTTTCATTTTCAAGAGGTCTGTTTGGTTTGATCTTCCACTGTTTCTTTTTACATTCTGATTTTGGCTTTGGATATGGAGTATCTTCTAATCTCTCTGATATTAAATATTTTTTTGAAGTCCAAAAAATGTATTTAGGTCACTAAAGATCAGATGAAAACCTCTTGTGGGGTTGAATAGGGCTTATCAGTTGGTGAAATTCACTACAAGGTAATCACATGGGAACTAACCACTTCATTGAGGGAACCCCAACCATTAGGAATACCCTCACTTGTAGATGGGGGAGCAGCCACTAAGAAAATAAGCAGCTCACTCAAGTTCACAGTGAGCTGGGGTAGCTGAGATTCAAACCAAGGACGTCTCACTCCGGAATCAGTGTTCTAAACCACTGTGCTACCCTGCCTCACAGAACTGCAGCAACAGCTGCTGGCATTTATTAGGTGCTTTTTGTCTACTAGGTGTGGTTGTAAACCCTTAAAAACATGAAATCTATTTAATCCTCACAACAACCCTTGGAAGTAAGTACTATTACTAGACTCATTGTTGATGTTGACCTGAGACACCGAGAAGAGAACCCACTGGCCAAAGACCACACAGCTGGTGTCAGAGGCAGGATACAGTCCAGGGCAAGTCGTCTCTAGAGTCCTCTCTCCTTGGATTCCCAGAGACTCAGTTTCCCCATATGAAAAAAATGGCCATGTGATCCCCCTGAGTTATTCTGAAAATGAAATGAGAGAATACATAAGAAACTTGTACATAATAGAGTCTCATCAAATGTTATTTTCATTAAAAAACATCCTCTGCCCCTCTCCCCATCCCACCCAGTCTTCAACTCCTTTAAAACCAGAAGCTACAGTGCGCGGCTCTGAAGGTTTCTCCTGCCTGTGAACTTCCACGGTTCCAAGAGCTGGACTGCAAAGTAGGGGACCTAACTCGGAGGAGTGAGATGGGGTGGGAGTGGGGGTGAGGATGGAAGGCTCCCAGGCCCCCAGGCCTCAGGGATAGAAGACAAAGATTGGAGGTGGGAGCGAGTGTGACTTGGCACAGACTGGGGCCCGGAGCATCACTCCTGCGTTCCCAAATAGCTGTGAAGTTCAAATAACAGACTCCAACTGACACATAAAAAGAAACACATGTAACCACTTACAGGCCAATTAATATAGAGGCGGGGAAAAAGCCACAGGGCGGGGAGGCTGCTGGGGTTGAAGTGAGCAAAAGAATGATGGCCGTGCTTCCGGCCCCGGGCTGAAATGGGCTATTATGTGTCATCAGGAAACTTAAGAAGGGGGGAAAAAACAACCTCTGATCAAAGTCCCTTTTGTCAACTTCTAACAGATTAATAGATGACAGATTTTGCACTTAGAGCTCTACTGCAAGGTCAAGGGCACTGAAATGGGGCTTGTTGGGACTTTTTTCTTCTTTCGTTCAGCTTCTAGGTTGCAGAACTCATCATTCTGACAGCCTGCCTGCCTGAAATGGCTCGAAGAAGGTTTGCCTTTCCCAGAGCTTTTGTGGGGGAGGGCAGGGAGCAGGGGGCGCCTTTTTAGTAGAGACAAGCCAGGCTTGTCTCCCGTTCACAGCCCCTTCTCTACTCGGGCTCCTGCTCTCCCTGCAGCCCCAAGCTCATCATGCCACTGCCCCCAGCCCCCCTCTAGTGGCCTCATGGTGGCTCTCCATGGACCGCAGAAGGAAGACACACTTCTAAAGCTGTCTTCTAAGTCCCTTAGTGATTCGGCCTCGCCCTCAATACCCCAGTGTGTTTCCTTCAGTCCTACCAGATTACTTGTAGCTCCCGAAATGCCCCTTGCCCTCTGCCTCGATGTCTTGGCCTTTTCTGCCAACTGTTTCTTCTTCCTGTCAATTTCCTAGACATACATCAAAGCAGTGCCAGTATCAACTCCTTTGGAAAGCCCATCTGAGCCCCCTGCCCTGCCCTCCCAGACAAAGGAGGTATTCTAAATCTCTGTGACTCCCGGATCCTTCAAACACACAGCCTTGGGCATTTACCTTATTATAAGGCCATTTGTGCTCTTAGGCTCATCATCCCCACTTGGCTGTTTACAGAGACCAGCATGCTGCCCGTCATGGAACAGGGGCTTCCTGTTACATAGAGACAGGTACATGCTGGATAATTCACCCAGGTGTGAGAAATTGTGAAGGAAGTCCTTAATATCACCCTAATAACCCCTATCCCTGGCAGAACTCGTGACTTGCTGCGAACCAACAGGCCAGGATAAAGGTGATGTGGTGTTACCCCCTTGATTTGGTTACATTATCCAGCATGAGTAAAGGGCTGCCAATTTCACGATGATGTTGCTTTATAGAAAACTCTGTGCTGACATCCTAGAATGAGAGATCCTCCTTGCCTGCTTGATGAAGGCAGCAGCCATGTTTTGGAAGACACATAGCGAGGAACAGAAGGTGGGCAGCTCTAGGACAGCCTCCAGCTCCCAGCCAGCAAAAAGCAAGGTCCTTGGTCATACAGCCTCAAGGAATGAATTCAGCCACAACCTGAGTGAGCTTAGAATTGGATCCATCCCAGCTGAGCCTCCCAATGAGAATGCAATCCAGCCAAGACCTTGACTGTGAACCTGTGGGATCTGACACAGAAGACCCAGCTAAGCTATTCCTGGTCTCCTGATCCATGAAAACTGTGAGATAATAAATGTTTGTGTTGTTTTAAGTTACTACCTTTGATCTACTCTGCTACTCAGTGGTTAACAAACTGATAGATGGCTCTTAAAGACACATGCTTTGGGATCTGGAAGTCCCAAGTAATCTGGGGGAAATTCAGTTTCACTCTAATCAGTCAATGCATTGGCAGGAAATTTTTGCCAGCCAACTCATAGCAAGACTTCAGAACAAGGGCTTGGAGAGTGAAAACGGGGCTAGGCCTGGGGAGAGTGAGAGAGAGGCTTAGAAAAATGAGAGTCACACAGTCAGACAGGGAACAGGTAGAGCCCTGGGCCTGAAGTCAGGTTCTGGGTTCCAGACTTTGCAGATGGTTTGCTAGTAGGCTTTGGGCAAAGCAGCCTCTGTCTGGGTCTCTGTGATCTCATCTGCAGGCCAAGTGGTATAAACAGTCTGAGCTCCACAGCTCCCTCTGGCTCTGGCTTTCTCAGTGAATGGCAATTCAAGTTTGCCAAGGAACTCTACAGCTTAGAGTATGCTCAGTCTTTTACTTGTTCATTCATTCATTCCCCTTTCAATAACTCTTAGGACTACTAACCACGTGGAACATACATTTACTAACACCATTAAAAGAGTGACATACAATGAGTTAGGGGAGAGGGAAAGAAAGCTATGTGGGAATCCCAGGCTGAAGTAGACATCTGCTTGCATAGCTGTTCCCCACATCTCCTTAGGGTGGGGCTCCTTTTCCCACCTATGGGAGTGTCATTTGGTCCAGATTTGACCAATCAGAGTACCTCAAGCCTCTGGCCACTGTAAATGGTTCAAAAATGGGCATACACACCAAGCAGGACCAATCAGAATCTCCAATAGGACTTTGCTGCCAGAGGTGGTGGGAAAGATTCTCTTTCTTCTGGGGTTGCTAAGCTCATAGAATATAAGTTTGGGATAGTTTGGGGCTGCCTTGTGGAAGAAGCCTATCTGAAAGGGATCTTTGAATCCAGCTCCTGAATCCAGCCCTCTCTGAAGTCATCTCAACTTACTTGACCTGATAAATTATCTTTTTATTTAAAGTAGTTGAGGTTGGATTTCTGCCACTCATAACCAAAAGTATCTTCAATGAATGTAGATGTTATTTCTAATAATGAATGCGGTTATTTCAACTGAGCATGTAATTGAGCTCTGGGTCTCTTGGAAGCCAAAGTGAAAGGGGAACCACATTGCCTCACAAAGCTCCCCTCCACTGATATAACAAACCCAAAGCATCAAGAATGAGAGCCTTCACTGAAGAACTCGGGCCTTTTTCTCATGGACTTTTGCATTGGTGGCCCAGAATGACATCTCCCACAGCTGTTTCAGAAATGACGCAGAAACATTCCTCATATGGCTAGCTGCCTTTTGGACTGAATCTCAACCAAAGACCAACCAGAAAAACCAAGCATCTCGGGGTTCAGGAAGACTTCCTAGACCTTCACCCAACAAGGCAAATGGGCCATGAGGCTTGGGGTCCTGCCATGAGTTGTCCCTGGCCCCTCCTTCCATTGCCTCCCCAGAAATCTCTCCTCCAACTGCCACCCTGAGGTTGGACTGTAATCCGTCATTTCTTTGGTTGGAAGGTTGGTGTTTCCTTGCAAGGGACCACAAAGCCATATTACTTTCAAACTTAAATAAACAAACGCTTGAATCTGTGTTTTATTGGTTCCATACCATCTGCCATCTGGTTTGGGGGAGCAAGGAAAACTGTGGTTTTGTTGATTTTATATGTGTGTGTGGTGTGTGTTGTTGTTGTTGGTTTTTTGTGTCTTTTTTTTTTTTTCCTTTTCCCTGTGAAAATTCCCTAAGGTTGAGCACTGGCAGCAATATGGGCTGGTTAAAAGCCACCTAGTTTCCCACGTCTTAACTCAGAGCTAAATGTTGGAGGCTGGTCTGGGTCCCCATATGCTAAGCAGCCTGTTGTGTGAAAATGAGATCTATACATATGCAGAGCCCCACAGCCCGGCTCCCAAGATCTGAAGAATTGTTATAAGCGAACCACAAGAAGTGCTTACTTAATGCTGACAGGCTGCACCCAGACCAAAGGCTAGAGCGGGGCGAATGGAAAGGGAACAGAGGAAGCTTGGTGTCTGAGCACCCCGGGGCTGTCAGAAAAGACAGCCCCGCCTTCAAGACCCGGGGTTGCTGGAGATCTCGAACCTGTAATGACTTGAAGGAGAATACGTCCCAGACACTGAGTGGGAAATAAGTCCCAGCCTGCCTGGAATCTTTAATCTGGAAAATGCAATGGTTGTTGGGGGTGGGGAGGGGGCACATCCACGGTGGAGGTGGAGTGAGGGCCACCATCACCTCCTCTTCTGTTGGCCCAGCTGTCTCTGGCCCACAGAAACCTGAAGCTGCTCAAAAGGGCTGGGATGGGGAGGACTCTCAGAGTTTCTGTTTCTACATCTTTTAAGGCAGGTCTCCGGCTTCACCATCAATAAAATACAGACTTGGGGATGGGTCCCAGGACCCATGCCAGGCAGGTGATGAAAATGAGGGAGGCTGGCTGGGTGGGAACCCAGGGACATGTGCTAAAGGGCAGCAGGGACTCAACTGGGCCCAGCAATAGTGGCCACACAGGGCTGGGCTCCTGGGTGGCCAGATGGCCCACGTTCTCAGAAAAGGCCCAGAGTTTTGATTTGAAATCAGTGTTTCAATGCTGACTGCTATTGCAGTTATTGAAAACAATTCAATCAAATAAAACCTGTCTGCAGCCCACACAAGGCCCCCAGGTCTCCAGTTGATGACCGCTGTGGAAGAACTCAAGGAGACAGTCTTTGGAGAAAGCCAGGAATGAGGATCATCTCTTCCTATGCAAGGGCAGGGCCTTGCACAGGCCTAAGACCACACAGAGGTCCTCCCTAGTGCTGGCCCCTCCAGGCTTTGTCCACAGAGGCTTGGAAGGCCCCGCTGCCCCTGCCATCCCACCCAAGATGTCCTCCCTACTTCCTCCTGAGTCCTGGCAGGTGATGAGATTCCAGTGGCAGCCCAGTCATGCCAGGGACACAGCAACTGCCCGGGGCACTCAAGCTCTGAGCATCCCTGGTCTTTCTGCCTTGCAACTCATTCCTGGAAAAGCGATGAGCTCTGCGATCTGCATGTATGACGCTCCTGCTGCACACACCCTCTGAGTCTCCACAGTTTGGTCACCTCCCAGTCACTCTTTTATAGTATCACAACTTGGCAAGTGGGTGACCTGTGAAAGTGAGACACAGCCATTCAATCTCCTGCTGGACGTCGTCTCTCTTGACACGATGTGAAACAGTCCTGTCTCAGGAGCTAAGGAAGTTTTAGTCCAGTTTTTCTGAGTTTTGTTATTGTTGTGCTTTCTTTATAATTAAGGTGTGGAAAATTCTAGATTCAGTTGAAGTTCCTGATAAAGAAACAGTTCAGATTTTTCCCAGTAACAAAATCTGCATATTTGTATTTCAAATAATGTAGCTGAAGCAAGGCAAAGTCCTCCTTTTTCTCTCTTTTGGCTTAATGAGCATCATTTATCCAGTATGAAATCTTTATACTGTATGTCCCACATGTTAGGAACATAGGTATTTTTTTAAAAAAAGAGTATATGTACATTAAATCTTGATATGATTTTTTAAAAAGGGCAGGCAGGAGCCCTGATCTCCCATCAGCTGCCGTCTTGCTACTCGGTCCTGGTGAATCACTCACTCCTCTGAGCTTCATTGACTCCAACTGCCATCTGGACAGAGGGTGTTAGCTGGCCCCCTCCTTCTCTCCTGCAGAGCGATTGTGTGGGGTAGGGAAAGGGACAAGCATGTTAAGAACTCCCTTACCAAAAATTCACAGGCAAGCAGACACTATGCCATGTGGGCACAAAAGGCTCACAGTCTTGAAGTCCGCTTCTAGAAATAAGAATAGCCTGTGAGCTCATGGTGGCAGAGGGTAGGTCCTGCTACCTTTGGGTCCCAGAGCCTACTATGACAATTGCACAGACTCTGCACCCAAGTCATCATGGAATTTATTCATGTAAGAATCAGTTGGAATGGGTTGACATTGCATTTCACAACCCTTCCATCCCCTTGAGCCTCATACCAACCCATGAGGTAGGATGAGGTAGGCACGGCTGTTCTCCAAGCAGAAGTGGGAAACTGAGACCCAGCAAGTTCAAGAGGGTTGTTAATGGCAGGTTGCAGAGAGAACCACAGCTAGATCTCAAGCCTCCCCACTTCTGAAGAATAATCCTTTTGGAGCTGTGGCTCTCAGGGGCTTCTCAAAGCTTTCTGGGGGTAGATGGTCTGGAAGTGAAAGTGCTCTCTGAGAGACATAGAGTTAAAGAGAGTAACTAACTAGCTGATTTGGTGTTAAACTAAATCCAAACTTATACCATATTCTAACATAGAGGTAAGGCCAGGCATCGAAGATTTATGAACCTGTGGGACAAATGGGGGAAAGAGAGGGAGGAATGAATTGAAAGAGTAACATTGAGACAAATGCATTACCATATATAAAATAGCCAGTGGAATTTGCTGTATGACTCAGGGAGCTCAAACCTGGAGGGCGGTGGGAGGGAGGGGACATATGTACGCCCGTGGCTGTTTCATGTTGAGGTACAGCAGAAGCTAACACAATACTGTAAAGCAATTATCCTCCAATTAAAAATTAAAACAAACAGAATCTGTAGGAGACAAAATCAGAATGAAGGGAACTCTATTGCTCACTGAATTTTGTTTTATGTTCTATGACCCACATCACTATATGATTTTTCCCAGGGTTAAGCCCCCCCGCCCACCCCCATCCCCACCCTTACAAGAGGCGCACCATATTAACACTCACCAGGTACTTGCCCAGGTCTATGAGTGTCTATCTGGGTCCCAAAACGTCTTGGCATGTTGGGCAGGTCTGAGAGGGAGTCCTGGGCTCCTCAGGTGGCCATGAACCCCAGGTCCATGAAAGGCGAGTCGCTCTGACACACGCACACTTGCCCGCACACTTGCCTGCACACGTGCATACACACCGAGAGGAAACCACATTCGGTCTGGGCTGGCCCCGAGCTGAGGAAGAAACTTCGAAGACTGACTACCCCACTCAGTAAATCAAGATGTGGGATTCAAACCACTTCCTCCCCCAGCTTTGTGTTAGGAACATCATCCACCTGCTTTGGGGCGGTGCTCACAGCCCGAGAGGGAGGGGAGCCATCCTCGCATGATGCTGACACAAACACCCATGCAGATGCCATGTGACTTACACAGGGAAACAGCTAGTGAGAGGCAGGGCTGAGAGAGGCAATCAGATCTGCTTCTCCCACTGGAAGAGACTTCTGTGGACCCCACCCTGCACAAACCCCTGAAGACTGAGGTCCATAGACTCTGGTCCTTGGAGATGTCCAGGCGTCTGCCCAGAATTGGACAACAGACTTTCCTGTGCTTTCATCTTCCCCATCAGTTCCAGCTGAGTGTCTGGGACACTCCTCGACCATTTCCTGGGCTCATTTCCCCAGAAGGAGGTTCTGGAACATCCTCTTAAGTGTGATGGCCTTTCATGTAATTAGACACCCCCTTGGGAGTGAAAATTAAATTAGAAGGCCCAGACCTACATTTCAGAAAACATCCCACAAAATCATGGGTTGTCAGCCAACAGTGAGACCTCCTTAGGCAGAAGGGTTTTTCTATCATGGAAGCCCTGCCCCTTCCCGTTCCTCCACTCTCCCAGATAGAAAGGCAGGAGTCTTGGGTCCCGGGGAGTCATGGGCCCTTTGGGTCAGGCACTGAAGCCACTGAGCCCCCTTCAATGTGATCCCAGCTCCACATTCCCTTAAGGGGCTTACATAACCTCTGCTTGACCATCTCCTGCCACAGGGAGCTCACTACCGGTCTCTGATAATCTCACAATTCAGAAAACATTAGGCATTGGGATGTGCTTCCTCCTCTGAGCTGCCATCTGCCTCCCTGTTCATGAGATTCACTGGCAGTTCTCATTCTTCCGTGTGGGACACACAGGATGAAGCAAACAATTCCTCAAAACTGCAACCACAGCCTGCAGCAGAGGCAGCTATTTCTAGTCTAAGATAGGACTCTGATCTCTGTATATGCTTGCGTTCATTACATCTACCAGAAAAGTCCTGTTTGTAAGATGAGGAAGTCTGGACAGAGCGAGTCTAAGGCCCCTTCCAAATCTGTCCTTACATCCATGCCAGGGAAGACACGGGCAAGAACTCGAGGTTTCTGAAAGCCAGCAGCTTGGAAACCAGGAACAGAATCTGCATTTCCTGGTTACTGATCTGGCGTGTGATCTCCACCCATGGGGACATGAGAGCATCACAAACATATAAACACAGCCTGAGATGAGGAAGACCACTCTCATAGTCAAAGGGGAATGAAGGGCTTCCCAGGTGGTGTAGTGGTAAAGAACCTGCCTGCAATGCAGGAGGCACAGAAGATGTGGATTCAATCCCTGGGTTGGGAACATCCCCTGAAGAAGAGGGTGTCAACCCACTCCAGTATTCTTGCCTGGAAACGCCATAGACTGAGGAGCCTGCTGAGCTACAGTCCACAGGTCACAAAGAGTTGAACACGACTGAAGCGACTTAACACATAGAACTTCCCACAGCCAAGGAGATAGGATTGGATATGGTCCAATAAGTTTCCATGGAGGAAGAGAGCCTGTCACAAGAAAGCAAATCAGGAGGACAGAAAGAGCTTGAGCTGAGATAAGGACTCCCATCCCAGCTCAGTCATCAACTGGCTAGCTGATCTTGAGATGTTGCTTGACCTCCAGCTCCTTGATTTCTTCCTCTGCTAAATGAGAGACATTGAGACAGCTGATCTCTAAGCTCAAAAGTCAGAGAATAAATAGGGAACATAAAAGTGGGCCAAGAAACAAGCTTGGCATTTGCTCAGTTTTAGTAAAGCTGTCCACAAGACTGACAGTCACATGGCACCAGACAGATCTGAATGAAGCTTTAGGAAGATGGGGACCACGTGTTTATTATCACTGAAGCCCAGTGCACAGGCGAAGGCGGCCATTCCTAAAGGAGAGAGTGTGAGTGTTAGTGTGGTAGAAACAAAGGCTAGAATCTAGGTCCAGGGCCATCATTGTTAACCAGGAGCCTTAAGCACACTGTGTAATCTCTCCAAGCCTTCTCTTTAACACAAGAGCAATCCCTGCTACTGCCTGGAGCTATCATGAGGCCGAAAAGAGCTGAGTGCCTGGCACACAGTAGGGGCCCAGCGGCCAACTATGGAGGCCGAAGTTGGCCATATGTGCACCTGTGTGGGAGGAATAAGCCTTAGTGAAATTCTGGAATCTTGCATTCTTTAGCTGCCTGGAAGGACCTTAATCTTGCATATGGCTCAGAAATACACCCATCTTTTTCTGTCTGTCTCTCAGACACACACACACACACAGAAAGAAAGAGAAAACAGCAGTTGGCCTGGGGCATCCCCGGGCATTGGAAAAACGTGCAGAACAAGTACCTGATGCAATAAATCAAACTGTGGGATCCAAATCCAAGCCGGGGTCCAAGCTCCAGCTCCAGCTGTATCAGAGGCTGGGCCCTGCTCTCTGTTCTGACAGCCAGTGATGCCGCCAGGAGGTGCTAGCCAACTCCCTGGGCCACTCCGGAGGTGGCTGACCCTTCTTGGGAGCTTGGGAGTGGCTGAAGTGAGAGGGAAGAGAGAAGTGGGCTGCTGGCCATGGGAGGTTTGGCTCAGCTTAGCCAAGGAGATGGCGAGAAAACCTGATTGTGGCAAACCACCCCAATTTCCTCAGTACGAACGTTGGAAGGGATCGTAGAAAGACACAAAGATGTGTTCACTAGAGGCCCAAGGTGGGGTGAAGACTCAGATTCTAGTTGCTGTGTGGCCCTAGGCCAGTAACTTCCCTTCTCTGGGCCTTGGTTTTATCATGAAAAATTGAGGACTTAGGCTACAGGAGAGCCTCTAGGAGCCTTTTCTGCAGTATGATTTTGCTACATTTCTCTCATAGCGTTGAGCTAGCCTGCTTCTTAAAGGGCTTCAGTTCAAAAAAGCAGTTAACTGAATGTCAATTGCATGCCAGGCACTTGTGCTGAGCACTGGTTGGGCCAAGAAGAAAAGTCATGGCTCCTGTTTCAACGCTGCCAAGGAGCTCACAGTCTTATGAAGGGAAGCACATATTTAATCAAATATGTATAATATAAGACAGTACACCCCACAGTAGCAATCCATTCTCCCAGGGAGACTGGGGAAAGATCCACGGAACGGAGGGATACCTGGGTGAGAGTCTGAGAGATGAATAAGAACTTTCCAAATTACTGAAGGCAAAGGGAACAGCAGAAACCAAGTCAAAGGTTAGTTTCAGTGGGTATGAAAACTCATCTATGTGGTTATAGTGTGAGAGGGATGGAAAGCCACACTTTTATCTCTCTGGGAACAGAGTGTGGAGGCCATGAGTGAGAGCCAGAGAATTTGTTCTTTACCCGGTGGGTGATGGGGAGCCATAGAAGAATTCCTGGAAGGGGAGGAACAAAACCAGTTCTGAATTTTCAGACCATTTATGTTGGTAGCACCATAAAGCTCACAGATCAATACACCCCTGCCCATGGATCAGATCTAATCCACAGCTTTTTTTTTTTTTTAATGGCCTGTAAACTTTTTTTTCTTTATGATAGTTTTTTACTACAACTTGATTGAGATATAATTCACATACTTGATGTATAATTCACTCATTTCAAGTATGCAATTCGATGTCTTTTAGCATACTCACAGAGTTGTCCAACCATGACCGCTATAAATTTTAGAACATTTTCATCTCTTCAAAAAGAAATCCTCTTCCTTTTGAATAAGCTAACACACCTCATTCCCCCACTCACCTCCAGCCCTACTTTCTGTCTCTATGGCTTTGCCTGCTCTGGGGATTTCATGTAAATGGAATCTATAATATCTGGCCTTTTATGTCTGGCTTCTTTCACTAACCACAATGTTTTCAAGGTTCTACCATGTCACAGCATGAATCAGGATCTCATTGCTTTTTGTGGCTAAATAATATTCTATTGAATGGATATACCATATTTTGTTGATCCACTCATCAGTTGATTGGAGAAGGCAATGGCACCCCACTCCAGTACTCTTGCCTGGAAAATCCCATGGATGGAGGAGGCTGGTGGGCTACAGTCCATGGGGTCGCACAGAGTCGGACACAACTGAAGCGACTTAGCAGCAGCAGCAGCATCAGTTGATAGATATTTGTGTTGTTTCCACCAGAGAAGAATATGCAATATAGATTCGTACGGCTTCCAAAGCCTAAATGGCTACTGTCCAGCTCTTCACACACTAGATGCAGAGCCTAGAGAACAAGAAGACAGGACTGGAAGGACTGACAGGTCAGGGACTCTGAGAGTTCCCAAGTGAGATATGACAGTGGCCTCAACCAAGGGAAAGGATACACATTTGTGGTGGCCAAATCAGCTGCACTTGGAAACAGATCAGATGCTTGGGTATAGGGGTTTCTGAGGAAAATCCATTTACCATAAAAAAAAAATCCAGTTCGGATGGAGTGAGTCATCTGCAGTGAAGTCACTGGCTGATGGCAAAGCCGAGCTAAGAATCCACTTTCTTCTTGCACACAACTCATGGACTTGTGAGATTTCTGATCACCTTTCATAGGGAAGTGGCCTGAACTGGTGGCCTTGACCTTGCAATATAAGGCTTCCACCTCTAGGCTAACCAGGACAGGCATGCACTCCACACTGGCATGGTATCTCAGAGAGAGTGGCAGCGTCTCCTTGAGCCACCTGCAGTGTTAATATCTCATGTGTCCCTCAAAACACCTTTGCAAACATCTCCCAATCAAGTGGCTTCATTCTAGGTGAATGAATCGGTCCCTCCTCTGCTGTCTTCCTCCAGTCCTGCCTCTAGTCCTGCCTTCAATCCTGTGAGCTCTTCAGTGCTCACCACTGTGCTGAGACCAACTTCTGCTCAGCTACAGGCAGAAGCAGCTACGGTTTCCCTACCAAGTTTGCTTGGGAGACCAGGACACATGACTCCTGCAAAGCGACAGGGTACCAGGACAGCCTCCTGGGGTCCCAAAGGAACCAGGACAGAGTCTTCTCTGCCGAACTTGTGTCTTATTACTGTGCTTTCCAATCTTCTGCAGCTTCTCTGGATTTCAAAAGAATCCAACACTGAGCTTGGTACTTAAGGCTCTTCCCCATCCCTACCTAGCCTCCATACACCTCTCCAGCCACATCTCCTTCCCTTCCCCACATCTACACTCTCTGCTCCTCTCTCACTTCTTGGTCCCCAAACTCACCACACCCCTCTCCTGACCCTGAGCCTTCCTCCTTCTCTTAGCATTGTCTGGCCCTTCTGCCATCTTCAGCCAGAAAACTCCTGTTCATCCTTCAAAATCCATTGAAATATTCTGCCTCTGGGAAGTCTCTCCCTCTAGCTCCTGTTCATAACGTCGGCCATGCTGAATTGTGACAGTCCCATTCTTCTGTCTTTCTCCCCTACTAGCCCAAGCCTTTTGTCGTTCTCCCAGCCCATGGTCTGGGCCCTCTAAATATTTGCCAAGTCAGTGAGTGAGCCAGCAAACATTCAGTCTGCTTGTCCTTCAGTTTGAAGGGGAATTTCATTTTTGAAGTCCCTCTGGGTCTTTCAGAGGAAGCCGCTTCCAGCCTCGCTACTTTCCCTTCTATTGATCTTGGGATTTATGGTACTATTGTTTCCTTTTATTAGGCTGTAATGGCCTCCGTTAAAACATGTTACATGGAAATAGGCTAATTAAGTATGTCAAATAAGTCACCGTCCCACAGAGGGCCCGGCCCTCCCTGGGCAGGGCCACGGTGCCTCGCAGCAGAGAGAGACAGGCAGGGCTCAGGGAGAGCGTGTCCTCCTCACCCTTGTCTCTCAGAGTAAGGGAGAGCCCCCCCCCCCCCCGGCCCCCACCGTGTGTCTGAGGCCTCACTCTATTGCTCTGGGTGCCTCCCGGAGTAGGTGTGAGATGCCCCGCTGGGTGTTCTCTGTTCAACAGCACGAGTCAGAGTTGAAGCATCCATGCTGGGGGACCACACGTCCGCTCCTCAGCTTGTGCCTAGCTTAGATGCCTACACCCCTCACAGGAAGAGAGACTGGGTGCACATCTGCGTTCCAGGAGAACCTCTAGTGGCAGGCCTGAGATGATCAGACTCTGGTAGGAAACCTGTCCCACTCACCTCTATCTGTCCGTTTCCAATCCACGCATGTTTGCAGGAAGCCGAGCTGGCAGGAGATGCCCCAGGCCTTGGAGGCTGCCTGGGAATGCTTTTGAGGCACTTCGGATAAGCTCTTGGGCTAGTGAAGAACAGACTCCAAGACAGTTGTGTTCTTTCGACACACAGATATCATGCTGGGTTCTTCTGGTCCATGGGGAAATGGAGGATTTGATGAGATTCTCACGAGAAAGAACCCCTTAAGGAAAAGGACTTTAACTCATATGAAAACTTTTCAATTTTGCTCTGCCGTGGGGAACACCTCATTGACTGCTGAATCTGTTCTTCTGGACTCAGTCAAGTCCATTGCCTTACCCTCCCTTGAACTTCTGAAGATGAATTGTCTCCATGAGTCCGTGACAAAGCATTACTCCTGTAAAATGGAGAAGGAGGAGTCTGTGCTCAAAGAAGTTTGCAGGACCCTGTATTTACAGAGCTAGACAGGCTGGTTTACTCGGAGCTTCTCAGAGCTCACACCAGGTTCATGTAGGGTTTCCAAGTGTGGCAGGTCCCAACTTTTTACTATACCCTCCCAATCTTGGAATCATATGTCCTTGCCCTTTGTCATATGACCTTGCAGCGTTTCCCACTAGATTAAGCCATGTATATTTCTAGTTCTCACTGATGTTCACCTTCGTCACATGACTGACTCTGGCTGGTGGATGGTGGGTGGAAGTGGGGTGTCTCAGAGCTGAAATGGAAACAGGCGTGGCAAGTGTCTGCTTGCTTTCTCTGCAGTTTTCACCACTGCCATGAAAAGAGCACAGCCCTGGCACCCGCTATCCCAGAAGGTAGCTGGTGGAGAGACTTAAAAGCAAGCTGTTCAGCACTATTTACAACAGCCAGACATGGAAGCAACCTAAATGTCCATCAACAGATAAGAGAAACTGTGGTACATATATACAATCAGATACTACTCAGCCGTAAAAAAGAATGAAATAATGCTATTTACAGCAACATAAATGGACCTAGAGATTATCATACAAAGTAATGCAAGTCAGAAGGACAAACACCATATATTAAGTTTCCCTTACATGTGGAATCTAAAATATGACACAAATGAGCTTACATACAAAACAGAAACAGGCTCACAGACATAGAAAACAAACTTATGGTTACCAGAAGGGAAGGAGAGTGGAGAAGGATAAATTAGGAGTATGTATTAACAGATACAAGCTACTATCGTAAAACAGGTAAGTAACAGGGTCCCACTGTAAAGCGCATGGAACTATATTCAATATTCTATGAGATCTTCCCAACCCAGGGATCAAACCTGGGTCTCCCACATTGCAGGCAGATTCTTTACCATCTGAGCTACCAAGAAAGCTCCTCAATATTCTGTAATAAACCATAATGGAAGAGAATATGAAAAAGAATATAGAGAGATAAAACTTCGCTATACACCAGAAACTAATACAATGTTGTAAATCAACTATACTTTAATTAAAAAACAAAAAAATAAAAACTGGCTCCGATCAGAACCAGAGCAACTCCAGGCAGCCCCTAGGCCTGGGGAAGAGAAAGCAGACTTGAGATGGTTGGTTACTTATCTGTAACTGACTATATGAGTTTCCTACTGCTACTGTAACAAATCATCACACACTGAGGAGCTAAAAGCAGCACACATTTATTCTCTTATAGCTCTGGAGGTCAGAAATCCATCAGTCTCACTGGTCAAGTCAAGGTGCCATCTGGACTGGTTGCTTCTGGAGACCCCCAGAAGAGAACCCCTTGCTTGCCTTTTTCAGCTTCTAGCGGTCACCTATATTCCTTGGCTCATGGCCCCTCTTTCCACCTTCAAAGTCCACCACTCCAGTTTCTGCTTCTGTCACGACATCTCCTCCTCATGCTGATCTTCTTTCCTCCCTCTCATAGGGACCCTTGCTATGACATTGGGGCCACCTGAATAATTCAGAATCATCTTCCCATCTCAAGATTCTTAACCTCATCACATCTGCAAAGTCCTTTTTGCCGTACGAGGTGACTGTCATAAATCCTGAAGTGCAGGATGTGGGTCATTTGGGGGTGTTACTCAGTTCATCACCCTGAATGATATAAAAAAGGCTAAGAATATATGAAAGTGAGGTATTAGTCCCTCAGCTATGTCCAGCTCTTTGCAGTCCCACAGACTGTAGCCTGCCAGGCTCCTCTGTCCATGGGATTCTCCAGGCAAGAATACTGGAGCGGGTTGCCATTTCCTTCTTCAGGAATCTTCCTGAGCCAGGGATCAAACCTGGGTTTCTTGCATTGCAGGCAGATTCTTTACTGTCTGAGCCACTGGGGCAGACCCTACGTAAGAATGTGTAGGTTTTCCCTAAATTAATTGAATTTTTTTTCCACATCTCAGAATATCTCCTCCCTTCTCCTGAGGATGCCAGTTTTGGAAATTGGGCCTTCCTCGATTATTTACCAGTTCTGTCGCTAATCTGCAGTTATTGATAAACGGGTACCCCAGTACCTACTATAGGATTATAAATTCCTACAGGTTCAGTTCAGCCACTTTCTTTGCTTGGTGGTCTTCTCTCCTAGTCTGTAAATAGCAATAACGTCATCTGTCAGAGTTGAACTGACTGAATTATAGGAAATAATTTTGAGTGTGTTATATAGGGACTAGCCATAACTTCTAAATAAATGGCATTTGCCTTCCTTGCCTGCCTGGGCTGAAGCAGAGAGAAACTAACAGCAGGCTGCCATGGTGGACAGAAAATGCTCTTTGGCTGGTGGAGGTAAAAGCTCCCTGACACCCGCATCCCCGCTTTGTACCCTCGGTTTTTCCTTCTGCAGTGTTAGGCACGCAGCATGCACTGTCCTTCATCTCTCTGTCCTGTCCTCTCCTAACATATGGAAGACCCAGGGGGAGGTGAGCAGGAACGGGATTGCAGGGGTTAATGAGCCTGACTCACCACTCAATAGCTGTGTGGCTTTGGGAATAGTCCTTGTTTTCCTGGGGCTTTGTCTTCCCCCTGTGCTAACACAAGACTGGATCAAGTGCCCCATGGCCTCTCCCTACCACATTCAAAACCCTCACATCTGTGACTCTCCCTTTTCCCACCGTTTTGTTCAGCCCAGGCTCTGGACCCCATTGGTACTGAAGCAACATTTGGCAAGGAGAACACTGGCACCCCTTTTTGTGCAATCAGTTCCTATTTTGCATTTTAGTGGGCTCCTTAAACCAAAATACCCTTCAGAAACCTAAAGAAAAAATGGCAAATTACCCAAACTCCAGAACATAAGGACATATTCATAATCATTGGGTTTCCAGGGATCTCAAAACCCCTATGCAAAGCAGATAAATAAATGCCCCCTGGGGAGTCCTGAGGACCAGAGGCAATGGTAGGTTACAAACCCACTGGAAAGTTCCAGTCCGGAAGCCCACCAAACCTTTTAGAGTCACCAATCTCTTCGTGGATGATCAACACCCTTATTTCATGAGAGGATGACCAAGAAAACGGTTAAGCCCCAAAAGCTTCCATTCCTTGATTCTGCCTGCTCTAAAATCTGGGATGATTCCTGCTATTAATATTTTAAGCAACTAATTTGACATTTTTCCATTTAATTAACTTGCATATATATGAGAACAGGGTGCTGAGAGGACCATGACATTTAAACAAAGTCATTTAAGTTTGCCTGTTTCTGGTCGGGGGCGGACGGTGTTGCTCTTTTCTTTGCCTTTTTTTTCTTTTCTCTCCATTTCTGTTTCGCATTCCTGATCCTGAGGCTGGCTTGTTAGCTCAGAGAAATGACCAAATTTCTCAAAGCAAATGTGCCATAATCTCAACCTAGGTGACGTGGGTGGGCCCGGCGCTCTAGGCTGCGGAGCTTTTAAATTCGATCCTGCTCTTTTCCAAGCTTTTGTGCAAATGGCGTTTGAATCAGAGCAGGCCCGAGTCACAGGCTAATGTTTTCCGGTTGCCACACCAACCCTGGGTTGGGGGTGGGGAAGGGGCGGCGGGCATGCCCAACATTTATCAAACGTCACCATCTCGGCAGAAGAGCTGGGGTTTCAAGAGGCAAACAATAATTCCGTGGCGATTTTCTCTTCCAAATGACAAATAATTGCTGTCATATTATCAAATGATTAAGAAATAAAGGAAAATGGACAAATAGAGTTTAGCCATTGAGGGATGGTGTGGGGGGGACCAGGGAGATGCTCACTCAGTGTTCCGTAATTGAAAAATTGTACCCTAATTAGCTCCCACCCCAGAAAATTCATGAGTTCTAGGCGCCATCCAATCCCCAGCCCGCCAAGTCACAGAACTTGCGGCCCTTCAAGTTTAGTGCTGGTTTCAGAAGGGGTTCGCCGTCTCCAAATGGTTTCAGAGAGCGAGACGCTTCAGCTCGCACAGCCCTCAGAAAGGATCCATTACTTCATACTTTCATCTGCCATAATTAATCACAGATTTTTCTCTGCCTATCAGCTTCTCCGGCTGCTCTCTCCACGTGAACCTGGGCACTCCTGGCTCCAGCTTCTCCGTGGTGGTCAGCCCAGCCAGGCTCGGACGTGCCACAGAAACTGCATTCCCCGGATGCAAAACGGCACCCCCCAATCCGAGGCATCTCAGCGGGAGAAATGGTCCTGCATTTGAAATGAAACCACATTTGCAAACTAAACTCACAGGACTCTAGAGATATTCCTCGTCTCTGTTTCTACCCACTTTTGGGATACTCCCTGGGGATTTCTAATGAGGCTGTCAGACTTCAGGAAGAATATAAGAGAAGGAGCGTCCCCATTCTCCCCCATCCCCTCCCCCTGGGCAAGGGTTTCAACAAGCCCAGCTCCATGACCTCATTAGATGCGTGACCCTGGGGAAGAGACTTGGTCTGTCTGAGCATGAGTTTTTCCTTTTATAAAATGCAGCTAATGGTGCCTACCTTTCCAGAATGTGATGGTGTATGGTTGCTAGCACCGCCTCTTGATCCTTCTATATGAAGTTGGGATAATAATCTTACCTACCCTCTGGGATTTAATGACAATTGAGTAGAGACTGCATTATATGTTCCTTGCACAAAGTTAGTATCCAGTAAATATTTGAATTGAACTGAACTGAATCATACATAATTGGTTGATTCATTCATTTAATCCATCAGCTAATAGTTGTTAAGTGACTGTTTTCTGTCAGACACATTATTTGGCATAGGATATACGAAGGGGAATGAGACAGACTTGATTCATGACCTTGGGGGCTTACATTCTAGGGGGGAAAACACTCAAGAAAGACAAAATTTTTAACAAAACACAGGTTGTAAAAATTCTATTTAAAAAAATAGACAAGAACTCAGATATAGGATAAAGAGTTGCATGGTGACTTTTAAATGAAAATCTAGAGGCTAACGAGAAATCATGTGAGGAGTAATAGAGAAAAGCCTTCCGAGCAAGGGGAACAGTATGGGAGAAGCAGAGTGAATCTTAACACATTTCAGGCGCCGAGCACAGGCCATTAGTCAGGGTGAATGGTGCTAGTTGCTAGAGCACATCTGCTGCTGCTAAGTCGATTCAGTCGTGTCCGACTCTGTGCAACCCCATAGACGGCAGCCCACCAGGCTCCTCCGTCCCTGGGATTCTCCAGGCAAGAACACTGGAGTGGGTTGCCATTTCCTTCTCCAGTGCATGAAAGTGAAAAGTGAAAGTGAAGTCGCTCAGTTATGTCCGACTCTTAGCGACCCCATGGACTGCAGCCTACCAGGCTCCTCTTTCCATGGGATTTTCCAGGCAAGAGTACTGGAGTGGGGTGCCATTGCCTTCTCCATAGAGCACTAGTAAGCCCAAATCTTAGTGATTTCAGCCAGTAAAAGTTCATTCTTCCTCCTTGTCAGAGCCCATCAGGTAGGTAGTCTTTCAGTGTTTCAAAACCTAAACTCCTAGTTAGCTGTTCTGCCGTACTCTAGGATAGCAGTCCCCAAACTTTGGGGCACCAGGGACCAGTTTTGTGGAAGATAGATTTTTCCAATGAACCGAGGGTGAGGTGGATGGTTTGGGGATGATTCAAGCACACTTTATCTAGTTATTGTGTACTTTATTTCTATTATTATTAACATCAAATCCACCTGAGATCATCAGGCATTAGATCCCAGAGGCTGGGGATCCTTGCGCTAGGGTCTCCTTGGAATTGTCCACCGCATCTTCCAGTTGCAGCCAAGAGCAAAGAGGAAAAGCTCCTGGTACACTCTGGAGGCCAAGCCTGGAGGCGGTGTATGTCACCTCCACTCATGTTCCATTCACCAGAACTGAAGTGCATGGCGCTGCCCGACTGCAGAGGGACTGAGGGTAGAGTCCAGCTACATGACAAGCAGGATAATAAACAGGTTAGGAGAACACATGGCATTTTTCTGCCTCACAAAGTGCGTAAGGGTGGGTGGTGAGACATGAGTTGAGAAGTAGATGGCCGGGTCGTGCAGGTCATCATGTAAACCAGGGGAGGAAGTATCAGTTGGATGCTGCCCCGAGCCATGACGGACCAGACATTCCAGGATATTCCGTCCACACCAGTTTGCATCTTATTCAGTGAGAAGGGGAAGCCAGTCCACATCAATGATCTGATTTTAATATATCTTAAGAGCTGCTCTGAGGAGATGGTCCCTTGGAGGTGTCCTGCATTCAGGTGATGGGGGAAGAGGATGGAGGGAAGTTGACAGATGTGGAAATGTCATCCCCATTGGACCTGATTTCAGTCTCACTGGCTAACCAACATTCAGACCCCTGCTGACCAACTAGGGGTACCGAACAAGGCTCCAAAAGGTTGGAGAAAACAAAAGCACTGGGCAAGGCAGCTGGCTGTGAGGATTAATTCCAGAAATGACCACCTGGACCAATAGCTTGGAGTCTGTTTCCTCACTGGACCTTGGCCTCCTGGCCCAGTGCACCAGCAGACCCTCTCCAGGTCGTGCTTTCAGTGGCAGGGAGAGAGATTAACACTCCATTAGGTTGGTTCCAACTGGTCCCAGTGCAAGTGGCCAGAGGGCAGCTGGGAGGCGGTGGACAGTCTGCGCAGAGCATGACCACTCCCAGAGCACAGCCTCCAAGTTGTTCAGTTTAATCTTTCCAACTGGTCTGGGAGGATGGAGTTACCATTGACTCCATTTTACAGGTTGCTCCTGTGACTTGCCCGAGGGCTACCCTGTGAGTGACAGCCCCAGGATTGAACACAAGTCTTCTGTTCGTTCTGGAGCACCACCATGGAGTGCTCCACTGGCAGGATTCATCCAGGCTCACTTGGAGGCCAAATGATGAGTGAGGATCTGCCTGGGTCTCTTCACATTCCATGCTTCCTGTCAACATGGTGGTGGCCTCCTTGAACTGGATCCAGCCCTCTGTCATGATGCACCAGTTGTCCTGCTAAGCAATGCCTTTGGACAAATCATTGGCTTACCAAGCTGACTGATCTTTAGAATTACCTGGCAGCCTTTAAACATACACCATCCTGAGATACCCCGGATGTATTGAAACAGAGGGCCTGGCAGCTGTGCTTTTAAAATCTCCCCAGGTGCTCAGATAAAAGCACTATGGCATTGCCACTGGGTGTGTGGGTGGGTTAAGTGAGGCTCAAGGAGGAAGTGTTATCAGGTAGTGAATTAGTGACAGAGTCAAGAGAAGAAGATGGGCCTCTTGCCTTTCTCACCTCTTTTTCCACAAGACTATACTGTTGCTTTGTAAACAGTTATGGGAAAATGCATCCTTACCAACAATCTAAAATGTCACAGCTGGACAGGAGCTTTGAGTTTATCTTTCCAACCCAGTGGTTCCCAGTTGCCCATTGGACCAGCTGTGTCAGTGTTATATGAGATGCTTGTTACAACACAGGTTCCTGGCCTCCCCCTGTACCTACTGTATCAGCACTGGGGAGATGCAACATTGGAAACTATATTTGTAAGTATCTTTGGTGATTCTGATATTAGCCTTGTTTGGAAACCATGGATCCAGTCCTTCTCGTTTTATAGTCAATTCAAATCCAGTCCTCCAAGAGAAGTGATTGGCCTAAGACCGCCTGGTCTAGAAGTCGAGTTTTCTGGCTCAGTCCAGGGCTCTTTCCACTACTCCTCACGTATCTGAAAGCCCAGACGTGTGTAGGGGCAAGAGAGGGAGGTGGTCAACCAACAACATCCAGAGAGACAGTTATGCTGAAAGAGCTACATCAGAGAAACATCTAATTAACTGTTCATAGCAGGTTTTCTTCCCCTGGTGATCGATGCCTATTCTCCCTTCTCTTGCTAATACCTCCCCTCACTCATCCTAATGTGATCAGTTATTCCCAGAAATAAATTATGCACACAATGTACAGTCTATTAGGTAATCAGTGGGACGCTGGCCCAGCAGCCAGAAGGCAAGACAGGCTGTCTGGAGCGACAGCCAATGGAAGGGGCAGTGCAGACCCAGTGGGTGGAAATCTTTTAAGTGGAAAACCCTCCAACAAGGAAACTGGGCTTTCAGATATGAACTTTCAGGCCAAACTTGAAAACAACTGGAAGCACCAGTACAGCTCGATTCAGGCTACAGTTCCCCAGGCCAGCCACTTCTCCAAGACCTCCCATCTCCCACACCTCCAATCCCTGCAGGAGTTCTGTTTCTGATCCAGCTGACACTACAGCCAGCTTCTCAGATCTTGGTGTGGTCGTGGATCACCGGGAATACCATCAAGATGGAGGTTCTGATTCGAGGGTCCTAGATGGGGTGGGGGGGGGCTGAAACTGCACTTCCTGACAAGCTCCCAGATGATACCAATGCTGCTGGTCTGAGCAAGAAGGGCCTAGAGATGAGCGTCGGCTGAGCTGGGTGGTCAGCTAAGTCCCAACCACCAAGTGTTCACTGCTTGGTCCTTTCCCAGGCCAGTCTCTTTGAATGTGCTGTTTCCTCTGCCTACAGTTCCTCCTTTCTGCTTAGAAAACTCCTGTTTGCTATTGACATTCTGGATTGGGCCATGTCTCACCCCTAAAATCTTCAGTGACCCCCTCCTGCTTCAAGTAGACTTAGGGGAGATGATACTTTCCTATACATCAATACTTAACTCTTTTGTGACAGTAGTTCATCTGTCACTCAAAGGCCTGGGAACTCTGAAAATTGCACGGACTCTGCTAGCCACCAGGCACCACAGGGCCTGAGAACTTCTGAGAGATCTCTCAAAGAGTTTAATACCCAAAACAAAATTGGATTGGATCCAAGACCTGAAGGGAAAACTTTGCAATAGAAAAGAATAATGAAAACAATAGAAAAGTTTAACGAAACATCTACCAAACAAAACATTACATCAACCTCATTAATGGTTTCATTGAGTATTCATAAAAATTTTGTTATATTTGACAACGATGTGTAGGTTAGATTTTCTCACTTTGCAAGAATTCTTGAGTACCTCGATCATTGCTGAGAAATCAAAGCCAAGTGTAAATTGAATGAATTACTGTGGCCAAATAATTTCAAAAGCAAGATTAGAAAAATAATTTTTTTAAACATAAAAAAATATACTTAATACAGAATATGGGTGAACTTCAGCAAGTTTGATATGTTCAGGAACTTACCAAACATACTTCCAAAACATGTGTTTAGGGCTTAAGTGTCTGAAAACCATCTTGATGTCTGGCCAAGGGGAAGCACACAAGGGATTTCTCCCAAATGAATGGGCGAATAGATGGGAACCCAAAGTGAATCTGAAAAGTGCAGAGGGGGGAGGAAGGGAAGCAAAGCAGGCAAAACATAAAATGTAAGCCGAAGTTTTGAGAACAACAAAGCCAGTCCTCCTCAGCAAGCCATCCACTAAGGCCCAACTGGCTGGCAGATAGATGATAATCGCCCCCTACTGGCTGGAGGAGTCCTGTACTGCCCACAGACGCTGGCTTCATTTATTTGTCATTGCTGCCTTTCCAATGCCGAAAACATCAAAGCCCCTTGGAATCGCCTCAAAGAAAGAAAGCAGTGGTCCCCGAGGATCAAGACGCTGCCTCTCCTCTGGGAAGGGGGCTCAAGGGGTGCTTTATAACTGACTGTGTGTCAGACATTCTGAATGGATCCAAACCCATCTTGAACCGATTTTTACCTTCCTCCTGAACCACCTCTTGGTTAATGTGTTCCATATGTTTCTTTCTCTGAGGGAAAATAGGCTTACTTTTATTTCAAAGGGCATCATTGAAAAGTCATGGGGGGACAGGACTTTGTTCTAAGACAAGCAATACTTGGGAAGTTCTTCTAAGGAAGCAATCAGAGATAAACAGAAAGATTTATATGCAAGATGTTCATTGCAGCATTATTTATAAGAGGGAAAGATTGGAAACAGTCTAAATGCCCAGCAACAAGGGGGTCGTTAGATAAATCATGATCTACCTACACAATGGAAGATGCCACAGCCATTAAAATTCATTTTTGAAAAGTCTGTTATAGAAACAGCCAACCTTTAGCAAGCCCTTCCTAGGTGCCACGTGGAGGTATCTTGGTATTGTATGTTTCAACTTCTCACAGCCCTATGCCAAAAGCAATCTTTGTAATTTCCCCTTTTGATGCACAGGGACACTGAGGCACAGACAAGCCCAGGTCACACAGGTAGAGATGAGCACTGAACTGGCACCTCTGAGATGCACTGTCACGCACGGCAGGATGCTGCCTCTCTCTAACAGAGGTTCATTGATATTCTGAACCTGGGTAGTGGGAGATGTGTGTGCGTGCTAAACTGATTCAGTCTTGTCCAACTGTTTGTGAACCTATGGACTGTAGCCCCCCAGGCTCCTCTGTCCTCGGGATTCTCCAGGCAAGAATACTGGAGTGGGTTGCCATGTCTACCTCCAGGGGAGCTTCCCGACCCAGGGATCGAACCCACATCTCTTAGGTCTCCTGCATTGGCAGGTGGGTTCTTAACCACTAGTGCCCCCTAGGAAGTCCAGGGAGTAGGAGAGGGAGAGGTCTATTCTTTCCCAGGTCCACAGCAAGCTATCATGAAGAAGGGCAGATGGGAGCTGCCTGGGAAGTGATGACATCTTGGCCAAGCTGTCCTCAAAAGAGGAGGAGTAAATTCCCAGAGCTGGCAAGACTTGGGGTCCTTTCAGAAAATCCTGGGGAGGCAGGGATGGCTAGCACAGCAAATGCATTATAATTGTCCACTGAAAACCAACAAAGAAACTGCAAGGGACTGGGCTGAGGTCCTACTCTGGGTGTCAAAGCAGAGTCAATAGTCCCTGAAATGATTAACAGCCTTGAGTCCATCCAGACACCATGCTGAGAGCTTTCTTCTAGAAGCCCATTAAATCCTCAAGCTACAGCCTCTCTTTGGGCTTTCATTGTTCCCAATTCACAGATGAGAAAACAGAGACATGGCAGGCTTAAGTAAATTGCCTGAGATCTTAACTGGTAGGTAACAGTGGCTGGAGCAGAACCTGGTGATGCAGAGGCCAGAGGCCACTGGCTTAACTGCTTTGTGACATCCTCTCCTGGGAGGTGGGCTGTCAGCGCGGAAACAGGAGCCCACGTTGACCCCCCAGCAGCCACTGCTGTTTTCTGTCCCATTGGCTACAGCTGCCCTCCCTGGCTTTTCAAGGAAATCCTTCTCCACAAAAATGATTGTAGATCCTCTTGATTTAGGAGAACTCACAGGAAGCCAGCTTCTGGCAACAGGTAAGAAGGGGAAATGGGAAAGCATCCTCATATTCGGGGAAAACAATCAAATGGCTTCTGGTCCAAGAGCATGGTGAAACCTAGAGGCATCATCTGAAGCAAAGGAACTCTCCAGTCCCCACTCCCCCAGAAGTCCCGGGCCCCTCCTCAGCCCCAGGCTGCTGGCCACTCACTGGTTAGCCTCCAGTCCAAGCCGCTCAGCTTCCTCCAAAAGCTGCCCTTCCCACAGCATCCCTGGGCTCTGAATCTGCTCTCCAGGCCTGCAGCAGAGGAGTTCAGCCCCCACCCCAAAGACCAGCTCCCCCAGAATCTTTCTAAGTTGATCCACTTCAGTAGCAAACATGACCATATTCCTGAGTTTTACTTTCCCTGTCTCTGTCTCTCTTTCTGAAGAGGTAAATTGAAGTCTCTGTGGATTCCAGCCACTGTGTATCTTGAGAGCACCCTTCCCAAATGCCCTTTGACTGACATTACTGAATGTGGGGCTTCCCACATAGCTCAGTTGCTAAAGAATCCGCCTGCAGTGTAGGAATCTGCCTGCAATGCAGGAGACCTGGGTTTGATTCCTGGGTTGGGAAGATTCCTTGGAGAAGGAAATGGCAACCCACTCCAGTATCCTTGCCTGGGAAATCCCATGGACAGAGGAACTTGGCAGGCCACAGTCCATGGGATCAGAAGAGTCAGACATGACTTAACAACAAACCACCACCAGTCTCCAAGGTAAGGGTCTACAGAGAATAGACAACATTTAAGGGCTAATCCAGGGCCAGTACCCCTCTCCTAAGAACCACCCCCAACACCCCCATGGGGGGCAGGTCTCTGGGGCCATGCTGCCAGGAGATATCCCCTTTGGGGGCATTATCCCGAGGTCCCCAGACTGCTGCCTGATCTCAGCCAATCAGACACTCCCCTGGGAGTTTAGAACCCAGATCCTCCCCTCCACCTCTATGGGACACTGGGCAGTGGGAAACAGGAGCTGGGGCAGCTCTGTGGTCCTGCTAACAGAGGAAGCTGGCTGGAAATGGAAAGAAAAAAGAGGAAGAGAAGCTTGGGGGAGTGAGGCGGGAAAGATACAGACATGACTTTGTAGTTCCTGATTCTAGTTCCTCAGTGGCAGGGATGAATTTTTCACCCTTGGGTTTTTTTGGAAATATGGGCATATCCTTCCCATGAAGTCATCAATTTCCTTAAGCAAACAGTAGTCCTTTGCAGCCAAGGGGCCCCAGCTAGACCATCAGGATTCGAGGAGAGTTTCCTCAGAGTGAATGAGATGATTGGATGGCATCACTGACTCAATGGACACGAGTTTGAGCAAACTCTGGGAGATAGTGAAGGACAGGGAAGCCTTGTATGCTGCAGTCCGTGGGGGTCACAAAGACTCAGACATAACTTAGTGACTGAACAACAATAAGAATCCTCCCAGAGGGCTGCTCTGAAGATCCCGCCCTGCAAGGAAGTTCTCAGGGCCCTGGGCCCCCGCTCTGTGGATCAAGGGTGGGTTGTGTGGGGAAGAGCAGAATCTGTGTGGCGCTCATGCTAGGCCCCATCTAGACATTCTGGCATCTAGGGCTTCCGCAACCTGCCTCCCCTCGGCCCACTCACAACTGCCTTACTGGTGGCAGAGCCTAAGCAATCCTTTCCCTTGTGCCTCTCATTCTCAAACGCTCCCTGCTGCATATGGGATGAAGTCCAAGTTCCCTGACACAGCGTTCATGTCCACTTCCTGCAGCCCCATCACCCACACCACCCCACCCCCCATTTTCTACTTCGTGTCTTGGTTTTCACCTCCACGCCTTTGCCGATTCTGTTCCCTCTGCCTGGACTTTCCTGTGCTTCCTTCTTTGCTGTGCTCATCTCCTCTTGACTTTCAGGAAGGCCACTAATTCCGCACACATCGCTTCCAGGAAAACTCTAACTTCACAGGCTGGGCTGAGGGCTCCTCCCCTGCCCTCCCATATTTCCTGATCTTGCTTAATTTATCAAAACTCAGACCAGATTTTCCTTCCTTGATTTCTAAGAAAAGACTGTGGGCTCTGCAACGGCTAGGATCACAACTTATTTTCTGGGTCTCTCCAGTGCCAGATTCAGTGTCAACTGGCTTCTGTCCACCCACCCATGCCACCTTCTGGCTATTCCTTCCAACCAAGGACATAGATTCCCAAGAGAATGCTCATCACCTATCCCTGTTTTAGAGACGACAGCCCTGAGGTTCAGAGGGGTGAGGTTCACTGATGCCCTGGTGCACACGAGTTTCACACTTCCGTGCCTCCGTGCATGCTGTTTCTTCTGCCCTGGTTCCCTGTGAGGACTCAGTTCCTCATTCTGCCTTCTTCATCAAGATCCACCTCCATGTCCCCCTTCACCTGAAGCTTTCCAGGAGCCTTCCTGGACTTGTTGCCTGTGGCCTCCTGCCTCATGCCCACAGAACACCTCCGTCTGTCTGTGACAGTCCCTGGCTGCCACACTGGGCTTCAGACCCACCCACTTGCTCATGCCTCTCCCTAGTATACAGTGATCACTAGATTATTCAGCTCCTCACCAAAATCTGGCGTATACTAGGTGCATAATTAAAGTGTGTTGACGGGAGAAGGAGGGAAGATGATGTTTGTAAAGCGTTTCAATTGAGAAAGCCTAAGACCTAACTGCCAGAGAAGGCGATGGCACCCCACTCCAGTACTCTTGCCTGGAAAATCCCATGGATGGAGGAGCCTGGTAGGCTGCAGACCATGGGGTTACTAAGAGTGGGACACGACGGAGCGACTTCACTTTCACTTTCCACTTTCATGCATTGGAGAAGGAAATGGCAACCCACTCCAGTGTTCTTGCCTGGAGAAGCCCAGGGACAGGGGAGCCTGGTGTGCTGCCGTCTATGGGGTTGCACAGAGTCGGACACGACTGAAGCGACTTAGCAGCAGCAGCAGCAAGACCTAACTGCACCTGGTTCCTCTACAGCTTCTAACAAAGGGCTGTGGGCAGATGAGAGAATCAGCAAGCATTTCTAACCAAATTCTACACACCATAACTTTCTTCTGTGTTTGTGATGTTTTGAAAGCACTTTTGCACACACTGACTTAATTTTTATAATCATCATGAGGGAGCCGTATATTTTAATTTGCATATGGAAGAGCCACTAGAATCGGCCTGTAATCCCAAGCCTTACCCACAACATGTACCATGTCTAAGGTCAGAGACCGGCTGCCCAGATATGTCCACATATGTGCTGCTGTGTCTGTATCCTTGTCCACTCGTGGTCCATGCACAGCATAGTTACATGATGCGTCCAGATACAGGGAATCCTTGACCAAGAAGTGGTCCTTTTCTTGTAAGCTCAATGCCCTGGCCCCAGTAAGACTCAGCCACCCTCTACCTTGTAATCCTGTCCTGCAATTTCCTCCCCTCCCTAACCTCCCACCATAAAGAAGGTCCCATGCCTTCTGTGTCCCCCAGGGCACCGTGCCAGCCCATCTCAGATGTCAGCTGGTGGGTACAGCCAACCCCATATCCCGTTTTGCCTTACTTCTTAATTAAGCCTCCACAGTGCAGCTCAAGCTGTACCCCAGTCCCTCCAGTTTCCATAAGCATATCCATGCAGCTGAGCCACCCTGGTCAATAACATCAGACTCCTGCCCCTGATAGCTCCTGCAGCGAAGACTGGGTCCTGGGGAGGACCAGCCTTTGCTGGGGTCAGTATCTGGGCTAGGGCAGCATGGCAGACTGGCACGAAGGAGTGAGACCCAGAGGAGTGCAGACACCTCCTGGGGTGCCCTCTCCTAGATCAAGCCCAGCTTCCCCGCCCCTCACCCCACCTCCTCACTGAGCAAAGAAACAGTAATGACCAAAGCACCCAACCATGTAGACTTTTTCTGCATCTTGCCTTGGAACTTCCTGACCTCGGAGTTACTCTTCCAGACGATGACGGTGTAACATGACAAGCCCAGAAGTCGTCACCCCACCACTGCCTCCAGTCCTCCCTGCATTTCAGAGGCCAACCTTCGGTCAACTGTCTCTTCTTTCAAGAGAGAAACCAGAGCAGCTGCCAGCAGAGGGGGAGGGACCGTTGAGGCCTGGGTTTGAAGCCTGGCTTTGCCCACAGAGGGCTGTGCTTCCTGGTTCAAGTGGCCCCATTCTTCTGGGCTGCAGATGCTCCCCTCACAGGAGGGCGACGGCTGCCTTGAGCCACCCGTTTCCTCTTTCCTTCTAGTCCCACTATAAGCATAAACCACAGTCCTGGGTTAGCAATAAAGCTCAACGCACAGACAGAAAAGGTTCCTCCCTTTCTGCAAAAATAACAAAACAACAAAAACAGCAGTGTTTCTACTTAGTGAGTGCCTACTCTGTGCCAGGCATGTTTACATACACAATCTCATAACAATCGTCACAGCAAGGTGAGAAGGTGGAATGTCCCCATTTTAAAGATGGAGAGTAAGTGCGGAAAAATTCTGTCTTCTTCATGGACAGATGCACAGCAGCTGATAAGGGACAGAGATTTCAAACTGAGCCATGTGTCTGCAGAAACAAGACACTTTGAAACTCAACTTTTTTTTCTGTATCAATCTGACCAGCTCAGCTTTCCCTTCTCCATGGAACATTTAAAAACTGTGATCACATACTTGGACACAAGAAAAAGAAATTTTTTTTGAATTTAAAATTGGAGGTTTTAACAGGCCACAGTCAATTACTATAATCCAAAAATTTTAAATACAAAACATAATGTGGCTGAAAATATTCTTAACTACTTGGAAATTAATAAACATTCTTCTAGATACCCCATGGATCAAAAGAAACATTAAAACTGAAATTAAAAATCATCTAAAAAGAGATGAAAAGTGGAACATTTTATTTCCAAAAACCTATGAGATCTGGAAAAAAAGCTCAGCTCCGGTGGAATATGTACAAACCGGAAGACACGTCATAAGAAATGAGAAAAGCAAACAGAAAAAGCAAGTTCGAAATGGGAGTTAATCAATAGCTGAAATTAATAACATGGAAAATAAGAGAAAAGAAAATACACAGATTCCACAAAATCAGAATTGGCTGAAGAGACTAACAGGATTGCAGGGCTGGGTGAAGGGCCCAGTTCTGCAGGTATGTCCATCAGGCCAGGCCCCACTGGTCAGCGACGTGGCCCCTGCCCCTGGGCTCCTGACCCCTGGGCTAGTGGCTGCCTTCCACCTGGACATCACATTCAGTCTGTGGCAATCTGACTGCCCACCAGAGGCTCCTTGGACTGGAGACTTCAGCATTTCCTCTCAGAAATAAAACCCTTCCATCAGGGCTTATTAGGCAAGCGAGTCAGTTTTGTGTTTTCAGCAATGAAAGCTGCTGTGGTTTTGTTTTCTCTCTGTTGCCAGGAGTCGAGAGGAAGTCTGTGGTTAGACATCTTCGGGTGGAGACATATACAAACACAGTGGCTAGAAATGAGCTCCCCGGATTCAGTTCTCCCAGCCCCGTCAACAGGACTCATGAAACTGAGCAAATGAGAAGAAGGACGGGTGGAGGGAGGGGGCCCTGAACCTCTATCCCTTGGCCCCCCAGACCTGCAGTGGCATTAACGCTTCTGCTTGCTCAGCATTCACCCAGCCTGACTCTGTTTCCCATTCTGACATTAGGATACTGCATTTCATTATTTCCTCAAAGGATTTACTGATTTGCCTTCACCCCAACCCAGCGACTGAATGTTAAAGGATCCCGTGAATTCAGCACCCATGGCAGTAGCAAAGCTATAACAGGCACTACTGTCGGCTTCCATCCATCATGGATTCTGGCTTCTCCTTTTCCTTTCAAACCCTGGATTTGATCAGAGTGATGGTGTGCCTGGCCACAAATCCTCACATCCCCAGGCTCCTGTGTATAGAAGCTGGCCTTTTGATTACAGTTTTGGCCAGTGAGTTATGGCATTTCTAAGAAAATGCTTACACTCCCACTATAGGCACCAACTCTTTCTCCTTCCCCTTCTTTTTCCTGCTTGGAACTTGAACATGAGGCCTGGGGGTGCAGCAGCCACCTTGTGCTTACAAGGTAACTGCATGAGGATGAAGTTAGAACAGAAAAACAGAAAGAAGCCACGCCCTCCATGGCATTATTAGCCTTCTGCCCTGCCCTATACGACTCACCAGGAACTTCTTATTTCATGAGAAAAAGAAAGCTTTGGCTGGTAAAACCCCTGGAGCTGTCTGTTCTATTACTTGCAGTTGAAGCATTGTTACTTGAAATGAGAGCTTCAGCTTTCATAGGGTTTTCCAAACATTTTCATCCCATCCTCTACTGGGTCCTCACAGACATCCTTTAAGGTGGATATCAATGTCTTTCCTCCCATTTTCAGATGAGCAAGCTGAGGTGGGTCAAAGAGTTGAGGCCTCCACTCCATCATTCTATCCCCTGGTCCCTGGCTTTTCCCCAGAAAACCCCTCTTGCCTAGAAGCAGTTCAGAGCTTTCCCCTCCCTGTAACACCTCCCCCTACACAAGCGTGCAGGCTGAAAGTGAAAGTTCCTCAGGGACCAAGGAGCGTGTGAACTGATTTCAGCCCTAGCTTCTAGTGCCCAGAATAGATGTGCTCTTTTGTTTTAAAATTCATCACTTGGAGTCAAAGGATCTGAGTTCAAGTCTGACATCTCATCCTCATTTGCTACATGATCTTGGGGGGGATAAATCTCTGAAAATCTCCCTGACCATCTGTACAATGAAAATGGCAGCACTTCTTCTCCTGAGGCTACACTAATACAGTCGCAGATATACGATCATGTATGGTACAGGATAATCAGCTCGGAGATAGTCATCTGTGAGCACTCAGGATGTCAGGGAAAATGCTTTGCGCATGATAAGACACCAGTGTCCCCATTATGGGGCTGTTATCACGATGGCTTTGGTCTGTCTCAAGGCTCCGACTCCACCCACGGCTTGGCCTTCCTCGCAGCTGACGTGTAGATTACAGATATGCTTCACCGGCCTTCGGGACCACTCACCCCTCCCTGTTTGTCAACCTTAGAGTTGAGAATGCTGATCTCATGAGGCTCGATCTTTAAGAATGGATAATGTCAGAGTTCTGATACTTACTTGCTTGTTAAGCCAGGCTATTGCTATCTGATTTCATAAGTTTTTTACTTTCTTAGTGTCCAAAACGTATCTATACATCCCCTTTAGAAAAAATAAAAAAAGAATTAGGCTCTATGTTGGGGACTCTCAGAGTTGGATGGGATTTGAAAGTCATCTGGTCCATCCTGTGCCTCCAAACCCAACCCCTCCCCATTCAGGGCTGACACCCCCTCTTCATGCTCCCCTCTCATCAAACCCAATGGACACAGAACTTCCACTTGCTCACATCAGAGGCAAGTTTACCACCCCCAAGGCAGTCCATTTCACCTCCTAACATCCTCTATTCGAATTCTTCCTCCAACAGGCACTCCTTGGCAGACATGAGGATGTGTTCTTGACAAACCTATAATCCTGTGCATGCTTGACTGTGTGGGATGGTGACTGGCAGAGTCGGTGGGGGATGAGGAGCCCATGTGAGGTGTTACCAAACAGGAAGCGCCATCTGTGCTGGGTGATGACAGTAAGAAAAAGTGTCAATCAGCTGCCCTGGGGGGCTCCAGAGACAGCTTCTTGTTTCAGCTACATGACAGACCTCAAGAATGGCAATCACTCCGTTCATTCTGATGTTCTGGGTATTCACGGGGCTAGGCTGGACCATGCTGCAGTAACAGCATTGAGCTCTCAGGGGCTTAATACAATGCAAGTTTATTTCTTGCTTCTGTAAAGTGCAATGTGAGTTGGGAGAATTGTCCCCATTTTGCATGCCATCTGGAACAGAGGGCTTCCAAAGTCACCACAGCCAAGGTGGAACGAGGAGGAGGCATACCAGCTCTTAACTGCCTGGGTCTTAGGCTCTCAGTCAACAGGAGCCACAGGGCCCCCACCTGGCTGCAGAGAGGGCTGTGGGGAGGGCAGCAGAACCCTGTAGTGTGGGTGAATGCTGTCTCTGCCAGCACATCGAAGGCTATGCCATCAAAGAAACAAGAGTCAGCTCTTAAAAAAAAAAAAAAAAAAAAAGGAGCCCAGTGAGGTGTAATGGGAAGGAAATACACAAGGTGACGGGAGGGGGGACATTATGGGTGAAGAAGGGCCTCTGCTGACTGCTGTTCATGCAAGTAGCTATCACATGGCAATCTGTGGTGGGTTCATGTGCATGGGTGGCCAGGCTCTTCCACCCACGGTGACCATATGCTAACGCAATGAGGACAAGCTTCAGACATAGAGTGTACCCAGCCTCTCCACCACCTCCCATTGCTACTTCTCCCATTAAAAATGTAGTTCTTGCCTGCTCTGCTTCTCATCCAGCCCCCTAAGAAGAGTTTGAGCTTGGCCATCCCAGATCCTGGGAGAATAGGGATGGACAGACAGCACTGGAGAGACTGAGCTGGGGATGGGGGGAGTAGCTTGATTTGTTCTATTGTTTGCTTGTTTTTAGAATCTTATGAGGTTTAGTCATTCTGATGCTGTCTTTGGGTACTGTGGAGGCATTTTACTCTGAGAACCTACTCCAACCATCTCAGACAAGTCTAAATTATGTAAGCCCTTTCACTGATCTGAAGCACATGTCAAAAATGCTCAGGTTGGGTACTACCTACTACAGAGACCCAGTGACAATATCACTGGAAAGTACAGAAGGAGGATCCCAGAGATTCAATCTGATTCATCTGAAATCTCACCTTAAGTCTGAATGTACACTAGCAAATGCACCTTTGGTTCTTGTAATGTTTCCAGATGAAGACATCTCTGAGACTTAGAAAAATTTTTTGAATCAGTTCTGGAGCCCTTGTTTGTGGTGAGAAATTGGGGTCAGCAACAGAATGGAAAGAAAACCAACAAAGAATGAAGAGGAAGGGAGACGGAGGGACTAGCAAAAGGAGACACGGAGGTTAAGTCCATCTAGTATATATAAGGGAGATGTGGAAGGACAAAGGAAAGGTGGCCTGTTGGGTGGATTGATGTCAGGAGGATTTGGGATGCTTTGGTAAAGTGCAAGGTTCTAGAGATTTGAAGCCCAAGGTAATTAGAGAAGCAAAAGGAGGCCTCATCCTTTTTTCATGTCTTTGAGAGATCTGTGTGAAAGGCTGAAATCTCTTCCTTTCATTTCCTTGCTGGACTGTGCTTCTTTGAATGTGACAGTGTAGAGACTTGGTCACAAGGAATCCCTGCATTTACTCAGGGTACATTAATTTAAGCATAAAAACATAGGAAGTAGCTTATTCCCAAGGCAGGTAAGGCAAATGCAGAAAAATGAAGAAGGGGTTATACTTGCTCAGAAATATATTATTAGCACACTTTGGACAAAGGATGAGAGGGATGCAGCAATAGCCAACAGCCCCCTCCCACCCCAGCCACCAGCAGATAGTCGGTGCCCCTTTCCCACTGAGGTTTCCAGGACTGCATTTCCTGCATGCACCCTGATTTAAGAGTCTCTCCTCCCTCCCCGTTCATTGCCCTCCACTTGCCGCAGCTACAGTAACATTAGCTTTGCTGGCTGCCACCTCCCACTGTTGACTCATAAAGACTTCCTGTCAACTAAAAACCCAACATCTTTCACTTGTGCTGTTGACCCAGGTATCCCACATCCTGTATGTGTCCGGTGGGTATTCTGAACCCCAGTGTGAACAGAGGTCTCTGAGGCTGTTAAGCTTGGTAGGCACTCAGCGTAGCCCAGTGTTCATTTCAGCCCTATTGAGGCCTTTTTGGGTCCTGCCTCTCACCTTCCCTGTATTGCCCACCCCTTCCACCTTCTCACAAGCCCCTAGTCACAAGGCAGTTCAGCCCCATGGGTGACTCAGTGCCCCAGGCTTTGGAGTCAGACCCATCTGGGACCCAGATCTTAGTACATCAATGGCTATAGGACTCACCCTCTCCTGGTCTATAAAGGAGTAATTCGACCTTTCTTACCGAAATGTTATGGGGAGTAAATAATCTATGTAAAATACTTACAGAGCTTGTTGATACTTAAAAGATTCACAATAAATGTTCATCCTCTCCCTATAGCTGTAATTCCAGCATAGTCACTAGTAAAAGTGTTGAACAAGATGTGCTCAAAGATAGAGCCCCTTGACACGCTCCCATCTAGGCTGGTCAGCCAGGTATTCATGATGTAGCTGTATTCATTCATTCCATTTCCACAGGTGGATACACTGTGGGAAAGAAGGCAAAGTCTGCATGTTTTGAAAATAAAACCTAAGATCTCTGAGGCATTTCCTATCACTAGCATAGGACCCTCAAGAGCTTCCCAGGTGGTGCTAGTGGTAAAGAATCCAGCTGCCCATGCAGGAGATGTAAGAGATGGGTTCGATCCCTGGGTGGGGAAGATCTGCTGGAGGAGGCTATGGCAACCCACTCCAATATTCTTGCCTGGAGAATCCCATGGACAGAGGAGCCTGGCGGGCTACAGTCCACAGGGTCACAAAGAGTCAGACATGACTGAGGTGACTGAGCATGCACATACACACAGCTCTTCCTAAATCTTCAACCACCCTCCCGGCCCACCTCCCTCTCTGCCTTATTTCTCCAAAACGTTAGGTTCTCTTTCATTCTAATTTTTACCCCACCTTTCCAGGGCACAGCATAATGAAAAATGCCACTGGCCATCAGGAGACCTGATTTTGAGTCCCCCCAGTTCACAATCTGGCTATCAAGTCACTCACACACACTGTAACCCAGTTTCCTCGCTTTTAAAATGAGAGGGTCAAATTAGACATCGATAGCATCAACCTCCACTGGTTGCATGCCTGCTCTGTTCCAGGCAGGTCAGAAATGTCATTTATTTACACAAGTTCAATACCCTCAAGGAGACATCATGGTATCCCAGGGAGCAGACGCCATGCTGCAGGCGTGGGCTGTGAACTAAGGCTGTGCAGCTTTATCGCCCCTACTCTCCATGCAGCTACATTTTGGTCTGAGATAAGTAACTTAACCTCCCCATGCCTCAGCTTCCCCTCTGCAAACAAAGGTGGTTGCAAAGATTAAACCAGATCTCCACATGGGGTCTTTAGGGGCAGCCCTGCGTGAGTGAGTACCCCAGAGGATGCTCACATCAGGGGCCTTCTCAAGGCTAGCCAGCTAAGGCCTGTGCAGCCTCAAGGTTGTGCCCAGTCTCCTACAGAACACCGTCTCCTTACATGACTTCAGAGAGCCCCCCACGAGCAGCTCTGGCCTTGACTGGAGTGGTAGGCTGACGGCCGGGTGCCCAGGAGGAGAGGATGTCAGGGTAGAGGCTAGAGATCCTGGAAGCTAAAGCTTCCCTCGTGCACGGTAGACCACCAAGACCCCAGCAGGCATGCCCACATGCCCCCCTCTTGCACACACTCATACCCTCACCACTGGAGTCGTATTCTCAGCTCTGCCAGCTCCAAGGCCCCATCCAAAACCCCAGAGCTGCTACAAACAAAGCTTTGAGTCAAGGATCCTGTCAAGACACCTACCTGGGGCCCCAGCTGCTGCCAGATTCTGTGAAGGACACATGGGAAAATTCTCTTCAATGTCACATTTGTTGAGCACCTGCTATGTGCCAGGCCCTATGCAAGGCACTGTGCACTCAAAGACAAACAACCCAAGGTCATCAGACTCATGCATAAGTCTGGCTCATGGCAATGTGGAAGACCTGGGATCAATCCCTGGAGAAGGGAATGGCCACCCACTCCAGTATGCTTGCCTGGAGAATTCCACGGACAGAGGAGCCTGGTGGGCTACAGTCCATGGGGTTGCAAAGAGTCGGACATGGCTGAGCGACTTTCACTTCACTTCACAAAGCAAAGAATACAGACCAAAAAATGAGTTCAGAAATTTTCATCAGTACAGGGGATATGAGCAGAGTTTTAGAGTCCTTAAGTGTCCTCACTGTGGGGACAGGGTGGGGATCAGGTTTCCCAGGAGGGAGAAGCAGCTTCAGACATGCATGGGAGTAAGAGACGCTGGGCTGACCTCCAGCTGGCTGGTGGGTGGGGAGGGCAAAGATGAGAGTTGAGGCTGGGGAGATAAGACAGGGGCTTGGCCTTGTCTTATGTCAATGGGTAGACACTGAAGGACATTAAATAAGTATAGAGGGAGCACAGGGAGAGTTTTGAATTAGATGCCTGGGAAGACTTTCTGGAGGAGGTGGTTTCTGAGCTGGCCCTTAAGTAATGGTCAGGACTTTGGGAGGTAGAGATGGAAAGGAAGGCCTTCCAGTGTGAAGGCACAGAGGGCATGGAACAGTACACGTAAGGCCATCGGGGGACAGCCAGGGCCAGTAAGGGATAGTGGAGGAGACATCAAAAGAGGTAGCAGTCAGGCTGTAAGTAAGGGCTACTGAAGATCACGGGAGGGAGAGAGCATTTGGGCTGGAAGGCTCAAAGAAAATCTTATGAAGAGAATGAATGAATCACTTATCAGTCAGTCCATGAGTGGGCCTCGATTTGAACCATCAGGTTTAACAGGCTTGAGTGGGTACAGGCTCCATACCAAGCAGACCACCTCTGCCTGAACCACCCCATATCCCTTGGTCCTGCCCTTTCAACATACCCTCTCCAAACCTACCCATCTGGAGTCCCATCTCTTGGAACACTGCTAGGAACCTCACAGTTAAATTTTTGAGCTAATCAAAATCCTAGATTCCATACAACCGAAGCCCTTAATTTTGCACTGGAGAACACAGAAGCCCAGAGATGGGAAGTGAATTATCCAAAGTCACACAGTGACACTTTGCAGTATGAGAGCCAGAAACAGCAGCTGGAATCCCAAGGGTCTGCCTTTTTAGCACAAGACTTCTCGGAGGTGAGATTGCGCATAAGGATCCAAAGGAATGAATTTATGATGGTGATGCTTCAAGCAATACAACCAATTCTGGGGAAACACCTGGGTACTACAAATAGACCAGGTGGGTAACTTACCCTCTCTCCCAAATTGGAAGCTGGCCTGAGTCTTAGGTGCAGAGCAGGAAGGGGTGAGGAGCTGAAAGTTTCATGTAATTTGTTTCAATTTCCACATAAACCATATAGGAAAGGAAATATGAGCCTTATTTAGCAAAAACTGAGATTTCAGGAGTTTTCCCAGGCCTGAAGGATCCAACTCTCCCTCCTGGAAAGAGGATGCCATCACCGTCAGCCTCCCCCGCCTTCCCCATCAGCTGCTCTTCTTTCGGGGGCCTGAAAACCCCACAGGGGAAGGTCTGTTCTTGGCCAGGTCAATAACAGCCCATTAGGAAGCCTCTGTTTAATAAACCATTAACGTTAAATTATTGAAGGGAAAGGAAAGTACCATGAAGGTTCAGGTCAACAGGAGTAGGGAGCAGGAGGATGATGAAAGGATATTAATTGAATGTCCGTGAGTATGACATTCTCTTGGGTGTGACTGTGTGGTTTTTATAGCAACCTCAGAAAAATCCAGGTCTTTCCTGTTACAGAGCAGGAAACTGAGATTCAGGGGTGTTTACTGACTGTCAAGGATAAACAGACATTGAGTGGAGTTTAACTGAGGGCAGGCTGGCTCTTTCCTCGGCACGATGCTGCCTAAAGAAGTCAGGATGGAGAAGACAAGGGGATGGAGGGCAACTCAGGGGAGCTAAGGGGGGTCAGCAAGAGGGAAGAGGGGAGGGGAGAAGCCAGGAAATCAATTCTTAGGAGTACCTCAGTGTCTCTCATGACCTTCGCTTTCCTCCTGAGGGTTTTCTAAAAATAGTTTTTGTTGATTGATTTATTGCTGTGTTGCCTCTCCATTGCTGTGAGCAGGGTCCGCTGTCTAGTTGCCGTGCACAGGCTTCTCATCGCCGTACCATCTCTTGTTGCGGAGCACAGACTGGACACAGGGGCTTCAGTACTTACAGCAGGCAGGCTCAGCAGTTGCGGTGCAAGGACTGAGTTGCCCCGGGACATATGGAATCTTCCCAGACCAGGGATCGAGCCCACATGCTCTGCCATTGGCAGGCAGATTCTTAATCACTGACCACCAGGGATGTACCTCTTCCTGATGGTTTTTACCAACCCTCATAACATGAAGCTGGTCTGTTAGAGGCAGGAAGTAGGTAGCAGAGGAGAAACAGAACAACCTCTCCTTTTCTTGTATCCATTCCAGTTGCTACCCTTCCCACCTGGTCCAGCCAATCAGTGCTCACAGATCTTGGCCAAAAATGCCCTTCCAGATGCTGGAGAACATTTTCATGATGCTCCTGTGGGAATAGAAGAACAAGGGAAAATAGAGCTAAGATGTTAGGATCATTTAACCAGACATTGGATTTCAGGATTCTGAAGTCTTTAGGATGTCACTGTCCGTGTGACTTCTTGGGACACTTTGCAGGGGAGTTACAAGTGGCACAGCAAACACCCCTCAACAGCCCCTGACCCCTCTGGGAGCCAGGTGGAGAGCTGCTGGGACAATCAGCCAGGCAATTCTGCCTCCTCCTCCTCTGGGCCCTTCATCCTGTTACCTTGGAAGGAAACCCTACACATGAAAGGCTGGCTGCCTACATAATGGACGGGGAACCAATGTGGGCAGCATGAAAGGCTGTCCCTGCCTTCAGAACACCCCTCCAGGAGGAGTCCCAGGCTCCTACCCAGTGGAATATGGAAAGTTTACCCATAGTATATGCTCAGTAAATGTTGGTTAAACACCTAAGCAAATGCATGAACAACCATCTAATGATCTGATTCCCCAACTGAATAAGCAGGTCAGGCTGCCATAGCAAAATACCATAGACAAAATTTTTCAGGCAACAGAATGGTATCTTCTGGAGGTGCTGTTGTGGTCAGGTTTGCAGATGACTGCCTTCTCCCTGTAGGTCATATGGCCTTTCCTCGGTGTGTATATGGGAAGGGAGAGAGCTTTATCTTTCTATGGGGCCACATTCCTATTGGATTAGGGCCCCACCCTAACCTCATGTAACCTTAAATTACCTCCTAAAGACCCTGTCTCCAGATGGCGTCAACTAGGGGTTAGAGTTTTAACATACACATTCGGAGGGATACAATTCAGTCCACACCACCGACCAAGGAAGGGATTTAGTAATGATGTCATGAAAGGCCTTCAGCATTTAACATTCCTCTCTAGCAAACCTAGCAAAGGTTTCAGCACCTGGGAATCCCTTAAAGAGTAGTAGTATTCTCTTGAGGCTGCCATCCATGACAAAGCCATGCTGCAGAGCCTGCTGGGGAGGTACTGTTTTCATGGCTAGTGGAGAGGGCCTGGAATTCTCAGCAGGCTTCCTGCAGAATAAGGTCCCACAAGGGACTGGAGGGGCATGGGTGTTACTGAAAGAGCACCTCCTGAGAGCCCCAGCCTTCTCATGTCTCGCTGCTCTGCTGTGAAGCCTTGAGACCACTCCCCAAACAGGGTTTCGATTATTCCATCTGCAAAATGAGGAGGTGGATCAATAATTTCTAAGAATCTCCCACTGTGCTTGCTTTACCTATTCCCAGGAAAAAAAGAGTCAGGGAGCCAAAAGTAAATCAGAAGCTAAGCTAATAAAGACTCCCAACTTAACTGCTAACTGCAGAGACACCTTAGGCAAATGACTTCATCTCTGAATTTCTCTTTCTGCATCTGGATGTTGGCGTTATCACAATTACCTCCTCGTGGGATTCCCAGCATCACTGTGGTAGGCTGATTACCTTTATGGGCTCTAATTCTTTACCTGTCCCTGTGTCCATGGTCTATGCTTCTGAGTTTATAATTCCTTCACCATAAAGAGGTGGAGTCTATTCCCCTCTTTGACGGAGTTAGGCCATGTCACTTGCTTTGGCTAATGGGGTGTTTGCAATGGGAAGCAAGCAGAAGTTTGGGAAAGCACCTGAATGATGGAGTTTGCATGATTCTGCACTCTGCTACCACCACGAGAATATGCCTGAGCCAACCTGGTAGAGGATGAGAAACACAGGCCAGTTATTGCCAGAGTCGCCCCAGTTGTCCCAGATGGGGTCAAGATCAACCAACAGGGACCCATTCCTGGACCTTTAGAGAGTTCAGCCAAGGCTAGAAGGAGCTCCCAGCTGACTCGTTAAGTCAAGGAGCTGAAAAATTTTTGTTTTAAGGCTCTGAGTTTGGGATGGTTTGTCTTATTTTGGCAACCAGTAACTGACACAATCAAAAAATAACACATGATAGGTACCCAAAATGTGTGTGTTTCCTCCATCAATCACCCTACTCACCCCACACCTTCAGATGCAAGCCTAGATATCCCAGAGATAGTCTGAGAGGCATCAGTCACGGTCTTGGTGGATTTTAAGCTTCAATCTCATTGTTACTTTCGCTTCCGATTGATTGCAGACACTGACTGCTCAATTTTGATTAAACACTAACTCATAAGCTGCTTACAAAATGCCTGCAAAAAGCTGACATTTATGAAGTCCAATAAACTACTTGTAAGAACAGGAGTGCTACATTGGGAGGAAAAAAAAATAAAATCTTCTTCCAAACAAACATCGGTTGACAGCAGACAGATGGTCAGAATCCCTTACTTGTAAACTAGAAAAATTAAGATTTGGCAAGGGTTGTCTGAAAATAACTAGCAAACATCAAAGTTTCCCCTTTCTAGGCTGGTGTTTTTCTGGGCCCGACTTCAATATTTTCACAGGCTACTGCACGGAAAAGGTGTTGCAGGCCTCCGCGTTGCTGGCAAGGAAAGGCTAAGAAATACCAGCAACGATTTATAGGAAGCGAGGGTGCCAACATCCCGAAGAGTGAGCGCTTAACAGCCAGCAACTGCACATTCCCATAAATCCCCATAACTCAGCATCAGGCCTTCCCTTAATCTGCTGAGGTGTGAGCGAAAGGGAAGGCGGAATTTTCTAACTTGATTTTCCACTCAGATCAGCTTTCACGGAGGTGACTGCGAGTTAATCTTATGGGGCGAGCAGCGATCTTAATAGAAATGGAATCCCCCCTCAAAACCACAAGGCGGGACTCTCCCCACCTTTGTTAAATCAAGGGAGGAGGGTTCTAAGAGGGGCTTTGGCTCAGTCTTAAACAAGCCCTCCAAGTTCAAGAAAGACCTAGTCTCTGGCTGCCCTGGTTCACATTTCTTCCTGACCTTTCTATGACCTCTGAAGGGCTCAGAGCAGGCGTGTGTGCAGATGAGGTGGGGTGGCGTGTTTATTTACCTACACACAAGCCTCGGCATGCTGATGTAGTTCCAAAGATGGCCCAGGTGCCGCCTCTTGGTGGCATTGCCCCACCACCTCGGTTACACAGCTGGCACACAAGCCCATGCCCTCCTGAACCACAGAATCTGGGGCCCAGCTATGAGAGCAACAGAGTCTCACTGATCTCGGGTGGCCTCGGTCTGCAGCAGCTTGAAGTCGGGACTTCAATTCCAGGCCAGAGATTGAGGTCAGGCAACAGCAGTTAGTATGCTAAATCCCAGCCACTAAGCCAGTGGTCCGTGACAAGGCCCTGGCCCCTCAGCTCTGTAGAAGTAAATTTCCACATAGAGATGGAACGTAGTGAAACAAGTAAAGTATTTAGGAGGAAAAGACTATGGCTGGATAAACACACTGGTAGCCTCAGAGAGAGGGTTGCATTTCACGGTAGTTTGAATCAACTTTTATGAGGCATTCTTCTGGGTTTCCTTTGACAACTCACTTTGCCTTGCCTGGTTCTGAGTCCATATTTGGTATATCTCAGGGCCCTGCCATGTGAAGAACCCACCTGCTCATGCAGGAGATTCGGGTTTGATCTGGGGAAGATCCCTTGGAGGAGAAAGTGGCAACCAACTCCAGTATCCTTTCCTGGAAAATTCCACGGACAGAGGAGCCTGGTGGGGTTGCAGAGTCTGACACAACTCAGCGACTGAGCATGCACACATGCTTGGTACTTAATTCCCAGGACCATGATGAGCTAATCAATATAAAAGCACTTAAAAGAGTTCCTGGCATGTAGCACTACATATGCGTTTGTTAACATTAATATTATTCCAGATATTCAATACATGAGTGCAGAAAAAATTTGCAGCGTGAGAGCTCAGAGGGAGCCTATGATTTGCTTATTTATTAAGTGCATGAAAAACAGTGAACTGTATTCTCTGAAGGAACAAAGTCCGTCCTCACCCCACAGGATTCCTACCTCAGTTCAAACTTAGTTCACTGAAATCAGCTGTCTTTCCTTTGCTTCTCCTAAGAGTCACCAGTTTGGGACTTCCCTGGTGGTCCAGTGGTCAAGAATCCACCTGCCAATGCAGGGGACACAGGTTCGATCCCTGGTCTGGGAAGATTCCTCATGCTGCGGGGCAGCTGAGGCTGGGGGCCCCACCTACTGAGCCTGTGCTCCAGCGCCCATGCGCCACAACGAGAGAAGCCACCGCTCCCAAAACTAGAGGAAGCCTGCATACAGCCACGAAAACCCACTGTAGCCAAAGATAAATAGATTTTGTAAAAGTCACTAGTTGTCGCTGAAAGCCATGAAATGACAGGGCACTCACTGGTGCCAACTGACTTCCATTAGAATCCCAGCTCCGCTCGCCCCCTTCCCTGGGCTCTCTCAGCTCCAATCCTCCCAGGGCCGCGGCAGCCTCTGGTGTGAAGCCGCAACGGGTGGACATGAGCACAATAATATTTAAACACTTGCATGCTGCGGTACACCTTCCCAGTCCCTCGGTAGAGTTTCCTAATTAATCACCCTGTGTACTGCATTCTACATTAATTAAATTAAAAGTAATTAAATCCAGGAAATTGAAATTAGTCTAATTAGATTAGAGGCACATTCAGTGACTGTGGTGAGGGGCGCCATGTAAATTGGCCAATTTTGGTGTAGAAACAAGAAACTCGGATTGCAGACAGGCTGTTAAGAGAGAGAGGCAAGCTTTACAAAGAATTAGTGGAGGTCGAGGCAATAAATGTTATCTGTGAGAGCAACAGTAACAGCAGAAATGAGTGGTACCTTCATCAGGGCTTCCTGGGGCTGAGCCTGCCTGGTGCATCCCCACCAAATCCCTCTGAAGCAGGTGCTGCCATCATCCCTGCTTGGCAGATGGGAAACAGAGGCTGTGCTGTGTGGAGCATCATGGTAGGGACCCACGTGGTTTGGCTGCAGAAGCCCCTCCCAGACTTCTCCAGGCAGCTTTCCTGGTCTGGATGGAGAGTTGCTTCTGTGGGCTGGACAAAGGAGAGTGCTGGAAGTGACGCACACACACAGCAGGCAGCACAGCCTGCCACGGACTAGAGCAGCAACCTCTCCAACTTTCATCCTCCCATGATGCTCAAAAGTGGTCCAGGCCAGACATGGCGGTTGAGAACTGGGAGGTGCCCAAGACTGTCCATGCTTACAAGCTAATGGGTCAGCTCGCCCTCCTCTCATGGCAGTTGGCAGAGAAGCAGAGGCTCCTGGGTCAGAGACAGAGGACGTCATTCCTCACAGAAATAGCTAGAGTCAAAATGGCAGCATTCTCTTGCCTCGGTTTTCTCCAAGCCCCAAATCCCATAAGGCAACATGAAAGGGACCAGAGGATGCCTGCACCCACCCACAGTGGGTTGCGTTACAAGAGAGAAACCCCCATCTTAAGGAAGGAGACTCTTTTATAAGGAACAGTGAGGCTGTCTGCTATCTGCTCCAGAAGGGAACATTGTCCTCCAAGACTGCTATAGCAGCAGTCCCCAACTTTTTTGGCACCAGGGACCAGTTTCATGGAAGACAATTCTTCCACAGACCGGCGGAGGTTGGGGGTGGTTTGGGGATGATTCAAGCACTTTACATTTATCAGGCTCTTTATTTCTGTTATTACTGCATCAGCTCCACCTTAGATCATCAGGCATTAGATCTCAGAGGTTAGGGACCCCTGCTATACGGCATTCTTGGAAAAATGGTCTGGAATAAAGGCAGATGGGACCTGTGCTCACCAAACATGCAGAAATGCTAAAAGTCCATGGAGAATTGTCTCCCAACAATCGGCACCCCTTGTTTGAAGTCTCAGTTTCTGGCAAATTTCCCCTGGAGTACACCACTCTGCCAGCTACTCTGATTAATTTGACTGACAGAATAGGACCAAATGTGTTCAGTGAGTCTCATACAGCATTTAATTAAGGCCACTACCAGCAGAACTTCAAGCAGTGAGATGAGAGAAACCTACAGTATTAACTGCAATCCCACGCTGCCCCTCCAGGGCCCTGGACTGGTCATATGAGCAGAGCCATAAGAAATCAGGGAAAGCCATAGATGTCTCCCTGATGTTTCTGTGCTGACCTTTCTCCTTGATTCAAAGCAATGACCCAAGTAGTGCAGGATGTCTTAGGGGCTGCATAGGCTCCACCTGGGCCTGCCAGGAAACAGTGCAGGGCAATGCTGTGATCTAGAACAGTCCACACTGGTCAGCTGAGGCTGACATGCATGCTTCCAGGGCGAGGTGAGGTCTGCTGAAATCGGGGGCAAATTTTGTGCCACCTTTTCTACGTAGAGGACCCCCATTACAGGGATAACTAGCCACAGGGTACACACAGTGATGAGTCGGTTGTCTGTCCAGGAAGCTACCCCAGGTCGCTGCAGTCATCTAGGGGTGAGTGATCTACTGGTGCTGTTTACTTAGACATTAGTCTCCTGTGGTGACTCCCGCAGGACAGGCCAGCGGGGAGACTAATTAATGTCTGATTTCCACATACGAAGCACAACCCCATGGTGCGTACGGAGGCCCTAGAAAGAAGGTCTTCTTTGCAATTGTTGAGGTGCCCTAAGTGAAGCCCACATCTATCGGGGGTACAGGTTGACGGTGCCTCCACCAGCCCCTCAGTGGGTGGTAAGCCATAGCATTCCCAGTTCAGCTGGAGTGAGTGAGTGAGTCTAGTCTAGTCCTCGATTTGGGGGGAACTGAGGACAGCCCGTGCAGCCTGCTCTGTTTGTGTGCACCCCAGCTGGGTGACAGTCGCCTGCCCCATGGAATGACTGTGCAGCAGCCATGAGAATGGGGGGAGAGAAGATGTCAGAGGGGCAGACGTGTATTGCAGGGGAGGGGTGGCAGTCTTGCCTGCTGTACCTGTAGACTCTTCAGTGAGCCTGAGGGAAGTGGGGGCCAAATCATGGTCAGAGCTGGCTGGTCGGGGAAGGCGGAATGCGTGCCGGGTGGGAGGGCTGCATGAGGACATTCTCTTGGGAGGGAAGCTTCAGGGCGGCTCTGTAAGGCTAATCTCATTAGTCCCTCCCTCCCCCATACCTCTGAGTACAAATCTAAACATTCCCTTCCCAGGGGTTGGGTTGCTAGCCATACTCCAATGCTATCCGTGGAGACCATCACCCTTTCCCAATAATCTCCTGCTCACACTCATACCTTTAGTGAAGAAGGTTCAGAGGCAAGACTGACAAGAGCATTTTCATAAAGCACACAGAGACCCGTCATGGGTCTCACTTTGGCCCCCACGGCCCAGCGTAGGAGGTCACTTTGCTAACGCTCTAAGATCAGGGCAACCCAACAAGAGAAGCCAGGTGGCCGAACAGGCATTAAGTTTGAATCCCCCAGGTCCCCCTTTGGCTGCCCTGGGGCTGCTGCTGGGAAAGAAAGACGCACCGTGCCCAGGAATGGTCAGGGACGGGATCCTGAATTTCCCAAAGGGATCTGAAGAACACCCACCCTTTACACCCTAATCGTTACTCAGGAAGCAGCCAAGGGGACACAATTGCTTTCTGGGTCAGCAGCATCCAGTGGTCAAACTGCTGGACTACGGTGTGTGGCCCAGGGGGAGGGGAGAGGAGGGGGGACAGCAAGGAAAGGAAGGAGGAAAGGGGAGAGAGGAAAAAGGAGAGCCCTAGCTCTGGCACAGGCCTAGGCAACAAGTTCATCTCCCACAATCCCATCGACAACACCTATGTTCAGGGTCCTTCTCAGGTTTCCCCCCAAAGAGCAGGAGAAAAAGCACTTTATGGACCCAAAGTTCTGTTCTGCTCATTTCATCAGCACAAAGGAAAAGTCGGCCCTAAAGATTCGCGTCTGCACCTCTGTCAAGAGAGAAACCACTTGCTGTTTTGCGATGACAGTTTTTCCATCTTCTATCCATCACAGGGTCAAGCCCCTCCCCAGTCCTTCTCACAGGCAGCTGGCAACCCGCCAGCCTGCGGCTCATAGGAAACAGCTCTACAAGGGCCCCAAACAGCACAGGTGAGCTTCCCAGACGGCTGCTTAAATGTGGTACAGAAGCACATTTTCGACTGCCAGAGACAAGCGTGCATTGTGCATCCTTCAAGGGAGCCTCCGTGATATTAATTTTTACTGCTGAGCTGATGATGAGACTTGAGGCAACAGGAGAAAACCAGGCTCCATTCCCTGGTTCCACACTTCTGACATTGTGAACTGAGAGCAGTATTACAGGGCAGTTTAGTGCAGGCACTAAGCTCTGCTGCTCCTGGAGACCCTGATCGGGCCAGCAGACCACATGCCACCCACCTCCTGGCCCCCCAGATGCCTAGCAGAGTGCAAGCATACCAGTGTTAGGACAAGGGGCCTCAGTGAGTCATGAAGGCCTCTGTGGGTGCCTGTCTTTGAAGATGCCAGTGAGACGTTATAGGGAGCAGGACAGAGCAAGCAGGAGAAACATGCCTCATCCCTCTTAGCTCCTAACCAACAATTAGCCTGACCTTTTCCTCTGAAATTATACCAACTGCAACTTCTACTGCTGCTTTGCCTAATTTGCTTCACTGCTGGGGGCAAAACAAGTCCTGAAGAGGAATAAAAGCAGCTGGTTTCTTTCGACCATCAAAGGCAGAACTGGATGCTGCATGGTGATGTTCAAGGCAATTCAAAATTAACTTCAAATTACCAAGAGCTGTCTCCCTCCCCGCCTTGCTCTCAAGCTCCTTCACTCTCTCTCTCTCTCTGTGCTTTTAGCCTGACTTTGTTCACAAAACAGAGCTGTTCCCAGCCTCCCTCTGCTCTGCTTTGAAGCCAGCCCATGTTTTTCCACTTCATCCCTTCATCCCTCTGGGCGATGGTTTCTGCCCCCTTCCAAAAGAATCCATGAGGAGGCTCAAACCCCAAGCGTTTGCTTTTTCTAAGAGGTTCCAAGGTGCCAACGTGCTTCCAACACCCTTGGAGTATGGTTGCTGGAGACTGTAACATGCTGGCCAGGTAGGGTGGCCTCTGGGGCACAGCAAGTTATTCCTGAGTGCTCCCCAGCTGGGGAGAGAAATGATGAGGAGAGGAGAGGAGACAGAGAAGCAGAATTGTGCTGGGAAGCTGGATTCAGTGGCCCATTATTTCAGCAAATTATGTGTAGAGCCCAAGGTCCTTCTGGAGCTGGTTCCAAGTCTACCTCTTAGGGGAAGTCTTTTCTCGTGGTCTTTGCCCCATGGAGCCCACCAGCTCCCCTCCCTGGACTTTAGCTTTACTGCCTTCCCAGCCTCTTGGCTTCAGGTCTCTAACCTGCTGTCTACTTGAGAGAAGCCCTGCACATTTGAGAAGCCCATCCCAGTTGGGATGGAGCATGGCATCCCAGTGAGTGTTGCCCCGTCCCCACTCCGAGATAAACTCCACAACAAAAGGGACCATATCGGGTCCAGGGCCTCACCCAAGCCTGACGTCTCAAGCACAGTCAGAACCCAATAACTACTTATAAATTAGATGATGGTTTCCTTCAGACGTTGCAAGAGCTTGTTTTGTTTCCTTTAATGACAGAAGAAAACACACATGTTAAGAATGTTTCCAACCTCATCTCTGTTCCTGCCTGTAAACCAAGTAACCAAATTTCCCTTCAGCATTGGACCAAAGAACTGGGCAGCTTCCTGGTGCAATTAAACATTCAGCGGTGAAGGAGTTTCTCTTTTCCACTTGCTAGCTGCCTCTCTTGGAAGAGTGGGGCTAAGTCACATACCTACCTGAGTGCCTCCTACTCAACACTCAGTTTAGCTGGGTTGCACCCACACAGCTATGGGATCCTGAAGACAGACCATGTGAGAATGTTCCTTCAAAGGAGACACCCCACTGCCAGGTCGCCAGGTCGTGTGGTACAAAGGGAGCTTTGATGGGTGCAGATAGCCCTCAGGCTGTAAGAAGAGGGCCTTGCCCTTCAAACTCAGCTGGTCTGATGTCTCCAGTAAGAACTTCACTACAGCGGCCAGGGGAGGCCTAATGAGGAGGTGACATTTGACCTGAGGCTTGAATGATAAGACCATGCCATGGCAGGTTCTGGGGAAGATCATTCAAGGTAGATGCTACAGCTATTGCAAAGGCTCTGGGGAAAGAACAAGTTTGACATGTTCAGGGAACTAAGAGAAAGCCAGTGCAGCTGGAGTATGGAGGTTGTATTCACAGTAATACATCAGAGGGAAAAACAGAGGTTGGGAAGGAGACAGGGACCAACTGTGTGGCCTTTTGCATCCCACAGAAAAGAGTTTAAACTTAAGTTCAATAAGAAGCAATTGAAGAGCTTTACTTAGGAGAGTGGTATTTTGAGATCATTCTGGCTGTGATGTGGAGAATGGATGGCAGGGCTACCGGGGTGGGAACAGAAAGGTCTGTTGGGAAGTGACGACAGTTGACCAGGGAAGATGTGACAGCTTAAAACGTTGTGATGGGAGAGGAGGGAATGCAATAGATTCAGGATGTGTGTTGGGAGTGTAGCCAATAAATCCTTCTGCCGATGGGGAGGCTGTGAGGAGGGAAGTGGAAGATCAAGGACAACTCTTATGATTCTGTCCTGAACAGTGAGGTTGGATGTCAGTGCTCCTTACTGGGATGGAAAGACGCAGGGAGGTTTAGAGACTTGGTGTAGGTGATCAACAGGCTGGCTATTGTCATCTCATCCCTATGGTGATGGACGCCATGGAGCTCTGCCCAGATCCCCTCTTCAGAGCCAGTGTACCAGTCCTCCAGCCGACCAGAAGCACATAGCTCATCCCTCATTAGAACCTGCCTTAGACCACAGCAAATTGCCCTCCCAAGGTTACACCACCTCCGAAGGGGGCCCACGGCCAGTGACTGGCTGATGTGTAGATACAAGGCCCAGCCTTCTTACCTCAACTGGAGAGCCTCCCGGATGATCGACTGGGGCCTCTGGCCCAGCAGCTGCCTTGCTGTCAGCTTTCCCTGCTGCCCTATTGGTCTCCCCATCTCTTTCTTTGTGTGTCTCCCATGAATAACCTTCCAGGCTCTACAACCTGCCTCAGAGTCTGGTTCCAGGAAACCTCATCCAGGACTGCTATTATTATCATCATTATCACTCGATCATTTCTAGGATTCCATGCACTTGAAAACTCTGCTGTGAAGAATTCTGGAATAGCCTCTCAACCTTGTCTAATTCCTACTAGCTTAAGACTCCCAGCTCCCTCGGCTTGGTCCACTCCCAACACACAGGCCCTCAGAAGCAGCTTCCTGTCCTAGGTTTGCTGTGAAAATGGTCGTATTTTCTGTGACTTTATCTGTAGAAGCACTCTTGTAATAATTGAGACTCTGGTTCCTATGTTGAGAAGGGACAGGTACCCAGTGAGCTATAAGACACGTCAGGGACCACAGAGGCCTCTTGATAAGCCATCCAAAACCCCTGGGCCCCGAGGAGGGTGGGGAATATGAAGAAAACAGCACCAACAGCATCTTCTTGGTGAGAGCAAATTGTCTCCACATGTACTTCTGTAGCCACACGTGTGACTGTGTTTGTGAAAGATGTGTCCTCATCTGCGCCTGCACCTGTATTCAAGCGTGTGATGTCTGTGAGTAACACGATGCCCTGTGTGTATAATGGGATGGGGGTGGGGCCGCTGGACATGGCCGCACAGGTTGTGTCCTATACAGGTGTACCTGGCCCAGAGGACAACGGGGGCCAAAATCCAGCCCATGTTTTTAGGCCTTGCATCTTCTTAGAGTCACTTCATTCTAATTCTGCTCACCAAACCATGCACCCTGCTGCTGCTGCTGCTGCTGCTAAGTCGCATCAGTCGTGTCTGACTCTGTGTGACCCCATGGACTGCAGCCTACCAGGCTCCTCAGTCCATGGGATTTTCCAGGCAAGAGTGCTGGAGTGGGGTGCCATTGCCTTCTCTGATGCACCCAGACACAGGACCAATTCCACCCAGAGCAAGTCCTTTTCTCTAATTTGTACAAAGCCTCCAAATGAACACGAACAAGGTACCCTGGTCATTACACTCTTGTCTCTCAGCTCCAAATCCAGCCGTCTCTTCCTTACTTTAGCATGCAGCAGAAGGAACTCTGCAAACCACAGCTCACCTTTGCTCCTTGATGGGCTTCCTCTCATTGTTGCTGGGAGGACAGTTGGGAGGTAAGACGAGGGCAGAGGGGCTGGATCTCTCCTATTCCTGGTTGCCATTCATTTTAAACCAGCAGCCACCATTGATTTCTTCTCGTCTCATTTTGTCTTTCTCAGAACCAGCCACAGCATGACCCCCTCAGACACATTAGACCAGTCAACTAGCACCCCATCCTTTGAGACTGAGGTCCAAGCTCTGCAGAGTTTCTTCTCCAAGTTTCCAGGTGCTAACAACCCAATCTCTTTCTTTATTCCCCCACACATCTCTTTCACAGTTATCTGTGTACATTCCCAGTGACCACTTTCTGCCTTTGGGGACCGCCAACTCTTTTTGATCAATTCCCTACACCAAAATCTCTCTGTTAGACTTTGAAAACAAACTTATGGTTACCAAAAGGGAAAGGTGGGGAGGGGGGACAGATACATTACGAGCTTATGCGCACGACAAAGTACATATGCAATAGATAATCAACAAGAACCTACTGTGTAACTCTGTAAATTGGTTCAGCCACTGTGGAAACAGTATGGAGGTTCCTTAAACAACTAAAAACAGAACTACCATATGATGCTGCAATCCCACTCCTGGATGTATAGTTGGGGAAAAGCTATAATTCAAGAAGATACATGCACCCAAATTTTCCTAGCAGCACTATTCACATGGAAATAACCTAAATGTCTACTGACAGATGAATAAAGGAGATGCGGGGCATATGCACAGTGGAATATTACTTAGCTGTAAAAAGGATGAAATAATGCCATTTGTAGCAACATAGATGAACCTAGAGATTATCCTATTAAGAGAAGTAAATCAGAGAAAGACAAATAGCATGATACCACATATGTGGAATCTAAAAAAGGATACAAGTGAACTTATTTACAAAACAGAAACAGACGCATGAACTTAGATAACAGATGTGTGGCTACCAAAGGGGAAAGATGGAAGAGGAGGAATAAATTAGGAGGTTGGGATTAACATATGCACACTACATACACAAAATAGATAATCAACAAGCACCTACTGTAGAACACTGGGAACTCTGCCCAATACACTGTAGTAACATACATGGGGAAAGAATCTGGAAAAGAATAGATGTACATATAATGGAGTAACTTTGCTGTACACCTGAAAGTAATACAAATCTGCAAATCAACTATACTCCAACATTGAAAGAAACAACTCTGTTGAACATAACTGATGGGGGCTCTATTTTCTGCCTGATCATTGTGCATGGTGTAGGTAAAAGTCAACGCCATCCCTTTTGAGATTCTCACAGTCAGAGCTCCCTTTTTGATTTTGGGCATTCTCTTATTCAACAAAGATGTGTTTAGACGATAATTTCTATGTTGTACATATAGGATGAAGGATTTTATTTTATGTATTTACAGAGGCATACTGTTTATACCTTTGGGGATATGTATAGAACATGACTGGGAGAATACACAGAAAAAGTGGATGACTGCACTTCACTGTGGGAGTTGGGAATTCAAGGTGTTAGATGGGAAAGAGTATTTTGAACATAGCTTTCTGAGGTTTTTAAAAACAAGCCACTTATTACCCTTATATTTTGAAAAAAAAAATGATTAACACGCATGTCTTCAGCACTGTCTTCGTGGCAGGCAGAGGGGATATCTTCGGATACACAGATGTTTTTGTCCTCAGCGATGCTCTCCCTGCTCAGCCCAGGCTGACACCATAAACCGACAGTCCCCATACCTAGATTTCCCTTCAGCTTGCCTGCAGATTCAGAGGGACCTTCTCATAAGATTAGAAGCTGATGGTAAAATCCTCAATCGTGGTAGCAGCCCTCAGATCACCCTAAAAGAGCTATGCAAGGGATCAGTAAAAATGGGAGTTATCCTTTGCCATGCTGGGTGCATGGGTAGAAACCTAGAAGCAAAGAGAGTTCAAGTAGGAAGGAACCTGGTAGAAGACACTGTCGTTGTAACCCTGCACGCAAACGGGAAGACTCATTTCTTCTCCTCATGTTGGAACCATGCTGTGGAGCACAGCTGACCTCAACCCCAGCTCCAGTGGGGGTCTGACTTCCAAACCCAGGTGATTCTAAGCCCCTTGTCATGGGGATTGGTTTGGGGAACTTAGACTTAAGCCTATCAACTGGAAATCCTAGACTTTTGGAAGTGGCACCCTCTTTCCAGATGTGATGGTCAACATTTTGGATAACTTCTCTAGGTAAGGCTCTGACCCTCTGGAACCAACGTAGGCTCAATCCTAACAAACCTGGATCTAAGCAATCAGTTTGTTAGCCACGCTTAATGTCTTCAGTATCCCCACCTCTTTCTCCCTGGCTGTAAAGTGTATGGTTGCAGTTGCTGCTGGCAACCCCTTTGTGATCACAAGGCAAGACACCCTGAAGATTAGAAGAATACTCAGCAGAGGGCTGAATTAAGAGCGCTTGGTCAGACCATGCCAAGATCTGTATTCCTTTACTGTTGAATCCTACTAGTATGATGTTCTGATACCTTGCGATGGATGGCTTTTTGTGCAGTTGGTTAGTTGCTTGGTTGGTTGGTTTTTGCATCCTCTCTTCTGTTTCCTTACTTCACACATAGTTAAGTTGAGATCCAGAGCAGGGAAGGACTTCCTCCAAACTCTTAGAGCACCAGGACCTCAATCTTTGTTTGTCAGAACAGTGTGCTTCTAATAAGCCATAAAACCTCTTCAACCACACTGTCAGCAGCAACAGGGACTCAATAAATGTTTGTCAAATGAATTAATTGCTGGCTGTGAATGGGATCAGAGGGAAGGGCTGGCAAGGGCTCAGGATAAAGCAAGGGTTTGGAGGGAGGAACGAATGATGTGGAGGGGGACAATGCAGAGAAACCCCCAAGAGTTTATTCTATTTCAGTCACATGGACACATTTGCAGTACAAAAGGCTTTACTAAACTCCAGGCTTTCTGGGGATAAATCTCCACTTGCCACTCTGTCCAGAAACAATAAATATCCAAAGCACAGAAAGCTTTTTGAAGTTTATTATAAAAATAACTGAGAGGGCTCTACAAAGATTTCAAGTGCCAAATCCAATAAAGGACTGGGCTGGTGCAGGGTTCAGAATCCGAGTAGTGCTCCCTAATTCCCCTCAGAATGAGAGGATTCAAAAGGCTGTCCACACTGCAATTAGTGAACAGTCATTCCAACCTCTGCATTCACGTGCACTTAAGAAGTTCAAGGCCTGTTCCTAGTGGTGGAGTATGAAGGATGGGCTGTCAGAGAGCCCTGGGTTCAAGTCAGCCCATCCCTTAGTGGTTTTGTGGCATCAGGCAAGACAACTTAGTCTTCCCAGAACCTTAGTTTTCCTTATACGTAAAATGGGGGGAAAAAACCAACAGGCTCACTATAGTTTATCTTAGGGCCAGATGTTTCAATATTCAAAAATGTTTAGACTTTAGAAAAGTTAGAGGGTCCATAACAGTATATTATATAATATCCAATGGGTTCTGGGGAATACCCCGTAATCAAACACTTTAATGTACCTATAGGGAAACATATAAACATCTACTGTAAATGGGATGCATGCTCAGTCACTCAGTCATGTCCAACTCTTTGCGACCTCATGGACTGTAGCCCGCCAGGCTCCTCTGTCCATGGGATTCTCCAGGAAAAAATCCTAGAGAAGGTTGCATGTCCTCCTCCAGGGTCTCTGGGTTGGGAAGAGACCAACCCAGGTCTCCTGTGTCTCCTGCATTGGCAGGCAGATTCTTTACCACTGAGCCACCTGGAAAGCCGCATAAATGGGATAATTAAGACCATAAATAACTTTATATCACCTTAGTCCAGGACTTGCCACCAAGTGAATCATAAAAATCTTTTGGCTCTAAGAGTGTTTGGATTGGGGAAATAGGGGATAAGGAACTGAAATACTGAAGGCTGTCAGATAATGGAGTGAGGTGAAGCCCACGTAGCACCCAGGGGCTACGCTTCTATCAGTTAGTAACAGGTTAGGCCAGCAGCAGGCTGTTTCAGGCTGACTTCCTCCATCTCCACTCCAGATGTGTTTCCAGAGGTTCCCAGGGCTTCCTTGAAACCCGGTTTGGGATCAAGGAGAACAGAGTGCTCATTTGAATAGGTTCAAAGGCTGGTAGCCCTATCTCTGCCACTCTGAAAGGCCAGCCTCAGCAACTGCTCCCTTGAGCTCCTCCAGGGAACCTCAGAGGCAGATGAGAGATGACTTTAAGTAAGGCAGACGGGGAAGTCACTGGCTCTGTGTCTGCCTCCAACTAGGTCCGTGGCCATCATGAACCAGAGAGACGGGAACTCACTTTCTTTTTCCTCCTAAAACACACTGGTGATGCTCCTGCTGCTGCCCTCCCCACTTTCCCAGGTATCAGTCAGTGGTACCAATGGTGCTGGGAGGAGAGAGAACACTCATTCGAGTCCCAGTTAGTGAAATTATCTATCATTTTAGTTTCTGGCCATCTGATAGGTAAAAAAAAAGTACCTTCCTGCCCTGCTACTTGAATTTTCACTTTCTGGCTCTCTATCCCAGTTCGGCATCCTTTCCACACGTGTCTGTTGATCAGCCATTTGCCAGGTGCCTTCCCAGGACCCAGCACCGTGGTTTCCCTGTGGAAGTACAGCCCCTCTGGGCATACCTATCCAGCTGGAGTAGAGTAGAATTCTCCCTCCATCATGTTCCATTCCATGTTTCTCTTCGTCCCACCTCGTGGTCGGATGACCCCACAGAGGGAATGCAGAGGGCCTTTGAGCTGGGGCACAGGCACAGTGCACCATGCAGTACAGACTTGAGGACCATCGGAGAAGGTGCTCACAGACTGTGCTCTGAGCCAGAGCACACACAGGGGCTAAGGATTCTCTGTACCCTGCATTGAGATCAACCAGGTCCACCCAGGTCCGACCCATGGGCAGAGCCAGCACAAGGGAGAGGCAAGCGAGGCACACAGGATGCAAGATTTAAGGAGGCACTTGCCTTCCATGGCCACCTTGCACTGGGGGACAGCGCCTCCTGAAATTCTGCCCTCGGCACCTTTATCCACCTCATCTAGCCCCAGGCCAGCCTGGAAGACAGGGACAGGGTCGGGTCCCAAGCAGAAATGACCATCCTGTTGTCTAGAAGAATCTGGGTGAGGAGGAAGTGCCAACTGAGACTGGAGCCCACTCTCCCTCCTTTAGGGCTTTCTGTCCTAAATTCTCAGTCAGCCCTTTCATGTCTCTGTAAAGTCCTGTGTCAGTCTGCAGGAAACAGAAACTGGCGTAGCTATTTTAAGCAGAAGGGGATTGATACTGGAATTAAAAAAGAAAAAATTAGAAAAGGCTGGAGGAGTGATAGGCTCTTACCTGAGCCCCCCAGGAATGCCATCCTGATACCACAAAACTGACCCTCCAGGGAGCTGCTGCCTCTGACTCAGCCAGGAAGGTGGAGAGTCAGGAACTCAGTGTGTTCAGGAACACAGCCTTAATGCTGTAGCCCAAGGATCAGGAGCCAAGAGCCACAGAGCCATCACCACTGCCTTTCTTGACTCTGATAGGGCTGGAGCTTGAATGCTGAAACAGTGTGGCAAGTGAGCCAGTACCAGACCTCCTAATCTTGTTTGCCCACAGAAACCAGCTACAAGCAACAGGAAGGTGGCTTTTGCCTCACTTCTGCTTCCAGATCTCAGCTTCGTGGCATCTAATTAGCAGAACTAAATTCACTAGCAGAAGTCTAGCTGCAAGAGAGTCTGGGAGATGTTGTTTTTATCTTTCTGTACTTGGAAGCAAAGGAAGGCATCTTTGAAGGAGGTGAAAATGGATGCTGAGGGCAGTGAATGATGTCCCAGTATATTAATGAAAGGGCCTGCAGAGACAAGCCAAGAGAAATGAGGGGCACAAGACCTAATTGTTAGAATGAAGGATAGGGGGTTCAGCCTGGGCTAACCTGGGCAGGGACCCACACCACAGAGCTCTGCCTTCACCAGGCTGCCCACAGTGCCGAGTGAGGCTGGGGTGACAGTTGTTGCCAATCCATTTAGCACCCTCAGGAGAATTAGGCAGCCCAGGGCAGCGTGTGACCAAGTCTCACTTCTCTTCCCCAACCCCAGACTCTGAAATCTCAGGAGACTGAAACTGTAAGTATGTGATCCAGCTCGGCAATGTGCCTCCCTTGGATTTTACCCTTATTGTTACAACTGTGTTTGGAATCTCCACTTGGTGAATTTGTGTCTGTCTCAGATTCTTTGCTTCATTTTCTCTAAGTGCTTTTCTAGTATCTCTGGCACCAAGATCAGGAAAGAAGTTGGCAGCTGGTCTTATCATTTGGTAGAGTGGTTATGGTGTCCCAGCTGTCTCCACTCCAGTGTTCTTGCCTGGAGAATCCCAGGTACGGCGGAGCCTGGTGGGCTGCCATCTATGGGGTCACACAGAGTTGGACACGACTGAAGCAACTTAGCAGCAGCAGCAGCAGTCTCCTGGAGCTCCCCTAGCCCCTGTAAAATCCTTACCAGTGTGGCTGCAACCATGAATCCTTGTTTTATGGATCTCCAAGGCCTCCAGCCTTCCCTCCCCACTGTCCCTTTGATCCACACAGCTATAGATGCCACCATGAAGCCCAGCTTCCTCCCCAGCTGCACACACCAGCTCACCAAAGCAGCAGACAGATGTCCTAATATCCCAGAGTCACAAACACCCCAAAGTCACACAGTTGTTCTTTTTTTTTTTAACTTAGAAAAATGGTATAATAAAGTAGTATAGAGCTCCACTTTGAGTCCTTAAAGACACTTCAACTTCACCCCCACTGCACACAGTCCTTCTGGGTTCCACCACTGAACAAACCACCATCTTACCATCAACTCTATCTTCCTCCCTTTTCACTAGTTTTGGTGTTTCACCAATTTTTTTTTTTTTTTTTGTCTTCCTATTTTATTTTTCATACTCCCCCATCTCAGGAGCAAGGGTTAAAATTTTTCCATTTTCACCTGCAGCCTAGCTTATTATTTGGGAGTTCAACTGACAACTTTGCCTTCAGAGCCTCTTTCTCTTTCTCCAGTCCAGTGGCTTATCAAGGAAATTTCCCAGACAGTGCCCACTGAGTGTGATATTTTGGTGTCAGCATTAGGACAATAAATGTTTTGCCTCATTATGCATATGTGTATAAATTTATGTTGTTATTTAGCAGCTAAATCACATCTGACTCTTTTGTGACCCCATGGACAGTAGCCTATGAGGCCCCTCTGTCCATGGGATTTCCCAGGCAAGAATACTACAGTGGGTTGCCATTTCCTTCTCCAGGGGATCTTCCCGATCCAGGGATTGAACCTGAGCCTCCTGCGCTGGTAGGCAGATTCTTTATCACTGAGCCACCAAGGAAGCCTGTATACACATTTATATGTATACATAAATATTTTACATACAGGTATAAAAGCATGTCTATCTTCATGCCTTCATACACACACAAAACAGACTTAAGTGGTTCTTTTGGAGGCAGTGGTTTAAATGATGTGCTAATGTCTTCATAAAACCGTAAAATGCCTTGCCTGCCCCTCTCCAATTCCCCTCCTCCCGCACCCCATTTCTTCAGTTGCAACTCCCAGTCCAGGGGGCACCACACAACACATGAGGTGTCAATCAACAATGGTCACCGTGTGAAGCTGGCAGGAAGCTGTGCCTGACTCTGCGCGTGTTCTCAGGACACACAGAGCCTGTGTCTCATCTGGGCCATGGGGCCAGCCTTCCCCTGGCTGTGACCTGCGCTTTCTTCTAGAGGAGTCAGTCAAGAAGGGGATGTGAAATGAATCAAGCAGATGTATGTCAACACTGGTCTAAAGAAAAGTGCCAGCATTCCACGTCCTCATCCACACCTCCCCAACACTCCTGGCCTCCGATGTACATCTATGCCAGGATCCCCCAACCTCAGCAACACGGACACTTGGGCCAGATGATTCGGGCTGTTCTGTCTATTAGGGGATTTTTAGAGGCATCCCTAACCTCTAAACACTTGATACCAACAGCACCTTCACCCCCAATTTGGGAAAACCAGAAATGTCTCCAGACATTGTCAAATGTCCTTTGGAAAGCAAAAATTGGCCCGGGTTGAGAATCTGTGTCTACATAGACAATATTGTGTATACAGAAATGTATATACACATGCAAACAATTAAATATTTATATGTCCTTATTTTAAGTTGGCATCTGGTATAAACTTTTCAATCAGCATATGCACAAAACAGAAATGTGACATGTTTTCTTCCTTTTCTCTTAAAAATTAATGTCATCTGTGATAATAGTGACATTTGTAGTAATTAAATAAATATAATCATCTGATATATTTCTGTGAAGTTGTATTTACCTTAACCAGCAATGAGAAGGGAACTTTTGGATCCTTAATTTATTTGCCATGGTCCTTCCCACAATGACTCCTGACTCCTTGAACTCAGAGAACCCGGATGGACAAATCCAGTGTTGAGTACTGTCTACATGCGTCTCTCTCCAGCCATGACAGCCCAGAGAGCCCTCTGAAAACCAGTTTAAAGGGGAAAAGAAGACACACTGAGGTCTCATATATCCCCAATTATGCAAGAGTACTTTCTAAATTAGTCCAAATACAGTCTATTAGTCAGGAGCAAAGGCTATGGTGAGGAGCAAATATTTTATAAATGAGGAAAAGTAAGACTCAACAAAGATTGTGATTTCTCTAAACTGTACGACAATTCAGTGACCTAACTGGGACTGGAAGTCGGGTACCTTGACTCCAAAAGTGGTTCTTCTGGTGCACTGCAAGAACCTTAGCTCCACAGAGCTCAGAATATCACTGACACGAAGGTAGGATGAGCATGACTCCCACAGCCTGTGTGTGCGTGTCTACAAGGATCGAACCGGCATCTCTTGTGTCTCCTGCATTGGCGGGTGGGTTCTTTACCACTAGCATCACCTGGGAAGCCCCACAACCTATGTGTGCGTGCCAAGTCATTTCAGTTATGTCTGATTCTTTGTGACCCCATGGACTATAGCCCACCAGGCTCCTCTGTCCATGGGTTTCTCCAGGTAAGAATCCTGGAGTGGGTTACTGTGCCCTCCTCCAGGGGATCTTTCTTACCCAGGGATAGAACCCCCATCTCTTATGTCGCCTGCACTGGCAGCCAGTTTCTTTACCACTAACACTATGTGGGAAGCCCCTCACAGTCTGTACACTTCATCAAAGGAAGCTTTGCTTCAAGAGAGACCAGGAATGCGAAATGCAAAGAGAAAAGATAGATTCAAGTAGGTTTTTAATGCTCATAGCAGAAATAAGTTCTTGAAAGTTAATGCTTTTGATTTTCAGAACTGTTTTTTAAGTTCTACATACCTAATTTTTAGCTTAGCACAAAGCTCTGAAGGAACTGAGCCATAGAGTGTAGACTGGGGAAAGGATAGGTGGAAGCTAAACTCCCAGCTGCTGGAGATTAACTATGAATCAGCAAAGTGGGTGGGGGTGGGTGGGAGACAGCGATGAGAGCAGGAAAAATGAGAGTGAAAGTTGCTCAGTCATGTCCGACTCTTTGTGACCCCATGGACTATACAGTCCATGGAATTTTCCAGGCCAGAATACTGGAGTGGATAGCCTTTCCCTTCTCCAGGGGATCGTCCCAACCCAGGGATCGAACCCAAAAGGGTACTGCTAATGTTCCAGGCTGGGAAAAGGAGCCGCGTTCCTGAGTCTCTTGAGTTTCAAATCTCAGTGGGAGAAGAAGTAATAAAATCAGTCTCTAAAATGTTTGAGAGATGAGAAGGGAAGGGCCTTGCGATGCAGCAAAACTTGGAGAAGGACACCTGTCCAGGGGAGGAGCACAAGCACATGGACCCAAGAGTCCCACTCCATCCAGCCTGGTACAGAAAATAGATGGGTGTTTCCATGACAGCAGAGAGCAGATGGGCTACCTGAGAAGCAAAGTCTCCTCCTAGGGGACTCTCAGCAAAAGGAAGGGATGCCCTATGGCATTAAAATAGGACACAGTCATGTCTCAGCTCATGTGGGAGACAACTGTCCAAAGACCAGACTGGATGGCAAATCTCAGCAGACACCAGTGGGAATGGAGGCTGACAAATGTGCCTCACTGGAGTAAGGACTGATGGATGACAGTGGAGGTGGAAAATAACACGTCCAGCAAATATCCAGGGACTCGTTCTGATTGGACCAGCCCATGTCACATGCCCAACCCCACTGAACCAATCACTGTGGCCAGAGGAGTGCTCATTCTGATTGGTTGGGGCTTGAGTTGTAGGATCCACTCCCAGAGTTGAGGCTGTCTCAACCAGACTTTGTGAACCAGAGTAGGGAAGGATAGAACCCTACATAAAATTGGGGCTTTTGTTAGAAGAAGAAATAAATTCATAGTGAGATGGACAAATGTCCGTGAAAGAAGGCATTTGAAGACGTCTCAGTGGGACTGCAAATATTATGTTTGCTTAGCAAGTCTGCATTCTCATTTTCAGGCTCACATGATCGCTAAGCAGAATGGGAGCAAGGGCTTCACTCCGTTTCCCACTTTAACTCTGAGAGAGAAAGTGGAGAAAAATATCCGTCTGTCAGGTTTGCCCAGATGAGAAGTTACTTCCTTGTAAAGCTGTAGGATGAGCCAGCCGGAGGATTCATCCCGGGTGGACGTGGAATTTGATGCCAGCCTACCTGGCCTTTGGGCTTCCCTGGTAGCTCAGCTGACAAAGAATCCACCTGTAATGCAGGAGACCCTGGTTTGATTCCTGGGTCATGAATACATCCTGGAGAAGGGATAGGCTACCCACTCCAGTATTCTTGGGCTTCCCTGGTGGCCCAGACGGTAAAGAATCCTCCTGCAATGCAGGAGACCTGGGTTCGATCCCTGGGTTGGAAGATCCTCTGGAGAAGGGAACCACTACCCACTCCAGTATTCTTGCCTGGAGAATTCCATGGACAAAAGAACTTGGCAGGCTCCAGTACATGGGATTGCAAAGAGTCAGACATGACTGAACAACTTTCGCTTTCATCTGGCCTTCATGCTGGAAGGCTTTGGTTGGGAGTCCTATGCTTGAGGCCTGCTTCGATCAATGCTGATGGTGCCATGATCTGATCTTTGGGAAGCCAGCTCTGTGGCCTCAAGAGGCCACAGAGCAGAGCCCACATCCCTCTATCGAGATTATCTGGGTTCATGCCAGTGTCCTAATCACTGAGCCTTAAGCAGGTGAGCAAAATTGCCCAAGGACCAACCACTGGTACCAGAACCGGGATTTGCACCCATACTTAATGCAATTCTCTTTCCATGGCTGCTATTGCTAAGAGTGTCATCCAGACCCTGATTCTCTATCCCACTCAATTTTATGGAACATGGTAGAGGTGCCCCCTTACTGCATAGCAGGCACATGCAGATGAGGAAAAGGAAGCTGTGCAGGCTGCCCATGTCACTCAGCTAAGTAGGGGAGGTCTTAGGAGAAGCCAGAGCTTCCCCTGACTCTTAGTCCCATGCTCTGTGCTCTGCCTGTGGTTGTCCAGCACTCCTGGCCTTGCATCCTAAGTGGACCAACCAACTAGGATCCTGGGTGAAGCAGACTTAAAGCCATGAGCCAAGTGTCGGCATTTCTATGTCCCCATCCCAGCACCTGAGCTCAGGGCCAACACATAGAAGTCTGAGTGCACACCTTCTTGGAGAAATGACCCTGGTCTACACCCTCAGTACCCAAAGTGTGGTCATGGACCAGCAGCCTTAGCCTCACCTGGGCCCTTTAAGAAATGCAACAACTCAGGTACCTCCCAGAATCAGGGTTTTTAATTTAACAAGACTACCAGGGGATTCTTGTGCGTATTTGAGAAAAGCTGGTCTATCTACCTTTCAAGTACTGGAACTTTTTTCAGCCTCAAAGTCTTCTAATCTACAAGCCGTTCCTATGCTTTGCTGCTGCCTTAAATACCTTCATTACTGCCCTAGTGAGTTTACACTTGGGATTTCCTAAAATGCAGCTGGCCCTCATGTACCCGAAGATGCTATTGGCACTCCAGTATCCAAGAAAGCGAGTTAGGGAAGTTATGGTCCTGGGATGTCATCAATACTCAGAGAAGGAGGTTCACAAAGGCCTCTTGGCTGTTATAACTTTCATTCCTCTATCATCTCTGGTACATGATGCCTGCTTGCCTTGCCCCTTAAATATTGTCTTTGTAAAGAAACCTATGCATGAACCCATCATGGCTGGAGCGCTGTTTCGCCAGGACCCAGCATCTCTGTTTCTGTGAAGCACCACCTTCCTGGATGAGAGGAGACCAACTTCCCTCTTTCACTATGGTTCTTCTCCTCCAGTGCAATTTAATCATCTTTTAAACAGTCCCCGTTTTTCAATAAATGGTAAAATACCGGTTTCTCTTCTCGTCCTTCTTGCCTGAGTCTAACAGCTGGTACACATATTATAGAGAATAGAAGGAATCAGTCATACAAAATCTTGGTGAAAAAGAAGAAAGAAAATAGAAAAGCTTTCATCTTCTCTCTATTTAGCACAAAACTATAAGGGGTGGAACACTTTCTAAATCCTCAGCAAGGGAGTGTCCCATGCTCACCATGAGTCCTTGGGAAGGTGGACAGATGTACGTTGACATTACTTGGTAGGAAGGGGTGGCAGGCCCATTTGACCACATGTGCTATCACCAAAGAACTAAAATTTTTAAAAAAGACAAAATACGGTGACCACCTCATTGCCATTTCTGTTTTATTCGTTGATGGAATTTAATATAAAATACTGCTGACCCAGCTGAAATCTTCAGAATTTGAAGTCTGCATCAAATCCTCATGTGCCATATTTTTGACTTGCAAATGCCTCCAAGAATAGCTGGAATGTCCTTATTAAGCCCGGCTTGTGATGCATCCGTACTTCGCGCCGTCTGCTCCGGCACTGTATAATTCATGGACTTGCCTTATGAAGTTAGGGAGGGATTGAAACTGTGACCGGCCCATGAACCCAAGCTGACACTTCCATTATTTTATAAGGAACACAGAGAAAGCGGAAACTTGACCTATCTCTCAGTTCCATCCAACCTGCGGGGTCACCAAGTCCACCTTGCTTCATCCAGGTCCCAGGTCCATCCATCTGCATGGAATCTGGGGCCATCAGATTAGGGGGACAGAAGACTTAGGCCCATCCTACACTGGGCATGACTCACCATCTCTGGTGACTATGCGGCAGCTCAGAAAACAAGCCCATAGCCTGTGGTATCTGGGGTTGAGTTTAAATAATTTAAACTAGAAAGGGAAACCCAATCATGGTCATCAGCACCGTAGTTAGCATATGTGGGCTCTTCCACCCTGCAAGACCCTGGACCCACCACCTCATCTGAGCCACACAGCAAATTAGAAATTATCAACTCAATTTACAGAAGAAGAAATTGTGGCTGAGAGGCTGGTCTAATGCCATATAGAAATTCACAAAAAAAGCCTGAATTCAAAGAGAGGTCTGTTGGGCTCCAAAGCCCATGTTTTTAGTCAGTGGTCACCAAATGGGGTGCATAATCCCCAGGCTGGACATTGGCAAATGGGAAGAAATAATAGGCTGGGAAGAAAAGTATAGGAATGTTATTTACATTTTAAAATTGCATTTCAAATCATCCATATCTGTACATGTTCATTGTATACATAATATATTATTACATTTGAATGTGCATAATGAATAAACAATATACATACATATACTGGTGGAGGTGGGATCTGTTTTTTTCTTGATAGTGAGGCAGAAGTTGACAAGTTTAAAGACCACTGCTCTTTGCTCCTTCCTGTCCTGACCCCTCCCTGCCCAGGGGATCCAAAAAGGAGACCCTCACCTGAGACCCCTGTAGCTGCAAACATAACATCTCCAGCCTGCCCTCCCAGGCAGCAGTGAAGAAACAGATGGAAATGAAATTGAACACCACTTGTTATTTGCACTTTGACCTCTGTGCTGCAGCCCCTCTTCTGTGGGCATGAGGGGCTTTTTCGAGGGGTCTTGCACCCTCAGAAGGGGTAGTCCTGAGTTGGAAGCCTGAGGCTCCATTCCCAGGTGGAAATGCGCTTCCTTGCGTGGGGTTTCCTAAAGCTGACCCAACTACAGGACAGACAGACACGCCTGCACTGCAGTCCTGTGTCCTCTGACTATGACGCTTCCCTTCCCTAGGTCTCACACCTGCACATGTGTGCTCTGAAGGTTACAAAAGAGGGCCACCTGTCCCAGGGCATGGGGCCCACAAGAGCTGGCTGGCCTTGATAAGAAAGAGCCCCCTGTGTAAAGAGCAGGTTCTGAGCATCTCCAGGGCAGAAGACAGGCTGTGCAGGCAGTGGCCGTGATCCCATTATTGATTCTCCAGGGGACCTAATGAGCTAGATGACATGAACACCCTAGGAAAGTCAGAAGAGCTTTCTAAATGAGCCTCCTGTTCCTCCTTATAGTCCTGTCATCATTTACACAGCATGGCAGGATGATGAGGGTTCGCATTCATTTAGAAGATATTTCCTGAGCACCTTCAGTGCTAGGCACTGCAGTTACAGCACAGATCAAAAATCCACAGTCTAAGTGGGAGAGTTTCCACTGTCATGGAGGAGACGAAAAAGCAGCAAGAAACAATCTGATAAAAATAACCCCCAGGAGTTTGGGATTAGCAGATGCAAACTACTATATATAGGATGGCTAACCAACAAGGTCCTAGTGTATAGCACAGGAAACTAGATTCAACATCCTGAGATAAATCATAATGGAAAGAATATGTGTATATATACATACACATATGTATGTATAACTGAGTCACTCTGCTGTACAGAGGAAATTAATACAACATTGTAAATCAACTATTGTTGTTCAGCCACTCAGTCGTGTCTGACTCTTTACAACCCCATGGACTGCAGCACGCCAGGCTTCCCTGTCCTTCACCATCTCCCCGAATTTGCTCAAACTCACATCGGTGATGCCATCCAACCATCTTGTCCTCTGTCGTCTCCTTCTCCTCCTGCCTACAATCTTTCCTACCATCAGGGTGCTTTCGCATGAGTTGGCTCTTCACATCAGGTGGCCAAAGTATTGGAGCTTCAGCCTCAATCCTTCCAATCAATATTCAGGATTGATTTCCTTTAGGATTGACTGGTTTGATCTCCTTGCAGTCCAAGGGACTCTCCAACACCACAGTTCAAAAGCATCAATTCTTTGGCACCCAGCCTTCTTTATCAACTATACTTAATTAAAATTAAAAAAAAAAAACACATAACTCCTACTGTATATATGTGCTCTGAAGATTATAAAAGAGGACCACCTGCCCTAGTGCACAGGGTCCATAAGAGCTGGGTGGTCTTGATAAGAAAGAGTCCCCTGTGAAAAGAACAGGTTCTGAGCATTTCCAGGGGAGAAAACAGGCTTGGCTTATTCAATGGGACAGAAAAAAGGCTGGAGTAGCTGAAGCAAAGGGAAGAACTCAGCTGCTGGCCAGAGAGGCCAGGTAAGTGGGTAGGAGCAAACAGAACCATAGATCTAGCAGTGCTGCTACAGGGAGGAATCTCTGACCCACTCCTAACCTCCCCCAGATGATAATGCAGTGCAAAGAAGAAAATTCGGAGCTATGAGCACTCCAGCCTCCGACAGGCCCTTTGAGAGGTCTGCTTGGTTTGAGAACCCAAGGGAGATGTTGCCACTGAAGACTGAGGATTGGGGAGCTAGCTAGAAGCTTAGATTGTGCAACAGGGCCTCCCCATCCCACCTCCTGATGGTGACTTGAGCGGCTTCCTCCTCCATCGGAACCAGGGTCTTGCAGTTGACACTTGGGGACTGAGGCCTGACTGGCAGGCTGTGCGTCTGCACCAAGTGTCTGGCCAGTACTCTGCTCCAGCGCCCCCTGCCCCCTCGGCCATGAAGCCTAGAGTTCACCTACAGAGTCCCTTGCTGCTCAGAACGGGTGACAGGGGGAGGTCAGTGCATTCTCTGAGTTCCCTGCTTCCCTCTGGGCCTCTGGAGGTGCCACGGAACCTGGCTCAGCACTCAGGATGAACAGCCTGGAGGCGGGGCGGGGGCACGCTGGGAGTGGAGTTTTCACAGCTACCACCCACGGCTAGCGACGCAAAGGCAAACAGGCCCCCGTGTGCCATCCGCTAGAGCCAGGCCCCCGCACATATGGGGCCCAGGAGAGGCAGGCGTCCACAAGGAGGGGAGGGCCAGCTGGTAGCTGGGGGTGGGGGCCACCCCGGAGACGCCCCTGACAGGAGCGAGCTGATGAGAGCGGTCACCGCCTCGTCTGTGCACACCCACCTGTCAGGTCTCCTGCCGGATGCTTGATGCTCAGAACTCAGCCCCTGCCCCGAACTTCACTCAGTGAGTCTGAGGCTCGGGGTCATGGCCACCCCCACTTTATGGATGTGGATGCCAAGGCCCAAAGAGGTGAATTAAGAGTCCAAGGTCTAGGAAGCGGCAGACAGGGGATGTGAAATCCACTGGCCTGCTCCGTGGCCCATGCCGCCCCTGTCACGTTGCTGCCTTCTCAAGGCCTTGAGTGGTTGCTGACCATCCCTTGGGACCAAGCCCTGGGTCATCTGCAGGGCATAAACAAGGACAGGCTCTTCAGAGTCAGTGAACTTAGCGCTGAATCACAGAGACAAGATGGCACCCAGGAAACATTCTAGAATAAAAGAATTTGTTGTTGCCCACTCGCTCAGTCATGTCCAACTCTTTCGACCCCATGGACTGCAGCAAGCCAGTCTTCCCTATCCTTCACTATTTCTTGGAGTTTGCTAAAACTCATGTCTGTTGAGTCAATGGTGCCATCCAACTATCTCATCCTCTGCTGCCTGGTTCTCCTCCTGTCCTCAATCTTTCCCAGCTTCAGGGTCTTTATGGGGTTGAATAAGGGAGAACAGTGCACTGATCTTGGGAATCAGACAAACGTGGTTTGGACCTGAGCTCTCTGAATCTCAGTCTCCTCCTCTGTAAAATGCGGAGAAGGCAATGGCAACCCACTCCAGTACTCTTGCCTGGAAAATCCCATGGGCGGAGGAGCCTGGTAGTCGGGAAGAGTCGGACACGACTGAAGGACTTCACTTTCACACATTGGAGGAGGAAATGGCAACCCACTCCAGTGTTCTTGCCTGGAGAATCCCAGGGACGGGGGAGCCTGGTGGGCTGCCGTCTCTGGGGTCGCACAGAGTCGGACACTGAAGCGACTTAGCAGCAGCAGTGTCTGTAAAATGAGCCCTTCACAAGGTGGTCCATTAGGATCCTGAGAGCGCCTGCACAGTATTTGGCAAGGACAGCTCAGCTGGTAAAGAATCCACCTGTAATGCACGGGACCTGGGCTCAATGCCTGGGATGGGAAGATCCCCTGGAGAAGGGAACTGCTACCCACTGCAGTATTCTGGCCAGGAGAATTCCATGGACTGCATAACGCATGGGGTCGCAAAGGCTCGAACACAACTGAGCGACTTTCACTTCACTTCACTTCATGAAGGTTTCCTTGGTCACGAAGGTTTCCTTGCTTCCTCCTTATCCTTCTTTTCTTTTTCCAGCCCTCAGAATAAGTGTATTAAGACCTTGGAGAAGAAAGCACTCCAGGTAGGCTTCCTGGAGGGGTGGGGACCTGGGTCTCCACTGTGGCATCTGATCTCAGCTGAGGTGAAGGTATAATTGCTCTGAGCTTCAGTTTCCTCCTGTGTAAAATGGGGATAATCATAACCACTTTCTAAATAACCATGCACCTAAAGGTGACCAGCAGACTGTCACTGTCATGGAAGAGAATTAGGAGCTAAGAGCCCAGAGATTTGGGCTCCAGGCAGAGCTCTGCCATTGTGGTGAGACCCTGAGCAGGTCATGCTCCATCTCTAAAATTTTGCTTCCTCATCTGTGAAGTGGGACTGGGTGAAAGTCACTGGGTGAGTCACACAGCCTCTGTGGGATCCCTACTTCCTCCAGAGTTAAATGGCCTGGTTACAGCTCTCCAAAGTTTCCTCTTGAGTTTAAAGTCCCCTGATGCTTGGGTCCTAAGCTAGGGCCCAGCCTGTCCCAATGTCCTCCCCACACCACATGCCAGCCAAGACTCCGCACCCGCAGGGAACAGTATTCATGTCCAGGATGGGCAACGAATGCTTTGGGCCATGTCCTCTTCCCAGATGGCCTTTGTGAGAAACAAGAGGGACAGAGAACAAAGAGGAATTTGCCTTGGAAAAAACCCCAAGACAGAAATCAAGGTCTCCCAGCTGGCTGATGGCAGAGTCCTGTTCCCTGCAGAGGCACCTCAGCGCACTTCCTGCCTGGGCTGGGGGCGGGGCAGGCCAGGATGTTGGTGAAGACCAGCCCCAGTCCAGGCAGGGTGCTCTGACTACACAGCTGGTCACACGTCAGGGTGAGCAGAGGTCGATTTCTGACCTGTGGTTAGAAGCAGATGGCATAAGGGCAAAAACCAGGCAGAGAGCCACAGATGGGCCCTGGGCATGGAAAGCCTCCTCACTCTTGTTTTCTTGCTTTCTGGAGTGCATTACTCTCTACAACCCTCCCACACCCATACCCTCAGTCAGGGACCAGTTAAATCCAATCCTTCCTAGACAGCGGTCTACAGCTCACACACCTTTAGTGGGGCTTTGGGATGGGGTGGTTTGCCAAAGTTCGGGGCTTGGGATACCTCCTGCTACCTGGAGGGCTCCTTGGAGGAGAAGGTCTGGAGAACTGAGGCAGAATTTCCCTAGTCTCTAGAATGAAGCTCTGTTTTGCAGGGAGTTTCCTCCAGCACTCCTCCCCACCATCCCTTCCAGGAGGCCCTCCATCAGGAGGCGGGGCCATGGCCAGAGAAGGAAAGTGAGGGGTGGGGCTGGGCAGGAGCCAACTGGGTCAGGAGGACATAGACCAGGGGCAGAGCCAGCTAATGGGGCTGCACATCCCAGCCTGACCCAGCTGTCTCTCTCCCTCCTCTCCTTCCTTCTTTCCTCGTCTCTCCCCACAGACTTTAAAGGAGCACCGACCAAAGGTCAGCCTGAGTCACTGTGTTATTGTTTGGTCATTAAGTCAAGTCCGACTCTTTTGCAACCCCATGGACTGCGGCCCGCCAGGCTCCACTGTCCATGGGATTTCCCAGGCAAGAAGAGTGGAATGGGTTGCCATTTCCTTCTCCACTGAGTCACTGCATACACGGCAGTAAATGAAACAGGCATGGCTATCTCATGCTCTAACGCCACCCTCTGCCTGCTCTCTTGCTGGCAGGAGAGGTGGTGGGATCTACGGAGGGCAAGGCCAGAGAGGGTGACCACGCCTGTCCCCATTACCCAGATGTGATCACTTCCCACCCAGGAAGGAGCCTTGCTCGAGGGTGCCCTTCTTAGGACCATGCCTCCAGCCTTGAAGGGCTAAGAGGGCCCTGGCAGGGCACACGGACTCCATCCAGTGGATGTCCCCAGGATGCCTGCTGGGCATCCGGTGCTGTGTCAGACTGCGGGGACGTGTGGTGAGTCAGGCTCCATCTGGGGGTGGGGTGCACACACACACACACAGCTGATTCACTCTGCCCGCTGTGCAGGGAGCTGGGGAGGCCCTGGAGACAGAGCCCAGACACCCTTGTCCAAGGGGCTGCCCCAGCCAGACTTCAGGAATGCCCAGCCATCTTCCACACTGCGGAGGGCACAAGCCACCTGAGGACTGGGGTACCGTTTGCTCACTTCCCCCACCCCACCCCACCTGCGTGTTGATGTGGATCCCAGAGCTGATGACGTGGGGGCTGCCTCCGCTTCTGCTCTGGAGTTGAGAGTGAAAGAGGAGGGGGCTGAGACTTGTCTAAGCTGCCAGCATTTCACTTGTCTACTCTCTGCCCCTGCCTGGATCCCTCCCACCTCTAGTCTCCTCCCCAACCCTCAGCACCCTCATACCTCTGCCATCCCAGGCTCCAGTTATTCAGGACCAAAGGAGTAGAATGGTACAATGGAATTCCAGGACAGCACGGCAGAAGGAAGTGTTCTGGATAGAGTAAGTCTGGCAGGGTCATCCCTCGTATGGATGTCCTAGGGTGCTTACAGGACTACGGTGAGCAGAGCATGGTGAGGCCCAGAGACACACAGCGCTTTGCCCAAAGTCGCACAGCAAGAAGGGGCAGCCCTTGGTTTGGAGCCCAGGTCTCTGCTCTCATCTCAGACTCCATCCACCCTTCCAAGTGGGTGCCCCTCTACAGATTCCACTCCCCACTGGATGTCCAGGCCTGTTGCTGCTCCTACAGCTTAGAGAGAGGCTGGGAGAAGGGGGGAGTGTAGTGCAGAGGGGAGGAGGGAAAATGGAAAGTGCCAGCTGATTCAGATTTCTAAATGTCATGTTATTCCAGGCGCATTCTCGCTTTGCCACCACCTTCATCCACCCCCCGCTTGCCATCTTGAGGACCGGCTGCAGAGCGGCTGGTGGGGGGAGGGCTGTGAGACCGTGGTTCGGGTCTGCATTTCTGCCCTGCCCCTCGGATCAGTGGTGGGGTGAGCACTGTCCTGGGAGCCAGGAGACCTGGGTTCTAGCCCTGGCTCTGGACTGGTGGCTCTGGGTCCTGAAGCTGACTGTACATTCCTCTTAAGATGGGGAGGACCCGCAGTTCCCAAGCCTGGCTGCATCTCAGGATCACCTTAAAACAAAACAAACCAGATTCTTAGGTGACTCCCCTAGAGATTCTGATTCATAAAGACAGGAGTCTGGGAATCTGTATTTTTAAAGCATCTCCCCAGCAGCACCCTTAACCTAGTCTACTGAGGGGTGCTCAGGTACACAGTTTTATTCAGATTCTAATTCCTCTTCAGTACCTGCTCACCTCCTCCAGAAAGCCCTCCTGGATTTGCCCACCCCATCTGTCATCTCCAGTCCTCATCACTCCTGGCCCTGCTCTCTACTCATGTTCATCTACTGCTCCCCAAAGGCATTTTGTCCTTCATGCATGTGTATGCAGGTGTGTGCCTGTGTTTCCTATGTGAGTTCAACAAAGTTAGCCTCCAGACAGCACAGAGGAAGGCGCTCAGCCCTGGAGCCAGCTAGCCCCAGGTTCCCAGCTGTACTCTGTTGCCGAAGGTTGGGAGATCCTGGAGAAAAGACTTAACCTCTCCAAGCCTCAAGGTCCACAGATCTGAGATGGGCCTAAAGAGACATTACCTCACTGGGCCGCCCTGAGCTGCCCTGAAGGGAGACGTGCAGGCATTCGTCACGGGTCCTGGTGGGGAGGGGAGGGGGCAGGACAGCTGGATTAATGGCAGAATGCTCCCAGAGCTGCCTGACTCCCTAGGAAGCCAGCCACCCTTGTGCGCCTGCAGGACTGCGCTAGCATGCATGGGTCCTCAGAGAAGAACAGGGTCACTCAGAGTTCCCACAGAAAACAGAATCCCCCAGATGGTTCAACTGAAGAGACGCCAGTGGAGGAACCACTGACGGGAGGGCGGGGTGAAGGGAATCTGAAAGCGTGGTGAGGCTCCTAGAGACCAGCGATGACAGATGGCTGTTAGCATCCCAAACCTAAAGAGCTAGGAACCAGTGGTATCACCAGAGCCTGCCAGGAGCTGGAGCCATGGAAGAGGGTTCCGCCCCTCAAGAGCAGTAGGCCAGCGGGAGGCAGCCGTTCCCCAGACACAGCATCCTGCTAGGGAGAAGCAGAAAAGAAGTAGCCTCCCACCCTGCCTTCTCATTCTAGTACCTTCTATAGGCCAAGTCCAGGCAGTGGCAGCAGCCCCTAGTAGTCCCCTCCTGGGACAGAGCAGGGCAGAGAAGGCAGAGAGAGTCTTGCAGGCAAGGGGGAAGAGCAGAGGGACAATCAGAGGACAACCAGCTCTCGGGCAGCCTGGCAGTTACGTACTTTCTCCACTCTACAGGCGAGGGGGTGGTGGGCAGAGGTGTGGGAGGACGCTCGATGTTTTTACAGCCCCCTCTCTGCCACAAAGCCACAGGGCGACATCAGCAAGCCACCCTCCCTCTCCAGGCCTCGCTCCTCCTCTGTAAACCGTCAGGGCTAAACCAGCTGTCCTGGACTACATCTCCCAATTCTGACCTGAGACTTTTCCTCTTCTGCCTTTTCTAGGAGGGGGAGAGAGGCCCTCTCGACAGGAAAATGGGCTGGGAGAAGAAGGGAGCTTAGCAAATGGAAAATTAATTCTGGGCGGTAAAGAGCAGAGGCTGTTGTTTGTGATGTATAACTTACTCTTTGTGTCAAACTGTGTACTGTGAATATCAGTGGGATGGCAAGAAACCCGAGATCTATTACTTAGAGTTTAATCTGTTCTCCGTGTTGGAGAAGGGAGAGGGAGGGGGGAAGAAGACTACAACTTTAATCACAGGCCCAACTCGAGATGTCAAGCTGCTCTGGGGTGCGCTAGTAAAATGATGTCGTATTACAGCCCTCCCAGACAGCGCCCCGCACCACAGCTTCAGCTGCCGAGCTGTAAATTAGCACACCTACTTCACGCTCTTCAGGTAAAACCAGTAATTTAGCTGAAAAATACACACACACGCACACAGAGCGTGGGAAGGGGGGAGCTTAGGAGAGGGGGCTGCTCCCCTTGAGCAAGGAATAGCTAAAAAAAAAATTGTGCAAAGACAGAGGAAATGACACGTGGGCTGCACCTCCCGTCACGGCACGTGGGCTCCGGGTGCAAGCCTGATGGGGGCCCACCTTGCTTTCTACCTGCCTCGGTGCCTCCCCCAACCCCCTGCACCCCTTCTCGCCATGAAGCATAAATTACATGCTGACACCTTTAATTTGTGCAAAGGATGCCTGGCTGCGCCTGGCACCAGCAGCCGGCTGCTATAATAAGGTCAATCTATATTCATTGTCGCAGCACTTGATGTGCCAGATAACACAGGGAGGCAGCCTGTGGTGGCTTCTCTGGGCCGGGCGTAGCGGGGGTGGGGGTGCCCGCTGCCTCTCAGCGCGGCCTGGCACCAGTTGGTTCATCACTTATGCATGTTATGATTTAGCTAATCACCATCAGTTATGCATCCTACTGCTGCCTGGAGACTCCAGCCAGAGAGGGGGGCCCCCCCGCTCACCAGCACCATGGAGCGACCACCAGGGGGTGGGGGGTGGTGGAGGGAGGGCTGATTGTCCTTGCTGGGTAGTGGCCCCTGGTGGTGTGTGGCTCAGAGCCTCTAGCCTGGAGGAGAAGCTGTTGGGCCCATCCCTCGGGCAGGGGCACTCCTGTAATGTCTCTGCATCCTTGAGCTCAGCCAGAGATGGGCATCTTAGTGATAGGTTATATGGCCTGAAGTCACAGAGTTCTGGGTTCTAATCCCAGCTCTGCCTCTTGTAAGCTGTGAGAACTTTGTTAAGCCCCTTAGCCTCTCTGTGCTGCAGATTCTTTACCTATAAAATGGATAAACAAGGCAGGGAGAGTGTAAGGATGGGAACTAATATATGGATACAGCTCCATGGGTGTGCACACTGTAGGCAGTCCTGTTATCAGAGCCCCAGTGGGTCCATCACATGTACTTTGGGTGAATGTCTGCTTTCAGGGGGGAATTCAGAACCATAAGGCTCCTAAGGGGCAGGAACCCATAGGTGAGCCCCCCCCCTTTTTTTTTAATAGAAAGGTGTTTTTTTTTTTAATATTTATTTCCTTTATTTTAGTTTTTTTTTTTTTTTTTTGTCCGAGTCAACTCTTAGATGTAGCTCATAGGATCTTCATGTGGCATGCGGGCTTCTCTCCAGCTGTGGCCGGAGGGCTCCAGAGTGCACTGGCTCTGTAGTTGGCAGCTCGTGGGCTCATTTTCCCCAAGGCATATGGGATCTTATTTACCCAATCAGGGATTGAACCCAAGCTCCCTGCAATGAAAGGTGGATTCTTAACCACTGGACCATGAGAGATGTCCCCGTGAGCCCATTTTAAGACAAACAGCACTCAAATGGGGCTGTGTTGAGACAGATCTCAGATTCTGAGATATTTAAGCTAATCCATGGCTGGGGAGGGCCAGGGAGGCAAGGATGAAGCAAGTTCTCAGCCTCAAGCAGGTGGGAGGCAACAGATGAAGCGCAACTAGCTCAGTTGATGGCGGTGAGAGGGTTCGGAGTTTGTTCAGCCAAACCCTTTCTGCTAGAGAGGGGGAGAGGGAACCCATGGTCCAAGATGGCCCTCAGTGAGAGAAGGGGCTGAGGTCCCCCCAGCTTCTGTCTTCACAGTTCCCCTCAGGATAGCCTCAGGGATAGACCAATGCCATCAGTCTCCCAGGGGCTTCCCTTGGGATTACCAGGCACCCTCTCCCCTCTTCCTGGTGCTTTGTCAGGGGTACACACCCCTGTTTTGTTGTGGCCACGTGAGTGGTGGGAAGCATGAGGTCGCATCCTGAGGCCCTTGGCCATCCTCATTTCCTTTATTTGCACCACAGAGCCAAAAACATCTGCCCCTCAGTGCCAATGAGAAGATTAAGCGAACCCACCTGTGTGTTTAGCTCAGGGCACCAGGGAAGAGCAAATGGAGAGTCCTTTTCCCTCCCGTTAAGTTTAGAGTCTAAAGAGGGGTGGCTGGGAGGACACCAGCCTCGAGGCACCTCAGTCCAGCTACACACAAAGAGCCAATTTAGATAATTAATTCTCTGACCTGGCAGCTCATCCTCCCACCACTCCTCTGTCCCTGCTGCTCCCTCCCCCAGGAATGCCCTTCCCTTCTCACCTCTCCAGGTCCAGCCTATCCTCCCAGGTCCAAGTTAGCTGTTGCTGCTTCCAAAATGCCCTTCTTCCTCCTCCTTAGCAACAGAAATGCCTTCTCCTGCCCGCAGTCCCACACTCTCCCTGACTGCAAGTGGGTTCCTTCTCTGTCCACTAGTGATCTGGCTCCAGGTTAGACGCACTGGGTAGAGGAGCTGCTATTTAAGAGCTAAGCAGCCTCTGGCCTCTCTGGGTCTCTACCAGCTCATCAGTAAAATGGGCAGGCAGGGGAGGCATGCCATGCCCTTGGGGCCCCAGGTATCACATTCCTAGTCAAAGCTGTTAGGAAAATTGGGGGTCTAGAGGGACTAAAAGGGTTAGGCAGTGGGCATCCCCATGCAAACTAGTGCTACTAGGTTAAATTTCCCCCATTCTAATAGGATAGAGACCTGGAGGCCGAATTAACTTAAAGAAATGCAAAAGTCTTCAACTGCCTGGGCTTGTGCCCTGAGATTTCTTCCCACTGCAAGGTGAAACCACCCACCCCGGTGGTCCCGTACCCGCCCCTGCCCCAGCCCAGCCCATGGCTGCATCTCTGTACAACTCATGTATCACAATTATGCAGACACCTGTGTCTCCAGCGCCTGTCAAGCCACAGCACATCCAGTGCTCAGTCGCCCTTGAAATGCATTTCAGCTCTTACCTGCAAAACTCGGACAGCGTGGAGGGTGGGGCCTTCCACAGCAAGCAAGACCATCAACCTCCTGCCACCAACTGGTGGGTTTGTTTGGCTGGACACCCCACACCCATCAGTCCCAAAAGATCAGAGAGCTCCTGACTGGCCAGTGTGAAGCCAGGCCCAGACCCTTGTCTCATAGCATCCTTATCATTTCATCAGCAAGTGACCATAGCTAGCCACTGCTACTGATGACCAGAAGCTAGAGGGCCATGGGGCTGGTGCCTTCTTCACAGAGCAGAAGCTAAGCCTCCCACAGACCCTGAGACGTCCGGCTCCTGGGAGCACCACCTCTCAGCTCTGGAAACTCAGAGTCTATCATCCCAAACACCCCACTTCCCCAATGTCTTTCCTGAACTTTGACACCTGGCTGTCCGCTGACATGCCACTTCCTGCCGCCTCCCAGAGCGCAGGTGCTGCTCTCTCTTCCATATCCCACACTACCTGGGGCCGGGAGGTGAGGTGCCCCCTCTGCCCTCTCCCCACTGCCCTCCCAAAAGATTGATCCTCCCTCCCAACTCAAAACTCCAGCTCCTCTGAATCCTGGACAAGAGACTTTACCTCTCACCACTGTCCGTTTCATCCCATTGAAAGGTGAAACAACCCCCACCCTGCATTGCACCCTCATTCATTACAGACTTAAGCAACACCCTCACTCTCTGTCTTCTTCTCCACCCCCATAATGGCATCATTTGGGGTGACTCAACATCCACTTTGAGCATCCATCAACATCGGGGCCTCTCTGTTCTCCACTTGGAAGCCCCCATCCACCTATTCCCATGGGTGTCCCACCCTTGACCTTACCATCATGGAAATGGCACCGTTTAGACCATCTCCACCTCAAGCCTCCTGCCAGATGATCGCCCATCACCTGTTATCCCTCCAGGCTGCACTCCCACAGTCTTGCTGAGCCCTCCAGACACTGAGCACCACTGGCTCAGGATCACTGCCCCTCTGCCGCCACTTTCTTTCCTCTCTCTCCCTTCTTTATTCTTAGAAGCCACGCCCAAACTTGGTAAATCCACACACCCTCCTCGGTGCCTGCACCCACGCAGCAGAACACGGCTGGAGGAAAAGAGAGCTGACTTTCCTCTAAATGCCTAACCTCAAATCTCAAAAGAGCCCTGCCACCACTCAGCAGCACTATGCTAGCTGTCTAACTGCCCTTGTGCATGTTCTCTGTTCTCCCAAACAAGTGTCTCATCCTTTCTCCTCTCCACACACCCCACACCATCCTCACCCACACTAGCCTCAGGCTTTGTTCAGAACATGGTCCCCATCAGAAAGCACTCCCTCATCTTCCCATGAGGATGCTTGGCAGGCCTCCCACATCTGCACCCACACTCTGCCTCCCTCCCGCTCAATGCATGGAGGAAGGTCGCTGCTCTGCCCAGAGCTCCCCACTACCCCCGCAAGCAGGGCCTAGATCTCTCACCTGTTCCAGTATCCAGGGGCCCCCTCTTTCTGCATCACCATCTTCCCCCTCCCCACCATGTCATCCATGGCAGAAGGCGTACCTGCTCCAGGGTCTCCTGTAACGAACATCCAACTCCATCCATCTCCATGCCTGTCCCCAGCTCCCAGCCCATTTTCCTGCTCCCCTTCACTGCAGAACGTGTTGTAAGGACCGTCTGCAGTCCCTGTCTCCTCTTTCTCACTGGGTATTCTGTCCCTACAGCTAGAGATGTGCACACACAACCCCAGCTCGGAGCTGGTGAGCATGGCCAGTGCTTAAGAGGAAGAGGGGAGCGCAGCTCTGATGGAGAGGAAAAGACCCTGAGAGAGAAGGGCCTCAGAGGTCACAGAAAGAAGTGAGCTGTTTCCTGCAGCAGTCTTCAGATTTGTGTTGTAGAAAGGATACTCTGGTAGCACTGGGTTGGGTGGGCTAGAGGTCAAGAGAGGTGACAATTAGGAGGACATCGAAGTGATCCAGGTGAGAAATCCGGAAGGCCTGAATCAGGCAGCCAGTGGAGAGAGGGAAGGATGAATTCTCGACAGAGTGAGAGTGTGATCATCAGCAGGACTAATGGGCCAGTTAGCGTTTCCAGCAGCAGGAAAGATCAGAACTGACCTTCTCTGCTGGAACAGAGGCAGAGTCGAGTTCCCCCTACTCCTTTCAGGCTTCTTTATCTCCAGGTACTTTCTCATCAGGAAACAGACCAGACTGAGTGACTCTCGGTTTGTTCGGTGACTACAGATCTGTCAGTAAAGCACATGCCTGCAATGTGAGAGACCTGGGTTCAACTCCTTGGTTGGGAAGATCTCCTGGAGAAGGAAATGGCAACCCATTCCAGTGTTCTTGCCTGGAGAGTCCCATGGACAGAGGAGCCTGGCGGGCTGCAGGTCGTGGGATCACAAGAGTCAAACACGACTTAGCGCTATTTCTTTCTTTCTTCCTCCTGCACTAGCTGTGATCACTGCACTGCCAGTGGCTTCTCACCATTGCCCTTCAAGCTCCTTCACCTTGCCCTTCACAGCTAGCACATGGTGGGCACTTAACACACAGTCAGGGAAACAGGGGATGACACAGAAGAAAGAATGGGCTGGAGAGGAACAAAGGGTTGTGGAGGTGTAAATGCCTGCCTCAGAGCCTGAATTTCACCCTAACTAGGTACCAGGGAGACACAGAGGGTTTTAAGTACAGAAGTGACAGGGCCAGCTCTGTGTGGGAGATAAACCCAACTGACAGCTGTGGACAATGAATTCAAGTTCATTGTCAAGACTAGAGAAAGAGGGAGACTAGAGGCTGAAGTCAGTGCTGATATCCCAGGCAAGGGAGGATGAGGCCTGATCTTGGGAAAGGAGACAGAATAGAGAAGAAGGCTTGGCTTTAGAAATACCAAGGATGTCAGATTGGTAAGGTAGAGGGATAAACTGGAATATGGTTCATTGGTTGGTGGCTTAAGCAGCTGGGTAGATGGTGTCACTTGCTAGGATGGGGCAATGGCAGGGGGTGCTGTAATGAACCTCACTTTGGACATGTTGAGTTGAAGGTTAACTGTGGACCATGTGGGGAGAAACGCACTAGACTGGAGAGTGGAGGCGTGAGTATGACACCCAGGGTGGGACCCAGGACTAAAGAGAGAGAGGTTTGGGGGCCATGAGCAAGGAAGGGTGGTGACCACAGTGACTGGATGATCAGGGAGTCACCTAGGTAGGTCACGTCCAGTGAAAGGAGCAGCAGCTCCAGGACAGAGCCATGGGGCCCAGCTTTGAGGACTGGCAGAGGGAAAGGATCCTACAAAGAAACAGAGGAGACAAGGAAACCAGGGAGGAAATGGGGACAGAGTGGTATCCCAGGTACCAGGAAGAGGGTTGAGGAAGGAACAGTGGGTGGTCAGTGGGGTCGACATCAATGGCAAGGACTTCCCTGGTGTCCAGTGGTTAAGAATTCGCCTGCCAGTCCCAGGGACACAGGTTTGATCCCTGGTCCAGAAAGATTCCACATAATGCAGAGCAGCTAAACCCACGCACCACAACTCTGAGTCCACGTGCTCTACAGCCCAAGCTCTGCAGCAAAGAAGCCACTGCAATGCGAAGTCTGCGCTCTGCAATAAACAGTAGCCCCTGGTCATCTCAACTAGAGAAAGCCCCTGCACAGCAACAAAGACCCAGCAAAAAATAAATGAATTTTTAAATATATCAATGGTAAATAAAGAAGGACCAGAAGCCTCCACTGGATTTGGCAGTATGGTGGTTACTGGTGACCTTTGGCAAAGCACTTTCCATCAAGTGATGGTGTGGAAGGAGTCACACAGCTCCCAGCTGAGGCGTGAGTCAGGAATAAGAATGTAGAAGCAGCTTGATTAGTTAGTCAATGGCTTTGCTATCATTGTCACTCTGCCTTCTTCCTAAAAGAGGCAACGTCTCAGCTGTAGAGATGACAATGGATCAGAAGATAAAACATAAAGAACTTAGAACTGGGCCACGGGTGCTATGCTGCTCAATACAGGTTAGGTGCGTTTGTTTCTTCTCTCAGTAGGAGTAGAGTCAATGCAGCTATTGAAATAGAAAATGGAGAATCACGTGCAGATGCAGACAAAAAAGAAATAAAAGCGGGAACTTGAACAGATACTCGTACACCCAGGTCCATAGTAGCATTACTCACAGTAGCCAAAAGATGGAAGTGTCCATCAGTGCATGGAGGGGTGGATAAAGGAAATGTGGTATGTCCACACAATGGAAGATTATTCAGCGTTAATACGGAAGGAAATTCTGACCCTTGACCACATAGATATTACACTTGTGACATTACACTAAGTGAAATAAGTTGGTCCCAAAAGAGCAAATATTGTATGAACCCATTAATACGAGGTACCTAGAGTAGTCAAATTCAGAGACAGGAAGAAGAATGCTGGTGGCCAGGGTCAGGGGAGAATGGGGAATGGGGAGTTATTGTTTAATGAGTATGGGTTTCAGTTTACGAACATGAAAAGAATTCAGGAGATAGATGGTGGTGATGGTTGTACCAAGTATAAATGTACTTAATGCTACTGAACTGTGTGCTTTAAAATGGTTTAAATGGTAAATTTTATGTTGTGCCTGTTTTACCATAATTCTTAAAATGTACAGAAAGACAGAAAATAGGTATGACAGTGTGGGCTAATAAAATTACTAGAACTGAATATTTCTTTAAGTTGTGAGCTTCCTAGTAACCAAGACTTAAAGGGAAACTTTTGCATCTTGCTGTTTAATGAATGAAAAAATACTACAGATTTTTATTGAAAAGTATTTCAGGACATATCAAGTCTACCCACTCCCATCTCTGGCCAGGGCTGGTTATAACAGACATGTGCCTTGAAAATCCTTACCAGAGGCATTCAGAGAGTAAAGGACAATTTATTCTACAAAGGTAGAAGACTAACAGTGTGCACGGACGTGTTCATTACATAGCCACTTGCGGCGGTGATTCTTGAAGAAATCTAAGGGGAAAATCAATCAAACCTAACTCCGGAAAGCCTTTCTGGGGGGAGTCAAGTTAATAAGGTCTAGATGATCTCCAGGGTGGGATTTAGAATTCCCCAAAAAGTGTGTTCACTCAGTGCCCCTAGAATTTCCAGAGCCATCCAGGAGGCAGCTGGCAACTTGCTCCCAAGCTCCGGGGAGAGGTCTGGTGAGCGGTGGGAGTCTGCATGCCATCAACACAGAGATGGTGTTCAAGGTCATGGGCAAGACTGCAGTGGGCAGGATGGGGGTAGAGTCCCAGGAAACACTACCTCACAAGCACCTCGATTTCCCCAGGGCCCATCCAAGTACTAGAGCAGGAGGCAGCAGTGTGGTGCAGAGCAAGAGCAAGAGATCACGTCCTCTGACTCTCAGTCAGGGTACGCCATCATCCTAGGCCCCTTCTCTGTTCAGAAGAAAGAACCTGGTGCTGGACACCAGAGGACCTGGGTAAGGAGCTCACGCTTTCACTTCCAGCCTTATGGCCTTGAACAACTTACCTGGGAAGACGGTATCGACAGCCAAGCATGCCGCATCTGATGAGAGTGTGGATGCTTCGGATGGAGAGGCCCAGGGGTCAGCTGCACGTAGGGGTCCAAAACCCCTGATGGGCCTAGGGAAAAGAGAGGAATTTGGCCATCAGTTCAGCATATAGGTAGAAGAGGAAACAAACGTGGGTCCCTTTCAAGGTATTCAAGCATTAATAACTTTAACAGCGATGTGATGATTGGGCATTAGGAAGGATCTGGGGAAGATCTGAGAAGACCGGGAGTCTCTACGCATGTCAGAATTTGAGCACACCCAGCTGCTCAAGCCCACGTGAGTGGGACCCTCAGTGTGCACAGCTCAGGCCTCTTGACACAGGAGAGTCTGCAGAGAGGAGCCCCGCGGTAGGTTGGACAGGCTTCCTTGCCGGACATTTTCAGACACATCATCTCTTAAAACCACAGCCCAGATGACTGTGCTCAGCAATCATGTGTTTAAAAAGCAATAAGACTAAACACTTTTCCGTTTCCCCTTTGAGAGACCATGTATGATAAATGATAGGCAATTTCATGGTTGGAGTTTCAATTTCCGAAAATATTAGTGCTATTCCCCAAGCTCCACTTCAGAGATAAATTCTTTTTGGCAGCCTCCTCTGTTGTCTCCTAATTCCCTGATTCTGAATATATTTGGAGGTCTGGTGTGAATTTCATCAGCTCATCCCCAGCATCCCCCTGTCTGGGCTGCACTGGAAAGGGTGTTACCCATCTGCCACTCTTCCAGGTTCTTTCAACATTGGCTTCAAGTCAAAGGTGTTTATTAAGCTCCTAGTCTTCCCATCCCTGTGCTAAGTGTCATCATGGTGGGTGTAAGGGAGCTTTTGATATCAACACAATCAATCCTTTGATCAACAAACATTGGTTATGTATCTAGTTCCTTCCAACTCCAAGCAATAGTAAGTCTACAGTACCTGATAGCTCATATTTGTTTCACATGGTCCTCATTTCACTGTTGGGGAAAGTGAGGCTCAGCACTAATGTAGTAGAGTTGGGATGGACTGGTGGAAGAGAGCAAGCATTTACTGAGCGCCTACGATGGGTCAGGTGCAGTGCTGAATGCTTGCCCATCCCTCTGCACAGGAGTAGAGGCTATTCATCCTCACAAAACTCAAGGTGAGGGTGATTGTCCCAATTTCACAGAGATGGGAACTGAGAATCAGAAAGGCTAGTCAGTTTACCCAAGAATTCTCATCCACAGGACCCACCCTGCCTCTCCTGGTGTCCGCGGGATAGATGGTGTCCCAGTCCCCATCGCCAAACTACGGGAGTTCTCTTGCTGGAAAACATCTAAGTATCAGATCGAGTCATGGGAGGAGACTAACTGGTCTTTGGGTTAGCCCCTTTATCTCACATTACTCAGCACCCTCCGCCTGCCCTAACCCTAGGCTCCCTCCTAAGTTTCCCAGGCCGGTGTCCTCAGTGTATCACTGCCCCCAGGACCATTCCCTGCTTTCTCTGTGTCAGCATCCTCCGAACCCTCTCCATCATGGGTCAGCTTCGATCCCTATGGCCATCTCTCCCCTCTTTCCCATTCACTCACCCCTGAGAGGGACTAGTTCATGCCTGGAGTGATATTTTCTTCTCTTATAATCTCATAGATTCCTATCCAAATACTGAGCACAAAGCAGGTACTCCGAAAATCTCGAGGGAGCACTGGGGTAAAATGAAATGGAATAGGTCAAAATGAGGTTTAAACTCTCAGACGAGAGCAAAGGGAATGAATTGGAACAGAATGTAATGGAATAGAACCAAAATGAATAGGATGGCACAGGTGAAAACAAGGAGGAAAAAACAGAACTATGGACTAGAACAGAATGGAACAGAATGAAAGAAGGCTGAACTAGACGATGGCAGGCTCGAACAGAATAGGCCAGCGTGGAACAGAATAGAAGCAGATGGAACAGAACAGACCAGAAGGAAACAGAACAGAAGCAGATGGAACAGATTAGGCCAGGCCAGAACAGAATGAAACGGAAAGGCCAGTCCAGGGTAGAACAGAATAATATATAGAATTCAACAATAGTATGCAAGACACTGGAACAAGTCTGAACAGAAGTGAGCACCACAGAACAGCTGGACTGTGGCTAACTAAATGTTAATATAACTGGGTAAAATAAAATTCACTCTATTCACTCAATAAATATTTATGGGGTGCTAATCCTTGCTAGGTGAGAAAAAAATGGACATAGTCCCGTCCCTTGTAGAACATACTGTCTGATGAAAGAGACCCCAAAAAAGACATAAGCAAGCATTAATAAATACACAATTACAAAATATAAGTGTCTGTGAACTACCATGAAAGAATGGACAGGTGGCCATGATTAACAATAATAGGATAGGACTTCCCTGATGGTCCGGTTGTTAAGAATCTGCCTGTCAATGCAGGGTCATGGGTTCAATCCCTGGTCCGGAGAGATTCTATATGCCATGGGTCAACTAAGCTTGTGCACTTTAAGGCCCGTGCTCTGCAACAAGAGAAGCCACTGCAATGAGAAGCCTGCACGCTACAATGAAGACCAAGCACAGCCAAAAATAAAATAAATTAATTTTTTAATAAAAAAAGAATAACAGGATGGGTGTCATAATATTCATAATGAGGAGGTCAGGAAAGCTAAGACCTAAAATGTGAGGAGGAGTCAGGAGACAACTGCAGGAGCAGGGAAGAGCATTCCAGGCAAAGGGAACAGCATGCACGAAAGCCCTGAGGTGAGAAAGTGTTTCGCCTGTTCAGGAAGCTTAAAGAATATTGATGTGAACAAAGCTCATGGCGCAAGTCCTAGAGTGACAGGGGAGGAACAAGAGAGGCAGGCAGGGGCCCGACATCAGAGGGCCTGGTGCGAGTTTGGAGTTCCATCTAAGTGTAATGAGAAGCAACTGCAGGGCTGGTAACTACAGCATGTTCAGTGCCTCCTCCTCACTGTGGTAAAGGAATGAATGAGGGCAGGGAGGCCGTGTAGCCATCTACTACAGTCGACCAGGTAGCAATGTCAGTGGCTAGGAGAAGGGTGGCAGTGGCCCCAAAAGGGAAGAGATGCAGGAAGTGATGCAGCCAACTGGAGAAATATTTGTAAACACAGCCTAGGGATTTGCCAATGTTTTGGATGAGGGGCTGGCAGAAAGGACAATCTGAAAGTGCTTCCGGGGGGCGGTGGTTCTATTATCTGAGATGATGCTAAGGAGAGGTGGTTTAAGGAGGAAAACCAAGTTCTCTTTTAAATCCTAAGGCTCAGATGCTTAGGTTGGGTCCAAATAGAGATGTTAAGCAGATTCGGAGACAGAAGCCTGGAGCTCTGAGCTGGAGGTCTAAATTGAGGAGTTGTCAGCATATAAATACTGTGCGTGCTTTGGGACTGGATGAATCATACATGCAGTCGTGCAATGCAGAACTTTATCAAAGCATGTTCCGTGGACTACTTGCATCGTAATCCCTTGGGGTACCAGTTGAACATGCATATTTCTAGGCCTCCAGGCCACTAAAATGGATCTCCAAGGATGGGGTTCAGGGTTCTGCATGGTTAGCAATCACCCTGGAGTGTTTGGATGGCGTCTAACACATGTGAAACACTGATCTGGGAGAAGAGTGGAGGGCAGAGCCCCATTACTGAGAAAGGAGTACATCTGCACATCAAGAAGGAGAAGCCAGCAAAGGAGACAGAAGATAGCCAGAGAAATAGGAGAAAAGTCAGGAGAGGTTGGTGTCTCAGAGGCCGAGAGAGGAGGGGGTGCCAGGACCTGGTGATGAACCGAGCCTGCAGGCTCTGCTGAGTAGGATGAGCCCAGGAGGGTGACCATGGGACATGGAAATGCACACATCCCTGGTGGTGGGAGGGGTACTGGGCCACACCAGAGTGGACTGGACACAAAGAGGACGCTCCAATAACAAAGTGGGAGCATGGAATGGGTAACAAGCAAGATCTATTATCCAAGGCAATGGAACATTTGAGGACAGACCCTAAAGTTCATTTCACACATGTGATTTTGTCCTCTGTGGTCACAGCTTCTGGAGTCCTCTGGCTTAGGGGAGTAGATATGCTAACACATACCAGCAGGGCTTCTTTCCCACCTCTCTCCCACTGGGCTCAGCATCCTCAGATGTTCCCCTCCTCCTGAGAGACCACACAGTGGAGAACTTCCCTTAGGTCCCATCTCTCTCCCTAAGCATGCTCCCTCAGGTGGCTCTCCCCTCCTCTTTAGAGCACTCTACAGGCTGCAGCCAGCTGTGCAGATGCTAAGGGCTCACTGTGATCTGTATTCTTGGGCCCCACCTCCCAGGAGTGAATGGCTAAGGCTGCACACAGCAGGTTGGCAAGACAGCCATGTTTGGCAAGAAAGCCTTCCTGGCATCACACAGATCTTCTTGACCACCCCCTAAGCAGCTGCCCAGTCCACCTAGAACCCTGATGTTCAATAAGTGATGAAACAGGCACCTTTTAAAAGATACGTTCAACTACATATTAGACTTTCATGTTCACAAAACAGAAACCAAAAACCCATTGCTTTATAACACAAACCTCAAAAAGAAAGAAAAACAAGTCAACAGCATTTTCTTATTGATGGAGGTACCAGAAACAAAAGAGATTTTCGACTGAGGATCAATCCCTGGGTGATCCTTCAAATCTAAAGTTGGGAAGAGGGTGTTTATGCTTTTCAAAAGGTTAAATAATATTAGGAGGTAGTGGCAGGAGCGAGGCCCACCCTTGCTTCCCCTACATGGGAATTTCTTTCTGTTACAAGTATGCCTCCCCAGCTTATGCCCCCAAGGGGCCACACACACCTCAGAAGACCCAAAAAGCCCCTGCCATCCATCTGGAGGCAAATTCCTGGCAAGGAGCAGCTTGGAGAGACTTCACAGCCCTCCCCAAACCTCTCCAGAAGAATCTGTGGCAGCAGAGGGATTTTCCCCAGGAGAGCAAACGACAACACAGCGCCTGTTTGTTTTTGATGCAGCAGGAAGCCAGGAACATCTGCTCCAAGAAGCCACTTGAAAGATAATCAGGCATCGATGTTGGCAAAACAGCTGTGTGGCAGGCAGGAAAATGGGTGGCGGGGAGCTGGGAGGGTGGGGGAATAGGAGGAGGGAAGTTAAGCTCTGAGCTAGGAGCAGCCGCCTGGGAACTCAGTCTGGGAAGCCCCCCACCCCGGCCCACCCCCACAGAGCTTGGAGGGAGTTCCTGCTTAGATGAGAGCAGCTCATGTAGGAAATCCACTTTGCTAAGATCCCTAATTGTCCTCATGGAGAAATGCTGGGTCTGTTTTACATTTCTTGCAGGGCTCGACTCAGTTTTTAGGACAGGACTGAAAATGTTGTACTTGTCCTAAACCCGTGATCCTGGAAAACAGCAAGGTAAAAGAAATCCGTGCCCCGCCCCCATCTCTTTGTGTTTTGGAAAAGATAGTTCATCACCATCCTTCCCCATGTGACTCAGATAGGACTTATAATGTCCCCCTGTTTATTCATTACAGAGCAGACACAGACTCTCCAAATTCCACTCCCTTTCCTATAAAGATAGGTGAACTGTTTTGTCCCCACTAATCAACAGGAACAAGATGTTTGTTAACCAAATGAGTTAAGTTTCTCTCCTTCATCCAGGCTCCTGTACTTGAAGCCACCTTCAGCCTGAGCCAGAGAACAGCCCCTCTTTAACAGCCCCTCTAAAGAACAGGCTGGCCTCAGGGTAAAACATCCTCTGATCAATTGTCCTTTTGAAGAGGATGATGCAAGGGGGACAGATCACTCTTACTTGTCATTTCTGGGTCAGTCCATCACTCACACACACAGTACTGATTACATTAATCAAAAGCGTGTGTGTGTGTGTTCTGTCATAGTGTGACTCCTCCCAGAAGAAGACCCTGAGACAAGGATTTGAGGAAAAGTAGTTCATTTGAGGGGGCTTCCCCGGTGGCTCAGACAGTGAAGAATCTGTCTGCAATGTGAGCAACTCAGGTTCAATCCCTGGGTCAGGAAGCTCCCCTGGAGAAGGGCATGGCAATCCACTCCAGTATTCTTGCCTGGAGAATTCCATAAACAGAGGAGCCTGGTGGGCTACAGTCCAAGGGGTCACAAAGAGTCAGACACGACAGTGATATAACCGAAGGAAGCACCAAGAAGGCAGTGTAGGAGGTGGGCGGGGAAGGGAAGGTGACCAGTGCCAGCTGTATTAATGGGCAAGTGGCCGCTGTGAGTAGGCAGCAGCTCATTTGGGAGGTAGTCAGTCAACTCCTATTTTTCCAAAATCTACCTATACCCCAAAGTCCTCAAGCTTTCCCTCCTGTATGGAATTTCTCCCCATGGGTGTCCCAGAATGTAGGAAAAGGAAGGGTCATTTAGGACTCTGGTTTTCAAGCTGCCTTCCCCATGGACATCCAGGACTCTAGGAGATACTTCAATGGCTACTAAGGCCCAGGAACTAGTGGTCAGGCAGCAATCTCCACCCTCACTTCAATTGAAACATCTCCATTTTTCTCCTTGAAGTATTAGGCATCCACTTACAATATTTTTAGAAGCATTCAGCAGCTTAAAAGTAAAGTTCAGGTTTACTTCTAGTTCCAGAAGATGAACCAGACGCGCTTTCCCCTATTCCTCATGCTAAGTTGAGCTGGATCCCTGGATGTTACATATGAAACAATCACAGGCAGACGCTGAGAGGTGGACAGACCAAAGCAGACCAGCTAAGGATACCATGGCCCCAGGAACTACACACTGATGATTTCCCTGGATTTTTGTTGTGTTTCATACATCCCAGACTTGGAGCTGAAGAAACCAACAACCCAGAAACTCCAATGACCACATATTTTTAAAAAGTCCCAACAAAATCTTGTTCTCTTGTCACAGGACAAGTAAAAGGGCAGCATGAAAGTGCTAGTCGCTTAGTTGTGTCTGACTCTGAGACCCCGTAGACTGCAGTCTGCCAGGCTCCTCTGTCCATGGGATTTTGCAAGCAAGAATACTGGAGTGGGTTGTCATTCCCTTCTCCAGGGGATCTTTCCAACCCAGGGATCGAACCCAGGTCTCCTGCATTATAGGTGGATTCTTTATCTTCTGAGCCACCAGGGAAGCCCCAAAGGGGCAGCCTAGAAAGACAGAAAACAGTTAAACACTAGCTATTCTACTCTAGCCAAATACTACAGAATAAAAAAAACTGTGCCCCCCCCCCCACCCATGCCAGCAAAGGTCAAGTGGGGAACTTAGAATTCCACCCTACTTGATAGTAACAAGGCATTCCCTCTATCTCCCCACTGGGATGTGGTATTAGAGAAGGTCTAGTGGAAAGCCAGAGTTCAGGTAACACGGCCACCCACCACTCAGTAGCAGTGAAGACTGCCAGAACCAACCCCACGCATGGGTGATGGGGCTCCCCCTCACATATCAATGGAAGCTGAGTGCAGAATCTGGACTTCTTCCCCACTATTCAGGGCAGGTGTCTTCCCACCTTGCCCTGGCTGGAGTGGTGTCCAAAACATTCAGCCAAACCAGAGGGCTTAAAGTAGGATCCAGAGTCTCATAACATAATACAAAAAATCCAGATTTTAATAAAAATTTACTCATCATACCAAAAAAGATCTCAAGTTTCATGGAAAAAACAATCAATAGATGCCAACACCAAGATGACAAAGATGTGAGAATTATCTGTGACAAAGATTTGAGGGCAATTATGATAAAATGCTTCAATGAGAGATTATGAACATGCCTGAAAGACATGAAAAAATATCCTTAGGCTTCCCCTGTGGCTCAGTACTAAAGAATCAGCCTGCCAACGCAGGAAACACAGGTTTGATCCATGATCTGGAAAGACCCCACATGCCGCAGAGCCACTAAGCCTGCGTGCCGTAACTACTGAATCCTATGCACCCTAGAGCCGGTGCTCTGCAACAAGAGAAGCGACAATGAGTTTGGCGACTAGAGGGTACTCCCTACTCACTGCAGCTAGAAAAAAAGCCTGTGCAGCAACGAAGACCTAGCAGAGCCAAAAATAAATCAAATTATTTTTTAAAAATAGCTTCAGTGAAGAAATAGAAGATATAAAGGAGAAATAAAAGTAAATTTTATAACTAAAAAATACAGTAACCAAAATTTAAAATTCAGCGAATGGGTTCTACAGCAGGGTGGAGGAAATGGAGAAAAGGAATTGGTGAATTGGAAGATAGAATAATACACACAACCTGAAAATAAAAGAGAATATAGACTAAATGAATAAACACAGCCCTGCAGACCTGTGGGACTATAACAGAATATCTAATTTCATGGCCCTGGAAGTCTTGGGAGGAAGAGAGAGAGGGCAGGATTGAAAAAGCTTAGAAGAAATGATGCCTGAAAATTTCCCAAATCCTGCTGCTGCTGCTGCTAAGTCGCGTCAGTCGTGTCCGACTCTGTGCGACCCCGTAGATGGCAGCCCACCAGGCTCCCCCGTCCCTGGGATTCTCCAGGCAAGAACACTGGAGTGGGTTGCCATTTCCTTCTCCAGTGCAGGAAAGTGAAAAGTGAAAGTGAAGTCGCTCAGTCATGCCTGACTCATAGGGACCCCATGGACCGCAGCCCACCAGGCTCCTCCGTCCATGGGATTTTCCAGTCAAGAGTACTGGAGTGGGTTGCCATTGCCTTCTCCATCCCAAATCCTAGTAAGCCTTAAATGGGACAAAGTCAAAGAAGCCTATGCCAAGACTCTGGAAAGTAAAAACAAAATCTCGAAAGCAGTTAGAGAAAAATGACACTTCAGTTACATAGGAAAAACTATTTAAACAACATATTTCTCATCAGAAACCACGGAAGCCAGAAAAAGTGGCACAATGTTCTTCAACTGCTGAAGGAAAAAAAAAAAAAAAAAAAGACCAACGCAGAATCCTATATTCAGCAGAAATATCCTTAGAAAATGAAGATGCATAGTGATCAAGGAAAATAAAGGGCATTTGTTTGCAACATGCCTACTCAAAAGAAAGGAAGAGAAGGAAGGAAGAAATAAATTTCTCTAAGTCCAAAGGAGACCATAAAAGAAGGAAACTTGGATCATTGGGAAGGAATAAAGAACACTGAGCATAAGTGTGGGTAAAAAAAAAAAAAAAAAGGCTTTCCTTCTGTTACCAGATTTTCTAAATTACATTTGTCAGAGAAACAATTATAACACTATTTGATGTGGTTTTAAATGACAGGAGAGGAAACAAAACAATTTAAAATAGGAGAGAGTAAAAAGATGTAAAAGGAGGTAAACTTTCCACTTCACTGGATGAGAAAAATGATGACACCAATAGGCTGTGATATATTATGCATATATAATGTAATACTGAAAGCAACCACTCAAATGCTATAAGAGATCTGATCAAGATACTACAGGTAAACCAAAACAGAATTCTAAGAAACGTTCAAATACCTCATATAAAGTCAGAGAAAAGAAAATAGACAAGAAACAGAAAATATAAAATTTAAACCTTGAAATATCAGTAATTAAATATAAACGTTCTAAATATACCAATTAAAGGACAGAGATTGGCAGAGTGAATTAAAAAGCATGACCCAACCAAATGCTACCAGAGCACACTCACTTCAAATATAACATAGGCAGGATGAAAGTAAAAGAAGGAAAAGATACATCATGCAAACATTAATCAAAAGATAGTAGGAGGGGCTATGTTAATAATCAGATAAGTAGACTTTGGGCTTCCCTAGTGGCTCAGTGGTAAAGAATCCACCTGCAATGCAGGAGATGCAAGTTCGATCCCTGGGTCAGAAAGATCCCCTGGAGAAGGAAATGGCAACCCACTCTGGTATACTTGCCTGGGAAATCCCATGGACAGAGGAGTCTGGCAAGCTACAGTCCATGGGGTTGCAAGAGTCAGACATAAGTTGGCGACTAAACCACCACCACCACCACCAAAGTAGAGTTCAGAGCAAAAATAAATTACCAGAGACAAGAGAAGAACATTATAAAACCAACAAGACATAGAAATCCTAAATGTGAATTCACCAAAAACCAGTGATGCAAACTATCTGAAGCAAAAGCTGATAGAACTAAAAGGTAAAATAGCCAAATCCACAATTGTAACAAGACTTAAATACCTCCTCTCAATAATATATATTAATTATATACAGAAAACAAGCAAGAATATAGAACTCAACACTGTCAACCAACAGGTTCTTACCACCCTTTATAGAACACTCCACTCAACAACAGCAGACTAAGTATTATTTTCAAGTTGCCCACAGAACATATACCAAGATAGACTATATCCTGGGCTAAAAAAATAAACCTCAAAAGCAAAACAACTGAGAAAATACACAGTGTGTTCTCCAGCTATAATGAAACCAAACTAGGTATCAGTAGCAGAAAAATAACAAGAAAATCTCCAAACATCTAGAAACTAAGGAAGCCCCTTTTAAATAGCCCATAAGTCAAAGAGGAAGTCTCAAAGGAGATTTAAAGATACATGGGACTCAATGAAAATATAACATATCAAAACTGGGGGGACACAGCTAAAGCCATACCAAAAGGTCAATTTGTAGCACTTAATGCTGTCATTTGAAATGAGGGAAAGTCTCAAATCAGTAATCTAAGCTCCCACCTCAAGAACTGAAAAACGAAGAGTAAAGTAAACCCAAAGCAAGTAGAAGGAAGGAAATCATAAATGTAAGAGTAAATTTGATGAAACTGACAACAGAAAAAAATTGAGAAAATGAACGAACAAGGAGCTGGTTCTTTGAAAAAATCAATAGAATTTACCATTTCTAGAAAAATTCACAAAGAAAAAGAGAGAGAAAACACCAATTACCAAAATCAGAAATGAAACAAAGAGATATCACTACACACCTACAGACATCAAAAGCATAAAGAGAATACTACAATGAATCTATGTAAATAAATTTGATAACTTAGATGAAATGGACCAGCTCCTTAAAAAATACAAACTACCACAATCCACCTAATATTAAATAAATCATTTGAATAGTGAACCTAAAACTATTCAAGGAAAATGAATCCATAATTTATTTTTAATTCCCAAGAAAAAAAAATCTCCAGACTCAAATGGATTCACAAGAGAATTCTACCAAATGGTTAAAGAAGAATTGACACCAATTCTATACAATCTCTCCCAGAAAGAGGAAGATTCAATAAACTTTCAATTCTTCCAAACTGGTATATATGTTTAGCACACTTCCTATTAAAATCTCTGGAGAAGGAAATGGCAACCCACTCCAGTATCGTTGCCTGGAGAATCCCATGGACAGAGGAGCTTGGCAGGCTACAGTCCATGGGGTTGCAAGAGTTGGACATGACTTAGTGAAAAAAAATCTCAGAAAGATTTTTTTGTAGACAAGATTATTCTAAAATTTATTTGAAAGGGCAAGGAACTAATACAGCTAAGACAGTTTTGAGAAAGAAGAATAAAGTGGAAGGAATCGATATACCAGATTTCAGACTTATATAGCCACTGTAATCAAGGCTATATAATAAGGGCAGAAGGATAGGCATATTGTATCAATAGAACAAAACAGACAACCGAGAAATAGATCCACACAAATACGCCGAAGTGATTTTGACCAAGATGAAAAAGCAATTTGATGGAATAAAGACAGCCTTTTCAACAAATGGTGCTGGAGCAATTGTATATCCGTAGGCTTACTGGGTCAGCTTCCAGACTTTCCTGGGTTTTTAGAGAATCTAGATAATGCGTGAAATAAACAGAACATGATAAGAAGCCCAAGTGTATAAACCGCTCTACAGAATTAAAAGGATTGAGGGAAGGAGAGGAGAAAAAAGAGAAACAGAAAAGCTGGGTATTGAAAAGAGTGTTGGTGGGATATTGAGGAGCTGAAAATGTTACAGGGCTAAACTCAGCAGTGGCCACAGGACTGGAAAAGGTCAGTTTTCATTCCAATCCCAAAGAAAGGCAACGCCAAAGAATGCTCAAACTACCGCACAGTTGCACTCATCTCACACGCTAGTAAAGTAATGCTTAAAATTCTCCAAGCCAGGCTTCAGCAATATGTGAACCGTAAACTTCTTGGTGTTCAAGCTGGTTTTAGAATAGGCAGAGGAACCAGAGACCAAATTGCCAACATCCGCTGGATCATGGAAAAAGCAAGAGAGTTCCAGAAAAACATCTATTTCTGCTTTATTGACTATGCCAAAGCCTTTGACTGTGTGGATCACAATAAACCGTGGAAAATTCTGAAAGAGATGGGAATACCAGATCACCTCATCTGCCTCTTGAGAAATTTGTATGCAGATCAGGAAGCAACAGTTAGAACTGGACATGGAACAACAGACTGGTTCCAAATAGGAAAAGGAGTACGTCAAGGCTGTATATTGTCACCCTGCTTATTTAACTTATGTGCAGAGTACATCATGAGAAACGCTGGGCTGGAAGAAGCACAAGCTGGAATCAAGATTGCCAGGAGAAATATCAATAACCTCAGATATGCAGATGACACCACCCTTATGGCAGAAAGTGAAGAGGAACTATTTGATGAAGAGGAACTTCATCAAAAGCCTCTTGATGAAGGTGAAAGTGGAGAGTGAAAAAGTTGGCTTAAAGCTCAACATTCAGAAAACGAGGATCATGGCATCTGGTCCCATCACTTCATGGGAAATAGATGGGGAAACAGTGGAAACAGTGTCAGACTTTATTTTTCTGGGCTCCAAAATCACTGCAGATGGTGACTGCAGCCATGAAATTAAAAGACGCTTACTCCTTGGAAGGAAAGTTATGACCAACCTAGATAGCATATTCAAAAGCAGAGACATTACTTTGCCAATAAAGGTTCGTCTAGTCAAGGTTATGGTTTTTCCTGTGGTCATGTATGGATGTGAGAGTTGGACTGTGAAGAAGGCTGAGCGCCGAAGAATTGATGCTTCTGAACTGTGGTTTTGGAGAAGACTCTTGAGAGTCCCTTGGACTGCAAGGAGATCCAACCAGTGCATTCTGAAGGAGATCAGCCCTGGGTGTTCTTTGGAAGGAATGATGCTAAAGCTGAAACTCCAGTACTTTGGCCACCTCATTTGAAGAGTTGACTCATTGGAAAAGACTCTGATGCTGGGAGGGATTGGGGGCAAGAGGAGAAGGGGACAAAAGAGGATGAGATGGCTGGATGGCATCACTGACTCGATGGACATGAGTCTGAGTGAACTCCTGGAGTTGGTGATGGACAGGGAGGCCTGGCGTGCTGTGATTCATGGGGTAGCAAAGAGTTGGACACGACTGAGCGACTGATCTGATCTGATCTGAAGAAGACTGGAAGAGTGGCAATGGGATTTTAAGAAGGGTCATCATGTAGCTCTCCTCAAGTGCCCTATGAGAAATGCAATCTAGATTGGAATTGCTTTTATTTTTGTTTTTCTGGACTGTTTTCTTTGAATTAATATCATGGTGATACTGGGCGCTGTGAGACCCCACCTAAAAATAGCACTACACATCCTTCACACCTCCTCCTCCCTACTGCTCTGTGCTACAGCTGAGTCAAGGGGCCATCATCAACATAGACAACACCCCTCCAGGCTTGACCTAGACCCTCAGAACCATCTACCTGCAAATCACGCTCCCATTCAGACCTTTACAGTCCACAAGGTGGCACAAATTTTAGGGACTGAAAAGTAAGGTGTCTTAGGAAGACAAAAGGGTGTCTTAGGAAGGCCAATTTTGGATAGTGATGTGCTGACTAGAGAGACCTACCACTGAGTACAAATTGTCACTTAGCACAGTGTCTGGTACAGATTATAATCCCAGTAAATATTTGACTGATGGCTTCCCTGGTGGCTCAGTTGGTAAAGAGTCTGCCTACAACATGGGAGACCCAGGTTTGATCCCTGGGTGGGGAAAATCCCCTGGAGAAGGAAATGGCAATCCACTCCAGTATTCTTGCCTGGAGAATTCCATGGACAGAGAAGCCTGGTGGGCTACAGTCCTTGGGGTCACAAAGAATCAGACGTGACTGCGGGACTAACACTTTCACTTTCTGACCCAATCAATCACATTGCTGATGGGGGTTAGAATTAAAGCAACAAAAACAGAAGAATTGACAGAGCTTGGGACCCTTGAAAAGAATGATGGGACAAGATGACCATGAGATTTGGGGCATGGAGACTGGTGAGACCTTTCATTGTAATAAAGAAGCCAGGGGGAGACGAGTGGACAGGTGACCACAGCTTGGTATCCTCCAAGCTGTGGTGCTGTTGGGTTGCCTGAGTAAAGCTGTCTAGTGGGCAGATGGACATGGGGTGCTGGGGCCCAAGAAGCAGCCTAGAAATCTTTCCTACCAAGGCGACCTCTGGAGCAAACGAGACAGATGGCCAAAACTCCTGGCAGACCACAGATTCCCCATTTGCTGGTCCTGGACCCATGTCCTTCCAGCGACCACACCTCCTCACCCAAGCCCTCTATCCCCTCCTCCCCGGGGAACAAGTCCCCCACTAATGCCAGTTAAAGAGGTTCCCCATGCTATCTCTGCTAACTCCAAAGCTGGCATACCTAGGTTGCTTTCCAACTCTCTCCTCCTCCTTTTCCTTTTCATCTCTTTCTGCCTGTCTTTTCTCACCCTTTCTCCGTCTGTCTCTGCCTTCCTCTCTTATGCTGTCTCTCTCTATGTTTGCTCAAACTCCCAAATACATACGAATTTTTAAGAGACCAAGATCTCAGGGACACTTATGGAAAGGGCTCCAGCCGACTGGCATCAGCGTTCCTCCTTAGCCACCTTCAGTGGGTGATATATTACAGAAATACATTAAGGAGCCGTCCCGCTGACAGCAAGCTAAGGTACTATGTCAAGGTACCAGCCCTGGGATGATGAACGCCCCCCATAGATCAGGACACCATCACTCTGATTACACTCCAGTACTGCGTGTCAGAGTGCTGTAGGGGCATGATGGACGGTGGGGATCCATCACCAGCTGATGGCCCATTCCCAACACAACACTCATATCCAGGAGATGATTTAAGGGCAGAGCTGGGACCCCTCCAAAGATGCACACACAGCAAAAGTAGACTTTTTCCTTTCTACTAAAGGGAGAAGTTTGAGGAGAGAAACACTTTTAGAGTATGGCTTCAAGGTCAAGGTTTTGTAATTCAGACAATCCTGGGTTTAAATTCTGTGCACAGTTGCTCAGTCATGTCTGACCCTTCGCGGCACCATGGACTGTAGCCTGCCAGTCTCCTCTGTCCATGAAATTTTCCAGGCATGAATACTGGAGTGGATTGCCATTTCTTCCTCCAGTGTATCTTCCCGACCCAGAGATCAAAATTGTGTGTCTTGGATCTCGTTGGTAGGTGGATTCTTTACCACTAGCACCACTTGGGAAGCCCCAGGTTTAAATTCTAGTTCCTCTATTTAAAAGCTGTGTGACACGTGGGCAAAATTTCATCTCTCTGAAATCATTGCCTTGCATGAAAAATGGGGATAATCATACTAATCTTCCAGGATTAAAGTGAGGCTCAAATGAAATAACGCAGGTTAAAACATACAGCACAGAGCCAGACTGGGGGTCCTGGGACCACCACCACAACCTGTTCAGTGTGCACACAGTAGAAGCTGCAAGGCCCAGCCTCAGCTGTTAGTGGAGACCCAGGAGGCTGCAGCCCCCTGCACGTTCTCTTCTCTTGCACCACCTTAACTTTTACTTTCTTCCCTCTCCCTTTTCTGATGGCTCCAAGGCCTATGGGAGAGGTCTTGAAGACTCCCATCTCAAGTCAACCACCCAACCTTCTTTCGGGATTGCCCATCGATTCACCTCCCCATCCATTCTTCATTCAGTTGATCGGTATTGAGTACCCACTAGGTGCCAAACTCTGTTCCAGGCACTGAGGACACAGAAGCAAATGAAACAGAAGAAGACTCCTGTCATCGTGTGCCAACATAATGATTGAATCCTTTGATCGGTCAATCCATCTGACTGTGGGCAGTAGCCCTGCCAAAGAACCCTGCGAGACCACTCCTGACCCAAATGAACTATGAGATGACTATGACTTTTAACTGTGAGGTTCAAAGAGAATTGTATCATGGCAGCTCTCCAAGGGACCATAGTCATGCCCTCGTCAGGTCCCAAGGGGCTGAAGTCCAGAGGTGGATGGTGAGTTGTCTAAGGTCATGCAAGGAGCATGAGGTTGAGTCAAGGCTAGAACACAGTTCCAGAACTTAAAGTTGACCTGCAGATCTCAATGAACACCAACCAATTTAATTCCTCCTCTTACAGGGTAAAGGAGCCAGTTGGCTCTTGCCCTTTGGGAAATCCAGCCTCCTGGAGAGAGAGAATACAGGAGCATGAAAAATCAGAACTTACATCATGTTCTCATAGGCTGTCTCATTTATCCTCACACAGCTCTCAGTCAAGCATCATGAGCCCATTTTACAGATAGGAAGGTTGAGGGCCAGAAGTTAAGTAGTAGGCCATGTCTATTCTGCCTTTCCTCCATACTACGTGCAGAAGAGTAGAAAACTGAGATTCACTGTTCTTACACGTGCACATCCTTACACACACACTTTTGATTATTTTTTCATTTTTAACATTCCATTGTAAGCATCTTCCCATGTTTTTAACTTCTTGATACATGCTTTTTAAAATGTATTCTACAATATAAATATACCCCATTTTATCAATCTCTTGTTGCCATATGCCTCAATGACTTCCAATATTTAAGTCTGATAAATAATGTTGTGGTGGGGACTTCCCTGGTGGTCCAGTGGTTATGGCTCTGAGCTCCCAATGCAGAGGGCCCGGGTTCAATCCCTGGTCAGGGAACTAAATCCGACACGCTGGAACTAAACCCCCACACAGCCAAGTAAATAAAACAACAATAATAAAGTTGTGATGAAAATTCTGACTCATCAGTGTTTTCTTATGATGAATTCCTAGAAATAGGACTGATGAGTCAAAAAATAGTAAGACTGTTGAAATTCTTCCAGACTGTGACAATTCATGTTCCAGTTTCATCACATGGTCACTAATATTTATTTCATCCTCCTCATCATCAATCTTAACAATTGAACTGGTGAAAATGGATCTTGTTTTATTTTGCATTTTTTTGGCAAACAGTAAAATTAAACATTTTTTCATAATGTTAGTCATTTGCATGTATTATTCTGTGAATGTTTTTGCCAATTTTTCTACTGGGATTTTAGAGGGTTTTTTTAGACTTTGTAAGAGCTCTTTATATAAGAAGGCTGTTAACCTTTTGTCATATCTGTTGGCAATATTTTTTTCAATTTGTCATTTATGTTTTTATTTTTTAAGGTCTTTTAAAATGTATTTTTGGAAGTTTTGTGTAGGTAATTTCCTTTGTGATTTCTTCCATTTCTTTTAAGTTTAGATAGGTGTTTCCCACTAAGATGATTTAAATATTCACTTCTGTTTACTTCTGTTGTGGTGGGATTCTTTGTGTTTAATGCCATAATTTATCTGAAATTTACTTGAGGAAAAGATCTAAAGTGATTGTCTACCAAGTAGTAAATTTTCTCAACGTAATTGTTAATCTAACCCTTCCGCATTGATTTGCAATGCTTCTTTTTATCTCATGTGACTTTTATACCCACAGAAAGGTTGTTTTTGCAGCAATGGATTATGTACCGTTGATCCTGGCTTGCTCTGGAGCCAGTGCCTGGCTGTACAGTCACTGCAGCTTTGAAACACACTTGAATATTGTTAAACAAATCGTGTTTTCTTGCTCTTTCACATATTTCTTAGCTATTTTTAGCTTGTTATTCTATCAGGTTCATTACCAAATTGCCAAAAGTTTCCATTGAGATTTTAATTGTGATTTTGCTAGCTCTCATATTAATTCAGGAAGAATGAATGTCTCTTCATTGTTCCTTTTTCTCAACCAAAAACATGTTACCTTTCTCCATTTATTCAAATCTTCTCTTACACAAAATGAGTCGAGTTTTGTGGCTTTCTGCATGAAAGTCCCACAGAATTCTGAGAATCATTCAAAGGCAGATGATGTTTTTGATTGTTTTTATCTTTAAACTGGTTATTGTGAGTATATAAGAAATTGATTTGTTTTTGTATATTTTAGCTTGCATATCAGGGGGGAGACTATATTCACTAGCAATGTCCCCAGTGATTATTCACAAGAAGATCAGTGACAGCAAAGAAGGGTTATGCTCCCAAGGGATTCAGTCCTTGCTTTGCTGTGGGTGTGGGGACAACCAGAGGCACAAGATGCCACTCCTCCAGCCATCGTCAAGCCTCAGACCCAGGGCAGTGGGGTCCACTGGCAAAGGAGGAAATGTAGGTGGGAGAAGAGACCACAACCATGAAAGCACCAGCTGAATGGAGGAGTGCCAGGGGATGAATGCCACCATGAAGGTGTAGCTTCTGGAAGAGGAAAGAACGTCTAGAGAATTTCTGGAAAACATTGTGTATATTTGAATGTGTAAGTCCTTTGGGCATAGCTAGCCCTCCAAACAGAGAAGGCAATGGCACCCCACTCCAGTACTCTTGCCTGGAAAATCCCATGGATGGAGGAGCCTGGTAGGCTGCAGTCCATAGGGTCGCTAAGAGTCAGACACAACTGAGAGACTTCACTTTCACTTTTCACTTTCATGCATTGGAGAAGGAAATGGCAACCCACTCCAGTGTTCTTGCCTGGAGAATCCCAGGGACAGGGAAGCCTGGTGGGTTGCCGTCTATAGAGTCGCACAGAGTTGGACACGACTGAAGCAACTTAGCAGCAGCAGCAGCCCTCTAAAGAAATTCTGCAATAAAACTCCGCACTATTCTTCAAGGTTCCTACAGTCAAACTTAGGTTTCCTTCGACTATAACTGTGTTCTGAGACTGAGCCACATGGAACCTGAGATTATTAATGTTACCATTCCTTTGGCCACTTTAGTAAACTCTATTATAAATTCTAAAGGGGTCTCTATTGATTCTCCATGTTTTATAGATATATGATTATATACCCTAGAATCTATAATAATTTTCTCTTTTTCAATAGAGAAAAATGTGCTTTCCACCACCACCACCACCACCACCACCCCACTTTATGAAATTTTGCTTTGGCTAAAAGTGCTAGGAAAATGTTTTAAACAATATTATTGATGGAGGATGTCTTTGTCTTATTCCTATCTTCAGATAGGAATCTTCTCCTATCTTCTCTCCTGGCTCTTTTGAGTTGTATACGTCTCCTGTTTTTCCCCACTGAGAATGGATGTTTCCATGGTCATTTCAGTAGGAAAGGAAGGGAAGCAAGTCTCAGACAACTGCTGCAGCTTTGCCTCTGCGGGTTACAGAGGAAGCACGGGAGTGTTCTGATCCCCAGGGAGACCATGCTGGTGGACCAGAGGGAGAGGGCCCCAGACCGCTGCTGCTTTGTCTCTCTCCAAAAGCAGAAACAGCCATCTGATGGTCTTTCCTGGTGGTCCAGTGGGCGGGACTCTGAGCTCCCAATTCAGGGTGCCCAGATTCCATCCTTGATCAGGAAACTGGATCCACATACCGCAAATAATCCCATCGCTACCTAAAGATCCCACAACCCTAACAAAAGACTCTGCATGCCACAGCTAAGACTCGGCACAGCCAAAATAAAAATAAATGTTAAAAAAAAAAAAGAGGCATCTGGAAAAGCAGTTGATTTTGTGATTAACTCTGGGAAGTTGGTCTTTCTGTGACACTTTGATTCTGAGAGATCCAGATATGTATCCCAAGCATTTGGGGCAAGAATTAGTCAAAGCTCTCAGGAGGATGAAGCAGATGCCAGTGGCTTTTCACCCTTCTTGATTCTCTGTTTTCTCTCATTTTCTTGTTCTCCTTTTCTCTTTTCTCCTTTCTCTCTCCTCTCCCTCTTCTCCATTTCCTTCCCCCATCTCCCATCAGGCTTCCCAGGTGGCTCAGGAGTAAAGAATCCACCTGCCAATGCAGGAGACACAGGTTCGATCCCTGGGTTGGGAAGATCCCCTGGAGGAGGAAATGTCAACCCACTCCAGTATTCCTGCCTGGGAAATCCCAAGGACAGCAGAGCCTGGAGGGCTACAGTCCATGGAGTGGCAAAAAGTCGGATCCAGCTGAGCACGCACGCACATACATTCCCATCTCCTCTTCCTCCTTTCCCCTCCCTTTTCCTTTTCTCTTCTCTCCCTCTTCCAGCCTCCCTGTACGTGTATCACCTCTCTACCCATTGCTTTGTCTTCCCTCGACTTCAACGTCTTAACTTCTCCCTACGTCACCTGTTTCTTTTCCTCCCTTCTCCCCTCTCTCTTTTTCTCTCTGCCTCTTCACAGTTCATTTTTTACTTTCTCTCTTTCCTACAGAAAAAAGAAAATTAAAATGGAGAAGGAAAATAATTTGATAATGTTTAGGTTGCCAAAGACTGAAAGAGGCCAAGGCCATTTTTCACCCAAAGAGCAGCGCCTACGTTTCTTGTCAAAGCTGGAGGGAAAATTACTAAGCTGTTACCTACTCACATTTCAGGTTCAAGACCAAACAGTCAAGTGCAGAAGGGCCAGAGGCAGGTTCCAACACAGTCTCCTGACCATTAACCTCCCCCTCTCCACGCCCTCCCCATGCCTGCCCACTTGCTCACCTCTTCCCCTCCCACCTTCCCCCCACATACCTGGCCCAGCCCCCTCTCCAGAGCCCCACAAACATGCACTAACCCTCACTCCTACCATCCTTGGCCTATGCTCCCCTCGTCTTCACCTTCACAAATCCCCCCCAACCTCCCAAGCTGAGTTCAAATCCCACCTCTTCCAAGAAGCCATCCCCGACCACCCCAGCTATCAGAAACTTCCTTTCTCTAAACTCCCGCAGAACCACAGGATCCCGGCACTGCAGAAATGTAAAACTCTGCATCTCTCCCACCAAAACACATCTGGGACTTCAGGAAGTTAATGACTTACAGAAGCCAGTAGTATTGATCAGTCCTTAGTGGTAAGAACAAATGAAAATATATCCTCTGTGACTGGGAAATCGTGTATTATACTCTTTCCCATAGTTGCTCAGAGTTTAAGCTTCTCAAAGTCAAGAATCACAGCTTAGCATTTTTCTTATTTCCTGAAGCAGCCAAATAGTAAATATTCAAGGACATGAATGAATGAATGAATTGCTAAATGACAAAATGAGCAGCTGAATAAACAGAGTGAGTATGTAAACAAAGGAGTGATTCAGAGAATGAGAGAATAAATGAATGTCTATAGGAACAAGTCATTAAATGTTGTGTTAATAACTCAGGCAGGATAAGAAATGCCAAAGAAACATCATCAGTAATGGTCCCCTTTTCAGCGAGAGAGAAGTATGAAATGAGGAGCAGACTGAGTTGGGAGGTCTTGGAGTGGAGAGTGAAGAGTACTGGATTTAGACTTCAAAGACCTGGAGTGGTCCCTGCCTGCCTCCTTCCTAGTGTGGCATGAGATCATGGATGGGAAAGCATTGGGCAAACTCAGAAGTGTTGTACATAGACTTTATTGTGTCTTTTGATTGTGAAATGAGGCCAGAGGGAGCCAATGATGGGCCAGGCCACGTCTGCATGTGAGCAGGAACCAGACGCACATTGCTGACAGGAGTGACCTTATCCACACAAGTGCTGCCTGTGTCCTGCTTTGGCTGCTCTCCAAACCTCAGACACTTGGGGCAAGAAGAGACATGGAAGGGCCACAGAGCACATGGACTGACCAGGGACACGTTCCTAGGAAGCGCTGCAGGCAGGAAGTCTCTTCACCCACAGCCTACCGCCCACACTGGAAATGCTGGTGCCCACCCAGCCCTCCACTCTCACCCACATCCCCTTTGGACTGTGGAACTTTTAGCATCTGCATTTCGCTGAAGCACACACCTATAACTTCTTATGAAAGAGCGTATTGGGCAGAGGAAATGGAAATCCTGGGGCCTGATTCACACTTGCCAATACTCAGAAAGTCCCCAAAACAGCCTGGGACCCACTCACTCATCCAGCCAGCTGCCCCAGCTGCCTCGTGGTAGAGGTCCCAATTTGCTAATGATGGCCCCATGGAAGACACAACCATGTGGAGCCCTGAACGATGGCTCTTTTCATTGTAGCCAGGAAGGCATATATTTCTCCAGAACTCTTGACCCTAGACATCAGCTACACCAGAAGTTGTCAAGTACTTTTTAAGTAATGGAAATAATTCTTTGATTAGAAGCCTGTATGAAATCTCAGTCGTTAGAACGGATAGATGTAAGTGAAGCTGCTGCCACCTGGATTGGAGGTGAAAAGCCCTGAATCCCCTCCTCCCCACACCTAATGCCACACACATACTTGGAGTCAAGTATGCCACCCCTTGAAGGTACCTGAGATATTTCTACAAATTTCTAGGACAGTGCCAAACACAGACCTGTTTTTAAGGGTGGGGCAACTGAGACCTGAAGGGAAGACGATTCTGGGTCAAGATCAAGCAGCATATTCATGAATGGGAATCCCGGCCATCTGTCAGCCCAAGGGTGATGTGGAGGCGGGCGGGCTATGCCCATAAGAATGACCTGAGTCAGGGTGAGGTGATGATAAAGCACCCATACGGGTGGCATCAGGCAGTCTGCTTGGACCACGTGATCTGACCTCATAGCCTGCTCCAAATTGCGATGCTTGTAAGTACATTGGCATCCTGAATTACTCAAGGGATCAATTAATCAACGGGAGCATGAGAGCCAGGAGCCTATCTTCTAGCTTCTACTCTGCCTCTCACCTGCCAGAGACCTTGGGCCACCACCTGCCTGACTTGAGTTTGACTCATCCTCTCCAGGATCCCTTCCAGCTTCTGTGCTACACACACAGGCAATGAGGTGAAGCTTTATCACCTACAGCGGGTACCAGAATTCCTCTAAGGCGCAGAAGGTCTCTATCTGGGGAGATACCTTAAAGAGCAGACGGTGAGGTCTGAAAGGCATGGGTATGTGCCAGATCCAAGGCCATGGGGGCACAGGTCGGCCTGTTCTGCAGGAAATGAGGTAAGGATTGAGGATTGCTTAAAACAGGGAAAGGGAGAGAGAGCATCAGAGATGGGAGGAATTGGGGAGCAGAAGGTCCGCATAAGCTGTGGCTGCCTGGAGTAAAAGGCAAGGGAGAGCATCAGTGGTGGGATGGCCAGAGGGCATTTTAAGATCAGAAACACCTAATGTTCAACTTGAAGTTTTTTGCCTTGCCTGACCCACAACTGCTTTGTGCCAGAGTTGTTCTTTGGAACATGAGACGAGGCTGAACTTCCTTTCTGGGCCCGTGAACCGTGAGATGAAGAGAGTAGGTGTGAAAGCAGGAGGCTTGGGGAAGCAAGAGCCAATCATATGATCTACCAGAGGATCTCAGGAATTTGGGGGTCACTCTATCTCCACAGGGAGGGCTTTGGAGGTCTAAGTCAATCTTAGCTGGATCTCAAGAGGCAGAGAAGACCACACATAACATATCATCTGATTTCAATCATAAGAAATATTTATGTTGTACCTTCTACATGTCCAACTCAGAAGGGGAAGGCAGTGGCCATGATATTTTAGTGATTAATCAGGACCTTGGGAACTTGTTAAAGATGAAGCTTCCTAGGCTCCTCATCGTAGATCTCGACTCGATGGAACTTAGACAAACACTAGGGTGAGATGGTGATATGATCCCAGCCCTCAGGAGCTTGCAATGCCCTTGACTCTTTTAGAGGCAGGATTCACCTGAAGGCCCCTGTCCATCCTCTGGCCACTGCCAGTTTCTGTTGGTCAAGAGCCCCCAGGCCTAGCCCAGACCAACTTCCGCTGAGAGGTACCAGTCTTTGCTTTGGGATCTGAGTTCCAGATGCCAGTCTTACTGTCTTTGGCATGGTGGTTCTTTTCAATGCTAGCCCTTGGGAATGCTGTACCATCTAAATGGAAAAACCGATTGACTCCAGTTCTAAAATCCTGATCTTTCCTGCCTGATCTCATTTCCAGTACCTGACTCCTTTTCTACCTGGACCAGTGATGCCATCTGTCCTCTGCCTCAGCTGGCCCCTCTGGAATAACCTTTGTCAGCTTTCCTTATGGCCCTTCTTCTAGGACCAACTTAATTGGGGGAAATAAGACAAAGAGGGTTAAAAGAGAGGATTTCTCCAACATATCTAAGCACAGCCTGGGAGGCTGAAGCCAGGTAGAGATCAGAGCATCCAGAGGCACAACCAGGAGATCAGCCCAATGGGAGAGAGTCCATTGGGCTGGAGGGGTTTCTGAGAAGGAAGTTAAAAAGGAATTGAAACATAAAGTTTTATTCATCCATGCATTCATGCAACAGACATGTGCTGAGGCCCTCTGCCTTAGAGTAACAAATGTAAACTAGTTCAACCTTTGTCTTAAGGAGTGTGCCATCTAGTAGGGGATGGAATCGGTCCTTGAAAGTCAAGAAGATTCTGGATAGTCAAAAGTTGGTGGAAGTGCATTCCAAGCACGGGAACAGCTTGAATAAAAGTGTGGAAGCAAAATGGCAGAGTTGAGAACCAGTGGGTTGACCACCCTAAGTGGAACAGAAGTGCAGGGAATTACATTCTAACTCAACATATCTTTTCTGAGGGGCAGCGCCCAAGCTAGGTGCTAGGGACATTACGGTGAATAACACAGTCTCTGCCCTGAATTGCTAGAACCTGTGTTAGCATTCCAGAAAGTACCAGGGAGCCACATGGTGGGTGCCTAGTCTCACAAAGCATTGCAAGTTATTAGTGTGGGTGACACCACAGACCCTGGTAGCCTCATCTCCCAGCAAAAGGACAGATTGGCCGATGATCTAAAGAGAGCCAGTAGAGAGGGCTCAAGTAGCCTCAAGAGAGATGAAATTTAGTTTGGGGAGATAAACGTCCCTGAGCTACAATCAAGTTCCTGATTCTGTCTGGGGGAGGCAGAGCCTTAACGAAAACCATCCAAGAAAAACAAGTAGGAGGGCTGGCACACTTGAAGACAGTCTAACCTAAATCAGTTCAGTTCAGTTCAGTTCAGTGGCTCAGTCGTGTCCGACTCTTTGTGACCCCATGAATCGCAGCACGCCAGACCTCCCTGTCCATCACCAACTCCCAGAGTTCGCTCAAACTCATGTCCATTGAGTCGGTGATGCCATCCAGCCATCTCATCCTCTGTTGTCCCCTTCTCCTACTGCTCCCAATCCCTCCCAGCATCAGAGTCTTTTCCAATGAGTCAACTCTTCACATGAGGTGGCTAACCTAAATAGACAAACATAAAGCACCCATGAAGGCAGGATGGGGTGAGATCCCCAGATGTGATGCTTTATCCTGCAGAGTGATCCTGGGCAGAGCAGCCTGTGGCGAAACACCTCTCTCTGATTTGTGCAGTAAAGGCTGCTCAGGTCAGGGCTGGGAATAACAGAGATTTTTATTACTTTCTGGTTTTGTTGTTTTGTTTGTGTTTCTTTTCTGCTTCTTTTGTTCTCAGTGAGGTCTGAAAAGTCAAGATGGTTCTAGATGGTTTGGCGGAAAACCCCCTGTTCTGAGATTCAGAGAAAGTCTGGCTCTGATAAGCTGTATGACCTTGGGCAAGTCCCTTCCCCTCTCTAGACCCACTCCTCAGTTACCTGTCTACCTCACCATATTGAGTGAGGGTCCATAACTATTAGAATAAGACCATATTCCTTTCAAAGAAGTAGAGAGAGAGGAAGAGGGGTAGGAACAAAGCTCTAGGCAAAGTGGAAGCTCTGGAAGCAGATCCTAAGGCTTTGCCAACATAAGTGGAGGTTGTTAGAAAATGGGGCTATGGCAGGAGGAAGTTTGAAGGGCGGTTCCGCTAGAAACCAACTGTGTGGGGTGAGGTGTGCATTTCATTTGGTTTGGGAGTAGAGCTTGATTTCTAGCTCCTTCCCACCAACCCAGCCTGAAGCTCAAACAACACCCTCTGTGAGTGCTGACCAATCAGCTGAGAACCTCTAAGTGCCTGTGGTGCCAAAGTGCTAAAGAAGTGAAAATCAGAAGGACTATTATACCCAGCCTTTCCTCAATGCGGAGAGAGAAGAGATCCTAGAACTTTCTCTTTACTCTTTTGCCAGTAGATGTTTAAAACACACACACATACACACACATCTCATCAACAGATGAATGGATAAATAAGATGTGCCACATATACACAATGAAAGATTACTCCGCCAAAACAAAAGAATGAAATAATGCCATTTGCAGCAACATGGATGGACCCAGAGATGATCACACTGAGTGAAGAAAGAAAGAGGACAAGCATTGCATGGTATCACTTATATGTGGAGTCTAAAATATGATACAAATGAACTTCTTCACAAGACGGAAACAGACTCACAGACATAGAGAACACACTTTTGGTTACTAAAGGGGATGGCAAAAAGGATAGATTAGAAGTTTGAGATAAAAGATAAAATACGTACACGACAAGAATTTCCAGGAGATCAAACCAGTCAATCCTAAAGGAAATCAACCCTGAATATTCATTGGAAGGGCCAATGCTGACGCTGAAGCTCCAATACTTTGGCCACCTCATGTGAAGAGCCAACTCAATGGAACAGACCTTCATGCTAGGAAAGATTGAAGGCAAAAGGAAAGGGGGTGGCAGATGATGACATGGTTGGATAGCATCACCAACTCAACGAACACGAATCTGAGCAAACTCCAGGTGATGGTGGAGGACAGAGGAGCCTGGAGTGCTTCAGTCCATGAAGTCGTAAACAGTCAGACATGACTTAATGACTCAACAACAACAGCAAGGAGTTGGATTCAATATCTTGTAATACCTGTAATGGAAAAGACTCTGAAGAAATATAGGTACAACTGAATCATTTTGCTGTATACTTGAAACTAACACAATATTAAAACTCAACTATACTTCAATTAAAAAAAAAAAAAAATCACACCTTACTTTGGAGTTTCTGCGTCACTCAAGGAGCTAGTGGAATGAAGCCTTCCCCACAGGCTTGCCTGCCCCTGCCCAGCAATCAATACTCACTGACATTCCCTGAGCCTCTCAGCCTCAGCCTCAACCCCAAATCCACTTCGGGAATTAGATTCTCCTCAAAACAGAACATTCTCAAAGACTAGACGAAGGTCAAGAACGCCGGCTTTGGAAAGTCTCCCCGCAGTCTCTCTCCATTGCCTTGGTTTAGATCCTGGCTGAAGTCCAGATGACGCCTTCATCTCCTGCTCCAAGGGGATCTGGGTGATGGTCAAGCCTGGTGAAAACCAGCAGTCACACCAGGGGCCATAACTCCACGAGGGACTTGCCACAGAGTCTCTCCACCATGGGGGATGTAGAACTTTAGACAGGGGTCCACAGTCAGGTGGGAAGGAGCTCAGTTGGCTGTGAGCACCCATGCCTGATTCTGCAGAGGGGACACAGGACTGCCTTCCTGTGAGGGCCATCCCACTCCCTGGGGAGAACAAAGCTGACCTACAGCTGAAGGGAGCGTGTCTCTGGTGCAGACCATTAAGTAGCCCAAGTAGGGGTCTTTGAACTCAAAAGCATATTTAAAGGTAGTGATGTAGGTGGAACTAGCAGGCACTCAAAACATATCTGGAAGACTGATAGAGTGACCAAGAAGAGGAGGGATGTAATAAGATATAAATAACTAATGAGAACCCACTGTGTACACAGGGAACTCTACTCAATCTTCTGTGGTGACCTAAAGAGAAGGAAATTCAAAACAGAGGTGATATGTGTATGCTACAGCTGACTCACTGGGCTGTGCAGTAGCAAAGGACACAATATTGTGCAGCAGCTATACTCCAGTAAAAATTAAAAGGGAGAAGAAACAAAGGAGGGGAGGGGAGGAAAGAGGGAGGGAGGGAAGAGGAAGGAAGGAAGGAGAGGAGGGAGGGAGGGAAGGGGAAAGATGGAGGGTGGGAGGAGAGGAAGGAAGGAGAGAGAAAGCCACTTCACTTCCAAAAGACTCAATTTCACCATCTGTAAAATGGGAATACTATCCCCACATCAGGCTTGTTGTGAGAATAGAAGGTATACCTTCTGTGAAACAGCAGTACAGAGCTGGTGCTCCAAATATCAAAGAGCTGAAGGACCTGCCCAGCTGACACCCAGCTCCTACTAGAGCCAAGACTGGAGACCAGGGAAATCTGAGTCTAAAATCAGAACTTCCCACACCAAACTGCCACACCTGACCTGCTTGGAGATAATGTCACTGAACCTAACACTTAGTCAACATGGTCTTTTCAGACAATGTGGTGACTCCCACCCAGGGTAGTCAAAATTCCCCCACAGACCCCAAATAATAACCCAGGGAAAAACAGCTCATGATGGGATTCACCAGAGGAAATAACCTGTTGAAAGACTGGAGGAGGAGGTGGGGAGAGACCAGTGAACTCAGGTTTCTCTTCAGGCTGATGTCACTAACTTCAGGCTGCAGAGGAACTGGGATTCACTGCCTTGGGAGCCTCCCAGTCTTCATCACCTCCCCACTACCCCAGTCCTAAATGGGTTCTCACATGTTGTTCTCTATCCTTTAAACCATCTCAGCACCTCCCTCCCCGGTACTATCATCCAGGTGCTGGCAAGCAGACCGTGTTGTCACCAAGGAGGTAGGAAGCCAGGATCCAACTCTGGGGAGGCTGGGAGGTGTGATGAGGTTTGGGAGTCTGTCCCTCTGCAGTTCTAGTTTATCTTAGTAAATTAAGGAAGAAATAAGAGACTTTCCAATCAATGTAGAAATTAACATCAGTTGTATAACTCCCAGGACACAACTTCAGTTTCCTTGAACATGTGTGGTGCAGACAATGAGTTCCTTCCCTTTCACTAACAGAAAGATCAGGGTGACCAGGAAGCTATCTGGAGTGGGAACAAGGCATGTTTACTGAGGGCATCCCTGTGTTATGGGTCCTAAATTCCCATTCAATCCTCAAGACTACCCACAGGGCAGGGAGGGCTTAGTCTCTTTCAGTTAAAGAACCTGAAATTCCAAGCATACAAATGATTTCTCCAGGACATAGATTCTACTTTCTAGCTGCTTATAGTCAAAAGCCAGGCATGGTCTCACTACTTCCTTTCTGAGTTTTTTAAGTCTCCTCAAACAAGAACTAATCTCTTCCCTCTGCATCCAAGGTCATGGTGCTCCTAAAATCTCCTGGATTTTAGTCCTCTACCAGCTCTGCTCTTAATTAAGGACAAAGATTGAGCGTTCCTGGATTTGTTTTCAAGACCACCGTGGAGGCGAGAATGTTAAAGTCAATAATCAGGGCTGAAGAAATTATCGATGTTTTTATTATAGTTTATCAAAATTGATGTGCCAATTAACAACCAAGCATCAGTCTGGGCTCATGCTAGCTTGAAGCAGGATTCAAATGAAGCCCAAGATGATGTTCTTAGCAGCCTGGTTGGTTAGATAAGACATAGGAAACGGCAAAAAACAATGTGTGACAGTTTTAACCAAGAACACAGAAACTCAGCTTCACCACTGCGTGACATCAGGCAAATGCTTTCATCTCTCTGAGGCTCCATTTCCTTATCTGCAAAATGGGAACAATGATGCTATCTGCCTACAGAGTTATTGTGCAGATTAAGTGAGACAATCACAATAAACTTTAGCACAGCGCCAGCAGAAACAGATCTTAATAAACGAAGCTCTTAACGATTTTAACAGCATTGTTGTCGTGAGGGAGATTGGGAACTGAAATTTATTAAACAGCTCATGTAGCACATCTGACTACTTAAGACAACTTTGAATCCTCAATCAAGTTAGTCCTCTATTATTATCTTCATTTTCTAGATGAAAAAACTCGAGCCTCATCATGTGCTGACTCACTAGCAAAGTGAAGATTTGAAACCAGGTCTGTGTAATAGTAAGACAGATATGAACAGATCAAAGCAAACAAACAAGTTTATGAGGGGTTGGCATTGCTGAGACCCTAAAATCTCCAGGACCTTCTGGAGCAGGCTGTACAACAGAAAATTCTATGATGGTGAAAATGTTCTAACTTGCACTGAACAACATAGGAGAGCACTTGAAATGTGTCTAATGAGACCAAGGAACTGAATTTTTAATTTTAGTAAAGTTTAGTTAATTTAAATGGAAATAGCCACACATGGCCAGTGGCTGCCATATTGAATATCAAGGTCTAGACTACAGCTCTGGCACCCTCTCCAAACTTGCATCCATACCTCCTCCCCACCCCTCCTGATGTCACCCTGATGGTGACTTGCTTGCTCAGGTCCCCCCTGGCCCTGTGTTCCCAACTCACATCCCATTTCAACCCCGCTCTCCGATCCCTGGCTTTTGGTGACGCTCCCTGCCCCCCTCACACCAACTGCTCCTCCTGAGTTGACCTTTAGCTTCTCTCTACCAATTGTTGTGCTCTGGCTTCCTGCTGTGTCTGGTGAAAGTTCCCCAAACCAGGCCCAGGACCCTCAGAATCTTCAGCCTTACCTTAATATCCACCAACATCCCAGGCCCAGGTCCAGATGCCCTGGGGAGGCAACAAAGGAGCAGAACACTCAAAACTGACGTGACCAAGAAATCCCAGGATGTTCGGTTGCTTCCGTATAAGAAAAGCACAAAGGATAAATGCAGGTGTCATGTCAGGGCATAAGTGGGGAGACAGCATACACTGAAAATACCAAAAGGTGTTCCAGTTCCTCCAGGGGCAAACATGCTCCTGGGCGGGGTGGGGGGGGACAAGAGAGCCACCTCCTCGCTTGGATTCCCCTGGGAGAGGGCGAGGGCACTCCCTGGCCAGGCTCCAGCCTCCTCCGCCTTGCTCTGACCTCTGAAGGCAGCATTGAGGACCTGGCTTCCTCTGCCACCGAGCTGCACCACAGCAGAGCAGAAGAGCAGAGCAGGTCTACATGTTCCTCTGGCCTCCTCTCTGCTGGGTAGAGTGCTGGCAGTGACCAGCTTCCTCTAGTGAAGGTGTGAGTCGTACTTGCAGCTGAGCTTCTCTCGTGCTTCTAGGAAACACTCCCTCCTCTCACCCCTTCCAGCCAGGGATGGTAGCAGCTCCCAGCTGCCAGCACACCCTGAGGGCTGCAGTAGCTCTTGCTCTTCCCCTGAGCCCAAGCCACCCCCTTAAATGGTCCCTTCTTTAGTGCTCTTCAATTGTTCTGTCTGATGCATCATCTGTCAGTTTCTTGCCAGGACCCTGACTGATACAGGGTCTATGCTGTGTCTTAACAGAGAAGGCAATGGCAACCCACTCCAGTACTCTTGCCTGGAAAATCCCATGGACGGAGGAGCCTGGTAGGCTGCAGTCCATGGAGTCGCTAAGGGTCAGACACAACTGAAGCGACTTAGCAGCAGCAGCAGCAGTAGCTGTGTCTTAAAGGATAAGCAGGATTGATGCAGCAGAGAAGAGAAACTCAGAAAACAGAAGACCAGACAGAGGAATAGAGGCAGAACAGTCAAAGTCCTGCTCAGGATGGCGAAGCCCTGGAAAGGGACTCTGGGCCAGGGGAGCTGGAGCTGGAGCTGCTCCACCGGGCAAGGAAGGCTTTCATCATAGGAGTCAGAACTGCGAGAGTGGGAAACCAAGGGACCCATGTCAAACTAGGATAAGGCCATATTTCAGGGTCCCTGTGCTTTGCAAGTTTCCATGGAACCAACCCTTTAAGAGTCTCACGATGTAGCTGGGTGACCATACAACTGTGGCTTTTATATACACACGACCCAACTGGTGAATAAACAAAGCTCTAGTTGAATAGATTTTCTCTCTGGCTTCCATGACAATCAAATGAGAAAAATTCCATTAATATTCAAGCTTATCTATCCCGTAGCCAATTACCTATGGAGTCATAAATAGATACTTCAGTCTGTTAGACAGGAACATTCAAATCCTGCCTCTTTGTATCTTATTGGCTAAGCAAATGCAAAAACACATTACATAGCACCTAAGTGTAGATATATCACCGTGATCACTGTACTTGTCAATTCTCCCCTGCATAATTCAGATCTACTTCAGTTTGGAAAAAAAATGTTTCTAATACATATTTTATGCCAGATGCCATTTGAACAGAGTATGGCATGCCTAAAACGTTACATGTAATGAGTCTAGAGCTATTCTTCTGCCATACTTAGCAGCTCCTGGGCTTCCCTGGTGGCTCAGATGGTGAAGAATCTGCCTGTAATGCAGAAGATCTGAGTTCAGTCCCTGGGTTGGGAAGTTCCCCTGGAGAAGGAAATGGCAACCCACTCCAGTAGTCTTGCCAGGAGAATTCCATGGACAGAGGAGCCTGGCAAGCTACAGTCCATGGGGTCGCAAAGAGTCAAACACAAGTGAGCGACAAATACATTCTTTCACAGCAGTTCCTAGGAAAGCACAGTGACCTCTGCTGCCTTCATAGCTCAGAGAATGTGGGCACCTGAGTTGGCATTTGCAGAGACATGGCTAGCAGAGCTACCATTGCTCCCTTACCTGAAAGGACACAGAATTCTTTAATGGAATCATGAATTCATGCTTACAGAGCTATGATAATATCTTAAAAGACAAGTGAAAAAAATTCTGACTGTATTTCTCAAATTTAAAAAAACAAAGAAAGACTGCTTTGGCTGATATTGTGCCAAAATACCATGATAACAAAATTTTTGCATCATTTTCTTCCACCTGTTTATTTGCTGACTGTTGAGATGAGGGTACTTTGATTGTCAGCAATGTTTTTTAAAGATCTTATAAGGCTTGGGCTTCCCTTGTGGCTTAGGTGGTAAAGAATCCGCCTGCAATGCATGGGACCTGGGTTTGATCCCTGGTTTGGGAAGATCCCCTGGAGAAGGGAAAGTTACCCACTCCAGTATTCTGGCCTAGAGAATTCCATGGACTGTATAATCCATGGGGTCGCAAAGAGTTGGACATGACTGAACGTGACTTTCACTTACTTATAAGGCTTATCCTTTTCCCACAAGTTAATTGATAACCTTAATTACCTAAATAGACCTAAAATTTCAGGGCTAAATGCAATGGCTGACTTGTTTGCATTTTTTCTGCCATGCTAATTAATTCACGTGGGTGAAAAGTCCACAGTGAAGAACACACAGAAGGTGAAAAATAAATGTCCTGGTGATCCATTAGAAGCATTACCAATTAAAGCGCTGCTTTGTGAAAAATCATTAACCAGTGAAATCAACAAAACTGAAAATATCCACGTATTTGCCAAGGGAGTATAAAGAATGGTACAGCATGTCTACATGTTTTTCCATAGAATATCATCTGTTCCTTTTCTTTTTGACAATCCCTGCCCCTGTATCTTAAGCAGAACATTCTTTCTCCAAATTAAAACCAATTAAAAGCTATTTAAGGAACACTGTGACAACAAAGTTTAACAGAAGCAACAGCACTCACTGCAGACACGAGCCAGCGGGAGCTGCGAAATTTGTCGATGGTTTTGCTAATGTCACGATGGAGACGGTCGAAGTTTGCTTCTCATTTTCAAATTTGTCTGTATTGACTGAACATCTCACGGTGCTGACATGTTTTACGTTAGAGTATAAGTTTTGACGTTTATTTAAATAGTTATTTTTTTGTTCTACAGGAAAGAATGGTATTTAGTGCTTAATACAATTTCCTGTTTTATTGTATGTGGATAAGGTGCCACATTAAACGTCTACGTTGAACCCAGTTTTTCAGATGATGCCATTGCATTGAAAGAGAATCTAAAATGGTTATATTTGTGCAGTGAATAGCAAAAACTAAACCATCACAGTTTTCAGAAGGGCAAAAGGGGGAAATTGAGTATTCCATCTGCACTATACACCATATCATCCATTTTACTGCATTATTAATTTCCATCTTCCCAACAACTTTGAAAGGCAAGAGTGTTTACCATCCGCTTTTAGCAAGTGAGAGGCCCTTCACTCAGGGAGGTTTAGCAACTTGCTCAAGGTCAAATAATATGGCTAGATTCCGACCTGGGTCTGTCTGGCTCCAAAACCCTCATAAGGTCAAAGAGGGCTCTTTCCCAGGAACCCAGGATCACGGGATGTTTCCTGCCAGCCTTAATGACCGTCGACAATGGTGGAGCCAGCGGTCACCGAGGCAGAACTTGGCTTTCTGATGTAATCTGAGGGCACATTTGGCATCAGGCCAATACCCTAGCACAGCTCCAAGAGATGCCCCATTTGAGTTGAGGGCACTCACACCATTAGTCCTACGATTGCTTTTCTGTGTTAGGTCCTCAAAGGGCCAGGTAGGTGCAGGGGTGAGTCCCAGCTCTGCCGTCTATAGACACTGGGCTAAGCAGTAAAACCCACTGCACCTGCAAAATAACTTAAAACTCAAAAAAAAAAAAAAAAAAGTGGGTGGGAAATAATCTATCCAACATCAAAAGGCTGTCTGAAGGAATAAATTAAATGATCTGTGAAAAATCCTTGGAAAGGAGCATATACACAGAAGGTGCTTAATGAGCGTCGGCTACACGTGGAAGCCATTAAGGCCGCAGTGAAGGGGCACGGCCGCAGGTCCAGAGCGCTGCCTTGGATCCACTGTTGAAAGTGCAGCCCCCAGACCAACAGCATCACCATCACCCAGGAGATGGTTAGAAATGCAGGCCCTGCCCTAGACCCACAGATTCCTTTCTAACAAGGTTCAGGTGTGCACATTCAAGTTTGAGAAGCACTGGTTTAGGCCTTGTAGTCTGGCTCTCTAGATCTCAACCTCCAGAGAGAGAGGTTAGCAATTATTCCTTATCACAAAAATAGAATCAAAGGTCCTCTGAAGCTCATCCAATCCAGGAATGGGGAATACCTGGCATGGGTGCTGCCACTCCACTCCCAGCAACCAGGGCAGATGTTGCTAACCACTCAGGGAGTTCTTTGTCACTGAGTTCAGAAGGAGCTGCTTCATCTTTCACGATGTCCTCCAGGAACTCACTCTTTCTCTTGGACTTAATATGAACATGAAACCTACTTCCTACCCACTCCCACCATACTTTATTCATAGGTGGACCTTATCTCCCTTTTAAGGCTGTTTTCCCAACTTTCCAACCAATTTAACATTTATAGCCTACAAAAATATGCAATTGTCTAGTTACACTGATTCAACAGAAACTGAATGCCACCAAGGTTAAATGACAGCCCCAAAGTGGAGAATCCTATTCATCTGGCTCAACGCTTCTCTTTTTGTCCAGGTGCATCTCTGTTCCCCCATTCACATCAGTGCTTCAGACCACGGGAAGGAAAACTGGAAACCTCACAAAGAACCTAGGACATCATACTGAGGCACTCAAAAACTAAGCTAGAAAGACAACAGGAAGTTTTTTTAAATGCTTTGAGACCTTGAACCTCTCCTACATGCCCGGGCAGCCCCGCCCTGTCTCCTGCTGAGAGCTGGAGCCGGCATCTTTGCTACCAGGAAAGGATGGATGGTGTGCCAAGTCAGGCTCACTCTCACGGCCTTCGCCCAGCTTCCCCAGTCGCCTGCCTCAAATCAATGTGCAAGAAGCTCTGAAATAGGAGCAATTTGCTGAACTTCATTTTTGTTCACATGTAATAGGAGACGGATGCCCCCACTAACTTGTGGTGCCAATCAGCCAGTGGGAAGCAGCCCATGTTTTAGGAAGGCAAATCATTAAGAACTGGAATAAAGGGTAGGCATACATACCAGCTGGATCCAATTTTAAGTGAAAATTAATGGCAAATTCTTGTAAACCACATTAAGGGCCATTGTCGTTCATTTGAAATCAGTTAAACATGGAAACAATATGAAAAGCATCTTGAGTTCATGGAATATAAATATTTGTCTATGTTTTTTTGCCAGTGCCCCAGAGAGACTAGAAGAGGTTGGCAGATCGGTGCTCTGTAAACACGTTTACAAAGACAAAAAAAAAAAAAAGGAACCTGACTCTTGTTGGGTTAAACTATTTGTCAACTTTTCCATTTCCTCAGTCGGAAGATAATTAAACAGTAAGCAGATGTCAGAATCTAATTGTTTCAAGGAAAGATTGCTTAACGACTTACATTGCTTGTAATTTCTGTGTATTGTCTGCAAGCAACACTTTGGTGGGTACAAGAAGCAGAAAGGCACCCAGTTAGTTGCTCTCTCCATGGAGGCAGAGGGTCTGCCAGTAAATAGATCCACGTAGCCACTCTTAATATTAAGAAACAAGCAAGAAAGTCCCTGAAACAATGCTTTGGGTATACCGGACTGGAGAGAAGTTTGGCTTTTCAGAAAAAGGAGAGAGGGGGAGATGGGGAAGAGAGAATGGAGATGAGGAGAAGGAAGAGCTGGAGAAGGAGGGAGAGGAAAAATAGGAGAAGATACGGAAAGAAGCAGTGTTTGTGGAGGGAGGGGACCAGATGTGGTCCCATCCAAAGGGCCTGGTCTTCAGAGTCAAGCCGGCTGTTTGGTTCCATCACTTTCCACATTTGGGAGCTTGGACCATTTATTTGACCTCCCTGGATTCATTTCCTCATCAGACAATTGGATGCAATAATTCCTGCCCTGGCTCTATCACAAGAATGTTGTGTAAAAGAGTAATATATATGAATGTCGCAAAATTGTGAAACACTACAATTACTTTTTCATTAAAAAGTAGAGGGAAATCGGGTGGAGAGTTAAAACAAAGTGAGGTATGTTAGGGTAAAAGAGGGTCTTCTCTCTGTTTTGTGGGGGATACTCTCGTAGGGGTCCCACTGCAGCACTACTTGGGATCCAAGGTGTCTCAGAATTTAATGGAACAGCTCCATCACATTCTACTGCAGAGCCCTCCCCTTAATATACAGACACACACGCACACACACACACACAAGCCTACTATCCTCCATGGGACTCAAGTATGTGTCCGGGGAGCAAGGTATGGAACAGGCTTGAGAAACCAGAACCTCTGATCACTTACAGCTGGGTCAAAGGCATTGCTAATGCTCTCTCCCTTCATGATGAATCTCTTCCCTGGGAGCTGTCCACCACCCCTTAAAAATAGACCCCCCTCAACTAAGGCATCTTACTGGTCCCCAAGCATGGCTATTGCAGCCAGTAAGACTTCAACCCAGAATCCTAGAATGTACTTTATTATGTAGTGATTCCAAGGAACCAACTTATTAATGAACTACGAGGCTCACACTCACTCTGAGCTCATCCCTGACACTCTCTTACTGTGTGGTCCCAGAAAAGCGTCAATCCTCTTTGGGCTTCCACGTTCCCATCTGTAAAGTGAAGCTGAACAGCTTGATCTTAGGAAACTTTCTCTTCATAACTTTCACCATTCTCACCACTTACCATTGGAAGTCTAAGGTATAAAGCATACTCCAGGCTCCTCTCTGCCCTCCCACTCAGTGGCCTGTCCTTGGGGGGGTTTATGGGGACTACAGAATGGGCGCCCTTGCCCTCTGGATTCTTCATGGCCTCAGCCATGAAGCCTCAGCAGGAGGCCGGAAAATGGAGGCAGAGGTCTAAGTGTTCAATCTCCTCCTCACTCCCCAAGAGCTCTCCCCCAGCAGACTGCCTCTCTTCCGGAAACTCACAACCCCTTTTTCTCCACGGGACTCTCCCCTTGCAAGTGTTGTGAGCAGCTTCCTCCCCTCATTTCTGCAGCCCTAGGAATGGCAACAGCCCTACTGTGACTAGCCCTAGGTAACTGTAAAACCCGATGTGGTTCTCGCGTCCCTGACAGCACCTTGGTAAATGGCCCCTTTGTAAATAACCCTCCTCAATGGGGGAAGTCACAGGTGGTCAGACTGACCCATGGAAGGCATGGGTGGCCCAGTGGGGCCAGGAGTGAATGAGTAAAGGGACCAAGGAAGGAGGGAACAGGACCAAAGTTTGAGGTCTGGGAAAACAAGAAGTTTAGATGGATAAGAAGGGGATGGGAGAGGGCCTTTTAACCACAATTTGGTGTGGGGAGAGCTGTGATGCCAGCGCCCTCTGTGAAAGGAGGCAGACTCTCTGCCTGGAGGGAAGACCTTGGTGGAAAAGGAACGAGGGATGTGGTTGGAAAAGCTGATGAAGGCCAAATTGTAGGGAGCTTGAAGGTGAAACTGAAGCCAGGAACGTTATTCCAGGGGGTGACGAGAGATTTTGGATTGTTTTAAAGCCAGGGAATGGCCCAACAGCACCGAGCCATTTTAGGAATAATAATCTGGCTGAGGGGAGCTGACCACAGTGTTTCCAGTGGGGCAGCCCTAAGCAAAGGGCGCAAAGGATGAGGCCAAAAGTGACTCAGCCACCCCCCATCTCCAGTGAGCGGAGAGGGCGGAGGCAGCCCAGGTGTTACCTCCACTCTCCCCCAAGCAATCTCACACTCACGTCAGCCTCAAAAGAGCAGAGAGTGAAGTGCATCGTGTCCTGAAGATGAAAGGGAAAACACATTCTTGGAAGAGAGCTCCTCTCAAAGCCGTCCACCCACAGCCCCCAAAATAAGGGGTAAGCAATCTGCTTCTCCTGGCATCGGATCCATCATGCTCCTGAGGCCAAGAGGCCCTAAAAGCATACCTCTGCTCATTTGCATGAGAACAGCCCAGTGGGGACCATCTGTCTCAGGATAGGGCCAACGTGTGGGAGGAAACAGTAGCCCCCCAAGGGGTGCTATTTCAGAGTTTCCAGGAAAGAGTCCTGGTGAATATCCCCAGCCACTAAATGGGGGGTCTCTCTTTAGCTCTCTGCTGAGTTCTCTGCTAAATGGGAAGCCCCGCCCCCTGGATGGTGAGGGCCACTTTCTAAGAGGTTCTGTCCCTGGCATCTCAGGGACACGTCTGGGGGAGGAAAGAGCCCAAGGGCTCTGATCTCCTGAGACAATGCATACTGAATGAGCAAGAAAAGTCAAAAGGATTCGGATTTGAGAGGCGGAGGCCCCTCAAACTACCTGCAAACACTTCTGCTCAGGATTAGCCCTACAACTCCTCCTTGAGAAGGTTGCTTTTAGTCCCAATGGACCTGGGAAGGGGTCTTCCTTCCTCAGAGGGGCTGTGGAGCCCCTAGGGTCCACTTCCTTGGCCGTCCCCTGATCATGTGAGGGTCGTTATAGTGTTCCCCAGGGGGTCACGATGGTTGTATGGACCAGGGAGGAAGCAGTTGAAGAATTTGGATGAAGACAGTATGGGGCTTAGATACAAGCTTTGGAATATTTGAACATTCAGAGGTCCAGTAGAAGAGATGGAGCCAGCAAAAGAGGAGGAATCGGTGAGTTAGAAGGAAAACCAAGAAGTGAATGTCATAAGAAGTAGGAGAAGCAAAGGAGGAGGAAGTGGTCACTCGCCTTCAATTCCCCAGGGGGGGTGAGTATCGTGACTACAGTTGCAGAGGTCATTGATGATCTCGACAAGAACAGTTTCAGTGGGACGCAGGAAGCAGAAGACTGATGTTAGCATCTGTCCTACCTTCCGAGGGAAATACGATTATCCCATTTTATAGATAAGGAAGCTGAAGCTGAGAGAGATGATCTGATTTCCCCTAAGCCTAGTTACCTATCAGACTGTTCCCCAGCTGCCAGTGATCATGGGGCCATTGACAGGATGTCGTAGATGAGGTAGATGGAGACTTTGGTGGTACTGACCGTGATAACGATGCTCACGCTCTTGGTAATGTTGACGATGACGGTGATGTTGCCGGTGGTTGTTCAGATGGGGAAGTTGATAATGACAGTGATGTGAAAACTGACTGGTCTGTGGAATCAGGCAAGTCCAGATCTATATCCCAGACAGTCAGGAACACATAAGCTTTTCAACTTCAGAGCTTTAGTATTCCTAGCTGTGAAATGGAGATAATATTTCCTGCCTCAGACAACTGTTGTGAGAATGACATATATGGGAAACTGCCCTGAAGCACGGGTCCCCTAGCAGGCTTTCAATAAACGCTTGTTTGTTTCATTTGTCTCCTGGACAAATTTACAGAGAACAGTGAACATGGCCGTCTGAACCTGACCTTTCCAGCTGGACCCATCCCTCTCGGGCTTAACCCCACTGCCCCACCAGAGTTCACTCTGCCCTCAAGGTGAGCCGTCCATCTTGGGGCTGCCTACTCCCCTTCCCCACCACTTTTGGCCCACATCTTTCTCTAAAGATGAGCCCTGCCCCCACATCTGCCACCTCCCCACCCCCTCCAGTGGGTGAGTGCCCAGGAGATCCTACAAGGAAGAAGGATGGGAGCGAAACGCACAAACACTTACCAAGCACTATTATGCACCCAACAGTCTGGTCTCATTCATCTGGCAATGAGGGAGTGTAGGCTTATGAGTTTGGGCTTTGGAAGCAGACATGCCTAGAATGAAGCACCTCTCCCACTTCAAGTCCTTACTCAAATTTCAGTTTCTCCAGGAGGCCTACCCTGACCACCCTGTTTATGCTGCAATTCCCCTCTATAAGACCTTCCTCTCACCCTTATCCTGCTTGATTTTTCAGCCCTTTTTTCGCTTGCTACGTATTTTTTTTATGTTTGCCCGACTTCTTCCACTGGAACGTCGTTCCAAGGGCAGAGACCATTACCTGTTGGGTTCACTGATATATCCTCATACCCAGCACAGAGGAAGTGCTCACTGAACACATTAGAATCAATGAAGTGTCAGCTCAGTCCTTAGCAACACACGCATAACCAGAAGCTTACCCGTAACTCAAGCTCACCGGATCTGTCTGGCTCCAGACCCGGGGCCCTTGCACACCCACAAATTCCATTTCCTTCCTGGTCACAGCCCATCCACCCAACCCCACCCGTCATCTCTAGAACCCTTTCATTTTGAAGTCTCACTCTTTACCTCGGTCCACTGAGGTATTACAGGGTCAGGCTGCTATTTGAAGAAGATGGAACACTTCCTAACCTCAAGAGGTCCTCAGGCCCAGCAGCTCAGGCACCTCATGCGGAGATAGGAACATGTGCTTTGGGGTGAACCAGCAAGAACGGCCTGACCCATACTGGCCTGGCTTGAGGGAAGCCCTTTCCCTTTATTTTTTTAATTTATTTTTAATTAATTAATTAATTTTACTTTACAATATTGTATTGGTTTTGCCATACATGGTAGCTATACTAAACTATTTCCTAAATTTCTACACATATTATTTTTATATATTACACTTTTTTTTTTTACTTTACAATATTGTATTGGTTTTGCCATCATCAACATGAATCCGCCATGAGTGTACACTTGTTCCCCATCCTGAACGACCCTCCCACCTTCCTCCCCATCCCATCCCTCTAGGTCATCCCAGTGCACCAGCCCCAAATACCCTGTATCATGCATCAAACCTGGACAGGCGATTCGTTTCACATATGATATTATACATGTTTCAATGCCATTCTCCCAAATCATCCCACCCTCGCCCTCTCCCACAGAGTCTAAAAGACTGTTCTATACATCTGTGTCTCTTTTGCTGTCTCGCATACAGGGTTATTGTTACCTTCTTTCTAAATTCCATATATATACATTAGTATACTGTATTGGTGTTTTTCTTTCTGGCTTACTTCACTCTGTATAATAGGCTCCAGTTTCATCCACCTCATTAGAACTGATTCAAATGCATTCTTTTTAATGGCTGAGTAATACTCCATTGTGTATATGTACCACAGCTTTCTTATCCATTCATCTGCTGATGGACATCTAGGTTGCTTCCATGTCCTGGCTATTATAAACAGTGCTGCGATGAACACTGGGGTACACGTGTCTCTTTCAATTCTGGTTTCCTCAGTGTGTATGCCCAGCAGTGGGATTGCTGGGTCGTATGGCAGTTCTATTTCCAGTTTTTTAAGGAATCTCCACACTGTTCTCCATAGTGGCTGTACTAGTTTGCATTCCCACCAACAGTGTAAAAGGGTTCCCTTTTCTCCACACCCTCTCCAGCATTTATTGCTTGTAGACTTTTGGATAGCAGCCATTCTGACTGGCGTGAAATGGTACCTCATTGTGGTTTTGATTTGCATTTCTCTGATAATGAGTGATGTTGAGCATCTTTTCATGTGTTTGTTAGCCATCTGTATGTCTTCTTTGGAGAAATGTCTATTTAGTTCTTTGGCCCACTTTTTGATTGGGTCTTTTATTTTTCTGGAATTGAGCTGCAGGAGTTGCTTGTATATCCCCGACCAGAGACAGGCAGGCGAGGGCAGCCAGAGCTGGAAGGAGGCAATCGCGGCCCCAGAGAGGCATCCTATACCAAACTGCAAGCAGACCTCATTGCTAACCAAGACTTCCTGGGATTCTGGACAGTCAACATCCTCTGGGAGGGTCGCAGCCAGAGTTCAGCTTCCCAGCCCTTTCCCTTTAAACGATGTAAACACTCCACGGTCAACTCAGGTCCAAGGGGCAGGAGGCAAGGCTACTCCGTGTTTGCTCCAAGGGGTCCACCTACTGGGAAAACGCAGCTAAGTCAAACAAGCCTGTTTGTTCTCCCAGCACAGCAAACAAAAAACAGGGCTAATTCCCCTCCAAGGTCTCCCTGCTGGACCCGGGAGGCATGATTCAAGTAATGGGAAGATAAATATTTTCCTGGAGAAAATGATAGAAGTGAAAGCAGGGAAACCAAACAGCATCTTCAAAAGGGCAGCTGTGGAGGTGGTGCGGAGCTGCCCCAGGAGCAGTTAGAGAAGGCTCTAGAAGCAGGGGAAGTGTGTGGCCTGTGGGCTCCTGGCTCAGAGGAATGGACTGAGGAAAGAGATGGCTTTTCTGAAAGCAACTCACATACCCAGCACAGGGGAAAGTAGTAGAATTTATTCTCCCCATAGTTAGGATTTTGTTTTTCTTATGGAGGTGGAGAGAATTCAGATGACCTTGTTCAGGACCGACCGGAGCTTGAGCTGAGAGACAGACATGTTGGGCTTCAATTCTATCATTCACTCACTCACTCACTTATTCACTCCTGTGGTCAGTCAGCAGCCCTTTCTTGCCTCTGTACAGAGTAACTACTGTGCCCCAGGCTCTGACCGGTGCTGCATGGCCTTCAGTAAGTCCTCCATCCTCTTAGAGCTCCCTGTTCTCATCTGTAAAGCACGCTGGTGCAGGATTGTTGGGAACCCTCCTGCAGGTTTGCTTTGCTTCCTCAGGACTGTAGCTGGGAAAACATCTTCCTCCTTCCCTTTCTGGCCTCGTGTTTCCTGTGTGTGCGTGTGTGCTCAGTCGTGTCCAACTCTTTGCAAACCCATGGACTGTAGCCTGCTAGGCTTCTCTGTCAATGGAATTCTCCAGGCAAGAATGATCATTCAATAATCATGTATCCTACCAAGATCTTAAAACTCCACTTTAACACTTCTTCCTCCAGGAAGCCCTCCTTGACTACCTGTCTTCCCTGTGCTGCTTCCCAGAGCATCCGGGCTTAACTTGGCCAGCACACCACTCCAGCTGGCCTGATCCTGCCTCTCAATCTCATGGTAAACTCCTCCAGACACAGGAAGGTGGTGCATTGATCTCTGTGTCCTCAAGGTCAAGACTAGGGATTGGAGGACTCAAGAAAGACTTGTGACTCACGACTCAGGGCTAGGCCCTAGAGCTGAGACAAGAGGTGGGGCTCTGACAACATGGGACAAGGGGACTCACTCCCGTCAACTGGGGCAAGAGTTGGGGGAGGGGTATCAAGGACAACTGCTGAGAGGAGGAAATGCTCTCGGAGTGGAAGGAAAAGAAAGAATTATCCAGAAATAGGAAGTGGGAAGGGGGCAGACGGAAAAGCATGTGCAAATGCCCAGAGGAGGCTCTGATGGCCCCTCAAACATGGGGCAACTGTGGCCAACAGACCTCTGAAGGTCTCTCTGGACCTTATCCTCCAGGAATGGAAAGACCCTGGGGATCCTGAGCTAGGGTGGGGCCTGACCACACTGAGTTTTAGAAAAACCCTGTAGATGGCTCTGTGGATGGACATGGGGGTCAGGAGCTGTCACACTCTTACCTTGTAATATTGGCTCCAACTATGAAAACCACAGTCCTAATGAATGTCAATGCCTGCATTTGGGTTCAAAGTGATGAACAACCCCAGGAGCATCACGACTTGGCTGCAGTCCATGTGAAAAAGACCCAAGGGTTTTAGGCAGCCTCAAAGTATCACATGAGCCCACTCAGGGATTCTTCAGAAGTGAATGTCATCCTGGGATGGAAGTTAGAGGTATAGAGTTTCTGCCAACAGAGGTGATAAGTCTGGGCTATGGACTTCGTTTAGAAAATTACCATTTCACTAGGAACACAGGCTGAGAGTGTCACCCAAGATGTGAGAGGTCAGAGTGTAACTGACCAGGGTTCTGGCCTTCCCCAATCAATAGAAATTGACTAGAGGCCAGACAAGAAATTCAGGCAAGGCTTTACTGGGGCTTCTCCTATAGCAGGGGAGAGTAAGAATAAACAACAGATTTCCTTGCTGGTTTGCTCCCTGAGTAGGATGTGAGCTGGTTCCTTATATGGGGTGAGGGTGGGGGTGTGTCCAAGGGTCAGGCCAGAGGGGTGACTTAAGTGTTTTGCCCATCCCTTACTTCCCTGGTGGCTCAGATAGGAAAGCGTCTGTCTACAGTGCGGGAGACCTGGGTTCGATCCCTGAGTCGGGAAGATCCTCTGGAGAAGGCAATGGCACCCCACTCCAGTACTATTGCCTGGAAAGTCCCATGGACAGAGGAGCCTGGTAGGCTACAGTCCATGGGGTCGCAAAGAGTCGGACATGACTGAGCGACTTCACTTACTTAGATAGTGTTGTGAGCAGAGGACATGAGCTTTTGCTTCAGGCTCTTCGAAAGTGGCAGTTGGTTTTTTGGTCTCTTTGTATCTTTTGCCCAGAAATTGCCCTAATTGCACATGCCTGTGTGCTAAGTTGCTTCAGTTGTGGCCGACTCTTTGCCACCCTATGATCTATAGCCTGCCAGGATCCTCTGTCCATGGGATTCTCCAGGCAAGAATACTGGAGTGGGTTGCCATGCACTCCTCCAGGGAATCTTTCCAACCCAGAGATCAAACAGGTGTCTCCTGTGTCTCCTGCATTTGCAAGTGGATTCTTTACCACTGAGCCACTGTGGAAGCCGCTTGCACACAGCTATTTTTAGTCCCATATAGTTTATTTGTATTTTGTTGGCAGAGAAGAGGTGTGTCCAAGTATAAGCATTGCAGCACCGCAGCAAAGGGGCCCAGGGCCCAGGGCCCAGGGCCCAGGTCTCAGCCTGTCTCAAGAGAATCTGGCTTCTTGAAAAAGTAGCTAGAGAAAATTCAATCACAGGCCCAGACAGGGAAAGGAAAAGCATGGTTCAGTACGTGTGTGTGTGTGTGTGTGTGTGTGTGTGTGTGTGTGTGTGTGTGCTCAGTCGTGTCCAACTCTTTGCAACGCTATGGACTATAGCCCATCAGGGGCCTCTGTCCATGGAATTTTCCAAGCAAGAATACTGGAGTGGTGGCTATTCCTACTTCAGGGAAATTTGCCCCACACAGGGATCGAACCCACATCTCTTGCATCTCCTGCATTAGCAGGTAGATACTTTTACCACTGTGCTACCTGGGAAACCAAAAATATACTGGAGTGGGTTGCCATTACCTTTTCCAGGGGATCTTCCCAACCCAGGGGTAAAACCTGTGTCCCTTGCATCAGCAGGCAGATTCTTTACCACTGAGCCACCTGCGAAGCCCCTGAGTGTGAGCGCCATCTTCAAATACCCATCTTGGGCCTGAGCCAGCCTAGAGAGGCCAACCCACATCCACATGCCAGCTCCACCCCCACTGAGCCAGAGGACCTCCTCAAGCTACTCAATTTCCCTGAGCCTCAGTTTCTCCATTTGCAATATGGAATATGGAGTTGTTGTGAAAGTTAAGAGAGACGGCAGAGCTGGACACACAGCAGTGCTCAATACAGCGACTCTCCTTGGTTCTTTAAGACATTGAAGGCCTGTGTTGAGAGGAAGAGCAGGACTGTGGGGGAGGGGGTAGCCAGCATCTGCTTATCAGGAGGGACACCAGGTACAAATACCAAGGACTGGATGCTGCAGGTGAGGAGGGGGGACCCAGGGAGTCAGGGTTCACTGAAGACAAATCTGCTTCAGAGCCCCTTCAAGGACCCATCACTCCTCCCCGCCCACTATGCCATCACCCTCAGATCAACCCTGTGGCTCCACTGAAACAGTCATCTCCAAGGTCTTGGTGTGGGTCCCTCTAAGAAACAGACCAGAGATTCCCTGGTGACTCAACGGTCAAGAATCTGCCTGCAATACCAGAGATGCAGGAGACACAGGTTTGATCCCTGGGTTGGGAAGATCCCCTGGAAAAGGGAATGGCAGCCCACTCCAGCATTGTTGCCTGGAGAATCTCTTGGAGAGAGGAGCCTAGTGGGCTACAGTCCATGGGGTCACAAGGAGTCGGACATGACTGAGTGACTAAGCACACAGCACGCACAGGAGCAGATCCTGGACAAGGACACAAGTACGTAATTCGGAAGTGATCCCATAAAGTGAGGATGGGAGTGAGGGGTTTAGGAGGAACGGGACAGGGAAGGAAGAAAAGCCAAACAAGCGAATTAAAGAGTTGGTCCCCACCATGGTCAACTGAGAGCCATCCTGTGGGTCCCCTCTGGGGAACTGCGTGGACTGAACTCCAAGGGGTGTGGCGGCTGGGACACTGAACCCCCATGGCACCCCCCAGTGGTGGGAGTTGCCTGCGGACATTCCCTGCATCTCCAGGTTGTACCTGCCTGCAGTCAATCTATGCTATGGACAGCCCTCGGGCAGAGAAGCAGAGACCCGCCGGGCGCTATCACCGTTCTCTAGGAACAATCTACAGCAGCAAGACGACTCGGGGAACCCAGAGAGGGTCCGGTAAGGAGTCTACCACTTGGCCAGGGTCACCACTGACCCCAGATGACAACCAACGTTCTCTTCTCTGTGTGCCCTCACTGAACTGCCACCCCAGGGGACCCCATCTGCCTCCACCGCGGGACCCCCGTGATACCACCCCAGGCCCATCTTCTCCTGCTCATCTGTCCCTTCTCGAATGTGTTTGCTGGCTTCTGTCTTCCCTCACCCTTGAGTGTTGAGATCCCTGGGGTCGGCCCTGAGCCCTCTCCCCACTTCACTCTCCTTCAGTGTGTGTCACAGGTCTCACGGTGTGAGACCCTGCAGGGGAGCATGTTAAAATGCAGGTTCCCAGAACTTGCCCTCTCTCAGACCTACTGAACCAAACTCTTTGAAAATGGAGCCCATGAAAACGCCTGTTAACAAGGTTTCAAAGCTGAGTTGCAGATAAAATTTAGGATGTCCAAAGGTACATGCCACATCTGGAGACATACTAAAAAAATTCCTTGTTGATCGTCTGAAATTCACATTTAATAGGGTATCCTGTGTTTTCATTTGCTAAATCCACCAACCCTATCCCAAGAGGATTCTGCTGCTACTGCTGCTGCTGCTAAGTTGCTTCAGTCATGTCCGACTGTGCAACCCCATAGACAGCAGCCCACCAGGGTCCCCCGTCCCTGAGATTCTCCAGGCAAGAACACTGGAGTGGGTTGCCATTTCCTTCTCCAAAGCATGAAACTGAAAAGTGAAAGTGAAGTCGATCAGTCGTGTCCAACTCTTAGCGACCCCATGGACTGCAGCCTACCAGGCTCCTCCGTCCATGGGGTTTTCCAGGCAAGAGTACTCTGATGTACCATTAAGTTCAAAGACCTTTCTTTCTGTGTTCTTCCTGAGTTACTGTATCCATGTCCCCAATTTCAATTACCAACTACGTGTTAGTGACTAGGATTTCTTTCTTGTCCTGAATTCCATAGATCTGAAAGCCCAGAGGACATCTCAAATTTGATGTGTTCAACATAGCACTCATTGCTTTCCACCTCTCCCACCCTGCTCCCCAAATCTGCATTTCTTCCTTCTCTCTCTCAGTCAGTTGCCCCACCATCTACTTGCCCAAGCCAGTAATCAGAGGGGTTATCTCAACCACAAAGAAAGGCAATGCCAAAGAATGCTCAAACTACTGCACAATTGCACTCATCTCACACGCTAGTAAAGTAATGCTTAAAATTCTCCAAGCCAGGCTTCAGCAATACGTGAACCATGAACTTCCTGATGTTCAAGCTGGTTTTAGAAAAGGCAGAGGAACCAGAGATCAAATTGCCAATATCCGCTGGATCATGGAAAACACAAGAGAGTTCCAGAAAAACATCTATTTCTGTTTTATTGACTATGCCAAAGCCTTTGACTGTGTGGATCACAATAAACTGTGGGAAATTCTGAAAGAGATGGGAATACCAGACCACCTGATCTGCCTCTTGAGAAATTTGTATGCAGGTCAGGAAGCAACAGTTAGAACTGGACATGGAACAACAGACTGGTTCCAAATAGGAAAAGGAGTACATCAAGGCTGTATATTGTCACCCTGTTTATTTAACTTATATGCAGAGTACATCATGAGAAACGCTGGACTGGAAGAAACACAAGCTGGAATCAAGGTTGCTGGGAGAAATATCAATAACCTCAGATATGCAGATGACACCACCCTTATGGCAGAAAGTGAAGAGGAACTAAAAAGCCTCTTGATGAATGTGAAAGTGGAGACTGAAAAAGTTGGCTTAAAGCTCAACATTCAGAAAACGAAGATCATGGCATCCAGTCCCATCACTTCATGGGAAATAGATGGGGAAACAGTGGAAACAGTGTTAGACTTTATTTTTCTGGGCTCCAAAATCACTGCAGATGGTGACTGCAGCCATGAAATTAAAAGACGTTTACTCCTTGGAAGAAAAGTTATGACCAACCTAGATAGCGTATTCAAAAGCAAAGACATTACTTTGCCAACAAAGCTCCGTCTAGTCAAGGCTATGGTTTTTGCTGTGGTCATGTATGGATGTGAGAGTTGGACTGTGAAGAAGGCTGAGTGCTTAAGAATTGATGCTTTTGAACTGTGGTTTTGGAGAAGACTCTTGAGAGTCCCTTGGACTGCAAGGAGATCCAACCAGTGCATTCTAAAGGAGATCAGCCCTGGGATTTCTTTGGAAGGACTGATGCTAAAGCTGAAACTCCAGTACTTTGGCCACCTCATGCGAAGAGTTGACTCATTGGAAAAGACTCTGATGCTGGGAGGGATTGGGGGCAGGAGGAGAAGGGGACGACAGAGGATGAGATGGCTGGATGGCATCACTGACTCGATGGACGTGAGTCTGAGTGAACTCCTGGAGTTGGTGATGGACAGGGAGGCCTGGTGTGCTGCGATTCATGGGGTCGCAAAGAGTCGGACGTGACTGAGCGACTGATCTGATCTGATCTGATCTCAACCACTTCTTTCTCGCTCCCCTCATGCCCTAGTCAGTCACCAAATGTACTGTATACATCTCACAAAATCCCTTGCATCCTGTGGTAGGCTGCCTTCCAAATATATCTACCTCCTAATCCTTGGAACCTGTGAATGTTAATTGATATGGTAAAAGGGAATTTGCATATGTGACTAAATTAAGGCCTTGAGATGAGAGATAATCCTGGATTGTAGGATATCCACTGTCCTTGTAAGCAGGATGTAGGAGGCTCAGAGTCAGACAGAAGATGAAGTGATGATGGAAGCAGAGACTGGCATGATGTGGAGTGATTTGTTACAGCAGCAAAAAGAAACTAATACAGCCCATCAACTTTCTCCTTTCACATTGCCCCTGCCTGGCTCCTATCCTCTATCCATTGCAATCTTTCCACGAGAGTCTTCTGCTTCCAGCCTTGAATCCTCCATAAGACCAAGAAAGTTGTCTTTCCCCTCCTCCATGCCCTTGGATGCCCCACATCATGAAGGTAAAGTCCTGACCCATCATTAGCTCAGCTTTCTGGGTTGGACCCCTCCCCTGTCTCTCCCCATCTACCTCAATACCTTTAGATTGCTGGCTTCTGAACTCATCTCCTAGTTGAATAAACCCTTGTTCTCCTTCTTTCTGACAAGAGTGTTTTCCCCTACTTTTTTTCTTTTTTGCCAAACTCCTATTAATATAGCAAAACCCAATGCAGATATAACTTGCTCCAGGAAGCCTTCCTTGACTTTCTCCCCAACCACAAGAGGATTAATAAGAGCCCACTTTAACTTCATACAACATATGTTCCTTGACCAAATTCCCACTGTTGTAATTTCCCCAGTAATCCTTCTCCCTATAAGGGAGCTGAGCTCTTTGAGGAATGAAACAGTTTCTTGTTTGCTTTTGAATCCCCAGGACCTAGGAAATACTCCATACATGTTTGTTGAATGAGAGCAAATAAACGTTTCTCTCAATTTCAACATTCTATGATTTTATGCTACTATTTCTTAGGCTTTTCTCCAAATCAGCTGTTCCCTTCAGAAAGACAATTATTTTTTTTCCATTGCTAGTTCCTGTTAATTCACTCAAGATAAATAAAAATTAATAGGCACTCATTTGTCATGTGGACTTAATAATCCAAAATTACATTTGTCTTGGCCCAGAGTGTTAATACATCACATAGTATTTGTAATTTATGAAGAAAAATTTATGATCCAGTGTCTCTCTCACTTGAATGAATACACACACACACACACACACACACACAGATCCTGGTTGGGGTCTGCAGGAGCTAGAGCAGGAACACAGCACTGAAGTGTGGACTCTGAGAATCCCAAGGTAGGCCCCTCCTGCACCAGGACACTGGTCATCAGCAATGTCCGCAGTCCTCGGGCCAAAGCTGTTCTAGGAAAAGATGTAGCCAAAGGAACAAAACCTTCTTTTTAGCTCCATTTCTAGATATTACACCTCAAGGCCCCACTCCTTTCCAAAGACGTATGGTCACTGCCCTAGAAAAGGTTATTTTTGGTTGGCATTTCTCTCCCACAATCCTCTGCCACTTGCCAGGATTCTCTGTGCTGATAGGAAGCATCTTGCCCTCACCCCCACTACCCTTCTGCTTGCTGTTTTCCAGAACCTGTTGTTACCCACCCCTGCCCAGGGAGGACAGAAGAGGGGAGGTCAGCAGGGTACCCAGCAGCCCCTCAGGACTCTCCATGTAGAGTGGGATTACATATAATATTTGAATGAAGGATTCTGCTTCTAAAAGAACCTCAAAAACCACAGGTTGGAAACTGACACCTCTGATGTTTGAGTTTGATTCTATAGTGAGTGTTCTTTCAGAAGAAGGAAAGGGCATGAAGGTTTCGTCCACAGTCAGTGGCCCACAGCCTTTCACATCCTCTGATGGTTGAAAGGATTTCAGATGATTCTCAAGAGGCAGGGGCAGGAAAGACGCAAGTTCCTTAACAGGATGTTGGACAGGGGTCAGTGTGGTTTGGGAAATGAAGCAAAGGATGCGCAGCCCTGCAGATCTGAGTTCAGACCCCAGCCTTGCCCGGCAGCAGCCACGCTGGACTGTCCGTTATCACTTAGACATCCTGCCACCCTGACACACAGTCTCCCCCAGGAACAGGGAGCTCCCAGGTTCCCCTTCTGCACGGGGTCTTGGTGAGCTGCTCTGCCAACGATATCCTCATGTGCTTTTCCGGAAGCGAAGGAGGGGAGAGGACATTCTTCTCTGGAGGCGCGGGAGGCAGACCCACTGGCGATGTGAGCATTGCCTACACTTCCCAGCCAGCGCCACCCCCACCTCCTCACAGCTGAGGGGTCAGCACGAGCCTTCAGGACATTCCACCCAGCTTCCAGACCGGTTCTGGAGAACCGTCCATTTTGGAACCTGCAGGATGACCTTCAGGGATGGCATTGCTGCCTCAGCCTCTAATGCCCTGAATGAACACCCTTCATACTTGGAATACACAGTAATTCTGCTCTGGCCTGGCCACCCTCTCCTCCCCTACCAGGATCCTGTTTCTCTGCCCTTTTACCTGCCCCCTCCAAGTCCACCCCACCCACAAAGGTAAAGAGCCATTTTATTTATGGCTGGTTCTTTGTGAGGGGCTTCCCTGGTGGCTCAAATGGTAAAGAATATGCCTGCAATTCAGGAGACTGGCGTTCGATCCCTGGGTCAGGAAGATCCCCTGGTGAAGGGAATGGCTACTGACTCCAGTATTCTTGCCTGAAGAATTCCAAGGACAGAGGAGCCCGGTGGACTCCATGGGGTCACAAAGAGCTGGACATAACTGAGTGACTAATACTTTCGCTTTCCTTTTTTCTTTGTGAGTAATCGTGTCCATGAGACCGACCTGCATGAGGTTCAGCAAACAGTTAATATTATGACCAATAAAAAAAAATGGAAGAGATGGAGCTGAAAGGGACGAGGTAATGAAAAAGAAGAGGCTGGACTTTTGAGAGAGGACCTGATCCCTGACAGGCCTGGCAGGGAAGGGGAGCTCCAGGAGGCAGAGGAGGGAGAGTGTGATGGTAAAGGAGGAAGGGCTCCTCCTCCAGCAAGAAAACAAGCAATGAGTCTGGGGTTGTGGGCCCCACAGGTGTGCAAACAGAGTGGGGCTGGTTGTTGAAAGCAGTTTCCACCTAATGGCTTCGTTTTCCTGCGAGGCAGGCAGCCCGGCGTTGCACTTGGCCTTCTTTACAACCAGAGACGGATGATGCTTGCTTGTCTGTTCCTCACTTCAGGCTCCTGTAGGGCAGGGCCCTGTCTGACTTGCTCAGGACACAGTGGGTGCACAAGGTGTGGGGTGCTGGGATGGGGGCGTTGAAGGTAACACTGGAGGCTAGAAATGGCTGTGGAGGGGACTAGGAGATGGGGCTGACTGCTCAGGAGAGGATTGCCAGGCAGCCCAAAAAACCCAAGGGGATGTGGACTCCTCGCATGCTTGTGATGCAGCAATTCCAGGGGATTGTAAGAGTGGAGAGGGCTGCCCTTTGGCTCCATTGACAGGGGCAGTGAGAAGCAAGCAGGGATAAAGGACCAGGGTATGGGTATACAAGTATCGACATGTGGTTCCCACAGTCCAGGCTGATGCAGCAGACACTGACTAAGACAGGAGGAAACTGAGGGGCGAGAAGAGACGAGAAGGATCAGAAGCCTGGAAGACTTGAGGAGACCAAGTATGGTCAGGAAGGGACCTGGCAGCGGCCCATGGGGTAGAGGATAGGCTGCTGCCAGGCTGAGTCCCAGAAATCACCGCAAAAGAGGATGGCAAGACCCAGCAGCCCCTAACCTGGCTGACCGCCAGCATGCCAAGTCAAACCCAGGGTCTCGTTTCTGGAGTTTCTGGTACCTGGGAATCTATTTTATAACCTTTAAGTGGTGATGATGGTCGCCAGCTTTGGGAATCCCTGGCATTTAGGGTAGAACTGAAGGTGTGAGCGGTGGTATGAAGTGGTGATGATGGCCATCAGATCTGAAAAGGTTTAGGAGGCCCAGGAGGTGTGGGTGATGTCACACACAAGGATGCTGAAGGCCCCTGGGATGATGGCAGGCCTTCAGGAGGAGAAAGACTGTGATCAGGTGCCAAAGCCCTAGATGAATACAGGGGCATATAATCACAGGGATGGTGGAGATGGGAAGTGTCGTTGCAGCCTGAGCCTCCACAAAAGGATGGAGCTGAGAGGAGGCAAAGAGCATCATGCAGAGCTGCCATCCCCTCAGAGTTACAGCCAGTCCCACAAGGCCATACAAGGTGTAGACTCTGCACCAGCCCTGGTGGGATCCCACGGAGCTTCCGGAAGGGAGCATGTGGGCACTGCATTGGGAGCATCGCATCTAGTGGGGAAGGTATAGCGAGCGTCTGCATCCTGTCCAGTCCTTGGACAGTTTTCAGCTCCAGTAGCATAAGGTGTCCTCCAGAGGCCTTGAGGAGCTTTTAGCCTGAGGTCCTCCCTAGCACTTTGTGCAGTTTTAGGGCCAAGTGGCAACTGTGAAACCAAGTTGCCCAGCACAGCCGCCCCATATTCTCCCTGGGGTCTCACCCCTACCTGACACGGCTTAGGGACAGACATACCCGGGGGCAATACCTTCGACACAGACGACGGCTGCAGCCGTGGACATGAGGGGGTGGGGCTGGAGGAACTGAGCGGTGAGTGCAGTGTGACGTCAGCACAGGGGACCCCAGGCAAGCCTGAGAAGACTGCTGGCTGCGCTGCCTGAGCGCCTGGACAGAGAGTGGGGTGCCGTGTGGCATTCTCATAGGTGCCACTTGGTGAGGGCCCTGGGATGCTGAGGCCACACACACAGTGTCATTTCTCAGTGGGCTGTCCACGTCACAGCCCCTCACCTGCTTACCTAGAATGCAGATTCTCAGGCTCCACTCAGGCCAACGGCTTCAGGAGCTCTGGGCAGAATGGCCAAGAAATCTGCACCATTATGCCAGCCTCTCTAAAGCACTGCTTTGCCCTGAGGTCTTGTTACCTCTGAGGAAAGTATCATTGGGCCCATTCTACAGATGAAGACACAAAAGCTCAGAGAGGTTACTTGACCTGATGTCTTATAGCTATCAAGTGCCTGAGTTGGAATTCAAAGCCAAGTCTTTTGATCTCATGTTCTTTCTATTAGTCCCCGTCTCTCAAAGAAGGAAGGGTTGATTGAGGGCTGGAGAAGTGAAACTCCCTGTAGAGCTGAACATAGGCTGAGCCGTGAAGCTGGGCAGGGTCAGGCGGGTGACGCATGCGGGGCCTGGAGGATGAACATTTACTGAGCACCTGTGACATTACGCACAGCACCATTACCAGATACACAGGCCACCTCATTGTATTCTCATAACAGCCTCGTGGGCTGAATGTTACTACTCTCACATTGCAGGCAGGACAACTAATGCTCAGAACACTTAGATCACCTTAGGGAATATGGCCAGTAAGTGGAGGGACATGGATTAGAACTTAGTTACCCCTGGCTTGAGAGTCAAATCATTCTCTACTACAACTGCTACTGCTCTTTTTTAAACAGTAGAAACCTCTACTCAGCTGAAATCTGACCCGGAATCTCAGGATGCAAGAGAGAGAGGAGCAAGGGTCTCTGGCTGGAGCCATCATGCTGAACCCAGAGCCGTCTTCCTCATCCCCCTTGCTACCTGCCCCGAGGCTTTTCCATCCACAACCACAGTGCCACCTGCCATCTTGTTCTTGGCCACAATGAGTGGCACAAGAGATCTTAGTTCTCTGATCAGTGATCAAACTGGTGCCCCGTGCAGTGGAAGCACAAAATCTTAACCAGTGGATTACTAAAGAAGTCCCAAAACAACCCCTCTGCACATGACCTTCCCAACAGGAAGAGAAACTCACCAGCAGGGAGTCACCGGCCAAACTGTCTCCAGCCAAGTTTCTAAAGAAATCAGGCAGCGGCTCTGAGAAATTCGGAAGGACTTCCATGGCCCTATGAGACATCACCCTTTGGGATGTCCATGTATTCAGCAAGATTCTCGCACCCCTTCTCCTGTCCCATCTAAGGGACAGAGGTGTGAGGAAGGAAGGCAGGGGATGAGAGTGAGGCCCCTCTCTTGGGGTGCTGCAAGGAGAAGTGCAATGTGTTGACTTTGGAAAAAGAAAAAAAGCCAAAACAAAACCTTTCTGCCCTTCTGTAGCTGCTTAAACACACTGAAACTGCTCGACTCCAGCTCTGCTCTAACTGCCCATGTCTTCCTTCCTAACTAAAAATATTTCCTTCCTTTGAAATATCTGAGCACATAGGAGCCATCCCTCCTCCTAAGATGCCACTTCCCTGGAGCCAAAGCCAATGAGTATGGTGGGCAAGACCCACATCATCCTGGCTGCCCAGGGATGGTCTTCTGCCTCCTGCTCCCATCACAGTAAAGGGATCAACATGCAGGAAAGGAATGTCCCCCCAGACTCACTTAATGGCAGGGGTCATCATTGTCATTGCTCAGCCACCCCAGCCATGCCATACTGAGACCCCAGACTGGAGGAGAAGGCTCCAGGCTGGCTTGCATGGCCAGATGTGGCCAGAGCTGTTCTGCATGGGCTCTCTGGCCATCTTCCTGCCCTAAAGGCCAGCAGCAAGAACAGTGGTTATGACACAGAAAGCCCCCAACACAGTCCATGCGAGCCCCAGGCTGTAAACACTTCCTCTCTCGACCTCCCAAGGGAGGACCAAAGGCGAGCCTGGAGGTGACTCTGCAGGGCAGCCTGTGCCCAGGGAGGCCCCTATAGTCAGTGTACCCTTCCCCGGGGGCCCAGCCTTGGCTTCTAGCAGGACTCAAAAGCGCACAGGTCAACTCCTGGGTGGCAAAGAGCAGGATGGGGAGCAAGGGATGGAGTGTTATAAATAGGCAGGTGTGACTGAGAAGGTCACCAGCCAGAGTGAAACATGCCAGAAACTCTATAAGAGAGAGACAGATGTAAAGTATCTGAGTGTCCAACAAGGTCTCTCTCAGGGTGGAAAACTGAGGGTTCCAAGACAGGGCAAGGGTGAGGAGGCAGCCACAGACACCCAGCCAGCAGCTGAAAGGCCTCTTGCACTGAAAAGGCACTTGGACGTGGCGTTTATTTCTTAAAGAAGCTGCCTTTTCTGGGCACTCACGAGAGACTGGCCACCCGAGATGGAGACAGGGAGGACCTCATCCTTCACCCCATCCTGTTCCTCCACTGGGTCTCTGCACAAGGAGATGGCCCCTCAGGGACATTTGGCAACACAATGGCAGCCCACTCCAGTACTCTTGCCTGGAAAATCCCACGGATGGAGGAGCCTGGTAGGCTGCAGTCCATGGGGTCTCTGAGAGTCAGATACGACTGAGTGACTTCCCTTTCTCTTTTCACTTTCATGCATTGGAGAAGGAAATGGCAACCCGCTCCAGTGTTCTTGCCTGGAGAATCCCAGGGACGGGAGAGCCTGGTGGGCTGCCGCCTATGGGGTCCCACAGAGTCGGACACAACTGAAGCGACTTAGCAGCAGCAGCAGCAGAGACATTTCATTTTTCATGCCTGAGGAGGGGGAGCTACCAGCATCTAGTGAGTGGAGGCCGGGGACGCTGCTCAATGCCCTATAACACATAGGACAGGCAACCCACAACAAAGAAAGATCCAGCCCCAACTGTCAATAGTTCTGGCCTAGCCCTCCCCCAAGCCCCTCCACCTCCAGACACCACCTCCTTTCTCGCTCATTTCCAAGGGCCCTGTCGAGGCAGCCCGAGCCACAGGTACGCATAGCTACGCAAATAGCAACTCCTTACTCACCCTGTTTGCTCAGCCAATATTGACTTTGCAGCCTAACACTGGTGCTATTGAGCCGGGGTTATTCTCAATATTGTTTGAGCAGCATTAGAACAGCCTGTGATAACCGGCAGCAGAACAGGAAGCTGCAGGCACCCCCCTCCACCTGCCACCTCCTGCACCCTCCCTTCCCCAGCCGCGCCCCCTCCGGAGGACACTCCTGTAAAGACAGAGGAACCTGTGTGCTCGTGGAGTCAAGCAGACCTAATGCCTGCTCCTCTGCTGAGCAAACACACAGAGATTAGCGAGGGAGCACGATCTCTGCTCTCCGCCTAAGTCAACACTCCAGGGAAGCTAGAGCAACTGAAAAGGTTACAGGGGAGGCTAACCTTTGAGGAGGGCAGTGAAAAATGATGGCGAGGCAGCCCCAGGCTATATGCCAAACCCTGTGGTTGGAAAGGCCCACAGGGACTAGGGTCCTTCAGTTCTGGTGACGAAGCTGTATGATGGTGAATCCATCCATCAACGAAGCTCCCATTAGGTGAAGGCCTACCAGGTGTCAGACATTGTGCGGATTAGGACCAGAAGCTTGGAATGAGAGGGCCCTTGTGAACAAGCCGATGCAGCCGCCATGTTGGAACGATGAAGGCCTAGGAAAACAGCCTCCTTCTTGGGGCTGGTCTTTGTTGTAGCGGAGTAACCAGCCACTGGGCATGAGTTCAGAACTGAGAGCAACCTGGTCCTCAGCAAACAGTCTCCTTGCCAGCTGGATTCCAGTCCCCTTAACAGGAGCCAACAGTGAATATATTGGACTTCCCAGGTGGCGCTGGTAGTAAAGAACCTGCCTGGCAATGCAGGAGACAGAAGAGATGCAGGTTCGATCCCTGAGTTGGGAAGATCCGCTGGAGAAGGAAATGCCAACCCACTGCAGTATTGCCTGGAGAATCCCATGGACTGAGGAGCCTAGCAGGCTCTGGTCCACAGGGTCGCAAAGAGTCAGACATGACTGAAGCGACTTAGCAATATCACTAGCACTAACGGTGAAAATGGCATAGAGAGGGGCCTTAAACTAAGTCTGGGAGAGGAGCTACAGTCGTCTCTATTTGAATATATCTGGGTGTAAGGAGATGGTTGTTAGGTTCTTCCTGAGAGCTGTCTAGGAGGGGTAGAGGGAACACGGGAGAGAAACCAGTAGCCAGGTCTGCACAAACCACGTGGATGATAGAAGAGGAGGCATATCTCGGGCATCCCAGAGGGGAGTGAAACAAAACTATGAAACCGATGTGGGATCAGGGCTCCTGGGGGATTTTAACGAGGATCATGACCACTCGTATGGTTTTGTACCACCTGCCCAACCGCAACCAACAGCTCCTCGTAAGAACAGACAAGCCAGAGAATGTTCACAGCTGAGAAATCCACATGGAGTAAATGGGCAGCTTTTCCTTGTCCACAGTAAAGCAAATCTAGGCTTAGCCGTACGTCTGGATCTGCGCCCATGGCATGTCTCTAGGTCAACATTAAACAAGTTGCCAGAATCATCAAGGGGGCATTCTGAAAATTAACTCTGGCTGGCCCTAGTGGCCTGGGAGCACCAAAATGGTCATTTACTAAAATTAGTCATTAACATTTTCTACTAACTGCTCTCTCCAAAGACTTGGAAAATGAAAAGGGAAACTTCTCAAAAATCAGTTATCACGTAGGCCCTTAAGATGACCCAAACTCTAAGCTTCAGAAACTATTCATTTTTTTAAAAGTGCATGCTGGGCCTATCCTTCACATGGTGGAATATTTTATTCTACAGCCAAGTCATTCCACTCTTCCCCTAAAGCAGGCATGTTAGCCAATGTGCCTGCCAGGTCTGTGCCCCCTTCTCTGAGGAACACCTTCCCACCCAGGGGAGCCTTCTGTGTTGCCATATTTATCACCTGAATGCACTCTGTTGGAACAGAGGCAGATACCTGACTAAACAGAGACACCTCATTGGCTGGCCACTGACCAATCAGATTCCTTCCTCTGGGACTTAGGCTTTAGACTCTTGATATCAGGTCTGTGAGCTGAGAGATCACCTCCCAACTGAGGTGAACATTTTTGGACCTAGAGAAGGCCAGTCTGCAGAGAAAAAAAATAAAACAGACCAAATAAAAGAGACTGAGGTAAAAGACCAGAAGGTGCCAGAGAACAAGGGACATGGAGCAAGCAGCTGTCTGGGGCTTTGGTAACTTTCCAGTAGTTCCACCTTGAGCTTCTCATGGGGACTGGTGTCATCCCTACCCTTGGGTTCACTGAGATTCCTCACAGCCTTCCAAAAAAAATTATTTTTATCATTACTGAAAGCTAATTCTATAACTCTGTTTCTTGCAGCAAACAGTTATTGACCAAGACACCTATTAAGAAATGGCCTGTTTTCTGGACTAAACTTGTTCATCACTGAGCATTTCACCCCATCTTCTTCCCCACCCTTGTTCTAATTTGATTCCTTCCTCTCCTAGGATTTCCATGGAGATTTCTCATGCTTCCTCTGAGTGTCTTGGGTAATAATAACCCACAGTGTGCCCCGGTGATCAGCAGATGAATAAGCTGTGTAACCTAGACACCACGTTCCACTCAGTGCTTTGTTTGCTCAGCCTACTTCAATAGAGGCTGTTAGACTACCAGTCAATAATTAGTCACTCAACAAATATCCATCAAGCTATATCCCAGCCCCACCAAAGACATGCTGAAAACACAAACAAACTTTTAAAGACCACAGAGCAAATGTAAGCACATTTTTCCATTTTCCTGTCACAGAAGAGGAAAATTCAGATGTGCTATCAGCCCTAATGCGGCTAAAAGCTATGTTACACCAACCATCCGATCGGAAGAAGAAGTGACAACACGGGCACAGCTTTTTCTTTGCTAACTCTGGAGGGGTGTTAGCTGCTGTTGCCCACGAAGAGAAACAAATCATGGCCAGTTAATCGTCAAGATCAGTGGAAATATAGCTGTACCACCTGAAGTATCAGGGCTTCCTTCAGGGGCTGCCCACTGCCTTGACCTCTGCCAACAGAAGAAGACCTACAGGGCATTCATCCATCCTATTTTTATTGGGTATCCTTTTATTATGTGATAAGGAATCTCAAGGAAACATCTCCCTTCTCCACAAGATGTAGTATTGTTCTATGTCTCAATTTTATTATTATTATGATAAGATTATAACCATTAACATAGTAAGATAAAACCACCTAACAAATCATCAGTCTTGCTCTTAATGCAATAAAATCTTTTTTTTTCATATTACCTTCTACAGGTAGTATTTTCACATAGACATGACCCTAGCAAACATATCAGGTTGTGATTTGCTGTTTGGTCTTATCTGCCACTTTTCTATGCGTAAGCGATGTTCCCCAGGCTTGTGTTCCCCGTACGTGACCTCCCAACCCACTAACAGCTCCGCCCAGTCATGCCTCCGTGGGGTGCCTGTCTTCTCCTCCTCTGCTTCCCCAGCTCCTGTTTGGTGCCTCTGCCCTTGTGGAGCTTCAGGATGGCACTGCACTGCTTCTCCCAGAGCCCAATGACCAGCCAAGAAGACTCCTTCCAGCAGGGAGGGATTCTCTCTGCTGCCTGCTGCCCACCATCCCTCCTGCCTGCATGCTCTACCCATGCCCATCAGCTACCACTGCCTTCCTAGATCCCAACATTTCCCCAGGGTGCTCTAGCCTTCGCAGGGGCCATCTCTCTCTTTTCTATCTTTGAACACCCAGCACTTGACACAGAACGTAACGCAGAGCAGATTTCAAAAATATTGGGTGAAAAAAATGACTGAATAAATGAACGAATGGTTTGTGATGAACAAATGAGCAACTGGGGCCCCCAGCTTCCTCCTTCTGCCCCTCCTTCCCCTCTACCTATAGCTCTCTGCCACTCTGACCAAAGTATGTACTTTGAGAGCTCATTCCTCAGACAGCCATGCCCAGACCCTGTAACTTGGACACAAGAAGGGTCAGCCTTCAGGGAACTGGGGCTGGTTCAGTTCACATGGCCTTGACAGAGAAAGGAGCAGCCCAGGGCTTTTCCCACAGTTGCTTGTTCCCTCTCACTCCTTCCAGTCCCAGTTCTAGCTTCCTTTCCCATCTCGCTAAGAACTCCTCCTATCACATCTGGGCATTTCCCTTCCCTCATCCTCATTACAGGCAGATTCTTTATCATCTGAGCCACCAGGAAAGTCTGCCTTCAAAGATGAATCCTCACTCGCAAAGGAGACCCCACACAGGCCCTCAAACCCAATGGGGATCGGAAGCTCTCCTCCCTCCCAGGAAGGGTCAAGGTTGCAATGACGTACATGCTCGCTGGGAGTTTGGGAAAAGTGTAAAGGTAAGGAAGTCACAGAAAGGGGGCCTGGAAGTTCCAGTGACACAATTTCACAGGCAGGATCAGCTCCAGGCGGGATGAGCAGCAGGTGCTGGCTGAGACATCCAGGTCTCTGCCTCCCACCCCATCTCATGCCCTTGTTCCCTGAACGATGTCAGAGGCCTCATCCCCGCCCATCAGCAGAACTCTCATCCTGTAAGCGGATCTGGAGCCCTGTAGTCTGACCCGCTCAGTTTACAGCTGGAGAAACTGAGCCTAAAGAAAAGCCAAAGGACTGAGTCTCTCTTGCTCTTTAATTTTACACTGACTCCTGCTTTACAAAGTGCCATTGGGATATATTTATCTCCCCTGATCAAATAATTCCCTTTCTGAGACTCTCCTTTGAGGAAATAGTCATCCTAAGCACAGGAAAGGTTTGGGCTCAAAGATGGTTGTTGTAGCGTCATTCCACCCAAAAGTGCCAGACAAGGGGGCAGGCCAACGATTCCCCTGGATGGAAGACAGGTTGTGGGTGATCCACTAAAAATGATAGTTCCATCCAGCTTTTAATAAATGGGAAGATTCTGTTATGATACTGGAGGGGAGGAAAAGATACCAATTTTTATATGAGCCAAACTATGCGAGAAAAGCAGCTAGCTGCAGAGAAGCAAGATCGAGAAGGGGGAAAAATGGTTTTCTTGTGTATTTTGTACCTGGTGTATTTTAAGTAGCTATCTAGTATAGGTAGTGAGTTATAGGAGAGTCCCCTCAAAGAGAAAGAGAGGAAGAAAATGTAAATTATATTTGTAAATGATGATATTGGACAGCCAGTTTACTAGGAAAAGAAAAGTAGTCCCTGGCAACCTGAGCAGTTAAAGTTGCTTCTCATAATTATTGCAAAGGCCACTGTCAGAGCCACTCTTTCCTCTAACCACCCTGTAGGACCCTCGCTACATACATCCTGAGGATGTGAGGACACCACATCCTCATTGGAATGTATTCATGCAAGAAAACTGACCAAGTCCCTGCTGGCACAAACAGTGTCAGGCACTGTGCTGGTTGCTGGGAATACGGGAGTAAACAAGCCAGATGGAGTCTCTGCCCTCATCGAGCATACTTTCTAATGATCGGGATATTAAAAAGGTCTGTGCATAACTAGCATTAACTGTGATAAGCACAACAAAGAACGTTCATCAATCGGGATTGAGTTTGGCTGCCGGGAATAGAAATTCAACAATAGTGATGAAAGCAAATGAAGGTTTTACCTCTTACATAAAATAAGTCTAGAAGTAGGCATCCCAGGGCTGGAATGATGGCTTCCATAAAGCCCTCAGGGACCCAAACTCTTGCTATGCTTCTGATCTAACATATGAGCATCCGTAATATCCTTAACCTAAAAGTCCAAGATAGCTGGTAGAGCTCTAATCGTTACATCTCTGTTCCAGAAATAATAAAGGAAAGACACAAATGGCAAAATGCAAAGGAAAAAATAGTCAGCTGTTTCTCAATTTCTCAGAAGCCCTACCCAGCAATTTCCTGTCAGGAAGGCTATAAGAAGAAGTCTTTTAACTGTACATGTTGCTTCCCTGTTAAATTGGGATTTGATAAAACAAGAAGGTAATCATGTACATCAGGAAAAGACCAGCAATCTCTGCCCCAGATGATGTTGTGAGAGCAAAACACAGAGAGATTCTACCTGGTCAAGGAGGGAACTCAAAGCCATAATGTTTAAGCTGAGGCCCAAATAAGCAAAGGGTAGGAGAAGAATTCCAAGCAGAGGGCCGGAAGCTCAACCTAAGGAACAACCCTGCTGTAAATTCCGCAAGGCCACAGGGAGAGCCTGAAGTGAGATCAGAAGTCATGGCATTACGTCCTGACTCTGGGGAGCAGCACCTCCCCCTCTGAGCCTCTCCAGCTGTAAAGTGAGCACTCTGCACTAGGCTCCTATGAAATATTGATCAGGCCTCTGCCGGGTTATACTAGGGCAGGAAGAGGACGCACCACTTTATACCGTAGCCCCACTCTCTCGGGGCCTTCGGACAAGGCGGTTAAAGGAAACTCATGCAATCTGAAAGCTGTCAGGGGAGAACTGGATCAGGCAAAGAAACCCAGCCTCACTGGAGGGTTCAGAGGAGTTCACATCTGAGCAACGGCAGCCTCACATCCACTCTGGGACCTCCCACTGCAGAGACCACGGTTCTGTCTGCAGGGGGCCAGGAAGGCTGCAGGCCTCACCGAGGGCCTCCACTTGACCAAATTCTAGATGATGCCACACATTGGGGTGGACAGTGGTGGCGGCGTGGCGAGGACCACCACTTCCTAAGCATATTCTGCAGACTGGGCACTGGGCAGCTTTGCATTTATCATCCCATGTCATCCTTCCAGTCGAGCTACTGGATACATGTGAGTTATTTCCATTTCACAAATGAGAAAGTGGAGGGTCAGAGAAGTCATTTGTTCACTTGATGATTCAGAGTGATGGGAAACACTGGTGAGGTCACTGTGGGGAGAGTCTTTTGAAAACCCAGCTCTCTTCCCAGGACCATGTGACTTCGGTTAAGCTTCCCCTTGGGGTTCAGTTTCCTTATCTGTATAATGGGGTCAGTTTCCTTTCCTGCTTACAGCTGTCGAAGCTCTGGTGCCTCCGGTGTCTGCCACGTGCAACCACCCTCCCCTTGGCATTGCGTTGCATGTCCATGACGGCCCTTCCAGGTATGTGCTGTTCACCCCGGGTCACGGACGAAGAACTGACTGGCCTTCTCTCAGCTCGCTCCACCATGACGGATTGCCCCGTGGCAATCCAGAAAAGACAGTTCCCTGTGCTAGGTGAACGCTGCCCCCTGCTTGACCTTTGTCCTCACGAACATCTGGAGCAGGGTGGGGATGCACAGACAGGCCCATGATGGCTCATGGGCCAGCCGTGGGAAGACACTTAAGGAGGCCCGTCACAGTGTTGCTATTCAGGTCAAAACACCTCCCTGTGTTTAAACAATTACAATCCATAATTAGTTGCCATCACAGTGGAACAAGCCCACTGTGGTTTCAAAATCACAGTGACTGCTTTATTTAGCTAAAGCAACCGCAGCTGGGGACCACTGGATTCTTTGTTAAAGAAAATGTCTCGGGTTTGGCTTACCAACCTTCTCTTAGCCCGTCTCTCCTGGTCCCGCAGGCACACACCCAGCCCTCCCACTGCCCCCCCCTACACCACTGTCTCAAACTGGGCTCCTCACACCCATCCTTGAGCTCTTCTATGGCTTATCCCTCTTCCTCAGTGTTTCTTCATTCCCTGTCCATCCTTTAAAGCCCAACCTGGGGCCTCCCCCTCCAGGAAGGCTGCTTTGACTACTGGAGCCCCGTTGGCCTCTCCCCAAAGGCCACTCCCATTGTTTCTTCACACATTAGTTGGCTCACTGATCTCCTGGGGGTCGGGGAGGGGCGCTGGGAGGAGAGAAGGAAGGGGGAGTAGACTATGGAACAGGCAGGAGAAAGATGTGCCACAATGCAAGCCTTAGTACCACACTCCTGTCTCCTGTGCTACAGAGAATAGGGAGCCAGGCTGGGTGGGAGGGAGAGGCTGATGAGGCCAGGCCAATGGGTCCTTCCTGCTCAGATGTCTAGGGGTGCCAGCAGGACTCAAACTATTTCTGAAAGAAGAGATGATCAGGGCAGATATATGATCACAGAGGAGAGGCTGGAGACAGGGTGCAGCTAGGTTCACCCTTAGTGATGCTGAGCGAAGACAGCGTTTTTCTCTCAAAGGCCAGGACTTGCAAGACCTCAGGGCTGAGGACAAAAGATTCCCATGGTGCCGAGAAACACACAGTCACTCCCTCACTCCCTCACCAAATGTTAGAGGAAATGTGGAATTTGTCTTAAGAGAGAACAGCTCAGTGTGTTTCCTCCCAATAGGGCTTTCTAACAGGAATCTAGTGATGGAGTTGGACATCAGGGCTTGGAATCCTTGTTACTCTGAATGAGAGGTGGATCCACAAATAGTCAGCCTGGCCCAGGGAGGCTGGGATAGGCAGCCAGTCAGAGAGGGGCCCAAGAAAAGCTGATGTCTCTCCCCCTTGCCGGGGGAGACCCCTCCCACACTGCTCACTTTTGGATGCCTTTAAGAGCCTCCCATTACTTCCCTCCCAGGCTCCAAAGCAGACACACCTAAGATTACAGGGTGACTTCAGAAATCAGGCAGCTCAGCCTTTATCTCATCATGAAACCCTTCACAGCCTCCCTGATGAGTAGTGGTCCAGGCACAAGACTATTATCCCATTCAACAGATGAGGAAACTGAGGCTCTGAAAGGGAGGACAACTCTTAGAAGGCTGTGAGGAGTCTCATGCTGTTTCGATTCTTGGCTATGCCCCACTTCTCATTCCTGTGGGGTCTGACTCTCAGCTGCTTGCCCATTGACCATGCTGTTGCTGCTGCTGCTAAGTCGCTTCAGTCGTGTCCGACTCTGTGCGACTCCATGGACTGCAGCCTACCAGGCTTCTCCGTCCATGGGATTCTCCAGGCAAGAACACTGGAGTGGGTTGCCATTTCCTTCTCCAGCCCATTGACCATAACTGCCCCCCAAAATATGGTACCTAACAATGGCTTAAGGCATCAGGTCCAATATTTCTGAACCAAAGGCATGCAGCACTAATGTGTGATGTGTGGGTCAGGGATCTCGGTTTACTGCCTGGGGTCTGAGCCTCCTTCTCATGTAACTATCAGGTTGAACTAGTCTCGTTTCGGCTCCAATCTTTTCTGGTTCTCTAAAATATTTTTTAAGGGGGTAGGGGAGGGGACCGTAACCAGTTCTATACATTACCCACTTACTTTTTACATGTTTCATATTCTTTATATCCAGGGAGACAGGGGTGGGGAGGGAGCTGATGTGGGGTCAGCTCAGTGCCCTCTGAAGCAGCTGAAGGCCAGGAATTGGATTAAAGAGGTGAGGGGCCTGTATGAAACCAGAGAATGAGGTCTTCCTCCTTCCCAGTCCTCGGGGGGTTTGAAGCAGGAGACTCATGGGGCTTCAGCCCACTGCCCACCCAGCTCACCCACCAATACTCAGGTACTGGCTGGAGGCTGCTCAGACTCAGGCAGCCCCTCTCCCTGAAGGGCCAGGTTAACTGCAGGCTCTGCCAAGCTAGGGGGCTTGCTCCCCCAGGCTGCCCTGTCCTGAACCAGCCGTCATGCTGACTGGGACTGGGACAGGGTGAGGTCCTCATGGGGCTGCTGACCGAGCCAGGCAGGCCTCCCTCTGAGCTTTATTCACTCAGACTTCGAGTCCTACCTTGTTCGTGCGGCCCTCCCAATGACCCCGCTGCCCAGAGCAGCTCCCCTCCTCAGAGCACCTTATATTATGTGTGCCCCCCAGGCTGCCCGCTGTTCTGCTTCATGGAATGTTTGCTGATAGACACACTTAGACCCAGAGTAGAGGCCAAGACCTAAACTCAGGACAGACCGAAGAGGGAAAGTAAACCAAGCTCTCCTGGGGAGTGCCGGGATGAGTCAAAAAGAGAAGCATCCAGCAGACATTCATCCTCCCCTGCCCTGCTGTCCCAATTTCATTCATTCATTCATTCAAAAGTGCTTACCTAACACCCTCTATGTACCAAGCTCAGTGCTAAGTGCTGGGCCACCACAGAGAACAAGACACAGCCTCTGACTTCATAGTGTTTATAGATCAGTCAGAAGGGCAGATGTTAAACAAATAATTACACAATGAATTAATTAAGTGCTGTTGTAACTGATTCTGTGAAGAATAAGTAAGGGCAGGTGCTAAGAGAGAATGCTTACCAGGAGGAGTTTACCTGTGCGAGGGTCACAGAAAGTTCACAGAAGAAGAGAGATCTTAGCAAAGACCTAGGAGATGGCAACATAGAAACAAACTGTGCAAAGGCCCTGAGGCAGGAGGGAGGAGGGGACAGTCTAGAATCTGTGGAGAGTCTGTGCGGCTGGAGCTCAGAGCCATGAGGGGAAGACGGGGGCTGTGATGAGGCTGGAATAGCAACAAAGAATCTTGTGTGGGTGGGTGAGGAGCCCATGAAGAATCTTAACAAAGAAAGAGTGCTCTGCTTTTGCACTTGGCCATGCGAAGAGTTGACTCATTGGAAAAGATTCTGATGCTGGGAGGGGTTGGGGGCAGGAGGAAAAGGGGACGACAGAGGATGAGATAGCTGGATGGCATCACTGACTCGATGGACATGAGTCTGGGTGAACTCCGGGAGTTGGTGATGGACAAGGAGGCCTGGCGTGCTGCGATTCATGGGGTCGCAAAGAGTCGGACACGACTGAGCCACTGAACTGAACTGACTGATGGCAAATTTTCCTCCTGGCCTAAACCATCCCTCTTCTAAAAGGCAACAGACACTGGGACTTGCTCTTCCCAACCTGAAATCAAACCATGTTAACAGCCTACATCTGCACCACTCCATCAATGATTACAGCACTTGGCCACCCCTTATCTCTTTCCATACTCACAGAAACCTCATCAAGGAGGCATTTTTAGCCCCACTTTGCAGATGAAGACGTTAAGACTTAGTGAAATTCATGAGCATGCCCAGAGGTCACCTACACTGCGTTCTGCTTAAGATAACTACCAAATGTTACCAAGCAATAGAAAGTATCAGGCATTCCAAAACAAATGAAAATATTCAGGATTAATCTGCTTTTCTGAATTGCCCACTAATAAATATAGATATAGGGACAGATACAGATATCGGTACAGATGTAGAAATAGAAAATAGCTGTAGAATATCAAGAGTTTAAAGAACTAATTTTTTTTCTATAACTCTAGATCTTGTTGTTGTTTAGTCACTAAATCATGTCTGACTCTTTTGTGATGCCATGGACTGTAGAACAACAAGGTCCTCTGTCAATGGGGTTTTCCTTGAAAGGGTTGGCATTTCCTTCTCCAGGGGATCTTCCTGACTCAGGGATCAAACCCAAGTTTCCTGCATTGGCAGGTAGATTCTTTACCACTGGGTCACCTGGGAAATGAACCTCTAAATCTTAAGCTGCTCATTTTGGGTGATGAGCAAATTTTATGATCCTATGTGCTAGCAATGAGCAGGTTCTAAACTAAATTTCAATTCTTAGATTTAATAAATAAATAGGTTAGGGATGTACCTGGTGGTCCAGTGGTTAAGATCCACTTTCCAATGCAGGGACACGCATTTGATCCCTGGTTGGGGACCTAAAATCCCACATGCTGAGGGGCAACTGAGCCCACGTTCCACAACTACCAAGCCTGCGCACCACAGGTTAAGACCCAACGCAGCCAGAAATAAGTAAATAATACGTACATACAAGCAAAGTTAAAGCTCTTCACTTAGAAACGCTACTCCAATGTCTGTTGCAACGTGAATAAAAATGATAATAAAGAATAACAAAGGCATGGATCCTAAATCAGAAACCAAAGTGTGCAAGAAGCGCCACTTTCTTCCATTCTTCTAATGACCCCAGTCCAGGGTCCTGAGCCTCCTCGGAGGAAGGGTTTGAGCCTCCACTCCATCATGGATCCACTCTTACTGCCCGTGTTCAAGGGCAGACACGGAGGAGGCTTGCAGAAAGAGAGAAACAGACACTGTGTTGGAAAAGAAACCCCCTCCCCCCAGAAAGCAAAGCAGGCGGAGGCAGATTTGGAGGCAGGGGTAGGGGCTGGGCAAGCCTATCGTTTCCACATAAAACCCTGGGAGCTGGAGTCAGGCTCAGCATTAAAAGTCTTACACTCATGCAAAATTCTGCTGCCAAAACTGCTGTGCAAAGGCTCAGGGAAACTGAAATTTAAAAACTGAATCCTCAGTCCTATGGCAAATGAGTCATTCAGCAAATTGGAGTCATTTGGCAAATTGGCTTTTAGCAAATCGATTTTGGAAGGCTGTCCACTGGCCAGCAGAGTGTGCAGAGTCTGGTGGAGGAGAACACAGCTCCCAGGGAGCAGACCTCTTCCCTCTACGCCCGCCCCCCACAGGAGAGACCTCCAGGTGCCACAGAGGCTCCAAGGAGATGTGGTGTCAGGGGATGTGGGCAAGCCTGGGTGCCTTTCAGGGAGGCCTTAGGTCTGATCCCATGAGAAGCAACTCTCCCACCCACGAAATGGACCTTGAAGTCATTTATGGATAGTTAAACCTCAGAGCTTAATTTATAAAACCCACCGATCCTCTGCACCTCTTAAACTTCTGGTCCATCCGAATCTGAACATCTGCTTGGCTGCCACGGATGGACGGGGTGCACCTCTGCAGGGTCCTGCACTTGGACCGCACCCACCTTGGTTCTCCAGAGTCACTCAGTGCAGAAGGCTGGCAGACCCACCGACAAAGCTACTCACACTCAAGGGGAATCATTTAAGCAATCGTTTATCCACCTGTTCTTTACACCAGAGTGCATGCTCTCCAAGGCTTCCTCCTGCTCCGATGTTTTGAGATTCTGAGGCACTGAATCCTCTCCTTTGGGTTACAACCTCCCGTTTTTTGTTTGTTTGTTTGTTTGTTTGTTTGTTTAGTCCCTCAGTCATGTCTGACTCTTTGCAACCTCATGGACTGGGGCCCACCAGGCTCCTCACTCCACGGAGGAATGAGGTGAGACTATTGGAGTGTGTTGCCATTCCCTTCTCCAGGGAATCTTCCTGACCCAGGAACTGAACCAGGTCTCCTGCATTGCAAGTGTATTCTTTACCATCTGAGCCACCAGGGAAGCCTCCATAAGTTACAGTAAAATAGAGTCATGGCATTAAGTCAGCAAATCCTGCCCAGCCAGCCACTCAGCGGTCATTTAGATCCACAGAGTGATAAGTGGGGGACGCGCTCCTACTGAGTAGACACTACAGAGGGCCCATCAGAAGAAGGGAAGAGTCGCATGGAGCCCAAAATGGTGGGCCAGTGATGACAATGTTGACGAACTGATGTAAATGGAAGATGAGGACGTAGAGGAAGAGGCCTCTTTACTTTACTCAAAATTCTCTCACGACCTCACCTTATCTTCACAAGGCACATAGGGAAGGTATTGAGTCCCATGTTACAGAAAGGGAGGGTGAGTCCCATCAAGGTAAATACCTTGTCCAAGTTCACCTACCCAATTTGAATCCAAGTCTTTCACATTCATATCCGGGAGCCATCTATGTCCACCCAGCTGCCCAGGTGACCACCTTCTACCCTGGAATCCTTTCACATCCACAAAGGACAGTGACCTGGCCCATGTCAAAGACCGATGTGCCTCTGCTAGGCACCAGATAACAAAGGAGGCATCCTCTGGTGTCAAGGTGACAAAGCAGGAAAACAATCCTAGACCCTATTTAGTATAAACTCTTCCCCACCAGAACAGAGAAGGAATTCCCAGCCTCACAGAATCCCATGCAACAGAGTCTACTGACTCTAGTGCAACATCAGGGCTGGTGGCCTCCCCCAGGCTGGAGCACTGATGCCTGCCGACCCATCAGCTCCATCCCTCCCCTTCTGCTGCAGACAGTGAGGAACTGGCATAAATACGGCCAGAGACAGGCTCTTATCACAAACTCTGCCGGCTTGTTCTGCCCACAAACATGTAGTATTTCATAATCGTAGCATCCAGTGAACACCTCGCCACTCTTTGTTGAATGAATGCATGCACATATCCATGAATGAATGAAGAAAACTCTGGCCTACATACAGCATGTCCTCCTTGTCACAGCACCTTCGCATCCATTATCCCATCTTGTCCTCGGGATACCCAGGTGAATGCAGTATTGAAATCCCTGCTATACAGATGGGACGACAGAGGCTCAGAGCAAGGACCATCTCACATGAGCTAATGACAGAGTCTGGCCTAGAATCCCAGCCAGGGTTCCCTATGCTGGCTGCTGACCTGGGCTACGATCTCCAAAGAGAGAAGCTTTGCCTCCAGAGCTGCAGCATCCCTGGTCACCCAGCTCACCACCAGAGGTCACCCAGGAGGCTGGAACCACAGGAAAGCCCCCAGAGAAAAGGAGTTCTCACCTCTTGGCCAGGGAGTACTTCTGACTTTCCAAACAGTCCTCCATGTTTTCCCCAAGTTAGCTCATAATTTCCAGATCCAGATGCAGACCGGAAACCCCCCACCCCCATCCATTACCTCTCTGATCCTGACTCACTCTGGGGGCAATGAAGTGGGAGGGGTGAGATGCCCAAGTTTTTCAAGTCTCACCAGTCTTTGGGGTGTTTTTTTTTTTTTTCCTGATGGCTTTATATTTTTAAAAACAGTTTTATTGAGATATAATTCATAGACCACACAACTCATCCATGTACAGTACACAATTTGGGACTTCCCTGGCCACCTCATGCGAAGATTTGACTCATTGGAAAAGACTCTGATGCTGGGAGGAATTGGGGGCAGGAGGGAAAGGGGACGACAGAGGATGAGATGGCTGGATGGCATCACCAAGTCTATGGATGTGAGTTTGAGTGAACTCTGGGAGTTGGTGATGGACAGGGAGGCCTGGCGTGCTCCCATTCATGGGGTCACAAAAAGTTGGACACGACTGAGTGATTGAACTGAACTGAACTGGCAGTTCACTGGGTTAAGACCCTGCATTTCCAATGCAGGGAGTGGGGGTTCGATCCCTGGTCGGGGAAAGAAGATCCTACATGCTGCTCAGTGCATCCAAAAAAATAATAAAAATTTTAAAAACAAATAAAAATAAAGAGTACGTTTGGGAGAAACCAATACAATATTGTAGAGCAATTATCCTTCAATTAAAATACATAAATTTAATTATAAAAAAGGAAAAACATAAAGTGTACAACTCAGTGTCTTTCAATATCTCCACAGAGTTGTGCAGCCATCACTATAGTCAATTTTCATAGTTAAATGACCCCAAAAAGAAACCCCACACTCCTTAGTGTCACCCCAAGTGTCCCAGCCGATGACCCAGCCTTAGATAACCGCTCATCTACTTTTTGTTCTATAGATTTGCCCGTTCGATTCTCATCAATCTTTAAAACAAAACGTCTCTTCTTTAATCCCACAGTCATTCATTCATCAAAGTTTTCCTGACCACATGTTCCCCCAGGCACTGATTGCCCGGTGCTGTGTTCAGAGCCATGCAGGCAGGGTGGAAACGGCAGCCCTACATGTGGGGGTCAGCCCGAAGCCGACGTCCTCTCCTGCCACTCCACTGCCTCACTCAGGCCAGGCGTGCCAATGACCTTCCTGCCAGAGCTCCACCCCAGCTTCTCTGCCTTAGTTTTGGACATGTTAATCCTCCTTCACCTTGGCCTCCATCACACCATCCTCAGACTCTGTTGCCCCCTCTCTTCCTTGCATATTCTATGCTTAGTCGCTCAGTCATGTCCGACTCTTTGTGACCCCATGGACTGCAGCCCACCGGACTCCTCTGTCCGTGAGGATTCTCCAGGCAAGAATCTGGAGTAGGTTGTCATCCCCTCCTTCAAGGGATCTTCCCAACCCAGTGATGGAACCCAGATCTCCTGCATTTTGGGTAGATTCTTTACCATCTGAGCTACAGGGAAGCCTATTTGCATCCTCTATCCCCTCGTTAAATGCCAGCGCTTCTCAGAGCTTGACCTGGCCTTTTTCTTTTATCTTCCTTTGTTCATCACCTTTTAATCATTTCATTGACCCCATAGGGATTCAGACACTTCCCAGATGCTGAGGACATCCATGTCAGTTCTCCAAACTCTAAACCAAATGCTTGTTGGTGTAGAGGTGGCCTCTCCTGAGATGGCCACCGGAATCCCAAATCCATTGCATCCATACCTGAATCCATCCTCAGGCCCCACACCCAACCTGCTGCTCTTCTGCCCTAGTCTGGTGAGGAAGGTGTAGCCCCCAAACATCAGCCACTAGAGTCAGGAACCTGGAGGTCAGCCTCAGCCTCTCCTTATTCCTCATTACCTACCATGTCCAAAAGGTCATCTGGTTGGACGGCTTCTACCCACCCAGTGTCTTTCAGAGCTGTTCCTCAACTTCACCCCCTGCCCGCCTTAAATGATCTCCTCCTCCTCCTTTCTGAGCCAGAACACTCATCTCCATATGGCCTACCAGCCACCTCTAGACTGCCTGCTCTAATCTGCATCCCAAGGCCCTCTCTAATCCAAGGTCCACCTTCTTCTCAGCCTCATCCTTACTCACATGCATTTGCTCCAGCAGCAATGAACGCTTCAGTCCCAGAACACACCCAACTTTGCTGTGTATTTCACCGCTCTCCTGGAAAATTCTCTCCCAGCCCTCAACCGCCAACTCTTACTGCTTTTCCTTCAACAACCAGTCCAAACCTCACCTTCTTGTGAGAGCCCCGCCCGCAGGCCCCTTACACGCAGGGCACCCTGAATCGCAAGACGCACTCAACTCAACCCCTTCAAGGACTGTGTTCTGCTCCTTTATCTCTGTGTCTAGTCCCTGGTAATGTTATGCCCATGGGGCCTCGATGAATGTATGAAAGAATGAATGAATGAATGAAAAATCCAGGTGGGTGGACTTGATGGGACACACAGCTGTTCACTAGGGGCAGAATATGACAGCACCAGCAATCAGGAGAAGGGAGAAATGCCCAAACCATCTGCCTCGCCCTAAGCAGTTTACAACCAGCTCGTGGGAGACCAGGTTCTCAACACATCTGATGCACCAGAGTAGCTTACAGGTAGCACTTAGCTTCGGAGAAGGCAATGGCAACCCACTCCAGTGTTCTTGCCTAGAGAATCCCAGGGACAGGGGAGCCTGGTGGGTTGCCGTCTCTGGGGTTGCACAGAGTCAGACACGACTGAATCGATTTAGCAGCTTACAGGCAGTGTGCTGATTCCCTCTAGAGCTCAGAGGAACCAGATACTGGGGAGAGCGGAGGAAGTCTTCAGAAGTGGCCTGACTCTGGGCCTCACCCCAGCTTTCCAGAATCTGAACCGAACAAAGGTTGAAGGGTTGAAGGAGGCAGTGCTTCTCCAGGGAAATCCTACCCAGAAGGCACTTTCCAGAACTCCAGGACTCTTGCTGGGAAAAGCTTGGTGTCTCCTTTTCACCTGGAAGCCTGACTAGCTAGTAAGGATCAGGAAAGGGGCAAAAAGGCATTTCAAAGCATAATGGGGACGTTCCCTACCCCCTTGTTCCCTACCCCCTTGTTCCCCTCAAGGTCATGGCTTAGAGTTCATCTGCTTGACCTTTTAGAAGACAGGTCTGACTAGGGTTCCAGAGACCAGGCCAGATCCCCTGTCCAAGTGGGAGGGAAGCAGCAGCAGGAGACTCAGGAGGTAAGAGCAGCACCTAAAGGAGGCTAGGGACTTCCCTGGTTGTCCAGTGGTTAGGACTCTGCACTTCCAACGCAGAGGACACAGATTCAATCCCTAGTTGGGGAACTAAGATCCCACATATCACACAGCACAACCAAAAACGGGGGGGTAGGGGGCGGAATTTAATAAATAAATAAGAGTTAAGAAAGAGGCTGGGAGGAAGGCTAGAGACTTAGGTGCCCCTGGCAACCTCTTCTGTTTGACTTTGGGCCAGCCAAGGTGAGATGTAATGGTCTGACGTGACTTCAGTCTTTATATCTGGAGGAATGTAAACACTGAAACACGCCAACACAAAAGGAAAGCAAGTGGACACAGGCAATCCAACTGCTCCTGGAAAATGTCACATTCAGCTAGTGACTCTCAGTGGCCCAGGTCCCCCCTCCCACCCCCCGTCCGCACCCTTTTCCTTCCTGGTAGCTCTCTCTTCTCTCCCTCCTACCCCTTCCCCAGCGCTGGGCTTTGTCCCCATTCCTGAGTGGCAAAACTTGCTCCCAGAAGCAAAGTTTCATGGCCCCAATCTCTTTCTTACATCCAAGGAAACTGAGGCCCAGGGAGGGACTTGGAGGCACCACACAGCTGCCTGCCCACCCCCACAGGATAAAGCGCTTTGTACCGATCAGGCTCCCAGGTTCCCCCCTCACTGTGCTGCGAGTCTAGGAACAGCTGCTCCTCACCCTGCCCTTTCCAACCACCACTGCCTCCTTCCACCAAAAAGACAAACAGGGCTGCATCTGAGCACAAACGAAAGCCGTGTGATGAAGAGACGGAAGTCTAGCTGGAGGATTCAAGGCTTGGAGAGCAGCAGCCTCAGGGAAGGCCTGGTGCACCCTGCCCTGTGCCGTGTGGGTGGCTGTGTGTAAGCCATGCCCAGCACGCTCCATCCTTCTCCCAGCTGCCCCTTCCAGCCTGATGCCGGGCCTGATGTCCAACAACTAAAGCAGAGTCTGGGCCAAGAGAGAAGAGGTGAGTGGAAGACCTGCTCTCTAGAAGCCTCAGTGAGTGAGGCCCCTTGCCTGCTGTTCCCTGATGTTCTCTGAAGCCTACTGGGGGGTGAGGCTGGGTCATGCAGACACTTGCCCACAACTGCAGTGCCACGGAAGAGGAGCAGGCCCTGAGATCGCCACCTGCCGCCAGGGCCAGCTCCCCCAACGCCAACATCCTGGATGGCACCAAGATGAGAGAGCTGACATGGGCCTCTGGCGCCCTCTGCCGTTCAGCACTCCTGTCCCACAGCCTGAGGGGGCAGCCCTGAGGCTGTGGGGAGACACTCAAGGAGTCACCAGTCCCTGAGGTTGCCCTAGCTCACAGCAGCCCCTCCATCTACCTTCCCAAAAGGAGCCAGGACAAACGCCACACATAAGCCCCGGAAAGGGCAACATATCAGTCAGGATGTACCAGGGTGCATCATGGTAACAAACACTCCCCAATCTGGAACAGCTTGTCACAATTTCTATTTCTTGGAACTGGGTTGTCTGGGGTGATGCTCCTTATTCCTTCCTCCAGGATCCAGAACAAAGGAACAGCCATTGTCTTTAATGTTGCCAGTGAGAGAAGGCAGGAGACTGAGGGGCCTCCGTAGATCTTTAAAACTTTCGCTCATAACTCATTGTCCAGATAAGGTCACACGGCCCTGCCCTACACAAGGGGCCTGGACGTGCAACCCTAGCAGGTTGCAGTAACCTGCAGAAGTCCAGGCATTGGAAATATTCAGAGAACAACATGATGACTAGAGGTCAGTTTACTCTTAGGGTCACCAAACATTTGGCTCCTTCTCCCTCCGTACAGCCCCCAGTTCCCCTCTGGCATACTAGCAGCACAGGTACCGTCAGTACAGTATCAGGGTGGCATGTTGGGGTATCCTCATCAGCAATGAGGTGCCATAACTCCTGTATCACTCACAGACGGGGCATCTCTTGATTTCAGGTTGTTACCTGGAAATCAAAGTTATCTGCCTCCCTTAAATTCAGCATTCAGTGAAACAGCAAGGACAAGGTAATGTCAGCGATACGCCCAGTTAGAAAGAGCATAATTGGGAGACACATCTTGGCAGACGCTGCTCCACAGTTATCCTAACATCCCACGGGCAGACATTTAAGGGTCGCTGCCCTAGGACTGGGGCATCTTCCTTGCTCAGGGACTGGGACTGTTCCTTGGGTATCTCTTCCTGTGGTTCTTTGTGCCCCTTCTCCCCTGGCTGACTGGCTCCCTGGGTTTCTTCTTACTCAGAAACTTGGGGTGTTTATAGCCCTGTAATGGCCACACCACCCTTGTGTCTACTGGACCTCTGAGCTCCAGTGTGACACAGTTGCAACGTCCCTTAGACCTCAGTTTGAATTCCAGAGAGAGAGGGCCTGATTGACCTAGTTATGTTATTTAGAACCAGGCACAGGAGTCATGATTACCCTCCAGCTTATGCATGGATGTGCTTGAGAAGGGACCACATGCTGCCCACATAGCCTGGGTTGCCCCAGAGATAAGAACAGGGAAGACAATGGATGCTTATTTTCTCTGAGACAAATTGCTTGGAGTTGCCTTTGAATGACTCTGAAGAAAACACACAATGAGGGTGAGAAAGCGGGGTTTGGCCTTCTCCCACCTCAGACTGCTAATTGTTTTCTTTATTTCTCCCAAGTCTCAGTTTCCCCATCTGGAAAATGGGACAACAATCTCTGTTTCCCCACTCAGCCCTTTTGCTCCCTCAGGTACCCAGTGGAAACAATTGCGGTCTCTGGGATTGCCTGAACTGGAACACTGTCTGGATTTACCTGTCACTTCTCTCAGGAAGTTTTGCATTTGTAATAGAGAACTCTGAGAGACTGAATAACCAGAGAAAGGCACTTCTCTCTCTCTTTACTTTTTGGTCACACCCCGGGGCACGTGGATCTTAGTTCCCCAACCAGGGATCGAACCTGCACCCTGTGCTTTGAAAGGCAGAGTCTGTGACCTCTGGGGAAGTCCAGAATTCATCTCTAATAGTGAAATTAGCTGTGAGAGAGGTGAAAAGGGAAATAGTTCAGTAGAAGGGAGGGGGGAGAGATGGGGCACTCAAGATCACCTAGATATGAAGTCTGCTCTCCCTTGCTGACTTTCCATTTCCTCCTTTGTGGGAGAAATGAGTCAAGGCTGATCTTGAATGACAACTCTTTTTACCAGAATCCTCGGGTCATTTTCGGTGGTAAACTTGCGTTTGAACCATGTGTGTGGGCGTGGTGCCCACTGCACTCTCTGTCCCCTGTCTTCTAAATTCTACCCAGAAGTGATTCCGGCATAGTGTTGATGATGGCAAAGCTATTTCAGCCCACATTTCCCAACCTCAGGGAACGTGATTGCTGGGGGTTTTCTTCGGGAAACTCATTCCTTCCCTGGTCTGTGATAGTCTGAAGATCTGCTGTGTATGTTTATTTCACCCTGTTTTCGAAGCAGAAGTCACATACAAGGGATGACGTGCACTGTCTGTGTGTCCTTGCGCTCAGAGCCCCAACACGGGTTTTAGCAAATATCTTTTGTAGGGCGTATCAAAAAATAACAATAGGGCTTCCCTGGTGGCTCATTGGTAAAGAATCCACTTGCCAGTGCAGGAGACATGGGTTCAGTCACTGGTCTGGGAAAATCCCACATGCCATGGCTCAACTAAGACCATACACAGCTATTGAGCCTGTGCTCTAGAGCCTGGGAACGTAACTGCCGAAGCCCTAGAGCCTATGTTCTGCAACAGAAGCCACTGCAGTGAGAAGCCTGAACACGACAGCAAAGAGTAGCCCCCATTCGGTGCAACCAGAGAAAAGCCCACGCAGCAGAGAAGACCCAGCACAGCCAAAATACATAAATAAATAAAATCATTTTTACAATAACAGTAACTAATATTGGTACAATGCTCTTCAGTCTATGAAACATGGCCACACGTATTATTTTATTTAAGACTACTGATAACTCCAAAAGGGTAATTATTTCACAAAAGCATAAACCGAGGTTCAGAGAGGTTAAGTGACTTGTCTAAGATCACACAGCTAGTAATAAAAATAATAATTGAGATTAAAATTCAGGTAGTCAGACCAAGTACCCCTTCCACCTCATCAAATGGTGTCTCTCCCATACCCCCAGCTTGATGGCCACAATCCTTATTCCCCAGGAAGAGCATCTTTTATGCCAGAATCAGTAAGAATAGACTTAGGGCATAACCTCCCCTCACTTCCCTGGGAAAGGGGACAGAGGGTCACAGCATCACCACAAAATGAGTCACCTGGATCTTTTTGAACTGTAATAAAAAGGGGGAAAAAAGATTTTAAGGCCTGTCCACATGCTCTCCTCTCACTGGCCTGGCTCTCTTTGGAGCAGCTGAGCTGGCTCTTCTTTGCAAGGCCAGGCCAAGTGGTACTCTGTCCACCCCCAGTGACAGAACTTCCCAGGACCAATGCCTGCAGACCTCTCCTCTCTGCACTCCAGTCTGGCACGGTCAGAAGCTAGCTGCACCCTTCTCTGCACCTCTCTACAGCCTTCTCTATCTGTAAAATGGGGATGATCTCCACTTTCCTGTCACCGTTCTCCACCAGGAACGGAGAGGAAGACAAAAGGACACGAGCCACAGTTTCTTAAAGGATTTGGTCTTTTTACAGAGGTGATAACTGAATAAAAGGTAACAGCAAGAGTGACCTCAATGCTACGTAGTAAGAGGACTCCAGAGGAGAAATTAATTCCGTGGAATATTCTAGGGAACCAAATCTTCTTCTTCTTTTTTAATTTCTGGCCATATCTCCTAGTCCTTGACCAGGAATCAAAGTCATGCTCCCTGCATTGGAGAGCAAAGTCCTAACCACTGGACTTCCAGGGAAGCCCCATGGGGAACCAAGTCTTCTAAATGATTAGAAGCTCTTTTGGTTACAACTCTTGTGGCTACAAACCCTTCTACTCCAGAAAGAGAGCCTTTCTAGGGTTGTGACTGGAGATGGCCTTGCTGGTGTGGATTCTGCCCGGGGCCCACCTTCCCAGGGCGAGACCAAGGGGTGACTGTGGAAGACAGTGCCAAGTGGACCTGGAGCTCGGATAGATTTCCATGGCAGCAGTTCTGAGTCCATAATTTCTTCGTTCCTTTGGTTTCTTTCTCAAAATGGTCAAGTATGGTAAAATCTCAGTTGCATAGGGGCAGTATTTCACTGTACCACAGCCATAGAAAAATGTACTCAAATGTGTATGAATAATTGCCATTATTTCTGTGGATACATCTTTCCAGTCACCATGATCTGGTACCTTTGTCACTTTGATAAAAAGCTCTCAGAGACATGGTTCCTCTATCTGAACAATGAAAGAGTTGCATTTCATTGTCTTTGAGGCCCCTTCCAGAATGAATACTTGCTTGGAATGATAAAACAAAACATCAGAGCCTTTAAGACTCAGAGGGGGGGAAAGAATTCACCACCACTCATCCAGGTTTAATGTGAATAGATGATGTTGCATGGATGAACCATCTCTGCCTGTTTCCCTCCCTATTGTCTTTCCTTTGAGAGTCCTAACACATAACCCAACATTGCCACTGCTTACACAAAAACTGGCCATCATATTGAAACCCTAGGCTGTTTTTTATCATTGTCTGCTTCTCTGCTGATGATCCCCCAGGAACTTGCTAACATGTGAGCTTCCTGGGGGCAAGAATCACATCTCCATTTGTATTAGGTCTTCTAAAGAAAATGAATTAAAGGCAATAGGATAGATAGATAGATCAGATCAGTCACTCAGTCGTGTCCGACTCTTTGCGACCCCATGAATCGCAGCACGCCAGGCCTCCTTGTCCATCACCAACTCCCGGAGTTCACTCAGACTCACGTCCATCGAGTCAGTGATGCCATCCAGCCATCTCATCCTCTGTCTTCCCCTTCTCCTCCTTCTCCTCCTGCCCCCAATCCCTCCCAGCATCAGAGTCTTTTCCAATGAGTCAACTCTTCGCATGAGGTAACCAAAGTACTGGAGTTTCAGCTTTAGCATCATTCCTTCCAAAGAAATCCCAGGGCTGATCTCCTTCAGAATGCACTGGTTGGATCTCCTTGCAGTCCAACGGACTCTCAAAAGTCTTCTCCAACACCACAGTTCAAAAGCATCAATTCTTCGGCACTCAGCCTTCTTCACAGTCCAACTCTCACATCCATACATGACCACAGGAAAAACCATAGCCTTGACTAGACAAACCTTCGTTGGCAAAGTAATGTCTCTGCTTTTGAATATGCTATCTAGGTTGGTCATAACTTTCCTTCCAAGGAGTAAGTGTCTTTTAATTTCATGGCTGCAGTCACCATCTGCAGTGATTTGGGAGCCCCCCAAAATAAAGTCTGACACTGTTTCCACTGTTTCCCCATCTATTTCCCATGAAGTGATGGGACCGGATGCCATGGTCTTCGTTTTCTGAATGTTGAGCTTTAAGCCAACTTTTGAAAGTGGACTTTCACTTTCATCAAGAGGCTTTTCAGTTCCTCTTCACTTTCTGCCATAAGGGTGGTGTCATCTGCATATCTGAGGTTATTGATATTTCTCCTGGCAATCCTTATTCCAGCTTGTGTTTCTTCCAGTACAGCGTTTCTCATGATGTACTCTGCATCAGTTAAATAAGCAGGGTGACGAACTCCTTTTCCTATTTGGAACCAGTCTGTTGTTCCATGTCCAGTTCTAACTGTTGCTTCCTGACCTGCATACAGGTTTCTCAAGAGGCAGGTCAGGTGGTCTGGTATTCCCATCTCTTTCAGAATTGTCCACAGTTTATTGTGATCCACACAGTCAAAGGCTTTGGCATAGTCAATAAAGCAGAAATAGATGCTTTTCTGGAACTCTCTTGCTTTTTCCATGATCCAGCGGATGTTGGCAATTTGATCCCTGGTTCCTCTGCCTTTTCTAAAACCAGCTTGAACATCAGGAAGTTCACGGTTCACGTATTGCTGAAGCCTGGCTTGGAGAATTTTGAGCATTACTTTACTAGCGTGTGAGATGAGTGCAATTGTGCGGTAGATAGATAGACACATATGCATATATGTGTGCATATGTGTATCTCTATATATACTGAGGGCTGGGGAAGTGAGGGAGGGAGAGAGAGAGAAATAAATTTCTTTTAAGGAATTGGTTCATATAGTAACAGGCTGGCAGGTCCAAAATTCATAGAGTAGGCTGACAGGCCAGACGTTTAGGTAAGAGTTAATGTTGCAATCTCCCATTTAAATTCCACAGGATATCAGGCTGGCAACTTGGGCAGCATTTCTACAGTGCAGTCTTGAGAATTCCCTCTTCTGAGAAACTCAAATTTTGTTCTTAAGGCCTTCAACTGATTGGATAAGACCCACCCACTGGATGAAGGGTAATCTGCTTCACTCATTAACTTAAATGTTAATTGCATTAATAAATAATTACGGCAACATCTAGACTGATGTTTGACCAAATGGCTGATCATCATAGCCCAGCCAAGTTGACACATAAAATTAACCATCCACACTACCTCTTGTTCACTTTTGTGTGCCCACCTGGCTCTTAGGGGTGGCCAAGCTTGAACAGATAAACAGTGAGGAGTCCTCAGGGTGCCAGGATATGTCCTGACTTCTCTCTGCTCTAATATTTCTTACCTTCCCGTTTTTAATAACTCAGGTCTCCTGAGTCAAAGACTCAGCCCCATTCAGCAGCACTCACTGTTCATCCCTTGACCACAGTCAGTGGATGTTGCTGAAAGAGGTGTTAAGCCTGGATTTCATCCTTGGCTCCACCACCCATTAGCCCAGGGACCCTGAGCAGGGAGTCTAACCCCTTAGAGAGTGAGTTCCATGTCTGTGAAGTGGGGCATGTGATGCCCAGGCTGTGGTGGGATTTTTGTGAAGCTCAACGGTATGATGCACATGACATCCCAGTTCAGTGTCTGCCATGAATGAAGCACCCCATCATCTTAGTAATGATTATTTTATTGCTTCTTCACACACAATTAAAACTCACTAATTCAGACCTATCAGAGAGGGCAGTCAATGGCTGGAAAGTCCACATTAAAAAATAATTTAAAAATAATGTCATTTTATTACTTTAAAATATATTACTCAATCCAGGCTAATAAAGTGTTGCACGGTGAGCCCTTGGGGGACTCATGTTAATGAACAAATAAGAACAATTTGAGGTTAGTCTATCAATTATTGGTGTGGGAAAGGGTGTCTTGAAAAGTACTTGAAAACAGTGTACTATCCTCTGTAGATTAAGTGTTTCTCCTGCAATCATCTTAATGCATTTTATTAATTCAACAGCTTTTCCCTACCTTGAGAGCCCTCCAGGCAATTCGGGTGCAGGACTGACTGGGTTTCTACAAATTCTTACTCGGCAGTAACTGAGTATGTTATTTCACTAAGTTAGGTCGAGACCTTTACTTTATGTTCTTGCCTTTTCTTAGAATTCTGTTTCTTAGAATTCTATAGATGACCATCTTCATCTACAACTCCCAGAGGTAGAACTGTTTTTATCAACTAGCAAAGATGCTAGGCTTGCAAACCTGGACACTGGACTCGGATGGATCTGGGCTCAAATCCCAGCTCTGGCTTTTGTAAGCTGTGTGACCTCAGGCAAGGCACTTACCTTCTCTGAGCCACGGTAAAGTGGAGATAAGGTGACCTCCCTCACAGGGTTGCTTTGGGATTCAATAGAGTGATACAACCAAAGTTGCTGAAATATTGGCCCTGGTACAGGTGCCAATCTAGAGATGAGTCAGGGGTTATAGGCATAGTCTGAATGAGACTCTAGGGATAAGGAATGTTGAATTATTAATCTGCATGCTGGGCCAGTCCTTGGGTGAATGACTAAAGTTACCCGTAGACAGACTATGATCCTAGGGCAGAAGCCCAGGAATTATTGTTATTATTATTATTAGCAATAAAAATGACAATTTATAGCTTATAAGAGCTATCCAGCTTCTCCCCAAAGTTCCACTGAGACGATTTATATTTGAGGAAGCTGTACAAGGGCCATGGCATTTGTCTGTCCCTCTAGGCATTCCAAGTCTGGGTTAGTTTCACTCCCAGAGACCCACGTGCTCCAGGTCAACTCAGTCCCTGCAGAAAGGCTGTCTCTGAGTGCACGTAGGGGTTGAGCCCTTGACTGTACCATGCATCAGGGTCAAGAACCACCAGAGAAGGGGAGTGTCATGGAGACCTGGGAACAGGACATCAGTACTTCCTCTGGGGAGGGGCAGGAGCTCTACAGTGGCCTTAGCCTGTCCCCACTTCATCTGACCGGGAGGCTGGGTTAGAACCCCCTGCCTCAGTTTCTCAGAGGAGGGAGCTCTGAGTCCTAGAATGCAGGGGGACCTGCTCAAGGTCACACAGCTGATGAGCGCAGCGTGTCAGCCTCCAAAGGTTCTCTTTCTGTCTCAGATTCTGCAAAGGCTCCCAGCTTTCTGTGAGACCCTTCGGGCCAAGTTCTCTCACCCTCCTTTAACAGCCCAGACCATCACCCACCAGCCTCTCTCTTGGAACTGCCTCTGCCCTTTCTCTAATTCCAGTCACGCTCCTGAATGTCATTGCACCCCATGAAGGCAGTCCTGGATCTTATCTGATTTTGCTGACCCTTGGCCAGCACAAGGACTGGGCCTAAAGAACATACGTAATAGGGGTCTGTTGAGTGTGTTGACAAAGTTAATAAGAATTTCCCAGAGACTTCACTGGTGGTCCAGTGGCTACGAATCCATCTCCAATGCAAGGGACACAGATTCAATCCCGGTCAGGGAACTAAGATCCTACACGCCATGGGGCAACTAAGCCCATGCACTGCAATTACTGGGCCCAAGTTACACAACTAGAGAGCCCGTGTGCCACAGCTAAAACCTGATGCAGCCACATAAATAAATAAATTGTTTTTAAAATGTCCCAGGGGCCTGTGGAGAAGTAGTGGACCTGTTTGCCTCTGTTTGCCTACTTCTAAACATTGCTAACTAAAGGTGGACGGAGGGGCTACTTCGAGCTGGGCAACCCAGGGACAGGTGACACCCACCCAGGTCTCCCTGCCCTGTCCCCTCAGGGCCAGGCCGCAGGAGAAGAGAGGATTCTGAGCAGCCCAATACCACTGATTTGAGCCAGGCTACATGGTTTGCTGCTCCTCATAACAAAAGAGCCCAAAAGAGGTTCTTCTCAAGGGAGTTGGATCCAGTTAAGGAAGAGGGTCTCCTGGTAACTGACTTTGCCCCGCCTTGGCCCCTGACTAAGGACACCTCCGGCCCCCACGCAGCCCATGTAGTCCAAACAGAGATGGCAAATCAGTGCTGTAACTAGGCTGCTTGCCATCCGATCATGTTTTTAACTTGAACCTCTTCCATACAACATAATTATTTCCCATAAGAAACAAGAAATGCAATGAATAACAGTAGTATAGGTACACTAGGCAGGCTCGTTAGCATTTCTTCAGAATTTTGTTAACTACACATGATTTTGAAAGCAGTACCTACTTTTAATACCTCCAGTCATGGTTTCAATTGCCTCCTCTTTGGTTCTTTTCATTTTTCTTGGTTGAGCTCCACTGAATTCATGTCATTTATGGCTGGCACAGGTGGCCCACTTGAAATTTCTTTAGACCTTCAGTAAAATGATGAACCAGTTGCCATTTTCACAGGAATGCAAGACATTGCAAGTTACTCCAAATCCCTGAGACAAAAAGGCACGATTATTTACACAGTGGTTTTTCTACATGCCTACCAGCTTGAACTTTAATCCTTTGGTTGCTGACGTAATAATAACAATTTATGTAAACAATTATCCAGTAACCGATAACAGCATTTTAATAAAGCTAAAATGTCAACAAAAAAGTACAGTTTATTGATAAATCCACTTTCTGGATTTTGTTCTGTCTTTTTAAAATAATTAAAAAATAAGCTTCACTTTAAAAGATCTTATCAAAACTCAGTAAAATATTTCCAGCATGAGCTAAAATATGCACTTACTAAGCAAAAATATGACAACTCACAGTTCACACTCTTGTGCTGTTTCAAATTTTCAACAAAAATAAACCAGGGATCATCTAGAAAGGCTGAATTCAAGAACTCAGGTTACCTTTTTCTATCTTTACAATCACTGCATCATGGGGGTTCATTTCTGATCTACTTCTTAAGCACATGTGTGTGCAATACCATAGAAGGCTAGAGGAAAAAACTGAACCCGCAGAGAAAGCAAACCATTCTGTAGCCTGTGGGTGGGTCCACATTTGGGGAGCTGGCTCTGTAACCGGTTCTCCAGATTAACTTCTGTGCACAATAAAATGTTTGTTAAGGGACAAGCAATGAAACTGTCCTAATGTGAAGGATTTATTATTATTATTATTAAACTCCACCATACTACGATTGTTTACAGCTTAGGCCAGGGAAAGATTTTTCATGGAGGAGAATTTCATCACTGACGTTGGTTACAATTGCCAGTGTACAATGGCAATCAATGAAAGCAGACCAAATTTCAGTCACATGTATTGTTTTTTATAAAACTCCTCTGGACCTGCTTATCGCCTGCACTGGAGGATGGTGCCCCTCGCCCCACCCTGAGCGCACAGACCAAGAGGCCCTAAATAAAGCCCCCAAGGCGTCTTTCAGAGCCGGCTGGCAGGAACTGCTATGCATTTTTCCTTCGTAAACAGTGAAAAGCATGAAACTGATTGTGTTGTCCTTACTTCTTTGGCACCAAGAAGCTCAGAACCAAATTCATGAGACACCTTGGGGGACCTTACGGAATTTTAACTTCTCCCCTTTAATTCCACCCCTCAAGTGCTTAGATGTCAACCTAATGTATACCTTTCCAGTTCTAATATTCAACTTACTATTGTATTTCCAAGTCTTCAAAATCACTTCCCACACAGCCTCATTAACGTGCAGCCTCCTTCTGTTTGAACTTTTCCTTTTGCATCTCAGTGGCTTTAGATGGGGTTCGCAACCTCCGGTTTGCCGCAGTCCCCACCACTCCCTGTAGCCTGTCTCTTTCACACGTTCTCTGCTTAGCCTCTGACAGCCTTGGATTTTACAACCCATGTGTGTGTTCTTGTTTATAGATTTTTGCAAGTCAATTCCTCTCCTTCGTGGAATGGAGAGGGAACTTAGTCCAACTCAGTCTGGTGTGAGACATGCCGCAGTCTGGAAAGAGGGGCACTGTGTATCTGGCACCATGCCAGGCTCTTTTGCATCCTCTCATTTAACCCCTCAATAACTTGTTGAGAAAAGCACTGGTACCATTCTCTAAGTGAGGCATCAAGGCTCCAAGGAGTGAAACACCTCATCCCAAGTCACAGAAATAGGACAGAAAGCCAGAGGGGTCTGGAGCCTGCTCTGATGAGGGTGGAAGAGGACTGGAATTCTCTCAGAGGGAGCAGGAATGCCTAGGGAAGAGGTGCCCCCACCACTTCCTGGCTCCACACAGCTCCTGCAGAGATAAATAATCACCAGGAGGCCCAACAGTGCCCACCCCAGGGTCACTGCACAGCCAGCAATCTCAGCAGTCTCTCAGGCCCTGTCCTCAGAGGGACACCTGCTGGGCTTTCACGCTCTGCTGTGGCCATCTGGAAATTCTTAATTTTTGAATAAGGAGCCACACCACCCCCACCTTGTCAAATGACAGCAGCAAGATGGCCCAGCCGCCACCAGGCTCCCCTGCTCACGGTGTACAGAGGACTCCTTGCACATGTAAAGGCTTCTGGGAGGCCCCACTCATAGACCCCAGCTCCTCCTCCTCCTAGACTGTTTACAGGCACGGTGTCATTGATACCCTAAGCTGTCCATGCTTTGCTCTAGATGGTCACCACAGCAACCAGAGGTTAGCCTCGGCCGCTGAATGAATCAGCAAATATTTATCAAGCACTGTGCTAGCAACTGTGGGGGAAGATGAGCAGCTTCACTGGACAGTCCAGTTTTTTTAAGTATTTGTAATAAATGCCCTAGAAGCAAGGGGGCAGGTAATGTTTGTAGGACTCTTTCCCTCCCACCCTGGAAGCCATGAGGTACACACAATGGACAGTTTTACAGGCCCAGACCTTGAAGCCAGAGACTTTGGGGTTCATGCCCCAGCCCCATCAATGGCAGCTGTGCATACTCTCTAAGCCTCAGTTTCCCCTTTACAACGCGAGGACACTCACCCCTGCCCACCTCACAGGGCTCTCTGTCTTTAAGGACAAAGTGAGCTCATGTATAACAAAGAGCTTTGTTGACTGTGCAAATGTTAGGTTGTTCTTTCAATAAACATTTATTAAGCATTTTCTCTGAGCCAAAGCCTGAGTTGGACATTGGAGCTTCTCAAATGTAAACGTTCTGGGCTCATTGGGATTCACTCTTTCTTTTTTCCACGAGGTGAAAAGTCAGGTAACATAAAAGTAACCATTATAAAGTGAACACTTCAGTGGCATTTAGTGTGTTCACACACTTAGCAAGTTCTAAAATGGGAAAAGCCTGTACCCATTACACAGCCCCCTCTTTTAAGGGTATATTTTTTCTTTTTATTACTTCTTATTTTATATTGGGCTTCCCTGGTGGCTCAGAGGTTAAAGCATCTGCCTGCAATGCGGGAGACCGGGGTTTGATCCCTGGGTCGGGAAGATCCCCTGGAGAAGGAAACGGCAACCCACTCCAGTATTCTTGCCTTGAGAATCCAAAGGATGGAGGAGCCTAGTGGGCTACAGTCCATGGGCTCACAAAGAGTCGGACGAAACTGAGCAACTTCACTTATTTTATATTGGAGTATAGAATCCTCCTGCCAAGCAGGAGATGCAGGTTCAATCCCTAAGTCGGGAAGATCCCCTGGAAAAAGAAACAGCAACCCACTCCAGTATTCTTGCCTGGGAAATCCCATGGACAGAAAAACCTGGACGGCTACAGTCCATGGGGTGGCAAAGAGTTGGACACAACTTAGCAACTAAGCCACAGAAACAATAGTCAATTAACAATGTTGTGATAGTTTCAGGGGCACAGCATAGTGACTCAGCCATGCATGTACACGTATCCTTTCTCTTCTAAACTCCTTCCCATCCAGGCTGCACTTAACACTGAGCAGACTTCCCTGTGCTATACAGTCGGACTTCGTTGGTCATCTACTTTAAATATAGCAGCATGTACCTGTGATCCCAAACTCCTTGATCATCCCTTCCCTCATCCTTCCCTCAGGATTTATTTTCTCTTGCTATCATTTTGTTCTTCTTGGGAGTTTATTTCCTGTGCTTGATAATATCCTGATGTCCCTCTGATCACCTATGACTCCAAGTCAACCCCTGGATCCAACCTGAAGCTTCATAAGATAAAACCCAGTTTCCTTTGCAAGGGCTGGGGAAACCAGAGCCCCAAGCTGGCCATTTTTAATTACACCAGGGCTGGATGAGCAGGTAATCGCTGTGTGTTGCAGTAAATTACCTCTCATAAAGAAGCTATCATGTTTGCTCATGTGCCCTGCTTTCCTGGAATCAGTTCCCTGTCTGCTGCCATCACCTCTTCCCAGTATCCTGTGCTCTTGGCGAATGTCCATCTTGTCAAACCAAGGAGAGTCAGGTGCAGCAGGAGGGGGAGGCATTTGGGCAAATATTGGACTTGGCCACACTTGCTGTCCGTATCAGGAACCCGATTGGTCGTATTGATTGACAGATGCGGGGACCAAGTGTTTGGAAAGCTGAGCCCCCTCGGATTGGGGTAGGTGTTTCGGCAAACAGCCCTAATACTGGGCAAACAGGCCTGTTGGAAGAAGTGCCTGGCGTGTTAGCAGAGCAAACCCAACGCTGAGCAAACAGCTTAAAAGAATGTGACCACCTCCACGTAACCTCAGTCAAGGTATTGATCCCACTGGAGGCCGAAGAGGGGCTGAGCAGGGAGCAGAGACACACAAACCCCGGCAGAATGTAAATGTTATCTTTAAGCTGCGGTTGTCAGGGCCCTAATGGGCATCTGTTTGGAATTTGTCTTCCTGCAAATCTTTAAATCCAGGTCAGGGCCACGTGCAGAATTTAATAACAACTTTTCAGAGAGATCGGGGCTTGGGACTGATTTCATTTTTCATAAGCCCAACTGGGACTTTCTGATCTTCTTGGAGGTAACAGTCTCACACAGAAACTTTCTAGGTGCAGGTTCCAAGCCAGGAAGAGGCAGATCTTCTGAACATTAGTCTGTAGGTTACCAGAGAGGAGAAAATCCAGAAATAAAGGTTCTTTCTCTGACCCATGGACTGGCCATGCATGGGAGCTGGTCGAATGGAAAGAATCATGGAATTGGTACCAAGAAACAAGGGCTGGCTGTAGCTGCCAGCTCCAACTGGCTGGGCCTTCTATCATCACCTCCTGAGGCCTCAGCTCCTGCATCTTCCAAGTAGAGGAAGCAGACCTTGCTAGGGATACAGGAGGGCTCAGGTTAGACAAGACCACTCTGAGGACATTCTTGCCTGAAAACACTGCCTCCGTGTAAGGTACTGGGCTGTTTGCTGTGAGACCCTGAAGGATGTACTTCCTGGCCCCAAGACCCTCTGAGATCACCGTGGAATGGAATGGACCACAGCCTTGGCTATCATCTGTTGTTTTAGACAAGTGGCTACCTGGGGGACCCATCCTAGAAGTTGGGCAGGAAGAAGGAAATACACAACGTTTGCACATTCCTTGAAAACCTAAAAACCACGCTTGCTTGTCTTTTAATATTTCTGTAAAAGAACAGAGTGGGAAATACCTGCTCCTCAGTGTCCAAATGACATAAGAGGGCTGGAATCACATGTCACATTCGGTCCACAACTTCTAAGAAGAGTCACAGAAAGAATAAAACCTTTCCCAGACTGGTCTGGTCCCCTTGAAACTGGACCTACCTCAGCCATGCATATTCAAACAAAGAGAGGGCCCACCTACGCTGGGTCTTAGCCTATTCAGAGGACTCATTCCTGTCTTCAGTGGAGGCCTTGAGCAGTGTGGGTAATCCCAGGTATTACTTTTCACTGCATTGAATATGAAAGAGTAAAAGGAGCTTATAAACCATTTTGCCATCTCTGACTTCTGGCATTTGGCCTCATGGTGATGAGAAGAATCAAAGAAGGCCATGGCTCAGAGAAGGGAGCGATACTAATGAATCTCTAAACAGACACTTACTGAAAGGCTGTAGGATGCCAAGTAGTTAAGAGCGAGATGGGCATCAAAATAGAGTGCCTGGGGTAGGACCCCCAGCTCTGCCACTCACTAGCTGTGTGATCTTGGGCAAGTTACTTAACTTCTCTGAATGTAATATTCCTCCGTGTAAAATGGAAATAGTAATCATACTGACCAGAGTTCTTGATCTCCTCAATCAACAGAGACTGATGGGAGGCCAGACAAGAAATTCAGGCAAGGCTTAATTGAGGATCCTGCTGCAGCATGGAGGGAGTGAAAACAAATAGGTTCCCGTGCTTGCCCTCTCCCCAAGGCATGCTGGGGATGAGCTGGTTCCTTATTGGGGTGAGGATAATGGCATGTCCAGGGGTCAGGTTGGAGGGGTGGCTTAGGTGGTTTGCTCATACCTTAGGTGGTGTTGTTGGGGAGGGGGGCAGACAGGCAGTACCCTGCTTTTGCTCCTGGCTCTTCCGAAGTGGAAGTTGGGTTTTTCTATCTCTGTGTATCTTTTGTCCAGAATTTGTCCCAACTGTGCATGCACGCAGTTATTTTCAGTCCCATATGGTTTCTTTGTATTTTGTTGCTGGAGGAGAGGTGTGTCCAGGTGAGAGCATTGCAGCACTGCAGCAAAGGGTCCCAGGTCCCAGCCTGTCTCACTAACACACCCCTGAAAGGATTGTTGTGAGGATTCAATGGGCTACTGTGTACTGGCTCCTCGGTGCAGCCCCTCACCTATGTGACCCCTCAGAAAATAGTAGGGACTCATTATTTCCGTGACATGAGCATGACAGACCCTAGGGAGAACACACTGTCTCTCTCCATATGTGACTGTCGGAGGACATCCTTTTCTCAGTGAGGAAGCCCACCAGTCCTGCCTGCAAAACCAACTGTCAGCCTGGGGTGAGCACGGAGATTGTACCAGGAAAGTCGCTAAGTTTCTAAGAGCACAGCCTGGGAGAGCTTTTCAGATGGACTTGCTCCCCAGAGAGATACTCCAAGGCCTCCTGCTCCTGCACGCTCAGCCCCACCTGGATTCTAGGCAGCCAGAAGGCTGCTTGCAGAGGCAAAGTGTGCTTAAGAGAAACGAGCCACTCTGTTATCCTCTGATTAGAGATGCGGCAGAGGAAGCTCCCAGCAAGGAAGGGACTTGCCCAAAGTCATAAACAAGGTCGATGCGGCTAAGCAGCTGCCCAACAAATTATCTGTAACAATCAGGAAATGGGTGGTTAGACTGGGTCTTCTAAGGCAGGAACACTGACAGGGTATCGGGGAGAAGCAAGAGCTGGCCTTCAGAGAGGAGTGGATGGTGACCTAATTCATTCCCCTCACCAGAAAGTTCTTAATTAACCAGAGTTCCCTAACTGCAATTAGAAACAAATAAGTGAACTACCCCTGTGTTGACACGCCTGCATCACCCTGGTGACTAACCCCCCTCAGTGACACATCTGTACCCACAAGCTTGTCCCCAGACCATTTATTTTGGGAACAGAGAGTATAACACGGGGACACAGTAAGGCTGGGGCATATTCCTAAGTAGTGACAACAAGATTTCCCAAATCTGCATGGCCTGACATGACATAAATACAGAAGAGTGAGTGAGTGAAAGTTGCTCAGTCATGTCCAATTCTTTGCAACCCCATGGACTGTAGCCCACCAGGCTCCTCTGTCCGTGGGATTCTCCTGCTAAGAATACTGGAGTGGGTTACCATTCCCGTCTCCAGGGGATCTTCCTGACCCAGGGATTGAACCTGGATCTCCTGCATTCCAGGCAGATTCTTTACCATCTGAGCCACCAGAAAACCCAAATACAGAAGATTCCCCCCAACACACACCCCATTAAGGAGAAGTCTCTCAGCCAATGTCATGAATTTGGCCAAAATCCACCACAGCCATCCCGCCTCCCAGACCTCAGGTGCCGGGGCTGCCCTAGTGGCCCTGGAGCTCAGGCAGAGGATGCAAGGTTCCAGGTCCCTGTTGGACACCCACTGTCCCTTCCTCCCCTCTCTCCCCTCAGCTCTTCAGAACCATGACATGATTAAAGGTAAAAAGGGGGAAACTTGTTCAGTGAAACCACTGCTGTTTTCAAGGCCCAGGAAGCATATCCTCTCTGGCCTAGTGGTAGGGAACCAGGGCACACACCCATCACCCCGACCCCTTGCCCTAACCATCCTCAGGTTCCAGCCCTTACTCTCACTTCTGTTGGGCAAAGTCCTCCTTTCCTGAATGGGGAGATGTCAGCTGCTGTGCAGACGTGGCAGAGCTTCTTTTTGGAGGCAGAGGGCCAGCTGAGCATGAACTTGGTAAGGGTTTCTGGGCACTTCAGCCCAGATTGGATTAAGGAAAAGATAGGGACAGTTCAGGAGCTTCCCCAGTGGCTCAGCAGTAAAGAATCCACTTGCAATGCAGGAGACACAGGTTCTATCCCTGGGTCAGAAAGATCTCCTGGAGAAGAAAATGGCAACCCACTCCAGTATTCTTGCCTGGGAAATCCCAGGGACAGAGGAGCCTGACGGGCTACAGTCGATGGGATCACAAAGAGTCGTACGCGACATAGCTACTAAACAGCAACAACAGAGACAATTCAGAGCAAGTCTTTAACCCAGCGGTCCCCAACCTTTTTGGCACCAGGGACCTGATTCATAGACGGCAATTTTTCCACGGACCGGGGGAAGGGGAGATGGTTTGGGGAGGATTCAAGTGCATCACATTTATTGTGCACTTTGTGCCAGTGCTAAGTCAGTCTGTCATGTCCAGCTCCTTGCCACCCTGTGGACTTCAGCCCACCAGGCTCCTCTGTCCATTGGATTCTCCAGGCAAGAGTACTGGAGTCAGTTACCATGCCCTCTTTATTTCTAATACAATGCCACCACTGATATGACAGGAGGTACTGGTCCATGGCTGGCCAGTTGGGCACCCCTGCTCTAAACCCTCCTCCATCCACGTTTGGTCACAGGAGCCCAGAAAGTCTTTATCCGGTGCCTGCTTTGTCTCACCTGCAGGGACCACCCTCTCTGAAAGCCTAAATCAAGAGAAAGGGAAAACCTCGCCCCCTGATTCTGCTGCTGCCGTGTCTCCAAGCACAAGCCACATTCCTGGGGCTGCTGAAGATGCAGGCTTGAAAACAGGAGCCACGGTTCCCTTCTATGTCCCCACTGTCTCCTGTCATCGCTGTACTCATAATTACCAACTGTTTACAGCAAAGGCAATTAGACTGACTCCCCTGATAGAAGGGGTTAATTATTACGAGCCAGGAAAAGAGGGACTTATTGTAAGCAGACCCCCATCTACCTGAATACATAGTAACTACCACTGCTTTTGAAAGCACCCAGGTTAGAAGAGGGTTTTCACTTGAGAAGCCTCAGCTAATTACAACCATAATGTCAACTACTCAGCAGCAGCACTGCTGATGAATCATTGAAAAGGCTGGAGTGATGCTGAGAATGTTCAATTAATGATTCACTTCTGTAAAAACGTACTCCACGGCTGTGTCCGTCTCTGGTGCTTTATACTAAAATCACAATCTCGCCTTAAACCACTGAACCTTCCATACAGATTCTAAATATCTTCAGAACTTTGAAGTTGGAAGTAAGTAAATACAAATATTCACTGAACCAGGACTGACCTCGTGAGTCATGGGTCTGTGACCCACACAGCCACTCAGGGCTGGAGCTCAGAAGGCCCCTCATGTGGTTTAACACTCTGCTGTCACTCTCGGGACATTCTTAATAATTTCTGAGAAGGGAAATTATTTTCCCCCAGCGTTTTCACTTTGCACTGGGACCTGCAAAATGATGTCACCAGTCTTGCACCAAACTCTTATTGGAAAAAAAAAACAACAACAACGCTAAGAGAAAGCAAAACATGGGAATCCATACATCAAGCCCCTTTGCAATCATTTGAGTCAAAATGCTCCGTTCTTTGACATTTCTCAGCAAAAGAACATCTGAGCTGCAGAATCCCTTTTTGAAGAAAAGAATTTATTGCATGAAAAATTCCTAATGAGCAAGTCTGAACCTGTCCTCCAAACTAAGCCCTTTTCTCCTGAACAGCTGCTGTCAGGAAAGCACCTTTCTGACTTGTTGTATCTGCAAGTCAAAGTCGGGGAGAGTCAGTCTTTGCCAGCCTGCTTCTCAGTTGTTCAAAAATGTTCACCCAGGATTTCCCTGGTGGCACAGTGATAAAGAATCTGCCTATAATGCCGGAGACACACATTCGATCCCTGATCTGGGAAGATCCTACAGGCCGAGGAGCAGTTAAGCCCGGAGCCACAACTATTGAGCCTGTGCTCTAGAGCCCGGGAGCCACAGCTACTGAGCCCATGTGCCTCAACTATAAAAACCCACATGCCCTAGAACCTGCACTCCACAACAAGAGAATGAGAAACCCAAGCACTGCAGCTAGGGAAAAGCCCGTACAGCAATGAAGACCCAGTACAGCCAAAACTAAATACAATTTTTAAAAAATACTCACCCAGAGTCTCTATAGCAAAAGCAAATTTTGGAAACTCCAGCTCAAAGAAAATTAATGTTCTGAATTGCAAGACTTCTCAGAACCTTTAAAGAGTTACCAGGATTCTCCACGGCTACTCAGACACCACTTTCCAAGCTTATTTGACTACATCAATCCACCCACCCACCCACCCACTCATGGGACTATTTACCATCAGATTCATGGAACTTAAACTTCAGAGCCTCTCATCTTCCTAGGTCATTCCTAGGCTCTAGAAGGATCCTATCAAAGTGTTCATCGGGTCATCTGTTTATGTAACGTTCAAAGAAGTAAGATCTTGCTGTCTCTATCTTCTTAGAGAGCACCCCAAAAATTGTACGAGTTTTGGACCCCACAAAATGTGCATCCTCCTCTGAGCTCATTCCCACATCCAGAGGCCCCATCCCTATATTATGCCAAACATCTTAAAATGCACTCACAGCCCTCCTCCCTTTGATGTAATTTATAAGTAACTCTAGGAGTTGAGTCAGAGATAGCATAATGTCATTTGCTTAGTAGACTTTTAATTAAACATTCTTTCATATTGGTCTTGCTCAGTTGAATGGAATGTTAATTTTGGAGGCAACATTTTTTGCATTTCCATGTGGCCATCATTTCTCAGGCCCTGGGGAAGCTAGGGGCCCTGAGTACCAGGCCTATAATACACAACGCATAAGATGGTACTGTATTAGACTTCCCTGGCAGTTCAGTGGTTAAGACTTTACCTTCCAATGCAGGGGGTATTGGTTTGACCCCTGGTGGAAGAGCTAAGAGTCCACGTGTCTCGTGGCCAAAAAAAAAAAAAAAAACCATAAGTAGAAGCGATAATCTAATAAATCCAATGAAGACTTTTAAAAAATCTTTTTTAAAAAAGTTCCATATTATAAAAAAAAAAATTTTAATGGTGTTGTACTTTCCAGTCTCAACAGTTTGAGAAATGCTGCCTTATTTTCATAGTCTTTCCAATTCAGAGGAAATATCTATCTAGCGTCTAATTCAGACTAGAGGGAGATTAGAGTGGTGAGGAGAGAGCAGTCTGGATTATAGAAATGGAACTTTTTTATTATCAAGAATCAGCAGGTTTCCTTGAACTGGGTTAACAAGGTGCTATCTAACGAGACCTGAGGGGCTGCTTTAACATTAGGACAAGATTGTTGTGCAATTAGCTTCTCAAGTCTGTATATGGAAATGAAGGCTTTTAAAATTCTTGAAAACGGCTCTTGCTCTTAAGTAATTGAACTGTTTCCCCTTGATGCAATTCATTCTCTCCTGCTTGGACACTGCTTCCTTTAACTAAACATTAACAGAAATCCACCTTGTGAGAAGCACTCTACTCAGGGGGTAAGACATGAATAAGACCTAGTCCCTACCCTCCACCAGCCAACTGTCTAATCAAGAATTGGCACCCTTTTGCTGCAAAGGGCCAGATAGTAACTGTGTATGGCTTTGCAGATCATCTCTGTGGCAAGAACCCAGCTGGGCCCTTCTAGCACAAAAGCAGCCTGAGACCATGGACAAATGAATGGGTGGAGCTATGCTCCGTTAAACTTTCATTTCACAGAAGCTACTGGGCCATAGTGTGCAGACCCCTGGTCTAATACGGAGATAGACATAAAGAATTTACTACATGAAGGTAAAACCTGAGTCTCTGCTAGCCCGGAACTGTGGGTTGCAGATGGGAGGGAAGAAGCAACTGATTGCCAGGGGAAGGAAGGACGGAGGCTTCCTGGAAGAGGTGTCTGAGTTTATGGAGCCATTGTGTCTCAGTTTGGGCCTTTATTCCCTGGTTGCTTTGTTCTTGCCTGATTTTCCTCCCCAGCAAGGCTGGCACTTCTAAGAGCTGGTGTCTTCTCATATCATTCAAGAGGTTTAAATAAAATGGGTGCATATGTCCTGCCTATAAAGTCAGCATCCAGTCACATAAAGTTAATGTTGTAAGAAGGAAACCCTGACACCAGGCTCTGTCCCCCAGGCTTCAGATAACCATTCCTTGTTTGGGAAACCAAACCACCTGTGCCTTTGAGGGAAATTAAACAATGCAACCTCCTCCTGTACTGCAACCTTGGCTGTAATTCCTTTATTGTTCTAGAGACACTTTCTCTTTGCATTCTCAATATCCACGTGTCATGTAGTTTATTGGGACTTGTTTGCTCGAGGCTGTGCAAACACAAGAACAAAGGCGGCTCTGAGTGTCACCCCCAGCCTTTGCCATCACTTCTCTCACTGGGAGCTCAGCGGTCTTCAGCACGCCATCCCCTTCCAGCCTGTGGTGCTTGAGACGGGCCATCAGGACTGGACAGGAGATGAGGCATTCTCTGAATAGGCCTCCTGAGAGCATATCTTAAATCCACCAGGAACTGGGAAAATGATGATACCCTGGCAATAACAGCAGGTAAATGACTTCTGCACCCATTACAATGGATGGAACTGATAACAGCAAGACCCAGTGGTGGGTGGGTCAGAGATCTCACCAAGAGACAGCTAAGGAGTTTGGTCCCCGCATCACTGTCATCACCCCCTCTGCAAAGCCTCTCTGTATTAAGATCTAATCTACCTATGAATGCAGCGTGTGAGGTATCCAGAGTACCTTCCCTGAGCTCCTTCTTCAGAGACAGTCTGGAGCCCCCAATGTCCATTCACGCCCTGGGGAAACAACCCTCACATGGGTCAACACACAGGGGACTCTCCAGGAAGCAAGAGGAAGTCAAACCCGAAAATGCTGGATCTCAAGTATGCTTCCTCTCAGTGTATCAAAAGCAGTTAGCACGTGCCAGCATCCTGTCCCTCCCCTCCTAACCAGTTAGCACCCCAAGCTGCAGCTTTCTCATCTGCAAGAGTAAGCAAGTATCTGACACGACTGAGAGCTAAGCACACACAGCACATTTGTGACAAGCAATTCTCCAGTTTCGAACCCCAGACCCTGGGTTGTGACAAGATGTAGCTGTCAGCACAGCCCCTCCTGAACCCAACTCCCTCTCCTATCTAACACTGGCCAGGGTGGTCAGCAGTCCACAGAGGAATCTCCCCACCAAGATGGCCCTCCTGCTTCCTCTCCGTCTTCACAGGGCTTGCCCACCCTTCAAGCTCTGCTTCCAGGCTGCCTCTTCCAGGAAGCCTTCCCATTACCCTAGCTCTCCCACACCACCTCCCTCTCAATAACCTTCTCTCACTTTCAGACAGGCTCACACAACTTCAAACCTAATAACACCCTGTCCAAGCCTGCAGTCTCATTGCTCTGCATGTGTTCATTATCTCCCCAGAGTGTGAGTTCGTTGGCTGGAAACTATGCCTTCTCTTTTAACCCCCTAAATGCACTGCACAGAGCCAGACAAACAGCAGGTGCCCAATATAAAGATTTGCTAATATAAATCCCAGGGATTTTAAAAAGGTCTGATCCCAGTTTCCTCCTCTTTTAAAAGACATGATCATAGCTGTAACCAATACCTATAAGGCATTGCATATTTAAAAGATATGCCACATGTATTATCTCACTTAATCCACAACCCAGGGAGGTAAGTGAAATTAATCCCACAAGGCAGATGTGAAAACTGACAGCCAGTGTGTGATTTGCCGGAGAGCACAGCCAGTAAGTGACAATGTCAAAATATGAACCTAGATCTTATGACTTCAGAAGCCTACTCTTTTTTTTCCCCCATCATATGGGGCTGTGAGCCTTCAAAACCAAGAGTGGGTTCAAGGGATGACCGCCAGTTCTGCTATAGAGAAACGACAACCGTCTTTACAGGGACCGCAGAGAAGGCAAGTTTCCCACCAGACTTCAAAAAAGTAATGGAATCTGGATCAAAAGAGAAGTCAGAGGTGAAGCGGCAGGAGCAAAGGCATAGAAGGGAGCAAGCAGGGGCATTCGAGGCAGATGGTGGATACCATCCGAGAGCATGGCTGGAGCTGGGCTTGTGGAGGAGCTGTAAGTAAAAGACAAAGCCAGAGGGGAGTGATGCGCAGTCAAACCATAAGCATCCCTGGTGGTTCAGTGGTTAAGACTCCGCTTTGCAATATTCGGGGCACAGGTTCGATCCCTGGTCAGGGGAACTAAGATCCCACATGCCGTGCAGCATGGCCAAAAGATAAAGAATTAAAACTAAGAGTGTCTCAAATCCCAAGTAGAAGATTGTGAAGATGAGATGAGCAGAGCGGAGATGGAAGATGGGAGGCACTGGTGAGCCACCACTCTGCAAGACTCGAGAGGGGCTAGTTGGGGAGAGAAGCAAGTACGAATAAGCCAAGGTCATTCCAAGCTCCCAGGGCAGAGAGGTTGCTAAAGCGTAGGTGCCATTAGCCGACATGGGGGTGGCAAAAATTGCCACTGATTTTGACTGGGAAGGAAACAGGCAGTATCACACAATGTCAGATTTAATAATATCCTGTCGCCAGGCACTATCTCATTATTCCACACATGTTCATTATCTCCCCAGATTGTGTGCTAGTGGCTTTCAGAAACTGTGTCTTCTCTTTTAGCCTCCACAGCTCCTTGTGCAGGGCTGAGCAGATAGCAGGGGCCCAAGGAATACCAGCAGACGTACATTTGCAGACCATAAAATAGACCGAAACCCCAAGGTCACGAGAGGGCATTACAGAGAGACAAAAACTCAATATATTCTTAAAAGCACTTTGCAGTAGCAACCAGTAGCATCCAACAAAGCCTGGTGATGAAACGCCTCCCATCAAGGTACAGAGCTCCCCTTCATGTGTGGTATCCAAGTAGAAACTAGACAATCATCAGCGGTTTCATGAAAGGAATCCCTGCATGGGGAGGGAGACCAGACAGAACAGCTCCTTCAGCCCCCTCCATCTCTCAGACGCTATCGTTCAAAAATGCTGTGAATTTGATCTCCGGTTTCTTTGGCATGTCCCATTCAGAAATAGCCAGACTGATTTAAAAAAAGAAATCTCCATGCCTCTTTCTATTTCTTTCAAACCCTTTAAATGTCAAGTTCCAGACCACTGCTCTGCCTTGCCGGGTGGTTGGATACCAAACCCATGAGTGCTGGGCTTAGAATAGCACGCCTGGCGTGGCCAGAGGAGGGGTCTGACTTCATGCATTTCTAATGCACATCTATTTTTACAGCCATGAGACATGTCGCCTTCCTTCGCTGTTCACATCAATATCACACAGGGACGCTGACACAGGGCCATCTGTCCCCGCAGACACATTTTTGGGGGAGAGGAGGCAGAGGGAACCAGAGGGAGATAGATACACGTTTTTGTTCAAGTCTGAAAATTGATTTGGGATATGATAGCTCCAGACTCGAGCTGGCCAGAGACGCCTTTTGCCGATACCTCTTGGGAATAGAGTCTTATTTTTTCACTTCCTTCTGAAGTTTGGTACAATCGGTCAGTCCACCTACCCACTCACTCATTTATTCATTCACTATTCACCCATTCATTTGCCTAGGCTTCCAGCTCTGGGCCACACATAACTCTCATCATGCTTGACTCTTCTGGAAGAAGATCTAGGTATGACTTTAAAGAGCCACAGTGGGAGCCTGCATATGTGGGACTTTTTATGGACTCCAGTTCTTAAAGCCTTTGAGGACCCCTCCCACTTTCCCATCTCTCTTCTCTGATATTGAGGCCACTTTTCCCATGACGTGCTGCTCCCGGATCCCTGGGGATCCTGCGGGACCTGTCAATCATATGAATCCACCTTCCTTCGGTAATGATGAGGCTCCAGGCCCAGTCAATCAGAATAGCCCTCCACAAGGCACTACTGTGATTAATTCAAAGAGGCACAAATGCTCCTGGTCTGGTCAGTTAGAGGCTGTCCTGTGATGTTTCTGCCAGAGCTAACAAGGAAAATAAATTCTCTCAATTGTTGTTGCTAAATTGAGAGAATATGAGTCTGAAACCACCCATCGCCCTCTTGCCTACTCCATAGTGAAGGGACTTGTGTGTGAAATAGAACCAGTCAGAGAGCACACAGGCCAGGAAGGAGGAGGAGAGACAGTCCTGATGATTCAACTGACCCCTGGGCCCCCTCTGCAGAAGTCAACCCCAAACATGGCCATTTACATAAGCCAGTACATTCTTTTCCCCCTCGTCCTCAAATACATTGGATTTGAACTTGAAACCAACAATTTCCTCATTGATTTGCATTGACAACGTCCTTGGCCAGATGGGGTATTAAAGAATAGAACCTCAGGATGACTGCACTAGCCCTCTTTGCATCCAGAACTCTGATCTGGAAGGTGCCCTGGGTCAAGACACAGTTCCAGGGTTTTTGGTCCAGTCTCAGGCGATGCTCATCAGCCCTGTCATGGGCACCACACTCCAGCAAGGCAGCTGCAGCTCACAGAGCATCTTCTTAGACCCCACCCCAGACTTCAGCTGTCCTTGACTTGAGGAGTGTCTGGGTGGTACTGCAGTTTTTAGATGCATGGAGCAGCTTTTGGCCCTTTTGTTCCAGCTCTGAAAGTAGACTGGCCTGGCCCCTTGTAAGGCTGGGGGATGCCTGGACGTTTGAGAGAAGGGAATCTGAGAGGCAGGGCTCCTGGTCACTTGAGCATGTGGGGGCCAAAACCTTGCTCTTTTGGCCATTACTGGGAGGGCATTACTTTGGCTCTGAAGTTAGTTACCTCACCAGATCCGCCGGACCACAAGGAAGAGGTCAAGCCTCCAGGCTGTGAGTTGGACCTTTTACAACATTTAGGAATGGGGAAGTAACTGAAAGCCACAGCACAAACACAGATGAAAACAAGACAAGATAGTCTTGCCCTCTAGGAGCCCATGACCCTTGGTTAGAAGACCCTCTCCCAAACAGAAAGCTACAATGCAGTGTGGACTGAGGCACATCTTTTTATTTACTTTTTATTTTACTTTATTTACTTTGTGGTAAAATATACATAAACATAAAATTTACTACTTTAACCATTTTTGTGGGGTTTTTTGGAGGGGGATACACTGTGCATCCTGTAGGATCTTAGTTCCCTGACCAGGGATTGAACCCACGTTTCTGCATTGGAAGAGCAGAGACTTACCCACTAGACTTCCAGGGAAGTCCTTATTTTATTTTAACCATTTTTAAGTGTTCTGGCATTAAGTATATTCAGAATGTTGTATATCTATCACCACTATATATATCCAGAACTTTTTGTCATAGAGATGGCATCAGGCCTGAGTACAGAGAGCATTAGGGGTCAAATGGCCTGGGCAGAATGGCCCACAGTAGCTGGGTGGCATTGGGCAAGTTACTCTTCGATAACTCTGTTATCACAAAGTGCTATTCAGCCTGAGGGTCATTAAGGGATATTGCAGTGAGAATATATTATTGCTGTTATGTGTGAGTTAGCTGTTCCGGCCCTTTTGTCCTCAGTGGGAACTCTGTTATGTTTTTTGAATAAAACTTGCAAAATGAAACACAACTGAAAATGGAAAAATCCCTGGCTGGAGCAGCTCAATTTCCAATGGCCTGGGACATCAATGTGGCCCCAGTATCTGGGGATTGCTAAAGCACTCGAAATAAAATAGACATTGAACTCCAGCAGCTCATTTCCTTAACAAAGATTGGAGTGATCAGAGAACTGACACTGCAGGAATCTATTTTACAGACCAAGATTGGAAAAATGAGAGAAAATGAAATTCCATCCCTCCAATCTGCAAATTGAAGTTTTTCAACAACCTGGCCAAGAGTAATTGCACTGTGTCTGCTTATCATGCAGCCAGGTCATGTTAGCTGAGCTCCCCTCCAGAAGGGTCAGCTCACCCCAGGGGCCTCCAGGCTCTTGCTGGCCCAACCAGGGTCTGTGCTTTGACCCACAACAGATAGTCCCCTGGGGCAATCCTTTGAAATTTCTCCAGAAATGCTGGCTCTGGGCACAGACAATCTTCCCACAATAGTCTGACTCCATTCTAGGGCCTTATGCCTAAGGGACTCTATTCACCTACTTCCTATGACCCAGACGGAAAAGGGCTGGACAAATAATAGCCAACTCCATGATAGTCTTTAAAACATATTGATTCTCTGAACTATGCACATGATCTAAACCTGTATAGGAACACCCTTTGAGCCAGCAACTCCTTCCTGGGTTTTGTTAGTTTGTATTAGTTAGCTACTGCTGCATAACAAACTGCCTCAAAATTTAATGGTTTAAAACAATGATTAACATCCTTGATCTCAGTTTCTGTAGGTCAGGGTAGTTTTGTGCAGTTTTGCTGGATGCTTCTAGCTCATGTGAGTTTGCAGTCAAGACATTAGTTGAGGCTATCATCTGAAGGCTAGCCTGAGGCTGAAGGACCCAGCTCCAAGGCATTTCACTCGCACAAAGAGCAAGCCAATGCTGGTTGTTGACAGGATGCCTGCTTCTCACCACATGCAGATGAAGCTAGTGCCTTCACAGCATGGCAGCTGCTGTCCTCCAAGTGAGTGATCCAAGAGTGAAGCCTGTTTGTAAGATCATTTATGACTTCACCTTGGAAGTCACATTCCAGCTTTTCTGCAAAACCCTACTGGTACACAGGCCAGTCCTGTTCAAAGCGGGAGGGTGTGAATTTCAGGAGGCAAGAAACACTGGGCCGTCTTGAAGGATGACAATGATGCAGACACATATCCCACAAAAATCCTCACCAGGATCATAAGTTGACGTATGCCAGGATGTTCACTGCAACATTACATAGGGTGGCCAGGAGTGGAAGTGCTCTGGGCAGAGAAGGAGATGCAGAGGACGTGCATGATGGGTACTGTGCAGCAGGTCAAAGAAAGGGATTAAATGAACACATGGCAACATGGATGCATCTTAGAAACATGGTACTTTGTTTAAAAAAAAGTAAACTATAGAGTAAGTTCTATAGCACCATTCCATTTACATCAGTTAAAACAACAAAACATTTTGCAGGGACACATACAGGCTACAAGATACATGTTAAACCTATCACAAATAGCTGCCTGGAGCACAGGGAGAAAAAAGAAATGGAAGGTTTTTTGGTCATGCTGCACAGCATGTGGGATCTTAGTCCCCCCACCAGGCATAGAATCTGTGCCCTCTGTAGTGGAAGCACAAAGAAGCCCTGGGGATGGAGATTAACGGGACTAAATAACAAATGCAAACAAATGCATAGGGCTTTATGGGGACCGGTAAGAGGTGTGCCATTACCTAAGAAATAAATAACTCAATCCTCTGCCCCTGAGACTCAAAAGTTTTCCTTATGCCCCTCACACAAGGAAAGATACCCCTTTCCCTACAGCTGGGTGACCTGGAGTGACCCTGTCTACTACACAGCTCCCTTCAGAGTAGCTGATTTGTTGCTGTTGGTTGGTTGGTTTTGCTTTGCATCCAAACCTTTGTCTCCAATCCATGTTTTCCTTAAAATTTCAAATTCCATTCCCACCTGGGCATTACACAAACCAGTTCTCTCTCAGGGCAGGGCCCCACCATCCTCCCAGCCACGCCATCAGAAACCATGCTATCCTCCATTCTCCTGCCCTCTCACTCAGCCCCATGTCTCGTGGGGCACCCTGTACATAGCAGTTCAAACTGTCATCATCCCTTGCTTAACAGATAGAACCTTTCTGTCTGCAACATGGAAACATGAGTGATACTTGTCTTTCGATCAGCTAAGACACTTTGAGTTGCAAGTAACATACAAATTACTCAAACTGGTTCCAGCAAAAACAAGCAAACGGGTCACCAGGCCTTGGTTTCTACCTTCAGACTCTGCTCTGAGCTCCCCCTTGGGAAGATATCGCCTACCCAGAGCTCTCAGAGAGGCTCTCCTCTCATGGTCACAAGCTGGAGGCAAAAACTCCTGGTCTATCCTTTCAACTTCTCATCCTTGAGAAGTTGAGGGAAGAGTCAGATCTTGTTCCCAAGCATCATTGGCTCTCCCTGGGTCATGTGACCATCCCTAAAACAACCACCATGGCCAGGGAAATGCTCTGATTGGCCAGGTCTGAGTCATATGTCACACCTCTGCACTGGGGTAGAGTCACCTACGGAAGCACAAGGAATGACAGTTGGGGAGGATGGCAGGACAGTGACCAGCTAAGTGGCAGATGGAACCCGGGTGGCTCCAGAGTTGACGATCACCACGACCTCGTGCAGTGTCATGAGGATGCAGTGAGAACATGTGCCTTGAACATAGAACATTCTCAGCAAATGTGACTCTCGCCAGCACCAACCTCAGTATCAGCATTATTCAGTTAATATTTGAGCATACTTATATTTTTAAAAGCTAGAAATTCCATAATTTGGCAGCCCAAGTATATACAAACCCTCAATACCTTTAAAATTTCTCAGCAACTTTAGATAATGGCCAATCAGTACCACCCATAATTCTATTTTGCTTCCATAAACTAAAAACTTTTACACGTCACAGCTTTCTAATGAGTACGTGCAGTATCCCAGAAAGCATCTCTGTTTTCAGTTTAAAACATTGTATTAAAGTGAATCAAAGTCTTGGGAAGAAGAAATAGTCCCATTTATCAGAACTCCTGTAGCCCTTCTGGTTGGTTCCACAGACATAAGTCAAGCCCAAAATTTTATCCAGGATCTTGTCTTATTCTTCAAGTTTTTCTGTGTTGAAATCTTCCTACTTCAACTAAGACCTGAGCTCCAAGAAGCTGAGAGCTTATCTACGCTTACCCCAAGTCCCCTGAAACAATCTTCCTGGGTGAATGTTCTGCCTTGGCCGGCTGGCTGATTGGTAGTCTGGCTGGCCAGCCCACTGTCTGGCCGTCCGGCTGACTGACAGTGCAGCCTGGATCCCGGTCGCTGGCAGAATTCCCATCTGTCTGCACAGCCCACACACCCCCAGCCCCCTGCCAACCAGGGCTCAGGCTCCGGCCTTTAGAGACTCCATTTGTGCCATTAATGGCAACTTCAGCGACAGCTGCCGGCAGCAGGTGCAACGCCAAACAGAGCCCGGCTCTGGAGAGAAATCTTTTACTCGTCAAGCCAGCTGTAGAGACAGTGAAGAGAAGTGGGAGGGGGAACAGTTCTTCCTGAAAGCCAGCTCAGAGCAGGGCAAGTTTGGTCTGGGCCTTTTTCATCACTGAGTCAATCAGTTGGATGGGCCAGCTGGATGGCCACCCAGCCACACCAGAGCCAAACACCCCTCATCACGGGAACTAGGATCATCCCACCTGCTCCTCTCACTGCCAAGGAGTCCTTGTCCCACCTCCAAATCCAGATCACCCTCCTTATAGAGAGAGGAGGGGGCACCTGGGACTGAAGCAAAGGAACAAGCATTTAGAGCCTCCAGCCATCACTTGAAGCCTTGCACATGAGAAATGCAGTCTCCACCCCAGACCTCTTGAGTCAGAATCTGCAGTTTAACAATTTCCCCAGAGGATATATGTGCACATCCAAGTCTAAGAAGCACTGGTTTGGAGACTCAGGCAGTTATTTAATCCTTAAAAAAATTTTTTTTAAGTATTTGTTTATTTGGCTGCACTGAATCTTAGTTACAGCCTTCAGGATCCTTCATTGTGGCATGCCAGGTGGGCAAGTGGTAAAGAACCCGCCTGCCAATGCAGGAGACGTAAGAGACACGAGTTCAATCCCTGGGTCAGGAAGATCCCTGGAGGAGGGCACGTCAACCCACTCCAGTATTCTGGCCTGGAGAATCCCGTGGACAGCGGAGCCTGGTGGGCTACAGTCTATAGGATCTCAGAGAGTCGTACACAACTGCAGTGACTTGCCACCACACACGTGAACTCTTAGTTGCAGCACGGGGGATCTAGTACCCTGACCAGGGATTGAACCCTGGCCCCCTGCATTGGGATTGTGCAGTTTTAGCCCCTGGACCACCAGGGAAGACCCTAATGCTTCAAAATTTTTATGGAGCTTCCGCTCTGTGCCTGGCTGTGTTATAGGCTCCGCAGGTACTTTAGTAACAAGAGAAAATGCCTCAGCTCTGTGCAGCTTACTTTCTAGCGGAGAGAAACACAATCAATGAGATAAATATATAAAAGAGCGTGCTAGTGGGTGATAACTTTTAAGAGGAAAAACGAACAGGAAGAGCAAAAAGCAGAGGATGCAAGCCGGGGAGGGAGCAGTTACAAGGAGAATGCCTTGCTGAGAGGTGGTGATGGAGGGAAGGCCTGGGAGGAAGTAAGTCCGAGAGGAGGGGCTGGGGAGTGACCAGATTGTTGCAGGGAGGGAATTCCCAGGAGTAGGACTTTCTATTTTAAAATCAAAGCAGGGGCTTCCCTGGTGGCTCAGTAATAAAGAATCAGCCGCCAATGTAGGAATCACAGGTTCAATCTCTGATCCAGGAAGTTCCCACATGCAGTGCCACAGAGCAACTAACCCCCTGCAGAACTACTGAGCCTGTGCTCTAGAGCCCAGGAACCACAACTGCTGAAGCCAGAGCTCCGCAACAAGAGAGGCCACCTCAATGAGAAGCCCGCACACCACAACTATAGAGTAGCCCCTACTCTCTGCAACTAGAGAAAAGCCCCTGAAGCAATGCAGACCCAGTGCAGCTATAAATAAATAAATAAAATTTTAAAGTAAATAAATAAATAAAACCAAGGCAGTCCCGGGCAAACAGGGACAGATGTTACCCTGGAATGAGGGCAAGGGTAGTAGATGCACTCAGAAGAGGGGGCACCCTCCCGGAGACTCACTGCTCACAATGTGGTCCTCGTCTGTGCAGCATCACATCCATGGCGAGTGGGGTGTCTTATTATTAGAAATGCAGAGTTTCAAGCCTTGCCCCAGACCTCCTGAATCAGAATCTGCATTTCCTAAGAGCCCCAGGGAATCCCGTTGCACGTAAGCTCCTTCTGGACATCTTTTCTAATTAATTTTTATTGGAGTATGGTCACTTTACAATGATGTGTTAGTTTCTACTGTACAGAAAAGTGAATCCGCTATAGGTATACATATATCCCTTCCTTTTTGGATTTCCTTCCCATTTATGTCACCACAGAGCACTGAGTTCCCTGAGGTATACAGTAGGTTCTCATTAGTTATCCATTTTATACATGATATCAATAGAGTGTGGACTTCCCTAGAGCTCAGACGGTAAAGAATCTGCCTGCAATGCAGGAGGCCTGGGTTTGATCCTGGGTTAGGAAGATCCTCTGGAGAAGGGAATGGCAATCCACTCTAGTATTCTGGACTGGAGAAGCCCACGAACAGAGGAGCCTGGCGGGCTACAGTCTGTGAAGTCTCACAGAGTCAGATAGGACCAAGCGACTAACACTACTATCAAGAATGTATATGTGTCAATCTTAAAATCCTAATCTCCTAATTCACCCCTTCCACTCCCCACTTATAAAAAGTCTAGAGATCTAGAAGATAAAGCTCTTCTAGACTTTTTATAAGGACTCTGACACTCCTTTTGAGCTGGGAAACCATCATCCATGACATGATTTAGCATTTAACAGGCTGCTGAGTTGAAAATAGATTGAGAGGGGAGGGGGGCCAATTAAGAGAGGCCTGATTACAATCCAGGTGAACAAAGATGGCAACTGCTGGTCTCAGGCGGGTCACAATAGAGGTTGTGAAAGCAGTCGGATTCTAAACATGTTTTTAAAGGTGAGTGTGGGTATACCACGGAGAAGGTGACGGCACCCCACTCCAGTACTCTTGCCTGGAGAATCTCATGGATGGAGGAGCCTGGTGGGCTGCAGTCCATGGGGTCGCTAAGGGTAGGACACAGCTGAGCGATTTCACTTTCACTTTTCACTTTCATGCATTGGAGAAGGAAACGGCAACCCACTCCAGTGTTCTTGCCTGGAGAATCCCAGGGACGGGGGAGCCTGGTGGGCTGGCATCTATGGGGTCGCACAGAGTCAGACACGACTGAAACGACTTAGCAGCAGCAGCAGCAGGAATACCAAGTCTCTGAGGAGATAAGTACATGAGCTACTTTTCACAACATGCTTTCTGTTAAGTTCACCTCCCGTGTATTTCTTGCAGTAATTTCCTTCCTTTGCCAACATTTGGTGGGGGTAGGGGAGAAGACTGGTGGCTGGAAGTCCCTATGCTGCTGGAATGAGACCGGGTCCATGTGATACGCTCTCTGGTGAAGAAAACCCCAGGGGCTCCAGGAGTCCAAGGGAAGAACCACTCAGGCTGGGTGGGGGTGGGGTTCAGGGAAATGTTCCCCCAAAGGACTTGTTCTCACAGCAAAGCTAAATCTCAAGGAACCTGAGGTGAAGGATGTTGCAGATGCAGGAAGCAGCCCCTGTGAGTCCCCAAGGGCAGGAGAGAAGAACATTCCCAGATGTGGGATCAATGCGGTCACTCTGGCCCTGGGTCCTCAAGTCCCCGTAGCCTCCCCAGTGTCCATAGAAACAAATGCAGTCTCTGTAGCCTGAAATTCAGTGCCATCCTCATTCAAGCCTAAATATATTTTCAATTTTATTTCCCAGTTCTCCCTTCCAGATCTAACTCACCACGTGGACACACATCGACTCCTGGCTCCCCGCCAGGACCAGCCCTCCACCTGGGCAAGAAGGCCGCTGCCCTGGACTCGGTCTTCCTGTGGCCCCTCTCTGCCCACACCCCTCTCCTTGGAGTGGGCAGTCTATGGGATCACAAGGAAGCGTCCACCTGAGCCCACATACCCCCTCAATGCTGTTACCAACCCAGGTCCTTGGGCTCTTTAGTCAATAGCAATTGATAAGAGGCCAGACAAGAAATTCAGGCTCGGCTTTCCTGGGACTCATGCTGCAGATGGGTCAAAAACAGGCAACAGGCGCCCTTGCTTGCTCTCCACTCTCTGAGGAGGGCGGCCTCCTTCCTTAAGTGGCATAAAGGTGGGGTGAATCAGTGGGTCTGGGTCAGGTGAAGGGGCGGCTTAGGTGGTCTCCCACCCCCTTGGTGGTGCTGAGCGCAGGGATCACACACAGCACCCTGCTTTTGCTCCCCGCATCTCAGAAATGGGAGTTCGTCTATGGCCTTTTTGTATCTTATTGTTCATAATTGCCTGGACTGCGCATGCGTGCAGTTATTTGTAGTCCCTTATAGATTCTTTTGTATTGTTGTTTGAGGAGACGTTTGTCCAAGTGCAAGCACACAAGTAGAGAATCTCAGGTCTTAGCCTATCTCAGTGCCACGTTTCAACATCTGGAGCTGCAGAATTCACTGCTCAGACAGCCCCAGCCTCCTTCCACAGCCTGCACAGGCCTCTTTCCAGGCAATCCCCTGAAGGTGAATAGGGAGGGTCAGCATGTGCACTCCAGGCCAGCCATTTGCAAGGATTCAGACTTTGGATGTGTGTGTGCTGAGGTGTCTATTCGATGTGGGAGGGAGTCAGGGGTGAAAAGAGAAAGTGAAAGGCTACAGGCTTCCTCTGCTCCATCTCACCCCAGTGCAAAATTCCAAAGATGGTGAAAATTCTGAACAGGAACCTGCCTTCAGGTCATTATGAAGGCCCATGCGTCCAGATGAGCAGAGAGGTGTGTTTAACAGATTGATAGTGGGAGTTAAGACTCTTTAATATTTAGCCATATGGCCTGTGGCCTCTATTTGGGCTCTTGTCTTGGGCCCCACAAAGGTTCCAGTCAGGCCTGTGCCATAGGTACAACTCTGCTGCCCTCCTGCAGGGATGCTCCTCCCCTTCTCCACCTCTATCTGAACCCAAAATGCACTCAAGGCCCATGTGGAGATCATCAGTCACTTTAAACTGCCATCAATCCTATCTCCTTTCGACTCAGCTGGTACCTGAAACTTTCTCTTCTGGAAGAAACCCATTCCCTTTGGTTTAGATGGGGCTGAGCCACTAGGGACTATCAAAAAAAGACTGTCTCCCCGTGATGGAGAGACAAGCCAGCACAGGGAGAAGAAAGCACAAACCATTGTGGAGCAGGAGGGAGACCGAGCTCAAGGAACCTCTGGCAGCTCCTGGATCCATCCAAACCTGATCGTAGAACTCCCTTGGCCTTCACAATTACTCCAATAAATGCCCCCCTTTTTGATTAAGCTGGTTGAAGTTGGATTTCTGTTACCGGCAACTGAAAAGAGCCTTACTAATCATTCTCATTCATACACTCGGGTGTCAGAGCCTGAAGGAGTCTTAGAAGCCATCTGCCCAACTTCCTCTATTCAACATGTAACAAATCTGGGACTCAGAAAGGTGAAGTAGCCTGGCCCCGTTCATATAGTAAATCCAGGCCAGAACTGAGACAGGAATATAGATCTTATTTTTAAGCCATGACCCCATGTTTCCTCTCCATGTCCCCTTCCTCAAGTGGCCCAAACCAGAGCTGTGCGACATCCTTCCTCTCAGCTTGAGATGTGTTCCTATGTGTCTCTGGATCTTGTCCTGCATTTGTATTATCACTTCATTGGTCCTAATGGGTGCTGTATCCAAATTCAAACAGCAAATCCCTTAAGGGAGGAATCCCTGCCTTCCCTTAATCTGAAACACCCCACTGGTCCAAGAACATCTCCCAGTCCAGGGTAGGCACTGAATGAGCCCTTGGTAATTTGCCAGTCAAAGGCCTTGATGCTTGATTGACCAAAGCCAGCCTCCTTTTCCATCCAAGGCTCCATCTTTGAGTTAATGTTTCTCAGAGGCAAGACTTTCTCAGTTCAACAGGCTATTTCCCAGGCCATTAGGAGCCTACAATCAGAGGAAGCAGTGCTCTGTAGCTTTTTTTTCTCTGTTTCCTTTTGTTTTCAATTTTCTGCCTGTGGAGTCTTTTTTTTTTTTTTTTTCTTCCTCCCAACTTGCTAAATTGCACATCGCCAGCAACTCCTGTGAGTTTAGTCCTTAAGTGTTACATTTCTGTAACAGATACTCCAAAAGCTGCACTTATTTTCAGGAGGGGGTTGGTGAGGCACACTAAAATTACATTTCCATTTCTGTTCCTATGTTTTTAAGCTGTTATTTTAGCATTTCTGACTAGTTCACAGTTGACACCTACTGATGGAAAATTAAATGAAACTTGGCCAAGAAGGAGCCTTCTCTCTCCTCCCCAGGCTGAGAACTAGCTCCTTTTTTAACGAGACGCAGCTGTGGAGGGGCCAAAAGACTCTTAGTTTTGAAAAGGCAAGATCCTGCTGTCCTGTCCCAGCTCTGCTGCTCACTAGTTCTTGGACCTGATTGAGAACCAGGTGATTCAGAGGAATCACCTACACTCTCAGAACCTTGTCGGTCTTCTCTGTCAAGTGGGAATCATACCTGCAGAAACTGGGTTATCTCGAGGCTTTCTGTTATGTGAAAATATCTGTCCAGACACTGACAACATGAATCTGATACCATGAAGATTCTTGGCACACAGTAGGTGCTCAACAGATGTTAGTTTTTTGTAGGTCTTAGTTCTTTTTTGCTTAGCCATTTGATATCATTTGAATTGGGTAATGCTCCAAACTGGCTACCCAGGTTGTGCTAGGGGTAAAGAACCCACCTGCCAATGCAGGAGACAAAAGAGAAGTGGGTTCGACCCCTGGGTTGGGAAGATCCCCTAGAGGAAGGCATAGCAACCCACTCCATATTCTTGCCTGGAGAATCCCATGGACAGTGGAGCCTGGCAGGCTACAGTCCACAGGGTCACAAAGAGTCTGACACAACTGAAATGACTTATCATGCACCAAACTGGCCAAGTGATTAAATATGGACGTTTTTAAAATATATTTATTTATTTGGCTGCATTGTGTCTTAGTTGAGGCCTGTGGGATCTTTAGTTGCAGCTTACGAGATCTTGCCGCATGGGAACTCTTATTTGCAGCATGGGATCTAGTTCCCTGACCAGGTATAGACCTTGGGCACCCTGCATTGGGGGCATGGACTCTTAGCCATTGGACCAGCAGGGAAGTACCTCAATATGGGAATTATGGGATATTCCTCTCCTTCTCGGGTAAATTAGCAAACCATGCCCCCAAATACAGGTGACACTAAGGCCATGGGGTCAGCCTCACCCTACTGTTCTGGAGACCAAGCCTAAAATATGTAACACTATGCACAGCGGAGGCAGCTCCCACCTTCTCCCCCTTCTCCTGCCACAGCCCCACCTGGAATCTTTGTTCATACATTTCCACCTGCCCAATAGGCCCTTTCCCTGGCTAAATCCCCTTCAGACTCAGGACAGTTTCATTACACCTTGTCTTTGGGCTTCTACCACGCCTTGCACCTCCTTTTAGGACTAGTATTGATGGTCTTGCCTGTCTGTGTCTCCCACTAGACTTTGAACCTAGCTGGAAAGAATTGTGCCCTGTTCATCTTTTATCTTTGGTGCCAGCAAAATGCTTGACACACATAGAAGCTCAAAAAATATTAAAGTATAAGCAGATTAATACATGAAAAATAGGTGAGGAAGCCTCCATAAGTAAAGTCAGAAATTTTCCTGCAATTAATATATAAATTCAATGTAACTCTAACCTATATTCTAATGGGGTTTTAATTCCGAAGTTTGTCTAAAGAGTAAATTCATAAGAAAAAGCAAAATAAACTTGAAAACCTATTCTTCAAAACATCAAAATATGTTATAAGTCTTTACCGATTAAAACAGTTGATTTTGGTAGAAGAGTGGGCAAGTGGATTGATGAATGTAACTCAAGAGTCCAGTTACTAATGTATGTTAGTTGCTCAGTTGTATCCGACTCTTTGCAACCCCATGGACTAGTGCCCACCAAGCTCTTCTGTCCATGGGATTACCCAGGCAAGAATCCTGGAGTGGGTTGCCATTCCCTTCTCCAGGGGATCTTCCTGACCCAGGGATTGAACCTAGGTCTCCTGCATTGCAGGCAAATTCTTTACCAAGCCACCAGAGGGTTCATAGGTTCATGCTGCTGCTGCTAAGTCGCTTCAGTCATGTCCAACTCTGTGCGACCCCATAGATGGCAGCCCATCAGGCTCCCCTGTCCCTGGGGTTCTCCAGGCAAGAACACTGGAGTGGGTTGCCATTTCCTTCTCCAATGCATGAAAGTGAAAAGTGAAAGTGAAGTCGCTCAGTTGTGTCCAACTCTCAGAGACCCCATGGACTGCAGCCCACCAGGCTCCTCCGTCCATGGGATTTTCCAGGCAAGAGTACTGGAGTGGGGTGCCATAGGTATATACTAAAATATATACCTATGAATATATGAGAATCGAGGAAGTGATAAGCATGGCATTTTATATCAGCAGGAAAAGATGGCCTATTTTTTAAAAATAGAAAATCAATAATCAGCTGTTCATATGAAAAAAAGCAAAGATATCAGCCACAATAGGCTATACTGCGTCATGGTAATACACTGCCTCAAAACCTCAATGACCTAACACACTGAAGGCTGAGGCATGGCTCGGGGCACATGTCTGTTCGCATGTTGGTAGGGTGGCTCTGCTCGTTAAAATAGCACAGGCACCAGCTGATGAAGCAGCCACCATCTCAAACGTTGCCATGGAAGGGCTGGGCATGGACAGGAAGGTCTTACATTAGCAATTAAGTGCTTGGTCCTGAAGTGACCCCATCGATTCTGCTCACAACTAGGGCTAGAGCTAGTCACACAGCCCCACCTGACCACAAGGAATGCAGGAAGTGAAATTCTACCATATGCTGTGAAGAGAAGAGAACCGAAAGGGTGCTGTGGTGAAGAGCACAATGACTATGTACCGCCTTCCCCAGTTAATGCTTTGATCCCTCAAAAAAGTACTTTTAATTTTTTTAAAGCATTAGAAAAATACAGGATACTTTTTTTTTCTTTTACTCTTGGAAAGGAAGATGACTTCCTATTCAAGGCATTAAATTCAGAAGCCATAAAAAAAAAAAAAACACTTTTGCATGTCAAAATATAAATGAAGATAAGGGATAAGTAATAGACCAGAGAAAATATTTGTACCATCATGCATAACTGACAAAGGGTATGTGTCCATAATATACAAAAAGTTCTTGAAAATCAATAAGAAGAATCAGTATGTAGAATAATAGGCACAGGGTAAATGGCCTTATTTAGAAGATTTGGAAAAATAGACATGTTCATACACTTGTTAGAAGTAAAGTGATTTTTTTTTTCTTTTCCAAGAGTAGTTTGAAAGTACCTATGAACATGTCAAACGTACATACATTTCATGCAGTAATTCCTCCAAGTCCTCATACAAAATACTGTCTGTGAATGTGTAGTGCACAATGTTATCATACAAAATGTTATTTACAAATGTATTTAGACCCCGCTGATCATTACAGAATTACCAGCAATGGGAAAAAAGTATTAATTTTAAAACAAAATTTTTAAATTAATTCATGTATTGTTTTTGACTGTGCTGGGTCTTTCTTGTTGCATGGGCTTTTCTCTAGTTGCAGTGATCTGGGTCTACTCCTGAGTTGCGATGTGAGGGCTTCTCATTGCAGTGGCTTCTCTCGTTGCAGAGCACAGGCACTAGAGCTCACAGCCTTCAGTATTTGCAGCACATGGGCTCAGTAGCTGTGGAACATGGACTTAGTTGCTCCGAGACATATGGGATCTCCATGGACTTAGTTGTTCCGAGACATATGGGATCTCCCCAGACCTGGCAGCAAACCCGTGTCTCCTGCATTGACAGGTGGATTCTTTACCACTGAATCATCAGGGAAACCCCAAAAGTATTACCTTTAAAAGGACAAAAAGACAAATATACTGCTTTTAAACAAATGTGGTACCTGCATGCTTTGAAATACTATGCTGGCATTAAAAGTGTGAGGTAGTGTTATAAGTATGGGCATGAGAAAATGTTCATGATACACTTATCATGTGAGGTTTCTGGAACTCGCTGATCACCCCTCCTACCCTCCAATTTCTAGCATAGTTGTAAAGAATCCTAAGATCCAAGTAAGATCAGCTGTATCAACAATGATGTGGAGTGAGGGGACTCAGTGAAGTGTCCAGCCACATCCCATGAGCCCAGACCTGATTCTTTACAAATTAGAAATCAATTTTGGCTTTTTTCAAGAAGTCCCTATAATTACAATATTAGTTCTTCTGGAATTTTTAAACATAGAAAAGGGCTCCAGGGGCCACTTAGCCTTGGTGTAAAATGATATAATTAATTAGCCGACGTAGGGTCACCCACCAGGTGAGGGGCAGACAGGGATTCAAATTCAGATCCGATCGTTGGACGCCTCAAAGCACTTTCTCATTTCTAGGTTCCTTGTGTTAAGACAAATCACCAGGAAGCTGCACTCCTGGGGTCAAGTCTTTGATATTCTTCCCCCAAACGAAATTCTGACCTTAACAGTGTGATTTGACCTTCATGACTATTACTTCTGCTTTTGCTCTAAAAACTGAATCCAAAGAGGTCCCTCCTGGTCAGCGTGCCCCTTGGGGAGATGGTGCTGGGCTCTTGGGTTGTCCCTTGCCCTAGCAGTGAGAACTGCCTTCCCCTGCTGGCGCCCCTCCCCTCCCCCACCAGCCTCCTCCCTTAGGAAGCACGGAATCATACGTTGCCTTTAACAGCAGAAGTCTCGTCAGAGTTACGGGATGCAGTTTTCTACACCCAACTACCTCCTTTTTCTCTGTATTTTGTTCTTCTGTCTGGTGAGCTCCAAGCCATGGTGCCTGTATTCTGTGACACTTCCATGTGGCCCAGATAGCCAGGAATGAAGCCCAGCTCTATGAGACCTAGGAAGGTTCAGTTCTTTTTGCCTCAGTTTCCCTGTCTGTGCAATAGGAGTGGTCGTCACAGTGTCTCCCATAGAGGTTAAAATCACTATTTTATTCTAAACGGTTGAATGTGGCAGTTTCATGTCACAAAAAAACCTAACTGCTTTTTTGACAAAAGTCAGCAGGCTATGAGGCTTCCCTGGTGGCTCAGCAGTAAGGACTCCACCCGCCAGTGCAGGAGACATGGGTTCGGTCCCTGGGTCAGGAAGATCCCCTGGAGAAGGAAATGGCAACCCACTCCAGTATTCTTACCAGGGAAATCACATGGACAGAGGAGCCTGGTGGGCTATAGTCCACAGGGTCGCAAGAGAGTCAGACAACTTAACGACTAAAAAACAACGAACCACAGCAGGCTGTAAATAAAGGCGGCGCACTTTCTCTTTTCTTGTGCAATTTTTATTTTCTATTGGAGTATAGTTGGTTTACAGTGTTGTATTAGTTTCGGGTGTACAGAAAATTGATTCAGTTATATCTGTGCTTTTTCAGATTCTTTTCCTAGATGGTTATTAGCGTATTGAGCAGAGTTCCCTGTGCTATACGGTAGGTCCTTATTGATCATCTACTTTTATATATAGTAGTGTGGATATGTTAATCCCAACCTCCTAATTTGTGCCCCCTCCACTTTTCCCCTTGGGTAACTGCAAGTCTGTTCTCTAAGGCTATGAGTCTGTTTCTGTTTTGTGAATTTATCTGTATCATTTTTTAGATTTCATATGTTGGATACAATGCTATTTGTCTTTGGTTTACTTCACTTAGTATGAGCATCTCTAGGTCCGTCCATGTTCCTGCAAATGGCATTGTTTCATTATTTTTTATGTCTGAGTGATATTCCGCTGTATTTGTGTACCATATCTTCTTAATCCATTCCTCTGTTGATGGACATTTAGCGTGTTTCCATGTCCTGGCTATTGTAAAGAGTACTGCAATAAACATCGGGGTGTATGGATGTTTTCGAATTTTCATTTCCCCTGGGTATGTGCCCAGGCATGGGATTGCTGGGTCATGTAGTAGCTCTCCGTTTTTAGTTTTTTAAGGGTCATGCAGTATTGCTATTTTAGTTTTTTAAAGAGCTTCATACTGTTCTCCATAGTGGCTGTACTAATTTGTATTCCCATCAATAGTGTAGGAGGGTTCCCTTGTCTCCACATCCTTTCCAATATTTATTGTTTATAGATTTTTTTAATGATGGCTCTTCTAACTGGTGTGAGATGATAGTTTGATATAGTTTTGATTTACATTTCTCTAATAATTAGCCATGTTAAGCATCTTTTCATGTGCTTTTTGGCCATCTGTAAGTCTTCTTTGGAGAAATGTCTATTTAGATGTTTTTTCTCCCATTCTGTGGGTTGTCTTTTCATTTTCCTTATGGTTTCCTTTGCTTGCAAAAGCTTTTGAATTTAATTCGTTTCCATTTGCTTATTTTTGTTTTTGTTTTCATTACTCTAGAAAGTGGATCCAAAAAGATATTCCTGTGACTTGCGTCTAAGAGTGTTCTGCCTAAGTACTCCTCTAAGACTTTTATAGTACCCAGTCTTACATTTAGGTCTTTAATCCATTTTGAGTTTATTTTTGTATATGGTGTTAGAAAAATGTTCTAATTTCATTCTTTTACATGTAGCTGTCCAGTTTTCCTAGCATCATGTATTGAAGAGACTCTTTTCTCCACTGTGTATTCTTACCCGCTTTGTCACAGATTATTTGACCGTAACTGTGTGGGTTTATTTCTGGGCTTTCTGTCCCGTTCGTTGATCTCTAAGTCTGTCTTTGTGCCACGACCAGGCTGTTTCGTTTACTGTAGTTTTATAGCATCGTGTGAGGTCAGGGTGGAGAAGGCGATGGCACCCCACTCCAGTGCTCTTGCCTGGAAAACCCCATGGACGGAGGAGCCTGGTGGGCTGCAGTCCATGGGGTCACTAGGAGTCGGATGTGACTGAGCGACTTCACTTTCACTTTTCACTTTCATGCATTGGAGAAGGAAATGGCAACCCACTCCAGTGTTCTTGCCTGGAGAATCCCAGGGACAGGGGAGCCTGGTGAGCTGGTGTCTATGGGCTCGCACAGAGTCGAACACGACTGAAGCGACTTAGCAGCAGCAGCAGCAGCAGTGAGGTCAGGGAGCCTGATTACTCCAGCTCCATTTTTCTTTCTCAAGATTGCTTCGGTTATTTGGCATCTCTTGTGTTTTCATTAAAACTTTAAGATTTTTTATTCTACATCTGCAAAACTTGCCATCGGTAATTTGTTAGGGATGGCATTGAATCTGTAGGTTTCCTTGGGCAGTATAGTCATTTTAACAATATTGATTCTTTCAGTCTAAGGACACGGTATATCCTTCATCTATTTGTGTCATCTTTGATTTCTTTCATCAGCATCTTACAGTTTTCAGAGTATAGGTCTTTTGCTTACTTAAATAGGTTTATTTCTAGGTATTTTATTCCTTTGAGGCAACGGTAAATGGGATTGTTTCCTTAATTTCTCTTTGTGATCTTTTGTGGTTAGTCTATGGAATTGCAACAGTTTTCTCTGTAGTGATTTTGTATCCTGCAACCTTGCTAAAGTCATTAATGAGCTCTAGTAGTTTTCCACTGGTGTCTTTAGGATTCTTTATGTATAGTATCATGTCATCTGCAAACAGGGACAGTTTTACTTCTTTTCCCATTTGTATCCCTTTTGTTTTTCTTCTCTGATAACCATGGCTAGGACTTCTAAAACTATGTTGAATAAAAGTGGTGATTGTAGACATCCTTGCCTTATTCCTGATCTCAGAGGAAATGCTTTCAGCTTTTCACCATTGAGTATGATGTTATCTCTGGGCTTGTCATATATGGCCTTTATTATTTTAAGGTATGGTCCCTCTTTGTATAGTTTCTGGAGAGTTTTTATCATAAACCAGTGTTGAACTTTGTCAAATGCTTTTTCTGCATCTGTTGAAATGATCAAAGGATTTTTATTCTTCAGTTTGCTAATGTGGAGTACCACACTGATTGATTTGAAGATACTGAAAAATCCGTGTATCTCTAGCATGAATCCCATTTGATCATGGTGTATGACTCTTTTAATGTATTGTTGGATTCAGTTTGCTGGTATTTTGTTGAGAATTTTTGCATCTATGTTCATCAGTAATATTGGGCTGTAATTTTCTTTGTGTGTGTGTGGTATCTTTGCCTGGATTTGGTATCAGGGTGATAGTGGCCTCACAGAACGAGTTTGGGAAGGTGATTCACTTCCTATCCCATCAGTCATTGTTGGACATAGATGGTTTTCTATTTGGTGACTTTGGAGGCCTGGCACACCTTGCAGTGACCTGGGGATAGGAAGGAGGGGCAGCCAGGGGGCAGTTGAGAACCTGAGGACAGGAGACAGGAGTCTCTGGAGGGACCCTGGGAAGCAGCAAAGGAAAACTTTCTCAGCTCGGATGTTGCCCCAGCACATCCTAAACCCTGAGCCTCTTCTGCTCCAGTTGTTCCCAAAGCCTGCCCAAATCCCAGCTGGTCTTCAAAAGGCAACTTACCAGGCCACATTCAGCCTTGCCACCCCCTGGATGTATGCCTCACTCCCCACGCCCCCATAGCATGGCTTTGCAAGGGGCCAGGATCTCTACCCACTGACAAGTGTGCCCGCCTCCCCACGGATGGGGTACTAGGACATGCAGACCCCTGTACCACCTGTGTAGCCCCCTAAGGCTTAGCTTGGGGACTGGAACAGAGCAAGGACTTAGAAAACAGGTGCTGAAATGAAACTTCACTGAGCTCACAGTTTTCCCTGGGGGCCAGTCCTATCGTCCTAGTGGGATACTGATGTTATAAAGCTGTTCCACTTGGGAGGAAGGGAGGGAGCAGGGAAGGGAGATAAAAGAACTCCTGTAGGCAGGCACCAGAGGCAGCTCAGAAATTTCTATCCAGAGAACTGAGGGGCACTCCCAGTTGGGAAGGGGTTTGCTTAGAACTTGTCTCAAAGCCACATGGACATAGCAAGCTGACTGCTTTAACTTAGATGGCATGTTTATTTGGGGTGGCTCGGAGGGCAGCTGGTAGAAACTGCAGCTGGAGCCAGCAACCCTTCCCCCAGCCATCCAGGCTCACAACCTGAAATGCATTCTTTAACGGCTAAATGTTAATGCAATCCTTTCCCTGGCAGGAACCCTCCAATGATTTTAGATAACAAGCACCAGCCTCTGATGGTAAACCAGGCTTCATCTTGGCCTCATCCATGCCAGGTGACCTTGGCAAACCCACTTAACCCCTGGGACCTCAATTTCCCCAGCTGTAAATTGAGCTCAGCTTCTGTGGCCCTCCTTCTCTGCATCTTGAGCCAAGCCCAAGAATCCTGCAACCCACCTCCTTGGAAACCTCAGCACAAAAGGGAGCGATTTAGAACTGGAGCCCTGGTCTATGGTATCATGGATCTGAGACAGCATTCCACCCCTGTGAGAGGCATAGGCTGCAGCTGGGGGATTACAGAGCCGCCTCCGGAGGCCACCACCACCACCGGTGGCACCGCCAGCCCAAGAGGCCCCACTCTTGTCAGAATATTAACACCCTGGATGCATTTGTGTGTTACTCATGATTGCGACCACGGTTCCAAAAGGATTATGCAGCATGCATATTTATGAGACAAGCCCAGACAAAGACTACCACATTTTAAAAGATGCAATTATCTCTAAAAAGTTCAGCTTTATTTTCATGCTAATGAATACAATATTTTTAAGCAAACCTAATTGGTTTGCCTGGGCTCCCATAAAAGCTCTCAACTCATTAGAGCTCCGAGGTCCCCTTCAAAGGGGGCTTTAGAGGGAGCTGGGGGGCCAAGGAGGGGGCTGGCACCCAGGCAGCGTGTTTTCAGAACTTTTCAGCCCATGCATGCTGCAGACCCCCACCTCCTCCCCTTCCCAAACCCTCCCGCTGGGTGGATGGCTGGTGAGGCCTTTCAGGAGGGGCCACCCCAGGGGTCTGGACCCTGGGAATGTGGAGAGCCTGGGGGCAAAGGGAAATGTCCTCCCTTCTCTCTGCAGAGGGAGCCAGTGTCCCCATTTTTCCCCGCCACCCCCACAACACTCACCACTGTCACAAAACCTCTCGCTCCCTGGTGGATGCTGGAATTCCACCCAGAGATGGGGTCTTCCACCGGCCATTGGCTCAGTCCTCAGGCTCGGAGAGAGGCAGAAGGAGCGCTCCTCAGACCCTAAACCTCTGTCCCAGATACCCCTGTGCTGTGACATCAGATCATTAGTTTGTATTAGGTTGGCCAAAAAGCTCATTCGGGTTTTTCCGTAAGATTGTACAAGAAACCAGAAGGATTTTTTGGCCAACCCAATACTTCTCGAGCACTTCCACACCTATTTTCTCATTACCTGCCCTTGTAAAGTACATGTTGTTTTCACCATCTTACAAATGAGGAACTTGAGCCCAGAAGTTGCAAGGTAAGTTTGTGCCCCCCTGCAGACTCCAGGTGCTCCCTATGACAAGCCGGATGCAGGGCTCTCTGAAAGAAAGGTTGTCTTGTCTTATTTCCTGCCTGAGTTCTTTCCAGCTTCTTTCCTTTTCTTAGCTACCTCCCTGCACTTGGGTTGGGTCTTTTCTTTACATGCGTATGTATCCCCACTGGTTTGCAAGTCACCGTGTATAGCTGTGTGGGCTGTGCAGTGTGCAATGCCAGGGGACAGAATAGTCTATGAGTGGCGCCCCCTGGAGTTGTGTGGCACTGCTGCTGCTGCTAAGTCGCTTCAGTCGTGTCCGACTGTGTGAGCCCATAGACGGCAGCCCACCAGGCTGCTCCGTCTCTGGGATTCTCCAGGCAAGAACACTGGAGTGGGTTGCCATTTCCTTCTCCATGTGGCACTATGTCCTCCCTGAAATGCAGCCATGAAATTAAAAGACACTTGCTCCTTTGAAGAAAAGCTATGACCAACCTAAACAACATATTTAAAAGCAGAGTCATTACTTTGCTGACAAAAGTCCATCTAGTCAAAGCTATAGTTTTTCCAGTAGTCATGTATGGATGTGAGAGTTGCACCATAAAGAAAGCTGAACACCGAAAAATTGATACTTTTGAACTGTGTTGGAGAAGACTCTTGAGAGTCCCTTGGACTGCCAGGAGATCCAACCAGTCAATCCTAAAGGAAATCAGTCCTGAATATTCATTGGAAAGGCTGGTGCTGAAGTTGAAGGTGCAATACTTTGGCCACCTGATGCAAAGAACTGATTCATTGGAAAAGACCCTGATGCTGGGAAAGATTGAAGGCAGGAGAAGGGGATGGCAGAGGATGAGATGGCTGGATGGCATCACCAACTCGATGGACATGAGTTTGAGCAAGCTTCGGGAGTTGGTGATGGACAGGGAAGCCTGGCATGCTGCAGTCCATGGGGTCTCAAAGAGTCAGACACGATTGAGCGACTGAACTGAACTGGACTGACTGTCCTCCTGTTGTAGCCATGTGTTCCAGGAAACAAACTCACTCAGAAGGACAATGCAGATAGTGGAGTGCAGTTTATTACACCGATGGGCCCAAGGCAGAGTCTCCTCTTAGCCAAGGACCCCGACCAACATTTGTGAAAATCTTTTATACCTCATGTGTATGTGTCTGAACCCACCACTCCAAATTCCTTGAGACTTACATAAACCAAGGAAAATACAATCCCAATAACCCATCATTCACGTGCTATGTGCTCATGTGCTCAAACAGTCAAACAATTAGCCAATAATCGATAAACCCGAGGTTACACTCCAATAGATACAGAAAAATTTATGGCCTGTCTAGAGAAAGGGGTGATTAGTGTATGTTTTCTCTTAGGCGATGAGTAACCTAGATACGATCTTCCAGGTTCCCCTGTCTTCAGGGGGTCTTATCCTTCTGTTGTTGTTTTCATAGGCACTAAACACAGAGTTCAGAGTCCATTGGAAAGGTGGCCGAGCATGATCAGCATGAACAGGCCTAAGATGGAGTCCAGGCCCTATGAATTCCTTCTTCACTCGCTACTCAGAGTCCTTACCTTCCACTGGCTTCCTGCTGGGCCATTTGGGGATCTTGGGCCTGTGAGTTGAACAAGAAATCCAGGCAGCTGGATTCCAGAGTATTGTTCAAGTAATGACAGGCTCAGGCTCAGGGGGCTCAGCAGGCTCAGCAAAGGGCAAAGAAGAATTGGAACAGAAGAGAAACAATGGAAAATACAGTCTGGGGTAAATTCTGGCCCAGAAGCGAAGAGATGAGGGAGCCAGGCCTGACCCCACCACTAAGTGGCTTCATGACTCCATTTCCCCCTCCATGAATGAGAGTGTTGGGCCTGCTGATCTCTGAGAGCCCATCCAAGGGAAACATCTTTTTTTTTAAATAATATTTATTTATTTATTTGGCTGTGTTGGGTTTTAGTTGAGCCACACAGGATCTTTCATTGCAGCCCAAAGGCTTACTTGCTCCATGCAATGTGAGATCTTAGTTCCCCAAACCAGGGATCGAACCCGCATCCCCTGCATTGGAAGACAAGTTCTTAACTACTGGACCACCAGGGAAGTCCCTAGAAGAGACATCTTTTGATTCTACAGCAGATTTTCCAGACAATCCCTGAAAGAAACAACAACATAAAACTAGAATGTTTTACGCCTTATAAATTAACCACGTGGAGTGTGATTCCATATACCCATCCCCACTCCTGGCTGGGAACACAATTCCAAGGTCAGGCTCAAGGTGCTCAGGGAGGTGGCCCAGGGGCCAGCAGAGCAAATAGGAAAAGCATCTAGAAAGGTGGGCATTGACTGAGCCTGAAAACCTAAGCCAGTTAACCCGAGAGGAGCAGGTAGGATGTTCCAGAGAGGGCTGCACGGCCCCAGCAACAAGGGGGATCCAGAAATGGTGGTAAGCTGAGTGGCCAGGCCGGGAAAGCTGACCAGCTGCTAAGCAAGGGGGTGAGAGCAGCAGGGAAGCCTCAGCGGGGGGCTGTGGTTTCCAAAGCCCCATAGTCATAATCTCCTGTGATGCTCACAACTGTCTGAGCAGGAAACTGCTGCTTCTCATTTTATAAGGGAGCACACGGAAGCCCACGGGGTCGCAAAGAGTCGGGCTCGGCTGATCTACCAACGCACACACGGATGGAAGGACAAAGAGGCAAAGGGGCCTGCGAGGACTCAGCATGGGCTGACCCCCAGTTTTGCGATCATTTGCCCTACATTACCAGGAGACCAGATTCGAAGGGTCTTGAATAATAAGATCAAGGTTTGGGATACAACAGAGGCTTGTGGACAAATAGGGAGACCCTGAAAGTCTTTGAGGAGACAAATGCCCTGGTAACCCAGAGTTTAGGAATGAGCATGAATGGCTGGAAGGGTAGCAAGAAAAATGGAGGCAAGCCTGCTTAGGAGGAAAGTCGTTTGGGATTTAGTGAGAGATCTGTCCAAGGCCCTGTACGGTTTTGCCTTGAAGAAGCTGAGTTACGTGCTCTCCATTGGGCCTTCACGAGGTTCCCAGGGGCATGAAACTGAATTCTGGACCCAGGATGTCCCGTAGGGACCCAACCTAAGCTCAGAGCCAAACCCCACACCCTAGTTGCTATGCCGCCTAATTGGCTTAGATTTATCAAAGTAATTTTTAAGGGAGAATTTTATATGAAGGTAATTACGCTCAGCTGAACTAATTTTATTAAACAATGCTGCCTTAATGACAAACAAATCTGTTATTAATTTGTAACCAAGCAGCTATTTCATTCAATTTGTAGCCTCAGTAATGAGCCCTGTGGCCAGAACAGCCCATAAGCACCCGTTTCGAAACAAGGCAGCGTGGCCTGGAGGCCAGAGCCACAACCCGCCCAGCTCGGCTGCGGACTGGGTGTAGCCCTCCCTGGCCCTCTCCTCTCTGGGCTGTCTCTCTGTAAAACCAGGGCTTGGAGAAGTTCCCAGAAGAAATTCCCACTTGCTGCTTCAGGGCCTGAGAGTCTGTTTGGATGGCCAGTACTTTCTGAGTGCCTCAGTCTCCTCATATGTAAAGTGGGGAGAATGATAGTGCCCATCTCAGAGGCTAATTGTGAGGATTGATTTAGTCCATGTAAAGCGTTTCAGCCAGTGCCCAGGCATGTCGTTTTGTTGTTTAGTCGCTAAGTCGTGTCTGACTCTTTGCGACACCATAGACTGTAGTCCACCAGGCTCTTCTGTCCCTTAAATTCTCCAGGCAAGAATATTGGAGTGGGTTGCCATTTCCTTCTCCAGGGGATCATCCCGACCCAGGGATCAAAACTGCATCTCTTGTGTCTCCTGCACTGGCAGGCAGATTCTTTACCCCTGAACCACTGGAAAGCCCAGACTCATTATATAAACATGTCTTATTTTTATTAATATTCCCAGAAGCGGGAATGTGGCCTGGGAAAGGCCCAGAGCCCACTGCCATGGATGGCATGAGTGAGCGCTCCTGCTTCTCCTAATAGCTATCATCCCTTGATTCTGGGCTTCCTTAGCTCCAAGGCCTCCCACCTGCAGCTAGGAGGATGAGGACAGTGGAGACAGGTGAGGGAGTAAGGTTCCAGACTCTACCCTGCCTCAGGTGACCCTGGGCATTGCCTTGGCCTCTTTAGCTCTCTCATGTCAGTTGACTACCCTGCCTGCCCAATTGCTGAACCCTCCCAGGGCACAACAGGCTCTTCAGGTGGCACTTGAATGTGCAGAGTGTGTCAGGATAACCCAGAGCACTTATAGGAAAATGCGGATTCCTAGGCCTTGTCCCAAGAGTCTTGATGCCATGGATGTACCCCAGATCTATGCACCTGGTATGCCTTCTTGAGAACCACTTCTGACACCCTCCTGTAGGTCTGCAGGGCACTCCATACCCACTGCCTTGGGGTCTTACTGCCCACGTTCAGTTGAGGAAAGAATAGCTTCTCGGAGTTAACTAACTTGCATAGATAAGGGTAAGTGGGGGGCAATACCCATCGCCAGAACCATGGGTTCCCCATCCTCCAGAAAGCACTGGAGTGGGAAATGGGCAGGAAGTTTGTGCAGATTTCAGTCACCTTGGGGCTATGCTAACATGACACCTCTGAGTCCACCTGCCTTACAGACCCACCGTCTTGGTGGCTGCAGAGCATGAACCACTTGAAAGTCAGCCTTTCAGTGAGTGGCTATTTCCATACCATCCATGGACTGCCACAGTCTCCTATCCTGGGTCCCAAGAGCCCCCAGGCCATCACAGTGCCTGACCTTCTGCAGTTAGGGGAGGAACATTATCTCTATTCCATCCCAAGATATAAATGCACATATACCATTTAGCCCCGTAGCAATATCTGAATTTTGTCCAGAAACTTCTTCCTGAAGTTCATTGCCTAGAGCCGCACAGAGATGTAGAGCCAGCTTCACACAGCACCCTTTACCCAGATGGAAAGTGAACTCTGCTCAAGAGCATAGGCTGAGGTTGAGAGAGCAATAGAGACTCCCACTGACCCCTCTGCACTGGCGACAAGAAGCAGACCACGAGAGTTTGGGGGCATTTCACCTCAGCTGGGACCACTCTGTCATCAGAGCAGTTTCACACAAGGCCCTGGCAGTCTTTTCATCGGGTGCAATTGGCTGGAAATGAGGCAGGCAGATGCCTCCAGACCTTCCCTGGCAAAGGCAGACAGGAATTCTATGACTGGCTTGGACCAATCGTGCACCTTCCAAGCTCTGCCCTGAGAAAGGTGTTCGCTTACTTTGCTCTGATTTTGTCCCTTGGGGTGGCATGGTTTCAGATGCAGAGGGCCTGGCGTGGAGTCCCTGCTCTATTACATCAGCTACACGAGCCTGGACCACGGGGTTGCCTGTGCAACCCAGAGCAAGTTCAGTTATCCTCTTTGTGAGAATTCCAACTTCACAGCATTCTGAGGACTAGTTGAATGTGCTTTATAATCTGTTGAGTGCTAGTCCCATGTACATTCTGATCACTGCCATTTGCCCTGGGTTTTGGGTGAGGGGCCAGATACCACCATGGGTTGTTTTGTCCCCTCTTTCTTCTCATCTCTAATTTCCAACACAGAGCACTCAGCCAAAAAGAGGAGAATTGGGCACAGAGGCCAAATCCCCAGCATAGAAACAGTAGTGCCATTGTAAATGCCTCCAGCAACGGCACCCCACCCAGCTGAGGGAGCCTCGTTCCCAACCCCGCTTAACAACGCACAGCCTGATTTAATACGAGCAGCTGATCTCATTGCTTCCATAGCAAGTTTAATTTGCTGGGAAAGCGAGTTGGTGAAGTTCTAATAATGCAGAGCTGCAAATAATACCGAAGAGAGTTTGCATTATGATAACTTTCCAATTAAAATGGATTAATGGAGGAGAAACGGCAGCAGTAGTGTCTAGACAACATATTACTAAATCCTTGGAGAGGGAGATGGAAAGGAGTTGGGGAAACGGGAGAAATAAACAGGGGAACTTCACGAGTTGGAGGCACCCTTGTGTGATGTGACAGGAGGTACCAGGAGTGGGTGCCTTGTCCCTGGTACCCTATCTGTTACAGAGCCTAGAGTTGCCATCAGATGGGAGAATCAGCCTTTCAGGAATCAAACAAAGGCCTTTGGTCTTTGGACATCCTTCATTAACATGCAAATAGCACCTAGTTTCCTTGGCTGGGCTGTCACTGGGATTAGACTGCTGCAGTGACCCGACAGTGGTGTGTGACAGAGCAAAGGCGCTGACTGAGAGTCAGGGGGCCGGCCTAGACCAGAGGTGCACACCTGTGTCTGGGCTTCACCGTAGTAACTCCTCCTTGTGATGCTGACCCCTGACCACTGCTGAGTGACCCCAGAGGGTCCATTCAGGACCTCTCTCCCAGGGACCTGTATCTTAAACCTGAGAGATACGAGGCCTAGAAGGACCTGGAGGCAGGGCTTGGTCAGGTAGGGGCTTCCAGGAGACGAAGGGCCACAGCCAGCCACGTGTGGTTCTTGTGCAGCCTCGGGCCCCAGCCTTCTGGGCCAAGCCAGTTAACTCTCTTGCCATTCTGTAATATGCCCCAGGATTCACTTTCCTCCCCTTTGCTTAAGTTACCTAAGCAAAAGAAATGTAACTTCTTATCTGTGGGACCTAGGGAAAGTCACTTAACCTCTCTGACTCTCCATTTTCTCTTCTGTAAAATGGGTATACATACACACCTGCCTTACCAGCTTGCTCGCCCCTGCTTTGGTCAAAATGTATTAGGGTTAGATCTCCATCTAGGTTCCTCTCAGGTCTGAAACTGGGAGGTTTTATAAGTGACTCCTTGAGGGACTGGAAAAGAGGTTGCCTGGAATCACAGGGACAAAGAAGCCCAGGAGCCCAGTTTAATCAGCATTACTACCTTACAGGGAAGAATCATGAGTGTCTCAACACTAGAACTGAGGTTCCTTCTAGAAATTTCCTTCCAGAAATCCTCACTCCTCCCCTGTGCCTGGGGAGTCTCTTGATTTCTTGCAAAGTCCATAGGCCCCTGAGCCAGTCCCTCATGGTGAAGGACTGGCCAGGTGCTGCCCTCTGCAGGCCTCCCTTTCTCATCAAATAAGCAAAGAAAAGGCCTATTGGATTAAACACAGTCGTGTATGGAGGGTTTGGCATGCATTGTCATCCCCCATTTTATCTCATTCTCCCAAGTCCTTCACTGTCCACAGGTGGATATGAAACTACCACTGAAAACAAATAATTCTGAAGATAAGGGAAAATCAGTTCAGTCGCTCAGTCGTGTCCGACTCTTTGCGACCCCATGGACTGCAGCACACCAGGCTTCCCTGTCCCTCACCAACTCCTGGAGCTTGCCCAAACTCATGTCCATCGAGTCAGTCCATCTATCGATGCCATTCAAGCATCTCATCCTCTGTCGTCCCCTTCTCCTCCTGCCTTCAATCTTTCCCAGCATCATGATCTTTTCCAATGAATCAGTTCTTTGCATCAGGTGGCCAAAGTACTGGAGTTTCAGCTTCAGCATCAGTCCTTCCAACGAATATTCAGGACTAATTTCCTTTAGGATTGACTGGTTGCATCTCCTTGCAGTCCAAGGGACTCTCAAGAGTCTTCTCCAACACCATAATTCAAAAACCTCAATTCTTCGGTGCTCAACTTTCTTTATGGTGCAACTCTCACATCCATACATGACTACTGGAAAAGTCATAGCTTTGACTAAACGGACTTTTGTTAGCAAAGGTCTACTTTTTAATATGCTGTCTAGGTTGGTCATAGCTTTTCTTCCAAGGAGCAAGTGTCTTTTAATTTCATGGCTGCAGTCACCATCTGCAGTGATTTTGGAGCCCAGAAAAACAAAGTCAGCCACTGTTTCCACTGTTCCCCCATCTATTTGCCATGAAGTGATGGGACCGAATGCCATGATCTTAGGTTTTTGAATGTTAAGATTTAAGCCAAATTTTTCACTCTCCTCTTTCACTTTCGTCAAGAAGCTCTTTAGTTCTTTTTCGGTTTCTGCCATAAGGGAGGTGTCATCTACGTATCTGAGGTTATTGACATTTCTCCCGGAAATCTTGATTCCAGCTTGTGCTTCATCCAGCCTGGCACTTCGCCTGATATACTCTGCATGTAAGTTAAATAGGCAGGGTGACAATATACAGCCCTGACATACTCCTTTCCCAATTTGGAACTAGTCTATTATTCCATGTCCAGTTCTAACTATTGCTTCTTGACCTGCACACAGATTTCTGAGGAGGAAAGTAAGGTGGTGTGGTATTCCCGTATCTTTAAGAATTTTCCACAGTTTGTTGTGATCCACACAGTCAAGGGCTTTGGCTTTCTCATAAGGGAAAATATGCGACAAGAAATCCCGAGGGGACAAATATCACCACTTACTTCATATTTAAGTCACCCCACTATCCCATCTACACACACATACACACACTGAGTCAGAACTAGGTCCAGTGCAGCCTTGAGGGGGAGAGAGGGGGGTCACATTCATTGCACACCTGCTCTGAGTCATGCATGATATCCGCCATCATCTCATTGTTGGCATGATTTTTCAAGACAGGTAACACCAATCCCCATTTTACAGATGTTGAAACTGAGGCTCAGAGCACTGAACTTGCCCTAGGTCAAGCAGTTCACAAACACATGATGTGTTTGAATTCAAAGACTTCCCTCTTCACCAAAGGTTTCCGACTTTTTAAATGTAGAGGCTGTGTTCTCAAATTAAATCTCAGGCCCAGTGCATAAAGAAATAATAAAAGCAGAACTCTCTAGTTGATTGGTTTGGTGGTTGTCTACAGAAGTGAAGAGGAGAGCTTATCCACCCCACCTGTCTCTCAGCCCTCCCCTCTCCTGTGTCCTTTGGGCTCATATGCTGGGTTCTGCTTCCCTTCCAGGCAGGTTTTGTTGGAGGTCCTAGATCAAACCAGCAAGGTTTTCCAATTAACCAAAAAGAACTCCAGCTTTGGGGATCTAGGTTGAAATTCTGGTTCTGCCACTTACTAGCTATGTAAGTTTCTCAGCTAACCTGAGTTTCCTCAGAATACTATACTATCAATAGAAAGATAATATGAGCCATGTACATATAATATTAAATTTTCTAGTAGCTTCATTTTTTAAAAAGGCAAACAGGGATTTCCCTGACAGTCCAGTGGTTAGGGCTCTGTGCTCCCACTTTCCACTGGGGCACAGGTTTGATCCCTGGTCGAGAAACTAAGATCCCACAAGCTGTACTCCAAGGCCAAAAAAACGGCAAAAAGGTGAAATCAACATTAATAATATTTTTATTTAACCCAATATATTTAAAACATTATGTCAACATGTAACAGTACATAAAATTATGAGTGAGCTATTTCACACTTTCTCATACTAAGTCTTCAAAATTTGATACATGCTTTACCCAGTACATCTTAACTCACACTCTAAATCGGCATTGGAAGCCTTTGATCTGGACTTGGATTTTGTAAAATTTGTAGTGAAAGAAGTAAATTCAAGAAACCAAGTTGTTCCAAACATTTTTTAAAGTTTTCCAATAACTGGAGGAACTATTTGTTTTTAAATAGAAATTAAAATTTTTAAAAATTTGTTTGAGGCAAGAAACAGAGACCCTCTAAAAATGTCTTCCTACAATGGTCTGAGGGTCAGAAGGCTCCAGGAAGCTGCCATGGGGAACCAGGATAGGAGCTGAAGTCCAGCTGAACCTCCTGACACCTCTGGAGAAGTAGGGGCATGCTGAGTCAGCGCTTCTGACTCCAGGGGCCCCACCAGCTCCTTACATGTCTTTGACCCATCCCCAGAGGTCTCTAGACACTGCCTCCAGATTGCCCAGTTCCCCCAGTAAGTACTGCTGTCCTAGTCAACCAGTACGTTCACAATACCTGAAGAATATTGCAGAAAAGGCTCCACTTTTGAAGAATGGGCTCCTCTTCTGCTTGTTTTTTTTTTTTTTCCTGTTTTTAAAAATTGTGGTAAAGTATACATAAAATTGGGCTTCCCCAGTGGCTCATCAGTAAAGAATCCGCAATGCAGGAGACACAGGAGATGTGGGTTCAATCCCTGCGTCAGGAAGACCCCCTGGAGGAGGGCATCTCAACCCACTCCAGTATTCTTGCCTGGAAAATCCCATGGACAGAGGAACCTGGAGGGCCATGGTCCATGGGTGGCAAAAAGTTGGACGTGACTGAAGTGACTGGGCACGCGTGGGCATGCATAAAATTGACCATTGCAACCGTTTTCAGGTGCACAGTTCTGTTTCATGAAGTACATTCACATTCTTGTGCAACCATCACCCTCTCCAAAACTCTTCCATCTTTCCCAATTGAAATGCCATATCCATTAAATTCAAATTCCCCTTCCTCCTCCTCCTAGCCCTTAGCAACCATCCATCTATTTCCTGTTTCTATGGATTTGACTCTTCTAAGTACCTCATACAATGGAATCATGCAATATTTGTCCTTATTTCACTTAGCATAATGTCTTGAAGATTCATCCATGGTGCATGGTGTAGTATGTGTCATAATTTCCATCCTTTTAAAGGTTCAATAGTATTCCATTGTATGCATATGTTACAATTTGTATTTCCATTCATCCATCAGGGAATACTTGGATTTCTTCTACATTTTGACTAGTGTGATAGTGCTCCTATAAATATGTGTGTATAAATATCTCTTTGAGACCTTGTTTTCACTTCTTTGGGGTATATACCCAGAGTGAAATTGTTAGATCATGTGATAATTCTATGTTTAATTTATTGAGGACTAGCCATACTGCTTTTCACAATTGACACACCATTTTACATTCCCAAAAGCAATGCATGCTGCCGCTGCTAAGTCGCTCCAGTCGTGTCCGACTCTGTATGACCCCATAGACGGCAGCCCACCAGGCTCCCCCGTCCCTGGGATTCTCCAGGCAAGAACACTGGAGTGGGTTGCCATTTCCTTCTCCAATGCATGAAAGTGAAAAGTGAAAGTGAAGTCGCTCAGTCATGTCCGATTCTTAGCCACCCCATGGACTGCAGCCTACCAGGCTCCTCCGTCTGTGGGATTTTCCAGGCAAGAGTACTGGAGTGGGGTGCCATTGCCTTCTCCAAAGCAATGCATCAGTTCAGTTTAGTCGCTCAGTCGTGTCTAACTCTTTGCAACCCCATGAATCGCAGCACGCCAGGCCTCCCTGTCCATCACCAACTCCCGGAGTTCACTCAGACTCACATCCATCGAGTCAGTGATGCCATCCAGCCATCTCATCCTCTGTTGTCCCCTTCTCCTCCTGCCCCCAATCCCTCCCAGCATCAGAGTCTTTTCCAATGAGTCAACTCTTCACATGAGGTGGCCAAAGTACTGGAGTTTCAGCTTTAGTACCATTCCTTCCAAAGAACACCCAGGGCTGATCTCCTTCAGAATGGACTGGTTGGATCTCCTTGCAGTCCAAGGGACTCTCAAGAGTCTTCTCCAACACCACAGTTCAAAAGCATCAATTCTTCGGCGCTCAGCCTCCTTCACAGTCCAACTCTCACATCCATACGTGACCACAGGAAAAACCATAGCCTTGACTAGACGAACCTTTGTTGGCAAAGTAATGTCTCTGCTCTTGAATATGCTATCTAGGTTGGTCATAACTTTCCTTCCAAGGAGTAAGCGTCTTTTAATTTCATGGCTACAGTCACCATCTGCAGTGATTTTGGAGCCCAGAAAAATAAAGTCTGGCACTGTTTCCACTGTTTCCCCAACTATTTCCCATGAAGTGATGGGACCAGATGCCATGATCTTCATTTTCTGAATGTTGAGCTTTAAGCCAACTTTTTCACTCTCCATTTTCACTTTCATCAAGAGTCTTTTGAGTTCCTCTTCACTTTCTGCCATAAGGGTGGTGTCATCTGCATATCTGAGGTTATTGATATTTCTCCCGGCAATCTTGATTCCAGCTTGTGCTTCTTCCAGTCCAGGATTTCTCATGATGTACTCTGCATATAAGTTAAATAAGCAGGGTGACAATATACAGCCTTGATGTACTCCTTTTCCTATTTGGAACCAGTCTGTTGTTCCATGTCCAGTTCTAACTACTGCTTCCTGACCTGCCTACAAATTTCTCAAGAGGTAGATCAGGTGGTCTGGTATTCCCATGTCTTTCAGAATTTTCCACAGTTTATTGTGATCCACACAGTCAAAGGCTTTGACATAGTCAATAAAGCAGAAATAGTTGTTTTTCTGGAACTCTCAAGGATTCCTATTTCTCCATATACTTGTCAACACTTATTTTCTCTCTCTCTCTCTCTCTCTCTTTTTTTTTTTTAAATAAGACTGCCATGGTCCGCTGGAGAAGGGAATGGCAAACCACTTCAGTATTCTTGCCTTGAGAATCCCATGAAGAATATGAAAAGGCAGAAAGATATGACACTGAAAGATGAACTCCCCAGGTCAGTAGATGGCCGATATGCTACTGGAGAACAGTGGATAAATAGCTCCAGAAAGAATGAAGAGACAGAGAAAGAATGAAGAGACAGAGCCTAAGCGAAAACAACACCCAGTTGTGAATGTGACTGGTGATGGAAATAAAGTTCGATGCTATAAAGAACAATACTGCATAGGAACCTGGAATGTTAGGTCCATGAATTAAGGTAAATTTAAAGTGATCAAACAGGAGATAGAAAGAGTGAACATCACCATTTTAGATATCAGTGCATGAAAATGGACTGGATAGGAGAATTGAATTCATATGACCATGATATCTACTACTGTGGGTAACAGTCTCTTAGAAGAAATGGAGTAGCCCTCATAGTCAACAAGAGTCCGAAATGCAGTACTTGGGTGCAATCTCAAAAATGACAGAATGATCTGTTTGTTTCCAAAGCAAATCATTCAGTATCACAGTAATCCAAGTCTATTCCCAGACAAGTAATGCCAAAGGGGCTGAAGTTGAACGTTTCTATGAAGACCTACAAGACATTCTAGAACTAACACCCCAAAAAGATGTCCTTTTCATCATAGGGGACTGGAATGCAAAAGTAGGAAGTCAAGAGATACCTGGAATAACAGGCAAATTTGGCCTTGGAATACAAAATGAAGCAGGGCAAAGGATAATAGAGTTTTGCCAAGAGAACACACTGGTCACAGCAAACATCCTCTTCCTATATGTGGACATACACATGGACATCACCAGATGGTCGATACCGAAATCAGATTGATTATATTCTTGGCAGCCAAAGATGGAGAAGCTCTAAACGGTCAGCAAAAACAAGACCAAGAGCTGACTGTGGCTCAGATCATGAACTCCTTATTGCAAAATTCAGACTTACATTGAAGAAAGGGGGAAAACCATTAGACCATTCAGGGGTGACCTAAATCAAATCCCTTATGATTATACAGTGGAAGTGAGAAATAGATTTAAGGGACTAGATCTCATAGACAGAGTGCCTGATGAACTATGGTCGGAGGTTCATGGCATTGTACAGGAGACAGGGATCAAGACCATCCCCAAGGAAAAGAATTGCAAAAAAAAACCAAAATGGCTGTCTGAGGAGGCCTTAAAAATAGCTGAGAAAAGAATAGAAGCTGATGGAAAGGAGAAAAGGAAAGATATACCAATCTGAATGCAGGAAGTCCAAAAAATGACAAGGAGAAGTAAGAAAGCCTTCCTCAGTGATCACTGCAAAGAAAAGAGGAAAACTGTAGAATGGGAAAGACTAGAGATCTCTTCAAGAAAATTAGAGATACCAAGGGAACATTTCATGCAAAGATGGGCTCAATAAAGGACAGAAATGGTAGGGACCTAATAGAAGCAGAAGATATTAAGAGGAGATGACAAGGATACACAGAACTATACAAAAAAGAGCTTCATGACCAAGATAATCATGATGGTGTGATCACTCACCTAGATTCAGACATCCTGGAGGGCGAAGTCAAGTGGGCCTTAGAAAGCATCACTATGAACAAAGCTAGTGGAGGTGATGAGATTCGAGTTGAACTATTTCAAATCCTGAAAGATGATGCTGTGAAAGTACTGCACTCATTATGCCAGCAAATTTGGAAAACTCAGCATTGGCCACAGGACTGGAAAAGTCAGTTTTCATCCCAACCCCAAAGAAAGGCAATGCCAAAGAATGCTCAAACTACTGCACAGTTGCACCCATCTCACACGCTAGTCAAGTAATGCTCAAAATTCTCCAAGCCAGGCTTCAGCAATATGTGAGCTATGAACTTCCAGATGTTCAAGCTGGTTTTAAAAAAGGTAGAGGAACCAGAGATCAAATTGCCTACATCCACTGGATCATGGAAAAAGCAAGAGAGTTCCAGAAATCATCTATTTCTGCTTTATTGACTATGCCAAAGCCTTTGACTGTGTGGACCACAATAAACTGTGGAAAATTCTTCAAGACATGGGAATACCAGACCACTTGACCTGCCTCTTGGGAAACCTATATGCAGGTCAGGAAGCAACAGTTAGAACTGGACATGGAACAACAGACTGGTTCCAAATAAGAAAAGGAGTACGTCAAGGCTGTATATTGTCACCCTGCTTATTTAACTTCTATGCCGAGTACATCATGAGAAACACTGGGCTGGAAGAAACACAAGCTGGAATCAAGATTGCCAGGAGAAATGTCAATAACCTCAGATATGCAGATGACACCACCCTTATGGCAGAAAGTGAAGAGGAACTCAAAAGACTCTTGATGAAAGTGAAAGTGGAGAGTGAAAAAGTTGGCTTAAAGCTCAACATTCAGAAAACTAGATCATGGCATCTTGTCCCATCACTTCATGGGAAATAGATGGGGAAACAGTGGAAACAATGTCAGACTTTATTTTTTTGGGCTCCAAAATCACTGCAGATGATGATTGCAGCTATGAAATTAAAAGACGATTACTCCTTGGAAGGAAAGTTATGACCAATCTAGATAGCATATTCAAGAGCAGAGACATTACTTTGCCAACAAAGGTTCGTCTAGTCAAGGCTATGGTTTTTCCAGTGGTCATGTATGGATGTGAGAGTTGGATTACAAAGAAAGCTGAGTGCCGAAGAATTGATGCTTTTGAACTGTGGTGTTGGAGAAGACTCTTGAGAGTCCCTTGGACTGCAAGGAGATCCAACCAGTCCATTCTAAAGGAGATCAATTCTGGGTGTTCATTGGAAGGACTGATGTTGAAGCTGAAACTCCAATACCTTGGCCACCTCATGAGAAGAGTTGACTCATTGGAAAAAGCCCTAATGCTGGGAAGGATTGGGGACAGAAGGAGAAGGGGACGACAGAGGATTTGATGGCTGGATGGCATCACCGACTCGATGGACATGGGTTTGGGTAGACTCTGGGAGTTGGTGATGGACAGGGAGGCCTGGCGTGCTGCGATTCATGGGGTTGCAGAGTCGGACACAATTGAGCGACTGAACTGAACTGCACTAAGTTATTCCTGAGTAATTTTTATGCTTTCACTTTCAGTTTTTATGCTATTTTAAATAAATGGTTTTCTTGATTTTCTTTTCAGATTTTTCATTGTTAATGGGTAGAAATGCAACTGATTTTTGCATGTTAATTTTTTATCCTGTAACTTTGCTGAATTTGTTTTTCCCTCTTTCTTTCTCATGCAGGGTGGTGGGTATATGGTTTTGCATGTCTGGAATATTTTATTAAAAAACAAATACCCTGAGCCCAAAATATGCTCCTGCTAATGTAACTTTCTTCCAACTACAATTGGAAGAGGGGTCAATCTTTGAGTTCTTATTGGCCCCATAGAGAGCCTATCACTTTTCTGTACCCTGGAAGATACCAACTTCCCAAAATGTAAAGAATGCTTCTTGAGGTTGAGCACCACCACCAGGGAACTGTCTAAAGAGGCAGAGGGGCCTCCTGACCAGAGTCAGATCTCTGAGTAGGAAGATGGGCTCCATCACTGATGGCTGTGGCGCCCTGACAAAGCCCTTACTGGGCCTTAGTTTCTGCCTCTGCCAAATAAGCAGTTAAGACTCAATGGTCTTTAGGGCCTTTTAACTATAAAGGAAGTTAGAGGTTGGGCAAATGGAGAGAGTGTGGGTGGAGTCACCAGGTTCTGGTGGCAGTGAGGTTCCTGTCCATAGCACTGCTCTGCAGGGTCCTCACTCACTGAAGGAAAATGCCCCACAATTTTCAGCAACTTGTCACTCCTTCATTCAATCTTTGTGGTTTTAAAACAACAATAAATTATTTGTACTATAATAATTATTATAAGATCCCCTTGCTGTGCAGTTTGTAAAGCACTTTCATATCCATTACTCATTTTACAAATGAGGAAACCACATCCCAGAAAGGTGGTGTCCCCTGCCCTAGCTGGACTGGTAAACAGCATATCTGACCTGGATTAAAATGAATCCTAGCTCAGCTGCCCAAAATGCTGTGAACTGAACTGGTGGGACTGGATGCTATGATCATACTTTTTGAATGTTGAGTTTTAAGCCAACTTTTTCACTCTCTTCTTTCACTTTCATCAAGAAGCTCTTTAGTTCTTCTTCACTTTCTGCCATAAGGCAGGTGTCATCTGTGTATCTGAGGTTATTGACATTTCTCCCAGCAATCTTCATTCCAGCTTGTGCTTCATCCAGCCCAGCATTTTGCATGAGGTACTCTGCACATAAGTTAAATAAGCAGGATGACAATATACAGCCTTGAGGTACTCCTTTCCCAATTTGGAACCAGTCTGTTGTTCCATGTCCAGTTCTAACTGTTGCTTCCTGACCCGCATACAGATTTCTCAGGAGGCAGGTAAGGTGGTCTGGTATTCCCATCTCTAAGAATTTTCCAGTTTGTTGTGATCCACACAGTCAAAGGCTTTGGCGTAGTCAATAAAGAGAATTAGATGTTTTCTGGAACTTTCTTGCTTTTTTGATGATCCAGTGGATGTTGGCAATTTGATCTCTGGTTTCTCTGCCTTTCCTAAATTCAGCTTGAATATCTGGAAGTTCACGGTTCACATGCTATTGAAGCCTGGCTTGGAGAATTTTGAGCATTACTTTGCTAGTGGGTCAGATAAGTGCAATTGTGCGGTAGTTTGAACATTCTTCAGCATTGCCTTTCTTTGGGATTGGAATGAAAACTGACCATTTCCAGTCCTGTGTCCACTGAGTTTTCCAAATTTGCTGGCATACTGAGTGTAGCACTTTCACAGTATCATCTTTTAGGATTTAAAATAGCTCAATTGAAATTTCATCACCTCCACTAGCTTTGTTCATAGCGATGCTTCCTAAGACTTCTCATTCCAGGATGTCTGGATCTACATGAGTGATCACACCATCATGATTATCTGGGTCATTATCATCTTTTTTGTATAGTTCTTCTGTGTATCCTTGTCACCTCCTCTTAATATCTTCTGCTTCTATTAGGTCCCTACCATTTCTGTCCTTTATTGAGCCCATCTGTGCATGAAATTTTCCCTTGGTATCTTTAATTTTCTTGACGAGATCTCTAGTCTTTCCCATTCTATAGTTTTCCTCTTTTCTTTCCAGTGATCACTGAGGAAGGCTTTCTTACCTCTCCTTGTCATATTTTAGACTTTCTGCATTCAGATTGGTATAGCTTTCCTTTTCTGCTTTGCCATTAGTTCTCTCCTTTTCTCAGCTATTTGTAAGGCCTCTTCAGACAACCATTTTGCCTTTTTGCATTTCTTTTTCTTGGGGATGGTCTTGATCCCTGCCTTCTGTATAATGTCACGAACCTCTGTCCATAGTTCTTCAGGCACTCTGTCTATCAGATCTAATCCCCTGAATCTGTTTGTCACTTCCACTGTATAATCATAAGGGATTTGATTTAGGTCACCCCAGAATGGTCTAATGGTTTTCCCCCTTTCTTCAATGTAAGTCTGAATTTTGCAATAAGGAGTTCATGATCTGAGCCACAGTCAGCTCCTGGTCTTGTTTTTGCTGACCGTTTAGAGCTTCTCCATCTTTGGCTGCCAAGAATATAATCAATCTGATTTCGGTATCGACCATCTGGTGATGTCCATGTGTATGTCCACATATAGGAATAGGATGTTTGCTGTGACCAGTGTGTTTTCTTGGCAAAACTCTATTATCCTCTGCCCTGCTTCATTTTGTACTCCAAGGCCAAATTTGCCTGTTACTCCAGGTATCTCTTGACTTCCTACTTTTGCATTCCAGTCCCCTATGATGAAAAGGACATCTTTTTGGGGTGTTAGTTCTAGAATGTCTTATAGGTCTTCATAGAACCGTTCAACTTCAGCCCCTTTGGCATTACTGGTCAGGGCATAGACTTGGATTACTGTGATACTGCATGGTTTGCCTTGGAAACAAACAGATCATTCTGTCATTTTTGAGATTGCACCCAAGTACTGCATTTCAGACTCTTGTTGACTATGAGGGCTACTCCATTTCTTCTAAGGGATTATTACCCACAGTAGTAGATATAATGGTCATCTGAGTTAAATACACCCATTCCAGTCCATTTTCATTCAATGATTCCTAAAATGCCGATATTCACTCTTTCTATCTCCTGTTTGACCACTTTCAATTTACCTTATTTTTTTTTCTAATTTTATTTTTAAACTTTACATAATTGTATTAGTTTTGCCAAATATCAAAATGAATCCGCCACAGGTATACATGTGTTCCCCATCCCGAACCCTCCTCCCTCCTCCCTCCCCATACCATCCCTCTGGGCCGTCCCAGTGCACCAGCCCCAAGCATCCAGCATCGTGCATCGAACCTGGACTGGCAACTCGTTTCCTACATGATATTTTACATGTTTCATTGCCATTCTCCCAAATCTTCCCACCCTCTCCCTCTCCCACAGAGTCCATAAGACTGTTCTATACATCAGTGTCTCTTTTGCTGTCTCATACACCGGGTTATTGTTACCATCTTTCTAAATTCCATATATATGCGTTAGTATACTGTATTTATGTTTTTCCTTCTGGCTTACTTCACTCTGTATAATAGGCTCCAGTTTCATCCACCTCAAACTCTTCCAGAAAATTGCAGAGGAAGGTAAACTTCCAAACTCATTCTATGAGGCCACCATCACCCTAATACCAAAACCTGACAAAGATGCCACAAAAAAGGAAAACTACAGGCCAATATCACTGATGAACATAGATGCAAAAATCCTTAACAAAATTCTAGCAATCAGAATCCAACAACACATTAAAAAGATCATACACCATGATCAAGTGGGCTTTATCCCAGGGATGCAAGGATTCTTCAATATCCGCAAATCAATCAATGTAATACACCACATTAACAAATTGAAAAATAAAAACCATATGATTATCTCAATAGATGCAGAGAAAGCCTTTGACAAAATTCAACATCCATTTATGATAAAAACTCTCCAGAAAGCAGGAATAGAAGGAACATACCTCAACATAATAAAAGCTATATATGACAAACCCACAGCAAACATCATCCTCAATGGTGAAAAATTGAAAGCATTTCCTCTAAAGTCAGGGACAAGACAAGAGTGCCCACTTTCACCATTACTATTCAACATAGTTTTGGAAGTTTTGGCCACAGCAATCAGAGCAGAAAAAGAAATAAAAGGAATCCAAATTGGAAAAGAAGAAGTAAAACTCTCACTATTTGCAGATGACATGATCCTCTACATAGAAAACCCTAAAGATTCCACCAGAAAATTACTAGAAATAATCAATGACTATAGTAAAGTTGCAGGATATAAAATCAACACACAGAAATCCCTTGCATTCCTATACACTAATAATGAGAAAACAGAAAGAGAAATTAAGGAAACAATTCCATTCACCATTGCAACGGAAAGAATAAAATACTTAGGAATATATCTACCTAAAGAAACTAAAGACCTATATATAGAAAACTATAAAACACTGGTGAAAGAAATCAAAGAGGACACTAATAGATGGAGAAATATACCATGTTCATGGATTGGAAGAATCAATTTACCTTAATTCATGGACCTAACATTCCAGGTTCCTATGCAGTATTGTTCTTTATAGCATCGGACTTTACTTCCATCACCAGTTACATCCACAACTGGGTGTTGTTTTTGATTTGGCTCTGTCTCTTCATTCTTTCTGGAGGTATTTCTCCACTGTTCTCCAGTAGCATATTGGCCACCTACCGACCTGGGGAGTTCATCTTTCAGTGTCATATCTTTCTGCCTTTTCATACTGTTCACAGGATTCTCAAGGCAAGAATACTGAAGTGGTTTGCCACTCCCTTCTTCAGTGGACCACATTTTGTCAGAACTCTCCACCATGATCCACCTGTCTTTTGTGGCCCTACAAGGTATGGCTCATAGTTTCATTGAGTTAGACAAGGCTCTTATCCATGTGATCAGTTTGATTAGTTTTCTGTAATTGTGGTTTTCATTCTGTCTGTATGGCCATACCTGAATAATAGGTTGTTATAGGCAAGGGGAACAAGAGAGAATGAATGAGGAAAGGAAAAAATTAAGAAACTCAAATCATCTATTGATTTAATACAGTTAATTTTCCATAGTGTATAAAAGAAATGGTAAATCAGAGGTAGATTCAGAATGTAATGAAATAATACACATATATACACGGTAGTCCTGATCCAGTTTTAAAAGGAAAGACCAAGCCTACCCTCCTGTCCCACTCCAGCCCTGAGGCTGCTCCTCCTCTCTGTACCAGAGCACTTATCTGGTAAGGAATGGCAGGCCCCCTCCTTACATGGCATCTCTTCATTTGGCTGATCACTTCCCCCAGGGCACACCCCAATTCCATCACTTCCCTTCCACTTAAAATGCTAGAGTAGGAAGACAACAGGTAAGGAATGTAGGTAAGTAGACATATGTCTACAAGATAAGAGAACAGTGGAAACAGGGAGATCCTGTGAGAGAGACAGGGAGACAAAGAAGCACAAAGAGATTATTATTGACAGAATGTCTGACAAGCGTGCCAAGCTCGTTCAGTGGGGGAAAGAGCAGTCTCTTCAACAAAAGGTGCCAGGACAACTGGATATTCGTATGCAAAAGGGCGGAGTTAGAGCCTTACGTCACCATATTCATTGCTGCTGTTTAGTTGCTAAGTTGTGTCACACTCTGCGCAATCCCATGCAGCCCACCAGGCTCCTCTGTCCATGGCATTTCCCAGGCAAGAATACTGGAGTGGGGTGCCACTTCCTTTTCCAGGGGTTCTTCCCCACCCAGGGATCAAACCCACGTCTCCTGCATTAGCAGGAGGATTCTTTACTGCTGAACCACAGGGCTTTCCACCTCACTCTATATTCAGAAATTAACTCAAATGGATGGACAACTTGAATATTAGAGTCAAAACTTTATAAAAAAACAATTAGAAGAAAACATAGGGGTAAATCTTTATGGCATTGGATTTGGCAACAAATTTTAGACTTGACACTAAAAGCATGAATAGCAAAGTAAAAGATTGGTAAATTGGACTCACAAAATTTAAAAAATTTGTGCATAAAGGCATTATCAAAATGTGAAGAGACAACCCATAGGATGGGAGAAAGTATTTGTAAATCATATGCGTGATAAATATCCAGAATGTATAAAGAACACTTTGACACAAGGACAACAAGATAAGCAACCCAATTAATAAAAGAGCAAAAGGGACTTACCCAGTAGTCCAGTGGCTAGGACTCCATGCTCCCAATTCTGGAGGCCTGGGCTCTATCCCTCATCAAGGAACTAGATCCACATGCCAAAATGAAGATCCTGCATGCTGCAACTAAGACCTGGCACAGCCAAATAAATAATTTTTAAATGTGAAAACCATTACAAAATAAAAGGGCAAGATATTGGAATAGGCATTTTTCCAAAAAAGATATACAAATGGCCAACAATCACATGAAAAGATTTTTAACATCATTGGTCATTCAGAAAATGCAAATCAAAACCTCAGTGAAATACCAAGTCAAACCCACTACTAGAATTTTTTTAAATGAGTATTTTTCAGTTAGTTAGGATGTGGAGAAATAGAAACCCTCACAACATAGCTTACACAGGGGGCTAGGGTTACAGAATGGCCCAGCTACTGCGGAAAACAGAATGGAATTTCCTTATAAAGTTAAACATAGAATTAATATGTGACCTAGCAATTCCACTCTTGTGTACCCAAGAAAAATGAAAACACATGTCCACATCTAACTTGTACATGAATGTCCACAGCAGCATTATTCATAATAACCCAAAAGTGGAAACGACCAAAGTATGCATCAGTAGATGAATTTAAACAAATTGTGGTATATCCATACTGTGGAATATTATTCAGCTATAAAGAGAAATGCAGTACTGACACGTTCTAAAATTTGGATGAACCTCAAAAACACGAGTGAAAGAAGCCAGACGCAGAAGTTCCCAAGTTATATGATTCCTTTTATGGAAAATATCCAGAATAGGCAAATCCGTAGAGACAGAAAGTGGATTAGTGATCAACAGGATTACTTAATGGGCATGGGGTGTCCTACTGAGGGGGGGGTGAAAATTTTTGAAACTAGAGAGAGCTGGGGTTACACAGCATGGTGAAGGCGTGAAGGCACTAAATGCCACTGAACTGCACACATTAAAATGTTTAAATGTAAGTTGTATGAATTTCACCACAGTTTTTCTAAGTGATGTAGAGATAGCTGGGCCAAGACAGAAGCAGGGATCTGGAGAGAGGGATGGAGAGAGAAGAGCTGGGGAAACCAGGACAAGCTGCGACCTGTTACAAGAAATTTATTAGTACCATTCTGTCAGCGGGTTGCCAGCTAAATTTAATATAAATCTATATACAAAGAAAATGCCTCTTTCTACATAATGAATATTTAATCATGCATGGGTCAGGCAATTCCACAGAAGTAATTAAAAGCAGTCTTTTGTTTATTGCTCAGAAATGATAGCGACCCGCTGACCGGAGCTGCAGACAGTGACATATTGAAAACGTTACCTACTGACACATGTTATTAAAGAGGAATTAAGGGTCACTTTCTTCCCCTCCCCTTAAAAGCTAATCTTTCCTAAGCCTTCTGTCTGCTTACATGGAGAGGACAGCTCCAAGGGGGCGTCCACCTCCCAGATGAGGCTGGAGAGCTAGGCTGGCCCCCCTCCATCTACAACCTTCCCTCCACAACCATAAATTGAAACAGATGAGATGGTTATTGAGAAGACCATTGAGAGGAAATAGATGTGGAGTCTCTATGGAAAGTTCTCCCCACTGTCCTGTCATATCCAGCCAGTTGCAAAAACCTGTCAATCTGACCAATTCTCCTCCACTGATACTTTCTCACAGTGTCTCCTCTGTGCCCTTGAAGTTTTGTTCCTCCCTGTTCCAGTCTACTACTGACTCTTCCTGGATCTGTCAATCAAGGCACTACTTCACTCATGCACCTCCCATGGCTCCCCATTGTCCATACTCCTCCTCACCCTGGCATTAAAGGCCCCATGTCTGACCATGGCTCCAGCTGACCATTCTGCATCAGGGTTCTGGGTTGCCAACAGCAGAAAGTGACTGTGTCTGACTTAAGGCAGAAGGACCTTGTTTCCTGAGGACACTGGGGCACTCATAGAATCGATGGGAAACTGGGAGGTCAGCCAGCAAAGGGCAGAAATAAACTCACGTGAACCAGGGGGTGGTGCAACCAGGATGCCACTGCTGACACCACCCCTGCTGCCATCATCCAACATCCCTGCAGCCTCCATGACCACCCCTCAGCGTCTCCACCTCCTCATGTCAACCTCCAGACTCCCAGTCCTAGGTGGGAGTGTCCAACCAACAGAGCCTGGTCTCCTTCTGCAGCCTCATCACCACCATCCAGGGAGAAAGGAGCTGGTCCTCTTTGCTTCCACAGGGAGAGGCAAAGCCCTCACTTTCCAGACATCCAGACTGTCCCACAGCTAAATCAACATTTCCTTCCTACGCCCCATCCTCTCAGTGCTCTCCCATCATCCCAACTCTGCTCTTGTCTTCTCTCCCCATGGAATCCCTCAGCCTCACCTCCTCACAACCAGTTGGATCATTCTTCCAATAACATCAGCAAGCATCACCTCCTCTAGGAAGCCTTCCCTGGTTGCCTCCACCATCCCCAATCCAGTTGTGATGCCATCTGGGTCTCTCTGGTGACACCGAAGTCTCTCCACTATGTTTTATAGCTTGTCACACTCCTGGGTGACCCTCCCCTATGAGACTATGTGTCCCCAGAAGGCAGGACTCATGACTTCTCTTAGCCCCAGAGCTCAGCACAGAGCCAGCCTGGCATGTGCTCAGATGCCTGGATGGGCCGAAATGAGGTCTGGCCCAGGATTTCTGTTGCATTCCTGGTCTGCAACAAATGGTTTGGATGTCCTTTATTTTCCAAGTGTGTTTTGGAAACTATACACTGTCAGGGCCCATGAGGATTGGGATAACATCTTTTCCTTAGATATCCCCTCAACTGATAGCACAGGGCTGGGTAGCACATAGTAGGTGCTTAATAAACACACGGTTCACTCTTCCCCTTTCTTGCCCCTAATGTGTTTTTTTGAGCTTTCTGAAGTGTGTCACCATTAAGTTGATACTGAATCAAATCAAACCTAGAAGAGCTTAATAGCAATCACGACCTTGCCAATTTTTTTTGCACATACCTTCTTCTAGCTCATGACAGAGAATGCCAGCTGTCAGTCAAAATCCCTTTCCCCTCCTCCAGAGTATTAGCAGTATAGCCCAGCATACCATGACCTGGTTTCGACCACATTTCCCAGGCTCCTCTACACTTAGGTGTGACCATGTGTCCAAGTTCTTGACAAAGGAACATGACAAAAAACTCCAAGTCTAGTACTCTCGCAGCCTGCCTTAAGGATTGCCCAAAACTATCTTAGTGAGAAATCCTATTAGAAGCCTGAGTCAAAATAGGAAGTTATATGACATTCAGCAAGTCACTTTGCCTCTCTGGGCCTCTGTTTCTCCATCAGACTCCCTTCCAGCTCTCACTGGATGAGTCTAAGCTAAATCTGTAAGTTCCCTCCTCACCTTTTCCCTTTTCAACTGCCCCTACTCGCTGCCAGGCAGGTGGGCTAATATCGTGTTTGGGAAACAGCTGTCCCTGCATTCCCTTCTAAATCATCAAGTCCCAACTCTCCCTGACTTTTAAAGACCTACATGCCTCCCCTCATAATGTTTGAATTATAGTTCAGTTCTTTTGATTTCCTGGATAAATGTAGTTTTCTCATATAGTCTGCTGCAGACTGCCTCTCCCTAGAATAGAAAACCCCAGAAAGCCATCCCAGGTGAGCTCCCTCTCCATCACCTGTAGCCATGGCCAGTACCACCAAGCCTTCCACACAGAGCCCCACTGACCTACCTTTGGGCTGAGGGGAGGCCAATGTGGGAGCAAGGAGGAGCTATTCTTATATCCAGCATGAAGATGTGGCCCAAATATAGCAATGCAGCCATACCAGATAAAATATTGAGATGCTTCCCAGATGGTGCTAGTGGTGAAGAACCCACCTGCAATGCAGGAGACATAAGAGATACAGGTTCAATCCCTGGGTCGGGAAGATCCCCTGGAGGAGGGCATGGCAACCCACTCCAGTATCCTTGCGTGGAAAATTCCACGGACAGAGAGAGGAGCCTGGTGGGCTGCCGTCCATAGAGTCACAAAGAGTCAGACATGACTAAAGTGACTTAGCACACGTGCTAGGTTTGCCGTGGCTTTTGGGCTTCCCTGTAAAGAATTTGCCTGCAATGCAGGAAACTCAAGTTCAAGCCCTGGGTCAGGAAGATCCCTTGGAGAAGAAAATGGCAACCCACTCCAGTATCCTTGCCTGGGAAATCCCGTGGACAGAGGAGCCTGGTGGGCTGTAGTCCATGGGGTTGCAAAGAGTCATACACAACTGAATGACTAACACTTTCACTTTCCATGAATAACCACTGCCCCCAGGCCGCAATGAGTCCAAGGCATCACCAACTCAGTGCACAGGAGTTTGAGCAAGCCCCAGGACATGGTGAAGGACAGGGAAGCCTGGTAGCATGTTGCAGTCCGTGGGGTCGCAAAGAGTTGGCCATAACTGAGCAACTGAACAACAATAGACCTCCTCTGAATACCGCTAGGCTAGCCACCCCACCATCTCCCGTCCTCACCTGGTAAAGGACATCCGCACAGGGCAACAGTGTCCATATTAGTATTCTGGATTTTGTGATGCTTATGGTATTTGTCAACTTTTTTAGTTTTTGTTTTATTATAATTTATTCTCTTATTCTAAATAAACATTCGCTCTCGTATTCTTTTTATGAAACGGTCAGCCAGGTGTGGCCGCAAGATGAGACAGAGAAGAGGCTCAGGAAAACAGTTTATTGTTCTCCTGTGTCCTAGGGACAGGAGGCAGGGTTCACATGCAGGGCCACACGGGAAGCACCAGGCTCAGAAGACAGGAATGAGGGAGTGCTCACACCACGGCCTTTATTGAAGTTTCCATGGGAAAGGCGAGGCAGGGAAGGGTGAGCGGCTCAGGATTGGCAAGTGTAAGTAATTCTAGCAGGTTTGGGCCATAGGTCTGTCCCTACCTACCTGAATGATTAAGGCAGAGAAATATCGCCTCTGGGATACAAGGGCCAGGCACAGAAGGTCTGAGTCTGCATTGGTGAGTTCACATATCAAAGGCCTAAGAACTGGCTAGCCCCCAGGAATGGCAGTCTCTCCTCAGCCAGAAAGGTTTTGGAAGATGTCAAAACGTCATAAAATATAATAAACTATAGATAGATATAGGTACAGGTACAACTTTATACCTATTTTTGTATTCATAACTGTGTATTCTTTTTCTTAGAGAGAGCCCCCATGGGGAGGGAAGGATTGCAAGTTTGGGATGAGCAGATACAAACTGTTATATATGGGATGGATAAGCAACAAGGTGCTACTGTACAGAACACTGAGCTACATTCAATATCCGGTGATAAACCATAGTGGAAAAGTATGTAGAAGAGTGTGTATATGCATAACTGAATCACTTTGCTGCACGGTGGAAATTAACATATTATAAACCGATGGACAACAATAAAACTTAAAAAAAAAAAATACAGCCTCAAGCAGCATGGGCCTCAATCCCTACAAAATCCTGGCTACCCGCCCCCCCCTCCACACACACCTTGGTGATCATTGGCCGCAGGGTGCAGATAATGGAGAGATACATACACCTGAGGGCAAAACATCCACCCACATTCCCTCCATCCATTTCGTGAGCTCCAACTGTTATGGGTCATAGATTAATCTATGTCCCCACAAAAGATATGTTGAAGCTATACCTCAGAATGGGCTTCCCTGGTGATTCAGACGGTAAAGAATCTGTCTGCAACACAGGAGACCTGGGTTCAATCCCTGGGTCAGGAAAATTCCCTGGAGAAGGGAATGGCTACCACTCCAGTATTCTTGCCTGGAGAATCTCAGGGACAGAGGAGCCTGACGGGCTACAGTCCATGGGATCATAAAGAGTCCGACACGACTGAGTGAGTAACACTTTCACACCTCAGAATGGGACCTTATTTGGAAATAGAGTTGTTACACGGGCCACTGGTGGAGATGAAGTCATGCTGGAGTCGGGTGACCCTATTCCATAATCCAATACGATTGGTGTCCTTATAAGAAGAGGAAGGGAAACACAGGCCCAAGGGGAAAAGATAGTCAAGTGATGAGGGAGGCAGAGGTTGAAAGGCTGTAGCTGCAGGTCAAGGATCGCCTGCATCGCCAGAGCCTAAAGCAGATTAGGGACAGAATCTGGGACAGATTCTGCCTAGCTCTTCAAAGAAGTGGGGTCCTGCCGACACCTTGACCGTGAGAGAATCCGTTTGTTGTTGCAAGCCCTCTTGTTTGTGAAGCTTTGTTACGGCAGCCCTAGAAAGCCAATACGCTGCAACAGGAAGCCCCTTTCTAGGTGATATTCAGAGAACTTCTCTCTCCAACTATTACCAGCACAGATGACAAAACAGAACACAAAACAGATGGCAGACAGAACTAGGGCAGTGGGTTTGAGGAAGTAGCAAGGGGCTGGACAAGCCCTTTAGGCCCTCAGCTCAGAGCATGAGATGGGAGGAATCAGCAGAAGGGTTTGGCTGCAACAGGAGAGTGAACCCTGAAAATGGCCCACTGTGCTCCGGGAGGCACCCAGTCCTTCCTCCAGACCAGGCTCCGAGGGGGTGCTGGGCCAAGTCCAAGGTCAAGTTGCTCCCGTTGGCAGCTGGAGCCACCTTTGTGAGCCCAAGATTTGAGTGATCTCTGCTTCCTAGGTGGCACAGTGGTAAAGAACCCATCTGCCACTGCAGGAGATGCAAGAGACCCAGGTTCAATCCCCAGGTTTGGAAGATATCCTGGAAAAGGGAAATGGCAACCCACTCAAGTATTCTTGCCTGGAGAATTCCATGGACAGGGGAGCCTCGTGGGCTACAGTTCATGGGGTCGCAAACAGTCAGACATGACTGAGCATGCACACACATGTCACTAAGTGCCAGGAAGCACAGTGACCCAGGCAGCTGGAGCCAAGGGAGAAGCCCACACGCTGCTCATTCAGAGCCCACAGTCAGGGACCAGTGGATGGAGCGGCCGGGCCATTGAGTCAGAACAAACCAGGGGCACCACATGGCTGACCTTTCTGCTCACAGCTCTCCCAGCAGCCCGGCTGTACATAATTGAGGTCTGTGAACAAAGAAAGATGCCAGCTACATGAGCTGGAAAGGGACTTTAATACGTGATACCAGAGTATTCAGGGTAGAGGAAGGGGTCACACTCACGACCGGCGGGACCTGCCCTTAGCCCAGTTGTCCTCAAGATGAAAATGAAAGAGATCAATTCAATTATCTCAAAGGTCCTTTCTGCTTCAGTTTTCTCAACCATGGTACCCCATGCCCTGCCAGGGGCCTTGCACCCTCATGCTCCCTCCTAGCTGCCCAGCCCTTCATCCATGTGTTGCAGATTTCATGTCCTTAAGCGCATCATTACAACCTGCCAGGCCCCCAGCCCAGCCCAGCCCAGGTTCTGCTCTGTTGCAGAAATTCTGCAACAGCCCAAAAGCCATTAAACTAATCAAGTCATGAAAGTGGGGTACAGGCAACCTCTCGATAAGGTTTTGCAATTAAAAAGGAGGCAGACTGGGGGACTTTCCTGGCGGTCCAGTGTTTAAGACTCCATGCTCCTATGCGGGGCACGGGTTCGATCCCTGTGCCGGGAACTAAGATACTGCATGCTGAATAGCATGTCAAAAAAAAAAAAAAGGAGGCGGGGTGCTTGACATCAGGGGCCATGGCTTCTTTTATTCACCACTGAATACCTACTGCCAACCACAGATATGACAAACTGCAGATGTTCAATAAATATTTGTTGAATGAATGAATGGGAATCTCAGTCACTGCAACAGAATATGCAAAACTGGTATGGGGAGGAGCAGAGGCCTTCCTGCTGCTGCTGCTGCTAAGTCGCTTCAGTCGTGTCCAACTCTGTGTGACCCCATAGACGGCAGCCCACCAGGCTCCCCTGTCCCTGGGATTCTCCAGCCAAGAACACGGGAGTGGGTTGCCATTTCCTTCTCCAGTGCATGAAAGTGAAAAGTGAAAGTGAAGTTGCTCAGTCGTATCTGACTCTTAGAGACCCCATGGACTGCAGCCCACCAGGCTCCTCCACCCATGGGACTTTCCAGGTAAGAGTACTGGAGTGGGTTGCCATTGCCTTCTCCGAGAGGCCTTCCTAGGACGCTTCAACTCAAACTGTTAAACACAGAGTCTTCTGTCTCCCCCAAAGTTGGAGATTAGTATTGAGCCCGTTAATGCTCCAGCCTCTCTCATCTCCCAAGCGGCCAAAAAGATGCTGCCCCAATGCCTGACATCAACCCAAAACAAGTGGTGAGGCTTGCGTGGTTGCACGCATTGCATATTTTCTCTACCATCTGGGGCTAGATACAAAACAATGAAAATGAAAAGAGGTGGGAAAGGTGACTTGTTGAAAGGAGAAATCAAAGAAGAACCAGCCATCAGCTTATGTTTAGCAATAAGCAGGATAATCACATAGGAAATTAAAAGCGAGTCTCCTTGAAGAAGAAGAAGGAGGGGGAAAAAAAAACTATAATTGGTTCCCTCTGTTCTGAAGTCACAGCACCTGCTCTCCATCTGCACCCAGAGAAGTGGCCAGAGGTCAAGGATTGGATCTGCCAAAACTCTTTCAGGCAGTCTCGAAATGCAAACACACACACATGCTGTCCATGTATGATTTAAAGTGCACAAAGCTGGACTTCTCTGGTGGTCCTGTGGTAGAGAATCCACCTGTCAGTGCAGGGGGCACGGGTTCAGCCTTTGGTCTGGGAAGATCCCACATACACTGTGGAGCCACCAAGCCCCGTGTACCACAGCAAGTGAGTCCCTGTGCCACGACCACTAAGTCACGTGCTCTAGAGCCTGTGCCCCACGGCAAGGGAAGCCGCCACAACGAGAAGCCCACGCACCGCAACAAAGGGTGGCTCCCACTGGCCGAAACTAGAGAAAGCTGGTGAACAGCAAAAAGACCCAGCACGACCAAAACACAAAATGTTTTCATGAAAAAATTAACTTTTGAAAAATGCACTAAGCTTCAGTACTTAGAGGCCAACATTAGGACCCATCCTCCCATCTTTTATTTTTTTCTAACCCTTCAATCACCTGGAAGGAGAATTTACAGGTTGAGGTATGGGGACCCTCTGATAGGCAGTTATGGGCTGTGAAGTATGGTGCAAATGATGTTACTGACAATTAGATGTCAAAGTTCAGGAATGACTTATTTAATTGTATAAATTGGAGAAGATTCGGAGTTAAAACTATAGCAACATCACTTTTTAAAATTTAAGTATAGTTGATTGCTGCATCATAAGGCAGTTCTATTTCACACTGAGGAAACCAGAATTGAAAGAGACACGTGTTCCCCAATGTTCATCGCAGCACTGTTTATAATAGCCAGGACATGGAAGCAACCTAGATGTCCATCGGCAGACGAATGGATAAGAAAGCTATGGTACATATACACAATGGAGTATTACTCAGCCATTAAAAAGAATACATTCAGTTCTAATAAGGTGGATGAAACTGGAAGAGTGAAGTAAGCCAGAAAGAAAAACACCAATATAGTATATTAACGCATATATATGGAATTTAGAAAGATGGTAACAATAACCCTGTATACGAGACAGCAAAAGAGACACTGATGTATAGAACAGTCTTTTGGACTCTGTGGGAGAGGGGGAAGGTGGAATGATTTGGGAAAATGGCATTGATTATATACAATATCATATACAAAATGAGTCACCAGTCCAGGTTCGATGCACGATACTGGATGCCTGGGGCTGGTGCACTGGGACGACCCAGAGGGATGGTATGGGGAGGGAGGAGGGAGGAGGGTTCAGGATGGGGAACACATGTATACCTGTGGCGGATTCATTTTGATATTTGGCAAAACCGATACAATATTGTAAAGATAAAAAAAAAAAAAGTGTAGCTGGTTTACAACATTGTGTTAGTTTCAGGTATATAGAGAAGGCGATGGCACCCCACTCCAGTACTCTTGCCTGGAAAATCCATGGACAAAGGAGCCTGGTGGGCTGCAGTCCATGGGGTCGCTAAGAGTCGGAACGACTGAGCAACTTCACTTTCACTTTTCACTTTCATGCATTGGAGAAGGAAATGGCAACCCACTCCCGTGTTCTTGCCTGGAGAATCCCAGGGATGGGGGAGCCTGATGGGCTGCCGTCTATGGGTTCGCACAGAGTCGGACACGACTGAATCGACTTAGCAGCAGCAGCAGCAGCAGCAGCAGCAGCAGCAGCAAAGTGAATCAGTTACATATAATTTTTTCAGATTATTTTTCCACCATAGGTTATTACAAGATATTGGATATAGTTCCCAACACAGTAAATCCTGTGGCTATTTATGTATAGTAGTTTATATCTGTTAATTCCATACTCTTAGTTTATCCCTCCCCCAAGCCTTCCCCCTTTGGTAACCATAACTTCGTTTTCTATGTCTGCAAGTCTGTCTCTTAATCACACATACGCCCTTCTGCTTTCTCATAGGACAGGCAGGGGTGGAGTCGACAGTTAGGATGCCAAGAATGCGATTTACTGACAGGGATGAGCAGTCCTCCTTGATGGTCTCAGCCATGGGTCTGTAGCGGGCAAAAGATGTATAGTCTCTAGTCCAGAATGTGGACCCCAGGAGGCAGGCAGAGTTGAAAACACTTCTGAGAGAGGGGAACTGGCCCATCAGCAACCAATTTTAATTAAGGACCTGGGGCCAGATGCCGGTGGAATCAGCTGATCTAAAAGTGAGCGAGGGCAGGTCAGAGGGAGATAGGGAGGGAGCCAGGTCCCTGTCGGCTACAGGCCTTTGTGAAGCTGTCCTGGCCTGCATTGCGACCCACCTTGCTTAAGCCAGTTTAGTAGAATCCTGTGACTTGCAAACAAAGGTGCCTCAGCCAAGGCCCATTCCTCCGCTCACCAGCTGCAGAGGGCTGGATAAGAGGGCTCTGTGGATCTCCCAGGGCCACAAGAATTTAGGAGAACACGTGGAACCCCCTGGGCTGTGCAACTGAGCTCCCGTCTGGAGAATCCCAGGGTCGGGGGAGTCTGGTGGGCTGCCGTCTCTGGGGTTGCACAGAGTCGGACACGACTGAAGCGACTTAGCAGCAGCAGCAGCCACATCATGTGTGGCTGGTGATGCCAGTGCTGTGTCTCTGCAGAAGGTGGCCCTGCTAGGCCCTCGCCCACAGCAGAGGAGGCCACTGGGATCCTTCGCAAGTGGAACCCCCAGGAGCAGCAGAACCACATTATCAGCCTCAGACTCAGAGAGCGACCCAGAACAAACGCTCCTTACAGAGAGGAGAGCCCTGCCATGGAGACCCATGCTGGGTGCCCCGAGGACACTGTGGACAGGGCAGAGTCTCAGGGCTTCTGTTGAGGAGGAACTTTCAAAGACCTGCTAAGCCAGCGCCCGTCTCACAGAATTAGAGGCCGGAGGCCCAGGGAGGGAAGGACTTGCCTAAGACCACACTGTGAGTAACTTGTCACCTGCCCCTCCTTCGGGATAGTGTCTCCTAAAGAGCCAGCTGGGTCTTTCTCTAGGTCACTGAGCCAAGTGTCCAAAGACTCAATTTCCTTCTTCCAAAAAGTTGCCGGTGAGATGCGGACGGAGGTGGGAGGGAGGTTTAAGATGGAGGGGACATATGTATACCTAAGGCTGATTCATGTTGATGCATGGTAGAAGCCATCACAATATTGTAATTATCCTCCAATTAAAATTAAATTTAAAAAAAAACCACAAAGGGTTGACGAGCACTGTCAGCCCCCTTCCCCTCTAGCTTTGGGAATCTGTGATGTGAGGCCAGAGCCTGGTCCAGGATTGGCAGCTGGTCTGTCTCTACAGGACATCATGGGACAGTAGAAGGAATATGAGGATTGGTGTCCCAGACTGTCTTTTACGGGACTTTTCTGTGTAACCCCAAAGGCGTCACTTAGCCTCTGGTTTCCAGTCACCTTGTTTGTACAGTGGGTTGTACAGTCTGTTGCGCTGGTTTTGCAGGCCATGAAGATTAAGTAGGATGGAGTCTGCAGGCCAGCCACACCAGTGTCAAGGACTGGTGGTTACTCTCTCTCCCCAAGCAGAGCCCGCAGCTCACCTGCCTGATGAGGCATTCCTGGTACCATACCCATCTCTTACAGAAATCACGTAAAGCAAATGCCTTCCCACATTGCCTGGCATAGGCCCTATACATAAATATTCAAAACAGCCCTATCTTGTTCTTATGGGATATGGGGACCAGGAACCATCTTAGCTGAGGCTTCTAAATATGGGATCCCATGCTGCCAGGGACCCATAAAACATGGCCCTGGTACCTCCAGCCTATTATCAAGTTTTCAAAGTCTTACAGAAGATACTTCCCTAGGTAAACTCAAGGGCAATTTACTTTGCTTTGAGCTAGACTTCCCTGGTGGCTCAGATGGTAAAGCGTCTGCCTACAATGCGGGAGACCTGGGTTTGATCCCTGGGTTGGGAAGATCCTCTGGAGAAGGAAATGGCAACCCACTCCAGTACTCTTGCCTGGGAAATCCTATGGATGGAAGAGCTGGTAGGCTACAGTCCGTGGGGTCGCAAATTCGGACACGACTGAGCGACTTCACCTCACCCTTAGAATGTTCTTTCAAAGTGTAGTAATAACATCATTATCTCATGTTAGCCAGAAGCTCAGCTTGGTAATACAGATGTTTCCGATTAATGTAAATGTGCACCATTAACTAACTGTTATATGATACATGAGGTTTGTTTGGTAGGAAGACGTTTTTTTCAAAAAATTTACAATCCCCAGCAGTTCCACTTTCAGGTATTTCTACTAAGAAATAACTACAAATACATGCAATGATTTATGAACAAGGCTATCTGTTGATATATGGTGTACAAATATTTTTTAATTCAACAATTGGTTAAAATTTATGGTGTCTTCAAATGATGGGACTATATGCAGTCACTAAAAATCACCTTATAGAAGAATATTTAATAACCCCGATGATTATAATTTGAATATTGTTGAGCAGAGGAGAAAAGCTTACAAAACAGTACATATAGTCTGATTTCAAATTTGTACATTAAAATGAAAGATTATACAAACCAATGTTAAAAACAGTTATGCGATCAAAAGTGACTTTTATTGTACTTTTCAAGTTTTTTACAAAACATATGAATGATTTTTATAATTTGGAAGGAAAGGCAGTAAATGTCCTTTTGAAAATCTCTGCAAAAATAAAGTCTCTAAAAGGGTCTTGAGAGCTGAGAGTTCAAGGAGACCCCAAGGGCAGGCACTGGGAAGCCTCCTCCCCAACTTGTAACATAACAGCTGGTTTTCAAAGCTTTCATACCACCGTTTGTCAACATCACAAGCTTGAAACACCAAGTGTTAGTGAGGATGTGGATCTGTGATATCCTTTACACGTTGCACTGGAGTGTAAACTGGGGCAACCACTTTGCAAAACCCTTGACTTTTATCTCCTAAAGCTGAACACTCACATGCTTAACACTCGACAGGGAACGCGTGTTTGTCAGTAGACATTACAATAGTAACCCTGGAAAGACCCTTGTTCATCAACACACAAATGAATAATCTGCGGTGTGTTCCCACAATGTGCAGCGGTGTAAAATCAAGTTAACTGGTGTTTGAGAAAACAAAAAAGTTCTGGATTTGGATGGTGGTGATGGTTGTACTGCACCATGAATATACTTAAATGCCACTGAATTTGACATTTAAAATAGTTAAAATAGTAAGTTTTACATTATATGTATTACCATAATAAAAAACAAATTATTATACATAGCTAACTTAATCATGATAGCCCACCAGGCTCCTCTGTCCAGGCAAGAATACTGGAGTGGGTTGCCATTTCCTCTTCCAGGGGATCTTCCTGACCCAGGGATTGAACCCACGTCTTCCACATTGCAGGTGGATTCTTTACTGCCAACCCACAGAGGAATCCCCCCCACAAAAAAATTACCATATACAATTAATCATGATGATACCAAGTAAAAAGTTGAAATTGCCAAAAATGACATACAACATGATGTCCTCTGTGCTCAGTCGCTCAGTTGTGTCCGACTCTTTGCGATCCCATGGACTGTAGCCCGCCAGGCTCCTCTGTTCATTGGTATTCTTCGGGCAAGAATACTGGGGTGGGTTGCCATGCCCTCCTCCAGGGGATCTTCCCAAACCAGAGATCAAACCCAGGTCTCCCGCATTGCTGGCAGATTCTTTACCAGCTGAGCCACCAGGGAAGTCCTTTATAACATTAAAACAACTAAAATTTAAAATAGGCTTTTTGAGAAAGCAAATAAAACACAGTACAGCAAAATAAGCAAAGCAAGAGAATGATGACACTTTTAAAAGTGGGCATTTAATTTCCATGGGGTTTTTTAAGTATCCTTGATATTAATTTCTCAGTTTGATATTAATTTCTCATTTAAATATTTTCTTCTCTGCAATCACCCTCTGTGTTTTTTCAGTCTTTTTACATTCTTGAGGCTTTCAGTGGCTGAGTCAAATATCCCTCTTGGTAAATAACACATTGCACTTGAAAACATGTGGGTTGTTTTCAAATCTTTTGATATTGATTTCTAACGTAATTTTACAGCGCTAAGAGAACAGATTCTATGATTTCAATACCTATAGACCATGAAATTTTTGCACCTTATTTTATATCCCTGGATATGTTCCAGTGTCTCCTAGTTTATAGTCTATGGGAATTTGAATAGAATTTCGTACCTTGCTGTGGTGTGAAAATTGTGTAAATCTTAATTATGTTGAATTGGTTCATAGTGCTTTTCAGGTCTACTATCCCCTTCTCAGGTCAGATCAGATCAGTCGCTCAGTCGTGTCCGACTCTTTGCGACCCCATGAATCACAGCACGCCAGGCCTCCCTGTCCATCACCAACTCCTGGAGTTCACCCAGACTCACGTCCATCGAGTCAGTGATGCCATCCAGCCATCTCATCCTCTGTCGTCCCCTTCTCCTCCTGCCCCCAATCCCTCCCAGCATCAGAGTCTTTTCCAATGAGTCAACTCTTCGCATGAGGTGGCCAAAGTACTGGAGTTTCAGCTTTAGCATCATTCCTTCCTCCCCTTCTACTTTCTATTAATTCTATTAATTTTTGAGAGCTTGACATTGAAACTCCAACTAAAAATCTTTATCTACTTAAAAAACAATTGTAATATATAGTGGAACTATGAAACTTTGTTCTGTATTTTCCAAGTCTCCTGTAAATGTGTTATCATACTTTCATAATTCAAAAAATTTAAAATAACAGAATCACAAACCTGGAAGTCCAGGTGGTTGTTATCTGGATTAGGGAGGGCAGCCTGATACAGGTTATTATTAAGATCCTGACATTTGCTGGGTAGTGGAGCCACAGGCGCTTTTTACATTAGAAGAAAGAAAATGAAGCTGTGTAGAGGAAGAGAGGATGGGAGGGAGGGAGGAGAGGAGGAGAGAAAAGTGTTGTACATGGGCCAGAGGTGAGGGTATGCCACGAAGCAAAGATTATGATTCATCCAATTCTGAGCACCTAGGGTCCTTTTAAAAAGCTAAATGAAAAACAGAACTATCATATGACCCAGTAATCCCACTACTGGACACATACCCAGAGAAAATCATAAGTCACAAAGTTACGTGTACCCTAATGTTCACCGGAGCACTATTTACAATAGTCAGGACATGGAAGCAACCTAAACATCCATCAACAGATGAATGGATCAAGAAGATGTGGTACATATATACAGTACAATATTACTCAGCCATAAAAAGGAACGAAATGGGGTCATTTGTAGAGATATGGATGGACCTAGAGTCTGTCATACAGAGTGAAGTAAGTCAGAGAGAGGAAAAATAAATATTGTCTATTGATGCGTATAATGGTACAGATGCACCTATTTTCAGGGCAGGAGTAGAGATGCAGATGTAGAGAATGGCCTTGTAGATGGGAGCTGGGAGAAGCGGGGACAGACTGAGACAGTGGCATTGGCATATGTACACGTGCGTGTGCCTGCTAAGCTGCTTCAGTAGTGTCTGACTCTTTGCTACCCTGTGGACTGTAGCCCACCAGGTTCCTCTCTCCATGTGATTCTCTAAGCAAGAACACTCCATGTGTAAAACAGATAGCTAGTGGAAAGCTGCTGTATAGCACCGGGAGCTCAGTTTGGGGTGGGATAAGGAGGAAGTGAGAAGGAGGTCCAAGAGCGAGGGGATATATATACACATACAGCTGATTTACGTTGTTGTACAGTAGAAATTAACACAACGTTATAAAGCAGTTGTACTCCAACGAAAACAAAAATGCTAAACAGAGCATATCATGTACTGTTTAGTAATATATAAGTGAAAAGCATTTGTAAAAATTAAATGCATAACTTTGGGGGAAGGTGTTCTAGAATAGTGCCTGTGCACATAATAGGTGCTCAATAAATATTTGCTGTTTGTTGGAGAGGGAAAAAGTAAATGGTTGTTTAATACAACATTTAGCATAGTGATTGCTCTGGGATGAAGAGGAGGATATGTTTGGGGCTTCCCTGATCCTGGCATTCAGTATCTTAAACTCAGTCATGGATACACAATTGTTCATTATCATTCCTAAAACATACATAAGACGTTATATGCACTTTTTGTATGTATGATTTATTTCACAATTTAAAAAGTGAAAAAGGAGAAAGGAAGCATAAATTAATTAAATAGAATGCAAAGAAACAAGAGAATTTTTAGTGCTCTCTGAAAACACCAATAAATAATCAAAGCTCTGGAAAAATGGATCAAAAAAGAAATAGAGAAGGCACAGATATTCAGAATGAAAAAGAGGATAAAACTCCAGATACAGTACAGTTTTGTTTTTTTTTTTAACTATTTAAAGTATACTAGGACCACTTCTGGGCTTCTAAAGAATCCACCTGCCAATGCAGGAGATGCAGGCTCAATACCTAAAGAAGGAAGACATCCCAGAAAAGGAAATGGCAACCTACTCCACTATTCTTGCCCAGGAAATCCCATGGACAGAGGAGCCTAGCGGGCTACAGTTCGTGGGGTCACAAAAGAGTCGGATATAACTTAGCAACCAAACAACAATTTATCTATGGGCAATAAGTTTTCAGTTCAGTTCAGTTGCTCAGGCATGTCCAACTCTTTGTGACCCCATGAGTCGCAGCACGCCAGGCCTCCCTGTCCATCACCAACTCCCGGAGTTCACCCAAACTCATGTCCATCCAGTCGGTGATGCCATCCAGCCATGTCATCCTCTGCCCCTTCTCCTCCTGCCCCCAATCCCTCCCAGCATCAGAGTCTTTTCCAATGAGTCAACTCTTCGCATGAGGTGGCCAAAGTATTGGAGTTTCAGCTTTAGCATCAGTCCTTCCAAAGAACACCCAGGAATGGTCTCCTTTAGAATGGACTGGTTCGATCTCCTTGCAGTCCAAGGGACTCTTAAGAGTCTTCTCCAACACTACAGTTCAAAAGCGTCAATTCTTCGGCGCTCAGCTTTCTTCACAGTCCAACTCTCACATCCATACATGACCACTGGAAAAACCATAGCCTTGACTAGACGGACTTTTGTTGGCAAAGTAATATCTCTGCTTTTCAATATGTTATCTAGGTTGGTCATAACTTTGCTTCCAAGGAGTAAGTGTCTTTTAATTTCATGGCAGCAATCACCATCTGCAGTGATTTGGGAGCCCCCAAAAATAAAGTCTGACATTGTTTCCACTGTTTCCCCATCTATTTCTCATGAAGTGATGGGACCAGATGCCATGATCTTCGTTTTCTGAATGTTGAGCTTTAAGCCAACTTTTTCACTCTCCTCTCTCACTTTCATCAAGAGGCTTTTGAGTTCCTCTTCGCTTTCTGCCATAAGGGTGGTGTCATCTGCACATCTGAGGTTATTGATATTTCTCCCGGCAATCTTGATTCCAGCTTGTGCTTCCTCCAGCCCAGCGTTTCTCATGATGTACTCTGCATATAAGTTAAATAAGCAGGGTGACAATATACAGCCTTGACGTACTCCTTTTCCTATTTGGAACCAGTCTGTTGTTCCATGTCCAGTTCTAACTGTTGCTTCCTGACCTGCATGTAGGTTTCCCAAGAGGCAGGTCAGGTGGTCTGGTATTCCCATCTCTTGAAGAATTTTCCACAGTTTATTGTGGTCCACACAGTCAAAGGCTTTGGCATAGTCAATAAAGCAGAAATAGATGTTTTTCTGGAACTCTCTTGCTTTTTCCATGATCCAGCGGATGTTGGCAATTTGATCTCTGGTTCCTCTGCCTTTTCTGAAACCAGCTTGAACATCAATAAGTTTTAAAACAGACTAAGCCATGCTCTAGAAAAGTGTAACAAGATATCAAAATGGGACTTTCTCCATCTCACCTTCAGCTGAGGGTCCTGGGACCAAGAACCAGATGCAGTTGCAAAATGCTTTCTCATTTCTAAACAAGATGCCAAACCACCTCACCTCTGTAGGGTGAGCAAAGGTTCTGTGAAACCAGTTCTGCCAGTACTGGTCTTCACCAGGTAGAGCTGTTTGTTGTTGTCGTTCAGTTACTCAGTCACTCAGTCGCGTCCCTTCTTTGCAACCCCAGGGACTGCAGCACGCCAGGCTTCCTTGTCATTCACCATCTCCTGGAGCTTGCTCAAACTCGTGTCCATTGAGTCAGTAATGTGATCTGCTAAAAGGGTACAAATTGGAAAGGCCTGGCAGAAAGGAGGGTGTCTTTGGTGATGGGTGGGTAGGAGCTTCCTCTTAACCTCAAACCAAGTGAGCTTGACCAGGACCACTCAGAGGGCTTGAGGGGCTCCCAGGACGAAGAGTCATAAAGGCTTCTGTGTACCTGAAAATCCTAAAGCCAGCCATGGTGAGCTAGCATCAGAGGGAGTGTGAGGAGTAAGGACTGACTTGGGGAGCTGCACTCTGCCAACAGTGGGCAAGGAAGCAAAGGTTCAGAGGGGAGGACATGAAGGGAATGGAGTCTGTCCTCTGCGGGACAGGCTCAAACAAATAGGGTCTGGCAGAGAAAACCAGAGAGCCAGCTAGAGTCAAGATGTCACCATGCCATGGGCATCGCACCTGGAGGCCCAGTGGAGTAGATGGGGCTCCGAGACAATCCAAATAAAGAGCCTGCTTTAGACATCAGCAAGCCTAGAAAGTGCCAACCCCTCATAAAAGTACCTGTATGAGGTTCTTACAACAGTGCCCTTTCCCCCGTGGCCGCCCCCCAGGCAGTCCCACAGATTGAACGTAGTAACCTATCCATCCGCCTATTTATATGTCTATCATCTATCTATCCTGGCCAAGGGACGCTTATCCCAGAAATGCAAGGAAGGTTCAACTTCAGGAAAATATTTAACATAATTCACCATATTACTAGAAAGAGAGAAGAAAAGCTATATGAAAAAAACTTTGATGAAACTCAAACCTGTAAAGCAACTATACACAAATAAAAATTAAATGAAAAACAAAAAAGAAGAAAAGCTCTTAGGAGGCCATGTGAATCAGCTCCAGTACAACACTGGAAGGGTGCCTTCCTTATAACAATTTATTGAGCTGTACATTTATATATTTTTTGAATATTTTGAAGTTAAAAAGATAAATAAATTGCACTGGATAAATGGCTGATTTTGGATTGGAATGGGAAATGTATAAAATGAGCCTAGAACATCTTTAATGTCAGAAAGTAAAGAAAAAAATTCAAACATACTTATACTTTAATTCAAAGCTTCATGTTAAAAACAAACTCCTAGAGCATTAGGGCCAGTGAGATCTTCCCTAACTTCCCAAAAAGGTATCCTTGGAAAACACGCAGCAAATATCTCAGTGGTGAAACATCAGGTGTATTTTCTTTACAATGACAAATCAGGTTATCTGGTGCTAAATCTAACTAAAATAAATGCTCAAGACCTATAAGGAGAAAAATGTAAAACTGTATTGAAGGAAAGAAATAAACAACAGAAATGACACTTGCGTGTGAAGTCGTTTCAGTCGTATCCGACTCTTTACAACGCTACGGACTGTAGCCCACCAGGCTCCTCTGTCCATGGGATTCTCCAGGCAAGAACACTGGAGTGGGCTGCCATGTCCTTCTCCAACAGAAAAGATGGAGCACATCTATGGATGGAGGGACTCTACATCTTAAAAATAGTGCACTTCCCCACTTCTGTCTATAAATTCAATGCCATTCCCACTAAACTCTCAAAGGGTTTTATCACAGAACTTGATAAGATTATCTTAAAGTTAATGTGGAAGGAAAGAGAGCCAAGAAAATTTTGAAAGAACAAAATTGAGAGACTTACCTTGCCAGATATAAGGAATTATTATAAAGCTATTACAATTTAAAGTGGTGGTATTGCTCCAGGAATAAATAAATAAACCATGGAATAGAAGATAAAGCCCAGAAATAAACCCATAAATGTAGCTTATATGTAACAGAATTACAAATCAGAGTAATGAATTATTCTATAAATAATAGATGATTAGATGAATTATTCTATTAATGGTACTGGGAAAATTGGCCATTTGGAAAAAAGTAAAATTAGGCCTTTTCCTCACATTGTACACACACACACACACACACACACACACACACGTGACAGGAACACACAATCCAAGGAGATTAAAGATCGAAACATGAAAAAAAAAATCCTTTTTAATTTTCAGAAAAAAAGGAAAAATATAGAAGGATATTTTATACCATCAGCATAAGATTTTTAATCAAATTTTTATCAAGATATATTAACTACAACTATAAAGGAAAGTTTTGTAATGTTGAAATACATTGAAATTTAAAACTTCTGTCTGACAAAGACTTTTGTAAATGATATTTGAAAGATAAGTTGCAGACTGAGAAAAGTTTTTTTTTTTAATTTTATTGAAGTACAGTTGATTTATAATGTATTCATTTCTACTGTGCAACAAATGGACTCAGTTATACACACATGTATTCTTTCTTATTCTTTTCCATTATGATTTATCACAGAATACTGAATATAGTTCCTTGTGCTATACAGTTCAGCTTGATTCAGTCGCTCAGTTGTGTCTGACTCTTTGTGACCCCATGAATCGCAGCACACCAGGCCTCCCTGTCCACCACCAACTCCTGGAGTCCACCCAAACCCATGTCCATCGAGTCGGTGATGCCATCCAGACATCTCAGTAGGACATTGTTATTTACCCACGCAATATACACTAGTTTGCAGCTGCTAATCCTAAACCCCCTATCCTTCCCTCCCCTCCCCACTCCCCTGCTCTTAGCAACCACAAGTCTGTTCTCTATGTCTGTGAGTCTGTTTCTATTTCATAGGTAAGTCTGTGTCATATTTTAGATTCCACACATAAGGGATACCATATGGCATTTGTCTTTCTCTTTCTGACTTACTTTGCTTAGTATGATCATCTCTAGATCCATCCATGTTGCTGCAAATGGCATTGTTCATTCTTTTTGATGGCTGAGTAATATTCCATTGTGTATATATCACATCTTCATTCATTCATTCATCTGTCAATGGCTATTTAGGCTGTTTCCATATTCCAGCTATTGTGAATAGTGCTGATATGAACACAGAGGTGCCTATATCTTATCAAATTATAGTTTTGTCTGGGTATATGCCCAGGAGGGTGACTGCTGGATCATATGGTAGCTCTATTTTTAGTTTTTTGAGGAACCTCCATGCTGTTCTCTGTGGTGGCTGTATCAATTAACATTCCCACCAACAGTGTAGAAGGGTTCACTTTGTTCCATACCCTCTCTAACATTCCTTATTTGCAGACTTTTTGATGACAGCAATTCTGACCAGTGTGCGGTGCCACTTCATTGTAGTTTTGATTTGCATTTCTTTAACAATTAGCAATGTTGAGCATCTTTTCATGTGCCTATTAATCATCTGTATGTCATCTTTGAGAAATGTCTATTTAGGCCTTCTGTCCATTTTTTGATTAGGTAGTTTGTTATTAAGTTGTACAAACTGTTTATATATTTTGGAAATTAAGCCCTTGTTGATCACATCATTTGCAAATAATTTCTCCCAGTCCATAGGTTGTCTTTCATTTTGCTTATGGTTTCTTTTATTGTACAAAAGCTTATAAGTTTAATTAGGTCCCATTTGTTTATTTTTGCTTTTAGAGAAAAGATATTTGCCCACCAAAAGATTAGTATCCAGAAAATATAAAGAATTCCAACAAATCAGTAAGCAAAAAACAACGTAACAGAAGTGGGCCAAACATATGAACAGATAATTCACAGAAGAAACAGGGAGGTGAATAATCATATAAAAATATGCCTAACCTCACCAGGATTCACGAGAGCAAATTGCAACAACAGAAAGATTTTATTTCATACTGATTAGATTAGCCAAGTTATGCAAGTCTGATAACAGAGTTATAAGCAATGTGGGAAAGGAACTCCTATACTTGTTGATGGGAGAGTGTGTTGGTACAGTCACTTTGTGGAGGAATGTGAGACTATCTAGGGCTTCCCTGGTGGCTCAGAGGTTAAAGCGTCTGCCTCCAATGCGGTTCGATCCCTGGGTTGGGAAGATCCCCTGGAGAAGGAAATGGTAACCCACTCCAGTATTCTTGCCTGGAGAATCCCATGGACAGAGAAGCCTGGTAGGCTACAGTCCATGGGGTCGCAAAGAGGCAGACAAGACTGAGCGACTTCACTATAGTAGATCTTAAGATCATCAAGCCTAACAACACAGCAAAACCAAATCTGAGTAACCACTCTGAAGAGAATTTCAGACGCACAGAGAGACAGGTGTGAAAATGTTCACTGCAGACCTATTTGTAATAATGAGAAAGCAGAAATAACCATTAGGAAAATGGAAATCTAAAAATGTGGTTTATTCACTCAATGAAATATCATACAACAGTTAAAATGAAACTAGATGTATGTATATTACCTCTCACATTTGCTCCTTTCACTTTATAGATTCCACCTCTTTGATGTCTGTAAGATCTATTTCCTCGCTTCCACCACTCTGACAATCCCCTGCCTCTATTTTTGCTTAGATGATGCAACAGACACCTAACTGACCCCCACTCCCCACTGGCCCAGGGCAGCCATCCAGCAGCCAAGAGCATCTTTCTTAGGTGCCCATCTGACATTGTCATTTACCTGCTTTAAAACCTTCCAATGACTGTGGCCTAGATGACAAATGCAGATGCCTTAGCAGAGCTTACAAAAACCTCAACTTCCATCTCATCCACCCTTCTAATTCAGCCTCACAGGACTGTTTGTGGTTCACCAGACAGGCCAGCTGTTCTGCCACCTTGCCTGGATCACATGACATGCTCCGTCCACCAGAAGGGAGGTTTCCTTTAACTCAACACCTTCCTACCTGCCCTGGTCCACTCAGCCTGCAAGCATCCATCTTCAAAATTCAGCTCAAGTATCTATGTGAAGAATTTGTCCACATATGCCCACAGACCCCTCTCCCCACTTTTTGTTCCCCCAGTGATCCCCTCAGCCACACTTGAAGGCGTAAGACTGAACTCTCCTCACTGGGAACCAAGGCAAGTCATTTCCCACTCTGAGTCATCCATCATTCCTTCTAGCCTCTCTGTAGGCCAGTGCCTGCTAGAGAGCAGGGTGAGAGGCCAGTTCTCACCTGGATGCCGGGGTTCCTCCCCAGTCTTCTCAAATGACACCACTTTTCACTTTCCCTGGCTGTTTCCCTGTTTCCTTCTTTCTCATCCCTGCATCAAGCTCATAGTCTAGGACCCAACCTGAAGACCCAAAAGCTGAGCCCAAAGATCCAGGTGCTCATCACAGGAGAGCTTCAGTAGGGGCGAACCCCTGAGCCCCACCCCAGGAGGATTCCTGTGAGCAGATGCTCAAAGCTAAACTCCATGTCCTCCTCCACTTCCCACAAACATGGCCTAGAGAATTGGCTGAGGAGGAGGAGGAGGAGGAGAAGGAGCCTGGCTCAGAAGAAAGGAGGATAGCCAGCAGAGTAAAGTTGGACACGGCCAAGCTGGAAGGAACAGTGTCACATCCTAGCGCATGTTCTCCTAGACATCTGCCTGAAAGCACAGGCTCCAGCTGATGGACAAGAAATCAGAAGTATGTAGTATTGTCACCCCAGTCCTGCCCAAGCGGTGTTAGACTGTGGCCTTGTACAGTAAGCCCTTTAAATTTTTATTTACTTATTTTTGGTTGTGTTGGGTCTTTGTTGCTGTGCATGGGCTTTTTCTAGTTAGTGAGCAAGTGGGGGGCTACTTTTCGTGGTGGTGCACAGGCTTCTCATTGAAGGGGCTTCTGCTGCTGCACAGGCTCCAGAGCACAAGCTCAGGAGTCGTGGTGCGTGGGGCTCAGTTGCCTGGCAGCAGGTGGAATCTTCATGGACCAGGGATCAAACCCATGTCCCCTGCATTGGTGGGCAGATTTTAAACCACTGGACCACCAGGGAAGTACAGTAAAAACCTTTTTTAAAATCCTGTTGATGACACCTTCTGTCCATAGAAGGTTGGTCCTATTAAGTAGAAGTTTTTTGCCTGGCAAGTACCCTGACAGGATTGATGCATACACTCTTGGCTGGAGCAGCTAAGTGCTAGAACTGCTCTGCAGAATAGAAAGAAGTGAATTTGGACATCTAAGGAATGGAAGGGAGAAGGCAATGGCAACCCACTCCAGTACTCTTGCCTGGAAAATCCCATGGATAGAGGAGCCTGGTGGGCCGCAGTCCATGGGGTCGCGAAGAGTCAGACACATCTGAGCGACTTCACTTTCACTTTTCACTTTTATGCATTGGAGAAGGAAATGGCAACCCACTCCAGTGTTCTTGCCTGGAGAATCCCAGGGACGGGGGATCCTGGTGGGCTGCCGTCTATGGGGTCGCATAGAGTTGGACACGACTGAAGCGACTTAGCAGCGGCAGCAATGGGGAATGGAGGGGAGGAGTGTCAGAAAAGGAGAGGAAGAAAACAGTAAGTGGGGGAGGTTGGGCAGTTGGGGTGAGAAGGTGAATCAGCATTTTAAAATAAGAAAGATCAGGGTGAAAAGATTCTAAACCCCCTGCTGTGGGATGCTCTGTGGGACCCCTCTCTGGAGGTGGGAGAGATCTGGAGGTGTCACGTTCAAAGATCTTCGTACAGGGATGGAGTGATGGATCATGTGGGGTGAAAGAGAGGGGTCTTGGATCTGTACCTTAAGAGCCTGGGGTCCGTTGGGGATCTGTAGAATTCTTCAGAGAGGTGGAAGAGGCTTCAGAATCAGATTTCAAGACAGTCTCATCTCAATCCTAAGTGCCTTCAGCTGACATCTGGATCACTCATTAATTGCACAGCATCTAATAAATTTAGAAAACACTATTCACCTTTCCCAAGTCCATCAGAGCCCTCTAACCCATCATTTCCTCAAGAATAAATGGATATAAATAAGAAGGATTTCCTTGATGGTACAGTGGATAAGAATCCACCTGCCAGTGCAGAGTACACAGGGTCAACCCCTGGTCTAGGAAGATTCCACATGCTGTGGAGCAGCTGAGGCCGTGTGCCTAGAGTCTGTGCTCTGCCACAAGAGAAGCCACCAGAATGAGAAGCCCACACACCGCACAAAGAGTAGGCCCTCCTTGCCGCAACTAGACAAAGCCCAGTGCAGCCATAAACAAATAAATAGATTTTTGAAAAATAAAGAAAAAATAAAAGAATAAATGGATGTGTGCACATCTCCCATGCCTGGTGTTTAACCCTCCTTCCTTGCACTTAGCCACAGATCACAAGTCATTCAGAGTTGTGGAGGCAGGAGAAATAAGCCTGGTGAAAGCCTGTTTAAAGACTGAGTACTGGAGACCCAGAGAGGAAGAGCAACTTTCTCAAGACCACACAGCTAATGGGGGAAGAGCTAGGGCTTAATTTTTTCTGCCCCCAGGTTTGAGCTCCCCACTCCCCTCCCTGAGGACTGCAGCTGCTGTGAGTTAGGATGGAGCCAATTTGGGTCTGAGAGCAATTCATTAGAACGTGTCCTGAGAGTCAGAGGGGGAGACAAGGAGGCCTTGTTTTCTAAGGGATTCTTCCCAGGGCTCCAAGCTCCAAGCAAACACATTCCTGAATCTTTGCCACCACATTTAAAACCAGAGGAGAAAAGTTATAAATGGGCTTTTTCTCTCTGTAGATAAGAGAACCACAGGATATCAGGTCTGTGAGAGACAGGCTAGCGAGATGTCTCCCTGCCCAGACTCCCTTTGGCCTAAGAATCTGAATTCTCTCCATGCACCTTTAGAGTTCCGTGGGCAGAGAGGTGTGTGTTTAGTAGCTTCTTCAATAAACACTGTAAATATACTTTTAATTTTTACTTCTTTTATCATAGAAAACTATATATATTGAATAAATTACATTGAATATTTTTTCAAAATTCTGATTTACTTATCTTGGCAAATTTCTTGGGACCTGGATACACTGGAGGGAGGGTTATTGTACTATTCTCTTTATTTTTATGCATGTTTTCAAAATTTTGTAATAAAAAGTTAAAACTGCATGTGTATATTTTTTAAATCTGCTTCTTAAATGTCAGAAGTAAGAACTTCCATTGTAAATATTTTGCATGTTGGTTTAAAAAAAACACACACCAATTTGCTATCGACAAACTCCAGTCTGTCGACCTGTGCTTATATCGAAGTTCTCATTTTAAAGTTACAATTAAAGAAATTCCCCGGCAGTCCAGCAGTTAGGACTCTGCGCTCTCACTGCTGAGGGCCCGGGTTCAATCCCTGGGCAGGGAACTAAGATCCCACAAACCACGCAGCACAGCCAAATAAATAAAGGTACAATTAAAAGTGTTTCCTTTAAAGTGGCAATTTGGGGCACTATATAACTTACACCGTGAGGTGAAGCAGCAACTAAGTCTCATTTCTCCTGTCACAATCATTTCACACATGTGGGCACACACACATGAAACATCGGCAGTGTGTGGATGGAGTCCACGTTGATCACTCACACTGCTGGGCTCTGTGTCTCCCAACAGAAGCAGGTACCCCTACAGCACTGCATCTATCCTGCTAACCTGTACCTGCCACACGCACTTAGAATTCTTTGTCGCTCATCTGCTCCCCAGCTACCTGCTGAGCTACATGAAGGCATGGATGAGGCTGGCCCCACTGTGGGTCCTGGGCTGGGACCCTGCCCCACACAGAGTGGGGACTCAATAAATAAATGTTAGATGATATAAAAGTCAAGCTGTGTATGATTCTGGGCTTGGACTAGAGAGTTGGGAGAAAAACAAGAGGGAAGTGACCTGGGACATGGAGCAAGATCGGGGCTCCTCATTTCACCTGATTATCTGTGGGGCCTCTGTCTTTCCATCAGCAAAATGGGGAAAAAAAATTATCTTTACTTTGCAGAGTCATGGTGAGGAAGAAAGATGATGGCTATGCGGTACCTGACACACAGTAGGTGCTACAGAAAAGGCTGCTGTACCTACAGTGATAATCCTGGGATGAAGATGACATCTGATGCAGAGCTTGGGACAGTGGTGAGTGCTTTAAGCACAGTCAATGAAGGGTTACCTGCATGCTCAGTCACTTCATGTACGTCTGACTCTTTACAACCCATGGACTGTAGCCTGCCAGGCTCCTCTGTCCATGGGATTCTCCAGGCAAGAATACTGGAGTGGGGTGCCATGCCCTTCTCCAGGGGATCTTCCCAACCCAGGGATCGAACCCTTGTGTCCTGTGTCTCTTGCACTGCAGCCAGATTCTTTACCCACTGAGCTACCTGGGAAGCCCTACTGAAGAGTTACCAGGCTGTAGTTAGCCAAAAACTCAAGACCTTTGAATAAAAGTCAGGGAGGAGAGAGAGAGTTCGCAGGTATTTATTGGTTTATATGCCATGACTTTGACTAATCCTCATATCAACCTGTGCAGTGTGTGGCTTGTGCCCAAGGCCGCCGGAGGGGAAGAGGAAGCATGAACACAGGCAGGTGCAGCCTCCCAGGGCGGGCAGGGCTGGAATTCCTGGCATTTGGAGCAGGAAGTGTTTCTGGGCTCCTAGTACTCTCCCTATTCTTTTTAAATCAAATCAAGTCCTGGAAGCAGCTCAAGGTTTACCCCCTTTGGGGCCCAGTCCCTGTACCTTTGTTTAACAACAAACACGGATTCATTCCGGGCTGGCCTAGTTTACGTTGACCTGGGCAGGGCTTTGCCTGAGAAGTAGACAGAGCCTCCCAGGCAACAGTCCAGTCCCCAGTCAGAGGACATGACCTGCTGTCTTCTCCCATCTTTGGAACCCTGCTCGCCCTGGGTTCACCTCTGAGCACCTGACCCTGGGAAACCTCTTACCCCTTGAAACATGGAGTACAGAGCTTCCAGGGGCTCCAGCGACAGAGGGGGCCTAGCAGACACACCTTGAGTCAGGGGATAGGACAAACCTGGGTGGACATCTGGTCCTCTACTCCCTGGCATTGTGACACCTGGTTGAGTGACTTCACCCCTCTGTGCCTCAGGTACCTGCAAAATGGGTACAGCGTTGCCTGCCTCAAAGGTTGCTGTCAGTTTTTAAGATGACAGCGTGTAGAACATGCCTGGTGCACAGTAGGGACTCGATAAACGTCCATTTCCTGGTTTGTCATCCTGGAATAGCCCACGTTTCCATCATGGTGGCCTTTGCCATTTTTGTGCAACACCAATATGAGTCTCACTTTTTTCTATATTGATTCACTTTTTAAATATTTTTGTTTATTTGGCCGCCCTGGGTCTTAGTAGCAGCATGTAAGATCTTTGGTCTCTGTTGCAACATGCCGGATCTTAAGTTGCTGCACACAAACTCAGTTGCAGCATATGGGATCTAGTTCCCCGACCAGGGATCTAACCTGGGTCCCCAGCATTGGGAGCGCAGAGTCTCAGCCACTGGACCACCAGGGAAGTCCAGTGCATTGATTCACTTTGAAAACTCAGTCTCACCTCTGCAAATAGGAAACCAGCAGCACTTGGAAAGCATTCCTTCCTTTGTTTAGTCAATATTTGTTGAGGGCCAGTCATGTACCAGGTATTGTTCTGGATGCTCGGGGTGTCATAGTGAACCAGCCACTCCTCACCCTGATAGAGTGTGCATTCCAGTGGGGAAGACAGAAAATAAACAGAGATAGAGGGTGACAACTGGTAGCATTGCCCCATCAAGGAAAAGAAACCAAGGCACAGGGCTAGACTAGAGAGAAATGAGGGGAGAGGGAAGGGGGAACCCTATTTCATTTAATAGGGCTGGCAGAAATAGATTCACCTCGAAGCTAATAAAGCTTAAGCTTCAGGCTCTTGGTGTGCTCAGGTCCCCTCTTGTTCCCAATTCCAGAACTTCCCTACCAAACTTTGTATCCACAGTACTAAATTCTTTTTTCTAAAGAGCATTCTCAAAAATTAGGTAAGCTTCAGGCCCCACAACGTCTGGTCTGCCCCTGGTGATCAGGACAGGCCTCTCTGAGAAGGTGACATCTGAGGAGAGACCACAATAAATAGAAAGTTGCCATTAACATGAGCACAACAAAATCATTGGCCCTGTGGGAGCCAGTGATTCTAAAAAGGCCCCTAGTTTATCTGCTCTGCTGAGTTGAAAGGCTGCATTTGAAATTCCATCTCAGGCCAGGTCTCCAGAACAAGTTGAGCCTAAAAGTTTCCATGTCTCCCCAGATGCCACCCAGGCTACTGGCCTACACCAGGTGAGAGAAGCAGGGCAGAGTGGGTGGGAGAGTCTGGGAGAATGGGAGGCATTGACCGGCAGGCTTTCGGTCTCTGGGAATGACAGGGAATTGAGGCCAGTAGGAGGAGAAAGGAACCCAGACAGACAATATCAAGTGCTGATAAAACTATGGAGCAACTGAACCCTCGGACGCTCCTGGTAGGAATGAAGAGTGGTCCAGCTACTCTGGAAAGCAGTGTCGCAGTTTCTTACAAAGTTAAACACCTACAGTTGACCTCTGAACAGCTCAGGTTTAAAATACGTACAGGGGACCACTTATATGTGGATTTTTTCAATAGTAAATAATAAGTACTACACGATCCATGATCTATTTGTTGAATCCCTAAATGCAGAGGAACCTTGAGGTGTTGGCGCCCCAACCTCAACATTGTTCAAGAGTCAACTGTATACTTAGCATAATGACTCAGCAATACCCTCCTTGGTATTCACCCTAAAGAAATGAAAACTTCAGCTCAGACAAAAACCTGTACACTGACGTCATAGGAGCTTCATTCAGAATAGCCCCAAAGTCGAGAAAGGCCCCAAACAGCCCAAATGTCCAACAGGTAAAGGGATGTACCAATTGTAGTGAATTCATGCAATGGAATAGTCCTCAGCATCACAAAGGCACAGGCCACGGACACATCCAGCAACGTGCATGAACCTAACAGGCGTGCTGACTTCTGGAAGAAACGAGACGTGAAGGAGTCTATCTGTGGGGTTCCATTATATGCCATTCTAGACATAGGAACACAAAGCAGGGGAGATTAAAAGAATCTTGTGATCTATGCATTTGTCAAAATCACTGAACTGTGTGCTTAGAATGGGCACATTTTATCATACATAAGTTACAGCATAACTCAGATATAGCTTAGTAAAACTGCTTTAAAAATAAAAAATCATATCCCAGGCTGGTAAAGAATCCACCTGCAATGTGGGAAACCTGGGTTTGACCCCTGGGTTGGGAACTTCTCCTGGAGAAGGGAAAGGCTACCCATTCCAGTATTCTGGCCTGGAGAATTCCACAGACTGTATAGTCAATGGGGTTGCAAAGAGTCGGACACGACTGAGCGACTTAAAAAAAAAAAAATCACATTTCTACACGTTGTCCACTGGAAAAACCTTCCTTGAGGTCAACCATCCACTCCTTTCATTTTGCACGTCAGGAAACAGAGGCCTGGAGAGGAGGGTGACTCTTCTAAGTCACTTTCTAAGTGTCACATTGTGAGTCAGGACTATTGACAACGCACAAGGGAATGAGTAACTGAGGCTCACAAGGTGCTTTCTCAGCCTCTGACCTAGCGCTCACTACGCTTTGTGAGGCAGCAGCTGTGCCATTATGCCCAGGTTACAGAGGAGCACAGTAAGCCCAGAAGGGTTGGAAGACTCGCCTGAGGTCACACAGCCAGCTTTACCATGACCTAGGTTATCAGGGCAGCTGCCAGCGCAAACTCAGGTCCTCAGCGCAGATCTACCCTCTTCCCCACACATCCGCCTCCTCGCATTGGGGGTGTGAGCTGGAGACCCTTCACTGCCCGGGGGCCGGCAGAGGAGGGAAAAGAGAGCGTGGAGCACTTATGAGCTTTCCGTAGTAAGGCTGTGGGCTGGGCAACGGGAGCCACTTCTGTTCCCGGTGGGGCACACCCAGTGGGGCCATGGAGTAGGTGAGGAGACAGCCCTGGCTGTGCTCAGAAAAATCCAGTTTCCCCTGGATACTTTTTCCAGTGTGGTCTGCCAGGAGAGATTTCGATCGCAGAGAGCAACACGATGCTCTGGAGAAAGAGATTAGTGGTTCCGGGGTGTTTGTGTCTCCGAGAAAGGCAGTTCGTTTGGGAACCGACTCCAAGTCACAGATGAAACTGTGCTAGGCCCCACTGGAGCTGACATAAGGGACGAGAAGGCCCCTTAGGCAAGGAGGCCAAGCACAACGGGCTGGGGCCTTCCCGAGAGGTCCATGGAGGGGGATCTGGGGTCCCTGGTAAGCCTCACTCCAGCGCCTCCTAAGGAGGAAGGGCTCCATCACAGCGGACCCCTGGGTTTGCTGAGAACACAGATGGCCTTCACCCTGCAGAGCTAGCTTGAACCAGGAGGAACCTAGCTTGTTTTCTCCAGAGTGGGAGGGTCAAGACCCAGAGGGTGGGGAAGGGCTGGTCTCAAGAGAGAGAGGGGGAAGAAGAGCCAATTAGCTTGGAAGCTGGCAGAACTTTTTAAAAACTGAAATGTGTAACATGAAACATTACTGTTTCATACAGGGCACAATGAGACACTTCCTGGTGATCCAAGAACCTTCAGTAAGGTTTCTACTGCTTGAGTGACTTTAGAGTGAAAGATATAGGAGAATGACCCAGGCTCTGTGTTGGGATAACTCCGGACAGAGAGAGGGAACAGCTGCAGGAAAATTAGATCCTGTGGAGGCAGGTGCTGGAGGCAGAGTGGATGGTGACAATTTGTAGGAATTTGCATCTTAGAGGGCTTTGGGTTCCCCAGGGGCTGGAATGAGGTTTCAGTCTGTCTCATTCAGACCTCCAGGAGCTGGGGACTCTGGGTGCCATCTGAGTTACGCGCGCTCCTGCCAGCCACACAGGGCGGTGGGGGCGGGAGGACACAGGAAAATGGAGGTGGCTTGCCTCGTGCCCTCAAGAGGCCCAGCGGAATTCAGCAGATAAGACAAAGCACACAGCCAGGGTATGGGAGTAGAAGAGGGCGCACACGGCGAGCAGAGAACGGTGCGGGAAGACAGGGTGGGGTGAGGGAGAGCCAGGGAGGCAGACTGACGCTTTTCTGGCCGAGACACGGTAACATAAGGAAGCCTTCTGGAGGACATCACATTTAGGCCAAACTGTTGAAAGGGTAGGATATGGCCCCGGGGATATGTGGCAGGGGCACTCCCTGCAAAGAGCACTGCCTAAGCAAAGGCCCAGAGGGACGAAAGCTGGGCGTTTGCAGAGCGCAGAGCAGCTGAAGCCGTGGCAGCACAACCGGGGACCGCTTGTCCTTGCTGGTCATGCCAGGAGCTTGCTTGAGGCTTGCAGTCTAGGGAAGTCAACACATATTAAATAATCTCACAAATAAATACAAGGTTATAAATAATGGTAGTGTTACAAAGACACAGTCTGAGGAGGCATTTCAGAGCCAATAACAGAGACTGCTGATTTATCCAGCCCTGATGTCTGTGTTCAAAGCTGATGGATGAGCAGAGAGTTAAGGGGGTGAGGAGGCAGGTGGGGAAGAACACTCCAGGCCAAGGGAACAGCCCATTCAAAGACCTCAGAGGCAGGTGGGAGAATGCCCCACCCCTCACCTGCAGTCCAGGGACTCCAAAGGAGTTTTCTCCTCCTACTTCCCGCTAGGCGCACAGAGAATGTTCTGGAATTCACACAACCCACCCCCCACCCCACCCCACCCCCGCCACGTTTATCCCTCCCAGCCACCTGTACTGATTGCTACCTGACACCAGTTTCCCATCCCCTTGACTTCATTCCTTACCCCTCTGGCCCCAAGGTCACCAGCTCCCCACAAGATTTGCTCCATTCTGTGAAGGTGCTGCCAGCCTGAGTCTGGCTTGGGTCGCCCTCATGCTCCCTCCTCATTCCTCCTGCCCCAGCCCTTCCCAGGATGCCTGGGGAACTGAGTGGCATGAACATGCCATGGTAACCCCAGATCAATGGGGGATGAATAGATGGCATCCCTCCTTCCCCAACAGGATGTTCTGAGACTTGTTCTGTGGATTTTGCAGACGGCCCCGTGATACAGGGCAGAGGCAACACCAACTTACATCCAGTACTGGTTACCCCTGCCCTGCTCCACTTGCCCACCCTGCACTCTGCTTCCTGGGCATCACATTCCTAAAAAAAAACTCCTCCAATACAAGCCTCTAACTTGGGCTGTACTTTAGGGTGCCCAAGCTTAGACCCCTCCCCATCAGGATGAACCTGCATCTCTAAAGTGGAGTGGGAACATGACTGTCCCCATTTCCAGCAACATGTGCATTAGTAGGCATTTCAGATCCCTGGGTCCCAAGCCCCCAGCCTCTCTGCTCAGCTGCCACATCCCTGACTTGACCATGTTCAAATGCCCAGTCTCATCCGCATGCTGATTTCTCTAAGTAGCCAGGCAGCATGTTTACCAAGAACACGTTGACACTTACTTTCCAGTGGCAGGGACAGCATGGTAGATTACTTGTTGTCTGGAGGTTGCTTGCTCAAAGGCACAGTGACCAATTCCCCAAACTTATCTGGTGGCCTGTGTTTCCACAGGCTGCTCCAAAGCCAGCCTGAAGTCTTGCGGTAGAGCCCCGAGTCACTGCTTGGATGCCAGCAGCCTGGGCTGCCAGCCAGATTCTGCCACAGGCTCTCTGTGATCTCAGACAAGCCCTGAGTTCCTTTGTCTCTTCCTTGTGAACCACAGGAGAGACTTTCTCCAAGGTCCGTTGAGCTCCAACCAGAGAATCACGCTCCCTGCAGTGCCCAGAGGAGCTCAAGTTCAGGTCAGCCCTACACACCACGGCCCTGGTTACCATTTTTCCTGTAGATCATTCCTTTATAGAACCTGTGCGTCTTCAATACAATCCTTTCTGGCTGATAATTTTACATGGGAGGGAAAAAAGTAACTGTACATCGCCAAAATTTAATATAACATTTTTTTTGGCCATGCCACATGGCTTGCGGGATCTCAGTTGCCTAACTAGAGATTGAACCCAGACCATGCCAGTAAAAGTGCCAAATCTAACCCCTAGACCACCAGAGAACGCCCTAACACATTTTTTTAATGAGATAGGGTTCAGGAAGAGAATCAAGGTGCATTCCAAGTACAACTAGTAGAAGATTCGAATCAAGCTGTGTTTTGAAAAACATGAAAGTAATGAAGTGGATGGTGTCACTTGGCTGGCACTGGCACCGAGGCCAGATTCCTATGTACAGAGCAACTGCTTAGTTTTTCTTCTTGTTGTTTGCTTTTATTTTTAAAAAGGATTCTATAGTTCTGTTGGAAATAAAATACATAAACACAAATATCAGCATATCAAGCCACGTGGTCTGGTTGAATGAAGATTGGATTTATCTGACAAAGCTTGTAGGGGGCACATTCTTTTTTTTGTTGTTGAAGCATAGTTGATTTACAATGTGTTAGTTTCAGATGTACAGCAAGTAGTTCAGTTATTTATATATATAATATATATTATGCTTATATATGTTCTTTTTCAGATTATTTTCCATTATAGATTACAAGATATTGAATTTAGTTCCCTGTGCTATACAGTATATCCTTGTTGTCTTTCTATTTTATAGAATAACTGCTTGTTAATGTCCTTATTGGAGAAGGCAATGGCACCCCACTCCAGCACTCTTGCTGGAAAATCCCATGGACGGAGGAGCCTGGTAGGCTGCAATCCATGGGGTCGCTAAGAGTCGGACATGACTGGGCGACTTCACTTTCACTTTTCACTTTCATGCATTGGACAAGGAAATGGCAACCCACTCCAGTGTTCTTGCCTGGAGAATCCCAGGGATGGCGGAGCCTGATGGGCTGCCGTCTATCGGGTCGCACAGAGTCGGACATGACTGAAGTGACTTAGCAGCAGCAGCAGCAGCAGTGTCCCTATTAATTCTAGGTGACCAGGAAGCAGAGCTTTAAGCATCTTACAACCTAACCTGATCCTTTGTTACATATATAAGCATTTTGCAGCATTATAGTTAGACCTAGGAAATCAGTTAAGGAATTGGGGTTGACAGATAACAATATAATTTTCTCCTTTAAAAAAGAAAGGAAAGAAAATGAAAGGAAAGATGTTCCCAGAAGCCTTTCGCACAGAAGCTCTCATTTTTGGGACTAGATAACTGACATTAAGCAGGAGATGACATACCGTCTTCCCAGTTCACACAGTAGTTGTATTCCTGGGAAACTCAGTGGACATTAAAATCTTGAAAATATACTTGGTGTTTATTATGTAAAGCCGAGTTTAGTTTTGAGCTCAGATAATCATCTACATCAATGTCCTGAGAGACATTCAGAAGTCTTATAGAGGGTATATTTAAAAAAAAAAATAAAAGGCAGCCTCCCTGGTGGTCCAGTGGCTAAGACTCCACACTCCCAATGCAGGGGGCCTAGGTTCGATCCCAGGGGGAACTAGATCATGCCACATGCCATAAGTAAGACCCAGTGCAGCCAAATAAATAAAAATAAATAAATATTAAAAAAAAAAAAAAGTCTTATGGAAGGGAAAGCAATTCTTCACCATGAGCTGGCCCAGGCATTGCAAAGTGTCTAGCATCCCTGGCTCCTCGTAGCCCCTCCCCTACCCAGCAGTGCTCTCCTCGACAGTGGAACCACCAGAAATACTCCCATTGTTTTCAGTGCCCCTCTGGGGCATTCCTGCTTGCAGGGAGAAATTAACCTTAAAAAAAAGGATAAGTGGTAATTTTAGTGTATTCACAAAGGTGTGCAGCTATCACCACTATCTAATTCCAGAGCACATTTATCAGCCCCAAAAAGAAACCCATCAGCTGTTGCTCTTCATCCTCTCCTCCCCAAGTCCTAGCAACAGCCAGTCCACTTTCCATCTCTGTATATGCCTAGTCTGGACATGCCATACACATGGAATCATATAATATGTGGCTTTTTGTGTTTGGCTTTTTCACTTAATGTTTCAAGCTCATGTATGTCATAGCATGTATCAGTACATCATTCCTTTCAGTGGCGGAGTAATATTCCATTATATGGATAGACAACAATTTATTGATTCATCAGTTGAGTGGTTTCCTCCTTTTGGCTCTTATGGATGTTTAACTGTATGTTTTTTCCCTCTATTTTTACTGAGACATAAATGATACACACCACTGCATAGGTTTAAAGTATACAGCAGAATGATTTGACTTACGTACTTGAAGCGATTACCACAATAAGTTTAGTGAACATCCATCATCTCATAGAGACACCAAACTAAAGAAATAGAAAAAAATATTTTTCCTTGTGATGAGAACTCTTAGGACTTACTCTTTTAACAACTTTCATGAATAAAATAAAGCTGTGTTAATTATATTTATCCTGTTGTACATTACATCCCTAGTATTAACTGGAATTTTGTATTTTTGACTGCCTTTATCCAATTCGCTCTCCTCCCATCCCTCATCATGTAAGTTTTTGAGTAGATATGTGTATTAAATTCTTTGGGGTATATATCTAGAAATTGCTGGGTCAAACGCTGGGCTGGAAGAAATACAAGCTGGAATCAAGATTGCCGGGAGAAATATCAATAACCTCAGATATGCAAATGACACCACCCTTATGGCAGAAAGTGAAGAGGAACTAAAAAGCCTCTTAATGAAGGTGAAAGAGGAGAGTGAAAAAGTTGGCTTAAAACTCAACATTCAGAAAACGAAGATCATGGCATCCGGTCCCAGCACTTCATGGGAAATAGATGGGGAAACAGTGGACACAGTGTCAGACTTTATTTTTCTGGGCTCCAAAATCACTGCAGATGGTGACTGCAGCCATGAAATTAAAAGACGCTTACTCCTTGGAAGAAAAGTTATGACCAACCTAGATAGCGTATTGAAAAGCAGAGACGTTACTTTGCCAACAAAGGTTCGTCTAGTCAAGGCTATGGTTTTTCCAGTGGTCATGTATGGATGTGAGAGTTGGACTGTGAAGAAAGCTGAGTGCCGAAGAATTGACGCTTTTGAACTGTAGTGTTGGAGAAGACTCTTGAGAGTCCCTTGGGCTGCAAGGAGATCCAACCAGTCCATTTTAAAGGAGATCAGCCCTGGGATTTCTTTGGAAGGAATGATGCTAAAGCTGAAACTCCAGTACTTTGGCCACCTCATGTGAAGAGTTGACTCATTGGAAAAGACTCTGATGCTGGGAGGGATTGGGGGCAGGAGGAGAAGGGGACGACAGAGGATGAGATGGCTGGATGGCATCACTGACTCGATGGATGTGAGTCTGGGTGAACTCCGGGAGTTGGTGATGGACAGGGAGGCCTGGTGTGCTGCGATTCATGGCGTCGTAAAGAGTCAGACACGACTGAGCAACTGAACTGAACTGACGGTTAGAAAGTTAGAAAGTTAAGTCGCTCAGTCGTGTCTAACTCTTTGCGACCCCATGGACTGTAGCCTACCAGGCTCCTCTGTCCATGGGATTTTCCAGGCAAGAGTACTGGCGTGGGTTGCCATTGCCTTCTCCAATGGGTCATATGGTAGGATATGTGTTTTCAATTCTCTTGGGTGTATACTTAGAAATTGCTTGGTCATATGGTAACTCTATGCCTAACTTTTTGAGGAACTGCCACACTGTTTCCAAACAGTGATTACACTATTTTAAGATTCCACCAATAATTCCACCAATTTCTCCACGTCCTCACCAGCACTCGCTATTATCTGCCTTCTTGGTAACAGCTGTCCTAGTGGCTGTAAGCCTCTCATTAAGGTTTTCATTTGCATTTTCCTAATGACCAATGACGTGGAGCATCTTTTCATGTGCTTACTGGTAATTTACACGTCTTCTTTGGAGAAATGTCTATTCAAGTCTTTTGTTCATTTTTGCTCGTATTAAATTGGGTCATTTGACTTTTTGTTGTTGAGCTGTAAAAGTTCTTTATATATTCTGGATACAAGTCCTTTATCAGACATATAATTTACAAAATTTCTCTCCCACTGTGTGGAATGTCTTCCCACTTTCTTGATGATGTCTTTTGAAACACAAAAGTTTTAAATTGTGATGAAATGTAGCTCACCTATTTTCCTTTGATTGCTGTATGCTTTAAACCTGTTGTCTTAGCCCCAACTCAAGGCCAAGGCCAGGAAATGGAGGCTGCTGTGACTGAGTGGAGGCAACATCCTTCCAGCTTCAAATGCTCCTCATGGGATTCCGTAAATAATTTCTCTAGATTAAAGACTCTATCTCTGCCAAGTTCAGCGCCCTCCAAATGGGTAGCACCAGACCTCCTAGTCATTCATATCCTAGAGATATGAGTCCTAGAGTCTATCAGATGCTTTTCTAAGAGCAGACCATGCTAGTGGTGGAGAGAGAGTATGGAGACCTTGAACTCCACCAGGTGGGTAGAGGAACACAGGAGAGGCAAGCTGGATGTGAAACCAAGGTCGCCTCTTGGGTGAGGGAAGTCACCACCCAGTGTCTCCTCCATAAGCATCAGCTAGGAGCCTCCCCATTCCCTAACCCGGGCCCATACTTTGGGTTTTGCAGCAAAGGACCCTGCTCCAACATCAGTGTTCGCAGGATGGGGACACAGTCCTAGATGGCTGGTGCTAGACTGGAAGGATCCTCCATGCTTATCTCCTGCAGCCCCTTCAACTGTGCATGGAGAAGTGGAGGCCCAGAGAGGGCAAGGGGCTTGCAGCAACTCCAGGGCAGGGCAGGGACCCCATTGCCCCTCAAGCTCCCAACTGCCCTCCGGCTAGCATGTTGGCCCAAATGGGATTCACAAGCCTCTGGGAAAAAGCAGTTCCCAGACACAAGCAGTATCCTTGGGGCACAGGTAGTTTACTTGGGCAGGAGGAGGCCCAGATAGGTCAGTGTCCCAGGGGTGTGAGCCCATGAGGGGCCACAGTAGGGGCACAGAGCAGCAGAGAACCTTAGGGGCCAGGGGTCTCACCTCTTTGGGACTACCCCATCAATTGTGTATCTCTTAGTAATGGTTGCAAAGCCCTGGATGCTCATGAGGTACCAGGTGCCATGCTAAGAAATGTACCCACCTCATTACTTTGATAGCCCCATGAAATAGGTTTTTTGTTTTTGATGAGGCCACTGAGGCTCCAAAGAGGTGAAGAGACTTGCCCAGGATCACATAACTAGAAAGAGCTGAGCAGACTTTCAAATCCAAGGCTGCCAGCATCAAAGTGAGTGCTCTCAATGCCCATTCTGACTGATTTCTGGAGACCCCTCGTGTTCTCAGTTCTCAGGTAGAAGATCCTCCCAGAGCCTAATGCAGCTGAGCTTTGCCCTGGGTCTGTTCCCAGGGAAGCTGCAGCCCTCTTTCTGTGTCACAGCACCCCCTGCTGCTCACTCCCACTCTCTTCTGAAGACCATTTAATGCCAAGGGGCTGCTGGTTAATAGACTCTGGTGCATTCGTATGTGTTCAGTCGTTCGTGTCCAACTCTTTGCATCCCCATAGACTGTAGCCCGCCAGGTTCCTCTGTCCATGGAATTTTCCAGGCAAGAATACCGGAGCGGGTAGCAATTCCTTCCTCCAGGGCATCTTCCTGACCCAGGGATCAAACCCAGTTCTCCTGCATTGCAGGCAGATTCTCTATCGTCTGAGCCACCAAGGAAGCCTGGGGATTCCCCCAGAGAGGAACCCCAGTCTCTCATGAACTGTCTTCTTGAAAGTTCTTTAGGTTTGGGGCAAATCAGAGAGAAAAGTATGATGTTATTTCTGGGCTTTTAGGTCTGTATCTAAGGGGTCCAAAAAGCCCCATGTAGTCCTATCTTCCTGTTACATAGTAGGCAGAGAACTCTGGACATTGTGTTAGACCCTGGAAGTCAGAAACCCAACTCTTTATAGTCCTACAGATGTGTATAAACTGCGTGTCAGTTCCCAGATCTGCCAGTTGGTGACGAAAGTGCCCACCTCTCTGCTGGGGGACGTCTAGAGTCTAATACACGGCAAGGCATCTCCTTTCTAAGCCTCGGTTTCCTCATCTGCTGATGTTTACTGGTCATCTGGCCTTCACCCACAATGCCTCACTCGATTATCGCAGCAATACATAAGGTAGAATAAGGAGAGCTCAGAGCAGTCAAGCAAGTTGTCCAAAGTCACACAGCTGGCAAGACATGAAAGCAGCATCCCAACTCAAACAGCCTGGCTCCAGGTTCAAGGTTCGTAACTGCCTTGTTGCAGGGCCTTCCAGTAGTGGGATGCCTTATATACTATGAAATGTGCAGAGTCTGTGCAAAGCTGCAGAGACGTGAAGCAGGAAAAAGTTAGAAAAAAAATAGTACTTAGAAAAACAAAGCCACAAAGGGAAGAGTCCAGCGGTTTGCATCTATCTTCCCCAGGAAAAAAGTCCCTGGCCTGGATATAAACTTTCCTGCCATTTCCCTTTGGCCAGCCCTACTGGATGTTCTTTCTGGTAACTCTTCTCTCAGCTGGGGCAAAGAGAAAGAAGAAAGACTTCCTTTCTCCCCACGTCCCAGCATCCAGAAGTGGTCAAATGGAGGTTACTTGGGGGAATGAACCGGCCTTGCTTGGGGAAAAGATGGATTATCTATGTCTCTGTCGCCCCCTCCTGCCCCAAAGGAGAACTTCACCAGACCACAGCCCTTGGGGAACACCCCAGGGCAGGGGGGAAAAGGGGTCCGAAGACATCCGTGAAGAAGGACAAAACTGTCATTTTCTTTCTGCTTTAAATCTGTCGTGGATCAATACTTCTTATTAAAATTCAATAAAAACAAATTACTTTTTAAAAATAAAATGCTGCTTGAATGATGTGGCAATGTCAAATTGCTATAAAAGTTTCTAAATGCTTCCTCTCAAGTTCTCAGTGAGTACCTCTGGTTCCTGTCTTCAAGTAACAACAGTCTGTGAGCCAGCAGAGTTCAGGGACCACACTTTGAGTGGCACTGGTCCAAATGGCCACTGGGCAAAAAGGTCTGCTTGAGGTCCTATGGCCAGGTATAAAGGAATCCATTCCCTGGGGCACTGACTCAGCAGAGGCGAGGACTCTGTCATGCTGAGACTTGGGTCCTGATGCTGACTCACGGTGCATCCTTGGATGGGCAGCTGGAGCAAAGGGATAGCTTAGGCCTTAGGGATCCCCGGGGCAGACCCCAAAGACAGTGCTTAGAAAGCATATCTCTCCATCTGCAGGAGACCTGAGGCTGTCGGAGCCAAGGAGGCCAGTGGGGACACAGATCCTTCCCCTGGCAAGCTGGGAGGCATGGGGTGGGGGTCTTAATCTGATGTAGGGCAAAGGGGAGTTTGAGTCCAAAATTACATGGTCTATGACACACAGCGCAACCAAAAGAAAAAAAAAATGGCCTTACTCTTTGGGACTTCCATGGTGGTCCAGTGGTTAAGACTCCTCGGGTCACAAGGAGTCAGACATGGCTGAGCACACACGCACAGGAAAAACACTTCCAGTGCTGGGGGCACAGGTTCGTTCCCTGGTGGGGGAGACCACCAGTGAATGCTGTACACGAGGCCAAAAGCTAACTAGATGGTCACATCACCCTGCCACTCTGAGCTTCCTCTTCCACAAATGCTCTCTGAGATCCCTCCTAAACCTAACGTGCTGCTGGTCTGGGGAGATGGGCAGCAAGGCTATTCTGCTGCCAAGAGGAGAAACCAGACCGAGAGGAATGGAAACGGACAGTAGTCGTGCCTGGCAGGCTGACCCCAGAGGGCAAGGAGGATCCAGGGCTGGCGAGGCCAGGGAAGGCCTCTGGGCAGGGGATGCCCAGGGGATGCCTCGGAAGGGAAAGGTGCTTCAGATCAGCTGGGAAAGGCACTTGGTGGAACTGAAGGAGCACTCGAGGGAAGCAAGGCCAGCCCTCTCCACCTTAGCAGCAGTCGCCTACACACGGCCACACTCAGCTGGCCCCACTGTCTCTGGCCCCACCCCCACCTCTAAGGAAAGCAAACTCAACAGCTCGAAAGAAAGCAAACAGCTGCGGAGCGGAGCAGGGAGCAAGCTTCCCGCCCCTTCCCAGTCAAGGTGAACAGGCTGCGAGTTTGTTGACAGAGAAAAAAAGTCATCAATTTTTCATGAGCCAGCGCAGGCAACAGAATGTCTCGGGATGTCAACAGTTTCCAGGCAACAAAGACAAACCAAACACACAGTCCCCTCGCCTGAAAAGATGTTTCCTTTACAAGCATCAGCTTGGATGGGGAACCGGAGAAGGCGGGAGGTGGAGGCAGGCGAAACCCCTTGGCAGCAGCCCCAGCCCGCTCAGACGTTGGGGGTTTGTGGCTGTCTGCAATGACCCCATTAGCAGATCTTGTCAGACGATGACTCAAGGCCACGCCAGTCTTCAGGGAGGATTCGGGCACTAGAGCAAGGCAAGAGGGATCAGGTGGCATGTCTTATTCATTCGTTTATTCAACAAACATTGTTGAGCGCTCTTAGGACCTATGCGTGGGCCCAGGGCCCAGTCTAGCTGGGGAGATGAGAGAGGAAACCACTTCCCCTCAACGACGGGTGGGAAAACCAAGAGCCAGAGAAAGGAAGCAACTGTCTCAGAATCACAGGGCTACCTAGACACCAAGCTGTACTTGAACCCCCAGCTCAGGTTCTTTGCAGCTGTGCCCAGAAGGAGGCTGGTACAGACATGGTCCCATCGAGAATGAACACGGCAAGCTTCCTAGAGCCCCTTAGCCTGAATTCAGTCGTTAAGTCATGTCTGACTCTTTGAGACCCCATGGACTGCAGCACAGCAGGCTTCCCTGTCCTTCATTGTCTCCCAGAGTTTGCTCAAACTCATGTCCATTGAGTTGGTGATGCCATCCAACCATCTCATCTTCTGTAGCCCCCTTTTCCTTTTGCCTTCAATCTTTCCCAGCATCAGGGTCTTTTCCAATGACTCGGCTCTTGGCTTCAGGTGGCCAAAGTATTGGAGCTTCAGCTTTAGCATTAGTCTTTCCAATGAATATTCAGGATTGATTTCCTTTCGGAAGTGTCCAGATACTGAATCTAATAATGAAAAGGGGCGGAGTTCTTCCCTGGTGGTCCAGTGGTAAAGAATTTGCCTTCCAAGACAGGGATGCAGGTTCAAACCCTAATCAGGGAATAAGATTCCACGTGCCTCTGAACTAAGCCCACGTGCTGCAAATACTGAGCCCATGCACCATATGCCACAACGAAGATCCCACATGCCTCGACTAAGACCTGAGGCAACCAAAATAAAAAAATAATATTTTTTTTTAAAGGGAGATCATTAGAATGTTGTGGTGCAGTACATGATTGTTGTTTTTAACTCTCGAGATGGTTTTAACCAACACAGAAAGGATGGCCTTTTCCAGAGCACTCTGTCAGGCCTGGAGCTCCCAAGATGTCTCCTGTGTTTGCATTAACGTTTCCCAGTGAATGTCAACGGAGACTCAAGAATAAGTCAACACAGGTCCTCACAGTAAATGGCAAGGCTTGTTAGCAGAGTAAACCGTGTGCTTAGCCTGTCTTAAAAGAATCTTTGCTGAGTAAACAAAAGGAAGGCTTTACTTGAGAATAAACAGAGCCAGGAGCTGAGGTGCGCCCGAGGGCTGGAAGGCAACTCTGCTGGCATAGGCTGCTCTGTGGGGCCCTGGGAAGGAGCTGGGATTGGCCGCTTGTGAGGCAGAAGCGTCTTTGCAAGCAATTCATGCAAGCTGTTCATGCTGGAGGGGCGTGGGGTGGGAGGATCAGAGAGGTCATGGGATTTACTGATTATCACACAGTCAGATGAAGCAGAAATAGACCACTCTTACCCAACAGCCTCTGCTCCCCCACGGAGCCGGTGCTCTTGGTGAGGAGGCAAAAACCCAGACTCTGAAAGGACGCTTAGAAAGGAGAATCTGGAAGTCCATCTCATTTGCTGCTGCTGCTGCTAAGTCGCTTCAGTCGTGTCCAACTCTGTGCGACCCCAAAGACGGAAGCCCACCAGGGTCCCCCATCCCTGGGATTCTCCAGGCAAGAACACTGGAGTGGGTTGCCATTTCCTTCTCCAATGCATGAAAGTGAAAAGTGAAAGTGAAGTCGCTCAGTCATGTCCAACTCCTAGCGACCCCATGGACTGCAGCCCACCAGGCTCCTCCGTCCACGGGATTTTCCAGGCAAGAGTACTGGAGTGGGGTGCCATTGCCTTCTCCGTCTCATTTGCTCTGACATGTCAAAGAGCTGATGTCTTAACCTTCCCAGGACAATTTTTATACTTAGACACAACTTCAAGGAAGTGAAGCCCTAATGAAGACAGAAGTGGGAAAATACTTTTGGTCCAAATAGTTGACCAACTTTCTGTCTCCAAATATTAACACTGACTCAATATTATCCTTAATGGCAGTGGCTAAGGAAACAAACCTTAATAGCTTCTGGTCCTTTGCCCACACCTTATAACTTCCTTGACAGCCTTGTTTACATGAGCTTCTCATTTTCCCAAGTGGAAAAAAAAGAAATTGGGGTATGAAATCTTTGACCCATAAACTTGTCAGTCTCCAAAACCCAAGTGCAACCACTGACTTAAAATCGTCTCAAATAACTTTTCACACACACACATACACAAACCTCAACCAACTTGAATCATTCCACTTTTTGTTTAATTTTTTGACTCCTTTCCTTGTTCTTGAAAGGGTATGAGAACAGAGATCAAAGTATGCTGTGAAGTCATTACAAGAGCCACACAGACACACACAAAATTTTTTTAATCAATACCAAGAAGAGGATGAGGAAGCAAGTCCATTATCCATTTAGGTCAATTTAATGGCCGAGGTTGGGCATCAAGCCTGGTGTGGTTTCTCAGGCACAGAAGTGAGTGTGATAAGTCACAGGGCTCTTTTATTATAAAGGAGGCATGGCTACCAATTCCCTGGAGGGTACAAACTTCCTCCTGGCCCTAAATGTAAAAGAATTCTTCACACAAGACCCTATTTGGGAGACAGTAACAGCACAACAGCCTCCATAAGTTTTATGGCAAAAGCAGAAGCTGTTTTCAAAAGGCTGTTTCTTCCAAGAACCTTGGAGGAAAGCTAAGCCTACACCAGCTTGCACAGCAGCTCAGTAATGTTCTTCCTTGTTTTTAGACAAGAAATGAACTTAAGCACACTAAGAGGAAAAGTCAAATGTGCTAGGGAAATTACACAGGAGGCAAAACCATATGAAAATGTGCATGGTTTCCTCTTAACTGGGTCACTGGTGGGTACACAAGCATGCCTTTCCTTTCAGATGTGTGGACTGACTCAGTCCCCCTGGGCCAACAGCCCAAACCCCTACCTGCCTGACTCATACCCCCCAGCCCACCCAAGCTCTCCTATCAAAGAGGCAAACTTATCCGTGTAGTTATTCCTATGATTGACCACATGGTAGCAGCAATGAGCAAGCATCTGGAAGAAAAAACTTCCAAAATTGCCTTTGTAAGCAAAGCCATCCAGCATGAATGCAATTCTACCCATCTTCTAATCCCATTAATCCTGATAATCCAATATACGACTGTTTCCATAAATATTTAAAGGGTGTAAAACTAAAACAGCCGCTCCAATATGAGGAATTATTTCTCAGATGCTCTTTTTAATTTTTTAAGTGTCAGCCCATCATATGAGATAGCAAAGAAATGCTAATATTTTTAAAACAGGAACTGTGCTAAGTGTTGGACATGTGCCATCTCACTGAACCCCTCAAGAACTCTATGAGGTCGGTATCACCATCAACCCCATCAAGTATATGAAGAAACAGAGGCACAGAGAGGCTAGACGACTCACCTAAGGTCACACAGCACTGTTGAGAGGCAGAGTGGGATTTGAGTTAACACAAGTAGTCTGACATCGGAGCACTTAAGCTTGTATCCCAAAAGACCAATGGGATCTCATGGCTGGAAGAGGTATCAATCCACACTCATTCCCTAAACAGAGGTTGTCTTCTTTATATCAGCCTCAGACTAAATGCCCAGCAAAGTTTTTCCTTATTTTGATCTAAAACTCTCTAAAAATTGGTCACAGTTCTTCCCTCCAGGGCTCTTTGGAATAACGTGAGTTTCTCTTCCATACTAAAGCCTCTTTAATTTTTGAAGAATTAATAATAGCATTCACTGTTGCTCCCTAGCCCTCAACCAGCCCTACAGCAAGAACAGGGTCATTATTTCCCATTTACAAATACATCCTAACCTGCTGGCTAATGAAAAGTGCTGGACAATCCTGACATAGAGGTTTCACAACAGATTAGCTGCCTTAAGCCACTCACTAGCACCATCGACCACATTACCATTACTAAACCAGACTTGCTGCTGCTGCTGCTGCTGCTAAGTCACCTCAGTCGTGTCCAACTCTGTGTGACCCCGTAGACGGCAGCCCACCAGGCTCTGCCGTTACTGGGATTCTCCAGGCAAGAACACTGGAGTGGGTTGCCATTTCCTTCTCCAATGCATGAAAGTGAAAAGAGCTATTAAAAGTAAAAGCAAGTAAAAGTAAGAGCTATTAAAAGTAAAGCTCTTTTTTAAAAGGCATTTTTAAATGCTCATGTTTTTTTAAATGCAAGCAATATGGAAAAGGATAAATTGAAATGGAAAAAAATCTCTCTCCTGCCCCATCCAATCTATCCTCTCAGAGGTAATCACTCCAGTTACTTTTGAATCTTTCCAGAAATTTTCTTTACACACATAAACATATGCATATGAAATTTTAGGGTCATATTATGTATAACACTCTGCAACTTGCCTTTTTTCACTTCCGGTATCATAGATATCTTTCAATAGCAGCTCTCCTGTTAATGACTACATAAAAACCTCCTCTTGTGCCCTTAAAAAAAAGCCTCCTCTTGCAAATAATGCTCCAGTGAGACTGTACATATGTTTTTGGATGGATTCCTGTAAGTGAAATTCCTGAGTGGAAGGTAAGGACACTTATTAACTCTGTGAGAGAGAACCCAATTACACTCCTTAAAAAGTTGTAGTCATTTTCACTTACAGCAACAGTCCGTTTTCCAAGTGCTGACAACATGGTTTATATTGTTAAATCTTCCTTCAGTGTCCGAAGATAGTTATTAATTGTCACTCTTTATTAATTTAATTTTTACTTTATATTGATTTACAATGTGTTAGTTTCAGGTGTACAGTCATTCCTTTAAACAAGGCTTATTACTAACCGTTTTCATGGCAGGCACTGCGTAGGAGCTGGGTTGGCCCTAATCCAGGAATTCCCAACCCTACTCGGGAAGCTGTTTAGTTGTTTGTTTCATTCAGGTTTTTTGTTTGGGGTCGTTTTAACAGCTTCCCAGATGACTCAGCGAATGATAAAGCAGCCAAAAGTGGAGCAAATCTCGCTTCTTTCTCTGGCCAAAAAATGGAAACCATTTTCCTTGGTTTTCCTTGGTTTCCCTTCCTCTGGAAACCAAGGTGCTGGGAACAGTCAGGATCCACTTCCCCCAAAATAACAGAACAGGGAACTAACTCCGTTATGTTAACTAGTAATAACCAAACGCCAATATCTATTATTGCTCTGCTGCTGCTGCTGCTGCTGCTAAGTCGCTTCAGTCGTGTCCGACTCTGTGCGACCCCATAGACAGCAGCCCACCAGGCTCTGCCGTCCCTGGGATTCTCCAGGCAAGAACACTGGAGTGGGTTGCCATTTCCTTCTCCTTTGCGTGAAAGTGAAAAGTGAAAGTGAAGTCGCTCAGTCGCGACCGACTCGTGGCGACCCCATGGACTGTAGCCCACCAGGCTCCTCCATCCATGGGATTTTCTAGGCAAGAGTACTGGAGTGGCTTGCCATTGCTCCCAACCCCTCAAAAATACAGCCTTGTGGCAGGAACAGGCTCATTGTTCCCATTTTACAAATATGCCCCATCCCATTCCTATTGGTTGGTGAAAGTGTAGGAATCTCCTGTTTCACAACAGATTACTTGCCTAGATCCAGTAACCAGAGCCCGCTACAGCGATACTGTCCTCAATCCAGGCTTTAAAAATTGTTCGTGGAATTGATGCTAATGGCCATGGGTCCCTTGTGGCTCAGCTGGTTAAGAATCCGCTTGCGATCCGGAACACCTGGGTTCGATCCCTGGATTGGGAAGATCCCCTGGAGAAGGGAAAGGCTATCCACTCCAGTATTCTAGCCTGGAGAATTCCACGGACTGTATATAGTCCACGGGGTCGCAAAGAGTCCGACACGACTGAGCGACTTTCAGACAGATCAGAAAAGCCCAGAGGAGGCAGGCGCGCCCCTAGCGGTCAATAGGTCCCAGTGCAACTGAGGAGTTCGGCTTGCCTGGGCCACAAGCGGCTCCTATCCCCGCCTCCCGTCCCGCCCCTTCCTCCCAGCGCGAAGGTTGATTGGCAAGAGGCGAACTACAAGACCCTGAGCGCGGGTGTTCCAAGCCCAGCATCAGTTCCAGTTGAGGGAAAGGGATTTCTACCGAATATAAGGCTGAAGTGGGCTGAGAACACTTCACCCGGCCGCCTGGTCTCAGTCCGCAAGCTTTCCTGAATATTCTCCTTCATCGTAGGCGATGTGAACGCGACGGGGGAAGTGACAGGTCATCGTGTTCAGAAGGAAGTTTGAGGGCTGCCCGGCGCCACGCCTTGCTTCCGCTGTCCTACCTACTGAGAATTCCACGTTCGTCAATGTGGGCTGGCCGGGCATCACCTGGGGGAATGACGAGATGCTCCCGCTTGAGTCGGAGAAACCGGGTCCTGCAGGTAAGGAATGTGTAAAGCCAGACCTGGCGTTAGCATCATCTGGGTCCCTGGGTTCCCACCTCAGGGCGTGAACATCCACACCTATACGTGGCAACCTGGAAGCTGAGCACTGAGTTGAGAATTGAATGAGGTTGGTGGTAGGGAGTAGGCCTGCTGCCGTGGAAAGGGCATTCACGGATCCAGAGACGGGTTCCAGTTCCAGTCACTGCTGCCGAGCAAGGTCCTTCTCCTGCCTGGGCCCTGATTACCTTCCGTGTGAAAGGAGAGAGCTGGGCTGTGATAAATAGTAAATGCCAACAATAAGCCAGGCGGCGTGATAAGTACTGGGGGTGCTGGTGAGCAACACAGACAGCCTGATCCTGGAACTCACTATGGGGGTAAGAAGATATTGAAGTCATAAATGCACAACACATTTACTTTTAAGAACTGGTATACAGGGAACTTAGAACAGGGATTTAATATAGCCTAGGGTGGGCTTCCTGAGTCTTGAAGGAGTAGAATTAACTGGGGTAGGCAGTGGATGGCCCAGGGAGATGGGGGACCCAGCAAGTACAAAGATCTAGAAGGTGAAAAACGTATTTTTTACCTTAATTGGACATCATAATAACCCTCAAAGTATACAAGTAAAGGGAGTAGAAGTTTCAGTGAGCTAAACTGAGTAGAACTTGACTTTTTGGAAGCCCATAACTATTTGAGCAATCCTGTACAACCATGGGATGGCCCCTGAGCCTGTGGACATGATGTGACAGGGGAGGTGACAGGTCACTATGTCCAGAAGGAAGCTTCAGTTCAGTCACTCAGTCGTGTCCAACTCTGCAACCCCATGGACTGCAGCACGCCAGGCTTCCCTGTTCATCAACTCGCAGAGTTTACTCAAACTCATGTCCATTGAGTCGGTGATGCCATCCAACCATCTCATCCTCTGTCGTCCTCTTCTCCTCCTGCCTTCAATCGTACCCAGCATCAGGGTCTCTTCCAATGAGTCAGTTCTTCCAATCAGGTGGCCAAAGCATTGAAGTTTCAGCTTCAACATCAGTTCTTCCAATGAATATTCAGGATTGATCTCCTTTAGGATGGACTGGTTGGATCTCCTTGCAGTCCAAGGGACTCTCAAGAGTCTTCTCCAACACCACAGTTCAAAAGCATCAATTCTTTGGTGCTCAGCTTTCTTTGTTGTCCAACTCTCACATCCATACATCTCACATACATACTACTGGAACACAATAATATTCCAGAAGATTGTTGAATCTGGTGACAGCCCAAGTTCCATGAAGCATTCTCTGTGGTGTCTTTACAGGTTCTGACTTTGGGGGGCATCTTCTGGCTATTTCAGAACTAAAAACATCAATCTTCTCTTAAAAACAGCTCCCATCTCAAGCTTATGTGTCCAGGCTTGATTGCAAAGATAAGGAAATGAAAGAGAAGTGGCTTGTAAACTGACAGAGAAAAAAATCAAGTTGATTGCTGTACCTTGCAAAAGCACACGTGTGGAAGGGACACCAGGTCTGGTAGAACGGCTTATTTGAGACAATGAGATGGCAGGCCCTGTATTAGCTGTGTGAACTTGACCAGGCACGCAAACTCTCCCAGGAACTGGTTCTTGATATATGAAAGTGAAAGTGAAGTCACTCAGTCATGTAACTGACTCTTTGCAACCCCTTAGACTGTAGCCTACCAGGCTCCTCTGTCCATGGGATTTTCCAGGCAATAGTACTGGAGTGGATTGCCCTTTCTTTCTCCAGGGTATCTTCCCAACCCAGGGCTCGAACCTGGGTCTCCCACATTGTAGACAGACGCTTTACCGTCTGAGGGAAGTCCAATTTTTCATATGTATAGATCCTTGTAAGTATCGTAAGCAAGGCTAATTAAGTTCTTCTGACATGCAAAGTTCAGAATGGGAGAATGTGTGAATTATTTATAAAGTCCTACCCAACCAAATCAGCACTCACCTGGTCACAGTGCTACCTCAGAATTTTACTGTATATACTCCTTCAAATTATGAGGAAGAAAGGATTTGATACGTAATATTTAAATTTAGAGTAATATACCAAGTTGTTTTGTTGTATTTTTTGAATTCTTTCCTTTTTCCCTTTCCAAAAGGTGGTTTTAAAATCTCACATTTTACACATGAATCCTTTCCTCATCAATTTTTGTTGAGAAGACCACCACCACCAACAAAACATTATTAACAGCTGACAGAAAGGACCTTTAGATTTTTTTTTAAACCTATCCCATTGTGCAACACATTCAGTGAAAACATGGATTTTTTGTTTGTTTTCTTAGATGGTTTGTCAATGACCACGTTCGTTCCTAAAATTCTTCTAAACATGAGAATTACAGCCATATTGCTCCTTGGAAGAAAAGCTATGACAAACCTAGACAGCATATTAAAAAGCAGAGACATTACTTTGCCAACCAAGGTCCATCTAGTCAAAGCTATGGTTTTTCCTGTAGTCATATACGGATGTGAGAGTTGGATCATAAAGAAAGCTGAGCGCCGAAGAATTGATGCTTTTGAACTGTGGTGTTGGAGAAAACTCTTGAGTCCCTTGGACTTCAAGACCAAACCTGTCAATCCTGAAGGAAATCAGTCCTAAATATTCATTAGAAGGACTGATGCTGAAGCTGAAACTCCAATACCTTGGCTACCTGATTGGAAGAACTGACTCATCAGAAGAGACCCTGATGCTGGAAAAGATTGAAGGCAGGAGAAGGGGACGACAGAGGATGAGATGTCTGGATGGCATCACCAACTCAATGGACATGAGTTTGAGCAAGCTCTGGGAGTTGGTGATGGACAGGGAGGCCTGGCATGCTGCAGTCCAGACTGAACAGTTCAGTTCAGTTCAGTAGCTCAGTCATGTCCGACTCTTTTTAACCCCATGGACTGCAGCACACCAGGCCCCTCTGTCCATCACCAACTCCTAGAGCTTGCTCAAACTCATGTCCATTGTCGGTGATGCCATCCAGCCAACCCATCCTCTGTCATCTCCAACACCACAGTTCAAAAGCATCAATTTTTCTGTACTCAGCTTTCTTTATGGTCCAACTCTCACATCCATACATGACTACTGGGAAAACCATAGCTTTGACTAAACGGACCTTTGTCAGCAAAGTAACGTCTCTGCTTTTCAATATGCTGTCTAGGTTGGTCATGGCTTTTCTTCCAAGGAACAAGTGCCTTTTAATTTCATGGCTGCAGTCACCATCTGCAGTGATTTGGGAGCCCAAGAAAATAGTCTGTCACTGTTTCTGTTGTTTCCCCATCTATTTGCCATGAAGTGATGGGACAGGATGCCATGATCTTAGTTTTTTGAATGTTGAGTTTTAAGCCAGCTTTTTCACTTTCTCACTTTCATCAAGAGGCTCTTTAGTTCTTCACTTTCTGCCATAAGGGTGGTGTCATCTGCATATCTGAGGTTATTAATATGTCTCTGAGGAATCTTAATTCCAGCTTGTGCTTCCTCCAGCCCAGCGTTTCTCATGATGTACTCTGCATATAAGTTAAACAAGCAGGGTGACAATATACAGCCTAAACATACTCCTTCCCCAATTTGGAACCAATCCATTGTTCCATGTGCAGTTCTGTCGCTTCTTGACCTACTTACAGGTTTCTCAAGAAGCAGGTAAGGTGGTCTGGTATTCCGATCTTTAAGGATTTTCCAGTTTGTTGTGATGCACACAGTCAAAGGCTTTGGCATAGTCAATAAAGCAGAAGTAGACGTTTTTCTGGAACTCTCTTGCTTTTTCTATTGGCTTCCTGCTAATGCAGCATTAGAGGGGTGAGCGAGCTGTCTATGGACCTACACTTTCAGTGGCCACAGAAGTGAACAGAATTTTAACAATGCAACTGTTTAAACAAACAAGTATGCTTGGTGAACAAGTACGACGTGTGACACTAGCTGAGACACCAAAGCTGCTGCAGGATCCAGCAGGATCAGCAGGAAAGGGACTTGGGGAGCACAAGGCTTGCCTAGATTCAGGAAACCTGGGAAGCCAGCTGTGTTCTTTATACCTTATGCAGAAGGGAAGTAACATGCATGTGCCAGCAAGTGGTACTTGGTTCACTTTCCAATATGAAGTAGGTGATTCTCACTTTGCAAGGAAGTCAAGGCTCAGGGAACTGGAAGGTGGGTGGAACTGGGCAGTTCTTACTCAAATGAATGACTGCTATGGCCTCCTAATTTGATTATCAGGACATTCTTTGGAAAAACCTTTTTTAGCTTGACTATTAATAGATTTTTACTATATTAAGATTTCTTTTGGGTCTTCCCAGGTGGTCCAGTGGTTAAGAATCCACCTGCCAGTGCAGGGGACACAGGTGTGATCCCTGGCCTGGGAAGATCCCACACATCTCCCATAAGGCACGCTCACTTAAAAGCCTGTGCTCCACAAAAGCAGCCACTGCAAGCAGAAGCCAGCACACAACAGAGTCCCCATCCCTGCTTGCAGCAATTAAAGCCTGGGCAAAGGCAGCACAAACCACAAGTAATACATTTTAAATGTACTACTTCCTTCACATGAGAAAGCTGAGGCAGGGGCAGCAGGGGCAGGACCATGGGGAACGATGCAGTTAAAGCAGGCTTCGGAATCACTGCTTCCCTGATAGCTCAGTTGGTAAAGAATCGGCCTGCAATGATTTGATTCCCAGTTTAATTCCTGGGTAGGGAAGATCCCCTGAAGAAGGGAAAGGCTACCCACTCCAGTATTTTGGCCTGGAGAATCCCAGAGTTGGACACAACTGAGCAGACTTTTACTTGGAGTCATTTCGTGGTTTTAATCCATGAACTTACTGTGCTAATTACTTATTAGCACAATGCTGACCTTCTTTTAGGTTAGCCGTTATGCATTTTGTACATCTCCAAAATCTGAATGACATTTTCATCATTTTTCTCATTGTACCCTACCTGCCTCAAGGTCCTAAATTATTTACACCTTACAGTCCTCATCTGTGGTTTCCATTGACAGTCTGGGGCCACTTATTTTGTTTGAATGTTGTTGTTCAATCAAAATTCAGTCCTAGTCTTCAATGGACCATTGAGACTTGGACACAGGAATGTATACAAAGTGGTCCTGCTTCCCTGGTGGCTCAGAGGTCTGCCTCCAATGCGGGAGACCTGGGTTCGATCCCTGGGTCAGGAAGATCCCCTGGAGAAGGAAATGGCAACCCACTCCAGTATTCTTGCCTGGAGAATCTCATGGACGGAGGAGCCTGGTGGGCTATAGTCCACGGGGTCGCAAAGAGTCGGACACAACTGAGCGACTTCACCTCACCTCACACTGCAGTAAAGATGTTCAGGGCCATGGGCCAGAAAGTCCTACAACCTCAACCTCATTTCCCTATCAAATGCACAGATGTCCCAAGTGCCTAGCACCTAACAGATGCTCTGAATATACCTTTTATGTGAATCCAAGTTCTAGGATGGCCCTGGCATTTTGAAAAGTGAACCAATTTACCCTTCATACCATTGTTCAGTCACCTCTCCCCAGAGCTACTTCATCTTTCAAGTATCTGAGATCTGGATCACACACCCCCATGCCCAACAGTGACTCTTATTCAGTCTAGAGAACAAATCCTGTAATCATGAAGTCATGTGAGTAATCTGGACAAGGTGTCTGCTCTGAGCCTTTCTCCTCCAGCCTCCCCATGCAGTTCTCAATGTTGCTCCCAGCTCGTGTCATGGCAGAAAACACTGAAAGCCAAAGTTCATTTTCACACAACACACCCCCCAGAACTATCAGTTAAGACCAACAGCAGCAAACAGCTCAGCTTTTTATTCAATGTGTTACTAAAGAGATTTAGTCAAAAAGACCAAAGCCCATGTCATCATCAGACTCTTCAGATTCTTCTTTCTTTGCTTCTACTTTCTTCTCCTCAGCTAAAAACAAAGCAAAAAACAAGTCAGTTACCTCACTAAAACTCCAAAGAGCTCCAGGCCCTACAACTCACACAGTCAAAAATATCCTAGCTTTCCCTCATCAGATGATGCCTCTTAAGATTTCTACACATCTACTCTTAGCAAATGAAGAGCAATTTTGCCCCTAGTACCTCTAATCTCCACCCTCCTCCCTCCAATACCAAGTTTCCTACCTGGGGCAGCAGCAGTGGATGGGGCAGGACCTCCTGCTGGTGCAGCACCGGCCGCTGGGGCGGGTCCACCAGCCCCCACATTGCAGATGAGGCTCCCGATGTTGACATTGGCCAAAGCCTGCAACACATGTGCATATTCAGGTAAATGCTTAGTTCTGGCCTTCTGTTATAGCACCGAAATGCTGGCTTAACTTACAAGTACAGTTCATGTCTCCTCTTAACAGTGAATTCTATTTTTTTAGACTGCTATGTAATTCTATGTAATTTTCCCAAGGGAATTCACTAACAGATCAGTGTTTTAGAGATCACTAACAGAGAACAGGGTACAGTGTTTCCAATCTTAAGACTGAAGAACAGGAGGTGAATAGAGGCTATTAGTTTCACTTGCCAGAGATTAAGTAACCTACACTGTGGAAGGTGGCCACTGCTAAATTCCTTGGTCTTTTATATTCTGATACAGAATAAGCGATCAATAAAATGTCGCCACCATGCTGGCAAGATTTACTTGGAACAGCATAGATCGTATATCTTGGATGACCCTTTTATATAATGAAAGAATGACCTGGTAATATATTTTCCTCATGATTTTAGAACAGAAGGAAAGAGAAAGCAGGCTATGAGACCATGAGAAAAAGACACCACAGAACAAAACCATAATTAGCTCCTAGAGATGGAAATATGAGGAAATACCCCTTCTATTTGGACAAGTCCAGTGAAACACGGGGCCTTCCAGCACTTTTGGAGGTTAGCACGAGCACCTGATTTAATAAATCAGTAGGTCTTCCAAAATTTGCTTCTCCAAACAAATCACCTTTTCACCATCACCTTACCTTTGCAAACAAACCTGGCCAGAAAGGCTCAACATTTACACCGGCTGCTTTAATGAGGGCATTGATCTTATCCTCCTAAAACAAATAAAACGGGCACCCCATCAGACGGCACTTTGGTAAACGTCTTCAAAATACTGCAAACTGAAAGCAAATAACTGATAACCGGGGTACAAAAGTACCGTTTACCAATCCGAGTACTCTATTGACATTGCATGTATACTAATCTAAGACGACTGTTTCTTCCACTTTTAAGGCAAAATAAATGCTTCCGCTCCCGCGTGCCAGGTACTTGGCAAGGCCTCGAGTTCATCGCTGCCATTTCACAGGCTGAGACCTGCCCAAATTACATTGCTATTTTAAGCTGTGAGGCAATGCCAGAGGTGGAGCAGAGCGCAGTGTTCCCCTCCGCACCACACAGCCAGGCCCCACAAGACCTACTCAGAGGACCAAGGAAATCACACCCAGAGGAGATATAGTCGTGGGACACGTTATAGCTGCGCATGAGGCTACCCACGGGTTTCACACATTTCTCTAAATAAAAAAGTACTCAAAGTCGGCGCGCTCCGCTGTAAGTGAAACTCACTCACTCTAGGGCGGGCACATGGCCGATGCCCCAGAGAGCTCGCACATGGGCCCATCCGATGGGTGCCCGTCCCGCCTGTCCGCCCCTCCGCCCGGTGTCGATGGCCGCCACTCCCGCCGGAAGGGCCTGCCCCTAACGCCTGCGAGGGTGGGGAACCGGCCGCCCACAGAGGCCGCCACGCCGCCAGCCCAGGCCCGCACTCACCGTGACCGTCACCTCATCGTCGTGCAGAATGAGGGCAGAGTAGATACAAGCGAGCTCGGAGACGGAGGCCATGGTGCGAGCGAGTGCTAGGTGGGGGCTGCCGAGCGCGGTGCTAGTCGCCGGATGAAGTGAGGGCCTCACCCCAAAACGGCCTTAGCTTCCTCGGAAGAACCGAGCACCTTAGCGGCAGCGGAGGAAAGAGAACCGCGCGCCTGCGCGCAGCTTCTTATACCGGTCACGCGAACCAATCGGCTCCTGGGATTTCAGGAAGAGGCGGGGCCGGAAGAAGCGAGGATAGATCATACCGCGACTTCCCGCAGAAGACGCCTGCGCAAACCTGTAAGTAGTTCGCAGGTTCAAGTTGTCAGGCAGCTGTGAATGCTAACTTCTTTGGTTCGGGTTAAACTCTCAGGGTTTGTGAACAGTAGCAATACTTTTACGGAAAAGTTACCTAGGGAAGTAGGCGTCACTCCCACCTACTGTAGCCCCGTATGACACTTCTTAAGCAGTCATTTAATGACGTTGTCAGCCCACTCCCCAATCCCCACCTTCGGCGAGCAGCGACCTGCTGGAGGGCAGCAACTAGGGTTTAGCCGGGAGGTCCCGGTGCCTAGAACAGCGTCTCTGATAAAATACTGAATATAGGAGAAAATGGGAAATCTACAGCGTTGCAATAGCAGAGCATGTGAGCGCCTACTATGTCTCAGGCACTGGGCCACAGTCTACAAAGATTCAGTTAAGCCTCACCCAGTGTAAGAGATAAGTACTATTATCTCCATTTTGTAATGGCAAAATTAAAATGCAGTCCTGGTTTCCCGAGATTCCGCGTTACCGCGAGACGGAACCTGGATTCGAAATCTGGGAACCTAAATTCAGTGCTTCCTGCTTCTGTTTGCAGAGAGGGATGGGTTTGGGGGTTATGAGTAAATTTTGGCCCTTTTTTTTTTTTCCTTCCCAAAGCATAAAAGATAATATTAGGAACATAGGGGAACTTTCCACTTCAACTTCATTTTTTTTTAAAAGGACCTTCTGGTTCGGTGTAAAAGCTTTGAAATTGCACTTGTGATGTTAAAAGACCTCTTGATGTAGCTGCTGTCTCGCTAGGTGCTTTACTGCTGTTTTGTGTCCTTTGAAGCTAAGAATACTGGTGTTGGATTCATACTGAGAGGTTTTCTTTACAATTTTTTAAGTTGAATTGTAATTGACATTTGTTTCAGGTATACAGCATAAAAGATACTTGTTTATACCCCACTCCAGTACTCTTGCCTGGAAAATCCCATGGACGGCGCATGGGGTCGGGAAGAATCGGACACGACCGAGCGACTTCACTTTCATTTTTCACTTTCATGCATTGGCGAAGGAAATGGCAACCCACTCCAGTGTTCTTGCCTGGAGAATCCCAGGGACGGGGGAGCCTGGTGGGCTGCCGTCTATGGGGTCGCACAGAGTCGGACACGACTGAAGCGACTTAGCAGCAGCAGCAGACCATAAGTCTAGTTAACATCCATCACTATACATAGACAACAGTTTTTTTTTTTCTTGTGATAAGGTCTACTCTATTAGCAACTTTTAAATATGTGATACAACATTATTAACTCTAGTCACCATGCTGTACCTTACATCCCCATGACTGACTTATTTTATAATGGGAAGTTTGTAGTTTTTGACTCCCCTTCGCCAATTTCTCTCACTCCCCTCCCCCCATCCTCACCTGTCAACCACCTGTTTTCTGTATCTATGAGCTTGTTTGGGGTTTTTGGGGGGTGGTTTAAGATTACACGTATATTGAGATCATATGGCATTCCTCTCTCTCTGTCAGACATTTCATTTAGCATACTGCTCTCACGGTCCATTTATGTTGTCTCAAATGGCTAGAGTTTTCTTTTTTTATGCTGAATAGCGTCACATCACATTTTCTTTATCCATTTACCCATTGGTGGGCACTAAGGTTGTTTCCACGTGTTGGATGTTGTACATAATGCTGCAAGGAACATGAGGGTGCAGGTATGTTTTCAAGTTACTGTTTTTCATTGTCTTCAAGTAAAAACTCAGAAGTAGAATTTTTGGATCTTATACTAATTTTAATTTTTGGAGGAAATTCCATACTGTTTTCCATAGTGCCTGCACCAGTTTACATTCCCACCAGCAGTACGTCAGGGTTCCCATTTCTCCATATCTTCACCAACATTTGTTAACACTTCTTAACGATAGACATTCCTAACAGGTGTGAGTTGTGGTTTTAATTTGTGTTTCTCTGATGATTAGTGATGGTGCGCACCTTTTCCAGTACCTGTTTGGCCATCTGTATGTCTTCTTTATGTCTTCTTTGGGAAAAAACCTCTATTCAGATCTGCCCATTTTTAAAATTCAGTTGTTTGGGGGCTTTTTTGTTACTGAGTTGTATGAATTTGTGGTATGTTTGGATATTAACTCTTTATTAGACACATGATTGCAAGTGTATTTTCCCACTCACTAGGTTGCCTTTTCATTTTGTTGATGGTTTCACTTTCTGTGCACAAGCTTTTTAGTTTGATGATGTTGTTCAGTTGCTAAGTTGTGTCCACCTCTTTGCTACCCCATGAACTGCAGCACTCCAGGATCCTCTGTCCTCCACTGTCTCCTGAAGTTGGCTCAAATTCATGTCCATTGAGTCAGTGATGCCATCTAACCATCTCATCCTCTGCCGCCCCCTTCCCTTTGCCTCCGGTCTACTTCTTCACCTGTAAATGACAAATAACACCTTTACAGGGTATCAGAGACTGAGCACCCAATTAACTACAGCTATTCTTCGTAACTATTTTGAACTGTTTAAGCAAAACATCAATTGCTGATGCATTTCCCTTTCAGAGACTTACTGGACTCAACATACCCTTACTTCAGACAAATTCTACTACCCCATGTTCCCATATCATAGTAAAAACTTCCCGTTAAGATCTATTTCATGGAAATTCTAGCGTTTCCACTGTTAGAGACCCGGGTTCAATCCCTGATGGGGGAACTAAGATCCTAAACAGTGTAGTGAGGCAAAAAAAAAAAAAAAAGTGTTTCAAAAGACTAAGCAATGTGACATTTTAGAAAATTAAAAATAGTCAAGAAATAGAGTAACAGCTATTGAGAGAGGTACTCTGAAGCATTCTAGAAACAAACATATGACCTTGCCTACAAATAAGTGGATTTTGTCTTTTCGCCTAATGTTTGGATATGCTTTTTGCTAGGAATAATATTACACCTTCACTATTAATAATAATAAAAAAAAATATTGGGTGGGAGGGAGTTTCAAGAGAGAGGGGACATATGTAGACCTATGTCTGATTCATCTTGATATATGGCAGAAACCAACACGGTATTGTAAAACAGTTATCCTTCAATTAAAATTAAATAAAATTTTAAAAAACAGATAAACTCATTTTGTAAGGGAGCAAGATGAGCACAATCCTTAGGAGGCAGCCGTTGCTGTGCTCTTTATTCTGCTCCCTGTTACTGGGCGACAGGTCTTGCTTAGCCACTGCTCTGGTGCCTCAGTGGGCCCTGCCCTCTAGCAACCAGCTGTCAGTGAGCGACTGTTAGTGTCCTGCTCAGCTCTTGGTCAGCACCGCAGTGGGCCCTGCTCACAAGTAACTGTTGATGGGGGACCATTAGGGAACCGAGTTAGCCAAGGGTCGGTAGTGTGGTGGTCATCAGGTGGAGAGTGAATTAAGAGGCAGGTTCAGGCCTTCTCCTAGAGGCCCTCCAGCTTACCCAGCCTTGGGCCAGCAGGAGAGCTGGAGGGCCCAGGGAACAGACTGGGGACTACGTCCTGCAGAGCTCCAGAGCCCTCACTAAGGGCCTCCATTAGCCGTGGCCCAGACCTGGAGGCAGTGGTGAGCCTCTCCCCCAACCCTGTCACTGTGACCTTCTAGCCGTGGCCGTCTGCCTGGGCTGCAGTCTGTGAGACCCAGTGTCCCCCATTTGGGCAGCCTGAGGAGACAGGGCCAGTGTGGGTTGGGTGAACTCAGGGATGACAGCTGGGCAGGATGTGGAAACCTGGCCCTGAAGGAGCTGCCAACTGAGCTCTGCCTCCTCTTAGGCAGGATGGGGACCTTGGAGGGTGAAAGCTGTGCCTTGGGACTTTGCCCTTTCTGGTCAGGACAGAGAATAACATTCATCTGGTAGAGGTTTACAGGAACATCGTTACCTGACCATGACCAGACTTCAAGAACAAAGGATTGGACACCAGGAAGTTTGCAGCAACTCACCATGCCCCTCCCTCACCTTTTGCTTTGAAAGGGGCTTGCTGAATAAAGGAGCTTGCTGAAAGCTTTCAGTACCTTTGGGCTTCTTAGGGCATAAGGTACCCATCTCCTTGTATGAATCTGTAATAAACTTTTCTGTTCCACACTCTAATTAGTTTTGGTGTTGGTTGGCCTCACTGTGTGTCGTGTACACAAACTTGTGGTTTGGTAAAAATTTTAGTAATTAAAAAATCGGACTTAAAAAAAAAAAACAGAAAAATGTATGTTCAGCTAAGAACAGCTGTGTCATCATGATGTTCCATAGTACTATTTCTGATTTTGTCCCAAAACCATGTTTTTTGTTGAAATGTCTAGAAGAGCATAGTTAATACATAGATATTCTGGGCTTCCCAGGTGGCACTGGTGGTAGACAACCTGCCAACACTGCAGGAGACCTGGGTTCGATTCCTGGGTGGGAAAGATCCCCTGGAGGAGGCCGTTGCAACCCACTCCAGTACTCTTGCCTGGAGAATCCCATGGACAGAGGAGCCTGGCAGGCTGTGGTCCACAGGGTCACACAGAGTCAGACATGACTGAAGTGCTTTAGCACATATGGTTATCATGGAAATTCACTGAATTTGTCGGTTCGTGGCAAATTATTTTTATATTATCTAGTGCTTTCTTTTTTCTTTTTACAATTCCAAGAATCTACTTTTCATTTTTTATTGAAATACATTTGACATGTAACATTGTCTAAATTTAAGGTGTACAACATCTTATAATGTATAATTAGATCATTTATGTATTGTAATGATTGCCATTGTAGTAATAATTGGGCTTCCCAGGTGGCACAGTGATAAAACAATCTGCCTGCCAATGCAGGAGATGCAAGAGATACGGATTCGGTCCCTGGGTGGGGAAGATTTCCCTGGAGAAGGATAAGGCAACCCACTGTAGTATTCTTGCCTGGAGAATTCCATGGATAGCAGAGCCTGACGGGCTGCAGTCCGTGGGGCTGCAAAGAATCAGACACGAATGAGCACACGTGCACATAGTAATAATTAGCACCTGTATCACATTTCAGAATTATTTCTTCTCACTAGTTGGAATAATCAAGTTCTAGTCTCTTAGCAAGTTTGACTTTTATGATACAGAGTGTGCACGCTGCGTGCTCAGTCATGTCTGACTCTTTACGACTATGAACTGTAGCCCACCAAACTCCTCTGTCCATGGGATTTCCCAGACAAGAATATTGGAATGGGCTGCCATTTCCTTCTCCAGGGCATCTTCCCGACCCAGGGATTGAAACTATGTCTCCTACGTCCCCCGCATTGGCAGGTAAATTCTTTACCACTGAGCCACCTAGGAAGCTCCTTACAGTACAGTAGTGTTGTCTATATTCACTGTTCAGTTCAGTTCAGTTGCTCAGTCATGTCCGACTCTTTGCGACCCCATGAATCGCAGCACGCCAGGCCTCCCTGTCCATCACCAACTCCCGGAGTTCACCCAGACTCACGTCCATCGAGTCAGTGATGCCATCCAGCCATCTCATCCTCTGTCGTCCCCTTCTCCTCCTGCCCCCAATCCCTCCCAGCATCAGAGTCTTTTCCAATGAGTCAACTCTTCGCATGAGGTGGCCAAAGTACTGGAGTTTCAGCTTTAGCATCATTCCTTCCAAAGAAATCCCAGGGCTGATCTCCTTTAAAATGGACTGGCTGGATCTCCTTGCAGTCCAAGAGACTCTCAAGAGTCTTCTCCAATACCACAGTTCAAAAGCATCAATTCTTTGGCACTCAGCTTTCTTCACAGTCCAACTCTCACATCCGTACATGACCACTGGAAAAACCATAGCCTTGACTAGACGGACCTTTGTTAGCAAAGTAATGTCTCTACTTTTGAATATGCTATCTAGGTTGGTCATAACTTTTCTTCCAAGGAGTAAGCATCTTTTAATTTCATGGCTGCAATCATCATCTGCAGTGATTTTGGAGCCCCCCAAAATAAAATCTGACACTGTGTCCACTGTTTCCCCATCTATTTCCCATGAGGTGATGGGACCAGATGCCATGATCTTCGTTTTCTGAATGTTGAGTTTTAAGCCAACTTTTTCACTCTACTCTTTCACCTTCATCAAGAGGCTTTTTAGTTCCCCTTCACTTTCTGCCATAAGGGTGGTGTCATTTGCATATCTGAGGTTATTGATATTTCTCCCAGCAATCTTGATTCCAGCTTGTGCTTCTTCCAGCCCAGCATTTCTCATGATGTATTCTGCATATAAGTTAAATAAGCAGGGTGACAATATACAGCCTTGACATACTCCTTTTCCTATTTGGAACCAGTCTGTTGTTCCATGTCCAGTTCTAACTGTTGCTTCCTGACCTGCATACAGATTTCTCAAGAGGCAGGTCAGGTGGTCTCGTATTCCCATCTCTTGAAGAATTTTCCACAGTTTATTGTGATCCACACAGTCAAAGGCTTTGGCATAGTCAATAAAGCAGAAATAGATGTTTTTCTGGAACTCTCTTGCTTTTTCCATGATCCAGTGGATGTTGGCAATTTGATCTCTGGTTCCTCTGCCTTTTCTAAAACCAGCCTGAACATCTGGAAGTTCACGGTTCATGTATTGCTGAAGCCTGGCTTGGAGAATTTTGAGCATTACTTTACTAGCGTGTGAGATGAGTGCAATTGTGCAGTAGTTTGAGCATTCTTTGGCATTGCCTTTCTTTGGGATTGGAATGAAAACTGACCTTTTCCAGTCCTGTGGCCACTGCTGAGTTGTCCAAATTTGCTGGCATATTGAGTGCAGCACTTTCACAGCATCATCTTTCAGGATTTGAAATAGCTCAACTTGATCTCCATCACCTCCACTAGCTTTGTTCGTAGTGATGCTTTCTAAGGCCCACTTGACTTCACATTCCAGGATGTCTGGCTCTAGATGAGTGATCACACCATCATGATTATCTGGGTCATGAAGATCTTTTTTGTATAGTTCTTCTGTGTATTCTTGCCACCTCTTCTTAATATCTTCTGCTTCTGTTAGGTCCATACCATTTCTGTCCTTTATCGAGCCCATCTTTGCATGAAATGTTCCCTTGGTATCTCTCATTTTCTTGAAGAGATCTCTAGTCTTTCCCATTCTGTTGTTTTCCTCTATTTCTTTGCATTGATCGCTAAGGACGGCTTTCTTATCTCTTCTTGCTATTCTTTGGAACTCTGCATTCAGATGCTTATATCTTTCCTTTTCTCCTTTGCTTTTCACTGCTCTTCTTTTCACAGCTATTTGTAAGACCTCCCCAGACAGCCATTTTGCTTTTTTGCATTTCTTTTCCATGGGGATGGTCTTGATCCCTGTCTCCTATACAATGTCACGAACCTCTGTCCATAGTTCATCAGGCACTCTATCTATCAGATCTAGGCCCTTAAATCTATTTCTCACTTCCACTGTATAATCATAAGGGATTTGATTTAGGTCATATCTGAGTGGTCTAGTGGTTTTCCCTACTTTCTTCAATTTAAGTCTGAATTTGGCAATAAGGAGTTCATGATCTGAGCCACAGTCAGTTCCTGGTCTTGTTTTTGTTGACTGTATAGAGCTTCTCCATCTTAGGCTGTGAAGAATATAATCAATCTTGATTTTGGTGTTGACCATCTGGTGATGTCCATGTGTAGAGTCTTCTCTTGTGTTGTTGGAAGAGGGTGTTTGCTAGGACCAGTGCATTTTCTTGGCAAAACTCTATTAATCTTTGCCCTGCTTCATTCTGTATTCCAAGGCCAAATTTGCCTATTACTCCAGGTGTTTCTTGACTTCTACTTTTGCATTCCAGTCCCCTATAATGAAAAGGACATCTTTTTTGTCCTTCACCATACTGTGCCTTATGTCTCTAGGGCTTATTTATACTTGTTGCATGTAGTAAACTTAAATCTGTCAGGTCTTCCCAACTCCTAGGCCCAAGTAACCACCATAATACTCTTGAGTTTCACAAGTTTGGATTCAGTCACTCAGTCACGTTCAACTCTTTGCAACCCTATGGACTGCAGGACGTCAGGTTTCCCTGTTCTTCACCAACTCCCAGACCTTGCTCAAACTCATGTCCATTGAGTTGGTGATACCATCCAACCATCTCATCCTCCGTCATCCCTTTCTCCTCCTGCCTTCAACCTTCCCCAGCATCAGGGTGTTTTCCAATGAGTCACTTCTTTGAATCAGTAGCCAAAGTATTGGAGCATCAGCATCAGTCCTTCCAGTGAGTATTCAGGACTGATTTTCTTTAGGATTGACTGGTTTGATCTTCTTTCAGTCCAGGAGACTCTCAAGAGTTTTCTCCAACACTACAGTTCAAAAGTATCAATTCTTCAATGCTCAGCTTTCTTTATGGTCCAACTCTCACATCCACATATGACTACTGGAAAAACCATAGCTTTGACTGTATAGACCTTTGTCAGCAAAGTAATGTCTCTGCTTTTTAATATGCTGTCTAGGTTAGTCACAGCTTTTCTTCAAAGGAGCAAGCGTCTTTTAATTTCACGGCTGCAGTCACCATCTGCAGTGATTTGGGAGCCCAAGAAAATAAAGTCTCACTGTTTCCATTGTTTCCCTATCTATTTGCCATGAAGTGATGGGACCAGATGCCATGATCTTAGTTTTTTGATCGTTGAGTTTTAAGCCAGCGTTTTCACTCTCCTCTTTCAGTCTCATCAAGAGGTTCTTTAGTTACTCTTCATTTTCTGCCATAAGGATGGTGTCACCTGCATATCTGAGGTTATTGGTATTTCTCCTGGCAATCTTGAGTCCAGCTTGTGCTTCATCCATCCTGGCATTTCTCATGATGTACTCTGTATAGGGTTAGATTAGTAGGGTGACAATATACAGCCTTGATGTACCCCTTTCCCAATTTGGAACCAGTCCATTGTTCCATGTCCGGTTCTAATGATTGCTTCTTGACCTGCACTCAGATTTCTCAGGAGGCAGGTCAGGTGGTCTGGTATTTCCATCTCTCTAAGAGTTTTCCACAGTTAGTTGTGATCCACATAGTCAAAGGCTTTACCATAGTCAATGAAGCAGAAGTAGATGTTTTTCTGGAATTCTCATGCTTTTTCTATGATCCAACAGATGCTGGCAATTTGATCTCTGGTTCCTCTGCCTTTTCTAAATCCAGCTTGAACATCTGGAAGTTCCCGGTTCATGTACTGTTGAAGCCTGGCTTGGATAATTTTGAGCATTACTTTGCTAGCTTGTGAGATGAGTGCAACTGTGTGGTAGTTTTAACATTCTTTGGCATTGCCTTTCTTTGGGATTGAAATGAAAACTGACTGTTTCCAGTCCTGTGGCCACTGCTGAGTTTTCCAGATTTGCTGGCATATTGAGTGCAGCACTTTAACAACAACATCTTTTAGGATTTGAAATAGCTCAGCTGGAATTCCATCACCTTCACTAGCTTTGTTCATAGTGATGCTTCCTAAGGCCCACTTGACTTTGCACTCCAGGTTGTCTGGTTCTAGGTGAGTGATCACACCATTGTGGTTATCTGGGTCATTAAGATCTTTTTTGTATAGTTCTGTGTATTCTTGCCACCCCTTCTTAATATCTTCTGCTTCTGTGAGGTCCATACCTCACAGGTATGGACCTTTTGTCCTTTATTATGCCCGTCTTTGCATGAAATGTTCCCTTGGTATCTCTAATTTCCTCGAAGAGATCGCTATAGTCTTTCCCATTCTGTTATTTTCTTCTCTTTCCTTGCATTGTTCACTTAGGAAAGCTTTCTTATCTCTCCTTGCTGCTATTTGGAACTCTGCATTCAGATGGGTATATAAGTTACATCAGACAGTACTTGTCTAACTTACCTCACTTAACAAAATGTGCTCAAGGTTTATCCATGTTGTCTCAAATGGCAGGATTTTATTACTTGTTAATAGTTGAGTAGTATCTCAATGTGATTACACATAACGTGTTTTCTTTGTCCGTTCATTGGTTGGTGGACTCATGTCTTGGCTATTGTAAATGATGCTGCAGTGAACATGGGGGTTAGATATCTTTTCAAGGTAGTGTTTTCATTGTGTTCAGATAGATTTCTTTGTCTTGCCTAATTATTCTAGCTAGGGCTTCCAATACTATATTGAATAAGAATAATGAGAATAGACATCCCTGTCTTATTCCTGATCTTAGAAGAAAAGCTTTCTTTCTCCAGTGAAAGTATGTTAACTGTTTGTTACTCATGAGCTTCATTATGTTTAGGTATGTTCCTTCTGCACCCAATCTGCTAAGGTTTTTTATTATGAAAGGATGTTGTATTTTGTCAAACAGTTTTTCTGCATCTATTGAGATGGTCATGTGATTTTTATGTTTTATTAATGTGTGTGACATTTATTGATTTACATATGTTGAACCATTCTTACATACAAGGCATAAATCCCACTTGGTCATGGTATACAATTCTTAAGTGTTCTTGAATGCAGTTTGCTGATACTTTATTGAGATTTTCTGTTCCTATATTCAGCAGGGATACTGATCTGTCATTTTCATTTCTTGTTATATCCTTATCTGTCTTTGGTTTCAGGTTAATGCTGGTCTCATAGAATGAGTATGGAAGTATTCCCTTCTCAAATTTTTCTAAGAGTTGACTGTGTGGATCACAATAAACTGTGGAAAATTCTTCGAGAGATGGGAATACCAGACCACCTGACCTGCCTCTTGAGAAATCTGTATGCAGGTCAGGAAGCAACAGTTAGAACTGGACATGGAACAACAGACTGGTTCCAAATAGGAAAAGGAGTATGTCAAGGCTGTATATTGTCACCCTGCTTATTTAACTTATATGCAGAGTACATCATGAGAAATGCTGGACTGGAAGAAACACAAGCTGGAATCAAGATTGCCGGGAGAAATATCAATAACCTCAGATATGCAAATGACACCACCCTTATGGCAGAAAGTGAAGGGGAACTAAAAAGCCTCTTGATGAAGGTGAAAGAGTAGAGTGAAAAAGTTGGCTTAAAACTCAACATTCAGAAAACGAAGATCATGGCATCTGGTCCCATCACCTCATGGGAAATAGATGGGGAAACAGTGTCAGACTTTATTTTTCTGGGCTCCAAAATCACTGCAGATGATGATTGCAGCCATGAAATTAAAAGACGCTTACTCCTTGGAAGAAAAGTTATGACCAACCTAGATAGCATATTGAAAAGCAGAGACATTACTTTGCCAACAAAGGTCCGTCTAGTTAAGGCTATGGTTTTTCCTGTGGTCATGTATGGATGTGAGAGTTGGACTGTGAAGAAAGCTGAGCACCAAAGAATTGATGCTTTTGAACTGTGGTGTTGGAGAAGACTCTTGAGAGTCCCTTGGACTGCAAGGAGATCCAACCAGTCCATTCTAAAGGAGATCAGCCCTGGGATTTCTTTGGAAGGAATGATGCTGAAGCTGAAACTCCAGTACTTTGGCCCCCTCATGCGAAGAGTTGACTCATTGGAAAAGACTCTGATGCTGGGAGGGATTGGGGGCAGGAGGAGAAGGGGACGACAGAGGATGAGATGGCTGGATGGCATGGCATCACTGACTCGATGGATGTGAGTCTGAGTGAACTCTGCAAGTTGGTGATGGACAGGAGGCCTGGCGTGCTGCGATTCATGGGGTCGCAAGGAGTCGGACACGACTAAGCAACTGAACTGACCTGAGGATTGATGATGATGATCCTTTGAATGGTAGAATTCTTCAGTGTCGCCATCTTGTCCTGTGGTTTTCTCTGTTAGGTTTATGATTACTAATTCAGTCTCTTTGGTTATGGCCTGCTCATATTCTCTATTTCTTCCTGATTCAGCCCTCTTTTAAAATTTCTGTTTTATGTTGGAGTGTAGGTGATTAAGAATGTCATGCTGGTTTCAGGTGTACCCCAAAGTGGTTCAGTTCTGCATATACATGTATCTAGTTTTCAAATTCTTTTCCCGTTTAGATTATTATAGAGTATTGACCAGATTTCCCTGTGCTATACACAGTAGGTCTTTGTTGGTTATCTGTTTTAAATATAGAAGTGCATATGTCAGTCCCAAACTCCCAATCTATCCCTCCCCTTTGGTAACCATAATTTTTTTTTCTAGTCTATGAGTCTGTCTGTTTTGTAAATGGGTTCATTTCTATAACATTTTTTATATTTTTGCTTCTGCCTATAAGTAACATAATGTGTTTGGAGTGATTATTGATAAGGACTCACTATTGCTCTCTTATCATTTGCCTTGTTTTTTATCTTTTTCCTGTTTCTACCTTTGTAAAGTGGTAGTTTTCCTTAGTGATTTGCTCAGTCTGCTCCTCATTTTTTCTTCATAATGTTTCTTGCCTGTTTTTTTTTGCTTTGTGGTGGTGGTAGTTGTTCAGTCACTCAGTCGTGTCAAACTCTTTGTGACCCCATGAGATGCAGCACAGCAGCCTCTTCTGTCCTTGACCATCTCCCAGAGTTTGCTCAAACTCATGTCCATTGTGTCCAGTGACGTCGTCTAACCATCTCATCCTCTGCCACCCCCATCCCCTTTTGCCTTCAGTCTTCCCCAGCATCAGGGTCTTTTCCAGAGTTAGGTCTTCACATCAGGTGGCCAAAGTATTGGCGCTTCAGCTTCAGCATGTCTTTCCAATGAATATTCAGGGTGATTTCTTTTAGAATTGACTAATTTTATATCCTTGCTGTCCAAGGAACTCTCAAGAGTCTTCTCCAAGTTCAAAAGTATCAGTTCTTCAGCGCTCAGCCTTCTTTATGGTCCAACTCTCACATCCACACATGACTACTAGTAAAACCATAGCTTTGACTATGAGGACCTTTGTTGGCAGTGATGTCTCTGCTTTTTAATATGCTGTCTAGGTTTGTCGTAGCTTTCCTTCCAAGGAGCAGGCATCTCTTAATTTCATGGCTACAGTCACCATGTGCAATGGTTTTGGGGCCCAAGAAGGTAAAAATGTGTTACTGCTTCCACTTTTTCCCCTTCTATTTGCCATGAAGTGATGGGACCAGATGCCATGATCTTAGTTTTTTGGATGTTGAGCTTCAAGCCAGCTTTTTCACTCACCTCTTTGTAGCTTTCAGAATACATCTCATAAGTAAAGTAGTCCTTCTCATGCTGATAGCGTCTTGTTTTCATTCTCCTGTAATGGCTCAACCCTTTTTATTCCTCCCCTTTTATACTTCCGATGTCACAGTTTACCTCTTTTTATGTGTATTTTCATTTCTGTGTCACTAGTTAGCACCGTTTTATTTCAACTTAAGAACTCCTTGTAGCATTTCCTGTAAGGCAGGTTTTGTGTGTCTGAGAAAGCCTTTATTTCTCCTTCATAGCTGAAGGTGAGCTTTGCTGGATAAAGTATTCTTGGCCAGCCATATTTATCTTCCACACTTTGAATATGTCATTCCACTTTGTCCTGGCCTGTAGAATTTCTGCTGGGAAATCCACTGATAGCCTTGCAAGCATTCGTTTGTAAGTTACTTTTTCTCCCCACTGTTGCCTTTATGATTTTTTTTTTAATGGCTTTTGATGTAATTGGAGGTCTTTTGGCATTGAGAGAATAGTGTGTCCTATTGGGCTTTTAGGTCCAACTTCCTCCCTGGCTTGGGAAATTCTCAGCTATTTCTTTAAATACACATTCTCTGCTCCCCTCTCCCTCTCTGCTCCTTCGGATAGACCATTAGTCTCACATTTGTTTTTCTCATCACGTATGAGAGTTCTCTTAGGTTTTCACTTTTTAAGAATCAAGTTGCTAATTCTTTCCCAAATTTCATCTGCCTAATTCCCTAAGCTTTCTACATATTCTTGATCTCATTCATTGAATTCTTCAGCTGAAGAATTTGGTTCTTTTTGAAAACTCAATATATTTGGTAAATAACTGCCTAAGCGTTCTTGTACTTTCATCACAGCTGTTTCTAATTTTTATCAGATACAGTATTCTGTGCCTGTGGATTCAGTTGCTGAAGAATTATTGTTTTTCTCTTTGGGATTCCATATCACTGTGATTTTTTTGTTTGGTAAAATGTGCCTCTGCCCACTGAGTTTGAAGTAGCACACCTCTTTCTTTCTAGTTGTTAGATGTTCCAGTTCAACACTGACCATTAGAAACCTTTTTTTTGTTCTCCACAAGGTGGCAGCATAGCTCAATTTTTGGTTTCTCTACCTCAGCTGGCTCTAGGGCCATGCTACGGAGAGCCGGTTTAAAAAAAAGTCTGCCTAGAAAAAGCTGGCAGCAGAGTGGGGCAATGTGGGCTTAGCACCCCCTTTCCACAGCGGGCAGGGGGAACCCTCCACTGCGGTAAGCCCCCCGGAGGGCCATGCACAGACCTCCCGCTGAAATCCAAGGCAGGCAGCAGGACGTGAGCTCCTTCAGTGCTCTTTGTTCTCGTCTCCGTCTCCCCACTCCCACTAGTCGCTCCTGAGGAATTAGTGCTGCTGGAAAGAAGCAGGTTCCTCCAGCAGTGCCCAGTCAGGCAGCGAGGCAGTCACTTTAAGACCTCTGAGGGAGGTGGCTGTGGTCCCTGGCAGTGGAAGCCCAGTGTGTTGCTGCTCCTCTTCGGCCTCCAAACTGGTTTCTGTCCCCCCGCCGTTTGCCTGGTTCCCCACAGATGCCGTCTCCCGCACCGTCCGCCCACACTCTCCGGTCTCTACACTCTCCCGTCTGGCTTCCCGTCCCTCCCCCCAGCAGGTGGGGGTGAGGCAGGCTCACGAACTCTTGGGTCCGCAGTGCTGCTAAGGTCTCCCCACCTATGTTCTGAAGCACTTTTTGGTAGAAATCTTTTGCATGTTCCAGTGTAGTGTACAGAGAAACTTCAGTTATGAATGACTCAGGGATGGAACCCAGGTCTCCTGCATTGCAGGCAGTCGTTACTGTCTGAGCCACCAGGGAAGCCCATCAACAAGCAGATAGTTGTAAATAAAAGAAGAAAAGGAACTCACACTGCCATGCTGCTGCCATCACTTGCTCCTCTACTTTTTATCTGCACCTGCAAGTTAGGTATAATACCAATAATTTAAAATTTTCATACCTGGAGATTGAGTGCTATTCGTGAAACCCTAAGTTGAATGAAGTAAAAGGATTCCGGGTCAAACAGTTTATGTACGAAGGATGGCCTGTGGACTGCAGTACACCATCGGGTTGTGTGGACTGGGAGGGTATTCCTGGTTTTCAGCAGAGTAAATAGCCCCTTTCAAACCTGTTTCTTTGCGTGCAGAAACAGGTATCCTCAGCATGGTGACAGCAGTTTCTAGTGCTTTTGTTTCATTCCCCCCAAAGATGATTGCCAGCTAAATGACAAGCACGATGCCAGGTTCTGGGAGTGTGTTAAATTACCATCTCGTAACCTTATATTTCTTAGTGCTTTTATTTCATTTCTTTTGGCATATCTAAATGTCAGAAAGTACATACATACAAAATTCCAAACACCTTCCTAAAATGGTTTTAGTATTGGCGAGTCTGATATCTCAGGTTGAATTGTCCAATATGTCTAAAGTGCATTCTCGCAGCTAATCAATAGCAGCATTTGTTCTGTTTATAAATCCTTAAGAAATATTCAGACAGCAGGTGGAAAATCACAATAAAAAGCAAAGCGTGATCTAGATATATTTTTCCTTAATTATCCAAGACAAACACATGCATGAATTAGTTTATACAAGAAATATACAAAAAATAGCAATATAAAAAAGTTCATACAGCAATGAGAAAGAGGGGTCTTTCTCTGCTACTAATATTAAATATGGCAAGGTGTATAATATAAAAAGTTTGTAGAATCCTAGATATCTTTGGAGCCACAGGGGAATCCCTGATGGAGGCCAGTGTGTGATGACATGAGGTCTGTGATTTTCAACAAAGCTGGAGTTTTATAAGATGGTTTTCAGAAGGCACTGCTTTGGAGAAATCACCAACACAAATGATGAAAATGTTCTTTTGTTATTGAAACTGTCAATTCATGGCTTCTTGCGCCTAAAATGAAAGCCAGCATTTAGTGTTGAGTTTTGCAATGAATCTCTAGGAGGGCTTTGAGAGAATTCCTGTTTTATCATGGGAAAAGTTATTCTAAAAAAGCAAATAAAATATGCTTATCCAGTATTTAATTAGACTTCCCATCTTTATCTGATTTTCCAAATTGCCTAAGGAGTACATACATGTGTCAGAAGTAGACGCATGGACCTGTATAGTTAGATACTTGAAAAAAGGGGGCTTAAAATAGTAAAAGAATGGGCCAGACTCTTGGCTATGTCTTTAATATGTGATTCCTTTCCCTACCAGATTTCACCATTCCGTTTTATTTTAATGAACACTTCTTGCTATAACAAGAGGCAGGTTAGGAAAGAATGAATTATGTGAGGAGCTGTCACCCCGACCCCAGCCTCCCCTCCTTAGAGGTGATCTCCCTTAGGCCTCTGAAAGCTTTATGAGCACTCGCAAACTAGGAACAAGAAAGAGTGAGTGTTCTTACAGCTCTAATTGCTATTATCCAACCCCCCAGGGTTCTCAGCACTGTTACTGCCTCCTGTAGTCTGCCAGTAGGGCCCAGATATTCCAGAGGGTAACCAAAAAACACATAGATCCTCTTAGGGAAAAAAAAAGGTGGATGTAGGGAGAAGGGGTGGTGGGGAGGGAAGACAGAGAGAAAGGCCACACTTGGTCAGTACTCACTTGGGTTGTGCATGGTGCTGGTACCCAGGCCCCAGCTGAGAGCCCGCTCTCATCTCCACAGCCACAGAGCACTGGGGAGAAAACCACAGAGAGGAAAACTGTGAGGTAGGAGGGTCTTCAGAGACCATCCAGGTAATCTCATTTTCTATCAGAAAGAGTTCTTGAGAAAGTGAGTGGCAAAGGCTGGAGCCTGGCCCCCACCTTCCCACACTCTTTATTCAAATCTGTCCCCAGGAATAACAGTTCTGCTCCTGAGAGGACTCCCATCAGCTTGATGGACATTCTTGCTCTTCTAGGTGATGCTCTCTTACTTGATTTTTGGGCATAGACCCACTACACTAAAGACAGGGGCTTCGAACTGAAGAGCTCCATCCAGTAAGACCAGAGCAGAAATGCACCCCTACAAATATTTCACTCCTACCCTTGTTTCTACATCAGTCCATTCAGACTCTGTTCCATCTGGCTGGGCAGGTGCTACTGTAGATGATCTTCGTTTTCGACTACAGAAAAAGGGAACGACGCAACAGTTATTTTTTACATCTAAGAACAGGAAAAATATTAGAGAAATACCATATATACTCCTTCAAAGAATTAATGACACGTTTTTACAGGCTAGTCTGTTCCTCAAGAACGAGCAGCTAAGAAAATTACAGCCCTCTAAATAAAGCAATTTGATGCTCACTCACCTAGTTGGTGATTCTTGTTTTAAAGTCTCTATTTCAGTAAACTGGACGGATTGTCCACCACCCCTTGTTTTATAAACATCACCCTACAGCCAGGAGAAAAGATCACCATTACACTTTTATACATCCAAATGATAAACATACATATATATTTCAAACTGATTTTTTTAAGACTTTTATGAAAACTCCCATCCACAAAACCAGATGGTGCTTGGACTGCTGGGTCAGTACCTTAAAATACTTTAAAGATTTGTGTGCATATGTCTCTATAAAAAAAGTCCAATGCAGTATAATTAATAGCATTCTTACTTGCAGAAAATAACATTCCTTTTTATTCAACCAGTAATTTAAAAACTACAGTAAAGATCAAGCAATCTATCAAATTTCTAAATGTTCTAAGGCAATATACTGTCCTCTTTGGATGTTCCCCTTCTCTCATACACATGTGACAGGACAGTCTTTTTATTTTTTTGGCTGTTATGTACAGCTCGCGAGATCTTAGTTCCCAGACCAGGAATTGAACCTGGGTCCTTGGCAGTGACAGCAGTCTTAACCACTGGACTGCCAAGGAATTCCCTCCAATGATAGTACTCTTAAGCAAAGGCAGGAGTTCTTTGTTTGATTTAAAACAAAACGCACATTAATTAAAAGTATATATCTGGAGTTCCTCTAACAAACACATTTAGCAGATTTAGTTCCAATTTAGCAGATTCAAACCCAAGGAGTAACTTGAGTTTTCTAACAAAAAAAAAAGTTTTATCAAATACCCATTTCTCTTCTAGTTGACACTGTCTATGTGTCAAAGCAACAGAAGAGTAAATGGTTTCTTGTTTTTTGAATATTTCCTTCTCTTGTGTAAATTTTTACCTTAATTAGCTTAGTTTCAATCTCCCCATCGGAGGCTAGTTCCTGGTGTGTCAGCATGTACTTCTCACACTTAGCTAGTGCCTTTTCATTTGCAACAGACACAGTGATGGCTCGGGGGACATGTGGCTGCATGACTGTCTCAGTTTGCAGGTTAGTGGCAGGCTTATGATCTACCCATCTGTCTCCCGCAGAGCGTGATCGTCTGTGTCGCAGACGAATTGGTGGTGCGTTCTGATCAGATTGAGAGAGGAATCAAGAAACAAGCATAACCCAGAATTAATTTCAGGGTACTATTAGAAGTGCAGCAGTTTTGGCTACTTTAGTTGGTGACAGTATGAAAACAAATGCATGAATCTTTGTATGTAGACACAAAACCAACAAACATCTTTAAATACCAGTTTATGTATGTAGTATATATTCTACTAGAGATCTTCCCTTTCAACAAAGAGTAGAAGGGAAAGTTCTGGTAATGCTGCTAGTCTTTCCTGTGTAGGTGATGTTTAGGACAAATAATTCATTTTTTCATTCTTGATCAAAAACCAGTATTTGTTCCTGCTATTGTGAAGTAATCTGTTAGGTCCACAACTATGTTAAAAGCTTCAAAAAGATCAGTAAAAGCCCTAAACACATCATAGGCCTCTAAACAAAAGAGAAAATACTCCTATTAAAAAAACAGACCTCTCCCCCCAGCAAAAGCTGATGGAGCTGTATAGTAAATACATGCTAAAAAACAAAGTATTTTAAGAACCCTGTGTATAAAATGATTAAAAGAATGTAAATAAAGTACTTCTGCAAACTTTTAAAAATCCCAGAACATAACTTTATGAAAAGTTCACAAACATTTCCTAAAGGTTCCAAGAACCAGATAAAGAATTCACTATCAAATCAGTCTCTTATCATGCAATAAAAAACTAGATACTTCCAGTAAAACGTTATATAAATTTAGGAAAGTTAAGTTTAGCACAGTCAACCTAAGGGTGGGGGGAAAAATCACATACAGAACATAGTTAATAGTTTCTTTGTAACTTTGCAAAGTTTTTGTTTGCAAAACTGAAAGCAAATGAAAGGGTCTGTCACAGGCCAAATCCTTCAAAACCGGTCAAGTATGGACACCTAATTTAAAATGTGTATTTGGAGAACTGAAGTATCTCCCCTGTACAATTATAAGAAACAATGCATCAGTGACAAAATCATGACACCAAAACATGGGCAACAGCATTTGCCACTAAGGATACCCAGGCCTCACAACAAGCAGGAAACGTCCCATTCTTAAATGGCTTAATGCTGAATGAGGAAGAAAGAGGTTCTCATGACCTACCATTTAGCAAAGGTGATAGTTTTCTCAAACACATTTAGCAACAGAGACACTGTGAAACAAACTTTGGAAAGATGACTGTCCTTACTTACACTCTACTGTCATTTATGAAATACAAAATATTTAAGCTTTCTTCCTCACTGAAGTATATAAATTGAGTTCACCTTGACATAATTTTTGACCAACAAACCTAGATGTGTATTCTGCTGCACTTCTAAAGAGATTTTGATTTCAAAAGAAGTTAAAGGATCTCTAGTAAATTCTCTTAAATACCTCATAGCCACATTAGATACTATGTTAATGTTGACCAGGCATAAGGAGGCCTTGAATAGTTTTCCAGTCTATAAATTTGCATGAAATAAGGAGGATTTATTAGAGTTGATCAGAAAGACCAGTCACCATATAATTTGCTCCCCAAAAAGGTTTAAAGCAAAATCTGCAAAGTAAAGAAGCTTAAGCGACTTTAGACTTATCTGTTGCCTTTGGTAAATACCTTGTAATTCATCATTATCCCTTAATAATCAGGAATGCAGGCCACCTAAATGAAATATGTTCTGTACCCTAAATTATACAATAACAAAATCTAAAGCAAATATTTACTATAAATTAAATTATTTAAAGAAAAATTATTAGATATATTAAAATTTTACTAAATGTAGATTCACAATATTAACTTTGCCAACTTACTCAGATTCAGAGGAAAATTTTACCTTAATCTTTAAAAAGAAAATATAAACATGAATTTGTTTAAACAACCTTGAATGAGGCAGAGCCCTTCTAAATTGAGACAAAGGCCTTGAGATTAAAAGCAATTTATTGGACATGTAAATCTTCCTTTGGCAGTTATAAAACAACTGGCCTGGGCTCCTCAAAAAATAGTATCATGAAAATTAAAAAAAGGGGGAGGATGGACTATTTTATATTAAAAAGATTAAAGAGATAATAACCACATATAATGTATTCACTTTGATAGGACCAAGGTTTGAAAAATGAAAAGCCATTATTGGGACACCACTAACTTTCTCAGGTGTGATGAAGACTGTGGTTATGTGTGTAAGACACAAAGTCTATGACTTACTGTCAAAGGCTGAAGAAAAAAAAATATTTACATATCTATTTTTTTAAAATAAAAGTCCGGGAAAGCAGTTTTAAAAATGGAAATTAAAAAAAACGTAAAAACTCCAATTTGAGGAAGAAAAGCCACAAGAAAAGAATGGAAAATATGTTCTAAGACACTCACTGATTCTGTGGATTTTGCTTATCAGTTCATGCAGCTGAAGAGCACGTGTTCACTGAACACGAGGCACTTTCTGTGCCAAATGCAGCTAGGCTTTTTCAGATGAAGAGCTAGGCCTCAGTTTCAGGGTGATCTGATCTTTCAAACTAACAGAAAAATCAGACCTTGCTTATATATTAGAGCTCACCCATCATTCCAGTGAACTTTCAGAACCAAGTTATAAAAACACACAACATTAAAATCTATTGCTACAATGCTTTAAAATGATAACTGGCACTAACCCTGCTGCAGTGATCCTCTTCTACTTCTATCTCATTTCTCAACGAAGGAACCACCTCCCTGCCTTCATTCCAGTACATCCCTCGCCTTCTGTCTGACACGATACAAGTTTTACTTTGTCCTGGCTCCTGCTGCCTACGCCTCGCAATAGATGTGACATTGAGAGGTGTGTTGTACGGAGGTATTTTCTGCTCCCATTCCGAAATACAGGAAGCTACAGAAATGCTGCTGCAAGAGTTAGAGCGCCTATGTAGCTGTTGACTCATGAGTTGCTGGCCGTTGGAAATCTGAGCAATATAGTTACTAGAAAGCTAAAAAAATTGAAGAGAAATTAATGAGCAAGAGTTGAAAAACTGAGAAACAATTCATTACTTTGCTATAATTTTAGCTCATGAAGACATAATTTATAACTTGTCTTTTTTTAAGACAATTTTTGTTCTGAATTACTAATTTTACACTAAATTTGTGTTTATACTAAATTTTTAAGTATAAATAGAAATTTGAGAAATATAATAAATTTAAAACAAAAAAATTGATTCTCATAGTAATAGTCAGCTAGTTGATTCTCATAGAAATAGTCAGCTAATCTGAACAAATCTTCTCTAGTACTATGAAGTTACTACACAACACAACTACAAACAACTTACAGGTATGGGTGATGGAGAAACAGATCTCTGAGTCACTTTTTCTCGATCGCGCTCCCGAGAGGGCCTCTCTGGCTTTTCGGTTTTGGGCTCAGTAACGATAGCCTTCAGTTGTTTCAGTTTCTCATCCTTCACCCAGAGTTTATTTTGCATCTCCAGCTGTTTGGCTGCCACTCGACGCTCCTGAAGGTTTATGAATGGCAATAAGTAGTCTAATTCAGTTACACCAAACCAACTGCATCAGTTCACCTGAACATTTTATTTCCTAAAGATGATAGTTCTTCAAAATGCTAATTAATTTGCTGTGACTTGTAAGGGCAGAGAAAAAAGGTAAAGGGGACGGAGTAGTGGCTGCTGTTGCCACCACTAAAACACTCTGTGTCATTCAGTCGTGTCTGACTCTTCGAGACCCCGTGGACTGTAGCCTGCCAGGCTCCTCTGTCCATGAAATTCTCCAGGCAAGAATACTGGAGTGGGCTGCCATTCCCTTCTCCAGGAAATCTTCCTGATCCAGGGACTGAACCCAGGTCTCCCGCACTGCAGGCAGATTCTTTACCAGCTGAGCCACCAGGGACCCCAGTACAAGCCGTTCAGAACCCTACAGTTAGAAATCAGTCACCCATGAGACGGGGGCTGTGGGAGTGGCACTCACGCATTCTTTCTCCCACTTCATGGTGGTTTCCGTCACCATGCCTTGCAGCCTGGCTTCCAGTCTTCGTTTGTCAGAAAACTGTCGCTGCAGTTTTTCATTCTGGGTTTCAAGCTCCTGTTGCAGATTGCGCTTATCTTCCTCATAGATGGTCGTTGTTTTCTCTAGAATCTCAACCTGGGAATGTAGACCATTAAGTTCAACATTTGATGTGTAAACATTTCAAGTAGCTTTAAAATAATCTCTCTCACAATCTGCCTGTGCAAGCACAGTTATGGAAAGAAGAATCATGGAGAAAACCTTTTCCTCTAAAATTTCATCTGAATGCCCATCTCTGTTCCTAGAAATGAGAACTTTTAAACAAGCTCCTCACTGAAAGATGAAGTTATAATTGATTTCATGTGAAAATTACTGTTCCCTAACACTAAGGCCTAAAATTTTGTTTTTATAAAGGCCACTTTCAGAATAGAGAAACTGTATTGGTTGAGATTAGCTTCTCTTTAGAATGAATCATGCATCCCCTAAATTATCCTCAGTAGTAAGTCAAAAAGCAATTTATAATCAAAACTAAAACACCAGAACATTCTCTTCAATTGGTAAGGTCTGTGTCATAAAGAGTATTCTACCCTTTTATTGCCTTTCACTAACAGTTCCTCTATGGGGGGAATGGGATGAAGATTAGTAAATAACCAAGTGATAACTCCCAAGGAAGCAGCAGCTGCAGGTCCGTACAGCAGAATAGCTAAATCAAAGACCAGTGTTAAATGTCCAGCACATACATCCATTATAATAACCCCAAAACCAACCTTATATTCTAAAGTTTTGTTTTTCTTCTCAAGTCGTTCTATTTCCAGTTTCTGTCCTGAGATCACCTTTTCTTTTTCATTTAGTTTTCCTTGAATATAGTTTTCTTTATTTAAAACAGCATTGTCAAATTCTTGTAACAAAGCCTTAAAAGTAATAGCTGAAACAAAAGCATGCAGGCAAGTTTACTCCAATTCCAAAGCAACTGGTGAAGTCAACTTTTATAACTGTCATTTATATAAAATGAAGCTCTTCAGCAAATACCCCTTTGAAAGTCTATAATCAGAAAACAAGTCTGGAAGGAAATCAAGAGTTCCTCAAATCCACAAAAGAGATACTTTTGTTACTGAAAAAACACTTAAGTCTTTGATTTTGCACTATAGCATAAATAATTTGTTTCAGAACAAATGCAGAAACAAACAGAAGTAACACTAGCTTTAGGGACAGTTAGTTCAAGTTGAAATCCCTATGTACCATTCACTAGTCAGTGACGTGGGCAAGTTGTTTCTGAGCATGTTTCTTCATTTCAAAATGGAGATTTAAGTACCATTTAATCTCACATTTTTCTTATGATGGTGATAAGAATACATACATTCAGTGAGCACTTCCTATGTACCAGGATGTCATATGTGATTTTCATATATCATCTCTTACCCTTATATTTAACACACTCCCCCTCTGAGGCAGGAACAATTATAATCCCATTTTGCAGTCAGAAACTAGAAATAAAGGATTAAGTAATTTTCTCAAAGATACAGTTATTATGATGTAATAATACATGTTAAATGCCTTGCATATAAATAACTAGTAGGAGCTAAGAAGTAGCTCTTATCCCTTTCATCATGACTGTTAATTTTTAAAAGGGAGAAATTCACATCCACTTTGATCTTCTGCTTTACGTTCTTAGGATATAAAATGATGCCTTGGGGGCTACTAAAGTTCAGAGGCAACCCTTCCTTGAAAGATGCTGTCCCAACACAAAACTCCCTGCAAGTTTCTCCTGTTAAGATGACTATAAACAGCTTGCCCTTACACTGCCTGTTAAACTCCTCAATCATCATCTGTCGTAGGTGATGTCGTCTCTCTAGTGCTTCGATCAGCCTGGGAAGAGTCTGCTCATCATTGACATCCAGAAGTTCGCAGGATGGCAAAGGTGGGAAACTCTGTAAAACCACTTCTGAAACCAGCGGTTCTGTATGGAGTTGTTTAAAAAAAAAAAGTTACACAGGAGAGAAAGAGTTATTCAAACAAGTTTAACACTGCTAAGAGCCCCAGTCCAATTAACAGTGTACTTTGTTGGGTCATCATATTTCCTTAAAAATGAGTTATATGAGTTGTAAAGAAGAAAAAATGAAAAAAATGTCAGTATATAATAAAAGAAATGTGATTTATACTTTGGTTCAGACTTTTTTTTGCACTTGTTTGTTGAGGGGAAAGAAAGTGAACAGTTTTCTTAAGTGAAATAGATTTAAAAAAGAGAGAGACAGACTCAGCAGCAGGCAGATGACGCACAGCAGCTCATACCATCTCCAACAGGACCTGCCCGGGCCTGGTTTCTGTATCGCCTCCCCGGTGTTAAACCACATATGGCCTTGTCTGTTGGTCTGGCTACTTCAACTTCTTGGGTCACTTCTGCAAATCTCATTACTTGCTAAGATACAAAACAGGGTTTGATTTTGTTTTTATATATAAGCGTTTGCAGTCTTTCTTCAGAAATCAGTAAGACAGTAATAGATTGGTCATTAGTTCACTTCTGTAACCAGTGGTTCTGTATCAGTTTTTAAAATGTTCAAAATGTTATTCTTCACATGTAAATGGTTTTCTCTACAGAAACTCAGATTTCATAAAGGCATTAAAATTACCAAGCTTTCTTCATAATCTTCAGCCTTTGGATTCACACACACGATCAGGCGTACTTTCCCTTCCCCATCAAAGTAGTTCTTGAACAGATGGGTTAACTTTGAATCTCGATATGGAACCATCTATAAATATATTCAAACCCAAATACATCAGGCAGAAACTGCACACAAACAAAACTACACAAAGTATACAAACAACCAAAGGCTGCTGCTCACCTTGTTAGTACCATAAGTTTGGTTCTCTCTCAGGACCTCCATACATGTTCTCAGTGTCATTAGTGACTGGTTAATGTTACCTGATAGAAAAATGTACACAGAAGTCATTTGAAGACACCAATGGAGTAGCTAGAGCATGGTCTGTTTGTCTGTGAAATATCTACTTCATGGAACTCTTAGATAGAAATTACAAATGACAGATTTTAGTGGGCTCAGCTTAAAGAACTGTCCATATATGGCAATGTTGCAGGAGAGTGTAAGTACCGGGATTCTTATGTAAAGACTCTCCACTGAATGTAACATTATACTTCATGACCCGTAAGGTTTGTTTCAAATCTTAAATGCCATGAAAGAAGATATTGAGTACAGATGTTTAATATCCTCTAAACCATTCCCCTGTTTCAGGCTACAGTTGGCTCCATCCAGACATCGATGTCTCCCTTGCACCAGAAGGAGCTCCTGTTTCTACCAGTCAGGTGTCTCAAGAGCCAACTAAATCTGTTCCCTCTATATCTAAAGAAGGTTTCTTAGGCAGCATGCTTGTTAGTCCTGGCCACTCGTTTGAATTTCTGAGTTAGGGCAAGTCTGACAGATCTATCAAGCCAACAATACAGGAGATCTCACCTGCAGAAACCCTAAAAGTATTAAAACACAGAAAAGTTTTTTCATTTTGAAACCATGCTTTCATTCTTGGCCACCTTTCAAAATACAGAGCTCATCTGTGCCTCCAAGATATTCCATGATTCATGCTTTCTCCCCCTTGACCCCAGCTCGCACTGTCCTTCCTCCGTTCTTCCATGTGTTCTTCAAAACCCATATCGCTGCTAGCAGACTTGCCATACCCTCAGACCTCTCACAGAATGATCCATTCCATCTCTTTCTCTAATGGCCACCTGTGATCTGGATGTAGTCCATGGGTACACTTCAGGGAGTGTGCATACATGGTTGGGAAGTAAATGCATCTTTTTTCTTACTAACCTCTGAAATTTAGCTATTTCTTCAATTATGAATGTAGGCCAAACACCTACAGTAATGGTAATAATAGTACTTGTGCTTTTTAATCAACAGAAGTCACAGATAACTTTTATAACAGTTTATTGCCTATCTCAAGATACTTACATTCATTGCTACTTTGAAATTATGTAGTTATAGACATGCTGTCAGGTTTAAGGCATTAATAAAGCACATAAATTACTGTATGACAAAGGTTTTAAGAAAACTTTTAAAAACACCTTTCAGTCTAATTGGTTTCTTTGTAATCCTGTATTTTATGGTATACATTCTAAAATATTCTGAATCATATCCACAGGCTTCACCCCACCCATGATGCAAAACCGTACAACCTTATTTTTATTTCCCAGAAGAGTGGTGCTTCTCCTGCAGCCTTGTGAATAAAAGTTGCCTACTTTCTAAAAGCATGACATATTAAAAGGATGGTGAGCAGCAGGCGGCCAGCCGCATTTTCCTAGTCCCTTGCTGTTGTTCTTCAAACACATTCCCCTTACATGCCAGCTCCTGGGTCAACTTCAGCATCTAACAGGAAGGTCACTCTAACATGCCATCAGAGGGCCCAGACCGCAAGTCCAGGAAATCTTTCTCTAGCATTATAGCCACGCCCTGAACCTTGTCACTCAGAACTCCGAAACCTCTAGAAACCTGAGGTTGTCATGTGCCCCAGCCACAAACCAGCCCCAGTCTACTTTTAACTCCCTAACCGTGTCACCTCTTCCCCATCATGTCAACACTGATAAGGTTTCTGTTCTTGTCCCCAAAGCATCAGAATCCTCAGGTTTCTTCTTTCCTTCCAATCCAGCTAAACCTGCTTTTCCAAGGTCAGTCCTTCCTCTTGTGATATGGATTCTGGATGCTTTGTCTTTTCATATAGACGTATATACTGCGTGTGTGCTGTTAGTCCTGGGCAACTAAGCCCAGAGCTTCCTAGGTGGCTCAGTGGTAAGGAATTTGCCTGCCAATGCAGGAGACACAAGAGATGCAGGTTCAATCCCTGGGTTGGGAAAATCCCCTGGAGAAGGAAATGGCAACCCACTCCAGTATTCTTACCTGGAAAATCCCATGTACAGAGGAGCCTGGTGGGCTACAGTCCACCAGGTCACAAAGAATCAGACACGACTGAACACTCATGCAGAACAGCTAAGCCAGTGCACCACAGCTGCTGAGCCCATGCCCTGCAACTACTGAAGCCCGTGCACTCTAGAGCCCCTGCTTCTCAGCAAGAGAAGCCACCACAATGAGAAGCCTGCATGCTGCAACTGGAGAGTAGACCCCCTCACTGCAACCAGAGAAAACACACACAGCAACAAAGACTCGGAACAGCAAAAAATAAAAAATTTTTTAAAAAGTGTGTGTTGAGTCACTTCATAACTCCAAGCCACCTGGCTATTACCCGCTACTGTCCTTCCCAGACTCAAGGATCTATTGTCCTCGAGGCCCTGCCCTCAGTGTTCCTCCTTTTACTCCATGAATAATCTTATCTTCCCCATCGCTTCAATCATGTCTTCACTGGCAAAACCTAAACCTATAATCCTCAAGTCAAATCTCTCTCCTTCCATATCTACCTACCTCTGCATCCAGTTGCTAGGCACCTACACTTGAATAAATTGAGTATGTGCAACACACAACTCTTAGCTGCCCACACCTGCACCTCAAACTACTTCTCCTCAATCAAGGTTTTCTTTGATTTATCCTCCTCTCTTCCTTCCTCTCCATATCCAGGTGGGCCTGCTTCCAAACTAGCTCTTAGTTTTGGCTGACCTTTGCCTCCAGGTGACAGGACTGCTCATCTGAATTACTGCAAAAGGTTCCCAACTGGTTTTCATCTCTCCAGACTTGCCTCTGATAATTAATCTACTACACTGGGAAAATCTTTTTAAAACTGATCCTTCACTGGCTGTGTAACAGCAGAAAGATAACAAGTTTTGGAAGTTCAACCAACCTGGGTTTGAACCAGGCTCTAACCTTGGGAAAATTACTTAACCTCTTCCAGTCTGACACAATGGGTATGATCCAATCCTGTAAAGTCAGAATCAAGAAATCAAGCCCATATATAGTAGCTGCTACTGCTGCTGCTGCTAAGTTGCTTCAGTTGTGTCCAACTCTGTGCGACCCCATAGATGGCAGCCCACCAGGCTCCCCCGTCCCTGGGATTCTCCAGGCAAGAACACTGGAGTGGGGTATCATCACCTTCTCCGATATATAGTAGATTCTATGATAAATACTCAGCCCTTAATAACTGGTAGTCACCATTATTCCTACAACAAGAAATTCACACTAATGTGATAGTCCAGGGTCTTCATGAACTTGCCTTGCCCTCCTGCCTCAGGGGCCACAGTTCACCAACCCACACCCTCCGCTCCAGCTGCCCTGACCATGCCATGTTCTCCCAGGGATGATGGCTTTAATCCCATTGCTCTTCTAAGAGCTCATGCCTCATCAGCTCCACGCATTCTTCGCCAAAGCCCCATCTCACATACAGCCCCAGAATGGATGGAACAGCCTGGCTCTGTATTCCCATAGCACCTGCTGCTCACCTCCCTCACGCTCTACTAGCTGTTTACCTCTCTTGTACTAGGTATGTCTTCAATTCCTGTAACACAGTAGGTACTCCATGAATGTTATTAGCATAAATCATATCATAAATGGCTGTACTAAATGAAAAATTAAAAAAGAAAAACAGATTTCAGATGGCTTTTGTGTTCAAAGATTTTTCCTATCTCCAGAAGCCGATTTTTATCACTGTGAATGTTGGAGGAACTATTAAATCACTTAATTTTATGGACCACTCTAGCCATAGATATAACACTTTCAACAGGAATATAACTTACTTTATATTTAGTCACTTTTCCTCACTCTTAGGCTTCCCTGGTGGCTTAGTAAAGAATCTGCGTGCAAGGTAGGAGACCACCTGCAGCATGGAGACGCAGGTTCAATCCCTGAGTTGGAAAGATCCTCTAGAGAAGGAATTGGCAACCCACTCCAGTATTCTTGCATGGAAAATCTCACAGACAGAGGAGCCTGGAGGGCTACAGTCCATGGGGTCCCAAGAGTCAGACATGACTTTGCGACTAAACCACCACGTCATTCTTAGAGAAATTAGTGTAACCGATCAACATGAAACCAGCGTAACTAAAGAAGAAGCACTAGTCACTTAGCCTCTAAATTTTTAGTCAAATTTCAGACAGTTAGGCTTAAACCATCAATAAGCAGGCAATAAACTGGCACTGCGAGTTTCTGAAAGTTGTAGCAATAAGTAAATACTATGCTTTGCTCACCAGCTTCACGTAATCTGTTCCCTTCTGCTTTTGTCCGGTTAGTTCTTTCACTTCCAGCAAGATCTACCAAGGACAACTGGCTAATAGTGATTTGTTCTTTTTCCTGAAAGGAAGATAATGCCAATCACATGAGTTTACAGTGTTCTTTAAATATGTTCAAGTGAAATTAAGTCTTACGAATATAAGGTTTACATAATACAAAATGCATAATAAGGGGGAAGGATACATGTTTGGGGGGAAGAGTTTACTAAAAGCATATGATAAATATCCTCATGACATTACTTGCAGACTAAGTTACACTGTAAGCTCCATAAAAACAGGAACTCTGTCTTTTAACCACTTCATCTCCAGTACCGCAGTTTCAAGTACTCAGTAGGAGCTCAATAAATGTCTGCTAAATAGTCTAGAGGAAGACTAAACATTTGTATAATGAGATATTTAATAATCTTACAGCTTAATAATTTCATAATACTCTAATAACTTTTATAAGAAAGTCAAGAGACACATAACTGATATTACTAATACATTAGATGTGATTCAGAGGAAAGCAAGTGTATAGAGACTTAGAAGCATTTTCTAGCTAACGTTTATCAAGTGCTGACTGTAAGCCAAGCAATGGCTTTACATGCATCACCTCATTTAATCCTCACAGCATTACAACTGGAATTTTGTTGTGAAAAAGGTTTACAAATCTTTATAAATATCTAATGGAGGGGATTAAATATGTTATGATTCATTGTTTTTCTCTGAAGACTCATTTTGTATGCAGAAATTGTTTATCACATAGAAATTATTTATTATGTAGAGGAGTTTATAACAACTAGGTAATTACAGCTAGTAAATGCATACAAACCAGAATTCAAATCCTGATGGTCTTTAGTACCATGCCATACCATCTACTGCCATCTGAAAACCTTTGTGATATACCACAATTTCACAGTATGTTTTGAATGGGATTACATTTTAATACCTTAAACTCATTAAATGATTTTTACATTCAGGCTCAGATGCTGTTACTAATTAATATAAGCCTTGCAGCATAAAAGGCCCAGCTTTAAACAGTGACCAGCAGCTGCAGGCTCCATTGGCCTGTCACCAAGAGAGAACAGTCTAAAACTGACCACTCCTGAAAAGTTTGTTGGTAACATTTTAAAACCAGGAACAATTTCTACATACAAAATGAGTCTTCAGAGAAAAACAATGAATCATATTTTGTCTCCTCTATTAGATATTTATAAAGATTTGTAAATCTTTTTCACAACAAAATTCCAGGTTCTATGATTTAATAGCCGGTTTCCTAGAACAAGAGTTTCCCTGGTGGCTCAGATGGTAAAGAATCTGCCTATAATGCGGGAGACTCAGGTTCTATCCCTGGGTCGGGAAGATCCCCTGGAGAAGGGAATGGTAACCCACTCCAGTATTCTTGCCTGGTGAATCCCATGGACAGAGGAGCCTGGCAGGCTACAGTCCATGGGGTCTCAAACAGTCGGACGACTGAGTCATGAGCAACTAACACTTCCCAGAACTATACTACCTAATTAATGGAACATTTTTTTTAAATGTCATCAGCTACACATAAGATAATTCTAGCACAGTATTCAGTGTAATGAAACCTTCATGATTTAACCCTAATTCCTAAATTAAGGATTCAGAACAGGAAAAACTCCACACATTAAACTTTTACCTGTAAGACGTTGTCTCCATCTGCATCCAAGGGAGCCTGAACTAATTTAATGTTGAACACACTATGGGAACGGCTCGACTCATGATTCAAATGTGTGTTAGCAATTCGTCGCTTTTTCTGGCCTACAGTGACAGAGAAATCATTGCTCATTTCAGTGTATATACTTTCTACCCAACTAAAAAGTATTGTCAGTAGAGTAGCAACTTTCAGGATTATATTTATCACTTTATATATTTGTACTTCTAACTCTGCTTCTAACCTCTCCAGAAAACTTCAAAAGCCTCCTCAGTAGATTTCACTTCTACTTCTGTACATCCTGCAACGTACATGTTATGGTTCTTGTCTTCACGAAGCAGTTTAGATTGTGGAGGTCTAGGGGAAAGAAAAAAACATTAGTTTCCTAAACTATCCCAGGACTTAAGGACTAAAATGTCAGGCAACATGATATCCATTCTTACAATGGGAATAAGCCTAAGCAAGACTCCAGAAGAATATTACACTTGGATAAGAATAAGGATATACAGTTAAGATTAGTTACATAACAGGAATCTATTTTGTTATAAAAGCTTTGCTCTAATTGATTCCTACAAAGCACATGAAACAACACTTACTAATCAGAGATCACAGTAGTGGTAAGCACCATCACATGCAAAGGTTAAGCATCAAAATCTAGCATTTTCTTAATTTTAAAAGATCAACAGATTGAGCTGGTTCTGTCAACAACAAAACAAATTCAGAAGGAGTTTGGTATATACCAGGAGTGGCAATCCTTTCAAAGTGGCTGGTCAAGTTTTACTCTTAAGGTAGGATGAAGATGGGGAAGATGCTGCCTGTTTGGCCTCAGTCGTGTGAATAGTTGGGGCAGAAACAGTCACCAGCCACCATTATTCAGCCAATGGCAGATTTCTCAGGAAGAAGGGACTTAGATAAGGTAGCAGCCGGCCCAGGACCAATGAAAAATCACCTACATGCGAACATGCCACAAATGCCAACCACTAGTATAACTGCACCCTTCTCCTTAAGAAAAGAGTCAACACATCACATACACAAAATCTGTGTTCCTCATGGGTGTGCTGCAACTGTTCCACCTACCAAAGGAATAAGGCAGACGTTACTGTTTCTACAGCAGCCATCTCATAACAACACATTCAGTCTAGAGTATGTGACAGTTACAATGAGTCATATCTTTAAAATTCTCCTTCATTGTATCAAAAACTAAACCTTAAATCAGCTCAAAAAAAAAAAAAAACCAAAACAGGTTAAACACCACCCTAACAAAATGAATTCACTGCCAAATAAGCACCCTGTGAGTTCATTCAAGGTGTTACCAGGAAGGTTACAAGGCATACAGTCACATTTGTCAGTCATTTACATAATATAAACAAGATAGGCTTCTTAGAAAACAATCTCATTTGGAACAGATCAAACAGAAACTTGGTACATGTGCAGAGTGAAAGTGATTGGTAGCAACGAATGACATCAAAAAAGTTTAGGAAACGGGTACACACAACTGACACTTTGAAACAAGTAATTAGTCTGTGGTGGTTTAGTTGACAAGTCATGTCCGACTCTTAGGACCCCACGGACTATAGCCTGCCAGGCTCCTCTGTCCATAGGATTTCCCGGGCAAGAATACTGGAGTGGGTTGCTATTTCCTTCTCCAAGGGATCTGTCCAACCCAGGGATCGAACCCAGGTCTCCTGCATTGCAGGCGGATTCTTTACCAAGTGAGCCACCAGGGAAGCCTGATAATAATTTAGTCTATAAACACTAAGTATTTAATATAAATACTAAGTTAAAAAGTAATTCATCTATAAAATAGTCTATAAACTCTTTAATATAAATATTATATTTATAATATAAAGTGGATATACTGACACCTCAGTGTAATGGTTTTCCAAATCTAGCTGTTCCTTCAATAATATCTGACTGAGTCATATACGCAAATGTTAAATATATAATACAGGTCTTCACATTATTCACGTCTTAAGAGGCCCTAACAGACAGCATTGAAGGCAAGCATTTAGCTGAAGACTATGAACAAGGTACTGTTATTAGACGTGAGACTCTGGAGTCCACTCTGGCACAGAGGTAACATGTAATGCAGACTGTAGCTGGCCTTCAGTCTCAGCAGGGCAAGACCCAAGGAAATCTAAGGCACAGTCTTTTAACTCTGGTGCAATGACAATACGGATGTCGCTTCTTATTAATCAATGATGGAAGGTATGTGACTATGAGCTGTGCAGACAGCAGCTTTAGGCTCCATTCTGTGGAGATCACCAGGACACAGATTACAGGCTGCAAATTCCCAACATTAAGTGTTAGGTTCTTGAAAGGTAGCCCCAAGGCACATCTATAGGGACACTTATTTATACAATTAAGATCTTTCTCAAAATATAGCCTAGGGCCAAGAGTTTTTAAAAGTAAAGTGAAAGTGAAGTCGCTCAGTCATGACTCTTTGCGACCCCGTGGACTATAGCCCACCAGGCTCCTCCATCCATGGGATTCTCCAGGCAAGAATACTGGAGTGGGTTGCCATTTCCTTCTCCAAAAGTAAAGTCTAAAGCAAATATTCTCCTTAGATGCTTTAACCACTGGTTTTCCTAATACAACTAACTATATATCAAGTCAATAACAGAACTATTCACCACACACCAACTGCATGATATATGAGTTATATTTCATTTTTAAAACAGAAGTAAGCTTTATCCCCATTTATAGCTGAGGAAACTAAGGTCACTGATGTGAAGTGACTTCGTCAAGGTTAGTCAGCTAAGAAGGGACTCTCTCCACTACTTACTTAGGCTTTATGGGATCAAATGGCACCTCTTCCAATAGATCATATATGTAATTATTATATATTTCAATATAAGAGACAAATACACCATAGACACTATCTTCATCAACCTCTTCTGCTTTGCAAAATTCTTGTACATTTATCATATCTGCAAACTCTGGATCTACTTGTCGTCTGAAAAAAGAAAAAAAAAGTCTCAATCTCATCTTACACATTATGAGAAATGACCTCTATTACAAGCAAGAATGCACAGAGCAACTTTATTCATACTCATGGCTGGGCCAACGTTCTCCCATGTCTTCCCAGATACACGGCACAGACTTTTACACCTTCTTTCACCCCGAGTGGCACCTTTTCCCTACACAGTGATTCAAGAGCAGTGCATTCAAAACCAAATAGAACATCTGAGCAAAAATAATTAAGAACATCCCTCAACTTTTATCTCACTAAAGTCAATTGTCAGACCAACTTCTCTACTTCTGACCTGACCAGACAGGGTTCCCATGAGGCCAGAATTAAAACATATAATTACTTACTTGCTAGAGGGGGTCTTTGGATTGGGTGTGGCTTCTCTCTTCTGCCGTTCTAATAAAGCATCAACTTCACATTGTATATCCATACTATTCCTATCATTAGATTTAAAAACCTTGAAGTAAGGGCAAAAATCAGACCATAATTTTTAGACTTTGTCATAAATAGTAAGAAATATATTTAAGAAACAAGACAGTTAACATTTAAACACATTTAAGGTTTTAAAAGGTATTCAGTGCCTTAGCTCTCCCTTAATAATTATATTTACAGGTATTTTAGCACCTATGTCTTTTAGTGAGAGTCACAATACAATTTAAAAAAAACCACACACACTTACATATCGTTTAGCTTGAAATGACCCTATACTGTTAAAGAGCATGTCCAAACAGCGAGGAAGCAGCCCTCCTTCCCCTGGAGAACCAGTCATAGTGTGAGTTTTTCCGCTTCCCGTCACACCATATGTAAAAAGGAGACCTACAACATAACAAGCCACAATTATATAGTGAAAGTCACAATGGGTTGTATCTTAAAAGTTCTTCACTTATAATATTTCTAATACCGTATTAGAAAACACTTAATATTAACTACTCGATACCTCAATAAATAAGGTAAATGCTGACAACACAAATGGAGAAATCACAGTAAAACAGTAATAGGGAGCCTCTGACAGCCCACTTACATCAGTGGACAGACCATCCACACAGAAAATCAATAAGGAAACACAGGCCTTATATGACACTTCTCACCAGAGACTTAACTGATATTTATAGAACATCCTGTCCAAAAGCAACAGAATACACATTCGTCGCAGGTGCGCGTGAAACATTTTCCAGAATAGATCATATGCTGGATAACAAAATAAGTCTCAGTAAATTTAAGAAAATTGAAATCATATCAGACATCTTTTCTGACCACAACACTAGAAGATTAGAAATCGATCACAAGAAAAAAAACTGTCAAAAAAACCCAAACAAGTGGAGGCTAAACGATGCTACTAAACAACTGATAGATCACTGAAGAAATCAGAAAATCAAAGAATACCTAAAGATAAATGACAACAAAAACATAATAATTAAAAACCTATGTGATGCAGGAAAAGCAGTTCTAACAGGGAAGTTTATAGCAATACAGTCTTACCTCAGAAAACAAGAAAAATCTCAAACAACTTACCCTTACACCTAAAGCAACTCTGTTGCTCAGTCGGTAAAGAATCTGCCTGCAATGCAGGAGACCCAGGTTCAATTCCTGGGTCGGGAAGATCCCCTGGAGAAGGAAATGGCAACCCACTCCAGTATTCTTGCCTGGAGAATCCCATGGACAGAGGAGCCTGACAGGCTACAGTCCATGGGGTCACAAGAGTCAGACACGACTTAGCAACTAAACCACCACCATCACCACCAAAACAACTAGAAAAAGAACAACCAAAACCCAAATCAAGTAGAACAAAAGAATTTATAAAGATTAGAGCAGAATTAAATAGAGATGAAGAAAACAACAGAAAGGAACAATGAAACTAAAATCTGGTTTGCTGACCAATCACAAGTACTAAAATTGAAACTGACTGGAAAAATCCAAACAAAAAAGTCCAGAAACAGATGGCTTCACAGGCAAATATCAAACATTTAAAGAAGAGTTTGTATCTATCCCTCTGAAACTATCCCAAAAAAATTGCAGAAGAAATAATCCCATTCTATTAGGCCATTATAATCCTGATAAAAAAGTCAAGAATACCTCAAAAAAAAAAAATTACACAGATGAATACGCTGCTCATCTCTTGATAAACAAAGAGACAAAAATCCTCAGCAAAGTACTAGCAAAGCAAACCTAACAATACATTAAAAGCATCACACACCATGATCAAGAGGGATTTATCCCAGGTATGCAATGATTTTTCAATATCCGCAGATCAGTCAGTGTGATACACTACATTAACAAACTGAATAAAAGCCATATATATGATCATCTCAATAGGTGCAGAAATGCCTTTGAAAAAATTCAGCAAGCATTTGATAAACTGTCCAGAAAGTGGGTACTAAGGGAACACAATAAAGGCCATATGTGAAAAACCTACAGCTAACGTCACTTACTCAATGGTGAAAAGCGGAATGAATTCCCATTAAGAAGCTCAGGAACAAGAAAAGGATGTCCACTATCACCAGTTTTATTCAACATAGTTTTGGAAGTCCTAACCACAGAAAACAGGGAAGAAGAAGAAATAAAAGGAATCCAAACTGGAAAAGAAGATCCAGCAATCCCACTACTGGGAATACACCTGGAGAAAACTGTAACTCAAAAAGATACATGCCCCTCAGTGTTTACTGCAGGACTATTTACAATAGCCAGGATGTGGAAACAACCTAAATGTCCATCAACAGAGGAAGAGATAAAGAAATTGTGGTATACAAACACATGGAATATTACTCAGCCATTAAAATGCATGAAATAATTCCATTTGCATAATATTGATGGGCCTGTAGATTATCAGACTAAGTGAAGCTAAGTCAAATATCACATGATATTGCTTATATGCAGAATCTAAAAAAAAATAAAAATGATAAATGTACCTACTTACAAAACAAACAAACTCACAGGCTTAGAAAACAAACTTAACAAGGTTACCAAAGGGAAGGGGTAAATTGGTATTTTGGGATTGACATATAAACACTGCTTATTTAAAATAGATAACCAACAAGGACCTACTATATAGCACAGGGAACTCTAGTCAGTATTATGTAATAACCTAAACTGGGAAAGAACCTGAAAAAGAACAGATACAAGTATACACAGAAGTGAACCACTTTGCTGTACACTAACATGACATTCTTAATCAACTACACTCCAATATAAAATATAAACTTTAAAAAGAGGACTGAATCAGGAAGAAATAGAAAATATAAACAGACCAATAATAACCAAATAGATTAAATTAGTAATCATAAACCTTCCAACAGAGAAAACCCGAGGACAAGATGGTTACGCTGAAGAATTCTACCAAACATTTAAAGAGTCACCAACATCAGTCCTTCTCGAGCTCTTCACAAAAATTTGAGAAGGGAACTTTCAAACTCATTCTATGAGGCCAGCATTAACCTGAAACCAAAGCCAGGTAATGACACCACAGGAAATGAGAACTACAGACCCGACATCCCTGATGAATATAGGAACAGGAAGTCTCGACAAAGTATCAACAAACTGAATTCAAGAACAGTTAAAAATAATTATACATAACAACCAAGTGGGATTTATGCCTTGAATGTAAGGATGGTTCAATGTAAGGAATTCAATAAACATATTAATAAAAGATAAAATCACATGATCATCTCAATAGACGCAGAAAAACAATTTGACAAAATACAACATTCTTTCATGATAAAAACCCTAAGCAGATTGGGTACAGAAGAAACATACCTAAACATAATGAAGTTTCTGAAGAAAATTTAAAAACTACCTTGAAAAGATATTTACACCCCCCATTCATTTCAGAATTATTTACAATAGCCAAGACGTGGAAACAACCTAAGCATCCACAAACCAATGGACAAAGAAATATGTTATATAAACACAATGGAATATTATTCAGCTGTAATAAGGAAAGGGCTTCCCTGGTGGCTCAGCTGGAAAGAATGTGTGTGCAATGTAGGAGACCTGGGTTCGATCCCTGGATTGGGAAGATACCCTGGAGAAGGGAACAGCTACCACTCCAGTATTTTGGCCTGGAGAATTCCATAGACTGTATAATCCATGGGGTCACAAAGAGTCGGACACAAGTGAGTGACTTTCACTTTCATAATAAGGAATAAAATCTTGCCATTTGAGACAACCGTCGGACACAAGTGAGTGACTTTCACTTTCATAATAAGGAATAAAATCTTGCCATTTGAGACAACCTGGATAAACTTTGAGCACATTATGCTAAGTGAGCTAAGTCAAACAAGTACTCTGATGTCACTTATTTGTGGAATTTTATAAAGCCAAACTTGTAAAAATCAAGTAAAACAGGGGTTACTTGGGAACAGTAAGTGGGAGGAGAGAAGAGATGTTAAGTTTACTACTTACAACAAGGGTAAATAAGACCTAGAGATATAATGCACAGTACAGTGAATATAGACAACAGTACTATATTATAATGGAGATAGAAATAGCAACCCACTCCAGTATTCTTGCCTGAGAAATCCTGGCAAGAGGAGCCTGGCAGGCTACAGCCCATGGGTCACAAAGAGTTGGACACGACTTAGTGACTGCTGCTGCTGCTGCTAAGTCACTTCAGTTGTGTCTGACTCTGTGCGACCCCAGAGATGGCAGCCCACCAGGCTCTCCCGTCCCTGGGATTCTCCAGGCAAGAACACCGGAGTGGGTTGCCATTCCCTTCTCCAGTGCATGAAAGTGAAAAGTGAAAGGGAAGTCACTCAGTCGTGTCCGACTCTTAGCGACCCCATGGACTGCAGCTTACCAGGCTCCTCCGTCCATGGGATTTTCCAGGCAAGAGTACTGGAGTGGGGTGCCATTGCCTTCTCCGTAGTGACTAAACAACTGTATTACAAATATCCAACTAGCTAAGAGACTAGAACTTAATTATTCCAACTACTAAAAAGAAAGAATAATTATGAAATATGATAGAGGTGCTAATTATTGCTACAATGGCAATCACATTACAATATATAAATGATCTAATTATACATATAAGGTGCTGTAACCTTATAAATATATACAAATTATATTATAATTTAATATATTTATATTAATATATTAAATATTAATAATATATTAATATATTATCATTATGTTTCAATTAAAAAGATAAGTAGCTTTTTGCAATTGTTAAAAAAAAAAGCACTAGAAAATACAAGAATAATCTCAAGTAAAGAACATAACCTGATATCAAAAGCAACTAGAGAAAGAACAAACAGAACTCAGAGTAGAAAGAAATAGAAATGATAAAGGTTGGAGCAGAAATAAATGAAACAGAGATGAAGAAAACAACAGAAAAGAACAATGAAACTAAAGGTGGTTATTTGAAAAGGTATACAAAATTCACAAACCTATGGCCAGACTCCTCATGAAAAAAAGGGAGAGGGATCAAATCAAGAAAATTACAATTGAAATAGGAGACTAGAGAAATATATACAATCAGAAGAGACTACCACAATTAAGTGTTTGCCAATAAAATGGGTAACATAGAAGAAATGGACAAATTCTTAGCAAGGCATAATCTCCCAAGACTAACCAGGAAGAAACAGAAAATATGAAAAAACCAATCATAAGTACTGAAATTGAAACTGTGATTAAAACCTTCAGCAAACAAAAGTCCAGAACCGCACGGCCTCACTGGAAAATTCTATCACACATTAAGGGAAGTGTTAACACCTATCCTTCTGAAAATATTCCAAAAAAACTGCAGTTAGGAACACTCCCAAACTCATTCAACAAGGCCACCACTCACCCTGACATCAAAACTAGACAAGGATACCACAGAAAAAGAGAAAATTACAGGCCATTATCTTTGATGAATAAGGTCACAAAAATTCTCAACAAAATACTAGCAAACTGAAATCCGACAACATATTAAAAAAGTCATAGAGCATGATCAAGTTGGATTCATCCCAGGATTCCAAGAATGATTCAACATACATAAAATCAATGTGATACACATTAATAAAAGAAAGGACCAAAGCCACATGATTATCTCAAGAGCTGCAGAAAAAGCATTTGACAAAATTCAATATCCATTCATGATAAAAATCCTTCTGAAACTGGGTACAGAGGGAACATATCTCAATATAATAAAAACTATTTATGACAAACCCACAGAAAATGGTGAAAAGCTGAATGAAAGCCTTCCCACTAAAATCTGGAATAAGACAAGGATGTCCACTCTCACCACTTCTCTTCAATATAGGATTGGAAGTGCTAGTCAAAGCAATCAGACAAGAAAAAGAAATAAAAAGCAATTACATTGGTTAGAAAGAGGTAAATTGTCATTATACACAGATGACATGATAACATATACAGAAAACCCTAAAGTGGTTTTTCCACACAAAACCACTAGAACTGATAAACAAATTCAGTAAGGTAGCTGCTGCTGCTGCTGCTGCTGCTGCTGCTGAGTCGCTTCAGTCATGTCCGACTCTGTGCGACCCCACAGACGGCAGCCCACCAGGCTCCGCCATCCCTGGGATTCTCCAGGCAAGAACACTGGAGTGGGTGGCCATTGCCTTCTCCAGTGCATGAAAGTGAAAAGTGAAAGGGAAGTCACTCAGTCGTGTCCGACTCTTCACGACCCCATGGACTACAGCCTACCAGGCTCCTCCATCCATGGGATTTTCTAGGCAAGAGTACTGGAGTGGGTGGCCATTGCCTTCTCCAGAGTAAGGTAGCAGGATACAAGATTAATCTTGCATCCATACAGATATCAGTTGCATTTCTTTACACTAACAATGAAATAGCAAAAAGTGAATGTAAATAAACAAGAAATGGAGGGACTGGGAAGCCTGGCATGCTGTATATAGTCCATGGGGTTGTGAAGAGTTGGACGTGACTTGGCATCTGAACAACAACAAATAAACAATCCCTTTTAACTCACACCAAAAAACAAAATGCTTAGGAATGAATATCACCAAGGAGGTGAAAGACATATGCTGAGAGCTATAAAACATTAATAAAGAAAACTAAAGATGATTCAAAGAAATAGAAAGATATATCCCATGGTCTTGGATTGGAAAAACTAATTTTTCTAACAGAGCCAGACTACCCAAAGCAATCTACAGATTTAATGTGACTTCTATTAAACTACCAATGGTACTTTTCACAAAAATAGAACAAATAATACTAAAATTAACATGAAACCAAAAGACCCAGAATTGCCAAAGCAATCCTGAGGAAAAAGAACAAAGCAAGAGACATAACTCTCTCAGACTTCAGACAATACTACAAGGCTACAGTAATCAAAACAACAGGATATTGGCACGAAAACAGATAGGTGGATCAATGGAACAAAATAGAGAACCCCAAAGCAAACCCACACACCTATAAACAATTAATCTTTTTTTACCAACTAATCTTTGATAAAGGAAGCAAGAATATACAATGGAGAAAAGACAGTGTCTGTGGCAAGTGGTGTTGGGAAAGAGGACAGCCACATGTAAACTGATGAAGAAAGAACATACCCTTACACCATACACAAAAATAAACTTGAAATGGCTTAATAATATAACTAATAGTAAGACACTGGGAGTTCCCTAGTGGTCTACTGATTAGGATTTGGAGCTTTCACTGTGGTGGCCCAGGTTCAATCCCTGGTTGGAAAACTCCTGCATGCCACATGGAATGGCCAGAAAGCAAACAACTAAGAGGATATCATAAAACTTCTAGAAGAGAACATAGGCAAGATGTTTTTGACATAAACAGTAACAAATGTTTTCTTGGGTTAGTCTCCCAAGGCAATAAAAATAAAAGCAAAAAGAAACAAATGGGACCTAACCAAACTTACAAGTTTTGCATGGAAAAGGAAACCATCAACAAAATGAAAAGACAACCAACAGACTGGGAGAAAACATTTGCAAAAATTGTGACCAACAAGGGATATATCTCCAAAATACAAACAACCCATGCACCCTGTTTATTTAACTTATATGCAGAGTATATCATGTGACGTGACAGGCTGGATGAAGCACAAGCTGGAATCAAGATTGCAGGGAGAAATATCAATAACCTCAGATATGCAGGTGACACCATCCTTATAACAGAAAGCAAAAAGGAACTAAAGAGCCTCTTGAAGGTGAAAGAGGAGTGAAAAAGCTGGCTTAAAACACAACAATCAAAAAAACTAAGATCATGGAATCTGATCCCATCACTTCATGGCGAACAGATAGGGAAACAATGGAAACAGTGAGAGACTTAATTTTCTTGGGCTCCAAAATCACTGTAGATGGTGACTGCAGCCATGAAATTAAAAGACGCTTGCTCCTTGGAAGAAAAGCTGTGACAAACCTAGACAGTGCATTAAAAAGCAGACATTACTTTGCCAAGAAAAGTCCATATAGTCAAAGCTATGGTTTTTCCAGTAGTCATGTATGGATGTGAGAGATGGACCATAAAGAAGGCTGAGCACCAAAGAACTGATGCTCTTGAACTGTGGTGTGGGAGAAGACTCTTGAGAGTCCCTTGGACAGTAAGGAGATCCAACCAGTCCATCCTAAAGGAAATCAGTCCTGAATATTCATTGGAAGGACTGATGCTGAAGCTCCAATACTTTGCCCACATGATGCAAAGAGCCAACTTCACTGGAAAAGACCCTGATGCTGGGAAAGATTGAAGGCAGGAGGAGAAGGGGACGACAGAGGATGAGATGGTTGGATGGCATCACTGACTCAATGGACATGAGTCTGAGCAAGCTCCGGGAGATGGTGAAGGACAGGGAGGCCTGGCGTGCAGCAGTCCGTGGGGTCACAGAGCAGACACAACAGAGCAACTGAACAACATGCATCTCTTTTACAAAAACAACCAACCCAATCACAGAACGGACAGAAGACCTAAGTAGACATCTCCCCGAAGACGACATACAGATGGCCAAGAGGCACATGAAAAGATCATCAGCATCACTAGTCATTAGAGAAATGCAATTCAGAACTACAATAAGGTACCACGTCACACCAGTCAGAATGGCCCTCATCAAGAAGTCTACAAACAACAAATGCTGGAGAGGGTCTGGAGAAAAGAGAACCCTTCTATATTGTTGGTGGGTTTGTAAACTGGTATACCACTAAGGAGAACAGTATGGAGGTTACTTAAAAACCTAAATTAGAGCCATTATAGGATGCAGCAATCCCATTCCTGGACATATATCTAAAGAAAACCGTGTTTTGAAAGGATACACGCACCCCAGTGTTCATGGTTTACAATAGCCAAGACATGGAAACAACATAAATGTTCACTGACAGATGAATAGATAAAGACATGGTGTACACACATACATACACAGAGATACTGGAATATCACTCAGCCACACACACACAAAAAAGAATGAAACAATGCCACTGCAGCAACAAGGATGGATTTAGAGATGACCATACTAAGTCAGAAAAAGACAAATAACATGATAAAACTTACATGTGGAATTGAAATATGACACAGATCAACATATCTACAAAACAGAAACAGACTCACAGATATAGAGAACAGATTAGGGAAGGAGGAGGAGTTTGGAGTTAGCAGAGGCAAATTATTATACATAGGATGGATGAACAAGGTCCTATTATATAGCACAAGGAAATACATTTACTATCCTGGGACAAACCATAACTGAAAATATAAAAAAGAATATATATGTGTATAACTGAGTCACTCTGCAGTACAGAAGAAATTAACATAACATTGTAAATCAACTATACGTCATTTAAAAAAAAAAAAGGCACTCCCAACAAACAAAAGTCCAAGACCAGACAGTTTCACAGGAGAATTCTATCAAATGTTTAGAGAATAGTTAACATCTATTCTTCTGAAACTCTTCTAAAACAACTGCAGAGAAAGGAACTCTCCCAGACTCATTCTATAAGGCCACTATCATTCTGATACCAAAATCAGAGAAGAATTATCACAAAAAAGAAAATTACAGGCAAAGATGACTGAGGAGTATAGATGCAAAAATTCTCAACCAAATACTAGCAAAGCACAACCAACAATACGTTATCAACTACAAACTGGCACTTGCCAAGAGCATTTGCCGCCTGAACCCTATGCTGCTTCAGGTGCCAACCTTCAACACCCTCTGAGGGGAATTCAGGGTGGACAGTGAGTCACTCTGTGCTCTAGGGAAACTGGTGGAAAAGGTCTTTAGATAGTTAGATATTTTCAGGAACTGATTTCATGATCCAAATCCTTGCCTCTCTTCATATCTAGAAAATCACTAAATCCCTTCATAGTGACATCAGCTGACAACTAGCAGAAAAGCTTTTGTAAAGTAAGCGCTATATTGCACTGAACTTCCCCTTCACCAAAATCTTTATGTTGACTTTCCCCCACTACCTCTTTAAACCGGTCTCTCAGAGCTATCTGAGGTGCTGTCTCCCGGGCTACAGTCCTCATTTTGCCCCAAATAAAATTTAACTCACAACTTTGAAAACTCATCTTTTCAGTCAACACATAAAAAGGATCTTAAACTATTTTCAAGTGGGATTTATCTCAAGGATACAGCATTTTTCAGTTTCCACAAATCAATCAATGTGATTCACCACATTAGCAAACTGAGAAATAAAAATCCTTTGATCATCTCAATAAATGCAGAAAATGCTTTTGTCAAAAACCTCTCCAGAAAGTGGGCATAGAGGGAACACACCTCAACATAATAAAGGCCATATATGACAAACCTGCAGTTTACGCCCGTACTCAATGGTGAAAAGCTGAAAGCATTCCCTCAGGTTAGGAACAAGATGAGGATGTTTACTAACCATTTTTACTTAACATGTGTTAGAAGTCCTAGCCACAATCCAAGAAGAAACGAAAAAGAAGTCCAGAAGGAAAAGAAGTAAAACTGTCACTGTTTGAAGATGATATGACGACACAGAAAATCCTAAAGATGCTACCAGAAAACTACTATAGCTCCTCAATGAATCTGGTAAAGTTGCAGGATACAAAATTAATACACAGAAATCTCTTGCATTCCTATACACTAACAATGAAAGACTAGAAAGAGAAATTAAGGAAATAATCCCATTTACTATCACATCAAAAAGAATAAACCTAGGACTGAACCTACCTTGGTAGGCAAAAGATCTGTACTTTGAAAACTGTAAGACACTGAAGAAAGAAATTGAAGATGACACAAATGGCAAGTTATACCCTGTTCTTGGATTGGAAGAATCAATATTGTCAAAATGACTATACTACCCAAAGCAATCTACAGATTCAATGCAGTTTCTCTCAAATTTCCAACGGCATTTTTCATAAAACTAAAACAAAAATTTTCTTTACATTTATACAGAAACACAAAACACCCCAATAGTCAAAGGAATCCTTTGAAAGAAAAACGAAGTGGGAGCAATCAGGCTCCCTGACTTCAGACTATACTACAAACCTACAGAAATCAAAATGGTACAATACTCGCACACACAAAAAAACACAATTATAGGTCAAAGGAACAGGAAAGAAAGCCTAGAAACACACACCTATGGTCAATTTGTGACAAAGGAGGCAAGAATGTATAATGGAGAAAAGGGTCTCTTCAATAAGTGGTGCTGAGAAAACTTGACAGCTACATGTAAAAAAAAAAAAAATGAAATTAGAATATTCTCCAACACAATACACAAAAATAAACTCAAAATAGATTAAAGACCTAAATGTAAGGCCAAATGCTATAAAGCTCTTAGAGGAAAACATAAGCAGCACACACTCTGACATAAATCAGTGAGATAACTTTTGGACCCACCTTCAAGGGTAATAAAAACAAAAATAAATGGGACCTAGTTAAAATGTAAATCTTTTGCACAGTAAAGGAAACCATCTACAAATTGAAAAAACAACCAACAGACTGGGAGAAAACATTTGTAAATGATGTGACCAACAAGAGATTAATCTCCAAGATACAGTTCATGCAGCTCTACATCCAAAACAATCAAATAAAAAACAGGCAGAAGACCTAAATAGACATTTCCCCAAAGAAGATATACAGATGGCCAAGAGGCACATGAAAAGATGCTCAGCATTGCTCGTTATTAGAGAAGTGCAAATCAAAACTACAATGAGATATCCCCTCAAACTGGTCAGAATGGCCATCATCAAACAGTCTACACACAATAAATGCTGGAGAGGGCGTGGAGATAAGGGAACCCGCCTGCAGTGTTGGTGGGAATGTAAACTGGTACACCGCTAGGAGAACAGTATGGAGATTCCTTAAAAAACTAAAAATAGAGCTACCACAGGATGCAGCAATGCCACTACTGGGGCATATATTCAGAGTCAACTATGGTTTGAAAGGATACATGCACCCCAGTGTTCACTGCAGCACTGTTTACAATAGCCAGGACATGGAAGCAACCTCAAATGTCCATCAACAGATGAATGGATAAAGGCATGGTACATGTATCAAACGGAATATTACTCAGCCATAAAAAGAATGAAATAATGTCATTTGCAGCAACATAGATGGGCCTGGAGATTATCATACTAAGTGAATAAGTAAGTAAATCAGACAGAGCAAGACAAATATCACATGATATCCCTTAGATGTAGAATCTAAAAAAAAAAAAGTATACCAATAAACCTATTTATAAAACAGAAACAGTCTCACAGACTTAGAAAACAAACTTATGATTACCAAAGGTTACCAAAGGAGAGGGATAAATTGGGAGTTTGAGACTGACATACACACACTACTATATTTAAAATAGATAACCAACAAGTACCTACTGTATAGCACAGGGAAATCTACTCAGTATTCTGTAATAATCTATATGGGAAAAGAATCTGAAAAGAATGGATATATGCACAACTGAATCATTTAGCTGTACACCTGAGACTAATACAACAATGCAAATCAACTATGCTGCTGCTGCTGCTAAGTCACTTAAGTCGTGTCCAACTCTGTGTGACCCCATAGACGGCAGCCCACCAGGCTCCCCCGTCCCTGGGATTCTCCAGGCAAGAACACCGGAGTGGGTTGCCATTTCCTCCTCCAATGCATGAAAGTGAAAAGTGAAAGTGAAGTCGCTCAGTCATGTCTGACTCCCAGCGACCCCATGGACTGCAGCCTACCAGGTTCCTCCATCCATGGGATTTTCCAGGCCAGAGTACTGGAGTGGGGTGCCATCGCCTTCTCCGTAAATCAACTATACTCCAATATGAAATTTAAAAAAAATAAGTGAATTAAAAAATGAAATCAATTGCTCAAAAAAGTAGGTTTAACACAATCCTGATAAATTAACTGAGTTCAAGGCCAAACACAAAGTAAATATGTAAGTATCAAAAAAGTTTTACCAGAAGAGAAAAAGTAAAATTCAGCAAAACTCCAGAATCATACCATTTTTGCCATGAATGAGGTCATCTACCAAGGGATTAGCCACAACATCAAAGAGCTCCTTTTGGGTGGTATGAATGCCAAATACTTGTTTAAATGAATACTGAGTCTGCGGAGAAGGAAAAAATAAAAAGGACATAAATGGAATCGCACTATATCTAGGATAGAAATATATCTGCTTAAACACATTCAGATGTTTCCTTATGAACATGAAAATTAAATCTAGACATGAAAAGAATTAAATCTAGACATGAAAAGAAAAGATATCAATAGACTTTAAACTTGGAACCTTTAAAAAGTCATGACATACTTAAATTATACCAATTATAAACTGGTAAATATTTATGGTTATAGTACTGAAGTATAGTATGGTCACAACTACTGAAGTGTTTTATATACATATATGTATAAAAGTATATAAGGAGAAAAGTCTTAAGTCTACTTATGCTTCATACACTAAGGCTGATTTTGTTTTAATTAAGTGACAAAGAAGATCAAAAGGTATTATAACAATTCAGTCACAGATTTGTGAAAATCCTCAAGCATTACTTCATATACTACTTCACTGCTTTCTTTTTTTTTTTAATAAAGGTGTCATTCTAAAATAGCATAACAGTAAAAAATGAAGAGTTTTGATGTATTACTTTTTTAAAACTAGAAAATAACTGTCAATATAATCTCATCTGAGTTTGTTTTTTTTTTTTTGCCACACTGCAAGGCATGCAGGATCCTAGTTCCCTGATCAGGAATGGAATCCATGCCCTCTGCAGTGGAAGGATTGAGTCTTAACCACTGGACCTGGAGGGAAATCTCTGATCTGTGTTCTAACGTAAAATAAATTTTAAATAATTGTGACCTTTAAAGTACAGTAATACTTCAATTCTCAGATCTTTCAACATATGACATAAAGTATAGTTATACTATCGAAAATATTACCAAACTCCAACTGGAAAATAAGACTAGGGACTGGGGTAAACAAATACATTTCAAGGTAAACTAAAATGACCTAACTGTCCAAAGACTGGAATTCTATTCTATTTTTATTATTTCCTAGTTTTAGTAGCTTGTAGACATTGCAACTGTTCCTGTAGGTTTCTTGAATTTCTTTGTTTTTGCTCCATGAACATCAATGCTGTTATTTGGTGTGTGAGTATTCACTAGAACTTATTATGGATTATAGCCTTTATCACATGGCCCCTTTTCCCTGTTTTATACCTTTTATCTTAAATTCAACCTGCTCAGATATCAATATCATAACCCTTATGAAAACTATTAGCAGTTTTTTCCCCCAAAAGGAGACCGTATAGATTAGGACTGAAATACATCATCATTATCATAACAATAGCTCACACTTAATACTAATCATGTCTCAAACACTGTCTAGCGTGGACGGAGGAACCTGGTAGGCTGCAGTCCTTAGGGTTGCTAAGAGTCGGACACGACTGAGTGGCTTCACTTTCCCTTTTCACGTTCATGCATTGGAGAAGGAAATGGCAACCCACTCCAGTGTTCTTGCCTGGAGAATCCCAGGGACGGCAGAGCCTGGTGGGCTGCCGTCTATGGGGTCGCACAGAGTCGGACACGACTGAAGCGACAGCAGCAAGCAGCACATCACACACTTACTTCAGCTAACGCTCACCTTTGTCCTTATTCCAATGCTATAGAACAGCTTTGAAAATGAAAGTCATTCAGTCGTGTCTGACTCTTTATGACCCCATGAACCTTATAGTCCACGGAATTCTCCAGGCCAGAATACTGGAGTGGGTAGCCTTTCCCTTCTCCAGGGGATCTTCCCAACTCAGGGATTGAACTCAGGTCTCCCACATTGCAGGTGGATTCTTTACCAGCTGAGCCACAAGGGAAGCCCAAGAACACTGGAGTGGGTAGCTTATCACTTCTCCAGCAGATCTTCCCGACCCAGGAATTGACCTGGGGTCTCCTGCATTGCAGGTGGATCCTTTACCAACTGAGCTATGAGGAAAGCCCTTTAGAAAACAGCTTTAGAGTTCACAGAAAGAACAAAGAATCCTGGAACTGAAAGGATACACACAGGATAGTGTGACAGGTCAATGAGATGACCTCCAAGTCTTCATGAACAATACACACTCTCTTCCAGGTGAAGAAAACTGAGGCCAAGAAGGAACTTGCCCAAGCCAATGAAGCTAATTGCTGTCAAAGCCATTTCCATTCTAACATTTTTTCCATTATCCAGTGTTGCCTTCTGTCACAAAACACTGAGAACTTTTAATCCCCACCGAAGCTTTTGTACCATTTACACATACATGAAATTAACTAATAAAAGTAAAATTCAATAAGTCACTTCTCAACTATTTTACATTCTCAAAGCCCTACTCTTCCATGAGCCTTCCCAAACCATTCCTTCATGCTTACTCCATGTTTACTGAGTATCTGGCCAACTGGACACATAAGGTGCATATCCCCTAGAAGTGCATATTTCACCTGAGGAGAGAGACCATAAACAAGTAAATAAGTCTACAGATTGTGATAAGTACTATTAAGGAAGTATAGAGTACAGACCAGGACAGAAGGAGGAATGGTACTACTTCTGATGGGGGTGGTCTGGACAAACTCTTGGAGAAGGTGGTTTAAGCTAAACCTGAGGATGAGGAGCCATCCTGCTAAGAGCTAAGGCAAAAGGCCTGAGGCAGGATTCTGGCTTATCCAAGCAATTCGGGATTGGATGAGTACTAACAGGTGAGGTTAAATAGGATTTTCCCATTTTAAAACTTTATCCTTTAGAAGGCTTTAAAAAGAAAAATGGTGGGAGAGGGTATAAATTAAGAGTTTGGGATTAGGAGATACAAAGTACTAAAACCCTGATGCTGGGAAAGATTGAAGGCAGGAGGAGAAGGGGGCAACAGAGGATGAGCTGGTTGGATGGCATCACTGACTGAATGGACATGAGTTTGAGCAAACCCTGGGAGATAGTAGAGGACAGGGAAGCCTAGTGTACTGCAGTCTATGCGGTCACAAAGAGTCAGACACAACTTAGTGACTGAACAACAACATATATAAAATAGATAAACATCAACATCCTTCTGTATAGTACAGGCAGGTGTATTCAGTATCTTGTAGTAAACTATAAAGGAAAAGAATATGAAAAAGAATATGTACATATATGTATAACTGAATCACTTTGCTGTATACCAGAAGCTAATACAACATGTAACTTAACTGTACTTCAATTAAAAAAAAAAAAGGAAAATAGTGAGGTCTGACTTCTGCTTTGACTGGCTGCTCTGTGGCAATAGATCAGAGAAGATTCAGAATGGAAGCAGGTGGTCCAATTGGCTTCAGCATAGTCTTGTCAATGCCACTCAAAGTGTGGTCAGCAGGCAGGCCAGTGCCCCTCTGAAGGCTATCTGTCTTCTGTCCAGGGGAAGTAATTACAGAGATGGAGAGTAATTGCTCAGAACCTCTATAGTCATTTCACATGGCTGCAACATCCCAGCATGTGATCAGTGAGCTTACTCTGAACAGATTATAAACCAGTTTTCCTTTGTCTAACTCTGCCTAACAATTGTGTAACAGTTTCTTGTGGCAAAGCTGCATAAAAGTATCAGTCACAATGCACTGAAAATAAAAAAGTTGCTTCTTCACCATAGACAGTTTGAGAAGCACTAGTCTCCATAATTAAAACAGGCCTCAGACAAGGGTAGCAGCAGTAGAGATAGAAATAAAAGGACAGTTTCAAGAGTAAACTGATAAGAGTAAACTGATACGATCTACTGATGAACTAGATATGAGAGGGTATAACAGAAAAGTGAAAGTGAAAGTTAGTCAACAGTCGTGTCTGACTCTTTATGACCCCATGGACTGTAGCCCACCTGGCTCCTCTGTCCATGGAATTCTCCAGGCAAGAGTACTGAAGTGGGTTGCCATTTCCTTCTCCAGGGGATCTTCCCGACCCAGGTATCAAACCCAGGTCTCCTGCACTGCAGGCAGATTCTTTACCAACTGAGCTACTAGGGAAGCCCCCAAGAAAAAGGTAGGGACAAGGTTTCTGGTTTGAGCAAATAGATGGTGGTGGTGTTATTTACTGACAAGAAAAATAAAGAGAAGTACTGATCTAGAGGGGAAAAAGACTCAAGAGTTCTTTTGGACATGCCACAGCATCCAAACAGTGGACGTTCCAGTTTAGAGAAAAGATGTAGGCTGAAGGTAAAAATTCCAAAATTATTACCATGTAATCAGTGTGTAAAGCTATGGATAAAAGACAGAACATGGAAAGTTCGAGGGGGAAGACAGAACAGTGCTGCTGACAAACAGATCATGATGAAGACAAAGAGGTGTCCATCACATCACATCACCAGAGAGGCCACTGGTAGGCGTCTGACCAACAATCTCCCGGGAGTAGTATACATAAAAGAGTAAAGGCATCTACAAGAGCTGACAGCCTGAATTAATCTTTTTATCTGCATTCCCAGAGTCCATTTCTTTAAGCACATCTCTGTCTTACCTATGAGCATTACTTGCTTAGCGTCTGTGCTCCCAACTAAGTTGTAAGCTTCATAAAAGCAAGAATCATGTCTTATTCATTTTTAAAAGTCTCCTTCCACCCTCCAGCTTAGCACATGTTTACTGAACTCATCTCTTTGCTTGTTTACAAAAATAAAAACACTTCATAAGAAATCGATACAAGTACACAATGCCTATTAAATGTTACTTCAATCCCACACATGGAACTATATATTTATATGTAACTGCCTAGCACAGATATCATTCCACATTAAACTATCCCTAACATATGCTCTAAAGAGCAATAAATATCCAGTATAAGAAATTATCATCTAAAAACAATCTTTTAACTTCAGTATACCAAAGGTGTGTTTATACAACCCAGAAATTAGACACTTTTAATATGGTAGGTAGTTAGACTGAAGTAAATAAGTCTTTCAGTAAAGTGGGAACACAGGAATTTTGTCATATTTAAAAAGTAGAAAACCAATTCAAGAAAGAACCTATCAATTAAAAACAGTTGGTTCCAATCAGAATTACCTCCTTATAGTCTCCATTTCTGTTGAGTCTGTTACCCTCAGGAGTATGAAGCTGAACTGTTGTATTATTGATTACTTCTATGCAACACTCTTGCTCAGGAAGGCTCAGTGGGCGTACCCTACAGTACACCTGAAAATACAAGAAGGTGCTTAAACAACAAAGGCTGACTTTTTACCTGACTTTTCCTTCACTCATCTATTCATTCATCAACCAACATTTGGCATCTAAACTTGAGAGCTATATAAACTTAAAAGCTACCAAAGCCAAAAATCTGCTACCCAATTTGCTGACTGTCAAATGCAAACATATATATTAGATATGAGAAAATTTTAAATGCACATAAAATCAAAACTCTAAAAATCAAGAACATATCACACAATGAAAAATATCTGAAAAGCTTTTAGGATTGTTTGGAATTGGATGTCAGGTAAAACTTGCCAGCTTAACACAATATACTAAAGTGAGACATTCAAAACGTCATCTTCTTAATCAGTAATAGGGTTGGGAGAAAACTGTTCAGCTGTATATGCAAAGCATCTGGTTCCCACAACTCAGATCAAGAGATAACACTCCAGTGCCAATGAAGGCAAAAATTAAAACAAACAAAAAAAAAAACAGAGCAAGCCAATGTTATTTGCCATTTGCTTTTAAAAGTTCCCAAGCCTGAAACTAGTGAAGTTCATAGAGTAGTCACAAGATAAATGAAACTGTTCTAAACCAGAGTCTATGAAACTTGGTCCCCAAAAGCATGGAGTTTGGGGCTTTACTCTTGAAGTATGCCACAAGTTACTATATAACTGTCATAAAGATAGGAGAGGATGTTCATCCAAGCACAAAATTTCTCCCCATCCCAGAGACTATGAAGAATATCTCCAACATAGTTGAAGAATATTTTTTCATTATCTAGCTTTTCAAATATAAGTAGTTATAGGAAGTATGCAACTGACAACCAAAGGCTTCATTTTACCGGACTAATAAATCCTACATAGAAACAAAATTTCAAAGCTGGAATCAGCCTTAAGCAATTTAGTACAGTCCTTTTAGCTAAATATTGTTTGTTTCCACTTCCACATCTCTGTCCCTTTCAAGCATACAAAACATAAAGGGACTGAAGGAAGAACACACAAATTCACAGGCAGACCTTACCCCAACTGGGTCTTTAAGACTCGTTTGGGATCCTTTTTTCACTGGTGGTTTCCTGGGTGTCTTAGTCCTCCTGGTCATAGAAACAAAAAACACTTCAGTTCAACACTAACATATAAAAACCTAACCTATAATTCATATAGAGACAATCTTCCTAAGGGTTATAAAATTATTCTTTAGCAATTCCAAAACACTATGCCCCAAATAATATGAATACATACAAACTACCTTAGTAGGAGAGTGTTTGTGACATGCGAAAATTAAAAGCAATTAAAATTTGGCTTAGGAGACATCTGTGGCACCAAAAACAGAAATAACAGGCCCAAAATGGAGTTATTTGTGCTAAGTTCCATGTCACCAAATTGTGACTTAATACCTAACTTACAGTTCCAACCACTCCCAATAGAAGAATCTTAAACCAGTCAATCTGGAATTATCTGGTCAGCACTGGTAAAGTGATCTGTCTGATAGACCCCTGCCATAGAGTAAAGGAAGCTCACCTAGCTACTAACAATCCACTCGTTGCTAATATAATTCCTTTGTTCCACAACCCCCCCATAAAAATCTTCCATTTTGTACAGCTCTTAGGAACACCTTTTTGCTAGATAGGATGCTGTCTGATTCATGAATCATTGAATAAAACTTATAAGATCTTTACAATTTACTCAGTCAAATTCTGGTTTTTTAAATATCTTCTTATAGTTCTGTATGTTAAGTGGTTTGCTTTCTTGACCAAAAATTTTACAGGCATTACAAATTTGAAAATTCAACAGATAATTAAGCAAGCTTATCTCAAAAGGCATTTCATAAAGCACCCATGTTGTGTTTAGCCCATTGCCAAGGCAGACCAAGTGATTAATTTCTAGATTATAAAAATGCAGATGGAGAAATCCACTCTTTGATCAAGATTTATGTCTTTATTTTTAAAGAACAAGTGACCATTGAATTCTCAAAACTATCATCCTTTGTTCCCAGACAAAATGTGGTCCCTAAACTGCAATTTTGTGCTCTCTTAAGTGGGGGCAGTAGAAACAGATATTTTGGTTTATTTCACCACTTCTCTAGTATGACACTCCCCCTTCCCCCGCATTTATCTATAGACGAGATAAACATCTAACACTAAGTGAAATTACTGGCTTGGACTATACAGGTTGTTAAAATACTTTCTCAGCACTTTCCCAATGAAACAAAACAAATTCGTGTTTTAAGTGCAAAATATTAGGGTAGGTTTACTTAACTCAATATTTTTTCCCCCCAAAGATAAAAATTTTGACTTTAGCCTCTTAAGAAAACAAGCTGGTTTTTTTTTTTTTTTTTTTTTTGCAAACCACTAGCTTGGCACCCCACTCCAGTACTCTTGCCTGGAAAATCCCGTGGATGGGAAGAGCCTGGTAAGCTGCAGTCTATGGGGTCGCTAAGAGTCTGACACGACTTCACTTTCACTTTTCACTTTCATGCATTGGAGAAGAAAATGGCAACCCACTCCAGTGTTCTTGCCTGGAGAATCCCAGGGACGGGGGAACCTGGTGGGCTGCCGTCTATGGGGTCGCACAGAGTCGGACACGACTGAAGCGACTTAGCAGTAGCAGCAGCAGCTACATCATGATGATGATTATAAAGTTAACCTTCTCTGCACAAGTATTTCGTCACCGAGTAGCGGTCAAGGAATTAGGCTGCGGCGCAAATGTCACCAACTTCGTGAGGAATGTGGGCGTTTGTGGCCGGAGGCGGGGTTGTCTGAGACCAAAGAACAGAGCAAAAGGAACTGGCCTACACCCGAGGGTCGCGGCCCCGAAGCTACCGAATTGGACTAGGAAAGGCAGGCAGTGCGCCCGGATGCCAAGGGCTCTTCAGCGGATGAAACCACCTAACCAACCCCAAACCCAGGACACAACACCAGGCCCACCCGTGAGACGACCCCCGACCCTCACTAATTGGGCAAAATGCAACCCGCGGTTGCGGGCGGCCAGGGAAGGAAAGGGGAATTAGAGAAAGGATTGGAGGCGGCGGTCCCGGCCCAAATCTCCCGCCCCTCCCAACGTGGGGCCGGGCCTTCGCGGCCGAGTGTAGCCAGGGCGGGGACCCAGACGCCCGACTCCGCGAGGCAGAGAGCTAGACGGGGTGGACGAGGACGGGTCTTCACGCCCGTCTCCCCCTGGGCAGTCCTGGTGGGGGGCTTGGTGGTCCCGAGCGGCACAGGGCTTGGAGCCCGCGGCGCGGCCGGGGGCCTGCCGCGGCGGAGGGAGACGCCGGCCCCAGTTTCGTGGCCCAGTACTCACGCTGGCTTCATGGTAGTAAGCTCCGAACTGCCCAGACGCGCGCGCGGGGATGCCGGACTCGGTCGGGGGTTGACGAGAACGGCGGGCCTCAGGGACCGGCCACAGGGACCGCGACTCGGCGGCTCAAGCGCGGCGCTTGAGGAATCTGGGAAACGCCGCTGAGGAGCCAGGTGAGCTCGCGCCCGGCGCATTTCAAACGGGCCAATCAGCGCCCGCCCACGGAAAGGGGCGTGGCCTCAGAAAAGGCGCCTGCTCAGTAGGATGTTGTGCTCGTCTCCTAGGCGACCGACGCAAACAGTGCACCGGCAGCCTGGTGTCTGGGCTCTAGGGCTGGAGTGGGAAGCTAGGATCAGATATTAGGAAATAAACCCCATCCGTATTCTCTGAGGACACTGAGAGTTTCTTTTCCCATATCCCAGTAAGTCCAATGGAAGGGCAAGTCCAGGATTGATTCAGAGATCAGCAGTGTCGTTCCGACCCAGGAGTGTCCAGTCCTTGGTCTGTACCCTATGCAGAGACAGACTCACTTTCTGGCTCCCAGATCATCACATCACCTTGGCTTTCTTTCTCTCTCTCCTTTGTCCTTCCAGGAATCTCCCTCTCTGGTTTCTCTAGCTCTTCCCGAACCACTCTATTCTAAGATGCACTGATTCTCACTTCGACCTTTGCCCCTAAACCAGTGACTATCAAATACGCACTTACATCTTTGCTCTCATGGAACTGTAGTCCCATTCTCCTCAACTTTCTACAGGAACAGACACCAGTAAGAATAGACATAATATCCTCAACCCATAATATCCCACATAAAGATGGTTCCTGTCTTTGCTGTTACATAGTTACAGTGAATAAACTTGGAAATTCATCATTTTACAGAGAAGTACTGTGTTAAAGAGTATACTTGTCTTACATAATGTTTCACAGATATTGCTAAATTGTCCTCCATAAAGGTCCAAATGCACAATCCCACAAGGCATGTATGAGAGGACCTGTTTTTCCACATTTCTCAGACAGCAAAGTGTTACCCAAATTTTATGTGGATGTTGAGCTAATAGATGAAAAAAAAATCACAAATTTAAATTGTCTTTTATGGTAAATGAGATTGGGTGTCTGTGCCTGTGTTCAACAGCCATTTGTATTTCCTTCTCTAAGAATCGTGTTCATATCCTTTGCCTCCTTGTTCTGTTGGGTTGTTAGTTTTTTGTTGATTTGTAAAAGTGCTTCATATATTAAGGAAATTAGTCCTCATCCAAAATATGAGTTCAAATTTTTTATAGTTCATAATTTTGCTTATGTTGCTTTGTGACAGCTTAGGGAAAACTCAGCAGTGGCCACAGGACTGGAAAAGGTCAGTTTTCATTCCAATCCCAAAGAAAGGCAATGCCAAAGAATGCTCAAACTACCGCACAATTACACCCATCTCACATACTAGTAAAGTAATGCTCAAAATTCTCCAAGCCAGGCTTCAGCAATATGTGAACCGTAAACTTCCTGATGTTCAAGCTGGTTTTCGAAAAGGCAGAGGAACCAGAGATCAAATTGCCAACATCCGCTGGATCATGGAAAAAGCAAGAGAGTTCCAGAAAAACATCTATTTCTGCTTTCTTGACTATGCCAAAGCCTTTGACGGTGTGGATCACAATAAACTATGGAAAATTCTTCAAGAGATGGGAATACGAGACCACCTGACCTGCCTCTTGAGAAATCTGTATGCAGGTCAGGAAGCAACAGTTAGAACTGGACATGGAACAACAGACTGGTTCCAAATAGGAAAAGGAGTACGTCAAGGCTGTATATTGTCACCCTGCTTATTTAATTTATATGCAGAGAAACGCTGCATATAATCATCATGAGAAACACTGGACTGGAAGAAGCACAAGCTGGAATCAAGATTGCCGGGAGAAATATCAATAACCTCAGATATGCAGATGACACCACCCTTATGGCAGAAAGTGAAGAAGAACTAAAAAGCCTCTTGATGAAAGTGAAAGTGGAGAGTGAAAAAGTTGGCTTAAAACTCAACATTCAGAAAATGAAGATCATGGCATCCGGTCCCATCACTTCATGGGAAATAGATGGGGAAACAGTGGAAACAGTGTCAGACTTTTTTTGAGGGGGCTCCAAAATCACTGCAGATGGTGACTGCAGCCATGAAATTAAAAGACGCTTGCTCCTTGGAAGGAAAGTTATGACCAACCTAGATAGCATATTCAAAAGCAGAGACATTACTTTGCCAACAAAGGTCCGTATAGTCAAGGCTATGGTTTTTTCTGTGGTCATGTATGGATGTGAGAGTTGGACTGTGAAGAAGGCTGAGCGCCAAAGAATTGATGCTTTTGAACTGTGGTGTTGGAGAAGACTCTTGAGAGTCCCTTGGACTGCAAGGAGATCCAACCAGTCCATTCTGAAGGACATCAGCCCTGGGATTTCTTTGGAAGGAATGATGCTGAAGCTGAAACTCCAGTACTTTGGCCACCTCATGGGAAGAGTTGACTCATTGGAAAAGACTCTGATGCTGGGGGGATTGGGGGCAGTAGGAGAAGCAGACGACAGAGGATGAGATGGCTGGATGGCATCACTGACTTGATGGACGTGAGTCTGAGTGAACTCCAGGAGTTGGTGATGGACAGGGAGGCCTGGCATGCTGCGGTTCATGGGGTGGCAAAGAGTCAGACACGACTGAGCGACTGAACTGAACTGAACTAAGGGAAAATTTTAAGGTAGGCATATTTATCAGCCTTCTCTTTTGTGGCTTATGTTTTGTGTCACACCAGAAAAAAGTCTTTTGTACTCTAACATTAAAGCAATGTTTTTCATCTTATATTTTGCCTATTGCTTTTTTATGTTTAAGTCTTTGAACCATTGAACTTTGTTGTCAAGTGTGAGGTTGAGAAGTAAGAAGTGAAGTCGCTCAGTCGTGTCCAACTATTTGCAACTCCACAGACTGTAACCTATCAGGCTCCTCCATCCATGGGATTTTCCAGGCAAGAATACTGGAGTGGGTTGCCATTTCCTTCTCCAGGGGATCTTCCCAACCCAGGGATCGAATCTGGGTCTCCTGCACTGCAGGTAGACTCTACCGTCTGAATCACCAGGGAAGCCTGGTGTGAGGTTGGGATCTTCGTTATTTAGGAATTGGCCTGGGCTGCTGGCCAATTACCTCTTAATTACATTGTAGCCTGGCTTTGGCCTCAGTCTTTCCGTTGGAATTTTTCTCACCAAGATCAATGTTTCATTGATGCCAAAACTATTTGACCCTTACCTTACTTGACCTCTTAATGGATTAAAAAATATTTCCTCTCTTCTCATGTCTTTGTTTTTACTCCTAGTTTTCTAGCCCCTCTTTCCCAGCCTCATTTGTGAGTTCTTTTTTCTGCCTTAAATACTGTGGCTTAAGGTTTTCACCTGGTGTTCACTAGCTGTGCCCTCTCTGTAGGCACTCCCAGCCATTCCTGTGGCCTCACATACCACTCATATTTGCTCCTCTGAGTTCCAGAGCCATATGTCCAACAGTCTGCTGAATTCACTTGGGTGCCTCACAGGCACCTCACATTGAACACCATCCTAATCTTTTCTCCTGAACCTGTTCTCCCTCAAGCATCACCATCTATCCACCCACCCAAGTGCAAGGTACCACCTTTGACTTTTGCCTCTCCTTCTATTCCAACAATCAGTCACCAAATCTTGAAATTTCTATCAACTAAATAGCTTTTAAAACCCTCCTCTCCATCCCCTCGACCACTACCATCTCTTGTCTGGATGACTGAAACAGTATCCTAACAGGCTTCCCTGCTGCCATCTTTCAAACTTGGTTCCATTTTGCAGCCAGCTCACCACTAATCACAGATCTGATCATGGCATTTCCCTATTTGTAATACTACAGTAGTTCCCACTGCTGGACACCCTCAACAGGCCAGGCCCTGGGGTTCTTCCTCTCCAAGCTCATCACCTATCATTTCCCCTTGCTTCCCTCCAGCCATGATGCCTGAATACACTGGGCTCACACAGCTTTCCCTCTGCTGTCAAGCTCTCCTCCCTCCCTTCCTCTGACAATGCCTCCTTACCCTCAGTTCTCAGCAGATCTTCTGCCCACGACCCTGCTCTGGATGCTGAATCCCTGCTCTCTATCCATAGTCCTCTGCACACTACCTCCAAGTCATTCCCTCTGATTTGCTTCAGAGCTCGCATTCCAATTTGTGATTGCTACTCCCTCAGTGGTAAAGAATCCACCTGCAATTGCAAGAGATGCAGGTTCAATCCCTGGGTGGGGAAGATCCCCCGGAGGAGGAAATGGCAACCCACTCCAGTATCCTTGCCTGGAGAATCCCATGGACAGAGGAGCCTGGGGGACTGCAGTCCATAGGGTCGCAAAGAGACACAACTGAGCAACTACACCACCACCACCAGCTTATCCCCACATCCTGACTAGATGACACAATCATGTCCCCCATGCCCAGCAATGAAGATGCTCCATATGTGTTTGAAGGAATGAATGAGCCCATCCTTTCACAGAACATCCCATGGAAGACCCAATTATAATTTAAAACCCCTAGCTTTTCTTCTGGAGGAGGAAATGGCAACCCACTCCAGTGTTCTTGCCTGGAGAATCCCAGGGATGGGGGAGCCTGGTGGGCTGCCATCTGTGGGGTCGCACAGAGTCGGACACGACTGAAGCGACTTAGCAGCAGTAGCAGCAGCTTTTCTTCAGGCCAGTTTCTTCTTTCTCACTCATTTATATTCTTATCAAATTCATTGACAATGCTTTAATGCCAATTCATTATATTATTTTTCTGTTCAAAAATGGTCAGGCACTCCCCATAGCTGGTTAAAAATTTGCATTTCCCCCTAGAATTAGAGCGCCAAGCAGGGGCGGAGTTAGGGACAGGCAGATAGAAGGAGGCTAGAGGCTAGAACTGGGAGGCTTTTTTAAAGATCAGGTTTGAGCTTCCCTCAGAAGAAATGGAGTAGCCATCATGGTCAACAAAAGAGTCTGAAATGCAGTACTTGGATGCAATCTCAAAAATGACAGAATGATCTCTGTTCATTTCCAAGGCAAACCATTCAATATCACAATAATCCAAGTCTATGCCCCAACCAGTAACGCTAAAGAAGCTGAAGTTGAACAGTTCTGTGAAGACCTACAAGACCTTCTAGAACTAACACCCAAAAAAGATGTCCTTTTCATTATAGGGGACTGGAATGCAAAAGTAGGAAGCCAAGAAACACCTGGAGTAACAGGTAAATTTGGCCTTGGAATACGGAATGAAGCAGGGCAAAGACTAATAGAGTTTTGCCAAGAAAATGCACTGGTCATAGCAAACATCCTCTTGTGTCCTACACATGGACATCACCAGATGGTCAACACCGAAATCAGATTGATTATATTCTTTGCAGCCAAAGATGGAGAAGCTCTATACAGTCAACAAAAACAAGACCAGGAGCTGACTGTGGCTCAGATCATGAACTCCTTATTGCCAAATTCAGACTTAAATTGAAGAAAGTAGGGAAAACCACTAGACCATTCAGGTATGACCTAAATCAAATCCCTTATGATTATACAGTGGAAGTGAGAAATAGATTTAGGGGCCTAGATCTGATAGATAGAGTGCCTGATGAACTATGGACTGAGGTTCTTGACATTGTACAGGAGACAGGGATCAAGACCATCCCCATGGAAAAAAAATGCAAAAAAGCAAAATGGCTGTCTGGGGAGGCCTTACAAATAGCTGTGAAAATAAGAGAAGTGAAAAGCAAAGGAGAAAAGGAAAGATATAAGCATCTGAATGCAGAGTTCCAAAGAATAGCAAGAAGAGATAAGAAAGCCTTCCTCAGCGATCAATGCAAAGAAATACAGGAAAACAACAGAATGGGAAAGACTACAGATCTCTTCAAGAAAACGAGAGATACCAAGGGAACATTTCATGCAAAGATGGGCTCGATAAAGGACAGAAATGGTATGGACTAACAGAAGCAGAAGATATTAAGAAGAGGTGGCAAGAGTACATAGAAGAACTGTACAAAAAAGATCTTCATGACCCAGATAATCATGATGGTGTGATCACTGACCTAGAGCCAGACATCCTGGAATGTGAAGTCAAGTGGGCCTTAGAAAGCATCACTATGAACAAAGCTAATGGAGGTGATGGAGATCAAGTTGAGCTATTTCAAATCCTAAAAGATGATGCTGTGAAAGTGCTGCACTCAATATGCCAGCAAATTTGGACAACTCAGCAGTGGCCACAGGACTGGAAAAGGTCAGTTTTCATTCCAATCCCAAAGAAAGGCAATGCCAAAGAATGCTCAAACTACCGCACAATTACACTCATCTCACACGCTAGTAAAAGTAATGCTCAAAATTCTCCAAGCCAGGCTTCTGCAATACGTGAACTGTGAACTTCCAGATGTTCAAGCTGGTTTTCGAAAAGGCAGAGGAACCAGAGATCAAATTGCCAACATCCACTGGATCATGGAAAAAGCAAGAGAGTTCCAGAAAACCATCTATTTCTGCTTTCTTGACTATGCCAAAGCCTTTGACTGTGTGGATCACAATAAACTATGGAAAATTCTTCAAGAGATGGGAATACGAGACCACCTGACCTGCCTCTTGAGAAATCTGTATGCAGGTCAGGAAGCAACAGTTAGAACTGGACATGGAACAACAGACTGGATCCAAATAGGAAAAGGAGTACGTCAAGGCTGTATATTGTCACCCTGCTTATTTAACTTATATGCAGAGTACATCATGAGAAACGCTGGGCTGGAAGAAGCACAAGCTGGAATCAAGATTGCCAGGAGAAATATCAATAACCTCAGATATGCAGATGACACCACCCTTATGGCAGAAAGTGAAGAGGAACTAAAAAGCCTCTTGATGAAGGTGAAAGTGGAGAGTGAAAAAGTTGGCTTAAAGCTCAACATTCAGAAAACTAAGATCATGGCATCTGGTCCCGTCACTTCATGGGAAATAGATGGGGAAACAGTGGAAACAGTGTCAGACTTTTTTTGAGGGGGCTCCAAAATCACTGCAGATGGTGACTGCAGCCATGAAATTAAAAGACGCTTGCTCCTTGGAAGGAAAGTTATGACCAACCTAGATAGCATATTGAAAAGCAGAGACATTACTTTGCCAACAAAGGTCCATATGGTCAAGGCTATGGTTTTTCCTGTGGTCATGTATGGATGTGAGAGTTGGACTGTGAAGAAGGCTGAGTGCCGAAGGATTGATGCTTTTGAACTGTGGTATTGGAGAAGACTCTTGAGAGTCCCTTGGACTGCAAGGAGATCCAACCAGTCCATTCTGAAGGAGATCAGCCCTGGGTGTTCTTTGGAAGGAATGATGCTGAAGCTGAAACTCCAGTACTTTGGCCACCTCATGCAAAGAGCTGACTCTTTGGAAAAGACTCTGATGCTGGGATGGATTGGGGGCAGTAGGAGAAGGGGACGACAGAGGATGAGATGGATGGATGGCATCACTAACTCGATGGATGTGAGTCTGGGTGAACTCCGGGAGTTGGTGATGGACAGGGAGGCCTGGCATGCTGCGGTTCATGGGGTCGCAAAGAGTCAGACACGACTGAGCGACTGAACTGAACTGAACAGTGGCTCAGTGGTAAAGAATCCTCCTGGCATTGCAGGAGACATGGTTTTGATCCCCAATCTGGGAAGATCCCACATGCTGCAGAGCAACTAAGCCCTTGCAACAACTATTGAGTGTGTGCTTTAGAGCTTGGGAACTGTAACTACTGAGCCCACGTGCTGCTACTACGGAAGCCCACACGTCCTGGAGGCTGTGCTCACCAACAAGAGAAGCCACTACAAGGAGAAGCCCATGCACCACAACTAGAGATAGCCCAAGCATGGCAACGAAGAGCCAGCACAGTCAAAAATAAAGATAAATAAATAAAAATGTAGAAGATCAGGTTTATTGCAGTATACTTTCCCTATAATAAAAGTCACCTTTTTATTTGTACCATCTAAATATTTGACAAACATACACCATCCTCTAATGACTGGCACAGTCCAATGTATAATATTCCCATCACACCAAAAATTCCTTGTGCTGCCCCTTTGCAGTCACCTTTCCCTATGCTCAGCCCTTGGCAACCACTTTTCTGATTTCTTTCCTTAGATCTGTCTTTTCCTGAATGTCTCTTCTTTAACTCAGCATAACCTTTTTGAGATTCATCCATGTGTTGCATCTATCACGAATATTTTCCCTTTTTATTGCTGATGAGTATTCCATTGTATGACAATCTACCCATTCACTGACTGATGAACATTTAAGCTGTTTTCACTTTTTGAAACTGGCATAATTATTTGTGTAAAGTTATTTATGTAGACATAGATATTTTCACTTCTCTTGGGTGGGATTGCTGGTCCACTTGATAGGAAACTGCCAAACCGGACTGGGAGGGTTTTATGTAAATCACTGAAAAGGGGTTGATACTATAGACATTTGAAACCATAATTAATCCAAGCTCCTAGCTAAACAAGTCCAGCTGTGGGAACCTACTAACCAGTTGCTGCTGCTGCTGCTGCTGCTGCTGCTGCTAAGTCGCTTCAGTTGTGTCCAACCCTGTGCGACCCCATAGACAGCAGCCTACCAGGCTCCCCTGTCCCTGGGATTCTCCAGGCAACAACACTGGAGTGGGTTGCCATTTCCTTCTCCAATGCATGAAAGTGAAAAGTGAAAGTGAAGTCACTCAGTCGTGTCCGACTCTTAGTGACCCCATGGACGGCAGGCTCCTCTGTCCATGGGATTTTCCAGGCAAGAGTACTGGAGTGGGGTGCCATTGCCTTCTCCGTACTAACCAGTAAGCACCAGAAAATACCAAAGCCTGGAGTGTTTGATGAAAGGTGGTAAGGTGGAGACCAGGTCCCCTGAGCACCCAACACACAGCACACCCAAGGGTTCAGTGGCCTTGGCAACATAATCTCACATTCCCAGGCCATCTGTAAAATGAATGAGTGGGATGTTAATGTCTTACCTACTCAAAAAACAATAAAATCAACAAACTTGGGGGAAGGTGTAACATTGATACAAAAAACACAGATGATCTGAGCAGAACCACATTTCAAATGAATAACATACTCACACAGAAAGGGAGCTATCACTTACCCAAGTTGGACTATTTAGACTACAGTATATGCCCTCAGGCTCAAGGCAAAAAGAACTTGAAACACTGAATTCTAATTAGTTGGCCTTTTTGAAGATGTGGATTAGCAGTTCTGAAACATTAAATACATCGCAGATAAAGGGAGCCAAGTTTCTCACTGTTAGAGAGTAATATAAACACCAAAAGGGAGCAAGTGAAAAGTACCTAGGAATTCTTTTTACTATTTGGCAACATGTTTCTTAAGTATGAAATTATGTCCAAAAGAGGGAGGGATAGTTGGACTATATCAGTGCTTCTTAAACTCTCTTATAGTATTAAAAATCACTGGAGTTTTTGATAAAAACTTCAAAACTCCAGAACCATGCTCACATCCAGCATGCACTCTGGGTCTTCCGCATCTGTGCATCTGGGCTCTGGAAATGTGCATTTTACATCATCAAACATATTTTTTTAAGGCTGGGTTAAATTATCTTTGAGGTTAGTGGTTCCATACTCTGGAGGAGGCAAAATGTAAAGCGAGATTTAGAAACCTGTTTCTTGACATGGAGAGAATGAGTGTGACAACTATTTGTTGAAGAACATTTAGTATAGAGTTAAAGAATTTGTACAAATACCAAGGGGCCATTGAAAAGTCCCTTCGGCAATCTCCCAGGAGGAATGTTGAGGAGAAATTTCAGAATTCAAGTCAAATCTTGCCAATGTCTTCTGGGGTTATCTCAGGAATGAATGGCCTGATTTCTATTCTGCCAAAAAGACAAACACCTTCTGGCCTTAGGGCCTTTGCACTTATAGCTCTCTGGACTTGAAATCCTTTCCCCCACCTGCTGCCAAAGTCAGCATCTTATAACCCATCAAAGAAGTGAAGTGTTAGTCACTAAGTCATGTCCTACTCTTGCCATCCCATGGACTGTAGCCCGCCAGGCTGCTCTGACCATGGCTTTCACAGGCAGGAACACTGGAGGGGGTTGCCATTCCCTTCTCCAGGGGATCTTCCTGACCAGGGATCAAACTCTGGTCTCCTGCATTGCAGATAGATTCTATACCATCTGAGCTACCAGGTAAGGCCTTAGTCCATTAAACTCAGTTCAGTTGCTCAGTCTTCAGTCCAACTCTTTGCAATCCCATGGACTGCAACATGCCAGGCCTCCATGTCATCACCAACTCTTGGACCTTGCTCAAACTCATGTGCATTGAGTTGGTGATGCCATCCAACCATCCTGTCCTCTGTCATCTCCGTCTCCTCCTGCCTTCAATCTTTCCCAGCATCAGGGTCTTTTCCAATAAGTCAATTCTTCCCATCAAGTGGCCAAAGTATTGAAGCCTCAGCTTCAGCATCCAGTCCTTCCAGTGAGTATTCAGGACAGATTTCCTTTAGGATTGACTGGTTTGATCTCCTTGCAGTCCAAGGGACTCCCAAGAGTCTTCTCCAATACCACAGTTCAAAAGCATCAATCCTTCAGTGTTCAGCTTTCTTTGAGATCCAACTCTCACATCCATATATGACTATTGAAAAAACCATAGCTTTGGCTATATGGACCTATGTCAGCAAAGTTATTTTTAATATGCTGTCTAGGTTTGTCACAGCTTTTCTTCCAAGGGGCAGGCACCTTTTAATTTCATGGCTGCAACGCCATCTGCAGTGAATTTAGAGCCCAAGAAAATAAAGTCTGTCACTGTTTCCATTGTTTCACCATCTACTTGCCGTGAGGTGATGGGACCGGATGCCATGATCTTAGTTTTTTGACTGTTGAGTTTTAAGCCAGCTTTTTCACTCTCCTCTTTCACTTTCATCAAGAGGCTCTTTAGTTCCTCTTTGCTTTCTGCCATAAGGGGTTCTCACCTGCATAGCTGAGGTTATTGATATTTCTCCCTGCAATCTTGATTCCAGCTTGTGCTTCATCCAGTCTGGCATTCACATGATGTACTCAGCATATAAGTTAAATAAGCAAGGTGACAATATACAGCCTTGACATACTCCTTTCCCAATTTGGAACCAGTCCAGTGTTAGGACTTCCAGGACTTCCCTGTAGCTCAGACAGTAAAGAATCTGCCTGCAACACAGAAGTTGGAGAAGGAACAGGCAACCCACTCCAGTGTTCTTGCCTGGAGAATCCCAGGAACAGGGGAGCCTGGTGGGCTGCCATCTATGGGGCCGCACAGAGTCAGAGACGACTGAAGCGACTTAGCAGCAGCAACACAGAAGACCTGGGTTCAATCCCTGGGTTGGAAAGATCCTCTGGAGAAGGAAATGGTGACCCACTCCAGTATTCTTGCCTGGAGAATCCCAGGGACAGAGGAGCCGTGTGGTCTACAGTCTATGGGGTTGCAAAGAGTCAGACACAACTGAGCAACTAACACCGGTGTTCCATGTCCGGTTCTAACTGTTGCTTCTTTTTTTTTTTCTGGCGGCGCGGGAGATGGCGCTCCGGGCCTCCTTGGAGATGTTGACACCGTCCGGGAACGCCTCCTTGATGATTCTGGTGATGACGGCATTGGGCAGGTTTAAGTCCTCGGGGCTCTCCGCCATGGTCGCGGCCAGGGACCGTGCCTGCGACCTCCGCTTCTGGCCGCCACGGCGTCCGGACTTCCCGCGTCGCCACGGTCTGCTAACTGTTGCTTCTTGACCTGCATACAGATTTCTCAGTAGGCAGGTAAGGTGGTCTGCTATTCCCAACTCTTGAAGAATTTTCCACAGTGTTTTGTGACCCACATAGTCAAAGGCTTTAGCACAGTCAACGAAGCAGATGTTTTTCTGGAATTCTCTTGCTTTTTCTATGATCCAACGGATGTTGGCAATTTGATCTCTGGTTCCCCTGCCTTTTCTAAATCCAGCATGAACATCTGGAAGTTCTCAGTTCACAGACTGTTGAAGCCTAGCTTGGAAATCTTTGAGAATTACTTTGCTAGCATGTGAGACAACTGTAACTGTGCAGTAGCTTGGACATTCTTTGGCATTGCCTTTCTTTGGGATTGGAATTAAAGCTGACCGTTTCCAGTTCCGTGGCCACTGCTTAGTTTTCCAAATTTGCTGGCATACTGAGTGCAGCACTTTCACAGCATGATCTTTTAGGATTTGAAATAGCTCAGCTGGAATTACATCACCGCCACTAGCTTTGTTCCTAGTGATGCTTCAAAAGGCCCACTTGACTTCACACTCCAGGATGTGTGGTTCTAGGTGAGTGATCCTGGTTATCTGGGTCATTAAGATCTTTTTTGTATAGTTCTTCTGTGTATTCTTGCCACCTTTTCTTAATATCTTGTGCTTCTGCGCTTTGCTGGAGCAGCCGTGAAGAGAGACCCCACATTGAAAGTAAGAGAAACCCAAGTAAGAGGGAGGCACTGAGAGATGGCATCAGAGGGCAGACAGATGGAAACCAAATCACAGACCACAGGCCAATCTGATCACCGGACCACAGCCTGGTCTAACTCAATGAAACCAAGCCATGCCGTGTGGGGCCACCCAAGACAGACAGGTCATGCTAGAGAGGTCTGACAGAATGTGGTCCACTGGAGAAGGGAATGGCAAACCACTTCAGTATTCTTGCCTTGAGAACCACATGAACAGTATGAAAAGGCAAAAAGAGAGGACACTGAAAGATGAACTCCCCAAGTCGGTAGGTGCCCAATATGCTACTGGAGATGAGTGGAGAAGTAACTCCAGAAAGACGGAAGGGATGGAACCAAAGCAAAAACAACATCCAGCTGTGGATGGGACTGGTGATAGAAGCAGGGTCCAAGGCTGTAAAGAGCAATATTGCATAGGAACCTGGAATGTCAGGTCCATGAATCAAGGCAAATTGGAAGTGGTCAAACAGGAGATGACAAGAGTGAACATCAACATTCTAGGAATCAGCGAACTAAGATGGACTGAAATGGGTGAATTTAACTCAGATGACCATTATATCTACTACTGTGGGCAGGAATCCCTTAGAAGAAATGGAGTAGCCATCATGGTCAATGAAAGAGTCCAAAATGCAGTACTTGGATGCAATCTCAAAAGTGACAGAATGATCTCTGTTCGTTTCCAAGGCAAACCATTCAATATCACGGTAATCCAAGTCTATGCCCCAACCAGTAACACTGACGAAGCTGAAGTTGAACAGTTCTGTGAAGACCTACAAGACCTTCTAGAACTAACACCCAAAAAAGATGTCCTTTTCATTATAGGGGACTGGAATGCAAAAGTAGGAAGTCAAGAAACACCTGGAGTAACAGGTAAATTTGGCCTTGGATTACAGAATGAAGCAGGGCAAAGGCTAATAGAGTTGTGCCAAGAGAACGCACTGGTTATAGCAAACACCCTCTTCCAACTACACAAGAGAAGACTCTACACATGGACATCACCAGATGGTCAACATTGAAATAAGATTGATTATATTCTTTGCAGCCAAAGATGGAGAAGCTCTATACAGTCAGCCAAAGCAAGACTGGGAGCTGATTGTGGTTCAGATCATGAACTCCTTATTGCCAAATTCAGACTGAAATTGAAGTGGAGAAAACCACTAGACCATTCAGGTATGACCTAAATCAAATCCCTTATGACTATACAGTGGAAGTGAGAAATAGATTTAAGGGATTAGATCTGATAGACAGAGTGCCTGATGAACTATGGATGGAGGTTCTTGACATTGTACAGGAGCCAGAAATCAAGACCATCCCCAAGAAAAAGAAATACAAAAAAGCAAAATGGCGGTCTGAGGAGGCCTTACCAATAGCTGTGAAAATAAGCGAAGCAAAAAGCAAAGGAGAAAAGGAAAGATATAAGCATCTGAATGCAGAGTTCCAAAGAATAGCAAGGAGAGATAACAAAGCCTTCCTCAGGGATCAATGCAAAGAAATAGAGGAAAACAATAGAATGGGAAAGACTAGAGATCTCTTCAAGAAAATTAGAGACACCAAGGGAACATTTCATGCAAAGATGGGCTCGATAAAGGACAGAAATGGTATGGACCTAACAGAAGCAGAAGATATTAAGAAGAGGTGGCAAGAATACACAGAAGAACTGTACAAAAAAGATCTTCATGACCCAGATAATCACGATGGTGTGATCACTGACCTACAGCCAGACATCCTGGAATGTGAAGTCAAGTGGGCCTTAGGAAGCATCACTATGAACAAAGCTAGTGGAGGTGATGGGATACCAGTTGAGCTGTTTCGAATCCTGAAAAATGACGCTGTGAAAGTGCTGTACTCAATATGCCAGCAAATTTGGACAACGCAGCAGTGGCCACAGGACTGGAAAAGGTCAGTTTTCATTCCAATCCCAAAGAAAGGCAGTGCCAAAGAATGGTCAAACTATTGCACAATTGCACTCATCTCAAACGCTAGTAAAAGTAATGCTTAAAATTCTCCAATCCAGGCTTCAGCAATACGTGAACCATGAACTTCCTGATGTTCAAGCTGGTTTTCGAAAAGGCAGAGGAACCAGAGATCAAATTGCCAACATCTGCTGGATCATGGAAAAAGCAAGAGAGTTCCAGAAAAACATCTATTTCTGCTTTATTGACTATGCCAAAGCCTTTGACTGTGTGGATCACAATCAACTTTGTGAAAGAGAAAATTCTGAAAGAGATGGGAATACCAGACTACCTAACCTGCCTCTTGAGAAATCTGTACGCAGGTCAGGAAGCAACAGTTAGAACTGGACATGAAACAACAGACTGGTTCCAAACAGGAAAAGGAGTATGTCAAGGCTGTATATTGTCACCCTGCTTATTTAATTTATATGCAGAGGACATCATGAGAAACGCTGGGCTGGAAGAAGCACATGCTGAAATCAAGGTTGCCGGGAGAAATATCAATAACCTCAGATATGCAGATAACACCACCCTTATGGCAGAAAGTGAAGAAGAACGAAAGAGCATCTTGATGAAAGTGAAAGAGGAGAGTGAAAAAGTTGGCTTAAAGCTCAACATTCAGAAAATGAAGATCATGGCATCCTGTCCCATCACTTCATGGCAAATAGATGGGGTAACAGGGGAAACAGTGGCTGACTTTATTTTTGGGGGCTCCAAAATCACTGCAGATAGTGATTGCAGCCATGAAATTAAAAGACGCTTACTCCTTGGAAGGAAAGTTATGACCAACCTAGATAGCATATTGAAAAGCAGAGACATTACTTTGCCAACAAAGGTCCATCTAGTCAAGGCTATGGTTTTTCCAGTAGTCATGTATGGATGTGAGAGTTGGACTATAAAGAAAGCTGAGCACTGAAGAATTGATGCTTTTGAACTGTGGTGTTGAAGAAGACTCTTGAGAGTCCCTTGGACTGCAAGGAGATCCAACCAGTCCATCCTAAAGGAGATCAGTCCTGGGTATTCATTGGAAGGACTGATCTTGAAGCTGAACCTCCAATACTTTGGCCACCTGATATGAAGAGCTGATTCATTTGAAAAGACCCTGATGTTGGGAAAGATTGAAGGCAGGAGGAGAAGGGGATGACAGAGGATGAGATGGCTGGATGGCATCACCGACTCGATGGATATGGATTTGGGTGAACTCAGGTAGTTGGTTATAGACAGGCAGGCCTGACCTGCCACAGTTCATGGGGTCGCAAAGAGTTGGACACAACTGAGTGACTGAACTGAACTGTGGTTCTATTAGGTCCATACTGTTTCTATACTTTATTGTGCCCATCTTTGCATGAAATATTCCTTTAGTATCTCCAATTTTCTCAAAGAGATCGCTAGTCTTTCACATTCTATTGTTTTCTCTATTTCTTTGATCATTTAGGAAGCCTTTCATATCTCTCTTTGGTATTCTTTGGAACTCTGCATTAGATGGATATATCTTTCCCTTTCTCCTTTACCTTTCATTTCTCTTTTCTCAGCGATTTGTAAGGGTTCCTCAAACAACCATTGTGCCTGTTTGCGTTTCTTCTTCTTGAGGACGGTTTCACCGCCTCCTCTACAGTGTTAGGAACCTCCATCCATAGTTCTTCAGGTACTCTATCAGATCTAATCCCTTGAATCTATTTGTCTCTTACACCATATAATCGGAAAGGATTTGATTTAGGTCATACCTGAATGGTCTAGTGCTCCATTAAGTTTCTCCTCAAATGTAGGGTTATCAGAGTGGCTATCCAATCTCAGCTGCCTCACCCCACCCCTTCCTATTCCCTCACCAGGCTTCTTTTTTTTTTTTTGGCCACACCAAGTGGGAGCAGGATCTTAGTTCCCTGGACCAGGGATCAAACTCCTGCAGTGGAAGTTCAGTTCAGTCACTCAGTCGTGTCCAACTCTTTGCGACCCCATGAACTGCAGCACGCCAGGCCTCCCTGTCTATCACCAACTCCTGGAGTCTACCCAAACTCATGTCCATTGAGTCAGTGATGCCATCCAACCATCTCATCCTCTGTCGTCCCTTTCTCCTCCTGCCCTCAATCTTTCCCAGCATCGGGGTCTTTTCAAATGAGTCAATTCTTCGCATGAGGTGGCCAAAGTATTGGAGTTTCAGCTTCAATATCAGTATTTCCAATGAACACCCAGGACTGATTTTTAGGATGGGCTGGTTGGATCTCCTTGCAGTTCAAGGGACTCTCAAGTGGAAGCATGGAGTCTAAATCATTGGACCACCAGGGAAGTCCCCAGGCTTATTTTCCTGATGTGCTGTGCTTAGTCACTCAGTCGACTCTTCGCAACCCCATGGACTGTATCCCCACAGGCTTCTCTGTACATGGGGATTCACAGGCAACAATATTGGAGTGGGTTGCCATGTCCTCCTCCAGGGATCTTCCCAACCCAGGGATCGAACCCAGGTCTCCCACACTGGATGTGGATTCTTTACCATCTAAGCCACCAGCACTTACCATTATCTGAATTTATCTGTATCTCCTGTCCTACTGGCTGACCAGTGTATCTTTTCCATGAGGGAAGGACAGTTTGGGTTTTCTTCACTTCTATATTCCCAACTCTTAGGACAGTGTTTGTTTTATATATACCTGGCAGTAAATAAACATTCAGTGAATGATTTCACAATCTATACATATACAGGAATCTATTTTTCATGATGAGTGAACATGTTTTCGGCATAGTAGGTGAAACATAACTAAGTCAAAGGAGAAACAGGACTTTACTATAATAAATAAATTTTATTTTTCCTACCATAATTTAAGAAAACCAGACATTAGCATAAGCTGGAAGAACATCTCTGAGTCTGGAAATAGGTCTCTGCCTTTTCATTCATAATGGATTGTCGACTGGAAAATCAGAGGCTGGCATTCAACAACATGTTACAAAATGCTGATATACAGGGTTAAGAGCCGTTTCATATATAAAGGGTACCATGGCCAAGCCAAATTCAGGACAAAGCAGATGGGAATGAAAGGTTTCTCTGATGAACCTGACAAAAGCATTCTTTTCCAGAACAGCATCCTGCCTTCCTCAGAATATCTCCTGGGAACTCAGTGCCTTCTCCAAAAAACACTTTGCGAAAGATTGCTGCAGACCAAATATCTAAATCACTTGTATTCAAAAGCCTTCTAAACATCCCACTTCTAATTCTAATCACCAAGGACCTGTTCTTGTCTTTTTAAAAAATATACTTTATTTATTTTGGGCTGCGTTGCGTCTTTGTTGCTGCGTGCGGGCTACCCTCCGGTCGTAATGCGCAGGCTTCTCACAGCACTGGCTTCTCTTACTGTGGAGAAAGGGCCCCAGGGCACTCAGGCTCAGCAGTCCAGTAGTTACTACTCCTGGGCTCTTAGAGCTCAGGCTCAGCAGTTGTGGTGCACAGGCTTAATTGTCTGAGGCATGTGGGATCTTCCTGGACCAGAGATCACACTGTGTCCCCTACTTTGGCAGTGGATTGTCAACCACTGGACCACCAGGGAAGTCTGACAAATTCATGTCTTTAGGAAAGAAGGAGCGTTCCTCTCCAAAGACTGCACAAGAAAAATTAAACTCTCCATTTGTGACTGAAGGAAGAGGCAAGTGACCAAATGGCCTCATCCAAGCATACCTGAGTTTTATCACAATGAAAATGATCAGTAAATTCTAGAGTAGTGTTTCTTGAGCCCAGGGAGGGGGAAGAGGTACATCCCTTCAGGAGTGTGCCCTCTCCCCTTGCCCCTTAGGAGACAGGGCCTTGGTGAGCAATCGCTACCAGGGGGAATATGGTATATCTCCAAAGTGTACTGAGATGTTAAAAAAAAAAAAAAAAATTGAGAACTGCTACCTTAAAAGACAAGGCTTCCCAAGTGGCTCAGTGGTAAAGAACCCGCCTGCCAATGCAGGAGCCACATAAGACCTGGGTTCGTTCCTGGGTTGGGAAGATCCCCTGGAGAAGGAAATGGCAACCCACTCCAGTATTCTTGCCTGGAAAATTTCATGGAGAGGAGCCTGGTGGGCCATAGTCCGTGGGGTTGCAGAGTCGGACACAGCTGAGCACACACACACATTAAAAGACATCCTCCCAGTGAGGTTTTCACCTGACCCACTGCCAGTCTTTTTAATTTCTGGAATGGCTTAGCAAAACTATATTTACATTAGACTTCATAATACTTAATGAAAATGAATATATTTGAACACATTCTCATTCATCATTATAAGTTTCCAAATCAGCGTACTGCAAACTGTTATAAAATTTAATTGTAACACTGTCCAAAAGTATACAATGGGACTAAGTTTACCAAATGTATAAAAACATTATGAACACTTGGCCTTATTTTGTTGATTTAACATTTCATTTTCATCATTAAGCAATGCTGAAAAAGCAATGTAACCAAAGACTAAATGTTCTAAAAGTCCTTCAGATTAGTCACCTGTGATCTTTCAACTACTTCTGAGCTAAACGAAGAACCTTATGTTACTTTCTATAAACAAGAGAATTAAGAAGCCTTCATGCCTTTGGCATTACTAAAATGGAGTACTTAAAGTTAGTACCTCTGTCCACCATAAAACTGAAGTTACAGTAAGATGAAATGGAAGCCCAGAACCCCTGCTGGAGTACAATTCCAGTAATAGTGTCAACCTCTTGCCAAAAAAACAAATTCTGTCGTGCAGCTTGCAATTAATGTACCAAAAATTTACCAGCCTATATAATTTTATCAGTCTACCTTCCCCAGAGGAAGTAAACAGACAATAAAACTAATGAAATCATATTTGTTGACCACTCATATCTGATATAAATTGCTACTTGTCTTCAGAGTATTAGCTGATGAGCTACTTACAAGGTCATTCAAACGTCTGGGCCAGTTAACCATAGAGGCAGTGTTCTAAGAAACTGGGGTGTTCCTGAGTCAGCAGAAGAGGCTCCTGCATTGCGATGGATGGTCCCTTAAGTCGTCAGCAAGTGCATGTCAGGGAGAGATGGGCCTCAGCATTTCTGTACTCTATGAAAACACCACGAAATACTGAACTTTTAATGAGTAATGCAACAGGTGAGAAAATACTCAGTGTTTCAGTACTCCACAGAGTGGAAAGCAGAGGACACAGCCTTAGGTGGTGAGCTGCTGAAAGTTAGACCAATCAAAACACAGCTGATGGGCCCTGGGCATTCAGGAATTCGTGACACCGGCATTTCTGCAGGTTTGGCCCATGGCCCTCCTGACAATCACCTGGGGAACTTGTCCCAGTACAGACCTTCTGCAGGAAACCAACATTTTAAACTGGTAAAGCAGCGTCTCCTGATTCGCCTGGGGAATCTACATTTATCACAAGCTCACCAAGCGTTTCCATTCCTTTGGCAAAGTCTGTAGTATCCTCTGCACGTGAACGTTAAATTCTGCAGCACATATGAAATGCTGAAGCAACATTAAATGTAACCTCCCCAAACATTGTGATGTCATTGGTTAAAGGGTGATGGATGAGTACAACCAATTGGGATTAATTCAGTTAGTGCCCTCTGGGTAACACACTTCACCTGTGCTGCATAATACTTCACAGCATCAAGCTGGCAACAAGAAAACAGAGCAAAACAGAGCATATGACACCCCAGCCACAGGCTGTGAACTTTTAACAAAATCCAAGTCCATAATGGCATGGGAACCTTGCATGGTGAAGCAGAATGGACTTGCGGGGAAAGAGGGAGCTCTTTCATTTCCTTCACTAGGTGGGGAAAGGAAGAAGGTCCCTCCCCAAACCAGGTTTCTTCATTCTGGAATGCTTTCCCAGTCCCCACAGCTCCCGAAGACTCAGTTTCCCTTTTCTCAGGTTCCCCGACTGACCTTCCTAGCTCATCCTCCTCCACTGTGGTAGGAGAGGCTTTGCTACATGAAACTCATCAGATGAAGCGTGTTCCATTTTCCAAGAGTAATACTTCAAGGGTAGTAAGGCTTAATCCAACTATTTAATAGTAAAGCTACAAGGGTGGTACGCCTAATCCAGCTGTTTAAATAGAATTGGAGAACATACTTTAAATAAATTAAAAGCTAAATGAAATAATGATTTGCATGAATGAGGACTGACTTGAACCCATGTCCCCCTTTTAAAATCGTACTTACAGAATCCAATGCACATCTAGAGAAGTGTCCCCAGTTAAATACCTTATGGACCTGAACCCGCTCAAAAATGCCAAGATATCAAGCATTCTAAATATTTTAGGCCACTGCAAACTGGGACCATGCCATTGGCTTATGGTAGTTAGAATGTCGTAGCTTAATGCTGACATTTGGTACGAAAAGCTTATGGTATGAATCAGGTTTCCTTTTTATGTAATTCCGGCTCGGGAATCCTATACAGAGCAGCTGAGAAATAAACTATGTTGCTGAGGCTGAAGATGAGGCATAGAAGTATGGCTCCGGCTATCTGGGCGAACACCAGGGGCCTGCAGTGGGTCAGCAGCCATTCCTTCCTCAGAGTCTTGTCCAGAAGGATGGCTTCCATCTGCATGTGTGTGGCCAGGATCACACACACGTGAAACAGCTGGTGGCTGTGACCTAAAGCAAACACACAAAAGGCCACCAAAATCAGCAATAAAAAGGGAATGGACTACTGATAACATCCTATGGCTTGTGTGCTAAAAACACTGTGGAGTAAAAGAAGCTAGATGCAAGATACCCACTGTCCAGAAAAGGCAAATCCCTGAGACAGGGAGCTGGGATTAATAGTACGTGGGCAGGAAGGATCTTACTGGGGTGATGAAAATGTTCTAAAACTCATATATGGTGATAGTTATACAATGTGGTAAATTTGCTAAAATAAAAAAAAAAAAGATTGAATTGTGCACTTGAAATCAGGGTATTATGTTATATATAACGTGTGTGTGTGTGTGTGTGTGTGTGTGTGTGTGTGTTCAGCCGCTCAGTTGTGTCTGACTCCTTGCGACCCCACAGACTGCAGTCTGCCAGGCTCCTCTGTCCATGGAATTTTCCAGGCAAGAATAATGGAGTGGGTTTCCGTGCCTTCCTCCAGGGGATCGTCCCAACTCAGGGATGAAACCCGTGACTCCTGTGTCTCCCGCATTGGCAGGTGGATTCTTTACCACTAGCGCCACCGGGGAAGCCCATGTGTGATACATACTTTAAAGTTTTTATTTTTAAAATATCATATGAGAAAAATAAAAAGGCCATCAGAGAAAACCAAATCCATTTTTAAAACAGCTTATCCACCAGTCCCGCCTTTCACATGAGAAAGTTCTACTAAAGTTTACCTCTCGAGAGCTGTCACCAGTCAGTTCTGATCCTGACTTCAATACCAAAGGGGAAGCCAGCCAGACTTTCTGCTGACCACTTGTGAGATGCTCCTCCCCCTACTGCTGGTTAGTCCCAGACACAATGAGGGGCTCCTTCTCTCTGATAACTCACAGGACCCTGGTCAGCATGTATGCATCCCCAGAGGGTGGGAGCCCAGTGGAGGGTGGCTGCAGTGTGCAGGGAGGTACTGACTTGGTAGTTGGTGAGAAAAGGAGTCCATTGCCCAGGGCTGGGGATTGCCTGGGGGGACAGAAACCAGGAGTAAGATAAGAAGCCTGCATGTTTCATGGGCTGATTGTATCTCCCCCTCCCAAATTCACATGTTGAAAGTCTTAAATCCCAGTACCTGAGAATGTGACCATATTTGGAGATAAGGTTTTTTAAAAGACAATTAAGTTAAAACGAGGTCACTAGCGAGGGACCCGCTCTGGTATCTTTATAAGAAGAGGAGATTAGGATGTACACATACACAGAGGAGAGATCATGTGAAAAGAAATGGAGATGGCCCCTGGCAAGCCAAGGAGAGAGGACTTGGAAGAAACCAACCCTGCCATCCCCTTGATCTTGGGCTTCTAACCTCTGGATTTTGAGAAAATAAACTTTTGTATCAGCCATGCAGCCTGTGGTTCTTTGTTATGGCAGCACTAGCAGACTAATACAAGAGTTAAATAAGGACCCTCCTTCAGTTAAAAAAAAAAAAAAAAGAATTCAGTGTTGTACCCCCAAGATTTATCCTATAGCAAGTATTCAATAAATGTGTCCACAGAAGGGACCAGACTGGCCATCTGCCCTAATGAGCCAGAGCCAAGTTGTGAATGAAGATGCAGGAAAGTTGAATGAGTGATCAATGACTTCCTTAGGGCAAGGAGCTGCCAGCACCCCAGCCTGCATCCCCCAGGGAGATACTGTGCCTGGAGGGGCCGCCCCTGCCTCACTCAAGACATACTACTGGGCTGTGTACAATTTCCAAATCTGTGTGTTTTGCGGCAGAAGTGGTTCCTTATCCAGCTGAGAACCGTACTCTCCAAGGACATAGGGCCAAGCAGTAGGAAGTGACCAGCTGCGCCCACCAACTGAGGCACAAACCTGTCTCCATTAGGGCAGGAGACAAACAGATGGAAGAGTCAAGAGCATTGGACGGATGTGAAATGTGCCTGCAGGAAAAGTCAACAATCCCGTCTGGAAGGAAGAGGGAGGAGCTTCTGTGGGCACTGGGGAGGAAGCTCAAAATCTGGCTGACTGTTATTTAAGGACAGAGATCTTTCCAAAGCCCTTGTTTAAGATGGTGTCATTATCTGCCATCTCTGCCATGTCCCCCCACTGGAGTGTCTTTCTGCTCTAGGCCTAAAGGGACAGGATAGAGGTGAGTAAATAAAATGTTATTAAGAAGCCAGAGTTGGCAAAATAAGGCCCAGTGTCTCTTTATGTTTTTCCTGCTGACCCCAGACTTTGTACACGATCAGCTCTATTTCCTCTGGCTGGGCTGGGGCTAGGGAGGTGGACATGCTGGGCAGGCTCCTTGGGCAGGTTCCAATCCCCTGGCCCTCTCATCTCCCTCCTTTTTTGAAATCTGCCCTCTAACCATTTTGCTCATGTGATCCCTTCTGGCAGAGGAGAAGGAATAAAGGAGATGAAACTCTTGTCAAGGCAAAATGTGGCCACGTTTCTTGGGTAGAAGATGGAAACTCATGGACAAAATGGGCCTGGGGAGAACCGAGGTTCCTGCTCGCCACCCGGGGATGAGGACCTAGATCTCCATGGTGGCTTATCTGAGGAGCTCCCATCCCAGGACCCCTTAGCCTCACCAGAAGTGGCCAAGGCTCCCTCCTCCAGCCAGTCCCAGAGCCAGGGTGGAGGAGACACGTTGCACAGCGCTACCCACGTCCCTCGACAGAGGGGAAGGAACTCTGCCAGCAGGTATAAACCCCTGTAGCTCTGACGCCTCCTCTTCACCACATGGCCTCTCTGGCTTGAGCACGTTCAGGCTCACCTGGAGAAGCACTCAGCTTCTGAGAGAGTGCTGGGCGCACCCCAGCAGGATGTCTTGGGGGTGGGGGCTGAGATCCACATGCTCCCAGCTGAGGCTGAGACTACTCGTCCAGACTGGGAACTGCTGAGTCTGGGAACCACTGCTCTACCATGATTCCTGGCACCATCACACCCACCTGAATGAGACCCTCTTTCCTCTCCTTGGCACTGCCCGCCCCTCACCGGCTGGTACCCTCAGAGCCTTCTGTACCCTGTCTTTCCTCTTCCTCTTTACAGCTGCCTTCCATGGTCACTTAATAATGGGATTTCACGTTCGAGGTAATAATGGGACTCTCCTGTCCCCACACCCTCCAGAAATGCTTTAGAATCCTAGACCCACCTTCTCTGCATCCTCCACCACCCTCCCTGAGCATCCACGGTCTGTGCACATCCTGACGTCTGTCACCTGACAGTTTCACTCACCTTGGCCTGGGCCTGGACAACTTCCTGGGGATTTGCTTCCCGCCCTGCCCCTGCCTCCCCTTGGCAACTACAGCACTGCTGTCAGGGATGGAAGTGCCCCCTGGGCAGCAGGGTCACCACGCGCTCACCGATGTAGTCGAAGCGTCCAGGGGCCAGGCGCTCCGGCAGATGCGCAGAGTAGAAGAAAGAGGCCAGGAGGGTCATGGCCACGTGCTTCTGGTGGTACACGGTGGCTTCGTTCTCCGCGCTCTCCCAGGGGAGCAGGAATACCTGCAGGTATTGAAAGAAACGCCAAGCCTTAACGTGGATAGCCTACAGGGACCTACTGTATAGCACAGGGGACTCTGCTCAACATGCTGCAAAAACCGAAACGGGAAAAGAGCTTGAAAAGGAATAGATACCTGTTTATGTATCCCTGAATCACTTTACTGTACGCCTGAAACTAACACAACACTGTAAATCAACTAAACTCCAGCGCAAAATGAAAAGCTTAAAGACAGAAAGAAACATCAGGGCTCGAGAGGAGGTCTGTAGACCTCCCCACGCACATGAGTGGACTCTGTGCGCCAAGGCCGTTCCCTCCCGGTGTCTGTGCTTGGAAAGGGACCTCACAGGGCCTGTGTGGGCAGGCTTCCTTTTCTGAGTGTGAGTAACTGAGACCTAACGTAACTGTATTTTAACCCCCTACATGCTCATGAGAGCCTTTGGGTTATTTAGTTACAAAAAAAAAAAAAAAACGAAGAAAGGAAGGAAGGGAAGGAAAACAACAGAAGTGAAGAGAAAAGGAAAGGGGAAAAAAAAGTCCTGCTAATATATCACTACTCTGCCCCACCCCCACCCCTGGGGCTAAAATGTAAGTAAAAAAAAAAAAAAAATGGCCCATTCACACTTGAACTCACTTTTAACCAGCACATCCCTTGAACTGATGCTCTTAATTAAGGCTTTAAGGCCTAGGAATTCCTGGAAGGCCTTCTGAGTCATTAAAAACTATTAATTACGGACATTATCCTGGTTTGGAGTTTGGTACGGTTTTTGTACAATCGTTAAAAATAGCGGCAGCCACCACCTCTGAGGGCACCAGGCCAGGCCTCCTGTGTGCATCACTTCATCAGAGCCTCAACAATGACCACACGGCAGACTCCATTTCTCCCATTTTGCAGATGAGAGTACTGGGCTGGAAGGTGACTTGCCAACCACTAATTAGTAGAGAAGTCAGGCTGATTTGCAGAGCCTGAGTGCTCAGCCACAGCACCGTACAGGCTAAGATCCCTCCTCCCCCTCTGCCCGGAGTCTGACGCAGCTGAGTGCCAGGAGCGTCCAGCACTCATCCTGACAAGAAGCGATGCTGTTTGCAGGGGTGGCCTGCGGGGCTGGCTTGTTCTCTCTGCGCTGGTTTCCTGGGTGTGGTCTGTGTCCTCCAGGGAGGATTCAACGGAGTGGGCTGCATCCCCCCTTCTGGTCTCCCCAGACCCACACGGACTGAGCACGGGGCACAGGCTCAGTGTCTCAGCTGGTGGAGCCAGCCTGACCCCTCTCCTTCAGCCCTGGGCGCTGCCATCTCGGCCTCATGCACCAGACTTTTACGCTGCCTCCACCCTCGGGGCCTGGGACTGGAACTGCTGGGCCCATCAGGTCTGTTCATTTGATGACTCCTCCTCTACCTCCCTGTGAAGGAGGGGATATCAGCCTCATTTAAAGATAAGGAAACTGAGGCTCAGAGAGGTTTTGTTCACTGCCTAATGTCACACAGCCAGTGAGTAGTGGGACTGGGATTTGAACGTACGGCCATCTGAGAGTGCGTGAATTTTCCCTCTTCTTATCTTCCCTCCTATACCCTCTTCCTTTGTGTTCACCATCTAATTCCCATCTATCCTTTAAGACCTTCAGTTATACGCTTTCCTTCCCTACTACGTCTATGTTAATTGATGATAATATATAATAATGCGTTTATGGGACTCTCACCACCAGCTAGCACTGTACACATTATCTCATGTAATCCTCTCCATAGCCTGACACAAGGAGGTGTTATTACCAGGCCTTTCCAGATGAGGGAAGTCGAGACACAGAGATGGTAGAAAACCTGCCCGAAGTCTTGCAGTGAGTGAATATTAGAGATTTGCCTCCAGAGCCCACTCTCCTGCTCACTCTACTAAACCCCAGGCTGCCTCTCCTGCCCAGCCCTCCGAGACTGCTCCTGAGCCTCCGGGTAGCACTGGCCACTGATGCATCTCCTGGCGCCACCTACCTAGTGCCCGTGGTAGGTGCTGGCTGCCTATGCCCATCAGGGCCTCTGTCCGTGCCACCTGATTGGTCTGTGAGTGCCAATAAGGGAGCACGTGGGGCTCTGTGCCCATGTGTTCTCCTGTGACCAGGACAGCGTCTGACCCCCAGAGCGGGAGCAGGTGGGGCTCTGCGTCCATGTGTTCTCCTGTGACCAGGACAGCGTCTGACCCCCAGAGCTCAGGACACAACCGATTCCCTGGTGCTGCCAACAGACAGAGGGGGGTCAGAGCAGGGCCCTTACCCTGAATAAGACGGGAAGGGAGTCCCAGGTATAGGGAAAAGCAAAGGCCAGGACACGAAGCATCTTACAGATCCCAGGCTTCTGTATCTCAAAAAACCTAAATCAGGAAAGGAAATGGGGGAGAAATGAGAATGAAAGGGAGTTTCAGTCAATAACACACACACTAAAAATAAGCAAGGCCGAGTAACCCACAGAAAACCATCTGCGCACAAACTCCTCCCTCGGCCAGCAGCTTCCCCACCAGCCCTCTCCACTTCTCCCACCAGCCTCCCTGGGAAGGGCTCCATCTCAAATGTGAAAAGAGTTTGGAGGCGCCATCTCCCGGCACCATAAGAAGCAATGGTATCCAAAATCAGGGAGGAGGCACGGAGCAAAAAACCTTCGAAGGACAAGTTATCTAACTGCCACAGGGCCTTCTAGAAGTCAGACCAGTAGCCACCAGGAGAGGCAGACTGTGGGGCATGGGCAGGCCCAAACGCACAGGCTCCTGGGGCCAGCACCTCTGTGAAGGTTGAGATGCTTAACTAGTCAGAGTCGCCAGGTGAATCCCCTGCAAAAGCCCTGGGTACTATTAGATGTTTAATGACAAGAGATTTCTGGAATATTTAATAACACACACAGAAATCCTGGGCTGGGGAAACTGACCAAGCATGGGCCTTCCTTCTTTGAGTTGAAGGAGAGGCTCCATACAAAACTGCAGCCCTGAGCTGGGGCTCGGGCAAGGGAGAGCTCACACTCCCAGGCTGGGCCGGGTGGCAGGGCAGGTACCCGCTTCAATACATCGTACTGTGGGGGCTGGGTTCTTCTCCCTGGGGACCCACAGGACTGTGAGGCCAGAGCCTCCCCCGGCAAAGGTGATATGCAGAGCTAGGGTGTTGAGGCTTGTAGGGTGGCTGTTATGGGGCAGCCTGTACGATGATGGGGGCACTGGGGCCCTCCAGCCCTTCTTGACAGTTCTGCCCCTCATCACGCTCTCTGGTGGGGTCTGCTCCTCACTTCTGTTCCCCAGGTGCCCTGTCCCAGCCCACTCGCCTGCCCCTTCTCCACCAAACAGGGTCTGCTGTTCCCCTAGCCCAGGTCCATCTCTTCCAGCAGGATCTTCACATCCTCTATGAGCCAGTGCAGTCACCTAACTGTGAGCCCCACTGTGTCCACATCCTCTGGCATAGAATACGGCAGAGACACCCTCATCTGCCTCCAGGGTGGTCAGGGAACCCTCCTCAAGGGTGGAGCTGGGTCTGCTCAGCTCTCCATCTCCAGCATCCAGCTCAGAAGTGTGCCCGAGGATGTGGGCATCTGCTTAGCAGCCCAGCCTGGGGACCCCTGTTCACCATGGATCCTGAGAAGCCCCATAAACCCCAGAGATGAGCTTCAACTTCACTCAAGCCCATGGGCATGTCCCTTCTTCTTTTCTGACCCTGTGGACACTGGGCAGAGAAGGAAGAGGAGCTCAAAGAGGAGGAGGAGATATAAGGGACCTCAACTCATCATCCCCCAGAACAGAACCCCAGCCTTGGAGGAAACCACAAACCCTGGGATAGGCACAGGGTCACGATCTGACAACGTGTTTGTCTTGGACACTCTGAGTCTGGTCCAGTCCCTGACTTTTGTGACCCTCTCATCCAGGGCGTGATGTAACCCTCCTGTGCCCCAGAATCCTCGTGTGTACCACGGGGATGACTACAGAATCCCTTATGGGCTTGTTGCAAGGGTTTAATCAAATGATGCTCACTAGGAGCTTACAGCTGTGCAGAGCACAGAGTAACACTCACGAAATAGCAGCATTTAAAAAAAAAAGTGTTGTAGGACCCATCCTTTCCCTCTCCCCATCTTGTAGCCACGTGGTACAGAAAATAGAACAGGAGGGAACAGACGGGTTCTGGGTGATTTGCCTAAAATCAGCTGAGCTAAAGAGAGGCAAAGCTAGGATTTACAGCCAGGATGTTTGGTTGGCTTCCCACCCTCTCCCCTTGGGCAGGTCTCAGACCACTCCCCAGACTCTGCTCTTACAGACACCCCTCTGCCCCAGGAGGCGAACAGAACACACTTCCACTGCTCCAAGTCAGAGCCCATCTTTCGTAGGACCTTCTCAGTCTACGCTGGCCGACCCTGCCCGACCATGCAAGCCTGCTCCCTCCCTCCCCATGCTCTGCCACCGCCTATCACCTCTGGGTGCGAAGAGACTTGCTCTTAAAGCACGCTCTCTCTGTGGCCACTTACACAGGAAGAAAGCTGGCTCTGGTTGGCGAGGGCCATCCCCCAAAACACGGATTTCCTGCGACTTGAGACATGGCGCCCGGCCTGATAAAGTACTTCCCCAAGGGCAAACGAACCAGCCTCTCCAGCTGCCAAGCCGAGTCTACAGAGGGAAAAAGGAGAAAAAGCAGAACAGAAGAGAGCAACAGAGAACAAGAGGCAGAAGGGCCAGCAGCTACAAAGACGGTGGGCCTCCCACCACCAAAGTGCAATTCCAGATCAGGCCACAGGGTGTCGCCACAGCCAGAAGGAGGGGAAGGAGCCATGGCATTCTCCAAAGCACACCACGCCCGAGTCTCCAAAGCCTTGCCTGGTAAGGCAATGCCTGTCCCCCAAGGCTGGGAGTCAGGGAGTCAGGCCTCCTCTGCCTAGAACCAGGTGGGCAGGAAACATTGGATTTCGGGAGAAGCCTCCTCCAAGAAAGCGCTGATACAATACCAGTCTATTCTAAAACCCGATAAATCCTGTTGCAACAAAGCTGGGCAGATGTGCAAGTGAATTCCAGAACTATGCGCGAAACAAGTGGGCCTTTGGAAACATCATTCTATTGCCGAGGTGCGTGTGTGTGTGCGCCTGCGTGCACGCAGAGGGGGCAGGGGGGTGGTATTATGGCTGTTTTGTTGTTGTATGGATGACATAACAGGAATGTGGACATTTCCACGTGCTGACCATTGGCCCCAGCAGCAGTCTATCATCTGGCTGAGCCCTCTGACCTCTGGATGTGTCTGGGAACCACTGTCTGCTAAGCCTCCCGTCTCCACCTCTGACCTCCAAACCCTCTTCAAGGCCTGCCCCAGGCCGCTCTGAGCTGCCGCAGCACCACTGCCAAGGCACGGTGCTCACAGCACAGCTCACATCCCACCAGGGATGAAAACCCATCTCTCCCTCACAGCACTGACCACACAGCATTCCACAGAGTGAGCATGTGTCTGAAAAACCAACTGCTGGATGCCCTGGATGGATGACTGGAAAAGTACCCCCAGGGACTCCTGATGCGCAGCAAACACGTGGAACTACCATTCCTGAGCGAGTGGCGATGCTTCCTGGGCTTGCAGGTGGTCAGTAGGTACGCGCAGGCAGGGTCTCTGTCACACCCATCTGGCTCCAAGAGCCACAGAGAGGTCATATGTTCTGCCATTTCCCCCATAAACACTATGGAACAAGAAGGCGGTTTTCCAGAATGTGTTCCTTTGAAGTAAATTCCACGATTGTTGTTGCTTAGTCACTAAGTCGTGTCCGACTCTATGCACCCCCATGGACTGTAGCCCGCCAGGCCCCTCTGTCCATGGGATTCTCCAGACAAAAATACTGCAGTGGGTTGCCATTCCTTCTCCAGGGGATCTTCCTGACCCAGGGATCAAACCCGCATCTCCTGCATTGCAGGTGGATTCTTTATCACTGAGCCACATGGGAAGCTCCCAGCTCTCATGTGGAATTTACCTAAAGGACATGTATTATGTGGGAATGAAGGCCATTTGGACCACACTACTCTGGGAAGCATGTGGATAACCAAAGCACAACTCATGAGCTCCATGGTCTCTTTTGCGCTCAGGAAAAGAGGTGGTTCTTGGCCTCCTAGCCATTCCACAGACTGATACAGCAGGTGGGAGAGGCAGGGGTGGGCCTGGGGGATGCAGGGGAGAAGGCACGGAGAGGAACCTTGGAAAAGGCACTGAAGCTGGTATCATAGATGCCTAAACAGAAGGAACCTAGGGAACTTCGTCTCAGGGGCCCCTGCTTAAGGGCCAAGACTGGCCCAAGGCCACACAGCAAGCCTGTGAAGCTGGGCCTCCAGACAGGCCTCGCCTGCCTCCACTGCTTCCCCTGCAGTTAATCAGGACCAAGTCTCTCCCCACACACGCATGAGCCCTCCTCCTCAGACACCGAAGACACAGAGAATGAAAACAGAGGGGACGGGTCTTGTAAGAGCAGGGATCCACCAGCACGTGGGAAGGAGAGAAGACAAGATGCGAAGGAAGCTGGACGGGCCCACAGGGGGACGTCCCACTCTATCCTTGGCTCCAAGCATGTGGCATTTGCTTCTTTTTCCCTTCCTGTTCCCCGAGCCCCCATTGAGCCCCACAGGACACAGTGGCTGAACCCACAGAACTGTCTTCCTGTGAAGTTTACTGTCCTTCCTGAGCACAAGGCCAGTCCTCTGAAGGACACACGAGGAGCCTCCGATCCCCCACCTCTGGATGGCTCTTCCAGCCTCTGTCCCCCTCCCCTGCCAGCTGCACAGGCTCTGGCGACTCTGAAGCTCCTTGCTGTCTCCCAGTGCCGTCCATCCTCGCCAGGCCCTCACCTCTGTTCAGGCTCTCGGCTCTGTCCAAAACGCCCTTCCCTCTTCTCCAACTAAAGTGTTCAACCTTCCTCAATGCTTGATTCTAAGGCTGCTTCACAGAACCCTGGCTATCCAAGCAGGTGTCGTTTCGTATTATCATTATTTGCGATGTTATATGCTATGTTATATGTTATGTTATGTAGCATGTAATGCTTACATGCTTTTTTTTTTTAAAAAAAAAAAACCCTTTTCCTCTGGCCCTTAAAGGAAATGTTGACTCAGTCTAGACATTTTGGAGGTCTGCAGTCTGCTGCTCATACTCCACGGGGCACTCTATGAGGACAAGGGCTGAACCGCACTCATCTCCACATTCCCCCAGAGAGGGTTTACCCCCCCTCACACCCCAGGCCTTCCCACCAGATGAAGCAACACAAAACCCAGTCTTGAGACTGAGCCTGCAAACGAGACTCACCCCATGGAAAGCAGCTCCACGCTGCCCACCTGCCTCAGGACAGGTGAGGGGAAGGCAAGTTGGGGCAAGCATTCCCGATGCTGTTTAAGGCTCCACTCTCTGACTTTTAAAGAAAAGCAGCTTGTCAAGTTTGGAAAATCTGCCTACCTCTGGGTCCCACAAAACCCAGTGTCCCCCAAAGAAAGCTGGAGCCAAAATCACTGTGGGGGAGTTGCAGAAGCGTACCTCGCCACCCCGACCCCTGTGGTTTTCTCCTGGGGAGGGAAGAGCTACGGCTGCCAGGAGTAAGAATGCTGCAAGGCCAGGGCTCAGGAGAGGCACAGGCTGGGGGCATGGGTGGCCAGGACTGCCAGCCTTCCTTGGCGCTCTTGCTAACCCACCATGGAAGGCCCCCAGCGCCTGGCACTGTCTACACAGAAATGTTACCCCAACGCCGTCATTCGAGAGGTTTCCGAAGTCATTTTGGGTAGTTTGTTTTTTTACCAAGAGCTGAATAATCTAGAGTAGTTATCCTAAAAAATGCCCGTTGTACTCACACCCCAGTGAGCTTCCTTGAGTGAAAGGAAAAAAAAAAAAAATAGAATTAGAGCCAGTGAGCTGGGCATGATTCATGGCCATCATGCTTCCCCTGGGGATGTGTCAGACATTTGAATGTCGTCTGTCGTGCATCACACACACGCATATCTTGTTGTACTTTGCTTTATTGTGGCTTTTTGCAAATTGAAGGTTTGTGGTAACTCTGTGTTGACAGATGATAGCATTTTTTTTAGCAGTAGCGTATTTTTAAATTAAGATGTGTACAGTTTCCTTAGACATAATGCTCTTGCACACTGAATAGACTATAGTGTAAATTCCACTTTTATATGCACTGGGAAACCAGAAAGTTCAGTGACTTGCCTACTGCGAAGTTGATATCTTTGCAGTATCTCTGAGGTGTGTCTGTGTCCAGAGGCAGGCCCTTCTCAGCTCCTATTAGCAGACCACCTGTTTATGGAGTGCCTCCTCCGGGCCAGGCTTGTGCCAAGTGTTCTGGATATACTACACCCATTTCACAGGATAGCTGTGTTGACCCCATTTTTATTTTTCTTTTTGGCCAAAGCCACATGGCTTGTAGAATCTTAGTTCTGCAACCAGGAATTGAGCCCAGTCCACAGAAGTGAAAGGGCCACGTTTTAGCCACTGAACTGCCAAGGAACTCCCTTGACCCCATTTTATAGATAAGCAAACTGAAGTTCAAGGAGGGTAAGTGACTCGTTCAGCAACAGTTTGCAGGGCAGAGTATGGGACCCCCTTGTTCAAAAACCATTAAGTATTTCAAAACAACAACAGCAGGGCATTAGACAAGTTTGAAGCCCTCTTGATCATGGGGCCCTGAGCACCTGCGCAGGCTGTGTGCCTGTGAAGCTGGTCCCGCCCGGCCACTGGAAGTCCATCCGGAACTGAGCCCCAGGCTCCCAAGCACCTCTCCCCCTGTCCCCTCCAGCAGTCCAGGGAGCCACGTGCTCCACCACCACCCGTCCCCTCGCCCCATCCCATCCGTGGCAGAGCAGCCGGGTACCTGGAGTAGCAGGAGAGCCAGATGCTAATGATGGTGTTCAGCACAGCCAGGGTCAGGTAGTAGTCATGGAAGGTGGTGCTCACCAGCGTGTCCGGGAAAACATAGGCAGAGTAGGCGATGGCACAGCCTGGAGGAGCAAAACCAGCCTTGGGCAAGAAGCCAGGACTCAGCACTGTCTGGACTCCCTGGGAAGACCACCCCACCCTGCATCTGGCTGAGCCCCATCACCACACAGACCATGAGCAGTCCTGCACCCCACCCTCGCTATGCCATCATCCCTCCCAGCCTGTATGTCCCCGTCTCTCTTCTCTGCCCACCCAGATCCCACCCTGAGAATTGTTCTGGGAGCCCAGTGCTGCTCCAAGGGCTTGACAGGTATTAACTCACATAATGTTTACAGCCACCCTCGGACATCAGTCCTGCACTGAACCTCATTTTACAGATGAGGAAACAGAAGCACAGAGAGGTTTGGTAACCCACCAAGGGGCACACAGCTGGAAAGCAGCAAAGCCAAGCTTCAAACACAGGCCGTGTAGCACCAGTCCCTGCTTTTAACCACATGCTGTGGTCCACGATGACACCCCCGTGTGCTCAGCTTTGCCCTGAGATGATGATACGGGTATTCCTTGCGGAATAATCAACGGTGTGGGGGAGAAAGTGCGGGGAGGAAGAGCCCTTGCTGAGCGGAGGGCTGCCACATCAAGGGGCTGAGGGACAGGTCGGCAAAGAGGCTGAGCACTTGAGGCTAGCCTCGGCGTTTTGTGTGGTTTTAGGTTTTGGAGTTTGTGAGAGAAGGGTTACTGAAGGACGTTTTGGACACCTGCCTGCTGCAGCTTTTACCTGAAAGAACAGGGACCAGCATTGTCCTTTTCAAAGGGGACAGGTGTGTCCAGGGGCCAGGACCAGAGGGCCTCTCCAGGCTGAGATCCCTCTGGGAGAGGCAGCCACAGATCTGTCAGCTTAGGGCCTAAGGTCAGGGCTAAGGTCACCTGTTATCCAAAGATAAAAAGAACTTGGAATCTGAGTTCAAAGCTGAAGCAGGCCTCAAACCACACAAGCTCAGCCTCTGCCTTTGCTCCTATTTGACCATTGAAATCTAGGGAAGCTGAGGGATGTGCCCAGGGTCCCACAGGCAGACAGGGCCAAGGATCGCCACGTCCTGGGACAGCGCTCCCACCTCTGCAGGTTGCCTGTGCGATTCCAGCTGGGAACTGCCCCCAGGAGAACAGCCAGACCCTTCTCTCAGCTTGATACCGTGGGAAGGCTCCCACGTGGCCCAGGAGGCACGTGGTCTGTGTCCTGACCGGGCCCTTGGGTGACACAAGAGCGGGGGAGCCCCAGCGCCTGCCAGAACTGCAGTGGGAAGCAGAACTGATGAGAGCCTCCAGGCTCCAGGGTGAGGTGGGAGCTGAGGATGGGTGGGTGCGTGGCAAAGGCGCTGGCCCTTTGGAGGTTCCGACAGGTGCTTGAGGGCAGAGGGGGCTCTCCAGGGAACAGGAGCAGGACACAGCATAAGATGCCAGACCAACGAAAGTGAACATCTCCTTTCAGGCAACGGGGGCCACCAAAGGATTTTAAGCAGGGGATTAAAGTGGCCGGAGCCTAGTAAAAGCACACATGCACGGGAGGGCTGAGCAGGAGGGGAGCAGCTGGACACCAGGGAGGAAGCTGAGCAAACGCCACCCTCTAGGGATTGGGGGTTTCCAGCGGGGTCACGGAGGAGGAGAGGTGGCTGCAGACGAGGAGTCCCAGGTGGGCCCCCAGCCTCTCTCAGCTGACTAGACCTTCCTCTCAGGTTTACTGAACACCTCCAAGTCAGACTCTCAGCTACGGACTGGAAAACCAGATGAGGAAGATGCACGAACTGTCCCTAGGGAGCTGTTCCCAGTGCGGAGTGGAAATGAGGGAATCACTGAGGGAGCTCCAAGGAGGTGGATCCAGGCCTGGGGACTTGAGGAAGCCACAGGCAGGGGCCCTGAGGCTCCCAGGCCCTGGCTCTCCCATTACAAGCTGCGTGATCTGGGTAACTCACCTCTACTGTCCTCATCTATAGCATGGGTATAATGATACTCCACAGCCCAGGGCCCTGCTGTCAGGGTGGGTGGCTGGAAGCCAGCCATGGTGGGAGTACATATACCATAGCTATCTGCCATCACCACAGACTGGGACTTCTGTCCCCAGGGAGCTGGTTGTTCAGTATTCGCCAGCACACCTCTGGACAAGTTTCTTTTAAAACCCTCATCAGGCACCTGGGCAGGGGCGACCCTTCTGCAAGCGCACCAGAGCCTGGCGGTGACCCCAGGTCCCAGAGGAAGGGGCAGGTGGCTCGGTCGTGGGGGACAGAAGGCAAGAGCAGGGCCTCACGTACCCAGGCTGAAGAGGTTGACGGCGCCGTAGTCCAGGAAGTAGCAGATATGGCGGGCGTTCCTGGACATGGAGCTGAAGGTGTGTGCACAGCTGGATGCCAAGGGGAACAAGCAGCTGGCGCCCATGTACACGAGCAGAGGCCAGGAGTAGCTGTCATTCAGGATGTCCGTCACTTGCAGGGTGCTCACAAACCTCCACGAGAAGAACCTGGAACACAGGGGTGCACCCTCAACCTTCAGGGTGACGGCTCCTCTTACAGTCCTCACCTGAAAGTCGCCTACCTCTCCTTTCCCTGGGATGACCAGCCCCTATATGGTCCCATTTTGCTGACATGCCAGGAGCAAGGAAGAGTGAGTGGGGTCCTTTATTGTTTGGACATATACAGGAAGGGCAATGGTCCAGTCTGCATACTCTGCATGTGGTGACAGATCCCTCTTACAGCTTCTTGCCCAGGTGACTCTCTACTTTTGGTTTGCATGCTTCCAGGGCCAGGGAGCTCACCACCTCCCAAGACAGTTCTGAGTGTTTGGAAGTTTCACTGAGCTGGCATCTATCTCCTTGGAATTGCTCTCCACTGGATCAGTCCTAGTTCTCCCTATCAGCACCACAGACAACAAACCCATCAAATATCTCACAGCTGTCTTCATAATCCCTCCCCACCTCTCTGAACTTCACATTAAAGAACCTCAGTGCATTCAACCATTCCTCATAGGATCCAGCTTTGGCCTTATTCACTCCATGGTTGGTCAGGCTTCCCTTGTGGGAAGACCCCTCAAAGAGAAACAACTCCTCTGCTGGAAAGTCTAGAAGGCAACGGGACTATTTTCTCCCCCTTCTTCCATGCTACTCTTCCACTAATATCACCATCTCTTTCACTGAGGGGCCTGGTCCCAAGGCTCAGTCTCAGCCAAGCCTAGACCTCCAGATTCGTCTCTTACAGAAACACAAAACAGATCCACATCAGATCTGCCCAATCTATAACCCAGGTGAGGGGATCTTCCCTGCAGAAGCTGTTCACTTCCACGAACCACTCTTAGAGAGTCAGGCCCCTTTCCCACGAACTCCCCCAGGGAAGGGACTAAAAGCTTTTCATGGGGGAACGGCGGGAGCATCGCTCAATCCTCTGGCTACACTTGTGATCTGTTCCCTATGCTGTTCTTCAAAACATATCCTTTTATCAGCTCGGGATTATTCCCGAGTCCCACTGCCCTGGGGCATCTTTCTGCTGCTCCCCCAAGCCCTTCCTGCTGCTCCGTGTTGTGCTCTCAGGGCCCTGGCAGTGCAGGGGTGTCGGGCCCCGTGGAGCGCTCCAGCCAGCGTGGCTCAGCTGTAGAATGGCTACGAAGGCACGTACATACAGCAACGAAAGCCCCACCAACAGGGACGGTCAGGCTGGTCCTTTGTAGTGACACAAACTTCAAAACAGCCCAAGTCACCTCTGGTTTATCCAGAAAATGGAACACCACACAGCTATACGAAAGCCAGAGAGGCTTGCATGGAGGTCAGACAGAGATCAGGAGGCAGAAACAACGGAGGAGCAGAGGGAGGAGAGAAGCAGGCGCTGGGTGCACACACACGTCACAGATGCTCCAGTCTCTAGAAAAGCATCCTGGGAGAATTACAAGCAGCAGGTCACCCCAGCCACTCCAGAGAGGACAAGAGGGGCCGCGGGAAGACACCAACTCTATTCCCTTCTGCAGTGCTACAGTGTATTAGCATTTAGACTTTTTACTTAAATTTTGTTGTTGTTTAGTCACTTCAGTCATGTCTGACTCTGTGTGACCCTATGGACTGTAGCCCGCCAGGCTCCTCTGTCCATGATGGGATTTCCCAGGCAAGAATCCTGGAGTGGATTGCCATGTCCTATTCCAGAGGATCTTCCCGACCCAGGGATCGAAACAGTGCTTCCTACATTGGCAAGCAGATTTTACCACTGAGCCTCCAGGAAGCCCTTACGTAAGTTTGCTGCTGCTGCTGCTAAGTTGCTTCAGTCGTGTCCAACTCTGTGCGACCCCAGAGACGGCAGCCCACCAGGCTCCCCCATCCCTGGGATTCTCCAGGCAAGAACACTGGAGTGGGTTGTCATTTCCTTCTCCAATGCATGAAAGTGAAAAGTGAAAGTGAAGTCTCTCAGTCGTGGCAGACTCTTAGCGACCCCATGGACTGCAGCCCACCAGGCTCCTTCATCCATGGGATTTTCCAGGCAAGAGTACTGGAGTGGGGTGCCATTGCCTTTACTTAAATTTAAAATGACAAAGAGCCTCCTTGAGCAGATCTTGCTGCCTCCCTGGCCAGGCTGCAGGCCCTAGGGCTTCTTTGCAGGTGGTCCCATCCCACAGCAAGCCTGAGCTCTCCCTTCTCTGCCCTTGATGCATCTGGCTCAAGCAGCCTTCTGCACATTTTGGCCTGGGTCTGACTGCTGGCTGGGCAGGCCTCCTTCCTCGGGCCCTTCTCCACCTGCAGCACACCCTGGGGTCCTTCCTACTCTCTCTGGTCCTCCATACAATCGGAAGGGGGAATCCAGAAACTAGCCTGTGCTAGAACTTGCCAAGAGATATAAGCAAGCCACGCCCTTCTCTGGGCCGCATCTGTGTCAGCCGGTGGTGGTGTGAGGGGGCTGGTGGCCTGTGTGACCTCTGAGGTCCTTCCAACTCTCACATATTACGATCCCATCTGTACCCGCCACTCACTATGCCCAGGCACTGGGTGTGCGAAGCTGGTCTTCGGCCCCCATCTTTCTAAACCAGGTCCCTCCTCAGCTCCCTGGCAGTTCCCATCTGTGCGCACGCGCTTGCCAGAGCATTTATTCTCTTGGCTGGCTGTTAAAGTGCTGTCTGACCAAGTGCCTCACAGCGGCTGTGGCCCCAGAATGACTATGAGCATCCACAGCTCTGTGCCCGATGCTTTTTCTCACATCTCCTCTGATAATCCTCGGGGCAACCCTGGGAAAAGTGGTGCCTATCGCTCCTGCTCTGCAGATGGGAACATGCAAAGCCCAGAGAGGTGACTTGTTCAAGCTAGGGAGTGTCAGCCAGGGCTTCTAGAAGACCCAGACTGAATAAGACAATGCTCTCAAATCAGGCCCTGGAGCAGGGAAAGACTGGGGAGTTGCAGGAGCCCCTCAAATGCTATGGCAATCCATGCCCTAGAGCTCACCCACAACCTCCGGCTCCACACTCGCACCACGGCGGGAGTCGCCCACATTCCAGCACAGAACCTCAGCTTGCCCCACCCCAGCTGTGTTTAATGAAGCCCCGGTTCCCAGGCTCTGCGTGAAACAGCTGGACCAGGGGGCCAGGAGGTACCAGAAGGGCAGCAAGTGCGTCCAGATGTTGAGGGTCTCATTGGTCATTTGAAAAAGGCTGAGGAGGCAGGCAGTGGCGGAACTCTGTGGGTGTCGGTAGCCGAAGAGGATGCCCTGTTCATGGAACACCTGCAAGGGGAGGAGAAAGGGATGCTGAGGTTACACAAGAGGGTGGCCGGAAGGTCTCAGGGGAACGTCCCTGGTAGCATCCACCTTTCTCCCAGGCTGGGCACTTGTCCACTGGAGCCTGGAACACCTGACCCCGGGTCCTTGATCTGTCACGCGGCTTCCCGCTTCCTTCCCATGGTTTCCAAAATCTCGTGTCCTCCCAGGAGCCTGCAGTCAGCTGGAGGAGCAGATTCAAGGCCCCGACTTCCTCTGGGAATCCAGCCTGTCTGTCCATTCCCAGAGGCACTTACTTCTGTCATGAATGTTGCTTAAGAATCTGGTTTTGCACCCTCTGGCTGGGGCCTACAGCCTGGTCTTCGGATGGTTGACATATATGCTGCCTGTCCGAGCCGACAAGCCCTGCATGTCAGGGGCTGGTGGGATGATCTCTGCAGGAGATCCCCCCGGGGCCCAGGGTACATTCACCAGAGCGCTTCACAAAGGCCTTTTGATGAAGACTATGATGGCATCAGCCTGGGCTGCAGGTGGAGAAGGCCCACACAAACACCCCCTGCCTCAGGCAGCCCACCTGGCAAGGCTCTTGGCAACCACCTCACCCTGGATGAGAAACTTGGACTGGCCAGATAAAATATGGGGTGTCAACCTGCTTGGAGGACTGCATTACAGCCATTTAAAATGGTAATTGTGAGGCCTTCCTTGGCAGTCTAGTAGTTAACAATCCGTCTTCCATTGCAGGGGATACGGGTTCAATTCCTGGTCAGGGAACTAAGATCCCACATGCCTGCTAAAGTCACTTGTCGTGTCTGACTCTGTGTGACCCTACAAACCGTAGCCCACCAAGATCCTGTGTCCATGGGATTCTCCAGGCAAGAATCCTGGAGTGGGTTACCAAGCTCTCCTCCAGGGGATACTCCTGAACCAGGGATCAAACCCGCATCTCTTATGTCTCCTGCACTGGCAGGTGGGGTCTTTACCACCACACGCTGTGGTGCAACTACACCCGTGTTCTGCCACTACAGAGCCCACTGCTCTGGAGCCAGCACCATGACTAGAAAGAAGCTTGTGTGCCGCAACTGAGACCTGACGAAGCCCAAAATAAGTAAATAAATTAATAAGAAAAAAAAAGGTAATTGTGAAGATGATGAGGCATGAGGAACAAAAGCTCAGGATGTAACATTAAGTGAAACAAAAGTGGAATGTCAACTATATGCCTGCCATGATGCTAAGAACTACAGCAATTTAAGTGCACATGGTGGGATGGAGGCTGGGGGAACATGGGAAAGGAAAGAACTTCATTTGTTGAAGTAGCAGGATTTGCGTTATCAGATCAGGGTGTGATCAGATCAGGGTTTCTCAGTCTTGACAGTGCTGACATTTGGGGCCAATTCTTTGTTGTTGCGGGGTGCTGTCATATGCATTGTCAGTAGTATCTGTGGCCTCTCCCTATGAGATGCCAAGAGCACCCACCACGCCCCCCTTCCAAGCTGTGACAACCAAACATATCTCCCAAACTTGCCATGTCCCCTGGGGCAAAACCTCCCCTAGTTAAGAACCATTGATTTAGCTGAATGTTGCTATAATCCTTGAAAGGTAAATAAAAATGAGTAGATTAATTAATAAAAATAATAATAATATTAGTAATCATTAGAAAAGGCAGAGAAACCAGAGATCAAATTGCCAACATCCGCTGGATCATGGAAAAACCAAGAGAGTTCCAGAAAAACATCTATTTCTGCTTTATTGACTATGCCAAAGCCTTTGACTGTGTGGATCACAATAAACTGTGGAAAATTCTTCAAGAGATGGGAATACCAGACCACCTGACCTGCCTCTTGAGAAATCTGTATGCAGGTCAGGAAGCAACAATTAGAACTGGACATGAAACAACAGACTGGTTCTAAATAGGAAAAGGAGTATGTCAAGGCTGTATTTTAACTTATATGCAGAGTACATCATGAGAAATGCTGGGCTGGAAGAAGCACAAGCTGGAATCAAGATTGCTGGGAGAAATATCAATAACCTCAGATATGCAGATGATACCACCCTTATGGCAGAAAGTGAAGAGGAACTCAAAAGCCTCTTGATGAAAGTGAAAGAGGAGAGTGAAAAAGTTGGCTTAAAGCTCAACATTCAGAAAACGAAGGTCATGGCATCCGGTCCCATCACTTCATGGCAAATATATGGGGAAACAGTGTCAGACTTTATGTTTTTGGGCTCCAAAATCACTGCAGATGGTGACTGCAGCTGTGAAATTAAAAGATGCTTACTCCTTGGAAGAAAAGTTATGACCAACCTAGATAGCATATTGAAAAGCAGAGACATTACTTTGCCAACAAAGGTCCGTCTAGTCAAGGCTATGGTTTTTCCTGTGGTCATGTATGGATGTGAGAGTTGGACTGTGAAGAAAGCTAAGTGCCGAAGAATTGATGCTTTTGAACTGTGGTATTGGAGAAGACTCTTGAGAGTCCCTTGGACTGCAAGGAGATCCAACCAGTCCATTCTAAAGGAGATCAGCCCTGGGATTTCTTTGGAAGGAATGATGCTAAAGCTGAAACTCCAGTACTTTGGCCACCTCATGTGAAGAGTTGACTCATTGGAAAATACCCTGATGCTGGGAGGGATTCGGGGCAGGATGAGAAGGGGACGACAGAGGATGAGATGGCTGGATTGCATCACTGACTCGATGGACATGAGTTTGGGTAAACTCCAGGAATTGGTGATGGACAGGGAGGCCTGGAGTGCTGCCATTCATGGGGTCGCAAAGAGTCAGACACGACTGAGCGACTGAACTGAACTGACTGAATGTAAATCATTTATATGACCAACCTAGACAGCATATTAAAAAGTAGAGACATTACTTTGCCAACAAAGGTCTGTCTAGTCAAGGCTATGGTTTTTCCAGTGGTCATGTATGGATGTAAGAGTTGGACTATAAAGAAGGCTGAGTACCAAAGAATTGATGCTTTTGAACTGTGGTGTTGGAGAAGCCTCTTGAGAATCTCTTGGACTGCAAGGAGATCCAACCAGTCCATCCTAAAGGAAATCAGTCCTGAATATTCATTGGAAGGACTGATGCTGAAGCTGAAACTCCAATACTTTAGCCACCTGATGCAAAGAATTGACTCATTTGAAAAGACCCTGATACGGGGAAACATTGAAGGCAGGAAGAGAAGGGGACAACAGAGAATGAGATGGTTCGATGGCATCACCGACTCAATGGAGATGAGTTTGAGTTGACTCCGGGAGTTGGTGATGAACAGGGAGACCTGGTGTGCTGCAGTTCACGGGGTCTCAAAGAGTCAGACATAACTGAGCAACTGAACTGAACCAATTGTAAATCAAGTCATGATAAATTTTAAAGGTTTCCATCTGGTTTTCTAGGGCTGTGGGAGGAATGGAAGGCTGGGAGAATTCCAACCTAGATATTGATTTCCCATCTGGGTTACCAACTTCTTAGTTTAAGAGAGAACTTTGATTCAAAAATATACAATACTTGTAATGACCTATAGTGGAAAAGAATATGGAAAAGAATACACATGTATGTAAATATAGATGTATGTTTCAGGTGTACAGTAAAGTGCACACCTTGCTTTATACTCTGTTGTATACCTTTGCTTTATACTTGCTTATACAATTTGCTATACACCTGAAACACGACAACGCTGTAAATCAACTATACTTCTATTTTCCAAAATGGCTTAAAAAATAATAAAGAATTTTTTAAAAAATACAAGAACAAACAATGTATCATAACCTATACTACCTCTTGAGATTCTGAGTCAAGTGGTCTCTTGGAGGAGTGGAGAAAGCAGGGAGATATCCATAAAGAGTCGAATCTGGGCCAGTGAGGTGCTAAATGACTTTAAGCTGGGCCACAGCTCTCAGCGTTCAGTGTCCTCATCTATGAAATGGGTGACATTAGCTTACCAGATGGCGAGGGCATTCCCATCTTGGTTCACTTCTGGGTGAAACTGGTCAACTAGGGAGAGGGGACAAACGAAGTTGGTTCAAGGTCCAGTGAAGAAGTACTGTTTGAATTAGGTTTGGGTTTTAGCTTATTTTTTGATTAGCTAAAGTCAAAAACTTTAGGTTTTGATTCACTGTGGTTTCTGCTGACATTCCCAGATTACAGTGGACAGCCTTCTCTAATGGGCAGCAGGAGTCTCAGCTTGCAGCGGTCTGCCCACCAGGGCTGCTGTTCAGTTCAGTTCAGTTCAGTTGCTCAGCTGTGTCTGACTCTTCATGACCCCATGGACCACAGCATGCCAGGCCTCCCTGTCCGTCACCAACTCCCGGAGTCTACTCAAACTCATCTCCATTGAGTCAGTGATGCCATCCAACCATCTCATCCTCTGCTGTCCCCTTCTCCTCCTCCCTTCAATCTTTCCCAGCATCAGGGTCTTTTCAAATGAGTCAGCTCTTCGCTTCAGGTGGCCAGAGTATTGGAGTTTCAGCTTAACTATCAGTCCTTCCAGTGAACACTCAGGACTGATCTCCTTTAGGATGGACTGCTTGGATCTCCTTACAGCCCAAGGGACTCTCAAGAGTCTTCTCCAGCACCACAGTTCAAAAGCATCAATTCTTTGGCGCTCAGCTTTCTTCATAGTCCAACTCTCACATCCATACATGACTACTGGAAAAACCATAGCCTTGACAAGATGGACCTTTGTTAGTAATGTCTCTGCTTTTGAATATGCTATCTAGGTTGGTCATAACTTTTCTTCCAAGGAGTAAGCGTCTTTTAATTTCATGGCTGCAGTCACCATCTGCAGTGATTTTGGAGCCCAGAAAAATAAAGTCTGACACTGTTTCCACTGTTGCCCCATCTATTTCCCATGAAGTGATAGGACCAGATGCCATGATCTTCGTTTTCTGAATGTTGAGCTTTAACCAACCTTTTCACTCTCCTCTTTCACTTTCATCAAGAGGCTCTTTAGTTCTTCACTTTCTGCCATGCGGGTAGTGTCATCTGCATATCTGAGGTTATTGATATTTCTCCCGGCAATCTTGATTCCAGCTTGTGCTTCTTCCAGCCCAGAATTTCTCATGACGTACTCTGCATATAACTTAAATAAGCAGGGTGACAATGTACAGCCTAGATGTACTCCTTTTCCTATTTGGAACCAGTCTGTTCCATGTCCAGTTCTAACTGTTGCTTCCTGACCTACATACAGATTTCTCAAGAGGCAGGTCAGGTGGTCTGGTATTCCCATCTCTTGAAGAATTTTCCACAGTTTATTGTGATCCACACCGTCAAAGGCTTTGGCATAGTCAATAAAGCAGAAATAGATGTTTTTCTGGAACTCTCTTGCTTTTTCCATGATCCAGTGGATGTTGGCAATTTGATCTCTGGTTCCTCTGCCTTTTCGAAAACCAGCTTGAACATCTGGAAGTTCACAGTTCACGTATTGCTGAATACTGGCTTGGAGAATTTTGAGCATTACTTTACTAGCATGTGAGATGAGTGCAATTGTGAGGTATTTTGAGCATTCTTTGGCATTGCCCTTCTTTGCAATTGGAATGAAAACTGATCTTTTCCAGTCCTGTGGCCACTGCTGAGTTTTCCAAATTTGCTGACATATTGAGTGCAGCACTTTCACAGCATCATCTTTTAGGATTTGAAATTGCTCAGCTGGAATTCCATCACCTCCACTAGCTTTGTTTGTAGTGAGGCTTCCTAAGGCCCACTTGACTTCACATGCTAGGATGTCTGGCTCTAGGTGAGTGATCACACCATCGTGAAGATCTTTTTTTGTACAGTTCTGTGTATTCTTGTCACCTCTTCTTAATATCTTCTGCTTCTGTTAGGTCCCTACCATTTCTGTCCTTTATTGAGACCATCTTTGCATGAAATGTTCCCTTGGTGTCTCTTATTTTCTTGAAGAGATCTCCAGTCTTTCCCATTCTATTGTTTTCCTCTATTTCTTTGCACTGATCACTGAGGAAAGCTTTGTTATCTCTCCTTGCTATCCTTTGGAACTCTGCATTCAAATAGGTATATCTTTCCTTTTTTCCGTTGCTTTTTGCTTCTCTTCTTTTCACAGCTGTTTGTAAGGCCTCCCCAGACAGCCATGTTGCTTTTTTGCATTTCTTTTTCTTGGGGATGGTCTTGGTCCCTGTCTCCTGTACAGTGTTACGAACCTCCGACCATAGTTCATCAGGCACTCTGTCTATCAGATCTAGTCCTTAAATCTATTTCTCACTTCCACTGTATAGTCATAAGGGATTTGATTTAGGTCATACCTGAACGGTCTAGTGGTTTTCCCCACTTTCTTCAATTTCAGTCTGAATTTGGCAATAAGGAGTTCATGATCTGAGCCACAGTCAGCTCCCAGGCTTGTTTTTGCTGACTGTATAGAGCTTCTCTGGGAGAAGGCAATGGCAACCCACTCCAGTATTCTTGCCTGGAGAATCCCAGGGACGGGGGAGCCTGGTGGGCTGCCATCTATGGGGTTGCACAGAGTTGGACGTGACTGAAGTGACTTAGCAGCAGCAGCAGCATAGAGCTTCTCCATATTTGGCTGTAAAGAATATAATCAATCTGATTTCAGTGTTGGCCATCTGGTGATGTCCATGCTGACAAGGAGGCAAATGGGCCAATGGCCTCAGCCTTTGATCCATGTGGGGATGGCGCCCGCGTGGTGGGCGTGGAACGCCCCCAACAGAAACTATGGGTCTACCATTCTACTTCTCATGTTTCTTGCTTTCTTCCTTAATTTTTTTTTTTTTTATTAAAGCATTGGCCGCTTGTTGAAATACAAGGGCTCCAGAAAGGAGCAATTGATACTCATTACTCACTCCTTCATATGAGTAAGTTTAGCAGATCTCACACAGCAGGAGATCTTATGACAAGGGGCCTGCGGAACCTTGGGCAAGCGGGGATGGCGCACGGGGAGGAAGCAAGGCAGGTCTGCGAGACAGCTTAGACACAGTGATGGCTGCAGCTGGATGGTGGCTACGAGACCCAGAGGCGGAGGAAGCAAGGCAGGTCTGCAGGACAGCTTAGACACAGTGATGGCTGCAGCTGGACGGTGGCTACAAGACTCAGAGGGGGAGGAAGCAAGGCAGGTCTGCAGGACAGCTTAGACACAGTGATGGCTGCAGCTGGACGGTGGCTACGAGACCCAGAGGGGGAGGAAGCAAGGCAGGTCTGCAGGACAGCTTAGACACAGTGATGGCTGCAGCTGGACGGTGGCTACGAGACCCAGAGGGGAGGTCACCTATACTTTGTCCACAGTGACTCAGGGTACACTACTGTCCTTCTCTCTTTGGACCCTGCATTCTAGGAGGCAAGAGAGGATGCTGACAGAGTCAAAAGCCAGAGAGGAACAGAGGGGCTGGGAAATTCACACACTGGACAACTTGACTGCATTTAAGCATCTGGCCCCAGACCTGGAGAAGATGCCTTACAGCAAGGCTAGGATTAGGCCCAGATTAAAAGAACCTGCTTCCCACTACTCATAAAAGCCAAAACAAAAGCTACATGTCCACTGGCAGATGAATGGAGAGCAGATAAAGAAGATGTGGCACAGACACACAATGGAGTATCACTCAGCCATAAGAAAGAACAAAATAATGCCAGAACCAGAGATTACCATACTGAGTGAGAAGTCAGAAGGAGAAAGACAAATACCATGTGATATCACTTATATGTGAAATCTAAACTATGACACAACTGACTCACAGACAGGAACAGACTTGTGGTTGCAAAGGGGAAGGGATGGGGAGAGGGATGGACTGGGAATCTGGGGTTGGTGGTTACAAATTATTACATTTAGAATGGATAAACAAGGTCCTACTGTATAGGACAGAGAACTATAATCTCCTGGGATAAACCATAATGGAAAAGAATATAAAAAATGCATAAATGTGTATAGCTGAGTCACTTTGTTGTATAGCAGAGATTAGTGCAACACAGCAAATCAACTACACTGCAATTTTTAAAAAAGAAAAGGAAAAAAGCCTGCTTTCCTCTTACCATTCATGTAACCATACATGGATGAAAAGCCCATTAACCACACCACAGGGGTGGGATTGAAAGCAGATCTCAAGAAAAGAAAAAAAAGAAGTCCAAATGGATACAGGATGAAAAAAAGAAAGGAAGGGAGCCACTCTGTCAAAAACCAGCAACATCTGACCTGCCCTTCTGAACGCAGAGTTAAAAAGAATAGCAAGGAGAGGTAAGAAAGCCTTCCTAAGTGAACAGTGAGAAGAAATAGAGGAAAACAATAGAGTGAAAAAGACTAGAGATCTCTTCAAGAAAATTAGAGATACCAAGGGAACATTTCACGCAAAGATGGGCACAATAAAAGACAGAAATGGTATGGACCTAACAGAAGCAGAAGATATTAAGAAAAGGTCACGAGAATACACAGAAGAACTATACAGAAAAGATCTTAATGACCCAGATAATCACAATGGTGTCATCACTCACCTACAGCCAGACATTCTGGAATGCAAAGTCAAGTGGGCCTTAGGAAGCACCACTACGAACAAAGCTAGTGGAGGCGATGGAATTCCAGCTGAGCAATTTCAAATCCTAAAAGATGATGCTGTGAAAGTGCTGCACTCAATATGTCAGCAAATTTGGAAAACTCAGCAGTGGCCACAGGACTGGAAAAGATCAGTTTTCATTCCAATTGCAAAGAAGGGCAATGCCAAAGAAAGTTCAAACTACTACACAATTGCACTCATTTCACAAGCTAGCAAGGTAGTGCTCAAAATACTTCAAGCTAACAGTATGTGAACCGAGAATGTCCAGATGTTCAAGCTGGATTTAGAAAAGGCAGAGGAACCAGAGATCAAATTGCTGACATCCATTGGCATGATCCATTGGATCACAGAAAAAGCAAGAGAATTCCAGAAAAACATCTACTTCTGCTTCACTGACTATGCTAAAGCCTTTGACTGGTCATAATAAACTATGGAAAATGCTTAAAGAGATGAGGATATTAGACCACCTTACCTGCCTCCTGAGAAACCTGTATGCAGGTCAATAAGCAACAGTTAGAACCGGACATAGAACAATGGACCGGTTCCAAACTGGGAAAGGAGTACATCAAGGCTGTATATGTTGTTACCCTGCTTATTTTACCTTCTATGCAAAGTAGATCATGCGAAATACCAGGCTGGATAAAGCACAAGCTGGAATCAGGATTGCTGGGAGAAATATCAACAACCTCAGATATGCCGATGATATCACCCTTATGGCAGAAAGCAAAGAGGAACTAAAGAGCCTCTTGATGAAGGTGAAAGAGGAGAGCATAAAAGCTGCCTTAAAACTCAACAGTCAAAAAACTAAGATCATGGCATCTGGTCCGATCACTTCATGGCAAATAGATAGGGAAACAATGGAAACAACGAGAGACTTTATTTTCTGGGCTCCCAAATCATTGCAGATGATGACTGCAGCCATGAAATTAAAAGATGCTTGCTCCTTGGAAGAAAAGCTGTGACAAACCTAGACAGTGTATTGAAAAGCAGAGCCATTACTTTGCTGACATAGGTCCATATAATGAAAGCTATGGTTTTTCCAGGAGTCATGTACGGATGTAAGAGTTGGACCATAAAAAGGCTGAGTGTCGAAGAACTGATGCTTTCGAACTATGGTGCTGGAGAAGACTCTTGAGAGTCCCTTGGACTGCAAGGAGATTAAACCAGTTAATCCTAAAGAAAATCAGTCCTAAATACTCATTGGAAGGACTGATGCTGAAGCTCCAATACTTTGGCCACCATCATGCAAAGATCTGACTCCTTGGAAAAGACAGTGATGCTGGGAAAGAGTGGGGGCAGGAAAAGAAGGGGACGACAGAGAATGAGATGGTTGGATGGCATCACCGACTCAATGGACATGAGTTTGAGCAGACTCCAGGAGATGGTGAAGGACAAGTAAGCCTGGAGTGCTGCAGTCCACGGAGTCTCAAAGAGTTGGACACAACTGAGTGACTGAACAACCTGCCTCTGCCTCCCCAATTTGACCTTCCACCCACTAGGTGGCGCTGTTAGGTCCACTCCAGCTCTGAACCCCTCCAAGCACAGGGAGACAAGTTCTCTCCATAATCTGGCTCCAGCCTCAGCAAAGCACTTTGCATAGAGTAGATCCTCACAGAACAGATATCAGAAAGTCACATCTAACTCTTGTGAGCCCATGGACTGTAGCCCACAAGGCTCCTCTGTCCCTAGGATTTACATGCTACATAAATCTGAACAACAAAACATTTGAAAACAATTTTGCATTCGTGCCTAGTTTGACCCCCAAAGGCAAACCACAGTCATTGCCTTAATGCTCTGTAATGGGCCTCATTTCTAAGCAGCCCCGAGTTAGCAGACACTGGCTTATTTGCACAGCAGAATTGATTCGACTCCACCTTGCCTCCCTGGTTGCAGGCCAACCAATTTAGAGTGAAATGAAATCAAATTGTGTGCAGCCTATAATTTAGGAGTGAGAACCCCCAGGCAGCCAGGTGGAAGGGCATGTCAGTGGGTTTTCCGCTTAGTGCCTGCCACACATTGGGCTTCCAAGAAAGGCCCTGTGCACCTGCCAGCTGATGCCTGAAATTCCACTGCGACTATTTCAAACCCTTGGTGTTTCCAGCTATTAAACTGCAAATCACCTGGGGAAAATAATCAAACCTGGCTAGCGGTAAATAAGAGTGGATTTTGATGGCAAAGCGGAGAAGCTGCCAGAGTGGGGTTATCAGGCCACAGGCCTCTGTGTGGTAATCTGAATTTTTCGTCTAGATCTCACTGAATCCTCATGGCCTAGTGAGGGACAGTTTTTTCCTGTCCCCATTTCACAGAAAAGGAAACTAAGGTCCAGGGAGGTGAAGGCATTTAATCAAGATCCCAGAATTAGTGGGGGCAAAGCTGAGACATTAGACCTTGTGTCCTGGTCTTTCACATGATCCTCCCTGCCACTCTGGAGGACTCACTGCAGATGAAGCTTTCCCCTCTCAGCCTGCAGTGTGATTGTGGACAGTCACACACTTCTCTGAACCTTAGTTGTTTCTCTTTAAAGTGTTATTGTTCTGAACTGTATCTCCCATAACACTAGACAGTGTGTTGAAAAGCAGAAATATTACTCTGTTGACAAAGGTCCATATAGTTAAGGCTATGGTCTTCCCAGTGGTCACGTACGGTTGTGATAGCTGGACCATAAAGAAGGCAGAGTGCCAAAGAATTGATGCCTTTGAACTGTAGTGCTGGAGAAGACTCCTGAAAGTCCCCTGGACGGCAAGGGGATCAAACCAGTCAATCTTAATGGAAATAGACTCTGAATAGTCACTGGAAGGACTGATGCTGAAGCTGAAGCTCCAGTATTTTGGTCATCTGATGGGAATAGATGACTCATTAGAAAAGTCCTTGATGCTGGGAAAGACGGAGGGCAGAAGGAGAAGAGGGCATCAGAGGATGAGACGGCTGGATGGCTGCTCCAATGCAATGAACAAGAACTTGAGCAAGTTTCAGGAGATGATGAGGGACAGGGAGGCCTGGTGTGCTGCAGTCCATGGGGTCGCAAAGAGTCAGACACGACTGGGTGACTGAGCAATAACAACAACAAAATTCATATATTGAAGCCCTAACCTCTAGCACCTCAGAATGTAACTGTATTTGGAGACAGTGTTTTTAAATACTTATTTATTTTTATTTATTTGGCTGTACCAGGTCTTAGTTGCAGAATACAAACTTATCTGTGGCATGTGGGATCTAGTTCCCTCCCCACCAGGTATCAAACCCGTGTCCCTGCATAGCAAGGCGGATTCTTAACCTGCTGGACCACCATGAAAGTTCCATGGGGATAGTTTTAAAAGAGGTGATTATGAGGTGATCAAAAGCTTTCCAGACAAGCAAAAGATAAGGGAATTCAGCATCATCAAACCAGCTTTACAACGAATGCTAAAGGAACTTCTCTAGATAGAAAACAAGAGAAGGAAAAGACCCATCTATAGAAAATACCCCAAACAATTAAGAAAACGGTAATAGGATCATGTCGCTGTTGTTGTTGCTCAGTCATCCAGTCGTGTCTGACTCTTTGCGACCCCATGGACTGCAGCACACCAGGTCTCCCTGTCCCTCACCATCTCCCGAAGCTTGCCCAAGTGTATGTTCATTGCATCGGAGATGCCATCCAGCCATCTCATCCTCTGATGCCTTCTTCTCCTTCTGCCCTCAATCTTTCCCAGCATCAGGGACTTTTCCAATGAGTCTGTTCCCATCAGATGATCAAAATACTGGAGCTTTAGCTTCAGCACCAGTCCTTCCAGTGATTATTCAAGGTTGATTTTCATTAAGATTGACTGGTTTGATCTCCTTGCTGTCCAAGAGACTTTCAGGAATCTTCTCCAGCACTACAGTTCGAAGGCATCGATTCTTTGGCACTCTGCCTTCTTTATGGTCCAGCTCTCCCAACCGTTATGTGACCACTGGGAAGACCATAGCCTTGACTACATGGACCTTTGTTGACAGAGTGATGTCTCTGCTTTTCAACACACTAAGTTTGTCATCGCTTTCCTGCCAAGAAGCAATCGTCTTCTGATTTCATGGCTACAGTCACCATCTGCAGTGATTTTAGAGCCCAAGAAGAGGAAATCTGTCACCACTTCCACCTTGTCCCCTTCTATTTGCCATGAAGTAATGGGGCCAGATACCATGATCTTAGTTTTTTTAATATTTACTTTTTTTCTTTTTCTTTTTTTAAATATAAATATATTTATTTTAATTGGAGGCTAATTACTTTACAATATTGTATTGGTTTTGCCATACATCAACATGAATCCGCCACGGGTTTGCACGTGTTCCCCATCCTGAACCCCCTTCCCACCTCCCTCCACATACCATCCCTCTGGGTCATCCCAGTGCACCAGCCCCAAGCATCCTGTATCATGCACCAAACCTGGACTGGCAATTCATTTCATATATGATATTATACATGTTTCAATGCCGTTCCCCCAAATCATGCCCCCTCCCAGAGTCCAAAAGACTGTTCTATACATCTGTGTCTCTTTTGCTGTCTTGCATACAGAGTTATTGTTACCATCTTTCTAAATTCCACATATATGCGTTAGTATAGTGTATTGGTGTTTTTCTTTCTGGCTTACTTCACTCTGTATAATAGGCTCCAGTTTCATCCACCTCATTAGAACTGATTCAAATGTATTCTTTTTAATGGCTGAGTAATACTCCATTGTGTATATGTACCACTGCTTTCTTATCCATTCATCTGCTGATGGACATCTAGGTTGCTTCCATGTCCTGGCTATTATAAACAGTGCTGCGATGAACATTGGGGTACACGTGTCTCTTTCAATTCTGGTTTCCTCAGTGTGTATGCCCAGCAGTGGGATTGCTGGGTCATAAGGCAGTTCTATTTCCAGTTTTTTAAGGCATCTCCACACTGTTCTCCATAGTGGTTGTACTAGTTTGCATTCCCACCAACAGTGTAAGAGGGTTCCCTTTTCTCCACAGCCTCTCCAGCATTTATTGTTTGTAGACTTTTGGATCGCAGCCATTCTTACTGGTGTGAAATGGTACTTCATTGTGGTTTTGATTTGCATTTCTCTGATAATGGGTGATGTTGAGCATCTTTTCATGTGTTTGTTAGCCATCTGTATGTCTTCTTTGGAGAAATGTCTGTTTAGTTCTTTGGCCCATTTTTTGATTGGGTCATTTATTTTTCTGGAGTTGAGCTGCAGGAGTTGCTTGTATATTTTTGAGATTAGTTCTTTGTCAGTTGCTTCATTTGCTATTATTTTCTCCCATTCTGAAGGCTGTCTTTTCACCTTGCTTAGAGTTTCCTTTGTTGTCCAGAAGCTTTTAATTTTAATTAGGTCCCATTTGTTTATTTTTGCTTTTATTTCCAATATTCTGGGAGGTGGGTCATAGAGGATCCTGCTGTGATGTATGTCAGAGAGTGTTTTGCCTATGTTCTCCTCTAGGAGTTTTATAGTTTCTGGTCTTACATTTAGATTTTTAATCCATTTTGAGTTTATTTTTGTGTATGGTGTTAGAAAGTGTTCTAGTTTCATTCTTTTACAAGTGGTTGACCAGTTTTCCCAGTACCACTTGTTAAAGAGATTGTCTTTTCTCCATTGTATATTCTTGCCTGCTTTGTCAAAGATAAGGTGTCCATAGGTGCGTGGATTTATCTCTGGGCTTTCTATTTTGTTCCATCGATCTATATTTCTGTCTTTGTGCCAGTACCATACTGTCTTGATGACTGTGGCTTTGTAGTAGAGCCTGAAGTCAGGCAGGTTGATTCCTCCAGTTCCATTCTTCTTTCTCAAGATTGCTTTGGCTATTCGAGGTTTTTTTATTTCCATACAAATTGTGAAATTATTTGTTCTAGCTCTGTGAAAAATACCGTTGGTAGCTTGATAGGGCGGAGGAGGTGATGGCACCCCTCTCCAGTACTCTTGCCTGGAAAATCCCATGGATGGAGGAGCCTGGTAGGCTGCAGTCCATGGGGTCACTAAGAGTCGGACACGACTGAGTGACTTCACTTTCACTTTTCACTTTCATGCATTGGAGAAGGAAATGGCAACCCACTCCAGTGTTCTTGCCTGGAGAATCCCAGGGACGGGGGAGCCTGGTGGGCTGCCATCTATGGGGTCACACAGAGTCGGACACTACTGAAGTGACTTAGCAGCAGCAGCAGCAGCTTGATAGGGATTGCACTGAATCTATAGATTGCTTTGGGGAGTATACTCATTTTTACTATATTGATTCTTCTGATCTGTGAACTTGGTATATTTCTCCATCTATTAGTGTCCTCTTTGATTTCTTTCACCAGTGTTTTATAGTTTTCTATATATAGGTCTTTAGTTTCTTTAGGTAGATATATTCCTAAGTATTTTATTTTTTTCGTTGCAATGGTGTATGGAATTGTTTCCTTAATTTCTCTATTTTCTCATTATTAGTATATAGGAATGCAAGAGATTTCTGTGTGTTGATTTTATATCCTGCAACTTTACTATAGTCATTGATTAGTTCTAGTAATTTTTTGGTGGAGTCTTTAGGGTTTTCTATGTAGAGGATCATGTCATCTGCAAACAGTAAGAGTTTACTCTTCTTTTCCAATTTGGATTCCTTTTATTTCTTTTTCTGCTCTGATTGCTGTGGCTAAAACTTCCAAAACTATGTTGAATAGTAGTGGTGAAAGTGGGCACCCGTGTCTTGTTCCTGACTTTAGGGGAAATGCTTTCAATTTTTTACCATTGAGGATAATGTTTACTGTGGGTTTGTCATATATAGCTTTTATTATGTTGAGGTATGTTCCTTCTATTCCTGCTTTCTGGAGAGTTTTTATCATAAATGGATGTTGAATTTTGTCAATGGCTTTCTCTGCATCTATTGAAATGATCATATGGCTTTTATTTTTCAATTTGTTAATGTGATGTATTACATTGATTGATTTGCAGATATTGAAGAATCCTTGCATCCCTGGGATAAAGCCCACTTGGTCATGGTGTATGACCTTTTTAATGTGTTGTTGGATTCTGATTGCTAGAATTTTGTTAAGGATTTTTGCATCTATGTTCATCAGTGATATTGGCCTGTAGTTTTCTTTTTTTGTGGCATCTTTGTCAGGTTTTGGTATTAGGGTGATGGTGGCCTCATAGAATGAGTTTTGAAGTTTACCTTCCTCTCCAATTTTCTGGAAGAGTTTGAGTAGGATAGGTGTTAGCTCTTCTCTAAATTTTTGGTAGAATTCAGCTGTGAAGCCATCTGGACCTGGGCTTTTGTTTGCTGGAAGATTTCTGATTACAGTTTCAATTTCTGTGCTTGTGATGGGTCTGTTAAGATTTTCTATTTTTTCCTGGTTCAGTTTTGGGAAGTTGTACTTTTCTAAGAATTTGTCCATTTCTTCCAAGTTGTCCATTTTATTGGCATATAGTTGCTGATAATAGTCTCTTATGAGTTTTGTATTTCTGTATTGTCTATTGTGATCTCTCCATTTTCATTTCTAATTTTATTGATTTGATTTTTCTCCCTTTGTTTCTTGATGAGTCTGGCTAATGGTTTGTCAATTTTATTCATCCTTTCAAAGAACCAGCTTTTGGCTTTGTTGATTTTTGCTATGGTCTCTTTTGTTTCTTTTGCATTTATTTCTAATGCAAATTTTAAACATTTCTTTCCTTTCTTTCCTTCTAACCCTGGGGTTCTTCATTTCTTCCTTTTCTAGTTGCTTTAGGTGTAGAGTTAGGTTATTTATTTGACTTTTTTCTTGTTTCTTGAGGTAAGCCTGTATTGCTATGAACCTTCCCCTTAGCACTGCTTTTACAGTGTCCCGCAGGTTTTGGGTTGTTGTGTTTTCATTTTCATTCATTTCTGTGCATATTTTGATTTCTTCTGTGATTTGTTGGTTATTCAGCAGCATGTTGTTCAGCCTCCATATGTTGGAATTGTTAATAGTTTTTCTCCTGTAATTGATATCTAATCTTACTGCATTGTGGTCAGAAAAGATGCTTGAAATGATTTCAATTTTTTTGAATTTACGAAGGCTAGATTTATGGCCCAGGATGTGGTCTATCCTGAAGAAGGTTCCATGTGCACTTGAGAAAAAGGTGAAATTCATTGTTTTGGGGTGAAATGTACTATAGATATCAATTAGGTCTAACTGGTCTATTGTATTGTTTAAAGTTTGTGTTTCCTTGTTAATTTTCTGTTTAGTTGATCTATCCATAGGTGTGAGTGGGGTATTAAAGTCTCCTACTATTATTGTGCTATTGTTAATTTCCCCTTTCATACTTGTTAGCATTTGTCTTACATATTGTGGTGCTCCTATGTTGGGTGCATATATATTTATAATTGTTATATCTTCTTCTTGGATTGATTCTTTGATCATTATGTAGTGTCCTTCTTTGTCTCTTTTCACAGCCTTTGTTTTAAAGTCTATTTTATCCAATATGAGTATTGCTACTCCTGCTTTCTTTTGGTCTCTATTTGTGTGGAATATCTTTTTCCAGCCCTTCACTTTCAGTCTGTATGTGTCCCCTGTTTTGAGGTGGGTCTCTTGTAGAAAACATATATAGGAGTCTTGTTTTTGTATCCATTCAGCCAGTCTTTATCTTTTGTTGGGGCATTCAACCCATTTACATTTAAGGTAATTATTGATAAGTATGATCCCATTGCCATTTACTTTATTGTTTTGGGTTCAAGTTTATACATCCTTTTTGTGTTTCCTGTCTAGAGAAGATCCTTTAGCATTTGTTGGAGAGTTGGTTTGGTGGTGCTGAATTCTCTCAGCTTTTGCTTGTCTGTAAAGCTTTTGATTTCTCCTTTGTATTTGAATGAGATCCTTGCTGGGTACAGTAATCTGGGCTGTAGGTTATTTTCTTTCATCACTTTAAGTATGCCCTGCCATTCCCTCCTGGCCTCAAGAGTTTCTATTGAAAGATCAGCTGTTATCCTTATGGGAATCCCCTTGTGTGTTATTTGTTGTTTTTCCCTTGCTGCTTTTAATATTTGTTGTGTTTGATCTTTGTTAATGTGATTAATATGTGTCTTGGGGTGTTTTGCCTTGGGTTTATCCTGTTTGGGACTCTCTGGGTTTCTTGGACTTGGGTGACTATTTCCTTCCCCATTTTAGGGAAGTTTTCAACTATTATCTCCTCAAGTATTTTCTCATGGTCTTTCTTTTTGTCTTCTTCTTCCGGGACTCCTATGATTCGAATGTTGGGGCATTTAACATTGTCCTGGAGGTCTCTGAGATTGTCCTCATTTCTTTTAATTTATTTTTCTTTTTTCCACTCTGATTCATTTATTTCTACTATTCTATCTTCTACTTCACTAATCCTATCTTCTGCCTCCATTATTCTATTATTTGTTCCCTCCAGAGTGTTTTTGATCTCATTTATTGCATTATTCATTATATACTGACTCTTTTGTACTTCTTCTAGGTCCTTGTTAAACCTTTCTTGCATCCTCTCAATCCTGATTCCATTTTGATTTCAAGATTTTGGATCATTTTCACTATCATTATTTGGAATTCTTTATCAGGTAGATTCCCTATCTCTTCCTCTTTTATTTGGTTTGGTGGGCATTTATCCTGTTCCTTTACCTGCTGGGTACTCCTCTGTCTCTTCATTTGTTTATATTGCTGTGTTTGGGGTGGCCTTTCTGTATTCTGGCAGTTTGTGGAGTTTCCTTGCTGTGGGTGGGGTTGTATGTGTGGCTTGTCAAGGTTTCCTGGTTAGGGAAGCTTGTGTTAGTGTTCTGGTGGGTGGACCTAGATTTCCTCTCTCTGGAGTGCAATGAAGTGTCCAGTAATGAGTTATGAGATGTCAATGGGTTTGGAGTGACTTTGGGCAGCCTGTATATTGTAGCTCAGGGCTCTGTTCCTGTGTTGCTGGAGAATTTTCATGGTATGTCTTGCTCTGGAACTTGTTGGCCCTTGGGTGGTGCTTGGTTTCAGTGTCGGTATGGAGGCATTTGATGAGCTCCTGTCAATTAATGTTCCCTGGAGTCAGGAGTTCTCTGGTGTTCTCAGGATTTGGAGTTAAGCCTTCTGCTTCTGGTTTTCAGTCTTATTTTTACAGTAGCCTCAAGACTTCTCCATCTATACAGCACCATTGATAAAACATCTCCTTTCGAAGACAATGGGCTGCTTTTCTGGGTGCCTGATGTCCTCTGCTGGCATTCAGAAGTTGTTTTGTGGAATTTACTCAGCATTTAAATGTTCTTTTGATGAATTTCTTGGGGAGAAAGTGGTCTCCCCGTCCTATTCCTCTGCCATCTTAGGGCCGCCTCCTTAATATTTAGTCTTAAGCTGGCTCTTTCACTCTCCTTCTTCACCCTCATCAAGAGGCTCTCTAGTTCCTCTTTGCTTTCTGCCATTAGAGTGATATCATCCACATATCTAAGGTTGTTGATGTTTTTCCTGCCTATCTTGATTCTAGCTTATAACTCATCCAGCCCAGCATTTCTCATGATGTGCTCAGGGTATAGGTTAAACAAACAGGGTGACAGGATCATACATATTGATAATTACCTTAAATGTAAGTGGATTAAAAACGTCAACCCAAAGACATGGACTGGCTGAGCAGATGAAATGTGCATATATGCACTTCCACTTACCACATCACTCTGCTTGTGTATGTAATTGTTTTACATTGTTAGGTTAATCATGCTTCTATTATGCTTGCAATTATAATTATTTTTTATTTTTTGCCTGGCTATTGATTGTAAAAACTGATAAACATCATTTACTATTGTGATTATGTAGCTATTACTCACTTAATACCATTGTATCAGGATTGTTCAACAGAAAAATAACATAATTCTGTATCACCAAAACTACCATTTAACAGAAAAACCTGCAATCACTTTTTAAAATACAGATGCATATCAGAATTATCTTCGAATTTTCTAAAAAATACAAATGCCCAGGTATTGTTTTTTTTCCTCCAAAGCTCCAGATATGTTTCTAATGAGCAGCCATGTTTAAAAACAACTGGACTATATGAGGATCTCTTACTTTTATCTAGTTTGTTTCACTTTTTCTATTTCATATTCAGTCTCCCATTTCACTTAGTTTATGTTTTCCGATTTCTCCAGCTCCTTTTTTTTAATGTTCTTTCTCAAGTCTTTATCAAGTGTAGTAGAAAAGCTTCTGTATACTATACAGAAATAATATATATAATATATATTTTTAGAAAACTTAAGAATTTTATCCTAACTAAAACATTTATGGCATTTTGATTCCATTTGTTTGACTTAGTATGAATAGAATGCTAGATCTCTAATTAAAAAAATAGATATGCAACAAGCTACAAAGGTTTACTGTATAGCACAGGGAACAATAGTCAATATTTTATAATAACCTATAATTGAAAGTATTTTCAAAAATAATATATGTGTATATATATAACTGAATCACACAAATAAACAACAACCCAGGATTCTACTTTTTGAAACTTTGTAAGGTTTATCATTTAGCCAGTTTTTCTAATGTCCTATGGAAATCTAATAACAATGTATGAGATATAAAATTTTAAATACATTTGTATAGGATATAAAATTAATATAAATATAAAACTATCACATATAAATTATTAATGACATCACTCAAGATGCTTCTATTCTTATTTTTTCCACACTTGATAAAATATTCTCAGAGAACTATTAATATGTCTCACTATGACTATATATTTTTTCTTTTCCCTTATATTTTTTCTGATTTTTGCTTTATGCATCTGTTTCTTTGCTGTTAGGTATCTAATCATTTATGATGTCTATCTTTTTTGTGAATTTTACCTTTTATCATTAAAAATATTCATATTTGTTTCATTTAAAAAAAATTTTAAGGGGGAAAAAAAAAGGTGATAAAGTCAAAACAAGAGGGATACTCTAATCTAATTTGTGTCCCTCACAAGAGGAGGAAGTCTGGACATGCAGGGAGGCCCCAGGGATATGCAGGCAGAGGGATGGCCAAGGGAGGTCACCAGAGGAAGGTGGCCCTCTGCAAGCTAAAGAGGGACCTCAGAGAAATCCAACCCTGCTGGCACCTTGATCTTGCACTTCCAGCCTCCAGAACTGTGAGAAAATAAATTTCTACTCACCAGAAATTTAAGCCACCCAGTCTGTGCTACTTTCTATGGCAGCTCAAGCTGACCAAGACAAACTGCGAGTGGTGAGGCTGAGTGACAAAGTCTCTAAGCCAGCGCCTCTCCACTGTCCTTCTGCAGGTGTCTGAGATCACCGAGGTGGTAGGTGGGGCTGGGGCATCTGCGTTTCCAACATGCTCCCAGGGCATGCAGACATCACTGCTATCTCTGGCCTCCAGCCCAGGCTCCTGGCTCAGCATCGTGCTGTCACCTCCCTGCCTGGAATCTAGTTCATCACAGAAGAGGAGGTGCCCTTTAGGTAAGTTAAGATGAAACCAAAGGCAGAGGCATGAAAAGTCAGGGAGGGGACAGTGAGGCACCAGCAAGGAATCTGGTGAGGTGTTGGTGGGCAGAGGCCTGGAGGGAATGGGGAGGGAAGAGAGCAGGCCACAAATTGCTGTGTCAAGTATAACCTGTCATTTAGTGAGTACTGCAAGGTGCCTGACACTGGGTCTGACATCAAGCCACTGTCTCATGCAGAATAGACCGTGGCTGGTCCTGGTAAAAGAAAACACTTAAGTTCTCAACCTAAAGAGCATAAAACATCACTGGTACACAACCCATGCACAATTACTAGAACTGTAAATCGACCAAATTAATAGCCAACCATTATCGGTATTAAGCAATTACAGGTAAAGGTCAATTTAGAACATTGGGGGCAATGTTCTTTAAAAAATGTGTTCAGTATTCGGTCAAGAATAAAGATGCTTGTCAAACATTCAGTGCCATATTTATATAAAATGATGGTAAATTTCTTCTGACCAAACATGTAAGATGGAAACAAAGTAGTGAAAAGAAATGATCATTGTATCTAGGATGGAGGACCCAAAGGATATTAATACTTTAATGAACAATAAAGTGAAAAAAAAAAGACATATAGTACATTCTTAAAAAGTAAATGTTACTCAGTGCAGGTAGGGTGTACCAGGGTGAGAAGTCCCACTGAATGATGGGCATAATACAGAGTGCTGATCTACAGAAGAAGTGATGAAGTAGAAACAGTGGAGCATTTCTCCAGTATAATAACATACACTATATATATAATAATAACAGTATAATGATACATTCTATCAGTATAATATATAGTCTTTGATCTAAGAGCTAGAAAACCAATTTTAAATTCTAGGCATTGATTTAAAAATCTGCCATGGGCAAGCTTGTGATAGGCAAAACAATGTCCTCTCAAGAATGTCCGTGTCCTAACTGCCAGAACCTGTAAGTATGTTAGGTTACATGGCAAAAGGGAGTTAAGGTCATGGGTGGCATTCAAGTTGCTAATCAGCTGACCTTAAAATAGGGAGATTATCTGGACTATCCAGGTAGGCCTAATGTAATCATGAGGGTCCTTAAAAGTGGAGGAAAAAGGAGATATGGCTATGGAAGAGTGGTTGACAACTGCAACACTGCTGGCTTTGAAGATGGAGGAAGTGGGCCGGGAGCCAAGGAATGTGGGTGGTCGCCAGAAGCTGGAAAAGGCAAGAAAACAGATTCTCCCCACCAGGCCTCCACTGACACTTTGGTTTTAGCCTAGTGAGACCCGTGTGAGACTTCTAACCAACAGAACTGTAAGATAATCTATCCTCTTTTTAAGCTATCAAATTTACAGTAATTTGTTATGGTGACAAGAGAAAACTAATACAAGGTCGAATTTGTCCCCAAATCCAAAAACATTCTTAGAACTGGAGATGGTAGCACATGGTTTTGATTTCTTACTATGACAACTGATGCCTTGCTTTGAAATAATTCAAAGATTATATATGACATCCTCTGAAGCTTCCCCAATATGGGACATCTTGCTGAAACATATCAAATCTGACCATAAACTACTCTTATGCATGCAATGGGAATGCCAAATAAATGTCATTAAACACTTAGATAAAAAGATGACAAAGAAATCAGTGAAACAACAGAAGGTCCTCAAATAGAGCAAATCCCACCTTTTTTGGGGAAATGACGTTAGTTTTGAACCTGAGCTATCCACAGATATTGCTATGGGATGTGTTTAGCAAAAGCCTCCAAAAAACAGGTTTGGCTATTTCACTTTTAAAGGGATTTAAAATGTATATTTATTATTTTAAATATCTCTAGAACTTTTCTAAAGGAACCACACATGAAATATTCAACAAAAATGATATCTCAATAAAATAAAATTCAAATAAGGACACAAGAATGTCTGTGGACTATGAAAGAGAAGATTCACAAACAATCCTGAAATTGATTCCCACAGAAATTATTTTTCTGGACATTGTTGACTGAAGTATAATGTTAACTGAGCAAGATACTACTTTCAGTTTTTTTATAATAATTTTTTCTTGAAAAAAAGAAAAATCAAGTAACTACTATATAGATACAGATACTGTTTTAAGACAGTGAAAACAGCAACATAATATGATGATGAAATTAAAATATTTAATAATTCTAGCACTCAGTTATAATCATATGAAACTGCATTACAATGTTTGAAACTGATATGCAAAATTTATAGTAATTTCTGATTCTAAAGGTGGCTTTAAGAATATTTTTTGATAATTCCAGTTCCTCTGCCTCAGCAGAGTTGAGTATAACTCAACAGAAATTTCTCGCAAATGAAAGTAATTAAAATTTAAAAAAAAAATCTAAGAACTATGATTCATGAATAATGATTTAATTTGGCATCACTGTTAATAGAACACAAATTATGTGATAATGTTGATTACAAAGTTATCTCATAATTTTGCTGAAATGAAGGCAAGAAAAATAAATTTTATAGAATAAACATGCAAATTTATGAATTATGTGTATTCAATTCAGTTCAGTCGCTCAGTCATGTCTGATTCTTTGCAACCCCATGAACCGCAGCACGCCAGGCCTCCCTGTCCATCACCAACTCCTGGAGTCCACCCAAATCCATGTCCATTGAGTCGGTGATGCCATCCAACCATCTCATCCTCTGTCGTCCACTTTTCCTCCTGCCCCCAATGTTTCCCAGCATCAGGGTCTTTTCAAATGAGTCAGCCCTTCGCATCAGGTGGCCAAAGTATGGAGTTTCAGCTTCAACATCAGTCCTTCCAATGAACACCCAGGATTGATCTCCTTTAGGATGGACTGGTTGGATCTCCTTGCAGTCCAAGGGACTGCCAAGAGTCTTCTCCAACACCACAGTTCAAAAGCATCAATTCTTTGGCACTCAGCTTTCTCTATAGTCCAACTCTCACATCCATACATGACCACTGGAAAAACCATAGCCTTGACTAGACAGACCTTTGTTGACAGAGTAATGTCTCTGCTTTTTAATATGCTATTATACTCATCCAAACATCACTAATTCATCAACATCATATCCAGACATGTACAATAATAATTAAGTTCAGTTGTCTTTGGCATTCTATTGGCATTGTGCTAAGTTGCTTCAGTTGTGTCCAACTCTTTGCAACCCCATGGACTGTAGCCCACAAAGCTCTTCTGTCCATGGATTTCCCAGGCAAGAATAGTGGTATGGGTTGTCACGTCCTCCTCCAGGGGATCTTCCTGACCCAGGGATCGAACCCACATCCTTTAGGTCTCTTGCATTGGCAGGCAGGTTCTTTACCACTAGCACCACCTGGGAATCACAGTTTTACATGTTGTTATTTGTCATTATGAAGGGATGTTTGTCAAGGTAGAATTTATGTAACTACGAGCTTCATTTTGACTTTTATATATTTAGACGTATAGTCTGTGACCTGTATTTATTCTCCTGATTTAGATCCAGCACATGGCAGGGGAAAACCCAGTTTTATTTGCTCATCATGAGAGCACTGAAAGGTAATGACTGTCAAGCCCATTTTACAGATGAGGAAAGTGAAGTTCTATGGGATGGAATTTCCAAAGTCAGAAGAAATAGTAGAAGCAATATGAAAACCCTTGCTAGTTAGACTGAAAAGCCCAGGATGCTTCACTACACCCAGCCTAATGGAGTCAAGGATTGCTACAAACATTTCATGGATATGCTAGATGTTATAAAAATTTTCAGAAGGAAGGGATGGCTGGACCCTTGTGATGCAGAAAGGGCCTGGAAGAATAGCTGGGGAACTTCTGGTTCTGGTAGAATGGTGAGTTATATGTCATGAAGATCCTTCAAAGAAAACAATTAAAATGCTACATGAAGCCTGAATCATGTACTGGATAAATGTATTAGCAAGATGGCACAAAGGAAGGAAGCCATAAACCCCTCAAACAAAGGAAATCAGGAACTTATGAGGTAAGCTGCTTTCACCATCAGAGTTTCTGCTGCCAAACTTTGCAAATAAAAGATGAAATCCAAGACCCATCAAAAGCAGGGAATCTAACAGGTGACTTCATCAATAAAACTAGGACTTTAAAGATAAGTGAATGCTGCTGCTGCTGCTGCTGCTAAGTCACTTCAGTCGTGTCCGACTCTGTGCGACCCCATAGATGGCAGCTCACCAGGCTCCCCCATCCCTGGGATTCTCCAGGCAAGAACACTGGAGTGGGTTGCCATTTCCTTCTCCAATGCATGAAAGGGAAAAGTGAAAGTGAAGACTCTAGCGACCCCATGGACTGCAGCCTACCAGGCTCCTCTGTCCATGGGATTTTCCAGGCAAAAGTACTGGAGTGGGTTGCCATTGCCTTCTCTATAAGTGAATGCAAAATAAATCTTACCAGACAGAACAAGACAGTTACAAAAGTTGTCTCTCTGAAAAAAAAAAAATTTCTCCCAAGAATTCAGGACCATCAGCTCATCTTTACAGGGGGTCTGTGGTCCAAATCCATACCACCACCGTGGTCCAAGAACTCTCAAGTGGAAAACTTACCATAGTTACAAACAGAAATCAAAGTTTTGTAGTTTCCTCAGGCAAGTAACAAAACAAATGCAAATCCTCTCTGAAGAATTTCTATTTTAATACAAGCATGCACACTCCTGGAAACAAAATGCCATGAATGAGAAACAGCAAAAACAGGAGACAGCAGAAAAATCAAAGAACAGATACTGAAATATAAAATAATTATGTTCAAGTATGTGTAAAGAACTGTGGTGTTGGAGAAGACTCTTGAGAGTCCCTTGGACTGCAAGGAGATCCAACCAGTCCATTCTGAAGGAGATCAGCCCTGGGATTTCTTTGGAAGGAATGATGCTAAAGCTGAAACTCCAGTACTTTGGCCACCTCATGCGAAGAGTTGACTCATTGGAAAAGACTCTGATGCTGGGAGGGATTGGGGGCAAGAGGAGAAGGGAGGACAGAGGATGAGATGGCTGGATGGCATCGCTGACTCAATGGACATGAGTTTGAGTGAACTCCAGGAGTTGGTGATGGACAGGGAGGCCTGGCGTGCTGCGATTCATGGGGTCGCAAAGAGTCCGACACGACTGAGCGACTGATATGATCTGATGTTTAAAGAAAGAGCTAAACATATAAACAATAAACAAGATTTGAAAAGAAGATAATGCAACTTTAAGAAATTAAAAACAAGAACTGAAATAAAAAGTCATTGAAAGGATACTACACCAAGTTGACAGGGAAATCAGCCAACTGAAAGTACATTCAAAGAAACTATCCAGGATGCAGTCAGAGAGATTAAGAAATAGAAGATGTGAAAAAGCAAATAAGAGAAATAGCAAAAATTTCTCTGGAAGGAGAAAATACAATGATTCTGATATGATATTTGAAGAGATAACTGGTAAATGTCCATAGCTGTTGTTCAGTCGCTAAGTCGAGTCTGACTCTTTGCAACCCCATAGACTGAAGCACACCAGGCTACCTTGTCTTTCACTATCTCCCAGAGTGTGCTCAAATTCATGTCCACTGAGTAGGTGATGCTATCTAACCATTTCATCCTCTGCCACCCCCTTCTCCTTTGGCTTTCAATCTTACCCAGCATCAGGGGCTTTTCCAATGAGTTGGTTCTTTGCATAGGTGGCCAGAGTATTGGAGTTTCAGCTTCAGCACCAGTCCTTCCAATGAATATTCAGGGTTGAATTCCTTTAGGATGGACTGGTTTGATCTCCTTGAAGTCCAAGAGACTCTCAAGAGTCTTCTTCAGCACCACAATTCAAAAGCACCACATGTCTAGGACTGTAAATGTCTAGAATTGCTGAAAGCCACTAGTCCTCAGATCCACGAAGCAGTGCAGAGTAAAGACAGTTGGTGCTCACCACATACTCTAAGTGCTTTCTTACACGTCTCAGACCTTCTTGTCGTTAGGTTGGGGCCATGTTGACTGTATCTGGTTGCAATTGATTCCAGGCCAGGGCAGTGAAAGAATGATGCCTTCTTGTCATGGACTTGGGATGCAACCCTTCCACTCTTAAGAACTGAGCCACTCATCCCCCAGTGGAAATCACTTTTGGCTGAAAATGGCTACATTGCCCACTTTATGCTCACTGCTAAGGGGCAGCACACCCCCCAAACTAAGGATGGATACAAAGTCCTGGCTTTCTTTTCTCCTTGGGGACAATCCTGAAGGATCAACCCCACTCCAGAGCTCCCTGGGGGATCAGCTGAGGCCTGTGATGCAACTTCTCCTTCTACCCAAGCCTGCCTCCCCCTCTTACTTAAGTATTGCTCCTCATGAATTCCCCACATGCAGGTCTTTTGCCTCAGAGCCTGTTTCTGAGAAATCCAACCTAAGACATCTCTCTCTCTTCTCCTTCTGTGGTGATGTAGGCGGCCACATGTTCCTGACGGAGCAGCTAGAAGGTGGCCAACCTTTTATTCTCCCGGACACTTCACAGTTCCTCACTGACCACTTAGCTGTGTAATGTTAGCAAGAAATCAACCTTTGCTCTGTTAACACATTATTGACCAGAGACATATTAATACCATGTAAAGACAGCTGGAGTAACCACTAAACTGATAAATTCAGAGAATATATCTAGCATATTAATTATAAAACAAGGGAAGGGAAAAGAGCATGTTCAAAAGGAAAAAAGAAAAGAATGTAAAACTTAAAGAATGCAGGAAAGGGAGGACAACAGAGAAAACAGGACAAATGCACATAAGATGATCAAAATAAATGCAAATATTTCAATACTCATTATAAATATGAACAGACTAAACCATCCCTCTAAATGACACATGTTGCCAAGCAAGATAAAATCCAACTGTACTGTTTGCATGAGACACAATTCAAATATAAGGACAGGGAGAGATTATTAGTCAAAGTCAGGAAAGAAGTAAATCAGACACATAACAAAAACAATAAAGATGGAGTTACTATAGGACTATCAGACAGACGCTAAGACAAAAAGCATTACTAGATATAAAGAGAACCACTTTTAAAAAATAATAAGAACTTTACTTCACCAGGAAGATAAAATTAAGAACTTAGATGGACCTAAAAAACACAGGCTCAAAATATATAAAGCAAAAATTGACTTATCTACATGGAGTAATTCACAAATATGACACCACTGTGGAAGATTTTAACACATTTCAATTATGGATCGCTTAAGCAAGCATAAGTTGCATAAGAAATCAAAATGGAAGTTAGAAATTAATTAGAACTGCATATGTGGACTGCAGTTAAAGCAATACTCAGGGAGAAATATATATATATATATATATATATATATATATATTTAATCGTTTATATTACGAGGTAGAGTGATTAACTTAAGAAGTTAGAGCGATAATAGCAAAACAAACCCAAAGTAGAATGAAAATAATAAAAATAACAGAGACATCAGAGATATAAAATACATTATAGAGAGGATCTACCAAGCCCAAATCATCTTCTTTTCAATATTTTTTTAAAAAGACAGACTGGCAAGATTAACCAAGAAGAGAGCATTAAAACAAAGATCACATATTCATGTCACTTGACATAGAAAAAGCATTTCACAAGATCCGATACCCTTTTGTGATCAGAAAATACTCAGTAAAATAATACAGAACTCCTTTAAACCTAAAAGGCCATCTATGAGAAACCCAGAGCTAACATACAATGGAATGCTTTCTCCCACCATCAGGATGTCCGCTCTCACCACTTCTATTCAATATTGTAGTGGAGCATCTAGGTAAGTCAACTGGACAAGAGAAAAATAAAAACCATCTAAATTAAAATGCAGAAGCAAATCTATCTCCATTTGCAGATGATATAATTTTGACATATAGAAATTTGGAAAGGAGTCACCAAAATACTGTTAGAACTGTAAATACTGTTAATAAATTAATTCAGCAAGCATGTAGGATATGATATATACAAAACTTGGTTTTACTTCTATATCCTAGCAAAGAAAATCTGAAATAAATTTAAGGAAACAATTCCACTTACAACAGTATCAAAAACCACAAAACACTAGACATGAACTTAACAAATCATTTTAATGGTACAATTTTACATACTGAAAACTACAAAACATTGCTGAAAGAAATTAAAGAATACCTAAACAAATGAGAAACGCTGGGCTGGAAGAAGCACAGGCTGGAATCAAGGTTGCCGGGAGAAATATCAATAGCCTCAGATGTGCAGATGACACCACCCTTATGGCAGAAAGTGAAGAGGAACTAAAGAGCCTCTTGATGAAGGTGAAAGAGTAAAGTGAAAAATTTGGCTTAAACCTCAACATTCAGAAAACTAAGATCATGGCATCTGGTCCCATCACTTCATGGGAAATAGATGGGGCAACAGTGGAAACAGTGTCAGACTTTATCTTTTTGGGCTCCAAAATCACTGCGGATGGTGACTGCAGCTGTGAAATTAAAAGACGCTTACGCCTTGGAAGGAAAGTTGTGACCAACCTAGACAGCATATTGAAAAGCAGAGACATTACTTTGCCAACAAAGGTCCATCTAGTCAAGGCTATGGTTTTTCCAGTGGTCATGTATGGATGTGAGAGTTGGACTGTGAAGAAAGCTGAGCGCCGAAGAATTGATGCTTTTGAACTGTGGTGTTGGAGAAGACTCTTGAGAGTCCCTTGGACTGCAAGGAGATCCAACCAGCCCATTCTAAAGGAGATCAGTCCTGGGTGTCCTTTGGAAGGAATGATGCTAAAGCTGAAACTCCAATACTTTGGCCACCTCATGCGAAGAGTTGACTCATTGGAAAAGACTCTGATGCTGGGAGGGATTGGGGGCAGGAGGAGAAGGGGACAACAGAGGATGAGATGGCTGGATGGCATTACCGACTCGATGGACGTGAGTTTGGGTGAACTCCAGGAGTTGGTGATGGACAGGGAGGCCTGGCGTGCTACGATTCATGGGGTTGCAAAGAGTTGGACATGACTGAGTGACTGAACTGAACTGAACTGAAACAAATGGAAAGGCAGCCCATGTTCACGGATTTAATTTACTTAATAATATTAAGATGGTAATGCTTCCCAAATTGATCAACAGATTCAAAGGAACCCCTATTAAAATCCTGGGTTTTTTTTTTGCAGAAACTGACAAATAGATCCTAAAATTCATAAGGAAATGCAAGGGACCCTGAACAGTCAAAACAACCTTGAAAAAGAAGATCAGAGTTAAAGGACTCATACTTCCCAATTTCAAAACTCACAACAAAGCACAGTAATCAAGACAATGAGGTACTGACATAAGAATAGACAAACAGATCAATGGAATAAAACTGAGAATCCAGAAATAAACCTTCACATTTACAGTCAATCAATTTTCAATAAAGATGTTAAGATAATTCCTGAAGAAATAATGAACAGTCTTTTCAACAAATGCTGTTGGGACTGCTTGATATCCCATACTAAAAAAAAAAAAACAGAATAAAGCTGGACCTGTATTTCACACCACCTACAATAACTAACGCGAGTGGGAAAGAACCCATCTGCCGATGAAGGAGACGTGGAGACATGAGAGACAAGGGTTCAATCCCTGGGTTGGGCAGATCCCCTGGAGAAGCACATGGCAACCTACTCCAGTATTCTTGACTGGCGAATCCCATGGACAGAAGAGCCTGGTGGGCTACAGTCCATAGCATCACACAGAATCGGACACGACTGATGCAATTTGGCACGCAAGCACGATAACTAACACACACACACACAGAATGGATCATAGACTTAAATTTTAGGGATAAAACTCTTCAAAGAAAATGTAGGAGTAAATCTTCATAACCTTGGATAAACCAAACGTTTTTTAGATATAACACCCAAAACATAAGCGACAGATGAAAGATAATATTTAGATAATATTAAATTTTAAAACTTTCATGTTTCCAGGGATACCATGAATAACAAGAAAATGCAACACACAGAATGGGAGAAAACATTTTCAAACCATGTATCTGATAAGGGACTTGTGTTCAAAAAAGAACTCACACAACTCAGCAACAAGGACAAATGACCCCACTTAAACATTGGCCAGAGACTCGAATGGACGTTTTCCTGAGAAAGTATACAAATGGCCAATAAGCACATGAAAAGAGGCTCAATATCACTAATCTTTAGGAAAATTCAAATCAAAACTACAGTGAGATCTCACTTCATATCCGTCAGGATGGCTACTATCAAAAAAAAAAAAAAAAACAGAAAATACCAGTCATCTAAATTTAGGGACAGTCTACAAAAAGAAGGAAATTCTGATATACGCAGACATCGTATAACGTCGATAAACTTGAAGACATTATCTCAGTAAAATAAGACAGTCACAAAAAGACAGATCTGTATAATTTCACTTGCACAAAGTACTTAAAGTAGTCAAACCATAAAGACAAAAAGTATTAATGGTAGTAGTCAGAGACTGGCCAGGGGAAAACGGGGAGTTCTTATTTAATGGGTACAGAGTTTCAGTCTTACAAGATAAGACATCTTATGGAGATGAATGGTAGTGATGGCTGCAAAATGAGGTGAATGTATTTATCACCACAGAACCGTGCACTTAAAAATAGTTAAGATGGTACATTTATGTTAAGCATATTTTGCCACAATAAAAATAAAAGTTACTCCTAGATTTATCATGCGGCCCAGCAGTCCCACTCCTAGGTGTGTACCTAGAGAATTGAAAATATGTCCACGCAAAAGCTTGTACACAAATAACTCGTACATAGCATTACTCATAATAACCAAAAAAAAAATGGGAACAACCTAAGTGTTCACCAAGTGATGAATGAATAAACAAACTGGTATATCCATAAATGGAATACTATTCAGCCACAAAAACACATAAAGTACTAATCCCTGCCACAGCACATATGAACCTTGAAAACACTATGCTGAGTGAAGAAGGCATTCGCAGAAGGCCACCTACTGCATGGTCCCATTTACATGAAATATCCAGAACAGGCACATCCACAGAGACAAAGTACATTAGTGGTTGCCATCGGCCTAGGAGTGGGGGCAGAGGGAAATGCCTGCTAATTGTACAGATTTTCTTACTAGGGTGATGAAAACATTCTAAAATTGACCGTGGTGATGGTTTTGTACAACATACTTTGTGTGTGTCAACATATTAAAACTCACTGAGCTGTATACTCTTACAGGGAGTATTTTATGGTAGTAGTAGTGCTAGTCACTCAGTCGTGTCCAGTTCTCTGCAACCCCACGGCCCGGGCTCTTCTGTCCATTGGATTCTCAAGGCAAGAATACTGGAGTGGGTTGCCGTTTCCTTCTCCAGGGGATCTTCCTGACCCAGGGATCGAACCTGGGTCTCCCACATTGCAGGCAGATTCTTTACCATCCGAGCCACCAGGAAGCCCCATAAATTATATTTTAACAAAACTGTTCAAAAAAAACTTTCAACAGAGAAAATTCAGCTGTAGCATCAAATTGTCCCTTGCACAGTTCCATCGTGTCATTCACACAGAGTAAGAGATAAATGATGCTCCCCTGAGGTGAGCAACATGATGGCCCTGATCAAACAGCTTTAGAGGTAAAGCCTACCAGGCAGTCAGGAACACATAATTCCAATATTATACAATTTTTTCTATAGAATAAAATTGCAACACTCTCCAACTCATCTGTGGTTGGCATCATCTTAATCCCCAGTGCAGGCAAGGGCAGTATAAGAAAGAACAATTACAGGCCAACTCAGTAAATAGATTGAAGGATCCTAGTCAAAAATATCAGCTGGTTACAGCAACAGATTAAAAACATACTCCATCATGACCAAGTAATATTTAAATGCAATGTTGGTTTAACATTAGTAAGTTAATCAATGTAATTAGCCACATTAACAACTTTCAAATGAGTCATATATGACCATCTCAAAAGATATATGATAGAAAAAAGAACTTATTACTGATTAGAGGGGGAAAAATCCTAGGAAATAAGGGATAGAAAGGTATATCCTTAACATGATAAAGGTTATTTAAATATACACACCCAGAGTAAGAGCTAACATTAAGTAACAAAATGCTGAAAGCACTTCTTTGGATTAAAATCAAGAACAATACAAAAGTGCCTGCAATCACAATTCACTTTAATAAAGCTTCTGATTCCCACAGTGGTGATCTAGGCACCCACTTTGAGAAATCCTGGGCTGGAGAAACCAGTTGCTATGAGCTGACCCCTTGCTTCCAGGCGCCCAAGCCCACCCACCCAGCACCACTGATCTGGCTCTGCTTCTGCTCCTTCATAATTAGCCCAACACTCTATTTCATTTTTCTTGGATCGTCACAGTATATCTGTGAGACAGATATTATCTCCATTTCACAGACAAGGACACTGAGTCTTGTCCAAATTCCCACCATAGGTGGCAGAGTACAGTGCGAGGCTGAGAAAAGGTTTGCTTTTCCTCTCTAGAGCCAGCACCTCAGGAACCCTCCTGCCTGTGCCCCTAAATTAAGGCGTCCTGGACAATGTGGTGAGTTTACCTGTAGCCTGGGGGCCAGGGCTATCATTAAAAAAGGTCCTCAATATGACCCAAAATACTCTTGTTTCCTGGCCAAGGGTCATGCCATGTTCCACATGAACTTGCTGTCTAGACTTCCCTGTTTGTCTCTAGGTTGGGTTTGGGTAGGAATCAACACCTAGACATTTATTCCACTCTGAGCTCTGTGTTCACGTCTTTCAGAGCTCCCTCGTGTACCTAGGTCTGTTTTTAGGCACCAGGGAGACAAAATTATGAGGCATGCACCCGAGTCACACCTCCTACAGGAAGGGAGAACTGTCCTTTCCTGTAAATAAGCCCTTAGCAGGACTGTGCCGGAATCAAGGATGCCAAGAGGTGGTGCCCCACCCCACACTGATGGGTGAGGCTCAGAGAGGCTAGGGAAGTGGCCTAGGCCACACAGCTGGCTAATATATGAAGGGAGAGGCAGCTGTACAGAGCAGCATGCAGAGGTGTCAACCAACAGCTGAAGGGAGAGGGCATCAGCAGCTCCAAGGAGTCAGAAAGGAGGGTGGATGAAATGGAGGGGAGGAGATGGAGTAACCTTCTTCAAACAGAGCTCAAGAAAAGAGAACGTCCAATCCAGTGGGGAGACTAGAGAGAGCACCAGTGTGCCTGGAGAAGTGGATTTATGGGTAAAAAACAGTGGAGGAGGTGGATAGGGGTACAGCCAGGGAATACCAGCCAGGGAGCTGGGGAGGGAGTCTATGGGAGGGGCAGCTCAATGCCTCCTCCCAACACACTCCACCCCTCCAAGTGCGGAGGGCACAGGAGAGTTGATAATAACAGCCAACATTACTGACTTCATCCCATGCCACGTACCTCCCATAGGGTGCCTCACAATTTTCACCACTACCCTAGGAAGCAGATTCTAGCACCACCCCATTTTACAGATGCAGAAACTGAGGTTGGGAGATTAAGGTCACTCTGTGGACCAAGTATTGGAACCCAAAGAGCCCACCAAAAGTAAGTTTAACATTTCTATGAAGTCTCTTATTTTAAATATTCATGCAAATTATGCATTTTCTCCTTAATATGCTTGCATCTGAATATTTTTAAGATGTCATTTCTCCTCCCCAACTAAATCCTCAAATAAAACCACCCTCCAGACAGGTAGAGCCACTGTGTTCCCCCTGGGGCCGCATGAACCTTGCACATGATGCTGGGAGGCCAAGTAGTGGATGTGGGAGCCAAAGGAAAGTTTTGAAGGAAACAGATGTGAGACAGGATGTTGGCTCTGCCTCTGACTAATGCCATTGTACTGAAAAGAAAACTGTCACCTCCATCATTTATGGAAAACTGGACAGAAGACAGATCATCTTCAGCCTCAGGGGCCATCTGGGTCCTTATCCTCAGAACCCCCATACATTCAGAACCCCAGCAGGTGACCCAAGGTCTCCCATGAGAACACTTTCTCTCTTGCATTTCTTTCCTGGGCACAGTCTTGAACCCAGCCTTGACCAAAACTCCCAGGAAGACATCCAAGAAGATACCTATAACCTCTGCCCCAAGAATCCCCACACTAGCCTCATGGTTTCCCAGCTCCAGGTCTTCACTCATACCATTCCTTCCACCTGGACTGCTCTCCCCACCCTCCCCTACCCATCCTCAAAATGCATCTTACAGCTCATCCCCTTCACGGAGCCTTCCCTGATCCCCTCCTCCCCCAAGCGACCAACCCCTCCTCTGAACAAATCTGCCCCTCTCTGAGCATACACCCTAACCTACTTGGCCGCGGAAATGCTCCTGAGCGGTTTTAAATCTTCCCAACCAACACAGAGCCCCTTAAGGGTCGGCTTGGTATGTGATTCTTCTCTGGGCTCCACACACAGTAACGCCTTGCACGGAGTAGGCAGTCAATAAAAATGTCAAGTGCGTGGATCAAAGGATCACTCTGTTCCCCTACTCATCACAGCCACTAGTTCTCTGTGGGTAGAACCAGCCAGGGAAACGCACCAGGAAGACACCCACAGCCTCGTGAGAGTGCAGGCAGGACCCCTGCTCGACAGCACTGTGGGGACCCGGCTTCATTTCCAGCGTGTCTCTTACCTGCTGCATCCTCAGCTCTACCCTCCAAAAGCACCACATCCTTTTGATTTCACCCCAATGCCTGCTGGCAACACCTAGCCTCGCAGGCTTTTAGGGAGAGGGTCTAGTGGTCTGTCTCCTCTTACTCTTCCACTCATGGTGCCAAGATTGTTTGGGACTTTGTTTTTTTGGGCGGGGCAGGGGAGTCATAAGGGCTGGACAGTCAGCTGGGTGGAAAGGAGCTCTCACCCACCTTTCCCGTGACATCTTCCAGGTGAAACGTCTCACCATGAAATAACAGTTATTCTTTTTCAGTCAAAAAGGAAAGAAACATGGACACTTCCCTGGTAGTCCAGTGGTTAAGACTCTGTGCAGGGGACACGGGTTCAATTCCTGGTTCAGGAACTAAGATCCCACATGCCTCATCACCAAAAAAAAAAAAAAAGGAAGGAAAAATGACACCAAAACAAGGGTGTAATGAGATGACATTACTTTGCAAGGGCAGGAGGAGAGGCACCACTGGCCACAGCCCGCAGGCAGCATGGCCTCACCTAAGTCTCACTAAAAACACAGACTGTCACTGCATTCCAGGTGTTTCAGGGTAGCTGCCCCCGAGCACTCAGGCAAAGGAGGTGCAACGACTCTCCCTGATTGCCTCAACTCACACCTGGCTCAGGCCTCCTGCAAGGAGGAACAGCAGCAAAGCCACACTCAGGTGACTCTGCCCCTCGCCTGCTTCCAAGCACCCATGAGAGACAATACTTAAAAAGCTGCCACTCAGCCGGTGCTGCTGGCTTCATCTCTGCAGCCTGACTCTGTAGTCTCAATAATGGCTCTGTTTCAGGATAAAATACAGATGTCACAGGCAAGCGCTACAACTCAAATACAGTTTCAGGATCACTTCCATTTTCAGGTTTGGTGCAGGTGAGGGAAACAGGCAGCCTGAATTCCCCAAGGGAATCCGTGAGGGACTCCTTGCAGAGGGTGGGTCTACACAGAGAAGACTGGGTGGAGACACAGCAGCCCGCATGTTGCAGAGGCCAAGCCCTGGTCGCAGCCTGGAACTAAATCACTGGAACGAGAGCACATACCTGGGGCACCTGCTCCATGCTCAGCAGCCTGGGTAGCTTCAGGCTCAGCATCTTGAAGTCAGGCTGGGAAGACCGGTGGGTGACAGCCGGTCCCTGTCACCAGGACTTGCTCAAAGTTCTTACATGGCTCCGGGCGCCTCTGGCCAGCCGGATCTGAGCCGCTTCACTGAAAGAGGACAGCGGGAAGAACTCCAGTGAGTGTCAGCCTAACTCCAGCTGGGTCAAGACTGTTTAACTACAGAACAGACCTTTGCTTGTGATGGCAAAATAACCAGGCTGCCTTAAAAACAACAGAGAAACAGACTGCTGAGTCATTCACTCTGAGAGTGATGGAGGAAGGTAATTAAATCACAATAGGGCAATCATAAAATTATAGCAATGGAAAGGGCCACGGAGGTTACCCAGCGCCCTTGTGTTACACAAGAGGGTCAGAGGCGTAGCGCAACCTCCCCAAGGCTACACAGCTTAGTGAGAGCTTGGGGCTGCTCACTCTCCCTGCATCAGGTGCTACCCCTGGACAGACAGTGTGATCCAGGTCTGGGCCACCGAGAGCTGTCCTCCAAATCACCCAAAGAGAGGCAGCTTTTCCAGAAGGCTCACGGGGGCGGGGCTGCCCTGAGATGCACAGAAGGACCAGGCCAGGCCAGTCTAAGACACTTGGAGTCAAAGCAACAGGACTGTTTAAATGCAGGATTAACAGGTATGAGTAATGTAAAGTAGAGGAACCCAAAGCCAAGGAAAAGGCCCAAGAAACTGATAAGTACTATTAGTAGCTCGGTTCAGCAAAAGAATGAGCAGAGCTAGGAATTTGCCACAGTCAATGCCTCATCTACTCCCATAATCACTGGGCCAGAATCTGCCGCCTCTTTAGAGCTCCCAAGGGGTTCTGTCCCTGCCTCCAAAAGGCCTGAAGACCTGGCTTGCACCTCTCTTGTAGCACCAACCACATCTGACTGCAGGCGGAGCTACCAGCCGAGGCCTTGTCTCCCCTGCACACACCCAGCCCCTAGCGACCGGGGAGGATGATCCCGAGATGGCCGGAGTCTCAGGGTGTGTGCCTGGCTCATCCTGGGCCTTCAGCAAACACTTTTTTAATGATGCAAAGTTGTTCACCCTTTGAACCTAAGGTGTGCTTTTGCCTCTGCACTTTGTTTATACTTTTGCTTCTTATTATAGTTCCTTATTGTTCTATGTGTTATTATCTGAAACTATGTAGCAAAGTACAATGTAGGTCAGTTCAGCCGCTCAGTCGTGTCCGACTCTTTGCAACCCCACGAATCGCAGCACGCCAGGCCTCCCTGTCCATCACCAACTCACGGAGTTCACTGAGACTCACGTCCATCGAGTCGGTGATGCCATCCAGCCATCTCATCCTCTGTCGTCCCCTTTTCCTCCTGTCCCCAATCCCTCCCAGCATCAGAGTCTTTTCCAATGAGTATGAGGTGGCCAAAGTACTGGAGTTTCAGCTTTAGCATCATTCCTTCCAAAGAACACCCAGGGCTGATCTCCTTTAGAATGGACTGGTTGGATCTCCTTGCAGTCCAAGGGACTCTCAAGTTATGTTTCATCATAAATATGCTTTTATTAAAAACACTGGGGTAAGTAAGTATTCACCACAGTCAAAAGGTGGCAGTGAAAGGGATAGAGAAGAATAATTAAAATAGTTGGTTTTGAAACCTCACTACGGGATTAAAGACAAGGAGGGAATTTTAAGGCTGTTTGGGAAACTGTTGTAAGCTAGTGACCACTCAAGAAAGGAATCCAGTAACCTAGCAACAATCTACACTACCTTGAAAGAAGACCAGGTGCATCCAAGCGCATCCGGGCACACTCAAGCCACAAACCCTGACAGTTAAAATACAGGACAATATGGGGTCTGAGTCTTGTTATGCGAAGTCAGGGAGCTAATGGTCCTTGAAGAGCAGAATCTCTGACTGTAGTCAAGAGAGGAAAATAAGTGAAAGCGGAAAGAAAGTAGGTGAAAGGGGACATTACACCAAAGCCCGAGATGAATTACCATATGGAGAATCCCAGGGACGGGGAAGCCTGGTGGGCTGCCGTCTCTGGGGTCGCACAGAGTTGGACACGACTGAAGTGACTTAGCAGCAGCAGCAGCAGTAATGTTACCATCCTTTTGCTAATATACGTATGATTTAACAGGGCCATCACAGTCCTGGTTAGACCACACAGGGTCAAAGGAGGAATTAATGATGTAAACCTTGATGTCTGCCCAAGAATGAGGAAGGAGGTGGTCTTCTCCCCTCCTCACTTTTTCTCTGATTCTAAGATGTAGCTCTCTTTGTTCTAGGGGCTGAGCTCCCTTGCCTGCCCACTGTATCTCTTATAAGCATCCTATACTAATAAACTCACTCTTTGCCTATGGCTTTGCCTAATGCTGAATTCTTTTTGCAGTGAGACAAAAGAACCTCAGCTTGATAAGCCCTGACACCAGGCAAGTGGTTTCAATTAAAAGAGTGGGTTTGAGTCCCCTCCTAAATCAGTGATCATGGGTTCAAATCCCATCCAAGGAGTGTGGCTTCAGAAACAACTCAAGCACCCATCAGCTCGTGGATAGATAAATTAGCAAATAAACAAGATGCAGTCTACACATGCAATAGAATATTACTCAGTTTTAAAAAGGAATGAAGTTTTAATGCATGGATGAAACTTGAAAAAATTACACCAGGTGAAATAAGCCAGTCTCAAAAGGCCAAATATTGTATGATTCCAGTTATATGAGGGGCCTGGCATAGGGGAATTTACAGAGCCAGAAAAGAGGTTGGAGCTGTTGTTTAAGGGGTACCGAGTTTCTGTTTGGGAGGATTAAAAGTTCTCAAAAGGGATAGTGGTGATGGTTGCTCAATACTATAAATGTAAAATGCACTTAAAAATGATAAATTTTATGTTGTGTCTATTTTACCACGTTAAAAAAGTAGTTACAGAACATTTCTGAATGACAAAATAATAGAGAAAATAATTTTTTTTAATTGTTACATTTTACCTGGGTACATTTTAGCCAGGTTAAAAAAGAAGAGTTGATACTTTGCAAACAAATGAGCAGCAGCTGCGTAAGTGGACCTGGCAGGTTTTGGTTCTCCTGGATTCCCAGCCTCAATTACCAAGCCACTTTCACCCCCAGACACACCACTACCTTCCCTGGCAGCAGGAAGAGAGCTGACAGGCTCAGCTTGAGTCTCCAGGGGAATATCACAAAAACCCCTAGCAATAATGGGGCCAAGGCTGCGTCTCCATGGGCCGGCCTACCTTGGTCCCCTGGTTCTCCCTGAATTTCAATGTCATGAGCAAGAAAAAGGAAAGAAACGGTCCCGACCCTCACAGCACACACCATCCAGGAAGACTGACCCAACGAAACATACAACAGGAGGGTAATACTAAGTAGCATGTGATTCATCCTCTTCTTCATTCAGCCAAGGTGTCTGGCATTTTTATCACGTAATGAATAAGAGTAAGGGCTCAATGTAAAGATGATTACATCCTGTGAACTGCAGCAGCTGGAGGGAAAAAATGAGGATTTAGCTGAAATAAAAATTGCATGGGTTTGTGACACACAGAATGGAGGAAAATAGATGTCCAGGAAAAATGAAGATGAAAAGACTGTCCTTGTCTCCAAGAAACGCATAAAGAAAAAGATAAGACAGATATGAACTCAACTAACCAGGACAAGTCACCCTTGAAGGCGAGGACCTCCCACCCACTCTGCGTCAGGCCTGTGCTGCCCACCTTGCCCGCCCATCTGGTCTCTTTCACCCTCACCACCCTGGCTCATATCGCCAGGCAGAGCAGTTCAGGGCCTCCAGACTGGATTAAAGCCACATCGGTTCTAAGACCAGTTCGCCATTTCCTGTGCAATTCCAGGCAAGCAACGTAACTCCTTGTGCCTCAGTTTCCCCATCTGTGAAATGGAAAAAACAGTGGTACTTTCTTCCTAGCGTGGTGGTTATGATTAAATGAGAGAAGAACCCATGCAAAGGGCCTGCCCTCAGGGAAAGGGCCAATAAGCACTTGCTCCTGTTACTAATTTTCAGGTAGGAAAATTAATTTTCTATTTTACAGGCAGGAAAACTAAGGTGTTGAAAAGTGAGGGGGCTTGCAGATCTCACAGATAGTAGAGCTATCATCTGATTTCTGGTTTGTGTGGATGGAGGTAGAGGAGGGTTGGGGTGTGGATGGTGATGCTTCTGGAGTTGTGTTATTTGATCTGAGGGCCACAGGCTGCATAGAGATTGAGGGCTTTGAAACGACACTCTGTGGGCCCCTAAGCTGCACTTCAGGGACCACTTTTTTTGGGGGGTAGGGGGTTGTACCAGTAACTAGGAGAACAAGGAAGTGACTTCTCCCCTATTTTAACCAGAAGATGTCTTAGTTTTTTTCTGAATTATAGTGGAAACATAAGTCCTCTCTTTGAGAAGAAAACATTAAGAAGCATAAGTTTCCTTTTAAAAAGAGAACTGAAGGACTTTCAACTGTGATCCCGTGGTTAAGAATCTGCCTTCCAAGGCAGGGATCACAGGTTTGATCCCTGATTGGGAAACTAAGATCCCTCACACTGTAGGTCAACTAAGCCCTTCAAAAAATAAAATAAAATAAAAAAAGAGAAATTTATTTTGATTAAAGAGAGTCAAGTTTGGGCTTCCCTGGTGGCTCAGACAGTAAAAGAATCTGCCTGCAATGCAGGAGATGGGGGTTTGATCCCTGGGTCAGGAAGATCCCCTGGAGAAGGGAATGGCAGCCCACTCCAGTATCTTGTCTGGAGAATTCCATGGACAGAGGAGCCTGGCAGCCTACAGACCATGGGGTCGCATAGAGTCAGATGCCACTGAGCAACTAACACTTTAACTATCTGTCTCAGGCTAGTGCTCCATCCATATTCCTGGTCTCCCCACTCGCGCTCCCTCACTGCCCCCCACCCAGTAAACATTAGTCTACACACTGTATCCCAGGCCTGAAAGGACATGGCCAGCTAAACATCACCTCCCAAATATGTTTACATATTAGGTAGCTGAATATAAACAGATGACCTACTTCCCACACGAGAGTCCAAAAAAAAAAAAACCCACCAGGTGCCTCTGTCCATGGAATTCTCCAGGTAAGAATAATGAAGTGGGTTGCCATTCCCTTCTTCAGGGGATCTTCCCAACCCAGGGACTGAACCCTGGGGCTCCCATATTGCAGGCAGATTCAGGTCCCTGGGTCTCCTGTATTGCAGGCAGATTCTTTGCTACCTGAGCCACCAGGGAAGACTGATAACTTCTAGGGATGCAAATGAACTAGTAGTACATACTGTCTTTATTTAATTTTTTTTCTTTGCCATTTTTTTAAATTTCAATTGAAGGCTAATTACTTTACAATATTGTATTGGTTTTGCCATACATTGACATGAATCAGCCATGGGTGTACATGTGTTCCCCATTCTAAACCCCTCTCCCCCCTCCCTCCCCATCCCATCCCTCTGGGTCATCCCAGTGCACCAGCCCTGAGCACCCTGTCTCATGCATCGAATCTGGACTGGCGATCTGTTTCACATATGGTAATATACATGTTTCAATGGTATTCTCTCAAATCATCCCACCCTCGCCTTCTCCCACAGAATCCAAAAGTCTGTTCTTTACATCTTTGTCTCTTTTGCCATCTTGCATATAGGGTCATCGTCACCATCTTTCTAAATTCCATATATATGTGTTAGTATACTGTATTGGTGTTTTTCTTTCTGACTTACTTCACTCTGTGTAACAGGCTCCAATTTCATCTACCTCATTAGAATTGATTCAAATGCATTCTTTTTAGTGGCTGAGTAATACTCCATTGTGTATATGTACCACAGCTTTCTTATCCATTCATCTGCCAATGGACATCTAGGTTGCTTCCATTTCCTGGCTATTGTAAACAGTGCTGCGATGAACATTGGGGTACACGTGTCTCTTTCAATTCTGGTTTCCTTGGTGTGTATGCCCAGCAGTGGGATTGCTGGATCATATGGCAGTTCTATTTCCAGTTTTTTAAGGAATCTCCACACTGTTCTCCATAGTGGCTGTACTAGTTTGCATTCCTACCTTAAAAGGGTTCCATTTTCTCTGCACCCTCTCCAGAATTTATTGTTTGTAGACTTTTTGATAGCAGCCATTCTGACTGGTGTGAAATGGTATACCTCATTGTGGTTTTGATTTGCATTTCTCTGATAATGAGTACACACTCTCTTTATTACATTAATTTATTAATTTAGTTAGACATGCCTATTTAGAATCCCTTACCATATCCACTGCTAACTGCTAAGTCACTTCAGTCATGTCCAACTCTGTGCGACCCCAGAGACGGCAGCCCACCAGGCTCCCCCATCCCTGGGATTCTCCAGGCAAGAACACTAGAGTGGGTTGCCATTTCCTTCTCCAATTTATGAAAGTGAGAAGTGAAAGGGAAGTCGCTCAGTCGTGTCCGACTCGTGGCAACCCTATGGACTGCAGCCTACCAGGCTCCTCCGTCCATTAATTTTAAAATATTGTTTTTCCACTTCTAGTTCATAGAAATAAGTGTATTCATAATCTCCATATGCATCTTTGACCAAAGGATCTTCATTTAACACTTTTTGGAGTCACCTAACACAGTTAAAGTGAAAAATATTCTTATTTCCCTCCAAGTTATTTGAAAGCTACACTTTTGGGGGCTTCCCTAGCAGTCCAGTGGTTAAGACTCTGCCTTCCAATGCATGGGGTGTGGGTTTGATCCCTGGTTGGGGAACTAAAGTCCCACATGCCACAGGATGCAGCTGAAAATTTTTAAAAAGAAAGGAAAAAAGCTGTATTTTTTGAAGTTGTGTTTAATGCTCTTGCTAAAAATGTATCCCAAGTCACAAGTATTCATTTACTATTATGGCACTCTATGGCAAATTGCTTTCAAACACTTCACACAGACAGTGTGATGTGAAAATGTTAGTTTTAACCCATATCCCTGGGGTTGTGGTTCATTAGCATTTGAAAGACAAACCTTAAGCTCACACTCCAGAGGCCACAACTTTGGTTCAGTTGTGGTTACTTTTGATCAACACCAGAGCGTTTGCTAATTAGCCGGATGGATGCTGTCTCACTGGAAAAATGAGTGGAATTAGAGATGTGTACACTGATGAGAAGTGCTGCATAGGCACCTCCCCTCCTGCATGAGCAGAGGGTGCCCCAGAGTGGCTGCGCCTCTGCATGAGCCCAAATGAGCCCTTTCAGGATAATTCTGGGCTTGAACCCACGAGTTCAACTGACACGTAGCAGCAGACAACTGTCATATTAGCCTCATACGAACTTTCAAGAAAGGTGCGTAAGAGCCCCTCAGAGGGTAAGCTGCAGAGACTTCATCTGCTAATGAAACAGGTCATCTTAATTGTTTTGTGGGCTTCTCTGGTGGCTCAGTCAGGAATGAATCTGCTTGTGGAAGCTATCTGTATAGGGGCGAGGGGTGGGAGCGGAGCGGACACAGGACTCAGCCTGACACACTTACTCTGCTGCGCCACCTGGTGGTGGGGCTGGGGGTCCTCCAGCCCTCATGGACCTGAAAGTACTGTATTTCCTGAGCGCCTGAGACGGTATTTCCAGGAACTTCAGATGTGCTCAGCTGGAAGTCACACCACTACTTTGCATACCACTAAGATAACACACACACACAAAAACTACCAACTATAATCAGGAGACAGAGCTGATTGGAAATGAATCCTGATTTCAGAGCTGTTTTAATGGTGTTTTTTTTTAAGTACACATAGTAATTGATAACAAGTGATCGGCCCTAGTCAGCTTGCATAGCTACTCTCTCCAGACCCACTACGACTTTACAGGGATCATTAAAAGCTCCTTTACAACAAAACCAGTACTTGTAAATGGGAGACCAGATTTCTGGGAATAAATCTCAATCTGTATCACATTTTTGTCCCTCTCTGTTTTTAAATTGATCGTGTATATCAGGTGCCTTCCGAAAGGATCCCAAACAAACACCGATGGGGAAAGATTCGGGTGATCATGTCTTCCCCCAAACAGCCCGTCCACTGCTCAAAATAAAGGAACAGAGGGACTCTGAACAGGAAGAAGTCTGGATGGGCCAAACTCCCTCTTTTCTGAAAAATATCATGTTGGAAAACATAAAATTTCTCATTGGGCATACATAGCAAAGGCAAAGAATGCTGTTTGGTAGGAAATTTCTCCATAGCTTGCTTTTAGAAAAACTGGAAAAATGAGATCGGAAAGCTCGGAGAGGTCATCTGTCCAAAGTACCATGGGATGCATGATCACATTCATTGATCAAAAGAAGCGAGATTAATAACAGGAGTTCAGTTACCATGAGAAACCAGTGCAGAGTGCCTGGAGAGGGAACCAGAGTCACCTTTCCCCCCACTCATCAGCCTGTCCTAGGCTGGGCGGGGCTCAGAGGTGTCTGAACACATGTTGGTACAGGTAAGGCCCCACATTCATGGGCATGGCAGGAAGCTGCTGGCTAAGGGGCTGCCGCTGGTGAGGCTTGGGGCCTGAGCTGGCTGAGGACAGAAGAGCAGTGTCTGAGTCACCCTTCTGATCCTCTGCCTCCTCCAGGGCTCTTGTCTATATGTCCTTCATGGTAAAGAGAAAACAGCCCAGCATTTGCATCCCATCACTGTGCCAGAGGATCACCAAAGTGCCCACTACCACAGAGGACTGAATTTGCACTTGGGGAAGACGGTGTGAGGCAGAGTCTAGGCGCAGCCCCACGACACCTTCAGACATGAAAATTAAAATCTTTTGAGCATCAAAGGACACTATCAAGAAAACAATGATAGCCCACAGAATGAGAGAAAAATATTTGCAAAAAATATGACCGATAAGAGATTCAGTTCAGTTCAGTGGCTCAGTCGTGTCTGACTCTTCGACCCCATGGACTGCAGCATGCCAGGCTTCCCTGTCCATCACCAACTCCTGTAGCTTGCTCAGACTCGTGTCCATCAAGTCTGTGATGCCATCCAACCATCTCATCCTCTGTCGTCCCCTTTTCCTCCTGCCCTTAATCTTTCCCAGCATCAGGGTCTTTTCCAATGAGTCAGCTCTTCATGTCAGGTGGCCAAAGTATTGGAGCTTCATCTTGGAACCAGTCTCTTGTTCCATGTCCGGTTCTAACTGTTGCTTCTTGACCTGCACGCATATTTCTCAGAAGGCAGGTAAGGTGGTCTGGTATTCCCATCTCTTTCAGAATTGCCCATAGTTTGTTGTGATCCACACAGTCAAAGGTTTTGGTATAATCAATAAAGCAGAAGTAGATGCTTTTCTGGAACTCTCTTGCTTTTTTGATAATTCAACGGATGTTGGCAATTTGATCTCTGGTTCCTCTGCCTTTTCTAAATCCAGGTTGAACATCTGGAAGTTCTCAGTTCAGCTGAAGCCTTGCTTGAAGAATTTTGAGCATTACTTTGCTAGCATGTGAGATGAGTGCAATTGTGCGGTATTTGAACACTTTTAGCATTGCCTTTCTTTGGGATTGGAATGAAAACTGACCTTTCCAGTCCTGTGGCCAGTGCTGAGTTTTCCAAATTTGCTGGCATATTGCATGCAGCACTTTAACAACATCATCTTTTAAAAAGTGAAATAGTTCAGCTGAAATTCCATCACCTCCACTAGCTTTGTTCGCAGTGATGCTTCCTAAGGCCCACTTGACTTGGGACTCCAGGATGTTTGGCTTTAGGTGAGTGATCACAGCATCGTGGTTATCTGGGTCATTTAGATCTTTTTTGTATAGTTTTCTGTGTATTCTTGCCACCTCTTCTTAATATCTTCTGCTTCTGTTAGGTCCATACCATTTCTGTCCTTATTGTGCCCATCTTTGCATGAAATGTTCCCTTTGTATCTCTAATTTTCTTGAAGAGATCTCTAGTCTTTTTCATTCTATTGTTTCCCTCTATTTCTTTGCACTGATCACTTAGGAAGGCTTTCTTATCTCTCCTTGCTATTCTTTGGAACTCTGCATTCAGATGGGTATATCTTTCCTTTTCTCCTTTGCCTTTAGCGTCTCCTCTTTTCTCAGCTATTTGTAAGGCCTCATCCAACAACCATTTTGCCTTTTTCTTGGGGATGGTCTTGATCACTGCCTCCTGTACAATGTCACGAACCTCTGTCCATAGTTCTTCAGGCACTCTATCAGATCTAATCCCTTGAATCTATTTGTCACTTCCACTGTATAATCGTAAGGGATTTGATTTAGGTCATACCTGAATGGTCTAGTGGTTTTCCCTACTTTCTTCAAGTTAAGTCTGAATTTTGCAATAAGGACAGAATGTGGTCCACTAGAGAAGGGAATGGCAAACCACTTCAGTATTCTGGCCTTGAGAACCCTATGAATGGTATGAAAAGGCCAGTCCTCATATATATACCCAGAAGAATTGACTGTGCAACCCCAGAGACGGCAGCCCACCAGGCTCCCCCGTCCCTGGGATTCACCGGGCAAGAACACTGGAGTGGGTTGCCATTGCCTTCTCCAAAAGAACCGAAAGCAGGGAGTAAACAGATGCATGCACACCCGTGTTCATAACATCATTAGTCACAACAGCTAAAAGGTGGAGATGATCCAACTGTCCATCAGCAGATGAATGGGTAAACAAAACATGGAACATACATACAATGGAATATGATTCAGCCTCAAAAAAGAGTGACATTCTGACACATACAACCACGTGGCTGAACCTTGAAAGCATGCTAAGGGAAGTGAGCCAGACACCAAAGGACAAACATTGTTGATTTCACTTGTATCAGGTACAAATTCACATCTATACAGAGAAAGTAGAATGGCGGTTGCCAGAGGTTAGGGGGAGGAAGAGATGGGGGTTACTGTTTACTGGGTACAGAGTTCTGTTTGGGATGACGAAGGAGTTCTGGAAATGGACAGTGGTGATGGCTGCACAACACTGTCAATGCACACTGCATGTTACTGAATCTTACACTTAACAAGGGTTAAGATGCTAAATTTTATGTAGTATATATTTTACCCCAACAGAAAGAAGTATATACTAAAAAAGCATTGTTGAGTTTTGTAGTTTGCTCCGTAAGTTAGCTATTCTTGTATTAATATAAAATTTCATTTACTCCAAATCTTCCAGAAAAAAGTATAGATCATAAATATATATATATATATATATATATATATATATATATATACACACACACACACACACACACTATCTTAGCCTCTACAGGTTGCTGTAACAAAACACCATAAACTGGATAGCTTATAAACAACAAATATTTATTCCTCATGGCTCTAGAGGCTGGAAGTCCAAGACTAGACACCAGTATGGCTGGACCCAGGGGGAGGCTCTCTTCTGGGCTGCAGGCTGCCAACTTCCTGCTGGGCCCTCACATGGCAGGAACGGCAAGGGGGCTCTCTCAGGCCTCTTCTATACAAGGGCACTAATCCCATTCATGAAGGTTCTGCCTGATTACGTCCCAAATGCCCACCTCCTAACACCAATGCACTGACTGGCATTAGGACTTCAACATATGAACTCTGGGGCCGGGGATGCAAACACTCAGATGACAGCATGCACATGCACACATATACACGTCAATCACATGCCACTTATTGCTGCAAAATCCCTCTTTCTTTAAGAAGCAAGACTAGTTCAACCCACCCCTATTCCTGTTCTGTAGATGAAGACCTCAGATAGGAAACGACTTGTCTGAGGTCACTTAGTGGTGGCTTGACACAGTCAGAATGAACGAGATCTGTACTGAACAGTGGAAATATATGAATAGATGGGCAACAGGATTGAAAGACCAGTAGTCCCAGTGCCAGTCTGTAAACTTACCACAGGGAGAGAAGAACCAAAGCCCAGGAGAGTGAATGGGTCTCTCCTTAGCTGAATGACTTGCATCTGAACTCCAGCCTGCCCATGGCCAGGGTCAAACACCTACCTCAGCAAAATACACGTAATTTCCAGATAGCTCACCAGTAATTAAAACCACAATTACTGTGTCTGTTAATGCAGTGTTTTCCAAACTGCAGTTCACAATCTGTCAGCAGATCACAAAGTCAAATAGTGGATCATGACTAGCATTTAAAAACTGAATAGTTTGCAAAAGAACAGAAGGTATCCGTGTATTGCATAGAGTCCAGATAAGTATTGTTTTGTGATACTTGTTATGTATGTTACATATATTTGTTTTGCTACTCATGACCATATGTGTGTACTTGGTCACAACATAAAACGTATTTCTTTTTAAAACTATTTTTCTAGTTTTACTGAGGCATAATTAACAATTAAAAATTATATCTATTCAAGGTGTAGAATTTGATGATTCTCTGTACCTGCATGCTTAATCGCTCAGCTGTCTCTGACTATTTGCGACCCCATGGACCCCGCCAGGCTCTTCTGTCCATGGAATTCTCCAGGCAAGAATACTGGAGTGGGTTGCCAGTTGCTTCTCCAGAGGATCTTCCCAGCCCAGGGATTGAACCCGGGTCTCTCACACTGCAGGCCGATTCTTTACCATCTGAGCCACTAGAGAAGCTCCCTGAGGTGAAGACTCCCCTTGGCCATTTCCAAGGACTTTGCTGGACTGAGTAATTCCCCCGACTCTCACTTGTTAATTCCCACGGGGCCAGGGCTATGGGAAGCTAAAATGAGATCACGGATGTGAACATACTTCCTAACCACAAATTATAAGTAAAGATTAGTGAGTTTATTACTATTAGTAGTACCAGGCTGCTACTATTTACTATAAATATCACCACATTCAGGAGAGCGCGAGCATCAGCTGCAATTGCTGCTGGATGGTGCTGTTTAACCTGAGGTCCAAGAACATCCCCCAGCCTTCGGAAGTTCATAAAATTACAGGTAAAAGTGTGTGTGTGCACGCGTGTGTGTGTACAGGAACATATGCGTATGTAAAGCGCTGGGGATAGGGATTCCAAGGCGTTCCACAGAATTCCAGTGAGTCAAGAAGGTTCAGAGCCACCAGCACCTGGGTTAAAGCCACACCCCCAGGGAACATGGAGCCCAGAGGACACCTCCCCCTCGCCACCCCGCAACTGCAGGCCGGGAGCGGACTCCCAGCTGGGGGAAACAGCGGGACCCTCGGGATCCTCTGGCTGTGTCTACCAGTCTGGGGAACGAGGGCAGTGTACTTTTCAGAAACCTGTTTCTGTCCCCTGGAAACTGGTCCCACAGGCTGGGCGGGGCAGCCCTTCAGGAGCAGCCGGCTCTGCAGCCTCTGACCGTGACCATCCACACCCACAGCCCCACCCCACAGAGGTGCCAAGTGTGGTTCTCAGGCAGACTCAGCAGCTCTCTGGAGGCAGGGGGAGGGCTACAGGGGCCCAACAGGAAAGAGCTATCTGTGGGACACCCAGAGTGCCCCAGGCAGGAGTGGCAGCCACCCCAATGCCAGGCCTTGGACCTCCCGGAGCCTCTCCACGCTGGCCAGGCTCTGAGACCCCCTAGTATCCTCATGCTCTGCCTGCCTTGCAGGCCCAGCAGCCCTCCTCCAGGAAGACGTCTTCCCCAGGTACACCCTCCGCCCCTCGTTCCTTTCCCGGAGCACCTCTGGACTCAGTGAGGGGGTGAGGATCGTGGACTCTGGAGTCAGACAGACCTGGTCTGCAGTCCCAGCCCCTCTGCTCACTAGCACCCCTGGGTCAGGTCCCCTAACCTCAGCACTGGTCCCAGCCCTCGCTCGTGAGGGGAGGAGTGAGCAGAGCAATGTGCATGGGCTCTTTACATGAAGCCAGGCCTGCCCCAGGCACCTCAGTAAATGGCAATTACTATACCTGTTGGGTTATGTATCGTTCTCTGATTGTTTTAGGTGCGGTTGTTTCGGCAGCCGCCACTAGATTCCTTGAAGACAGGCCCTGGATCTGTTTTTATATAAGAGACTCAATAAAAGAACATTGACTGTTCTGCTCAGAGGTGGTCCACTCATTCACATGTCTACCTATCACCGGCAAAGTGAGGCTACCAGACGCTGGCACTCCACCGAGAGCTGGGCACGTGGTGTCACCACAAGCTGTGCCTTGGGGGAGCCACAAGCAGAACAAACTGTTGTTGTTTTGTCACTCAGTCGTTTCCGACCCTTTGTGGCCCCATGGAGTGCAGCACGCCAGGCTTCCCTGTCTCTCTGAGTCTGCTCAAACTCATGTCCATTGAGTCGGTGATGCCATCCAACCATCTCATCCTCTGTTGCCCCCTGCTCCTCCTGCTCTCAATCTTTCCCAGCATCAGGGAAAAACCATAGCTTTGACTATACAGGACAAGGGAGTCGCATAAACAGGGGGCCCAGTGGGTTAGATACTGTGTGGATGACAGAAACGGTTCTATGGTGGCATCTGTGGGAAGGGGGTGCCCTTGGGTTTGAGGGGAAAGTTTAGGTCAACTTTACAGAGAAGGTGACACGTATTCGTTGCATAAGAGGTCAGAGAGGATCTGTTTGGAGAGGGCATGCAAAGGCCCAGAGGCACGTTACAGGAAGTCACCGCTCTGGGCACCTTCAGAAAGAGTGTGAGGTAAGTGTCCTCTTCTGCCTAACTAGGGGCAGAGTTGGGTGTGCCAGGAGGGAGCCCAGGATTACCACGGGGACTGGGGATCAGGAGGAAGGTCAGCCCCACTAGGGAGGTGTTCCTAACTTTTTTCCCCACACTTGCTCACTCATCCACTTTCCCACAGGAGGCAGCTGCTTGGGCGAGAGGGAAAGGGAAGATGTGGGGAGCAGGGGGCATCCTCAGGGGGTGGCTCCGACCCTGGGCTCTGGTGACCTCCACTCACTCCTGCTAAGGAGTCAAGCATTACACCACCCAGAGCCGGGTCTGTTCTCATTGCTCCCTTCCCTAAAACTGGGCTGGGACTCCCCCATGGTCCAGAGGTTAAGAAATTACCTTGCAACACAGGGGACACAAGTTTGATCCCTGGTCGGGAAACTAAGATCCCATATGCTGCAGGGCAACAAAACCTGAGCACCATAACTAGAGAGTTTCTACAGCGAAATGGAAGATCCTGCATGACGCAACGAAGATCCCACGTGCCACAACGAAGACCCAATGCCACTAAATGGAGAAAGAAATATTTTAAAATGAATAAATACAACCAGACTTACTGGGACACCCCTTCTCCTCCACTCCTCAAAGCCACTGAAACTTGAGATTTGCCTTGTCTCTGTCCCTTGCCACCTGCCCTCTCCCTGTTAACTACCCCCGAAGCATCTTCCGTGGAAGCCCAAGACCTGGTCCATAAGCAAGCACTAACACAGGCTACAGCGAGTCCCCAGAGAATTCAAGTCCCTGGTGCTGGGGGCCTCTTAGACTTCTGAGCCTTCTCGGAGGGCCTCAAGGAGCTGACACTCTGATGCAGAGGTGAGAGGGACAGGAAACGGACCATGACCAGAGACAGGGCGCTCCAATGAGTCCAGAGACGCGAGAAAACAGGCACACAGGCCAGGTAGGGACGGTGCAAAGGGGTGCAGCGGGAGAAGAGCATGGGAAGCAGACTTGAGCATGACAGTGGCGTGGCGAGTGCACGAGGCCGGCAGAATATTCAACACAGAGAGTGAACCCTGACATTGATGATGTTAATCATGTGTGAATGTGGTTCATCAGTTGTAACAGATGTGCCACGCTGATGCAAGATATTAATCACAGGGGAAGCTGTGAAAGGAGGGAAGGGGCAATGGGAACACCTATTTCCTGCACATTTTTTCCTAAAAACCTAAAACTGGGGGGCTTCCCTGGGGACTTCCTCTGCGCTTCCACTGCAGGGGGCACTGGTTCCACCTCTGGTCTGCGAACTAAAATCCCACATGCCGTGTGATGCAGCCAAAAAAGGATCAAGGGACTTCCCATAAAAACCTGGGCTCCAGTTTCTCTTGACAAATCTGAATATCTACAGACCTAGGCCAAATTCGCCCACAGCAGCAGCTGCTTGCCCCTCTCCATGGGGAAAATGAGGGAAGCCTCTGAGGTTCACACCAGCCCCCTGTTCCAGTCAGGTCTGGTCAGGAACTCTGCATTTGGGGACCTGGTGATAAAGGTTAGGTTTCTGATCACAGGGGTCTCAGAGCATCATCTCCCAAGGGCTGGGAAATGGTGACACCTGTGAAGAGAGAGAAAGACCCGGGCTGTTTTTGGTCAAGTTGGATTTGCACAGATTGTAATTTAAAAGCGTGACCACATTTTGGAGGAGAAGTCAAGGCTAGAGATCAATTTAGGAGGCAGAGAGAGGTGACTTTCAAAGTATCTGAAGTTTCTCAAGGGAGAGGAGCACAGACTGAGGAGCCCAAGGAATGAGAAAAGGGCCCAGGACTAATGGGCCAAAACTGACCAAGTTGGGATGTGCAGGGCGGTGGGCCAGCCGCGGTGATATAAATGATTCTCTGGGACCTCAGTTCCCCTGGCAAGGCAAGGGTAGGAAAAGCGGTGCCTGGGGCTTGAGGAGGATGGAGGTTAGCAGCAGGTGCTGTGGGGCAATGGTGGGGAATTGTCGAGAGGCAGAGAACCAGAGCAGCTCCCGGTGGGCAGGGTGCTCATACAATCTGCTTGCATTAAAGTCATCCCTGGGGCTGGGAGCAGAAATGGAGAATGAACAGGAAGATGCCTCGTCACTTGTTCGTTCCCTTGGCATACACTTACTGAATACCCACTCTGTGTCCAAGGCTACGGTAGGATATGGGGATGGAGAGAGGAATACGATGAGCTCATGGTTTAGGAGATCGGCACTGACGGCTGACACATCTGATGGCCAAACTGCAGTTAGAACCAGATGCTCCCAGAGGAGCACAGAGGAGACATACTGGGGAGTCAGGAAAGACTTCTTGAGAAAACAAAGCTTGAGCTAAACCCTGAGTAGCCCGTTAGCCATGGAGAAGCAGGCCCTCAGCTGAGGGTACAGCGGGAGCCAAGGCACGGAGGGAGGGAGAGTTCCCCGCAGTGGTGGCGTAGGATGTGCAGTGGCAGGTGGCCAGGGTGGAGTCTGGAGACGGCCCAGGTGAAGACTCAGTGTGGGCCCCGTCTGATGCGGTGGGAGTGAATGCCCTAGAGAGCTGGGAGTCAGGACTGCAAGTCTCAGGGATGGTGACAGGAGACAGGGTGGCTGGTGACCCTAGGTTGGGTGAGGAGAATCACGAGGAGTGGATGCAGACCAATTTCAAACCCTGGCTTCATCATCTGCTGTCTGCTTTTGGGGAGATTACTTAATCTCTTCAGTTTGAACTCTCTTGTCAGCTAAATGAGGACTTCCCTTGTGGCTCAGCAGTAAAGAATGTGCCTGCCAATGCAAGAGATATGGGTTCGATCCCTGGGTTGAGAAGATCCCCTGGAGAAGAAAATGGCAACCCACTCCTGCGTATTCTTGTCTGGGAAATCCCATGGACAGAGGAGCCTGGTGACCACGGGGTCTCCAAGAGTATGACACGACTGAGAAACTCAGCACACACATCAGCTAAATGAGGATAAGAAAAGTATCATCGATGACTTGTAAGAATGAAAAGCTATGGCATCTACTAGAGAATACAACTGCATCTTAAACCATCTCAATTTTGCATTAATGTTCTTGCATGCTTCTTCCATCTTGGTTTATAATTTTGCTTGAAAACAGATGGTTTCCCCTTATCTCTGACCCACCTCCCTGGCTGGAGCTGAGGCTAATGGGCATGCCACAAGCAAGGCGGGGTTGCCATGGTGACTTCCCTGCTTGGCTTTAGGACTCTGAGTGAAAGGAACCTTTCCTTTGTTCCAGCTATTCTAGATATTTACCACTAGGCAATTACTGCACATCTTAAAAAAAAAAAAAAAAGGGCAAATGATACTCTTTAGTATCTTTGTAGAGAAAAATTGGAAACAATCCAAATTTCTGGCAATAGAGAACTGTCTGCATAAGTTACTGTACATCCATGTAAAATTGTACCGTGGGCTATAAAAATGTTACAGATCTACAGTTATGGACAGGAAACGGTGTCATGACATGCTGTTAAATGAAAAAAGCAGGTTATGGAACAGCATAAATCTTGTAACGGCATCTATATAAAACTGTGTTCCAGTTAACTGCTTGTATTTATGGACAGAAAAGTGTTTGAAAGGCTGTTTCTCAAAGTGTTCACAGTAGTTCTCTCTAGACGGTAGGGTTTACGTCTTGAGATCTGCTTTATTCTCTTCTTTCTACTTTTCCATAACACTAGAGTGTGTATTACACTAGAGCATCTGTATTACTATTTATGTATTCATTCATTCATTTTTTTTTTTAAACCAAAGCAACAATGCTATTATAAGGAAATAAATGAAGAATGCTCCAACTGTTGGCCAGTCTTGGAGGAATTAGCTATGTGGGCCAGCCCACGGGTAGTACACATTGGCATTTCCTCATACACCCACCTGAGAAGCTCTTATATCAAGCTCTAGTATCAGCCTGCCTGCTGGCCCAGGGCAACACTGGCTTTGCGTCCCCCACTCACAGCACTGGCATTCAGTTTCCAAAACCACACATTTTGGAGATGCCACTGCCTTTCCCCAAGTGGAAGGCCTAAGGGGGCTCCCTCTGTTCCAGGTGTGGTGAACAGGGTGGGGGACAGGGGTGTCCTGCACTGGGAGCACAGTAAGCTCATGGGCAGTAGACACAGTGAATCTGCTCTGTGTGCTGGGCGCTGGGTATATACAGTTCCAGGCTGATACAGGCCTGTCCCAGTGGGACTCCAGTCTAGAGGAGGCAGGAACCCAGGAAGGGCTGGGAAATTCAAATAACTCCTCAGAGTTCCTGCAAGGCTCCCTGACTCACAGTGCACACTTTATGTTCCTACAACAAAACTCTGGGGTCCCTTCTGGAAGGTCCCAGGGGACCCCGCTCCTTATAAGACACACCCTCAAGCCAGCAGCAGCCTCACCTCTCAGCAGCCTTGCCACACCCCCGATGCCCCAGCACCCACCACTGTCCTTGAACGCACTGGACTTCCACACTCCCATGTTTTTGCACTTGCGGTTTACTCCGGGAGAGACACCCCTTCCTCCACCTTCTCTTTTTGATGAAATCCAGTAATGGCTCCAGGCTACCCCCAGTATCACCTGCAAGGGTTGTAGTGCTCCCTTTGTAAACCTCACACTGAAATGCTTGTGCTCTGGCTCCCCTGAGTCAAGGCTAGTGGGGCCTGGCTTATTCACTGCTGTGTCTGAGGTGCCCCGCCCAGCACCGGGCACAGTGCCACTGTGGAATGAACACATGTTTACCGAACAACTGAACAATTCTCCCATCTACCACACTCTGAAACCTACAAGCAGGGTCTGGTCCCTTTGCCTAGAAACTTTCACCCAGTTGGTTGCATGCTCTCTTCATGAATCCTGCACTTCCAGCCCAAATGGTCTATTTCACTTGGTCTAAAATTTTCATTTCAAAATTTTTAAGATCTGAAATCTCAAACCAACTGTAAAAAAAAAATACATGTGACAACTGGGAAAATCTGAATGCCGATAAAAGAAATTCTTGATAACAAGAAACGATCAATTATTAAGATGTAATAATAGTATGATGGTTACATTTTTTTACAGGGCCCTTTTAACTTAGAGATATACACTGCAGTAATCACAGAGATGAGATGATGTCTGAATCGGCTTCAAGAGAAGCTGGCAGGAGCAGGGTGCCTGGGTGTGGGCACCAGAGAAACAAGACTGGCCATGAGCTGATCACTGTTGAGGCCAAGCATGATAGTTCCTTATACCAATCTCTCAAAATCTATGTTTTTAAAAGGAGATAATTACAACATTAAAAAAAAATCCTGCTGAAATGTGAAACACGTCTTGAGTCCTTCTCAGGCGTTGCATGGAAGCAGACAAAGCAAAATGCTGTTGCAAGAATAATTATTACTCTGTTCACAGACTTTCCTCACATGTGGAATATCAACATGACAGTTTTGAAACTGATACAGGAAGTGTTGCGTCAGAATTGCCATCTGAACAAGATAAAACTGAAGAACTGAAGGACAAACCGGAAACGCTTTAGAAGCAAAAACTATGGCTCCTTGTAAATAAAGGACTGCAGTCCCAGGAAAAAAAGCCCAAAGGCCTTGTCAGCGGAAAATATTTGAAGATATCTCACAGATACATCTTCCTACCATTCCTCAACTAGGGGAGGGTCAGGAAAAGCTTTCTCTAGAAAATTTTATAGCAAAAGATACTTGTGACCTAATGAGTCTGCCAACTTTGATGTTAAGATTCTGCTCTAGAAGGAATAAAGTAATAGCTCATCTTCCATTTTCTCATGACTAGATTTTGTGTTTTTAACATATACAGATTTCAATGTTTTGAATATGTCATTTTCGTTACCTGACAGGGTCTGTTTTTCTCTTTACATTTACTTGAGGTTCCAAAATATTACACATTTCTTGTCTTTAAAATTATTACATGTTTGCTTTTACTGATTTAAATTTTTAAATACCTTCTTATAAAATACAAAGATGTACTCTAGTATTAGGTGATATATACAAGACAGCCTCGGCTGTTTTCCTCAAGTGTGACTATTTCAAGTGTAACCGTGTGTAACACACAGTTGAGCTGGACAGGTGGGTCTCAGGCATCTAGCCCAGTGGTCCTCAGCTCTGGATACACCTTAAAACTACCTGAGTGTGCGTGCGTGCTCAGTTGTGTCTGACTCTGCGACCCCATGAACTGCAGGCTTCTCCGTCCATGGGATTCTCCAGGCAAGAATACTGGAGTGGATTGCCATCTCCTTCTCCAGGGGATCTTCCTGACTCAGGAAACAAACCCATGTCTCCTGCATTGGCAGGTAGATTCTTTACCACTGAGCCACCTGAGAAGCCCTAAAACTACCCAGGGAGTTTTATGATGCACTGATGCCTGGACCCACTGCTCACTTAAGCAAAGCCCTCCGAAGGTCAGGGAGAGGAGGAGGAGCCCAGCTGACCCTACAGCATGGCCAGGGTGAGAATGCTCAGATTCTAGGCCAACGTGAGAGCTGAGCTGGTCCACCACTGTGCCCTGGAGAATCAGGACCAGGGTGCCTAGTCCACACAGCTTGTTGGCTTCCAGGGTGAGTGCAGCAGGCGGGTCCGTTCCCCAAGGGTGGAAAAGGGTGAGTCCCTGCCGACTTGATGGCAGGTGAACTAGGCCCTGACTGCTGGGGTTCCCCTCACCCCAACAGGAAGTGTCAGGCTTCTGGGGACAGCACGATCCTATCTGCACTCTCCTCCCAGGCTGCTAATCTGATCAGAAACTTGAAGTCTGAGATAAGGCTGTCAGCCTGTGGGATGGAGCCCAGATCACAGGAGGAAGGAAAGCAGGGAGACCCAGGGAGGACTCGGGGTGAGGAGGGGGCAGCCCTGGAAGCCTGTAAGAGGCCATGCAGCCCCCAAGGGCAGAAGCAAGGCACCCTCCCCCTGCCCACGGAGATGGAGCTCCTGGGAGGCAGGTGTCAGCTCAAGCCACAGTGGCACTGCTCTCCAGCAAGGGGGCTGCTCCATGCACACTGAGCTCCCCACGGGAAAATGTCCAGGTGGGGCCTGGGGTGCTCACTCTGGAGAAGGGGCGAAGTTAGAGGCAGGAGCCTGGAAAAGCACTCTAGCGGTAAGTCCCAAACTCACCCGTGCACTCAAATAACCCAGGGGCTGTGAACACATGAACCTACTGGGTCAGTCCATCTCACGCTTTTTCAATCAGATGCCCCAGTAGGGGAACCTGGGTGGCATTCCCAGTCTCAAGCCCCAGTGGGGAACCCACTGCCTTGAGCTTCTGAGATCAGTCACCTCTACACGGCCCAGAATTCACCGCACACTGCAAGACTTTAGGTTGGAATCCACATCGCTTGGTGAGCAGGTGGTACAGGAAAGCATGACCACCCTCACAGAGAAGAATCCCTTCTTTCTGCCCAGTAGTGAAACTGTGAAGGAGCCACGGAGGGTGGGAGGCAGACTTCTCTGAGTGGCCGCCGGCCTCCTGGACACACCCACCTGGGTGATTCCCAGGTGACTCCCCTCCACAACTGAGGCATCATCCAACCAAACCACTCTGTACACACTGGTCCCTCTGCTCTGAGATGCCTCTGCCCTCCCTCCATGTCTGCCTGGAAAATTCCACCGCACCTTCAGTGTCCGCCCGAGCCCCACTCCGTCCGGCTCCAGTGCCCCTGACCTGCCCTCTGTTCCCAGGCCCTCTGGGCCTCCCTGCTGCACTTCAAGCTGCATGAGTGCTCCGGGACTACATCTGACCCCACCTTGCTCCATGATGGGTGTCCAGAACCAAGCACTGCATCTGACATGTAGCGGAGCACTCGGAAAAGACCTGTGCTGTGGCCGAGAAGTCCTGAGAAGGAGCCCAGAGCAAGGATGTGGGAGCAGTGAGAGAAGGCTCCCGGGGGAGGCAGCACTGGAAGTGGGCCACAAATGAGGGGGAGCACTTGCTTTGGCAGAGAGGAGGGAAGGGAGAGGAGCTTGCGAGCAAAGGCCCAGAGAGGGGAAATGGGCCGGCCACAGCAGGGAGGTTTGCTGCTGCTGAACTCAGAGACAAGAGATGAGAGGACAGCTGGGGGCGGGGGCAGAGCACAGGGAGCCCCCGGGTGCACCCCTCCTCCTGGTCATGGAGCTCAGCATTCCCTCCTGCCTCCCTCCTCAGATGATTTGCATTCTGAGCAGCTTTCCTTGGCAATCATTAACTCTGAGCTTCACCCATTGGGACTGGGGGGGAATTATTTACTGATCAAGCTGGCAAGTGAGCCATTTCATGTAATTATTACCCAGAGAACACAGCCCACAAGCAAGGGGAAACTGTCATGGGCAGCCAGGGAGGTGTAACTGGCAGGAGGAAGTCACATGGACCAGGCAGGGGACTGGCATGTGCCCAGACCTTCAACAGAGACTAGAGGACATTGGGGATCAGAGAAGGATATGGGGCCCAGGGCGGGGGAAGAACAGAGGGCCCATGTGACTTTACAGGTGGCCCCACAGACAATGAGAAGCTTAGATGGCAGGAACCTCTATAATATACAATTATTCCCATCAGTGATGAAAGAGTCTGGGCCTTGGCGTCAGGGGGACCTGGCTTTGAGTCCTGAGATCTCTCTAGGCCCCACTTTCCTCCTCTGTAAATGGGGATGACGATGGTGATTTGAAATTCTACTTACTGAGTACTTGGTCTATTCCAAGACTTTTATGGGCATTTTACACTCCAATGAATTTTCACAATCAGCCTCCAGGTGTGTGTGTGTTAGTCACTCAGTTGTATCCAACTTTTATAGACTCCATGGACTGTCAACCACAAGGCTCTATCTGTGGAATTTTCCAGGCAAGAATATTAAAGCAGGGATCAGAAAGTCCCCTGGGGATTTCCTTCTCCAGGAGATCTTCCTGATCCAGCGATCGAACTTGGCTCTCCTACATTGCATAGGCTCTTTATAATCCTCAGAGTGATTATGTCATTGGCCTGTTTCAAGCATTAACAAGAGCCTGTGTTAAGGCCAAGGTGCACAGTAAGCGTCCATAAAGTCGCCTGCCTGTATGACATTATTATGACGGACGATGTTCCTGGCTGGGCTGTCGCAGGCTACAAGGGAAACCACAAAACAGATCCTCCTTCCTCCTCACAAGGACACTATTCTTCCTGCTAACCCAATGTCAAAAGCAACACATTTCACAATATTTGAATACAACAGTAGATTAAGAGCCCCAGTGGCAAAATGTGACACAAGGTCATTATTCTAGTATTATTAAGCACAGGTTTGTTTTTTTTTTAAGGACTGAGGAAAAATGAATTATTCAAAATACCAGGAAGAATGAAAATAATAATAGGTGCCTTCAAATCAGCCCCCAAGAAGGTGCAGCCAGAGCTGGGAAGGTGTAAATAGTTAAGCCTTGCCCTGCCTGACCTCTGCTGCCAGAGGCCCCCGCGGCTGCAGCCTGGCCTTGAGTCCTGTCTGGAGGCCGGCCTAGAACCCGGCAGGATCTGCTAGAGGCCAGTAGTGCTGGATCAGCCAGCTGGCGACAGTGGGTGCAGGTTCTGGCTGCAGCCATCCCCGGCCATCCCTGCCTGCCCCCAGAGTCCCGACAGCCTCTGCTTATTGTGGGCAGTGATGCACTTTGCCCAGGGGTGGAAAGCTGGGAAAGCCAAAGTCACTCAGCCATTCAGTCATGTCTAACCCTTTGCGACCCCATGGACTGTAGCCCACCAGGTTCCTCTGTTCATGGAATTCTCTAAGCAAGAATACTGGAGTGAGTAGCCATTCCCTTCTCCAGGGGATTTTCCCGACCCAGGGATTGAACCCAGGTCTCCTGCACTTCAAGCAGACTGAATGAAAAGTGAGAAAGGAAAAATCATGTCCAGGGTTAACATGCCTCTTCCTATCACATATCCCCACAGTGTCCCACAGAGTACTGGGAAGCAAGAAGGACCATCGAGGCGGAAACATGCCTGAAGATAGGTCCCTTATTTCTTGGCCTAGGAACGTCACACAGGGCTGGTATCTGTATAAGAAGGTGGTCACCTCTGCAGTGTGAATCAGGGGCTACCCTCCATACTGCGAGGCTAGAAATTTCACCATTAGAGATTCACTTCTTTGAGTCTTTAAAGAAGGCCCTAAGGAACATGCTGATACTTTGGAGAGAGGAGAGGTGTCATGGGAGTAGCGGAAACCATTGGAGAAATTCTTTTCCCTCTTACTTTTCATGCCGAGTCCCAGGTCTTCCTTTCAGCACATAGAGAATTCATTTCCACAATAACTTATGTTGGCTGGGGGATACATCTGAGCAGGAGGGGTGGAGCACAGGGCAGGGAACCCAGCTCTGTTAAGGCCCATCATAAACAAAGGCCCATCTTTGTGGGAAGACAGCACTGGGCAAGGAATCAGGGGACCTGGTCACGGCTGACTGAGTGGCCCTGCGAGGCCCGGGTGACCCCACGAGCTGTGTAACCATCTGCACCTCAGTCTCCACATCCTAGAGTGAGAACGCTGAGGAGGTGAGGCTTGCTGGCACCAGGAGGCGCTCAGAGACCAGCGCGGACACACGCTGGGCACCACTGGGTGTGCAAAACATTTTGGCCCTCTCAAAGCAGGGATCGTCTGCTTTGATCAACCCCCCAGAGACCCTGCCCAGCCTCTGTCCTCCCCACACCAGCAGGACACAGGAACTGAGCCCAGGAGCCTGAACAAAGCCAACTGGAATGGAACAAGGCCCACTTTATCAGGACAGGTGTTTTCTCTTTGAAAGTCAAATCTGAGGCCTTTGCACAAGGAAGGATGGTCACAGTACACCCAGGCTGGTAGGGTGGAGGCCCAGGCAGGGCAGAGACTGTGTCCCCCGACCCCTCCCTCCATTGACCGGCTGCCCCTGAGAGCTTGACCACTGGACTTCACTTCTTCAGACTCCCCTTCTGTTCTTTTCAGGCCCTGAAAGAAATCTGGAGGGTGATAAGCAGACTTGATCATTAACAGGAGACCATAAAGTACCCAAGGGGCTTCCCAAGAGGCATTAGTGTCTGGCTTGTCCCTTACATCCGCCTGCCAATGCAAGAGATGTAAGAGACACAGGTTCAATCCCGGGGTCGGGAAGATCTTCTGAAGGAGGGCATGGCAACCCGCTCCAGTATTCTTGTCTGGAGAATCCAGACAAGAGGAGCCTGGCTGGCTATAGTCCATGTGGTCACATAGAGTTGGCTACGACTGAAGCTACTTAACAAGTGCGTGCACACACACACACACACACAAAACCCAAAGGACAAAACTGATGCTTCCAGAAGAGAATAAGGTATAAACCAGAGATGTCAGGAGGCCTGCTCAAGGTCACCCAGCAAGCTGGTCTTAGGGTAAGCCCAGAAGCCCCCAGTCTTGCTAAGGGACAGCCTAGAAGTAAGATTCCAGCAACTGGGCATCTGCTGGACTCAAAGAACTGTCTCTGGGAGGACAGTGAAGATTAAAGCAAACCAGTCCCAGAGGGAGGAGGGACAAAGACAACAGCCACTTTCCCTTCCTCCCAAGTCCTCCCCCAGCCTCACGTTTAAGCCAAATGTTTCATCCTCCTTCACACAATTTCCTTTTTTTTTTTAATTATTTACAATTTTTTTTTTCCAACCATTGAAAAAAATGGTGGTTTCAAACCATTGAAAATCTCTCAGGTTCTAGAAAGGATGCATACCAAAACTGTCAAAGAACTCAACTGCTGATGCCCCATATTTCAGAAACAGATGCCCTCCCTTCTTGGTGCCCTTCTCAGAGCCACTGCTCCCCAGCAAAGCCCGTCATAAGAAAGGACCCCAGAGAGAAGCATTATTGGGCCCTGATCTGGGGAAACAAACACTTGTTTCCTGCCCCGAGGGCCAGTGAAGGATACTCGAGGGACAACAACTGCCCAGTTGGAAGCATTTTCAAAGCCTCATCATCCCTCACAGAAGTGCAAAGCCACAGTTCATCCAGCTAGCAGCCCCCCAAGGCTCCCCTGCCTGTCAAAGAGGCTGAAACACTGTTGAGAGAGCCCACAGGGGCTCCCTGTCTCCTGCCCCAACCCTTGCCAACAGCTCACCTGTCACCGCCAAAGCAGCCATCACCATCTTCCTGCACCCCGGGGGGACCTGATGCACAAGCTCCCTTGGGACACCTGGTCTTGTGGGGCTCCCGCCCCTTCTTTCCCCTTTGAGGAGACCCACAGTCTGCTCGAGCTCTTCCTGTTTCTAGAAGTCGTCTCTGCCAACCACAGCCCAGCTGGCTTCCCTTCATTCTCTGCACTGGCGTCTAGGGCGATCGAGCCTACTGGAGAAGGGGCACATGGTATCTTTGCTGGGGAAGCAGAACAGACGCAACAGACTTGTAAGACCTACGACACCCAGCCCAGGTCAGAGTTCAGGGCAGCAAGGTAAACATGAGCTGAAAGTGAGGTTATTTCCCCACAAATTCCACTCTCAAAAGGTCAATAACTCTCAAGGCAACAATAAGAGAAAAATTGCCAGGTAGCTTGAGTGATGGCCAAGTGTGAGCATGTGTTTGTGAACTTCCAGTGGATATACTGACTTGAAGCCCAGGTCTGGGAGGTGGACCAGCATGACTAGAATGGGCAAATCCTCCCCCTGGTGCACACACACACACACACACTCTGTGTGATCCGAGACATTGTGGACTGCAGCCCCCAGCTCCAATACAGCAGTGCTGTTCCTAATCCTGCTACCATTATTCCTCTCTTCTCCATGTTGTAAAGCCTTCTGGTCTTCAAGAATTCTTCTCTCAAATCCAATGCCCCTGGAAGAACCGGATGGGCTTCTGATCCCAGTGGAGGGAGGCTCTGGCAAGGATGAGGGGGCCTTCATGGGGTAGGCAGAAAGCACCAAGAGGGCGGGGGGACGAGAGACAGGAGGGTACACCTCTGCAGTGCAACAGGCAGAAAGGCAGGAGGAGGAGGGTGCCGGTGCCAGGAGGTGGTGGCAGCAAGTCTCAGGGGCGAAGGCGGATAGTTGAGTCCATCCAGGGACAGGCGTTCGCTAGCCTGGCACTAAAAGGCCAGAGGTGGACTCATGTCATGTCCAGGTCTCTCCTCATCCGCAGCTCCAGAGCCCTCCCCTGAACTCACAAAGGGAATCAACGTAAAGTCAGACTGCTCCTGGGAATTTAAAGACTGTTTTCCAAGAAGTATCCTCAGGACTCAGCCTGCATCTTTGGCTCCATGTCTCCCTCCTTCCCCACATGCATTCAGATTCACCTTCTCTATATATTGCCCTCAAGCCTCCTGGTTCTGATCACCCCCCACCCACCTGCACCTACACAGTTCCCTGTGCCTCCCTGTCTGTGTTCCTGCCCTTCCATGACGGCTATCCTCATCTCGAGACACCTCCTTTAGGAAGACCACACCGAGAGCCTGTTTGTTTAAGCACTCACACTGACGGCTCTGCAGGCTCCCCGGGACCTGCAGTTCACCCACCCTCAGACTCTGTCCTTCCAAGGGTCCCTCTTAACTGTACCCACAGGATTTTAATTTATGGTGTCTGCATGGCACATAGGGAGGCTAAAGACATCAAAAGAACGCTCTACTTACATTTCCCAGCACATGGAACCACAGTGGAGCACCAGGCTTTGGTCAAGAGGCAGAAGCAGAAGCGAGGGGAAGGCCTGCCGCCAGAGCCTCTACTGGGGTTTCCATGGGAAAGGCAGGCAAGGCAGCTCAGGATTGGCTGGTTTGAATAGTTTCAGCAGACGTGGGGGCACTGGGGCTGTCTCTACTTGCCTGGGACCTGGCACTGGGTTGGTTTAGGGCAGGGGAAATATATGGTGCATGTGAGAGTAAGATAAGTAGGGGATTCAGAGTATGGAGTCTGATCACAGGGAAAACGCAACCATGTTGGCCATCAGCTCGGCCCACTGATTAGCATGTGCCAAACAGAAAAGACACTATCTAAGGAAACACAGAATACCCATCCCCTCACTTCCCCTCATCCAGCTCAGGTTCCAGCATTTGTTCATCCACTCTTTGCTAATACAGTAGTTCTTCTGTTCTTTAACTTTTGGATACCTTGTTAACACAATCCCATGCCTCGGTGGACTCAAGACATCTGCCTTCTCTCTCCAAATTTGCTGCCACCAAGTTCCTGGCATCAGCACCCTCATCCCACCTGCCCTTCTGCCTGTTACACAGCAGAGATGTTTCCAGTCCTGGTCCTAATGTGGAACCTACTCCAACACTTCCTCAGGGACCCCTGAGCCAGGGACCACCCCCCCACCCCAGTGAACATCATAATTCTGAAAACACAGCAGCAAAAACAAAAAAACTTCCCTGATCAACTGTGTGTGTGGGGGGGCGGGTGGGAGGGTAGTGGAATGCTTGTATTTTATATTCCAGACAAAAGACTAGTTTCTCCAATACACAAGGATCACCTCTAATTCCATGAGAAGAGGACCAATAACCTCACAGAAAATGGGTAAAACATGCAAATAGACAGTTCATAGAAATGGAAATGCACATGGCTCTCATCTACGAAAACATGTTCAGCCTTATTCAGAGCAAGAAAAATGCAAATTAAAACGATGTCAAGAAACTATCTTTGTCTTCCAGATTGGCAAATATCAGTAAGCTGGTAACACTATGTTGGAGGGTATAGAAAAATGAGCATCCTCGTGTTCTACCAATAAGAGCGAACATTCTTATAAATTCTATGGATAGCAATCTGCTGATGGCTTTCAAAACACAAACCACACAAAGCTTCTGACTCATCAGTGCCACTTCTGAGACTTTTTCCCACATGTACCCACTAACACGGCAGAATGACTAAAGCACAAGAAGATTCAGAGGGACATTGTGATGTCCCCAAACAGGAGATTTGTTAACTAAACTACATGCCATTCATATCATGGAACATTACCTAGCTGTAAAGGAGGATGACAAGCTCTCTATGAACTTATCTGGAAGCTTCTCAAAAGAGCTAAGTGGAGGATTTCCATAGTGGTAGTGGCTAAAAATCTGCCTACCAATGCAGGGGACTCGGGTTCAATCCCTGGTCCAGGAAGATCCCACAGGCCGGGGGATAACTGAGCCTGCAAGCTACAACTACTGAGCCCAAGCTCCTCGAGCCTGTGCTCTACAATAAGAGAAGCCCACGCACCACAACGATGAGGAGCCTCCACTCACTGCAACTAGAGAAAGCCCATGTGCTGCATCAAAGACCCAGTGCAGCCAAAATTAAGAAATAAATAAGAAATACATTTGTTTAAAAAACAGAGAGCAAGCTAAGTGGAAAAAGATCAAGGGACAGGAGAATGCACACAGTGTTGCTACCCTTTTTGGGGACAGATCATGCATGCACTTACTGATCTGCGCATGAAATGTCTCTGGAAGAATATGTAAGAAACTGGTAGAGTTGCCTCTGAGGAGCAGAGGGAGCTGGGAAGCCAAAGGAAATGGGTGTGGAGACTTTTTCACTGTGAAATCTTTACAATTTTTGAATTCTGAACCATATACATTTTTCTTCTTAAAAAAAAAAAAAAAGGTGGGTATGGGGGCAAAACAAGCAAGATTCAATAAACAAACAAAACAAAAACGTCCCTATTGCACTTTCCTTCTGGTTTCTACTCTCTCTCCTCACCTTCTGATGACACGTTTGGAAAGGCTGTTTGCCAGCTGTCCCTGTTCCCTCCTGGCCCTTCCTCCACGACCCCAGAATGACCAAGTCACTGGTCTCTAAATCCAGTGGCTGTGCCCCAGTCCTCACCTTACTTGAAGGCTCCAGCGACTCACTGCAGGCCAGGTCCCCTCTTCTTCATCATCCTCGGGCTCCCCCGGAACTCCACTCCCCAGGTCCCTGCTCTGTCTCTGGGCTGCCTCCCCCGGCCCAGTCTCTGAATGCCAGTACCCCTGGAGCTCACTTCTAGGCCCTCCTCTCTGCTCTGCTCTTTGTGGGCCACACTCCCCCTTGGGCACCTGGTCTACCCAAGGCTAAGCTTGTCATCTACATGTGTGTCATTCCCAAACATGCATCTCCAGCTGGACCTCTCTTCTGAGCTCAGGCCCCCATTTGTGTTGGTTTCCCACACAACAGGTCCCAAATGTAACTCACCAGCTTCCAGCCAGTTTCATCCTCCACACCTGGATGGCTTCCTTGCCTGTGTTCCCTCCTGCATAACCCTCGAACCTGGCCACTCTTCACCTCCTCCACTACCGTCCATCTAATGGAAGCCGTCCCACCTCAGGGCCTCTGCACTCCAGTTACCTCTGCCTTGAATATTCTCCTCCATTCCTCATCCCTGCTTTATCTTGATTCTTATCTATCTTCTAGAACTCAGATTAACACCACTTCCTCAAGAGACCTTTCCTAGTCCCTAGACCAATGACTCTTAAATGAGGGTGATTTTTTTTGACATTTGGCAATGTCTAGAGATGTTTTTGATGATCACAACTGGGGTTGGGGTATGTGGGGAGAGGCCAGTGATGCTGCTAAACATCCTACAACACTCCAGACGGTCCCCACAACAAAGAGATATCTGATCCAGAATGCTGGGAGTGGAGATGTGAGAGCTCCTGCCCTAGGTTAAATCACGTGTCCATGACATACTTTCATAGCATGCTCCATTTCTCTTGAAGAGTGCCTATCACCATCGTGTCAATATTTAACTGTGCAAAGGTATTGGCCAAATTTCATCTTCTAAGCCTTAAGAGATGAATAAATAAATTAAAGTCACTGGCTTGGGTTTATCGCTATATCTCCAATTCCCATGCCCAGCCTCAAGCTCAGAGCCTTGAGTTTGGTAGTGAAAACATATGGAGAGATATGAAATACTCAGGGCAGGGATGGGCAGTACTGCAGAGCACTCTCCCCATGTCTTGGCCTCCAACTTCGTGGGATCCTCTGTGCTACCTGATGGTGGTCCTCTCCCTGCCCTGGACCAGCCTCTGCCACTTTGCTGCAGCACCTAGCTCTGCATAGCTTTGCACATGCCTCAAATCCTGTCTCCACCCAGGTGGTTCCACAGGCCCCTTCAAGCCAATGGATATGCCCTCATCATCTTGTCAAACTGGTCGCTCCTCCTGTTAAGTTCACCCAGCAGCCTCACCGCTACTCACCCAGCACAGACCCCGGTGCCCTGTGTAGCCCACCCACTCTCCAGACCTGCTCCTTCCACCCAACTCAGTCACCAGGCTCCAGTGCTTGCCTTAAGCCTCCTTCCCTGCCAGGCCCTCTGTGACATCACTTTCAGCTCTGCCTATCTCAGATAACAACACACCTGTATCACTTCCTGATTAAAACCCCCTTCAGTGCTTCTCACGGCCCACAGCATGGAGCCCAAGTTTCTTGCCTGGTCCCAGACCCTTCACCCTCCGCAGTCCGTATCCAGCCCCAGGCACAAACACCATTGCTCATCTCCTGCCGCAGTTCAGGCCCTCCCCCCTCCCTTCCCTCTTCCCCTTCCTGTCCCACTCCCTTCCTCTTCCTCTACTTAGATGCCTGAAAAGCTCATGTTCATCCTTAAGATCTAGTTCTAACTCTTCTTCCTCAATGGTATGGTGGTTCCTCAAAAAATGAAATGTACCATTTCCATTGAATCCAGCAATTCCACTTCTGGGGACATACCTCAAAGAACTAAAAGCAGGGACCCAAACAGATATTTGTCTATTTATGTTTATGGAAGCTGTACTGTCAAGAGCCTAAAGGTGGAAGAGACCCATGTCCTTTGATAAACAAAATATGGAATATTGAACACTGGAATCTCATTCTACCTTCAAAAGGAAAGAAAATCTGATGTATACCACACCAATAAACCTTAAAACACAATACTAAGTGAAAGAAGCCAGACACAGAAAGCCTTATGTTGTAAGATTCTGCTAAAAAAAAAAAAAGACTCTACTTACATGAGGTACCCAGAAAGCAGCATGGTGGTTACCAGAGGCAGAGGGGGAGGAGGGAAAGGGTGGTTAGTGCTTACCGGATACAGAGTTTTGATTTTGTAAAGTGAAAAGAGTAGGATGATGATGAGGATTGTACAACAATGTGAATGTCCTTAATGACACTGAAGTGCACACTTTGAAATGATTAAAATGGTAAATTAAGCTATATGTTGTGTACATTTTACCACACACAAAAAAGGCAAAAACCAAAACTCACACCCAAGCTCCTCTTGTTGAAATCCCCTGTACGCCACCATTAACTCCTCAAACCCAGGCACAGCCCCATCCAGCACCCCCGATCCCCTACCTCACACCCTGGGTGGAGCTGACCAGACCCTCCTCTGTGCACTGCAATTATAGACTGACCTCTGCCCTCCCAGACTGAAGGCTTCTGCTGAAGAGGGCTGTGTCTGACTCCCTGCTCCTTCTGCAGCATCTAGAGCAGTCTCTCATCCTTCAATGAGAATTAGAAGAATGAATAACCCAGACCGGTCATTCTGGGTTCATACTACCCCAAATTTCACAGCCTGTTGCCCTCAGAACAGCGATTTACGCTAAGGCTCATTGAGAAACTCCTCCCATTCCTAGAGAAGATAAATCTTCACCCTTCCATGAAGCAAAAAGGTCAGAAGGGGCTTCCATGGACGGTTAATAAACAACTAACTCAGGAGGAATAAACAAAATAAAACCAGGGCTGGGCTGGGGTAAGAGTGCACAGCCCTTCGGTCTGACACCCAGTGCTCTGCCTTCCCTCCTCTGCGTGGCGGGTGGCCGCTGATTCACTTCCTGTGACCCCTTCCAGGGCAGCAGGAAAGGGGATTGTGGAGGAGCCAACTTCTCAGGGCACGTAGAGATGATTAGTCACTGGCTGGAAGGCTGCTGACCTTAGTACCTGGGCCGACCATAGGCCTGCTTCTCCCACGCCTGCCTCCTTATGGAACCCAAGGTCTGGGAGGCAAAGAGACCTTGGCCTTGGATCCCAGCAAGAGGACCAGTGGGCCCAGCGCTTTTCCTGTTCTCAGAGCTCACATGGCCCCCATAAGCCCTTGGAGATCCTACACACAGGTTCCTCACACACACACAGTCCTCACTTCCAAAACGGGGCTGAAAGAGAAAGGTGTCTTCCTGGTCCAGAGGGTAATCATTGGGAGGGTCTTCAGAGATCATCTAACCCCATGGTTCTCAATTAGAGGTGATTCTGCTGCCAGGGGTCAATCGGCAACATCTAGAGATATTTGTGTTTGTCAAGAAAGAAGCGAGAGGTGGTTACAGGCATCTAAAAGGCAGAGGCTGCTGTCAAAGCACGGGACAGCCTGGCAGCACAGAAATATCTGGTCCACAGTGTCAACAGTCCCCGATCCCAGCCAAGCTGTCTCTTCTACAGATGAGGAAACGGGGGCCCAGAGAGGGACAGGGCCAAAACCATACTGTGAGTCAGATCGTGTCAGAATTAGAATCGCCAGGGCTCCCCACCAGCCACTCCAGCCTTCAGCTCCCAAGACTCCTGTGACTGACTCAAAGACTGGTGGCAAGCTGGCCAAGTAGAGGGACTCAGAACCCTGAGATCCAGACAATTCATGATGGCTGGGCTTGGTGCCTCTGGCAGGCTCCAATGCATCACACCAGGGCCAGCCTGACCACAGGGCTCCCACATAACCAAAGAGGAAGAATGTCTTAGGGGGCTACAGTGTGCCCAGGCAAAATGCCCATGTGAGGCTTAGGTAAAATTTACTGTATAAGTGCTCACAGAGCTCTTTGGGGTGGTCCTGGCCTGGGGTCAAGGCCAGAAGAGGGAACAACTCTGTAAGATAAACCCTGGGCAGAAGGACAGGGCATGGTGGAAACCATGCCTGGGATCACTGCTTTGAAGGAAGCTTTTTCCCTTGATGCCAAAAATGATCTCTCACACCTGTGAGCTCCTCCATGCCATTTCAGAATGACACCTAGAGTCACCCTTGCCCTTTTACCCCGGAAGCCAATACTATGTCTCCCACCACAGCCCAGACACCAGGGTGCAGGTCCACCCAACAGTACTGATGACGAAAACCCGTTACTCATAAAAGACTGACTCACACACGTCATAACAGGCAAACTTTTCCACCCACTGTCGCTGAAAGTCACCAGACTTGTAGCGATGGTGGTGATAAAGAGGAGGCAAGGAACAGGAATGTCTCAGCTATGTCTCATGTCAGGGTCTCCCTTCTTCACAGGAAGAGAGCCATGAGGAGTGGCTGAGGAACAAGAATGGGGCAGGGGAACTGCAGAGGCCTCGGAAAGAGGAGTCACCATTACGGACTCATCTCTTCACAAAGTATTATCATTGTTCCCTCTACCTGCCCCGCTCCATTCCTCTCCAGTTTTACCAACGTGCTGGTAAACTCCTACACATCCTTCAAGGCCCAACTTCAGGAGTCCCTCTCCCAACATCAATTCCAACTCCTAATTTGGCAAATCACAATGCTAATGGGAGAAGACCTGGAGGTCAATAGCAGGGGAAACGCTGAAGTTCCCTATCGATCTAACATGGGGGCCTGCATAGGATCTGCTTCCCCTGTCTCCATGTGTGTGCACACCCCCCTGGCCTCCAGGCTCTCTGTCCTGTCTGTGTGGCCTATGTGGCTGACTGCAGTAGCATGGTATGGAGGCTGAGGCGTCAGTGTCTGGACCCAGACTAATTCTGCTACCCCTCTCCCTGCAACTGTCATCTTGGCCAAAGTTATAGCTCCTTGCTGAGGCTCAGTTTCCTCATCTATAAAATGGAGATGATATAGTTTCAACCTCATGGTTGTTGTAAGGATTACCTAGGACAAGCACCTAGAACACTTAGAACTAGTTGGGTGTCTGGCACCCAACTAGCATTCAGTGAATGCTTATTACTATTACTAAAAATGAAGCCCTGCTTGTCCAAGCAGTTAGAAAAGGCAGGGTCTACATTTCCAGTGAGTGTGAAGAGGAGAGACACCTCTAGGGACCTCATCTCCTGTTCCTGCAATAACCTCTTTGGGAGGGTTTCTTGCCATCAGTGTCTTTTCCTCCAATAAACACCACATGGCTTGAGTTTTAGACTTGAGTTTTCCCTTAGAACACAGACGAAAGTCCTTTGCAGAAACAACAGTGGCTGGAAGAATGAGGCGGGGCACGGGACATTTAAATTGCTCAGTGCTGGTGAATGTGTGGATGTATCTCCCATATTTTCTATCCCTTGAAAGTTCCAGCTTCTACCCTACCCACCCCACCCACACACACCCAAGCTTCTCCAACCTGCTTGTCCCGACACAGCATCCCGGAAATTCAAGTTCTTGGAGCCTCCAGTAAACCATTTATTGGATTCCTAAGGGAGGCCTTGGAGCCAGGCACCCTGAGCAGAACGATGTCCTCACTCTTCCGGGCCCACATGTCTGGTTGCACCTTCTCAGACTGGTCTCTGAGCCTTCCCCAGCAGACCTGAAGCTTTATATCTTTCCCCAGGGCCATCAGGGACTTGACTTTGGTCCTCTTGGGTTCTCCAGGGCCCCGGGGAATTTGAAAAGGTTACCTGGAGAGAGCACTGTTTTCATCACTAACAGAGGCATAGCCCACCTCTGGAGAGCAGCAGTTTCTTTTGGGGATGGGGTCTGATGGGGAGCACTCCCCATCTGGCTCTCTCAAATCACTCTATGTGGATGGTGATATATTCGGCTAGGGGCTCCCCTCTGAGTAACTGGAGGCAGTTGGCCTGAAGGTTCTTGCTGAGGCAGCTCCTAAGCACCCCTAGCAACCTGGTGCCTGGGACAGAGACCCAACTTAGAATTGACTCGAATCCAACCAAGAAAAGCTCCACCTCTGCCTTCGAGAGGTCACTGCTTGTCCGTCAACAGAGGAGTGGATAAAGAAGATGGGTACATACCCACAATGGGATATTACTCAGACATAAAGAGGAACACAATTGTGCCATTTGCAGAGATGTGGATGAACCTAGAGACTATCGCACAGAGTGAAGTCAGGAAAACAAGCCACATATTAATGCATATATATAGAATTTAGGAAAATGGTATTAGACAATCTTATTTTGCAAAGCAGAAATAGAGACACAGATATAGAGAACAAAGGTATGGGAGAAAGGGGGAGGCTGGGATGAATTGGGAGATTGAGATTGACATTTATACACTACTGTGTATACAATGGGCTTCCCGGGCGGTACTCATGGTGAAGAACCTGCCTGCCAGTGCAGGAGACATGGGGATTCGATCCCTGGGCGGGGAAGATCTCCTGGACGAGAGCATGGCAACCCACTGCAGTACTCTCGCCTGGAGAATCCCATGGACAGAGGAGCCTAGCAGGCTACAGTCCATGGGGTCACAAAGAGTCAGACACGGCTGAAGCGACTTAGCACACACACAGGTATAAAACAGATCAGTACTGAGAACCTACTGTGTAGTACAGGAAACTCTGCTCTGTGCTGACCTAAATGGGAAGGAGATCCAAAAAAGTGGGGATATATATAAAACTATAGCTGATTCACTTTGCTGTATGGCAGAAATTAACACAACACTGTAAAGCAACTATACTCCAATAAAAAATTAAAAAGAAAAAGAGGTCACTCATCTCTGGGCCTCAGTCTCCCCAGCTGTACAATGAGGAAGGGCAGCCTGGATGTGTCCATTTATTTAACATATATGAGATAAGCACCCGCTGCACACAGGGCACTGCTCTCGCTCCTGGAAATAGAGTAGTGAATAAAACAGCCTAAAAGCCCTGCCCTCGTGGAACTGATCATCTAACAGGGAAGACAGCTGATAAAAAGGTGAAATATACAGGATATCAAATCAGTCAATCCTAAAGGAAATCAACCCTGAACATTCATTGGAAGGACTGGTGCTGAAGTTCCAATACTTTGGCCACCTGATACAAAGAACTGACTCATTGGAAAAGACCCTGATGATGGGAAAGACTGAGGGCAAGAGGAGAAGGGGGTGATAGAGGATGAGACGGTTGGATGGCAGCACTGCCTCAATGGACATGAGTTTTAGCAAACTCTGGGAGATAGTGAAGGACAGGGAAGCTTGGGGTGCTGCAGTTCATGGGGTCGGAAAGAGTCAGACACAACTTAGCGAACAACAATGAACAACATACAGGATATTAGACGGTAATAAGTGCTGTGGAAAGGAAAGCACAGAAGAGGTGTAAGACTGTGAAATCTAAGGCTTATTCCAACTGAGATATGCTGGGTCTCAAGCTCTTACTCCACTGGGTTCTCATTAAGAGCCAGGGATGGCAGTAGGAAGCCAGGCACGGCCTATGAGTGTAGGAACCACTGGTGTGTGTGTGCGTGAAGGGTGGGGGTGGGGTAGGTGGGGTGGGGGTGGAGGCCAAGTGCGGGGCCTTGAATCCCAGCTATGCTCTCAGTGGCCTTCTCCAAGTGGCCAGCTCTGGGTATTCTGGTCTGTTCTCAGGCCAAAGCAGACACCACGTCTGCTAAGGAATCCAAGGTTATAGGGTTCCTGGCAGAGCTTCAGATGTCTTCAGGGCACTGTCATAGAAAGTCTGCTACACTCTGCCTTTCCACTCGATGCTAGCCTTGGATCTCAGACCCCTCCTGTCCCTCCTAGACTCTCCCCTGTGTTGTAGAGTATCCCTTCTCCTTACATGGCTGGAGAGGGGTGATTTTTCACCAATTTTTAGCCATTTCTCTTCCTCTAGAGATTATTTTTGATTGATAAGTACTTCATGTGAACCTACTGTGTGCTCATTATGAGCAGTGCTCTTAGAGGGACATCAAGATGAGTGATCACTTCCTGGAAGGAATTTATAGCCCACCCAGGGAAGTCAGGCTAACAGACAAACATGGGAGGAAATGTTTCTCTGTTTGCTTTGCAGCTCACAGAGCCATTTGGACTACATACTCTTGCATGAGACCATGCAGAGTCTATTGTCCCCATTTTACAGATGAAGAAATTGAGTCCTCTTCCCTAAATCCATGGTTGCCCCATGGAATGGTAAGGAGAGGAAGAAGGGAATGAAGACTAGCATTTTCAAATAAGATTTCCTGGAGAAATGGGTAAGATTTGTATAGATGGGCCAAAGGCCCTCTGCCTCCGACCTAGAGCAAGGCCATGTTGGACATGTATCCCACCACCTGCTACTTCTCCTAGCCTAACCAGAAGTGGACAGAGGATGAAGGGAAAGCCCAGCTGTCTGGAAAGATGGGTGGGATTATGGACATGCTCACTGGCTTAAAAAAAAACAAGTTGGGTAAAGATTTCAAGGGCCTTCAGGAATGGCGTAGGACACCTTTCTGGTCTGACTTATCAGAATGCTCTTTCTGTTCCACAAGGGCAAAGATCCATCAGCTGGAAAAGAGTCTTTGCTATTTCAGGTTAATTCATTCCATTCTTGTGGGGCACTTTCAGGTATACGGCTGTGTGTATGCTAAGTCACTTTAGTCGTGTCTGACTCTTTGTGACCCCATGGACTATAGCCCACCAGACTCCTCTGTCCATGGGATTCTCCAGGCAAGAATACTGCAGTGGGTTGCCATGCCCTCCTCCAGGGGATCTTCCCGAACCAGGGATCCAGGCTTTCTTAAGTCTCCTGCACTGGGAGGTGCGTTCTTTACCACTAGCGCCACCCCGGCTATAGCTGTGAGCAAAACGAGTCTCTGCCTCCTGCAGACCTTGTAGCTTAGCAAGGAGCTTGCCCTCTCTTGGAAGGGCTTCCTGAGCGGATTTTATTTCTTCTTGGAAGTGTGCTTCTCTGGGCCTACCCCTTTCAGGGGAAGAACCTCAAGGGAGGGAGAGAAGAAATGAACGCTTGCTGACCGGGGGCCCAGCAAAATGGAGAACCGACAATCTGACTGTGGTTTGTGCTCCAAGTCCGCCACTTTTCCCCAGCAAATCGCTTAACCTCCTGGAGCCTCCCTCTTTGCTCATCTGACAATGGAAAAAGTCCTACTTCCTCACTGGTTAATGCGGCGGGGGTGGTGGTGGTGGGTGAATTCAGGGAAGCGCCCACGAGAGTGCTGTTAGCTCCTCTCTGATCCTCTGACCTCCTCCACCTGTTCTCTCTGCCTCTGCATAGTTAGGACCATCTTTCACCCTCTTCCTCACACAGCTGAGCGCTCCTCGAAACCTAAGCAGGAGGAAGCCCGTTCTGTTCAAATCGTCAAGGGTTATAGAGCTCGCTCTAATCCCTGCCTCTGCCCACCCTCTATCCCTCTGTCTACCCTCTCTCCTTAGTGATCATCTTGAGGAGCGGGGGAAGGGAGAGAAGGGGTGTGGAGGATGCCCAGCAGGGCTGTGGCCTGAGGGAGGCAAGATAGAAGCCCGGAACTCCTCGTGGCTGGGCACCCAGTTATTCAGGGCCCTGACGGTGAACCCCACCTCAACCGGGCAGAGGGCTGCCCCCTCACCCGCACCCGGTCTGGCTCAGCCGAGTCTCCTATCATACATCTTGGCCGGGGGAGGCGGGAAGCACAAACGTAAACATCCCTTAAGAAATCGCCAACTCTGCCGTTCCCATCTAAGGATATATATTTTTCTTAAGGAATCAAGGGACAAGGGGGAGGGACGCAAACGCTCAGAAGAGCGGGAGACTGGAAAAGCTAGAAAGCAAACTTCACTCGGATCTTAGCAGGGACCCTGTGCCAGGGTAGCGGCCGTCCCACCTTCGCATCGGCTCCTGGGCGGAGGAGTGGGGGCAAAAGAGGCTGCGTTTCACGGCCGCCTGGTGCAGGGCCGTCCCGGAGTAAACTTTGCAAGAGTCGCCCCGGGAGCCGCCGCCGGGCTCCAGGGAGCCTGAGGGGGCGCCGGCCGAAGTGGGGTGCGCGTGGACGGGGAGGCGGAAGGACGCGCGTCGTGGGGCAGTCCTGCCCTCGGTTACCTGGGCTCCGAGGGTCCCGGGCATCCGGCAGAAAGGGCGCAGGGACGCAGGACTCGCAGGAGCAGACCTGGACTCCTTGCTGCCGCGTGTGCCGCTGGATCGCCGGCTCGCTGCACCTGGCTGGGCGGTCGGCGCGCCTCCCCGCGGGCCCCGCCCATCCCGCCCGCGGGGGGCGGAGCCGGGCGGGCGGGGGCGGAGCCGAGGCGGGGCACCGCCGGCATCTCCCGGCCTGCACCTAAGAGAGAGCCACCCACGCCGGACTCCGTGACGTCCCAGGGGTCGCCCCGCCACTCGCCAGCCTGAGGTGCGAGCCAAGCCTGGCACCCAAGTGGAGTCGGAGGTGTCCATGGGCCCCATTTCCCCTGCAACTTCCACGCCCACCTCCATTTCTAGGAACAGAGGCCTGAGAGCCCCGAGGCCTCCTGGAGGGCAGAGCCACTGAGCCTGCCTTTCAGAAGAATGCATGGGGTGGAGCACAGGGAAAAAACAACTGGGCACCCGCAGCCCCACCCCACCAATGTCCTGTCCCCGCTGGGAGGGTTTCTTGGCCGTTCGCAGCCCCTGTGGTCAGTTCCACCCAGCTGTCTTAGGAGTGCCCCAGCGAGAGGGGAGTTGCCACCCTCTCCCTTTCCCCAGGCCCCTATTTCTCAGGTCTGGAAGGTGCTCGACCTGGACCTCTGCCACTCAGCGGACACAGTGAAAGGAGTCAAAGGGACACATAGGGCAAAGAAAACACACACACAGCCCACCCCCATGACCACCTTCACCACCCAGACTCCCTGGCTACTCCCAGGTTGCAGCCACTTCCGGCCTCAGCCCTCCTCCTCCCAGAGGAACTCTCAACTCCCAGACTAGCGTAGAGGAGCATCCCACCTGTGGCCCAGGCTCTCTGAGCTCCTTCTGCTCCCTTCCTTGCCATGTTTGCTAGGTGTGCAAACAGCGGCAAGAGCAGTGGACCTGGAGTCCAGAGACCTGGGCTCTAGCCTCCTTTTAGTTCTGTAACCTGGGGCAAATTGCTGTCCTTTCTGAGTCTCAGTTTACGGTGAGTGGGTTGCAGCTGATGATCTCTAAGGCCTTTTTTGTGCTTCGTCTCAGTTGTGTTGGACTCTTTGCGACCCCATGGACTGTAGCCCACCAGACTCTTCTGTCCATGGGGATTCTCTAGGCAAGAATACTGGAGTGGTTGCCATGCCCTCCTCCAGGAGATCTTCCCAACACAGGGATCGAACCTAAGTCTCTGGTACTGCAGGCAGATTCTTCACCATCTGAGCCACCAGGGAAGCCCAAGAATACTGGAGTGGGTAGCCTATTCCTTCTCGAGGGGAACTTCCCAACCCAGGAATGGAACTGAGGTCTCCTGAGGTGGATACTTTACCAACTGAGCTACCCGGGAAGCCCAAGGCCCGTTTTATGGATCCTCAACCACACTATTGATCATCTGGCTTATTAGGTTTTCCTGTGGCTACATACCTTGTAAGAGGGTGGGTGAGCGGGTGTGTACTAACTTGGCCTCTCAGACTTAAGTTCTTGAAGGGCAAGTGATGTGACTGTACAACCAGACAGGCAGTCATCCTGTACAAACCAGAGCTTGACAAAGAGCCAGTCCTAGCTTTTGTTGAATTCAGAGTGGCCTCGAACAGGTCCCTTGTAAACAATCCTGGCTTTGCCTTACAAAGGGACCAGATGAGATATGAAGTTCTTTGAAGGGGGAAGGCAAAGGGTGTGTGCTATTTTTTTTGGATGGCCATGGCAGTAATGGGCTTCACAGACCGAATGGGTTATGAGGCATTTGAAGCCTAGAGCTGGCCTCATCCCCACCCTGTAAACACTGCAGCAGGCACAGGCACCCACCCCACCCCACCCCACAGTCATACACAGACAGCAGGAAGGGTGACCCCCCAGACTCCCAGTCACGGCAGGCCTCTGGTTTGCAGCTTGGGAAACTAAAGAGGTTAGATATGATTAATAATAAGAGTTTACTAAGGTAAAGAGACATGGTCAGTGGATTACTGATTAATCAATCAGAATGTCTTGGCAGAACAGCTGGTCAGCAAGTGCCACAAATTCCCACCTCTGCTCTTAGGGAGATTAAGGTCTAGCTGAATGATTAAACGGGAGCCCTTTGGAGAAGGATGTGGAGGAATGAGAGGCTCCTGGGGATGGTGAGACTCTGGGAGAGCAGAGCAGGGGGAGAGGGGCTAGAAGGCTTAGACTTAGACCATATGAAGAACTTAGGAAATATTGGGTTCAACTCCCATTTCATAAGTGAGGAAATGGAGGCCCAGAGAGGGGAAGTAACCTGCCCAATGTCACACAGCAATGAGTTAGCAGAGCTGGAACTTGAACCAGGACCTCAGGACTCTGTACTGGGTTTGGGCCTCCCAAGGAAATGGGAAGCCTGGGAAGGACAGGGTCATGCACTACGCCTAGGACAAGCGTTCTAGGCAGGAAGAGAAGCTGCGCCCAGGAGCAGAGGTGGGGACGAGCAGAGAGGAGGGGCTGCAAAGCCTGGCTGACACCTGGAGACCTTGAGGGTTTCGAGGGCACATCTGTTGGGCTATGTGAGCCGTTCCTGGAGATCCACAGGCCCCCATTTACCCAGTGAGGCAGCAGGAGGGCGTGAGGGATCATGGAAAGAGCACAAGCAGGGAATTCCCTGGCAGTCCAGGGGTTAAGACTCTGCTTTCACCAACCAGTCAGGGAAAGGTCCCACAAGCCATGTGGCTTGACCCCCCATCTCTCCACCAAAAAACAAAAAAGAGAAAAAGAGCACCAGGAGTCAAGTGGCCTGAGCAGTTGCTTCTCTTCTCTGACTCTTGTCTTTTTATCTACAGAGCCAGGATCATAACCTCTTTCCTTTTTGGGTATTGTGGTGACCACAAGTACATTTGGAAGTGGTCTGTAACCTGCAGAATGTAGACTGAACATGATGTTTGGGGTTTTTTTGTTTCTTTTCAAGTGCCTCCATTTGTGGAATTGCCCAGGTTGGATCTGGCTCAGCATGTCTCTCTGTGGCAACAGGTGGATAAAAGGGAGACCAGGAAGAAAGGAGAGGACAGTCACAAATGTCACTTCTCTTTCAGACGCCTTGTAAACCATAACTCAAATCATCCTTTTTGGGAACCTAGCCCCGCCCCATCCATATGACCTGGAGTCTCCCTCTCTCCCTCTGTCCCTCTCTGGCACCTGCATTTTTAGGGTGCAGGCATAGGAACTTACTTTTCCCAACCAGATGCCTATTCCTCAGGGAGCCAGCTAGCTCCTCCTCGGTGGGCCCAGACCATCCTCTTTGTTCAAAAGGCTGTCCAATGGCTGAAGAGTGCAAAAGAGGTCATTTGTAGTGACAGGGATGGATCTAGACTCTGTCATACAGAGTGAAGTAAGTCAGAAAGAGAAAAACAAATATCCTATATTAATGCATATATATCAGTCAGTATGGAATCTAGAAAAATGGTACAGATGAACCTATTTGTAGGGCAGGAATGGAGATGCAGATGTAGAAAATGGAGTTGTGGACATAGCAGGGGAAGGAGAGGGTCAGATGACATACATATAGTACCACGCATAACATAGATAGCTGGTGGGAAGCTGCTGTATGGAACAGGGAGCTGTCACTCATGTTGTGAGTGACATAGATGGGTGGGATTGGCAGGGGTGGGAGGGGGATCCAAACGGGAGGGGATATATGTATACATATAGCTGATTCACATTGTTGTACAGTAGAAATGGACACAATATTGTAAAGCAATTATACTCCATTTAAAAATAAATAAAACCATTATAAAAAAAACACAGTGCAAAAGAAACTCTCACCTCCACTTAATAGCAGTACTCAGGGCCCCTGTATTCTCAGCTCTCTTGCACGCAACCCTAACTTAACCCATCAGAGCCCTCCGCCTTCTCCTCTCTCCTACAATGGCATTATGAGGGCAGGGCTTCCAGCTCCACTTTGAGAAAACTGAGGCCAGGAGAGGAGCCAGGACTCAGCCAGCCGTGGGGATCTGTAACAGCTCCTCCCCCACCCCACCAGAGCCGCCCTGCTGACAAGGCCCTTTTCCAGCCATCGTCTCATCAGGGCTGGAAACACTCGCCGCCTTTTACAGAGGCAGAAATGGCCACTCAGGGAGAGCGTGTGGTTGATGGGAACCTCTAAAAGAGCTTTCCTTTCAGACACTGTGTTCACACAAGTGGGCAGCCCCAGTATTAGTTTCCCGGGGCTGCTGTAACAAACCACCACAAAAAAACAGAAGCTTATTTTCCCACAGCCCTGGAGCCTGGAAGCCCTGAATTCAGGTGTCAGCAGAACCATGCTTCCTCTGAAGCATCCATGGGAGGTTGTGTCCACGTCCCTTCCAGCTTCTGGTGGCTCTCGGAGTTCTGGAGGCATCGCTCCAGCCTCTGCCTGCATCTTCCCATGGCCCTCTCCTCCGTCACTGTGTCCTCTCCCCCTTGTGTAAGGACATCAGCCATTGCATTCAGGATGACTTCATCTTGAGAGATCCCTAATTACATATACAAAGACCCCTTTCCAAATAAAGTCACAGTCACAGTGACTGGAGGTTAGGATATGGACTCAGCTTTTTAGGGGACACAATTCAACCCACTTGAATTGTGTCTTTCCTCCCACTGCTGGCACCTGGTGGCCCCTTGAGATCAGTCTCTTTTCCTTCTTCCTTCAATTTCTCCCTCATCTCACTCCCTCCTACAGCATCTTCTCCGGTCTGCTCATGTTACAAGGAGAAAGGGGACTGAAGCCACATGGGGACCTTGCTGGGAGTATGCAGTTGGGGGCCTCACTTCCTTTTCACTTCCTCCCCACCACCTCTTAGTCTGACTGTGGTGTTTCAACAGCACCTTCTGAGCTGCTTCCTCTAACACCTTTTCATCACGGGGGACCTGTGCTCACCCAACCCTGTGCCCCAGCTCCTCTTCTGATACCCAGGAGCTGACAGCCCATTGCCAGGAAGCAACAAAACTTGGCATTCTGAGCAGAGAGCACAGACTCCCAGGCAGACCCCCCTGGGGTGGGGGGCACTGTCTCTCTGCAGGTGTGGATCCTGTCTTCAGAGCAGGACTGAGGAGAGTGGAACATGAAAGGCTGAACCATGAAGAGTATGTGTGAAGCAGGTAAGAGAGGGAAGGGGACCCACCTTGTCTGGGACTCACCTTGGTCAAGGCTAGGTCAGAGAGCCTCCCTAGGGAGAGCCATGTTGTCATTCAGTCACTCAGTCATGTCCAACTTATTGTGACCCCATGGACTGCAGCATGTCAGGCTTCCCTGTCCATCACCATCTCCAAGAGTTTGCTCAAACTCATGTCCACTGAGTCAGTGATGCCATCCAACCATCTTATCCTTTGTCGTCCCCTTCTCCTCTTGCCTTCAATCTTGCCCAGCATCAGGGTCTTTTCCAATGAGTCAGTTCTTTGCATCAGGTGACCAAAGTATTAGAGTTGCAGCTTTAGCTTCAGTCCTTCCAGTGAATATTCAGGGTTGATTTCCTTTAGGATTGACTACTTTGATCTCTTTACAGTCCAAGGGACTCTCAAGCATCTTCTCTAACACCACAGTTCAAAAGCATCAATTCTTTGGTGCTCAGCCTTCTTTATGGTCCAACTCTAAATCCATACACGACTACTGGAAAAACCATAGCTTTGACTAGATGGGCCTTTGTTGGCAAAGTAATGTCTCTGCTTTTTAATATGCTGTCTAGGTTGGTCATAGCTATTCTTTCAAAGAGCAAGCGTCTTTTAATTTCATGATTGCAGTCACTATCTGCAGTGGTTTTAGAGTCCAAGAAAATAAAATCTGTCACTGCTTCCATTGTTTCCTGTTGAGTTTTAAGCCAGCTTTTTGACTCTCCTCTTTCACCTTTATCAACAGGCTCTTGAGTTCTTCTTCACTTTCTGCCATAAGGGTGGTGTTATCTGCATATCTGAGGTTATCAATATTTTGCCCAGCAGTCTTGATTCGACTTCTGCTTCATTAAGTCTGGCATTTCACACCATGTACTCTGCATAGAAGTTAAATAAATAGGGTGACAATATACAGCCTTGACGTATTCTTTTCCCAATTCTGTAACAGTCTGTTATTCCATGTCTGGTTCTTATTGTTGCTTCTTGACCTGCATACAGGTTTCACAGGAGGCAGGTAAGCAGGTCTGGTATTCCCATGTCTTTAAGAATTTTCCACAGTTTTTTGTGATCCACACAGTTAAAGGCTTTAGTGTAGTCAATGAAACAGAAGGAAATGTTGGTCTGGAATTCTCTTGCTTTTTCTGTGATCCAACGGATGTTAGCAATTTGGTCTCTGGTTCTTCTGCCTTTTCTAAATGCAGCTTGTAGATCTGAAAGTTCTCGGTTCATATACTGTTGAAGCCTAGCTTGAAGGATTTTGAGCATTACCTTGCTAGCATCTGAGTGCAATTGTGTGGTAGTTTGAACATTCTTTGGCATTGCCCTTCTTTGGGATTGGAATGAAAACTGATGAGTCTGTTATCCCAAGGACCTGAAGGAAGCCACAGGCCCACCCTGTGCCAGCTGGGCTCCTCGGGAGGACTGGTCTACATCAAGATTCAGAGAATCCAGAAAGGCCTTCATCATTTGACCCAAGTAAAGATGCTCAGATTGAACCAGAGATGTTGTGAGAGGGGTCAGCAGACTCGTGGTGTCCAGAAGCCACCTCTGCTGCGGATGCCAGCTTCCCAGGCCCAGGCAGTATCTTTACAGTAGCTGAAGGCCTCAATTATTCTACACACGGGGCTTCAGGGATCCCCCTGCTTGCTAGGGGAAAGCTAGAGAACTGGTCTTCAAGCTTTGTTAGCAAAGAAGTGCACATTTTTTGTTGAGTGGGGCTTTATTTGGGGTGACTTGGGGGTGGGCAGTCAGGGATTATGAAAAGGGTTTAGCCCACTCTCCCCCTGCAGGCACCAAGTTACCTGTTTTCCCCACCTATCCTCAGAGGTTCTGACTGCATCCAAAAATGCCCTAGTAAGGAAATGTAACGTGTGGTCCAGTGGTTCTGAACCCTGGCCAGACAGAGATGAATAATATACTAGAAGGAATCAATAGCAGAATAACTGAGGCGGAAGCATGGATAAATAACCTGGAGGACAGAATGCAGAACAGAATACCAAAAAAAGAATGGAGAGAAAAAAAAAAGACAGCCTAAGAGACCTCTGGGACAACATTAAACACACGGACATTTGCACTATAGGGTCCCAGAAAGAGAAGAGAGAGAAAAAGGACCTGAGAAAATATTTGAAGAGGTAATAGCTAAAAAGTTCTCTAACATGGAAAAGGAAATAGTCAAGTCCAGGAAGCACTGAGAGTCCTAGGCAGGATAACCCAAAGAGGAACACACTGAGACTCATAGTAATCCAACTGACAGAAGACAAAGATAAAATATTAAAACCAACAAGGGAAAAATGCCAAATAATATACAAGGGAACTCCCAGCCATGTTTAAAAACAGGTTATCAGCTGATTTCTCAACAGAAACTCCACAAACCAGAAGGGAATGGCACAATATATTTTAAATAATGAAAGGGAAGAACCCACAACCAAGAATACTCTACCCAGCGAGACTCTTATTCAGATTTGATGGAAAAATCAAAATCAAAGCTTTCCAGGCGAGCAAAAGTTAAGAGGATTCAGCACCACCAAACCAGCCCCACACCAAATGCTAAAGGAACTTCTCTAGGTAGGGATAGGAAACCCAAGAGAAGGGAAAGATCTGCAGAAAATAAACCCACAATACTTAAGAAAATGGTAATAGGATCATACATATCAATGAAAGGTGAAAGTTTAAGTCACTCAGCAGTGTCTAATTCTTTGCAACCCCATGGACTGTAGCTCACCAGGCTCCTCTGTCCATGGGATTCTCCAGGCCAGAATACTGGAGTGGGTTGCCATGCTCTCCTCCAGGGCATCTTCTCAACCCAGGGATCGAATCTAGGTCTCCCACATTGCAGGCGGATTCTTCCGCCTGAGCCACCAGGGAAGCCCGTACATATCAATAATTACTTTATATATAAATGGATTAAATGCACCAACCAAAAGATATAGACTGGCTGGGCAGATGAAAACATGTGCATGAATGCACTTCCACTCACCACATCACTCTGCTCGACCCTCCAAATTGTATGTAATTATTTTATATTGTTACATTAATCATATTCCCATTATGGCTTGCAATTATAATTATCTTTAATTTTTTGTCTGATTATTGATTGTAAAGCTGACAAACAGTTTTTACTATTGTGATTATGTAATTACTATTCACCTAATACCACTGTATCAGGAATGGTTAGCAGAAAAGTAATAGAATTCTATATCACCAAAACTACCATTTAATAAACAAACAAGCAAACAAACCTGTAATCATTTTAAAAAATCCAGATGTATATCAGAATTATCTTGGAATTTTTTTGAAAAATACAAATGTCTAGGTATTGCTTTTTCTTCTCCAAAGCTCCAGATATGTTTCTAATGAGCAGCCATGTTTAAAAACAACTGGACAAGATGATGATTTCTTACTTTTAACTAATTTGTTTCACTTTTTTTCATACTCAGTGCTCCCATTTCATTTAGTTTATGTTTTCCAATTTCTCCATCTCTTTTCTTTTTCATGTTCTTTCTCAAGCCTTTATCAAGCATAGTAGAAAAGCTTTTGTATACATATATATAGATAGTATGTATAATATATATATTTTAGAAACATGAATATTTGCCTAATGAAAAAATTTATGACATTTTGATTCTACATGTTTGACTTAGTATGAATAGAATGCTAAATTTCAAATTTTAAAAAATAGATATGCAATAAGCAACAAAAGTTTACTGTATAGCACAGGGAACAAGAGTCAACATATTGTAATAACCTAAAATGGAAAATAATGTTTAAAATAATGTATGTGTATATGTATAACTGAATCACTTTGCTGTGCACCTGAAACATTGTAAGTCAACTATACTTCAATAAAATATATATATTAACGCAAAATGTTGACTGCCCCAGTGAACCCAGAGACCCCATCCCTGACTCCTGCTCTCTCTCAGCCTCCCAGGCACCAGCTGTCTGCAGGCTCAGGGCAAAACCTGGACTCAGCTCTCCTTCAAGATTCACACAAATATACATCACCTTTAACCCCGCAATCCCATACCTGAGAATGCATCCTAAGGGAATAAACCTCCAAGAATGAAAAAGCTCTTGAACAAAGTTTCTGCATTCTATCTAACAGCAGGAAATGAAGGAACCTACGAATCCAGCTCTTGAGCACTGGTAAGCAGTACACCCCTTTTAAGAGCTAATTGGGAAGATTGTTGCAACATGCGAAAGCCGTGTTGAACGCAAATTTGCACTGGGCAGGGGACCGGCTGTGAAAATGTTGTTTTATGTGCCTGTAGAGGGCTGGAGAGGAAGCGGGGGAAAAAAGAAAACCGAAACACCCACTTACTAGGTTTGGGATTGTGGCTGATTCTTTTTCTGACTTCTAGTACTGTTGTAATATTGTTTGTGCAAAAAAATATGAGTATATAATAATAGTACTTCTTATTAGTCTTGAGTTCAGGAAAGGCTTCTGAAGGCGCTTATTCGAAGCAGGTGTAAATGAGCACAGGTCCTCACGTGGGCTGCCTCTGTGGCATATTTATTTGCATTTGAAAGAAGCTGAAGTTTCAGGCAAACAGTAGTCTTCAGGCTGGGGCGGCAGAGCTATTTTACAGGCAGGGCAAGGCCCCACAGCCCTCACCTGTGAACGAACACCCACTCTCACAGGCAGGCAGCCTTCTCAGTCGGTGTGCCCCTTTATGGGGCAACGGAGAAGGGAGAACTGACAGGTTACTCAGCCTCTGAGCTTCACCTGCTCTGCACAACAAGAATAACTGTGGGGTCAAACAGGAACACCCTGACTAGGTTCAAAGCTAATGGGAGAGCTGAGCCCAGGAGGCTCTCAGCCAAGGGCAAGGGCCTCCTCCCCTCCACTTTCAGGTCATCCCCCTGAGGAGGGGAGGGGACCCAGTGCTCTCTAGAGCCACCCCAGCAGCCTGGATGGCCAAGGACACCATAGGAATAGGACTGGGACAGAGTGCTGACCCGAGGGAGGAGGGGAGTTGGCACTGTGCCTGAGGCTTTCTTAAAGTCTGGATGTGGGCCTTTTGAAGTCTGTTCTCAGGAAAGGCCAGAGAAGCCTTGCTGTGTTCTCTGTCCCCACCCAACTCAGGAGCGGTGATAGGTGGGGGGAGAAAAGTTCCCCTGTGTTCTCCTGGGGCTTGAAGCTGGGCAGGGTGGCGCCAGACAGCTGATGAGCCCTATGAAGTACCCTGCCACTTTAGGCCTGGACATCCACATTTACACAAAACATTTAGCAGAGCAAAAGGTCTTTACTTCGACAGGAGGACTTTTTTTTTTTCCAAGTGTTTAGAATTTTTAATGATGTGAAATAATGATCATAAAATATTATCTTTAAGCAAACAGGTTGAAATAAATAATACTAACATAATCCCAACTTTCTAAATCAGTGTGTATGTCTGGTTATAAAAGAAATGTACTGCCATGTGTAAAACAGCCAGTGGGAAGTTGCTCTATAGCACAGGGAGATGAGCTCAGTCCTCTGTGATGACCCAGAGGGGAGGGATGGAGTTGGTGAGGGAGGGAGATTCAAGAGGGAGGGGAATATGACAGGAGGATTTCAAGAGACAGTCACAACCACTGTTTACCAAGCTCTTAATACAGTCTAGGCACCCAGAGCTCTATAGACATGGAATCTCATTTAATGCTCACTAAGAACCATGACTATCTTTGTCTCCATTTCGTAGACTGGAAAGTTAAGGTAGTGACTTACACAAGGTCACACAGCTGGGACTCAGGACTGGTCCAAAGTTTGTGCCATCAATTGCTGTGCTACACTGTCTTCCTTGAGGATCAGAGGGTGCTTCCAGAAATGAAATATATGTACCATTTTTCCTGGAACGTGTCGGCTCTGAGGTTCACCACAGCATATACCCTACAGGTACACTGAAAATATGACTTATTCACACTAGCCAACCAGGCTTGAGGCTGTCACAGGATCAAGCCTTTGAGAAATGGTTCACTTACAGGAAACAGGGTGAACTTGTAGTCAGTTTCCTATATTAGAAAACAGGGGTGCAGGGATCTATTAACTGTGAGCTCCCAAGAGGGCAAGTTACTTCCATGAAATACGGGCTGAATCTGCATTAGATTGCCATCTGCCCTGCTGGCGTTTCTTCCTCCTCAGAGATTGTTGTGCAACTATTTTTGAGGTGGTTTCTGAATAAATACTAAAAGATCCGTTTGGGTCCAGCCTGTGTCAGACCTAGCCTGCATCATTTGTTGCGTTTGCCTTTTAAAGGTTTAAGTGCAGCATCTTTTAACACGCCAATCTGGGAATCTGCTAAAAGCAAGTGGTCACCTTCGCTTGCACTCTCAAGTAACTTTCTGCACCACAGTTGGGTTTGCAAATACTTCTGGAACCCCTGCTCAATATTTTAGCATGGGAAGGGAGCTTCTAAAGAGAGGTAGAAGATAATTGAAGGCTGTGTAAATATTTAATTTAGCCCCAAACTGGTATCCTTAATTACAGAACATTGATGTGTTTGTCATAATATTCCCAAGTCTAGCTAATGACAAACAGCCCTTTCTCAGGCTCACTTCAAGCCCCCGGTCAGAAGACGCCAGGCAAAGCCACTTCCTGTTACTTGCATGCTCCGTCCCCTCCATCCTCCTAGCCCTGGCCCGTGATAACCTCCACCTTCCTGGCATGTCCTCCCCACCCAGGGCCAAATGAGGTGGATTGAACCTCTGCTCACATATGGGGAAAGTGAGGCTTAAAGGCTCAGGGAAGCTGACAGAGCTCAGGTCTTCTCACCCAGATCCTGAGTTTCTTCTGCTCCTACATCAGGGGCCCATAGTGAGGCCCCCGAGACCCCTGGGGTCCCCACAACTCCTCCCCTCTCTGAGTTCCATTCCCTGTAATGAATGACTAAATCAAGTCAGCAAATTGCACAGAGAGAAAGGGCCCTGTAAGACCTAAAGCCTCACCCAGGACTGCCAGGGCTGGGGCCAGGGCCCTCTGGGTAAGTGCCAGGCAATCAGACAGTCAGCACCGGCCCGCCCCTGCAGCCCAGGCCCTGGTGGCAGCTCCCATCTCACACCCTCCACCCCTGCCCTCGCTCACCCCTCCAGGGCCTGGAACTTCATGCCTTACTGCTGGTTCTCTCATGACAGCCTGACAGCCCGACAACCTGGTAAGGCTGGCTTTGCCAGCCCACGGTGCAGATCAAGTCACTGGGGAGATGCAGAGTGGGGAGGTGGCTTGGTCAAGGTTACGCACTTGGCAAATGACTGAGTCAGGACTTGATCCCAAAGAGCATGTTCTGCAGACACCAAGCTCTCCAGATGGCCCCCAGTCTTCCTCTAATAGCCCTCCTTTGGATTGTGGGTCTGGTTTCCCCAGCATTTGGTGAGGGCGGCTGGCCGGGCTCCATCCTCAAATCTGAGCCTCCCCTGCCCAACATACACTGCACCTGTCCATCTCCAGGTGCTGCGAATCACTGTGAGGTCGCATCATCTTGGGACCAGGTCAGATGCTTTATTTATTCTTTCTTCAGATCCTTGCTGACCATCTGCTCTGGGACAAATGGTGTGGGAGGCTGAACAATGGTACCTCAAAGATGCTCCTGTCCTGATCCCAGATCCTACGGATATGTTTACCTTGCACAGTGAAAAGGATTTTGCAGATGTGATTAAGTTAAGGATCTCAAGATGGGAAGATTGTCCTGGATTATCAGAGTGGGTCCCTTGTAATCACAAGGGGTCTTACGAGAGGAAGGCAGGAGGGTCAGAGGTCAGAGGAAGAGTGTGACAGTGAAACTAGAGGTCAGAGGGACTGCAGCCACAAGCCGAGGAATGTGAGCAGACTCTGAAAGCCAGAAAAGGCAAGGAAATTGATTTTTCTCTAGAGCCTCCAGAAAGAACACATCTGTACCAACACCTTGATCTTAGCCCAGGAGACTGCTTTTGGACTTCTGATCTCCAGAACCAGAAGACAATAAATCGGAATTGTTTTAAGCCTTTGTGTTTGCGGAGACTTGTTATAGCTGCCCTGTTGTTCCTATGTTTAGTCTCTCAGTTGTATTTAGCTCTTTGCGACCCTGTAGACTGTAGCCCACCAGGCTCCTTTGTTCATGGGGATTCTCCAGGCAAGAATACCGGAGGGGGTCGCCATCCCTCCTCCAGGGCATCTTCCCAACCCAAGGATCGAACCCAACTCTCCTGCTTGGCAGATAGATTCTTTACCATTGAGCCACCCAGGAAGCCCTATAGCTGCATTAGGAAACTAATATAAGTACCAAGCTAAATGAGATGTGGTCCCTTACCTCTAGGAGTCCTTTATGGGGCTGTGCAGAATCCCGTGCAGGGCTTGTTTTTGTTTGTTTTGTTTTGAGGCAGGAATAGTGACTTTATTCAGAAAGTTGGGCATCTGAGAAGATGGTGGATTGGAGAAGGGTCAGACAGTAAAGAATCTGCCTGCATAGGAGGAGGCCTGGGTTCCTTCCCAGGATTTGATCCCTTGGTTGGGAAGATCCCCTGGAGAATGGAAAGGCAGCCCACTCCAGTATTCTTGCCTGGAGAATCCCATGGACAGAGAGGCCTGGTGGGCTATAGTCTACGCCATGGCAGAGTCGGACATGACTGAGTGACTTTCACTGGCACTTAGAGTCCTAGAGTGCCACCTAATCAGGGTCTGGATGCAGGTTTCTTTGATGGTACAGAGAGGCAGAGGAGGTAAGCAAGTAAAGTTGGAGGGCTTGTTAAACACAGTTCCTGGACCCTACTCACAGAGTTCCTGATTCAGTAGAAACCACTGAAGTCACCCCACTACACTGTGGGGCTTAGTGAGAGTCTGCACTCTGACAAGCTCCCAGGAGATGCTGAGGCCACCGGCTAGGGAAACACACTTTGAGGACCTCTGGTGTACAACAGACATCCTCAAGTTTTAGTGTGCGTTCAGCTGTCCTGGGGACCTCGTTAACATTGCAGGTTCTGAAGTTAATTTGTTCATTTGTTTGTTGCTATGTTTATTGCCTGAACTCTTTAGAATGTCAGATCTGTAAAAGCAGCACCTCTGCCGCTGCTGTTAGAGCAGGGCCTGCTAAGAGCTATGTGATAAGCATCTGCTGTTAGGATGGGTGGATGAGCATGGGTTCAGAGCTCACTGGAGCAGTCTAGGCCAGACATGGTGATGTAGGTGTCCTGGGTGCCCTGCTGTTGCCACGGGGTGAATGAAACTCCAGGGGGACAGAATGAAGATCAGGAAGGAAAAGGGGGTGGGAGGGGTCTGTGAGGACCCCTTCATAGAAGAGGGTAGCAGGAGGATCCAGAGTGGCAGGGGAGTGCTGGAGGACAGGGGACTTCTTCCTTAGTGGTCCATTGCAAAGAATCAGCTTTGCAATGCAGGTGACGCGTGTTTGATCTGTGGTCAGGGTACTAAGATCCCACGTGCCGCGGAGCATTTAAGCCCACCTGCCCCACCTCCTGAGCCCCGGTGTTCCAGAGCTGGCGCACCGCAGCTAGAGACTGTGTGGGCCACAACGAAAGATCCCACATTGCAGTAACGAAGATCCCGAGTCCCACAGCTAAGTCAAGTAAATAAATAAAACTGAAATCTCTTACCACTGTCATACTCAGAAATGAGCCCTATTCACATTTTTTTGCATTTCCATCTTTATCAAATACATGTACATAACACACACTTTTCCTTCACATTGGGATATAGACTGTATGTTTAAATCCTGTTTCTTTTACTTAATACATTGTCCCATAAGTATTTTCCATGTTATTTTGTTGTTTTTTTAATTTTAATTAATTTTATTTTATTTTTAAACTTTACATAATTGTATTAGTTTTGCCAAATATCAAAATGAATCCGCCACAGGTATACATGTGTTCCCCATCCTGAACCCTCCTCCCTCCTCCCTCCCCATACCATCCCTCTGGGTCGTCCCAGTGCACTAGCCCCAAGCATCCCGTATCGTGCATCAAACCTGGACTGGCATCTCGTTTCATACATGATATTTTACATGTTTCAATGCCATTCTCCCAAATCTTCCCACCCTCTCCCTCTCCCACAGAGTCCATAAGACTGTTCTATACATCAGTGTCTCTTTTGCTGTCTCGTACACAGGGTTATTGTTACCATCTTTCTAAATTCCATATATATGTGTTTGTATACTGTATTGGTGTTTTTCCTTCTGGCTTACTTCACTCTGTATAATAGGTTCCAGTTTCATCTACCTCATTAGAACTGATTCAAATGTATTCTTTTTAATGGCTGAGTAATACTCCATTGTGTATATGTACCATAGCTTTCTTATCCATTCATCTGCTGATGGACATCTAGGTTGCTTCCATATTATTTTGAAGAGCAAAATATAATTTTGAAGAGTGGATAAAATCCCTTGGCACACATGCTCTGTAATCTAACCATATCCTTGTCTTTGAGTTTCTAAGTTGCTGCACTATGGTTTGCATTTGAATCACCTTAAGGCAAACAAGGCTTAGCATCGTTCATGCGCTTATTTGCCTTATTTCTTCTTTGGCAAAGCGTCTGTTGAAATCTTTTGCCTGTTTTTGGATTGGATTATTTCTTTTCCTATTGTTGAAATATATCCTTTATATATTCTGAGCATAAGTCCTTTGTCACAGATGTGATTTGTAAATATTTCCTCCCAGTCTGTGTTTTCATTTTCAGTGTCTTTTGTAGAGCAATGGGTTTTTTTTTTAATTTTAAAAAATTAATTAATTTAAATTATTTTAATTTACAATATTGTGGTGGTTTCTGCCATACATTGACATGAATCAGCCAAGAGTGTACGTGTCCCCCATCCTGAACCCCCTCCTACCTCCCTCCCCATCACATCCCTCTGGGTTGTCCCAGCGCACTGGCTTTGAGTGCCCTGTTTCATGCATTAAACTTGGACTGGTCATCTATTTCACATATGGTAATATACACGTTTCAATGCTATTCTCTCAAATCATCCCATCCTCACCTTCTCCCACAGAGTCCAAAAGTCTGTTCTTTATATCTGTGTTTCTTTTGCTGTCTCGCATATAGGCTCATTGTTACCGTCTTTCTAAATTCCATATATATGCGTTAATATACTGTATTGGTGTTTTTCTTTCTGACTTACTTCACTCTGTATAAGAGCAATGGGTTTTAATGATGAACTGATGAAGTTCAATTTATTGATTATTTTTTTCTTTTAAAGATTATGCTTTTGATATCTGAGAACTCTTTACCTAACGCAAGGTCGCAAATGTTTTCTCCTGTATCTTCTACAAGTTCTATAGGTTTGCATTTTACATTTAGAACTATGATTCATTTTGTAGTTAACTTTGTATATGATACAGAGTATGTGAGGTCTCTCTTCGCTTTTTATCTTGCCAATATATGTCGAATTGTCTCAATCACTCATGCGCTCATACAAAGCACATGAGTGTGCAACCTGGGGCTGACGTATTCCCATTTACACACAGCATGGGCACAGGAAGTTGCCTTTGCCCCCGACTCCCACACCAGGGGAGACTGCTTCTCAAGAAGTGCCCTCGGCTTGGGATCAGATCTGTACTCTGTTTCCAGCCTCCCGACTCTGGAAAAGAAGTTACACCATCTCCCTGGGCCTGAGTTTCATCATCTGAACATGGTAGTAACAATCCTGACCTCACTGGGTGGTTGTGAGGCTGTGGAGGTGTGACTTGGAAGCAGGATTCTAGACACACACACACACACACACACACACACACACACACACACACACACACACACACAAACTGAGGAAATTTATCAGGCAAGAAGATGGGTCTGAGTGACACTTTGGGGTGGAGGGACAGGGTTGGCTTGAATGGACAGGTGTTCTTTTTTAAATCCCTTTTTATGCATTTAAAAATTGAAATATAGTTAATCTACATGTGTTAGTTTCAAGTATGCAGCAAAGTGATTCAGTCTCACACGCACATATATTCTTTTTCAGACTCTTTTCCATTATTGGTTATGATATTGTTCCCTGTGCTATACAGTAGGTCCTTACTGTATCTATTTTACATATAGTAGTGCCTATGTGTTAATCCCAAACTCCTAATTCCTCTCTCCCCTCACTCTATCCCCTTGGGTAACATAGTTTGTTTTCTATGTCTGTGAGTCTATTTTTGTTTTGTAAATAAGCTCACCTGTATCATTTTTAAAAGTCTCACATATAAGTGATAACATAGGATCTTTTTCTTTCTCCGTCTGACTTACTTCACTTAGTTGATTATCTTTAGGTCCATCCATGTTGCCGAAAATGACAATAGTTCATTTTTTTTATGCCCGAGTGCTATTCCATTATATGTCTGTACCACATCTTCTTTATCCATTCATCTGTCAGTGGACACTTCGGTTGGTTTCATGTCTTGGTTATTGTAAATAGTGATGCTAAGAACATTGGGGTGCATATCTCTTTTTGAATTAGAGTTTTCTCCAGATATATGCTCAGGAGTGAGATTGCTGGATGATATGGTCGTTCTATCTTCAGTTTTTTAAAGAAATAGCACCCCACTCCAGTACTCTTGCCTGGAAAATCCCATGGACGGAGGAGCCTGGTAGGCTGCAGTCCATGGTGTTGCAAAGAGTCGGACACGACTGAGCGACTTCACTTTCACTTTTCACTTTCATGCATTGGAGAAGGAAATGGCAACCCACTCCAGTGTTCTTGCCTGGAGAATCCCAGGGATGGGGGAGCCTGGTGGGCTGCCATCTATGGGGTCGCACAGAGTTGGACACGACTGAAGCGACTTAGCAGTAGCAATAGCATACTGTTCTCCATAGTGGCTGTACCAATTTACATTCCCATCAATCATGTGGGACAAGAATTCTTGATAGATTTCTAGTGAATCATATCTCGGCAAACCCTGAGAAGCAGCTACAAAGAACTGCCTGGAGTTTGCTCTTTTCTTTGTTTTCCTGTAGTGAAAAGGGCTTCCATTGCAGTCTGAGGGATTGAGGTTAGCCATCAGGAAGAATTTTCCCTCTAACAGAGGAAAAAGTGAAAATGGATAACTGAGTTAATGATGTGGAGAGTAGCAGGGTCTTTCCTGATTGCATCTGTCCAGACTTCCTTCCTTGTGGGATCCAGCTGGGCCTCTTCATGTTTGGGTCTTGCTCTGATGCAGGCAGTTTGCCGGAGAAAGGTCTTGCTGCCCTGCAGGTGGCGCCTTTGTGCTGGCCAAGCAGGTACCCAGCTCTGCTTCAGCTCAATTCAGTCACTCAGTCCTGTGCGACTCATTGTGATCCCATGGACTGCAGCACGCCAGGCCTTCCTGTCCATCACCAACCCCTGGAGTTTACTCAAACTCATGTCCATTGAGTTGGTGATGCCATCCAACCATCTCATCCTCTGTCATCCCCTTTTCCTCCTGCCTTCAATCTTTCCCAGCATCAGGATCTTTTCAAATGAGTCAGTTCTTCACATCAGGTGGCCAAAGACCAGAGTTTTGCTTCAGCATCAGTCCTTCCAATGAATATTCAGGACTGATTTCCTTTAGGATGGACTGGTTGGATCCCCTTGCAGTCTGAGGGACTCTCAAGAGTCTTCTCCAACACCACACTTCAGAAGCATCAATTCTTCAGCACTTAGCTTTCTTTATAGTCCAATTCTATATTGGACTATGTTGGTCCAATCCCACACTGGGGATTTGAGCATGTATGTATACACACTTAATATAAGTTAAGAGCATCTCTAATGAAAATGCAGTAGTTTGAGCATTCTTTGGCATTGCCTTTCTTTGGGATTGGAATGAAAACTGACCTTTTCCAGTCCTGTGGCGACTGCTGAGTTTTCCAAATTTGCTGGCATATTGAGTGCAGCACTTTCACAGCGTCATCTTTTAGGATTTGAAATAGCTCAACTGGAATTTTATCACCTCCACTAGCTTTGTTTGTAGTGATGCTTCCTAAGGCCCACTTGACTTCACATTTCAGGATGTCTGGCTCTAGGATGGTGATCACACCATCGTGATTATCTGGGTTGTGAAGATCTTTTTTGTATGTTCTTCTGTGTATTCTTGCCACCTCTTTTTAACATCTTCTGCTTCTGTTAGGTCCATACCATTTCTGTCCTTTACTGAGACCATCTTTGCATGAAATATTCCCTTGGTATCTCTAATTTTCTTGAAGAGATCTCTAGTCTTTCCCATTTTATTGTTTTACTCAATTTCTTTGCATTGATCACTGAGGAAGGCTTTCTTATCTCTCCTTGCTATTCTTTGGAACTCTGCATTCAGATGGGTATATCTTTCCTTTTCTCCTTTGCCTTTCACTTCTCTTCTATTCACAGCTTATTTGTAAGACCTCCTCAGACAATGATTTTGCCTTTTTGCATTTCTTTTCCTTGGGGATGGTCTTGATTCCTGCCTCCAGTACAACGTCACGACCTCTGTCCATAGTTCTTCAGGTACTCTATCGGATCTAATCCCTTGAATCTATTTGTCACTTCCACTGTATAATCATAAGGGATCTGATTTAGGTCATACGTGAATGGTCGGTTTTCCCTATTCTTCAATTTAAGTCTGAACTTGGCAGTAAGGCGGTCATGCACAAGGTCCACCGTCTATCTGCCAGTGTGGTCCCCACCTTGTGCCCCACAGGGCCTCAGGCCTGAGTGAACCAGAAGTAGCTGCTGTGGCATCAAGGTGAAGGAGGAGAAAACTCTGGGTTTGGGGCTACTGATCTGCCCAAAACAGCTCAGGGGCCCCGTCCTGTGTGCCTCTTCTAGGGTGGCACACAGTGTGTGCTGAGTTGGGAAAACCCAGCACAGACCTTCACTCTGCCCCTCGCTGCCTGAGGACACTCGGATGCGCCCTTAGTTTCTGTTTCCTGCCCGAAGAGGTGAATGAGCCCTCCTCCTTCATTAGGCCGTCAGAACACCTAATAAGCACTTAACAGATGTTAGCAATATTGTTATTCAACAAACATGATGTATCAAAGCTTCAGGAAAGGTTATACTGCCAACTAGATGGATCCTGAATGATAGAATCACAGTGGTCTTATTTTTAGAAAATACTAAAGAAAATTTAATTACAATCTCAAAAAACTAAATTGAAAATTCCAGGTTTAAGTAACTTTGATTTTAAGTTTTGATATCCATTACTTATCATTTGCATTTGGCCTTTAAAATTTAATAGATATGTTTTAATATTTTAGAAAAAATAAATTTTTCACATACATTTTTTAAAAAGTTAATTTTTACAACTGACTTAATTTACATTTCTATGATGAAAATGTATTCAGATTTTATACTCTGGGTGTAATTCATCTTCTTTTTAATCCTTTGGATCATTGAGAAGGAGCGCAAATAGACATCATGATAGAAAGAGCAATTATGGAAGTGGAACTCAGACCCAAAAAGGCACAAAGAAACAGAAAAATCTTGAAAGAGACAGTCTGCTCAAAATGTAAAACACTGCCAAAAACAAGTGAGCAGATTTCACTGTACCCCTCCTCCCAACAAACCCACTTATAATACTAGAAATGAAAAAGGAGATGAATAAGCTGCCAACCGTGGATAGTTTTCAATAAAGATAATAAGAAAAAGGGATGGGATGTTCTTAAAAGAATAAACTTATGTGCTTATATTCAGCCAAACATCATGTTTTATTCGGGGTGGAGAAAGCCACTAATATATATAGAGACCAAAATAACAAAGCCTAGGTTTAGTAGAAATGACTAGAATCTTGATGCCAAAATAGACAGGTAAGATGGATTTTTAAAAAAACAAGGCAAAATAATTTCCTAGAACACCAAATTCAAAATGAAATCATTAACTTGGAGGGTAAGAAATGAAAAATGAAATTGAACATAATTTTTGGAAGTAATTATTACTCAGCTGTATTAGACTGTATCAGGGAAAAGGTCACGTTTGAATGGCTAACATTTACTGTGTGAGTTCTTTTTTCAGTATTGTTTATTTGGCTGTGTCGGGTCTCAGTGGCTGCAGACAGCATCTTCCCTGTGGCACACAGACGGTTTAGTTGTGGCTCATGGATTCCAGAGCATGAGGGCTTGAAAGTTGTGGTGTGTGGGCTTAGTTGCTCCATGGCACTTGGGATCTTAGTTCCCCGACCAGGGATCAAACCCATGTCCCTGCATTGCAAAGTGGATTCTTAATCACTGGACCACCAGAGAAGTCCCTATTATGTGAATTTTGAACTACAGCAAAACAAAACAAAGTAAAAATTAAGGAGAATTTCATTGATTTTACACCTTTTATAGAAAGACCACCAGGGAGTTCCCAAGAGTAAAGGTTTTGATTAAAGTAACAAACTGAATAAACTGCTTTCAAATTAGGCATGGTTTTTAAAAAATTGTCAAGGGTAAATCTACAATGACGCCACTGACATGATCATAAAGAAAAAAGGGGGTCTGAGCCAGAATTTTCACCCAAAATGTGAAGCAAGCTTTGTGTTATGTACAGCTCATGGTTTCAATTCATTGTAGGGGGTGTGGTTTCAACTGTGCCAGTGCATAGCATTCTTTGGACAGTTCAACGATTACATATGACATTTTATGTATCTGTCCCAAGGCAGAACATCTTGATGAAACACCTATTTGACTCACAGACTTGGTGGGAATGCCAGCACGCTGTTTTTAAACCTGTCTTATAATCTGGACAAAATGCAGTGTCACTGAAAGAATTCAATGAAACACCAGATGATCCTCAAATAAACAGCAAACCATGGACTTTGGCAGAATATGAAGGTATCTTTAGAAGTTTGTTAATTATGTTCTTGCCACTAATAATGTTAGCAAAAGGTTATTTTTAAAAAACAAACAAATTTAAATTGGCTGTGTCATATTTTAAAGGACTAAAAATACTTTTAAATATTTAGAGAAAAAGTTTTTGTAAGTAGAACCTTCATATACAATATGAAATAAAACTAATAAAATGCAAGGAAGCTAGAAAGCAGAAATAAAACACTCATATGACTGTAAAAGAGAAGATTCACATCCACAAAGTCCAGTTTATAGAGTCTATTTTCTGGCCATTGTGGATTAAGGCAGAATCTCAACTGCAAGATTTAGACAAATGAGCAAAATACTGGTATTTTGGGCTTTCTTATAATGTCCCTATGTTGAAAAATATAACAGAACTTAAGAAATACTGCATGGATTCCTCATGCTAATCAAGGAATGTAAATTAACATACTGCTGCCTTTATCAGAAACCTGTCTATGAAAAAATAACAGCGGAATTAAAGAGTGTGCTTGGGCATAGTCTATCACAACCTCCCTGCCTCATCACAGGCCTGCAACAAATACTTTATGGTCTGGCATTTGGGGTAGCACCAATCTAGATACTGATTCAGGAGGTGTTGAAATGTATGTACATATTTTTTGACCATGTTGCATGGCATGTGGGATTTTAGTTCCCAACCAGGAATTGAACTGTGACCCCCTACTTTGGAAGCTCTTAACCACTGGACAGTCAAGAAGTCCCCAAGAGATGTTGAAATCTATAATGAGAGAAATTTATAGGGGAAAATTAGAATATTATATAACATATTATTATCATCATTATTTCCTGTTATAATAGATAAGTGAAAAAGTTGGCTTAAAACTCAACATTCAGAAAACTAAGATCATGGCATCTAGTCCCATTACTTCATGGCAAATAGATGGGGAAACAATGGAAACAGTGAGAAACTTTAATTTTTTGGGCTCTAAGATTGCTGTAGATGGTAACTGCAGCCATGAAATTAAAAGACACTTGCTCCTTGGAAGAAAAGCTATGACCAACCTAGACAGCATATTAAAAAGCAGAGACATTACTTTACCAATGAAGGTCCATCTAGTCAAAGCTACAGTTTTTCCAGTGGTTATGTATGGATGTGAGAGCTGGACTATAAAGAAGGCTGAGTGTCAAAGAATTGATGCTTTTGAACTGTGGCGTTGGAGAAGACTCTTGAGAGTCCCTTGGACTGCAAGGAGATCCAACCAGTCAATCTTAAGGAAATCAGTCCTGAATATTCATTGGAAGGACTGATGCTGAAGCTGAAACTCCAGTACTTTGGCCACCTGACGCAAAGAACTGACTCATTTGAAAAGACCCTGATGCTGAGAAAGCTTGAAGGCAGGAGGAAAAGGGAACAACAGAGGATAAGATAGTTGGATGGCACCACCAACACAATGGACATGAATCTGAGTAGGCTCCGGGAGTTGGTGATGGACAGGGAACCCTGGCGTGCTGCAGTCCATGGGGTTGCAAAGAGTCAGACATGACTGAGTGACTGAACTGAACTGAATAAGCTTATTACATGATTTGAACATGTAAAATGTATGATTCACTTCTGAATCTAAGGAACACTTTAAGGAACATACAACTAATTCCAGTAGCTGTTGTCTCAGAAAATTGAAGTGTCTCCACACAGAACTTAAAGAAAAACGAAGAACTCAAGAAAGGTTGTCTAGCTTGTCATTTCTGGCAGTAGAACACAATTTTGTTACCAATTAGTTAACATACTGATTTTGTTGAAATAAAAGAAGGGAAAATTTATGCCCTAAATGAATAACGTATTTGTTGTTGTTGTTCAGTCGCTCAGTCATGTCTGACCCTTTGCGACCCCATGGAGTGCAGCATGCCAGGCTTCCCTGTACTTCACCATCTCCCAGAGTTTGCTCAAACTCACGCCTATTGAGTCGACGATGCCATCCAACCATCTCACCCTCTGTTGCCCTCTTCTCCTCCTGCCCTCAACAGTCTTTCAAATATTATTAGCCCATTAACAGAACACTCAGATGTACATGTGTGCTAAGTTGCTTTACTTGTGTCTGACTCTTTGTGACCCTCTGGACCGTAGCCCACCAGGCTCCCTGTCCATAAGATTCTCCAGGCAGAATACTGGGGTAGGTTGCCATTTCCTTCTCCAGGGGATCTTCCCAACCCAGGGACCAAATCAGCGTCTCTTACATCTTTTGCATTGCAGGCAGGTTTTTTTTACCACTGAGCCACCAGGGAAGCCCCAGATGTACATGATAATGATTAAATTCAGTCACCTTTGATATTTTACTAACTTTCAGCCATATAAAAACCAGGTTTCCCAGTACAATAGTTAATCAACTATACTCCAATATAAAATAAAAAGTTAAGAAATAAACAACCAGTTTTCAGTCCCATGAAAAACACTATTTTTCAATTTTGTCATTATTAAGGTATATTTGTTAAGGTAGGAATTGAAAACAATTTTCTTTAAAGAACGTGTGCGCCTGATTGAAGACTTTCAAATATTTAGTCATGTGATAGGTGGGCCTCCATTTGCACTCTTGTTCCAGGCCCCAGAAAGGTTAGGAGACCTCCTGAAGATCCTTCTTCAGAGAGGCTGTAAGGCATAACGGGGAACTCCTGAGTGCAGAACCAGAGGACCCACCTTACTGGACTTATTTTCATTCCTGGTTCATGAATCAGCAGCAACACGGCCTGCCTCACAGTGCTCTTTAGAAATCACGGGACATAATTATATGTGGAAGTGCTTCTTGACACGGAGACAATTCTCCAGGTGGAAACTCTTGCCCAAGAGCACGGCTTTCATGCCTTACCTCCTTCCTGTGGACTGGCTTGTCCCAGCAGTTGGCTCAGTGAAAGATGTAGGCCATGGTATTTTATACCACAGGCTTCCTCTTATGCCCAGTTGATCCAAGGGTGTTCAGGTGACCTACAACTTAAGAGTAGACAAAGATGAGCCGGATCAGAGAATATTTCCATTCTCCCATCAGTTCTCTCCCCTCCCCAGGACATCCTGTGTGCACTCAGCAACTCAGGAGAGCTGCTAATTCTCTCTACTCTGCCTCCTCTCTGGCCCCACCCTAACTCTCCATCTCATAAATGTAGTCTCATGGCATAAGCTAAGAAGTCGTTAGAGACTTGTAAGTCTTTTATCTAACACAGAGAAAAACTGGGATGGCTAAATTAGACAGGTTGTTATCTTCTACATGAAAGAACCAAATATTCCTGATGAAATTTAGAACAAAATTTGACCCTGGAAAGTGGACTTGGTAGAAATAAGGTCACAGAAGTGAACTTGCCATGACAGAATCTATCATCAGTGAAATCTAGTACTGACCAAATTGTGATCTATGAACCGAATTTCTGACATGAAACTTATGTGAAAAAGAATTAGTCCCCATGAAAATAGTTTCAGTCAACTCGAAATGAAAAAAGCGAAAAAATTGGAAATGGCTTAACTGGGCTTTATAGAAAATTGATCAAGGAATTAAATTGACTTAATGGAGTCCTTTCCGGAAAGCCCTTTCCCAAGGAAAATTCATCAAAGTCAGTGTACTTCCTAGCTACATCTTTGTATTTAAAATGTCTCCAGTGGATTCTCTGTGGAATTTTCATTTAGAGACTAGAACAGGTGGCCCACGGAGGTTGCACTTGAGAGGTCACAGCATAGGTGTAGAGGGACTTGGAGAGTGTGGGCAGAGCACTTTCTCCATAAGAATGTACTGCACTGGTATTAAGACAAATATAATCCAGACTGGATTCATTGCTTTATTTTCACTATTATTCCATTCATTTTTTCTTCTGATATTAGAAGAAATTAACATTAAAGCACTTGTGTGGGTTCCTAAAAAGCACTGTGTGCCCTAGGCACTGTGGCTACTGGATAAGCTGGCTGTGGTAGGGGCCCTGGTCAAGGGTAAGCAGGAAAGTCTGGATGAACCTGGATGTAGGAGATGGAAGTTGCCAGTGTGACATCTCCTAGCCCAGCCTTCTTACAGCTGCTCCGTTTTTCTCAAGGCTTGGTTTCCATTCACTTATCTCCACAGTGAATGTCTCATCTCTCTCCCTGGATTTCTGTTCTTGCAATCTTAAGAGCCCAACTAAACAATTCTAAGGCCCTCTCCCCACACTCACGAAGCCCCTCTCAGCAATCCATGTCATGGTTGTCCCGCCCCAGCCGAACTGTCAGTGTGGAGGAAAGCCAGTATGCACGTGGTCCCTTCCCTGACTCAGCTGTGTGTTCCTGGGCTGAGACTGGCTCTTTCTCTTTAGACCCCCTTGAGTACTTGAGTACCTCCTGCCTGCCAGCTCCTGGGGCATAGACCTTCAGGCACAGCATTAAACAAGACACAGACCTGACCTCAAGCGGCTTATTCAGGGCCAGCTGAGGGCAGTTTTTCTCAACCTCAGGACTACTGACATCTGTGCTGGATAATTCTTTGTTGTGGGAGGCCATCCCATGTGTTGTAGGATGTTCAGTAAACTCCTAGCCTCTACCCACTAGGTGCCTCAAACTTTGGCCATGAAAATATCTTTGGCCCCCAAACTTTGGCCATGAAAATATCTACTGCCCAAACTTGGCCATGAAAATATCTACTGCCAGGTTCCTTGGTCGATGGGATTCTCCAGGCAAGAATACTGGAGTGGATTGCTATGCTCTCCTCCAGGGGATCTTCCCAACCCAGGAATCAAACTGGCATCTCTTATGTCTCCCGCATTGGCAGGCAGGTTCTTTACTACTAGGGCCACCTGGAAAGCCCCAAATATCTCCAGACAATGCTAAATGTCCCCTAGGTGGCAGACATTGCCCTAATGAGAACCACTGGTTTAGAGAATGGGTGTTGACAACTGAGTCAAAGGGCTCAGGCATTACAATATAACTCATCATGGGTTCCTTCAGAATGCCCACAGGAACTGGAGGGGAGAGGGCTGCAGTTCAGGCCGTCAGAGATGCTTTATGGCTGAAGTGCGGCTTTAATTTAGATCTTGGAGCTGAGCAGAGCCTTGGAAGAACTGTCACAGCACAGAGAAGAACTGAGATAACTCTTATCATGTAAAATCAAGAAATGCTAATGCTCCAGTAGGAACAATGGGGGTTAGATAATGGGTAGATCTCATTATCAACTGGGGGTAAGGGCCTGTATAAATACCTAGGAAATCCTAAGATAATGCCAGGTTTGTTGTTATTGTTGCTAACTCGTGTCTAACTCTTTGTGACCCCCATGGACTGTAGCCCACCAGGGATTTCCCAGGCAAGAATACTGGAGTGGGTTGTCATTTTCTTCTCCAGGTGATCTTCCCCACCCAGGGATCAAAGCAGTGTCTCCTGTATGGGCCGGAGGATTCTTTACCACTGAGCTACCAGGGAAGCCCAATACTTTCGGTCACCCATGAGTTAAATCTAGTTTAAAAATGTGTTCTGTTTGGTTCACCTAGTAAAAAATTAAGGTTTTTTTTTCTTTTTTTTTTTTAAATTATTTTTGGGCTGTGCTGGGTCTTTGTTGCTGCATGTGGGCTTCCTCTAGTTGCAGCAAGGGGGGGTTTATTCTCTGGTTGTGGCGTGTGGGCTTCTCTTGTTGTGGAGCGTGGACTCTAGGGTGCACGGCCTTCGGTAGTTGTGGCACACAGGCTTAGTCGCCTGAGGCATGTGGAATCTTCCTGGTCCCAGGAATTGAACTCATGTCCCTTGCATTGGCAGGTGGGTTCCCAACCACTGGACCACCAGAGAAGTCTCCAGCAAAACACTCTTAAAAAGGATGCAGTCACTCCATTTATACCAAGGTATACCTGACATAACTAACAGCTTACAATTTAGTTCACATTTTGACAGGAATCACAGTTGAGCCCAAGAGTCTCTGATTTCAAGGGTAACTTGCTGGGGGTGAGAGAAGGGTGGGAGATAACTTTGGGGAGGGGTCTGCGAGGCGGGGCTTAGGGGAACGGGCAGGGTCCTGGCTTTAAACTCCTTTTCCTAAACTGAGAATTGGAATTATTCTTTAAACCACAAGACAGCTGGGGCATTTCTTCTGGGTGGTTCCAGTGTGGGGAGAGTCTCCTTCCCACTGAAAAGACAGCAGCTGTGTGTGGTTTCCCTGACTTCTTTGGGTTTTCTGTTAACCTTACTTCTCTGTAGCTTTTGCCCTCAGGATCTGCTGGGCCCACCAGGCCTGGGCTGAGTTCTGAATTTCCCAAGGGGGTGGGCAGGCTGCACTGCGTGTGTGCGTTTGTGTGTACACGCTCACACACATGGGTCTGGGGCTCACTGTGACCCTGACCCATCTCCCAGAGAGTTCAGTGCTGAGGACTCTGGGGAACTGGTTTGTTTGGGGGGGATGGAGTAAATGAGAAGCCGCAGGGAGGCCTGCATTCAGCCGTTAAAGGGGACGCCCACTCCACTGGTCCCCTAGGACCACCCTAAGGATAAACTAGACGAATGGAAAGATGCTAAGAAGTTTAATGTAGCAAGTTTCTTTAGAATTTCATTACTGCGAATTCTGATTTGGAATTTGTAATATTTTAAAGTATTTTGTTTTCATAGCAGACAATACGTGTGCCTCCTGAATCTATTACCTCACTGATTAGAGAGGGCAGGGACCCATTCTCAGTCATCAGTGTCTCCCCAGCAGCTGGCAGTGCTGGTAACTGGCTGCTATGACTCCTGTCAGATGGTTCCTGTGCCTCTTCATGTGTGTGTGTGCACACGCACACACAGACACACTCTCCTTAGATCTTACTCTGTGGCATATAGAGTTTTGAAAGTCCATTATGGAAGACAGTAAACAGCAGGAGGGTGTTAGAGGGGCTTGGAAGGGCTGCGATGCTAAGTCATCCAAAATCTAATGTAAATAGTCCGGGGATGCAGAATAAGCAGGGCACATATCAAGGAGACCTGATCGCTGAAGAAACCTCCTTTTTCTGGGCTCTTCTAATCATTCAGTGGAGCAAGTATCCATTTCAGCAGTTCTGATAGCATCCCCAGATGAAATGGGCTCATTTCCCCTTCTTGGGCCAAGACTGGGGCTGTGACCTGCATCCCTAGTCGAGCCCCCTGGGGTGGAGTCAGGAGATAGTGGATCGTGGCTATTGCTTGGGGATGATGATTTGAAACATGGAATCTGGGGGCAGACATACCACACTGTCAAATTACTGAGTGACTTCTGGCAAATTGTTTGACTTCTGCAAGTTCCTTTTTTATCTGTGAAGTTCACATAGTACTTCCTCCTGAGACTGACAAAAGAATTAAAAGGCGAGTACATGGAGTCCTTTTGCCTGAGCCCACTACTGCTTGGCTCTGATTTGGGGAAGGGGAGGCTACGCAAAGCCCATCAGAGGAAGAGCATTTCTGGCTGTGGCTCAGGGCAGGCACAGCATCTTACCTCTGCTGTCCTGAGACAGGGAACACATGAAAAGAGTTGCATGACCTTGAGAGAGTTACTTAAACAGTGTTTTGTTTTCTCATCTACCACCCGAGTTAGGCTGAGCTGTACATGAGGTCGAGTTTGGGGGACAACAGTGGTACTTCTTCCCAAGCAAAAATGATCTAGAAACACCAATCCAGAACCATAGTTTGCTGTACCCTGACGCTCAGAGCTCTAGCCGATAAGCTCAGAGCTCTAGCTGATAAGCTACCTGGGTGACTCCTTCTGGTGGGTGTTTCCAGATGGAGGCAGCATCTCTTTTTGTTGCCCATAGGAGTGGAGATGATGCACTCTTCTCCTGATTACCTTGCCACACCATCGATGGAATTTGGGAATTAGTTTGGGGCCTCCCACCCTATATTCCATTGAATTGCAGAGATTTCATTTCACCCGTATTAAAATAGCAAAGGCAGAATAACAGGTATTAAATTAAGATCATGCACTTTTGCCAAAGACCCTTCTACCCCCACCGGATCTCAGGGACTTCGGGTAAAGAATCCACCTGCAATGCAAGAGACACAGCAGACCTAGGTTCGATCCTTGGGTCGGGAAGATCCTCTAGAGGAGGAAATGGCAACCCACTCTGGTATTCTTGCCTGGAGAATTCCATGGACAGAGGAGCTTGGTGGGCTATAGCCCGTGGAGTTGCAAAGAGTCGGTCGGATACAACTAAGCAACTACGCACACTAGTTAACACTACTAGATTTTCTAAGCTGAAATGGAGCAGTCATTCTTACCTCCGGGTGCCGATGAGAACAGAGCAAAATCCCAGGAAGGCACTGGCTCTTCCAGGTGCTCAGCTTAGAGGCAGTGTGGGGTTGCCTGATAATACTCTACCTGAACTGTGTGTTCACCACCAGTTTGTGGGTTGCTCTATTTCTGACCCTTCACAGGACTTTTTTCTTCTTTTGCTGTTTTCTTGGCTACAGCTCCTCTTTGATGGTTTACTTTGCAGTCCTGTCATTTCACAAAATCCTACTCCTGAAAAAGGATTAGCAAAATTACACAGTGTTGCTGCTACTTAACATTCAGGAAATGCAGCATCCACACACAAGTTACCAATCATTCTTACCAGATGGTAACTGTATCTTTTCCACCAGAAAGTGAGCAGCAAACACTGAAACTCATCACTAGTACAGCATTTAAATTCACATCCAGTTTTGATTTGACATCCTTAATGAGCTGGTATAATGAAAGACAGTATTTTGTCCCTATATTGTTCACTATTTATAATAGCTACAGTAATGCAGACTTGATATTTTTTAAATTGTCATGAAAAAAAACCTCACCATAACCTACAATTTTGATATATTCTGCATCTGAATATACTTTTTGCAATACTTTGGAGTTCTATATTCAGAATGGGCTAATAGAAATAGCACATGGCAGGAAGGATAAAAACTAGCAGCTGATGATGGTGTCCATATATTTTTCTAGCACCACTGCTTAAGTTTAGTGATTACTTTTTGGTAGTTTATTTTAAAAACTTTAAGATCAACCAGTTCTCTCTTACTGGACTATATTAGGAAGCAGCTGATGCCCAGGGGTGGAGTAAGTTCCTGACGTGATAACAGCAGAGCCAGAGAGCCCGGTTTTCTGAGTCCCAGGTCTAGATTTCAGCTCATTGAACATGCCCTAAAGATCTCTGAGTTTTGGCCTTAAGCTTGGGGTCAACAAATTAAATGGCAACTCTGGCTAGTTCAGTTTCAGTGCACTTACAGAGTAAAGAGTGGTTGCTAATGGGCTGAATTGTGTCCCAATTCCATGGTGAAGTCCTAACCACTAGGACCTCAGATTGTGACTGTATTTGGAGAGAGGACCTTTCAAGAGGTGGTGGTTGTTTTGTTGCAAAGTCATGTCCGACTCTTGTGACCCCATGGAGTGTAGCGTGCCAGGCTCCTCTGTCCATGGGATTCTCCAGGCAAGAATATTGGAATGGGTTGCCATTTCCTTCTCCAGCAGATCTTCCTGATCCAGGGATCGAACCCAGGTCTCCCTCATTGCAGGCAGATTCTTTACCAACTGAGCTTTGAGGGAAGCCTCTTATAGAGGTAGCTAAGGTAAAATGAGGTTTGTGAATTAATGGGCCCCGATTTAGTATGACAGGTTAGAACACAGGCAATACCACGTGAGGACACAGCAAGAAGGTGGCCATCTGCATGCCAAGGGAAGGGGCCTCAGAAGAAACTACCCCTGATGACATCTGGATTTTGGACTTATAGCCTCCAGAACTGCAAAGAAATAAATTCCCACTATTTAAGCCACACATTTCTGTGGCATTTTAAAAAATGGCAGCCCGAGCAAATACAGTGGTCCAGACCAAAGGAAAATGCAGAACTCACATTATGTTTTTGTTTGTAATAGAAACACTATGTTGTTAAGCAGGATTCATTTATCTTAAGGATACAGTGGTAGCTTACGGAACCAGAGCAGAATGCAGCAGGCCTCAGAAATGCACTGGATCTAGGGCCTGGAGCACTGCCAAGATTCTGTTCTCATCTCTGCTTTTCATTGTGTATCTGCTTCAGTTTTGTTTTTTCTTAATTCATCCCAATTTCCAGTTCCTGGGAAGAGACTGACTGGCCCAGATTGAGTGAGGGACTAACCCTGTCTACAGTCATGCCGGAGGAGGCAGTCACACGGCACACAGTGGCCATCAGAGCCCTCTGGAGACAGAGAAAGCATTCTCAGGAAAGCAGAGCTCACCAGACCATGAAATAGGCTCTCTGTAGCATGGAGGGTCTGACCCACCTCAAGGGCTATAGGGAGGCTAATATGTGACGCTCAGTGTGCTGAAGTGGAACGGTTGATGTATTAACAGTTTGGATACAAATAGCAAAATTAAGGCAAGAGCAGCCTGAGACCTCATTCAGACCAAGAACTGCTTGTATCCTGATGGCTGTTTCCCAACTAAGGATGAGAGAGAAGGAAGAAATGCCAACAATGCTGATTAGCAGCCTGTCAAAGGATACGCACTCATTAGCTAGAAAAAGTTGACTGGTGATCAACTGGAACTCCAACATACAAATGGTATGGAATATTTATAACCTAAAAAATAATGTACAATGAAACATAACAGAAAGCCAGACTGGTCTCTGATTTCATACATACTTGGGAGCCTAAATCATTACTCTCTGAAAGGAAGAGGGGAAAAGATTAAGTAACGTTTTTTGTTCTAGAGAAGAGGGTAACATGGAAAATACAAGAATAAATTTTCAATTAAATCAGAATGAGTCAAAAACGGTTACCAGCCTGCATTAGCATGGGAAAAGGCGTCCTCACCACTGTCATGGCACCCTGCTTTCGCTCACATTACCTCTTCTTCTCCCAGCTGGCACCCAGGCCTAAAGCCCCTGCTTAGCTCCATCTCCTCTGTAACACCCTCCCTGACTGACCATATCATTTGGCATTTTATTTTTCTGAAACTGTTTGTGGACACTGTGTTCTCCACCGCCCCACCCAGGACTAAACCTCCTTAGGGTGAAGGCCCTTATGATATTCCCCAATTTGTCTTAAAGGGTCTCATACACCTTTCACGAACATTTATTGTGTGACTAGTTGCCACCATCTGAACCGAAAACGGTCAGAAATCTGCTTGCCGGGCTCAAGTAATCTTAGAATAAACAGAGAAGAGAAACATCCAGGTATAGTCCTTTTAAGATAAAAACTTTATTTTACAATTATATAAAGCAGCTTTACGTTAAGCACAAACAATCCATTTACTTTGTATAGAAACAAAATACCTTTCCATCTGCAAAAAATCAAGTTTTGCTGTGTATAAAACTAACATGTGCACATTGTGCTTAAACTGCAAAGTCTGTACAGCTTTACAAAGGACTACCCTTCAGAAGGGCATCCAGTAAACACGTTATTGCATATTTAACATATGGTCTATAACCCACATGTACAATGGAGAAACAAGAAAAACAATCACAAGGAGGATGAAAATAGCAGCTTTCAGTGAAACTTTTGCACACCTATAAAGAAAAAGGACTGCCACATCGGAAGAGTTGTGCTTGTGTGTCATTTCTTGTATTTGCTCACGTACACTGGATGGTTTTTGGATGAAGCCTTTATGTACAGTAACTCTGAAAGGGTCAAACTTGACCTTTATCTGGAAACTTTTGGCTGGTTTTATAACTGAAGTGGCAATAGATTTAATTAAACATCAAAGCTAACTCAAGATAAGTGTAAACAACTAATACCCATAATCTTGGAACAAGGAAAAATTTAAAGAATTAAAAAAAAAAAAAAAGGCAAAATACCTTCCCCATTTTCTCTAATCTCAGACTAAACATTTTGCATGATTTAAAACCCTAGAAAACTCCATGTGTTTAGGAACAAAAATGACAGATGGTCTTGGGCAGTGTTTCCCCACATATGTCCCTCAGATCATTTGCCTCAGAATTACCTGAATGCGTATTTTAAAAATTCAGACTACCATGCTTCACTGGCAGATTTACTGGATATCTGGAATCTGTATTTTAGTAAGCTCCCAGGTGATTCTGAGGCATTCTAAAGTTTGAGAACCACTGGTTTGTACTGCCAGGGATGCTACAGGTTCAACTCACCCTCTTTGAAAATCCTGGGATCACAGGAAAAATCGAGTTGCTGTTGCAACAGGGAAGGCAGTATGAGACCAACAGCAAAGAAATTGCAATGCCATTTCTAGATCAAAATGTCTTTCTATTTTCAGTGAGAAAAGACAGCCACATTGTTAAGGCACTGGGATTTGTCACAGAAGCAGTACCACACTGTTTTCACTGATCCCCTCAATCTGAAGTAGCAGTATGCAAACAGAAGGCAGAAGTCTGGACTGCTCTAAATAATAACAAGTACAATGGCGTAAAAAGGATTTCCAGACTGGAGAAACTTTATTTTTGAGCGGTGAAAATAAAATTAAAAAAGGAGTCTAGATATTCTTATTGAGACATCTAATGTATGAAGACTACAAAGGTCAACAGCTAGGGGGAACTGTTGTGGCAAAATTGACGTGTGGTCAGTTAAACTGGGAGTTTCAACTTATTTTTCCATGGCCAGTTTCCATGGGCTTCCCTGGTGGCTCAGATGGTGAAGACTCTGCCTGCAATGTAGGAGACCCAGGTTCGGTCCTGGGTTGGGAAGTTCCCCTGGAGCCAGGGAATGGCTACTCACTCTAGTGTTCTTGCCTCGAGAATTCCATGGACAAAGAAGCCTGGCGGGCTACAGTCTATGAGGTCACAAAGAGTTGGACACGACTTAGTGACTAACAGTTTCATGTCAGTTGTAGGTCTTCGTTCCGGCTGCTGATACAACATATATGTTGCTCAAAGGCATGTATGCATTTTGCCATTTCTGAGTGGTGTTGGTAGACTAAGTCCAGGCAAGATGCAGTGGCAGGCAGGTGCCCACCTCGCTCTTGATGTGCATTTCATACAGGTCACACACACACTGCACTGCGTGTGTCAGACTCAGTCCTCTGAAAGTACCGGATCTCGTATTTCCAATCTATATAAGTTATTGTATTGATTTACTGTATTGTCATACACTAAAACAGAGACAGCAAAATCAACCTCCCTCAGTTCTGACCTACTGCCTAAGTCCTAGAGCAGACACTGCCCAGGGTGTGAGGGCTATGATGCCTATTTATGTGAGGTATGTGGGATATAAAACCAAAATAAAGGTCTGATTACACATGTACAGCTAATATAGTAGCATCACTTTTATCCAAGAGCTGAAATAATTTAAAATTAAAAACTGCAAAGAAAAAACACCAGAAAAGTTTGGAAAGCTTACACAAAAACTATGTATTTTGTGTACATCAATAGTTTGGAAAGCTGTAGACCAAGAATGATCTAAGTAGGAAAAAAATCTGCTACAATCCTTATAATATCTGACCTAATATTTTTCCTTAAAGGGGAAAAGAATCTAGAAAAGGCAGTGGTAGTGGGCTTATTAAACTTACTACCTCCTCATCAAATCTAGGTTTATAGTAAAATTTCCCAAATGTCCCCAAAATGTCCCCCCAAAATAGACAAAACTCTCAAGTGTAGTCTGAAATGAAATACAAAATTTGAGATAGTGGCAAAAAGAAACCACCACAATGGGGGTACAGGAGGGGTATACTGATTATCAAATCTTTACTGATTGTAGATAGTTTCATAAAACAGATAACATTTTTGTTCTGTTTTGTAATTTCTTGTGCAGTCAACAAGTTTCATTTTAGTTGTGCTTACATTATATAACTGTGAAGCCTGAACACTGGTTGTGTTTTTAATTTATACACTTCAAGCAAACCATAAATTCAAAATATTCTCCATATATAACAACTTGAACAAACACAACAAATGCTCATCCACCCCTAAGAAATTAATTTATAGAAAAGAAAAATCATTTTTAAAGTTGCACACAGTCCACTATTCAGGCTACAAGTACATATTTACTGTATTTTAGCACATTATTTTTTAAAGTCTGCTTTCAACATAAACATAAATAACCACATTTTAAAAGAGCCCCATACTAAGTTTTCAGACAAGTGCTGGACAGCTGGCCATCAAGAGCTACTTACCATTGTCTTTCCCAAATCGAGAGAACTGGACTACCTGTGGAACTGAACAGGGTGATAAGCGAGGCCAAGTTAAACATCTTCATTCAGCCCACTGACTAAACACTTTTCTGCTATAAATGCCATCGACATTCTAAACACTAAACCCATGGAATGCAATTATCTCAGAAGACTGGTTTTAAGGATCATTTATCACTTTGATGTAATCCACAAAAACCTAGTATACAGCCTTTTAAAATGTGCCTATGCTCTGCTGACACAGAGCCTCTAGTTTCTGTGTACAGCAGAGGCTGACGTAGGATTTTGGTTCTGAGCTCTAGTTGTGCTTTGCCCGGCTGCCTTTAAGGTAGCTCTTCCACCTCTTGACAAATTCTTTGAAGATTGGGGACTCATCAATGGTGCTAAGCAGCTGCAGTTGATTGATGTGGGTGGTGTGATAGTCCCAGCGGGCCAGGTTGGGGGCAATGCCAAGCATGAAGTGCCGGAGGTCATAGATGGTTCCTGAGCCAGTGTCGTACAAGGGGAGCATGGCTTTAAGGGATTCCATGCCACGCTCATACAAGGACCTCGCTTCTTTCCCGAGTTTTTCCCCTGCAGTTTCTTTTAAGTCATACAGCCCAATTAAAGAATACATAAAGCCATTTAAAACAAAAGAGCTAGGTGTAGTTGGATATTCTTCATACCAGTCATGTTTATTCATAAACACAGCCTTGACTCCATGCTGCTCTGACAGAAACTTGTAAGGGGCTGTTGCCCTTAAAGCTGAATTGAGGAATATATGGTCTTTTGTTAAGAGATAGGCCCTGACTAATGTAGAAATGGCTTGCCCTTGGGCCATGGCGGAGTACCACCCTGGCTCTAAAGACTTGAAGCCTTCCCCTAACTTACGGGTCACCATAATCGGCCAGCCGCCTTTCTCATCCTGGTTCCTCACCAGCCAGTCACTGGCAGCGAAGAAGGCAGCCATGTGGGCTGTGGTAGAGATGGTAATGTTGTCAAGGAAGCCCTTCCCTTTCGCAATCAACCTAACCACCTTCTTGGGCATTATTCTTGTTGGCTTGACAGCTTTTGTGTTGGAAAGACCCACTCCTTTCCTGAGGTCAGTGACCAGGTCCCGGGTAACTGTGCTCCATGATGTTCTGGGCCCGATGCCATAGTATATGTCTCTTTCTTTAAAAGCAATTAGCTGGGTATTTGAGACATAATGTACAGTGAAGAGCTGATTCTTTTCTGTCGTCTCCAGAACCACAGACACGCTTCCATTTGTTAAGAACTTGAGGTCAAATGAAATAATAAAATCTTTTGTGTTCCCCAGTTGCAAGGATACACCTTCACTGGTTTCTGTAGGGGAAAAAATATACCAAAAAATACTGGTTAGAATAGAAGGTTTCTCTCTGTATTTAAAAGTTACTTGCAATTCATCCTTGATAACCACTGACCATACAAAATTAATACATCAATATTTTATATGTTGGATTATTATTTTTTTAATTTTTATTTTTACTAAGTTAACCATAAACAAATGACAGAACTGTTGAGTCCATGATGGCTTGTGAGCATCAGACCAAAGCTCTTTTACCTTTTGGCCTGTCTAGTTTACATCAGCAGGGTTAATGGCCTTAGCATATACACTGTGGTCAAACTGCCTTTTCTAGATCAAAACTGGTTGATCAATAATCAATGGCTGGCTAATATACCTATTCTACAAAAAGAAAAAAAAATAGCCAAAAGCTGGTTCCACACATAGTATTACAAGAAAGAGGCTAGAAGAGAAGAACGGTTAGATATGAATTGATGGATCAGACAATTATGGAAGTTGTATGAAGAATGAGAACATCTTAAACATCAAATGATGTTTTGAGTGATTTTTTGAAAACCAATTTCAAAAATTTTTTTTTTTTGGCTATGCTGCATGCTTGTGGGATCGTAGTTCCCACAGCAACTGAACCCAGCCCCTCACAGTAGAAGCATGGAGTCCTAAATACTGGACTGCCAGGGAATTCCCCCCAAATTTTTTATTTAATTAATATTTGGTAAGTATTTACTGTGTTCTAAGTGCTTTACACATTAATTCATTTAGCCATTATAACAATTACAAGAGTAGTGCCATTATTACTCTTTATGGATGATGAACAGAGACAGAAAAGTTAAGTATCTTGCCTAAGGTACAAAGAGTTGAACCCAGGTTGTTTAGTCTGGCTCTATAAAGTACATGCTCTTAATCACCCATCGTTGGAGATGATAGGTTTGTTTTCAGACATTCACTGGAATTGTGAATAAAACTTCTGGAAATTAAGCAATGGGCTCCTATAGTCAACAAAGTGAGGAATACTGGGGGAGATGGAGGGGAAAGCATAGGTTTTGGAGTTAAACAAACCTAGTTTGAATTATTAACTCCAACACTTACTAGCTTTGAGATGTTCAACAAGATATATCTTTTAGCCTTGGTTTCTTCATGTGTTAAGTAAAGATAATATTACTTTGCAAGGAAACTGTGAGGATTAAAAAGAAAAAGGATAGTGGATTGAAACATAGTAAAAAACGATGTTGATAATTCTGAAGCTAAAGGGTTCAGAGACTGAAAAAATAGTAACAGCTGTTCTATTTGGCAAATAGTCAAACAGGAAATTTCTCTTGCATATCTATAGTATGAAGACAGCTGACTCTCGGAAAGTTGACTTCTACGAATAAAAGAAACTGAGCATATTAAAACCAAACAGTAGCAGCAGCAGGAAGAAGAAGGAAGAAGAAATCGAACAACAAAATGTTTCTTCTTCCTGTTGCTGCTACTGTTTGCTTATAATATGCTCAGTTTCTTTTACTGCTCTAAATAGAACAGAATTCAAGGGATGGTTCTAAAAAGCTTCTCAGCCCTTGAGGAGATCAAGATGAGGGCTGCTGTTTTCCACCCTAATCCAGACTACACTATTCATCAGTGTAAAAATAAGCCCTCTAGAAGAACCCAAAATCAAAAGTCCTTTTTAGTCTAAGCATTTCCTGCTACAAGCCATAAGCTAAATATTCTTAAACATCTCCATGTACTTTCTCACCCAGCCAAGCTTGTTGTTTTACAATAGGCAAAGATGCTCTGTGTACTAGAATATCACAGAATGCCACAGGATAAAAGAAGTTTTAGTCACAGAATACAAAACTAAAGGTCACTCATTATTTGCACTGCATTAAACACTCATAAATCCATTACTTAAGGCCATCTAGAAGGAGTAGATTTGTATTGTGGCTTTCAAGGTCTGTGAATTACACAGCCATCAATAAAGGACAAGGAGAGAATACAGAAAAGGTCTTCTAACCTTTTCTCTCTTTTTATTTACCAACTGGCAAGGCTGGTGGGAGGAAGGATGAGTTCTGCTCTTGACAACATTTCTCCACAGAAAACTAAGCCTGAGGTGCTAACTAAAATTATTCCATTGTCTTTTTAACTAATGAACTCATTAATTCTCATGGATATTGATTAGTGGAGAGAAATACATTACATCCCAATTAATGAGACTGTCTTATTAAAAGGGGAAATGTTGCATAAAGTTAATTTGATTTTATAAAAGATTTTATTAATGAAATGGCTTTATATGAAGTTTGAAACAATCTAGCACATTAACAAAATTCCACATAGGAAGCAGGCCTGGTTGGTGATGCTATATTAACTTGAAAAAATAAAAAGCTACTGGTAAAAAATAGGCAAAGGAAAGGATGGCTCTCTCTAGAAAGAAAAATTTCTACTTTAATGCAAAATAGTTTGAAAATTAAAGGATGAATACTATGCTTAAATATTAAACTGAGGAACTTCATTCCTATGGGATATAGAGCTCTGGAAGGAGAAAGCCCTCATGCAGTAACCTGGTTCTTGTGGCCTGGCTCTTCACACAGTAAATATTCCTTATATAACCTTGAACTTTTTAGCTGATCCTTTTTTAGATTTCATTTGGGTGACACTATTTGTGTCTTTATCTATGTAATATCAAGGCATCTACTAATGTGATTTTTACAACCATAAAAACCATTTTAAGGGAGTATCAGGTGCCATAAATCAACATAAAATTAGCAAACACACATAAAGCAGGACTTACCTGGAGCAATGAACTGTTTAACATTGGTGAATCTTGACTTATCAGCCACACTAGCCATAAAGCAGCCCTTGGGCACAGTCCAGTCATTGGGCTTGCTGTTTTTGTCCCTGTCTTCTGCTGTTTCATATACCTCTATATGAGGGGGTTTTTCAGTTAGATTCTTGCTGTAGTGACTTAACCCATACTGTGCAATCTGGATTGGGTAGAAATAGCCTTGAGGTCCCCACTGTGTAGATAAAGGTACACCTATAAAATAGAAAAACAAAATAAATAACTATCTCCAGACATTCATAATCCTATTCTGAATACCACTTTTCACTGTTTTACTTCACAGGGTTATCCAGTAACTTTAAAGCTTCCTTATTACACTGTTTTCATAATTACTAAAAATAGTACCAAACTAACCAGAAATGAAAACCAAAATTAAATGTTTATTCATTCTCACTCATTATTTGTTGACAGATGACAATGCATTGTTGTAAATTGTAAATTATCTTTTAAGGACTGATTTTTAATGAGTGCTACTCTTGCTCATAGCTATAGGTGTCATTTTTCATAATTCTATTTCATCATTCAAGTTCTATACAATTTAAACACATATATTGATAGTTAACAATTACCTGTTTTATTCTAGAGTATTAAACTTGAAATTTTCTTAACATCTGTACTTAACAGTCAAGTTAATTATCTTTCCCTCCAATGTCAAGATTTGGTCTAGCAACTATATCATCAGATGGTTAAAGTACTTGCTTAAGAAGCCAGCTATGATAGGCAACTTAAAGTATAAACAATTTGCAATTCTTTCTCATATCCCTCATGTCAAAATGTAATTCCTGAGAATAAGGAGTACTTAAAAAAAAAAAAAAAGAATTACGGTTGTATATTTAACCGTGGATTTTTTTAAAAAATACATTTATTTTTATTTATTTGGCTGTCTAAGGTCTTAGCTGCAGCATGTGGAATCTAGTTCCCCTACCAGGGATTGAACCCAGTCCCCCTGCATTGGGAGTACAGAGTTTTAACCACTGGTCCACAAAGGAAGTCCCTTAACCATAGATTTTTGATAAATTCATTAATGGATTACTTCTTGTAAAGTTCTAAGTAAAACTTTCAAATGTTTGGTATGAGTATTTACTTTAGTAATTGCTTACATGGGAAATACAGTAATACCACTGTACAGAACATTTTATTATTGCATCATGGTGTATGTGTTGAGAGATAACTCCTATTTGGAGTCCTAAAATATGTTAACAAGCAACAGATGGGTACAGCAGAAACCAGGAACTTATAAAACCATATGCGTTTTGGTGTAGTTTCAAAATAGTTTAAGGAATTGGGTTTAAGAAACTAGGCTGCAGATAAGCTTTTTAAATTCAATATTCTTTCTCCAAGGGTAGATTTCTTTTTTCAAAAGATTTTCACTGAGTAAAAGGAAGGTTTATACTATCTTATTATATGGGTAATAACTATGATAATGTGCAATTGGCCTAAGAAGTGATAGACCGATCAATGGAACAGAACAGTAGGCCAGAAACATACTCTAGTTTTAAAATATTTTAGTATAATGATAAAGATTGTATCATTGATCAGCAGGGGAAAGAAGATTCAATAAATGTTAGGGGGGAAAACATCTAAAATTAGACCTTGGCTTTGTACCATTTGCCAAAATATAAATCAGCTTAGAGGGACTAAAATATTAAATGTAAAAATACAAAACCATAAAACTATTAGAGAAAATAAAGATTAATAGCGATTTTCTAAGCATAAAAGTAGTAATTTTTTAAAAATTCCTTAGTAAATAGAACTAAAATTTTCTAAAACTAACAAACCATAAGTAAAATGAAAAGACAGTCAAATTAAAGAAAATATCTTTAGCAAATGTGACAAGGTTTTACTACCCTTGCTATATATATATAAAAGGTCTCACAATATATTTTTCCAAAAAACAACACTAATCACAATGGAAAAAGAGGGGAAAGAAAATCAAGGTCATTCTATAACAGTTAAAAGGATATGAAAAAGATACCTGACCTCACTAATTGCTACAGAAAGCAAATTATGAGATCCCTTTGTAAATGACAGATTAAAAAACAATGTTTCATGATGGCAGGAGTGAGATTATTCCATACATTTTTACAGAATGTCCTGATTATGAGTATTAGTGCTTAAAATGCTCAATAAATATTCAATAACAAGAGGAAATAATCCTGTTGAGGGGAAAAAAATACAAAATCTACTACAGAGAGTGATTCTAAACTGTTTAAAAAAATGTATATATACAACAACAACAAAAAGATTGGGAAAAACATCAAAATATTAACAGTGGTTACTTTTCACTTTTTCTTTAGCACCTAAGGCACCTAATAAGCTTACACATTTTTAAAAAGCTACTGGGGGAAAAAGGTTTGGCAATGGATAACTTTCAAGTTTCTAACAAACTATTACCCTCTTGAACACTGTACGATAAATATCATTACAACTATGTTAAAACATATACCTAGGTATAAAGACCTCTGAGAATATACAAAAATGGTAATCATTATCTTGAATGGTAAGAATCTATATGAATTTGACCCCTTCCTTCTACTAAACATTCTGTAAAGATATTACAAAAATTAAAATATTAAGATATGAAAATTACTTTTTATAACAAAATGAGAAAAATGAAATAAAACTCAAACCAAGCAATCTTAAAATACATTACGTTCTTTCCTTTGATTAAATTATATACTTTAAAGTCAAATTCAGTTTGGCTTTCTGATCAATTCTAGGTTTGAAATATAAATTCCAAGACATCCATGAGGAACCCTCAGTGCTCCAAATTTTAAAGACAAGGAAAGACCATATAGACAGCAGACTGTAGGAGTTCCAATATAGGTTCAGAGAAAACGGTACTATGTGTTATCTTGTTCTGAGAACTTTAACCCTTCAACCAGAGATGATACCTGGCTAATCTGATAACAAGATGGCACTGGTACATTGATGGGTTCGCTGGATGGTCTGTCTCCCTTTCCCATCTCCTCTCATAGGATAATAACTGTATATTTTAATGCAAAATTTCTGGAGATGCTGCCTTGACTTTGATAATTTTAGTTTCCAGGGCAGGTTAATGGCATAATCCTATTTAATCAGGTATGATCTTATTGGAGCCTGAAGGTTCAGGTTTAACCTGTTCCTCCATGCTACGTTGGAGTGGTGATAGGTCTCTTGATAATAAGCTGTGTAAGTACTTGCTATGTAATTAACGCTTACAGTCACTTATTTCTCAACACAATCCGGATAGGAAAATGCAGTGGAGTAGACAGATACCAACCTTCAACCCCACTTATGCACTTGACTCTGTCTCGGACTTCCACATTGTAGCCTTCAAAGGACATAAACACACCATCAGGGTGATAAGGGGCTCTCTGTGCATAGACTTTGGAATAGCTATGAGAGAATTCAAACCGATCATAGCCATCATACTGAACCACCTTTCCGTAAACGTCAAAATATTTCTCTACCCAGGTGAATGGAAGAAAGACTTCATTCCCCTCTCGTCTCCCTTTAATTGTGTGTTCATCATTTATGAGGCAGTCAATTTCTTCATATTTGAGCCCTAACACCCTGCCTCCCCCATTGTTATTGAAGCCCCCAACAACAGGGGGCGCTTTCTGCTGTTCCTGAGGGAAGGCCTCCTCAGACTGCTTGGCCATGTGGTTCACATAGTTGTTGCTCTCAGACGCTGCTGCTTTTTTTTCTAAGGCATCCACTCTGAAGCCACTACTCAAGTGCCGTGGAACCTGGATCGCTTTGTCACTGGAACACTTATTCCACAAAAGTACTGTGACCAAAGTGAAGAGTGCGCAGATGATAATCAGAGTCTTATAGTTGACCCGAGCTGCCAAGCAACGCATATTCAGACCATACCTATGGAGGCAAGAAGAAAAATTCACACAAAGATGTACTACTGACATTTCACAGGATAAGGCTTACTTTTTTATACTGAACCAGGGCAGTTTTATTAACTGCATGTAATCTGATCACACTTAAAATTACTAACTCAAACTTTTCAGCAGAGACAAAGAAAAGGAAGAGATGCTTCCCCCCTCTTAAGATGCTCAGTTAGCACGATCCTCTAAAGCAAAGATTCCCAAACTCTCTCTGTTTGTGCCTCCAAGCCCCTATGTCAAAACAAATACCTTCCATTTATGAAATAGGTGGCTCTAACAACTTAATACATGCTTTTGTCCTAACAACTGAGTAGCTGTTTGAAAAAATATAACAGGTCTTGTCAAGGTAAACACTGACATCCATGGTGCCAAATCCAACAATGCTCATTCTGTGTTACCTCTCAGGAGCATAAAATAGTAAATGGCTCTTTCCTTTCTGAAACACTTTATTTCCTGACTTCCAGGGCACCATTCTTTCTTGGTTCTCCTTATACCCCACTAGATGCTCCTCCTAGTCATCTTCGATCATTCCTTCTCATCTCCCTGAATCTTAATGTTGAAATGTCTTAGGGTCCAAGTCCTCAGACCTCTTCTTTATCTCTACTCACTCCCAGGCGATCTCACTCATGAATCACATGGTGTTACATACAATTTATATGCTGACTTTTCCCCAACTTCTATCTCCAGGCCAGATCTTTCTTCAGAACTGCAGGCATACATGTGTATGTGCCAATCCAAGTAACTGACATCTTTATTTGGAAGTCAAATGGATTTCTTTTTTTTTTTTTTTAAGAGTCAGCAAATGTGAATTGCAATTTTTCTAGATTTCTGAAACATAACATTCAAAATTTATTCCCTAAGCTTTCCCCTCAACCTGTTGTTTTACTGGTCAGACCAGAAATACTGAGTCCTTTCTTGTTCACCCCAAACCCAGCCATTCAGGAAATCCTGTTGGCCCCACCTCTAAATTATATCCAGATTCTAATCATTCTCACCAACTCCACAGTTAATACCATACCACAGCCACTGCCATCTTTCACTTAGAATACTGCAATCATGGGGGTTCCCAGCTGTTGCAGTGGTTAAGAATCCACCTGCCAATGCAGGAGACACGGGTTTGATTCCTGGGTCAGGAAGATCTCCTGGAGTAAGAAATGGCAACCCACTCCAGTATTCTTGCCTGGAAAACTCCATGGACAGCAGAGCCTGGAAAACTACAGTCCATGGGGTCACAGAGAGTTGGACACAGCCAAGTGACTGAGCACACTGTAATGATGTCTAAACTGCTCTCCCTGCTTTTCACCCTTGATCTACTATTCTACCCCAAAGTCTACTCTCGACATAGCACTCAGAACGATGCATTTAAATATAAGCCAGATCATGTCATTCCAGTCACGACGGGAGAAGAAAATGATGCTCTCGCCCCTACCGGTCTTGTGGTATACCAACCAGTTGTGACTGTATATAGTAGTCCTGGCTTGCTTGTTGCTGGGGTCATTGGGAAATATGGAAAACTATAGGTTAGTTGTATGTGCAACATATCGAATATCTCAGTACACTGAAAGTAAAGAGACTAGGCTTATTGATATTTGCTACAGTAGCTCTAATTTATTTCATGGTGTAAATCCACAACTACTCATTTTATGGTTGTCATCCTTCTTTCCCCTTTTCCTCTCAATAAACCCTTCTGGCAGCAATGAGATTTTTAAAAAAATCAAACTGTTAAAAGAAAAGGTTTAATGAAAAACTGCATAATGATCTTCTGTTTTTCAGGAAAGCTGATGATGAATGTGTAATTCACTCATTTCTTTTAATTCCAAGAGGACGTAAAGCCTGAGCCCTCGCATATCTGAAAGCAACTTTATTCTGCTCTCACCTTTGATTAATAGTTTGGCAGGATATAGAATCCTTGGGCTACATATGATTTTCTTTCTAAATGCTGAAGGCAATATTTTACTTTCTTAAAGCATTACCAGCTACTGATGAGAGGTCTGATTTAAGTCTGATACATGTCATTTTGTGCATAACTTCCCTCTGGATCTTGTGTTTACCCTAGGAATTCTTCAGTTTTACAAGAATGTGTTACAGTATGATATTTAATTCACTATTTCAGCACGTGGTGTACTCTTTCAATCTGAAACCTTGTGTTCTCTTATTCTTATTCAACAGATGTAGTATCCTTTTGTAACTCTGGGTATGTTAGAGTTCTGTTCTTGTAAGTTTCTCTCCGATATGTCTATTTTCTTTAGTGGCAATTTTCCTGGTTATTTTGGTCTCTTTCACAGTATTAGCTTTCCTGACACGCTTATGATCTTTGGTTACTCATTCATCTTTAGGCTTGAATGACTCATTAGCCAACACAGATTTTCTCTGTTATTGTGAGGATGGTCTGATTTCTAGCTAGACTTCTCTCCAGGGAGGAGCTCTGTGTGGGCTAGGTACAGGCTGAGCGGTACTGTTCCTTTAGGGTGTGTGGGTGGGGACCCAGCAGGCCCTCTAGATGCCAGAATGAAGATGACTTTTTATTTTGTTCTGGGGACATAACTTCTACTCTAGAAGCCTTAGCTTTTCCCAGTTTCTCTAAAGAAAGCCTGGCAAGACGTGGGTTCGATCCCTGGGTTGGGAAGATCTCCCAGAGGAGGGTATGGCAATGCATTCCAGTATTCTTGCCTGGAGAATCTCATGGACAGAGGACTCTGGTGGGCTATGGTCCACAGGGTCACAAAGAGTACGACATGACTGAAGCAACTTAGCATGCATACATGCCAGCTATCTGCAGTTCAAGTGCAGGGATGAGAGAGGTAAGGAGGAGGGTAGAGCTGTGCCTTCTAGTACTCAAAAAAAAAAATCCAGAAATACGTTCAATTATCATTCTGTGGTAATCTTCCCATTTCTTGTTATTGACTTCCTTTCTTATTTCTATATATTTTATTTCAGTGGGGCAACAGGAGGAAAGGGAGGCAAAGATATGGGCTTGATCCAACTTGGAAATTGTACACAGAATGTAAGAGCTGGAATCCAATAATATATTTTATCATCTGCATTTACTATGAGAAAACATGTTGAATGCAAAAAAAAGTGTGGAACAAGAAAATCTTCATAAGTCATGTATTTATAAATTGAGGATTTCCTTATATAGCAGCATGGGCAAACTGATAATAATAAGTGATGTTTCATAAAAAAAAAGAGCCCTCCATTAAAAACATTTATGTGGCAACTTTTGAATTATCTGTCAGCTATATCTAACATTTAGACCAGTTTAAACAGAAATATAAAGCTTTTGTTCTTCTTTGAGATGCACCCTTCCTCAACGACCCAAAAGACCTGCTTATAGAACTAGCAGACTACCATTATGATGAGGCATATGAGGCATGTATTTTTCCATGTATGATGGAAAAATAAAGAAAAACCCATTAAAAACTTTCAATAACCTTTACGTCCAGATTTTTAAGCAATCAGGAAAAAAAATAAAAACAATCAAGGCTTCTCAGAGAAATCATTCTGAAAGGTCCCCCTTTAAGTCAAAGTTGTGAGAATTATGACTGACATTGACTGAAATGGTGAATCAATAAAAATCCACGAGTCTATAATAACATTCAGAAAAGGAGAAAGCCAGAAAAGATACTTATGTCATTTTGTGATAAAAATATGTAACTAAGTGAAAGAATTTATTTATCTAGTCTTTGCAGGAGAACAAACCAATAGTCCCAGATGATAAAAAATTCTAATTTACAGAAAACATGTGGTTAATAATGTGGAAGAAAAAAATAAAAATCAGAAAATTAGCATATGTGATTCCTCATGCAATTATTAGTTTAGGCAAGTATTATACCCAGGCATATGTTTGATAGGGACTTAATGATTCATACTGTGTGCAAAGTAACACCAAGTACATTATTTCCCAGTCACAAGGAGAAAAAGGTGAAACTCTACAATGAAGGGATCAGTTATCACCCTAAATCAGTAGTCAAATTCAGTCGCATTAATGATGACCCATCCAGATATTGTGCCTCTTGATAAGTTAAAATAAAAAAATACATAGCCTATTGCATATCCCAGACAAAAATGTTTAACTTGGATCTCTTAGGCCCTACGATTTAACTTTGAGTTAACAGAAAATACAAGGGACAGAGGAACAAGTTAAATGCAGATGCAACCAATACATCTAGAAAATGAAACACCCTGCAGGAGAATTGGCTCCATCCCCTCAATAAATTAATGGTATGAAAATAAAAAGGAAATTGGGTTAGATTAAAAAAAAAAAAATAGACTTAAGGACTGTAACAACCAGATGTGAAACTTGGTCTGAAGCTGGGAAATTTGACTATGGCCTTGATAAGAAGAAAAGATGGAAGGATATATGGAGGTTAACACTGAAATAATGAGGTTACAAAATAGCACATATAGTATGATTTTCTAATTTTCCATGAATATATTTACTGTTTTTTAAAACCATATAATAGAAAATTAAGAAGGTCAAAGTCACTTTTGTTAAAATATTAAATGTAAATTTTGAGTTAAAATATTTTGTTTTCAAAACAGACACTGAAATTTTTTGGAGGGGAGGATGGAGAGAAAGAAAACTCTGAGTATTGACATGCAGTGCTAACTACTAAATAGGCTTATCTAACTGCTACTGCTGCTGCTAAGTTGCTTCAGTCGTGTCCGACTCTATGCAACCCCATAGATGGCAGCCCAACAGGCTCCTCTGTCCCTGGGATTCTCCAGGCAAGAACACTGGAGTGGATTGCCATTTCCTTCTCCAATGCATGAAAGTGAAAAGTGAAAGTGAAGTCGCTCAGTCGTGTCCGACTCTTCAAGACCCCATGGACTGCAGCCTACCAGGCTCCTCCACCCATGGGATTCTCCAGGCAAGAGTACTGGGGTGGGGTGCCATTGCCTTCTCCTTTAGGCTTATCTAAAGGTAAGTGCAATAATTTTATTATGTTTCTCAGATTATAGAAAACTTTTACATTTTGAAAAGTAGACTGCATTGACATTTTGCTAAGTATAAGTGATAGTAACTTTAAAAGCTAAAACCAGGGTTTTCTGCTGAGTAGTGATAAGCTTCCTACTCATTTTAAAGCCTTCGCTACATCCACGAATTAGATTAACCTTTCAAGTTAAAGGGGAAAAAAGTAAATAAATAAATTCAAAAACCACGAAAGCTTATGTACTGCTGACCTTAAATATTTCATTAGAGACATAATACAATAAAATTTAGTTTACCAACTTTAGAGATCTAAAATAGGAAATAACATTCAGTAAACATCAAAAAGAAACTGTAGTAACTTATTTGCTGAAACCGTTAAAAATTAAGTAAAGAAAAATATAACTTAGCTTCCCTCTGGGAGAGCAAACAGTTCTCTTCCAAAATGATTTGCAATTCAAAGAAATTTTCCTGATACTTTACTTTTCAAATTCATTTTCCTAATTGAATATTTCAAGTAACCATTAGAGTAATTTAGTAAACATGAAAACTGCATATCACCATGAGTTTTTAAACTGTGAAGGTCATATTTCAGTTAAGAACAACCTTTAAATAAATTTGTAAAGGAGTTCAGTGATAGAAATTATTGGCTTTTTCTTTCCTCTGAATAATGTAGACCAAAGCTTGCCTGCCCATTATTTTCTTTTATTTATTTATATATTTAACAACTGATATTCTTATAATCCTTTGGGCTTCCCTGGTGGCTCAGTGAAGAATCTGCCTGCAATGCAGGAGATCCAGGTTCGATCCCTGGGTCAGGAAGATTCCCTGCAGAAGGAAATGGCAACCCACTCCAGTATTCTTGCCTGGAGAATTCTATGGACCGATGAACCTGACGGGCTACAGTCCATAGGGTCACAAAAGAGTTGGACACAACTGAGTGACTAACACTTTCAACATTTTGAATCCTTTGGTACCAAGTAAACAGAAGGAACAGCAGTTGCTCAGTAGGCGATCAAACTGGTTCAATCAGTACCTATTCAGCAGCTAATGCGGCAGGTAAGGCACAATTCCTGTCCCTAAAGGCCAGGTTGGTGGGAAACATAGGCATAAACACAATAATGCAACAACACACCAGCTGTAAAAAAGAAAAGTTATATAGAATATGCTATGAAACACTAACATTCTAAGTATGAAGGAAAGTGAGTACACTGGCAGTCCAGCATGCTCGGAATCAGGTGTTTCCCCAGATATCCACCTGGCTTGCTCCCTTACTTCTTCAGGTCACTGCTTAAGAGTTACTTTATTAGAGAGACTTTCTGACCACCTTATCCTAAGTAGGAGTTCTCACCCCATCTTCTCTAGGTTCTTGATTTTTATTCATAGAATTTATCATTACTTGATATTTTTGTTGCTGTTGTTGTTCAGTCACTAAGTCATGTCTGACTCTTCACAACCCCATAGACTGCAGCATGCCAGGCTCCCCTGTCCTTCACTATATCCCAGAGTTGTTCAGATTCATATCCACTGAACTGGTGATGCTATCCAACCATCTCATCCTCTGTCACCCCCTTCTCTTCCTGCCCTAAATCTTTGCCAGCATCAGGGTCTTTTCAAATGAGTCGGATCTTTGCATCAGGTGGCCAAAGTATTGGAGCTTTACAATGAATATTTAGGGTGGATTTTCTTTAGGACTGACTGGTTTGATCTTCTTGAAGTCCAAGGGACTCTCAGAGTCTTCTCCAACACCACAGTTGAAAAGCATCAATTCTTTGGCACTCAGCTTTCTTTATGGTCCAACTCTCATATCATACATGACTACTGGAAAAACCATAGCTTTGACTAGACAGACCTCTGTTGGCAAAGTAACGTCTCTGCTTTTTAATATGCTGTCTAGGTTTACCATAACTTTTCTTCCAAGGAGCAAGTGTTTTTTTAATTTCATGGCTACAGTCACCATCTGCAGTGACTTTGGAGCCTGATAAAATTAAGTCTCTCAGTTTCCATGGGAGAAGGCAATGGCATCCCACTCCAGTACTCTTGCCTGGAAAATCCCATGGACGGAGGAGCCTGGTGGGCTGCCGTCTATGGGGTCGCAAAGAGTCGGACACGACTAAAGTGACTTAGCAACAGCAGCAGCAGTTTCCATGGGAAACTGTTTCCCCATCTATTTGCCATGAAGTGAGTGACTGGATGCCATGATCTTAGGTTTTTGAATGTTGAGTTTTAATCCAGCTTTTTCACTCTCCTCTTTTACTTTTATCAACAGGTTCTTTAGTTCCTCTTCACTTTCTGTCATAAGGGTGGTGTCATCTACATATCTGAGGTTATTGATATTCCTCCTGGCAATCTTCATGTATATATAACAATCAGAATCTAAAACACTTCCTTTACCCCGAAAAAGTCCCTCATGCCCCTTTATAGTCATTCCCTTTCTGCCACTACTGCTCTTTTATCCCTAAAATTTTTCTTTTTCCAGGATGTCATATAAATGAAATCATATTAAGTGGCCTTTTGTGTCTGGCTTCTTGCTCTTAGCAAAATGCTTTTAAGGTTCATCCATGTTGTTGGTGATATAAGGCATCAGTTTATTGCTGAGTTGTATTCCATTGTATAGATGAACCACAGTTATTTACCCAGTCACCAGTTGATAAGCATTTAGTTTATTTCCAGTTTGGGATTATTATGAATAAACTGCTATAAACATTCATGTTTATAACCTGTTTAGTTTTAGAATATTTGGGTTAATATGACATTATCTTGAGTACCTGGCATTCTGTTGAGTGACTAATTGATGGATTCCTTAGTCTTCAGGTCAGATCAGTCGCTCAGTCGTGTCCGACTCTTTGCGACCCCATGAATCGCAGCACGCCAGGCCTCCCTGTCCATCACCAACTCCCGGAGTTCACTCAGACTCACGTCCATCGAGTCAGTGATGCCATCCAGCCATCTCATCCTCTGTCGTCCCCTTCTCCTCCTGCCCCCAATCCCTCCCAGCATCAGAGTCTTTTCCAATGAGTCAACTCTTTGTGTGAGGTGGCCAAAGTACTGGAGTTTCAGCTTTAGCATCAGTCCTTCCAAAGAAATCCCAGGGCTGATCTCCTTCAGAATGGACTGGTTGGATCTCCTTGCAGTCCAAGGGACTCTCAAGAGTCTTCTCCAACACCACAGTTCAAAAGCATCAATTCTTCAGCACTCAGCCTTCTTCAATAATCTAAAATATGAACCCCCTATTAGAAATTAGAGATGAAGAAACTTATTGACTGTTTTCAATGATAATTTGGAGGGTACTTACTATATGACATTTTGGACATACTTTTTTTTTATTTAATTTATCATGCTGTAGTAGTAAAAAGATAAATAATACATAGTGGAGTATATAGAAAATGTATAATGGCAACCACTGGACTAAGAATTTAGAAATTGAGTTCTAGTCATTTAATCTGGTTTTATTTCCAACTCTATCTTTTATTAGACTTCAGACACATTGTGACTTTGAACAAATTAGTAACATTCTCTGCATGAAGGAAGATAGAAGTAATATTTCCACATTTTTAAGTATATTCATATCTCATTTAGTCCTAAAGACCACCCTATGAGGTACCTATGAGCTAAATAGTACTAGTCCTATTTTACTGGTGAGTGTTAACCAAGATTCACAGAAGTGAAGCAATGGGCAATGGTTGAGTCAACAACTGACTCCATATCAGCTTTTTCTGGAAAATTGAGATAATACTCTTAACTGTGATTCCATTAATAAGACTCAAAACTGCTTGTCTCTTGCTTCCTCCCCCAACCCCCAACTTTAGATTGAAGTATAGTTGATTTACAGTGTTGTGTTTCTGGTGTACAGCATGGTGATTCCGTTATATATACATGTATATTATTTTTCTTTATGGTTTATTACAGGACACTGAATATAGTTACCTCTGCTACACAGTTGTTGTTTAGTCACTAAGTTGTGTCTGACTCTTGCAATCCCATGGGCTGCAGCCCACCAGGCTCCTCTGTCCATAGAATTTCCCAGGCAAGAATACTGGAGTGGGTTGCCATTTCTTCTCAGGGGATCTTCCCAACCCAGGGATTGAATCCAAATCTCCTGCACTGGCAGGCGAATTCTTTACCACTAAGCTATCAGGGAAGCCCTGTGCTACACAGTAGGGCTTTGTTATTTGTGCATGACTCCTTCCCTTTTTATTTATAAAAGTCCCTCTTTCCTTGTCTCCTGTCTACCTATTCTGCTATCTCTTAAGAGAAATCTAAAACATGGGGGCTAACCTTACCATATTTATTTTTTAATTGCAAAAGATTATACACTGGCAAAGGGCTGGAACATTTATTTATCTTTTTATCATAAACATTAGAAAAACACTAAGTTGCCTAGCAAATATTTGATCGAATTCCACAGTATAGTCTCACAACCTGACAGCTAGTTCTCACATGATTCCTGTTAGTACATTCTCTCAACCATTTTTTCCAATGTGATTCTTACTGCATTGCTTCGTTCAGAAGCTCAAAACTGCATTCTACTACTTCTGTGTCACAGTCAACCCAATAATTACTCACATTTGAAAATCAGCTTGGTTGCTAATTTCTTCCACATACAGCTTCTTCTTCATGGCCAAGACTCTATCTTCTGCCTTATGGTTATTCAAAATTACTATAAGTAAGCAAGTTGATGAATCTTTCCCCTTCTGACATTTGTTTTGCAGGATTACACCAAACTTGATAAAAACTTATTATCTGCAACTCTATTCTGTAGAACTTCTTAGGATAGTTCTACTGATTTGTCCTGTAAAGTCGCTCTGTGAATGAACCATGCAGAGTAAACACATCATTAGGTTTTCTTTCTCTTGGCTTTCCTAATGAGGGTAGAAATCTTATACAGCTGGAGAAGCCTGGTATTCCTTTTTGAACTGATTTATTTTCTCGGCATATGCTTCATTTGACACTTGCTTAGAAGATGCAGAGAGCTTTTTTAGTTAAGTACTGTACAGTATTTCAAACGATATTATAGCTACACTATAGCTGTTGAGCTTTTCCAGATACAAAGCTGCTCTTTGCTCTTTAAAAAACATTCCTATCCTAGTTCTTTAAATTACTGCTTTCAGAATTCTTTATATTACTGCTAGAGAGAATTAAGCTGAGTACATTTAGAAACTCTTTTCAGAAACAAATTTTGGTTTCAGAAGCTGCTGCATAAAGCCAGCAGTTTAAAATGTCTACAAACCAAGGGCAACTAATTCTGCTCTTATCTAGTTGGTGAGAAAATAAATAGTGATTTGGAGTCAGATAATATACTGTTATGGTCTGATATAAAGAACCTATGCTTAGAAGCCAGATAAATCTAGGTTTAAATCCCATTATGTGCTTGCTGACAGTTTTTCTTCTGCAGAGTTAAAAACTACTGTTTTTAACTACTGCTAGTGGTAACAAGAACTTCTTTATAGAGTTTGATTTCAGTAACTGAAAGTATGTACAGTACCTGTATGTGCTTAGTCGCTCAGTCGTATCCAGTTCTTTGCAACCCCATGGACTGTAGCCCACCAGGCCCCTCTGTCCATGGGGATTCTCCAGACAAGAATACTGGAGTGGGTTGCCATTTCTTCCTCCAGGAGATCTTCCCAACCCAGGGATCGAACCCAGGTCTCCCACATTGCAGGCAGATTTTTTATCATCTGAGCCACTAGGTAAATCTACTCTTTAAATATTTCCTTTCCCTGTAATCTTTCCCCTATACCCTCAAAAAAGAACAACTTCCTTTATCACTCAAATGTGATTTGTTGTTGTTAATCTAAATATGTCTCCTGAAGGTTTGAGATAGATGAACGTAGCAGGGCTGACCTCCTCAATAGTGCTGATAATCATTTTCAGCACAAACTCTGGACTATGGGAAGACTAGATTGCCGTAAGGTTTTTGAAAATGCAGGTGACCATAAACAGTGACCTGATACAGACCTTCAGTGTGACTGAATAAGGCATATTCCATCTTATTTTTGAAGTATCTACTACAGTGAATATGGATAAGACATCCCACTGAGAGACATGTTCCTTTGCCCTTCTGTCATTTTTCCTTCTTTCTGGACTACAACACAGACAAGATGGCTGAAGCTTCAGCAACTAAACTCTCTGGGCCACAGGATGATGTAGAAAGATATAAAGTACCTCAGTCCTTGATCATGTAGCTGTATATTAGCTCTAGACTGCCTAATTATCATTCTCTTTTACATGAGTGGAAAATACCAAGAGGTGGAATGTATAAGGGTTTATATTTCTGGTGTCTGTTACTAGCAGCAGAACCTAATCCATACTGATTTAGATATCAGTCTGGATATTGGCATCTGACTCATCTCAGGTGACCACTGAAATACCTTAAAATAGTATACCAGCATTTAAACATGGAAAAGGCACATTCATATACCTGAGATACAGAAATGTCAAGAAATTTCTATTAGAAATAACCTAGATATTCCCACTGAAAGCAACTAGAACTCTTTGAAGAATGGTTGTTTGGATCTTTGGTAGGAAGTGTACATGATGACCCTGGGATACCTTGTCATAGAAGAAAGCAAGACAGCTCTCAAAACTATTTTGTTGTTCAGTCACTTAGCCACATCCAATTCTTTGTGATCCTACATACTACAGCATGCCAGACTTTCCTGTCCTTCACTGTCTCTCTGAGTTTGCTCAAACTCATGTCCATTGAGTTGCTGATGCCATCCAACCATCTCATACTCTGTTGCCCCCTTCTCCTCTTGCCTCACTGTTTCCTAGCATCAGGGTCTTTTCAATGAGTTAGCTTTTCACATCAGGTGCCCAAAGTGTTAGAGCTTCAGCATCAGTCCTTCCAATGAATTGACTTCCTTTAGGATTGACTGGTTTGATCTCCCTGCTGTCCAAGGGACTCTCAAGATGTCTTCTCCAGTACCACAATTTGAAAGCATCAATTCTTCACCATTCAGCCTTCTTTATGGTCCAAATCTCACATCTATACATGACTACTGGCAAAACCATGGCTTTGACTACATGGGCCTTTGTTGGCAAAGTGATGTCTCTGCTTTTTAATATGCTGTCTAGATTTGTCATAGCTTTCCTTCCAAGGAGCAAGTGTTTTAATTTCATGGCTGCAGTCACTATCCACAGTGATTTTGGAGCCCAAGAAAATAGTCTGTCACTGTTTCCACTGTTTGCCCATCTGTTTGCCATCAAGTGATGGGACGGATGCCATGATACTAATTTTTTGATGTTGAGTTTTAAGCCAGCATTACCACTCTCCTCTTTCACCTTCATCAAGAGGCTCTTTAGTTCCTTTTTATTTTCTGCCGTTAGAGTGGTGCCATCTGCATATCTGAGATTATTGATATTTCTCCTGGCAATCTTGATTCCATTTTGTGATTCATCCAGCCTGGCATTTCGCATGATGTACTCTGCATATAAGTTAAATAAGCAGGGTGACAATACACAGCCTTGACATATTCCTTTCCCAATTCTGAAACAGTCTGTTGTTCCATGTCTGGTTCTTATTGTTGCTTCTTGACCTGCATACAGGTTTCTCAAGAGGCAGGTAAGGTGGTCCGGTATTCTCATCTCTTGAAGAATTTTCCACAACTAGTTGTGATCCACACAGTCAAAGACTTTAGCATAGTCAATGAAGCAGATGTTTTGGGGGGGATTCTCTTGCTTTTTCTATGATCCAATGCATGCTGGCAGTTTGATCTCTGGTTCCTCTGCCTTTTATAAATCTAGCTTCTACATCTGTAAGTTCTCAGTTCACATACTGTTGCAACCTAGCTTGAAGGATTTTGAGCATTACCTTGCCAGCATGTGAAATGAGTGCAGCTGTGTAGTAGTTTGAACATTCTTTGGCACTGCCTTTCTTTGGGATTGTAATGAAAACAGAAACTACTTGGGTTATGTCAAAAGGACTTTGGAGTCAACCTGAAGAGATCTGCACTGGCTAAAGATGGGATGGGCTTCCCTGGTGGCTCAACAGTAAAGAATCTGCCTGCCACTGCCAGAGACATGGGATGGATCCCTGGGTCAGGAAGATCCCCTGGAGATGAAAATGGCAGCCCACTCCAGTATTCTTGCCTGGGAAATCCCATGGACATAGGAGCCTGGTAGGCTACAGTCCATAAGGTCACAAAAGAGTCACACACAACTGAGCAACTAAACAACAGCAACAAAGATGGGGTATTTTGAGCATCAAAAAGTAGTCGCTGTGGTGAACTGAAGCACACTGAATAGTTTAAAATTAATGAATTGAGACGTTACTTAAAAAAAACTCATTTATTTTTGGAGGTCATTAGGGACTCAATTTATTATTTTGAAGATTGGTAAATAAAAGGGGAGATTCAAGCATTAGTTCTGCCTCTCCTGTACGAACTCTATAGGGATAACCAAGTTGTTGGGAAGGGCAAGATTTTCTTTAACAGAAATATTTCAGGTACTACGCTAGGAAAGGTTAATAGAATATCACCATTTTGCAGCCCATAATGAAAGACTTACTTTCAGTGCTTGCTAAAGCTATTTGATGGATTGTTAATGCAAAACTTTATGATAACTGGATCAGGCTGACAACGACTGAACACACAGATTAACCTTACAGAAAAAAAAGAGATTATCAGACATTTTATGATGAAAGTTCACACCTCTACCCAAGTATTCTTGCTGAAAAATCAAACCCTATTTTTGTCAAGCTGTAGAATCAGCTACTGGTTTACAGGAAATGCCCAGGGATAGAATCTGAGTTAGTACTCTGCAACTACTAAAAGAGAAGAAGCTAGGACTCAGCACAAGACAAAATCATTTTCTTGACATTAAGGTTCCTACAATAACAAGGAAGTTTTACAAACCACTTTTTCTGCTTACAAATGGTAAAAATTGTCTTTGCATTAACATAAAGAAAATGAATTCATAAGACAGTAGACTGAAATGAATCAGTTCAGTTCACTCACTCAGTAGTGTCCAACTCTTTGCGACCCCACAAATCGCAGCACGCCAGGCCTCCCTGTCCATCACCAACTCTCAGAGTTTACCCAAATTCATGTCCATTGAGTCGGTGATGCCATCCAACCATCTCATCCTCTGTCAGCCCCTTCTCCTCCTGCCCTCAATCTTTCCCAGCATCAGGGTCTTTTCCAGTGTGTCAGCTCTTCGCATCAGGTGGCCAAAGTATTAAAGTTTCAGCTTCAGCATCAGTCCTTCCAATGAACACCCGGGACTGACCTCCTTTAGGATGGACTGGTTGGATCTCCTTGCAGTCCAAGGGGCTCTCAGGAGTCTTCTCCAACACCACAGTTCAAAAGCATCAATTCTTAGGCGCTCAGCTTTCTTTATAGTCCAACTCTCACATCCATACATGACGACTGGAAAAACCATAGCCTTGACTAGACTGACAAATGTCTCTGCTTTTTAATATGCTGTCTAGGTTGGTCATAACTTTCCTTCCAAGAAGTAAGCGTCTTTTAATTTCATGGCTGCAATCACCATCTGCAGTGATTTTGGAGCCCCCAAAAATAAAGTCAGCCACTGTTTCCATTGTTTCCCATCTACTTGCCATGAGGTCATGGGACCGGATGCCATGATCTTAGTTTTCTGAGTGTTGAGCTTTTTCACGCTCCTCTTTCACTTTCATCAAGAGGCTTTTTAGTTCCTCTTCACTTTCTGCCATAAGGGTGGTGTCATCTGCATATCTGAGGTTATTGATATTTCTCCCGGCAATCTTGATTCCAGCTTGTGCTTCCTCTAGCAAAGTGTTTTTCATGATGTACTCTACATTTAAGTTAAATAAGCAGGGTGACAATATACAGCCTTGACATACTCCTTTTCCTATTTGGAACCAGTCTGTTGTTCCATGTCCAGTTCAAATTGTTGCTTCCTGACCTACATACAAATTTCTCCAGAGGCAAGTCAGGTGGTCTGGTATCCCCATCTCTTGAAGAATTTTCCACAGTTTATTGTGATCCACACAGTCAAAGGCTTTGGCATAGTCAATAAAGCAGAAATAGATGTTCTTCTGGAACTCTCTTGCTTTTTCAATGATCCAGCAGATGTTGGCAATTTGATTTCTGGTTCCTCTGTCTTTTCTAAAACCAGATTGAACATCTGGAAGTTCATGGTTCACGTATTGCTGAAGCCTGGCTTGGAGAATTTTGACCATTATTTTACTAGTGTGTGAAATGAGTGCAATTGTGTGGTAGTCTGAGCATTCTTTGGCATTGCCTTTGTTTGGGATTGGAATGAAAACTGTCCATTTCCAGTCCTGTGGCCACTGCTGAGTTGTCCAAATTTGCTGACATATTGAGTGCAGCACTTTAACAGCATCATCTTTCAGGATTTGAAATAGCTCAACTGGAATTCCATCACCTCCACTAGCTTTGTTCGTAGTGATGCTTTCTAAGGCCCACTTGACTTCACATTCCAGGATGTCTGGCTGTAGGTGAGTGTGAGTGATCACACCGTCATGATTATCTGGGTCGTGAAGATCTTTTTTGTACAGTTCTTCTGTGTATTCTTGCCACCTCTTCTTAATATCTTCTGCTTCTGTTAGGTCCGTGCCATTTCTGTCCTTTATTGAGCCCATCTTTGCATGAAATGTTCCCTTGGTATCTCTAATTTTCTTGAAGAGATCTCTAGTCTTTCCCAATCTATTGTTTACCTCTATTTCTTTGCATTGATTGGTGAGGAAGGCTTTCTTATCTCTCCTTGCTATTCTTTGGAACTCTGCATTCAAACGGGTATATCTTTCCTTTCTCCTTTGCTTTTCACTTCTCTTCTTTTCTCTGCTATTTGTAAGGCCTCCTCAGACAGCCATTTTGCTTTTTAGCATTTCTTTTTCTTGGGGATGGTCTTGATCCCTGTCTCCTGTACAATGTCATGAACCTCCATCCATAGTTCATCAGGCAGTCTGTCTGTCAGATCTAGTCCCTTAAATCAATTTCTCACTTCCACTGTATAGTCATACGGGATTTGATTTAGGTCATACCTGAATGGTCTAGTGGTTTTCCCCACTTTCTTCAATTTAAGTCTGAATTTGGCAATAAGGAGTTCATGATCTGAGCTACAGTCAGCTCCCGTTCTTGTTTTTGCTCACTGTATAGAGCTTCTCCATCTTTGGCTGCAAAGAATATAATTAATCTGATTTTGTTGTTGGCCATGTGGTGATGTCCATGTGTAGAGTCTTCTCTCATGTTGTTGGAAGAGGGTGTTTGCTATGACCAGTGCATTTTCTTGGCAAAACTCTATTAGCCTTTGCCCTGCTTCATTCTGTATTCCAAGGCCAAATTTGCCTGTTACTCCAGGTGTTTCTTGGCTTCCTACTTCTGCATTCCAGTCCTCTATAATGAAAAGGACATCTTTCTTGGGTGTTAGTTCTAAAAGGTCTTGTAGTTCTTCATATATATGATAGGTCTTTACATATGATAAAACTGAGGCTTTATGATATTAAGTAATTCACCTAGGTCATGTGATTATTTGATGGTTCACTTGAGATCTGAACTCCAAACTGTGCTGTGATATTCACAGGGCATCTTTGAGCAGACATATATTTTATTTCAGAAACTGAATAGTACCCTTTCCCAGGAGATATTATAACAGGTTACCAGACTGTGAATTGAGCTTAGACATTAACAGATCTTATTCTAAATAAAGCTGAATTATGTCCCTGATCAATAGTTAATGTAGGTAAAGTACAATTTTAGGAAAAGTTACCCAGTTATTTTAAAAATATATTAGCATTTCTGAATGAAGTTACTTGTAACTTTTGAATTTTCTTCAAATCCAGCAGTATAATTACATGCCATGTTACTATTAGAAAAGAATACAAAGTCATAATTATGAATATTTATGTAGGTTTCCCAGGTGGCATAAGTGGTAAATAATCACCTGCCAATGCAGGAGACACAAGAGACATGGGTTCCATCCTTGGATCTGGAGGATCCCCTGGAGTAGAAAACAGCATATGAGGTTGCAAAGAATCAGACATGACTGAGCAACTGAGCACACATGTACATGTGTACTGCACACAGGTAGCACAGTAAGGCTACCTGGTCTGCAGGTGGATTAGGACAATTAAGCTCTTGAAAATATGATTCCCATATCTAGCAACACCTTACAAATGCACTACAATGCTTCATTTCAGCTAATAATTATTATGATATTCTGAGATAGCTTGCTGAAGCAAAACCTTTCTCCAGAGATAAAAATGGAGCTTAACAACAGTTTCATCATAATTTGAGGCATTGAAAAATAATGTACTGGTGTCCTAAAACCTCCACAGCAGCAGTATTTGTAAGAAGAGTAACTAGCATTAGTGTAAGGAGTTTGGGAGTAAAAAATTAGAAATCTTCAGATAAAAAAATTTTATTCCACAATTGTCTTCTTATTAGCCATGGGGAAGGGGGAGGGGGAGGGAGATTGCTAAGAAAAGAGAAACAAAGAAAAACCCAGAATAGAAAAAAATTTTTTTTCTACTTAATTTCCAGTAAGAACATATACTCTTGGACATAAATTATTTGTAATTACTCTTGGGATGAAAATTACCCGTAACATTAAAGCTCAAATCTGCTAGGTTGGTTACTCAACACAAATCTGTTTTGAAGCAACATAAACCAATACTTCTGTGTTTTAGTCTCTTACAAGCATTTCCATTCTCATGAAAGGTAAAAACAAAACAAAAATGAAACCTTCAAACTATAGGGATAAAGAAGAACCACATATACAACAGAAATTAATACAACATAAACCAATATTTCAATTAAAATTCTTTGGAACTGCACATTTTTTTACAATTCCTTTGGGAGATAAAATACAAATAATAAAAAAGTCACTATCTTAACTATTTTTAAGTGTATAGTTACGTGGTATTAAATATATTTGCAATGTTGGGCTACCATCACTACCATTCATCACCATTACTCTTTTCATCTTGTAAAACTGAAACTCATACCTATTGAACAATAACTTCCTATTCCTCTCTCCTCACTAGCCTCTGGCAACCACACTTTCTGTGTCTATGATTTTGACTACTCTAAATATTTCATGTAAGTGGAATAATATAGTATTTGTCTTTTTGTGACTGGCCTATTTCACTTAGCACAATGAACCCATGTTTCATACAGGTACATATGTCAGTTTTCCCTCCTTTTTAAGGCCCTGCACTTTGCTGGAGAAGGAAATGGCAACCCACTCCAGTGTTCTTGCCTGGAGAATCCCAGGGACGGGGGAGCTTGGTGGGCTGCCGTCTATGGGGTCACACAGAGTCGGACACAACTGAAGTGACTTAGCATAGCATAGCATTTGCTGGAGCAGCTGTGAAGAGATACCTCACGTCCAAGGTAAGAGAAACACAAATAAGATGGTAGGCGCTGAGAGACGGCATGAGAGGGCAGACACACTGAAACCAAATCACAGAGAACTACCCAATCTGATCACATGGACCACAGCCTTGTCTAACTCAATGAAACTAAGCCATGCCCGTGGGGCAGCCCAAGACGGTCGGGACATGGTAGACAGGTCTGACAGAATGTGGTCCACTGGAGAAGGGAATGGCAAACCACTTCAATATTCTTGCCTTGAGAACCCCATGAACAGTATGGAAAGGCAAAATGATAGGATACTGAAAGAGGAACTCCCCGGGTCAGTAGGTGCTCAATACGCTACTGGAGATCAGTGGAGAAATAACTCCAGAAAGAATGAAGGGATGGAGCCAAAGCAAAAACAATACCCAGTTGTGGATGTGACTGGTGACAGAAACAAGGTCTGATGCTGTAAAAAGCAATACTGCATAGGAACCTGGAATGTTAGGTCCATGAATCAAGGCAAATTGGAACTGGTAAAACAGGAGATGGCAAAAGTGAAGGTTGACATTCTAGTAATCAGTGAACTAAAATGAACTGGATGGGTGAATTTAACTCAGATGACCATTGTATCTACTACTGTGGGCAGGAATCTCTTAGAAGAAATGGAGTAACCATCATGGTCAACAAGAGAGTCTGAAATGCAGTACTTGGATGCAATCTCAAGAACAACAGAATGATCTCTGTTCGTTTCCAAGGCAAACCATTCAATACCACGGTAATCCAAGCCTATGCCCCGACCAGTAACACTGAAGAAGCTGAAGCTGAACGGTTCTATGAAGACCTACAAGACCTTTTAGAACTAACATCTTCAAAAGATGTCCTTTTCACTACAGGGGACTGGAATGCAAAAGTAGGAAGTTAGGGAACACCTGGTTGCTGCTGCTGCTAAGTCGTGTCATTTGTGTCTGACTCTGTGCGACCCCATAGACAGCAGCCCACCAGGCTCCCCCGTCCCTGGGATTCTCCAGGCAAGAACACTGGAGCGGCTGTAACAGGCAAATTTGGCCGTGGAGCACAGAATGAAGCAGGGCAAAGGCTAATAGAGTTTTGCCAAGAGAATGCACTGGTCATAGCAAACATCCTCTTTCAACAACACAAAAGAAGACTCTACACATGGACATCACCAGATGGCCAACACCAAAATCAGACTGATTATATTCTTTGCACCCAAAGATAGAGAAGCTCTATACAGTGAGCAAAAACAAGAACGGGAGCTGACTGTAGCTCAGATCATGAACTCCTTATTGCCAAATTCAGACTTAAATTGAAGAAAGTGGGGAAAACCACTAGACCATTCAGGTATGACCTAAATCAAATCCCGTATGACTATACAGTGGAAGTGAGAAATTGATTTAAGGGACTAGATCTGACAGACAGACTGCCTGATGAACTATGGACGGAGGTTCATGACATTGTACAGGAGACAGGGATCAAGACCATCCCCAAGAAAAAGAAATGCTAAAAAGCAAAATGGCTGTCTGAGGAGGCCTTACAAATAGCAGAGAAAAGAAGAGAAGTGAAAAGCAAAGGAGAAAGGAAAGATATACCCGTTTGAATGCAGAGTTCCAAAGAATAGCAAGGAGAGATAAGAAAGCCTTCCTCAGCAGAGACATTACTTTGTCAACAAATGTCCATCTAGTCAAGGCTATGGTTTTTCCAGTGGTCATGTATGGATGTGAGAGTTGGACTATAAAGAAAGCTGAGCGCTGAAGAATTGATGCTTTTGAACTGTGATGTTGGAGAAGACTCTTGAGAGTCCCTTGGACTATAAGGAGATCCAACCAGTCCATCCTAAAGGAGATCAGTCCTGGGTGTTCATTGGAAGGACTGATGTTGAAGCTGAAACTCCAGTACTTTGGCCACCTGATGCAAAGAGCTGACTCACTGGAAAAGACCCTGATGCTGGGGAAGATTGAGGGCAGGAGGAGAAGGGGCCGACAGAGGGTGAGATGATTGGATGGCATCACTGACTCGATGGACATGAGTTTGGATAAACTCCGGGAGTTGGTGATGGATAGGGAGGCCTGACGTGCTGCAGTTCATGGGGTCACAAAGAGTTGGACACGACTGAACGACTGAACTGAACTGAAAGTAGAAATATAATTTTTCATCTTAAAATTCTCATCTATGTTGGCTTTGTCCCTGTCCTCTGTTTTAGTGAACCTCTTATGGGCTAATACACCTTAGTCTCTTCATCTGTAAAATGTTAATAGTATAATATAGTATAAACTCCCTGCTCAATTTCTTTGAGATGTTTGTCTAGGAATATAATCTTACTTGAAGCACTGTGAGCCACTTGTATCAAAGATTATTTTAACTTTGCTATTTTTTTTAATGGACTAGCAGAATTACTGTTTCAAATTGTCCTTTATTTTGAGTAGTTGCCAGGGAATACTGTGTGTTTGCATTATTGGAAGAGTCCTGACAATCAAAAGTATTAAGCAGTTCTCCTTTGAATTAGAGCTATCACAGAATACTTAAACATTTGTCTGTGTAATTTAAATCTTGGTCTCTCAAGCAGTAAACAGATGGAACATTACTAACAGCAGTAATTAAACTATAAATCCATTTTTAAACAGAGTTCGCCAGTATTCAGCATCACAATTCATATTCCGTTGTATCAGTTATGTTCATTTTTATTTGGATTATGATTTCAGAATACCAAAAAATGGAGGGGGAAAAAAAGCAAAACTGTCTATTTCAGATGTCTGTTATTTTTAAAAATTGTATGCTTAACAGTATTCATTCAATAAATATTTATTGAATACCTGCTTAAACTATGCACATTTCGAGGCACTGGGGATTTAGCAATGACCGAGCGACTTCACTTTCACGCATTGGAGAAGGAAGTGGCAACCCACTCCAGTGTTCTTGCCTGGAGAATCCCAGGGACTGGGGATCCTGGTGGGCTGCCGTCTATGGGGTCGCACAGGGTAGGACACGACTGAAGTGACTTAGCAGCAGCAGCAGCAGCAAGAGGAACAAAATCTCAACCCTTGTGGAACTTACATTATAGTGGATTGGAGAGGGTTTACAATCTAAATGTGCATAATATCAAGTAATGCAACCCCCTTCACCATGACAAGGCTGTGATCCAAGAAGGCAAAGTGGTTGTCTGAGGAGGCTTTACAAACAGAAGGCAAGCAAAAGGCAAGGGAGAAAGGGAAAGATATACCCAGCTGAATGCAGAGTTCTAGAGAATAGCAAGGAGAGATGAAAAGTGTAAGTTGCTCAGTCGTGTTTGACTCTTTACGACCCCATGGACTATACAGTCCATGGAATTCTCCAGGCCAGAATACTGGAGTGGGTAGCTGTTCCCTTCTCCAGAGGATCTTCCCAACCCAGGCGTTGAACCCAGGTCTCCCACATTGCAGGCGAATTCGTTACCAGCTGAGCTACCAAGGAAGTCCAAGGAGAGATAAGGCCATTTTAATGAACAATGCAAAGAAATAAGAGGAAAACAACAGAATGGGAAAGACTAAAGATCTCTTCAAAAATATCGGAGATATCAAGAGAACATTTCATGCAAGGATGGGCATGATAAAGAAAAGAAACAGCAGCGACCTAACAGAAGCAGAAGAGATTAAAAGGTGGCAAGAATACACAGAAGAACTATGTAAAAAAGATCACAATAACCTGGATTACCATGATGGTGTGGTTGCTCACCTAGAGCCAGACATCCTGGAATGTGAAGTCAAGTGGGCCTTATGAAGCATCACTACGAACAAAGCTAGTGGAGGTGATGGAATGCCAGCTGAGCTATTTCAAATCCTAAAAGATGATGCTGTGAAAGAGCTGCACCCAATATGTCAGCAAATTTGGAAAACTCACCAGTGGCCACAGGACTGAAAAGGTCAGTTTTCATTCCAGACCCAAAGGCAATATCAAAGAATGTTCAAACTATCATACAATTAGGCTCATTTTGCATGCTAGTAAGGTTATGCTAAAAATCTTTCATGCTAGGCTTCAGCAGTAGGTGAACCGAGAACTTCAGATGTACAAGCTGTATTTAGAAAAGGCAGACGAACCAGAGATCAAATTGCCAACATCCGCTGGATCATGGAAAAAGCAAGAGAGTTCCAGAAAAACATCTATTTCTGCTTTATTGACTATGCCAAAGCCTTTGACTGTGTGGATCACAATAAACTGTGGAAAATTCTTCAAGAAATTGAGAATACCAGAGCACCTTACCTGCCTCCAGAGAAACCTGTAAGCAGGTCAAGAAGCAACAGTTAGAACTGAACATGGAAAAATGGACTGGTTCCAAATTGGGAAAGCAGTATGTCAAGGCTGCATATTGTCACCTTGTTTATTTAGCTTCTATCCAGAGTACATCATGTGAAATGCCAGGCTGGATGAATCACAAGCTGGAATCAAGATTGCCAAGAGAAATATCAATAACCTCAGATACACAGATGACACCACTCTAACGGCAGGAAATGAAAAGGAACTAAAGAGCCTCTTGATAAAGGTGAAAGAGGAGAGTGAAAGAACTCAGCATTCAGAAAATTAGTATCATGGAATCTGGTCCCATCACTTCATGGCAATAAAAGGGGAAACAGTGGAAGCAGTGACAGATTTTCTTTTGTTGGACTCCAAAATCACTGTGTATGGTGACTGTATACATGAAATTAAAAGATACTTGCTCCTTGGAAGGAAAACTATGACAAACCTAGACAGTGTATTTAAAAGCAGAGACATCACTTTGCCAACAAAGGTGATGTTAGGGAAGCTTGAAGGCAGGAGGAGAAGGGGATGACAGAGGATGAGATGGTTGGATGTCATCACTGATTCAATGGACATGAGTTTGAGCAAGCTATGGGAGTTGGTGATGGACAGGGAAGCCTGGTGTGCTACAGTCCATGGGGTCACAAAGAGTCAGGCACAAGTGAGTGAGTGAACTGACATCTGTCAAAACTCATCTAACTGTACACTTTAAAAAGGGTGCATTTTACTGTATGTAAATTATACTTCAATAAATCTGACTTTTCAAACAATATATAAAATTAATCAAGAATACACATTGCCACTGGTTTTTTGGGGGTAATAAATGTTATGAAAAGACCAAAGAAACTAATAAAATAGGTCAAATAAGCAAAAAGAGATAGTTTATTTTAAAAAAATTCTGAGATTTTGAGTCTCTTAGACTTAAAATTGAATACTGGAAAAATAGGTAATGTTGGACAAGTTAGGTAAGCTTTCCAAATCTCAATTTTCTCATCTGTAAAGCTGAAATAATACCTCCTATTTTATAAAGTAGTTTTAAGATTAATCTAACAATTTGGTTCCTACCACACAGTAGGCAAAGTAAAGTGTCTGCGTGTGAAGTGGTGCCTCTTTTTTAAAGTCAGTAAAAAGTAACTTTCATCTCTCTACATCAGTCATTCAGTCAACACGTATTAGTTAAATATCTATTAACATTTTCCCAAATAAGCAATCTCAAAACAGAGAGAAGCACATAAGTCCCCTGGAATGAACACATTTTTCTAAGCTTCTGCAATTTTATCTCAGAAAAGTTGATAAGAACAGCAATCAAGAAAAAAACACAATCTGCTTTTCCACTGAATGATACACTGGTAAGGAACATAAATTTTATCAGCAATAAATGTGAATTAAATAAGATTTAAGCTAAGATTTCCAAGATGTACAATTTTCTAAACAAATAGGAAGGTTACCAAATTAATTTCAACACTGTAGGAACTTTCATTTAACTCGTACTTAAGACCTTTCTGTGTGCTAAGCAAAGGGTATAGATATTTTGTAGGTTTAACGTTTGAGATGAATGTAAATTACACAGAAATTCCACTTACCTAAATAAGTAAGGTGACTGAAGTAGAAATAAAATGTATCCCAAAATAGTATTTCTTAATGTATAGAAATACATTTCTGTACATTTTCTAAGTGTCAAAATGAAGTTTTCAGTGACATTTAAATAAACAGTCTCAGCACTGGAATTATTTACAAAGGTGAAACTTGAATTACAAACATTTGGCAAACATATATCTTGTTTTTCTTCCCAAATCAAAATCTTGCCCTGCACATATGTATGTATCATGTATATTTCATATATATGTATATATATACACACACATATACACATACTTTGTCCCTGCAACAAGCCCCATCATATGCCCAGACACACGTTTTTTTAAAAAACTGCTCCTTCAAAACAGAATTTAAAGTATTATTCCACATCTTATAAACTTCAGGTTTCAAAAATGCAGCAAATATTGACTAAAGAATAAGAAATTAAGATGATATACAAATCTTTTTTCTCTAAAGCCAAAACAAAGCCTCCAAACAAATCCAATAGGAATTTGCATTATAAACTGAGCTCTTCTCTATGATGCACATTTGTAATAATAGAGATCATTCTTTTTTGCTAGTGCTAAAACTCTGTCTCTAGAAGCGGAGTGAATTTAAAAGAAGCTTAATATTACACACTAAATTTGAAGACACGGCACCAATGTTTTCCATCTCTTTGATATTGCCTGGGGAAGGGGAGGGGGCTCAAGCAAATTACTGATGGCTATTTCTTGACTGGAAACTAAAGTCTTCTAGCACTTTCTTGGTGTAAATTTACAGCTTGAATGCAAAAATCAAATAAAGGGACTTTATTTATAAGCTAAAAATAAACATAAAGTCCATGAAACTTTCATTTCTCATTCTGTACTTTATCACAAGAAGTAACTAAAGAGGTCATAGGAATTTGTTCATTTCAAGATTCTGAGGGGTCATAATGAGTTTTTTTTTTTTTTAAACATGTTTTTCATGTATTTTAGAAACTAAAACTCGTAGAGGTTATAGAGCACCCTAAAGTTAAATATGCCCAACTTGAACATTTTTCTGTAAGCAACTCCTTAAGATCACTCATCAAATTCTAAGTCAGTATACCTTCCTGCAGCCTTAGAAGGAAAATTACCCTAAAATACCTAAATATGGATATTCTACAATCTTTAATAATGCCAAATTAATGATTTCTTTACATTATTAGGAAATTGTTACTCATTTGTATATTCTCTGCCTCATTCCTTACTTCTGCTCAGTCAGTCAGTCAGTCAGTCAGTTCAGTCGCTCAGTCGTGTCCGACTCTTTACTTCTGCTGCTGCTGCTGCTGCTGCTAAGTCGCTTCAGTCGTGTCCAACTCTGTGCGACCCCATAGATGGCAGCCCACCAGGCTCCCCCGTCCCTGGGATTCTCCAGGCAAGAACACTGGAGTGGGTTGCCATTTCCTTCTCCAATCCTCCCCAAATAGTATTAATACATCCTCCACTCAAACAGAAACACTCTCAAACAGTCTATGATTTTAGACTAATCTAAAGTGCGTAACTCTCTCAGGATGAATGTCCTATATGCCCTCATTGTTGCATTTATATCAGAAAATAACTCCTTAAGGAGAGAAACCATATGTGAATGGATTTTTTCCCCTTCCAAAGTGCCTAGTACAATATTGGCACTTTTTTTTTTCTTTCCATATAACAGTCTAACTATTCTTGGAATACACTTGAATAAATTTCTACGAACATGATTCCCACCTCAAATTCTACTTTGCCAGCCTAAACATGGAGTTATTTTTTTTCCCTCTGAGAAGTAGCTAGTTTGGGAAGTGTAAAGTATCCCAAACTCTGCAACAATGAAAAACATTTAGACAGCGATGATTCAATTTTTTAAAAAAAGTATCTGACATCTTTAAGACAACTGGCAGAATAAGATGATCAGAAATTTGTTTTCACTATAAATAAATCTAGGAGGAAGGAAAATGGGCACGTGAGTGTACACATATACACACACGCACACACACACATAGAGGATTCATGTAGCTACACAAACCCCATTATACCAAGTGACAAGTCAAGATTTGTTTTCCTGGGAAAACATAACACAATATTATGTATTTCATTCAAGGTGCTGTTGCCTAGAAGTATCACACTGGTTATTTAGGCTATAATATTACATCTGGATTAGTCTATAGCTGCTAATGACTATATTCAACCATATTCTACCTGACTGATATTATTGTCTTGACCAGTAAACATATTGGGCTTTCCTGGTGGCTCAGACAGTAAAGAATCCGCCTGCAATGCAGGAGACCCAGGTTAATCCCTGGGTTGGGAAGATCCCCTGGAGAAGGAAATGGCAACCACTCCAGTATTCTTGCCTGGAGAATTCCATGGACAGAGGAGCTTGATGGGCTACAGTCCATGGGATCAAATGGGATCAAAGGGTTGGACACGACTGAGCAACTAATACTTTCACTTTCATCAATATACTATCTGCATAAAGAAAGTTTTCCTCTAGCTTAAATAATTAGAAATAGGTTATTTTATAGCAAATAAAAGAAAACTCTGACCACTCAGACAATAACCTGTTTTACTCCATCCAAAGGTTTATATGAGAAAATGAAACACATATATATCCTAAATGGGTAATGCTAACAAGCATATATAAAGATACATTTCAAAAAAGGGTATTGAATCCTGTCAAATGCTTTTCTCTGCATCTATGAAATAATCATATGATTTTTGTCCTCTATTTTGTTAATGTGTCATTTAGGCCCGTATTTCCTTATTGATGTTCTGTCTGGATGATTTATCTATTGATGTAAGTGGGGTGTTAAAAGTCCCCTACTAATGTGTTACTGTCAATTTCTCCCTTTAAGTCTGTTAATAATTGCTTTACATAATTTTGTGCTCCTATGTTAGATGTCTTCTTGATGGATTGTTCCCTTTATCATTATATTATGCCCATCTTTGTCTCCTGTTACCTTTTAGGGCCTGAAGTCTACTGTGTCTGATATGACCATGCCTATGTTCACTTTCTTTTACCTGCCATTTAGAGTATCATCTTCCATCCCCGTGAGCCTATGTTTGTATTTAGAGCTGAGATGAGTCTCCTAGAGGCAGCATATAGTTGGACCTTGTTTTTGAATGCATTCAGCCAGTCTATGTTTTTTGATTGGACTCTCAAGAGTTCCCCAACACCACAGTTCAACAGCATCAATTCTTTCTTTGGTGCTCAGCTTTCTTCATGGTCCAATTCTCACATCGGTACATGACTACTGGTAAAACCATAGCCTCGACTAGCCAGAATTTGTTGGCAAAGTGACGTCTCTGCTTTTTAATACACTGTCTAGGTTTGTCATAGCTTCTCTTCCAAGGAGCAAGTGTCTTTAAATTTCATGGCTTCAGTCACAACTGCAGTGATTTTGGAGCCCAAGAAAATCTGTCACTGTTTCCATTTTTTCCCCATCGATTTGCCATGAAGTGATGGGACTGGATGCCATTGTTTGTTTTTTGAATGTTGAGTTTTAAGCCAGCTTTTTCACTTTCCTCTTTCACCTTCATCAAGAGGCTCTTTATTTATAGTTATCTATGATTAAGTTCCTGACTTCTTAAAATCAAATGCATCTGGACAACTCTGCATTTTTACTCCCCTCCCCCTAAAATTATAGAGATACATTTACTCCTTTTGTCTTTTAATGTTCCTCCTAGCTTTCTATGTGGTTGACTTACTACCTTCACCATGTATTTGCCTTTACTGATGAGCTTTTTCCTTTCAGCTTTCTAGTTGTGGCCTTTTCTTTTTTGCTCAGAGAACCTCTTTAATATTGTGAAGCTGGTTTGGCTGTGCTAGACTCCTTTAGTTTTTGCTTTTTCTGTAAAACTTTTGAGTTCTTTGTCAAATCCGAATGCAAGTCTTTCTAGGTAGAGTATTCTTGACTGTAGGGTTTTCTCCTTTCATCACTTCAAATATATCGTGTCACTCCTGGTCTGCAGAGTTTCTGCATAAAAATCAGCTGATAGCCTTATAGGAGTTCCCTTGTATGTAACTTGCTTTTTCATTGCTGCTTTCAATATTCTCTTTAATTTTTAATCATTTAAATTATGTCTTGGCATGGTCCTCTTTGGATTAGTTCTGTGCTTCCTAGATCTGGATGTCTATTTCTTTCCCAGGTTAGAGAAATTTTCAGTTATTACGTCTTAAAATATGTTCTCTGGCCGTTTCCCTGGGAGGCATTCCCATACTGGTACCTACAGGCTGGTGAGCAGGGATAGGGCTAGGTCCTGGGCCTGATAAGCTAAAGAGAGGATTCCAAAATGGTGATCACTAGCACTTTCACTTTTCACTTTCATGCATTGGAGAAGGAAATGGCAACCCACTCCAGTGTTCTTGCCTGGAGAATCCCAGGGACAGGGGAGCCTGGTGGGCTGCCATCTATGGGGTCGCACAGAGTCGGACACAACTGAAGTGACTTAGCAGCAGCAGCAGCAGCACACTGGTGTCCCTGTGGTAGAACAAGCTTCCAAAAATGGCAGTCACCAGTGTCTATGTCCCTAGGGTGAGCTCCAGCTGCCTCCAGCCTCTGTGGGAAGCACTCTAAGATCAGCATGCAGGTTTGACTCAAGCTTCTTTCAAATTATTTCTGCCCTGGGTCTGGGAGAGTATGAAATTTTTGTGTACAAAATTCAAGAGTGGAGTCTCTATTTTCCACAGCCCTCTGGGTCTCCTGAAAGTAAGCCCCACTGGCCTTCAAAGTCAAATGTTCTGTGGGTTTATCTTCCTGGTCTAGGACTGTAGGCCTGGGGAGTCCAACATGGGGCTCAGATCACTCCTTCCTTGGGGAGAACTTCTTCAATTGCAATTATTCTATTTCTCAGTCACCCAACTAGGAGTATGAGTCTTAACTGTACTGCAATTTCATACCTCCTATCTGTCTCATTGTAGTTCCTTCTCACCTTTAGTTGTAGATTTTTTCTAGTAGATTTCAGTCTTTCTTATCAGTAGTTGCTCTGTAAATAGTTGCAGTTTGGATGTGTCAATGAGAGGAGGTGAGCTTGGGGTCTTCTTACTCTGCCATTTTGCTGGGTGCTATGCAGTTTTCTTTTGATTGGTGTATACATAGTGTATATTTTCTCATCTGTTTAACTTGTATCTTTATATTTAAACTGGGTTTCTTATAAGCAGTATGTAATTGAGTCTTCTTTGTTTTAAATATAATCATACTATCACTTTTAATTGGAACACTTAGACCATTTACATTTAATGTGATTATAAGGTTGGATTTAAATCTCTATCTTGATATTTATTTCTCTAACCTTTTCTTTCTTCTCTTTTTCTTTTTCACCTGCCATTTTCTGAGAATTTTTTTTTTTAATGATTCTATTTCCTCTACCACTGACTTATCAGCTATACCTCTTTTTTCTTCTACTTATGTTGAAAGTACAATATATTATTATTCTTGATTTAAACAATTATCTTTAAGAAAAAAATTCTTAAATGAGGGAGAAAAGGCTTTTATATCCACCTACATGTTTACTTTTCATAGTGCTGCTCATTTCTTTTCAAAGTTGTAAATTTCCATCTGATATCATTTTCTTTATACCTAAAGAACTATTTTCAACATTTCTGACATTGCAGGTTATGTTGGTGACAAATTCTCTAAGCTTTGTTTATTCCCCAAAGTCTTTATTTTGCCTTCATTTTCAGGAGATCTTTTTTGCCAGGTATGGAGTTCTAGATTGAGCGGGGCAGTTTTTTGTTTGTTTTTAAATTTTTTAATTCCAGTACTTTCAGATGCCACTTCTGGCATGTTTAATTTCTGACAAGCAGTCTGCAATAAGTTTTATATATTTGCTTGTCTGTCATTTAAGATGATTCCCACCCCCTACCCCACCTTTGCTGTTTTTAAGATATTTTCAAGATTTTTGTCATTGGTTTCAGCAATTTTTGTGCCTGGTTCTTCTGTTTAGAGATTTGCGAACTCCTGCAATCGTTAGCTTTACCGTTTTTTAAATCAAACTTGGTAAATGTTTGTCCATTATTTCTTGAAATAGTCTGTCTCCCCATCTCCTTCTGAAACGTGTTACACTTACGTTAAACTGCTTGATATTGCCCCATAGCTTACTGGCGCTGTCTTTTTCTTCTTTTTCTCCCAAGCTCTTTTTTGCTCTTGGTGTTTCATTTTAGATAATTGCTACTGCTATGTTTTCAGATTTTAACTAATTCTTTTCTCCTGCAATCTGCTGTATTTTTCATTTCAGATACTGTGTTTTTCATCTCTAGAAGTTCTATTTGGGTTTTTCTTTTTAAAAATAACTTCTATGTCTCTTCTTGGCATGTTCATGTTTCCCTCTACCTTCCTGAACATATGGAGTATACTTACAATTGCTGCTTTCACATCCTCGTCTACTAATTCAATCTTAGATGTCATTTCTTTCTCTCTTCTTATTGGTTGATTTTGTCCCAGTTATGGGTCATACTTTCCTGCTTCTTTGCATGTCTGGTAATTTTTTTTAGGACACAAGACATTATTTTACATTGTTTGGTACTGGATTTTTATTTCAGATTTGTTTTGGATATATTTATTTTTTGCTTCACTGTATGGATATGTAGCATATTTTTAAAAAGCAAAAAATGGTCTTTATAACATGAATCAATGAACAAATGAATCTGTGTAATTTATCTATTTATTCACCCTCAACAACTTTTCTAATTTTTGGGTGCACACTGTGACATATGGGACCTTGGTTCCCTGAATAGGGCTTGAACCTGTGCCCCCTTCACTGGAAGGCAGAATCTTAAACACCAGACTGCCAGGGAAGTGACTACCCTCAATAAATTTTTAAGTATACAGTATTGTTAACTATGGGAGAAGGCAATGGCACCCTACTCCAGTACTCTTGCTAAGCTCAATGTTGCACAGGTGATCTCTAATACTTTTTCATCTTTCATAATGAAATTTATACTCATTGAACAACAACTCCCCATTCCCTCTTCCCTCCTGTCCCTGGCAATTACTATTCTACTTTCTGCTTCTATGAGTTTGATTACCTTAGATATCACATGTAAGTAGAATCATGCAGTATTTGTCTTTCTGTGACTTATTTATTTCACTTAGCATAACATCCTCAAGGTTCACGCATGTTGCTGCATGACAGAGTTCCACCACTTGAAGGCTGACTAATATCCCACCGTACATATACATATATACCACCATTTTCTTTATTCATTCATCTACCAATGGACATTTGGGTTGCTTTCACCTCTTGGTTATTGAATAATGTTTCAATTAACATATAAGTGTAAATAACTCTTCAAGATCCTGATTTCAATGATTTTGGATAAATACCTAGAAATGGGATTGCTGCACCTCACAGTATGGATTTTTTTTCTTTTTTTGCATTAAGTGTTTCTGAGTTTTGTCCTGTCTGTAGTTAAATAACTTGGAAATGGTTTGATCATTTCAAGGCTTAATTTTAACCCTTGTTAAGGGGTGCCAGAGTAGATTCTAGTCTAGGGCAATACCCTTAAGACTTTACCCAATGCCTGTCTATCAGGAAGTCTTTCCACTCTGACTGTAGCCGTCCATGCACCTCTGTCCATGGGATTCTCCAAACAAGAATACTGGAGTGAGCTGCCATTTCCTTCTCCAGGGGATCTTCCTGATCCAGGAATTGAACCAGGTCTCCTGTACTGGGATTCTCTGATAGCTCAGTTGGTAAAGAATCCACCTGCAATGTGGGAGACCTGGGTTAGATCCCTGGACTGGGAAGATCCCCTGGAGAAGGAAAAGGCTACCCATTCTAGTCTTCTGGCCTGGAGAATGCCATGGACTGTATAACCTATGGGGTCGCAAAGCATGGGACATGACTAAGCAACTTTTACTTTCACTTTCTTTACCAACTGAGCTACAAGGGAAGCACCTTAACACCAATACGCTTCATTTAATTACTATGCCATTGTTTTGCTGCCACTTAAAAAGCTTCACTTCATTTGTAGCTGACTTCACAGGGGCAAGTGTTAATTACAACAAGGGTAAGCATTAATTACAAAACCACCTCATGAAATATTGTTCTGCTATAGAGTACATTCTAACTCAAGCATGACTGAAAAGAATAATCTTCCATGTAAATATAAATTCTTTGTCTTTTCTTGTACCATAAAGATGTAAATTTTGGCTATCACTCCAAATATATTTTTATTTTTTTTAATATTAAACTTTTAAAGTAAACTTTTAATCACAATCTAGCACACATAGTGTACAGCTTGATTAATTTTCATAAAGTAAATGCACCCATGTAACCATACCCATGCCAAGATATATACTACAAGAACACAAATTTGGTTTAACACTCAGAACTCAAAATAGGAAAAAAGAAAAAAGAGAAAAACCATATTGCCGCAACAGATTTTATCAAATATAAGTATTTAATAAGATTTACTCAGTCGTGATTTTATTAAATGCTTACAGCAAACTATCAGTAGAACAGAACTTCCTTAACCGGCTACACAGAAGATCATCTTGTACTATTTTCTTGTCAAAACCCTTCTCCCCAAAGTAACAACTCTCCTGTCTTCTAACACAATAAATTGCTTTTTCCCCCCCTATTTTTAAACTTCGTATAGCTGGAATGATATAAAATGTATACTCTTTTGTGACTGACTTTTTCCCCTGAACATTATGTTCCTGAGATTCATCCACATAGTTGTGTACTGCAATACTTCATTTCATGTTGTACAGTATTCCATTGTACAAATACACCACTATTTAGTTATCCAGTTTGTTGTTGAATATTTAGATTGTTTACAGTTTTGGGGTATGTGAATATTGCTCTATGAACACTGTTATACATATGTTTTCAGTTCAGTTCAGTCGCTCAGCCGTGTCTTGACTCTTTGCGACCCCATGGACTGCAGCACACCAGGCTTCCCTGTCCATCACCAACTCCTGGAGCTTGCTCAAACTCATGTCCATCAAGTCAGTGATGCCATCCAACCATCTCATTCTCTGTCGTCCCCTTCTCCACCTGCCTTCTAGCATTTCTGCTGGGTATATAACTAAGAGTGAAATTGTAAGGTCATGTGGTGTGAGTATGAGTAAGTTAAGCTTTAGTAATAAAAAATGTTTAAAGGTATTAACCAGAGTGGTTAAAGCAATTTATATTCCCACGAAGTGTGGAAAATATGTTGCAGATACAATGTAATCTCACAAACAACTGGTAAACTCATCTTTTAATAAGGTATATGTAATACAAATTGCAAATACCCTTTTCCACTCTGTGGCTTGCCTTTTCATTCTTAATGGTGTCTTAATGAACAGATTTTCTTAATTTTAATGTAGTACAATGTATCATTTTTTCTTTTTATTGTTAAAGCCACATGTATTCAATTTAAGAATCTTTGCCTCTTCCAGGGTCACAAAGATAATGTTTTCTTCCAGAAGCTTTATTGTTTTACTTTTCATATCTATAATTTATCTTTTGATTTCTTTATATGATTTGACGTCAAGATTCATCTTCTTTTCCCCCACATGGGTATCTATCTAATTGACCTAGTACAATTTATTGAAAAGAATGTTCCTTCCTCTCTGCACTGTAATGTTATCTTGGATATAAATCAGGGGTCAATATAACGTGTGCATCTGTTGGCTCCATTTTGCTTCATTCACTATTTGTCTTCTCTTGTCTTTACTACTGTTGGTTTATAATAAGTCTTGATATCCTATAGTAAAAATCCTCCAGTTTTGTTATTCAAGACTATCTTAGCTATTCTCAGTCCTTTGCATTTTATAATTTAAGGATCAGCTTGTCAATTTCAAAACCTAACAAACAAATCTTTAGGGATATTGCTTGAGACTACCCTGAATCTATGTGGGGAAAATTGAAATCACAGACCACTGACTCTCTTAATCCATAACTGATATCTTTTTCTTTTGTCTTAATTTTTCCTAATAATGTCTTAAATTTTTTAGTGAAGAGGTTTTTTTAATTAATTTTGTATATTTGATGTTTTCAATATACTAATATGGCATTATTTTTAAAGTTTTACTTTTTGTTTGTTGCTAGTATATGGGCCTAAGATTGATTTTGTTTACCAACATTGTATCTGGCAACCTTGCAATACAAAAATTAACTTTTTAGTTCTATCAGTTTATAGATTCTTTCAAACTTTCTCTGTAACAATCAGGTCATCTATAAATAATTGCAGTTTAATTTCCCTCTTTCTAATCATTATGTATCCTTACTTACTGCACGTCTAGGCCAACCTTGTCAATAGAACTTTCTGTGATAACTGAAGTGTTCTATATTTGTGGTATATAGTAGCCACTAGTCACATATGCCTTTTGAGCACCTGCCACGTGGCCAGTGTGACTGATAATCTATAATTTTAACTAATTAGAATCTAAATTGACAAATATGGTATCAGACAGCTCAGATCTAGGATCTTCAATATAATGGTGATACACGACTTTACAGCAGGGATCTTGTTTTAATCCTGATCGAAAGATAAATAAACACCTCCAGTATTTTGCCACTATACATGATACTTGCTTTAGATTTGCAGGGGAAGCAACTAACACACCCTATCAGGTTGAAGAAGGAATAGTTTGCTACAAGCATTTTAAAAAATCCTAAGTGGGTAAATTTTATCAAATACTATTTGATAAACCAATTGACATGATGTATTCTCTCTTTTTCTGTTAATTTTAGTCATTTACATGCACTGAATTCTGAATAACAAACTTATGCTGCTATAGTAAATTCAACTTGGTCATGACATCTATTTCTTTATTGATCTATCTAGAATTGATTTGCTAATATTTTTAGAATGTGTTCACCCATGTTCACAAGAGCAATGGATTTGAAATTCTCCTTTCTTATGATATCTTTATCAGGTTTTGGTATTAAGGTTATGCAAGCCTCAAAACAGACTGGGAAATATTTTCTTTTTATTCTCTGAAAGCATTTTAGTAATATTGATGTTATTTCTTCTGAAGATTTCTTGGAAGAATTTATTTGTGAAACCACCTGGGCCTAAAGATTTCTTTGTGGAAAAGTTTCAAATTACAGACTCAATTTCACTAATATATATGGAACTACCCAAGTTATTAATTTCCTATAATTTTAGCAAACTTTTTTCCTAGGAATTTGTCCATTTCATCTAAATTTTTAACTCTTCTGGCATAAAGTTATTTTTAAAATCCTCTTGCTGCTGCTGCTAAGTCACTTCAGTCATGTCCGACTCTGTGCGACCCCATAGACGGCAGCCCACCAGGCTTCCCCGTCCCTGGGATTCTCCAGGCAAGAACACCGGAGTGGGTTGCCATTTCCTTCTCCAATGCATGAAAGTGAAAAGTGAAAGTGAAGTCACTCAGTCATGCCCAACTCTTAGCAACCCCATGGACTGCAGTCTACCAGGCTCCTCTGTCCATGGGATTTTCCAGGCAAGAGTACTGGAGTTGGGTGCCATTGCCTTCTCCGTTAAAATCCTCTTACCTCATCTTAAATGAGTAAAAATGCTCATTTAAAAGGTGACTGAGGGACTTCCCCAATGGTACAGTGGATAAGAATTTGCCTACCAATGCAGGGGACACGGGTTGGATCCTTGGTCCTGGAAGATTCCACGTGCCTTGGAGCAACTAATTCTGTGTGCCACAAATTCTGAGCCTGCACGACACACTACTAAGTCTGCATGCTACTACTACTAAAGACTATGCACCTAGAGCCTGTGCTCCCCAACAAGAGAAACCACTACAATGAGAAGCCCATGCACCATGACAGAGTAGTCCCAACTTGCCACAACCAGAGAAAGCCCGTGTGCAGCAAGACCTAAAACAACCCAAATAAACACATAAATAATTTTAAAAAAATGTTTTTTAAGGTGATGGATTGGCTATATTATTGTTGCAGATTTTCCTATCTTCTGCATCTGTATAATGGAGATGGACAAGGCTTATACAAACCAGAAGTTTATGAGATACTTACAAAAATACTCTATTTGCAATGTCTACCTTAATATAGTACTCAGAATTCCATCTATCATGACATTTCCAACAACAGCAGTGTTTGGAACTTTGCAAAAATCTTATTTACTACTTCTAACATGTCAACAGTTTGGAACACAAATGACATTATGTCAAAGACCTATTCTTATCCAACTCACCTAAAGATAAGCACTTTAGTGATAAAAAATGCGATGCAGGATACAGGATGCTTGGGGCTGGTGCACTGGGATGACCCAGAGGGATGGTATGGGTAGGGAGGTGGGAGGGGGGTTCAGGATGTGGAACATGTGTACACCTGTGGCGGAATTATGTTGATGTATGGCAAAACCAATACAATATTGTAAAGTAATTAGCCTCCAATTAAAATAAATAAATTAAAAAAAAAAAAAAGGCCATGATCACAAGACAGTCTAATTACTATATCTCTGTGTGTGTGTGTGTGTGTGTGTGTGTGCACTAAGTCGCTTCAGTTGTATACAACCCTGTGGACCATAGTCCGTCAGGCTCCTCTGTCCATGGAATTCTCCAGGCAAGAATACTGGAGTGGGTTACCATGCCCTCCTCCAGGGGGTCTTCCCAACCCAGGGATGGAACCCACATCTCTTATGTCTCCTGCATTGGCAGGTGGATTCTTTACCACTAGAAGCTAACTGGGAAGTCCAATTACTATATCTAATAACAAAGAACTGAAATACATGTGTGTAAGTGTGTAAACTTCACATGTGTAAGACCAAGAAGCTGTATAGCATAGTAAAGAATGCAGGCATTTAACTGTTGCTTCTGGGTTTGAATCTTGGCTCTATCACTTATTAACTCTGTGTCTCTAAGAAAGTTTTTAACTTGCTTATACCACAGTTTCCTCATATACCATATGGGTTTAAAGAATAACTAGTTCATAGGGTAGGATTAAATGAGTTAATGTATATAGTGTTTAAATCAATACCAGGCACATAGAAAATAATCACACCAAATTTTTAAAAAGTGAGACAGTTTTAATAATTAAAAAAGTAAATCAAAGTTCAAAATTTTAAATTTATACATAGTTTACAGGAAGCTGTACACACTTTCAACCTAATTCTATCCAAGTTTGAAAACCTTCACTACTTCATGAAATAATATTATGCTTTATATGATGACCCAATCAATAAGTATTTATTGAACACTTATTAGGCACTGGGATGTAAAAACAAGAGACATAAGGTTTAAACCGTAAAACCTTAAACCTGCCCCTTAAAACCTTATAATCAATCAGATCAGATCAGATCAGTCGCTCAGTCGTGTCCAACTCTTTGCGACCCCATGAATCGCAGCACGCCAGGCCTCCCTGTCCATCACCAACTCCTGGAGTTCACTCAGACTCACGTCCATCGAGTCAGTGATGCCATCCAGCCATCTCATCCTCTGTCGTCCCCTTCTCCTCCTGCCCCCAATCCCTCCCAGCTTCAGAGTCTTTTCCAATGAGTCAACTCTTCGCATGAGGTGGTCAAAGTACTGGAGTTTCAGCTTTAGCATCAGTCCTTCCAAAGAAATCCCAGGGCTGCTCTCCTTCAGAATGGACTGGTTGGATCTCCTTGCAGTCTAAGGGACTCTCAAAAGTCTTCTCCAACACCACAGTTCAAAAGCATCAATTCTTCAGTGCTCAGCCTTCTTCACAGTCCAACTCTCACATCCATACATGACCACTGGAAAAACCATAGCCTTGACTAGACAGACCTTTGTTGGCAAAGTAATGTCTCTGCTTTTGAATATGCTATCTAGGTTGGTCATAACTTTCCTTCCAAGGAGTAAGCGTCTTTTAATTTCATGGCTGCAGTCACCATCTGCAGTGATTTTGGAGCCCAGAAAAATAAAGTCTGATACTGTTTCCACTGTTTCCCCATCTATTTGCCATGAAGTGATGGGACCGGATGCCATGATCTTCGTTTTCTGAATGTTGAGCTTTAAGCCAACTTTTTCACTCTCCACTTTCACTTTCATCAAGAGGCTTTTGAGTTCCTCTTCACTTTCTGCCATAAGGGTGGTGTCATCTGCATATCTGAGGTTATTGATATTTCTCCCGGCAATCTTGATTCCAGCTCGTGTTTCTTCCAGTCCAGCGTTTCTCATGATGTACTCTGCATGTAAGCTAAATAAGCAGGGTGACAATATATAGCCTTGACGTACTCCTTTACCTACTTGGAACCAGTCTGTTGTTCCATGTCCAGTTCGAACTGTTGCTTCCTGACCTGCATACAGATTTCTCAAGAGGCAGATCAGGTGGTCTGGTATTCCCATCTCTTTCAGAATTTTCCAGTTTATTGTGATCCACACAGTCAAAGGCTTTGGCATAGTCAATAAAGCAGAAATAGATGTTTTTTTGGAACTCTCTTGCTTTTTCGATGATCCAGTGGATGTTGGCAATTTGATCTCTGGTTCCTCTGCCTTTTCTAAAACCAGCTTGAACATCAGGAAGTTCACAGTTCACGTATTGCTGAAGCCTGGCTTGGAGAATTTTGAGCATTACTTTACTAGCGTGTGAGATGAGTGCAATTGTGCAGTAGTTTGAGCATTCTTTGGCATCGCCTTTCTTGGGGATTGGAATGAAAACTGACCTTTTCCAGTCCTGTGGCCACTGCTGAGTTTTCCAAATTTGCTGGCATATTGAGTGCAGCACTTTCACAGCATCATCTTTCAGGATTTGAAATAGCTCAACTGGAATTCTATCACCTCCACTAGCTTTGTTCGTAGTGATGCTTTCTAAGGCCCACTTGACTTCACATTCTAGGATGTCTGGCTCTAGGTCAGTGATCACACCATCGTGATTATCTGGGTCATGAAGATCTTTTTTGTACAGTTTTTCTGTGTATTCTTGCCACCTCTTCTTAATATCTTCTGCTTCTGTTAGGTCCATACCATTTCTGTCCTTTATCGAGCCCATCTTTGCATGAAATGTTCCTTTGGTATCTCTGATTTTCTTGAAGAGATCTCTAGTCTTTCCCATTCTGTTGTTTTCCTCTATTTCTTTGCATTGATCGCTGAAAAAGGCTTTCTTATCTCTTCTTGCTATTCTTTGGAACTCTGCATTCAGATGTTTATATCTTTCCTTTTCTCCTTTGCTTTTCACTTCTCTAATAAACAGTTTAGAATATAAGACCATATATAATTAAGTTCTAAATTTTGTGGTAAAGAACATAAATCCTGACTAAGACAGGGAATTCCATGAGAACTGATGAAAGGATGCCTAGTGTACTACAGGCATCCCCAAAAGTCAGGGCTTACTCTGCATCATGCCAAGTCTTTTCTTATTGTTGCGTAGTCGCTAAGTCCTATCTGACACTTTGCGACTCCATGGACTGTAGCCTGACGGGCTCCTCTGTCCATGTGATCTCCCAGGCAAGAATACTGGAGTGGGTTGCCATTTCCTTTTCCAGGTGATCTTCCTGACCCAGGGATCAAATCCATATCTCCTGTAATGGCAGGTGGATTCTTTACCATGAAGCCACCAAGAAAGCCCATGAAAAGTTCTAGAAAGGACCAAAGAATCTAACCTTTCCCTACCTTCATACAAAAAAGAACAATAGCAAAATAAAGTTTAAAAATAAAAGTTTTAAAAAACTTTAAAAAATAAAGTTTAAAAAATATTTGGCTAATATTGTAGTCTGTTGGGGCTTCCCTGGTAGCTCAGTCAGTAAAGAAACTGCCTGCAGTACAGGAGACCCAGGTTCAATCCCTGGGTCAGGAAGATCCCGTGGAGAAGGAAATGGCAACTCACTTCAGTCTTCTTGCCTGGAGAACCCCATGGACAGAGAAGCCTGGGGTTAGTCACTCCATGGGGTCGCAAAACTCGGACACAACTGAGTGACTAAACCACCACCACCACACTTTTTACATATGGTGTGCTACTATAGGTATTTGCAGTACTTTAAGCACAAAATTTCACCAGCATAGTTGTACTGGGCTGCCCATTCTAAAGATAAAAGACAAAAAAAAACCACTACTTATTAGTTAAGAACCAGAAAAGAAAAGCAGACCACTACACCTTTTACGTTAGGTTTGCATGCATGCTCAGTTGCTCCAGTGGTGTCTGACTCTTTATGACCCTATGGAATGTAGACCACCAGGGTTCTCAGACCATGGGATTCTCCAGGCAAGAATACTGGAGTGGGTTGCCATCCTCCACTCCAGGGGATCTTCCCAAAACAGGGACTGAACCCACGTCTCTTATGTCTCCTGCATTGGCAGGCAGGTTCTTTACCACTGAGCCACTAAGGAAGCCCAAATCAGGCTTAGTAAGCTGGAATCAAGATTGCTGGGAGAAATATCAATAACCTCAGATATGCAGATGACACCACCTTTATGGCAGAAAGTGAAGAGAAACTCAAAAGCCTCTTGATGAAAGTGAAAGAGGAGAGTGAAAAAGTTGGCTTAAAGCTCAACATTCAGAAAATGAAGATCATGGCATCTGGTCCCATCACTTCATGGGAAATAGATGGAGAAACAGTGGAAACAGTGTCAGACTTTATTTTTTTAGGCTCCAAAATCACTGTAGATGGTGACTGCAGCCATGAAATTAAAAGACGCTTACTCCTTGGAAGGAAAGTTATGACCAACTTAGACAGCATATTCAAAAGCAGAGACATTACTTTGCCAACAAAGGTCCGTCTAGTCAAGACTATGGTTTTTCCAGTGGTCATGTGTGAATGTGAGAGTTGGACTGTGAAGAAAGCTGAATGCCGAAGAATTGATCAGTCCTGGGTGTTCACTGGAAGGACTGATGCTGAAGCTGAAACTCCAATACTTTGGCCACCTCATGCAAAGAGTTTACTCATTGGAAAAGACCCTGATGCTGGAAGGGATTAGGGGCAGGAGGAGAAGGGGACGACAGAGGATGAGATGGTTGAAAGGCATCACTGACATGATGAACATGAGTTTGAGCAACCTCCAGGAATTGGTGATAGACAGGTAAGCCAGAAGTGCTGCAGTCCATGGAGTCGTAGAGTCGGACACGACTGAGAAGCTGAACTGAACTAATGTAACGTTGTAAGATACTCTGCCCTAGAAGTGTAACAAAAGAAATACTGCATTCTGGACTTTTTCCTTACCAAATACTAACTAGAATTTAGCACTTTCAAAACAAAAAGTCCGTGGTTTGATCGCTTATAGGTATTGAAACAATTTTGCATATGATTTTATCATATTTAATATATTTTCTATATTTATTGAGGTTTTAATATGCTAGAAGTGAATACTAAATAACTAGCAACTGGCCTATATACAAATTTATGTTAAGTATACAATAAGACCACTAACATAACAAAAGTGCTAAGAAAAACTCATAACAATTCTATATATGGTCATTAATTTTGACTATATAACACTGCTACAGGGTAAAAACCATTAAGATAAAGATGGCTTAATTATTGTGCAAATAGGATTTATTGTTCTACCATAAAATGAGCTTATTTATAGTTTAAAGCTTTATTTGCAGTTATACAACACTTTGCAAATGTTATACTAAAAATCTTTTTTCTGAGTTTAATTAGAATAATAAAAAGTTACTGCAAGTGTCTTGACTTTTTGAGATGAATATTTTTACTGCTAACACCAATGCAGGCATGTACTACTTCTGATTCATAATGATTTTTACTTTCAAGAAAGCTATTATCATTAATATTAGAGAATCCTTCCTGAGACATCAATTGAAGAATTAGTCATATGGTTAGAATAGAACACGTAAAATAGATTTTCCAAAAGTGAAGCCCCTTAAGGTTAAAGTAGTAAACACTACATAAGATTGAGATAGTCTCAATTTTATATAATTATTATTTTCCCTCCTAGCGGCTTAAAAGTTTAGATAGATTTCCTAATAATTCACAATACTTTTCTAGTATTAGAAGAAGCAGTATGCATAACGGACAAGCATGTAGACTTTCAGGCCAGAAAATAAAATTTCAAATTCTAACTGTGCCACTCACCTTGGATAAATTTTGCCTATTTGTGAAATGTGGACATACTATGTAGGCTAACTGTGAGGATTAAATAATATGGAAAAGAAAGTGCCTGACTTGCAGTCAATGAAAGAATAGCTGCTCAAAAGAAGTTAAAGTCCATCCTTCCTCAATCCTCCAATTTCGGAATAATGACTTCAACACTGAAAGGTAAAAATGGTATTGTCAACTAACACATAAGCACAGCTACTTCTAGTTGCTACTTAATAGTCTCAGAAGCTAAAGTATACTTAACCCAAGTCACAAAGTTCACCTTCCTAACCTTCTATAAATAAGTAAGTAGGCTGCCATCAAGACCTTAAAAAACAAAATCCTATACTCTCCCCCCCCCTTTTTTTTTTCTATTCAGGAAAAGGGAAGATGGAAATAAAAAATATTATACATACCTATATATTTATAACCTCTTCTGGTGTTCTGAGACCAATTCCAGTGCCTGTGTGTATATGTGGGGGAGGGGGTTGCCCTACATACAACCAGGCAAGTCCCAGGACACCAGCAAGGCATCCAAGAATTCAACTCAATTCTGACCATCTACCTGGAGACAGAATCAGATTCCACAGGTGGGCTCAGCCCCACAAAATGGCCATCTACTTCAGAGGCCAATCACAAGTCCTGGTTGTTACCTGTACTTCTGACTAACTGGCTATAAATAAGAGGTTTCCACAACCCTTCTTCAAGTTTGATTTATTTGCTAGAATGGTTTACTGCCTCAAAGAAACACCCCTTACTGGATTGCCAGTTTATTATAAAAGGATATGATGAAAGATACAGATAACATTCAGATGGAAAGGATGTATAGGACAAGGTATGGGAAAAGGGAGTAGAGCCTTCATGCTCTCTGAGCTCGCCATTCCCTCCAATTCACCACATGGTCACCAACACGGAAGCGCTCTGAACTCTCTCCTTTTGGGTTTGCGTGGAGGCTTCACTACATGTGCATGCCTGATTAAATCATTGGTCACTGGTGACTGATTTAACCCCAAGCCCCTCTCCCAGGACTCAGGGGTGAAATTAAAGTTCCAACCCTCTAATTACATGGCTGGTCCTATTGGCTACAAGTCTCCATCCTTGAGTAGGGAACAAAAGTCACCTTCCCTGAAGCATTTTCAGGAACTAAAGACAAGAGACCAAATATTATCCCATTGCTCTTACTGCTCAGGAAATTCCAAGGGCTTTGGGAGCTGTGAACTAGAAACTGTGGTGAGAAATTTTTCCTATAAATCACAATAGTACCTTTTTTCCTCTTTCACAAGGCTAGGAAAACATTGTTTGTCTTTATAGCTTATTTACAAAGAGAGCCTGCGAGGGTACAATAATGTAAGATATGTACAGTGATCAAAGCAGCCACTATAGAAAGACCTGCATTCTTCAATTTAAAACTTGCAGGTTTAAATTCAGACTGTCATCATCGTAACGACCACCCTGGATTTAGCCACTAGATATATCAGTGTCATAATCATACTACCAAATATGATACTTAAAGAGATGTGCTTATTTCTAAAGAAGATAAGAAAGTCATCCTCTCATTTGTAAAATTTCTAACCCAAACATCATTTTCAGAATCTGACTGTGTAATAAGTAAAATACTGTTTAGGCTGGCTTTCTCCTACTGAAATAAGGGGTAACTTAGTTAACCAGAATCTGTTTCAAGAGAATCAATCATAATTACCCAAACAATGCAACAGAAATGCTATCCTTTGAGGCATACAGCATTTTCCCAATTTAAGCATGTATTTATGCAATATATTAAGTTCTTAAGAGTTTTAACAGCAAACAAACAGAAAAATCTATTTAAATAACATGATGTCCATGCATATATTCTAATAGATTAAGTATACAGGTCTTTACAAAACCAGAAGAATAAATACAAAGGTCAAATAGGGTAAAAATCACTCACTAAAGCTAAAAAAGTCACTCAAGTATAAAAATTGAAACTTGATATGATTTTATTCCATTCTGATAAAGGGTAAATGTAAGCTAGGAACTCAGTTACTGAATTACAGGTTTTTTAGCAGTAGTCTTTGAAATGACAGAAAGCAGGTGATGAGCATTCCACACCTTTTTATTAATTCAGCTCAATGAAGCAATATATATAAATGTATTTTTAAGTGGTCAGGCGATGTAAATGTTTATATAAAGTGGGCCAAGTTTAAAAACATCCATTTCTAATCTCTTTCACTTAACACTAACTGATTAGTTTTGAGAATATAGCAAAAGTTTCATCTATTGACACATATTTCAAGAAAATATCAGGTTTGTTTGATGATTTGATAGTCAAAAGGGGAAAAGATCTCACCTAAGACTCTTAACATTTCTTTCTCTAAAATGACATTTGTTAATCCAAAGTCAACCATTAGCATTAGCAGAGTTTATTATATTTTACCTTGCCCTGCAAGTCTTTATAGCCACAGATGAAATAAAGCCAAATATTCAGAGGTGATGGCAACTAGTAACAATAAAAAATATACTGAAAAAGATACTATTTACCCAGTTGATCATAAAAGGAGAAAATCAAGAGAAATGAAAAGAGACCAGCTGCCCATCCACAAAAATAACGGATGGTAGAGCAACATCATTAGTCACTGGGGAAATGCAAATTCAAACCACAAGATACCACAATGTATATTAGAACAGACAGAAACAAACTGACAATACTGAAGTGATGACAAGGATGCAGAGGAGTAGGAACTTTCATGCACTGGTCAGTCCGCCTGAGGCACCAGGAAAGCCTGCAAAACTGTATAACTACCTGAAAAAAAAGATCGGCAGTTTCTTATAAAGTTAAAAACATATTTAAAATGATGAGGTCCGTAAAGCCATCCCAAGGTATTTACACAAGTGAAAAACACCCCAAAATATTATAGACACAAAAATTTTTATGTAAATATAAACACTTACATAAATGTAAAATAGTACTTTTATTCATAACTGTGCCCAAAGCTGAAACCAACCCATATGTCCCTCAAAAGGTAAATGGATAAACAAATTGTGGCAATACAAAAGAATGCCACTTGGCAATAAAAAAAAAACAAACCAATGATTTATGCAACAGATGGATTAATATTAAATGCATTTTAAGTGGGGGGGGGGGGAAGCCAGTCCTAAGAAACTATTTTATATGATTCCATTTATATGAAATTCTAGAAAAGGCTAACTGAAGGCACAGGAAACACATTAGAGGTTGTCAGGATTTGGAATGGGAAAAAAGTTGACAACAAAGGGATTTGTGAAGTGATTAACTGTTGTTGGTAGATACATGATCTATACGTTTCTCAAAACCCAGAAAACTGCGTAACATAAAGAGTAAACTTTACTTGATATACATTAAAAAAACCAAACCAGGGTGTCACAGAACCAAAGACGGAATGTAAACTGTAACAAATGAATCTAACTGCATTACAAATTAATGACATAGCAGACAGAAGGAGATATGGAAGAAAAGACCTGACTTAACTAACTTTGGAAAAGAAAAGGCACTGTGAGAATAAGAAAAGGTGGCAAGAATACACAGAAGAACTATAAAAAAAAGATTTTAATGACCCAGATAACCATAATGGTGTGGCCACTGGACTAGAGCCAGACATCCTGGAGTGTGAGGTCAAGTGGCCCTTAGAAAGTATCACTACAAACAATGCTAGTGGAGGTGATGGAGTTCCAGTAGAGCTATTTCAAGTCCTAAAAGATGATGCTGCAAAAGTGCTGCACTCAGTATGCCAGCCAATTTGGCAAACTCAGCAGTGGCCACAGGACTGGAAAAGGTCAATTTTCATTCCAATCCCATAGAAAGGCAATGCCAAAGAATGTTCAAACTACTGCACAACTGCACTCATCTCACACGCTACCAAAGTAATGCTCAAAATTCTCCAAGCCAGGCTTCAACAGTATGTGAATCGAGAAGCTCTAGATGTTCAAGCTGGATTTAGAAAGGGCAGAGGAACCAGAGATCAAATTGCCAACAGCTGCTGGATCATAGAAAAAGCAAGAGAATTCCAGAAAAACATCTACTTCTGTTTTACTGATTACACCAAAGCCTTCGACTTTGTGGATCACAACAAACTGTGGAAAATTCTTAAAGAGATGGGAATACCAGTATGCAGGTCAAGAAGCAACTGTTAGAACCAGACATAGAACAACGAACTGGTTCCAAATGGGGAAAGGAGACGTCAAGGCTGTATATTGTCACTCTGCTTATTTAACTTAGATGCAGAGTACATCATACGAAATGCCAGGCTGGATGAAGCACAAGCTGCAATCAAGATTGCAGAGAGAAATATCAATAACCACAGATATACAGATGACACCACCCTTATGGCAGAAAGTGAAGAACTAAAAACCCTCTTGATGACAGTGAAAGAGGAGAGTGAAAAAGCTGGCTTAAAATTCAGCATTCAAAAAACTAAGATCATGGCATCCGGTCCCATCACTTGATAGCAAATAGATGGGGAAATAAAGGAAACAGTGTCAGACTTTATTTTCTTGGGCTCCAAAATCACTGCAGATGCTGACTGCAGCTGAGAAATTAAAAGAAATTTCTTGCTCCTTGGAAGAAAAGCTATGACCAACCTAGACAGTGTATTAAAAAGCAGAGACATTACTTTGCCAACAAAGGTCTGTCTAGCCAAAGCTGTGGTTTTTCCAGTAATCTTGTGTGGATGTGAGAGTTGGACCATAAAGAAAGCTGAGCGCAGAAGAATTGATGCTTTTGAATTGTGGTGTTGGAGAAGACTCTTGAGAGTCCCTTGGACTGCAAGGAGATTCAACCAGTCAATCCTAAAGGAAATCAGTCCTGAATATTCACTGGAAGGACTGATGCTGAAGCTCCAATACTTTGGCCACCTGATGCAAAGAACTGACTCACTGCAAAAGACCCTGGTGCTCGGAAAGACTGAAGGCAGGAGGAGAAGGAGATGGCAGAGGATGAGATGGTTGAATGGCATCACCAACACGATCGATGTGAGTTTGAACAAGCCCCCGGAGTTGGTGATGGACAGGGAAGCCAGGCGTGCTGAAGTCCATGGGGTTGCAAAGAGTCAGACACTACTGAGCGACTGAGCAGACTGACTGAAAGCCACCTTAGAAAACAGTTTGTCAATTTCTTATAAACTTAAATTATATTCTTACCATATGATCCAGCAGCCCCACTACTATGTATTTACCAAAGAGAAATGAAAACTCACATTCACACAGAAGCCTTACACCAATGTTTATTACATCTCTACTCAAAATAGCTGAAAACTTGAAACAACTCGAAGTCCTTTGACAAATGAATAGATAAACAAACTGTGGTACATCCACCCAGCTGAATACCACTCAGCAATACAAGGGAAAGAAATACTGATACACAAAACAATGCAGAAAAATCGTAAGGCATTATGCTGAGTGTATGCAGGCATAATAGTATCAAATGGCTACATTCTATATGATTCCATTCAATGACCATTTTTCATAAGACAAAACTAAAATAGCAGGGTGTGCCAAGAGTAATGGGTGGGGTGGTACAGCTACAAAGTAATAGCACAAAGCAGTTTTATGAACTAATGGAAGTGTCTGGATACTGACTGTGTATTCATGATGGTTACATGAACCTATACAAATGTTAAAATTCATCAACTGTACACAGAAATGGTCAATTTTACTGCATGTTTTATTTTTTAAAATTCTGATACTTAAATAAACTTTAAGTCATCAAAATTTTTCCAGGAGGTTTAGCTTGGATTTTTATAGTCTGTAAAAATCCTCTTGTTTATTCTGGTGACTTTTAAGATAGCAAGAGACAAATGTCTCAGCTTAGTCCTGACATGTAGAATCACTGGAGGAGTCATAGCCTAATCATCAGTTGCTTTAGGCAGTGCATCACCTGCAGAAGAGTCTCATCTGCTAACAATCATAACCCCACCTAACTGAAGGGTGAATCCTGGCATCTACTTAATGGCATCATAAAAAACTTTCATTAAAGTTTTTCTTCTTCTTTAAAAATACTGGTTTATAGTCAAAGAATTCCAGGGAGTGAAAAAATGTGATTAGTTCTTCCTCAGTTGCATAGAGAGCATTCTAAAAATGAAAAGGTCAATCATTTGTTTCTACCCTTATTATCAGGGAAAAAATTGTTTTATTTGAATAATTAGGACAGAGTAAAACAAGAATGTAAACCAGATAACATTTCAGAATTAATTCTACTCTTCTGCAAGAGTTTGTCTTATATCAACTAATATAGTAGTACTATAAGCTTCTATTATATTATGCATACACAGCACAAAACATTCAAATCCACAACTATAGAAATTTTTAAAAATCTAAGTGCAAAGGTACTACCTTCTTAAACATCTTTATCATATTATTTATTTATTGTAGTTTTTTTTAATTTTATTTTTTAACTTTACAATATTGTATTGGTTTTGCCATATATCAAAATGAATCCGCCACAAGTATACATGTGTTCCCCATCCTGAACCATCTTAGGTTTTATTTTTTAAAAATCATATTTAGTCACTACTTATATTTAAATAAAATAATGATTAGTTATTTTTAAGGATACAATTGTTCTCAGTTGTGCTAGTAAATTTAGCAACAATTTCACATTGCTGTATATTATTGAAAAGAATCAGATTTTTTTTAAGCCAGTCTGCAATCACACTAATTTCAAATGGAAAACAAAAACTTCTATGAGGAACAGTTTTTGCCTAAAGGCCTTTGTTTTTCTAATACTACATTCAACTAGAAGTAAAATGGCTTGTTTTAAGAATTCAGCTTTATTTTCCCCAGAAACGCATTTGGAAAAATATATGACTTACACATGGAACCATACTCTTTCTAAGACCTGAAGCCATTTGTGTGCAGTTACTGTGATGGTTCAGTAAGGCCAGTTAAATTTTGATAATCCATTAAAACAATGCCTACTGTAAATCTGTATGCTTATTCCTCCATGTAATCTTCTCAGTAGATGTTCAATGTACTAAACAAAGGCTACTTTAATAATTCAAATCTGACTTCTAAAGATGCAATGGACCTGTCAAAAGCTTTCAGTTAAGTCAGTAAATTTCATCTGTCTCCCACGTCACTGCATACATTTAAGTTATTCTGATATTTTAATGTCAAAAACCATGGAGGATTTTTTTCCCCCCTCTTTGTAAAAAAAAATCAAGCGAACCTTAGTCATTTTTATTATTGAAGGATTCACTGTTATACTTCCAGCTTTCTTCAAATGTTTCCATTTAATAAGAATCTTTACATATGAACTAAATCCAATAGCACAGATGTTCCTAAGATAATGAAGCATCAAAAAAAAGTCTGCAGAAATCAACACTGTCTAGTACATTAAACTTTTAAACATTGTGTGTGTGTGCTCAGTCACTTCAGTTGTGTCTGACTCTCTGCGACCATATGGACTGTAACCCTCCAGGTTCCTCTGTCCATGGGATTCATTCTCCAGGCAACAATACTGGAGTGAGTTGCCATGCCCTTCTCCAGGAGATCTTCCTGATGCCTTAAACTTTTAAAGGTTACAGTACATTAAACCACCTCAATAAAACAGAATTAGCTATCATCTTCCCAAGTTAATATCACCCAAACACAATATGACAAAATCCCCTTTATACAGGCAAATCAAATAAATCTTCCATCCACTACAAAATTTGATCAGAAATGAAATCTTGTATAAATGTATTTAGGCTATTTGGAGAGTCATGTTGATAGGACATTATCCATAAATAATGTTAAACTGCCAAAGAATCACGAAGGAATTCTGGATATAAAGCTTGGTATTAATTGCAATTAAGACTCCATGTGATATTTACACTTTGTAGCTCAAACAATGTAACAAGTATATTTACTTGTTACAGTCCCTCACCAACAGTTCTGATACAAAGTTCTGTGATGGTCACCTCTGAAATTAATGTCTGGGTATGTTGTCTGAGACACTGATCATATATTATCTACGGGGCTTCCCTGGTGGCTCAGTGGTAAAGAATCCACCTGCTGATGGCGGAGAGGAGGGTTTGATATGTGCATCAGGAAGATTCCCTGGAGGAAGAAATGGCAAATCCCAAGGACAGAGGAACCTGGAGGGCTACAGTCCATGAGGTCACAAAAGAATTGGACACAACTTAGAGACTAACAACGACAACAATATTATCTATAAATCTTACATACCTACACTTACTCCAACCCATTGTTATTATTAAAGTTCCCTCTCTGCTGCTTCTGGAAACTACATAATATCCAATTGTAACCCTGATCATCACTGAAAAAATTAAAAATAACTGTCTTTACAAGTCTTTAAACGACTTATCAGAATCCTCTGGTTTTGGAGAAGTAAATGACAACCCAGTCCAGTATTCTTACCTGGAAAATCCCATGGACAAAGGATCCTAGTAGGCTACAGTCCATGGGGTCTCTATAAAGAGTTGGACACAACTTACTGACTAAACAACAACCTCCATACACACCAGAGTGAGCCCTGAAAAACAAACTTAGGCATCTAACTTTCCTCCTGCAGATTCTTCAGTGGCTTCCAGTTGCCTTTGGAATAAAGTCTTAAAACCAAAGACCTTGCATAAATCAGCCTCTGCTTGGCATCACCCCCTCTTCATTCCCTATGTTCCAGTCATTTTGGCTGGCTTTCTGTTCACTAAACATCTTCCTGCCTCAGAGCCAGCACACAGGCTGTTCTCTCTGCTTGCAACATTCTTCCATTTCCCACCTTGCCAATCCTAAGGATTTCTTCCTCATGGAGACCTTGTCTGATTTCTCGACGTAGGTCAAGACTCTGTTAAATCTCTTAGCACCAGGCCTATTTAAGAGCACTTATTACAATAGCAATGTTTAAATTATGGATGTAATTGGCTGGCTGGCTGCTAGATTGTAAGCTCATGAGGGCAGATAGAGAGTCCATCTTGTTCACTGTTGTATTTCCAGTGTTGGGCACATAGTTGATGCTCAATAAATTTTGATTACAAAAAAAAGAATGCCGTGGTTTTCCATAAACAGTAAGCTGATACCCAGCACACAGTGGGAACACAATAGGAACTGTATATGAGGAAGACAGCTCCAAGAGTAGTGTTTACAAATAGAACATCTTTTTGTTATTTTAAACGTCTACCCAGCCACATAAAAACTATATTGAAAGCTTACTTTAATGTGCTTCTTGGTTCTCAATTCCTCACTGTCTATTGAGGAATACTGGTTTAAAGCAACTGCCAATTTTTTTTTAATTGGGTAAATAATTACTTTCTGGCTATTGAATCCAGGAAGAAGAAACCAAAAGTTTGCCACTTAAAACAAAGACAACATTTGTAACTGCCTTTAGCACTTCAGTGATTTTACTGAGAAAAGAAAAATGGAATACAATAATTTTTCAGTTCAGTTCAGTTTGGTCACTCAGTTGTGTCTGACTCTTTGCGACCCCATGAATCGCAGCACGCCAGGCCTCCCTGTCCATCACCAACTCCAGGAGTTCACTCAGACTCACGTCCATCGAGTCAGTGATGCCATCCAGCCATCTCATCCTCTGTCGTCCCCTTCTCCTCCTGCCCCCAATCCCTCCCAGCATCGGAGTCTTTTCCAATGAGTCAACTCTTCGCATGAGGTGGCCAAAGTACTGGAGCTTCAGCTTTAGCATCATTCCTTCCAAAGAACACCCAGGGCTGATCTCCTTCAGAATGGACTGGTTGGATCTCCTTGCAGGCCAAGGGACTCTCAAGAGTCTTCTCCAACACCACAGTTCAAAAGCATCAATTCTTCCACGCTCAGCTTTCTTCACAATCCAACTCTCACATCCATACATGACTACTGGAAAAACCATAGCCTTGACTAGACAGACCTTTGTTGGCAAAGTAATGTCTCTGCTTTTGAATATGCTATCTAGGTTGGTCATAACTTTCCTTCCAAGGAGTAAGCGTCTTTTAATTTCATGGCTGCAGTCACCATCTGCAGTGATTTTGGAGCCCGGAAAAATAAAGTCTGACACTGTTTCCACTGTTTCCCCATCTATTTCCCATGAAGTGATGGGACCAGATGCCATGATCTTCATTTTCTGAATGTTGAGCTTTAAGCCAACTTTTTCACTCTCCACTTTCACTGTCATCAAGAGGCTTTTTAGTTCTTCTTCACTTTCTGCCATAAGGGTGATGTCATCTGCATATCTGAGGTTATTGATATTTTTCCCAGCAATCTTGATTCCAGCTTGTGCTTCTTCCAGTCCAGGGTTTCTCATTATGTACTCTGAATAGAAGTTAAATAAGCAGGGTGACAATATACAGCCTTGACGTACTCCTTTTCCTATTTGGAACCAGTCCATTGTTCCATGTCCAGTTCTAACTGTTGCTTCCTGACCTGCATATAGGTTTCTCAAGAGGCAGGTCAGGTGGTCTGGTATTCCCATCTCTTTCAGAATCTTCCACAGTTTATTGTGATCCACACAGTCAAAGGCTTTGGCTTAGTCAATAAAGCAGAAATAGATGTTTTTCTGGAACTCTCTTACTTTTTCGATGATCCAGCGGATGTTGGCAATTTGATCTCTGGTTCCTTTGCCTTTTCTAAAACCAGCTTGAATATCTGGAAGTTCACGGTTCATGTATTGCTGAAGCCTGAATGCCTTTAAAAAACATTTTCAGTAGGTATCTGATTAAATCTTACATTATCATCTGAGTCTGGATTGCTGAACTCAAAACTCCTTTCTGCTTTCAGAGAATTCATGTAACTATGAAATATGTGAAGAATCCTTTATAAAGCACTGCTTGTTTTTGTAGGTATATGGCTATATACAAGGGTAGGGACTGGGTCATGTCTTGTCTGTTTACCACGATAAGCCCAGTTGCTTACTGCTTACTGCAATGCCTAGCACAAATAATTCAAAAATTACTTTCTGGCTAAATGAAGACCTTCAACAGCTATGTCAATACTGTTACTTGGCTTCCTTCAGTGACCTAGCCCCTTCTGATAAGCAGAATAATGGCCCTACAAAGGTGTCTTTGTCCTTTCCCCTCCTATCCCCAGCCAAGCTTTCTTTACCTGGCAAAAAAGACTTCCTGTTATAATTGAGGTTAAGGACACCAAGATGGGGAGATTATCTAGTATTATTCAACTAGGTCTAATCTAATCACAGGAGTCCTTTGAAGCTGAAGAGAAAGACAGACAGTGGGTCAGACAGATAGACTGAGGAGACAGAGATAAAGAGGAGACAGGGGAAGCATGAAAGAGACCTGACCTGCTGTTGCTGGTGTTGAAAGCGGGGAAAGGCCACAAGGCAAGGAATGAAAGTGGTCTCCAGGAGCCGGGAAGGGTTCTCATCTGACACCAGCATGGCAACTGGGATGTAAATCCCCCCACTGCAAGGAAAAGATACCTGCCCTACAGCCTCTAGAAAGGAATATCATCCTGATGAATCCTTGAGTTTAGTCTAGTGGGATCCTGACCTACAGAACTGTCAGATAACACATTTCTGTTGTTTAAGCCACTAAATCTGTAGTGATTTGCTACGGTAGGAATAGAAAACTAATATATCCCCTTTAACCTCGGCTCTAGCAACTCAAATACAGCCTCTCGCTATCACCCTGAAACAACTTCAATAAAAGATCTAAAATTCTTAAAAGCTTCAATCTGATCACAATCTCCTATTCTTGACTCTTCTACTCCAGTCTCATATCTGTCATTATGAAGGAAAGCTCTTATTTTTCTTTAAAAAAAGAGATATCTTGAAACAAATGTTACTTACCCAGCATGAATTAGTATTTTCTAGTTACAATGCTTCGTCAGCATCGTTACCAAAAAGTACATGACAGCACCACAGAATGATTATAACCATACTGCAAATTTCACATTCCTTACAACACGCAATATGAAAGATATACACAGAAATGTGTTATTAAACCAACAAGTGTGTCAAATTCTGACTAACTTTCAAAAGAAAAGTCTTTTGGTTTTAAATCTGGAACCATTTCTTTGCCTCCTGATATTTATATACTTGCACTAAAAGTATTAAAAACAACGTCATAAACAATCTGTTTAACAGTAATTAGAATTTTATCTAGTTAAAACAACAGCAGAGTATGCTACAATACAGATGGCACAAGACTTTCTCCCTGTCTGATCAATGTCAAAAAACTGTTCTCCTATTTCACGATTAAGAAGAATTTTGTCACAGGCTATCTCATTTACAAAACATACACTAGTAAGTGAAGAAAACAACTTTATTGAAAGCCTTTGTTCAGCAGAATTCTTGGCTATTTCTCAATGTAAAGACATCTCTTACTGCCTAGATAAAACCTAGCCAAACACATGATTAAGGAATCAGAATGGACAGAAGTCTATACTATTGATTTCACTCTGGTTCCAAGTCCTTAAGCACACTAATTCCTTATGGAACAGTTCCCAAACTCGGTGCTTTTAAAAATCCCAATGATCAAGTTCCACTGGATAGCAATTAACTCAAAATGTCTGAGGATGGGACAGGCATACGCATAAGTATTTTTAAGGATCCCCTAAATGGTTCCAAAATGGTTTATTACTAGCAATGTGGCATGGTGCAATGCACTTAATGGAATCAGTAGGCCTGGGATCTGGCTCTGGCTCTGCTACCAGCAAGCTCGGGCACATTACTGGATAGCCATTTCCTCATCTGTAGAAAGTTATGGTTGGAAAAATCATTCCTAATATCTGGCATATTACAAATCTAGGATGAGATTCCTTAGTTCTCCTCTAAAAATTAAATTGCCTTGACACTGAAACTATGCAAAAAAAAAACTGAATCCATGATCTGATATTTAGTCTAACTATTACGGGCTTATTTTTGTAAGGAAAGATTATTTTACAGTAAGTTTCAAATTTAGCTATACTTTAATTCCACAGAGTTTGATATATTGCTATATCTATCCAGGTCATAAAATGACATGTGTTGGCAATGACTGGGAAGCCTAAATTATCTCAAAATATAGCTTGCTATTAGACTATTTCTGGAATTCTCATCAAATTATATACTATACATATTCCGATTTTCTTAAATAGCATTCCTGGTTTCATAAATATAAAATGATTTTACCTTTTCACTAAATATTAAGTTACTTCATAAAAGCACATCATTAATGACACCAGGAACATGGGATAAAAGAATCCCTTTGTAGCAAGTTACCATTTGATAGTCTCAAACTGAATTCTCACCATTGGCCAGTGCTCTTACAAATGTGTGCTACCTGTTATGTATGCTTGGGAAAAGGTTAATCCACTCAACACGAGGAGCATTCTACAGTACCAGATCTGAGGCCTGGCTGACAGACTTCCTAGATGCACCTCCAATGATCCCTGCTTCCTGGTATTCACATGCTTGTGTAAGCCCCTACTCCTTTGAGTGTGGGATGGGTTTTGAGATTTCCTTCTCAAGAATAAAATATGGCAAAAGTAATGGGATGTCATCTGTCTGTGATTGCGTTATAAAACTGTGATGCCCTTCTTGCTAGCGTTCTTCTTTACTGGCACTGTTTTTGCCCTCTCATGTGCTTGTTTGAAGGGAGATGCTCTAAAGAGAGGTCCATGTGTAAGGAAGCCTCTGGCCAGCAGCCCAATAGGGAAATGAATTCTGCCAACAACCATGTGAGTGAGCTAGGAAGTGGATCCTTCCACGGCAAGCTTGTAGAGTAATGCAAACCGAGTCAACACATTGATTTCTGTCTTATAAGAGCTTCACCTGGGAAGCTCAGTGGTAAAGAATCTGCCTGCTAACGCAGGAGACTTGGGTTTGATCTCTAGGTTGGGAAGATCCCCTGGAGAAGGAAATGACAACCTACTCCAGTATTCTTGCCTGGAAAATTCCAGGGACAGAGAAGCCTGGTGGGCTACAGTCTGTAGAGTTGCAAAGAGTCGGACAGACAGCATGCACAAGAGACTCACCTAGGCCATTTCTGCATTCCTGGCCCACTGTGAGATAATAGATGTCATTTTGTGCTCAGTTTTGATGTAATTTATTATGCAGCAATAGGTAACTAAGATAGGTTATGTAGCAATGAATAAAAACACTATACTGAAGAAACCAAGAGCTGCATAATGTATAGGTTCAAGGTATTAACAATCTAGTAATGGCTGAGAGACATGTAAATAAATGCAATAATGTATTTTAGGCTCTTTTGACAGAACTGCACATATGGAGGGTATGGTGCAGACATAAAAAAGGTTTTGTGTCAGAAGTAAACAGGCATTAAAGTTTTTTAAAAGGGAGAAGTGTGAGTTCTAAGCATAATAGTAGGAAATACTAATACAATGGTCAGTTTAGGAAACTATAGGTCATCCAGTAAGACTGGAACATAGGGGAAAGAGATGATTATTCATCTCCCAACTTCAAAATTGTACAAACATTGACAGGTAGCATAAGAGTCAAAGAGGTCTCTAGCATTGCATACAGTATAATTTTAGTTACGTTAGTGCAGTAGACTCAAGCTACACTAGACTACATATCATCATTTTATTATGGAATTCTAGCACTAATTATGAATAAACTGGTCCATGTTCCAAGACAGGATGTGGCCAACCCTTCTACTATATGCTGCTGCTGCTGCTGCTAAGTCACTTCAGTCGGTCCGACTCTGTGTGACCCCATAAACGGCAGCCCACCAGGCTACTCTGTCCCTGGGATTCTCCAGGAAAGAATACTGGAGTGGGTTACCATTTCCTTTGCCAGTGCATAAAAGTGAAATGTGAAAGTGAAGTCGCTCAGTCGTGCCCGACTTAGCGACCCCATGGACTGCAGCCTACCAGGCTCCTCTGTCCATGGGATTTTCCAGGCAAGAGTACTGGAGTGGGTTGCCATTGCCTTCCCCAGTATACTAGATCCCAATTCTCTCCCACTAGATCCTAATTTCCTCCCATTAGACCCCAATTTTCTCTCAAGGAAATTGCTTAGCAATTCTCTCTTCTCTCTGCTGCACTGTCAAATATTCTCTCTCAGACTGCAAGGAGATCCAACCAGTCCATCCTAAAGGAGATCAGTCCTGAGTGTTCATTGGAAGGACTGATGTTGAAGCTGAAACTCCAATACTTTGGCCACCTGATGTGAAGAGCTGACACACTGGAAAAGACCCTGAGGCTGGGAAAGATTGAGGGCAGGAGGAGAAGGGGACAACAGAGGATGAGATGGTTGGATGGCATCACCACCTCAATGGACATGGGTTTGGGTGGACTCCGGGAGTTGGTGATGGACAGGGAGGCCTGGTGTGCTGCGGTTCATGGGGTCACAAAGAGTCGGACACGACTGAGCGACTGAACTGAACCTCGATCATTCTCATTCCACATTTTAAAACAAAAGTAAAAGCCCCTCCCTTAACTCTACATGCTATGTGAGTACAGCTCCCTATTTATAATAAAACTGAAAAGTGTTATCAATACTCATCATCACCATATCTCATTTTCTCTTGTATGCACATCAACTTATGTGGATGTGCCAAACTTGCCCTTATGAAAGTCACCAATGACTTCCATATTGCTAAATACAATGACCAATTCTCAGTCTTCCTCTTACTTACCTACGACCAGCAGCTAAAACAAACAACTTCTTCCTTAAAATACATGGCTCCAAAACACCACATTCTCATTTACTCTCTTTTGCTGATTCCTCATTTCTCTACCCTCTAAATATAGAAATGTTCTAGATCTCTGTCCTTGGACCTCCTGTCCCTTCTATGATACTGTGACTTAGAATAAGAAATACTATATATACTGTATATATATATATATATATATATACTTACTTAGTATTGGTCCCTGTTTCTGACATAAAGCTTCTAAAACTCTTGGAATTTTGGAATTTCCTATGAGATGACAGCTATATAAGATATTTTTGTTATGTTAATGAAGTAAGGTGACTAGGAAAACATCTATAGATGGGGGCTAGTTGGGACTATGTGATTAGAGGGCTGGAATTTTCAGTCCTATCCCCTGACCTCCAGGGAGGGTAGAGAGACTGGACATTGGATCAGTCTCCAACTGTCAATAATTTAATCAACTGTGCCCCCTGGTAGGCTGCAGTCCATGGGGTCGCTACGAGTCGGACGCGACTGAGCGACTTCACTTTCACTTTTCACTTTCACACAATGGAGAAGACAGTGGCAACCCACTCCAGTGTTTTTGCCTGGAGAATCCCAGGGACGGCAGAACCTGGTGGGCTGCCGTCTATGGGGTTGCACAGAGTGGGACACGACTGAAGTGACTTAGCAGTAGCAGCAGCAATGAATCCTGCATAAAAATCCAACAGGAGAATTTCAGAGACCTTCCAGGTTGGTGAACACGTGGAGATTTGGGGAAAGTGGCATACTCTGAAGGGACATGGATACACTATGCCCTTACTCCATGCCCTTTCCCCGTACTTGCCCTGTGTATTGCTTCCATCTGACTGTTCCTGAGTTCTATCCTTTTGTAATAAACCAGAAATCTAGTAAATAAAGTTCTTATTTTACTTAATTCTATGATCCAGTCTAGGAAATTAACCAAAGATGAGAGTGTTGGAACCCCTAATCTATAGCTGGTTGGTCAGAAACACAGGTGACAACTTGGGCTTGTAACTGACATCTGAAGTGGGGACAGGAGTAGTCCTGTAGAACTAAGCTCTTAACCTGCAGAATATGATGCTGTCTCAAGATAGTCAATCTTGAGCTGAACTGGAAGACCCCAGCTGGTATCCAAGAATTGCTTGGTGTGGGGGAAAATCTACAGTATGAAACTGAGTGCAGAATACTTCCATCTGTACTCACTCCCTTCATGGGCTCCTCCAGTCTGAGGTCTTTATTACCACCTACAAACTGATGATTCTCAAAATTATTTATAGATAGATAAATAGTCTGTTCCTCTCTCCATAACTGTACTCTAGTACAACCAACTACCTACTCAACATTTTTCACTTGGACATTTCTTTAACATGTTCAAAACCAAACTTCCAATTAATCTCACCACAACCCCACTCACAAACTTGCTCCTCTTCCACAATCTTTCCCACCTTAGTAAATGAAAACACTAAGCTTCTAGTTGGAGAAGGAAATGGCAACCCACTCCAGTACTCTTGCCTTGAAAATCCCATGGACGGAGGAGCTTGGTGCAGGTTACTCTAGCTCAGACCAAAAATCAAGTGTAAGCCCTAGCTTCTCTCTCCTTCTACTTCTTATCTCTTATTTATCAGCAAAAACTCTTGGCTTTACTTTTAATCAAGCATTTATTACCATCTCCACTGCTAGCAAGTTCACTTTTAGTCTCCTAAATGATCTATTTCCGCCTTATCCCTCAATTTGCCCACCAATGGTAATCCTTAAAAAACATAAGACAGGCCATGTGACCACTCTGCTCAAAAGACTCCAATGGTTTCCCTTTTCAAATTAAAAGGTAAAATCTTCACAAAGTTCCACTGAAGTCAGAGTTTTGAAGTCAAAGTTATGTCTATTTTGTTTAATGTTGGAGAGTGTTGTGGATAACAGAGTTTTGTCAAAATAATGCACTGCTCATGGCACTGACATCACCAGATGGTCAATACTGAAATCAGATTGATTATATTCTTTGCAGCCAAAGATGGAGAAGCTGTTTGCAGCCAAAGAAGTCAGCAAAAACAAGACCAGAAGCTGACTGTGGCTCAGATCATGAACGCCTTATTGACAAATTCAGACTTAAACTGAGGAAAGTAGGGAAAACCACTAGACAACTCAGGTATGACCTAAATCAAATCCATTATGATTATACAGTAGAAGTGAGAAATAGATTTAAGGGATTAGATCTGATAGAGTGCCTGAAGAACTATGGATGGAGGTTTGTGACACTGTACAGGCGGCAGTGATCAAGACCATCACCAAGAAAAGGAAATGGAAAAAGTAAAAATGGCTGTCTAAGAAGGCCTTACAAATAGCTGGGGGAAAAAGACAAGCTAAGGGCAAAGGAGGAAAGGAAAAATACACCCATTTGAATGCAGAGTTCCAAAGAAAATCAAGGATATATAAGAAAGCCTTCCTTAGTGATCAATGCAAAGAAACAGAGGAAAACAACAGAATGGGAAAGACTAGAGATTTCTTCAAGAAAATTAGAGATACCAAAGGAACATTTCATGCAAAGATGGGCACACCAAAGAACAGAAACAGTATGGACCTAACAGATATTAGGTAGAAGATATTAAGAAGAGGTGGCAAGAATACACAGAAACATACAAAAAAGATCTTAATGACCCAGATAACCACGATGGTGTGATCACTCACCTAGAGCCAGACATCCTGGAGTCCAAACTCAAGTGGGCCTTAGAAAGCATCACTACGAACAAAGCTAGTAGAAGTGATAGAATTCTAGCTGAGCTATTTCAAGTCCTAAAAGATGATGCTGTGAAAGTGCTACACTCAATATGCCAGCCAATTTGGAAAACTCAGCAGTGGCCACAGGATTGGAAAAGGTCAGTTTTCATTTCAATCCCAAAGGAAGGCAATGCTAAAGAATGTTCAAACTACTGCACAATTGCACTCATCTCATATGCTAGCAAAGTAATGTTCAAAATTCTCCAAGCCAGGCTTCAACAGTATATGAACTAAGAACTTCCATGTGTTCAAACTGGATTTAGAGAAGGCAGAGGAACCAGAGATCAAATTGCCAACAGCCATTGGATCACAGAAAAAAGCCAAGAGAATTCCAGAAAAATATCTACTTTTGCTTTACTGACTATGCCAAAGCCTTTGATTGTGTGGATCACAACAAAGTGTGAAAAGTTCTTCAAGAGATGGGAATACCAGACCACTTTACCTGCCTCCTGAGAAATCTGTAAGCAGATCAAGAAGCAACTGTTAGAACCAGACATGGAATGATGGAAAATTGGGAAAGGAGTACATCAAGTTCCAAATTAGGAAAGGAGTACATCAAGGCTGTATATTGTCACCCTGCTTATTTAACTTAGATGCAGAGTACATCATGAGAAATGCCAGGCTGGATGAAGCACAAGCTGCAATCAAGATTGCAGAGAGAAATATCAATAACCTCAGATATGCAGATGACATCACCCTTATGGCAAAAGTGAAGGGGAACTTACTTTACTAAAACAGCGTCTTGATGAAGGTCAAAGAGGAAGGTAAAAAAGTCAGCTTAAAACTCAACATTCAGAAAACTAAGATCATGGCATCCAGTCCTATCACTTCATGGCAAATAGACAGGGAAACAGTGGAAACAGTGACAGATTTTATTTTCTTGGGCTCCAAAATCACTGCAGATGGTGACTGCAGCCATGAAATTAAAAGACACTTGCTCCTTGGAAGAAAAGTTCTGACCAACTTAGACAGCATATTAAAAAGCAGAGACATTACTTTGCCAACAAAGGTCCATCTATTCAAGCTATGGTTTTCCAGTAGTTTTGTATGGATGTGAGAGTTGGATCATAGAGAAAGCTGAGCACTGAAGAATTGATGCTTTTGAATTGTGGTGTTGGAGAAGACTCCTGAGAGTCCCTTGGACTTCAAGGAGATCCAACCAGTCCATCCTAAAGGAAATAAGTCCTGAATATTCATTGGAAGGACTGATACTGAAGCTGAAGCTCCAATACTTTGGCCACCTGATGCAAAGAACGGACTCATTAGGAAAGACCCTGATGCTAGGAAAGATTGAAGGCAAGAAGAGAAGGGGACGACAGAGGATGAGATGGTTGGATGACATCACTGACTTGATGGACATGAGTTTGAACGGGCTCCAGACGTTGGTGATGGACAGGGAAGCCTGGCGTGATGCAGTGCACGGAGTTGCAGAGTCGGACATGACTGTGCAACTGAACTGAACTGAGTGTTGTGGAACAGTACCTGGCCATAGTATGCACTGTATACATATTTGTTTAATGAGAGACTAAAGAAACCAAGGAGATTTGCTCACTGATCCATTCTAATACAGGGGAGTAATTTGAGTAACTTCAAAGGTACCAAAATATAATGTTCATATTTCAATCAGTGTGATTACATTGTGGCAGATATAACTCCCTAATTACAGTCATATTGGGCTTATATTAAATTAGTTTGAGTTGCCCATACCACATACTAATTTGGAGAAGGCAATACTAATAAGGAGGGCAAGAGTAGTCCAGAATCATGCTAGACAAAAGGAACAATTAGATTGATTTTAAAAATAACTTCCCATAGATAATCCAAAGTGGAAAAACCATAGAATGTAACTGGTTTGCTGTTTTTAACTTTTTGTTTAAAAAAAAAAAAAAAAAAGAATTTACAAAATGTAGGAGTAGAAAAGAGGGTAAGTAAAACTTTCAATCAAATTGTATTAGTAGAAAAAAAAATTTTTTAGGGAGATTTTATAAATTTTCTCACCAGTAACTTGTTGTTTAGTCGCTAAATTGTGAACAACTCTTTTCCAACCCCAGGGATTGTAGCTCACCAGGTTCCTCTATCTTTGGGATTCTCCAGGCAAGAATACTGCAGTGAGTTGCCATCTCATTCTCCAGGGTTTCTTCCCAACCCAGGGATCAAAACCATACCTCCTGCATTGGCAGGCAGATTCTTTACCTCCGAGCCACCTGGGAAGTCCTATAGGTAACTTATAACCTTTACCTAAGACATCATCATATGTTTTCCATCCATTTCCTAACCTATATCTTCTTCATTTTCCTTTTTATAAACTATAGGTGATTAAAAAAATAAACTATTTAGATGAAACTATATTCACATAGTTTCCCAAAGAACAGGACTTAATTGAACTGAGATACAGAAATTTTATAAATATAGTTTTACATTTTTATTTGTAGTGTTTTACACATTTTCCAAAATGCTTTCACATCTTTATTTATGATCTTCATACTGACAAGTATAATAAGCAGACAGATATTATCACAACTTCTCCCACATACTTACACTTTTTACAGATGGAAAAAATTTTGAGTCTCAAAGAGATTAACTGACTTGCTCAAGGTCACAAAGCTATAAGTGGCTCAACCTTGACTAAACTCAGTTCTTTCAAATCTAAGTTTTCTATCATAATGATGCATTATGTCACTCAATAATTAAAGAAAGGTACCACTGCGTAAGTCTATAAAGACTTGACTGTAAAAGCATCTTCCTTCAAGATTGGGGATTTTTACATTCCAATCTATTATAAAAGTGCTTTGAAGATGGTACAAATGTACTAACATTCTTGGAGAGAAAAAAAGGAAAAAAAAAACAAGAAATCAATAATAATCCTAAATAATAAAATTTAGGATCCAAAGCAGTAGTAACATGATACTGTTTATTCTGTGCATACAAGTTCAATGTTTGAGAATCTCTGAACCATCAAATAGATACCTAAGACCACTGCACCAGACAGGAAGCCATTTAACAGAGGCCATTTCAGGTAAAATCACTTACTATCACTATAACTCACACTAGATTCATATCTGACTAACCCTAGAAATCTGGACTGAAAAACATAAGAATGAATGTTTTTTGCCTTCTCTCCAAGGCTGAGCTCAGTTTCAGATAAACAAACGGCCCCATGACTCATTTCACCTGTATTTCTTTCTGGTCTTCTCTAATATTCCAAGACGAAGAAAAAGGAATTCCTTTTACATTTCAGCTGTACCATAAAGCAATCCAACAATGGGTCAAGAGTCAAAAGAACGCAAAAAGAGTACATTCCATGTGAGATCAAAAGCTTTATTTTTCTCATCATCAGAGCGTAACTGTGTCTCTGGCCCTGATTAAAATTCTCCTACTAGAAACAGGACTCATTTCTGAAGCCAAGACAGGCTGACTTGGAACTCTCAAACTGCAAATAAGGTTGCAAGCCCAGTGGGTAATGGCACACATGGAACTAACAGAATCTGGCCCAGGTGGGGAGAGCCATCCATTTCAAGGGCCAGGACAGACTAGCCTAAAAACACGCAATCCTTCAGTATACATGGTTGGCTCTATGGAACAGTATTTGCCACCTCAGATACTCTTTTCTTTCTCCCATTTCTCAGCCAATCCTGAGGAACTGACATGTTACATTAGACTTTATTACAGTTCCTTCAAGAAAATAAGTGGCTGGAGAGAAGTTAAAATAATTATGAAGATAAAAAAAAAAAAAAAAACCTGAAACCTACACTAAAGGAAATACATGATATAGACTTAATAGTGATTTTGAACCAAGGTCCTAGGTAATGAAAATGATCTTTGTCTGGAATATGCCCTGTAAAGCCTAAAATAAAGTGAAGAAAGCAAAGTATGCAGGGGCACAAAATTTAAGGTGGCACTGATTCCAAAGGCTGTTCAAGTGTAAGGCTGGCACCTGAGTGTGAGTGCCTCCATACATTTTGTACCCTAAATGCCCCATTTGCCTCACTCTATTTAGAGCCCCGATCCACTATGAGAGATACATATAATCATCAAAGGCATAGCAGATATTGTGATTACAGCAAGAACCTGAGCAGAATTTGAAGTCTGAGATCCTGATCACATTCATCATGGTTATCTTCTGAGCACAGTAAGAAAAGAATAGGAGAGGCTTGACATTTTTGCGTATATTCTGAAATAAAGTTGCCTTAGAAAAAGGAAAAGCTTATAGTGAAAACGTAAAAGTTTAGTGCTTACAGGGAGATTTCCATTTTGGATATGAAAAAAGGATCTGAAATTACCCTTCTGGGTAAACAACTAGAAATTATAAAAAATATTGAAAACAATTATTTTCTGATGCTGAACAAAGGCATACTGCAATCTCAGACTACTGCGCTAAAAGGGCAGTAAATGAGAGAGTCCTTCAGCTTTCTGCCTGAAAGTGGGCTCTTTACCACTAGCGCCACCTGAGAAGCCATGGACCGTAGCCCACCAGGCTCCTCTTTCCATGGAATTCTCCAGGCAATACTGGTGTGTGTTGCCATATCCTTCTCCAGGGGATCTTCCCAATCTAGGTTTCCTGCATTGCAGGCAGATTCTTTATCATCTTAGCCACCAGGGAAGCCTACAAAAGATTAGCAAACTAAAAGATACAGGAAAAAAACTACTCACAAAAAGTAGATAAAGGGGAAAAAAAGACAGCCCTTTCCCCCAAAGGAACAGTCGCAGTAACTTATGGGACAGTAAGCAATCTAACACGTTTAACTGAAGCATGAAGACAAAAGAGGTAGGGCAGCTCTGGAAAAAATAATGGCAGAGAAAATGTCAACTTGTGAAAATCACAAACACATTTCCAAGAGTTCAAGGAATTCACATACAATAAAGCTAAGAATCATCACAGATTTCTCCTCAAAAGGTCTGCAAAACCAGAAGACAACAAAATGTTCTACGTGACTCTACTGGGAGAACAATCCTGGAAGCTTGTGTTTTGTTTTCTCCAGACTTTATCCATGGACTTTTGAGCGCCGAAAAATTGATGCTTTTGAACTGTGGTGTTGGAGAAGACTCTTGGGAGTCCCTTGGACTGCAAGAAGATCAAACCAGTCCATTCTAAAAGAGATCAGTCCTGGGTGTTCTTTGGAAGGAATGATGCTAAAGCTGAAACTCCAGTAGTTTGGCCACCTCATGCGAAGAGTTGACTCACTGGACAAGACTCTGATGCTGGGAGGGATTGGGGGCAGGAGGAGAAGGGGACGACAGAGGATGAGATGGCTGGATGGCATCACTGACTCGATGGATGTGAGTCTGAGTGAACTCCTGGAGTTGGTGATGGACAGGGAGGCCTGGCGTGCTGCGATCCATGGGGTCGCAAAGAGTTGGACACGACTGAGCAACTGAACTGAACTGAATCTGGCTTTACATCTTTTCACTATAATAAATCCTGAGTACAACTATATGTTCGGTCCTGAGAATCCTCCTGGTGAACCACCACACCGAAGGCAGTCCTGGAGACTCCTGACACACTAAAATTAAGTACCTAGCTAAAACATCTTTCTGCAGTGTTGATGAAATACTTTTTCAGACAAAGAAAAGATGAAAGAATTTGTCACCAGCAGACATGGACAATAAAAAATGCTGAGGAAGAATTTTTGCATAAGAAAAATGATAGTAGACAAAAATGTGACTCTATACAAAGGAATGAAGAGCACTTAAATGAGCAAATTTGTGGATAAATGTTCATTTTCTTTCTTATTTTTAAAGGCAACTACCTCAAAACAAAAGGTGAATGATACCAATTGAAGAAGCACAAATGCTTTGTTTCACCAAGAGTAATAAGATAAAAAGAGAAACTATATTTAATACTCTACAATTTATTAACATATTCAAGTTCAATATGTATATTAACTAAGACATGATAAATATATTAGTTATTTTAAAAGTCAAATTCCTTAGGATCATCTTAACTGCATTCAACTCCAAATACAAAGTTTTGATTTTTAAAGTTCTCAGTAATGATATGTGACATCTCCTTTAGTAATAACAACAGAGTTCCACCCACATTTCTGTGTGAAACCTCAGAGTTTTTATCAAGAAAGGAAGACAACAAAGTTCATATGAGAAAACAGTCAATAATTGGAGTAAATAAATATATCCTTCATACCCTCCAAGCCACATAAAGCACTTTAGTTTACAATTGTACTCCATAGTTAGTATCTTCAAAAACATCTTTGACTCAAAAAACCATAGCAAAAATTTGAAGTAAAAAAATTCTGGGGAATACTTACTTGAAAAGTAGTGGTAGGATACACTAGGTAGAATCAAGTATTCAAATAGCTATTCTATGATAATACCTATTTTATCCATTAAGCATCTAATTTGAAAACAGTTATACCCATCCCCTGGGATTCCCAGGTAGGCCAGCAGTAAAAAAAATCTGCCTGCCAATGCAGGAGACACAAGAGACATGGGTTGGATGCCTGAGTCAGGAAGACTCCCTGGAGTAGGAAAGGGCAACCCACTCCACTATTCTTGCCTGGAAAATTCCATGGACAAAGGAGCCTGGTGACACGAAGAGCCGACTCACTGGAAAAGACCCTGATGCTGGGAAAGACTGAAGGCAGGAGGAGAAAGGGACGACAGAGAATGAGATGATTGGATGGCATCACCAACTCAATGGACATGAGTTTGAGTAAACTCCAGGAGATGGTGAAGGACGTGGGAGCCTGGCATGCTGCAGCCCATGGGATCACAAAGAGTTGGACACTGAGCAACTGAATAACAAAAACAAAAGAGTCAGTCACAGCTGAACAACTGAGCACAGCACACACATCCCTTATCATCTACTGATACATCGTGAATACTTAGTGTCTAAGATCAATTATTCATTTTTTATTTAGGTTTCCCTCCCTTTAACTCTTTTTAATGTAATAATTAAAACAATTTAAAACTGTATGCTACTCTGTACTCAATCTCTTGAACTGAAAATCACATCATTTAACTCCTATAAGAACAATTTGGTGAGAAGACAGGTACTATTATCTCAGCTTATAGAGAAGACAGTTGAAGGTCTGAGAGATGAAGTGATCTGTCCATAAACACAAAACTAGAAAGTAGTGAAGTTAGGATTAAACAGAACCTTAATCATAATCCAGTTCACTTTCTATTTTAGCACAATGCTCCAGGCAAGTTTTTAAGAGAGAAAGGAGATACAAATCGAATCACTAAAGTCTCCATGTAAATGGTAAATGATTACCTGAAGGTGAAAAAGGTTAAACATTATGGGTATCAATGAGACAGAGATTCAAATTCGCCAACTATCTTCAGTCTTTTCACTATTCTTGTTTTTCTCTTTTTATAGACAGAAACGCTTAATAATTGCTGTACTGCTTTATATGATAGAAAGCTCTGAACATGGGCAACTATACCAGTATATATGACTAAGCATATTTTGACTCATTATAGAAATATAAAGGAAAAAGGACTAATTAAAAAACCTCAGAGCACTAGGACACAACTAAAGTAGATACTGTGACTGCTTCACTATCTACTTCAATGCCATTCAACTCTCAGTGGCAGTGACCTGGGGAACTGACTTCAGCTCAAAAGTAGGCCTGTCCCACTGCCAGAAACTGATTCAGAAGTGAAGAGAAATTGTGCCAATGAAATATGAAAAGAAGTTTTATGGCAGCTTCTGGTTAAGTTTGTCCTTTCTGATAAGAGGAAGCCAGATTGTTTCTTATTTGTAGAACATATGGTTCCTTCCTGGCAACCCATCAGACAACTACAAAGAGAATCCTGTTTGGTACAAAGCCAGCATTATGGAGAGCAGAGTGCAACAATGGAAAGAATCTAAATCCTTGGTGTCTTCATTAAAGACCGACTAATTCTGAAACCTACTGTGCTTCTGGACTTCCAGTTATGTTATACATCTCCTTACTGGGTGAGGCTGTTTGAACTGGGCTTTCTGATACTTAGAGATGAAAGAAGCCTAACTAAAACAGACACTGAGATTAATACACCTCGTTGATAAGAGTGTTCAAACTACATCATAATTGCACTCATTTAACATGCTAGCAAAATGAAGTCGCTCAGTTGTGTCCGACTCTTTGGAACCCCATGGACTGTAGCCTACCAGGCTCCTCCGTCCATGGAATTTTCCAAGCAAGGATAGTGGAGTGGGTTGCCATTTCCTTCTCCAGGGGATCTTCCCAACCCAGGGATCGAACCCAGGTCTCCCGCATTGCAGGCAGACACTTTACCATCTGAGCCACCAGGGAAGCCCACATTCTAGCAAAGTAATTTTGAACATGCTAGCAAAGTAATGCTCAAACTTCTCCAAGCTAGGCTTTAACAGTATGTAAACCAAGAACTTCCAGATGCTGGATTTAGAAAAGGCAGAGGTACCAGAGATCAAATTGCCAACATCCGAAGGATCACCAAAAAAGCAAGAGAGTTCAAAAAAAACATCTACTTCTGCTTCAATCACTACACTAAGCCTTTCAAATGTATGGATCACAACAATCTGTGAAAAATTCTGAAAGAGATGGGAATACCAGACCACCTGACCTGCCTCCTGAGAAATCTGTATGCAGGTCAAGGAGCAACTGTTAGAACCAGACATGGAACAACAGACTGGTTCCAAATCGAAAGGAGTACATCAAGGCTGTATATTGTTACCCTGCTTATTTAACTTAGATGCAGAGTACATCATGCGAAATGCTGGGCTGGATGAAGCACAAGCTGCAATCAAGACTGCAGAGAGAAATATCAATATTCATCAGATATACAGATGGCACCACTCTTTTGGCAGAAAGCAAAGAGGAACTAAAGAGCCTCTTGATGAAAGAAAACTGGCTTAAAACTCAACATTTAAAAAACTAAGATCATGGCATCCAGTCCCATCACTTCCTGGCAAATAGATGGAGAACAATAGAAACAGTGACAGACTTTTTTTTCTTGGGCTCCCAAATCACTGCAGATGGTGACTGCAGCCATAAAATTAAAAGATGCTTCTCCTTGGAAGAAAAACTATGACAAACCTAGAGAGCATATTAAAAAGCAGAGACATTACTTTGCCGACAAAGATCCATATAGTCAAAGCTATGGCTTTTCCATTAGTCATGTATGGAGGTGAGATTTGGACCATAAAGAAAGCTGAGTGTCAAAGAATTGATGATTCTGAACTGTGGTGTTGGAAAAGACTCTTGAGAGTCCCTTGGACGGCAAGGAGATCAAACCAGTCTATCCTAAAGGAAATCAATCCCGAATATTCATTGGAAGGACTGATGCTGAAGCTGAAACTTTGGCCACCTGATGTGAAAAGCTGAATCATTGGAAAAGACCCTGATGCTGGGAAAGATTGAAGGCAGGAGGAGAAGGGGATGACAGAGGATGAGATGGTTGGATGGCATCACTGACTGAGCAGACACGTGTTTGAGCAAGCTCCGGGAGATGGTGAAGGACAGGGAAGCTGGCATGCCGCAGTCCATGGGCTTGCAAAGAGCTGGAGACAACTGGGACACTGAACAACAACTGATAGACTACAAAAGGTGCCTAAGAACTAAGATGAGCTCTTGAATTTTTAAAGATTTTAAAAACACTGTTATAAGTAGGTAATTTAGATTTAGTAACATAAAATAAATAAAACAAATTATAGACCTGAAAAAGAAATAGAACACCTCTATGCTTATTTTTTACAATTATAATTTTTCTCTTGATTTGGAGTCCTGAAAAACTTGGGAGGGATGCAGGGTTCACGAGGGAGATGTCATTATTCTGAACTGCATACCCAGAGCTATGACTTGTTATTAACGGTTCAATATGAGTCCCAGGAAATATTAAGCCAAGGCCCTACTGATTTCAGTCTTGGGGCTGAAATTTTCTGGATGCTAAAATACAGAGAATGCTTGTAAATCCGAAGTACTAGGAAAAGGGATACAGCTACAAAGACATTAAACAGAGATAAAACTTAAATTCCAAATCTGCACTTTAAGCTTTGCTGTTTCCACATTAGAACCTTCTACGCCTCTATTTACTATTCTTCACCAGCTCAACTGGTTACAGTCATTCTTGCTCTAACTACCAGCTGGGCTCTCCCTAACTACTGCTTCTCCAGAAGCTTTCTCAAAGGCTGCGTTTTCTCTCCCAGTTCTTCACAAGACTGGGCTTGGAGGTGAGGTAGGTATCCTTCCCACTCACTGCCCCACTCCCAACTATTCTACCTCACTCTTCCCTAAAGACATCTACCTTGGAATCTCTTATTATCAGACTATAACAATTTACTGCCTCTCCTTACTGCAGTTATGTACCAAGCCCTAAACTTCATTTCTTGAAAATTTTAGATACTTGCTCACTACACCCTCTCTAAAGTTATTACTGTCATAATGCTTAGGAATCTCAATTTCCACACACACAGTTCAATTCAGTTCAGTCGCTCAGTTGTGTCCGACTCTTTGCGACCCCATGAATCGCAGCACGCCAGGCCTCCCTGTCCATCACCAACTCCCGGAGTTCACCCAGACTCATGTCCATCGAGTTGGTGATTCCATCCAGCCATCTCATCCTCTGTCGTCCCCTTCTCCTCCTGCCCCCAATCCCTCCCAGCATCAGAGTCTTTTCCAATGAGTCAGTTCTTCGCATGAGGTGGCCAAAGTACTGGAGTTTCAGCTTTAGCATCAGTCCTTCCAAAGAAATCCCAGGGCTGCTCTCCTTCAGAATGGACTGGTTGGATCTCCTTGTAGTCCAAGGGACTCTCAAGAGTCTTCTCCAACACCACAGTTCAAAAGCATCAATTCTTCGGCGCTCAGCCTTCTTCACAGTCCAACTCTCACATCCATACATGACCACTGGAAAAACCATAGCCTTGACTAGACAGACCTTTGTTGGCAAAGTAATGTCTCTGCTTTTGAATATGCTATCTAGGTTGGTCATAACTTTCCTTCCAAGGAGTAAGCGTCTTTTAATTTCATGGCTGCAGTCACCATCTGCAGTGATTTTGGAGCCCAGAAAAATAAAGTCTGACACTGTTTCCACTGTTTCCCCATCTATTTCCCATGAAGTGATGGGACCGGATACCATGATCTTCATTTTCTGAATGTTGAGCTTTAAGCCAACTTTTTCACTCTCCTCTTTCACTTTCATCAAGAGGCTTTTGAGTTTCTCTTCATTTTCTGCCATAAGGGTGGTGTCATCTGCATATCTGAGGTTATTGATATTTCTCCTGGGAATCTTGATTCCAGCTTGTGTTTCTTCCAGTCCAGCGTTTCTCATGATGTACTCTGCATATAAGTTAAATAAACAGGGTGACAATATACAGCCTTGACATACTCCTTTTCCTATTTGGAACCAGTCTGTTGTTCCATGTCCAGTTCTAACTGTTGCTTCCTGACCTGCATACAGATTTCTCAAGAGGCAGATCAGGTGGTCTGGTATTCCCATCTCTTTCAGAATTTTCCAGTTTATTGTGATCCACACAGTCAAAGGCTTTGGCATAGTCAATAAAGCAGAAATAGATGTTTTTCTGGAACTCTCTTGCTTCTTCCATGATCCAGTGGATGTTGGCAATGTGATCTCTGGTTCTTCTGCCTTTTCTAAAACCAGCTTGAACATCTGGAAGTTCACGGTTCACATATTGCTGAAGCCTGGCTTGGAGAATTTTGAGCATTACTTTACTAGCGTGTGAGATGAGTGCAATTGTGTGGTAGTTTGAGCATTCTTTGGCATTGCCTTTCTTTGGGATTGGAATGAAAACTGACCTTTTCCAGTCCTGTGGCCACTGCTGAGTTTTCCAAATTTGCTGGCATATTGAATGCAGCACTTTCACAGCATCATCTTTCAGGATTTGAAAGAGCTCAACTGGAATTCCATCACCTCCACTAGCTTTGTTCGTAGTGATGCTTTCTAAGGCCCACTTGATTTCACATTCCAGGATGTCTGGCTCTAGGTCAGTGATCACACCATCGTGATTATCTGGGTTGTGAAGATCTTTTTTGTACAGTTCTTCTGTGTATTCTTGCCATCTCTTCTTAATATCTTCTGCTTCTGTTAGGTCCATACCATTTCTGTCCTTTATCGAGTCCATCTTTGCATGAAATGTTCCCTTGGTATCACACACACAATCCTTCCCAAATTCTTGCTCATTAATTCCTCTACATCCTCTTCTCCAACAAACACATTCCCAATCCCACTTCAAATGCTCACTCCCAAGGTCATACCTTAGACCTACTTAGTATTAATGAGTGTAACCCCTATAAAGTATCACTTTCAAGCATTACACCCCAACTACCAGCTCACTCCCCCTAATAGCCTAACTCCAACAATCCCAAGAGATATTCAGTGCATTAATCCTTATCTTTTCACTTCTGTGCACCTCCCCAAGTCCTCAATGCCTTTCTTACCCAAGTTCAATACACATTCAATCATTTAATTAGTCCCCTCCCTTGTATACACCCTGTAATACTTGTTCTTTCTCTTTCTTTGCATACTTCCGTGGCTAAAACTGGTACCAATCCAATTTTCTGCATATTCCACATTAGAACCCACATAGCTGAATGTGGTAATAAGGACACACAAACACACACACAAAGTATGATAATTGGTTTCCCTTTAAACTCATGATCAGGAACCTCAAATGAGACATTAATGCTGCCTAGCAATTTCATTTTATTTTTGTGATTCATTCATTCTGCCACTGTCCTCCTACATGACTAATGTACTTTTCTCTACTTAAACTTCCATTACCTTCCCTCTCATTCTCACTCATTTGATGACCTTGTTCACTATTTCATTGAAAAAATAGAAGAAATAAGAAAAGAACTTCCACAACCTCTCACAACTATATCTACCCACCTAACTGCATTTGTGCTCACATATTTTCATTTCTCTTTCATTACCATTTTGGACTATCTCTGATCCTGACCTTTGTACCTGTGCACTAGATCTCCACTAACCACCACCATCATCGCTCTCCTTACCTACTCAAATTTGCCCTCTCTACTGCATCTTTCCCAGACCCCTATAAACATGTGAATTTTCTCATCTAAAAACAAAAATTTCTTCTGAACATCTCAAGCTACTACTATATTTCTTTTATCCTTCATTAGCAAATTCCTCAGAAGAAGCATTCTTTCTGCCTGTCTACAATTTCTCACTTCCTTTTCTCAAGAATCCATTCCAATCAGACTTTCTCCCACCATTCTACCAAGTCTGCTATCGTCAGAACCACTAGTAAATTCCACATTGCCAAATTCAACAATCAGTTCTCAGTTCCTCATATTATTTGAACTATCAGGAGCATCTGACAGAGATTTATCACTCCTTCCTTCCTTCACTCTATCTCCCTCTTTCTTCCCCAGCAACAACTCTTGTTGACTCTACCTTCAAAATACCAATTACTTACCATCTCCACTGCTACCACTTTGGTCTAGGCCACCATCTCTCACCTAGATTATTGCAACAGCCTCCTAAGTGGTTTTACTACTTTTGTGTCTGTTCAGTCTGTTCTCAAGAGAGTAGGCAGAATAGTTCTTTAAAAGGAAAATCTTATCACATCACTATTATGTTCAAATTCATCCAAAGTCCTTCTATATCACATACCACTTAGACTAAAAGTGTAGGTCTTTAAAATAACTTATAAGACCTGGATTGATTTAACCATCATCTGCCCACCTCCACCGCCCTCTCACTTCATCCTCCATTTACCCCTTTACTCCACTGTGAACAGGCTCTCAGAATTAAATACCTCAGGCATGCTCCAGCCTCAAGGACTTGGCCTTTGCTATTTTCCTGGATCTACATCTTTATATTTGTCTGCATACCTCATTCACAGACTGCCTTCATGTCATTATTTAAATATAACCTTCGGCAGTGAATTTTCCTAGCAATACTTTGAAGTGCAACCACTCCAATACTCAACTCCACTTTCCCTGTTTTATTTTCCCTCTTTGTTACTTATCATTTAACATGCTAGTAATGGTAGCATGTTATCTTTTTTTATCATCACTGATGTGTTTCCACAGCCTACAGTGTGCTTGGCATAAAGTGGTCATAAAACATTTGCTAAATAAATGAAACCATTTCCCTCCTTCAAAGATGATATCAAATTATCCACAATATCAAGATTATATAGAAATGGGCCAATGAAAATCTCTCTCTCAACTTTATTTTAAATACATCTAGTTAGTAGCTGGCTTATGTAGGATTAGAACTAGAGCTAGTTCAACTAATAACTATACTAATGTTGTTTCCATGAAGATTTTTCTGATCTCTCTTTTCTAATCTTTGATCACCCTGAGCTCTCAAAGCAATAAATATGTTCTGCCCTTTTGGAACTTACCAAGTTCTGTTCTTTGTTCAGGATTGTTTATATATCTTTATTATCTCCCCATAAACCTAAATGTACATCCAAGGACTCCATCTATCTAGCACAGTAGTCTATTCTCAGTAGAGTCTCAAAATATTTGTAGAAATGAATATGTAAGTCAGGCACAAAAAGGATGAACGTCAAATAGAAACAAGTGCTACAAAACAAACTATTCTGCTTTGTTTATGGCAATACTGAGGGCTAAGAAGCAGAGACAGTGACTGATTTAGCAGATTTTATTCATAAACAATTTATATACCTAAAACTTACAATGTGAGTGCTTAGCTTGGGGTTCAAGTAAAAGATTTTGGGAAATCTGTGAACATCTTAAAATAATACATAAAGTTTCCTTTTGGGCTGCAATGTTTAAAATATTCTCAAAGAAGTCTACTAAGAAAGCAGTTGCAAGCAAACTTTTTAAGGAAACCATTTTAAAGTTGTACTTCCTATTATTTTCTAATGTGATATTGACTGAATTCGTACTTTTAAAAAATCTAATGAATGACTCCAGAACACATTTCACTACAATTTAAATTTTATAATTCTTCACAACCCCATGACTGATGAGATGGCTAACTATAATGCTCCACTTAAGAATGGCGCATTATATTTGCCATGTTTCTAAAATATTAAATTCTAGAATATGCAATCTTATCATTTAAAATCATAGTTCAACATCAATAACATATTTTTCAGACTACAACATAGATATTTTGTCAGTATTATGGCATCACAGGTATTAATTCTGTTTAGAAAAAGAAAGATAATTATTACCTGACCCTGGCTTGACATTTTTCTTTAACAAAACATTTGATCCCAGGAAGGTAGTTTGGACTGAGAACACTAAATCGTTAGTAAAATACATTCAAAGCATTTTAATAGTAGAAATAAAAGCAAAATGAAAGTTCATATAAGTTCCCTTAAGTTTGCATTTTACCTTTAAAAAAAAAACTTTACAAAATAGATTATAAGCCTTAGGTTTTCTCAAAGGGAAAATAAAGGGTTTTGTTTTTTTTTTAATTGTATTGGTTTTGCCATATATCAACATGAATCCGCCACAGGTATACACGTGTTCCCCATCCTGAACCCTCCTCCCTCCTCCCTCCCCGTACCATCCCTCTGGGTTGTCCCAGTGCACCAGCCCCAAGCACCCAGTATCGTGCATCGAACCTGGACTGGCGACTCATTTCGTATATGATATTATACATGTTTCAATGCCATTCTCCCAAATCATCCCATCCCCTCCCTCTCCCACAGAGTCTATACATCAGTGTCTCTTTTGCTGTCTCGTATACAGGGTTATTGTTACCATCTTTCTAAATTCCATATATATGTGTTAGTATATGGAGAAGGCAATGGCACCCCACTCCAGTACTCTTGCCTGGAAAATCCCATGGACAGAGGAGCCTGGTAGGCTGCAGTCCATGGGGTCGCTAAGAGTCAGACACGACTGAAGAGACTAAGCAGAAGCAGCAGCAGCGTTAGTATATTGTATTGGTGTTTTTCTTTCTGGCTTACTTCACTCTGTATAATAGGCTCCAGTTTCATCCACCTCATTAGAACTGATTCAAATGTATTCTTTTTAATAGCTGAGTAATACTCCATTGTGTATATGTACCACTGCTTTCTTATCCATTCATCTGCTGATGGACATCTAGGTTGCTTCCATGTCCTGGCTATTATAAACAGTGCTTCGATGAACATTGGGGTACACGTGTCTCTTTCAATTCTGGTTTCCTCAGTGTGTATGCCCAGCAGTGGGACTGCTGGGTCATAAGGCAGTTCTATTTCCAGTTTTTTAAGGAATCTCCACACTGTTCTCCATAGTGGTGTACTAGTTTGCATTCCCACCAACAGTGTGAGAGGGTTCCCTTTTCTCCACACCCTCTCCAGCATTTATTGCTTGTAGACTTTTGGATCGCAGCCATTCTGACTGGCATGAAATGGTACCTCATAGTGGTTTTGATTTGCATTTCTCTGATAATGAGTGATGTTGAGCATCTTTTCATGTGTTTGTTAGCCATCTGTATGTCTTCTTTGGAGAAATGTCTATTTAGTTCTTTGACCCATTTTTTGATTGGGTCATTTATTTTTCTGGAATTGAGCTATAGGAGTTGCTTGTATATTTTTGAGATTATTTCTTTGTCAGTTGCTTCATTTGCTATTATTTTCTCCCATTCTGAAGGCTGTCTTTTCACCTTGCTTATAGTTTCCTTTGTTGTGCAGAAGCTTTTAAGTTTAATTAGGTCCTATTTGTTTATTTTTGCTTTTTTGTTTTGTTTTGTTTTCTCAAAGGGAAAATAAAGGGGTTTTTTGTTTGTTTGTTTTGTTTTGATTTAAATACAAAGGATTCTAATAACCAACAAAATAATCTTTGAATATTCACCTAACAAATTTCTAAATGTATCTAAGGAAATGGAAGAATTTTTTATATTAATAATTCATAGTCCCTGTCATAATGAAGTTTAAACAGAGGAATGAATGGTTTCATATGTCTTAAAATACAAATCATATGTTAAATGCAGTGCCTTAGTCTTTTCAGGTTGCTATAACATACCACCACAGACTGGGTAGCTTAAACAACAAATACTTATTTCTCACAGTTCAGGAAGGTGGGAAGACCAAGATTAAGGCACCAGCAGATTCCATGTCTCGTGAGGACCTTCATCCTGGTTCACTGATGATCTTTTTGCCACGTCCTCACATGACAGAAAAGGCTGAGGGATCTCTCAGGGGTCTCTTCTGTAAGGACACTAATCCCATTCATTAGGGTTCTGCCCTCATGACCTAATTGCCACCCCCCCAAACACCCATCTCCAAATATCCTCACACTGGGAATTAGGTTTGAACATACAAAATTTGGGGAGACACAATCAGTCTACAGCATGCAGTAAGAGGAATATAAAGTGCCATAGGCGTCCACAACATAAAATGATACCTAGTACATATATCTCTGACACAAAAACTTATAAAATAAGCATATACAATACATACACCATGCACCACACACACGCACACACACGATCTGGTATATCTACTACACATACTCCACACACGTATTAATCTACCATGTACTTAAATATATCTCCTAGTGGTTCCGCTTCTCTGGTTGAACCCTGTTTGACACAGACACCAAGAGTCGCAACAGCAAGCAGAACTATATGGCCCTAACAGCAGTAACTGATACACCTGTCACAACTTCCACAGATACCTATATGAAACAAACTTAATAATCAAGTTTGAAGACTGACTTCTTACACATTTAAAGTCCCATGTTAATTAAAGTCCCACGTTAATAAAGTAGTGTGCAAAACTCCTACACCACCAGATACAAAGCAAAAATGCCCCCTTAAATCTTTTTGCTGCTGCTGCTGCTAAGTCGCTTCAGTCGTGTCCGACTCTGTGCGACCCCTGGTGGGGCAGCCCACCAGGCTCCCCCATCCCTGGGATTCTCCAGGCAAGAACACTGGAGTGGGCTGCCATTTCCTTCTCCTAAATCTTTTTATAGAGGTCTTATTAAGTGCAAGGTACTGAATCTACCCTCAAGGAGCATATAGTCAGCTCTATATGCAGCTCAAGACTGCAGCCAATATACCAATAATTGCCTCCAAGACCATACTCGCGTATTAGAGAACCCACCATACCCAGCCCCTGAATGGTAGAACCCTATGTGCCAAGTCACCTGGTTCACCTGAACTAAATAAGCTATAGTCTCTCTCCCTGTAATTTGGAAAATGACACAAAGACAGTGACTAAGTTAAATATAGTGACCTTGGAAGTAAGAGGAAACATATTGAGAGCTGGAGTTAGTGCCATGGCAAGTCAAACCATGTACAACCCAAAGTTATGAGGTAACAGATAATATAAGGATACAGAGGGACCTACAATGCAGAAAAAAGAAAGGGATAGGCGTGCAGAAAGAAGCAAAGACAGAGAGCATACAGCACCAAGAGAGAAGAAAGAAGTTACAATCGTTCACTTTACTTGAATGCCTCTCATGGAGGCACAGTTATGTTTTATTTTCAGCCCTTGGTCACTGGTGAGATTGCTCATTTAACAACAGGGAAACTGGCTTATTTACTATAAACAATGGAACACTGGACAAACATCAAAAAAACCTTGCTTTCAAAAATGTTTTATCATATGGAAAAATGTTCATGAATGTTGGTAAAAGAGCAAAATTTAAAAATTATACATGCATAATAATACCTTTTGTTTGTATGTTTAAAGGCACAGATAAAAAAAACAGTGCATAGAAAAACAACAGAAGAAAACAAACCCAACAGTAAACAGTGGCTGGTCTTGGAGGCAGGAAATACAGTTGGTTTTTGTGTTCTACAAATATATTCCAGTAAACTGATAATAAGATTAACACTGCAAAAAGCAAGTGAGGTTATAGCAGGCAAAATGTAAATACTCTAATTGCACACAGATGTTGTGTGGTTATTTAAATATTATATACTTAGTATTCACACAAATACTTCCACATTCTAAAAACTAATTTTGAAAAAAAAATCTGTTCTTTCCCTTAAATGACGAAATTTTTTTCTCTTATTTCTCTTTCTAGTCTTTTTTTTAATATATATTTTGGCTATTATCACTAATAAATGATAACATTTCCATTCTTAAGAGAAGCATATACATATTTAATATAAGCTGGGTTTAGCAAAGCAGAGGAACCAGAGATCAAATTGCCAACACTGGTTAGATCATGGAGAAAGCAACTGAATTCCAGAAAAACATCTACTTCTGATTCATTGATTATGCTAAAGCCTTTGACTCTGTGAATCACAACATACTGTGGAAAATTCTTAAACAGAGGGGAATACCAGACCACCTTATTTGTCTCCTGAGAACCTGTATGCAGGTCAAGAAGCAACAGTTACAACTGGACATGGAACAATGGACTGGTTCAAGGTTGGGAAAGGAGTACGTCAAGGCAGTATATTGTCACCCTGCCTATTTAACTTATATGCACAGTATATCACGCGAAATGCCGAGCCGGATGAAGCACAAGCTGGAATTAAGACTGCTAGGAGAAATATGAACAATATCAGATACCACTCTACTGACAGAAAGTGAAGAGGAACTAAAGAGCCTCTTGATGAGGGTCAGAGAGGAGTGAAAAAGCTGATATAAACTCAACATTCAAAAAACAAAGATCAGGGCATCGGTCCCATCACTTCATGGGAAACAGATGGAGAAACACTGGAAACAGTGACAGACTTTATTTTCCTGGGCTCCAAAATCACTGCAGAAGGTGACTGCAGCCATGAAATTAAAAGATGCTTGAATAAAGTGTCAAAGTTGCTCAGTCGTGTCTGACTCTTTGCAACCCCATGGGCTGTAGCCTGTCAGGCTCCTCTGTCCATGAAATTCTTCAGGCAAGAATACTGGAGTGGGTAGCTGTTCCCTTCTCCAGGGGAATTTTCCCAACCCAGGGATCAAACCCAGGTCTTCCACATTGCAGGCGGATTCTTTACCATCTGAGCCACCAGGGAAGCTCAAGAATACTGGACTGGGTAGCCTATCCCTTCTCCAGGGAATCTTCTTGACCCAGGTGTCGAACTGGGGTCTCTTGCACTGCCGGCGGATTCTTTACCAGCTGAGCTACCAGGGACCTTAGAAGAAAAACTATGACAAATCTAGAAAGCGTATTAAAAAGCAGAGACATCATTTTGCCAACAAAGGTCTATATAGTCAAAGCTATGGTTTTCCAGTAGTCATGTATGGATGTGAGAGTTGGACCATAAAGAAAGCTGAATGCCGAAGAATTGATGCTTGTGAACTATGGTGTTGGAGAAGACTCCTGAGAGTCCCTTGAATGACAAGGAGATCAAACCAGTCGATCCTAAAGGAAATCAGTCCTGAATATTCATTGGAAGGACTGATACTGAAGTTGAAGCGCCAATATTTTGGCCACCTGATGCGAACAACCGACTGGCTGGAAAAGACCCTGATGTTGGGAAAGAATGAAGGCAAAAGGAGAAGGTGTTAGCGAGGATGAAATGGTTAGATAGCATCATCAACTCAATGGACATGAATTTGAGCAAACACCGGGAGACAGTGAAGGACAGGGTAACCTGGTGTGTTTGCAGTCTACTGGGTAACAAACAGTCGGACACAATTTAGCAACTGAACAATGACAACAAGACAAAATGTGTCATTATTTAGAAAGACTGCAGCTTTGCACTACTGTTTTATTTAATCCAGGACAATGTACGATAAGTCAACTAGTAAATAACATATATGCGCCAGACATTTTCAGTTCAAGTGGGCTAAGCTCACTGGCTTGTCAAGATGTACTGACACAGTAAAAAAATAAAATAAAAAATAAAAACAAAACTAAAATCTTAATTTCTAACCAAAACAGAGAAACAAGGACTAAATTTACTCTCTAGTGTGAAAATAGAAAAAGAAAATATATTGAACAGTTTCAAGACATTGGCTATCAGGCAATGCAGGGCAGTGATCCCCAAAATGAGAAACAATTAAAGATAAGCCCTATTATTAGCCTTATGTTCCCCTTCCAGCCTTGAGAGTTTCCAACCCATGGTGCAGGAAGGGAGAACTGAGGCAGAGCACAACACACTCTGAGTTTAGATGGAGCTGAAAGTCTGAAAGACAAAGGCAACTAGAGTTAACAGAATACAGTACCAGAGAAGTACAAAGTGAGTACAGAGAGACAGAACACCAAGGATTACACCACATGTAAAAATTTGGATGGATTTCAAGGGAACTATGCTGAATTTTTAAAATGCCAATCTCCAAGGTTACATACTGTATGATTTCACTCATATAACATCTGGAAATGACAAAACAGTAATGGAGACAGATAAGTGGTTGGCAGAGGTTAGGGGATCTTTTTGGTGATGGAATAGTACTGTATCTCAATTGTGATGGTGATTATTCAGAGCTACACTTGATAAAGGGGCTTCCCCCGTGGCTCAGCAGTAAGAACCCACCTGCAATGCAGGAGCTGCAGGAGATGTGGGTTCAATCCCTGAGTCGGGAAGATCCCCTGGAGGAGGGCATGGCAACCCACTCCAGTATTCTTGCCTGGAGAATCCCACAGACAGAGGAGCCTGGCAGGCTACAGTCCACGTGGTTGCAAAGCATGAGAATAATTGAAGCAACTGAAAATGTATGCATACTTGATAAAATTGCAAAGAATCATATATGCAAATGAAAATATGCAAAACTGGTCAAACAGGAGTAAGATCTGTAGATTGTACTAATGTCAATTTCCTGGGTTTGATATTGTATTACAGTTATTTAAAATGTTACCATTGAGGGCAATTGGATAAAAGATACGTAGGATCTCTCTATACTAATTTTGGAAGTTCCTATGAAGCTATAATTACTTCAAAATTAAAAAAAAAAAAAAAAAAAACTTTTTACAATACACTCTTGACCAAAAAGAAAAATTCACTAAGTATAAAAAGAGCACCATACCACCTTACCTGCCTCCTGAGAAACCTATACGCAGGTCAAGAAGCAACAGAAATGGACATGGAACGACTGACTGGTTCCAAATTGGGAAAGGAGTACATCAAGGCTGTATATTGTCACCCTGCTTATTTAACTTAGATGCGGAGCACATCATGCGAAATGACAGGCTGGATGAAGCACATGCTGGAATCAAGATTGCGGGAGAAATATTAATAACCTCAGATATGCAGATGACACCACTCTTACGGCAGAAAGTGAAGAGCAACTAAAGAGCTTCTTGATGAAGGTGAAAGAGGATTGTGAAAAAGCTGGTTTAAATTAAAACTCAACATTCAAAAACCAAAGACCAGGGATGGCATCCAGTCCCATCACTTCATGGCAAATAGATGGGGAAGCAGTGTAAACAGTGACAGACTTTATTTTCTTGGGCTCCAAAATCATTGCAGATGCTGACTGCAGCCATGAAATTAAAAGATGCTTGCTCCTTGGAAGGAAAGCTATGACAAACCTAGACAGCAGTATTAAAAAGCTATGGTTTTTCCAGTAGTACGGATGTGAGAGTTGGACTATAAAGATGGCTGAGCACCGAAGAATTGATGCTTCTGAACTGTGGTGTTGGAGAAGACTCTTGAGAGTCCCCTGGACTGCAAGGAGATCCAACCAGTCCATTCTAAAGGAGATCAGTCCTGGGTGTTCTTTGGAAGGAATGATGCTAACGCTGAAACTCCAGTACTTTAGCCACCTGATGCGAAGAGCTGACTCATTTGAAAAGACCCTGATGCTGGGAAAGATTGAAGGCAGGAGGAGAAGGGGACGACAAAGGATGAAATGGTTAGATGGCCATCACCGACTCAATGGACCTGAGTTTGGGTAAACTCCGGGAGTTGGTGATGGACAGGGAGGCCTGGCGTTCTGCAGTTCATGGGGTTGCAAAGAGTCAGACACAACTGAGCGACTGAACTGAACTGAATGACTCAGCTGGTACAGAATACCCCTGCAATGTGGGAGACCTGGGTTCGATCCCTGAGTTGGGAAGACCCCCTGGGGAAGGGAACAGCTACCCATTCCAGTATCCTGGCCTAGAGAAAACATGGACTGTATAGTCCATGAGGTTGCAAAGTTGGACAGCCTGATCCACTTTCACTTTCAGGGCTTCTGGCAATATAATGAATACTAAATTGAACAAAGATAAATTCTTTGGATTATATCTGGATTCTTTTCTGTGTGTGTGTGTGTGTGTGTGTGTGTGTGTGTGTGTGTGTGTGTCTATTATAGATTTTTGGTGTTTCATTACCATTACTGGTTTGATCTCCTTGCTGTCCGAGGGATCTCAAGAGTCTTCTCCAGCATCACAGTTCGAAGACATCAATCTTTGGCACTCTGCCTTCTTTACAGTCCAGCTCTCACAACTGTACGTGACCACTGGGAAGACCATAGCCTTGACTATACGGACCTTTTTCGGCAAAGTAAAGTCTCTGGTTTTCAACAACTTGTGTAGGTTTGTCACAGCTTTCCTGCCAAGAAGTAATCGTCTTCTGATTTCATGGCTGCAGTCACCATCCACAATGATTTTAGAGCCCAAGAGAGGAATCTGTCACTTCTTCCTCCTTTTCCCCTTCTATTTGCCATGAAGTGATGAGACCTGATGCCATGATCTTAGTTTTTTTAATACTGAGTTTTAAGCCAGTTTTTTCACTCTCTTTTTTCACCCTCATCAAGAGGCTCTTTAGTTCCTCTTTGCTTTCTGCCATTAGAGCACTAGAACATCTGACATTGTTGATGTTTCCCATCTTGATTATAGCTTGTAACTCATCCAACCCAGCATTTCTCATGATGTGCTCAGTATTCAGGTTAAATAAACATGGTGACATCAGACAGCCCTGTCCTACTCCTTTCTTAATCCTGAACCAATCAGCTGTTCCACACAGGGTTCTACCTGCTGCTTCTCAGAAGACAGGTAAGATGGTCTGGTATTTTCATCTCTGTAAGAGCTTTCCACAGTTTGTTATAATCCACATAGCCAAAGGCTTTAGCATAGTCGATGAAACAGAGGAAGATTCTTTTTTCTGGAATTCCCTTGCTTTCTTTATGATCCATCGAATGTTGGCAATCTGATCTTTGGTTCTTCTGCCTTTTCTAAACCCAGCTTGTAAATCTGGAAGTTGGTGGTTCACATAATGCTGAAGCCTAGCATACAAGATTTTAAGCATGACCTTACTAGCATGGGAGACGAGCACAATTGTCCAACAGTTTGAACATTCTTTACTACTACCCTTCTTGGGAAATGGGATGAGGACTGCTCTTTTCCAGTCCTATGGCCACTGCTGGGTCTTCCAGATTTGCTGACATATTGAATGCCAACACTCTGATACCATCATCCTTTAGGGTTTTGAATAGCTCTACTGGAATTCCATTGCATCCACTAGCTTTATTGGCAGCAGTCCTTCGTAAGGCCCACAACGCTTCACACTCCAGAATGTCTGGCTCTGGATGACAGACACCATCATAGTTATCCGATTCGTTAAGATCTTTTTCGCACAGTTCTTCTATGTATTCTTTCCATCTCTTCTTGATCTCGTCTGCATCTACGAAGTCTCTACCGTTTCTCTCTTTCATTGTGTCCATCTTTGGGCAAAATGTCCCCTTGATACTTCCAATTTTCCTGAAGAGATCCCTAGTCTTTCCCCTTCTGTTGTTTTCTTCTATTTTTATGCACTATTCATTGAAAAAGGCCTTCTTGTCTTTCTTTGCTATTTCTTTGGATCTCTGAGTTTAGTTGGATGTACCTTTCCCTTTCTCCTCTGCTTTTTGCTTCTCTTCTTTCTTCAGCTATCTGTAAATCCTCCTTAGATAACTGCTTTGCTGTCCTGTTTTTCTTTTTCTTTGGGATGGTTTTGTTCGCTGCCTCCTGGTCAATATTACAGACCTCCATCCATAGTTCTTTAGGCACACTGTTTACTAGATCTGATCCCTGTATATTCATAGGAGATTTGATTTAAGTCATACCTGCCTGGCCTAGGGGTTTTCGCCACTTTCTTTAGTCTAAGCCTGAATTTTGCTATGAGAAGCTGATAATCTCAGCCATCATACAAAAATATGATAAAAGGCTATCAAATGCTATCTGTATAACTTTTGCGGTCCTTTTCCTCATTTGTAAAACAGGGCTAAATGAGGCAATCTACATAAGGTGTTTAAGTCTACCCTGAACAAAATTTAAAATCCAACAAACGTAGCTATAATTCTAAATATATTATGGCTAGAGCATCTCCTGATGTACCTACCAGTTTACGTGTGTGCTAAGTCACTTCAGTCGTGTCTGATTCTTTGCGACTACGTGGACTGTAGCCCACCAGGCTCCACTGTCCATGGGATTCTCCAGGCAAGAATATTGGATTGGGTTGCTATGCCCTCCTCCAGAGGATCCTTCTGACCCAGGGATCGAAACCATGTCTCTTATGTCTCCTGCATTGGCAGGTGGATTCTTTACCACTAGCACCACAAGTGAGGCTAGTGTGGCATGACTTATTCTCTGTGACCCCAAGCTGGCTCCCAGTGATTAGTGTCTTCTAAATATATACCAAAATAAACCAAAATATATAAAATATTATATACCAAAATATATATGTTCAATAATCTGAGAATTTGTTCAGGAATGACACTAAGATCATCAGTTTATTATTATTACCCACAACATTTACTTCTTTTCCAACATTGTGTATCAGCAGCCAAAACACTCTTTTATAACAGGTGTTAAAAAAAAGTTTGTTGTATTCTTTTTAAAAATCAGGATTAATTCCTTATTTTTAATAAATCTGCCATGGTTACACAAGATGTTAACATTAGGAGAAAGCTGGGTGAAAGGTATACAGGAATTCTTTATACTATGCAATTCTCTATATTCTGTAATATATATACAGATATATAACTATTTCCAAATTAAAAAATTTTTTTAATCAAGAAGATCTTTTCCTGCCTCTGGTTTTCTTAAAACGAAGTGAAAGTCACTCAGTCGTGTCTGACTCTTTGAGACCCCATGGACCATACAGTCCATGGAATTCTCCAGGCCAGAATCTTTTTGAGCTTTTTGAATCTGGGGTGGGTAGCCTTTCCCTTCTTCAGGGGATCTTCCCAACCCAGGGATCAAACCCAGGTCTCCCGTGCTGAGGCAGATTCTTTACCAGCTGAGCCACAAGGGAAGGTTTTCTTAAAACCACTCAAATATTACCAACCACTAGTAGGTGCAAATTCTTTAGCAGCATTTACAGCCTTATAATTAATCTGAAATAGGAGACATGAATTCCAGCAAATAGAAACTCTCATAATACCCCTAACTTATCTTGGGCCCCAAAGAGTTGGTATTCAGTAAACAATTTTTTTTTATTTCTTTTTTTAGATATTTAAAATTTTATTTTTAGAAACAAGGGCTAAAAAAAAAAAAAATCTCTCCCCAAAGCAATCATCCTTTCCCTAAAGCTCTAAAGTTCTGTACAATCAATTAAACCTTCTGATTCTTATTGCTCAAATCATTTATTTAGCAGCAGCCTCCAAGTCAAGCTCAAAAAGATTTTTGACTGTATGAGACAAATTAGTACTTAAACTATTAGCATGAAAATCTTTTAAAAGTATATTTTAAAATACTTTGTATCATGGCTGATTGGTTTTCGAATTAGGAAATAAGAGTTCAGGGAAATGATGAATTTCATTTATAACTATTCAAGCTCAAACTTTCACTGTTAAGCAACAAAGTCATGAAAATTCTGCTAAAACTGTACTTGCCAAAGAAATCCTAAAATACCTAAGGACAAAGTATCTTGCCCCTAAGTATCTCAAAATAGCTTTTGTACTTTGAAGAGTTTCTTTCAGGCATCAACTGTCTAATTTTCAAAAACTTGGCTTTCCTTTTTGGAATAGTACTACAGAATCAGTACTATAAACAGAAGTGCTATTGTCAAAGAATTGATCCAATAATAAAAAGAGCTAAGGCCACTTGTCTTATAGAAAATTACAGCCAAATGCTGCCAGACCCTGCTTTTCTTCCTTCTGGGCCAGTAGCCAGATACTAATCATTTTTAGACCCTTTCTAATTTTTAGTACACAATTTAGTACACAATACCACATCTGAACTAGACAGTATTTTAATGAATGTTCTCTATAATTTGTCTAATGTTTTGGCACACACACACACTTGATTTACAATACCTTGGAAGTACCTATAAAAAAGTGGTAACAGTAGTTGTCTCTGGGGCAACTGTTTGGGTCCTTGAATTTTGTAAGTTTTTTAAATAACTATTCAAGAAATTAATTTATCTATTAACAGAAAAAACTACTATAATAAAACATTAATTCTAGTTAAAATATTTTACCTTATAAATAATGCATGTGGTTTTCTTTTTAAAATTTTTTCATTTAATGGGTAACTTTAAAAAAATTTTTGCAATGCTCTTCAATTGTAATCAAAGAAATACAAAGTCAGATCATTTTTGCTTATTAAATTTGGATTCAAAAAATTTTTTAATTTATTTATTTGGGGGCCACACTACACAGCATGAGGGATCTTGGTTCCCTGACCAGGGACTCAAATCATGCCCTCTACAGTGGAAACCTGGAGTCCTAACCACTAGACTGCCAGGGAATTCCCTAGAAAAGGTTTGTAAGAGTAATACTGATACTGGTATGTAAATTGGGATAACCTTTCTAGATAATAATATGGCAATGTTTAATTTTTTTAAGGTCTTAGCTTTTGACTAAACATTTTTATTCTTATCCTAAGAAAATAATCAAGTATGGAGAAACATTTCTGCACAAAGATTTTCTTCAGTGTTCTCCGAAGAGGAAAAAAATATTCAATAATTGGGAATGGTTAAATCATTACACATTCATTCAACAGAATTTTATGCTGCTATTAAAAATTCAGTTTTGAAGCAATTTTAACAAAGTAGGAAAATTTTATTATATAAATTCATGATAGGAGGATAAATAGTATACAAATGAGTCAATATATTCATGGAATGAGGAAGACTGTGTACCATTATGTTAGTTAAGCTTATATTTGAGCTGAAGCATTAGATTTTGTGTTTTGCATTTCTCCAAGTATTTAAAATGAGTCCCTAGAAACCTATAAAATTAGGCGGGGAAAAACAAGCTATACACACACACATTCTTAAGTTTATAATACTGCAAAACTGATGTGATATTTAAACAGATGAAATAAAACTTTCTAATTAATAACATTTACGAAAGCTGATGAGAACCTAACTCAAATTACTAAGTATCATTAAGATCACTCCTACTATACAATAAGCACTACCGGCTAGGTTATTTTTTAATCAATAAAAAAGAAGACTCTGGACTATTATATAGTACAACATGAACAAAAATCAAATTCTATCAAACAAGGTTAACAATGTAATTATGAGTTAAATTGTAATAATACTTATTTTATTACAAACAAGAATATCCCTGGAAGAAAAAACTGATTAAACATATAACATCTAAATTAATAAATAAAACCAAACTTTCCCTTTAAAAGAACTGAATCTGCTAGTGGGAAGAAACAGTAATTATTAATGGATGGGTTAACTGTAATTTCTCAGACATTAATCTGTATAGTTTCAAATGGAGATTGAGTTTACCTCGAAAGATTATTTCCACTACTCCACCACTACTGCCCCCAAGAAAATAAAAAATCTCATAAGCTCACCTTTCTGCTTAGCACTCTTCAGTAGGATACCACTGCTTTAAGTTCAAATTCCTTATATTAGTTATAAGATCCTCCATGATATGGTCCCTGCTTTCACTCCCGACTCCTTCCTTCTCTCTTGCTTCCCAGGCTCCGGCCCAGTGGTTTGCAAAGTGTGATCCTGGAACCACAACATCTCCACTACCTGTGAACATGTAAGAACTCCAAATTCCTGAGCCGCACTCCTTCCAGGAGATTCATACTCACACTACAGCTTGAAAAACATGCTTTAACCCTCCTGAATTGTCTGCAGATTCCCAAATCTATCCTGCTCTCCCTCTGCAAATGCAGCTCCCCACCTACAGTGCTTTTACCCCATTCCCTGCTGAGTATCTCATCCACCTTGTTTCCTACTCATCTTTCAAGCCTTAGCTAAGAAATCACTTCAAAAGAGAACTGAAAGCTTCCCCAAAATTAGAAAAATATTTCTCATGATCTCTTTTATTACCATAGGGGCTCTCATTTGCATTCTTCACCAACTAAAGCCATTTCTAAAATTACTCCCTGGTAGCTTAGATGGTAAAGAACCTGCCTGCAATGTGGGAGACTTGGGTTCAATCCCTGGGTCAAGTAGATCCCCTGGAGAAGGGAATGGCTACCTACTCCAGTATTCTTGCCTGGAGAATTCCATGGACAGAGGAGCCTGGCGGGCTACAGTCCTTGGGTCTCAAAGAGTTGGACACGACTGAGCGACTAAGCACGCACATAATCAAAGAAAGCCTTTACTTGACATATCCCAAAACATAACTTATGCATTCATATAAATGATTTCAAACTGTATAGAATAGTAAAATATATATATATATGCGCACACACACACACATATATATAATATATACACACATATATATAAAATACATATAGTAGAACCAAATTGTTGAAAAGAAATGACATTTTAATGTTGAGAAAATAAAAAACTGTCAACCAGTTCTGAAACTCACACCTTAAAATTAACTATTTTAAATTTTCTCTTTTCTGGATATATTTCACCCATCTTCTGGAAAAGGGGCAGCAACTAATAAACAATATGGTTTTTAAAAAAGTTAACTGAAAGGAAAGAGAAATGTGTAGAATCTGGACAAAGTTAAGTGCTACATGTTTTATGTCAGATGTAAGAACAAAAATATGGACCAGAAGCTGTTCTCCAACATTTTTTAATAAGTTTGAGATCATCTTACAGTACATGATTAGTCAATAATTTATCTTCAATCATGTAATGATCATCTAGTATGTGCTAGATGCTTCTGCCTGCAAGTAGGAGACCTGGGTTCAATCCTTGGATCAGGAAGTTCCTCTGGAGAAAGGAATGGCAACCCACTCCAGTATTCTTACCTGGAGAATCCCAAGGACAGAAGGATCTGCAGGCTACTGTCCATGGGGCTGTAAAGAGTCAGACACGACTGAGCAACTAACACACTTTCACTTTTCAGCATGTGCTAAGGACCACACGGAATTAAGAATTTTATGTGAAGATGTATCTATCTTTCTATATATGGGCTCCCTGGGGGCTCAGTGGTAAAGAATCTGCCTGTCAATGCAGGAGATGTGGGTTCCAGCCCTGGGTCAGGAAGATCCCCTGAAGAAGGAAATAGCAACCCACTCCAGTATTCTTGCCTGGGAAATCCCATGGACAGAGGAGACTGGTGGGCTAGAGTCCATGGGTTGCAAAAGAGTTGGACACAGCTTAGTGACTAAATAACAACAGCACTATACACACACACACACACACACACACAGAAAGGTTAACTATTTTAGATAAGAAATGAATCTTTATGTCCACAAAAAGATAGGTACAAAATTGTTCTTAGAAGCTTTGTTCCTAGAAGTTAAAACCTGAAAATAGCCCAAATGTCTATAAACAGTACAACATATATGTACATATACATATATATTCATACAATAGAATGCTACACAGCAATGAAAAAGAATGAAGTCCTGCTAACTTAAAAAATGATTTGGTTCCATTTATACGAAGTTTGCTGCTGTTGCTGCTAAGTCACTTCAGTCAAGAAAAGCAAAACTAATCTATTGTGATAGAAGTCAGAATAGTGGTTACCTTTGGGAAGTACTGACTAGGAGGAATAAGAAAAATTGCTAAGGTCATAGAAGTATTCTATACTTGTTCTTGGTGATTACACAATGACATATGTAGACGTTCTTATATCATGATTTATATACTGTATACAATTTAAGTATTAGGAAAAAAAAATTTTTAATGGAAAAGAAAGTTCCTCTTGCTCCATGCCAGCCAGCAAGAAAGAGGGAGGTTAGATCAAACAATCTTACTGCTTTAAAGTTTGATTGTTGTATTCATTTAACAAATATGTGAGCAGCTACTTTGTAACAGGTAACATTCTGGGTGCTGGGGATAAAATGGGTAAAAATCCCTGCCCTCATGGATCTTATGTTATAGTAGGGGATATATAGTAGAAAGATAATAAAAACACAAAGTATGTGGGACTGCTGCTGCTACTGCTAAGTCACTTCAGTCGTGTCCAACTCTGTGCGACCCCGTGGACTGCAGCCCACCAGGCTCCTCTGTCCATGGGATTTTCCAGGCAAGAGTACTGGAATGGGTGGCCATTGCCTTCTCCATGTGGGACTCCAGGAAAGCATAAAAAAAGACACAAAGCAAGGAAAAGGGATAGAAGGGTATGCATGGGAGGGATGCTGTAATTTTAACAAGGCAGACTTTTACAGAAGGGGTGATACCTTAATTCAGACCTGAAGGAAGGAAGGGAGGGAGACATACAGATATCTGGAAGAATATGTTCCAGGCCTTCCGAAACAACAAGGAGGCCACTGCAGCTGAAGGGATGTGAACATGGGTTACACTAAAAAAAAAAAAATTACACACACACACACGGCCAGATATTCTTTTCCTTAGTCTTTCCCTCCAACTCTTCATTTAAACACTAACTTAAACCAAATCTTTTCTACATAGAAACTTCTACAACCACTAGTGCAGTCCACATTTACCTTCTTCTGAGCTTCTGGAGTTGCATCTTTATATACTGCATTGCAGTTAAATACTTACTGCCTCCCACTCCCAATAAACTAAGCCTCTTCAAGGCATTGACTAGATTTTATGCTTTTCTGTATCCCTATTAGTTACATGGTTGGCATGTAAACAGTTACTGGTTATTAGGCTGCTGCTAATAACTTGATCAGGGAGATCAGTAAGCTATGAATATATTTTTGAACAGAAAAAAGAGGAAGGAAAGAAACCAAGTCTAGGGAACTATGTGAGTGAAGAGGCAATGAGATGTCTCCATGTGTCATGATCCAAAGTCAGGATTTTCTCTGAGCCATGTCCTTAAGACTCTGAGATCCTTATCATCATTTTTCTGAAAGCCACTCTAGGCTTTTTTCCTTGGCCTTGGGAGTGGGAGGGTGGGGCGAGAATCAGGCACTTGTTTTTCTTTCAAATAATAGTTTTACAACACCAATGGTCATAACAAGCTTAATAACAACAACAAATCTTAACCAAGTACAAAGCTGTGTGATCTTGAGTAAGTCATTTAACTATTCTCGTGTATGTCAGTTTCCTCACATGTTAACTCTAGGAGCTGGATTAAGTGGTCTCTAAACTCCAATCAATTTCAAATGTTCTACTTCAGCTTTTTTTCAAAAAAGCTGAATGGATAAACCTTATAATCTACTTCTTAAATTTATAAAATGAGTAAAATATCTATTAATAGTTATAAATACACTAAGAATTCATATACAGAAAGCAATGTAGTATTTTTTTTTTTAGTTTAAAGGACAATTACTTTACAGTTTTGTTGTTTTCTGCCAAGTATCAACATGAATCAATGTAGTATTTCTAAAAAGCACAGAATCTGGATTTAGACAGACCTGGAGCTAGTTATAGCCTGCTTCTTAACTTCTTGAGAAAATTAAATTTTTAGGATTTGTTTTGAGAATGAAAGGTAATGTATGTAAAGTGAAAGTGTGAAAGTGTTCATTGCTCAGTTATGTCTGACTCTGTGCAACCCCATGGACTGCAGCCTGCCAGACAGACTTCTATGTCCATGGGATTCTCCAGGCAAGAATACTGGAGTGGGTTGCCATGCCCTCCTTCAAGGGATTGAACCCTGGTCTTCAGCATTGCAGGCAGATTGTTTACCGTTTGAGCTACCCAGGAAGCCCAATGTATATAAAGAAACTATTAAACCAACATAAAAACCCATATACATCAGCAACAATCATTTCCTGTACAGAAAGCAGAAATGGTAAAATATCCACCAAATCACTGATGTACAAGATCTGAAATACTGAAATCAGTTCACAACTCTCCTAGCAATTGCCTTCTCCCCTAGCAATTTTAGATATTGTGATTAGTGTTCGCCTCAAAATTCTGCATGACTTTTCTGCAAGTTTAACAGTTAACACCTAACTTCTACAGTGCTGGTAACCTCTCTTCTTAAATATGAGGGTAAGTACTATAGACCTAATATTAGTTTGCAGTCATAGGGGCAAGAGAACAAGATAATTTAGAAAGCCCAACGTTTTAGAAAAATAGGGCAATACTGAGATCTGCAATTAATTCAGACATTCAGAGTTCAAATCTGTGATGGGAGCCAATTGTGTAAAATAAGCAATAGATATTCAATAAATAATGAGACAAATGTGTGTGTGCGTGCATGCATGCATGCTCAATCGTGTCCAACTCTTTGTGACCCCATGAACTATGGCCCACCAGGCTCCTCTGTCCATGGAATTTTCCAGGCAAAAATACTGGAACAGGTTGCCATTTCCTACTCTAGGGGATCTTTCTGACCCAGGGATTGAACCCACATTTCTTGTGTCTTCTGTATTGGCAGGTGGATTCTTTACCACTGTGCTACCTGGGAAGCCCCAGTAAGACAAATATACACCTGCTTTTGAGTCCTGGAAGAGAGACACATACGTAATTACAGCATACTAATAAACAAAGGGAAAGAATGAACAAAACATAGTAAATAACTCAGTGGGGCTGGAAGAGGGAGGACCAGAGCACACAGAAGAGTCAAAAAGTAGGTAGCACTTAAGTTATATCTTGAAAAATCGGTAGACTGTCAGCAAGATAGGAGAAGGAAAGGCATTCTGAGTAGGAGGGAGAATATATAAGAAGGTTCTGAGTTAGGAAACGGTATGGCTCTTTCAGTAAACTGATGGTATTAATACAGTTGGAGCTTGAGATGTATGATGGTAGAAATACAGGAGATGAGCTAGATGATGAAGAGCCTTGTAACCATAGAACTAAATACTGTAGTTAAGGGAGAAGTATGTTTTAAGAAAAAAACACTGAACATATTTGCATTTTAGAAAAATTACCTTGGCAGTAGTGTAAAGGGGGTCACTAGAGACCTCATTCTATGCACAGAATTAAATAAGGACATTACATTATCATAGAGATACTCCATTACAGAACCAGGGATCAGAAAGAAAAATAATAGATAAAATTTAGCTTTAACAGATAAAGCTAAATTATCAAAAGAAAGTCATTTACCTTCATGAATGTATATTCTTGAATTAAATAGTTCCTATATATCTTAAAAAAGAAGAGGTCTAAAATTAGGTATGATAAATAAAAATTACATGGAACTAGTTGTACCCTGGGAACTAGCGACTCTTATAGCATCTATCGGTTTTTGTACATGTAATATTGTAGATCTGCAATATAAAAACCATGGAATATAAACCCTGGCATTAGAGTTTATATTGATTACTGACAGGGACTGCTCTTTCTTTCATTTTATATGTATGGAAACTGAGGCCCTGAAAGACTAAGGAATTATCCAAGATCATATGGTTAGTAGCACAGTTTGAGACCAGAATTTCATGTCTTATGATTTTCTTTCTAGAAACTGGCTTGCTGCTGCTGCTGCTGCTGCTGCTAAGTCACTTCAGTCGTGTCCGACTCTGTGTGACCCCAGAGACGGCAGCCCACCAGGCTCCCTCGTCCCTGGGATTCTCCAGGCAAGAATACTTGAGTGGGTTGCCATTTCCTTCTCCAATGCATAAAAGTGAAAAGTGGAAGTGAAGTCGCCCAGTCATGTCTGACTCTTAGTGACCCCACGGACTGCAGCCTACCAGGCTCCTCCGTCCATGGGATTTGCCAGGCAAGAGTACTGGAGTGGGGTGCCATTGCCTTCTCCGAGAAACTGGTTTAGTATGTCTCATTTATGACTTAAGAATTTTGAATGATAATCCAAAAGACATTCTGGTATTATCATTTTTTAGCAGTGTAATAATGAATTACAAAACTATTTTTATGCTTCATATCCCTCACAAGAAAACATATCTATTAGATGTTCGTATGTCTGACCAAAAAAAAAAAAAATCCCATCCTGAAACCTGTGCCAAAATAAAAGACCTGCTGCCCCACCACAGCAGGAGGGGGCACAACAAAAATACAACTTTTTCTTCTCGAGAGTCTAAAAAAAGACTTTTAAGAAGTTTTTTTAGAAAGAAAAGAAATTTAAAATAAAGGCCAAAGATTAATTTATCTTCATACAATTAAAGATCCAACATCTTTAACATGTTTTAACATTTTATTTGGGCTTTAGTCTTTTTTCTTATTCTGTTGTGTTCCCCTCCCCATCCCATTCCTATAATTTTAGATAACTGAAATACATTTTTCCTTCACTAGTACACACAGAAGTGGCAACACTGACAAAAAGCCTGTGCGACATTTCACAAATCTGCACGGTGACCAAAATGTTTTAATTTCCAGACTTCTCTAATTAACACCTAAGTAATGTCTGCTCATTGAAATAAATTCAAATAGTATAAAAGCACATAATTCCAGTAAAGAATCCGCCTGCAATTTAGGAGACCTGGGTTTGATCTCTGGGTTGGGAAGATTCCCTGGAGGAGGGCATGGCAACCCACCCACTCTAGTATTCTTGCCTGGAGAATCCCATGGATGGAGGAGCCTGGTGGACTATGGTCCATGGTGTCCCAAAGAGTCGGACAAGACTGAGTGACTAAGTACAGCACAGCACAGCACATATAATTAATAACTCCTTTCCATGTCTTTGCAACTCTCTCCTAAAGAATTCCCCAAACACTTTTAAGTTTGATGTTTATCCTTACAGATTGTATGCTTATATAACAGAGGATGCTAATAGCAGTTATATTATCGGGGGTTAACGTTTTTTAAGTGAGCTGAACCCCAAAACTATCCTATTTCTCTCTTAACAGCATCTCAATTATTTTATGTATTTGTTGTCTCTTTCTCTTGATACAGGTTTATGAGAGCTGTAAATCACTGTACATGGAGGTACACACCACGCTGTGACACCTAGCAGATAATCAAATACTTGTTGATCAGTATGTTTACTTAGAAATTATGAAAGCAGCCTTTTTAAAAAGTTACTGAAATCCACTTAATTTATCATTGGCTTTCAAAAATAATGGGGAAACAAAGGTCTGCTTAGGGTTTTTTTGGTTGTGATTCCTATCAAGCATCTGCTCAACTGATCAGTTTTGATAGTTACAAAAGTCAAACAGGCATTTTGATTTAATTTACAACCAAAACAAAAACTAAACTAAAACAAAACCCCAAAACACTTAAACTTTTCAGAGTTATATATTGCTATATAGAATTCCCTGTTTTTTTCCCTTTAATTTTTAAATTTATCTATTTATGGCTGCACTGGGTCTTCACTGCTGTACATGTGCTTTCTCTAGTCACGGTGAGCAGGGGCTAGTCTTCACTGTGGTGCGAGGGCTTCCCATCGCATTGGCTTCTCTTGTTGCACAGCACAGGCTCTAGGAGAGTGGTCTCAGCAGTTGTGGCGCATGGGCTTGGTTGCAGGTCTTCCGGGATGGAACCTATGTCCCTTGCATTGGCAGGTGGCTTCTTAACCACTGGACCACCAGGGAAGCTGCCTTGTTTTTTAAAATGATTATAAAAGTCAAGAATTAAATATATTATCACTAATGTTTCTGGTTCTAAGATCAAAAGAAATATCATTAAAAGAAAACTGCCACTCAAAAAAAAAAAAAAGATTAAAGCAAGCAAAATTTTCTGCCTTGCCATACTCAAATTTGTCTGTTTATCCCAAATTACAGAATTACTATAAGTACAGGTTCCATCAAATCAAGCCACATCAGACTTGATTTACAGGCCTCTATGATAAAGGAGCTATCTAACCAGGGGAACTGTCAAGCTAAAGCAGACTTTCTGACTTAAAGAAAAAAAAAAGAACATATGCATGTATACAGGTCATTTTATTTGAATTCCATCTAAGTTTGGGCTAGTTACCAAGGACTCTGCATATGAGTCAAGACTAACTGTATACAATAAAACTGTTAAGCAGGATTCTTTAAAAAGTGTTCTGTTAGCCATCCTTACAGGTCTCAAACCACGGTTTTGCAAAGCTCTAGCTTTGGAACTTCGAATTTCAATGCGTTACTTGGAGGCTGAACTTGAACCGATTCCTCTACACAAATGCTTTTCAAACGACAGAGAGAAGCCAGAACACACTTTCCAGCATACCTGACTGCCTAACACTCGGGCAGGACTTCAGGACAGACCTAATAATGCAGGATCAGCAAAGTGGACCCTAACCTAGGAAAGGAAGCCAAAACCCCACAGCCTTCTCTATCTTCAGTGGCTTCCACGCTCACCCGGAGGACATTCGCCGCCTTAAGAACCTACAAGTCTACATGCCCACTTAAGGTGTTGTCTGCCACTCTGGTTCCCAGAGGAGAGAAATCAGCACGCCCCCACAGGGATCCCGGGGCAGAGAGAAGAAAACTGCAGAACAATCCCACTATTTCTCCAACTAGGCAACAACACGAATCAATCCTTCAACTAAGCATTGAGTAAATCTCATCTAGAAAGAGATCTGTTCCAGGATGCTGACCAGCCACAGACTGTGAACTCGAGATGTCACCAGAGTTCCCTTCCCGCCACGAGCCGATCCAGCGCCTGCAGAGCCGCGCCCTCCCTTCGAGATCTCCCGGGGACCCGCTAACTCGCCCTGTCGCCCCCGAAAAAACTGGGGACCATGCCAAGTTACCGCCCCCCTCTGGGCAAACTAGAAACCCCAATAAAGACGCTGGTCTCCGCCGTAAACCCTTCCGCCCCCAGCAGCCCACCAAGGCGGTCCCGGCCCCTGCAGGACGCAGATACACCGCCCTCCCGCCCGAAGACCCCGATAAACAGACAGAACCCCAATACACTGCTTCTTTATCCCAGGAATGTGAGAAAAGAAGCCCACTCCTGCTCAAAGTACCCCCAAGACCCGGTACATCTGCCCCTTCAGAGACCTAGGACCTTGCTAAAACTGAATCCTCTGTCCCTAAAAGAGCCTGAGACCGCGATAAAAGGACCCCTTGTCCCGGAACCCCGCTATACCACCTCAAGGATCCTGGTAAATCTCCTTCGACCCCAAAGACCCGGGACCCAAACCGCTGCCACCCAGCCGAACCCCAAGCCGGAAGAGACCCCAGACCCCCAATAAACCGCCTCCTAACACGGAGAAGCCCTGGCACCCGCTTCACCGTCCTTGGGCGTCCGCACCCGGATCCCACCCCACCGCGTCCTCGCCCTCCTCACTCCGAACCCCGCCAAGCCTCGCGCACACCAGGCAGCGCCGCGCTGCCCGCGGAGCCGCCCCCGTCAGGAGCCCGCCTGCCCCGGTTGCTCCGTGTCCCCGCTCCCCGACCGCTCCTCAGCGGAGACGCGCTCCGGGCTTCCTCACCTGGGCAGCGTCGTAGGGCAAGCGGACCGGGGAACCCTGAGGAAGAGAAGGAGGCGGCAGAGAAGGGGCGGCCCAGGCCTGCGTCTGCCGCAGCTCCAACCCCTCGGCGAGGAAGCGCTTGTGTGAGGAGATCCCTCCCGCTCCGCGCGCAGCTTGGAGACAGAGCTACAGCCGTACCCGCCGCTCTTCCCGCGAGATCCCAGCCACAGAGTGGGGCGGGGCCACGGCGAGGGGCGGATGCAGTGAATCGAGTGACAACTCTGAGAGCCTGTTGGCGGCAGCGTGGGAGGCGGGACTTAGAGCCTAATACTACCAATCGCAAAATAGGAAAGGTGATTCTCCCACCGCTTCTTCTCTCCCCCGCCCCGCATCAATAAACTAGGGGCAAGATCAGTGACATTTAAGTAGTCAGGGGCAGAGCTTGGGAAGGAATCTTGGATGGAGAATCTTGGCTTCTGTCTAGTCCTAGTCAGGCTCCGTAGATCTATCTGGTTAGGGAAGAAGGTGGTTTTCACACTGCCGTGAGCTGAAGCGCTATTACCCTTGGTTACAGCGCGGCCTGAAGTGCTTAAGAGGCACACTTCTTCCTGGTTGAAGGCGCACCCTCCTCGGGTTACCCAGGTCTAAACCTGTTTTTCCCCCTCTCTGGGCCTCTCCTCCCTTTCCACCTCTAACAGGGCGCCATTGTTGAGATGCCCGTGTTTTCTCAACCCCTGCTCGGGTCGTCTGGTCTGACAAAAGACTCCCTTCCGACTGGTGTTTATTTATACTGAAAGCCTTCTAGAAGAGTAAAAAGTAAATCTCACTGAGTCATCGTTATAACAAATTCCAAAATTACATGAAAAGTTGTATCTCTGTGGACACCAGTGTCTGGCACACTCAGGGCACTGAATAAATGTAGAAAGAAAGACTGAAGAATATGATATTTAAATACAGTCTTCTCTCAATATCCTGAGGTGTTTGTTCCAGGATATTTGCAGCTACTAAAATAGTGGACGCTCAAGTCCTTTGTGTAAAAATGACTGTAGTATTTGCATGTAACCTATCGCCTATATACTTTAAATTGTCTCTAGATTACTTATAATACCTGCTGCTGCTGCTAAGTCGCTTCAGTCGTGTCCGACTCTGTGCGACCCTATAGACGGCAGCCCACCAGGCTCCCCCATCCCTGGGATTCTCCAGGCAAGAACACTGGAGTGGGTTGCCATTTCCTTCTCCAATGCATGAAAATGAAAAGTGAAAGTGAAGTTGCTCAGTGGTGTCCGAATGTAAATACTATGTAAATAGTTGCTGCTGCAACTTTTTAGAACTTTTCTGGAATTTTTTCCCTGAATATCATGATTGATTGAATCCACAGATACGGTGACCAACTATGTAAGAAATCTTAGACCTGCTCCAGAAAATTCAGGCTTTCCTAGCCTTTCCTCCATAGTGACAGCCAATTTCTTCACCCTTAAGTCCAGTCTCTTGATTAGGACATCTGTCCTATAGTCTGCATTCATTCCCTTTACCACAAGTCCTTTCACTTGATCAAGGTTAATCCCTGCACCTGTGCCCCGGATGGCCGCCATTCCCAGATTTTAATTAATCAAACTATCCTTTCCCTGATATCACTGTTCCCCTCTAATCTAGCTCTTTTTTCCCACAGACACATTTGTTCCATCCTTTGCACAGAACAAAACAACCCAACATCCTCTGCCTTTTCAGATAACTCTTTAAATTGACTTTGTTGTCTTTACTTTTCATCTCTTATTTTCCCTACTGCAATGCTGTTTACACCCACACAATGGGCTGATCTTTCAGTAGTCACAAAGGACCTCATTTCTCTTTCTATTTTGGGGCATCTTTCCCAATGACCACTCTGCAGCCTTTTGACAATGCCAGCCATCTCCTCCTTGGTTACTTGCCTAACTACTTTCTCCAGATTCTTTAGCTACTCTTCTGTTTGTTTGTTTGTTTTTTGGATACTCTTTCCTCGTTTAAAAACTGTTGCATATTGGCATCTGCTTATAGCTATATACCTTGTACATGAAAAGAAAAATGGCTTCCACACACAGTTCCACACTTTGAGTGTCAATGAGTGGTTCAGAAACAAGCTGTTAGAAGAATCCAGAGGAGGAAACATGACTGTGAGGCTGGGTGTTTAAATAGTAGTTGGCCTATACAAATGCAGAGCAGAAGCAAAGGTTTTTCAGAGAAAACAGAGTGAACCTGAGCACAGAGGAGAGGATGTAGGCCAAGCCTGGATCTGAGTGGACCAGACTGGCCCACGGAGGATTCCTGCAGAAGAGTAAGTTTAGGAAGGTAAGTTTAGGGAAGAACCAATAGTAAAAGGCCTTAAAAAACCAGGCCAAGCTAATTCAACTTGATTCTGTATCAAATGAGATACCAGAGCCAACCCTAGCAGTTGTAGGGCTTACAAAAGTCTACACAAGGGGGCTCACATATCAAATGTCTAAATAGTATGAAAAGTTATAAAACAAGCTAACAAACTATAAATTTAACATATATATGCCTAGTTGCTCAGTTGTGTCTGACTCTTTGCAACCCCATTGACTTTAGCCTGCCAGCTTTCCTTGTCCTTGGGATTTTCCAGGCAAGAATACTGGAGTGGGTTGCCATTTCCTACTCCAGATATGTACGTTTTGTGTGTGTGTGTGTGTGTGTGTGTGCATATATATATATATATATATGTATCAGTTCAGTTCAGTTGTTCAGTCACTCAGTCGTGTCCGACTCTTTGCAACCCCATGGACTGCAGCACACCAGGCTTCCCTGCTGCTGCTGCTGCTGCTGCTAAGTTGCTTCAGTCGTGTCCGACTCTGTGCGACCCCATAGATGGCAGCCCACCAGGCTCTGCCGTCCCTGGGATTCTCCAGGCAAGAACACTGGAGTGGGTTGCCATTGCCTTCTCCATTGTGAGAAAGTGAAAAGTGAAAGTGAAGTCACTCAGTCGCGTCCGACTCGTAGCGATCCCATGGACTGCAGCCTACCAGGCTCCTCCATCCATGGGATTTTCCAGGCAAGAGGACTGAAGTGGCGTGCCATTGCCTTCTCCGCCAGGTTTCCCTATCCATCACCAACTCCTGGAGCTTACTCAAACTCATGTCCATCAAGTCAGTGATGCCATCCAACCATCTCATCCTCTGTCGTCCCCTTCTCCTCCCGCTTTCAGTCTTTCCCAGCATCAGGGTCTTTTCCAGTGAGTGAGTTCTTCACATCAGGTGGCCAAAGTATTGGCATTTCAGCTTCAGCATCAGTCCTTCCAATGAATATTCAGAAGTGATTTTCCTTTAGGATTGACTAGTTGGATCTCCTTGCAGTCCAAGGGACTCTCAGGAGTCTTCTCCAACACCACAATTCAAAAGCATCAATTCTTCAGCGTTCAGCTTTCTCTGTGATCCACCTCTCACACCCATACATGAGTACTGGAAAAACCATAGCCTTGACTAGACGGATCTTTGTTGGCAAAGTAATGTCTCTGCTTTTTAATATGCTATCTAGGCTGGTCATAGCTTTTCTTCCAAGGAGCAAGCATATTTTAATTTCATGGCTGCAATCACCATCTGCAGTGATTTTGGAACCCAAAAAAGGTCTCTCACTGTTTCCCTGTCTATTTTCCATGAAGTGATGGGACTGGATGCCATGATCTTAGTTTTCTGAATGTTGAGTTTTAAGCCAAAATTTTCACTCTCCTCTTACATTTTCATCAAGAGGCCCTTTAGTTCTTCTTTGCTTTCTGCCATAAGGGTGGTGTCATCTGTGTATCTGAGGTTATTGATAGTTCTCCCAGCAATCTTGATTCCATCTTGTGCTTCATCCAGCCCGGCATTTCGCATAATGTTCTCTGCATATAAGTTAAATAAGCAGGGTGACAATACACACTTGTGTCCTCTGTAGTGAAACTTCAGAGTCTTAACCCCTGGACCACCAGGGAAGTCCTATATATATCTTCCTTTGCCTAGACAAACTTAGCTAACAACTTGGAAGACCATGTCCAAACTTAGGATTCTGGGACTTCTTCTTGGAAAAGAGAGCTGGTCCTCACATAGAGTGGTCTTACCCTCTTTGCCTCCCACAGTTCAGCTGCACGCTGCAAAGTAACCCCACTCCACGGGTACCCCAGCCTACATGTCCATGCTCCATTCCCACTTTTCCCTCTATAAAATTGTAATCTCTTAGCCATTTCACACATTGGAGAAGGAAATGGCAACCCACTCCAGTGTTCTTGCCTGGAGAATCCCAGGGACGGCAGAGCCTGGTGGGCTGCCATCTATGGGGTCGCACAGAGTCGGACACGACTGAAGCAACTTAGCAGCAGCAGCAGCAGCAGCCATTCCATGAGTCCAGGAGTTTATACTTCAGATCTAGGGGAGGAAGCTCATAAAAGCCCTGGAAGCAGGCTCAGGACCATTGGGGCAGAGAATTTTGCCTTCCAGTTACCTGGAACGAGGTCTAAAGGGGTGAAGTCAGCTGCAGCTGGCTTTGGTTTGAGGGACTCCTGTGTAGGAATACAGCTGGAGAAGGACCAGAGCAGGGCCCCTTAAAAGGAAGCCCCTCCCACCTGCATCTAAGGTGATAGCGGATAGCAGCAGAGCCCCTGCATGTCTTTCGTCGGGCAATGACATATATAGTATATCTGTTTCTTGAAATATAAATCTGTTTATTTTCTATTTCCCACCTCCTCTTGCATTGGTATCTTTCTTAAATGTTGTAATTTTAAAATTAAAATCCAGTTGTGCTGGATCTTCGTTGTTGCATGCAGGTTTTTCTCTAGCTGCAGCGAGTAGGGGCCACTCTCCAGTTGTGGTGCCTGGGTTTTTCATTGCAGTGGCCTCTCTCATTGCAGAGCACAGACTCTAGGGCCCATGGGCTCAGTATTCGTGGTTCCCGGGCTCTAGAGCACAGTTCAATAGTTGTGGCGTGTAGGCTTTGTTGCTCTGCAGCATGTGGGATCTTGTTGGATGTGAGTGATTCACTTCCAGCAAAGAGAACATGGCAGAATTATTGACAATGTATGATTTCCAAGGTTAGGTCATAAGAGACATTGCAACTTCTTCCTTAGTCTGTCTCTTTGATCACTCACTCTAGAGGAAACCTCTGGAGGAAGTCAGCTACCACGCCATAAGGTTTCAATCAGGGATCGAACCTGTGTCTCCTGCATTGGCAAGTGGATTCTTTACCACTGAGTTGCCATGGAAGCCCTTGCACTGGTATCTTAATGGCAGGAATGTACTGGAAAGAAAACTCTATTCTTGACTCCACTCTCTCCTTTTGTGGCATCTTCTTTCCAGTGCCTTGTTTCACAAAGTGTACTATTCTATAACTCCCTTATTTATCAGTGTATCAGAAACCTAGATGTCTCTAAATGTGAGAAAAGAGAAAAGCTGTGAAGCACTCTTAGCCTAGATTGGAGCTTGGAATACTCACATTTGACTTCTAAATTAAAATGCTTTGGAAATAGAAGCTCCTGAAGAGGCCCAGTGTGAAGGGTACACAGGCAGGATGAGTACCAAAAAGGCAGTAAGCCACCACAGACAGGGGCACCCCTCTCACCATCTGTCTTTGTAGCATGATGCTTTGCTCTGTGGCCTCAGAGTCATGCCCTATCCTTGCAACCTCTCCATCTGGTACCAAGTGCTGTACCAGCACATTGTGTGTTAAGAACTGCCAGGGAGCCAGAACCACCATGGTTTCTGTTTTCAAGATCCAAGGCTTGAATTCTGCCCACGGATCCTGTATATCTCTTGGCGGTGCTGCGGATGATTTCAGCAGAAGGCTCTGGCACTTCTTAATCCCAGGACCAATGTCTACTCATAACCTCACTCTTGCTCCCCGATCTGTGGCTGGTCTTCGCCAACCAGCAGCAGGACAGAACCAGCTAATTTCTTACTCAGGTCTTACCATCTGCTGCGTGTGTCCAACCCATTAGTCCAGGTGAGTGCAATCCAACACTTCTATTTCTTTCTGTCCCTTCCATCCTTACTGCCGTCCCCCTCTCTGAGCATGCACTGGGGAAAGCTTTCACCTGGCCACTGCATATTCATGAGGGGCATAGAAGACAGTATCATTGGAGAATCTGGAAGAAGAAATTTGGCTCTCCCAGACCCCACCTCTGCTCCTCCCTTTTCAAGTTTTGGAGGAGCACCTAACTGTTAAGGTTACAAGGCTGAAATTCTACATGAATTACCCCAAGACTGAGAAAGCAGTATTCATCTATCCATTTTGCTGTCCACAGTCTAAACCTCTGAGTTTGCTTTGTTTTGCAAATACCTAGTTACAAGGGGGAGAATCAAGAGGGTGGTGGTGGTGGTGGTTGTTGTTCACTCGCTAAGTTTTGTCTACTCTTTGCAACCCCATGAACTGCAGCACGCCAGGCTTCCCTGTCCTCCACTATCTCCTTTTTAAATATATCCACAAAACTTTTGATACATCTCCCTTAAAGTGGCAGAGCTCTTCCCCTTGAGTGTGGGCATGACCAAGTGAGTGATTCACTTCTAGCAAAGAGAACGTTAACAGAAGTGACAGGATATGACTTCTGAGATTTAGGTCATAAGAGGCATTACAGCTTATTCCTTAGTCTCTCTCTTTGATCACTTACTCTGGAGGAAGCCAGCTGCGATGCCATAGGACATTTAAGCAGAGGCCAACATGGCAAGACACTTAGGCCTCCAGCTAACAGCTATGTTTGAGTTTGCCATCATGGAAGGCCCAGTCCAGCTTAAGTTAAGCCTTCAGATGCCTGCAACCCAAGGCCAACACCTCTCCCCAATTCCACACAGAAATTGTGTGAGATAACATGTGTCTATTTCTTTTTTTAATTGAAATACTGTTGATTTGGGGGACTTCCCTGGTGGCTTAATGGTAAAGAATCTGCCTGCCAATGCAAGAGAAGCTGATTCAATCATTGGGGCAGGAAGATCCCCTGGAGAAGGAAGAGGCAACCCACTCAAGTATTCTTGCCTGGAAAATCCCATGGATAGAGGAGCCTGGCAGGCTACAATCCATGTGGCCACAAAGGAGTCAGACATGACTCATCTACTGAACAGCAATATAGTTGATTTACAAAGTTGTGTTAGGTTCAGGTTTTAAGTCTGTTGTTTGAAGTCACTTCCTTTTGGCATAATTTGTTATGCATCAATAGATAATACAAAAGTGTTGAGAATAGTATAGTCTAATCCTACTCCTGGACAAACATCTAAAAACTCACATCAGGCAGTAACACTACCTCAAGAGCAAGGTACAATGGCTTTGTAGACATAATGGCTGTATCTAAAATTCAAGTGGCATTAATGGTACTACACCAAAAATAAGTGGAAGAAATCATTTCTTGGTGGAAATAAAGATTCCAGGGCCTTCAGACTATTAAGAGCATCACAACAATTGGGAGACTGCAATAATCATGGAGTCATTTGGAGGCAGTTAATAGCAGGTCTTGAGCAGGAAGGAAACTTTTCACTCTCAGAAGCTGAGAGTGCTTCACAAACATACTGCTGTCATACAAATTTATGGAAAAGTATATGTTTCTATAAAAATAGAGGTGGAAATATCCTCAAACATCCTCTTACCCATCCATATTAACCAAGAATAAAAAGTTGAAATTTCCACCTATAGGGGCCCTGTCAAAACGAAATTGACATCCTGACACCATTAAGTACCCATGTGAGATCAGAGTATATTTGACAGCAAGAAGATTGAAATTCTTTCTTGAATATAAAACTGTATTTCTGAAGTCTTAACATTGTGAATTAAGATTCAGTGGGAGAGCAATTTCCCTATTAAATAAAATATGAGGAAAAGACATAAAAAGGAGACCAGTTAACTGAATTACATACATTGCCTGTCTAAATTCATCTTACATCTGTAAGAACCATCTAGATGGGCCATATATACAAAGAGTAAAATACTTTACAAGTTGACCAGAACATAACTTAGAGCTGAAAAGATATACCCGAGATTTATTTGCAGCTCCATTACTCCAACAATCGTAACACAGATGTGGGACCTATCATTTCCTTTAGCAGTAAGAGCAAAAAGTAAGTCTTTAAACAAGGCCCTAGAAACACTCCAAATTCTATCTTTCCTCTCAATACCTCATCATCAAATTTTTAAAGTCAGCAAATATTCACTGAATGGCTACTAAGTACAAAGCATTGTGAAGATGCAGAATACAAGCCACAGTTCCTGCCATTAAAAAAGAAAATCATAGAAATGAGATGAGAATCCAAAACATGTCATGTCTTGCATGCAGTAATTGCTAGCAGGTAAGTTGATGAAAAAGCCTCCTGTGCAGTCACTGTTGGTTACCTAGGCAACAACAAGAACCGCACCCCCTCCTTTTTTCTAACAGAACTCTGCCTTTGTTCAGAATGTTCTCAGTCCCAGGAATGAACCTCGTTTGAGCTAATCCAGTTTCAGCTCATCCATTCCCCTTTGCCAGATATTCATCTTCCCTGCCTCCTCACCACGTGATCCAAGTTTCCTGGATGGTCTCTAGGGAAACTATCCTTTTTCTAGGAAAGTCCTCTCTCCATCTGCTCCCTTCTTCCTTCTGCTTGGAATACTGGCATTAAGACGTGGTGTCTGAGGCTATGGTGACCATGGAGAAACAAGGCCATGGTGATAAATAAGCAGTGTAGACAAAAAGAGCCTTAGGAATTCAGGGCCAGGAGAACCCACTTACATTTGGAGTGGTAGAATGGATAGCTGTTGTTTTTGCCTGACTAGTTTCCATTTCCCCTTCTGGTAGCAGTATCTAAATTTTCCTTTGGGGACCCACCCAACCCCCATTGTCTGTTAATGCAGTTCTGTGAGGTTTACTCTGCCCGTTTGTCTAGGAATGGACGAATGACCCAGCCCAGGTTAATCAGAGTACCATAGCAATAGGTTCAGGATGGGCACGTGACCCATCCTTCTTTAGGACTTTTGTTGAAACTTTTAACAACGAGAAGTTCGTTTTCCCAAGGTTTTTAAGCTGGTAGGATTTTAACCTTGCGTTATGGGGCTCCCCGTGAAACTTATTGTCACCTACTCCCTGGTAAAACTAACTCAGAAAGAAATCAACAGATCAAAAGAATCAGCAGAATCCAGACAGAATGATTCCTGATAATATTTTACTTTATTAAAGTCATATTTAAACACTATACCTGGATTTATCAATTACATGAACCAATAAATTCTTTTTCTTTCTTAAACTCATTTGATATTAGCCTCATCACTTACAGCTGAACGTGTTCTAACACAGGTGGCTAGGGATTGTCATACAGAGAAAATGGGACATAAGCTGTACTCTTAAAATGGATTGAAGCTTGGTAACAGAAGAGAAGGGGGTGCTTCTGAGGGAAGTAAATAATGTAAACAAAAACTTAGTGAATAAAAATGTCATGGTGGAACAAACAGTTTACAGAATAAGTGAATACAGAAATTTAGGTCAGAATCAGAATACAGGTGGGCTTGAAGGCTAGGGGAGGTCTGAGCTTTATTCTGTAGCCAACTCTTTTAAGCCAAAGAGTCACCTGGTCAGATCAGTGTTGGGGAAAATTAATCCAGTAGGATCTAACAGGGTAGACTGAAACTGGGAAAGAGCAAGTATGAGCCAATGAGAATAGAATCCAAGTACAGAGTCTGCCCAAGAGGAGGGGCCCTTGACAGTAGGTGACCACTCTGCAGGGCAGAGCTAATTAGTTTTTAAATTACCAAATAATAAATAAGGAAACTCTTGATGAAGTTTTGACGTAGAGGCATGGTACTTAGGATTAGTAAGTACTCACGATTACTACCTACAAAGTACTTATGATTGGTCATGTATGTATTCTACAGATATTTACTATGAGCCCAGCATTCTGCCAGATGCTTGGTACATGATAATAAACATGACAGCTGTGAAGACCAGTTGATGAGGTATACATCCACGAGACAAGTAACTGAACACAACTATGGATGTTTTATACATCCATGAAACAATTAACAACAATTTTCAGGTGCTCTGAAAATTATTGGTTGCTATGAGATAATGTATCAGGGAGCCCAATGCCAGTCTCACTGGGAGTCTGGGAAGGCTCCCCAGAAGTAGTAACATTTAAAATGGGACTTGAAGTAGGAATGGGAGTTATTGTGGTGAAAGGGGTTGATGACTAGAACACTCCAAGTAGAAACATGCTAAGATTAGATGGTATTTCTATCAAAGATTCGACAAAATTCCAATGTGGTTTTCTTCCAATGGAGCAGAAAGAGTCTAAAGAGTTAAGTAGAAGGCTGGATTATGCAGGGTCTTGTGTGCAATGAAAAGGATTTGGAGCTCTGTCTGAAGAGCAATGTTAGCATATTTTCTCAAAAAGGAGTCAGTGAAGGGACCAGTCTCATGCATGTTCCAAGTGGGTGGTCGCCAAGTGGTGGGACGTAAGGTTTTGGAGAAGGTCCCTGCTTGCAAACTGCTGTCTAAGATTTACTGAACATGGAATCTTTGATACAATAATAGACAATCACATGTCACATTTCTCTAGGAAGAGGAGCACTGTGAGTCATGCAAATGATTTATAGCTGAACTGCCCTGAAAACAGGTTTGTAGGTCACAGAGAGGTGGAGGAAAGGAAGAAATCTGATACAGAAAGCAGTCACAGAGAGGGGAGAGGGATACATGAAAAAAACACTGGAGGCACCAGAGGGAATACCTAGCACGTAGTATATGCTCAACAAATACTTGTAGGAAGAAATGAAAGAAAGGGAGAACTTTCATAATTTTATTAAGACCTGGCATCTAATTTGGGCAAGCAAATTGGCTCTTGTCTCCCTGAGCCCACAGATGTCATGCATTAGGAAGACTAGACAAGGAAAGGAGAGAACATAAATATAATACATTCCCAGAAGTCCTGGGAGTGCCTAGAGCATGACTTGTGATTCAGTTGGCTCCTGGGACCACAAGGTCAGACAATGGCTTTGTCTTCCAATGAAGAAGACATAACAGGGCCCTGAGGGCCGGTGCACTGGGACGACCCTGAGGGATGGGATGCGGAGGGAAGTGGGGGGGAGGTTCAGGATGGGGACACATGTACATCCGTGGCTGAGTCATGTGAATGTATGGCAAGAACCACTACAATATTGTAAAATAATTAGCCTCCAATTAAAATAAATTAATTACCAAAAAATAAAAAAGAAGACATAGGAATTTACCCCAGGAAGGGGAGGAGCCTTGGAAACAGGCCGGGACTGGAGCCCTGTGAGTACAGTGGACAGAAAACCATGGCAGACACTGCATTTCTGTGCTGGCAAAGCTTAAGACCAGCCTCTAGACTGTGGGACCCTACATCTCTGAGACTTCCCCATAGCCGCTGCCCTTCTTCTGACAGTTCTTTAGCAGCACCTGGAACAAACTCTTCATTTGCACCCCCACGAGGTTTTTGTTATTGAATCATTATTGCTGACCAAGACTCATCCACACCTATGGGCTTTAGTTGGGACAGAAAAACCTGACAAAAACTGCATTTGAGTAGTTAGGGATGGTTTCTCATTTTCTTTCCATGCAATACAAAAGATACACATCCCATTTTCCTTGTGCACATTTCAATTAAATATGTATGTTTGCCATATAAGCCTCTGCTGTCAGAATAAAAATACTTCTGGAATAGCTCAGTAAACTCACTGTGTTAATGGTAACTTGACCTTTCACTGATTTTAAATGAACCAACAGCGAAACGGTAAGTTGCCTTAATTAAAGCATTATCTTCATTAAAGATTATTAGATGAATAGGAAAAGGGCTCCCTGAAAACCAGCATGTGCTCATTGGTTATAACAACCCTAGAATTTTGAAGGTAGCATGATTGAATAGTCTGGAATTGAGTTTGGTGGTTGGGTATCTCTGCAAAAATATGAACCGTGTTAACAATGATTCCTTCTCCCCAGTGTGTTCTAAAGATTGTTTCCATGGCAATCTACATTGTTTTGTCTAAATTATTCTTCATGCCACTTTTTTCCCTACATTTAGATATTTGTAAAGCACCTATCACTTGAGTATCTCTTCTCTGATAAAGTGCCCAGGAGGGAAAAGAGAATATTTCTCGGAAGAAATGAAAAGCTGACAGTTGTCAAGAAGAGCCAAATTTGTGAGATTATGTAGGGCCTGAGGGTCTCTGTAGAGCACTCCACACTCTCCCTGCCCCTGCAATGGGATCCACCTTCTGCTCAGGTGATGGGAAAGCAAAAGCCCCAGTTCACATCTCTGTCACTTCCGAGATGTCTACTCATGAGCCCAGTCCTTTCCAGGCTTCGGGCAGAATGATAAACGGAGGTTAGGGGAAGGAGGAGGTGGCTGGGCTGAGAGGAGATCACCCTTAGAAAAAGATGCCTCTACTATGTAGCACAGTGATACTGGTGCATCAAATAATTCCATTTCTCCCAGCACACAGAAAGATTTCATTTTCTAGGTACGGCCAGATACTGGTTCTAGCAGAGGCAATGAACTCCTCATTGCTGACTTACCAGGGCAGAAGCAATGAACACTCCTTCTTGGCCAGGCTCTAAAACCTCCTGAGATACATTTTGCTGTCTTTCCTTTCTCATCAACTGGCTGGCTGGATATGGAGGAACCAGTGAAGGATTCCAAGGTTCTAAAAGATGGAAGGACCACTGGATGGAAGGAGTGGGTCCTAAATCATTATGTGGTAGACTGTCATACACCTGAACTGATGTGAATGAGGAATGATGTGTTAAGCTACTAACACTTGGGTTGAAGCCCTAGTATTTTGGCCACCTGATGCAAAGAGCCAACTCATTGGAAAAGACCTTAATGCCGGGAAAGATTGGGGGCAGGAGGAGAAGAGGGTGAGAGAGGATGAGTTGGTTAGATAGCAGCACCGACTCAATGGGCATGAATTTGAACAAACTCCAGGAGATAGTAGAGGACAGAGGAGTCTGTCATGCTGCAGTCCATGAGGTCACAAAGAGTCAGACACAACTTAGGAACTGAACCACAGCAACTGACATTTGGGGTTGTTTGTCAAAGCAGTTGTCCTGGTAGATGAGATCTGGCAGGTTTCTGGGCAGGACCAGCAACAGATGGCAGCAGGAACTCCATGGAAGGAAACAATATGCAGTGACCAGAGGGAAAATGGACAGAGTCCAGATCAGGGTCTTCCAGGTGGTCCTAGAAGCCGTGGCCTGACATTAACTGAGCACGACAAGAGGGAGATCAAAGGACTGGGGTTCCCACTGTACTGTAGCCCCTGAGGGCACAGTTTGCACAATAAAAGTAAGACAAGGTCTTCATTTCAAAGGAGGGAAGTGAAGCCTTTAGGAAGGAATCAGGCAAGGCAGGGGGTCAAGCAAAAGGATAAGACTAGACCTACCTGGTGACCAGGACTGCAGCATAGTGCAGAGCCTTGGACACAGGAAAGCAATGTAAGAATTTCTTCCCAAACCCAGGGTCACGTCAGAGGAACAAAAGTGGCAGCTACAGCATGGCTGACTCAATGTCAATCTTCTGGGGTACTGATACTCAGGGAGCAAGCTGGTTGCCTCGTACTTATAGGAGGATACAAAGTGTCCTTGGCAACCAGAGGACAATAGATGAAAGAAAAGCCAATCACACAGTGGGAGAGCAGGGGAGCCAGGGCTCAGGAAGTGAGCCAAGAATCAGGAGCCCATCTATGGGGTCAAAAGGTGAGAGACGGTGGGAATCAGAGGTTTAAAAAAGTACTCTGAGAAAACAGCAATAATGGAGCTTAATAGTCAGTTGCCTTCTAATACCAGGTCAGGTAGACTTCAAGAATGGCAACAGGTGGGTGATGAGAAGGGACACTGATGAGCCAAGAGGTCAGAAAGTACCTGACACCAATCAACAAGGAAAGTAATCACCGCAAGAAAGCATCCTCATTTCCTCCCTGGCAGTGCTGCGAACGAACTGTGTCAATGTGCTAGCAAGGTCTGGGCTTTCCCTGCACGTCACTATAACCCACATGTTCTCATAGAGAGAATCAACACTCATCTCATTCAGGTGTTAGGAGGTGGAATTACCACTCTAGCTGCAGGCCTGTCACTTGGACGCTCATAAAACAGTTTTTATAGGCAATGAGCTATGAGACTGTTAACATTTACATTCTGCCCCATGCCTAGGAGTTTGGCTAGCTGTATGTGAAGGATACAAGTTCTGCAGGTTCATCATTAGGAGTTGGACGGTATTTTATCGGGAGACGTGGTTAGCAGCTCTTGGGATAATTAAGCTCTCATCCAGAGACCAGGGGAGCTCTAAATGACCAGGGATGGTACAGGCACATTGAGCTAGAAAAATGGCCAGTTGAATGCAGGATTCTGTCTCTGGTAACGAGTGGTAGATGTTTTCCTGCAAGTCTCTCACTATGGGTAGAGAGTGCATTGGTCATAGGAAGGATCGCCATGACAGTCTTTCAAACAAGAGAGACAGCCTTTTATTATTTAAGGTGAAATCAAATTTCAAATAGTAAGGAAACTCTCCAAGAAAGAACTTCTTATAGACTATGAATAATCTCATTTATACTATAATGTAAATGACTAATATAACTTTCCAGAATATATTTTAATTGTGGAGAGGCAGAGAGCTGAGTCTGAGAGTTGGGAGCAAAATGAGACTGTAAGGAAGGGGAAGCTCACAGAGTGTATCTAGGGATGCTACTGGTACTCTTTTACAAGATGACCTTAACTTACTGCTCCAGACTCCTCCCCTGCTTGTCTGATCACCTTTCACACCTATCCTGCAATGCTGAAGGATGTCTACCTTTCTGAAGACACATCCTATCCTTTCATCTCCGTTTCCCATGTGTATTCCCCATGCTTGGGGCTTTTTTCTACCCCATGTACTCTCTGCCTGAACAGCTCTTACCTCTCCAAATCCAGGTTAAATGTTATTTCCCCTGTGAAGTCAGCCAGTCTCTGAGGCAGTTTCTGTTGCTGCTTCCCCTGTGTTGCAACAGCACTTCAGTCAGCTGTCTTTAGCATTAGCTATGTTAGATATCTTCTCCTCTAGGTTGCAAAGCCCTCAGTGTCGAGGACTGTCATTAACTGTTTCTGGATCCTGTGTCCAACACAGGGCCAGGCATTGCCACCTCCCAATCAATGGCTACTGGATCAGTAAAGAATTTTCTACTTAGGTGTTGTGAGAATGGATGAAGACAGTAGTAGATGCCAAGTGGGAACAATCAAAGCATCAAAGCAGTCTAAAAAAAAGTGTTTTTATGGCCTTGACTCTGGAAAGGATTTAAGATAAAATACTGATTCATTTTTAAAAGCCAACCAAACAATCCTTTTAAGTACCACTTAGGCCCCTGATGCTGGACTGGAAACTAGTCTTTTACCTCAATTTTAATTTTGAGGTGTAACTGATGACAATATTAGTTTTAGGTGTACAACTAATGAGTCAATATTTCTATGTATCGCAGAATGAGCACCACAATAACAATTGAATTTTCTGAGAACTGACAAGACCAAAATGTTCCATCCACCAGAAGAGACTTTTCTTGACTGGTCATGCATCATCATGGTGAGGATTCGTGTTTGAATCAGCCTATTCACTAAGTTTTCCAAATTTGCTGGCATATTGTGTGCAGCACTTTCACAGCATCATCTTTCAGGATTTGAAAGAGCTCAACTGGAATTCCATCACCTCCACTAGCTTTGTTCATAGTGATGCTTTCTAAGGCCCACTTGACTTCACATTCCAGGATGCCTGGCTCTAGGTGAGTGATCATGCCATCGTGATTATCTTGGTCTTGAAGATCTTTTTTATACAGTTCTTTTATGTATTCTTGCCACCTCTTCTTAATATCTTCTGCTTCTGTTAGGTCCATACCATTTCTGTCCTTTATCGAGCCCATCTTTGCATGAAATGTTCCCTTGGTATCTCTAATTTTCTTGAAGAGATCTCTAGTCTTTCCCATTCTGTTGTTTTCCTCTATTTCTTCGCATTGATCACTGAGGAAGGTTTTCTTATTTCTTCTTGCTATTCTTTGGAACTCTGCATTCAGATGCTTATATCTTTCCTTTTCTCCTTTGCTTTTCACTTCTCTTCTTTTCACAGCTATTTGTAAGGCCTCCCCAGACAGCCATTTTGCTTTTTTGCATTTCTTTTCCATGGGGATGGTCTTGATCCCTGTCTCCTGTACAATGTCATGAACCTCAGTCCATAGTTCATCAGGCACTCTATCAGATCTAGGCCCTTAAATCTATTTCTCACTTCCACTGTATAATCATAAGGGATTTGATTTAGGTCATACCTGAATGGTCTAGTGGTTTTCCCAGCAAATTTGGAAAACTCAGCAGTGGCCACAGGACTGGAAAGGTCAGTTTTCATTCCAATCCCCAAGAAAGACAATGCCAAAGAATGTTCAAACTACTGCACAACTGCACTCATCTCACACACTAGTAAAGTAATGCTCAAAATTCTCCAAGCCAGGCTTCAGCAATACATGAACCGTGAACTTCCAGATGTTCATGCTGGTTTTAGAAAAGGCAGAGGAACCAGAGATCAAATTGCCAACATCCGCTGGATCATCAAAAAAGCAAGAGACTTCCAGAAAAACATCTATTTCTGCTTTACTGACTATGCCAAAGCCTTTGACTGTATGGATCACAATAAACTGTGGAAAATTCTTTAAGAGATGGGAATACCAGACCACCCGACCTGCCTCTTGAGAAACCTATATGCAGGTCAGGAAGCAACAGTTAGAACTGGACATGGAACAACAGACTGGTTCCAAATAGGAAAAGGAGTACATCAAGGCTGTATATTGTCACCCTGCTTATTTAACTTATATGCAGAGTACATCATGAGAAACGCTGGGCTGGAAGAAGCACAAGCTGGAATCAAGATTGCCAGGAGAAATATCAATAACCTCAGTTATGCAGATGACACCCCCTTATGGCAGAAAGTGAAGAGGAACTCAAAAGCCTCTTGATGAAAGTGAAAGTGGAGAGTGAAAACGATGGCTTGAAGTTCAACATTCAGAAAACGAAGATCATGGTATCCGGTCCCATCACTTCATGGGAAATAGATGGGGAAACAGTGGAAACAGTGTCAGACTTTATTTTTCTGGGCTCCAAAATCACTGCAGATGGTGACTGCAGCCATGAAATTAAAAGACGCTTACTCCTTGGAAGGAAAGTTATGACCAACCTAGATAGCATATTCAAAAGCAGAGACATTACTTTGCCAACAAAGGTCTGTCTAGTCAAGGCTATGGTTTTTCCAGTGGTCATGTATGGATGTGAGAGGTGGACTGTGAAGAAAGCTGAGCGCTGAAGAATTGATGCTTTTGAACTGTGGTGTTGGAGAAGACTCCTGAGAGTCCCTTGGACTGCAAGGAGATCCAACCAGTCCATTCTGAAGGAGATCAGCCCTGGGATTTCTTTGGAAGGAATGATGCTAAAGCTGAAACTCCAGTACTTTGGCCACCTCATGCGAAGAATTGACTCATTGGAAAAGACTCTGAAGCTGGGAGGGATTGGGGGCAGGAGGAGAAGGGGACGCCAGAGGATGAGATGGCTGGATGGCATCACTGACTTGATGGATGTGAGTCTGAGTGAACTCCGGGATTTGGTAATGGACAGGGAGGCCTGGCGTGCTGGGATTCATGGGGTCGCAAAGAGTTGGACATGACTGAACGACTGAACTGAACTGATTCACTAAGTTAATGACCTGTTAATTCAGATAGAATAAACTCATATCCAAAAGCAGCTTGGTAAAGTAGAAGGAGCTCAAGTCTGAAGGACTTGGTTCTAGTCCCAGCTCTGCCCTTAATAGAAAGGTACCAATTCTTTCTTTCTCTTCATCTTTCAAATGAAAAGGGCTTGACAGACTATATTCTCCAATCATGCCACAACACATGCTCTCATTCCACATGCTTTTTTTTTAATTGAAGTATAATTGCTTTACAGAATTGGGGTTTCTGCCAAACATCAACATGAATCAGCCATAGGTCCGCATGCTCCTCTTACAGCGTGATACAGATTCTTGTCCCATCTTGTTCTTTCCCTTGATTATGGGTGAAACTTTGGGACTGCTTCAACCAATAGAATATAGCAGAAGCAACTCTGTGTGACTTCTGAATCTAGATTATAAAAAATCCATGCAATTCTGCCTCACTCATAGAACACCCAAGCTCTATGAACTCATCTGTCACTGTATAAGGAAGCACAAACTAGCTCATGTGACAAGACCTCAGGGAAAGGTTATATGTAGGTGTCCTAGTCAACAGACAGATCTGTGAATGCAAACCATGCAGGGGAGTCTAGCCGTCGGCCATTGAGTCATTTCCAGCCTTTGAGTCTTCCCAGCTGAAGTCCCAGAAATCATAGGATTGAGAAAGCATTTCCTTTTGGGCCTGTCTGAAATTCTGACCCAAAGAATCCGTAAACATAATAAAATGGTTGTCTTATGCCATCCAGTCTCAGGGTGGTTTGTTACATGGCAATAGGAACTGGAAGAGATGGTACTATCTGTCTTGACACCCTTACAACGTTGCGAAGATCAAATGAGATTAGTATGTAAGACCATGCTCTGCACATTTAAAAACAACCTACAAATAAAATTCAATGAGCTCGTGTAAAGCAGCTGTGCCTGGCCTCACTAACCTCCCCACCTCCCTGCCCTCCCTTCGTGGTTTTGAGGCACCACTATGGAACATAAGACCTTGAGGAACCCAGTTTGAAAACCACCATTTCTCATCCAACCCATTCATTCTATGGATGAGATAACAGACCTAGGGTGACTCATCCAAAATCACACACTGGCTGTGTGCTTGTTCCAATTGTCATGCTGCCTCCAAAAAGAGAACTATCTCAGGTAGAACCATCCTTGTCTGAGAGCCATAAAGTGGCAAGCAGGGACAGTAAGATCATTGTGTGATATTTCTTTACAAGTCTCTAACAGACACTTGGAGCTGTTGCCCAAACATGCCAAAGAGGAGCCTATTTCATTCCCCTCCTCCCCTCTCTGCTCCTCTGCCTCTCAGTCCTGATAGTGTAGATCATTCCGTTGGGTAAAACAGGAAGACTCAGCTGCCTATTCCACGCGGAGCTCTGCAGGCTGTCAGCTCTGTGATGAATGGAGATCTGAGCTCATGCAGAGGTCTGCCTGGTTTGGGTGAAGCTCTGTTTGATCACCCATCATTGGCATTCAGGGAGAGTTCCTAATTGTCACTCGGTGATGGGGTGCTGCTCTGTGGTTAAGTGCGTGGGAGCCTCGCTCAGTTATTAACCTTTATGTTGCCCCCATTGCAGTGAGGGCAAAGGCAGGCTGGGATTCTGATCAAGTAATATTTAATGCACTGCCTCTCTTACTCAGCGAATATCCTAACTATTTCAATGGAAGGGAAAAAAGTAAACCCCCAAATCAAACCAAGCAGAAAGGATAAAGGTAAAAACTATTGACCTGAGTACAGTAATGTCTTTCCATCTGATATGTTCCTATACTTGGGAAGGTCCTGAGGGTATTGATGAAAGACCCCTGACACTCTGAAAACTGCAGATTCATAAATCATTGAGTTTGAAAAAGGCTTTGGTGCCTGTCCCCTGAAATAAGGGTGTCGTTCATTTAGGATTTATGGTTCTGGGGAAGGCAATTTATCTAAATAGCTACAGAGAACATTAATGGGGGACTTGAGTGTTTCTGATCCAGTGGGAGCCATGGAGCTAAAAGCTTTACATGGGAATTCAGGAATATCAGGTTTCAATGAACTTTCAAAAAATCCATAGATGTAGTAATTACTGAACAATCATTTGGTTGGAATATTAGTTGTCTGCATAACTCGAAGAAGAGATAATGAATTATCTTTAAAGACAAAGTAAGATGTTTATTATAGTATTTCATGGCAGAGTATGGGGATTTTAAATTTTAGATTAAAAATAAGCATTTTTATTACTATAAATGTGCATGTTCACTGGATAAAATTTGGTAAACATAAAAAGTCTAAAGAAAAATTAACAATATTCTCACTTGGTAATGATAATCACTGTAAATACGCTGAATATCTTTCCTTCCAGTCTTTTTTTCTGTGAATAGGTGTACACACACACACACACACACACGATTTTATGTGTGTGTGTATATATATATCATTTAATATTAAGAACTTTGCATTCCCTGGTGGTCCAGTGGTTAAGACCTCCTCACTCCCCATGCAGGGGTCCCAGGTTTGATCCCTGGTCAGGAAACCAGATCCCACATGCCACAACTAAGACTCAGCATAGCCAAGCACATGTTTTTAAAAAAGAATGTTGCACTACAGCTTTGTATCCTGCTTCTTTATTTGACATTATGAAGATCATTTCACATCTTTCAAAAATATGTTTTGTAAAAGCAATATTTGTTCCATAATATATTGAATTACCCTATTATTAGACATCTAGTTGTCTCCACTTTTCACACTGTCTCTGAAATTTTCTTTATGTTAAATCCTAGAAGTGAGGTTCGTGGAGGAAAAGATCTATACATTTTTACAAAGCACTTGACACAAACTGCCTTTACACTTTCCCAGTCACTTTATTTTCTCTTTTCTTATGCCGTGTGTGAGCTGCGGGACTTCACGCTTTTGCCCTTGTGTTCGCTTATTCCCACATCTTCCCTAGGAATTTGTTTACTCAATGTTCCTCGTGCATATGTTGCCTTACCACCCACGCTCACTTTCCCTCTCTTCTCTTCTTCCACAAATCACACCGATCTTCAGGGTCCAGTGTAACCGTCCTCCTCCAGGAAAGGAGGTCCCTCTCCTCCCCCACAGAGCCTTCCTAGACCTCTCTATCCATAGGCGGCTCTTCTGAACTGCTCTGTATTTTATTGTCTTCACAGCACTCCCCTGACAATTAATCACCACTTACCAGCTGTATGACCTTCAGTAATCCCAGAAGCTTGTCGTGAGAATTTAATGAGATCAAGCCTATAAAATAAATACCTACCACAGAGTGGGGCACAGGCTGCAGCTGGGCAATAAATGGAATAAATAAATGGAAGCTCTTGTTGTTATTATGGCCCGTTTGCCTTGTGACATTTCTTCTGTGGATGCTACATACATCCTCTTCCACTGCTATTTAACTGTGTATGACTGTGATTCCAAATCCCCTGAGGCCAGCTACTCCCTGGCACTCAGAGCAGCATCCTCTCGGAAGAAGATCGCAGGGAATGTTGCTGCTGGTGACCAAGCAGTCAGTCCCTTGCTCTTCCCAACCACTTTTGCTTCTCAGATGACCTCAGAACTCAAAGCTCCGAACTTGTCTGTCTCTTAAATGACAGTCTAGGCTGCTGGAGCACATAGCAAGATTCAGCAGGATATGGTGGTTTAGGACTGGTTTTGTGTTTAATGTGATTGGAGGGTAGAAACGTGAGCACGTATGTGCATCAGAGTTTCTGAGTTGGAAGGGCACTTCAAGGTCTCCTTGTCCCTTGTACTCGTTTTCCAAATATTGGGAGATACCCTCACGCTGTGCCTGGGCTGAGTGCTAGAAGGCCTGGATGCTGGCTTTCTATTTACAAATATTTGTTGTGTCTTCAACAAGTCACTACCCTTCCTGGTTTTAAGCTTCTTCATCTATAAAATGAGACAGTTGGGCTAGATAATATCTCAAGTGCCTTTCAACCAAATTTTATGATTCTATGAAACTGAAGCCCAGAAAGGTTAACAAACTTTCCCTAAATTATGGAGAACACAGACTAGAATAAAAATCTGACTTAAATCCCGGCGCTTTGCCTAGCCCTCTCGTCTAACTCACCAATCACAGGGACTCATCTAATGCCTTCCGTATACTAGACACTCAGAAAGATCACAAGCCGGGATAAGACAGGGGCCCAGTTTTCACACCTTGCTGGGAACACAGACAGAAAATTACTAACCAGCTAGTTGTTCCCCTACATCTGTTCTCCCCTGTTACTCATACAATTCATAGAATCTCCAATTTTAACTAGGCATGTATCCATTCAGAATAAAGTTAAACCTCTTACCTTTCGTTGCAGCCAAGTGTGGCCATGGGATCAAGTTCTGGACAGGGCCACGTGACCGTAATTGTTCTGTGTGACTCCTAGGTCATTGCACTCCCTCATCTCATTTTCCCTTTTCCCACTGGCTGGGATGTGGATGTGGTGCTGAGCCATCTTGGATCATGTAAACAAAGGTGCTATCCTAGGGATGAGCTAGAAGATAGCAGAAGCCGGGGTCCTGGTGTCCTGGAGACACCACTGGACTGATTATTCCGGCACTGTTACAGAAGACAAATATATTTCTAGGGTTAAATGAGGCAAACTGTTATTTTGAGTTTCTATTATAGCTTCTAAATTCACATCCTAATACATTTGCCAGTTGAGGGCCAAAGGTGTTCATGGAATACAGATGAGAGGACCATTCCTGGAAGCTGTGATGGTCAAGATTCTTATAGATGGAGTGTGAGCTGGGTTAAAAAATCAATAGGTAGATGGGACTTCCCTGACTGTCCAGTGGCTAAGATTCTGCGCTTCCAATGCAGGGGGCCCAGATTCGATTCCTAGTCAGGGAACTAGATCCTACATGCCACAACTACGAGTCCGTATGCTGCAACTAAGATAAGATCCCACATGCCACAGTGAAGCTCGAAGATCCTACACGTTACAACTAGGGCCCAGTGCAGCCAAATAGATATTGAAAAAAAAGAATGATGGGTAGAAATAGAGAACAGCCAACACTACAGTGAGGTACATGGCAATGAGCCGAGTCACAGAAATGGGAATATAGATGGTAATTTGGAAAGGGTCTAAAGAAAAGGCTTGTATAAGATGATGGTTTCCAAACCAACTGATCATCATAATCAATTTGGAGACTTAAAAACAGATTCCTGAGTCCCAGGAACAAGTACTATGATTACAGTAAATCAGACATGGGATCCAAGAATCTGTATTTTGAAGCTTTCAGATGATTCTGATGATGGAAAGCACTGTGTGTCTGCAATATGAAGCAGTTAGAATGAGACCAGGCCATGGAGGACTTTAAAATCCATGCTAAAAATCTGTTGTTTCCCCAAGACTGGGCTTGGCACCACCTGAACACCTTAGAGATTGCTTTTAAAACTACCTGTCAGGTATACACACTGCTATACCTTGGATATACTTTGGATAAACAACAAGATCCTACTGTATAGCACAGGGAACTCTATTCAAAGTTATGTGGCAGCCTGGATGAGAGGGGAGTTTGGGGGAGAATAGATACATGCTTATATATGGCTGGATCCCTCTGCTGCCCTCCTGCAACTATCACCACATTGTTAATCTGTTGTACTCCAATACAAAATAAGAAGTTCAACAAACAAGAACCAGTTGTCGGGTAAGAGGAATCCTAAGAGGAAGTCCACATGGTGTCCTAGAAATAAGTCAGACCTGGGCTCTCATTCTGGCTCTACCCCTGGTCAACTGTGTGACCTGGAGAATGAGCCTCAGTGTCTTTATCAGAAAAAATAGAGAAAATAAGCACTGCTATGGAGATGAAGTGGGAAAATGCATGCACCAATATCTGGCTCAGTGTGAACACCCTGTAACATCACTGAAATGTTAGTTGTCCTCCAGGCACTGAGCTGTTGCTCTGCCTGTTGTGTTTGAGGTGGGCTGATTAGAGGGTATGTAGAGGGCTTCCCTGGTGGTTCAGGTGGTAAAGAATCTGCCTGCAATGCAGGAGACTTGGGTTCAATCCCTGGGTCGGGAAGATCCCCTGGAGAAGGGAATGGCAACCCACTCCAGTATTCTTGCCTGGAGAATCCCATGGACAGAGAATCCTGGTGGACTACAGTCACTGGGGCTGCAAAGCGTCGGACACGACTGAGTGACTAACACTAACCCAGGGCTGGAGGTGGGGCTGAGGGTGGGGCTGGGGGTGGTGGACTCGAGACCGGGATTTTTGCTGTCCTGCCTCTGGCACCCACTCACCTACAACCTTGGGCCCCTGGCACTCTGCTAGCAGTGGACCATGCCATCATGAGTCATTGGCCCCTAGATAAATAATTCAAACTTGCTATTATTTAGTATTCTGTGGTCAAGGCTGGAGACCCGCCAAAATCAAGCCAGGCCTCTGTGGCACGGAAGGGCTCTCACCGACTCCCCTGCAATCTCAGCCTTCAGCCTCGATTTCCATTAGTTCAGGATGGAGGAGAGAGGGCACATTCTGGAAGCTCCCAGGGTTCTACATTGTGACTTGGAGAAAATAAAGAGGCTTAATTACTTTGGGCTAAAGTACACAGGCATTTGACATTTTGAAAAATAGTTTTATGACATTTCTTTGAAAGGTCTGGACCAAAGGCAGCTGCTTCTACTTTGAGGAGATGGCAGAAACGGAGAAGGATAGCAAGCAAGTGAGAAAAACTTTGCATTTTAACAATACTCCCTAACATTTACCAAGTGCTTTATACTTTTCAAAGCAGCTTTACATTCATTACTAAATTATTTGATTTTTACAATTACTGACCATGAGAGAGACAGCAGGGGGTGAAGAAATTCTGTTACTTACTAACTGGATGGGCCTTGTCAAATTAACTTCTCTGACCTTAGCTTTCTCTTTCTTAAAGTGGAGATATTACCTGCTTGCAGGCTTGTGGTAACAAATGAATGAAATGCAAATTGTAATCAGAGTCCCTAGCATAGCTGCTAGCACCGAGCAGATGCTTACTAGCTGTGAGTTTCCTTTGCCTCCCATTGTATATATGTGCCAGCTGAGGAGAGAGATATAATGTGAGTCCATAAAGGGCTGGAACCAGTGCCTGGCCCAGAGATTTTTCTCGCTACAACATATAGACACTCAGGAAAGGCTAGTTCTCAAAATAAAACAAATACCTATTTGCAGGGTAGTGATGGAGACGCAGACAGAGAGAAGAGATTTGTGGACACAGTAGGGGAAGGTGGGACGAATGGAGAGAGCAGCATTGAAACATGTACATGACTGTATGTAACATAGACCGCCAGTGGGAACTGGCTGTATGACACAGGGAGCTCAAACCCAGTGCTCTGCAACTGCCTAGAGGGGTAGGACAGGAGACAGAGAGAGGTTCAAGAAGGAGGGGACATAGGTATGCCTATGGCTGATTCGTGTTGATGTATGGCAGAAACCAACACAATATTGTAAAGCAATTACCCTTCAATTAAAAATAAGTAAATTTAAAAACTCAATATTCAAAAAGACTAAAAAAGGAACAAATACCGATTATCACATTTCCCCCTAAATTTCATACTGGGAGTAGAATCTGAAATGGGTCTGTAGGGCTTCTAATAGCAGAATAAGAGGCAAGTGAGAGAAAAGAGACTCAGTGTGGAAGACAACAGCCAAACAGATGGGTGAGGGGAGAAGGAAGCGCATGGTGAGGCTGGCTTCAGACAATGTGTCTTCTCTGCCAAGCTTCCAGTAGAAACGGCTGACAGAAGGCACAGAACCAAGAGCATCCAGAGCTACAGGAAGTTCCAACACCAGGCGAGAAAGACCTGCTGCAGCAATCCATCACCAAATCAAGGTCAGAAATTATCTTGACAGATCAAATGCAATGAATAGGATGAAACCCCAAAGAATTCAACCTGAGGTCATGGCTGGGTTCAAAAGCTCAATAGCGCAAAATATTGAATGAGAAAAACTGACTTCAAAGCAGAAGATGTTTTCCACTTCCTTTTTTGAAATGGCAACCAAAGGCAGCCTGATACACTCGAAGGAGTACTGGACCAGTAGGAGCCCCTACTCTGTCCTCACTCCCCGTGAGCTGTGAGTTACTTAGCCTCTCTGGACCTCAGTTTCCTTTCCTGTAAAATCAGTGGCTTGGACTACTAGACAATTCTGTTTATATTAACTTTAACATGTAACTCTCACATTTTCTCCAAGTCAAGGAGATGTGGTAATTTTAGTTGGCTTTAAGTTCAATAAGAACCAGTAGTAGTAGAGCAGTAGCCCAGTCAACCCCTCAATTGCTGGGCAGACCTCTTTTTAGTCATCACTTTTGGGGGAAAGGGCACATTTTGAGGGATCTACAGGAAAGCTAGAGTCTGCCCAGAGAAAACTCTTCAGAATTGTGGAAGATCATTTTCAAATTAGGAAAAACTGAGAAACTGGAAATATTTATTCTCAAGGAAAAAAAGGCAATGGCACCCCACTCCAGTACTCTTGCCTGGAAAATCCCATGGACGGAGGAGCCTGGTAGGCTGCAGTCCATGGGGTCGCTAAGAGTCGGACACGACTGAGTGACTTCACTTTCACTTTTCACTTTCATGCATTGGAGGAGGAAATGGCAACCCACTCCAGTGTTCTTGCCTGGAGAATCCCAGGGATGGGGGAGCCTGGTGGGCTGCCGTCTATGGGGTCGCACAGAGTTGGACACGACTGAAAAGAAATGGAATAGCTATAAAGCCAATATCTGACAGGTTGCAGCTCAAAAGATGAATGCAGTCCAGACAAAGTGGGTCAACTTGAGCCCAGCATATGAACCTGCCATGGTGGGACAGGAGGCTGGTCATGCAAGAGGGAGCAGGCTGACGCTGGAGGTGCTGGCCTACGCCCCAGGAACAGCCTTGGGAGGCACAAGAGGAAACCAAGATGCTTCCAAGATCTCTTAAAGCTGAGACCTGAGGATTCAAATCAAGGAAGGAACAGGAAGGACTGAAAACAAGGCTGCTAGAAAAATTAGATGAGCAGGGTAAATGGTGGTAATTAGAGAGAGGGCCTGGCTGCCTCTGTAAATGACACATTCATCATGGGCAGTGCTGTTAGACCAACTAGCAAGAAGCGTGACCAGTAGACTGCCCCTCACAACCCGGATGTGGGGCAACTGGTTAGAGTGGGAGCGATGAGACAGCAGAGCTCAGTGGCGTCTGGTTTCTCTTGGTTTTACCTTTTATCAATAGATTGTTGATCCCCAGAGAGCAGGGATCTTATTTAGGTCTTTCTGCTCCCCCATCGGTTAGCTCCTGGCTCCACTTCAGATGCTCCACTGGTGTTCAATAAACAGTTTGTCAAGTGTCTGCTTGAATGGACGAAGGAACAGCTAGAGCTCAATGAACATCTATTGACTCAATTAATTAATTAATTAATTGATGGAAAATCGACCCGCCCTTTCATTCTGCTCTCAGGAGGGTGAAACTCTAAGAAAAGAGGCTCACAGTGGAAACAAAGATGGAGGAGATGAAAACTAAGGAAGTAAGAAACATGGTGTCAGAAGAAAAGGAGAGAGAGGTGTGGAGGGAAAAAATGCAAATAAACATCAGTGTTAGGGGAGCATCCATACTGGCTTCTGGAAAGGCATTCCATCTACCCATCCATCTATCCATACATCAATTCATTCCATGATTCCTTTATTCATTCCTTTGAACAGCCTTTTTCAAGGGCCTACTCTCACTCCAGCTTGTTCTTGAGACTACCTAAGACACCATGAGGCATAAAATCCAGCTGGGCTTCTAGTGTCTGCACCAGAGTCTCACAAAAAGAATTCTGCTAAAAAATAATATAAGATGCATGATGGCTCAAGATCATACACCAGCTCTGTAGTCTCCTAGATCACCAGGGGCTGACTATAGGAATACGATTTTAAAAATATTTCTCTGGCTGCCTGCATTCTGAGGCTCCTCAAATTTCTTCCCATGTCGTTCTGAGGGTTATCAGTGGGTGACACCCTATGCTTGTGGAGGTCTCAGGGCACCTGACCCGCCTGCTCATCTGCTCTGCCTTGTTGAGCTGAAACCTTCAGTCACCATCAAAGGCACATTCAGCAGCCACAGAGGGTGCCTTCCAAAGCCTGTTGCACCAGGGGCACCACCCAGGGCCCTGCTACTGCTGCTGGTGCTGACACTTGTGTTGAAGCCACTCTACCCCAAACCCCATCCTGCACACCTGCCTATACCCAACACCCAGTGTAGGTGACCAAGCTGGAGACACTATCTCTCTTCCAAACAGCACTTGCTGGCCCTAAAACAGCAGCTATTTTAGACCATTAGCATCTATGACCATCATTATAAGGCTGCTCTTTTATAATTTTTTGTAGCTCTTCCTATAGAGAAGGGCTCAGACATCAGACTGGTGGAGCTGGCCAGAGGTCATTCTGAGTGGCAGAATCCACATTCCCACTCCCCACACCCTGGGCCATTATTCTTAAATCTAACTTCTGAATCTCCCTGCTCTCTTCTCTTAGGATAAACTCTTTTTCCAGAAGACTCCTAGGTTCCTTAGGTAAACAGGTCCCTAGTGGGTCTCCAATAGTCCACAAAAAGGAATGAGCCACATGAGTTGTATAGGAAGTGATCTAGGTCCTAACTGGTTGCGAGCCTGGAATGGTAGGTTGAAGAGCCCAGGCCTTATTTAAGCTTAGCAGCACAGAGCCCAATGCAGTGATTGATTAGCGATGCCTGCCACATGCACTGGAGGGCCAGGGGCATCACATGTGCCAAGTGTAGGCCCTCCCTGATCTCGGTTATTGTTTGCCTCCAGAGAGTGATGACTGGATAGGAAAGGAAGGGACCTGAAATCTGATTATTTTAATAGTGAATATTAGTGATATTTAATAGTGAATATTTCATTATATCTCACAACAACCCAGAGAAAGGGATATTCTTAACAATCCCTTTTACAGATGAGAAGCTAAAACTCAGAAAAGGTAAGTGATTTGTTTAAAGCCAGACAGGTACCAAGAGTACAATCAGGATCCACACATAGGTTTACTGAACTCAGAAGCCATGCTTCGTCCATCATGTCCCTGAGCACTTAGGGTGAAATGGAATGGACCACAAGATCCTTGAAGGCAGTGATGGGGACTTGGGTCTTATCCCAGGCAGAGCTTTATCCAAGCTCCCCATGTCAGCAGTCATGAGGTAATGCCTACCCTGGTATTGATGGTAGGTATCGGTAACCTACCCTGGTAATGATGATGGCTGATAATGACTGTGGGGATGTGGCCCAGGTCCCCCTCCTCATAAAGGATTGGACTTCATAGCAGTAGAGAAAGGGTTAGTTGCTCCCAAAGGCCTCTTTACATGCAATAGATTATCAGACTGACTCCTGATCATTTCAAAATGCACACATTCATCAGTATTATCCAAGCCCCACAGGAGCACTTTGCCAGGAGAGTCACCCAAATGCTTTTCCTGAATGCAGACTCTTTGTCCTCCTTGCTGACACTGACCACAGTGGCCAGTCACCTCTGACTCCCAGCTGTCCTTGGCCATCAAGGTGTCTGTGTGCAGTAGCTGGATTTTATGCCTGCAGATTTCCTGTGGCATTTTCCAGTTTAACAAAGCACGATACACATATGCTTCCATCTACATCTATGCACCTCCAAGTCTAGCCACCTCTGCTAAGGAGTGTTAAGGTTCCACGAGAGGCATTAGAGCATGTTCTCAAGCCTGCCCTGCTCTGGACACATACCAGCTAACATCCCCTTCCCTCATTCCACACCTTTCTGGGGGCAGGAAGTAAAATGACAGCCCAGGTGGGCTACTTTCTTCAATCACAGTATATCTTCACAGATGTGCTGAGCACTTAGCCCAGTGCCCATCGCTGTGGAAAAGACAAGAAAAGACAAAATTCATAGACCCTGCCCTCCAAAAGATGAGGAAACCACCCAGGCACAACCATACCACACAGCAGAGGATAAAGTGGTGGATTCTTTTTTTAACTTATTTTTTAATTGAAGAACATTGCTTTACAATGTTGTGTTGGTTTTTACCATACTATAATGTGAATCAGCTATGATTATACATATATCCTCTCCCTTCTGATCCTCCCTCCCCTCCCCTAACCTCACCTTTCTAGGTCATCAGAAAGCGCAAGGCTGGGCTCCCTGTGCTATATAGCAACTTCTCACCAGCTATCTGTTCTACACATGATTGTGTATAGTGCTGAATTTTGAGGCCAAGAAAAAAAAAAAAAGAAGATTTGTAAAGTCAGAGGTAAAAATGTAGACCTGCATTCTCAAGGAAGGCCTCAGGAAAGACGGCAGGGGTGGGAGGATTAAATCTGGGTCTTAAATGAGGTTAAGATTAGAGCAACTTTCATGGTGGTCCAGTGGCTAAGACTTTGCTCCCAGTGCAGGGGGCCCAGGTTTGACCCTGGTCAGGGAACTAGATTCCATATGCCACAGCTAAGACCAGGCACAGCCAAATAAATTTTTTTTTTTTTTTAAAGAAAGGCTAAGATTAGAATTCAGAGACGAATCTGGGCTGGGTGCTGGTCTCGGTCCCTCACTAGCTGGGTAAACTTGACCACACACAAGCCTCCTCTGTGATCAGTTTCCTCATCTATCAAACAGAATAATCATGGGCCCTCCTAGGATGGTGGTCCAGGCTACCCCATGTTCCTCACATTTGCCCAATCAAGTGTCAGAATTACAACACAATCCCTTAGCAGCAATTCTAAGGCCCTGAGAGCCCAAAGTGATTTTTGTAACTCATTTGGTGTTTGGCAGCCACACCTGACCTAACTGGATGTACTGAGTGGTAGAATCTGGCCTGAACTGATGGGAACCTGTGGATGATATTCTTTATCCCACATAGTGGCAATAGTCATATGTTTCACTACAGAAAAAACTTAATGTGTTTGATTATGGCATGCTGCCTCAGACCCCACGGGTCAATATATAATACACTACAGACTATGTGTTTATACACCAAACTCTGAACAATCCTGAGCTCTGAAACACCTCTGCCACAAAAGACCTGTATTATTATACCTGTATTATTTTTAAGGGTTATTTTTATTTATCTGGCTACATTGAGTTCTTGGTTGCAGCACTCGGGACCTTTGTTGCAGTGCCAAGACTCTAGTTGTGACACGCAACGGGCTCCAGAGTGCATGGGCTCAGTAGTTGCAATGTGCAGGCTCAGTTGCTCCGTGGCATATAGGATCTTAATTCCCCAACCAGGGATGGAACCTGCATCCCCTGCAATCCAAGGCAGATTCTTCACCACTGAATCAGCAGGGGAGTCCCTACTTGTATTATCATACAGCCTTGGCTAAAGGGAAAGCAGCAGGCATTTCCAACGACTAACCCCAATACTGTGACAATCGCTATCTAGAGCAAGGCTTGGCAGACTTTTTTTCTGTAAAGGGCCAGATAGTAAATATTTTAGGCCCGGTAGGCCACATATGGTCTCTGTTGTAACTGTTCAACTCTGTAGCGTGAAAGAAGCTACCACAAATGGGCATGGCTGTGTTCCAATAAAACTTTATTTACAAAAAACAGACAGCTGGCTGGGTTTGGCCCATAGGCTATGACGTGCCAACTTTGAGGCAGAGAAATAGGTTTGAGACCTGGAGAGAGCGCCTGCTTTGTCTCAGCCCCATTTCACGTGCTGATCTCTGAGAGGCACAGAAAAAGGCAGATCCAGGTCCAAAGGTCAGGCCTCTGGGTCTGTCAATTCTGGTGTGGGGTGGCAAGTCTTCTCTCTTCCCTGGAGTGGACTCTACCTTGCTGCACAGACCTTCTAACACCTGGGAGCAGGGCAGAGGGCCAGTGAGCCTCTTTGGATCCCCTGATTCAGTGCCAGCTAGCCTCAGAAACAGAAGAGAATCTGAATTTCCTCATTTGACAAGATGAAAAATGCCAACTCAAAAATCAAAAGCAATGAGAAGTATAAAGCCAAGCCTCAGTGCTCTTCGGGTCTGTAAAAACCATTTGGCCCACAGGGCAGACCCCCTGGCCAATGGGTGCTGCCAGCCCAGATTGCAACCAGAGTGAGGGTGGCAGATGACAGCCACCCAGGGCCTGGGGGCCAGGGCAGCTCTGCCCACCATCTGCCATGTTCCTTTCCACTCCTTAGCCAGTTCGTGAAGAGCCTTGCCTTTTAGCCAGGCACCACAGGATTCCGGCCCCTCCCCAGCTTCATGCCAAGAAGCAGAAAGCAGTGACAGATGCTCACTGAAGGCCCTGGCATGGGGTGAAAGGGTACAAGCCTGTTCCTGCTGGGAGAGGGGCAGCTGTGGGCAGGAGCCATGCAGCCAGCCTGGATCCAGGAAACCAGGAGAAAGATATGGTCCTGGGGGGGTTTCCAAAATCACAAAGCCTGAGCAGAATGGAGCTTTTGCAATGCAGCACTTCAACCCCTGCTCCCATTTTACAGTGGGGAAAACTGAGACTCAATATCACACACTCATCAGTGCCTGATGCCCTGGCCCTTGACTGAGGCCTCTGTTAACTAAAAGGCTTTCGACCATGGGAAATAGTCAGCCTATTGAAATGGATATGACAGTAGTATCTAAGTCACAGGGTTGTTTTGAAGATTAAATGAATAACTACACAGTATAAGCTTTCCCAGAAGTGAATTTCATCACTTAGGCTGTCCTGTTGCTCCTCTTTGTTGGTTCAGAATGACTAATTGATTTTTTTGTGGACGAAAAGAACGGCCTGACTGGTCATTGATCGGCTCAGCATAAAGACTTCTGCCTTTGTGTTAGCCAAGAGAGGAGGGATGCTGCTGACTCTATATTTCCATCCATAGCTTCTGTCTCTATTCCCTGTCTTGTTTACATAAGGTTGTTTGCTATATATATACACATATAAACTTTGTCCTGGAGACCTGCTCAGAAACCAAATGAACAAAACAGTCACTTTCCAATGTCCATTCTGCCCTCTCTGCAGTAGCCCTTGCTCTCAGAAGCCCCAGGTTTCAATATCCAGGCAAATGCTCCCAACCTGGCAGCATCCTCTTCCTCACACACTGGCTGTCTTTCGGGACCATGAAGCCAGGACCACAGAGTGGCTAAGAACTCACCGTCTGGGACCCAGGATGTGGGGTTCATAGGTCGGCTCTACCACTTATTTGCCAGGTGACCTTGGGCTAGTTCATCTCTCTGTGCCTTGGGTTCTCTATCTGTTAAAAGAGGAAAAAAATGGTACCTCTCTTACAGGCCTATTGTGAGAATTCACCAGTTAATACACTATATATACATATCCGGGCTTATACACATATCCGGGCTTCCCTGGTGGCTCAGACAATAAAGAATCTGCCTGCAATGCAGGAGACTCAGGTTCAACTCCGGGTCAGGAAGAGCCCCTGGGAAAGGGAATGGCTACCCACTCCAGTATTCTTGCCTGGAGAATCCCATATCTTCACGTTACTAATATCATGGGATCTATGGGTGGGCTTGTGGGTGGGCTGCTACCCACTCCAGTATTCCTGCCTGGAGAATTCTATGGACAGAGGAGCCTGGCGGGGTACAGTTTGGGGGCTGTGAAGAGTCAGACACAACTGAGCGACTAACACTTGCACTTTTCACTTTCATACACATATTCAGCATTGTACAAACGTGAACTTTATAGCATTCCATGCCCACAGCCACCACTCGTACTTTTCCCAGTGTGGGCAGGCTTGGCTGCAGTCTGCGTGGACCGCGACTCTGTGCCTCAAACATACTATATACTGCTGGCTCTACCCTTGCGTGTGCCGGGGCCTCCGTCTTCTCCGTCCCACCTCCCCTCTGAATGGCCCCAGGTGACCCCTGCTGAGAGTGGGTTTTCCTTCCTTAGAAATCTTGAGCACACCAGTTCTGCCTTCCCCAGGGACCACTCTTAGGTATGGCCATGCACTGCTTGTTTCCTTCTGTTTTTCATGAAAAACTTGCTTTCCAAAATTTTTATTTCAGGACCATTGGATTTTACTTCCTACCACTGAGTCAGCTCTGCTAATAAGGTCTGTCAATGTAGATGGTCATACCCTGCTCCTCTGTCCTTCCTTCAATATTTAAAGTCTCTGGGCAGTCTCTGGCTCACTTTTTAGAACATGTGACAACATTTTCTCTTTAACAAAAGCCTCAAGGAGTGGTCAGGCACCTCAGTTGGATTGTGTTCCCCAGGATATTTTGAGGCTCAAAAAAGACAGGCCTGTTCGTCAGGAGGTTGGCAGATTGACAGACCTTCCACACAGGGAAGGGGGCCTGGTCCTGGACCACAGCATCCAAAGGAAGCGGATGTCAACTCCACCCTAGTTCCTGTGATCTTACTTCAGTCTCCCCTCTCCTCGGGGACACACTTAGGCCCAAACTGGCTCCTGCAAAGGTTCTGCTGGGCTCCTGCACTATCAGGGCCGAAAACCAGCTCCCGTGAGTACTGGTGCCGCCTTGACGGACTCTGCCTGGCAGGGGGACTGTGGCCTAGTTCCCCAATCGACACTGCTCAGCAGAGGCCTTTTTAGAACACAGCTGAAGAGAAATAGAAAGCGTTGTTTGCTCAGTAAATGGACCTTTGCTGGATGGGGATGGTATTTTCTTTTTCTCCCCTTTGCTACTTGTCCATCATTCAGCTTCTCTTTCCTCCTTTTATACCCTCATCTGCCCTCCCTTCTCTCAACACACTGAAAGGTTTTGTGTTTTTTTTTTTTAATTTTTATTTTTAATTGGAGGATAATTGCTTTACAATGTTGTGCTGGTTTCTGCCGTATATCCCTTCTTTCTTAAGCCTCCCTCCCACCCCAACTCCCATCCCATCATCACTCTAGGTCATCACGGAACACCAGGCTGAGTTCCCTGTGCTACACGGCAACTTCCCATGAACTGTCTTACACACAGTAGTATCTATGTTTCCATGCTGCTCTCTCCATTCGTCCCACCCTCTCCTTCCCCCACTGTGTCCACAAGTCTGTTCCCTATGTCTGCGTTTCCATTGCTGCCCTGCAGACAGGTTCACCAGTACCGTAGTCCTAGATTCCATATATGTGCATTAATATGTGATATTTGTTTTTTTCTTTCTGACTTACTGGGCATATACCCTGAGTAAACCAGAGCTGAAAAAGACACACGGCCCCACTATTCACTACAGCACTATTTGGAATAGTCAGTACAGGAGGCAACCTTGATGTCCATCAACAGATGAATGGATAAAGAAGTTGTGGTACATATATACAATAGACTATTACTCAGCCATACAATGGAACAAATTTGAGTCCCCCTCTGTGGACTCAAATTCATACATCTGTGGAACTGAAATGTATGAATCTGGAGCCTGTTATACAGAGTGAGATACTGTGTTCTTACAGTAACAAAGTAATAGTTTTTAGTTTTGTTATATCTGCCTCAAAGAATTTGGGGAAGAAGATGAGGTATAAAATAAATGGCTGGATGGATGAGTGGGCCATAGCTACCTAAGTATATCAGCCCTTGAGCTTGTTGGCCAAGCCTTGTCTTTTTTTCACCTGGTTTCCTAAAATCATGAGGATAAGGATAAATTTAATGCTGACTAAACCCTCCTGATAATCCTGTTTTTGTTAAATTGGAGTTCCTCACTTGTATTTGTCAATTGGGTTTGTCAGGCTATTCCAACCTTGCTGGGTAATTTATCTGTAATCTAGGTATGCTATATTGCATAGGAACCTGGAATGTTAGGTTAGAAGGAATCAAGGCAAATTGGAACTGGTCAACAGGAGATGGCAAAAGTGAACATCTACATATTAGGGATCAGTGAACTGAAATGGACTGGAATGGGTGAATGTAACTCAGATGACCATTATATCTACTACTGTGGGCAGGAATCCCTTAGAAGAAATGGAGCAGCCATCATAGTCAAAAAAAGAGTCTGAAATGCAGTACTTGGATGCAATCTCAAAAACAACAGAATGATCTCTGTTTGTTTCCAAGGCAATCCATTCAATATCAGGGTAATCCAAGTCTATGCCCCAATCACTAATGTGAAAAACCCTAAAGTTGAACAGTTCTGTGAGGACCTACAAGACCTTCTAGAACTAACACCCAAAAAGACATCCTTTTCATCATAGGGGACTGGAATGCAAAAGTAGGAAGTCAAGAGATACCTAGAGTAACAGGCAAGTTTGGCCTTGGAGTACAAAACGAAGCAGGGCAAAGGCTAACAGAGTTTTGCCAAGAGAACGCACTGTTCATAGCAAACACCCTTTTCCAACAACACAAGAGACAGCTCTACACATGGACATCACCAGATGGTCAACACCGAAATCAGACTGATTATATTCTTTGCAGCCAAAGATGGAGAAGCTCTATACAGTCAGCAAAAAATAAGACTGGGAGCTGACTGTGGCTCAGATCCTGAACTCCTTATTGCCAAATTCAGACTTAGATTGAGGAAAGTAGGGAAAACCACTAGACCATACCATTCAGGTATGACCTAAATCAAATCCCTTATGATTATACAGTGGAAGTGAGAAATAGATTCAAGGGATTAGATCTGATAGAGTGCCTGATGAACTACAGACGGAGGTTCATGACATTGTACAGGAGACAGAGATCAAGACTATCCCCAAGAAAAAGAAATGTTAAAAAGCAAAACGGCTGTCTGAGGAGGCCTTACAAATAGCTGTGAAAAGAAGAGAAGTGAAAAGCAAAGAAGAAAAGGAAAGATATACCCATTTGAATGCAGAGTTCCAAAGAATAGCAAGGAGAGATAAAAAAAAAGCCTTCCTCAGTGATCACTGCAAAGAAATAGAGGAAAACAACAGAACGGGAAAGACTAGAGATCTCTTCAAGAAAATTAGAGATACCAAGGGAATATTTCATGCAAAGATGGGCTCAGTAAAGGGCAGAAATGGTATGGACCTAACAGAATCAGAAGATATCAAGAAGAGATGGCAAGAATACACAGAAGAAATGTACAAAAAAGAGCTTCATGACCAAGATAATCACGATGGTGTGATCACTCACCTAGAGCCAGACATCCTGGAAGGTGAAGTCAAGTGGGCCTTAGAAAGCATCACTACGAACAAAGCTAGTGGAGGTGATGGAATTCCAGTTGAGCTATTTCAAATCCTCAAAGATGATGCTGTGAAAGTGCTGCACTCAATATGTCAGCAAATTTGGAAAACTCTGCTGTGGCCACAGGACTGGAAACAGTCAGTTTTCATTTCAATCCCAAAGAAAGGCAATGCCAAAGAATACTCAAACTACCACACAATTGCACTCATCTCACATGCTAGTAAAGTAATGCTCAAAATTCTCCATGTCAGGCTTCAACAATACATGAACCATGAACTTCCAGATGTTCAAGCTGGATTCAGAAAAGGCAGAGGAACCAGAGATCAAATTGCCAACATCCACTGGATCATGGAAAAAGCAAGAGAGTTCAAGAAAAACATCTATTTCTGCTTTATTGACTATGCCACAGCCTTTGACTGTGTGGATCACAATAAACTGTGGAAAATTCTGAAAGAGATGAGAATACCAGACCACCTGACCTGCCTCTTGAGAAACCTGTATGTAGGTCAGGAAGTAACAGTTAGAACTGGACATGGAACAACAGACTGGTTCCAAATAGGAAAAGGAGTACGTCAAGGCTGTATATTGTCACCCTGCTTATTTAACTTATATGCAGAGTACATCATGCGAAATGCTGGGCTGGAGGAAGCAGAAGCTGGAATCAAGATTGCCGGGAGAAATATCAATAACCTCAGATATGCAGATGACACCACTCTATAGAAGAAAGCGAAGAAGAACTAAAGAGCCTCTTGATGAAAGTGAAAGAGGAGAGTGAAAAAGTTGGCTTAAAGCTCAACATTCGGAAAACTAAGATCATGGCATCTGGCCCCATCGCTTCATGGCAAATAGATGGGGAAACAGTGGAAACAGTGGCAGACTTAATTTTTCTGGACTCCAAAATCACTGCAGATGGTGATTGCAGCCATGAAATTAAAAGATGCTTACTCCTTGGCAGGAAAGTTATGACCAACCTAGATAGCATATTGAAAAGCAGAGACATTACTTTGCCAACAAAGGTGTGTCTAGTCAAGGCTATGGTTTTTCCAGTGGTCATGTATGGATGTGAGAGTTGGATTATCAAGAAAGATGAGTGCCACATAGAATTGATGCTTTTGAACTGTGGTGTTGGAGAAGACTCTTGAGGGTCCCTTGGACTGCAAGGAGATCCAACCAGTCCATCCTAAAGGAGATCAGTCCTGAGTGTTCACTGGAAGGATTGATGTTGAAGCTGAAACTCCAATACTTTGGCCACCTGATGCAAAGAACTGACTCATTGGAAAAGACCCTGATGCTGGGAAAGATTGAAGGGGGGAGAAGAACGGGACAACAGAGGATGAGATGGTTAGATGGCATCACTGACTCAATGGACATGAGTTTGGGTAAACTCTGGGAGCTGGTGATGGACAGGGAGGCCTGGCGCGCTGCTGTCCAAGGGGCTGCAAAGATTCGGACACAACTGAGCGACTGAACTGAACTGAACTGTGATATCACCTGCTATCACCAGGTGGCAGGTCACTGATGTCCCTTTGTAGCCTGCTATCCAAATGTCTGGAGTTTCCATTGTCAGCACTAAGAAACACAAAATGAACTTCCTCCTTTAACAGTTGGGGAAGCTAAGGATTAGTAGGGTTAGGTGACCAATCCAAGTTCATGAAATGAGTTAGTCACAGAGTGATGGCTAAGGCAAACAAACAGCATGAGTTCTCTGGAGCCAAGAGCAGGTTTATTTGGGATTAGAGTCAATTGAGGGCTTTCTGCAGTTGGATGGGTAGAGGAAATTCCGATGACTGGAAGTGCCAAGGAGTCCCACAGCTTAAGTCACTTTTCCCCTGGATCTTTGATTTCTAGTTTGATGATATTAGTGGAAAAGGAGAGAATAGAAGTTTCTTTCCTTCAGATACATATTTATAAGACAACTGGGGAAAGAAGCAGAGGACAAAAAGGATCTGCAAAAATTTGAAAAGGAAAGGAGCTGGTTTGAAGAAACCTGAAGAAAAAGAAACTAACATCTTTGGACAGCCCAGATAAGCACTGGGGTTAGAGAGGGTATGGATCTGGGTTGCTAAAGAGACAGAAACAGATGTGGGCTGGTCCCTGGCCAGAAGGCCTGTGTAAACCACCTCCAATGCTCTGGGCTTGAGCTGGAGGCCTCCCTGCGTCCTTAGAAACGCTCTTGCTCAATAGAAGATACCTACTTGTGGCCTCAGTTCTGTTTCTCTTAGTGGCCATCATTTGCTGGGCTCCTAAAATGATGTCTCAGAGCAGGACAGGTTATTTTAAGGAGTAAGTGATTAATAACCAACCCAAGAAAAGCAATCCCTAAAAGTTACCTAAGTTCTGAAAATTTCCCAATTAGAAATGTATTCCTTTATCTATAACCAACTTCAGCATGCATCAGAATTACTAGGTGGACAGTGAGCTATGCCTCACCCTGGTCTGGGATGGGGCCTGATAATTCCCTGACAATCTGCATTTCTAAGAAGTGTCTGAATAGTGCTGATGCTGCCAGCTCTCCCATTAAGGGTCCTTGGCTTGGAGTATCACCCTTGTCAATGGCTCCATGTTTCAGGACAAGTGGCATGGTGAGATAAGAAGACTCTACTTGGAATTAGGCGCACTAGCTTTGTCTCTTGTTAGCTGTCCTTTCTAAGTCTCAGTTTTCTCATTTGTAACCTGAAAGTTGTGCTGAATAGAATATTCTTTCTCTGAATTTCGCTTTAGACACTTTGTGAAATTAATGGGTTTTTTTTTTTGGTGGGGGTGCTCCTGTCTCCTGTGACTGTGGAATCACCTAGGGGCTTGTTAGAAGAAAGACACAATCTTTATTTAACCGTCACTTTGAGTAGGGACTGCTAGCTTTTCTTTCAAAAACCATTCTCTCCTTTTCCCGTTAGTACTAGATTCACTAAAGGCAGCTGATGATATAGCATTCATAATAAAGACCACATTTCCCAGCCTCCTTTGCAGTCAGGTATTACCATGTGACTACTACTGGCTGCTGGGATGTGAGTGGCTATGTTTACATCTTCTAGTTTATCCCCTTACTTTTTCTTACATAGAAAAAGTATGTTCTACATTGTGCCTTACTCCCTTCCTGCCAGTAGAACCAACTTCAATCAAAAATTATGTATTGAGTAGCTACCATGTGCTTGGCATTCTTCTAGGCACTTGGCACACCCAGTGAATAAACAAGACAAATACCCTTGCCCCAGTGAAGTTTACAGCCTAACAGGTGGAGACATACAATAAACATATCTTTGTTGGCCACCATTCAATCAGGAACCAAAAAGCATGCAATATATGGTGTGCTTGGCCTCAATGCTCAGCAAGCCAGATGGGTTTTCTCAGTCCTCAGGGTGGGTTTCTCTGAAGTGGGCCAACAAGCTTTGACCAGGGAATATACACTGTGTGTCAAACTCCAGCTCTGGGCATGTGCCAGTGTAGACTAAAGGCTAAGGAATAACCCTTTCTGTACCACTTCCCTCTTTACAAAAATGGCCTAAGACTATTGAAAAACCAACCAACAAACAAGGCACCCACCTCCATGCCTCAGTTCTTGATAGAGCAAACAAGGGGTGGTGTGAAAGCCTGAAAGAGATTCGTTTTGGCTGGGTTTTGACTGAGGAACACAAATTTGGGAGCCCCAGTGCTGTGAAGTATGAGAATTACAGCAATGACCATTTCTCTGGTGCCTCAGGAGCTAAGGTGCTGGGTGCTGCATGGACCTTACCTTGCATTGCCATAGCCAAGAGTATAACTAAAATGTTTAACAGCCAGGAAGGTGTAGACACCAAACTCTCAGAACTGACCCTGCCTACAGCTCTGGGACCAGATCTGCAGCTCCTGCTGCTGTTTCAGACATGCCCTCAGGCTGCTGATGCTATGGATGCCTGGAAGTCCCAGAAGGGGATGTTTAGAATGTTTAGGAGTGAGGGAAATCCAGGAGCTCAGTGGTTTTTCACCAACCACTATAGATACATCTGAATATTCTAATAACTGGAATACCTCTACTGGTGTGTACCAGCTGAATAGCGACCTGCAAGGTAAATGTTGTCATCCCAGTTTCATAGATGAGGGTGCCAAGCCTCAAGGCCTGAGATTTCCCCGAGAACTCATGGCTAGTGAGTGAAATGCTTCGCTGGGGAGGAAAGAATGTCAGAGTTGCTGGGAGGATGTGGGAGTGTCGGGGCCTCAGCTTCAGAGACAGTAAAAGATTTCAGCTAGGAAATCTCTCCCCTGACAGTTCTTATCCGAGGAGCTTAGAGAAAAGCAGCTACTTATTGAAAAGCTTATGAGTGGGGATCTCAAGGCAACTTCTTCCTCCCCAGGGAGTCCCGAGTTCCAGGGTAAATACCAAGAAAGCTCATCAGCCCTGCCCAGATGCTGAACCTCCCTCCCCGTAAGGGACAGTGCAGCATTCCAGCTGCTCAGCCGGGCAGCTCTGTGTGCAAGGAATGGAATAGAATGGAATGTCCAGATATTGCCGGGCAGAGGGCCATGGAACAGAACATTTCAACGTGTCAGGAGGAAATGCCTGGCAGAAATCAAACCAACTGGCTGATCGTGAGTATTTAGCAATCACTCGGCATGTAGAGCATTAGCAGGTGTCAGAGGTCAGCTGGAAGGCCTATCACTCGTGTCAAATCACACAGCCAGTGAGGAGGAGGGGAGGCTGAGTGTCCCACCCCTGCTTCACCCACGTGCGCCTCTTTCATTTGGTTTATACATTAGGGTACTGATTCCAACTGCACAAAATGTTCCACTGCTTTAAAAAAAAAAAAAAAGATTTTTGCTGTTGATAAACCACTGACCTCATTCACTTGCCACATTTCACTGATAAGAAAACCGGGTCTCAGGGCTGATGACTGGCTGTCCTACCATGGGAGCGGCCTCCTGATGGCCAGTCCAATACTCTGCCCCCTTGGTCTCCCATGCATCCAACTCTGCCGGGCAAAGGGGTGGGAGAAGGCAAGGAAAGCGATGCTCACCTTCACTGGGCAAACGATGGGCAGACTTAGTTGCGAGAAAGGATCAAAATATCCAAAGCTGGCATCCCTGGACGGATTGTGTCTGGCAGATGGTCTGGGCTGCAGAAGCTCAAGGAGGGAGAGGCTGGTTGTTCTGGAATGTTAGTGGTGGGAAGATGACTTAAGCTGGACCCTGAAGGATGAGGACTTGGAGGAACAAAAAGAGAGAGGGGAGACATGGGGGAGGAAGGTGTGAGAAAAGGGCTCAGCAACGGATGGTGGAAAGGTCCTGAGAAATACAGTATTTCCTACCATATCAGTAAACAAGAACGCCACAGTCATCAGCAATTGCAGCACTCCAATATGAGCTCATAAGCCCTAAAGGCACAGGAAGAAGAATACCTGAGATTTGGCAGCCATCAAGCTGTAGCCACTTCCTACGGTGAGCTAAAGGGAGCTCAGGACGTGAAAAAACACAGGATACTGGCTCCAGATAGCTGAGATGCATGTGAAAGGAATGGCTTCAGTGAGCCCAGACTCGTGCATCTTCCCATACACAGACATGTGCTAAATTCCTTAGCTTGGGATGTCTGGTTTTCTTTAAGTCATAAAAATACTTTGATATTCAGACTACCTGCCCTTTGTTGCAAACTTTATAACCTGATTCCTCCCCTCTGCCCTCTCAGAGCAGTTCTCTCAGGGTTACTTGAGATGGCTGTCTCCCAGGTTAAAGTCCTAAAAATTCCCACTGAATAAAATGTTACTTTCAACTTTTAGGTTGTGTGTATTTTTTCAGTCGACATCCTGACTTGAGGAGGCTGGGATAGTAGCCTTGCTTCTCTGCCAGTCACTTACTGTCTCAGACCACAGCTGTTCCTCCATCATATGACAGAGTTCTATCAGAGCCCTGGCTCCCAAACTCTCCCAGTCATCAGAATCACCAGGATGGGAATTTTCTGATAACTTAGGTCCTGGGTGCTGCTAGTTTTGAGGGAGATGATTTAAGTACTAGACTTGGAGAATCTTGAGACCTCTGAGTTCCCTTTTGGCTCCGAAATTCTACAACCTTAAGATGCTTCTGCAGGCATTTGGCTCTCTCCCCATGGAATTAAAAAAGCATACTATTCTCCAACAGATGTGTGCCTGTCCAGAGCGTCAAGGAATAAGAGCTGCATCTTTTAAGGAGGAAAGTGGGTCCCACCTCCTGATCCACTCAGGCTCTGCAAGTCTCCAGGCACTGAAGTCCTTTGCTATGATGAGGTTTTCACTCCTAGTGTTTATCCAAAGTATGACAACTATTGTTTGAAGTTGTCTGTGCCTAAGGCTCTTTCTTAATTCCAAAGATTCCTGCTTACCCCCAAATCCCCACAACCTGAACATTTCACCCTGTCTCCCACCTCCAGAGTGCATAGATACCCATTAACAGCAGACTAATGCTCAAATTTCAGCACCAAGACATTTATTTTTTCAAACTGAAAAAAGTACTTTTTACTGGACATTTAATCTAGGCTCATTGGGGAAAAATTAGGAATTACATATTAGAAATAAAGAAAAATTACCTCAAACATCACTTTAATGACATATTCTTGTAAACCTTTCTCTAGCCAAATGAAATCTTTCCCACATTTCTCACCTCATGTTTCTTTGAGGGAATAGAAGCCCTCCCTCAGACATAAACTCTTCTTCTCTCACCACCAGGCCTGTGGATTTCATCTCCATCTGCAGACACACCCCTACCTTCTCTCCTATTGGCAACAGAAATAGACTTGCTTTTGTCGAAAACCAGCCCCTCCAGCCACTGGGATACCATCTTCTCTGTCCTCCAGTGACCCTACCCTGGCCATTACCCAGCGCTCTTGCACCCTCAGGGGCTCATTATCTCCATTATTCCTGGGAGCTTACAAACCCTCCTTGGTTTAAAAAATCCCTTCATGGAACGTAAACTGGTGTGGCCACTATGGAAAACAATACAGAGTTTCCTTAAAAAACTAAAAAAGAGAGCTACCATATGTTCCTGCAATCCCACCTCTGGGCATATATCCAGAGAAAACTCTGATTCAAAAAGATACATGAGGACTTCCCTGATGGTTCAGTGGTTACGAATCCGCCTGCCAGTGCAGGGGACACAACTTTGATCCCTGGTCCAGGAAGATTCTACATGCCTCGTGGCCACTAAGCCCACGTGCCACGACTACTGAAGCCCACACATTCTAGAGCCTGTGTTCTGCAACAAGAGAAGCCACTGCAATGAGAAGCCCCTGCCCTGCAACTACAGAGTAGCCCCTGCATGCGGCAGAGAAGATCCAGTGCAGCCAAAACTAAATAAAGAAATAAAATATTAAAAGCTACCTGCAACCCAATGTTCATAGCAGCACAATTCACAGTAGCCAGGACATGGAAGCAACTTAAGTATCCACTGATAGATGAATAGATAAAGATGTGGTGTTTATCAATGGAATACTACTCAGCCATAAAAAAGAGTTAGCGATAGGGAAGCCTGGCATGCTGCAGTCCACGGGGTCACAAAGAGCTGGACATGACTAAGTGACTGAACTGAACTGAAAAAAAAGAATGAAATAATGACCTTTGCAGCAACATGGATGGACCTAAAGATTATCACACTAAATGAAGTAGGTCAAACAGAGAAAGACAAACATCACATGATATTACTTATACGTGGAATCCAAAAGCTGACACAGATGAACGCATTTATAAAACAGAAACAGACGCACAGACATAGACAACACGCTTATGGTTACCAAAGGGGAAAAAGGTAGGAGGGGAACGGGGAAGGGATAAATTAGGAGTTTGAGATTAGCTACTTAGATACAAACTACTATACATAAAACAGATTAAAAAATAAGGTCCTACTGTATAGCACAGGGAACTATACTAAATATCTTACAATAAACCATAAAGGAAAAGAATCTGAAAACATACATATATATAATATAAACTGAATCACTTTGCTGTAACCAGAAACTAACATAACATTGTAAATCAATTATACTTCAATGAAAATAAATGTAAATATCTCCTCCTGGACCACTGTATTCATTTCCTATGGCTACTATAACAAGGTACCCCAGATTGAGTGGCTTAAAACAACAAAACTGTATTATCTCACAATTGTGGAACCTAGAATCTGCACCAAATTGTGTGGAATTTGTGTGGAATTGTGTGAAGTTGTTCACAATTGTGGAACACCAAAATCGAGGTGTTGGCAGGACCATGTTCCACCCAAAATCTGTGGTGAGACTCCAGCCCCTGGTGGTGGCTACCAATCCTTTATGTTTCTTGGCTTGCAACTGCCTCTCCAAGTTCCACCTCTGTCCTCACGTGGCATTCTCCCTGGGTGTTTCTTCTCCCCTCTTACAAGGACACGAATCATTTTGTATTAAGGGACCACCCTCCTCCAGTGTGACCTCATCTTAGTTTACATCTTAAGATGTAAATTTCAAAACAACAGTCACAGGTATTAGGGGTTAGGACGTCTACATAACTTGCAGGGGGACACAATTCAACCTGCACAACACCACATCCCTCCTGTGTCTACTCCACCTCCATTGCCCTCCGCTGTGACGCTCATTCAAAGCAGCTCCGTCTCACTGTCTTTGTCTCTGTACCTCCGCATCTTACTCTTCAACCCTCCACAGTTCCGCTGTACCATGGGGATCGCTTGTGTCACTAGCCAGGCCACCATCACCAGACTACTCTTACAAACTCCTAACTGGTCTCTCTGCTTTGACTTTTGCCCCTCAAGTCATTCTGTGCACCAAGCCAGAGTGATATTCTTAGATATAAATCAGGTCATGATTTGCTCTACTTAAAACCCCCCTTTATATCACACTTATAAGAAAAGCTAAATTCTTACATGACCTACAAGATAGATTCTTTCTCACCTGCCCCTGCCTATACTTCTCTGGCATCCTCTCCCCCAATGTCCCCGTCACTCACTGATCACTGTTTATAATGATCTTGTTTACTTCTTTATGGTCTCTTCCCTCTCCCTCCCCTAGAATGTGATCTCCAGGAGAACGGACACCTTGTCCCTCTTTTTACGTGCACCCTCAGTGAAGAGGCAGTAGGGTCTTTTGCTCAGCAGGCACCCAAAAACTACGTACTGAACGAGGACAAACACTGTGGTAGACGGCCTCCCAGATGACCCCGTGATCCCTCCTAGCATTCACGCTGTTGCGTAGCTCCCTCCCACATGGCCCAGGGTAAATCTGCAAAATCAATAGAGCATTGCAGAAGTGACAAAGTAGGGCCACTGAGGGAGGTATGAAAGATCTTGTGATCTTCATCTTGTCCTCTAGGTTCCCCTGCTCCGGGGGAACCCAGCTGCCATGCCACGAGGATACAAGAGCTGTCCTATGCATGGATGTGTGGGTAAGAAGCGGAGGCCTGCTGCCAACGACCACAGAAGGAGCCATCTTGGAAGTGTCCTCTATCCCCATTTATGGGGATATGTCTTTAGACACAGGTGATCATAGCCCCAGCTGACATACCCCCATGAGGGACTATGTGCCAGAAGCCATTTCTGAATTCCTGACTCACAGAAAGTGTGAGGCAATACATGCTTATTATTTTAAAGCACAAAGTTTGGGGAGTAATTTGATATGTATCAACAGATAGTTAATACACTTGTAAATGCTATATTTTTTTCTTTAAAAGATAAGATTATAATATCCAAACTGCTTAGAAAACAACTTTTTCCTTTAAATGGTATATCATGAACACCTTCCAAGTTGATAAATCCATATCCACAGTCATTTTAATGGATATTCAGAATTTCACTGAATAAATATATACCACAACTTAGCTAGCCACTCCTCTAAATCTCAAAATTTTCACTACTATACTAAAAATTGCAATGGCCATTTTTGTGAGTAATTCTTAATGACATTTATGGGTTTCTTAAAATAAATTCAGAAGTGAAATTACTGAATCAAAGGGTATATTTTGAGCAGCACATTTCCAGATTGTGTCTTTTGAAATCTTGCATATGCTTATTTCCGGAAGGATCTGAGAACACCTGCTTAGTAGGCAAGTTCTTCAAAAACTTTTACTATGTTGCCCATCTGATAAGCTTTCAAAATGACCTTTGATTGTTTGAACACTCATCTCTTTGATTCTTAACTACAGCAGCCTTGAAACCATGTTTATGAGCAGCCCTGGGTGGGGAGGTCTCAGAGACAGAGAGGGCTCTGTCAGCCCATGCGTTTGCCCAGCCCATCATCTCCACCCCAAACAGCCCTTGGGAAGGACTGGACTGCCTCTGTTTCTAAGCTATCCCCTGCTTTTCTTTCCCTAGGGTGCAGGCAGAGGAGGAGTAAGGGGTTTCCTTCTTGAAACAGATGAAGGCCCTGGCATCACTGGCTCCCAGACCACTGACCCTGTCCTGTGGGCGGGGTGGGGTGGGGTCCTGCTGTCTGACCTCTCCACAGCTGGGGAACCGTCCGTTCTCAGATAAGGAAAAATGCTGTCTCCATTTCCCTACTCCATTCTGCCAAAGTGCTTGAGGAGAAGAAAAGAAATGGTATTCAAATTAGTAATGCCACCAACAGAACTCAGGTTAACTTTGCAGTCAGACTAAGCTATTTAGAGCTCCACCTACCATAAGGAAGATAGATACCACTGTTCTCAGGGAGGCTTCCTGACCCTCCTGCTTGGGGTCCCCACAGTGGGGAGATCTCCACTGGGCACGCTTCTCTCTGCTTTCTGGAGCATGGGGAGAAAGCAGAGGAAAGGGGGAGAAGGGAGAGCGGTATCAGGCCAGAGGGGAAGGGAGAAAAAGCAAAGAAAGCTGTGAAGGAGAGAGGAAGGAAGGAGGAGAGAGGAAGAGCAATGAGGCATATGGGTTATGGGAACACACGCCGGGTTTGTCTGGCGGTTAGTGACATCGCCAAAACCTACAACTCAACTCCTAGGGCTGGGAAGAGTAATGTGGATTTATGGTAATTCCCTGGGCAGAAGGAATACATTGTGTCACACCCCAGAACAGCAGGCCCTAACCAAACTTTCCCGTTTTCCTCTCCCCTTACTCTCCCAAAGCCTGTTTTTGAAAAATCCCTTTAATTTCCAGATCTCCATCTCTGCTCAGGTACCCTATGGAGCACAAGCAGGATGACCAGCCCTTGGTCTGCATGTTGGTCGAGCCTTTCAACCTGGAGCCCCTCCTGCCTTCCTCTCCATTCCCTGTTGCACCCTGGCTTATTCCAGAAGTCAGTTCCGCACTCTGCCCAGAGCTGTGTGGTTTCTTGGAGTCCCCACAACCACTGAAAGACCCAGCCTACTCACCCAGCATCTCCCTAGCTTCCCTTTTTCTCAGCAACGGGACAGATGGTGACAGCCTGGTGGATGTTAGGGTGTCAGGGTGTTGTGAACACCCTCACCTGTCCTCTGGCGCTGTCCATTCCTGGCCCAAATGGGGGATGCCCAGCTTCCTTCCAGGTAATGAGAATTTGACCTTTTATATACCTGGTGTGTGTTTTCACATTCTCCTACAATTTAGTTATCTTCTAGAGCTGGAGCCGAGAGGAAGGGGAGGAAAGGGACCCCTGGCCCTCCCCTGGGCTTATAGGCACTGAACCCCAAGAAAACTGAAACCCCAGGTGAATGGCTTGCTCAAGGTCATGGGGTCAGCAGAACTGAGGTAGGATCGCAGCTTTGATTCCAGAACGAATTCAAATCTCTTCCATATGCCATGCTCAAGGCCAGGTTATAATTTCCCTAAGCCCTAGACACTTGTGTTTTTATAGGCTCCTTCTACCATAAAAAATATTTAAAATGAGCAAAGAAAGTATAATAATCATTTCTTTGTATTTTAGGGACTTTAACCAGGACATCTTCTAGTTGGTATTAGGAATGTTTGGTGGACTTTCAGACTTTTATTTTTTAAACACATCATGGGCTCCAATCTGGTCAACCATCAACTAAGGCTGAGGCATCTCTGACTGAGGCGTTTTGTTTAATTTTGTTTTTTAAAATCATGTATTTGCTACAAAGTATTGGACTTGTCTCATTGGAAATGGTGTAAAAAAAAAATGATATGTGATATGTATCATACTTAATAAATCAATCTTGTAAAAAAAAGATACTTTATGATTGTATCGGTATAAAGACAAATATAATCCTGGCTAGATTCATTATTCTATATTCATTATTTCTTCTGATTTTAAAATCAAAACCTTTTTATGGCCCCTAAGGCTACCCATTCAAGTGTTCTGGCCTGGAGAATTCCATGGACTGTATAGTCCATGGGGTTGCAAAGAGTTGGACACAACTGAGCGACTTTCACTTTGCTTCAAAGTCCCCAAGGACCCCAGACAGTGCCTGCTGTCCCAAGGGACCAGGCGCCCTCCCTGCCACCTTGCACTGAATGCTCTGCACAGATACACCGAGGCCTGCTTTTCAAAGCGTTTCCACAGCTGTGGAGGGCGATGAGATTATTAGGAAGGAAAAAAGATCTAGTTGATTAACAATATAAAACACCTGTGTGCCTTACAGACCTCCAGCTGGGAAGCACACAAAAGCCACAGGTGACCTGACACATAGCCAAGGGGCTGGAGCTGGGTTTCCCCTGGGATGCTCACCCACCTCTTAGACCCCACCTGCCCAGCCCACTGTGACGAAACCAGCTTCACCAAACATCTGTCTCCTGCCACTACAGAGCAAGCACTCCTCTTTCTCTCCTGGTGAGTCGACATCAAGGACTTTCATCATGAAGATCAAGAGGAGGTACTCTGTGACCAGGGACAGCTTCCCTGTTCCAAGATGATACTGGGAGACGGCGTTCAGTTAAGAAGCTGAGTTACTCTTTCTGTGTGAGCCTTTGGAGATGCCAGGTAATGGCTTCTATACCTCTACTGCAGGTAACTGTAAGAGTCACAGCCTGTCTTTTTGCCTTCAGGGAGGAGGCATCTAGAGCAGAGATGGCCAATGTGGGTTGCACGTGCTACCAGACCTCTGCCCAGACTGGAGCAGACATTTTCATTCAGTCATGCATTCTGTCTGCAGAGACTGGGGTTGGGCTTGGGATCCTTCGCAGCCCGGATAGTGCAAGTCCGCCCATGGGAGACCTGCTAGCCCTCTCTGATCAACCATTCTCTTCAGCCCTTACTCCCTCCTCTCTTTTTGTAACTTTAAAGGAATACATGCATGAGAAACCCAAACAGTGCTGCATATTTTTAACCCTTGAAATAATTATAGGTATATACATACACTTATGTATATAATTACTGTTCCCATTTCACAAAGGCAGGAAATGAGGCTTGAAGAGGTTAAATATTTAACCCAGAACATAATCACTAATAAATGGTAGAGCTGGGGTTTGAATGTAAGCTGACTCAAAAGCCCAGAACATAGCTTAATGGAGATGTGAGCTCTAAAAGAGATGCCTTAAATTAATGATGAAACATTGACTCTGGAATTCCTGGCAATGGGGAGTTAGGGAAATTGAGGTATCATTACCCCAGAACCACATCACATGAGACTGCTTAGTGAGATCGAGATCTTAATTTGTCTTCCCATCAAAGGCTCAAGATGCGATGTGAAGTCTTTAAAAGGGAAGCAGGCTACTCTAGGGCACTTGCATCTACTTCTCCAGGGCCACATCTGTCTCTTCAGATGCTCTCAGCTGCCTGCCTATTGGCTACTTGGGAGTCCCTGGAAGTGGTCTTTGCATCAATTGCTTTGCATCCTGCAAAGGAGTCTAGTCTCCCGGGTGGTCTTTGCATCAATTGCTGACCTTCTTCTCAACCCCGAGGACTCAGAGTTACAGGAAAGCTCCCCACGTCTATAATTCCACCAGTCATCTCCCTGCAGGAAAGCTTTAGATCTGTAAGTCATGCACCTGAAAGAGGTTAGAATGAAGTAGGAGAAAGATAAGCAAAGAACCAGCCCCACCCAGCATCTGGGAAGTATGGCGGTGAGACGGGGCCACTGGAGGTGGACCCTGCCCCCCAGGGTCAGCCCCTGCAAAACAGAGGGCACCAGGGGCGGGGGTCTGAAGGGAACTGCTCATTCTCCTTTCTGCTCCTCCTTCTCTTAGCATCCCATCCACCTCTATGGTCTTTCTCTCTGGTCCATGCCATTGCAATTCACAAGTCCCCATCTGTGTGACCCCCTCCCCTACCATGGCACTTGACCTAGACTTCTGTATGGGAAATGAGGTGAGGATGGGGTGGGGAGAGGATATGAGCCCTCACTAAGCACTTAGTATGTGCTAGTACTTTATATATCTTGTTTTATTTTTGCCTTTGAACTGGCTGTACAATTTGAATTTCATAATACAAATGAGAGCCAAAGAGATTAAGCAATTTGTCCCCAGAGCTAGAAAGCAGTGCTAAACAGTCTTGTTCTGAGTCTGTCTGACTGCATTGTCCAGACAAGACCTTCCCACCCGTCTCCCTGTTCCTGTCCCAGGCTCCAAGCTATCACCTTGCTGAGTTTTAGCCCTTCTGGATAACCGCCTCCTTTCAGTGGGGTCACCAGCACATCAGAAGCACTGTCAGGGCATGTTAAACACATTCTCTTTCCCAGATCCTGATTTTAGAGTGTGGGTGGAAACTAAGAATTTGCATTTCTGTGTTTTTTCTGGGGGTAGGGAGTTGGTTTTTGATTTTAAGAATTTTGGCCACCACTGAGTGTGGACTCCTAGTTCGCCAACCTGGGATCAAACTGCACCCCCTGCAGTGGAGCACTGAAAGTGCAGAATCTTAACCACTGGACCACCAGGGAAGTCCCAAATTTTCCATTTCTAATGAGCTCTCAAGTGCTGCTGCTGCTGGGGTGCAGGGAAACCACACTTTGAGAACCGCTGCTTTAAATCATAAGATTGGGTACCTAATGGTAGAGTTTCAACCTTCTAGCAGGAAAATATTTGGGGCTCCAGGGTTTTTTCCAGTGACCCTGGAAACACATCAAGTAGACAGCTGCTTCAGCGTCCCTGGCCAGCCTGCTTTTGCTCAAGTCTTTGATGTGCTTTAAGGTGGAGCCAGAGAGCCCGCTCAGTAACATGATCTTTGGAGAAAGGCACTTGGGTGCCTGGTCTCTAGCCCTGGCTGGGCGGAGGGCTGGAATTGCCCAAGCACGTGAAAAATAAGAGGAAAGGCCAGGGCAGCAGCTGCAGGCTGTTTCAGAGACTGCGACTAAGGTTTTCATCAGCTGGAGCCGTATTTGCCCTCAGGGTGAGTCTGACGGGGGCTGACAGGCCATAGCAGATGCTGCGCAATCACAGCAGCTGTCTCCACCTGCCCTGTAATCAACACAAAACAGCAAGGAAGTTAAAAGCCTCCTTTTAACTGCTCTCCTTGGGGATTCCCACCCATGGCTGGGGGAGCTGACACACAGAGGGCAGAGGAAGGAGCATCCTGCTCACTCAGGCTGCCCCATAAACGCTCTCCTTACTGGGGTAGGAATCCCAGGATCAAGAGGAGTTAAGGAATGAGGGCAGCGTCTAAACGCCCATGAAGGTACAAATAGCAGCCCTTGCCCATTCTAATAAGAGCTAACATTTTTGGGGGCTGCGCTGGGTCTTTGTCACAGCGTGTGTGTGTGTGTGTGTGTGTTCTCAGTAGTGTCTGATTCTTTGTGACTCTTTAGACTGTAGCCTGCCAGGCTCCTCTGTCCATGGGATTTTTCAGGCAAGAATACTGGAGTGGACTGCCATTTCCTCTTCCAGGAGCTCTTTCTGACCCAGGAATCGAACCTGCGTCTCCCTGCATTGCAGGCGGATACTTTACTTGCTGAGTCACTGGGGAAGCCACAGCCTGTGGCTACTAAGTAGCAGAGCTGAGATCTGAGTTGAAACCTGTCTTCTCCAGATGCCATGCTCTGTTACACCACCTCCCTTCTGAAGTTGGATTCATTCATTCATATTAATATATGCATTCACTCACTCAAACATTTTAGGCACTGAGAATAAGAAAGGAAGACCCAGTCTTTACACTCAAGAAATTCACAGATGTGGAGAAGAAAAGCAAGTGATTCACCAAGGGAGAAATGCTATGAAGAGCAAGTGTAAGAATGCAAGGACTGAGGGTGTTAGATGAGGGTGGCTCACCCACATGGGCAGAGACAGGGCCCTGGAGACACTGTCAGCGGCAGTAATCCTTGAACAAATGAGTTAAGGGGTTAGTCTCCTGACTCCCAGTGAAGGGCTGGCTTAGTCTGGACAAGGCACAGGTGAGAGCAGGCTATCCCACTGAGGAAGCTGGAGAGCTTCTTCATCCAGTGGCTCTCAACTCTGTTGCACAATGGAATCATCTGTTGCACAATTGGCCCTTGCCAATCAATCAGAATCCTGGCACAGGGACTCCCCAGGTGATATCAGTATGTAGCAGAGTTTGACAGCCACTGTTCTAGATGGTCCATGGGTCCTCCAATAGAGCTTCTCAGGCTCTCACCCATTGCTTGTTCCTGTTTCCCATCGAATGAGCCAAGTTTCAAGGAAAACTAGAGTGGGCCCCTGGTGAGTCTGAATTTTCATGCAGAGGAGTTTTAAAGGCCTGGGAGTCTTCCCTGGTGGTCCAGTTGTTAAGACTTCACCTTCCAATGCAGGGGGTATGGACTCCTGATTGGGAAACTAAGATCTCACATGACTCCAGGCCAAAAGATCAAAACAAAACAGAAGCAATATCGTAAGAAATTCAATAAAGACTTTTTTTAATGGCCCACATTAAAAAAAAATCTTTAAAAAATAAAATCAAAGGCCTGTGAATACCACTTATGCTTTTGTGACTTCTTCCAGCTGAAGGTTGAAATTTCAGATGAGAAAAGTGGTTGTGAGAAGGGAACAGCTGGATAAATACCTAGCATGAGAATGTAACTCCAGATCTAGATTTATCCTTAGTTCTCTCCACGCACAAACAATTATACAGTCAGATCTTGGGGATCTGGTATTCTGACCCATGACTGATGCCAAAGAAATGGTTGCCTCCTAGCAAGGAACTCAGTGCATCTCAGGAAGATGTGGAAGAACCTTTTTGGTAAGAGAATGGTAACAACAGCAATGACTACTTTTGAGTTCCTAGCTAAGAACTGCTCCAGGTCAAAATACTACTCCTTTAATCCTTACAACCCATTCAAGAGGTAAATATTAGGTTGGTGTAAAAGTAATCATGGCTTTTACATTGTTGAAATTTGACATTTGATATTGGAATATATTCTTAATAAATATGGTCATGTTATATATCATCTACTGTATTCACCTGACCGCTCACCAACCGACCACCACTTCTTCAAGCATCTCAGCAACTTTTTGCAGGGAAAATGTTTCCACAATCAGCAAGAGGCAGAAAATGCTTTCCAGGAGTTTGTCAAATCCCAAAGCACAAATATTTATGTTACAGGAATAAACAAACTTCTTTCTCACTGGCAAAAATGTGTTTGTTGATTATACTGGTTCCTATTTTGATTAATAATGATTTAAATTTCATGGTCTGAAACCACTATTAGATTTGCACCAACCTAATGGGGTCACAAAGAGTTGGACACAACTGAGCGACTGAACTGAACTGAATATTATTATTAGCATTTTAGAAAGGAGGAAATGGAGGTCTAGAGAGGCCACTCAACCTATAAGTGGCAGAAGCAAGATTTGAACTCAAATTCCAAAGTTCTTCCCACTGGACTATGCTTACCTCTAGGCTGGAATCAAGATTGCCGGGAGAAATATCAATAACCTCAGATATGCAGATGACACCACCCTTATGGCAGAAAGTGAAGAGGAACTCAAAAGCCTCTTGATGAAAGTGAAAGTGGAAAGTGAAAAAGTTGGCTTAAAGCTCAACATTCAGAAAACGAAGATCATGGCATCTGGTCCCATCACTTTATGGCAAATAGATGGGGAAACAGTGGAAACAGTGTCAGACTTTATTTTTTGGGGGCTCCAAAATCACTGCAGATGGTGACTGCAGCCATGAAATTAAAAGACGCTTACTCCTTGGAAGGAAAGTTATAACAAACCTAGATAGCATATTGAAAAGCAGAGACATTACTTTGCCAACAAAGGTCCATCTAGTCAAGGCTATGGTTTTTCCAGTGGTCATGTATGGATGTGAGAGTTGGACTGTGAAGAAGGCTGAGCGCCAAAGAATTGATGCTTTTGAACTGTGGTGTTGGAGAAGACTCCTGAGAGTCCCTTGGACTGCAAGGAGATCCAACCAGTCCATTCTGAAGGAGATCAGCCCTGGGATTTCTTTGGAAGGAATGATGCTAAAGCTGAAAATCCAGTACTTTGGCCACCTCATGTGAAGAGTTGACTCATTGGAAAAGACTCTGATGCTGGGGGGAATTGGGGGCAGGAGGAGAAGGGGATGACAGAGGATGAGATGGCTGGATGGCATCACTGACTCGATGGACATGAGTCTGAGTGAACTCCAGGAGTTGGTGATGGACAGGGAGGCCTGGAGTGCTGCGATTCATGGGGTCGCAAAGAGTCGGACAAGACTGAGCGGCTGACCTGAACTGAACTGAACTGATTGAGCATAAGGGGGTAACTGACACAAAAAAGGGAAATTTACCCTAAAATTTAAGGGGGGTGAAGGAAACCAGATAGTACTGCAAAACCAGATGCAGTGGAAGACTCTCTCTTCCAAATAGTTCTTCTCTATTTGATACTTTCCATCAGTAACTGTAAAATCATACTTCCCATCTTTTAAAAAACCCTCCCTTGACCCCACTGCACACTCTAATTACTTCCATTTCTCTGATAAGCACAAAGTTGTTCATATCAATGTGAGAAGAAGTGTGTGAGATGAGCTGTGGGGGTGGCATGTGAACATCCTCTGGACTGGGGCGCTCCGTGTCCTTCAAGGTCCTGGTGGGGGCGTTAATCCTGACTTCCTTGTCCCATTTCTCTCTCTGCCTCTCCAGGAAGGCCTGTGTTGAGGCTAGGGCAGATGAGGGCTGCAGATGGCCAGGGAGGATGGGAGCGGCAGAAACGGAGGCTAAGACCTGAGGTCAGAGCCTAGGTCCTGCTCACTGGAGGTCAGGCCAGAGCTGCCTGAGATGTAGTCATTTTTCAGACCATATTCTCCCAGGCACAGTTATACCCTGGGTTATTTATTTGGGATCTGAAAGAAACAAACATTTGCAGAAAACCCACAGTATCCTAGACATTGTGCTAAGTGTTGAACATACTTTATTTCATTTACACACTAAACAATGTCGCAGGAAAGGATGTCTTCTTTTAAAGAGGCACAGAGCGATTAAAGTTCTTGATAGAGGCACTCAGGACATGTTGAGCCAAAACTTCAAGCCAGGAAAGAGCCTAGGAGGAACCTGCCTTCCTGGCTTTTTCTCAAAGAGTATCCCAAAGAATTGGTGGGCTGGAGGAGATGGTGGCTCAGTGGCCAAAGTGACCTGAAATCCCCTTAGACTGTCATTTCATGTCTCATCCCTTGGAAATGGACAACCTGACTCCAGCCCAGATGCTGGGCCAGCCCACAGGAACGTGGTACCCTGATCACCAAATCCACACACCTCATAACCACACGTCAGGAGGAGCACCAGATGCCATAGAAGTGGTTTGAATTTTGGAAGAAAGGAGATAAGTGAGATTGTTTCTTTGGACCCTCAGACCTGAGAAAGACAAGCTCAGCATCTGGGAGAATCCCAAGAATTTGTGGAGATGCTCCACAGACCCCTGAAGAATTCTGTTCCCAGTTGCTAAAGGATAGAGGTGTCCTAAACATGGGTTGGATCCCTGATCTGGGAAGATCTCACATATGGCAGAGCAAATAAGCCTGTGTGCCTCGACTATTGAGCCCGTGCTCTAGAGCCTGGAAGCCGCAATTACTGAAGCCTGAGTGCCTAGAGCCTGTGCTCTGCAACGAGAGAGGCCACTGCACTGAGAAGCCTGCGCACCGCATCTGGAGAGCAGCCCCTGATCTCCGCAACTAGAGAAAAGCCCAAACAGCAACAAAGGCCCAGCAGAGCCAAACATAAATAAATTTTTAAAATTGTATATTTTTAAAAAAAGATAGCAGTCTCCTAATGTCTAAATGTGACTTATTTCCCCATGGCTCCTCATGAAGGGAGGATGGAAATCTGCCACCATTTGCAGCTCCCCCAGCAGTGGGGCAGCTCTGTTGTGATAATGGGGTGATCTGGAATAGCCAGGGATGCAGTTCAGAACCCATAGATGGGCATGTCCTCAGTCCATATACAGAAAATCCCATCAGCCCACCGACCACACTCCCCTCAGAGGCAGGGCTTCCTGCTTTCAGCACATCTGAGTTGCCCACCTCAAGACATCCCTGAACACAGAACACAAAAGAAACTGGTGTTGTCCTTTTCCAAGGAAGGCTTAGAAATGGCTTCACCCATTTAGCAACAAGCAGGGACCACAAAGCATGTCCTTGCTTTCAAAGACTATACTACACAGCTGAGAGCATGGAAAGAAACCACAAAGCAAGTTATTAAGGATTAAAAGGAGCACCCCAGACAATAAGCACTTGAGCTATTGAAAGAAGACCCATCTCTGGAGACCAGCATGCTGTTGAGAAGGCTTAATGACAGATGTGGGACTGGGGCTGGGCCTTGGGTAAGAAGGATTTTTCAGAGAGAGAAATAGAAAAGGTTTCCCCCCTCTGCCCCCCAGATGGAGTGGCTGGCAGGAATGAAGATGTGAGAGCAGGAAAGTGATAAGCAGGTTTGGAGACGAGGAGGAAGATACAATTTGAAGGGTAATCTGGGTATAAGCGGAAACAGAGTCAGGAGATGTTGGAGAAACTGCCTGCCAGGCCATTGAGGGTGGTGAGGACGGCCAGGGACTGATAGATGGGAGGCTCGGGCTTGATTCTGTGGACACTGGAGAGGAGTTGCAGGATCTTGAGTCTGAGGGTTGTCTGTTCAACCTGGCAGAGGCGTGTGGCATGGACCATGAGGTGGCAACAAGGATGTAGCCATGCAGAGGTGAGAAGGGAGTGGAGGTTGGGACCCAGATGGTTCGTGGAGGCCACAGGAGCAGACAGCAGGGGAGAGAGGCAGGTTCCAAGGGAAGACAGCGTGAAGGGGTGATGTGACTCACTGTCCTGTGGGAACAGAGGGAGAGACAGGAGTCTGAGGTGACTCCCACTCTACAGCTAGAGTGACTGAAGAAAAGGAGTCAGAATCAAGAAAGGGAAGGCGGTAGTGGGGTAGGGGCTGGCTTTTCAGGGGAATCAGCAGGAAGTGTAGAATGCCCGCTGCAGTGTGTGGAATAGGCAATGAGGAATCCAGAGTGGGAGATGGGTCTTGAGAAGGTTTCTCTGCAAATCTCAGGATGACGCAGCAATATCAGATGCTCCCTGGGGAAGGCTCAGTGCAAATGCACACCCATCCCCACCTCCCAGACCCTTCTTGTTGTCCCACCCCTAAATCATATCCCACCCCTAAGTCATAAGACTGCCCTGATGTCCTCATCTCATGTCATCATTTAATTATTTCACTCCTAGATCATAGGTGTCATGTAATAACATCGTGGCAGCCAACAGCAATTGAACAGTAAAAAGATTAATTGTATTTATTAAAAAAAAAAACAAAAAAACTCTGCCAAAAGAAGGTACTCAAACCATTGCGCAGACTAGTTGAAAGCTAATGTTGTGACTAAATTGAATTTCAAATGAATTTTACCTCCATAGTTCATTTTGCTAATTTGATTCTCTGCATCCTGTAATTTGTTGACAGTGATTGATTATTTAAGTGAATAATATCTGTGTATGGGAATCATTTAGTAATAGAAAATGCCATACATGATCATAACATTAATGAGTATTGTTTCCTTGAGTTTTCATCACCTACTTAGTCCGTTGAAGGTATTGGGAAATTCAGGGGACCAGCATGACTGGTCCCAAGGGCACTGGGGTGATTTTCACACCAAGGGCAAGATGGGTTCCTATATCTTCAAGACATCAGACCACAGCTTCACATCATTCATGGGCCATCTAGCACTACTTTTTTTCTCAGCAAAAAAAAAATCAGAAACACAGATTTCTGGGTTTGGAATCTCTGCTTCTCTTTTGGATGGACTACTGGCTATGCTCATATTAAGAGAAACATGACGTGTGTGGGGAGCACAGAGGAAAGGTGAAGAGAAGTTATCTGAATAGAGCTACAACTAAACACACACACACACACACATACACACACACACACACCCAGGACCTGAAATTCTCAAATCTCAATGTGCATCAGAATCACCTGGATGCTAATTTAAAGTGTAGATTCCGACTCTACTCTTAAGGACACGTAGGAAGGTGTCCTAAAATCTGCATGTGAAATGAGCACCTACGTGCGCGCTCAGTTGTGTCTGATTCTTTGAGACTCCATGGACTGTAGCCCACCAGGCTCCTCCGTCCATGGGATTCTCCAGGCAAGAATACGGGAGTGGCTTGCCATTTCCTTCTCCAGGGGATCTTCCCGTGGAAGGATCTTCCCAGGGATCAAACCAGCATCTCCTGCATCGGCAGGTGGACTCTTTTACCACAGAGCCACCTAGGAAGCCCCGAGAAAAGCACTAGAGTGATGCTAATCTGGGTGGCTCTTAATGACACTTTGAGAAACACTTTGCGTCCCTGAACATTCATTGTGACCTGCCTCAAACTCTTTTCCCAACTTTTTTTGATCCATTATACTCCTTGTTTCTCCTCTTCACCCTCAAAACAACATCATGAAATAATCCCCATTATTATCCCTATGCTCTAGTCAAGGAAACTGAGGCACAGAGAGGTTAAGCATTTAGTGATTACAAGTCCAGATTCCGGTAACAAACCTGCAAAAGAATCTTGCTTTGGATTCTTACTGGGTAATCTTGGGCAAGTAAATTACTTAACCACTCTGACTTCAGTTTCTTCAATGGTAAATGGGCTGTTGGTCCCTCCCCAGTAGAGGATTAAGTGGGATTAGGTAGTGTATATAATACCTGCTGCTGCTGCTGCTAAGTCACTTCAGTCATGTCCGACTCTGCGTGACCCCATAGATGGCAGCCCACCAGGCTCCCCCGTCCCTGGGATTCTCCAGGCAAGAACACTGGAGTGGGTTGCCCTTTCCTTCTCCAATGCATGAAAGTGAAAAGTGAAAGTGAAGTCGCTCAGTTGTGTCTGACTTTTCGCCACCCCATGGACTGCGGGCTCCTCCGTCCATGGGATTTTCCAGGCAAGACTACTGGAGTGGGGTGCCATCGCTTTCTCCAGTATATAATACCTAGAGCACAGTAAACATCCAATGAACTGCAGCTGTTACTCTTACCTGGCTCTGAAGATGAACCCCACCCAGAATCAGACCAAGAGAAGCAGGCAGCATGGACAACAAGATGGCCAGCCCAGAATTTTGAATGATATGAATATATGACATATTGAGAAAATTAATAATAATTAGAAATAGAAAAAGTGTACTGATAGCAGTTTATTTACTCATTCACAAAACAAATGTTTGCTGAATCCCTGCTATATGCCAGGTCCTCTTCTAAGTGCTAAGGACTCAACAATGAACATGCAGGCCAATTAATTAATGCAGGCCAAAGAATGAAATAATGCCATCTGCAGCAACATGGGTGGGCTTAGAGACTGGCATACTGAGTGAAGTAAGTCAGACAGGAGGAGAAATATTGTATGACATTGCTTATATGTGGAATCTAAAAAGAAATGATGCAAATAAACTTACTTACAAAACAGAAAGAAACTCATAGACTCAGAGAATGAATTTATGGTTGCTGGGGTCAGGGCAGGGAGGGATTGTTAGGGAGTTTAGGATACACATGTACACACTGCTTCATTTAAAATGGATAACCAGCAAGGTCCTACTGTCTAGTACAGGGAACTCTGCTCGATGTTATGGAGCAGCCTGGATGGGAGGGGATTTTGAGGGAGAATGGACACATGTCCACGTGTGCCTGAGTCCCTTTGCTGCTCACCTGAAACTATCACACACTGTTTGTTAGTCAGATATTGTTTTTAGTCACTAAGTCATGTCTAACTCTTTTGCAACCCCATGGACCATAGCCCACAGGCTCCTCTGTCCATGGGATTTCCCAGGCAAGAAAACTGGAGTGGGTTGCTATTTCCTTGCCAGGGGATCTTCCCAACCCAAGAATCTAACCTGTGTCTCCTGAATTGGCAAGCAGATTCTTACCACTGAGCCACCAGGAAATTGGCTATACCCCAATACAAAACAAAAGTTAGGAAAAAAAAAAAGAAACAAGCAGACAAGAATCCCTGTCCTTGAGTGCTTATATTCTAGTGAGAGAGAAGCAATAAACGTAATAAGTGAAGGAAGGATAGTGCATGCTAGAAAGTAATAGACGCTATGAGCAGATGTCAAGCAGAGGAAGCAAACAGGAATGCAGAGGGCTTCATTTTTAAAACAGTGGTCACGGTAGGCCTCTCTAGTGTGGAGATGACCTGTGGTGGCTTGAAGCAGGGCTTGGGTTTCTAGCCAGAGATGGAGGTCGAGTCGCGGCAATGAGCGCACCAAATCCTAGCCACTGGACCAGTGGTCAGTGACAAGGCCCTGGGTTTTTTGGCTTTGCAGAAAAGAATTCCCACAAAGACGGAAAGTAGTAAAACAAGGAAAGTGTCATTAGGAGGAAAAGCAGTACAGTATATGTGGATAGACACACAAGTGGACTCAGAGTTGTGCCCTCGTGGCAGTTTAAATCACTTACATGGGGTATTTCTTTCCGGTTTCCTTTGGTTTTGACTTTCCCAGTTCAGAGTCCATATTTGGTTTATCTCAGGATCCTCCCGTGTGTATGCACACCTCTCTTAGCCAAGATGGAGTCTACAGAAGAGGCAATGGGTAGTTAGCTTCACTTAGCATCTCCCCACTTTGGGCCTCCAAAGAGCCTTTCTGTGCCTGTGTAGGTGAGGAGGTCTCTTGACTTTGAGAAAGAGAAATATATGGCCTCTTATCTCCTATCTGGGCAGGACCCAGCCTTCTTCCTCAATTGTCCTGCTATTTTTGTCTTGGAGAGACAGAGAACGAACCCCAACTGTTTACTCCAAGGGGCCCATCAATCTCCTAACTCAGTGAAGTTGCAACAGACTTCTGGGAGGCCCAGGACTGAGCAGCAGACATCTGGGAAAGAGCCTTTCAGGCAGAGGGGACGGACAGGGCAAGACTCTCAGCGAGAAGGTACTTGCATATTCAGGAAACAGAGAGGAGGCCTTTGTGGCTGGAGTGGATAGACAAGACAGAGAGAAGTAGGAGAGAAAGTCAGAGAGAGTAAGGGCAGGGAAGTGGAAGATCAGTTAGAGCCTTTAAGGTCGTGGTTAAAAAAAGGTGGGGGGGGGGGGCTTTTATTTTTAGTTAAATTGGAACCACTGGCAGTTTTGAGTAGCGTGAACTGACACAGCTTAAAGGATTGCTCTGGTTTGTGCATTGAGGAAGGTCCATGAGGTAAGGATGGAAATGGGAAGATGAATTAGGAAGCTATTACAATCATCCAGGTGAGAGATTACGGTGACTGCATTTGTGTCCTCGGGCTGTCATAACAAATTACCACAAGCTAGGTGACTTAAAACAATAAAAATGTATTATCTCACAGTTCTGGAGGCTAGAAGTCCCCAGTCAAGGTATCAACAGGACTGTGCTCTCTACAAAGCCTGCAGAAGAGAACCCTTCCTTGCCTTCTCCAGCTCCTGGTGGCTCCAGGTATCCCTTGGTTTGGGATTATAAAACTCTGATGTCTGTCTCCATCTTCTTATGGATTTCTCCATGTGTCCATGTGTCTCTGATCCCCCTCTGCCCTTCTCTAATAAGGACACTCGTCATTGGATTTAGAGCCCACCCCGAATCCAAGACAACCTCATCTTAAGATTTTTAATTACACCTACAAGGAAACCCTCTTTCCAAACAAGGGCACATTCACTGGCTCCAAAGGTTAGGATTTGGACATGTCATTTGGGGGCCCATAATTCAGTCTACTACAGTAGCTTAGAGCCAAGACGATAGCAGTGAAGGTCCCGGAAAAATTATTGATAAATTTTGAAGATAGAGCCAACAGGATTTGAGGAATAAGAGAATGAGGAATCAAGAATGACTCCATGGTTTTTGGCTGAGCAAATGCAATGATTGAGTTGCCACTGGTTGAGACTGAAAAGGCTGCAGGTAGATCAGATTCAGAGGCAGCTGTAGGCCACAAGTTCAGTTTTGAACATCTTAAGCTTGAGATGATTGTTAGGCATCCAAATAGAAATGCCAGATAGGCAAATGGAAATAAATACTAGAATTAAGAGGAGAGTTCTAGGCTAGAGGCACAAGATTTTGAGTCAAAAGCAAATAGATGATATTTAAAGTCGTAAAGTTGGACGAGACTGTCTCAGTGGTAAGCGTATCAGGAGGACAGAAAGAATCTGTGCCCAGGGCCTAGGCTGGGCTGTGAGCAGAGGTACATTTGATGGTTCCTGCTCCCAAGGAACCCACAGTCCGAGGTGGGAGACAGATGAAACAAAGATCAACGCTCAACTGCTGGCCACTCTTCTCAAATCAGCAGCCAGGTCACCATGGGAATGACCAGTTTTCTTCCACATATCCTCCAAGTGGCCAGTGGTCAGGGCTTCTGTTTTTATATAGTCTCCAAAAAGGACCTGGGCAATAGCACCTCCAGAAGATGCTATTTCTCACTACAGAGGATGGTTCCCATTTAAAAATTTTTTTCTAAACAAACGATCAGTTTGATGCATCAACTCAAAATAACTCTGCCTAATGGAATGGCATTGCCAACCTGCATCCCTGTCTACAGCCTTCAACCCTCATTCCTATTTGTTTAAAAATGAGAAGCAACAAATATAGTGGCAGCTTGTCATGAAATATTTTCTCCCTAAATCCAATATACTATGTGTGATTCAAATCTAATTATACTCTTTAAAAATTAAAATGAGTCCTTCTGTTTCTAGTATGGCCATTTGTTCTTATCAAGTTTGACTTCACAATGAAGAGATTATAAGGTCTGCTGAGAACTTTTACCCATTCTGGGAAACTGTGTTTCTGCAGAGGGTTGATAGGGCCAGGTCCTGGCATAGGCAGGAGTGGTCGGTACAAGCAAAACCAAGGGTAAGGGTGTCGTATTCTGTTGACTGTCAGTTTAGTTATGTTGTACGCCACAGAATAAGTCCTGGCAGTTATGCTGAGGATGTAAAAGGAGGCAGTGTTTTGCCTACAGTACTGGAGTTTCAACCGGTACAACTAATTCATACATTGATTCAGTTCAGTTCAGTTCAGTTCAGTTGCTCAGTCGTATGTGACTCTTTGCGACCCCATGGACTGCAGCATGCCTGGCTTCCCTGTCCATCACCAACTCACGGAGCTACTCAAACTCATGTCCATTGAGTCGGTGATGCCATCTAACCATCTATCTCATCCTCTGTTGTCCCCTTCTCCTAACTGCCTTTAATCATTCCCAGCATCAGAGTCTTTTCAAATGAGTCAGTTCTTCGCATCAGGTGACCAAAGTATTGGAGTTTCAGCTTAAGCATCATTCCTTCCAAAGAACACCAAGGGCTGATCTCCTTTAGGATGGACTGGTTGGATCTCCTTGCAGTCCAAGGGACTCTCAAGAGTCTTCTCCAACACCACAGTTCAAAAGCATCAATTCTTCGGCGCTCAGCCTTCTTCACAGTCCAACTCTCACATCCATACATGATCACAGGAAAAACCATAGCCTTGACTAGATGAACCTTTGTTGGCAAAGTAATGTCTCTGCTTTTGAATATGCTATCTAGGTTGGTCCTAACTTTCCTTCCAAGGAGCAACCATCTTTTAATTTCATGGCTGAAGTCACCATCTGCAGTGATTTTAGAGCCCCCCAAAATAAAGTCTGTCACTGTTTCCACTGTTTTCCCATCTATTTGCCATGAAGTGATGGAACCAGATGCCATGATCTTAGTTTTCAGAATGTTGAGCTTTAAGCCAACTTTTTCACTCTCCACTTTCACTTTCATCAAGAGGCTTTTTAGTTCCTCTTCACTTTCTGCCATAAGGGTGGTGTCATCTGCATGTCTGAGGTTATTGATATTTCTCCCGGCAATCTTGATTCCAGCTTGTGTTTCTTCCAGTCCAGCGTTTCTCATGATGCACTCTGCATATAAGTTAAATAAGCAGGGTGACAATATACAGCCTTGACGTACTCCTTTTCCTATTTGGAACCAGTCTGTTGTTCCATGTCCAGTTCTAACTGTTGCTTCCTGACCTGCATATAGATTTAAGAGCATAAAATGGTAAGCAACCTAAAAGTCCATCAACAAACATTCTCTATACCATCCATAAAACGGAATACTATGTATCTTATGAAAGACTGGGTGTGTAAGTTTACTAGCCCTGCTGTAACAAATGCCACAGGCCGGGTGGCCTAAATTACAGAAATTTATTTTCTCAAAATTCTGGAGACTAGAAGTCCAAGATTAAGGTGTGAGCAGATCGCTTTCTTCTGAAGCATCTCTCTTGGGCTTGCAGGTGGCCGCCTTCTCACTGTGTGCCCACACGGCTCTCTGTACACGTGCCTGAACCTCTGTGTCTCAATCTCCTCTCCCTAAAAGGACACTAGTCATATTGGGTTAGGGCTCACCGTAATGACCCATTTTAACTACATTTTTTAAAAAGACCTTATCTCCAAATACAGTCACATTTTAAGGGACTGGGGGCTAAGGCTTCAATATATGAGTTTGGGGAGACATGATTAAGTTTGTAACACTGGACAAGCCCATATACTCTGACTTGGAAAAATGTCTATGAAAGTCTGCTTGAAAGAGAAAGAAGTTGCAGAAGAGTATGTCCAGGATGATGCTAATGTTGCTATAAAAATAATGCATGTGTGTGTGTGTCTAGAAAAATGTCAGCAAGGGCACCCCCCAAATAGTTAACAGTGGCTTTCTCAGGAGAGGTAGAATTGGAGTGCAGAAAACTCCAACTTTTTCACTTTATAAATGCCTCTATTGTTAGTTTGAATTTTTTTTTTTTTTTTGCAACAACCAAACAATAAGTCCGTAATTCAATTTTTTTAAACCTGGCAGGAGAAAAAGAAGGCTACTTTTGCTCACTGGAAAGGTCCAAAGGCAGTGTCTGCCTCAGTATTTTTGTCATCAGCACCATATCAAGTGCCTACTGTGCGTCTAGGGTTTTACTCTAAATCTCATTCGATCCCCAACCACAGTGCTATGAGCTACATACTAGTGCTCTCTCTTTGTGGAGAACTTGTGCTCAGAGAAAGTAAACAACTGGCCCAAAGTTATGCAACAAGTAATTGACAGAGGCAAGAATCAGGCCTGTGTCTCCCAGGGGCTGTCTCCTGGGCCAAGTGAATGGCTTAAACCAATCCTTTCCCTTTGTCAGAAAACCAACTTGGGGTGCCTGCTGCTGATCATGGTGGTGGTAGGGGATTAGTGACATTCCCTTAGGGAAGGGGGTGCCCCCTGTTTGGCTACTGGGGGCTAGATCAGGAGGTAGCCAGCATGAGTTCTTCAATTGCTACTCCTTCAAGCTAACATTCATAAGTGCCCACGACACGTCTGGCTCTGTTATATATGTTTAACATCTATTAATAGATCCCTCAAAACCACCCCATTTGATAGATAAGAACAGTAAGCTATTTCACAAAAAGAGAAGGAATCTGAGTGAGCATGTGCTGCTGGCTTTGTGCAGGTGGGTGAAGAGCTCAGCGCCCTGCCTGCAATTACTCAACAATAATGAGGGGGCAGGAAGAGCATGAATAATACAAATTCCCTGATAATCAAAAAAGGTTAGCTGAAAATATGGGCCAGATGGCAGTGGGAGTAAGTGGACTCACCATTAAGTGAGATCATAGATGCTACAGTGCCAAGGACAACGCCTGGCACAGTGTGTACCCCCTGGTCAAGCAAGACCCCAGTCTCAGGCACAGGCAAAGGGCAGGGTGCCCAAGATGGGTGCTGGGCTTGGGCCACACTGACCCTCTAGCTGTCGAGTGTGGATGTACATCCAGAGCTGAGGCTGAGATCCACACCCAAATACACAGTTCAATAGTTCAATCAGGAACCAGTCTGGGAATTTCAGACCAGAGCTGAGAGTTCAGACTTCATGATATGGAATGAAGCCTGGGGGTTCTTCCTGGACACAGGAGCAGAGCTGCAGAAGGGGTCTCTATAATGGGTGGGAAGTGAGGATAAAGGAGCCGGCAGGCTTGAGCTCAGAGCAGGTGCTTAACAAGCTAGTTTCCTTCCATTCTTAAGCTAAGGAGTATTATTAGTGCATTGGTGATATTTGGGGTGCCTTGGAGCTCCATATTTCTAGCCAATATTTTTAATCAATGCCTTCAGGATGGGTCAGAATTCATCTGGGTATCGGGAGCTGGTGATTTCCTGGAAGGAGCATTGATCAAAGTTGCACACAAAGGCGGAGAGAAACAAACAAAACTCTCCAAGACAGAATGGGGACCAACAGGGAGGAATGCAGTCAGGCAGTGAGGTTCAAAATATCATTGTGATAGGAAAAGAGTGAAGAAACAAAATAGGTGATTAAGTAGTTAATCCCACTTGGATCAGATCAGACCAGATCAGTCGCTCAGTTGTATCTGACTCTTTGCAACCCCATGAATCGCAGCACTCCAGGCCTCCCTGTCCATCACCAACTCCCGGAGTTCACTCAGACTCACGTCCATCGAGTCAGTGATGCCATCCAGCCATCTCATCCTCTGTCGTCCCCTTCTCCTCTTGCCCCCAATCCCTCCCAGCATCAGCGTCTTTTCCAATGAGTCAACTCTTCGCATGAGGTGGCCAAAGTACTGGAGTTTCAGCTTTAGCATCATTCCTTCCAAAGAAATCCTAGGGCTGATCTCCTTCAGAATGGACTGGTTGGATCTCCTTGCAGTCCAAGGGACTCTCAAGAGTCTTCTCCAACACCACAGTTCAAAAGCATCAATTCTTTGGCGCTCAGCCTTCTTCACAGTCCAACTCTCACATCTCCCATGTGGTCTCACATGACCACAGGAAAAACCATAGCCTTGACTAGACGAACCTTTGTTGGCAAAGTAATGTCTCTGCTTTTGAATATGCTATCTAGGTTGGTCCTAACTTTCCTTCCAAGGAGTAAGCGTCTTTTAATTTCATGGCTGAAGTCACCATCTGCAGTGATTTTGGAGCCCAGAAAAATAAAGTCTGATACTGTTTCCACTGTGGGATTGTAAATAGAAAAAAACAAGGGAGACCCTTGTAAGTGAATGATTACTCAAGAAAGCAGGCTTGTTTAGCAACAAAACTATGCAACGGAAGCACGAGACATACCCCAAGACAATAAAGCAGTGCGGCATGAGACCCACATACTGCCCAGTGGGCTCAGCAAGTAAATGATCCCTAGGACACGCTCTCTGCCACATAAAAACAACAATTTGTGGACCTAACTTGACCACATAGGGACAAGAAAACTCTCCTGCCCAACCTGGAGGAGGACCTGATGATGGAAGCATGACATCTACTCAAGAAAGACAAAAAAGCTCTTCTCCCTCTCCCCACTTTTACTTTGATTATAAAACTGTAGCCCAGTAAGTTCTTGGGGTGTGATATCCTCTCGTCGGCCTGCTTGTAAGCCTCTCAAGCGTTCTATTCTAATAAATCACCTCTTGTCTATCACTTTGCCTCTTGCTGAATTCTTTCTGCATTGAGACATAAAGGACCAGAGCTCTTGAGGTCCCTGAACATGACACCAAACAGTTTCAGTTGCACAAGATGGATGAAGAGGTAGGCTGGGCCACCCTTTAGATAAAGCCTTGGAGTTGCTCACTTGGCCAGGAGTTCCATGTGAACTTAAAGGATGTGACAGAGCGGCTAGGAAAGGTTCTGCACATTTAGCTTGCATTCCAAGAAGCATGGTATTTAAGTCAAGCGAGGTGAGGATCCCACTGTCCACAGGACTGGCCAGACTTCATCCAGGTCTGGGGTCTAACTGATGAACAACCAGAGCAGTTGTAAACCAGCAGCGCAGGGGCTGGATTCAGCCTGCAGATACACTGTGTTTGGCTTATAGAATGCTGTAGAAAAGAACAAAAAAGAAAAAGAAAAAACTGATCTGAAAAAAATAAGAATCTTTCAAATAGAAACCCAGGCTTCCAGCAGCTTTTGAAAAAGTTCAGAAGCTCTGGCACCATCCTTTATGACAACACCTGGCCAGACCTGAACACTGCTTTCTTTAGATCATGCATTCGCTTGGCATTTTGCCACAGTGCTTACCATCCCTTGTTGTCCCCACATAGCAGGATGGAGGGTTAGTTGCCTTTATCACTGAATTTGCAGAGAAAAACTTTTCAGTATCCTTGTCTCTATGAAAAGTGGGAAAATAAAAAATGAGAAGCTCATGTGACTTGCTGTACCTGGCCTGCTGCTCTGTTTATTTTCATTACTGGTCTGGTGTCTGCAGAAGTTTGAATTTGTAGTCTGAGTGCACTATACATAGAGGAAGAAGCACAGCTGTAGGAAGGTATCACAGGGAAGAGGTACAGCAGTTGTAGACTTTTAGCTTGGAGAAGAAAAGGCGAAGAGGATGCGTGATTCAGGAGTGCAGACACTGGAAGGACTATCAGAGGGCAGAGGGACTGGCTTATGTGCTACTCTGGTGGGCAGACAGACGATGCAAGTTCCAGAGAAGCAGATGTCAGCTTAATACGTGGATGAGTGTTTGAGAACACAGCTTTCCAAGCAGGAATGAGGCATCTGGAGGGGTAGAGAGCTAGAAGAGGCAGAAGTTGTCAGGGGATGGGACAGAGAGAACGAAGGAGGAGGCAGTACACATCCAGGAATTCTGGTCCAGCTTCTATTCACTGTGGCCTTGAATAAGTTGCTTGATTTGATGCCTATAAGACAGATATTAAAATTATGCAACCTTTTAGAAACTTGGTAAGAGTAGAATCGGGCCTACCTGGTGACTCAGAGGGTAAAGAATCTGCCTGCAGTGTAGGAGACCCGGGTTCAATTTCTGAGTCAGGAAGATTCCCCTGGAGAAGGGAATGGCTAGCCACTCCAATATTTTTGCCTGGAGAATTCCACGGCAGAGGAACATGATGGGCTACAGTCCATGGGGTCGCAGAGAGTCGGACATGACTGAGTGACTTTCACTTTCAAGGGTAGAATTAAAGTAATCAAGGAACTTCCCTGGTGGTCCAGTGGTTAAGAATCTACCTCGCAATGCAGGGGAGTTGGGTTCCATCCCTGGTAGGGGAACTAAGATCTCACACGTAGCAGAGCGACTAAGCCCAAGAGCCGCAACCAGAGTCTGTGTGCCGTTTTTTCATCGCAAGGAAAGATCCTGCAAGATGCAACTAAGATCCAATACAGCCTAATTAATTAATTAATTTTTTAAAAAAGATAATAAAAATCAAGTCAGTTATTTTGTATAACATTTGGCTTGTAGTCAATATTCAATAAATATTAGCTATTATTTACAATCGGGTGAAAGTTTAGGTAATTGATTTCTAAGAGCACTGCCAAATCTAAGTTCTGTGATTTTCTTGTCTTATTCAGCTTCATTTCCTCCCTCCCAAGAAGCTGCTGAAAAGAAAGAAAATGAATGAGTTTCAATCTCATTTTCTTTTATTGCTTTCCTCCCACTCCTTCCAAAGCACTTCTAACTCATGAAATGGCCACAGGCTAACTTTGTGAACTACAGACTTTATTTTTAGCTCCTTCTACGGTCTCTTTTTTTGTGATCCAAAATCCTGAAAGTTAGCTAACGTTGGCAGACGGTATGCCCATTTGAAAATGTCTGCTCATTGCCATTGCTTCAGATCTAAAGTTGATTGTCCTGGGATCTCTTATCAGTAGTGATGTTATCAGTGGACTGGATCAACTTCAAGGTCAATCAGCTTCTTATGAAATCAAACAGCCTGGAACCAGACCATTGTATATTGGTTTGATACAATTTCCAAGCCACTTGTTTATGACAAGTGGAATTATTTGAACCCACTTATATGGCAAAGATTTTTAAAAAGTGTTTTTTTTTTTTTTTTGGTGGTGAAGTGGTTTTGATATCAGAATGAAGTAAGGAAGCCATATTAGGATGTCATCATCTCATCTGTTGTCAGCAGACGAGGCACTTGGTCGCTGCTGAAGGCCCTGCTGGGAGCCTATCAGTAAGAACAAGTGGAGAAGCAGCTGTGTCAAGGGGATATTCAGAATATGAATAGCAGGCGTTGTAGTGGAGAGTTCAGGTCTGGGTAAAGCCACCCTTTGCTGATCTAGCTCTCCAAACATTTTGAGACACTTGCTCCTACATGCCCAGGCTACTCTGGCTTGGCAGGGCGTTAAGCCGAGTGGCAGTCTCAGGAAGAGAAGAGACACCTGTTCCTGCCTCAGGGAGGTACTCTTGTGCACAATGTTGCAAGCCCTGCCACAGTCCCTGGAGTGATAACCCTCAGAGCAGCCTAGCCTGCCCAGCAGCAGATGCCTCTGTTTCCTAGTAACCTGCTCGAGCAGCAAAGGACTTTTATTTTTGTATTGGTAGCTAGATGTCAGCTCTCAGTTGACAAAGCCAGCTCTCCCTAGAAACCACAGCTCATAGAAAGGTACACCTCGAACTGTATTTGGACTTTATTTCTGTCATCTCCCCTTGCCTGAAACAACAGTGTGATTAATCTATCATTTGTTTGGAATGTGTTATTTCTTTGTTGGCTTCTTAAGAGACATGATCCTGGATGCTGTTGGCTTGTGAAATTATTATAATTCAATGGTGAACCTGTGCTAAATAAATTGCTGGCAAAGACAAACCAGTCTCTAAGCTTCATTTGCCACTCCCCAAACAAAAACACAGACAAATACAAAATGCTGAGCCATCAAACTGAGACAGAGACCTCATCCTTGGAGCGTGGGATAGATATGATGTAGAGGCTGGGTGTACAGGCTGCTGGGCTGGTTTAATGAGGAGGAGGAAATCATGAAATGTGTTTGAAACACATTTGTTTTTCTAGCAGTGGGGGACACTGTGAAATATATATCCATTCCTCTTTCCTCTTTACTAGTCAAAACCCCATTTTTAGGGGGAATGTCAGTGTGCCACATCAGTTGAAGTTCCTTAGTCTCTGCAGCTGATTTTGATCAATGATTAAAAGTTTATTTCTCCTACCACAAGCATAATAAATCTCTTACTTGTTTAGGTCACTGTTTATCAGATGTTCTGTTACTTCTAGCCAAACAGAATCTCTATAATTTGCAGATCCTCAACTAGGTGTCCAACAATTCAAGTGTGATTCACTTGGTGTCAAACCCCACACGTTAAGGGCATAGTTCCACGTGACTGCCTGATACACCAATCATGAGTCCTGGGCCACCTATCCTTCTGACCAACCAGCTATAAATCAGGGGTTCTCATGACCCCCTCCTCAGGTTTGGTGATTTGCTCGAACAGCTCACAGAACTCAGGAAAACACTTGTTTTCTGGTTTATTATAAAAGATAGAACTCTGGAACAGCCAAATGGAAGAGACGCACAGGGTTAGGGATGGGTGTGTGTGGAGACACAGCTGACTAAACCATCGGCCACTGGTGATGAAACTCTAGTCTCCAGCCCCTCTTCCTTCCCTGGAGGTTGGATGGGTTAAGGTTCCACATTCCAACCTTCTAATCATGCCTCGGTCTTTCTGGTGACCAGTCCCCATCCTGAAGCTATGTTGAGACCCCAGTCTCCAGTCATCTCATTAGTATACAAAAGACATTATCATTCAGGAGATTCCAAGGGTTTTAGGAGTTCTATGCTAGGAACCAGAGACGAAGACCAAATATTTACTTTTTATGCTACCGCAGAATCATATATGATTCATAGGCCAACTGCTCACTAGGTGTCTCCATTAATTTTTATGAATAACAAAGTACAGATGGTTCCTGACTTATGATGCTGCGACTTTACCTAGGTGGGAGAGTGATACACACTCAGTATAAGCCTAATTAGAATTTTGAATTCTGTTCATTTTCAAGGCTCGTGATATATAGTAGGGATACTCTCTGGTGAAGCTGGGCAGTGGCAGTGAGCCACAGCTCCTAGTCAGTCCTGAGACCCGAGGCTAGACAACCAATACACTGACAATCATTCTATACCCTCACAACCGTTATGGTTCTCACTTTCAGTATAGTATTCAACATATTACGTGAGATAGTTAACATTCTTGATAAAATAGGCTTTGGTTTAGATGATTATGCCCAACTATCAGCTAATATAAGTGTTCTGAGCAATTTAAAGGTAGGCCAGGTAAAGCTATGTTTGTAGGTTAGATATATTTAAAACACATTTTCAACTTAAGATATTCTAGGTCTGTGATGGGTTTGTCAGGATGCACAATCCATCATAAGTCACAGAAGATCTTCACTCCAAATCCTAGTGGCTTAGAACAACCACCATTATTTCTCACAACTCTGATTTGACGGTCAGCTAGAGAGTCTTCTGTTGGTCTCTCTTGAGGTCTTATGTAGTTGCAGTCAGACTGTCCAAGATGGTTTCATCCACCTGCCTGGCACCTTGGCAGGGATGGCTGAAAAGTGGGGACCTGGTATTTCCATATGGAAGCTGGATCCCAAGAATAAGCATTCCAATGCATGAGGACTTATCAAGACTTTGCTGGGATCAGGCTTTCTAATGACCCATTCATTGGCCAAGCCCAGAGGAAACTCCACAAGGGCCACCAAATTAACAGTCTACCACATCAGGGATGTTGTAGAAGTGATATATTCTTTATGTACAGGACAGGACTACATAAACCCTCAGGTCACTTCTAATAGTAGATTCCTTCTTTTTTACAATGTTTTCCTTTGTTTTCATCTTTCTACCCCTTCTTACTTTTTTCCTTTTTCTCTCCTTATAGCTAATCCTCACCCTAGAAGACCAAAAAACATGCCAACTACCTGCAGAAGCCTTCCCATGAATTAGGAGCTAGGAAGTAGGAACTGAACTCTTTAAACCTGTGTTATAAATGAATAGCTCACAAGCATGTTTTGACTGGGGCTCAGTATTTTTTAATTTTTTAAAAGTTTTTTATGTGAATCATTTTTTACGTCTTTACTGAATTTGTTACAATGCTGTTTGTGTTTTATGTTTTGGGTTTTGGCCACAAGGCATGTGGGCTGCGACACGGGATGCAGCTGACAACAGCTGCAACGGAAGGTAAAGTCTTAACTGCTGGACCACCAGAGAAGCCCCAAAGCTGGCAAATTCCATATTAGAATTCAGATTCCCAGCGTCTCTTGAAAATTCAAAACAGCAAACCATTCCTGGGCCTACATTCTTCCCTGGCAACAACAGGCAAGAGCAGAATTGAGGCTCCCCTTCCAGAAGGGCTAGGCCTTTGCCGTCTACCACGTTCCTCCTCCCCATGTTCTTATTTAAATTGGAACCACAGCTTCTAATTTGAATTGACTACCTCATTCATTTCTATTATCTCTCTGGCCTCTGAAGGTTTTTGAATTGCAACCCCTGCTTGAAAGCTCCTCTGATTTCCCCCTTTTTACCATTACCACCCCCTCCCATTTATCTCCCCTCTATAAAATGTGCACTATTTTCCACTCATTCACTGCCATTCCATTTTTGAACCCTATCTAAAGTCTTTTCCAGCTTGAAATCAGCTCATCAAATAACTCCTTGCCTTTCATTTAAGCAGTGCCCCAAATCTCACCTCCTTTTAAAAGCCTTGCTTGACTTAATAATGATAAAAGAGTGTGGGTCCATCTGGATTCAGCATGTTTAAATCCAAGACCCCTGGATTCAACTCCTCCTTCATAATGCCTCAGGCCAAAGCTTGATTACAAATACCTCTGTTTCTGGGTTACAGGTTGGTGTCTAAGACACAAGCACAGAGTCATCACGTAAAGCAACAGTCTATAATGTGAGGATCAAGAAACACAACTCAGCCCCTTTCAGAGAGACATATTTGGTCCAAGTTTGGAGCATCATTGAGGGCAGTGGTCCTCAAAGTATTGTCCTTACAGCAGTAGCAGCAGCATATCTCTGTAAGCTTGTTAAATATGCAGAGGCTCAGCCTCACTCTTGACTTAATGGATCAGACACTTCAGGATGCAGGGCGCAGCAATCTGTGTTTTAAGAAGACTTCCAGGTAGTTCTGATGCACTCTGTGGTTGGAGAACCACTGACTTAGATCATCTGGCACCATCAAGCTTTATGGTTCCAATTTGAGCTAAGTAGACTAAGTGGTGGAGAAGGAAATGGCAACCCACTCCAGTGTTCTTGCCTGGAGAATCCCAGGGACGGCGGAGCCTCGTGGGCTGCCGTCTCTGGGGTCGCACAGAGTCGGACACGACTGAAGTGACTTAGCAGCAGCAGCAGCAGACTAAGTGGACACTCCCCACCCCCTCCCCCCACCCTGCCCCGCAAAAAAAGATCCCCTGGAGGAGGAAACGGCAACCTATTCCAGTATTCTTGCCTGGAAAATCCCATGGACATCCTGGGCTGCAGTCAATGGGGTCACAGAGGGGACACCACTGGGACACACTGAACCCCTCACCCTAATGCACAGATGTCAGTTGTTTTACTGGCTTTTAGACATTTTCCAGTCCCTTGCAACTGCAGGTAAGTGATTCCCAAAGTGACTCAGCATAGGCATTACCTGAGGAGTGAGTTTCAGCCCACCTCCTCATTCCTGATCAGTAAGTTGAGCTGGAGCCCGGAAGTGTGCCGCTCTAATGAGCTCCTGGTGCTGCTGGTGATCACGTGGGCTTGAAAAGCCTTTGTAGAAAGTACTTGCTAATGGGGTCACCTCTTTTCACCTCCCATTACACACAGCTGGGGCGCTTTGGCACTTGAATTCCTGGAAAACTGTTTTCAAAGTCTCAATTCTGCTGCTGATTTTGGAAGGCCGTTGAGTGGCCATGTGGCAGTGTGTGCGGAGTAACATGTCGCAGCACAGCCGTGTACAAACTGCTGCTCTCCAGCCCAAATGCCCACATGGCCAAATAGTTTGGTCTTTTCTCTCTGGGGCTTTCTGTAATGGCATTTGACCCATAATATTCTTTCTGTCTGGCCACAGGGGATTGTGTGCAGACCTTCTGGAGGGTTAATAAATAAATGATGGGCTTCTTTCTGGCCACGGGAAATCATCTCAAGGTCAATGCTATTGCAGAGCCAGGCTTTCCAGAGCTTGCTAAGATTAAAAAATCATCAGCTCCCACTAACCACATCCCTTCTTTTCTGAAACTTTGAAGCTTCGCTGCTGCAAAAAAAGGAGCACAATTAAGCCTCGATAAAATTTTAATAGCGGGAATTATGCACTCTGCAACCAGCCTACAATTAGCCGTTGCTATGCTACAGGCAGAACCTAATCACGATAATGAGGCAAACAAAGGGAGGGAATTAATCAGGGCCATAAGGGTAGCACACAGCCGTTCCATCTCAGAGCACTGATTTCTGAAACACAGCAGCTGGGCCCCTGGGAAATCTCAGTCCCACGCAAGGTTAGAGTCACTGGGGTGGAGTGGCTGTGTGTGCAAGCTTCTGAGTAAGGGGGCTGTCTCTGCAGTCTCATTCCTACCACTACCAAGAGGATGCATTCATTTTTAAAAACGATGAGGCCTCTATTCTGTGCAGGAATCCATGCCAGATTCTGCGAGAAAGATATTGTTACCCAAGACACAAATCCTGCCCTCTCAGACTTTGCTATTTCAAGTGGGGTCCTTGTACAAGCAGCTTTTGTGCCATCTGGGAGCTTGTTAGAAATGCAAGCTCTAGGAATTCTGGCTGTCCAGTGGTTAGGAATTCATGCTTACACTGAAGGGGGCATGGGTTCGACCCCTGGCTGGGGAACTGAGATCCGTATGCCATGTGGCACAGCCAAAAATAAAAAGAAATACAGGCTTTCAGGTGCACCCCGGACCTCCCGAACCATACCTGGATTTTAACAAGATGCCCAGGTGAACTGTGTGCCCACTGAAACTAAGACACCTGCTCCGGGAGAGTTCAATCTGGTTCAACAACAAAAACAGTTATTACAGTGATACTAACTATTGTTTCTGTCAGGTTCTGTGTGAGGCATTCTACTTGTGTGATTATCTCATTTCATCCTCATCATAACTCTATGAGATTATCCCCATTATGTACATGAAGAAATTGAGGCACAATTCAGTTCAGTGTATGATAAGAAGTCACAAATGAGGAGGATGGTTTTAAGAGATGACAAAGGGTCAGTAGCCTCATTTGGTTGAGGTGATCAGAGATGGAGAAAGTAGCATTTAAGCTGGAATTTGAATGATAAGTAGGATTTATTTAAAAAAAGTGGTGGGAAGGGCATGCCAGGCGGCTGGATCAACATAAGCAAAGTATGACTTGAAAACATGAAGGATGTTTTGGAGCTAAGGAGAACATTTCATTAAAGCATGATTTGTGTTTGAGGTGGGACTAAATTATGGAAAGCCTTGAAAGTCAAGATAAGGGTTTGAACCTTACTAGGAGGTGATAAGGATCCATGGAGGCTTCCCAGGTGGCTCAGTGAGTAAAGAATCCACCTGGAATGCAGGAGATGCAGGAGGCACAGGTTTGATCCCTGGGTCGGGAAGATCCCCTGGAGGACAGCATGGCAACCCACTCCAGTATTCTTGTCTGGAGAATCCCATGGACAGAAGAGCCTGGCAGGCTACAGTCCATAGGATCACAAAGAGCTGGGCACAACTGAAGTGACTGAGCATGCATGCATGCATGAGGGTCCATGGAGGGTGTTTGAGCTGGGGATGTGTCATGGTCAGGCCGAGCTCTAAAAAGAGCTAACTTGGAGATTATGAACTGAATAGGGAAGGCTGCGAGTCCCAAACCACCACTGGCCTGAGAATCAGAAAGGAAGGAGGGTCACAAGATCCTGCAAGAGGAGGGGGCAGAGCCGTGGGATGTGTGAGAGCCTCTGACTCTGGGCTGTAACCTTAGTGACCGAGAGAACACTGAGATGGAGGGAAGGATGGTTTGGGGAGAAAAACAGTGGCATGCTCTGAGATGTGTTGCATTTGAGGTGATCTGCAGCCTCTCATCAGCAGCAGCGGTGTTCCTTCGACAGCTGTTTATTAAGAGGGACAGCAAAATGAATAAGGCACAGAAGCAAACACGCGAAGCTCACAGGAGCCGAGCACCCGCTGCAGGGCCCGAGTGCAAGGCTTCACAGACATTGCTTTTCTGACTACACTCCGGCCCCTTGAAGTGACCTGTCATCATTCACAATCCAGGACACACAGAATAATCACCTGGGGAGGTTTAAAAATACCGGGACCTGAGGCTCATCCTGTGAAAGATGTGTGTACTGTTACTGCACTGAGTGACGGTCCTGATCTAAGGTGGTGATTCTCAACTGAATCTTGGCTGGAACTTCCAATTCTGTTGATGCCCTTCAGCCAAAGACCACCAGGAAGACATCTACAATTAACCCAGCTGAGTCTGTTCCTCATGATAGAGAGGGAGAGTATCCCCGTGGGGAATCCTGGGGCATTATCCCCACTGGAGGGTCTTAGGAAGAACCCATCATAGCATTGAGCTGTGGTGGGGTGACTTAGTAGAGGGTCTCAGGAAATGAGCCTTGCTCTAGATCAATGGCTTCAGAAAGTAGGGCTCTTCTATGACTATTTCCGTGACTCTCATCTATGGGGAGGGGAGACTAGAATGAAGAAAACTGACATTGGTAAAGAAGTAGCAGTCACCCACCTTGGCCAAGAGTGGGGGTATTGTTGGGTGGCAGGCTTCCCTGGTAGATCAGCTGGTAAAGAACCCATCAGCAATGCAGGAGATCCCAGTTCAATTCCTGGGATGAGCCCCTGGAGGAGGGCATGGCAAACCACTCCAGTATTCTTGCCTGGAGAAGCCCCACGGACAGAGAAGCCTGGCAGGCTACAGTCCATGGGGTTGTAAAGAGTCGGATACGACTGAGCGACTAAGCACAGCACAGCACAGAATGACTTTGTTTTTGTCTTAGACAAATTTTTTTTTTAATTTTTAACTTTATATTGGCATATAGCTGATTAACAATGTTGTGATAGCTTCAGGTGAACAGCAAAGGGACTCAGTCATGCATATACATGTATCCATGCTCCTCCAAACTCGCCTCCTATCCAGGCTGCCACATAACATTGAGCAGAGTTCTGTTATGGTAGGTCCTTGTTGTTTATCCACTTTAAATACAGCAGAATGTACATGTTGATTCCAAAGTCCCTAGCTATCCCTTACTCCATTCCCTCTCCCTGGCAACCATAAGTTTGGTCTCTGTATCTTTTTTTTTTGGTCACACTGTGCAGCATATGTGGGATCTTAGTGCCCCAACCTGGGAATAGAACCTGTGCCCCCTGCAGTGAAAGTTAACCACTGAACCACCAGGGAAGTCTCAAGTCTTAGACAAAATTACCAAGTGGCCTTGCTTCATCTCATTTTATCTTGATCTCAGAGTAAACTTTGAGGCCTGTGTTCTTTGAAATTGTTCATACCTAACAGGCGTATAACCCAACTCTGCTGTGGGCGTCAGGCCAGCTTCTGAAAGTCAGGGCTCCCACATTTTTTCTTTCTCACGGCCCATTCCCTACCCTCCCCCACCACCCACAAAGGATAGAGAAGAGGGGAGAAGGAAGCAAGCAGAAGGTTTAAATTTAAGAAAGAAAAGAGGAAAGAGAAGGAAACTGTGAGGCTGGATGTGGGGAGACTTAACCTCATGGATTCAGCTTCCCAGCTGAACACAGGTGGCCGGACAGGAGGGCCTGGCCTGAGCTACCAGGATGACAGGGACGCCATTCGCTGTCCTTCCACTGCCCTGCAGCCCAGCCCTCACTCAAGGTCAGCAATGACCTTGCCACCCATCCCCCCTTGGAACCAACGCACTTTCCCACCATCTGTTTGGCATCAGTCAGTTGGTGATGCTCAGCGTGGTGTGAAGGGGAATCTGCTCATGGAAGAGGAGAAGGGTGAGCAGTGAAAGGATCCAGGCTCTCGCAGCACTGCATGTGTATGCTCTCATGCACTCGTGCACACCTATGTGTGCTCACTCTGGCTTAGAGACATCTCAGCCAGACCGTTCCTACCCAAGCTGTGTGGATTGCAAGTTCTTCCTGAATCTGGAGTCTGAGCCCAGAGCAGGTGTCTGTGGCCTCTCCACCCCAACTCCAAAAATATAGGGAGGAGAGGAGGTGGGGCCTCAGTGCCCCCTGGCCCTTCAGAGCCCCGACCTGGCTCGCGGGCTGCCATCTGCGAGGCCTGGCCATCCCCTCCAGGGATGTGGCCATCCCTCACATCCTGGCACTGTGAAACCCTGAGGATTCTGGGGCTGTGGAAGCAGCAACCTGCAGGTGGCAGTGACAGGCCACATCCCCTGTGTCTTTCTCACCTTGGCTCAGGCTTTCCCTCCTCCTGGAAAATCTGTGCCTCCCTGCCCTAGTCAGCCTTCAGGACTGAAAGCAAAGGCCAGTGTCCCCCAGCCGGATCATTCCCTGCCTCTGCTCCCAGAGGGAGGCCTTTGCTCCCCATTTTCCTGGAAAAAACTCTTACACTCTACTTCTCACTGTGTGTTGCTTACCTGAGTGTCTCTCCAGCTGGACAAGGAACTGGCTTGTTTATCATGCGGTCCTCAGCTCCGAGAACTCAGCCAGACTCATGGTGGACCTTTGGTAAATGTTTGGAAAGAAAAGGAGGGGAGGAGAGAGGATTGGTTGCCACCCTAAACATGCAGCAGAGACCCTCCTGCTGGCAGTCAGCGCATGCCCGGTGGCTGCTGCCAACAGCAGCAGGCTTCTCACCTAGGTCAGGCTGCAACTGGGTGCCCTCCCCTTTTCTCTCCCTACCTGGTTAGAGCTTCCAGGGAGTCTGGAGTGAATGACGCAGACCTGGGAGAGTCCTAAGCTCAAGAAGACCCTAGGCCCCAGAAAAGCAGCAGGGGTCTTGGTGTTACCCAGGAAGACCTCAGAAGAAGGGTTGATCTCGGGTGGCCTCAGCCTGCAGCAGCTTGAAGTAGGGCTTTGGTTCCCTGCCAGAGACTGAGTTCGGGTCCCGGTGGTGTGAGCACCACATCATAACCACTAGACTAGTGGTCAGTGACAAGGACCTGGCTCTCAGCTTTGCGGAAAAGAATTCCCACGAAGACGAAAAGTAGTGAAACAAGTAAAGTGTTTATTAGGAGGAAAGGAATATAGTACGTATGGATAAACACACAAGTGGACTCAGAGTTGTATCCCTGTGGCAATTTAAATCACTTCTGTGGGTAATTTAAACTTACGTGTTTCTCCGAGATTTCCTTTGGCCAATCATTTTGCTTTGCCTGGTTCAGAGTCCCTATTTGGTTTATCTCAGGACCCTCCCACGTGTGCACACGCATTTCTTACCAAGATGGATTCCACTCAAGAGGCCTGTGAGTAGTTAGCATCACTTACTATGGGGTGGCGCCCCCTCCTTTTTTGACCTCCGAGGAGCCTGTCTGTGCATGTGTAGTGGAGAAGGTCTCCTGACTTTGAGAATGAGGCACACGTGGTCTCTTACTGCCTGTCTGGGCAGGGCCCCGCCTCCTCCCTCAATTGTCCTACTATTTTAGTCTCAGAGTATCGGTCCACAGAGAACCAGTGCCAACTGTTTGCTCCGGGGCCCATCTGTCTCCTGCCTCAGGATGACTGGCAAGCAGTCCCCTGTTGACACAGTGTAGTGATGATTTCACCCCAGTGATTCTGGTTCCTCTCTAGAAATAGCTCCTCACTGAAGCCACAGAGAAAATCCAAATTTCCCAGGAAAATAAGACGGAGGAATTGGGGATTAGGAAACATATCACTCACGCCCTGAGCTCCCAGGGCAGCAACAGAGCTACAGCAGCATTCATCTGGGGCCACAGGGTCCCTGGGCAGATGCAGGCTGTCCCTTCCCGGCCTTCATCTGGGCCCCTGCAGGGGGGACCCTTGCGCTAGGAGGGTCAAGCGGAGCAGAGCTTCCTCAGTGCAACCTCAAAAGTCGAACTACTCAATTCGGCCCTGCCCTGGAGCTCCAGTGGAGATGTTGAATGCAAATGAGGATCAGCATGTGTATGATGATTCAGAGCAGTTGTAACAGGTGAGATGCATAAAGAGACCAGGAAGAGGCAGTTTGGGGGAGGGGGGTTTCTTTTTTCTTTCGGCTTGAAATGAGCATGATGGCCGGCACCACAGGACTCACCACCTGTCAAGTCCTACTTCGGCCCCCTCAGAGACCACAGAGTCTTAGCGGTTCACCAAGGGGAAGGGGGTGGGGGAAGAGAGTTGGAAATAACATCTGAAATGTCCCTCTGAGTCCACCCCGTGGGGCATAAAGGGACACAGGGGAAACGGTCTTGGCCGCTGAGATTTCAAAGGGGCCTGGCATAGTGGAGAGAGCAACAACTTGGATGTTAGATAGAAAAGAGTTCAATCCTGGTTCCACCACCTACAAGTTCTGTGATCTTAGATAAAGCACTTGAACTCCCCAAGCTTTGTTCCATCTCCTGTACGGAGAGAGCACGGCCTTCCTCCAAGGCTGTGGGATTTGGATTAAATTTAAGACAAGAAGGAGCACAACGCCTGGCATATTGGAGATGCCCAGGAAAGGGTGTTGCCTTCCCCACCCCACCCCGCCCCTTACAGGACAGCAGCATGTCTTTTTAGCGCTCCACTCCTCTCCACCCCGCCCCCGCCCCCCGCCACCAACACACCAGACAGCCACAGTTTTCACAAAATTAATTATCCAGGAATTCACCAGAATCTAAACACTCTGTGGGTGTGTCTTTGGCAAAGAAGCAGCAGCTGGCTGGAGGTGGTGGTCAGTGGGTTCCAAACATTGATTCTCCTCTGGGTGAAGCTGAACTCTAATTCATCCTCAAGTCTATGGCTGGAGGGCCTCAAGTGGGAGCAGGCTGGGATTGCACCAGGGTCTCACCTTCCCCATCACGATCTGATGGACTCTAATCACCTCTCCATCCAGACTTCCAGCCTCCAAGTTTTCATCTCCAAGTGATTCATCTCAAAAGCCACCCCCATGGGCCCCTCATCTGCTGTTTAATTGGAGAAGGGGGTGCTAGAGGCCCTAGAGCCTTAATTGCATCTGTTAATGGGTAGGTACAATTATCTCTGCCACATTCCTGCACACTGCCAGGCAGACAGAAGATGATTAAGGGGCTCTTGAAAACTCCAGCTCCCAGTAGCCCTTTCCACTAATTGAGCAGTGGAGGAAGCGTTATTGAGCTCTCCACTCCTTTCTTTAAATTAACTCCTGGCTCAAGTCCTCCTCAGAGCAGTGTGTTGGCCACGTGGCTCAGAGCGTTCAGTTCCAATCCCATCCATCACCCGTCACTTAGGCACAGCGCCCAGCCAGATCATCAGTGGGACCATTCATCACCTACAGACTGGGAGTGAGCTGTGGGTGGGGGGACCTTCATGGGCTCCGGAGGGTGACATCTAGCCTGACTGTAGCACCTGATTTAACTGAGAGGTGGTTTAAAGGTGTCCCACCATCTTCTGTCCTCAGCCACCCATGTTCAGCCCCAGTCTGGACCACCACATTGCCTAGTGACTGGTCCCCCGACTTACTGTGTTCTTCACCCAGCAGCCAGGGGGATCCATTTGAATTAAAAATGGGTTCAAGTACTGATTATCCAGAATGCACTCTAAACCACAAGTCATGTCCTACGAAGCCCCAGGGCTGTGGTGCCTGGCACATTCCCCCACATCAACTGCATCACCCCACTGCTGCTGCTGCTAAGTCACTTTAGTCGTGTCTGACTCTGCGACCCCATAGGTGGAAGCCCACCAGGCTCCCCCGTCCCTGGGATTCTCCAGGCAACAACACTGGAGTGGGTTGCCATTTCCTTCTCCAATGCATGAAAGTGAAAAGTGAATGGGAAGTCGCTCAGACGTGTCCGACTCTTAGCGACCCCATGGACTGCAGCCTACCAGGCTCCTCCATCCATGGGATTTTCCAGGCAAGAGTACTGGAGTGGGGTGCCATTGCCTTCTCCAATCACCCCACTAGCCCTTGCTAACTCCACTTACTAAGGCCCACCCACACTGGTGTTATCATCCCAGTTCCTCAAAAATACCAAATGCCTTTCAGCCTCTGGGCCTTTCCTTGACTTGGAAGCCTTTGCCTTCACACTTTTCACCATCAGCTTCTTCTTACCCTTCAGGCCTCTGTTTAAATGTTGCTTGAGAGAGGCCATATCTTAAGTAATTTTCCATGTCCTTCCATGGAAGGACATATCTTAAGTAATTTTTCACTTTCTTTTTTTTTTTTAACACATATTTGTTTACTTCAAAGTACATATTACAATTTTTTATTATCTTAGTTTTATTCTTTTGCTATTTACTTATGTTGTTTCTGTGTTACGGATCCAAAGCTTTGTGAGGTCCGGATCGTGCTTTCAGTTCACTTCCACACCCCAAGTGTCTGTTGGAGTGGTTGGTGCTTCTGTAGTCATTCAGCATTTACTGAGCTCCTACTAGGTGCCAGGCGCTCTTTCAGGCCCTGGGAACACAGTAGTGAACACATAGGAGAAAATACCCGTCTTCCTGGATCTTATGTTCTAGAGGGGACAGGAGAGGCAGGCGATAGACAATAAACGTAAACACAATGAGGCGCGCAGTGGTTAAAGCTTCGCCTCCCAGTGCAGGGGTGCCGGTTCAATCCCTGGTTGGAGAACTAAGACCCTACATGCCTCTTGCCTAAAAACCCAAAACATGAAAGAGAAGCAATGTTGTAACAAGTTCAATAGACTCTTAAAATGGTCCACATCCAAAAAAATCTTGTAAAAAAAATACCTAATGAGGAAATTACATATAACATTAGAAGGCTACTAGGGCTCTTTCTTGGAGAAGGCAATGGCACCCCACTCCAGCACTCCTGCCTGGAAAATCCCATGGACGGAGGAGCCTGGTGGGCTGCAGTCCATGGGGTCGAGAAGAGTTGGACACGACTGAGCGACTTCCCTTTCACTTTTCACTTTCCTGTATTGGAGAAGGAAATGGCAACCCACTCCAGTGTTCTTGCCTGGAGAATCCCAGGGATGGTGGAGCCTGGTGGGCTGCTGTCTATGGGGTCGCACAGGGTCGGACACGACTGAGCAACTTAGCAGCAGCAGCAGGGCTCTTTCTGGGGCTTCCCAGGTGGCACAATGGTAAAGATTCTGCCTGCCAGTTCAGGAGACACAGGTTTCATCCCTAAGTGCAGAAGATCTCCTAGAGGATGGAATGGCAACTCATTCCAGTGTTGCCTAGGAAATCTCATGGACAGAAGAGCCTGTCGAGCTACAGTCCACGGAGTCACAAAGAGGTGGACATGACTCAGCACCCACACAGGCACGCAGGTCTCTTTCTAACAACCAAGACTAAAAGCTAAAGAGAAAAGGAGTGTGTGTGTGTGTGTGTGTGTGTGTGTGAGTATGTGTGTGTGTGTGTGTGAGTGTGTGTGTGTGTGTGTTGGGTGTGCAAGGTCAGTTAGCCTGCAGAACATCCTGTGCCCCATGGCATGGTTCAGTCAGGTGAGTTTGGGTTCTGGCCTGCCTGGCATTCATTCATTCCCCTTTCTTCTAGAAACAGCATCCCAGGTTTTTCAGGGGAACCTCTCCCTACCCCACCAGATATAGGTTCGGTAGGGCTGTCAATCACAGCCTCTGCCTTCTCCCAGTTAACAGGTGGCACTGGACCCAGGCCCTTCTGAACCTGAGTCCTAAAAGGAGAGGAAAAAAGATTTAAAAACAGAAGTGTCTTCATTCTGATGAAATGATTGTTCATTCCTTCCACCCAGACCCTTGAAGCTGCCCTACTTCCTGTTCTTTCCAATCACATGTCTCACTTTTCCCATGTTGCTGGCACCGCACCATAGTCCCTCCACGCATTCTTTCCTATTTACGGAAGTTTCTATTGCTTGCAGCCAGAGATCCTTACTTACGCTGATCCACGCTGAATGCATCAGTGCAAACTGATACAACTACAGACCAGTCCTCTTGTTTGTTGGTGGGTGACCTTGGACCTCCACTTCCTTGTCAGTAGAATGAGGACAATCATAGCATGTTCCTCTCAGGGTTATTGTGAGGATAAAAGCATCTGCATGTCAAAGTGATATCACTTTCTTGGCATCCTCCACATTCTCTTCCTAACCTCTCACACAAGTCCAGGAGGACCTGTGGCAAAGTAGGGACAGCTGGTCCCCACAGAAGTTGCTATGGGAACCCCAGCCACTTGGGCAGCATCTGGTGGCGGGGGGTGCCTGCAGCTGCTGAGGGACTTGCTGCAATGACTCTGCCTTTTGGAGCAGAAAGGCCCAGCTATTCTCCTCCCCATGCGTCCCGTTCTCAGTCACTCAGTTGTATTTGACTCTTTGCGACCCAAGGACTGCAGCCCACTAGGCTCCTCTGACTGTGGAATTTTCCAGGTAAGAATACTGGAGTGGGTTGCCATTTCCTACTCCAGGGGATCTTCCCAACCACAGATCGAACCCGTGTCTCCTGCATCTCCTGCATTGACAGGAAGGAATGCCAATTTTACTTTACTACTGTGCCACCTAGGAAGCCCCCCACCCCCTACCCCCAGGTCCCAACTCAATTCAATTCACAGAATTGCAAACAGAACATCTGTGCAGCTTGGGGAGACAGGCGGAGGAACGTACTTTGTCTAGCTCTCCTCTTTCGGGCTCAGGGGAGGCTGTCAGGGAGAAAGAACATCCCTCAGCTCAGAATTCTTAGACTGGAAACAAGCCTTCAGAAGACATACAGTGTGGATCAGTCCAACAGCAAATCTTCAGTGAGTCAGTTCTGGAGCGCAGCACCAAACTGGGTAGACAGTGAGAGAGACAGAACATCAGAAAACATGAGTAGAAGGACGTCAGTGAAAATAAAAATAGAAATCAAAAACAACAGTCTCAGTGATCATTTGTGGAGCACTCACCACGTACTCAGTTCAGTTCAGCCGCTCAGTCATGTCTGACTCTTTGTGACCCCATGAATCGCAGCACGCCAGGCCTCCCTGTCCATCACCAACTCCCCACTCTGCAAAGATTTTTCCATGCATCTCTGTAGCCCATACTGTCAACTCTGCCTGGGGGCATTCCTGGGTCCTTTCATCTCTGTTAGGCTGAGCTCAGAGAAGTTGTAGCGCCTGCCTGAGTAGTCCCCAGCCCAGAAAGATCTGACCTAGTGCCATCTGACGATCATACAAACCAATTCACGTCTTCACTCACTCCCGGGAGTTGGTTGAGTATTCGTGGGTTTTGGGCTCTGTACTGGATATGCATGGAGTCCCATGGGAGCAGCTCACTTGTACAGAAGTGACGCTGATAGTGGTCAGGGCGAGAGAAAGCAGTAGGACATGACACCAGCAATGCCTTGAACATCAGGATGGAGTGGGGAGACACTGGCTGAGCTGGGTCTTGAAAGATGGCTGAGTGACAGTTTAGCAAAGGAAAGGGTGGAGGCAGAGGAGGGGGTTTCATGTGGTGAGCAGGCGGGGGTAGCTTCTCTCTGGAGTTCCCCTGCTGGAGAGCTGAGCGCCTGGGGCTCCAAGCTGGGGGCTGAAACCAGATTGCAAAGGGCCTTATATGGGATGCCAAATGACTTGAATTACATCTGGTAGGAAAGGGGAGGCCTCTGAAGGGTTTTAAAGCAGGAGTGCTGTGGTCAGGTTCGCCTGATACCCAGGCCGCCCTGTTCTTGTGTGTGCGTGCGTGTGCGCTAAGTTGCTTTAGTCTTGTCCGATTCTTCGACCCCATGGACTGTATAGCCTGCCAGGCTCCTTTGTTCCATGGGATTCTCCAGGCCAGAATACTGGACTGGGTTGCCATTCCCTTCTCCAGGGGATTTTCCCAACCCAGGGATTGAACCAGCATCATTTATGTCTCCTGCATTAGCAGACAAGTTGTTTACCACTAGCACCAGCTGAGAAGCCCGCTCTTGTGTGTAGGATAGACTATAGCCTGGACAAGAACACAGCAGAGATCCAGCCAGAGTGGATGGGGTTAAAGGGACCGGGACTGTGGTGGGGTGGGGGGGCTTCAGGGGACACTTAGAGACATTTCAGAGATGGAATCAATAGACTCATTGGCAGGAGACTAAGGACACAATTGTGTTTCTTACCAGAAACCAGGTGTGTCACTGTAGTGATTGTGTGTGCAGGTGTGTGTCTATCGACGTGTATGTTAGATGAACGCACGCCTGCGTGTGAGGATGCTGTCTGGAGGCACTTCGGGGGCCATGTATGCTCCTGTGCAGGTAAGCAGCTGTGTGCGCTCAGGCACATCAACATGACTGTATCTGTGTGTCTGTCCGCTGCGAGCCCCTCCCGGGCCCCTCGTTGTGCTCCCGGCTCAGGGCAGGTTTCTGTGTGCCAGGCACCTCCAGGGACTTAAGCTGCTTTAGAGGCTCCCACTGCTAATGCGAGCTGCATCTTCCATCCCTGTTTGATGCTGCAACAGGAAGCCTGAGGCAGTTCTTCAAAGGGAGCGACGGGGGTGGACAGAAAGAAAGTAAACATCAGGATTAAAACTGTGAACTCACCACACCCGGGTGCAGCAAACTTCCCCACCAACAGGCTTTGATTTGACAACTGCATTTTCCCCAGGCCAGGATTCCAGGCTGAGAGAGTTCTGGGAAGGGCTTGTGGGAGGGGGCGGGGACTCAACAGCTCCGGGAAATAGACAGCCAGTAGACCTGCCCCCAGGGGCATGGACAGAGTGGGGTGGTGGTGGCGGGGGGGGGGGGGGGGGGCATCCTTTCTTCCCTCCCTCCCTCTCTTCTCCTTCCTTCCCTTCTCCTTCCCTAACCGCCATTTCCAGAGGACTCTGAGGCTTCAAACTGACTCCCGTCTGTGTACTATTAATAACTCTGATGCTTAGTGATGATGTGATCGTGGGCACGGAGGCCTCTGTTGTACGAGACAGCTACTCTTCCCTCACGGGGTTGTCTGGATGAGGTCAGCCCAGCTGTGTCTGCACAGCGCAGTGCCAGGACCATCAGAGGAAGCAGCCGACGGCAGCCGTCACAACTACCATTATTGTTGCACAGGGATCGATAAAGCCTCTCCCCACCTCATACAACTTCCTCCACATTGATCGTGTACAAAAGGCAGGATGCTCAGAGGGGTTCAGAAGGGCCCACTCTTCCCAGCAAAGGGGTGGGATCCCAGAGAGCTTCCTGGAAAAGACGATTTCTGAGTCTTAAAGGAGGACAGCTGAATCTCACCAAAGGAGTCCAGTGTGAGGCCAACCAGGCCAAGGAGAGAATTCCGCTGAGGTGTGAGAAGGGAGCCGCGAGGACCCTGCTGAGCCTCAGGCCTCGGGCCTGTGCAGGAAGCCTGCTTCAGGCTGCAGGGCCAGGCAAGTCCTATGACTGCGCAGCACTCCTGGAAGAATTCAACCAAACCAGAGGCACTGGGGCTGAAGAGTCTCAGAAAATCTTTCTAGGCCAAAAGATCTTCTCTACCCAGGTGGCAGGCTGCCCAGGGAGGTGCTCCTTCAGTGAGGGACCTGCTGGGAGGGTTGTGGCAAGCACAGCGGTCAGCCCCTTCAGGAGAGCCTCAGCTGCCCGGGGAAGCCCTGCCCAAGATCCTTCCCTTCCCCCACAGCCCACATCTGGGGACTGACGGAGTATAACCATCTGGCCATTGCAGCCCAAGTCAGGACAACCCTGAGGGGTGGAGAGAAGCTCCAGGGCTTCTCTGAGGAGTCAGCTGAGACTGTCATGGGCTGAACTCTGTCCAGAGAAGGCCCTGAGCCCAGTGGGGATACTGGAGAAGGAGACAAGAAAGATAAACCAGGGGCCAGACTGTCATGGGGGAAGATATGACCCCCTCAATGGACAAGACTCCATCTTCTTCATCCCCAGATCTCTAGCCCTTAGCAAAGGAAGTGCCCTGCATTTGCCCAGCAGAAAGCAAGTGGTCATTAGAGTGAGATGAAGTCCAAAAGGCTGTGTAAATGATAATAGCTCCATTTCTCAAGCCTCCAGCAGGTGCCAGGCACATTTACATATTAGCAGCTCATTTAATACAGTTAAGTAGCTTCGATCTGCTGATTTGCTAATGAGACTAGTTTAAGCTGCCCAAGGTCACTAAGTGGAATTCACAGCCAGCTGTGCCTGACTCCCCCTGCATGCTGTCCCCCTAGGCCACGCCGATCCTCATTAGGGGAGCCAGAGAGAGTAGCTGTCCAAGGTCTTCGGCAGGCAGCAAGCCCATGCTCTCCCTTCCAGGTGAGGGAGCACAGAGACAGGGTCAGAGGGGCTCTGAGTAAACGGATGGGGATAAAGGTGAAATGACGGTACCATTACCCTTATTCCGCCCATAACCTCTCTCATGCTCTGTAGCCTCCTTCTTCCATCCCTTTCTTCCACAAACACTTACTGAGCACCTGCTGTGTGTCAGGCCCTGTGCTAGCACCAAAGTGAACACAATGGACACAAAAGTCCTGCCTTCACGCAGCTTAGGCTCAAATGATGAACACAGGAGACAGCCATAATCAAGTGATTTCAGGATCAGGAACGGAGGGGTGGTGGAGATATTCCCACACGCTTGCTCTTCCTGCGGCAGACGCTGCTCCCAGCGCAGGAGGAAGCCCAGCGTTGGTGCGTTTGTTCTGTTCCCAGAGGCCTTTGTGTTGCTGGGTGAGCCTGGGCTGCAGGCTGCTGTTGCCAAGCACCCAGAAGCCATCCTCCCCTTTCTGGCTTTTGTGAAAACACATCTTTGGAGGAATTATGCTGTGTTGTCTGAAAAGAGGGAGGGTATGGAGAGGATGAGATGGAAGCAGCTGAAGTAGAAAACTGGACAGCATCTCCCAAGCAGAAAAGGGTCAGGTTTGGGAGACGGGGACTGTGCCCTGGGGGACCGTGGATGGGAGTGGCCATCGGGGACCCTACTTGTCACACAGATTCCTGACTTTGACAAAGATGCAAACAGTCCCCTACACAGACACACACACACGCATGCACGCGTGCGTGCACACTTGGCAGAGACATTATAGAGATAGACGTTACCTGTGGCTTCTGGGGTAGAACATAGACCAGAGGACCTAGCCTGACCAATGTGGATTCTCAAGGTCCCCTGAGACCTTTGCTTGAGGGTGGGTGGAGCCCCAACATCCAGGGAGATGGAATTTCCCAAACTGGAGACAACGTCCAGTTCCTCACCTGGTTCTCCTTGCTTCCTGTTCAGACTCTTTTCCAGACAATTATATTTTGTCCAACCTTCCCCATTGATCCTCCACCCATTCCCTAACTCCAGGGTTGACCTTAGTCCAGAATCCATGACTGCTTTTCCAGCATATTCCCCCCTCCAGTGTCTGAGTTGTGGTGACAGGGGTAACACCCTGGGAGCGGTGGGGGTATGAGAATAGTACTACCCATTGGGAAGCTGTGAGGATTAAACGAGACCACCCATGGGCAGCAGTTCATGCAGTGCCTGGTCCATGGAAAGTGCCCAACAAACATGATCTCTTGTTATTAACAATCTCTCTAGGCAAGGGAAAGCAGTCACGCGGTCATAGAGGCATGGAAGGGCATGGCATGTTCAGTTTGACAACAAACGGTGGGTGCAGATTTTAATCATGCTCAGGGTCCTCTGTTCATGGATTTCTCCAGGCAAGAATACTTGCCAATTCCCTCTCCAGGGGATCTTCCCAATCCAGGGATCAAACCTGCATCTCTGGCTTTGGCAGGCAGATTCTTTACCCCTGAGCCACCAGGGAAGCCCATTTTTTAGGCAGGGATATATATTTTAGAGAGTGCACTGGGCCACAGTGTGGAGGATGGATCTGAGTGGGGAAAGACTCAAGAACGTGCTGTTCCACGCCATTGACTCTGGTTGATGAGGACAGCCCTTCAATATCTGGGCAGGCAACATAAGGAGAAGAAGAGTCCAGCCTAATTTCCAACAACATCTCATTTTTAGTGAGTAAGCACCTTTAGAATTATGCTAATTGTTCTGTCAGGGAGGTGATACAGCAGGAAAGGAGGGAAAACCTGTAAAAAGATTACAAAATAGAAAACCCACTGATGTGGCCCTATAGGTGATAGTGATTCACGGAAGCATCAAAGTTTCTGAAATCCCGACACCTCCCCTCCCATCCCATGCTCCACCCACTGACCCAAAGAGGTCTATTCCTCAGCTTGTGCATTAATTAGGACTCTGTATTGCAAGCAGCAAAACAAAACGCTGCTCAAACTGACTTCAACAGTCAAAGGAAGTTATTGCCATGAATCACTAGAAGTATGGATTTCCCAGGTAGCAGTAGTGGTAAAGAACCCGCTGCCAACGCAGGAGGCATAAGAGTCGTGGGTTCAATCCGTGGGTCAGGAAGATCCCCTGGAGAAGGAAATGGCAACCCACTCCAGTGTTCTTGCCTGGAGAATCCCATGGACGGGAAACCTTGTGGGCTACAGTCCATAGGGTCTCAAAGAGTCGAACATAACTGAACGACTTAGCATGTATGCACGCTAGCTTCTGGTGAAGCTTGATCTAGTGGCTCAAACAATGTCATCTAAGACCCGGTCTCTATGTGTCCTGCCTCCTACAATTTAGGTTTCAAACTCAGGCCTCACTTAGGGAGCCTCCAGTAGCTCTAGGCTTTCCATCACAGTTTTAAATGGCTGTATTGGAGCCTGACTTCACATTCTACCCTACTCTTCCCAAGCCAAGGGGGAGTCTTTCTTCTAGTAAAATAATTCCTCTTTCCCCCAAAAGCCTCCCTTTCCCCCACGTCTCCTTGCTTCCTATTGGCCCTGAGGGTTTATACACCATCCCTAAATCAGTCAAGGTGAAGGTGGGGGGCTGGCATACACAGTTGTCTAAGGACCCCCTACCACCACCACCACAATCCCTCAAACCACATGAAAGACAAAGGAGGAAGGTGACTTCCCAAAGGAAACTCCGAAAGTAGTGGGGTAGGAGGGCTTCCTTGGTAGTCCAGTGGCTAAGACTCCAAGCTCCCAATGTAGGGGCCTGGGTTCAATCCCTGGTCAGGGAACTAGATCTCACATACCAAAACTAAGAGTATGCAAGCCAGAAGAGCCTGTGTGCCACAACTAAGACTTGGCATAGCCAAGTGTAAGTGCTGTTTTGAAAAAAAGAAGTGGGGCGCGGACGCAGGGCCACTGTGATTTCACCTCCTCCGTGTGTCCCCCTTCCTCTCCACGCCCCCTCCTCTCAGACCCGGGGTTCCCATCCTTTACGCATAGGGCCTCCCAGGGCTGTCCTCGGTCTTCTCGCTCTAGGGCTGTCTCTTGCGCCTTCCCTGACTAACCATTTATTGAGGAACTTGATTCCCCACGACCAGTCTAGATGTCACTCCTGCGCCATGAAACTCTAGACCCAGCTACCACTGGCCTGCCCGCTTGGAGGCGGCCCAGAACCCCACGGCTGGGTCTGAATCCCAGCTCATTTTCGCTCCCGTCAACCTGTTTCCTGTCTGCGTTCTTGATCTCCAGTGGCCTCAGCCTGCAGCCATTTGAAGCAGGATTTCAGTTCCCAGCCAGAGACAGAAATCAGGCCACAACATGAGAGCACTGAATCCTAACCACTAGACCACAAGAGAACAGTGACCAGTGGCAAGGCCCGGGCCCTTCGGCTTTGTCAAAATGAATTCCCACAAAGGTGAAAAGTAGTGAAACAAGTTGTGCTGATTAAGAGGAAAAAGGGTACGTGTGTATAGACACGTGGGTAGGCTCAGAGAGTCTTGTCCTCAGGGTAGTTTGAATCACTTTTATGGGTCATTTATTCTGGGTTTCCTTTGACCAGTCATCTTGCTTTGCCTGGTTCTTCATCTATCTTCGAAGTCCATACTTCGTCTATCTCGGGGTCCTTCCATGTGTGTGCATGTATCTCTTAGCCAAGATGGATTCCAACATAAAGGCGTATGGGTAGGCTGACATCACTGACTATGAGGTGACGCCTCCCTTTTGACCACCAAGGGACTTTTCAGAGGACGTGTAGTCAGGAAGGTCTCCTTGACCTTGAGAATAAGAGACATGTGGTCTCTTATCTGGGTCGGGCTTAGCTTCTCCTCCTCTTCATCTTGGAATATCTGTCCACAGGGGCAAACTCCGGCTACTCAGCCTGGGGTCCAGCTATCTCCTGCCACATTCTTACCCTCATCACTGAGCTAGATCATCCCTGACCCCTTCCCTCCCTCATGACCCAAATTTCATCAAGCTCCAGGCCATAAATCTCTCTAGATTCCATCTCCCTTTTTTGTAGCTCTACTGCCCTGCTCATGTTAGGTATTCAGGAAGTCCTAGGTGACCACTGGTCTCTATTTTAGCCAAGGCGCCATCTCCCATGCAGAAGACCTGCTCACTGCTCCTTTCATCCCCTTTGTGAATGATAAATATGGTCTGCCATATCAGCAAACAAAGGATCTGCATCCACCAAGCCATCACATTACAGCTGCCCTGATGGTACACGCTGAGGAGACCCTGGATAAAAAAGCACAGGATACTGGCCCCAGAGAGCTGAGGTGCATATCAAAGGAATGATGTCAGTGAGCCCAGACTCTTGCATCTTCCCATACATAGAAAAGCACTAAATCCCTTAACTTGATATATCTGGTTTTCCTTAATTAACAGTAAATTTTTGATGTTCCAACTATCTGGTGCCTGTTGCAAAAACTCCTATGTATCCTGAATCCCCTCTTGCCTCTTTGGAGCAGTTTTTCCAAGTTATCTGAGATGCTCAGACATTATCTGAGGGGCTTAAGTCCTCAGTTTTGTTCACTGAATAAAACAAAGCTCTCTGGTTGCAAAGGCTGGGGCTGAGGGGAGGGAGAGGGATGGACTGAGAGTCTGGGATTGGTATGCAAACTATTACATTTTAAATGGATAAAAAAACAAGCTCCTACTGTATAGCACAGGGAACTATCAATATCCTGTGGTAAACCTTAATGAAAAAGAATATAAAAAAAGAATGTACATGCATATGTATAACTGTATAGCAGAGATTGGCATAATATTATAAATCAACTATACTGCAATAAAAACAAATAAGATTGACAACAGCAATGACAAAAACCCCCAAACAAACCCAAAACCTCATAACTCTCAACTCTTAGCTTGTACCTTTTTTTTTTTTTCCCAGTTGACACCTTGTGGCTTTGTCCTGAGGTCAGGGTCTATGTCATGACACTGCTGTGCTGATCAGAGCCCAGGACAGTGCCAAGTACTTAAAGACTTCTACCAAAGTGTGTGGATAGAACAAATAAATCGATGAATGATCAAAAAAAGTAAGAGAATTCTTCTTGGGAAAAAGCGGCAACCTCCCCGAAGGCCTGGGGAACAGGAGGTGACTCTGACCAACCACTGGAGAAGGGAATGGCAAACCACTTTAGTATTCTTGCCTTGAGAACCCCATGAACAGTATGAAAAGGCAAAAAGATATGACACTGAAAGATAAACTCCCTAGGTCAGGAGGTGCCCAATATGCTACAGGAGAAGAGTGAAGAAATAGCTCCAGAAAGAATGAAGAGATGGAGCCAAAGTGGAAAAAACACCCCGTGCTGTATGTGACTGGTGATGGAAGTAAACGCCGATGCTGTAAAGAACAACACTGCACAGGAACCTGGACTATTAGGTCCGTGAATCAAGGCAAATTGGAAGTGGTCAGACAAGATGGCAAGAGTGAACATCAACATTTTAGGAATCAGTGAATTAAATGGACTGGAAGGGGTGGATTTAATTCAGGTGACCATTATGTCTACTACTGTGGGCAAGAATCCCTTAGAAGACATGGAGTAGCCATCATAGTCAACAAAAGAGTGTGAAATGCAGTACTTGGGTGCAATCTCAAAAGTGACAGAATGATCTCTGATTGTTTCCAAGTCAAACCATTCAATATTACAGTAATCCAAGTCTATGCCCCAACCACTAATGCCAAAAAACCTGAAGTTGAACAGTTCTACGAAGACCTACAAGACCTTTTAGAACTAACACCCAAAAAAGACATCCTTTTCATCATAGGGGACTGGAATGCAAAAGTAGGAAGTCAAGAGATACCTAGAGTAACAGGCAAGTTTGGTCTTAGAGTACAAAATTAAGCAGGACAAAGGCTAACAGAGTTTTGCCAAGAGAATGCCCTGGTCACAGCAAACACCCTCTTCCAACAACACAAGAGATGACTCTACACACGAACATCACCAAATGGTCAATACTGAAATCAGATTGATTATATTCTTTGCAGCCAAAGAAGGAGAAGCTCTATACAGTCATCAAAAATAAGACCAGGACCTGACTGTGGCTCAGATCATGAACTCCTTATTGCCAAATTCAGACTGAAATTGAAGAAAGTAGGGAAAACCACTAGACCATTCAGGTATGACTTAAATCAAATCCCTTACGATTATACAGTGGAAGTGACAAATAGATTCAAGAGATTAGATTTGATAGACAGAGTGCCTGAAGAACTATGGACAGAGGTTTGTGAGATTATACAGGAGGCAGTGATCAAGACCATCTCCCAGAAAAAGAAATGCAAAACGGTTGTCTGAGGAGGCCTTACAAATAGCTGAGAAAAGAAGAGAAGCTAAAGGCAAAGGAGAAAAGGAAAGATATACCCATCTGAATACAGAGTTCCAAAGAATAGCAAGGAGAGATAAGAAAGTCTTCCTAAGTGATCAATGCAAAGAAATAGAGGAAAACAATAGAGTGGGAAAGACTAGAGATCTCTTAAAGAAAATGAGAGATACCAAGGGAACATTTCATGCAAAGATAGGCACACCAAAGGACAGAAATGGTACGGGCCTAACAGAGGGAGAAGATATTAAGAAGAAGTGGCAAGAATACACAGAAGAATTATACAAAAAGATCTTCATCACCCAGATAACCAAGATGGTGTCACCAGTCACCTAGAGCTAGACATCCTGGAATACAAAGTCAAGTGGGCCTTAGGAAGCATCACTACAAACAATGCTAGTGGAGGTGATGGAATTCCAGTTGAGCTATTTCAAGTCCTAAAAGATTATGATTCGAAAGTTCTGCACTCAATATGCCAGCAAATTTGGAAAACTCAGCAGTGGCCACAGGACTGGAAAAAGTCAGTTTTCATTCCAATCCCAAAGAAAGGCAACGCTAAAGAATGTTCAAACTACTGCACAATTGTACTCATCTCACACTCTAACAAAGTAATGCTCAAAATTCTCCAACTGAGGCTTCAACAGTACATAAACCAAGAAGTTCCAGATGTTCAAGCCGGCTTTAGAAAAGGCAGAGGGACCAGAGATCAAATTGCTAACATCCACTGGATCATCGAAAAAGCAATACAGTTCCAGAAAAACCCACTTCTGCTTTATTGACTACACCAAAGCCTTTGACTGTGTGGATCACAACAAACTGGAGAATTGTTAAAGAGATGGGAATACCAGACCACTTTACCTGCCTCCTGAGAAATCTGTATTCAGGTCAAGAAGCAACAGTTAGAATCAGACACAGAATAGTGGACAGGTTCCAAATTGGGAAGGGAGTTCATCAAGGCTGGATATTGTCACCCTGTTTATTTAACTTATATGCAGTGTACATCATGCAAAATGCTGGGCTGGATGAAGCACAACCTGGAATCAAGATTGCCGGGAGAAATATCAATAACCTCAAAATATGCAGATGACACCATCTTTATGGCAGAAAGTGAAGAGGAACTAAAGAGCCTCTTGATTAAAGTGAAAGAGGAGAGTGAAAAATCTGGCTTAAAACTCAGCATTCAAAAAATGAAGATCATGGCATCCTGTCCCATCACTTCATGGAAAATAGATGGGGAAACAATGGAAACAGTGACAGACTTTATTTTCTTGGACTCCATAATGACTGCAAATGTTGACTGCAGCCAAACATGCTTGCTCCTTGAAAGAAAAGCTGTGACCAACCTAGACAGCATATTAAAAAGCAGAGATGTTACTTTGCCAAGAAAGGTTGATCTAGCCAAAGCTATGGTTTCCCCAGTAGTCATGTATGGATGTGAGAGTTGGGTCATAGAGAAAGCCGAGCGCCGAAGAATTGATGCTTTTGAACTGTGGTGTTGGAGAAGACTCTTGAGAGTCCCTTGGATGGCAAGGAGATCCAACCAGTTCATCCTAAAGGAAATCAGTCCAGAATATTCACTGGAATAGGACTGATGCTGAAGCTGAAGCTCCAATACTTTGGCCACCTGATGTGAAGAACTGACTCATTGGAAAAGACCCTGACACTGGGGAAGATTGAAGGCAGGAGGAGATGGGGATGACAGAGGATGAGAAGGTGGGATTGCATCACCAACTTGATATACATGAGTTTGAGCCATCTCCAGGAGTTTGTGATGAACAGCAAAGCCTGGTGTGCTGCAGTCCATGGGGGTCACAAAGAGTCAGACATGACTGAGCAACTGAACTGAACTGAACTGACCAATCACGTGTGGGGCCTCCAGCAATTGAAACCCACCTTATACACGTTTAACACTAAGAGGGCTGCCTCCCCGCTCCCCCGTGGTCAGGACACTACAGAGGCACTTCTGGTGGGAGATGGCCACCCTAGCAAAGGATTCCTAAAGACCCTTCGATTCCAAGAGCTCAGCTTTTCCTCTCAGCTCAGTACAGTTGGCCCCCGGTACCACCTGGAGCAGCTATAAGTTGGACTGCTCCATTTCTTGTTTGAAGTCATCAGAAAACTAGCATATTGACACAGGGCCCTGGGAACAAAGTGGGCTTGTTTTTGCCCCACCTTGGTCATACACGGGATGTGGACAAGTAGGCTAAAGACACCAAGGATTTCAGTTACTGCAGCAACAATAAAGTTTCATCAGGGAGAAAGCAAAATGTGCCTGCTTGGCTCTAAAGACTCACAATGTTTATGAACCTTCTGTGACTTGGCAGAGACGGCAAGTGGTGGCAAACACACAAATGTGGAAATATTAATAGATGTGTGGCTTCGTGACTTGGTTTTCTCTACAAGGTTGCTGTACTTTTATAGGCAAAGACTTGCTCATACCTCTCTCCTGTTAAACAATGCCTCCTTCAGCCCTTGACAGGCTTGGAAAGAAAGACAGGGAAGGAGAAGAAAACTTGGTTTTGCTGTGTTCTTGCCTGGGGTGATCCCTGGGTATTCCTAAATATGATCTTGTTTAAGCCTCATCATAACCCCCAAAACAAGCATTTTCATCATCCCAATTTTACAGAAGAGACAAAGGCCCAGAGAAGTCTCCTGACTTGCCCAGAGGTTGAATGATTAGGGAGTGTTATATCAATTATACCTCAATAAAATTAGAAAAAAAAATATAAATTTAGAAAACGCAAGCAATAGGAAATTTTAAAAATTAAATGCTCTTCCCCCGTATTCCTCTCCCAAAGGCAATCTTTCCAACATTTTCTTGGGATTCCTTCCAGTAAAAAAGAACATATGTAATCTGATATGTATGACTCAATTTTGTTTTTACACAAATGGAGTCGCCTGATACTCCTGCAGCTTACTCTTTTTTTTTTTTTTTTTTTTATTGTTTTTGACCCAGTAACCCATCTGAGAGAATCCTTCCATTTCAGCACAAAGCCATCCACATTTCTTTTTCTGAACATGTAGGGTTCATATTCTTTGCTCATTGGCAAATCTGATTTGGGATCTTTTTCTTATCAGACTCTCTATAAATTGGTCAGTTCCTGGTCAACTTTGTATGCTCCAAATGTTTCCCTTGTTTTTTACTGTTTAATTTCAAATCCCTGGAGGTCTTTCTTGTTTCTAGAGGTAGTTCGGACGATTGCCTCACATGGACTATGGACATGGCGGAGAGGAGCTGTATTGCTTTTCTATTGCGGCTGCAACAAATCTCCACAGATTTAGTGGCTTAAAACAAATCAAATGTAGTGACTTACAGTTCAGGAGTCTGGATGCCTAAATAGTGTCAAGGGCTGTGATCCTCCTTGAGGCTGGGGGAGAATCCACTCCTTCACCTTTCTCAACTTCCAGAGATCAACTTGTTTATGGTCCTTTCCTCCACCTTTGAACCCAGCAACGTAGCATCTTCTTTCCTCTCAGGCTTCTGCACCCATCCTTACATCTTTTCTCTCTCTGAGATGCTTATCACCTCTTTATAAGGATCCTTGTCATTGCATTGGGCCATCCAGATAATCCAGGGTAATCTCCCCATCTCAAAACCATTAATTTAATCACATATTCACAAATTTCAGGCATTAGGACAGAGAATCTTTGGGATGGGGACGGGAGGAATTATTCAGAGAAAGGGAAGAGGGAGGAAGAAGCAATAGTATTGCTCCAAAGCAAAGCACAGCTCTCCCTCCATCTCCAGAACTCGGGAACACACTATACTTGGTGTGACCTAAGCCTCATCACAGACCTCTTCTTGCAACCCTACCTAAACGGAGACACCCTTACTCTTCAAGGCTTGTCACATCACCATGTCTGTTTCCTATCTGCCTCCTTGCCATAGGGCACAGGAACAGGTTATGGAAAGCAGATACCCGTGCTAGGAAATTAACTCCCCCAGCTGAGTCTTCCCCTGTCACCAGGTTATAAGCTCCTGGAAGTCAGGGGTCAAAGCCTAGGCTTTTGTTCAGGGTCTTCCCTGGTGGTCCAGTGGCTAAAACTCCATTCTCCCAGTACAGGGGGCCCAGGGTTCCATCCCTGGTCAGGAAACTAGATGCCACATGCTGCGACTAAGAGTTCACATGCTGCAACCAGAGCAACTAAAGATCCCATGTGCTGCAAGGGAGACCTGGTACAGCCAAATAAATACGTAATTTTTTTAAAATATTAATTTCTAGGCTGTTGTTGCAGCCCAGCACCTTGAATGCAATTGTAAAGAAAAGGAAGGAAAAAAGGAAGCGGTATAGGGGATGTTGGGGGTGAGGGTGGGGGCAGCTGCTTCTCCCAGGCCCAGCAGGTCTCCCTGCTAAGTCCTGGGCCAACGCACTCTCTCCCTCCTCACCTGGGTTCCCCCTCCCCTGGGGCCCAGCTTGACTCCACTAGCCCCTGGGGTGACTGGGTCTTCTCAGAGGACAGGGCCCGTAGGCAGGTCCTGGAGCCACCTGCGAGCAAAGACCTTGCAGGAAGATCGTGCCCTGTTTTCTACTTAGGTGAACAATGGAAACATGAGAGCAATAAAAACATTTACCATGCAGTTGAAGCTCTTTGGGGATTCTGCTGGGAGCAGGATGAGGGGAGCAATGGGCAGTTCCCGAGGTGGGGAGGAAGTTCTGCTATTGTGTCTTGTTCAGGTACTTCATCTCAGAGGCAGGGGAGTTGATAGAATGACTTCTCAACATTTCTTCCAGCCTGACATGGTCATAACCTCCACATCCCCAGCCCTGCAAAGCTGCCTCAGCCTCTTACTCTGAAACCTCCAGCCTTGAGACTCCTTGGGCAGATGGCCATGGAATTTTTTACCTCGTGATTGTAAAAATAGCACATACCTCTTAAAATGACAAACTCAGAAAAACACAAATAAGCAGGAAAATATGATAGCCATAATCCAGATATTCAGCAGGAACCATAGTTTCCATTTAAGCCTATTTCCTTTTGTGAATTTGTAAGTCCTGTAAAAGGCTTCTTTCTGGGGTCTTCTGGGAGTTCAGTTCAGTTACTCAGTCATGTCTAAATCTTTGCAACCCCATTGATAGCAGCATACCAGGCCTCCCTGTTCATCACCAACTCCCGGAGTTTACTCAAACTCATGTCCATTGAGTCAGTGATGCCATCCAACCATCTCATCCTCTGTTATCCCCTTCTCCCACCTTCAATCTTTCCCAGCATCAGGGTCTTTTCAAACGAGTCAGCTCTTCGCATGAGGTGACCACAGTATTGGAGTTTCAGCTTCAGTCCTTCCAATGAATATTCAGGACTGATTTCCTTTAGGATGGACAGATTGGATCTCCTTGCAGTCCAAGAGATTCTCAAGAGTCTTCTCCAACACCACATATCAAAAGCAACAATTCTTCAGTGCTCAGCTTTCTTTATGATGCACCTCTCACATCTATACATGACTACTGGAAAAACCATACCTTTGACTAGATGGACCTTTGTTGGCAAAGTAATGTCTCTGCTTCTTAATATGCTGTCTAGGTTGGTCATAACTTTCCTTCCAAAGAGTAAGCGTCTTTTAATTTCATGGCTGCAGTCACCATCTGCAGTGATTTTGGAGCCCCAAAAAATAAAGTCTATCACTATTTCTACTGTTTCCCCATCTATTTGCTGTGAAGTGATGGGACCAGATACAATGATCTTAGTTTTCTGAATGTTCACTTTTAAGCCAACTTTTTCACTCTCTTCTTTCACTTTCATCAAGAGGCTCTTTAGTTCTTCACTTTCTTCCATAAGGGTGGTGTCATCTGCATATCTGAGGTTATTGATATTTCTCCCAGCAATCTTGGTTCCAGCTTGTGCTTCTTCCAGCCCAGCATTTCTCATGATGTACTCTGCACATAAGTTAAATAAGCAGGGTGACAATATACAGCCTTGACGTATTCCTTTCTCTACTTGGAACCAATCTGTTGTTCCATGTTCAGTTCTAACTGTTGCTTCCTGACCTGCATACAGATTTCTCAAGAAGCAGGTCAGGTGGTCTGGTATTCCCATCTCTTTCAGAATTTTCCAATTTGTTGTGATCCACACAGTCAAAGGCTTTGGCATAGTCAATAAAAGCCCAGTAGATGTTTTTCTGGAACTCTCTTGGTTTTTCTATGATCCAACGGATGTTGGCAATTTAATCTCTGGTTCCTGTGCCTTTTCTAAATCCACCTTGAACATCTGGAAGTTCATGGTTCATGTATTGTTGAAGCCTGGCTTGGAAAATTTTGAGCATTACTCTACGAGTGTGTGAGATGAGTACAATTGTGCGGTAGTTTGAGCATTCTTTGGCATTGCCTTTCTTTGGGATTGGAATGAAAACTGACCTTTTCCAGTCCTGTGGCCACTGCAGAGTTTTCCAAATTTGCGGGCATGTCAAGTGCAGCATCATCTTTTAGGATTTGAAATAGCTCAACTGGAATTCTATCACCTCCACTAACTTTGTTTGTAGTGATGCTTTCTAAGGCCCACTTGACTTTGCATTCCAGGATGTCTGGCTCTAGGTGAGTGATCACACCATCGTGATTACTCAGAAGACCGTGAGGAGATATGCAATGTGTCTTCTGGGAAGAGGGTGTCAGTAGACCAACTGGCTGCCTCTGTGTGTCCCCAGTGATGCGTGCTGCTTTCGTCCCACCCCCCACCACTCGGGATGGGCTTACACAACCTTCCTCTGAGGTGCCTCTGGGCCCTTAGGGAAGATTTCAGCTCCATACTGAGTGAGAACAGATCTGGGGTTCTATTTGGTGGGGGTGGGAGGGAAGGTGGAGTAGGCTATTGCATGAACCTCCCCAAAGTCTCCTACTTGGAGAGGAGACCTCTTGACCCCTTTCCTCTCTTCCTGTTGCCCCTCTGACCTCCTTCTGCTCAGAAATCCAGCTTATCCTCTTCTGGGAACGACCTCTCTTCCTCAAATGAGGAATTCTTAAAACTACTCCTATGTCTCCCGCATTCCCAGCCTCTGGCTTCAAATGACCAAGTCTTTTCCCAAGCTGTCAGCTATTTCTGCTCCAGAGAGGAAAAGCTGGTTTTCCTGGGAGGTACTGTGCAGGGGGCAAACGGGAGCCCTGTGTTCTGGGGTGCAAGTGTGGGAGGCAGGGAATGGGGGTGGTCTTCCATATAGCTGCTTCACCCAACAGTACATCTAAGAAAGAACCTACCTCCCTACACCAAGACTAATTTCTTCCAGGAAAAAACCCCACAACCATACAAATAATATTTGACCTACATAAGAAATTAATATTCTTCCCATTACTGTACTCGTAACTCTATTTCCTGTGAGCAAACACCCTGACCTTATTAGCCCAAGAGAACATTTACCTTCTCCCTGTCAAGGTTAGATGACAAGATATCCTTCATTAACTTGACAAAAAAGCATATGGCTTTAATTGCTTGGAAGAGAAATAGGGGTGGGTGTGGGGCGATGGCAAGAGCAGGGTGACAAGTCTCCTTTCACTCTATCACACATATCTTTAACAGACTTGAAATCATAACAGTTGTGTAGCCTGCTTTTTTTTTTTTTTTTTTTGCAATATGGTAAGCATTCTCCCACATTTTAAAACCCTCTCTAAATACATTATCTTATATAAACCCCATTTTAAATGATGGTATAACATTCCACTGTAGAGCAGAGCACAGACTGGATTTTTTAGGGGAAGAAAGTCAGTGTTTCCAGATTATTCTTGCTAAAATAAATCCTTATGAAGCCTAATAACTAGCTTAGGAATGGCTGGAGACTTTCCAAATAAATTGCTAATACGGAAGAGCCTTTTTAGATTGGGAGTGAGGCTCTAAGTTATCAAATGGTGTACAGAAGGTATTGATGCCAACCCTGCTGTAACCACATAAGCTGGGTCAAGAAACATATCAGAGGAGGAGCCAAGGTAGAAGTGTTAACCAGATACAAAAGACACATTACCTGCCTGATTGACAGCAGCCACCAATCTGTCCCCAGTGAGCAGAACTGGAGACATTTCATCCGGACACAGGCAGACTGTTGTGTTGCTGGATAGGGGTGGACAGGCCCGGGGCCAGCATATTTCTTACTTTGAACTCTGACCACCTCTGAGACTGTGTAGCCCTTGGTTCTCAACCCTGACCACATTAAGGGAAAAAACAAAGAAAATCCCCAGGACTTATCACATTCTGATCAAAGAAAAAAAATTGATCTTTTTGCTCTGGAGAATCCTAGAGAAAGACAATGTTCTTTGTTCATCCCCCCCCCCCGCCCCCCCCCCCCCCCAGTTTCATTATCCAAGAAAGCATTTCTGGAGGCAGGAAACAGGGGTGGGCTCTAAGACCTCTAACTGGCCCTCCCTTCCACCCCGGGGAAAATCAGGAATCTATGTTCCTTAGGCAGAGCTTGGCAGGAAACACTGGGATATCAATAACTTTACAGAGCATTTTATGCCCAGGTTTTTTGTTTGTTTGTTTTTAATCTTGCAAAGCCTGTTTTCAGGTCTCATCATCAGTGAGACTTGGTGAATGAGACAGGAATCTTGAAGTGGCAAGAACTCTGATTCTGGTTGCCTCAGGTCTTCCTGGAGGTCTCCATCAGACTTTAATCCAGATACTTACAGAGGACCTTCCAGGGAAGCAGTAGGGAGCTCACTGTCCCGTTAGGACCCCCTATGCCCTTCCCAGAAGGCCAGCCTAAACAGAGTTGGCTTGGGACACAGCAGCAAGCTGCAGAAGAAACCCAACTCCACATTCAGTTCAGTTCAGTCACTCAGTCCTGTCCGACTCCTTGCGGCCCCAGGGACTGCAGCACGCCAGGCCTCCCTGTCCATTGCCAACTCCTAGAGTTTACCCAAACTCAGGTCCATTGAGTTGGTGATGCCATCCAACCATCTCATCCTCTGTCGTCCCCTTCTCCTCCTGCCTTCAATCTTTCCCAGCATCAGGGTCTTTTCAAATGAGTCAGTTCTTTGCATCAGGCGGCCAAAGTATTAGAGTTTCAGCTTCAGTGTCAGTCCTTCTAATGGTTACGTCACAGATTCCCATAGCCTGCCCTGAAATAGTCCACCTCCTCCTGGCCCTCTCCACCACCCCTCCTCCAACATCTAATCAGCCAGTAAAAGCTATCAACACGCCCCCCGTTTGTCTCCAATCCACTTCTCTTCCTGCCTGGCACCAACTCCCCAGAGCAGAAGCAATCTCCTCACTGGTCTTGTCATAGTTGTTGTTCAGTCACTCAGTCGAGTCCAACTCTTCCTGACCCCTTGGACTGCAGCATGCCAGGCTTCCCTGTCCTTCACCATCTCCCGGAGCTTGCTCAGATTCATGTCCATTGATATGGTGATGCCATCCAGCCATCTCATTCTCTGTTGCCCTCTTCTCCTCCTGCCTTCAGTCTTGCCCAGCATCAGGGTCTTTTACAATGAGTCGGCTCTTCACGTCAGGTGGTCAAAGTATTGGAGCTTCAGATTCAGCATCAGTCCTTCCAATGAATATTCAGGGTTGATTTCCTTTAGGATTGACTGGTTTGATCTCCTTGCAGTCCAAGGGACTCTCAAGAGTCTTCTCCAACACCATAGTTCAAAAGCATCAATTCTTCAGTGCTCGGCTTTCTTTATGGTCCAACTCTCACATCCATACATGACTACTTGAATAACCATAGCTTTGACTATATGGACGTTTTTCAGCAAAGTAATGTCTCTGCTTACTAATACATTATCTAGGTTTGTCATGGCTTCTCTTCCAAGGAGCAAGTGTCTTATTTCGTGGCTGCAGTTATCATCCACAGTGATTCTGGAGCCTGAGAATCTAAAGTCTGTCACTGTTTTCATTGTTTCCCCATCTATTTGCCATGAAGTGATGGGACTGGATGCCATGATCTTCATTTTTTGAATGCTGAGTTTTAAGCCAGCTTTTTCACTCTCCTCTTTCACCTTCATCAAAAGGCTCTTTAGTTCTTTGTTGTTTTCTACCGTAAGGGTGGTGTCATCTGCATATCTGAGGTTATTGATATTTCTCCTAGCAATCTTGATTTCAGGTTGTGCTTCATCCAGCCCAGAATTTCGCATGATGTATACTATATGTAAGTTAAATAAACAGGGTGACAATATACAGTCTTGATGAACTCCTTTCCCAATTTGGAACCAGTCCATTGTTCCATGTCCATTTTTAACTGTTGTTTCTTGACCTGCATACAGGTTTTGCAGAAGGCAGGTAAGGTGGTCTGGTATTCCTATCACATAAAAGAATTTTCCACAGTTTGTTGTGATCTACACAGTCAAAGACTTTAGTATAGTCATTGAAGCAGAAGTAGACATTTTTCTGGAATTCTCTTGCTTTTTCTATGATCGCCGGTCTACCAACCTGCAAGCTTTCTGCCTCAGTCTGTTCCAAAGCCACAGACAGCATAGGCTTTCTGTGCTGAGAACTTCTGATTTGAAGATGGCGAACAGTTAGCAATCCTCCTTTCGATTACTGGAAACAATCTAAAAGTGAAAAGGAACTGAGAAAGGAAAAACTCCATTTTGAGTGCAAGTAGGAGATGCTTGAAACACAAAATAGGTAGAAGAGCTGCCGCCAAATCAGAGGCACTCAGGTAATTCCCTGGTGGTCCAATAGTTAGGTCTCCATGCTTTTACCAGGTTCAATTCCTGGTCAGGGAACTAGGATCTTGCAAGATGCATGGCACAGCGAAAAAAAACAAAAAAAAAGCAGAGGAAGTGGAGTGAGGACAGTTTGCTGCAGAGTCTCAGGGACAACCTGCAAAACACTCATCGGAAGGCAGAGGGCACACCTGGCGGTGCACTACGGAAAGCCCTCGTTTGCAAGAGCAGGAAGCAGGCGCACTTGCTGGTGGCTTGAGTTCTGCTGGCCCAGGACTAAGTGAGGCATCGTGCAGGCAAGCTGTTTGCAGGAAGTGATCTGTCTCTGTGGCAATAGGGGAGGAGAGGCTTTACACTGGGAAAAGCACCACCACTGGCTGGAGACAATTCAGGCTGTGGTTGCTAACATTAACCCTGGGTCATAAGGAAAACTCAGACCACCTAGAAGGCGGCCTTGGCCACTCTCAGACAGAAGGTCCATGGGAAAGGGAAAAAGAAATCACCTGCTCTAATGATGAATCATCTAAACAAAGATTTGATAAGAAAGAAGGAGGGAGAAAAAAGAGCAAACAACAGCAAGGCAAAGGAGCATCAAAAAAAAAATATTGCCACAGAGCATATGAAAATTCTAGCCAGAAAATTAAGAAAACATAGTGAAGAGACCTCAGGAAAGAGATGGAAACAATAGGAGGAAATGAATCCTGAGCTGACAGAGCTCAGGGAAGAAGTGGAAGAAAAAAAAAAAGTTTAATCTTCATTCTTAAAAAGAAGTCTAAAATCTGAAGGAGAAAAAATTACTGTTAGAAAATCAGTAAGAGATTTCTGGTTCAAGATGTTGGAGTAGAAGGATGTGTACTCATCTCCTCCTCTGAGAGCACCAAAATCACAACTCACTGTTGGACAACCATCTACAGGAGGAACTTACCAAAAAAGATACCCCACGTCCAAAGACAAAGAAGAAGCCACAGCAAAAGTCATTAAGAGAAAGCAAGAGAAAAAAGGGAAATCAGAAAATTAAAAGAAAATAGAGAATTAGAGAGAAAATGATAGAAACAAAAGACAAAGACGATCTATTGTATATGCATTCAATACCTCTGAAAGGACGCAGAAGAAACTGGTAACATGATTTGCTTTTAGGGAGGAAAATTAAGTCATGGGGGTCAGTGGACGGGTGGATGAGAGGAGGGCAAGGATGGAAGGGAGAATTCTCGGTCTTTTAACATTTTGACCTGTATGAACGTATTAGCTCCTCAAAAAAATTCTCACTAAGCAATCCTTACAACCCCCCAACACACACACACACACACACACTCTCTCTCTCTCAAATCTGATTGTGTAATTCTTTTCACTTAAAACCCTACAATCAAAAAAAAACACAAAACCCTACAATCATTCTCATCAGTGTTAGGATAAAGAGCATACATTTCACAATGGTTTATTAGTAGGGCAACCATAGAATCTACTGCCCAACAAGACATTAAAAAAAAAAAAAAAAAAACAAACCATAATTTATTTGGTTGTGCTGGGTCTTAGTTGCAGCATGCGGGATCTAGCTCCCTGACCAGGGATGGAATCCAGGCCCTCTGCATTGGGAGCATGGAGTCTTAACCACTGAGTCACCAGGGAAGTCCCAATAGCTGCACTTTTGAGGTTGAAAGGAGATGAGACAGATGTAACCCGAGACTAAGGTCACTTATAAGGCAGGTACTTACTGCCCTTTCCAGTCTCAGTTCTCACCTTCCAGCCCTTCTCACCCTAGCCATGCTCCAGACCTCCCCACACATGGGGCTCTCCCTATTGTAGTGTCTCTCTCCCAATCCCCCACTGTCTCAGGGATGAAGGATGATCAAAATGAGGAACTTGCTGCCTCCAGGCTCTCTGGCTCTGCCCAGGAATTGGGAACCAGGCTTTAGCATACAGCTGCCTGCCTGTGTTCAAGATGAAATGTCTTCAGATCTCCACCCAGGGACAGACTGATAGCTAGCTCAGGGAATGTGTCTTTTCCATCCTAACTTTTAAAAAATTAATTTATTGGGCTGTGCCAGATCTTAGCTGTGGCATAAGGAATCTTTAGTTGTGGCATGGGAACTCTTAGTTGTGGTATGTGGGAGTTCCCTGACCAGGGATTGAATCCACACCTCCTGCGCTGGGAGAATGGAGTCTTAACCACTGGACCACCTGGGAAGTCCCTTTGCATCTCGTTTTATACATTTACCTTGGCTCCTCCTTGGCTCCACTTCCTGTGCAGAGCCAACTCTGCAAGAAGACCCTTCTGTACCGTATCAGCCATGCCTGGCCTCAGTACCTTCTGTGCACAGCTGTGACAAGCTGGAGCCACACTGCCAATCTCCCAGCACGAGCACTCACTAAGCAATTGCTCTGGAAACTGTGTAATTCCCAGGGTGTAATTTCCATTAGCAACTTCATTTTAAAATCTCATCAAGCCACCAGGTGCTACCCCAGCACTCCAATAGGCAAACACCCTAAGAACTCCCCCATTAAAAGACAAGGAAACGTTTTCCTCCTTCAGCTCAAGATTTCTAAAATTGTTACATCTGTACACGTGGCCTTGGAGGAGAATTGAAGAGGGAGAAGTTCGGGGTCCTAGGACACCTGGGCAAGAGCACGGCTCTCTTCTTTTCCTGTGACTGGCCTCTGAAGCCCCACCCACTCTAAGAAGTTGAAGGGAAGACCCCCCCAACTGGCCTCAATGTTTTGCCTGAAAGTTTTGTCTCAGGTTCAAAGGGTTTGCTAACAAAATTAGCCACTTTTACATACAAATAGATAATACAGATATTTATTAGAGAATTATCTAGCTTCCTTTCAACATACTAATGTTAGGGGAAGCATACTGATTGAAACCGCCCACCCTGGCCAGGCACCATAGCAACCATTTGCATGAGTTGTTTTATGACAGGAGATCCTGATAAGTAATACGGAACTAATAAGCCACCCCCAACCAGAAGAGTTCCGGAAAGGTCTACAGGAGATACTGCGTGTCTGTCCACTTTCCAGAATCCCTCTCACTAGCATCCATCTTGGCTGAGCAATGTGTGCGCCACCAGGAAAGACTCTGAATTAGAATGATTGGCCAAAGACCACCCGGAAACTAATCCCATCACCATAAAACCCGAGACTGCGAGCCACGCGGCAGAGCAGTTCTCCTGGGTTCCCTTACCCTACTGCTCTCCACCCAGGTGCCCTTTCCCAATAAAATCTCTTGCTTTGTCAGCACATGTGTCTCCTCCGACAATTCATTTCCAATTGTTAGACAAGAGCCCAGTTTCGGGCCCTGGAAGGGCTCCCTCTTCCTGCAACACTAACATTAAAAGAAAAGAGAAATAGAAAGAGCAGAGAATACATCACCAAATTGGGTTTTGACCAACATCCAGACTCAAATAGCACTGGGAAGTCCTGTGTCACAGCACATCTGAAGTCCCATTTGGGAAAGAGTCCCAGGCAGCATGTCCGCTCTGCGGGTGAGACTTCCAAGATTGCAGTTCAGGGTTCCTGCTTCGAATCCCAGGACAGAGGCAAACTGATGGCATCATCAATCTGTCACCAAAATGCACGCCTGGTTTCATGTTAATGCTGTTTGTTTTGTTGTGTAAAACTTGGAATGTAGTTAAGCCTGGGGCTTGGTTGGCCAAGGCCCCGCCAGGGTCTCAACAATCTCAAGATTCCTCACCCATCTTAACTCTGGTGCTGCAAGTCTTGCACTCACAGCAGGCAGTCACTCCCAGTCAGGGCAGTGTCCAGGCAGGTTAGAAGCAAGGTCAGAGGCCTGCCCTGCTTTGTCTCTGAAGCCTAAACAAGACTATTCATTTAATTTCCCTACACTCAGCTGAAGCTAGCCTCATCTCTCCCTCCATCAGCATTTTCATGAGGATCAGAGGTGACATAACTGAAGCTGCAAATCCTGCACGTTGCATGTAATAGGTGCCGTGATGGTTGTTCCCCACCTTCTGCCTTCTGGTATCCCTCATCTAGAGAACTTGATTGTGTTGTCAGGACTTCTCTACAGCATTACTCAATAAACTGGAATCCGCAGCCCTGCTGATTGGGACACTGGTTTGCTGGGAATGGAACGGTAGTGTTGACATTTGCAGAAAGCTTTCTTGCTAAACTTTAAACACTGCTGGTCTAATTCAGCTAGCCTTGCCTGCTAGTGATATTCCTATAGCTATGATGGACACGCTGAGTTCTATCAGACGCCCGGGGAGAGGGCAGGATAATTGGCTCCTTTTAGAGTTCCAGTAAAGTTAGATAGACACCAAGTCCATTTTACCAGGAGGGGAATTAACATATATTGAGTGTTATCTGTCTGGCACATAGGAGGAATTCGATAAATATCGACAAGCTGAATAATGTGAAGGAATAAATTAATTAATTGCACAGGCCAGGATGAAGTATGCATTTTTACTTCATACTGTTTGTCTTGCCAGGTATGAATGGCAAACTTCAAATGTTGATGTATTTATTTGGGTGCAGTGGTATGTCAGGCCGTTTGCTAGGTTCTAGGGACATAACTATATATAAAACCAAGCCTCTCTGCTTTCTGAGATATCTCAATGCAGAGAGGGTGACAAAGAAGAAATGGGAGTATTACCTGTATTAGTCAGTCTCCTGAGGCTGCCATAACAAAATACTATAGACTGGACAACTTAAACAGCAGGCATTTATTTCCCCACAGCTATGGAAGCTGGAAAGGGTGAATTTAACTCAGATGACCATTATATTTACTACTGTGGGCAGGAATCCCTTAGAAGAAATGGAGTAGCCATCATGGTCAACAAGAGAATCTGAAATGCAGTACTTGGATGCAATCTCAAAAACAACAGAATGATCTCTGTTCGTTTCCAAGGCAAACCATTCAATATCACAGTAATCCAAGTCTATGCCCCAACCAGTAATGCTGAAGAAGCTGAAATTGAACAGTTCTATGAAGACCTACAACACCTTTTAGAACTAACACCCAAAGAAGATGTCCTTTTCATTATAGGGAACTGCAATGCAAAAGTAGGAAGTCAAGAAACACCTGGAGTAACAGGCAAATTCGGCCTTGGAGTACAGAATGAAGCAGGGCAAAGGCTAATAGAGTTTTACCAAGAGAACGCACTGGTCATAGCAAACACCCTCTTCCAACAACACAAGAGACAACTCTACACATGGACATCACCAAATGGTCAACACCAAAATCAGATTGATTATATTCTTTGCAGCCAAAGATGGAGAAGCTCTATACAGTCAGCAAAAACAAGACCGGGAGCTGACTGTGCCTCAGATCATGAACTCCTTATTGCCAAATTCAGACTGAAATTGAAGAAAGTAAGGAAAACCACTAGACCATTCAGGTATGACTTAAATCAAATCCTTTATGATTATACAGTGGAAATGAGAAATAGACTTAAGGGACTAGATCTGATAGATAGAGTGCCTGATGAACTATGGACAGAGGTTCCTGACATTGTACAGAAGACAGGGATCAAGACCATCCCCATGGAAAAAAAATGCAAAAAAAGCAAAATGGCTCTCTGAGGAGGCCTTACAAATAGCTGTGAAAAGAAGAGAAGCAAAAAGCAAAGGAGAAAAGGAAAGATATTCCCATTTGAATGCAGAGTTCCAAAGAATAGCAAGGAGAGATAAGAAAGCCTTCCTCGGAGATCAATGCAAAGAAATAGAGGAAAACAACAGAATGGGAAAGACTAGAGATCTCTTCAACAAAATTAGAGATACCAAGGGAACATTTCATGTAAAGATGGGCTCGATAAAGGACAGAAATGGTATGGACCTAACAGAAGCAGAAGATATTAAGAAGTTGCAAGAATACACAGAAAAACTGTACAAAAAAGAGCTTCACGACCCAGATAATCATGATGGTGTGATCACTCTCCTAGAGCCAGACATCCTGGAATGTGAAGTCAAGTGGGCCTTAAAAAGCATCACTATGAACAAAGTTAGTGGAGGTGATGGAATTCAGTTGAGCTATTTCAAATCCTGAAAGATGATGCTTTGAAAGTGCTGCCCCAAATATGCCAGCAAATTTGGAAAATTCAGCTTTGGAATCAGGACTGGAAACAGTCAGTTTTCATTCCAATCTCAAAGAAAGGCAATGCCAAAGAATGTTCAAACTACCGCACAATTGCACTCATCTCACATGCTAGTAAAGTAATGCTCAAGATTCTCCAAGCCAGGCTTCAGCAATATGTGAACTGTGAAATTCCTGATGTTCAAGGTGGTTTTAGAAAAGGCAGAGGATATCAGAGATCAAATTGCCACCATCCGCTGGATCATGGAAAAAGCAAGAAATTTCCAGAAAAAACATCTATTTCTGCTTTATTGACTATGCCAAAGCCTTTGACTGTGTGGATCACAAGAAACTGTGGAAAATTCTGAAAGAGATGGGAATACCAGACCACATGACCTGTCTCTTGAGAAATCTGTATGCAGGTCAGGAAGCAACAGTTAGAACTGGACATGGAACAACAGACTGGTTCCAAATAGGAAAAGGAGTACGTCAAGGCTGTATATTGTCACCCTGCTTATTTAACTAATATGCAGAGTACATCATGAGAAACGCTGGACTGGAAGAAGCACAAGCTGGAACCAAGATTGCCGGGAGAAATATCAATAACTCAGATATGCAGATGACACCACCCTTATGGCAGAAAGTGAAGAGGAACTAAAAAGCCTCTTGATGAAAGTGAAAGTGGAGAGTGAAAAAGTTGGCTTAAAGCTCAACATTCAGAAAATGAAGATCATGGCATCCAGTCCCATCACTTCATGGCAAATAGATGGGGAAACAGTGGAAACAGTGTCAGACTTTATTTTTCTGGGCTCCAAAATCACTGCAGATGGTGATTGCAGCCATGAAATTAAAAGACGCTTACCCCTTGGAAGGAAAGTTATGACCAACCTAGATAGCATATTAAAAAGCAGAGATGTTACTTTGCCAACAAATGTCCGTCTAGTCAAGGCTATGGTTTTTCCAGTGGTCATGTATGGGTGTGAGAGTTGGACTGTGAAGAAAGCTGAGTGCCGAAGAGTTGATGTTTTTGAACTGTGGTGTTGGAGAAGACTCTTGAGAGTCCCTTGGACTGCAAGGAGATCCAACCAGTCCATCCTAAAGGAGATCAGTCCTGGGTGTTCATTGGAAGGACTGATGCTGAGGCTGAAACTCCAATACTTTGGCCACCTTATGTGAAGAGTTGACTCATTGGAAAAGACCCTGATCCTGGGAGACATTGAGGGCAGGAGGAGAAGGGGGCGACAGAGGATGAGATAGCTGGATGGCATCACCGACTTGATCCACATGAGTCTGGGTGAACTCCGGGAGTTGGTGATGGACAGGGAGGCCTGGTGTGCTGCAATTCATGGGGTCGCAAAGAGTCGGACACGACTGAGAGACTAAACGGAACTGATGGAAGCTGGAAGTCCAAGATCAAAGTTAAGCCATTTTGGTTTCTAGTGAATACTCTCTTCCTATCCTGCAGATGGCTGCCTTGTTACTATGTCCTAATATGGCCTTTCCTCAGCATGTGTAAGAGAGAGATTTTTCTGATTTCTCATCATCAGTCCTTCTCAAACTCTTACAAAATTTTGAGAAGGGAATACTTCCACAGTCATTCTATGAGGCCAAGATTACCTTGAAACCAAAGCCAGATAAGGACCCCACAAGAAATGAAAACTATAGATCAATATCCTTGATGAATACAGGAACAGAAAGTTTCAACATAGTGTCAGCAAACTGAATTAAAAAACACTTAAGGATTATACACCACAACCAAGTGAGATTTATGCCTGTATGCAAGGATGGTTCAACATACGCAAATCGATAAATGCAACACATAGTAATGAAACAAAATATTTTATCACATGATCATCTCAACAGATGCAGAAAAACCATTTGACAAAATACAACATCCTTTCATGATAAAAACCCTTAGCAGATTGGGTACTGAGGGAATATAACTAAACATAATAAAGGTCATACATAGCAAATGCATAGCTAGCATTATACTCAATGGAGAAAGATTGAAAGTTTTCCTTCTAAGATCAGGAATAAGACAAAGATGTCCATTTTCACCATTCTTACTCAATATAGTATTGGAAGCCCTGCTAGAGTAATTAAGACAAAGAAATGACAGGCATCTAAATTGGGAAGATTAAGTAACACTTACCCTTTCAGTAAGTATTACTTGTACAGAAAGGCAGGTGATATGATCTTGTATATAGATAATCCCAAAGACTCTAGCAAAACAACTGTTAAAACTAATCAATGATGTCAGTAAAGTTGCACCATACAACATCAATAAGCAGAAGTCAGTTTTATGTCTATTCACTAAGGATAAAGTAAATGAAAGGAAATAAAAATATCCCTTTCACAATAGCATCAAAACAATAAAATACTTAGGAAAAAATTTAACCAAAGAAGTGAAAGATCTGCACAACAAAAACTGTAAGACTACTGAAAAGAAATAAAAGACACAACAAATAGAAAAATATCTGTACTCATGGATCAGAAGAATTAATATTACTAAAATGGCTACAGATTCAATGCAGTCTCCATCAAAATATCAATAGTATTCTCCACAGAAATAGAAAAAAATCCTAACATTTATAGTGAAGCACAAATGACCCCAAATAGCCAAAGTAATCCTGAGAAAAAAGAACAAAGCTGGCAGTATCACACACTTCCAGGCTTCCTTCAGCTGGTAAAGAATCTGCCTGCAATGTGGGAGACCTGGGCTCGATCCCTGGGTTGGGAAGATTCCCTGGAGAAGGGAACAGCTACCCACTCCAGTATTCTGGCCTGGAGAATTCCATGGACCGTATAGCCCATGGGGTCGCAAAGAGTCAGACATGACTGAGCAACTGTCACTCACTCACACACTTCCTGATTTCCAACTATACTACAAAGCTACAGTAATAAAAACAGTACAGTACTGGCATAAAAACAGACACATATACTAAGAACAGAGCTCAAAACTAACCCCAGCTTACATGGTCAGCTAGTGTTTGACAAGGGAGCCAAAGGCCTCCAATGTAGATAAGACAGTTTCTTCAATAAATGGTATTGAGAAAAACTGGATAAACACATACAGGGCAATGAAATTGGACTGTTATCTTACACCACTCACAAAAAGTGAAGTGAAGTTGCTCAGTCATGTCCACCTCTTTGCGACCCCATGGACTGTAGCCTACAAGGCTCCTCTGTCCATGGAATTTTCCAGGCAAGAGTACTGGAGTGGGTTGCCATTTCCTTCTCCAGGGGACCTTCCCGACCCAGGGATCAAACCCAGGTCTCCTGCACTTCAGGCAGATGCTTTACCATCTGAGCCACCAGGGAAGCCCCTCCACTCACAAAAAAAAAAACTCAAAATGGATTAAAGACCTAAATGTAAGATATGACACTATAAAACTCTTAGAGGAAAACACAGACAGAGCACTCTGACATAAATAGCAGCAACATTTTTACTGTCCTCAGTTCAGTTCAGTTTAGACGCTCAGTCGTGTCCAACTCTTTGCAACCCCATGAATGGCAGCACGCCAAGCCTCCCTGTCCATCACCAACTCCTGGAATTCACTCAAGCTCATCTCCATCGAGTCGGTAATGCCATCCAGCCATCTCATCCTCTGTCGTCCCCTTCTCCTCCTGCCCCCAATCCCTCCCAGCATCAGAGTCTTTTCCAATGAGTCAACATTTCTCATGAGGTGGCCAAAGTACTGGAGCTTCAGCTTTAGCATCATTCCTTCCAAAGAAATCCCAGGGCTGATCTCCTTCAGAATGGACTGGTTGGATCTCCTTGCAGTCCAAGGGACTCTCAAGGGTCTTCTCCAACACCACAGTTCAAAAGCATCAATTCTTTGGCGCTCAGCCTTCTTCACAGTCCAACTTTCACATCCATACATGACTACTGGAAAAACCATAGCCTTGACTAGATGGACCTTTGTTGGCAAAGTAATATCTCTGCTTTTGAATATGCTATCTAGGTTGGTCATCCTTCCAAGGGGTAAGCGTCTTTTAATTTCATGGCTGCAGTCACCATCTGCAGTGATTTTGGAGCCCAAAAAAATAGTCAGGCATTGTTTCCACTGTTTCCCCATCTATTTGCCATGAAGTGATGGGACCAGATGCCATGATCTTCGTTTTCTGAATGTTGAGCTTTAAGCCAACTCTTTCACTCTCCTCTTTCACTTTCATCAAGAAGCTTTTTACTCTCCTAGAGTAATGGAAATAACAACAAAAAAACAATTGGGACCTAATTAAACTGAAAAGCTTTTGCACATCAAAGGAAATCTAGAACAAAACAAAAAGACAACCCACAGAATGGGAGAAAATACTTGCAAATGATTTGACCAACAAGGAATTAATCTCCAAAATTTACTAACAGCTCATGCAGTTCAATATCAAAATAAAAACAAACAACCTAATCAAAAATGGGGAGAATATCTAAATAGACATATGTCCAAAGAAATATACAGATGGCCAAGAAGCACATGAAAAGATGTTCAACATCACTAATTATTAGAGAAATGGAAATCAAAACTACAAAGGGATATCACCTCACATCTGTCAGAATGGCCATTGTCAAATAGTCTACAAACAGTAAATGCCGGCGAGGGCGTGGAGAAAAGAGAACCTTCCTACACTGTTGGTGGAATGTAAATTGGTACAGCCACTATGGAAAACAGTACAGAGGTTCCTTAATAAACTAAAAGTAGAGCTACCATAGGATGCAACAATCCCACTCCTGGGCATATATCCAGAAAAAAACATGATTCAAAGGATACAGGCACCCCAAAGTTCATTGCAGCACTGTTCACAATATCCAAGACATGGAAACAACCTAAATGTCCATTAACAGATGAATGGATAAAGAAGATGTGGCGCAATATAAAATGGACTATTATCAGCCATTACAAAGATGAGCCTGGAAATTAGCATACTAAGTGAAGTAAGTTAGAGAAAGACATATATCGTATAATATCACTTATATGGGAAATCAGTTCAGTTCAGTTCAGTTGCTCAGTCGTGTCCGACTCTTTGTGACCCCATGAATTGCAGCACGCCAGGCCTCCCTGTCCATCACCAACTCCCGGAGTTCTGTACGGGGAATCAAAAAATTGAGAGAGTAAATTGTTAGGTAGATTGATAAGAAGTCCGGGGTCCCCTAGGAGGAAAAAGAGGTCTGGGGCTTTCAAGGAGGAGATAAGCGTCTGGAGTTTTCAAGGAGGAGAAAAAGGATAAACTTTTTTTGTTTTACATTCCTCTGTCTTAGTCACATAAAACGTTTTTTTCTTTGAGTCCAGAGCTGATGTTTACACAACAAAACATCTCAGCTTAAACTCTGAACTAAGGATTCTATAAAAACAATGTATCCTGCTTGAGGACATGTTTCTCCTTCTTGAGAACCTTCTCAGTTCAGTTCAGTAGCTCAGTAGTTCAGTAGCTTTGTGACTCCATGAATCGCAGCATGCCAAGCCTCCCTGTCCATCACCAACTCCCGGAGTTCACCCAAACTCATGTGCATCAAGTCAGTGATGCCATCCAGCCATCTCATCCTCTGTCGTCCCCTTCTCCTCCTGCCCCCAATCCCTCCCAGCATCAGAGTCTTTTCCAATGAGTCAACTCTTCACATGAGGTGGCCAAAGTACTGGAGTTTCAGCCTCAGCATCAGTCCTTCCAATGAACACCCAGGACTAATCTCCTTTAGAATGGACTGGTTGGATCTCCTTGCAGTCCAAGGGACTCTCAAGAGTCTTCTCCAACACCACAGTTCAAAAGCATCAATTCTTCGGCGCTCAGCTTTCTTCACAGTCCAACTCTCACATCCATACATGACCACTGGAAAACCCATAGCCTTGACTAGACGGACCTTTGTTGGCAAAGTAATGTCTCTGCTTTTTAATATGCTATCTAGGTTGGTCATAACTTTCCTTCCAAGGGGTAAGCGTCTTTTAATTTCATGGCTGCAGTCACCATCTGCAGTGATTTTGGAGCCCCCCAAAATAAAGTCTGACACTGTTTCCACTGTTTCCCCATCTATTTGCCATGAAGTGATGGGACCAGATGCCATGATCTTAGTTTTCTGAATGTTGAATTTTAAGCCAACTTTTTCACTCTCTTCTTTCACCTTCATCAAGAGGCTTTTTAGTTCTTCTTCACTTTCTGCCATAAGGGTGATGTCATCTGCATATCTGAAGTTATTGATATTTCTCCTGGCAATCTTGATTCCAGTTTGTGCTTCCTCCAGCCCAGCGTTTCTCATAATGTACTCTGCGTATAAGTTAAATAAGCAGGGTGACGATATACAGCCATGACGTACTCCTTCCCTATTTGGAACCAGTCTGTTGTTCCAAATAGGGTCTGGTAAGATCTTTCTATTGTTGATCCTAATCTTGTTAATTTAAGATGCATATTGTGGGAGTCGGTCTGGTAAAAGTATATGAGGCCTTGCTAAGAAGAGCGAGGGGTGCACTCTATGCCGCCTTCCGATGTCTGTCAGAAGCATTCTCGGTCCTTTTTCACTGTAATAAAACTTCTGCCATACCGGAGCCCTGAGTGGTCAAGCCTGGTCTCTGATCCTCAAGCTAAATTTTCTTCTTTGGACATCAGGAATCTGACCCCATTCACTGTAAGCTATCAAAATTATACAAGTGAATCTAATTTATAAAACAGACTCAGAGACTTAGAAAGCAAACCTATGGTTACCAAAGGTTAACCAAAGGGGAAAGATAAATTGGGAGACTGGGATTGACATACACATACCACAATATTAAAAATAGATAACCAAAACAAGCACTAAAGCAAAATAGATAACCTCCAAGGACCTACCCTATAGCACAGGGAACTCTGCTCAGTATTCTGTAAAAACCTAAATGGGAAAAAATTTGAAAAAGAATAGATACATGTATAAGTATTACTGAATCACTTTGCAAACACCTGAAACTAATGTGATATTATTCATCAACTATACTCTACCCCGGAGAAGGCAATGGCACCCCACTCCAGTACTCTTGCCTGGAAAATCCCGTGGATGGAGGACCCTGGTAGGCTGCAGTCCATGGGGTCGCTAGAGTCGGACACGACTGAGCGACTTCACTTTCACTTTTCACTTTCATGCATTGGAGAAGGAAATGGCAACCCACTCCAGTGTTCTTTCGTGGAGAATCCCAGGGATGGGAAGCCTGGTTGGCTGCCGTCTATGGGGTCACACAGAGTCAGACACGACTGAAGCGACGCAGCAGCAGCAGCAGCAGCATACTCTACCCAAGCACCCCTGAAGAAGGACAGCCCCCTTCCCAGGCTGATTTAAGGGGATTGATCGAATCAAAGGCAGTCACATGATTTAAGGGGGCTTTTTTTTTTTTTTTTTTTTTTAAGGTTTGTCAGGAGACTAAGAACACCTGTGGCCACAGATTTTGCACGAATTCACAGTCGAGCACTCAACAGTGCAGTGATGAACAGGCCCACGCCACCCGGCAGACTACAGCCGTTTCTGAGCTCAAGACTCTTAAAATGTCAGAGCAACTTTCCCCAGGAAAGAGGACAGACAAGTTGTGAAAAAGATCTTTCTTTTCAAAAAAGCCTGGGCAAAAAGTGGCTGCAGGCTGCAGGAAGTGCCCCATCTGCAACCAAGAGTCCAGAGACAACAGCTGCAGTGACGAAGAGAACACTGTGGTTCGCCTGGAAAAGAAGCAAGCTCCCCACAGTCCCATGATACAGAAGGCCCGTGGCAGTGGTAGACAGAGGTGGCATACGGTGACCAGAGTAGCGAGGAGGAGGAGAACAAGCCCAAGTGTCTGGGCGTGGTCTACAAGTCCACTCGCCCAGCGAAACCCATAGGGCCAGAGGATATGGGGGCCACTGCTGTCCATGCTAGACACAGAGAAGGAGCATGATGCACAAACCATCTTTGAGCACAGCCAGAAGATCCAGGAGGAGCTGAGGGGCAAGGAAGATGATCTTCTGGGTGGTTTAATCTAATAATCATTAGATCTAATAAGATCTAATAGTTAATAATTGCCAGAAATACATGAAGCCCAAGGATACATCTATGGGCACTGCTTCCTCCTGAATGGTGAGGAAGGGCCCCATCCGAGCTCCCCAGCATCTCCATGTGCTGGGATTACCAGCTCGACATTTGTTAAGGACTACGAGGAGATTGGTTTTTGCAGCTTCGCAGACTGCTGTAAATTCCTCCATGACCGTTCAGATCATAAGCATGGGTGGCAGATTGAACACGAACTTGATGAGCATCTCTGTGGCGTCTAAGAGGGCAAAAACTACGAAGTGGGAAGCGACCAGGAGGAAATACCATTCAAGTGTTTCCTCTGTCACCAGACCTTCCAAAACCCAGTTATCACCAATTGCAGGCATTATTCTGTGAGCTCTGCATGCTGCAGCTTTCTCACACCACCCCTCGCTGCTATATCTGTGACCAGCAGACCAATGGCGTCCAGAGAAAGAATGGATTATTAAACTGGAGAAACATTGAGCTGCAGAAGGGGATGGTGCTTCTGATTTCCCAGAAGACCCTGATGAGAGTCCAATTCCCATTACTTAAAATTTCCCATTAGTCTCAAATCTCAAATGTTTTGTTATTTAGGAAATCTTAAGAAAAAGAAGAAGACCCATTGACTTAATGCGGTACAGGAGAATTAAGAAAGCAGAATGACTTAATGGGTGTCTGGAGAGTTAAGAAGGCAGACGGATTTAATGGAGGTCAGGAAACCTAAGGGGTTTGATTGGTAAAATGGATGCCAGGAGATTTAAGAAGGATGATTGATTTAGTGGGGGTCAGGATATTTAATGGAGCTGATTTAATCAACGGGAGTCACATGTTTTAGGGGCTGGTGTAATATGTAGGTGTCACATGACACAAGCATGTTGATCAAATCAGTGAGGGTTACCTGTTTATGGGGACTGATTTAACAATAGGAGCCGTGTGACCTAGCAGCTGATTGAATCAGCCCAAGGGGACAGCACCTACATAAAAACTGTGTATATGTGTCCACAAAGGCACTTTGTGTAACAATAAATATACACAGCTGTGTACGTACTGTGTGTCCAGAAAGGCACTTTGGGTACACAATGCCTATGCACAAGTGTACCAGAAGGGGTGCACGTGGGGAGCCCAAACCCACCCCCACAGGCAACAGCACCCTCCCTAACCTCTCATCATTATTTCTGGTATTTCTGGTTTTTGCTACTACAAACAAGGAAGCAATATTATTGCTGCCTAACACATCATCCCAAAATTTTGCAACTAAAAAAAAAATTTTGTGACTTAAAAATAAATATTTAACACGGCTCACAGTTTTTGCCAGACAGGAATTTGGGAGCTGCGTGGCTGGATGGCTTCTGGCTTCGTGGTTTTCATTGGGTTGCAGTCAGAATGTTGGCTGGGGCTACAATCACTGAGGTTTGACTGTGCTGGAGGGTTCACTGCCTCCAGGGCTGGCAAGTGGGCGATGTCTGATGGTGCCATGCCATGCTAAGGTGCTTAGCATGTTGTGTCTGACTCTCTATGACACTATGGACTGCAGCCTGCCAGGCTCCTCTGCCCATGGGATTCTTCAGACAAGAATACTGGAGGGGGTTGCTGGCTGGCTGATGGTGGAGAGCCCTAATTCCTAGCTCCCTAAGTGGCCCTCTCCATGAGGTTGATTGAGGGTCCTCACAACATGGGGGCAGGTTTCCCCCAGAGTGAGTTATTCGAGAGAGAACAGCAACAGCATGCATTTTAAGACCTAGCCTCGTAAGTCACACATTGTCATCTCTGCCTCATTCTGTTCATTAGAAGTCAGTCACTGAGTCCAGCCATTTGAAGGGAGGAGCGTCAAAGAGTTTGCAAACTTGTTTGAAAGCCATCAGTACTACCCTTTTATATAATCTTTATGTACTTGTGTGAACACATCCTTGTAATAGATTTTCTGAACTAGAATTACTGGATCAAGTGACATGTTCACTTTTAATTTTGATAATTCCTCTACGTGTCTAAAGCTGCCCAACAAGTCTTTGCTCTGTTATTTGTTTTAGCAATGAATCTCCCGGGTGCTATCTAGGCACAGCTTGAGAAGGTGTTTCCCACGCTCCCTTGCTACAGACAAGGGAGACAGGTAACTAACTTCTGGCCGGTGGGACGTATTGTGTGAGATTTCTGAGTCATGCTTTTAAAAGAAGCCGTTGGCCTATTTCCTCTTTCCCTGTAGAGGATGCTGCTTGGAGAGCAGATGTGGTGGTGGTGGGAACCAGCTTGCACCAGGTGATGAAGACGGTACCTTTGGGGATGATGGAATTATGTATAGAAAGAATCTGGACCTCTAGATAATCTCAAGGAGCCAAGCTACCCTTCTTCTCAGGGCATCTTGCCAGCTTAGACTTTTGTATGAAAGAAAAATAAAATTTCTATTTTAAGCCACTGTTGTTTGCTGGTGATTTGCCTTCTAAAGAGGCTTCACCCACAGCATATGCATATCCATTCCCCCATCCTTGCCCACACACAATATTCTCAATCTTTAAAAATTTACCACTCTGATGGACTCCCCCTTCACTTACAACTTCATCATCCCCCTCCTTTGCAGCTGAACCAAATGCTAGGAATAAAGGGAGGGACGCTGACCAGAAAGCCTACCACAGTCAGGTTAATAGAAAACACAAAGGCAAAATGTTGCTGTCGAGCAAAGGAAACTATAAGCAAGGTGAGAATACAACCCTCAGAATGGGAGAAAATAATAGCAAATGAAACAACTGACAAAAGGATTAATTTCCAAAATATACAAGCAGCTCATACAACTCAATACCAGAAAAACAAACAACCCAATTAAAAAGTGGGAAAAAGACCCAAACAGACATTTCTCCAAAGAACACATACAGATGGCTAACAAACACATGAAAAGATGCTCAACCTTGCTCATTATTAAAGAAATGCAAATCAAAACTACAATGAGATATCACCTCACATCAGTCAAAATGGCCATCATCAAAGAGTCTACAAACAATAAATGCTGGAGAGGGTGTGGAAAAAAGGACATGCTCTTGCACTCTTGGTAGGAATGTAAATTGATACAGCCACTTTGGAAGACAGTATGGAGATTCCTTAAAAAACTAGGAATAAAACACCATACGACCGAGCAATCCCACTCCTAGGCATACACCCTGAGGAAACCAAAATTGAAAAAAAATACATGTATCCCGTTGTTCATTGCAGCACTATTTACAATGGCTGGAACAAGGAAGCAACCTAGATGCCCGTGGACAGATAAATGGATAAAGAAGCTGTGGTACATATACACAATGGAATATTACTCAGCCATAAAAAGGAACACCTTTGAGTCAGTTCTAATGAGGTGGATGAACCTAGAAACTATTATACAGAGTAAAGTAAGTAGAAAGAGAAAGATAAATATCATATTATAACGCATATATACAGAATCTATAAAAATGGTACTGAAGAATTTACTTACAAGGCAGCAATGGAGAAACAGACATAGAGAATAGACCTATGGACATGGGGAGAGGGGAGGAGAGGGTGAGATGTATGGAATGAGTAACAAGGAAACTTATATTACCATATGTAAAATGGATAACCAACGGGAATTTGCTGTATGGCTCAGGAAACTCAAACAGGGGCTCTGTATCAACCTGGAGGGGTGGGATGGGGAGGGAGATGGGAGGGAGGCTCCAGAGGGAGGGGATATATGTACATCTATGGCTGATTCATGTTGAGGTTTGACAGAAAACAACAAAATTGTGTAAAGCAATTATCCTTCAATTAAAAAAAAAAAAATGTCGCTGTCAAGAAAGGTCCTCTTACAACTCTAAAGTACATGTCCATCACCGAAAGAGCCTCTGCAGAGATGCTGTGCCTGCCCTCAAAGGCATGACAGCTGAACTGGGGACAGCAAATATCTGAAAAGAAACAACCAGCAGGGCAAAGTGGAAGGGTCTGGCTGTCCAGTTATGGGGGCTACCCAGGGACCTGGAGCAAAGACGGAGGACATTAGCCTCCCCAAGGCACGGTTCACGAGTTTCTCATGCTACTCTGGCCAGAAGTGGGGCGGAGGGAGTGGCTTACCTGGGAGAAAGCTACAGCAAATGGCGAACGGCAGGGGTGCCGGTGTTAGAGAGTCCATGCCGCATTCCACCTCCACCACACTTCACTCTGTGGACAGAGGACGCACCGAGTGCCTCCTGGAGCCGGACACTGCGGGCAGTGCTGGGAGTCCCGTGGGAAACTGCAGTACCCAGAGCTTCCCTTCAGGGCGCTAAGACGGACAAGTCAAGGCTGGGCCACCGTGTCCTCACCTGCAGAGAGGGGCATCTGCTGGGAAGACAGAACGGAATAACACGTGCTTGGGTTGGTGCCCACGGCCCTAGGTAGCGAAAGCTCAGTGCAGGCAGCTGCAATGATTAAGAAAAGCCATGAAATATCATGATATCACTTATATGTGGAATCTAAAAAAAGGATACAAGTGAACTCATTTACAAAACAGAAATAGATTCACAAACAAAAAACGAATTTATGCTTACCAAAGGGGAAAGCAGGGGGAGGGATAAATTAGGAGTTTGGGATTAATATATACACACTTTTATATATAAAATAGTTAACCAACAAGGACCTATTACATAGTGCAGAGAACTATACTCAATGTTTTGTAATAACCTATAGGGAAAATAATATGTGTGTGTGCATCTCAATCACCTTGCATACACCTGAAGATAACACAACATTGTAAAACAACTAGAACCCCCAAATTTCTTCTATGTGCCCTTTTGTTCCCTCACTGGTGACTCCTTCAAACATTGGGTTAATGCCCATCCCTGCCTAGGGGGAAAAAACGCAGATTCCTGCTTTTGTAAAAGAGCGTTCTCCTTGAGAAACAGCTGATGTAGTTTTACGCCCTGATTCTGTTTCGTTAACACTTTAGTGGGGGACATACTGTGTTTGATTAAACCAGAGGAATGAAAGTCTAATTGCGAAATTTTAGGCATCAGTCAAGCTAACTGCGGACACCTGGCCCAGTTGGAGGTGCTTCACTGATGCTGTTGAAACCATAACTTTTAGGAACTGGCCCCAGCCTCTTCTCCTCCCCTCCCCTCCTCTCTCTTCTGTTCTCCTTCTCTCCTCCGTCTCCTGTCTTTTTCTTGCCTAAACAGCCATCCAAATCCCTGATGACTCAGTGTGATCGAGTTTTCACAGGCAGGTGCGCATCTTGTTTAGTCACATCACAAATAAATCACTTGGCCACACATAGTCAGTGCACCAATCTGTTACTTTTCTCTGCTCTTCAGGAACAGACTTCTGAAAAAGCACAAGATGGTTGGGTGAAATGCAAGCGAGGAAAAGAGCAAGGTGGAGTGGGCAGAGCCCTTCTGAGCTGGCCATCTAACTTCACGTCTAATCAGAGAGTGAATCAGTTACATCTGCAATTATGTCAACAGCTCAGCATCGTGACTGCTGCCTGGAACCCACGATGGCGAGCTGTGGAAGAAATAGGTTTGGAGTGGAGAGGTGGTGCTTGTGTTTACTGAAAACCTATCGTGTGCTAGGTCCTGTGTTTACTGGATACCTACTATGTGCCAGGCCCTATGCTTGCTTTTGCATCTGTTCTCTTCCAAGGCAGGGATCAGGATCCTGACTGGGGGGCCCTGGTCAGTTTCACCTTTCAGGGTCTTGTTCCTGCAGACTAGAAACATTACACCATTCTCTAATGATTCTGTTTGATATGATGGAAGGGTCTTGGGGTTGGAGAGACCTAGCTCCACCACTGTGGGCAGGTGACCTAACACCTCTGAGTCTCAGTTTCTTTGTCTCTAAATGGGTATGAAGATTGGATCAGATGAAATAACATATTTAAGACATCTCATAAATGGCAGCTAAAAATGATGGTGTTTAATCTCTCCTTCATAACATACAACTTCACCCTCTTAGAGATTTTTATAATGTTTACAGGTTAGGGTGGCAATGCTCCCAGAGCTCCGTGTGCGTACATGTGTTTCTTATAGTTGATTAAAAAAAAAAAAGCAGTCTGAAGGGGAGACAGCTGAGTCTTTTATAGAAATCTTGGTGCTTTAGAAAATCAGACAAACCTCAATGAAATGCCATTGGGCACTCTGTCAGTGAACCAGGCCTCCCCGTGGCCACACCGTGCATGGTGTCCCTCCACATTGGATCTGGGCTGTGATTTGTTTTGAATAATAAGGCGGAAGTGACACTGGCCTAAGCCTCAGGAATTTCTAGAAGTGTCTGCCTTTGTGTTTCAGGGAGGCCATGAGCCAATATCTAAGAAATTTGGTCTCTGTGATGTAGAGATGTTAGCACAGGTTCACATGCTCCATGGCCAAACAAATGGAAACATTGGAGTTTGGAGCAGACAAATGTTTATTTCAGGGCCATGCTATGAAATGGGTGGTTCATGCTGTGGGTGGCTCACACCCAAAAAACCCCAAGCCCCCTGAAGGGGCTCCTTGAGGGGTTCCAGCAAAGTATTTTTAAAGGGCCAGGTGAGGGAGGGGGGTCACAAGGTGTGCGATCAGTTCATGCACAATTCTCTGATTGGCTGATGGTGCGGTAACAGGGTTGTGTCTCGGGGGTTAGCATTATCAGGCCTTAGGTTCTAGGAGGCCTGGGGCCATGTGCTCATGGTCATCAATTAGTTAACATCTTCCATTTGGGGGGCAGGTTCACACTTGTAAAACAACTCAGGAAATGTGCATCAAATACCGATATCTAGGTATTTCAGAGAGGAGCTAAAGCAGAGGATATGGAGAAAGGCCTGTATGCTTGCTTACAGAGACAGTATAGAGAGAGTTCATGGAAAAAGAGAGGCCCTGAGAATCTATGGGAGGAGAGAGTCTCAACCTAGGCCAGCCCTCCAGCCACTCCTCTGTCAACTTAAAAAATATGCACGACCTAAAAGTCGAGAGTTATGTTTTACCGGAGGAAGTTTTTAGGATGTCAAGCAGCGAGGCAGCATCTCAGTTAACCCCGAGAGAACTTCTCCGAGGAGGTGAGGGGGGAGCCAGGATATATAGGAGTTTGGCAACAAAGAGCAGGTAGTCAGACCGTCAAAAGATTATCGTTAATTAAAGAAAACCAGATATCTCAAGGAATTTAATGCTTTTCTATATATGGGAAGATGCTAGAGTCTGGGCTCACTGAAATCATTCCTTTGATACACACCTCAGCTATCTGGGGTCAGTATCCTGTGTTTTCATGGGGCTTCCAAGGTGGCACTAGTTAAGGAACCTGCCGGCCAGTGCAGGAGATGTAAGGGACATGGGTTTGATCCCTAGGTCGGGAAGATCCCCTGGAGGAGGGCATGGCAACCCACTCTGGTATTCTTGCCTAGAGAATCGCATGGACAGAGGAGCCTGGTGGGCTAGAGTCCGTGGGGTCACAAAGAGTTGGAACAAGCTGAGTGACTAGCATACACATACTCTACAGACTGTGGGCCATCTCAGAAGTCAACAGGCCCTGAAATATGGGGTTGTTAGTTTTTATGGACTGAGTAATTTCTTAGGCTAATGACTGAGAGGATTATTCCAACTATTTCAGGGAAGAAGCAGGGATTTCTAGGAATTGGACCACTGCCCACTCTCTGACCTTTTATGGTCAATGTCAGAACTGTCACAGCACTGGAGGGTTCGTCACTTAGATGCTAATGTATTACAACGAGTGTATAATGAGGCTCAAGGTCTACTGAAAGTCATATTCCGCCATCTTGAACCTAGCTAGTTCTAACCAGTTTTTGGCATGTTCTATGGCGATGTCATTCTTTTAAAGGTTGTGCCCTGCCCTCTTCCCTCCTGTTTCAGCTGGATGTAAAAATAATGGGGCTATTACAAAGTCAGGTTTTAGGTCTGCAGTGGGGACCTCAGAAAAGCTGGTCGTTTCATGATCTTTACTTTCTCCATCCCATTTGGTAGAAATAATACAACTCACTTCCCTGCTGACTTACAAGCCCTCGTGACTGTGGAGCCTTCTGGGGAGGTTCCCTTCAGCACCCACTGGAGGGGGTGCCAGAGTATGTGTAGGACCTGTTTGCAAAGGGACTTTTTAGGTCCCCACCAAAGATAGCTTGGGGGGGTGGGGGTGGGGAATTGAGGTTGTCAGGCCCTTTGTGTACCGAGGAGAACGGTTTAAAAGACTAGAAGTGTAGCTTCAGCAGAGGTAACTGGCTGGTAATTAGCAGGTTAATGACTCACGTTAGGGATAATGCAAGGCTGGAGCCAGGGGGCAGGAAATGACTTGAAAGTCTCCCTCTCTCTGCTCCCCACTCCCTAGTGTTTGCTAAGTCACTTCAGTCGTGTCTGACTCTGTGCGACCCCATAAACGGCAGCCCACCAGGCTCCCCCGTACCTGGGATTCTCCAGGCAAGAACACTGGAGTGGGTTGCCATTTCCTTCTCCAATGCATGAAAGTGAAAAGTGAAAGTGAAGTTGCTCGGTCGTGTCCAACTCTTAGCGACCCCATGGACTGCAGCCTACCAGGCTCCTCCGCCCATGGGATTTTCCAGGCAAGAGTACTGACTGGAGTGGGGTGCCACTGCCTTCTGCTTTAACGTCTCCTACCTAGGAAGGGCTGGATCCTATTTGTTTCTTTAGCTCTGGGAGTCAGGGCCAGGCCAGAAGCTGCCGGGTGGTGCCAAAAAAATACTGACTTGTAAAAAATAATGAGCAACTTTGCCCTTCTCTTGAGGATCAAGAAGGGGTGTAAGTGCAAATTGAAGGGGATAGAAGGGCAAGTGATCCCACTCCATGCAGAGGAAGGCTGAGGGCCAGGGGCATCTTTTTTCAAACTTTTAGGATGCCACCTGAGCTTGTGGGTCCATCCAGCCTACTCCACTTAGAATCATAGCATACACAGATTTTTACAGATACTGAAATAGTTAGGAATATGTTTAGTTGTAAGTAACACAACTCCCCTGATAGCTCAGTTGGTAAAGAATCTGCCTGCAATGCAGGAGACCCTGGTTTGATTCCTGGGTTGGGAAGATCTGCTGGAGAAGGGATAGGCTACCCACTCCAGTATTCTTGGGCTTCCCCTGTGGCTCAGCTGGTAAAGAATCCACCTGCAATACGGGAGACCTGGGTTCCATCCTTGGGTTGGGAAGATCCCCTGGAGAAGGAAAACAGCTACTCACTCCAGAATTCCATGGACTGTATAGTCTATGGGGTCTCAAAGAGTCGGACAGGACTGAGCAACTTTTACTTTCAACACAGCTCCTAAAGGTGGTCTAAACAATAAAGACATTCCCTCAATCCACAGAGAACTACTGAGAGGTGACTTCGTGTCTGGCACTGTTCTGGGAGTGGGGGACAGAGCAGAGCAAAGAAACTTCCTGTCCTAGAACAAGAAGGCAAGCCCTGGTGCAGGCAGAGGCTTCCCACAGCCTGGAGTGGTGCCCAGGCCTTCCTACCTTTGTCCTCCACTCACCTTTGGCTTCTGCCTCCTGGTCCTAGGATCACCTGGGATGTCCGGGAATCTCAAGACAGGAAGCACGGGAGAGAGGTGGCACTAGCCTCTCCTGCTCCTTTTATCAGGAAAAAGAAAACTTTCCCAGAATCCCCAGCGGATTCTCGCCATCACTGGGGAGAAGAGGCACGTGGCTGCATCAGCGTTCTCAGGACTAATTAATCTGGTCATTAGTTATCACCTGGGGTTGCCCAGCACAAAGTCAGGGGTCAGTTTGCAGAGGAGAAGAGGGAAGGATTTTGGGGTCAGGTTATCTCGCTCCTTACTGTTCACAGGGTGAGGCCCTGACAAAGAGACAACTATCCTATTGCAAATCTTAAGTAAATAGTAAAGCAATTAAAAATAACACTGGAGGGACTTCCCTGGTGGTCCAGTGGTTAAGACTGCCTTCCAATGCAGGGGGTGTGGGTTCCATCCCTGGTCGGAGAACTAAGGTCCCACATGCTGTGGGGTGCAGCCAAAAAAAAATTTTTTTTTTTTAATGTTAAAAAAAAAAATGACATTTTTTCTTTAATACAACCCAAGATGGGGCAAAAAATCTTTATGGACTGCTCTTACTAAGCTCTTTTCCAAGGGCTCTGTAGGAAATGTGAGGGTGGTGGAGAAAGGATCCAGTCTCAGGGCGCTCTCAGGCTAGCTGGAAATAACACACACACACACACACACACACAGCTGAAACCACCTGGGACCATGAGAGAGTGAAAAGGCTTTGGTAGGGTCTGAACGCACGGTATCGAATAGAGGCACAAGTAAAGGCCGTCATGGTCCAAGGCTCGCTCACTGCCTGCCCTGCCTGCACCCCCTGGGGAACACGTCACAGGTCCTAACAGCCAGGCCCCTCCCCAACCCCAGCCATGGCTGATGGGATCAGACGCGGACCCTGAGCCCAAGGCAGCCAATCCATACCCAGCAGGAAGGACGTGAGCTGGGCCACTCAGGTGCTCTGTCTCGAGAATCTGAAGAGACATAGAGACTACTGCTCAGGGTGAGAGGTCCTGATACTTCGTGGTAAGAGAGATGTGTCAAGAGACCACACAGATCCTCAAGAAGGAAAGGACAAGGATTTCCCTGGTAGTCCAGTGGTTAGGACTCTCTGCTTCCACTGCAGGTTTGATCCCTAGTCAGGGAACTAAGATTTTGCATGCCTTGCTGCACAACCAAAAAAAAACCCACCTTTTTTAAAGAAGAAGGAAAGGGCAGCCTCACTCCTAACTTGACCCATCCTGAACTAGGGTTGGGGTTGCCATTCCATCCTGACCACCAATGTTCCTTTTATGAGTTTGAACAGGTTTTGTGCCTCGGCTTGAATGGTATGGCGTGGGAAGACTTCAAGCTCACCCCTCAGCCTTGTATCCACCTCTCTCCCATTCCGCAGTCCATCCCCCGCCTCTGCCTTAGGCCAAGTCCTCTTCCACCAGCTGCTCCGCCTGCATTTGTTCTCCCTGTCATTTCATTCACTGGTCTTTCTAACATGACCCTGCCAGGCTCTTGCTTTACATCTTTGAGTAGCTCCTCATAGCTCAGCCTCCAGTCCTATCTGACTCCCTCGCTACCTATGCTCCTGACCTGCCATCCAGTCACCCTAAGATTAAACAGTCACACCTCTATGCCTTTGCACATGCCCGGACTTCTGTGCACAAATACACCCTCCACCCGTTTCCCATGCCTCCTCCAAGATCAAGGTGGGGACATCTCTCTCCAATCCTAACTTTGATTCCCCTCTGCTCTGGCCACCGCAGCAGCTCGTGAGGCCCTGTGCTGGCATTTACTTCACTGCATTGGCACCATGCTTGTTTGTCCTTGTCACCTGGCGCTGTGCCTGTGGAGTGAATGAACGAATACGCCTCAGCTGACTTGATCGGGTTCTGTTGGGAGAGTGGAGTGTGAGGAGGGGACTTTTCTTTCTGGGAGATTAGCCTCAGTCCAGCCTAGACTGGGGCGTCAGGTGCTTTCTGAGGCCCTCCTGCCTCATGCCCTGAAAGCCCACCTGTCTGCTTGCTCCTCTGGTGACATGGGGACAGCCTCATTGAAACTGGCCTTCTTGTCCTCAACACTGGACGGAAATCCCCCAGGAGCACGTCTCTGTTTGCCTCCTCTAGAGAAGAGGCACACAGACAGAACTAAAGAGCCAAGTGCAGCGAAGCACTCAGATTTGATAAACAGGCAGGAGATTTCAGGAGCAATCAGGGGAGAAAAGAAGATACATTATCCCCGGAATTCACAATGCAGAGGTGACGAGCTGGAGGGGCTGTGATTCCATCTTCCCATCTTCCCAGGCCTCCTGCAGCCCAGGAAGATTTGCTGCTTTGGGAAATGATGCAGTGATGTCCACATGGCCGTTCAAGGCTTCCCTGGTGACATGGAGAGTGGCGGGCAGTGTTTGTGGACTCCTGGGAGCCTGGTAGTCCTCCCTAGGAAAGAAGGTTGTTTATTAGGCTCCCAAATGTATCTAATGATAATGGACCTGAACACAAAGGGCTGCAGACCCCTCCTGATGGAAAAGGCCAACTTGGAAGAGGGTCCTCACCAGAACCAGACCATGCTGGGACCCTGATCTCCGACTCCAGCCTCCTGAACTGTGAGAAATAAATTCTGTAGTTTATAAGACCTCCAGGTTATGGTATTGTGCTATAGCAGTCCAAACAGACTAAGACAGAAATAACCAGCATTTATTAAACTTACTACCTGCCAAGCACTGTCTTAAGCACCTTATACACATTAAGTTACTTAATCATTTTACCATTTCCCTATCTGACAGGTACCATTATTATTGTTGTCTCCATTTTACAGATGAGGAAACTGAGATGAGATCTTGAAATCTTTTGTCTACTTTGTTCAACTCCAGCGCCTAGAATCTAGGAATGCAACAAACTCATCCAGTAAGCAGCAGCAAAATGTCCTCTAACGCAGAGCCTGGGGCCAACAATGACCCAGATGATGGCACAGTGGGACCATGGGGATGCACGGAGGCTTAGATGCCGTCCAGAAGTTCTGCCTCTCCCTCCTGTCCTCTTTCCTTCCATACATATTTTTCAGGGGTTTCCTATTTGTAGAACGCGTTCACAGAGAGGAATCAGATTTCCCTTCTGCCCCAAGTGGGTTATAATTACAACATAATAAGTAGTGATAACCTATGCAGAAAAATTACGGTAAAGTAATTTTTTAAAAACCCAAAGAGAAGCAAACAACGTGCTGAAACAAATTTGCCATCCTTCATCCGTTCACTCATCCAAGGAGCGTGCATTGAGCTAAGCCCTGGGATGCAGGAATGAGTGTGAACTAGGCCCCCTTCTGGTGGGACAAGGCTGCCTCCCTCAGAGTAGCAAAGGCTTGGGGAGAGCAGCTGAGCAGAAGAGGCTCCAGACTTGAGGCCTGCCTCCCGCATCCCTCTTCCCGCTGCTCCAAAGGGTGCTTTCCCCAGAGCTGGCCCAGTCCAGTCCAGAGGGCAGGCTCCAGGGCTCCGGCCTGTTGAGGAAAGCAGGTCAGTAAGCCTTGCCCCAGGCCTTGGGGCTGCCGGTCCCCTTTCAGTGTCCCTCCAGCCTCCCTCCCTCCTTCTGCGGTGCCTGGCAGCGAGCCCCAGCTTCCCCAGGCTGGCTGCTCACTCACGAACGGGGCCCAGAGCCGTCCACAGACCGCGCGGCCACCTCCCCCAGCCCCAGCCCCAGAGCTCTGCGCCGTGATGGATGGCGCTGCTCTGCTCCTGGTCCCAGAGAGCTCCTTTGAATAATAACTTGGCAAAATTACTCTTTTCTTTTTTTGCTTTCTCTATTTCTGATTCATTGGCTCTTTCTAAGTCATTCATCTCTTTTGAGTTAGAGGAAGAAAGAAGAATGAGGAAGAGGAGGAGGAAGTATCACAGGGTTACAAGGGACCCTGAGTCCCACCTCCTTATTCTACAGGGGGAGCTGGAGGCGGAGCGTGGATTCCTATAGGAATCCTGACCTCCACTCATAGAAGAGAAGCAACTGTGGGAGGGATGGGAGATGGGGGAGGCAGGGATCTTTCTAGGGACCCTTCAGTTGCACCTTGAAGGCAGCTGCCTACTGTATCCACATGCAAGGCTGGTCCTGTCTGCCGGTAGAGATGTTGGAGTTTCTTTATCCTTGAAGGGGTAGAGCAGAGCAGGGAAAGGGAGTAGAGACAGACGGGGCTTCAAGTGAGTTGTGGCAGTTCACCAACACCAACACATGATCACCTACTATGTGCTAGGCATGGAGGAGACAAAGATGCATAGACACTGTTCCTACCCTCAAGGGTTCACAGACAGGTACAGGTAAAGCTGATGCCTGTGGCAGGTGCTGTAGGGGAAGTAGGTCCGATGAGATCACACAGAGGAGGTTGTTCTACGCCGGGAGGGACCAGCAGCGAGGTCTTCACAGATGAGCTGATAAAATGTTCTGAGATCTCAATCTGAAGGTGGGGAAGCATGCTCCAAATGTCAGGCACCGCAGAAGCAAAGGCGTGAAGGTGTGAAATGGCACAGTGTTCCGGGCAATGCTGAGTTCTACAGCATTTTTAGAGTATGAAGGTGAAATGGATGTTAGCCAGACACAGGAAGAAGGGCCAATGATGATACTGCCTGCAGAACTGAATCAAGTGCTCGCACAGGAAGGCCTGTGTGCCAGTCTTGGGAGTCTGATGACTGTGACAGGACAGTTATCCAGCAGGAAGGGGTCTAATCAGATCTGCAACAGTGTGGAGGACGGATCAGACGGGAGAGGCTGGAGAAAGGAGGACCAACCAGGAGACAGATGTGATAGTCCAGGCAACAGTCTATGGAAGGACTGAACCAAGGCAGGACCGGCACAGAAGGGAATGGATGTGAGAAACACGTTGGCAGGCTTGGTGGCTGGCTGAGGGATGAAGATGAGAAGACAGAGGAGTCAAGGGTACCTTGCTGATGCCACCAGCTGAAACAGGGATCACAGCGCAGAAACCTTCACAAACCACTGCCAAGCACCTGCTAGATGGCAGTGCTATTCCAGACATAGAGACAGAGACGGATAATTCATTTCCCGTGGATGTACTTCTCTGTTCTTTAAAGACAAGCTTAATCTGTATACACATATGTCCAAACAAGTTTGGGAGAACCTTAGAAATTTTTTCTTTTACCAAAAAAAAATAATACACCCATTCCCTCCCTCACTTCCTCCTGCAGCAACCCCCACCCCCCCAACACACTGAAACCCACTCCCTGATTTATTTTGTTTTCTCCAGGAGGCAACAGTCATGCAAGTGGGGTGATGCCCGGTGGAGTAGGATTAGGGCAGCTAATTTGGGGCCACTGTCACAGAACTAATGTTGGGAGGTGGGAAGCTTCCTTGAGAGTGGTCTTTCTCCAGCCATCTCTGCCTTTCTGCTGGAGTCTTCTTCCCCCCTGGGATGGATTTCCCTGTAAAATAAATGTCTTGTCTGAATTAATCTTATTTTTAAAAGGAGAGAGTCATCGTGTTGTAAAGACAGATCATAAAAAGATGCATCAATCTGTCAGGAAGGCTGGTTAATGTGAGTATTTGTTTAGCAGAGTCAGTGCCCCAGAGGCAGTCTTTCTGGACCAGCCCTGGGCCTGGAAGCGCCTTTAATTTGAATACTTAGAGCACATTTGGCTGGCAGCTTTGCATTCTGAATCTGGGCACTGGCGCAGCCTTGCTCTGTAGAAGAGGTGGAAGGGGCCCATTCCCAGGGCCAGCAGTGCCCCAAACACTCCCATTGGAGAACTAATCAATAGGAGGGGTCTTTAGAAGACACCTCAGATGCTCTCTCCATTCTGCGTTATTCTTTTCGGGCTTCTTTTATTCCTATCAGGCTTCCCTGCTGCCTCAGCTGGTAAAGAATCTGCCTGCAATGCAGGAGACCTGGGTTTGATCCCTGGGTTGGGAAGATCCCCTGGAGAAGGGAAAAGCTACCCACTCCAGTATTCTGGCCTGGAGAATGCCATGGATTATTATATAGTCCATGGGGTTGCAAAGAGTCAGACACAATTAAGTGACTTTCACTTCAGACACTCTCTCCATTCTGCTTTATTCTTTTAAAAAGGACGCAGATAAAAACCGAGTAATATATGAAGTGCGTGGTATAAAAATTCTATGCCGTGCAACATTACATGGGTGATACAGAAATACAGGAAATAGAACAGAGAGGACGGCTCAAAGTGCTCCTTGACCTCCTTGCAGTTGACCACTGGGCGCTGTTAGGGTGCACCCTTCTTACCCTCTTCCAGCACGTTTCCATTTACCTGCATGATACACAGACACTGCTTGTTTTTTGTTAGATGGAAGGGAAACACATCAAAACATGGCATTTGAATTTTTAATTAACCTTCTATTTTGGATTTTTTTTAATACAGCTATAAAACTAATACATGTTTGTCATAAAAATGTCAAAATTGATAGAGGGGTAGAAAATAAAATGGTTAAAAAAAAAAAAAACAAAAACCAACACCGTCCTTCCCACTCACTCAGAGCAGATAAAACACATCTCTGTGTAACTTTTTGTAAAGACCATGCATGTACAAGCGTTTAAATGCGCACATCGTTCATCTGTTCATTGAGGGAGGGAGGGCTCCGAGAGGTCGCAGGGCAGATTAAGGTCACAGAGCAAATGCAGAGGCCGCCTCCTGGATTTCAGAGGGCAAAAGCCTTTCCACACCGCACGGCTCCCAGGAGTTTGCACGCAGCCGGTCTCAACTGGAGTGTCTAATCTCTCCAAGCTTCAGTACTTTAGCCACCTGATGCAAAGAGCTGGCTCAATGGAAAAGACCCTGATGCTGGGAAAGATCGAAAGCAGAAGGAGAAGGGGAGGACAGAGGACGAGACGGTTGGATGGCATCACCGACTCAGTGGATATGAATTTGAGCCAGCTCGGGGAGATGCTGAAGGTCAGGGAAGCCTGATGTGCGGCAGTCCGTGGGGTCGCAGAGTTGGACACGATTGAGCGACTTAACAACCACCACCTCCACCTTGTCTGCAAGGCGGCGACACTCCTGAGCACCGCCGGCTCTCAGTGTATTAACAGACGGCACGTGCTGGGGCTGTCAGAGGGTTTGTGGCTCTGATGCTGCTGTCCCCTCCAGAGCTGGCGTCACAGCAGAGCAGCGTCGTGGAGCCTGACAAAGCGATTCGTTCAGTGGGCCTGTGTTCTCGCTTTTGTTCCCCAGATTACCGTGACAGTTACAAGCGGAGGACGCTTCCCGAGGAGGATTCTGTTTAAGAAGCCCCTCCCCTGGGGGGGAGCTATAACCGCGGGAGGCCCTTCCCGTCTACAGGAGGCCCTGGGGCCACAGGCCTGACCGCTGGAAGCTCCCATCTTGATGGAGTGGGCGGTACACACCCTAATAACCCGCCCTGATCTTGCGCTCACCTGCAGTCCCTTTCTGTTCACCTAGAGGACTGCCAACACCTGGGTGGAAGGAGAAAAGTCAGCCAGTCGCGGGATGTGCTTGTTTCTGGTTAATGGCAGGTTAGCCCCCATCTGAGCATCTAGGAAACATCCAGATGGACGGCCCGGCTAATCTGTACGCCCACATATTGGATCCTGTCACCCATGATGATGTGAGGTGGCAGAGCCTGGGCCGATGAACTCCCCCCACCCTCCAGCCCACCGCCCCAGACCTGCTCTGACCTTGCAGCTAGAAAAGAGGGAAGCCCAGAACTTGTACACTGGGTGCAGGGTTGGGAGGGGCGGGGGTGGGTGGGTGGGTGGGTGTGTGTGGGTGGGTGGGTGGGTGGGTGTGGGTGTGTGTGGGTGTGTGTGTAGCAAAGGGTGGGGAGGTGGAGGGCTGTTGTGTGTGTGTGGGGGGGGTGTGGTGTGGTGTGGGTGTGTAGCAGAGGGTGGGGAGGTGGAGGGCTGTGTGTGCATTTGTGTATTGGGGGAAGAGGCTGGCAGCTAGAGAAACTGATTTTTTTTCTTTGCCGTGCCTCACGACATGAGGAAGTTCCCGACCAGGGATGGAACCCGTGCACCCTGTGAAGGTGCTTAAGACTCTGAAGCAGAGTCTTAACCACTGGACCACCACGAAGTCCCAAGAAACTCTAATCTTGAAAATGAAGTTTCTTGACTTCATGGTTCTGCCTGAGTCTCAGCGTGGAGCTGTTGCCTCCAGCAGAGAGCTTTGGGGTGGGGCTTTCTTCCCTGGCTCTTTCAGATTCACTACCATTCAGAAACCAGTCTCCCTCCCAGCAAAACAAACCCTCTTGAGATCGCTGGTTCCGCAGTGCCCTCCAGTGGGTAACTAGAATATGTCTGGAGAGAAAGCCTTGGACACACACGGTCACAAGTCACTCCCGTGGATCCTTCAAGGATTTTAGAATCTAGGTGCAAGATTCTCCATATGCTCCAAATGCCCTTTGGAAGATAAAATTCTATATGAAGAGTTGGCTGTTTGTATACAGTGGCAGATCAGTGGAAATCTGTAATGAGAGAGCAAGGGACTGCGGACTGGGGGACCAGTGTTTCAGGGTAGTATGAATAGTTGTATTGGGCAAGCTGTGAGATAATGGTGACTGTATGTGAGTGTGAGTGTGTGTGTGTGTGTGTGTGAAGTCCTATTAGCACACACTAGAATGCTCTGCCAACTCTTGCCACATGACTGCTATATTCTCTTTACCAGCCCCCCATCAGGACACCCTCCTAGCTTACATCTACACTTCACTGAGCGACAGTTGCTTTTTTCCCCAAGCTTTCCCAAGTCTGACGACAAGGCGAAAACACAGACTCAACAGGAGGAAATGGGCTCCAAGAGCGTGACCCCAGGCTGTTAAGTTAACTGTTCTTGGTCTAAGTTCCTCCGTGGGAGTTAGATGTCTATCCCAGGCTTGTTGGAAATTAAACACAATCGTGCACAGAGGCTCCAACACAGGCCTCTCAGATATGCTGACGCCCACCCCCAGGAGAGGTCCTGTGAACCCAGTGCCCCTCCTTCCTGCCCTCCGTGCGGCTCGTGTGGCTGCCCCCTCTGCCTCCGGGCTGGCAGCTGGGCCCCACTCCCCCTCTTGCACTCTTCCTCCTGCTCCTCCTGCATCTGGAATGCGACGTCCTGTGTCCCATCTTTTCTCTGTCCCAGTCCTCATGCTGTGGTCTGCCCTCTGCCCCAAGCTACACTTCAACATCCTTATCCACCAATCCTGTGTTCTTGCTGCTGCTTTTTTTTTTTTTTTTTTAATATTTGGTTGTGCTGGGTTTTAGTGGTGGCATGTGGGATCTTTAGTAGTGGCATGTGGGATATCTTAGTTGCAGAATGGGAACTTTTCATGTGGCATGCGGGATTTCGTTCCCTGGCCAGGGATCAAACCTGGACCCCCGGCACTGGGAGTACAGAGTCTTAGCCACTGGGCCACCAGGGAAGTCCCCTTTTGCTGCTGCTATTTGAAAAGAACTTCTCTCACCGATGTCATTTCAGTGTCACCCACAAGATGACTCCAAGTGTCCTCGGAACTCCCCTCACCTGCTGTGTCCCAGGTTCCTCTCTGATGCCCAGCCCTTTATAAGAGGTGTCACCATCATGGTTGTCACCTTTACCCGTTCTGTGCCCAGCACTTCTAACCCACAGAAAAGAAAGGTATATCCTACAATCCCATTGGAAAGTGCCTGATTCCAACCCCCTGAAAGCCGCTTTGGGGAGGAGAGTTTAGACTGTCACAGAAGAGATGGGACCCAGCAAGACCAGCTGCAAGGTGGAGGACAGGCAGCAGCTGTGAAGTCCCCAGAGGCTCGCAGTGTGGGGCAGAGAGAAAACACACAGCTCAGATCTGAGGGGTGAGGCCAGCCCTTCTGCCCCTGCCTACCACCCAGGACATCTCCTCCCCAGAGTCTCCCAGGGGAGCTTCTGTATTTGCTGTCCTTGCCATCGACTCCTGTCTGGACAGTGACAGATGCAAAAAGAGGCTCCAACACAGACATAAAGGGAGCTATGAAGTAGAGAATGGGCTTCCCTGATAGCTCAGTTGGTAAAGAATCTGCCTGCAATGCAGGAGACTCTGGTTCGATTTCTGGGTGGGGAAGATCCCCTTGAGAAGGAACAGGCTGCCCACTCCAGTATTCTTGGGCTTCCCTTGTGGCTCAGCTGGTAAAGAATCCGCCTGCAATGTGGTAGACTCGGGTTCCATCCCTGGGTTGGGAAGATCCCTTGGAGAAGGGAAAGGCTACCCACTCCAGTATTCTGGCCTGGAGAATTCCATGGACTGCATAGTCTATGGGGTCACAAAGAGTTGGACACGACTGAGCGACTTTCACTTTCATGAAGTAGAGAGAAGATGCAGAGACTCAGATGCTGGAGCAATAAAGAGCCACCCAGGGACAGAGGATGAACATCCTGAGTACTACTGGTGACGTCTCATTTCACCCCCAGCAACTGTGATCAGGGAGGCGGGGCATCAGGCCCATCCTTCAGATGAAGAAACAAGCTTGAGGAGGTTTCCAGGGCCACACCACTGGGGCACAGTGGAACTGAGCTACAAGTCACAACCTGCCAGATTCCCAGGCACAGACTTCTCTGTGACCCCCATGGAGAGACACACACGGAGACTCTGTCTCCATCCCACTCCTCTAATGACACAGTGTGTGGAGAGAAGGGAAAAGCATCATGCCAAGCAAGGAAGGGACACACACAGGGGAGAGACACAAGGAGACAGGCAGAGAGAAGAAAAGGGACACAGATATAAAGAGAGATGGGAAGACAAGGGAAAATTAGCTGCTCATCTCTCCCTATGGACATGGATTCTGGATAAAACACACATTCCAGGTCTCAACCCCAGATCTGCAGAATCAGAATTTCTGGGCATGGGTCCCAGGAATCTACCTTTAAAGAAAGTTCCTCTGAGTAGCAAGGTGTGCTTTGAAATACATCAGCAAAACAGGATAGCCTGATGGATGAACAGAGGGAGGGGGAGATGGAAAATATGCAGTTAGCCAAACACAGCAAAATGTTAACTGAGGAATCTAGAAAGTGGGTAACACTGTTCCCTGGATAAGTCTTTAAATTTTCTGTATGCTTGAAAATTTTCATAATAACATGCTGTGTGTGTGTAAGTTCCATAATGACCCTGATGATCAGGTGGATCTGGGACCACTGTAGGAGGAGGGAAGGTGTCCTCAGAGGACTTCTGGAGGAGGGGTTGCCCTGGGAAGGCCCCCTGTGCCCCTCAACCATGTCACCTCCACCCCTCTACCCCCCGGCCAAGTCTGCCCAGCCTCACAGCAATTCCCAAACTCATAGTAGCACCCCACAAGGCCCCGCCCTCTCCCTGGTTCTCAAGGAAGTCCATCTGCCTCCTAGGGCCTCCGGTTCTGCACGTGAAGCTGGATTCACTGGATCCTCTGAGGCTGGTCCCTGCAAGGCTCTAGCAGCAGTCTGATCAGGCTGGCGGGCAGTGGGTTTGGGCAGAGCTGGGAGAGGCAGGGCTAGAAGTTCTCTTGGAAAAACTTGAAGCTGAACTGCTCACAGTGGCCCTTGAGGATCTTGGCCAGAGCCGGGGAGCCACAGAAGAAGACCTGCACCTTGCCTTTCTTCTCAGCGGCCACCTTCTGGAACACCTAGAGTCCACAGAATTAGGGAAGAGCACAGGGAGAAGAGGGGGACTTCGGACCCGCCCAGTGGCTCACCTAGTGGGGCTGAGGGCATAATGGGCCAGGGTGGCTGTCCTCCCCATGAGGAGCTCCAGGGCACAGCTGCTTGGCTTTGGCCATTAGTTTAGAGGCTATTTGCTCAATGTATAACCTGACCCAGACCCCAGGGAGAGCTGGACCAGAAGCAGATAAGACCCAGGCCCTCCACTCAAGGAGCTGCATCCATGGGGGAGACGTACTAACCAGCTGCAGTGCTGGGGGGTGATGACAGAGCCCAGCAGGCACACTGAGCTCCAACGTCCCAACTTCACGCCAGCTCACAGGCCTGCATCAACATGCCTCTGTCCTGAAGTCCCCCAGGGAGGACCATTTTCCACCCCAAGTTCTGCTTAAGAATTGCCTTGCCTAAAGTTTTCTTGGTGTTCAAGGCCTGCTGGCATCCCCTTCCTCACCAGCTCTTACCATCTAAACATGGATCACCTATAGCAGTTTGAAAAGCAATACCTTCTGGTCATTTCAGGCAAACACTACACCCCAAATGGTAAGTGCTCAGGGAGGAAAAATAATAATAATAAAACCAATCTGAGGAATAAAATAGAACGACTGGGATAAGGCCTGATATGTCCCCAGAACTCTGTCCACTGGGGCCTTTGGAGTCTGGTCTGCAGGGTGTTTTGCAGGCTGGGAGGGGCCTTGGAAGTCCTATGGACTAACTTCCTCTGTGATCAGATGGGGAAACAGAGGCTAGTGGTGGAACAAAGTGAGGCAGTGATGGAGCCAGAACGTAGGTACCCTGCCTCCCATTCCAGCCCTGAGACCCTAGCTGGACTCTGGCTGCTTGGCCCAAATCTCCCTAGCCAGTGCCTCAGGCTCTCAGCCCCACTAGTCCCCGCAGGCTTCAGGACTCCAGGCAGCCTTTACCTTGTTCCAATCAGGCCGCCCAGGCTGGGTGCGTGTCTGGAGGCCCGTGATGGAGTCCTTCTTCTCCTTCTTGGCCAGGAGGTCGAGGGCCATCTGCAGACCAATGGCCTTTATGTCGTTCTTGCTCAGTGCAGAGGTCATGTACATGTGCAGCTCCAGAAAACGGCCTACGTGGTGGGAGGAGAGGGCAGGGCTGAGGGGCCAGCACCTGTGATGGGGACAAGGCAGGATGCCAGCCACTCTGCTCAGGGCTTGGAGGGGGACTCATACAAACACTATCAGCTAACATGTTTACCCATTATCTCCATCTGACCAACACCATAGAAGGGAAAGCCACCTTGGGCTGCTTGAGCTGGGCAGGCCCTATGCACGGCATACACGAGTTACCTTATAGCCACTGTCCAATGTAAGCCTTATAGCCACCCCAGGAGTTAGACCTCATATTTGAGTGTGTACGTGCATACTAAGTCACTTTAGTCGTGTCCAACTCTTTACAACCCTATGGACTGTAGCCTGTCAGGCTCCTCTGTCCATGGGATTCTCCAGGCAAGCATACTGGAGTGGGTTGCCATTCCCTTCTCCAGGCGATCTTCCCAACCCAGGGATTGAACCTGCATCTCCTGCATTGCAGGCAGATTCTTTACCATCTGAACCACCAGGGAGTAGATCAGAGGGCAAATGCTATTGATATACAGGGAAGGCTGGAGCAGACAGAGCTGCTTCCTGGGCTGGTGGGGATTGGGTGAGGTCTTGGCAGACGGGTGAGACTCAGAGGGGAGGTGAAAGGAAGGTACACTCAGAACGGAGCAGCAGGAGCCAAGGGCAGGAGACTGGTGTTTGTGGGTCACGATGTGACTGTCAGGCTGGAACAGAGCATCCTTGAGTGGGGGTGACAGGGGATAGGACTGAATACACACTGAGGCCAGAATGTGAAGGATCTGGAATGCCCTGCTAGGGAAGGAGGGCAGGGAGAGGGTACTGGAGCAGGGCATGATTAGATGAAAAAAGCATTTTGGGGAGGGGATTCAGAGGACTGAAGGGACAGGGCAGAGCCTGGCATCAGGGAGACCCATTAGGCGTGAGTGTCCACAGCTCTATGTCTGCAATGGGACAGCTTTGTGAGATGTTGATCCCGCCAGCTTTAGGGATTGGTGCATCCAGGGGGCATCTCCTTACTCAAGCAGTTTGCTCTGTGATCCCAGATGTGGCAAACAAATGTAATCACTTTCCCTGTGTGCCAGGATGGGGAGAAGACTGCTGAGCGCCGCCCCACACCCCTGCCTTTCCCTCAAGGATTCAGGCCATCCCAGCTTGTTCTCTAGTGTTTTATTAGCCCACTTTTCCTTTGGCTTGAAATCTCAGCCACTGTTAAAATGCAAATGGCCCTATAAACATATGGACAACAAGGGAGGAAGGAGGATGGGATGAACTGGGAGATTGGGATTGACATATATATGTGTACTTGTGATAAGCTGCTTCAGTCGTATCTGACTCAGCGCAACCCCCATGGACTGTAGCCCATGAGGTTCCTCTGTCCATGGGATTCTTCAGGTGAGAATACTGGAGTGGGTGACCATTCCCTTCTCCAGGGAATCTTCCTGACCCAGAGATTGAACTGTGTCTCTTATGTCTCCTGCGTTGGCAGGTAGGTTCTTTACCACTAGGGCCTCCTGGGAAGCTCTCTGACATATATCCACTACTACATATAAAATAGATAACTGATGAGAACCTACTGTGCAGCTCAGGGAGCTCTACTCAGTGCTCTGTGGTGACCTAAATGGGAAAGAAATCCAAAAATGATGGGAAATATGTACACATATAGCTGACTTACTTTGCTGTACAGTAGAAACTAACAATATTGTAAAGCAACTATACTCCAATAAAAAAATTTTTTTAATGCAAATGACCCTAAGAGGGACACCACATTTTATTTCACACATCACTGAGCTTGAGCAGAGCTGGCGGCACAGGAGGGAAAGAGATGCACCATAAGGGATGCCCACCCAAAAGAACCCTGGCCCTTCTTCTCTCTCCTGCAGTCACTACCCGCCTCATGGGGGTGAAAAGGAGATGAGGAGACACCAGGGTGGGAGAGGGAGATGGAGGTGCTGTGGAGGTCTTCACTCTCTCCAAGACACTTGTGTTCAAGACAGTCCTCCCATTTCTGGGATGCTCCCTTAAGGAAATCATCCAAAGAAAGGGAAAAAAAATCTATGAGCACATGCATATTAATTGCAGCTTTACTTGTGATAATAAAGAATTATGAATAAGCAAAATGTCCCGTAGTAGGGGCGTGGTTGAAAATTTATGGCAAATCATTAACTGTACTATTCATTAGATAAGTCATTAAATACTACTAGTACTGATACTATTACTACTATTAAATTTATGGGACAATTACTACTACTATTATTACTTCTAAAATTAAATTTATTGAGCAGTTACTACTACTGCTACTACTACTCTTAGTACTATTTCTGCTACCGCTAACTTTACTGAGCAGGTATTAAGTTCCAGATCCTGTTCTAGGTGCTATACAGATGCTCTCTCATCCAATCCTCATGACAATCCTATGAGGTAGGTACTTAGTATCCATATTTTTCAGATCAGGAAGTGGAGGCAAAACAGGGTGCTCAAGGTTCTAGAGTGATTTTGGGTTAGAGTAGAAGATTCAAGTCAAACAAAATGACTGGAGCTTAAGCTATAGACATTAAAAATTATGAGCTACAGATTCTTTAACTCAAGCCTTGGTATATATTAAAGTTGAAATCAGAGGCCATGTGTTTCAGCTGCAATTAATGAGAAACCTTGGAAGAAATTCGAGGTAGCAAAGCTGTTGACTCAAGTGACTTTGCGAATGCAAAGCAGTGGGTTCACTGTTACCCTTTGCTTACATAGATTAGGAAGAAGCAAATAGTAAATATTTGTATACCAGCAACCAGAAAATTTATATTAAATCTAAACTTCCCCTGAGGCTATCATCATAAAAGCAAGTTTCTTATGAATTAAAATACTTAGGCATTTGGAACAAAGTCAGTGCTATATAAATATTTGCTTTAATTATTATTTACAAGAAAGGGCAAGAAGCTTTACTGCAACATCTAGGGTTTAATTGTCATCTTCCAAAGACTGTTGACTTGTGCTTTAAGGCTTTGGATGTTTGTTATAGTAAACTACATGTGTTGCAATGTTTTTATAGAATACTCTGATTACTTGAGTTTATAAACTATGTTTATCATAGGAATTTGAATTTACTCATGGCAACCCTGTGATAATTAAACAGCCAAATAATATCTAGTTCCAGTGAACTCAACAGTATAAAAAAAAAAAACCTCACCAATTCTCTTGAGGTTAGAAACATATCTAAAAATGTGCCTTCTTCTATAAGATTTTCCACAAGTAAAGCATAACAAAACAAAATAATGACTAACAGATTAAGTACAGTACAAAACCTCAGTATTCCACAAAAACGTCCCAAGAGGACTATTATGTATCCCAGAGAAACATGTTATCATACAGTGCTCAGTGAAAATGTACACTTGCTGGGTGGGGAGGGGAGACTGCGGGGGCTGGAGGAGGACTGTAAACATTCCAATTTAACAAACATATAAAAGAAAGGACCATCCACAGAAGAATTTGTACATGCCAAGCTATATAATCTTTATCCTAGACCACTTTCTGAATTTTTGATTGCCACGTCATCAGGAAAAATATTGAGCACGCACCACAAATAAATATATATGTTCATCTCTACTTACAGATTACATCTATTAAAAATCAATATTGGAGGGAGTTCCCTGGTGGTCCAGTGGTTAAAAACCTGCCTTCTAGTACAGAGGATGTGGTTTTGATCCCTGGTCAGGGAACTAAGATCCTACATTCTGTGGGGCGACTAAGCCCGCACTCGTGTTTACTGAGCCCGTGCACTCTAGAGCCCGGGCTCTACAACAAGCAAAGCCTGCCTACCATAACTAGAGAAAAGACCCCACACACATCTAAGACCCAGTGCAGTCAAATACTAATAAAATAAAATATTTTTTTAAAAACCATATTTGAGTAAAAAGAATCATAACACTCTCTCTTCTTGAACAACCAGAAATATGAGCAAGATATATAAAACAATGGTTTCCAGACACTGATCAACAAGTTGTGCAGAACTGTCTTTGCTGAGAGAGGAAATAATGAAGTATGCCTTACGACCGACTGGTGTCAGCCTCACTGAGTTGAGGAGACAGATATTGGAGTTCAGAGAGGCCAAGACAGCTAGAACCCGCCAGGCACAAAACTAGAATAAAGGCGCACGCAGACAAACAGAGAGAGAGAAGGAAGAAGAGAAAGAGGAAGGGAGGACAGGGACCTCACTGTTCTAGAGAGCTGCATCAAGTTCCCCTCAGTCTTCGGCAGAGTGTTAGTCTATATACACGTGAAAGAAAACTACCAGGAAACAGGAGGCGCCACAGTGCCTGGAGCTCAAACAGAGCTGGGAATAATCTGCATTCCACCATCAGGGATGCAGAGAGCTTGTAATATCCAAGGCAGTAGAATGAGTCCTCAGAGGTGTAGCATCTTAGCTCTGGGGCTGAATTAGACCCACAGTAAAGGCTGCTCTGGAGTCACCCTGCTGCTGCTGCTGCTGCTAAGTTGCTTCAGTCGTGTCTGACTCTCTGCAATCCCATAGACAGCAGCCCATCAGGCTCCGCCGTCCCTGGGATTCTCTAGGCAAGAACACTGGAGTGGGTTGCCATTTCCTTCTCCAATGCATGAAAGTAAAAAGTGAAAGTGAAGTCGCTCAGTTATGTCTGACTCTTTGCAACCCCATGGACTGCAGCCTTCCAGGCTCCTCCATCCATGGGATTTTCCAGGCAAGAGTACTGGAGTGGGGTGCCATCACCTTCTCCGGGATTCACCCTAACAGAAGTTAAAAGCAAGGCTTGAAAGGATCCAAATCATCCTAAATAATGTGACTGTGCACCAGAACAAAGTACAGTACTATTTAAAGAAATACACAAAATCCAGAACAGGACAACGTGTGATTCACAATGCATGACATCCAGTAACAAATTATCAAGCATGCAAAAAAAACAGAATGCAATTCATAACCAGGAGAAAATTAGTGATTAGAAACAGATCCAGAAATGTCAGAGATGATGATGGACTCAAAGATATTACAACATATATTATAAACAGGCTTGAGAATATCAAGACAAACAAAGAGCCATGGTGAGGAGAGAAGTAGAAGACATAAAAGATACCCAAATACAAGTTTTGTGGAAGAAAAACACAACAACAGAAATGAAAAACACAATGGATAGGATTAATAGCTATTCTAGGTCTTTGGGTTTTTACATATTAATTTTAGAATCAGCTTCTCGATACCTACTTTTTAAAACCTGCTGGGACTTTAACTAGAATTGGAAAGATCTCAGGTGGCTCAGTGGTAAAGAATCTGCCTGCCAATGCAGGAGATGCCAGAGACATCCAGTTCAATCTCTGGGTCAGGAAGATCCCCTGGAGCAGGAAATGGCAACCCACTCAAGTATCCTTGCCTGGAAAATCCCATGGACAGAGGAGCCTGGAGGGCTACAGTCCATGGGGTCATAAAGCGTGAGATAGGACTGAGCACTGCACTGTACTGTACTATACTGCAGAGGAAAAGATGTACTTGAAACCATAGCAATAAAAACTATCTAAAATGTGGCATAGGTTGAGGGGAAAAAACCAACAACCAGATTCCCAATAGCCTGTGAGATATCAGTATACACCTGTGTAATTGAAGTGACAGGAAGGGGCAGGGGAGACAGAAAAAAATATGCAAAGAAAGAATGGCTGAAATTTATCCACATTTGATGAAAACTCTAAGTCCATATGGCCGAGAAGTTCAATAAACTCCAAGTACAAGAGATACATATAAAAAAAATTTCTCCAAAATGTTTTATAGTTTTTAGTGTTCAGATCTTGCTCATATTTTGCTAAGTTTATCCTTAAGCATTTCATGCTTTTAATATTTTAAAGATTTTCAAATACTAATTATTTGTTGTTGGAAAAGATCCTGATGCTGGGAAAGATTGAAGGAAGGAGAAGGGGATGACAGAGGATGAGATGGTTGGATGGTATCATGGACTCAATGGACATGAGTTTGAGCAAACTCCAGGAGATGGTGAAGGACCGGGAAGCGTGGCATGCAGCAGTCCATGGGGTCACAGAGCTGAACACGACTGAGCGACTGAACAACAACGACAAATAAAAATAGAATTGACTTTCGCATGTTGACCTTATATCCTGGACCTTGTTGAATTCATTATAAAACTAATTTAAATAAAGAGCTAAAACTATAAAAACTCCTGGGAGAAAACGTAAAAGAAAATACTTGTGACCTCACGTAAGGCAAAGATTTTAGATAAGACATAAAAAGCATGAATTCTATGAGAAAAAAAATCTGATAAATTGGACATCATTAAAATTTCAAAATTTTGTTCTTCAAAAGACAGTTTAAGAAAATGAAAAGACAAACCACAGACTGGGACAATATATTTATAAAATGTACACCTGGTTATGGACCTGTTTCCAGAATATATGAATAACTCCCAGAGCTTAATAAAAAGAAGAAAAACATTGGATTTAAAAAGCAAACAAAATATTTGAACAGACACTTTATAAAGAAGGCATACACAGCAAGACCATGAAGATATCTTCCACATTATTAGTAATTAAGGAAATGCAAATTAAGAGTATATTGAAACTAAAATAAAAAATAAAAAAAAAATTTTTTTTTAAGTATTTTGAACCTACAGGGGTGGGATGGGCAGGGAAGGGAGACCCAAGAAGGAGGGGATATATGTATATTTATGGCTCATTCACGTTGTGGTACAGCAGAAACCAACACAACATTGGAAAGCAATTAACCCTCCAATTTAAAAAAATTAAAAACAAAACAGACAAAAATGAGCATATTGAGATACCCCATACACCTACTAGATGAGCTAAAATTAAAAAGACTGCCAACAACAAATGAGGCTGCGGTTGATGAGGTTGTAGAGCAACTGGAACTCCATTACTGATGGAAATACAAAATGGTACAGCCACTTGGGAAAAACAATTTGATAGTTTCTTATAAAGTAAAACTGAGCACATTCCGTACTACCCAGCAATCCCAATTCTAAGTATCGACCCAAGAGAAATGGAAATCATATGTCCACACAAAGACTTTCATAGTCAAAAATGGCTAAAAAGTGGAAATAACTCTAATATCCACCAACAACTGAATGGAAAAACAGATTGTGGTATGTCCAGAAAATGGAACACTTCTTAGCAACAAAAAAGGTATTAACTACTTACTGAAAGATGCAACAGCATGGATAAATCTCAAAGGTTTTATGTTAAGTGAAAAAAGTTAAAAAAGAATACATATATATTATATGATTCCATTGTTATGAAATTCTAGAAAAGGCAGAACTATAGTGACTGAAAGCAGATCACTGGTTGCCAAGGGCTGTTAAGTGGAGAAAGGGTGTTGATGCAAAGTGAGACAAGGGAGTTTTGGGGGGTAAAAGAAATGGTCCATGTTTTGATGGTGCTCCCTAGGCCCCCTCATGTGACCACCATGCTTCTAAGGTTATACAACTGGACACATTTGTCAAAGTGCCATTATATTTATTGGACACGTGAATTGATGAATCTTACTGTACATAAATTATCCCTCAAAACATTTCTTAAAGAAATGTGAATAGGAATCATCTGAGAAGCGTGTTAAAATGTAACTTCTCTAGCCCTACTTCCAGAGAATCTGATTTGGAAGGTCTGGAATGAGGCCTGAGAATCTAACTTTTTAATAAGAGCTCATTTTGAACAAAAAGAAATGTCATTTAAAAAAAAAAAGAAATGGGTGGAAAGTGAAAGTCGCTCAGTTGTGTCCGACTCTTTGCAACCCTATGGACCATACAGCCCATGGAATTCTCCAGGCCAGAATACTGGAGTAGGTAGCCTTTCCCTTCTCCAGGGGATCTTCCCAACCTGTGGAATGAACCCAGGTCTCCTGCATTGCAGGCGGATTCTTTATCAGTTGAGCTACCAGGGAAACAGCCTATACATTTTTATAAAATGTGAATAAGAAAAAAATATCAGAAGGAAATCTTTCAAAATGCCTGGGTAGCTAGATGGGATTATGAATGGGTTTTTTTCCACTTCTCTTAAGTTTCACAAATTATTATGTTTCATCGTGGGAAAAAAGCAGCTCCCTCTCCCCTACATTTCTGATAGAAAGAGAATGAACACTTTCTTTCAGAGACCCTCCCCCTCCCCCCCATTATCCTCCAGCCCCGCCCCTCTCCTACCCTCCTGCGTCTCCTCGGCCTGGTCCATCTCCAGTTTGGTCAGCAGGCTCACAAACCACTCGAAAGACTGCTGGTCTCGGTTAATCCAGATGAAGTCCACCTAGGGAGAAGGGCCCAGATCGGGGGTGGGGGGTTTATCTCATTCAGTCTTATCTGTGCTCCTCATGTGACCACCCTGCTGTTAGCACAGCGCACACTATCACTCCCGTTTAACTGGGGTAGTGGGAGGGGAGTGGGATGGGGGTGCAAACTGAGGCTCCCAGAGGTAAAGAATGAGGCTACAGAGCAGCACGGGACCAGAACTTGGGTTCTAGACTGCCAGGTCAGGATTTTCTCTAATGGTCTATTGCTCACAGCAAGCAGTGTTCTGAGCTCTTAAGCTTATTAAGCCAGAAGAACATTTTTTTTTTTTTTAAAGAAACTCTTTTAAGTGGCTTACACAGAATAATGAATTTTCTTTTTTTTTTTAATTATTTATTTTACTTGGAGGCTAATAACTTTACAATATTGTAGTGGGTTTTATGAATCAGCCATGGGTTTACATGTGTTTCTCATCCTGAACCCTCCTCCCACCTCCCTCCCCATCCCATCACTCTGGGTCATCCCAGTGCACCAGCCCTGAGCATCCTGTCTCATGCATCAAACCTGGACTGGCGATCTGTGCAACATTTTCATTTTTAAAACCACCATCAGGTCACGGCTAGTGAGCATCATGGCTGTGACTGCATCCCGGCTGCCTGACTTTCAGGCTCTGTGTTCTTTAATGAGGTGCCTGCCTTCAGGGCCCAGAATGTCTCTCCAGAGGGAGAGACAAGCTGGGGGGAGGAACTGGCTCTGGTGTCTGGGAGAGGCTCTGGAGTCCTGCCTGTGGGAGGCAGTGCTCACTCACCTTGTGGAGTTTCATGTCCTCATCCTGACCACTCTCCATCCAGGAGTGCTGGCAATTGGGGCAAATGTGCTTTCTCTTCTGGTGTCTGAAGGCAGGTAAGAGGAGGGGATTTTGAGTTTGGGGTGAGTATGAGATTTCTCAGGACCCCAGAGAACAGTGCAGGGGACAGGGAGGAAGGGTGGGGCGGCAGGGGGAGGGATGAGCCCATGAGGAGGGGGAGGGATGAGACCCCAGAAAAGAGCAGGAGGAGAAACAGAAGAGGAAAGAGGTGAAAGGGGAGATGGAGACAGGTGAAAGAAGGGAGCAGGGAGGAGTGGGCATCTCTCAGGATTCTGCCCCAGGATACAGGTAGGACCACAGCCTGCCCACCCACCTGTATAAGATGCTCTGCAGGATGGAGGCAAAGGGCGTGATGCCAATGCCTGCACCAATGAGCACAGCATGCTCGGAGGCAAAGATCCTGCGAGTGGGGGTCCCATAAGGGCCATCGATGTAGCACTGCATACAGGAGGGGTTAGAGGAAAGAGAGAGATGGGTGGGTGGGTGAGAAGTGGACCCCAACACGTCAGACCCCCTGTATATGTAGGCAGTTGTCTCCTGGGCTGGAACCCGGGAGTAAGTGGCTCCTGCTCAGAGCACTGTTCACACACTGCGCTCTGAGCTTGAGTCTGGGAGCACCCTAGAACTCCCACATGCAGATCTGGTGAGAGCAGGGTCCAACCAGCACAGCCGTGTGCCCTGTGAGCGTGGGCAGGGGTCTGATTCCCATTATCTGGGGACCTGGGAGTCAGGCTATGGGGACTGAAGAGCCTAGGAACTGAGCGCCCCAGCAAGCCCTCCCCGTGGGCAGAGGCCTTGCTTCCTCCGCTTGGGGCAGCGGTTTTGGTCACAGCCACCCCTTGAACCTCTCACCTTGATGTTACAGAACTGGTGGTTCTCAGAGGACATCTCGGAGACCTGCAGAGCACAGAGCAGAGAAAGTGGGTCTTTGGGAGTGGGTGGGCCAGTCATTTCTCAGAGGTTTACAGTCTTGCAGTCTGAGCAACCTTACAAAAAGGGGATTGCCTTTTCTACCCAAACCATTCCAAGGAGCATGGGGCACTTTTGAGGGAAAACATCAGTGATGTGCTGGTAAACTGACTCCTCAGAAGAAGAAAGAACCACCAGAAACAAAGTCCCGATTGTTAGTGTCGAGATTTCTGAGGTAAACACTGCCATCATGGCTCCCACCAATGACTGGTTCTAATAACTGGCTCCCCCTCACCCACCTCATGCTCTAGAGCCCTTGAGCCCCAATTACTGAGCTGGCATGCTGGAACTACTGAGCCCGTAAGCCTAGAGCCCGTGCTCCACAAACAACAGATGCCACTGCAACGAGAAGTCCTGGCGGCGCAGGTAGAGAAAGCCCAAGCAAAGCGATGAAGACCCAACAATAAAAAATAAATAATAACAGCAATAAAAAAAAAAAAACAGGCTCTCAAAATTCCTGATAATTTAACAATCGCTCTTGTGGTCCAATACAGGTCAGCTTCAGGTGTGACAGGAGAACACTCAGCCCAGCCTGCCTCGTGGGCTCAGCTACAACCGCTTGCTTTCATGTTTCTCGACACAACCCTGGCCTTGAACATGCTTTCCCTGTGCCTAGCGCACACCACACTGTCCTTTCTTCTAGCTGGCACATTCCTGCGCATCCCTCAGTGTGCACCTTGCTTAGAGGGGCCACCTTCCTAGAGCCTTTGCCCAGCGGCTCTGGGCAGAAAAACCAGGTGCTGGCCTGGCTCACAGCTCACCCCTGCCCCGGGGACCCTGCTCTGGGCTCACTGATGGGGAGCCACCTGAGGGCAGGAAGCAGCCTCCTCTGTCTACTCTGCCTGACTCCTCCAGCCCTGAGCACAGGCAGACCAGAGTCCTTGAGGTTCATGTGCTTCCTTCCTGCAGATGAAGGAAACAGACCCGCAAAAGGGCTTCAGAGGCCTGTGATAGCTTCTCTCTGGTTAGGAGTGACCTTCACAACCATCCAGGCAAATCCCTCCTTTCACAGAAGAGAAGCTGAATCTGGGAGTGTGACAATGACTCGCTCAAGTCCCCACAGAGCTGGGCTGGAGCCTGGGTCTGTCTGCCCGTCCTGCGCTCACCACGTCACACCACGTCGCTCCTCTGTCCGGGGGCAACTGAATTTTGTGTCCTCCACAGTGCTGGCCTTGAGCTACTTGTGATGGTTATTTTAGGAGGCGCACTGTGAGAGGGCTACTCCTCTAACAGTTTAAAAAAAATCCTTCTTATTGCAAGGAGAAAGCCTTACATCATGGTTATTATATCCCCTTAACTTCTAACACTTACTATTCCCTCTTCTTTTTTTTTCCTTTAAACAAAGTGAGAAAGAAAGAAATGGAGAGCATGACAGAGACAGAGAAGGAACAAGCCGAAGAGAGCAGCTTCAGGCTCAAAGCCTCATTTAACAGGCAGAAACATCTGGCAAGAATTTAATACCATTGTTTTTGCTTTTAGACTTATCTTTTTTATGGCACATGATACTTATTTGCCATTAAACATGCTAATCTAAAGAGTCCTTTTAAAATACAGTTAAGCTGAAAGTAATGTTGGGATGTAAGGAGAAATATTCAGCGGGAAATACTGCCTATGGGAAGTAAGTATGGTAAAAGTGACACAGGTACCCGCCATACAGGTGAGAGGCTGCAGAAACGCCACGTGGCGTGGGGCCCTTCCTGACTGCAGCCCTCTATTCCAAGTTCCAAGGACCCACCCACCATTCCTGGGAGAAAAATCTTTGGCTCTGCAACCTCCAGCCCCAGCTTCTTCAGCCTTACCAGGGCCGGGTCCTCGGCTGCAGCTTCCCTCTGTGCCCGAGTCCGATCCTTTGTCCCCGTGTTCACCAGGCCTTCGTGTCCCTGCCACGGAGCTCCCTCCGGCCTGTAGGATATCAGCTCCACAATCCCCTCCTTGTTGGAGGCTACTGCACCCTGTGCTGAGGCTCCGAAATCGATGGGCTGGGGCTGCAAGCCCTGCTTGGTTTCAAAAAACGAATATTGCTTTATTATTTAAATCACGTGTGTGTTAGTCACTCAGTCGTGTCCGACTCTTTGCGACCCCACGGACTGTAGCCCACCGGGCTTCTCTGTCCATGGATTTCTCCAGGCAAGAATACTGGAGTGGATTGCCATTCCCTTCTCCAGAGGAACTTCCCAACTCAGGAATCAAACCCTGGTCTCCTGCATGGCAGGCAGATTCTTTACCATTTGAGCTACAAGGAAGTCTATTTAAATCATAAATCAATACAATTTTTTTTAAATTCAGAAACTACAGAATTTTAAAGGATAAAGTAACAAAGCACCCTGAATCAGAAAACAACTTCTCTAACCATTTTCTCTGTCCTTCCAGACTTACACACACACTTTCACATAAACAGAACATACTGCTTTGTAACTCGGCTTTTCCACTTACTACATCTTGGCTAGCTTTATGTGCTAAAGCATATACATTTACATAATCTTTTTTAGGCAGCTTACTCTTCCATTAGAAGGGTGATTGGTAATTTTTTAAACTGCTTCCCTATTGTTGGGCATTTTGATTATACTCATTTTCTCATCACTGCTAACAACCATGGTGTATAAAACAGCTCCTTCCCTTTACTCTGACTTATTTTCTTCACGGCCCTTATCACCACGTGACACATTATGTGTCTATTGTGTATGTACTGTCCACCATCCACTCCGTACTGGAAGCAGTGACAATGGGTATTTTGCTTATTGATGAATCTCCAGCATTTAGAATAGTACTTGGAAAACAGTAGACCCTGTGCTCAATAAGTGAAAGTGAAAGTTGCTTAGTCGTGTGTGACTCTTTGCAACCCCATGGAGTCCACGGAATTCTCCAGGCCAGAATACTGGAGTGGGTAGCCTTTCCCTTCTCCAGGAGAACATCCCAATCCAGGGATCAAACTGAGGTCTCCTGCATTGTAGGTGGATTCTTCACCAGTTGAGCTACCAGGAAAGCCCTAAATATTTGCTAAGTGAATTGAAGGAATGAAGTGGTTAAGGAGCTTGCATACATGGCCAAATAGCTTTTTAGGATTAAACTCCTAAAAATGGTATTGCTAAGCCATTGGGTAGGAAGGCTTCCCTGGTAGCTCAGATGGTGAAGAATCTGCCTGCAATGTGGGAGACCCAGGTTCCATCCCCGGGTGGGGAAGATCCCCTGGTGAAGTGAATGTCTACCCACTCTAGTATTCTTGCCTGGAGAATTCCAAGGACAGAGGAGCCTGGTGGGCTACAGTCCATGGGGTCACAAAGAGTCAGACCCGATTGAGCGACCAACACTTTCACTTTTAAGCCACTGTGGATAGATATTTAAAATGCAGACACATACAGCCAGACTGTCCACCAGAGAGTCTGTGCCAATTTACTCTTTGGCAGTGGTACCTAAGACCCCAAGGAAACACAGCTTTTAGTATATCTACCCACCAATTCTCAGTGTTTCAGGACTCACCTGATTTTGAAAATCAGCTTCCTCCTTCAGGAGATTTCCCCTGATTAACAGGAAAGAACACCCTGTCTGTTTCTACCTACTTCTCCATTTCCCAAAGTTCTGCTCTTGGCACTGTTCTAGAAGGGCCCTCTGGTCTAGCCAGGCAGGATTCCACGTGGTTTTCTTCTCTGGACTTTATATTCCACAAGGGCAAGGCAGGGCTGGGTCAGGCCTGGGGGAATCTCTCCCTTTGACCTTCAGCAGGGTTTCCACATATTAACCTGATTCCAGGCCTGGTGGCACAGCCTACTAGCGTTTAGGCACCCTCAGCCTTCTACATCGATTCCTGCTTCTTCAAGTGCTGCTCTGATCTCTGCATTCCTCCCAAACCTCCCAGAGCCTGTATTCAATGGCAGCTTGTCAATTGTATGGGTTTCATCAGGGCTCAAAACATAGTTAAACTCATGGTGGTGATGATGATGGTGGTGGTGGTAGTGCTGATGGGGATAATGAATGGTCCACCTGGACCATGCTGCCCAGTTCATGCAATACTTTACATGCATACATTCCACGGGTCCTTAAAACAATCATGTTAGAAAGGAGAGCGAATGACAGGAACCACCTCTATTTCATAGGTGAACAACTTGAGGCTAGTAAGGCTAAAAGGTGTGCCCAAGTCCATACAGTTAGAAAGTATTAGAGCAGAGAAGTAGAGATGGATTTTTCTCATCTCAATTTCCCCCTCTTTGCCTTGTCCCCTGCCTTCTAATGGAGCACACTGGACCAGGAAGGATCAGGTGTGGTCCGGCTTCAAGGAGGCTCTTGGACCACACATTCTGAATTGACCTACCTTCTGTGCAGTCCCAGCCAGTGTTCACAACTGCTCAGGAGTTGCCAGCTAAGAAGGCAACTGGTCCCCATGGGTTTGTCACATGGTAGACCCTTTCTCCCCTTCAGTCACTTACCTGGGGCTTCCTCTGACTCCTCTTCATCTCCAACCTCCTCGAGAGCCTCTTGGAACCACAGAACACTGGCTCTGGTTTCTTGAATGACTCAAACAACCTGTTGGTCCACTGGCCCTGGGACCGGATGTGTAGCCAGATGGTGTCTGAGCAAGAGACAGGGCAGGAGGAAAGGGGTCAGTGCTGGTCTCCAGCAGGGACAGGCCTGTCTCACTGGAGGGACTGGGCATCAACCCCTTACGCTCTCCTCTGAACGCCCTTCCTAAGGTCCAAACTAGCAGCCACAGCCATGAGACTGGGAGAGCTGGCCTCTCTGGTGCAGACCTTGCAGTCTTTCTCAGTTAAGTCAACCTAAGGGTTCAGTTTCCTCTGCCAAGGCAGGGGTCAGAGTGGCCCTGAGCACACTGGGGGCTCCAGAAGTGGGGGCCTTGCCTCCTCCATCAAGCCAGGGTCTCACCAAGGTTGGGGACCATCTCTCTCCCACATTCTATGAGATGCCTGTCAATGGTTCTGCACACATTAGGTGCTCAGTCAATAGTGGGGCCAATAGCTTTCACTGCCCTCAGTGTCTGGGATACAGGGGGTGTTTGCTTAGGTTCCCTATTAAGTGGATGACTGGTAGAAGGGTGTTGAGGGGTACCAGAAAGAACACACATTAGAGCAAGGAGGCCCCTTAAGAGACTTCCTGGTCTGGAGTTCTCATCCTTTTTCTTTTATTTTAAATCATGAACTCTTTTGGCAGTCCTGTGAAGGCAAGGATAAACTCCTTCTTGGAATAAGGTTTTTAAATACTTTGAATAATATATGTAGAAATTATGAATGAAACCATTTATAATGAGACAGTTACCAAAATAAATTTTTTAAAAATTTTGATTTTAAAATACATGTGCTTTTTTGTTAACACATGAAATAACGAGATGCAGCAGGAATTGCGTGGTCACTGGAGACGTGAATTAGCAATGAGCATGAATGACATGTCAAAGTATGGACAACAACCATAACACGATATGAAGAATCCATGGTTTTCATTTCAAAAAAGTCACAGGGGTTGGTAATGCTACTGTGATTTGTAACCTGCATTTAGAAGAAAATGCTAAAGCTCAGTCAGAGGTTGGTAAAAACAAAGGTGTCCCATTTTTTTTTTTTTGCCCATCTGCATTCCTGAATGAGGTGAGGCATGCTCTCATAGGGCTTCCCTTGTGGCTCAGCTGGTAAAGAATCCGCCTGCAATGCTGGAGACCTGGGTTCTATCCCTGGATTGGGAAGATCTCCTGGAGAAGGGAAAGGCTACCCACTCCAGTATTCTGGCCTGGAGAATTTCATGGACTGTATAGTCCATGGGGTCTCAGAGAATCAGACATGACTGAGGGGCTTTCACTTTCACGCTCTCACAGCTTTGTGAGGAGGGGACTGAAAAAGTCAGGTCCTGGGACCACTGCTCCCAGGAGCCTCCCTGGCGCTTCCTCCCTCTTCAAGGTGCAAAGCAGCAGAAGGGCTGTGCTGTGCCCTGTCTGCACAGATGCACCCCGAACTGCCTCACACAGTGACTCATATGGGGGAGGCCTCTTAAATGTCAGTTGAATTCAGTCAGACAGAGTTGCCAGCTTAAGTCCCACTCCTGATCTTGGAAACCAGCTCTACAAAATCAGAGGATTTACCAGCCCCCATGCGGACTCATTTACTGCAGGGGACTCAGGACTAAGAGATTCCAAGCAGAGACCCTAAAGAAACCCTTCAAGAATTGGTCAAATAGGGACTTCCCAAGAGAGGTCCAGTGGCTAAGACTCCCAACGCAGGGGGCCAAGATTTGACCCCTGGTCAGGGAACTAGATCCCACATGCCACAGCTAAGACCCAGAGCAGCCACATAAATAAATAAATACTTTAAAAAACTGGTCAAATAAATTACACATCTATATTATAATCCTATTACTATTAATACACTGGAATAGCATGCAGCCATGAAAAGGAAAAGTTCTTCTTTTAAAAGAACTGACATGCAAAGATCTTCCTGACATATTATTCATGGAGAAAAAGTGGACAGCAAAACAGTTTAATCCCTTATATGTAAAACCATAATCCCTTATATGTAGAATTATCTCTATATCTGATTATTCATGGAGATACATCAAGATCTGGAAAGCTATTCACCAAATGATTGACAATAGTTTTCCTTGGGTAGAATTATTTGAGGGATTTTAATTTTCTTTGGCACATATTTCTATACTGTCTGAATTTTCTGGGAGCATATCTGTTCTTTATGAAACAGCAAAAAAAAAAAAAGGAAATAACAATAGGAAGAAAATAATCCACCCCCTCTAACTCTCACCCCCAACCCATTATACATCCAGGCCACCACTCATGTGATTCCAGGGCAGGTGTTGTACAGCTTCTTGTGGGGAACCCTGGCCTTGGGTCTGTGCCCTGAGCTGTGGGAACCGGGCCAGGGGTGGGGCCTGGGCTGGGGTGGGAGGCATCCTGAATGGAGCTACAGCTTTTCATGGAGGAGGGTCAGAGAACCCCAGCAACCAGAAACCTTTACCTCTCATGAAGCCAAGCAAGGGTCTGGCTTCAATAGGCCATAGAAGACCTCCTCCGTCAGAAGCACTTCTTGAGGGACTTCCCCGGTGGTCCAGTGCATTCCGTGCTCCCAATGCAGGGGCCCGGGTTCAGTCCCTGGTCAGGGAGCTAGATCGCATGTGCCACAACTAAGACTTCCCATCCCACAACTATGACCCCGTACAACCAAACAGACAAATAGAAATAAATATTAAAAAAAAAAAGCAGCACTTGAGATGGGAAGGCCAATCCCTGGCCTGGCCTGGAGGTCAGAGGTCCAGGTTGGGGCCCCAGCAACAGCCCAGGACCAGAAGGCAGGCACGCAGACACATGCATGGGCAGGGGGCAGAGGACAGCTGGGTGAAGAGGGTCGGCTGAGTAGTTCTGTCGGTGCTGGGCACCCAGAGGATGGAAGTGGTCAGGGATGGGGGAGAAGGATGGGACGGATTCTGTTGCCTTGGGGCTCCCCAGGTCTCAGGACCACATGGAGTGGGGAAGCCTCGCTGCCTGTCACAGCCCTCTGGAAATGCCCTGGTGCCCCTTCATCTGAGCCACTACTCCTTTGCTTAAGACCCTTGCAGGCTCCCAACTGCCTGTACCATTCCACTTTTCACTCTGCATTCGAAGACCTTCCAGACCCCACACTAGCTCTTATCAATTTTGCCAGCCACTGTGGTCCTTTCTCTGACCTTGTCTTCCTTCCCCTCACCTCTGCTTCCTTCCTCCCTACTCCACCTGACCCTCAACCCAAACTACATCAGACCCTTCCATGTTTGCAGGTTTCATGCTTCCCCTTCTGCCTCCACCCCGATGCCCTTCCTTACCTAGTAAACTCCTGCAAACCCTTCAAGGTTCAGCTGAAGTGCCACCCTGCCCACTTCCCCCACCAGATCAGGCCCTCCCTGGTGACCCTCACAGAAGCCAGTATAGCCCCGATCACCCCATTTAGTCAGCATCTGCACATCTGCCCCCGTGTACCAGAGGGAGATCCGGGAGGCCAATTTGTGTCTCGGGTCTTGTTTGCCTCTGTGTTCCTGGTTCACAGCCTTGCTTGGCACATGGCAAGGATGCAGTAATACCCCCTGAGGGACTGGTGGAGTTGGTGCAGACCTACCTTTCTGCTCAGGAGCACTGCTGATGGTGAAGGGGTGCCACTCGTAGCGTGCAATGCTGGGGATGTTCAGATACAAGTAGTCACCAGGTCTGTAGTGGAAAAGAGGGGGCCTCTTGATGAGGAGATGAGTGACCTGGGGAGAGAAAGAGACCAGGGTCATCCGTGCAGACCCAGAGCTGCCAGGGGCCCCAGGACCATAGTCTGGGCCATCTTCTTCCACCATCACCCAGGCCAGCCTGACCTTTTGTGTCCCTGAGCGGCGGCTCACCCTACATACAGCACATGGGTGGTAGGTGGCAATAGGAGAAGGGGAGGCAGGCTGTGTCTGAAGCGGGGCTCATGGTGTGATCCCACTTCTTCTGGTGTAAATACTGCTTCCGAGTGGCCCTCCTCCTCTGTGAAGCCCCCTGACTGCTCCAGCCCCTTTTCTGGAACTGCTGTGGCATTTGGCTGGCATTCCAACCAGGAGCAGGCATTTCCTCCAGGATACAACAGTCTCCTGGAGAGTAACTTCGGTTTACTGAGCACTTACAGGTGCCAGAGCTGTGTGGAGCTCTTTAAGTGCTGCCTCTAGTCCTTATGACAACTCCCTGAGACGAATGTCCATCTTTCTCCACTCTACGGAGGAGAGGCTGAGTTAGAGAGGTTAAATGACTTGCTCAAGAGCACCAGCTAAGAAACCATGGGATCTGAATCTAACCACTCTGTCTGATGCCAGGGCCTAGACACAAACCTCAGTTTCTTATCCAGCTTCCGTGTCCTCACTTTCAAGTTGTCCAGAGTCAAGCCCTCCAGAACTGCCTGCCCTTTCTCCAAAAATGGCCCCAATTACTCAGACACCTGCAAGACAGCCTAGACTCCTCCCCTGACACCCCCACCCCAAATGCAGCCAGCTACCTCTCGAGTCTTTCTGTGATATGCCCCCTCCCCACCCTGGTCAGGGTCAAGGCTCTCGTGAGCTCTCATCTGCATATGTGCAACAGCCTCCCCAGTGGTCCTCTCTAAGCCATCTTCCACAGACCAACTGAAGAAATCCAGCTGGAGTATACACCAGCTCAATACCACCATCCTTTCCCCACCCTGCTCAGGGGTTCCTGCGGTCTGCAGAGCAAGGCCACTCACCATTAGGCCCTGCCCACCCCTCCAGCTTCTCCCTGCACCTTGGCTCCAAATTACTTGTAGTCCCTTCAGTACAGTATGCCCTTGCATTACTCTCTGCCTTTGCCATGCTGTTCCTTCTCCCAGCAATACCCTTCCCGGTCTTGTCTATCCAACAAATTTCTATTCATCTCTCAAAACCCCGATATGACGGCTCCCCTCGCATTCTGAAGCTTCTCTGATCTCTCAAAGAGTTTAACGCCCCCTGAGATTTTCTTCTCTTGCCAACACAGCCCTGCACTGATGAAAGGGCTGACTCTCCTACTATCCTGTGTGTCTATGGAGAGTAGAAGACTGCCTCCGCTTTCTCTGCACCTCTGTCACCAAGCGCAGGGCCTGCCCCTTGCAGACATGTAATCTATACTTACTGAAGGCATTCTATGCACACCTGGCCTTTAGTAGTGCCCTGCCTACCCAACATTCCCCTTCCAGAAGTGTCACTCTTGCAGGGCAGGACCAAGTCTTGCACTTGCTTGTCTCCTCCACTGTGCTCCCTATTCCTGGGGGTGGAGGTCTAACAGAGCACCCAGCTGCTGCACCCCACCACCTGGGACACCTCTTGGCTCCTTGGGCCCCCTTTGCACCTTGGAAGGGAGGAGATTGACTTCCACGATGTGCAGGGCCGCCATGCGGGATGCTGCCAGGCTGATGGTTTTCTCCAGGAAGAACAACGTGCCAGGGACCAGCAGCCACTTCCAGAAGTTGGGCCCGTGCAGGATGAGCAGGAGCCACATGGGGAGGTAGGACAGGTGGGTCCAGTAGAACACCTGTGGGGGAGGGGGAGTAAAGGGGTCACGGCATGGGGTGGGACAGAGCCAAGGTTCACGGTCACCCTCAGAGCCAGGACTGTGCCCAGAGCCTCGGCCATACACACCCTCTCCTGGGAACAGGCTTGGGTAGGAGACTGGGGGTGGGAAGCTTTGTTGCCTCTTTGTTCTGAGGGCCTGGCTCAGAAAGTCTGTAAGTGAAGATTCTGGGCGCCAGGGACAAACACCTGGAACATCTGCCTGGGTGTGTTCTGGGCAGGGTGGACTGCCCCCTCTGATGGGCTCATCAGCACCAGTGTCCCGACCCACTGACCCTTTCTCGGGGGGAAGGAAGGAAAGAGAGCAATGATGTTCTGGCAGTAGAGAAGAAAGAGCAAAGCCCTAAGTTTTAATACCTGCTCTGCTACTAGCTGTGTGGCCTTGGCCTGGTAAGTTACTTCTGTGAGTCAGATTCCTCGTGGGTCAAGTGAGGATGCCAATTATGACTTCAATGGATCATTGCTGGCTCAGAGTAGCTGATTGTGTGTATACATATATATATGTCTATTTCTGCTATGACCAAATCAGTCCAGGGGACACAATCTCCAAACTAGATCCTTTGGGATCTGTTATATCTCCAGGAGGCTAGAGAGAGGGAAGCAAGACTAGACCTAACACCTGTAGAGCGCCCACATGCCAGGTGTGTATAGTTATTGACTTCACCTGTATTATCTCATTTAATTTCTAAAATAACTCCAAAGGTAGAGAATCACAGCTCCGCTTTACAGATGAGGGCAGTGGAATGACCAATAAGGAGTGGGGTGGGGATTAGAACTCTCAACAGCTTGTTTCTTGCCCTCTCTGTGCCATCTTGAGCCTATAATCCAATTTAGAGCAAGAGGATAAGCCAGCAAAAAAAGGTAGAATCTTCTAGAGCAGAACATTTTCACTTGCCAGACATACATCACAGTTCAGTGGCAGAACCCAAGTCACATGTCCATAGTATGCAAACCACCTGGAACTTCCTGGGCTCTGGAGTAAGTTGGAGGGGGCACAGCATGAAATGAAAGTGGGTGACTCACTTTGCTGAAAAATACAAACCAACTATACTCCAATAAAAATTTTTTTTTTTTTAAAAAGGAAGAAATGAAGGTGGGAGCCCAAGATAGGCCAGGCAAAGGGGAAAGGCTGGGGCACCTCAAAGTGGCCACTCCTGCGGACACAGGAGCTGGAGCAGGCGAACATGAGAAGCAGCAGCAGGAGCAGAGCCACGCCAGTCGGGGAGGCCGAGCCGTGGACCCAGCCGATGCCAGGCCTCGTGGTGAGCAGGAGTTCCCAAAACCGGAAGGGGCTGGTCTCAGACTGAGCCTGGAGCGCTGGAGACGAGCACAAGACAAGCTCGGCCCACTGCACCTTCCTGTTGGGGTTCCCACCTCCCCTTCCAGCTTATCCAGGACACCCTTCTCTGCACATTGGGACACATGGGGGGCATAAATTAGTGGTTTGTGGAAAGCCCAGATCCCTACCCCACCCCATCCCCAGGCTACTCACCGAAATTCACCACGTGGGCCACGGTGTGCACGAGGGAGAGCCCAACCACCACGTAGCCCATAAGCTGGTGGAACTGGATGTTGTGGTCCAGCGGCAGGACCTGGGCCAGCCACGTGGCCCGCAGCCACGTGAGGCAGCGCCTGAGCATCAGCACCTGGCCGAGCAAAGAGGCAGAGAGCCCATCTGGCTCGCTCTCTAACCTGAGGCCTTCCCCTTGGCAGCAGGTGTCTCCCTGCCTCCCCCTGAGATGGCTGTGCTTACTGATGGGCGGGGCTGGCGGGTGGGCGGGGCTAGGGGACATTACCACCTCCCCCGCCCTCAAGTCTTCCATTGCTGCCCTAGATTCATAGCTGGGGTCCCAAAGTAGGACCTCCAGAACTGGGCAGGGAAGAAGAAAATCTTATAAGAATGTTCATATTCCTTTTATCTCAACACGTGGGAAGCACATAAGCTTTTACTAATATTTAGGCTCTGTGTAGACATGGAGTCCTCATTTAGTCGTAGGTCAGACAGGCACCATGTCCCACGTAGTTTTTGAGATGTCCTGAGGGGAGACAGCACTTTTTAAGGGGCTTATGGCGAGGACCCTCTCCCTTACTTATTTGCTTTAATTTATGCCTGTCCTATTGTGTGAATTTGCGGGTTACATTAACTGCTTTTAACTTAAGTAAGCTAACTACCCCTCAGAAAGGACAAGTAGCTTAAAAAGATTCCCTACAGAGAAAATGCAGATTGAAAATACTGTTAATAAGGCAAGAGTAAGTGACCACAAAAATGAGTCATGTATCTCCCACTCCTGGTGTGAATTCTTTGTAGCTAGTTATGAGGTTAAAAATAAAACCCACTCTAGTAAGCAGATGATAGTGTCAAAAGGAGTATTTGAACTAGAGATGTACATCTCTGATCATTAACGATGAACCTTGCCTTATAGTTATATTGTGCCTAAACCTATTGGCTAACAATAACAGGGCATGCATACCATTATAAGTGAGCATATATTGGGTAATTGGGAGAGGTTTTTGGTTTTTGTTTATTTTTGTTGGGTTTTATTTCATTCCAGTTTTAGAAGTGTGTTATCAAATACACTTCGAGACCTCAGGCTCTGGTCCAGAGGATCACGTTCTGGCATTCAAGGCCTCTTGAAGTATTCTCTTTCTGGCTGGAGCCCTGCACAGGAGCTAGCCTGACCTCCCCTGGGTCCACCATAGGGTTATCGTGAGGGTCAATAACCCTATGGAGAGTGCTTAGCACTGTGACTGGTACATAGCAAGCACACAAAACGCCAGCTGTGTTATTTACCTGCTGTGTGACAACAGACAACTCACTGCCCCTCCCTGAGCCTTAGTCCCCACCACTGAGTGTTGGCCCAGTGGATTTCTAAGGTGCCATCCTGCGCTGCCAATGCAGGTGTCCATGCGTGGGCCATTTAGTCTGAGAGGAGCCTACATCAGTCCCCCTGCCTGCTTCCCTGCTTTGTGCCCACAGAGCCCTACCGCAATGAAGCTGCAGTCAAAGTTGAGGCACTGGCCGCAGCCCTTGGCCACCATGACGCTGGATCCGAAGGCCCGGTAGGCACTAGCTGCCAGGGCAAACAGCAGCATGTGGAGGCCCACGAAGACGGCCAGGCAGAGCACATGGCTGCGGTGGTTGTGCCAGTAGGCAGAGGTCAGCAGGCGAGGTTGGCGCCGGTGTCGCTGGGGAGCTGGAGGCGTTAGCCAGTGAGCAGCACTGTAAGAGAGGACTCCACTCAGAGGGACGCGGTGCGGCGGGGACCACTGGAGTGGGAACCTGGAGACGCACTCCCTCTGCAGCCACTAACTCTCGGGAGCCTCGGGGCAAACAGGCCGGCTTCCTTTTACATCAGGAAAGGGAGGTCAAGTGACTTGCTTACAGTCACACAGAGAGGTAGAACTGGGATCAATCTCCTGTCTGTCTGATTCCACATCCACGGCTTTTTTTTTTTTACTACCTCGAGTGGGGAGACAATCATAATGGATGGAAGAATCTGAGAAATTTTTGACGTTAATGCACAAAAAGAATGAAGTACAAAGAGGCACTATTCAGAACTTGGAGTCAGACGAACTTAGGCCTGTTGTTCCACCCTTTTTATGTTACTTTCTCCACAGTGCCTATCAATTTGTACTTGTCTAGTTTATATACTTGTTTATTGGTATAAATTACCTGTCTCAGCCCAGAATGCAGCCCCAGCAGAGCTCTGCCATTACTGAGAACAAGGCTTGGTACAGAGTAGCTGCTCAAACAAGTTGAATAAATAACTGTCTTTGCTAATTATTTGTGCGCTCCTAGGTGTGTTACTTCAGGTGAAATAACTTTAATGTCTTTTTGTTACTTCATTCTCTGTGTAACTTCAATTTCCTTTTCCATGCTATGCAATGATACACTTGTAAAAATTCCCAGCACATTGTTGGTGCTTAATATTGAGTTGATTCTTAAGGAACCCTGTAGAAAATGCACTCATGACAACAGCTGCCCTGCAGAGGGCAGGACAGACCTTTGGCCCCAAGAGAAAGCGGGCAGAGGAGCTAAGCTGGACCAGGGAGGGAACCCGAGGGGTGGGGCTGGGCAGGGCCGACCAGGGCGGGGCCGGGCCAGGCCGAGGGATCGTCCTTGTGCTCAGGCCACACTTCGCAGCTGGGGTCTAATCCCGGCACGGGCTGTGTCCCTGCACCAGACAGGGCGGTACCTGATGGTCAGGTTCTCCAGAACCCCGGGGAAGCGCTGCAACTCATCTCGGAGCTCCTCGAAAGTGATGGTGCCGCTGCAGTCCTTATCGGCGGACTCGAAGAGCGCCAGCGTCAGCTGGTCTAGCTTCTCCTTGGGCAGCGAGATGGCGCTCTCGTACAGGCACGACTGCAGCACGGTGCGCAGCTCGTCGGCGTCAATGGAGCCGCTGCCTGTTTCAGGCGAAGATGAAGCCTACTGGGGACCCGCACCCAGCCCCTCCCGCCTCACTCTGTACTTGCAAACCGCGCCCTGCCTTGCACAACCATTGTATCGTGGGGTTAACTTCCGGTTCGTTCAGGTTTCTGCCAACCTGATGTCTTTAGGAGTAAAGACCAGGCAATCAAAGGACATATGCCACCTCCAGCTCACAAACCTTCCATGGCTCCCTACTGCTGGGCTCAACAGAGGCAACACCTTCCCAAGCACGGAGAGTCTTTGGCCCCAGTGCATGCCTTCCTCTAGAATCCGCAGCCTCCTCTCTAAGTACCACTCAACTTCCAAGACCATCTGCCCAGAAGATATGCTTGCTTACTTAATCCATAAGGAGCTATGTGGCCAGAGCCCCAGTTATTCAGAGGCGAATTATATATGAGGTGGTGGTGAAGAGGTTTCCCGTTGTTCCCCAACTTGTAGCAGATTCTGCTCATCCATCCATGTTGTCCTGAGAGGCCACAGCTGGTCCCTCAAGTCCAGGGTTGTGACCTTATGTGAACATGAGTGGCTAGAGTGGTATGGAAAGGAAGCCAAAAGTACAGTTGACCCTCAGCACAGACGGGTTCCTTATCTGCAAATTTTATCACACTTGGTTGAATCTGTGGATGCATGAACCCACAGCTTATCAAGGGTCGACTGTATGTCTACATTTTATATAAAGGACCTGAGCATCCATGGGTTTGGGTATCCACAGGGATCCTGGAATTTACTTGCGAAACAACTGTATCAACTGAGATGGGATCTGAGGCATTTTTTTTTTTCTGTATATATTTTCATTCTTCATAAGTAGTAGGACACTTGATTAGAAATTTCTTGACTTGTTTTGGATGTAGACACACATGAGGTAGCAATATGCTTCTGCCCCTTACTGTGTGATGGTGGGCTATAAGTCCTTTAGAGTCTTGTGACTTTGCTTATCTCTAAAATGGGGCTAATTATTCCTCCCTTTCAGTATTGGTTCAAGGATAATAGATAATTATAAAGCAGAAAGGACTGATGCTGAAACTGAAGCTCCGGTATTTTGGTCATCTGATGCGAACAGCTGACTCATTGGTAAAGTCCCTGATGCTGGGAAAGACTGAGGAGAAGAGGGGGTCAGAGCATGAGGTGGCTGGATGGCATCTCCAATGCAATGGACATGAACTTAGCAAACTTCAGGAGATGGCGAGGGACAGGGAGGCCTGGCATGTTGCAGTCCATGGGGTCACAAAGAGACACAACTGGGTGACCGAACAACAACAACAACAATGCAGTATTTGGAAGAAAGCAGCTACACATAAATGAAAGTCTTATTGGTGCTGTGATCAATACTTGGGCTGAAGTCAAAGCCTGTAATCACAGTACGATGCAGAGTCTAGCACACCACTCTGCAGTCACACCTCCTGTCCTTCAGCTTAGGCAAGAGCCCAGGGCAAGAGCCATCATGGACCATACTTTAAAGAAAACCTTAGTAAAGCTCTGCCAAGAAACTCGTGAACCCTGGACCAACTTGTTTCCTATCGCACTCCTCAGGGTCCATGTAGCCCCCAGGAGTAGTCTGAGATTCAGCCCGTTTGAAATGACCTATGGAGGCCTTTGCTTACTACTGACGGATTCTAAGGGATGAGGGTGTGAACCAGGGTGTGTCCAGATATTATTAATCTCGGACACGTTCAGAAGGCGATCCATGACTATGCCCAAAAGGCACTGCAAGCTCCCACTAAAAATGCAAAGGAAGGCACCGTTCCTTCACAAATAAATCCAGGGACCAGGTTCTTAAAACCTGGAAAGAGGGAGCCCCCAACCCCAAGACCAACTATTGCACAGGATGGGTTGAAGCCTTCCCTATCTGATCCAAAAAGGCTATGGATGTCTGTATGTCTCTTTTAAAAGAAACAATTCCTTGATTTGGACTTCCAAAGTCCTTCCAAAGTGATAACAGGCCCTTTTTCATAGCCAAAACCATACAGGACCTAGAGAAACCCCATAGGTCAGAGGACCATGCCCAGGAGCACAACAGCAGCTGCGTTGAGCTTTCCCAGATGCAAATCCAGCCCTGTGACTCAGTGCTCGTCAATGGCTCCCCGCTTACTCATTGTACTGAGACTCCAAACCATGACCTCTGCGGCCTGCCCAGTCTGGCTTCACCAACCACCCCAGTCTCACTGGGTGCCTTTTTCCCACTCAGACCCACTTCCTTTGATGATTCTAGGCTTTCAGAGACTCTTTAAGCCACAAAGTTGCCAATGATGTAAGAACCAGGATAATTATTGCAGTGTCATTTATGATGCCAAAATAAGGAGGGAGAACAATGGAAGTCTCCATTTTGGAAATGGTGTTTGAGTAAATAAGCAACAACTGACCCCTGTAAAGGTGTGTCCTGAGCTAGGCACTGTTTTTAGTTTACATAACTAATTTAATCCTATCAACCTCACAAGTATGTACTATTATGATGATCATTATTTTCATGTGATACATGGGGAAATTAAAGCATGGAAAAGTTAAGTAATTTTGGTCATCTGATGCGAACAGCCAACTCATTGGTAAAGTCCCTGATGCTGGGAAAGATTGAGAAAAGTTGTTGTCCAGGGTCAACAACTGGTAGAGCTGAGATTTGAACCTGGGTAACTTTGTCTCAGAGTCAGAGATCTTAACTACTAGGCTGTGCTTCATGCAATCATAGGGTCAAAGTCACACAGTGGCATATAACACAGTCACTACAAATGATGCTATAACTCCATTCAGTTTCCCTTCATACCTGTTAGATAGCTGTTATCAGGGAAAAAAAAAAACAACAACAGAAAAGTATAAGTATTGGAGAAATTGGAACCTTTATGCATTGCTGGTGTGAATGGAAAATGGTGCAACCACTGTGGAAAAGAATATGGGAGTTCCTCAAAAAAAAAATTTGTCCTGTGATCCAGTGATTCCACTTTTGGGTACATGCCCAAAAGAACCGAAAGCAGGGTCTTGAAGAGATATTTGTACTCCCATATTTATAGCAGCATTATTCACAATAGCCAAAAGGTAGAAGCAACCCAAGTGTCCATTGACAAATGAATGGATAAACAAAATGTAGTATATACGTACAACAGATCATATTCAGTCTTAAAAAAATAATGAAAGCCTGTCACATGGTGCAACATGGCTGAACCTTGAGAACATTATGCTAAGTTAAATAAGCCAGTTACAAAAGGACAGCTATTATACAATTTCACTTATATAAGGCTGCTGCTGCTGCTGCTAAGTCACGTCAGTCGTGTCAACTCTGTGGGACCCCATAGACGGCAGCCCACCAGGCTGCCCCGTCCCTGGGATTCTCCAGGCAAGAACACTGGAGTGGGTTGCCATTTCCTTCTCCAATGCATGACAGTGAAAAGTGAAAGTGAAGTCACTCAGTCGTGTCCAACTCTTAGCCACCTCATGGACTGTAGCCTACCAGGCTCCTCCATCCATGGGATTTTCCAGGCAAGAGTACTGGAGTGGGGTGCCATTGCCTTCTCCAATAAGGTAGCTAGAATAGTCAAATTCTTGGAAAAGGGGGGAGTAAGGAGTTATTGTTTAGTTGGTACAGTGTCGGTCTGGAAAAATGAACAAGTAAGTTCTGCAGACAGATGGTGGTGATGGTTGCACAACAATGTGGATTTACTTAATGCTTCTGAACTATACACTTAAAAATGAGTAAAGTGATAAATTTAATATTATGACTATTTTACTATAATAAAAATGATATTGTAAAGCAATACAGTCTTATATGAACAATTGTTTATATTGTTGAGTGAAAAAAGGCAGTGTATATAGTATATAATACCATTTTGTTTTTAAAAAATGTGTGATGAATGTGTATATGCAATCAGTTATAAGGCAGTATAGAAAAATGCAATGGGTGATTTTTGCTTTCTTTTTTAAACCATTCTATATTGCCTAAAATGTTCATAGTGGGCTATTACTATTATTAAAAAGCAACAAACCAATTTCTTTTTTCAAACATGGAAAATAACAAAGGAAAGTTCTGGCTTTTCGTGAGTTGAATCAAGGGCATTTGTCTGCCTGTCGGTGTCCCACCTTCTCCCCCAACAAAAGGGAGATAAGGACCAGAGACGGGGCAGGGAACCCACAGAGAGAGAGAGAAAGGAAGCTGTCAGCCTCACCTGGAGACACTGACCCAGTGCTGGGCAGTCACTGAGACGGGCCGTTCCCTTTGTCCCTCCCTCTGAGTCCTCCTCCCATCCCACAAAGGATGCTTACCATCGACGTCATACACCTGGAAGAGGAATTTGAGTTTGTCCATGGGGCTGCCGTGGATAAGCAGGGTCAGTGCCTTCTGCAGCTCCTGAAGTGTGATGGTGCCACTTCCATCCGAGTCAAACAGGACAAAGAATCTCTCAGCAAAGAAAGACTGTGGCCAGAGGAGGACGGGAGATGGGTACAAATTGGCCATGGAGCCTGGGCTTGGAATTCATTCACTCTGTGTGTGTGTGTGTGTGCGTGTGTGTGCGTGTGTGTACGCATGCCATGGGGTGGTGGGATTCAGGGAGGACTCAAGTGACTGAAAATAGCCTGTGGTCTGCCCAATGAAGCCACACTAGGGGACAGCGTCCATGGCCCATCCTGTCAGCTGAGAACAACTCTGGGCTCTGGTAGAACTGTTCAGATCCCTGGAGTGAGGATAGGCTTGTGTCTGGGTCCTGGGCTCCCTTCTGGCTCTCGGGCCTGGTAATTTGCATAGGCTCTCTGTCTCCATAAGCCACCACTCTCATCAGCCTTGCAGTCCAGACCTCTGGTGGCCCCTTACTCAACATGGGGAAGAGGTCAAATTGAGTGTCCCCCTGCAGGCTCCTCCCAGGTCCTGTCTTTTTCCCCTTAAGGTGACCCCGAGGGACAGTGAAGCCAGGAAGGATTTATAAAGAAGGTGCCACTTGAATACCTGTCTTTGCCTTGTTGTTTGGGCTGCCTATAGCCTACAATTAAATGTTCTTAATATAGAGTTGTTCTTAACAGCACTTGTTCTCAGTTGCTGGTGCACTCACTCCATTCATCATTCAACCATCCATTCATTCAAGAATCGTATCTGCAGAAGCCCCTGCTTGCCAGGCAGGCCTTGTGTTAGGCACTGAAAACACAGAAATTAAGAAGACAGGCTGGGTCAGTGTCATAGATATCCGCCGAGATCCGCTCCTTGAGGCAGGGAGAGGAGCCTGAGGGCTTTAGTGTCTGATCTAAGTTCACAAGCATGAGGTTCATTGCGGGCAGTCAACCCCGCCTTGGCTTCACTCTTTTTCACCTGGGTCCCTTTAGTAATGCCTTTATCACTCTCCCGATATCATTCTACCATCCTGAATGGCCTTCATCTTAAGATATCTTACAGCTCCTATTAGGCAGAAGGCCTTTTTTCCCTTCCCCATATTGACTATGAAAGGATACAGTGTTTAGAGTTCAAAGCAGTGCCCCTGGTACCAGCAAGTGAGGGGCCCTCCCATCCAAACAGGAGCATTCAAATGCTCCTTGTCTCACTCCCATCAAGGATACAGGCCAGCCCAGAGGACACCTGTGGAGAGGCTGGCATTTGCAGGCTCACGCCACCCTCCTTTCTGCTAATGTCTCCACTTTTTGTCAGGCATGCAGGCTGTTATGGGGATGGGCAGAGGATCCATGACACCGAGAGAGAGGACTGGGGATGGTGTGGCAGTGCAAACAGGACTTTAATGGATACAAACCGTGGAAAAATTTGTTTTATTGGCAGGAAACTTAAGTCTTGGCATCACCTCTGCCCATGAGGCTGGTAGTAAATGTAAGGTCAATAATATTTCTTAAGATTTGACAAGCTACTGATTTCCAACTTCATGTGTTGTTTGGAAGATCCCAGGAGGCCATGGCTACCACCATTGATGGAAGGGCCCCACAAAGACAGAAATATCCTCTGGCCCTGCTAAGGAGTAGAGCCTCAATCCCAGAGGAATCTGAGAAGCAACTTTCCCTTCCTTGTGAGGTACTGTGTCCTGCAAACCAGATTGCTCCCCCTCTATAAAATATGAGCACAGGGTCCCCACTTCTGGAGCAGACACTTGCCTCTTTCACCTTCAGGGCTTTTTTGAAGTCTTGCAGGTTGATTTCCCCATCTTCTCCCGCAATGGTCTTAAACTGGTGCGTCACCCACTGAAGCCACTTGGCATCCTCCTCGGCATTCATGGTGCTGGGAGACAAAGGAGACAGGTGTGGGTGTTTGGGGTGTCCAAGGGCTCAGGAGGCCTCACAGTGGCCCCAGGACCTCTGTCTTCCTCCAGCTGGGGTCTCGGGCTTCCCATGTGGTTGAACTAGCTTCAGGGTGGGAGCTGCTTCTTGATGTCTTTAAGTCTCTTCTTCCATCTAGGGCATTGGCTGACCCAGGCTTAAGTCTCTTTAGGTTCTGGGATGACAGGGCCCCAGTGATCTGGGCCGCAGACTATGGGCTTAAGTTCAGAGAATGGCTCGCTCCATGGGTGTTATTAACATGGTGACAGTGACATCCCACCTCACATTTACCTGGCTCTTTACTGTGTTCCGAATCCTTCCCACTCACTCTTTGCTTTGGTCCTTGTTACCGAATGTAAAATACTCGACTGCTCTGAGCTTCCTTCCTCCCTAAGACATTTTACAGGGCGGAAACAGGCTTAGAGCACTTCAGTTATTTAGCAGAATTTATTCAGCAGGTCAACTCCAAGGCCAGTGCTTTTCCCATCAAACCCAAGAACCTCCACCCTCTGCCTGAACATTTCAAGTATAAGCCATGCGAGGGCTGAGACCAAGAGCTTGACTCTCCGGGTCCAGGATGTATCAGCAATGTCACAAGGGCACCAGCCATCTTAAACCCTCACAGATGGGCTAACTATACTGTGATGAGAACAGAAATTAACACTTTCTGTGGCATCAGAACCCAGCAATCCAAACTTGAGTCAATGAGTAAGAATTTATGTCATCTTATTCTCTAAACTTCCTTTGTGAGAATGGCTTTTGTCTATATCCCATGGTTTAATATAACTTTAATCAATCTTCGTTATCTGCAGATTCCATATATGGAAATAAGCCTACTTGGGAAAATTTGTAACCCCAAATCGATCCTTGCAGCATTTCCGAGGTCACCGTGGACATGGGTGAAGTGGGAATGCGTTTCAGTCGCTTGATGTGCGTGTTTCCTGTTGAGGTCAACACAAGCGACGGTCTGCCTGCTTGTCTCAGCGCTCAGACTACAAACAAATGGCTTTCCCACAATCTATTTAGAGCTGTGTGTTTCACATTTTTGCACTCTTCATTGGTGATCTTGCTCTTTAAAGTGGCCCCCTGGAGTAACACGAAGCACTGCCTAGCGTCCCTCAGCACGAAAGGCTGCGGTCCACCTTATGCAGACGTTACATTGTTAGATACGCTTTGTTCAGACACGAGTTCTGGTGCTGTTGACCATAAGGTCTATGTTAACGAATCAACAATTTCTGCTTTTAAAGGAATCTTTAACCAGAAACACACATAAAACAAAACTACGTATTGATCATTATATGAAAACTTTGTGCTCATCAGCTGGGAGGAATCAAATCCTGTATTTATTTCCCCTAGGAGTAAAGGTACAGAATTTCCTCATTCAGGAAATGTGACTTTACAGAAAACAACTACCACAAAAAATGAGAATTAATGGTATATATAAATAAGGTTAAAAATAAATGAGTTAAAGTGAAATGAGTCAGAGAAAGACAAATGTTTTATGATACCACTTATATGTGGAATGTAAAAACGAAAACATACTATGAACATAATGGAAAAGAAACAGATCCACAGATATAGAGAACAGACTAGTGTTTACCCATAGGGAGAGGACGGGTGGAGAGGAAAGACAGAGGTAAGGGGTTAAGAGGTACAAACTACTATGTATAAAATAAGCTACAAGGATATAGTGTACAACACAGGGAATGTAGCCAATATTGTTAACTATAAATGGAGTATAACCTTTAGAAAAATGAAATAAATGGGCTAACTTTCACATAAGACACTAGAAAAAGAAAAAAACACGCACATAGATGAATAGAAGGATAGACTCAAGTATAAAATCTGAAATTAAGAAACTAGAAAACGGAAAAAAAAAAAAGGTCAAAATGGTAAACTGATGTTGGTTACAGCAATGGTTTTACAGATGCATGCATATGTCAGTTCAGTTCAGTTGCTCAGTCATGTCTGACTCTTTGCAACCCCATGAATTGCAGCACGCCAGGCCTCCCTGTCCATCACCATCTCCCGGAGTTCACTCAAACTCATGTCCATCAAGTTGGTGATGCCATCCAGCCATCTCATCCTCTGGCGTCCCCTTCTCCTCCTGCCCCCAATCCCTCCCAGCATCAGAGTCTTTTCCAATGAGTCAACTCTTTGCATGAGGTGGCCAAGGTACTGGAGTTTCAGCTTTAGCATCATTCCTTCCAAAGAAATCCCAGGGCTGATCTCCTTCAGAATGGACTGGTTGGATCTCCTTGCAGTCCAAGGGACTCTCAAGAGTCTTCTCCAACACCACAGTTCAAAAGCATCAATTCTTCGGCACTCAGCTTTCTTCACAGTCCAACTCTCACATCTATACATGACCACTGGAAAAACCATAGCCTTGACTAGATGGACCTTTGTTGGCAAAGTAATGTCTCTGCTTTTCAATATGATATCTAGGTTGGTCATAACTTTCCTTCCAAGGAGTAAGCGTCTTTCAATTTCATGGCTGCAGTCACCATCTGCAGTGATTTTGGAGCCCCCCAAAATAAAGTCTGACACTGTTCCCACTGTTTCCCCATCTATTTCCCATGAAGTGATGGGACCAGATGCCATGATCTTCGTTTTCTGAATGTTGAGCTGTAAGCCAACTTTTTTACTCTCCTCTTTCACTTTCATTAAGAGGCTTTTTAGTTCCTCTTCACTTTTTGCCATAAGAGTGGTGTCATCTGCATATCTGAGGTTACTGATATTTCTCCCGGCAATCTTGATTCCAGCTTGTGTTTCTTCCAGCCCAGCATTTCTCATGATGTACTCTGCATAGAAGTTAAATAAGCAGAGTGACAATATACAGCCTTGACGTACTCCTTTTCCTATTTGGAACCAGTCTGTTGTTCCATGTCCAGTTCTAACTGTTGCTTCCTGACCTGCATATAGGTTTCTCAAGAGGCAGGTCAGGTGGTCTGGTATTCCCATCTCTTCCAGAATTTTCCACAGTTTATTGTGATCCACACAGTCAAAGGCTTTGGCATAGTCAATAAAACAGAAATAGATGTTTTTCTGGAACTCTTGCTTTTTCCATGATCCAGCGGATGTTGGCAATTTGATCTCTGGTTCCTCTGCCTTTTCTAAAACCAGCTTGAACATCTGGAAGTTCACGGTTCATGTATTGCTGAAGCCTGGCATGGAGAATTTTACTAGCGTGTGAGATGAGTGCAATTGTGCGGTAGTTTGAGCATTCTTTGGCATTGCCTTTCTTTGGGATTGGAATGAAAACTGACCTTTTCCAGTCCTGTGGCCACTGCTGAGTTTTCCAAATTTGCTGGCATATTGAGTGCAGCACTTTCACAGCATCATCTTTCAAGATTTGAAATAGCTCAACTTGAATTCCCTCACCTCCACTAGCTTTGTTTGTAGTGATGCTTTCTAAGGCCCACTTGACTTCACATCCAGGATGCCTGGCTCTAGGTCAGTGATCACACCATCATGATTATCTGGGTCATGAAGATCTTTTTTGTACAGTTCTTCTGTGTATTCTTGCCACCTCTTCTTAATATCTTCTGCTTCTGTTACGTGCACACCATTTCTGTCCTTTATCGAGCCCATCTTTGCATGAAATGTTCCCTTGGTATCTCTAATTTTCTTGAAGAGATCTCTAGTGTTTCCCATTCTGTTGTTTTCCTGTATTTCTTGGCATTAATCGCTGAAGAAGGCTTTCTTTTCTCTTCTTGCTATTCTTTGGAACTCTGCATTCAGATGCTTATATCTTTCCTTTTCTCCTTTGCTTTTCACTTCTCTTCTTTTCACAGCTATTTGTAAGGCCTTCCCAGACAGCCATTTTGCTTTTTTGCATTTCTTTTCCATGGGGATGGTCTTGATCCCTGTCTCCTGTACCATGTCACGAACCTCCATCCATAGTTCATCAAGCACTCTATCTATCAGATCTAGGCCCTTAAATCTATTTCTCACTTCCACTGTATAATCATAAGGGATTATATGCATTATAATATTATGCATATGTCAATACTCATCAAATTGTTCATTTTAATAAAAGTACATCAATTATCCCTCTGCTGCTGCTGCTTAGTCACTTCAGTTGTGTCTGACTCTGTGCAACCCCATAGATGGCAGCCCACCAGGCTCCCCCATCCCTGGGATTCTCCAGGCAAGAACACTGGAGTGGGTTGCCATTTCCTTCTCCAATGCATGAAAGTGAAAAGTGAATTATCCCTCAGTATAGTGAAAAAAGGGCTTCTTCCCTGGTGGCTCAGATGGTAAAGAATCCGCCTGCAATGCAGGTGAACCAGGTTTGTTCCCTGAGTTAGCAAGATCCTCTAAAGAAGGGAATGGCTACCCACCCCAGTATTCTTGCCTCAAGAATCCCATGAACAGAGGAGCCTAGAAGGCTACTGAAGTCACAAACAGTCCATGGAGTCACAAACAGTCGGACATGACTGAATGAATAAGCATGCATGCACATAGTGAAAAAAACAAGTTGGTTCTATGAAAATACTAAGTAAGAAAGCATGATTAGAGAAAGTGAAAAAATAAAATATTAATATTGAGAAAGGCAATAGAATCCAGAAAACAGCAACAGAAATACGAGTATTGTGTGCAACTGATTGGTGAACATAGAGAAATGAATTGATTTCAAGAAGTAACACTCTGAACAGACAAATAATCATTTAAATAGTTAGTAAGAGGGTTAAATGTCAACATTTAAAGTAATGTCAGGCCCAGCTTGTTTTCACAGTTGAGCTTTCTCTAATCTTCAGAAAAAAAGTTCAATGTCAAACCATCTCAGATTGTAGAAAATGACGGTAAGATTATTTTACCATCATTTTCTAGTTTATTTTACAAAGCTAGCATTACCCAATCCCACTGAAGACAGCATGCGAAAAGAGAAAATTCTAGACAAGTTTCACTTACAGAGATACAAAACTCTAAAATATAACCTAGTTAAATCCTAAAGTTTACTTAAAAAATTAGGGACTTCTCTGGTGGTCCAGTGATTAAGGCTCCAAGCTTCCACTACAGGGGTGAGAGTTCGATCCCTGATCAAGGAACTAAGATCTCACATGCCACATGGCAATGCCAGAAAGTAAAAATCAATGATCATCATTATCAGGAAGGACTTACTTTAGTAATATAAGTGTGGTTCACTTCTAAGAAGTCTATCAATAGCCCTCTGCAGCCCAACAGGGCAGTCTCCTAAGAGCATGGTTCTCAGACCCTGGTTAGTGCTTGTCAGAAAAAGGGGAAGCTGGTGAAATGCCCATTCTGACTCACCAAATTCGGAGCAGGGCCCAGGAATCTGCATATGTAAGCAGCACCCTGACTGTCTGTGACCCACACAACGTGGCCCAGGCTCACACCTGGAGAAGCACGGCCCTGAGGGTTGAACAGCCTCACCTACTACTTCTCTTGGGACCCCACAGGAAGACATTCCGCAAAGCAGAGCGAATTCTAGGAAACAGGCTGCACACAACGGCTAACCTAGGGAGCATGGGGGCAGGGTATCCAATGTTAACCTCTCTCGTCTCAGAAATATTAGCGTGCCTGGCCTACAGGATGAGAAAGGAAACTCTGCAAAGGGGCTGGGGAAGAGACAACTGGTGGGAAGTAAAGAGTGAGGAAGGGTGGGGAAAAGGAGGTGGTCCTCGACAAGAAACCGGGAATCTGCAGGTTTCAGAGCTCAAGGGGAAGCTGGTGCTGATGAGAGGCCAGAACTGTCCCCAGGAGACCAGGTTCTTAGGTCCACTGGCCCCAGTGTGTGATAGTGTCCTCATCTGTGTGTTCGTGTGTGCTAAGTCACTTCAGCTGTGTCCAGCCCTTGGCAAACCCATGGACTGTAGCCCGCCACGCTCCTCTGTTCATGGGGTTCTCAAGGCAAGAATATTGGAGTGGGTTGCCATTTCCTTCTCCTGGGGATCTTCCCACCCCAGGAATTGAACCCATGTCTCTTACGTCTTCCGCATTGGCAGGTGGGTTTTTTTTTTTTTTTAATCACCAGTACTCTTGCCTGGAAAATCCCATGGATGGAGGAGCCTGGTGGGCTATAGTCCATGGGGTCGCACAGAGTCGGACACAACTGAGCGACCTCACTTTCACTTTTCACTTTCATGCACTGGAGAAGGAAATGGCAACCCACTCCAGTGTTCTTGCCTGGAGAATCCCAGGGATGGGGGAGCCTGGTGGGCTGCCGTCTATGGGGTCGCACAGAGTCGGACACGGCTGAAGCGACTTAGCAGCAGCAGCAGCAGCAGCAGTGCCACCTGGGAAGCCCTCTTCACCGGTAAATGTGACAGTCAATCCTTCAACCAAGGGTTGCCACGCGGACCCAATGAGATTCTATTTCAAAAGTGAAACTGGTGAACACTGCACAAATGTTAGGTATGGTTATTAGTCTGGTTATTAGATTTGGCCAGTTGCTTATTTTATAGGTGAGAAAACACGCCCAGAAGAGGGCAGGTGACTTGCTCAAGATTGTACAGCTTGCTAGCAACCAGACAAAAGCATGCTCAGGTCTCCTTACTTCTGCCACAGGTAGTCTACCCTTTGCGGACCCCCAAAAGAATAAGCACTCCTGCCTTTCCCTTGTCCCTGGCATGGAAAGTGAGACAAATGAGCCACTCACCCTCTGAAGCCTTCAGAGTCTGTCCAGGCTGTGTCTCCTGGCGCGCTCATCTTCTTCGCTGTCTTTTAGACCACAGGTCCCGGAAAGGCTGCTGTCCGTATAGCAGCCTGCGTCCTGAAGCCCACAGTTTATCTCTCCCCAGCTACTCTTCCTGCCTTTTCTAAAAAGCTGCTCACACCCACAGCTGCTCACTGAGTCATGTGCAGGCTGGTGGCCAGGTTGTTTCAGAGAAATTTTATGAAGGAAGCCTGGTACAGAGTAGGGAAAGCCTTTTCCTGGGAATGATGTGGGCTATGTTCCATCCAGTCCAGTACCTTCCACCTTCCCTCCCTCAAGGAGACTGGGCAGGTAGGAGATCTAGAAATGCACCATGAAAAAAAGTGCTCCATGAGACTTCATGGCCCACAGTCCCATCAGTTACCAACAAAAATGCTGAGGACTTCACACATGGTGCCTGACTGAATATGTAACTCAGCCCTGCTTGGGGGTGTTAGCATCATCACTCTGCTGATGTGGAAAGTGAAGCTCAGAGAAGTGAAGTAACATGTCCAGGAGGCTCGGCAAGAATTCAATCTGGAGATTGCATTTAACCATGTGGGGAGTGCAACTCGGACCCAGTATCCTGTGTAAAAATAAGTTGGAACACTCATCTGTAAGGGGTTTCTGTCCAAGGGGTCTGGGGGAAATCGGTGGTCTGCAAGCTCTGTTTGTTAAAACACAAAAAGAAATTGTGCAGTCATTTAGATAAGGCCACCCTGCAATTAAAATTCCAAGTGCTTTTCACTTCTTCTCCTGTCTGGTAAGATGTCAGCTCAGGCTGATACTCCTAGACATCTGTTGCGCATTAGGACCTCCTATTGGTTATTTTAGATATTCCTGGTTCATTTCCAAAATGAGGGAAGTAATTATTGCTTTGTTTTAAAGAAGTTTCTCCAATTGTTTGGCCCCTGGCTTGGAAAATCCCATGGATGGAGCAGCCTGGTAGGCTGCAGTCCATGGGGTCGCTAAGAGTCGAACACGACTGAGCGACTTCACTTTCACTTTTCACTTTCATTCATTGGAGAAGGAAATGGCAGCCCACTCCAGTGTTCTTGCCTGGAGAATCCCAGGGATGGCGGAGCCTGGTGGGTTGCCGTCTATGGGGTTGCACAGAGTCGGACACGACTGAAGCGACTTAGCAGCAGCAGCAGGATATATAAAGGGCTCCTTGAGTGACAGTCAAGGTAGCCCCTGAACCTGAAATGCTCCCTCAAATCCCTCTGCTGTTGCTCACATGCTCCTCTGCTCACAGGCTCAGTAGTTCTCATTTGACTAAGTCCCAAGGGAAGACGAGTTCTGTGGAACTTATCTGGTGACCTTGGCAAGTGCTTCCCTTCCAATGTGACAAGAGCTCAAATCTATTGGGTCCAAATTGTTTAAGACAGAGAATCAGAAAGGATAAAGAGCATCTGTTTTTCCTTCAGGGAGAACCATCCAGGTTTTATGATGTGATGACAACAATCTAGGAGTTCAGTCTTTTGGTTTTAGTTTATTAGATTTGATTTGCTTTTCTTAAACTCAGAACTGGAGAGACTTCAGGGTCATAGAGTTCACTTGATTTTAAAAAGTAAGCTTTACTGAAATATTTGAGCTTTTTTGTTATTCAGTTCCTCAGTTGTGACCCTGTGGCCTGCAGCACGCCAGGATTCCCTGTCCCTCACCATCTCCCAGAGTTTGCTCAAACTGATGTCCATTGAGCTGGTGATGCCATCCAACTATCTCATCTCTGTCATCCCCTTCTCCTGCCTTCAATCTTTCCCAGCATCAGGGTCTTTTCCAGTGAGTTGGCTCTTCACATCAGGTGGCCAAAGTATTGGAGCTTCAGCTTCAGAGTCAGTCCTTCTAGTGAATATTCAGGATTGATTTCTTTTAGGATTGACTGGCTTGATCTCCCTGCTGTCCAAGGGACTCTCAAGAGTCTTCTCCAACACCACAGTTCAAAAGCATCAATTCTTCAGTGCTCAGCCTTCGTTATGGCCCAACTCTCACACCCATATATGACCACTGGAAAAACCATAGCTTTGACTATATAGACCTTTGTTGGCAAAGTACTGTCTCTACTTTTTAATATACTGTCTAGGTTTCTCATTCCTTTTCTTCCAAGGTTCAAGCATCTTTTAATTTCAAGGCTGCAGTCACCATCTGCAGTAATTTTGGAGCCCTTAAAATCTGTCACTGTTTCCATTGTTTCCCCATCTATTTGCCATGAAGTGATGGGACTGGATGCCATGATCTTCATTTTTTGAATGTTGAGTTTTAAGCCAACTTTTTCACTCTCCTCTTTCATCTTCATCAAGAAGCTCTTCACTTTCTGCCATAAGGGTGGTGTCATCTGCATATCTGAGGTTACTGATATTTCTCTCGGCAATCTTGATTCCAGCTTGTGCTTCTTCCAGCCCAGTACATTTCACATCATGTACTCTACATGTAGGTTAAATAAGCAGGGTGACAATATACAGCCTTGATGTACTCCCTTTCCAATTTGGAACCAGTCTGTTGTTCCATGTCCAGTTCTAACTGTTGCTTCTTGACTTGCATACAGATTTCGCAGGAGGCAGGTAAGATGGTTTGTTATTCCCATCTCTTTCAGAATTCCACAGTTTGTTGTAATCTACAAAGTTGAAGGCTTTAGCATAGTCAATAAAGCAGAAGTAGATGTTTTTCTAGAATTCTCTAGCTTTTTCTATGATGCAATGGATGTTGACAAATTTATCTCTGGTTCCTCTATCTTTTCTAAATCCAGCTCGAACATCTGCAAGTTCTTGGTTCACATACTGTAGAAGCCTGGATTGAAAGCTTGAAGGATTTTGAGCATTACTTTGCCATCATGTGAAATGAGTGCCATTGTGCGGTAGTTTGAGCATTCTTTGGCATTGCCCTTCTTTGCAATTGGAATGAAAACTGACTTTTCCAGTCCTGTGGCCACTGCTGAGGTTTCCAAATTTGCTGGCATATTGAGTGCAGCACTTTCACAGCATCATCTTTGGATTTGAAATAGCTCAACTGGAATTCCATCACCTCCACTAGCTTTGTTCATAGTGATGTTTCCTAAGGCCCACTTGACTTCACATTCCAGGATCTCTGGCTTTCAGTATAATAAATACTTATTTCTTGTTTACTTAAGTGCAGAGTGGTGTTTTGCTGATGAATCCTCTTAACCTAAAACCAAAAGTAAGTCTTTTGGCAGAGCACTGTACTAAAAAGACAGCCAATCAAACCAACAGTAGGGGGATTTCATTCTATAAGAAGTGAAAATAATAGACGTTAAGCATATTTAGAATCCTCAAAGAAAGGAAGGAAAAACATCAGTTTAAAAAAAAAGAATAAGAACTTAAATAAAAATGGGCAGAAATTAAACCAGCCCCGTGGGTATGAAGAAAAGACAACTAGAAATATGGAGAAGAATGTGGTTATTAAACATTTAAATAATTCAATAAATAAGATAATTTTTAGTCTACACATAATTGAAGAGTAGATGTACAATTCCTAAAATAGTATTGAATAATTCACTTGGAATAATTTTGTAACTTCTTTTCACTTACCAGCATTTACATTTCTCCATACTATTAAATATGACCATGTCAAAATGTTGTGAACTAGTTTTACGTGTTTGGACAGTTAACTTTCTTATATTTATTCCATTACTATAAACAAATTTGTGAGAAATCTTGTTATTAAATCTTTGTCCAAATTTCCAATCACTCTCTAGATCACATTCCCAAAAGACGAATTACTGAAGTATGAAACTGTCTAAGTCTTTTGGTTACAGACAATAGCCAAATTGCTTTTCAAAGATCTTAAACCAATTTTTCAGTCCCACCCATGTTTGAAGAAAATGTCTATTTTACCAAACACTTTTGAATACTAAGAATTATTCTTTAAAATATTTGTCCATTTCGCAAAAAAAATACTGCTTTCAATTTTTATTCACCTTAGTCTGATTAGTAACAAAGTGAAACACCGTTATGGAAGGAAAAATATGAAAACTTCTTTCCCTCATTTTTCTGAGTGAAGTAGGACATAATTTCCGGTAGAGGGGACACAGCACTTCATTACACGCCATGCTCCCAACTGGCTGCTTTTTGCCAGAAAGCATTTTTCTTCTACATTTTTTGTCAAAGGCATGATGTCTTCACTCCAGCCCTATAACAGATGATTTAATTCTTGGGGCTGATGTTAAGTTCTGAGTCTGTAGCGCCTGGATTTTCTCTGCTTGCTGTAGAGTGGGAACACTGCTACGGCCACCTTCCTCCACCTGGGAGTCAGGAAAAGCAGCTGACGCGCTGACAAGCCGTGCGGAAGGCAATAGGTCACCTGCCTGTGCTCCTCCCCGTGGCCCCCTGTGCCCTGGAGCCTGCATCCCCTCGCCCATTCAAGGATGGTGACCCCATGCTTTCTGCAGTGTTTTCCCCTTCTCGGCTGGATCGTTCTTTCTCCAGCTAGTGCCCAGTTTCTCCTTAATAGCAAAGTTTCTTGAAAGAGTTGCTTATACTCAGTCTCATTTCCCCTCTTTTTTTGGAACCCATTCCAATCAGATTTCTACCCCTCTAAGCCCAGGGGTCACAGCAGCATGTGATGAAGGTGAGTTCCTTTCTTGAACCTCTGTCCTCTCTTGACTTCCTGAATCCCACCCTCTTCTGGTTTCGAACTCACTGTCTCCCTTTCAGTATCCTAACTTATTGATATACCTTGCTCTTTTTAAAAATATATAAATTTATTTGGCTCTGCCTGGTCTTAGTGCCTCTGCTGAAAAGGCTTCACCTCTGTCCTTGCTTCTTTGCATCACTTCAGATGAACCAAACTTGCATTTTGGATCCTTGACCTGGCTACAAGATAAGGCAAGAAGCAGCAGTCCTGGGAGGTGTATATCAGAATAAGTCCTTTTTGGAGGTCACTGAGTAACCGTACTGTGGCTGCACGGGCGCAGGAGGGCCTAGAGGAGCTATCCCACATTGAAGGTCAGGAAGGGCGGCAGTGAGGAGATACCCCTCGTCCAAGGTAAAGAGCAATGGCTGCGCTTTGCTGGAGCAGCTGTGAAGAGATACCCCACGCCCAAGGTAAGAGAAACCCAAGTAAGACGGTAGGTGTTGCAAGAGGGCATCAGAGGGCAGACACTGAAACCATACTCACAGAAAACTGGTCAATCTAATCACACTAGGACCACAGCCTTGTCTAACTCAATGAAACTAAGCCATGCCCATGGGGAAACCCAAGATGGGCGGGTCATGGTGGAGAGATCTGACAGAATGTGGTCCACTGGAGAAGGGAATGGCAAACCACTTCAGTATTCTTGCCTTGAGAACCCCATGAACAGTATGAAAAGGCAAAATGATAGGATACTGAAAGAGAAACTCCCCAGGTCAGTAGGTGCCCAATATGCTACTGGAGATCAGTGGAGAAATAACTCCAGAAAGAATGAAGGGATGGAGCCAAAGCAAAAAGAATACCCAGCTGTGGATGTGACTGGTGATAGAAGCAAAGTCTGATGCTGTAAAGAGCAATATTGCATAGGAACCTGGAATGTCAGTTCCGTGAATCAAGGCAAATTGGAAATGGTCAAACAAGAGATGGCAAGAGTAAATGCCGACATTCTAGGAATCAGTGAACTGAAATGGACTGGAATGGGTGAATTTAACTCAGATAACCATTATATCTACTACTGTGGGGAGGAATCCCTCAGAAGAAATGGAGTAGCCATCATGGTCAACAAAAGAGTCCAAAATGCAGTACTTGGATGCAATCTCAAAAATGACAGAATGATGTCTGTTCATTTCCAAGGCAAACCATTCAATATAACAATAATCCAAGTCTATGCCCCAACCAGTAACACTGAAGAAGCTGAAGTTGAATGGTTCTATGAAGACCTACAAGACCTTTTAGAACTAACACCCAAAAAAGATGTCCTTTTCATTATAGGGGACTGGAATACAAAAGTAGGAAGTCAGGAAACACCTGGAGTAACAGGCAAATTTGGCCTTGGAATACGGAAGGAAGCAGGGCAAAGACTAATAGAGTTTTGCCAAGAGAATGCACTGGTCATAACAAACACCTTCGTCCAACAACACAAGAGAAGACTACACATGGACATCACCAGATGGTCAACACCGAAATCAGATTGATTATATTCTTTGCAGCCAAAGATGGAGAAGCTCTATACAGTCAGCAAAAACAAGACAGGAGCTGACTGTGGCTCAGACCATGAACTCCTTATTGCCATATTCAGACTTAAATTGAAGAAAGTAGGGAAAACCACTAGACCATTCAGATATGACCTAAATCAAATCCCTTATGAGTATACAGTGGAAGTGAGAAATAGATTTAAGGGCCTAGATCTGATAGATAGAGTGCCTGATGAACAATGGAATGAGGTTCATGACATTGTACAGGAGACAGGGATCAAGACCATACACAAAAATAAACTCAAAATCGATTAAAGATCTCAACATAAGACCAGAAACTATAAAACTCCTAGAGGAGAACATAGGCAAAACACTCTCTGACATACATCACAGCAGGATCCTCTATGACCCACCTCCCAGAATATTGGAAATAAAAGCAAAAATAAACAAATGGGACCTAATTAAACTTAAAAGCTTCTGCACAACAAAGGAAACTATTAGCAAGGTGAAAAGGCAGCCTTCAGAATGGGAGAAAATAATAGCAAATGAAGCAACTGACAAACAACTAATCTCAAAAATATACAAGCAACTCCTACAGCTCAACTCCAGAAAAATAAATGACCCAATCAAAAAATGGGTCAAAGAACTAAATAGACATTTCTCCAAAGAAGACATACAGATGGCTAACAAACACATGAAAAGATGCTCAACATCACTCATTATCAGAGAAATGCAAATCAAAACCACTATGAGGTACCATTTCACGCCAGTCAGAATGGCTGTGATCCAAAAGTCTACAAGCAATAAATGCTGGGGAGGGTGTGGAGAAAAAGGAACCCTCTTACACTGTTGGTGGGAATGCAAACTAGTACAGCCACTATGGAGAACAGTGTGGAGATTCCTTAAAAAACTGGAAATAGAACTGCCTTATGATCCAGCAATCCCACTGCTGAGGGAACCAGAAGGGAAAGAGACATGTGTGCCCCAATGTTCATCGCAGCACTGTTTATAATAGCCAGGACATGGAAGCAACCTAGATGCCCATCAGCAGATGAATGGATAAGAAAGCAGTGGTACATATATACAATGGAGTATTACTCAGCCATTAAAAAGAATACATTTGAATCAGTTCTAATGAGATGGATGAAACTGGAACCTATTATACAGAGTGAAGTAAGCCAGAAAGAAAAACACCAATACAGTATACTAACGCATATATATGGAATTTAGAAAGATGGTAACAATAACCCTGTGTACAAGACAGCAAAAGAGACACTGATGTATAGATCAGTCTTATGGACTCTGTGGGAGAGGGAGAGGGTGGGGAGATTTGGGAGAATGGCATTGAAACATGTATAATATCATATATGAAACGAGTCGCCAGTCCAGGTTCGATGCACGATACTGGATGCTTGGGGCTGGTGCACTGGGACAACCCAGAGGGAGGGTATGGGGAGGGAGGAGGGAGGAGGGTTCAGGATGGGGAACACAGGTATACCTGTGGCGGATTCATTTTGATATTTGGCAAAACTAATACAACTTGTAAAGTTTAAAAATAAAATAAAATTTAAAAAAAAAAAGAAAAGACCATCCCCATGGAAAAGAAATGCAAAAAAGCAAAATGGCTGTCTGGGGAGGCCTTACAAATAGCTGTGAAAAGAAGAGAAGCAAAAAGCAAAGGAGAAAAGGAAAGATATAAGCATCTGAATGCAGAGTTCCAAAGAATAGCAAGAAGAGATAAGAAAGCCTTCCTCAGCGATTAATGCAAAGAAATAGAGGAAAACAACAGAATGGGAAAGACTAGAGATCTCTTCAAGAAAATCAGAGATACCAAAGGAATATTTCATGCAAAGATGGGCTTGATAAAGGACAGAAATGGTATGGACCTAACAGAAGCAGAAGATATTAAGAAGAGATGGCAAGAATACACAGAAGAACTGTACAAAAAAGATTTTCATGACCCAGATAATCACAATGGTGTGATCACTGACCTAGAGCCAGGCATCCTGGAATGTGAAGTCAAGTGGGCCTTAGAAAGCATCACTATGAACAAAGCTAGTGGAGGTGATGGAATTCCAGTTGAGCTATTTCAAATCCTGAAAGATGATGCTGTGAAAGTGCTGCACTCAATATGCCAGCAAATTTGGAAACCTCAGCAGTGGCCACAGGACTGGAAAAGGTCAGTTTTCATTCCAATCCCAAAGAAAGGCAATGCCAAAGAATGCTCAAACTACTACACAATTGCACTCATCTCACACGCTAGTAAAGTAATGCTCAAAATTCTCCAAGCCAGGCTTCAGCAATATGTGAACTGTGAACTTCCTGATGTTCAAGCTGGTTTTAGAAAAGGCAGAGGAACCAGAGATCAAATTGCCAACATCTGCTGGATCATGGAAAAAGCAAGAGAGTTCCAGAAAAACATCTATTTCTGCTTTATTGACTATGCCATAGCCTTTGACTGTGTGGATCACAATCAACTGTGGAAAATTCTGAAAGAGATGGGAATACCAGACCACCTGATCTGCCTCTTGAGAAATTTGAATGCAGGTCAGGAAGCAACAGTTAGAACTGGACATGGAACAGCAGACTGGTTCCCAATAGGAAAAGGAGTGTACGTCAAGGCTGTATATTGTCACCCTGCTTATTTAACTTATATGCAGAGTACATAATGAGAAACGCTGGACTGGAAGAAACACAAACTAGAATCAAGATTGCCGGGAGAAATATCAATAACCTCAGATATGCAGATGACACCACCCTTATGGCAGAAAGTGAAAAGGAACTCAAAAGCCTCTTGATGAAAGTGAAAGAGGAGAGTGAAAAAGTTGGCTTAAAGCTCAACATTCAGAAAACGAAGATCATGGCATCTGGTCCCACCACTTCATGGGAAATAGATGGGGAAACAGTGTCAGACTTGATTTTTTTTTGGGCTCCAAAATCACTGCAGATGGTGACTGCAGCCATGAAATTAAAAGACGCTTACTCCTTGGAAGGAAAGTTATGACCAACCTAGATAGCATATTCAAAAGCAGAGACATTACTTTGCCAACAAAGGTCTGTCTAGCCAAGGCTATGGTTTTTCCTGTGGTCATGTATGGATGTGAGAGTTGGACTGTGAAGAAGGCTGAGCGCCAAAGAATTGATGCCTTTGAACTGTGGTGTTGGAGAAGACTCTTGAGAGTCCCTTGGACTGCAAGGAGATCCAACCAGTCCATTCTGAAGGAGATCAGCCCTGGGATTTCTTTGGAAGGAATGATGCTAAAGCTGAAACTCCAATACTTTGGCCACCTCATGCGAAGAGTTGACTCATTGGAAAAGACTTTGATGCTGGGAGGGATTGGGGGCAGGAGGAGAAGGGGACGACAGAGGATGGGATGGCTGGATGGCATCACTGACTCGATGGATGTGAGTCTGGGTGAACTCCGGGAGTTGGTGATGGACAGGGAGGCCTGGTGTGCTGCGATTCATGTGGTTGCAAAGAGTCGGACACGACTGAGCGACTGATCTGATCTGATCTGGTCTTAGTTGTGGCATGTGAGATCTTTGGTTGCAGCATGTGGGATCAAGTTCCCTGACTGAGGATCAAACCCAGGCCCCCTGCACTGGCATGGAGTCTTAACCACTGGACCACGAAGGAAGTTCCTAGATTCTGCTCTCTTATGTGGCCTTTGTAAGTTGGGTTTAGCCTATCTTTTCTATCTAAACTAATAATTCCTTGTTAAGTTAACCAGCTCATCTACAAGTGCATGTCTCCATCCCCAACCTTGGCCTTGAACTGTGGTCCAGTAATTCCAACTGCCCCAGTTACTATCTCCACTTGGATGTCAATCTGCATCTAAAATTTAACACACCCAAAACTGGATTCACAGTTCCTAACTCCGAGCCCGCTGGTAATCCCATCTCAGTAAATGACCCCTGCCCCATTCCCCTCAGCACTATGGAGTACACATCTATTCCTTTCTTTCCTACATGTCTGACATCTAACCCACAAGCCAACCTTGTAGCTTATACATCCACATTAGAAATAGATGCGGAATCTCACTGCGCCTCCACAGGTCCCAGCCTAGCCAGAGGCACCATCACTGCTCACCTGGACCATGTTGACAGCCTCCTAACTCACCCTCTGTTCCACCATTATTGCCTTAGAGTCTGTTCTCTATTTGGCTGCCCTGGGGATCCTGTTCAAATGCAAGTTAGATGAGTACTCACCTGCTCTTATCCCACTTAGAATAACCACAAAGCCCTCCATAACCCTCCCCATGACATGACCCCATGACCCATGTGCCCTCACCTCAGGTTCTCCCCTTGCTCACTCAGCTCCAGCCACACTGGCCTCCTCAGTATCTCTTGAACATCCCAGGCACACTTCTGCCCCAGGGCCGTTGCACTGACCATTCCCTCTGCCCAGAACGTTCTTCTTCCAGAGATCTACCTGGCTAACTCGTTCACCTCCTTCAAGCCTTTACTCATCTCACATCTGCTTAATGAAGTCTACCTGGAGCATCCTGTCTTAAAGTTGAATCTCACCCACCCCAAACTACTGGTTCCCATTACCCTGATCTACCCTCTTCTTTCTGTGACATGTATCATCTTCCAGTGTGCTATATAAAGTGCTTTCTTACTGTTCCTTGTCTGCCTCCCCCACTCTAGAATGTAAGCTCCATGACAGTAGGGACTTGTGTCTGTTTCATTCTGAATGAATCTCAACACTAGAGCAGTGCTTGGACTGTAACAGTTAGTCCATATTTAGTGAGTGACTTAGCAGGCTCAAGCAGTAAAGAATCTGCCTCCAATGCAGGAGACTTGGGGTCGATCCCCAGGTCAGGAAGATCCCCTGGAGAAGGGAACGGCTACTAACTCCAGGATTCTTGCCTGGAGAGCCTCACGGACAGAGGAGCCTGGCAGGCTACAGCAATGGGGTCAGAAAGATTTGGACGTGACTGAGCGAGCATGCAGCTTAGTGGGCTAGCCACATCAGCATCCCACAGAGGAAGCCCCCGACTTCAGTCAACCATTCCCAACACCCAACTCAGTTCTAACCAGGGCCAGCAGGAACCGAACCAGCTCCAGGCATTAATCAGGAGAAGGGGCTTCCATGGCCAGCTTAACTCACTTTCTGGCCTAGGAAAGTCACATCCCCTGTTCCAGATCCAGTCCCTCATCTGCTCAGTGGAGATGTTCTCCTGTTCTCCCTGCCTTGAAACACACTATAAGAGCAGTCCCAGGGATATACACGTTTAAAGCCATTAAAATTGACCTATCCACATTGGTCTTCCCCGGTGACTCAGATGGTAAAAAATCCACCTGCAATGCAGAAGACCCAGATTCAATTGCTGGGTCAGGAAGATCCCCTGGAGGAGGAAATGCCAACCCACTCTAGTATTCTGCCTAGAGAATCACATGGACAGAGGAGCCTGGCAGGCCACAGTCCATGGAGTCACAAAGAGTTGGACATGACTGAGTGACTGACACTTCACTTCATCCTCACTGTGCACTTTGTGTTTGGGAGAGAGGCCCACAGGGTGCTGTTCCTGGGGCCAAGGAAAGTAAACAGAGGCTCTGTCTTCCTGCTGATGTCACTAGGTCTCTTTTTAATGAGATTGAATATGGCCTATCACCCCACCCTAGTCTTACCTCTCTGGGGTTGAAATGACCTCGTAGAAAACAGGGCAGTTAAGTTGACTTAATATCATTCCAGCAAGTTCTATCATCCTTTTAAACTGATAAACAAAATCTCAGAGGATATTAAGTTTTCACCAGCTTTTCTTATCTCCTCTTTAAGCTCTGGAAGGCTGGGACCTGTTTTCTTCCTCTTGTATACAACCATGGGGCTCCACGAGCTGGTTACCGATTTGGTCAGCATTTGGGACCTTGAGTAGCTGCCCTCAGCCTGAGGGAAATGTGGAGAGAGCCAACACTGTGCCTGCCTCAAGCAACAGGTTTCCCCTTGGGGTTACAATGGGTATTTATGAAACATTTCCCAGAGCAAAATCCTTGTGCAAATACATCCCAGGAAATCCCAACAAGATCCCAGTGGGGCAGATATTCTGAGCTCCATCTATCAGACAAACTAAGGGGCAGAGTCTGGAACAGAATACTCTGAGCTCCATCAGTCCTGCCCACTAGCCCATCTCTCGAAGCAGAGACACAGCCTCTGTTGGAAAACTTGAGCATGTTTTGCTCATTTTCAACACAGAACCTTTGCAGGAACTGCCTGGTCTTCCGGGCAAGCATCTGGAGGCACCACACCCCTCAAACTGGGCTCATCCCTCAAGAGCCGGCCCAAAGTCCACATTCTGGAGGCTCTTCCTGCTGTCATGAAATATTCTATGTCATCCTTGCAATAAATAGATGATCCATGATTGCTGCCCTCACAAAACTCATATTCCTTATTTATTCTTTGATAGTGATAGTGTTAGTCACTCAGTTGTGTCCAACTCTTTGTGACCCCATGGTCTGTCCGTGGAATTCTCCAGGCAAGAATACTGGAGTGGGCTGCCATTTCCTACTCCAGGCAATCTTCCCAACCCACGGTTTGAACCCAAGTCTCCTGCACTGCAGGCAGATTCTTTACCATCTGAGCTACCAGAGAAGCCCATTTATTCTTTATGTCCCTGCTATGATTCCCCGTGGGACCTGCTATAATTCATCTGTAACCAGCAGGCAGGAGTTAATAGTGACAGTCTCTGGCCAGCGAGTTCCAGCTGCGTGTGTCTCTTTTATCTGGTCATAGCCTAGCGAAGACTATTTTTAAGTAGAAAAGCAGGAAGGACCACAGAGATGGGGCCTGAGCAGGGCTGCCTCTGGACAGCAAGCCTAGAAGGGAATTCCTTCTGGGAGAGACTGGAAGCTCCAACCCCAAAAGAGTCAGAGTTCGTGGGTTCTGAAGAGGCCTTTAGGCACACCAAAGCCACTCTTGTGGCCCAGATGGGGAAACTGAGGCACCCGGCAGGCTTGTGGCTGATCCAGTGCAGGACTCCCAGCACAGTGCTCTTTTCCTAGGACCCCCTGAGGTATAATTTCCTGCAAAAGGGAAAGATTTATTTTCCCACCTAGCTATTGGAAGTCACTCTGGCACACTCTGGCAGGTGGAAAGAGGCGTGGGGAGACCAATTCACAACAGTGGCTTCCATTACTTTTAAATAGGCTGGAAAACACTTGTGCTCTGATTCTGAGCATCTCCTCCATACCCAGCACTGGGCATGGGATGGGGGGCGGGCTGACTGTACTCCAGGAAATCACACAGGACGATCAGCTGTTTGGCAGGTGTGGCCAGTGGGTCCCTTGATAGGAGCGAGACCTGTGAGTGAGAGGGGCTGAGCTTGACTGGAGTTCTGCCCTCCCTGGAAGCCCTCTGACCTTCTCTGAGGGTTCTGTGTAGGGTGGGTGGAGGTGTGTCTGCCCTGCCTACCAGATCACACTGTTGAGGACTAAATAAAGCACCATATGAGGAAGCACCTGTCCCGGAATAGACACTCAGTTTATTTTCACTTGTTCAGAAGGCTGTTTTTATTATTCCCAACCACCTCCTTTGTTTCCCAAATCCCAGAAAAAGCATCCTGGCTAGTCTTTCTGAAGCAGGAATTGGTGAGTGCATGTGACCCCAACTGCCTCTTCCAGGGGTCATGGTCCTGATGCTCCTGTTCATCCAACCACCCTCAGCATGGGTATTTTGGGCTCAGCGCTTGATGCTGTAAGCCAACATGCTTCCTTTCCACATTCCTCACTTTCCTTACCTGTAGAAAGGGACTGCTCATGAAACAGGGAAAAACAAATCTGACTCCACATTGGATGTCCCTTTCACTTTAACCTTTGTGTTGTATTGCTTTTGCTACTAAAGGGATGTTGCCTGTAGCTTAAAGTATACATAACTGCCCCTCTCTAGGAACCCTGTGGGCTTCCTTGGTGGCTCAGTGGTTAAAAAAAAAAAAAAAATCTACCTGCTAATGCAGGAGACACAGGTTCAATCCCTGAATAGGGAAGATCCCATTGGAGAAGGAAATGGCTATCCACTTCAATGTTCCTGCCTGGGAAATCCCATAGACAGCGGATCTTGGCAGGCTAGAGTCCATGGGGTCAGAGTCAGACATGACTTAGCTAGTAAACAACAACAAGGAACTCTGCCAAGGAACACCTGAGCGTTAAGCTAGAATACCTTTGCTTAGCTCACAGGAAACCCCCTGACCAGACCCACCTGTGAATGGCTGCAGGCAAGAAGAGACAACACATTCCCTCGGGAGTCTGGCCAGAAGCAGGAAATACATGCAACTTAGCACCTTCTTTTTACTTTACCTCCTTACCTCCCCCTCTTTGTTCTATTTAAGGGAAAAACAAACAGCAAACAAAGTAGCGTTCAAACCTGGGCAAGACGGTTCTTTGTGATCCTAGTCCACCATTTTCTCGTCTGCTGTCTTTCTGAATAAAACTCCTATTCTTCGGCCTAACAACTCATCTCTATTGATTGGCCTGATGTGCAGTAAGCAGGACGAGCTTGGACTCAGTAACACCAGACTCACTCCTGTGACGTTATGTGGCTCCACTGAGACCCTGCAAGTACACATTCCAGTGGGTTCCACCGGATACATGCTCCTGATTCCCTTCCTTCTCCTTTCTGGAGGGGGCTGTTCTTCAGAGAGGATGGGGAAGGACCTAGAGGCTGGGTGAGAACCTCTTGTCCTCGGCTACCCCACTCTCTTCCCACCCCTGTCTACACCCTTAGCACAGGAAATGCCTTTGCTGCTCCAGCCATCAGAAACACACGCAACGAGGGCCAGCTGCTGCTACCACCACCATTCCAGCCCAAGAGACAGAAGACATGTGTGAGACACTCTCCTGTTATAAAAGAGGGCAATGGTGGGAGGGTTGCTGTGGGGGACCCAGCTGTAGAAGACAAGCCACCTCCCTCCTCCCCACTCTGCTTCCACTTTTGAGTGTGGAGAAGTCTAAAGACATATAGAACTTAGATCTGGATATAGCCTTGAAGGGGTTTCCCTGGTAGCTCAGCTGGTAAAGAATCTGTCTGGCAATGCAGGAGACCCCAGTTTGATTCCTGGATTGAGAAGTTCCCCTGGAGAACTTCCCCTGGAGAACTGAAAGGATACCCACTCCAGTATTCTTGGCCTTCCCTGGTGACTCAGATGGTAAAGAATCCACCTGCAATGCGGGAGACCGGGGTTCGATCCCTGGTCTGGTTGGGAAGAGCCCCTGGAGGACGGCATGACAACCCATTCCAGTATTCTTGCCTGGAGGATCCCCATGGACAGAGGAGCCTGGTGGGCTACAGTCCATGGAGTTGCAAAGAGTCGGACACAACTGAGCGACTAAACACAGCACAGCACATAGGCTTGAAGTTGATTTGTTCCATGACTTCCGAACACTTAAAATTAGTTTTTACTTACTTGGGTAAACTTTTAACCGACTCACCTCCCTAAAATTGTGTATGCAGATTTTTTCCTATGAAAGATCTAGTGTAACCTTTTCTTTCTTTTTTTTTTTTAAATTGTTCATTTCTTCATCTGGCTGCGTCGGAGCTTAGCTGCAGCACACAGGATCTCTGCTGTGGCACACAGACTCGCTAGTTGTGGCACACGGGCTTAGTTGATCCATGGCAATGTGCAATCTTAACTCCCTGAGCAGGGATCAAACCCATGTGCCCTGCATTGCAAGGCACATTCTCAACCACTAGACCACCAAGGAAGTACCAACCTTTCTTTTCTAGATGGGGAAACAGAGTCCTTGGAGCGGATGTGGCCTCTTGACAGTCACTCAGGAGTTGGTGGAGATGGAACTAGAGTCCTAGTCCCCTAACGCAGACTCTTCCCACAAGGCTCCACGATAAGGGGGTGATTACAAACCCTGAGGCTGGCCTCTGTATCTCAGACACAGGCAGAAAGAAGGCAGGGTGGAGCACATGTGGCCTAAGTGGGAAAGAATCCAGGCTGATCCAGGAACTCGGTAAATTTATGTCTTCATCCTATTTCCTAAGAATTGGTTCTTGGAACAAGATCAGTATTTATAACTCAAACTTTTATTGGAAGAAATTAAAACATAATTTTTGCCTGTTGTTTTTGAGAGGCGCCAAGAACCATTAGGCTTTGGGAATCCCAGAGGGAGGAAATGTGGCCCTCAAACATCAGGCCTTGAAGGATGTCTGTCTCTGGTTCCCACTGTGAGTCGTGGCTTGAGACCTGCCACAGAGTAGACTTGCCTGGCCTTCCCTGCTTTCTCCACCTTGCCTTGCCTTTCTTTTCTTCCCTCCCTCTCCTTCCTTTAACCTTATCTAGTTTGCACCCACAGAAATCACAGCATGAATGACAAGGCCTTACTTTAGGGCAGCAGCCCCAGCCTGTCCCCAGGACACTGGTTCCACTAGAGAAGAAGTGGAGTCTCTGGCAATTCAGTGCACATCGGCATAGTGAAGGCTCCATCTGGACTGAACATATTCTGGTTAGTTGACAAGAAGGCATTGCCTCTCTCCAGGCTTTGTGTTCACCCGAAACTACACCTTTGATCCTTGACTTGAAGAGGGCTCAGGGCCATGGCAGCATGACATAGTTGGGAAAATCTCTGGACAGACTCAGGACCCTGGTTTTAGCAACAAGGATGTGATAGCTCTCCTCCTTATATCTCCACCTGGTGAATCCCTAGCCCACCTCAAGGGCCACCACAAATGTTCCCTCCCCAGCCCACTCCTCCCCAAGAGAAGAGCTTACTTAGTTCTCTCCTCCAATTCTCACTGAACTTTACTTTTGTTCTGTCAACACACAATGTTGAATGGTACATTCTGGGGGGTGTGTGTGTGTGTGTGTGTGTGTATGAGAGAGAGAGAGCTCTGTAATCAGATGTCATGTGTACATACACAAACAAATACCACTAACGGTATCACCTATGAAAAGCGAGACCTTTCTGTTATTGAAGGAGAAGAATTTCATGGGAATTTAATATACCACAATAATTTATTAACAAATTAACTTACGTCATCTATTGCTCTTACTGACTTACTGGGAAAGAACAATAACTATCTTGAAGCAGCCCACACACTGGAAGTCAACTCAGTTTTCTTCCTATGGTCAGCAAGCATTCTCCAGTCCCTTAAGAAGCAATAAACAATTCTTCCTGTTTCTGGCTCTGAGAGGAAGTTGTGTGTGCTGGGAGGGAACCCTGGTGTGAGAATGGGCTGCCCTTCTACAACGTCTAAATAGGACTCTTATGTTTAGCTGGAGGCAGTTAAACCAGATTACCCTGGAGGGGAGGAGAACGGGTCTGGTGCTCTAAGACAGAGGTAAATGTGTTTTTAGGTGAAGAGCATTTGTCTTTAGAAAGAGTACACCACACAGCACAGATCACACAATGTCTTCCTGAAATGACACAGCTGACTCATTCCCACGCTAGCGTTGATAGCGACATCTTTTAAACATCTGGGACCCAGGGTGATGTGGGGGTGCTGTCATCCCCGGGTGGGGATTCCAAGCTCCCTGCACACAGGGCCGTGAGGGCCAGGCCTGCATCTTGTGTCACCAGGAGCAACAGCTACCATGGCAACTAAAGGCTGCAAAACCCCCTTTTAAGAATGCTAAGTCCCTAGAGGGCCTTTTGTAAACCCAAGGGAGAGGAAAAAGCAACGATATGACTATATAAGGATATGAAGGATATGACTATACAGGATACACTCCTCCTAGTTAAGGAGGGTCCAAAATAATTCCATTTCCTTTCAATAAAAGCAAGCCATGCTTTTATTATGTAGTGAAAACTGCGAAAGCACAAGAGAACAGGCAAGGAGAGGAACATCCCTCCCACCTCCCTCCCTGCTGGCCTCACTTCCCACAGGTGATGCTATGAGTACTGTTGGTGGTATACACATGACATCTGATTACATAGCTGCCACACACACACACACACACACACACACACACCTGTGCACCAGAATGTCATCTGCTCTGAAGATTGTTCTACGTCAGCTCACTCAGTGCCACTTGTTCTCTTTAATGACTGAAACTTCTGGTCCCCTTTCAATGGATTCAACCTGACTTAGACACCATCAGGAGTGCGACATTAATTGCAGCTGAGTGTCATGGTATAACTTCATTCCTATACTTATGTAGGTATTTAATATTCCATGCATTACCAAGATTTGTATCTGCATCTCTATCCCTCCTAAGAAGTGAGCCTACCAATAGCAAGGGCTGAGATGGAAAGTGGTTTAGCAGAGGCCCAGGAATGTGGGGTGGGGGTGGGTAGGGACAACTATAAAGCAGACTCAGAGAGAGCTCCTTTGCAGTGATACAAAAGCTCTGTATCGCGATTGTCATGATGGGCACAAATCTATACGTGTGATACGCAGAACTACACGTGCACACACACACACACACACCCCTACATACACACCATGAACCCACACAGATGAACATGTACATGTGAACACTGTGTGGCTGTGCCCATGTCAGTTTCCTGGATTTAATATTACACTGTGGTTTTAGTCCAGACATTGCCACTGGGGAAAGCTGTGTGAAGGGCATGTGGGGCCTTTCTGTACCATATTTGCAACTTCCCATGAATCTATAATTATTTCAAGGTGAAAAGCTAAAAGGCTGGGGTCTGTGACATCCTGGCATTCTATTCCCAGGTTCTGATACAAGCCCTGGCACAGAGAGGCACTGAAGGAGTAGACAGTCTCTCCTTTCTGGGCCTCTGTACAGTGAGGCCCCTGAACTAAATGATCTTCACATTTCCAGTCTCCATGTCCTGTTCTGTGCAGGCAGCGAATAGTCCTGCCTTGGGATCAGTCAACAGAGCCTTTTTAAGCACTTGCCCCCACACTCCCCCTGCTCTCCCTCTCACCCCACAGCCCCCTTGGGCAGAGACCCCGTACATCTCCAACATAATGCAGAGTGGCTAAAACAGAAGGTGTAGCACTTCTTGAATACTGATAATCCTGAATACCTCTGACATGAGCAGTGGAAGAATGTGTCAGGTGTGTGTAGCTAAGCCTGCTTTGCTCTATCGGCTGAAAACACACAGCCAAGTAAAAGAATTGTGAGATAATTAAGTCTAGGGTCTCTGGCTCACCTTCCTCCAAATGAGGTTGCCTTTCCACCACCTCTATCAACCGAGCTGGACTTGCTGGGATTTAAAGGAGACGCCGGCATGTCGTGGACAGTGTTGGTGCTGCACTCTGACCACCTGGCATCATTCCCGGGCCCCTGCCCTCCTCCCACGGTAGACCCTCACCTCTCCTGGGGGAAACTGCCCTCGGCTGCTGGAGTGGCCCCATGCTAAAGTGAAGAATTCAGGGCATTCCTGGAAGTAGGTGTCCTCCTCCTCTTCTCCCAGTGGGTGGTAGGCGGCAGCATGAGAGCCCAGCCCAGCCTAGGACATTTGAAGTGTTCATACTCCAGGCTACCCTGTGGGATTGGCAGAAGCTGCCCTCATAGGCCTTTGTCTGAGGGTCCCCAGGCTTTGTCCTGCTTCCCCATCCTCTTACCTGTGTCCCCTGGGAACTTAATACAAATTCATGCCTCACTATCTGCTTTGGGACAACCCATCTGAGCAATGCCATCCCTCAACAGTCTAGCCATTGAGACCTTCTCAGTGCTGCTCCTAAAGGAATAGAGGTTGTCCCTCCCAGGCTGAAGTTTGGTGAGGAAAAGATGGTTAGAGGAGCTGAAAACAAGGCCTAAGAAGGAAGAAGTAGTAGTTAGTCTATCAAAGCTGACATCAATTGCAAATTTAACTTGCTATTGACAAACTATGACCCAGTAAGAGATCTGGAACCCTCTAGAAGACCTAGGAAGAGGAACCAGTTTGCCCCTCTTCACGAAGCTGGCCTGTTGACCTTTGCCCCCCGTTTTCCGTTTTATCTTCCACTTCCCTCTGTCACCCCTCAGCTCTAGGCACCAGGGCTGTCTTCAGACTCCATGATTTAAAAAGTGCTATTAAGGCAAGAGTACATACAATAAACTACAAATATTTCAAATGGGCAATTTGATATGTTTTGACCTATATATAGATCCATGAAACTGTCACCACAATGAAGACAGTGAACATAACCATCACCCCTCAAAGTGCCCACTGATGGTGATACTTAAATCAGTGTCAGGAAGACACAGCAATGTGGGAGTAGCCACAGTGCGTGTGCAGGGACACGGGCCCCAGGTGGCATCCTGATCACACTGTTCCTGAGGGTGAATTTGCTGTGTTCTAGCCACCAGTTTCCTTTTGGTGTGTGATGATTCTTACACCAGTTTTCTAACTTCTCTATTGATTCTGTTAACGTACCAATAGTCTTCTGATCAGTGTCACTGAAGTTACCCAGAGCTGGTATCTGTTGCTCATAACTTAAAACCTCCTTGATTGACAGATGCTTGGGGTAGAGGGTGATTGTAAACAGATCACTGAACGAGAGTTCTAGGCAGGGGCTGCCCTAGGGCCCTTCAAATCCATCAAGACAGGATGCTCCAGGAGGTTGCCTCCCACCTCGTACCCAGCTCCTCTATGGGCCCTTTAAAGCTCTCAAGAGGGGCCACTTAGGACCAGAACCAGATACACAGCTCAGTTCTCCCAACTGACCTCTGCTCTCACATGGGAGCTTCTGGAGACAACATACTACCCTGCCCCTGCCTGCTAATGTAATATTAAGACAGCTACTCAATAATGATTGAGGCAGATCAGAGGGGAAGTTGGGAGTACAGCCTTTCAGATTGGCATGCCTGATTTCTTAATCCTGGCTCTGTTATTTTAATTGTATGTACTCAGGCCTCCATTTCCTCATCTGCAAAATATAATAAAACCCACCTCAAAACAAAAACAAAAACAAAAAACCCACCTCAACTGCCTGGAGAATTCCATGGACAGAGGAAGCCAGTCCATGGGGTCGCAGAGTCGGACACGTCTGAGTGACTAACTCACACACACACAGACTGTGCTGAGGTTTAATGAGATGATCCATGCACAGTGAGTGTTTGGATGTGTGCCTGATTGTAACAAAAGTACCTGTTGCTTTGGCAGGTAGGGTAAGACATGCAGAAACAGAAACAACTTTCACAAGGGAAGAAGCGTGTTATACTCACAGATCCCTAGAAACAGGAGGCATGGAAACCTTGCAGGTCTACACGGGGAAATACCAGGGCCCAGTCAGAAGGCAGAGATGGCAGAGGAAACTGGGTAATGTCGGGGTCCAGCCCCAGCAGGATCCAAAGGTACCCTCAGGATGGACAGCGTCGGCAAATGAATGACACAGGGAGGCCAAGCTTCAGTGAGCGAGGCCTGCAACTTTATTTTCAAAAGGAGCTTTTATACCCTGACTTGTACATAGAGGGAGATGAAAGATGCAAGGTCATGCAGAGTCAGCCCAAACACTCCAGCAGTTTTGCCCTTATTGAAACCAGGATTTTTTTCTGTATGCCTTTCCGTAAACAAGGGTCTTATGTTACGTACATTATCTTCTGGCCTGGAGGCCTGTTGACATTTTATGATCCTTTTTTTGATAAAGGTTGATAAACCAGGAAACTTGTTTTCCCTTGAAATGTTCTTTCACTTCAAGTGAACACACAAGTGTTCCCTGAAGTGTTTTTTTTTCTTTATATTTCTAATCTGTGTCAGCCTCAGAAAGTAATAAACAGATTGACATTCTCACGGAGCGAAGGTGCAGTGGGTCACAACAAAGAAAGAGCTTATTAGCTCAAAGGTCTGATGTGGTTAATACCAAGACTACTACTTGTTTTTCTTACATTCCAACTACATTTCTTACATTCCAACCACATTGCGCACCTGGGAGTGCATTAGTTGGAAAAGGGATATGGGAACTTGGCAGCAAGCACTGGCCCAACAATGAAGCCCTTAACCAGTACTAGTCTAATAATTTTTCACCCCTTAAAGGGCTCTATTCCCATAAAGACTTTTAAAATGTTTAGGCTTCCTGTGCCTTTCTTGGTTGGGAAGTTGTGAACAATCATGTGCGTTAGTTGTAAGAGGAAGGAAAAACCTGTCAAGCAAGCTAGAATGCCAACAGAGGGGTTAGAATAAAAATATTCCTTTCATGCCCAGGAGACTTATCAACTTAGAGCCCTAAGTTGATTTTCTCCAGAAAAAGGTGGTCGGGGATAGCCCCCTGCTAATATCAGAAGAGTGGTTGAAAGACATAATATAGTAAACAGTAGACAGACAGATTTTGGTTTTGGGGTAGATGTCTAAACAGGTCCAGGAAATCCCTTGAGTCCTGATCCGCCTTTACCTGTCAGGTCTTCTCCACACGACCTTTGTCATGGGTGGGATCTCCTGTGGTGGCTCCCAACAGGTAAGAGCCTTTATCGCAGCTTCCATGGGAAAGATGGGTAAGGCAGGGTATGCAGGCTTATGACTGGTTTTTAAAATAATCCTAGCGGCTCTGGGGCACAGGGGCTATCCTGAGCTGTCTGGTACCTGACCCTGGAATGATTAGGGCAGGAGAATAGAGGCAGCAATCCCTCAGGCACCAAAGGGCAACATGAGGACATCTGTGAGGCCAGGGAGGCTGTTAGCACTGAAAGTCATCGCCCAAGAGTCTCAGCTCTCTCTGAGGATCTGGAAGCACAGTGGGGGCCACGGTCTAGATACAGAAGCAGCATAGGTCAAAGGACCTGCAAGGATGTGTAAGAGGGAAAAAGAAGCTGGCCGTGTGTGTGTACATATGTGTGTGTGTGTGCATATGCCTCTGTGTGTTGAGAGGTGGTAGGTGGGCAGGTAGCTTTGGAAGCAGTTGAATTATATTGTCAAGAACACATTTTTAAATCCTTCCCCCGCTGTATTTGCCTGAAGAAAATGTCTGATTTGTACATTCTGCAGAACCCCACACATGGGCATTGTTGGTCAACAGCAAACTTACCTGATAATGATCTGCATCATTGTTTCCTGGGGTTTCTCTTGTATTGATGGAGGCTTGCCACCTTAACTAAAATAGATGTGCTCTTTCTCTGTTCCTCCTGTGTGTGAGCCTCACTTCCCCACATCATCAAGCAGGCTGCTGAGGGCCAACATGGGCTTGCCTGGACCTGTCTTTTATCACCATTCATCTGGACTGGGACAGAGCTTTCAAGCTCAGGTAAAACCACTGCTTACATCCTCATCAACTGAGCAAAATCAATGAAGGGGTCTTGAAGCCAAATAAGAAGTGAAAAGTGAAATATTTCCTGCGTATCAGTAAACAAGAATGTTACAGTCATTGGTGATTCCAGTCCTCCACCATGAGCTGGTGAGCCCTGAGAAAAATCAAGATGTGAGAACACAGGATCCTGGCCCCAGATAGCTGAAAAATCAAAGGAACAGTTTCAGTGAGCCCAGACTCTTGCATCTTCCCACACATTCGAAAAGTGCTAAATTCCTTAACTTGGGATATCTCGTTTTCTTTAATTAACAGTAATCTTTTGATGTTCTGACCACCTGCCCTTTGTTGTAAAACTCCTTTATATCCTGACTCCTTCCCTCACCTCCTTGGAGCAGCTTCTCAGATCTATCTGAAACACTGTCTCTTGGGGTACAGTCGTCATTTTGCCCCAGATAAAACTTAATTCACCGCTCTCATGTTCTGTATTTTTTTTAATTTAACAGAAGTGAAGGACCCCCTTTTGGCCTCTTGAGGCTGAACTGTCCTGGCTATAAGGAGACCAGGACTTTCTCAGTTTAGCACTGAACGTTTTGTGCCCTGCAAAATCCCTGGCCCCAAGCAACCTGGGTCAGTTGGTCCCCTTACCTGGATACTGGTGGTGCTTGCCCTCCAACCTTCTGCACGGGGCTTCTGAGGGTGACTGGCAGGGAGCAGAGCCTCCTGTGGGGCCTGCAGGGACTGTACCAGGTGTTGCAGGCACAAGGCCTACTCACAGCACCCTGTCTGTTAGCTCTTGGTTACAACAGCAGGTTTGTTTTCTCAGAAGTCTGGGTTAGATCCCACCAGCTGGAGAGACTGAAAGGGCCACCAAGAGACCAGAAGATCATCCGGGTGGAACGACATGATGTCAGTAAGGAAACAAACTGAATGAGGTTCTATTGAAAGGCGAGATCTTGGCTTGAGACAAGCAATGTGACAGGATGCTCCAGGACACAGGAGGCTTGTATGTGTGTGGTAAAGGAAGACAGGAACAGACTCCCTCCTCCCAATGGCTAGGAGCTCATCAGACAGCTGCATGCTCAGGCAGTGGTCCATGAGCCAAGACTGCCAAATAACACTTACCAGCAGACACAGGGCACTGCTAAAGTAAGATGGGAATGCTGGAAAGACTCTGGTTCCTGTAGAAAAATGAAAATGTCAGTTAAGAATCTGAAAGCAAGGGGACAAGGATAAGGAAGATGGGTCTGAAAGGGATTCAGAAGCAAGTGAGGAAAGCCCAGCCTGGTTTGATCTAAGCAAGCAGAGGAGCAGGAAGAGAGAACAATGAGAAGGTAAGGCCCCGAGTCTTGGAGAGGGACGTCCCCACCAAGGGGAGGGGCGACTCACCAAGAACCACATGCCCACCTGATTGAAGCATAGCCCCAGTATAAAACTTTACAGTTAGCAAAATCCTCCACTAGCATGTGGTTATTTGATCTGATCTTCACAGTGACCCTGTGATGCATCAAAGCAGTGGTCACCCCACTTTATGGGATCAAGAGATGTACTCCCATAGCAGCAGCAATGAGCCTTCTGAGAACTCAAATGCAGACAGATGAGGTGGTGAGATCACCAGTCACCTTGGCTACCAGCATGTCAGCTCACATCTTACATTACACTGTGATGACGGCTGGTCCCAACTGCCCAGATTTTCCATCCTCTTCTGCAAGTCTCAAAAATCCACCCTGTGCTGTCCTTATCCCTAAAGTAAAAACGTAAATCACTTGAAGCATGCATAGCTTGAGTTTGTAGAAGAATAGGGAATAGTTGGAAGAAAATGGAAAGCAAGAGGCTCACTTCAGCCAAAAAAATCAATAAGGGTCTGGAAGCCAAGCAGAGGACATGCTCTCAGCCTTCATGTCAACAGATATCTACAATCTGGAAGCTGACTATGAGACAGATCCTGTTCAGACACAGAAATGAGTGAGACACATGTCATAACTCTGAGAATCTTCCTGTTCAGAGGGGAGGCAGACCCAAAACAGATGAAGAGCAATAATCGTGGCTAAGGTGGTATCTATTGTCTGCTGAGTGTGAACCCACACTGGCTCAATGCTTGGTGTCGTCTACTTACCTGCCTCTGCAACCTGGTGGGATAGCAGTGTGAGCAGATCAAACTATGCATGTGAGACGCTGGGCCTGGACAACAGTGAGCAGATGATAAATGCTAGCTGTGGTTTAAAATAACTAATGCCCCTGTTTTAGAGGAGAGATAAATGAGGCTTAAAGGGGTTAAAGTGATAGGCCCAGGATCCCACTCTGTGTTGTTTGATTCCTTAATCTTGACCATTGATCCCAGTAGTTCCTTTTTGAAAACTTTTTATTTTATATTGGAATACAGTTATTAACAGTGTGTTAGTTTCAGGCGGACAGCAAAGTGATTCAGTTAGGCATATACATGTATCTATTCTTTTTCAAATTCTTTCCCCATTTAGATTGTTACATGATACTGAGCAGAGACCTGCTATACAGTAGGTCCCTGTTGGTTATCTATTTTTAAATATAGCAGTCCTGATATCAGTGATTCTTAAGTTTGCTTGTTAAAAACACAGCTTCTGGGGCCCGCATGTTGGAGGTTTAGATTTTGTCAGGTTGATGGTGGCAGGGAGGTCATGATGACAAGAAGGAAGTATACCTGGTGTTTAAGAGCCAGAGCTCTGGTCTGAGAACAAACTCTGCTCCTTACTAGCCTTATGACCTTGCTTAATCTCACCAAGACTCAGTTTCTTGGTCTATAAAATGGGGTCTGTACCCACCTCCCAGAATATTGGAAATAAAAGCAAAAATAAACAAATGGGACCTAATTAACCTTAAAAGCTTCTGCACATCAAAGGAAACTATTAGCAAGGTGAAAAGACAGCCTTCAGAATGGGAGAAAATAATAGCAAATGAAGCAACCGACAAACAACTAATCTCAAAAATATACAAGCAACTCCTACAGCTCAACTCCAGAAAAATAAACGACCCAATCAAAAAATGGGCCAAAGAACTAAATAGACATTTCTCCAAAAAAGACATACAGATGGCTAACAAACACATGAAAAGATGCTCAACATCACTCATTATCAGAGAAATGCAAATCAAAACCACTATGAGGTACCATTTCACACCAGTCAGAATGGCTGCGATCCAAAAGTCTACAAATAATAAATGCTGGAGAGGGTGTGGAGAAAAGGGAACCCTTTTACACTGTTGGTGGGAATGCAAACTAGTACAGCCACTATGGAGAACAGTGTGGAGATTCCTTAAAAAACTGGAAATAGAACTGCCTTATGATCCAGCAACCCCACTGCTGGGCATACACACTGAGGAAACCAGAAGGGAAAGAGACACGTGTACCCCAATGTTCATCGCAGCACTGTTTATAATAGCCAAGACATGGAAGCAACCTAGATGTCCATCAGCAGATGAATGGATAAGAAAGCTGTGGTACATATACACAATGGAGTATTACTCAGCCATTAAAAAGAATACATTTGAATCAGTTCTAATTAGGTGGATGAAACTGGAGCCTATTATACAGAGTGAAGTAAGCCAGAAGGAAAAACATAAATACAGTATACTAACGCATATATATGGAATTTAGAAAGATGGTAACAATAACCCGGTGTACGAGACAGCAAAAGAGACACTGATGTATAGAACAGTCTTATGGACTCTGTGGGAGAGGGAGAGGGTGGGAAGATTTGGGAGAATGGCAATGAAACATGTAAAATATCATGTAGGAAACGAGTTGCCAGTCCAGGTTCGATGCATGATGCTGGATGCTGGGGGCTGGTGCACTGGGACGGCCCAGAGGGATGGTATGGGGAGGGAGGAGGGAGGAGGGTTCGGGATGGGGAGCACATGTATACCTGTGGCGGATTCATTTTGATATTTGGCAAAACTAATACAATTATGTAAAGTTTAAAAATAAAATAAAATTAGAGAAAAAAAAAATAGCAAAAAAAAAAAAAAAAATGGGGTCTGTAATACAGGAGTCTGTAATGTTATCCATTATGCTAATATACATTCAAGGCACTTTAATAAAATGGTTGAGAGCATAAACTCCAGAGTCAAACTGCTCAAATTCAAATCTGGCTTCACCACTTGCCATCTCTGTTGTTTAGTCACTAAGTTGTGTCTGATTCTTCTGCAACACCATGGACTGTAGCCCACCAGGCTCCTCTGTCCATGGGATTTCCCAGGCAAGAATACTGGAGTGGGTTGCCATTGCCTTCTCCAGGGGATCTTTCCAACCCAAGGATTGAACCCACATCTCCTGCATTGGCAGGCAGATTCTTTACCACTGAGCCACCAGGGAAGCCCACCTTGTGCTTTTCTGTGCCTCAGTTTCTTCATCTACGAGATGAGAGTGATATTATCTCCTTCAAGGGGCTGTTCAGTTTTAAAGCATTCATACTTGTAAAGTTTAGAACAGGGCCAGGTGAGAAGGAAGGACTCAACCAGTGTAAGCTGCTGCTATCATTAATACTGTTTTCACCATCATCACCATCCTGGCAAGAGGAAAGAGACTTTAATTAAGGCAGTGGTAGTAGGACTAGATAAGAAAGATCATGGGCACAGAATTCAAAAGATGAGCTTCAAGGAGCAGCAAGAATAAGAAAAGCAGAATGTGCTGACCTTCATTCCCAAACTGGTGGTGGGGCAGTGGGTGGACTTGGGGCAGTCCTGGTCATGCCACTGGCTCGCAGGGTGATCCTGAGCAAGGCCTCCCCTCTCATGATGTCTTGTCTTATCATCTGTAAAATGAGGGGCTGCAGTCAGCCTAGCTTGCAGATCTCCTCCAATTTTAACACATTGAGAGTCTAGGAGATTTCATGCTGATGTTTTTTAAAAACAACTTTGTGGGCTGGTGGGTTAGGGTATCCTTGTATGTTCCCAAGTTGTCATATTTTAGGCCTTCTGAAGGTTGATTTTCAGCACTACATGGGCACAGATCTATGAAGCTTGGCCAGGGAAAGCTGTTTTGTGCCCGAAAGTGAAGCCCAGAGGCTACTGGTTGACACATCCCCCACGTCCCATCTAGGTGACCCAGACCAGAAAGCTCATCTGACAACCCCTGCCTTCTTTAAGAAACACCAGTGACCTCTGGGGAAGTATGTAAGAAATATGGCCCTATCCTCATCTCCTGCCACCTACATGGGGATAAAGTACTGAGGATTGAGGAATCCCAGTCAGTGGGAACTGGCCATCCAAGGTTAGTTGCCTGCTCAGCTCACTCCTGCAAAGTAAGGATGGGAGGAACCCCAACCCGCTCTAGCAGAGACAAATCCAAAAGCCTACCTCCAGACTCCTAGCCATTCCTTCAAAGCAAGAGCAGAGATATCCATAGCAGCCAGGATATTTGGCAATAACCTCTTCCTTTGCCCCTGAGTGGGTTAATTTAGTATTAGATTTCCAAAGTGAAGTGAAGTCGCTCTGTCATGTTCAACTCTTTGCGACCCCATGGACACCAGTCTCCTCCGTCCATGGGATTTTCTAGGCAAGAGTACTGGAGTGGGTTGCCATTTCCTTCTCCAGGGAATCTTCCCGACCCAGGGATCGAACCCAGGTCTCTGGCATTGTAGACAGACACTTTACTGTCTGAGCCACCAGGGAAGTCCAGCTGATGTTGAAATGGTGAAGTCTCTCACTCCTGCTAAAGTTAGTGATACAAATGGGAGACCAAGCCCTCCCCAAGACTCATAGAACATGCTCCACAGAGGAGTCTTTCCACAGCGGCAGAGATACTCTGCATGTATGTGTGTATATATATATACACACATATAAATACCTGTTCTTCTCAAGTACACAGAGAACACTCACTAAATTAGACAATATATCAGTTCACAAAAAAGTCTCAGTAAATTTTAAAAGATTGAGATCATTCAAAGTATTATCTCCAAACATAATAGAAAAAAAAAAAAAAACACAAGAAATCAATAACAGGAGTAAAACTGGAAAATTTACAAATATGAGGAAATTAATACTATGCACTATCAAACAACCAATGGATCAAAGAAGAAATTACAAGGGAAATTAAAAGTACTTAGAGACAAATGAAAATGAAAACATACAAAAATGGAAACAAGATGGAGGAGGAGTAGGTGGACGTGGAGTACATCTCTCTCCATGGATACACCAGGAATACACCTTCAGACACAGAAGTGCATGCACAATACCAGCTGAGACCGGACAGGAGTACCTGACCAGTGGAAAGAATATATATACCCACGCAAAACTCGGTAGGATGAAGGAACTAGGGGGAAAAACAGGAGTGTTAGTAGGACTGTGTTGGGGGCCAGCGTGAGGCACTCCACCCGTGGCAAAGGTCATGAGGAAGGGGGCTCAACATACGCAAAGGCGGGATCGAGCCTCAGGAGTCCCCCTGGAAATCCTCGAGCATCTACCCCCATAACCAGAGCCTGCCTACTTTACTACTTTGTGCTCTCACCTACACCTCTGACTTTACGGGGGGCTGTCCCCCACCACCTCTTTCAGAGAAGGAGTTAACTTAGAGCTCCAGTTAATAAAAGCTCCTGGGCGTGACAAGAGTGTTTTAACTTACAAACTCCTCTGAAGGTTCTCTAGCCTGCCTGACAGGCTTGTCCAGCCACATGTGATTCTCACAGCCTCCCAACCGTGAGAGGCACGAGATGCTTTAAACCTTCTAAAAACAGGTTCCTTAGAAAAGTTAGAAAACCATTAGTATAAGTATAGTGGGCTGATTAGAAATTGTATTGGTGAAGGGTTTTTCATTTGTTGAGCCAATGTTGTTGCTAAGTCTCCACATCCCCTGCCCTTACACACATTAATGAATATATAGAAGAAATAAGTATTAACCTTTGATATAAATCACGTTAGACCTTAGGCTAAGTAAATTCTTTCCTTAATTAAAACCCACTACACCCTCACCCTATAGGAATGTAACTTTATCTGATACCTTCGGAAGATGGAGTCTTTTTTAAGAATAATCACCCCTGGAGAAATAAGTGTTCTGGTTGACTGACCGCTGTCATGAGATTGTCATAAATTGTCAGCAGGCCCCCTGGCCAGAAGATGATGTAACACCCCTAAGACCTCTGTATACATTTGTATGAAGCACCTGACTTTGATAAAAGTCAGGACTGCTGACCCCACGTGACTTTTGCATAACATCTCAGTGTATAAAAGTAGACCATGGAAAATAAAGAATTGGGATCAGTTTCTCGAAATACTGGTCTCCCCATGTCGCGCTCTCTCTCAAACTCTGGCTGAGTCTCCATCTGGAGCGTGGAACCCACCAAGCTTACTAATTTTGCCTGGGCTTCTAAGATCTGACCGGGGAGGCCTCAGTGTCTCCTCTCCTTCGGGAGAACAGAAGGACGCCTGCGGCCTACGTAAGTGGTGCAAACTTCTTGTCTTGAAGTTTTATTGGTCTCCCGCATAAACCAAGCTACTCAGTCTCTTTTCTCCACTGAATTTTCCTACTGAGCTATCCTCATTCTATTACTCTTTACATCTCTAATTAATATCTAATTGAAGCTATTGTATCCTGATCCTCACCGACGCCGTCCCTGCTTCAAACTCCCTGGATCAGCCGGGGCTGGACCTTGGCAGGACTGGATGTGCCTTCAGCAGGTGGGGGAACTGAAGCAGGGGTCTGATCCCCACATGCGGCAATTGTCTGGGCCAGAGGAGAAACATTTAAGGCTGAGAGTGAAACAGCTGATCTGTGGCAGCCTAAATGGAATGAGAATCAGACAGTCCTTGCCGCAGTCATTCACACCCTGGACAGGGACACAGGTCCCCTGGAAGGTGCAGCAGCTGGGAGCTGGAGTTTAGGGATTGTGGAGCAATCCCAAGGCAAGCACTGCTCTTGACTGAGGAAAGACAGATTGAGGGGATATGAGGGAGGAGACTGAAGTAGGATATGCCTGTGGAAGAAAGCCAGGCAGCCATGAAGCAAGGCGATACTGCTGAGTCACAAGTAGCAGTAGAGCCATCGCCATAGCCTCTCTCTCCCCACACGCCACCACTGGCAGCTGAACAACGGAGAGGCTGGTCCACCAAACACCTGACGTACTGAACTACAGAGTAGGACCCCACCAAGGGTGCTCTTTTAAGTGACTGATGTGTGGAACTACAGAGTAGGACCCCAGTCAGGGGGGCCCCTCTATGTGCCTGACTCCAAACAACAGAGAAGGATCCCAGGCAAGGGTGCCTTCTAAGTGCCTGAATGAGCAGAGCTACAGAGAAAGACTGGCCAAAGAGGCCTTCTGATCACCAGCTACAAGAGGCTCAAAAAAAAAAAAAAAAAAAGACTCTGATAGGGCCACAACTCCTCGGGCAGAGGCAACTGTGTCCCTGCACAACTGGCACTGCCAGGGTCCCCACAAGCCAAGCAGCTGCACCACCTTCATGCTCAACCCTCATGGAGCAGAGCTGCCACAGGCAAAAAAGTCTTGCATCTATGCATGCAAGGTCACTTGGGTCATGTCCGACCCTTTGCAATCCTGTGGACTGTGGCCTGCCAGGTTTCTCTGTCAGGGGGGTTCTCCAGGCAAGAATACTGGAGTGTAATGGCCAATACTGGGTGCCATACCCTTCTAGAGCACTGTATTTCTTGCCGCCCTAGCCACCAACTCTCCTGAGTACCTGGTACTGCCAGAACCACAGTGACCCAAGCAGCTGCACCACCTCCACACCTGACCCTTACAGGGGTAAACCCAAGTCCTCCAGGGCAGCCTCAGGAGCAAACCCCAGTGGACGACAGATATGCAGAGGTGGAAATAAAACCACAGTTGAAACCCAGGGGCAGTGTGACTAAGGAAGAAGACCCAAAACCCTCCCACCAGATGTACAAGCTGCAAATTAAATCCACATGATCAACTAGGCAGACTCTGTGCCTATGGAATATATAAAAGGTCATTGAGAGCCCCTACAAAAGAAAACACACTAGTTCTGATAGCTGTGGACATTGGAGGCAAGAACACATAGGAGTATGACCAGGTTAGAATCTGAGCTGCCTCCACAGCAGGTCCAGAGACCAGCACAGTGTTGGAGGGCATCCTAGGGAGGTAAGGTAGACTGTGACTCCCAGTCTGGGAAAGGACTCTGACAGCAGTGACTCAAGAAAAACATTTATTATTCTTATATTTTGACTTGTTCTGTAGATTCTTTTGGATTTTTTTTACTTTTTTTTCTCCCCGCCCCCTCTGTTATAGTTGTCAATTTTATTGGCACTATGAAATCTAATTAAGCTTTTGAGATTTTCTTTGTCTTTTCCTCAGTAACATTTTATATTGTCGCTATAAACCTCTGCCTCTACATTGGGGTTTTGCAGTTCTGTGGAGTTTTTCTTTTCTTTTTTTTTTCTTTCTTCTTCCCATTTATTTTTCTTTTCTCAATTTTATTTTTTTAAACCTATAAATATTTTTTCTACATTTATTCCTTTGTTTGCTTTTCCTAATGTTCTTTTCCCCTTGCAGTTAATCTTTAATGCATATAAATCTTCATCTACCTCTATTTAACTTTGCATGTCTATTCTTTCTTTCTTTCCTTTCCTCTCAACATATTTGTTACTTCTGATTTCATTGCTTTTTCCCCACTTGGCACCTTGCTTTAGTTTCATTTTACAGTTTGTGTTTTAGTTATTTTTTCCTTAACTGGTAGATATAATTTTTGGTTTCCTTTGTTTGCTGGGCTAATCTATTGTACTTTATTTTAGCCGGACTGTTGTGATTTTGCTTATGGGTGTATGTGTATATATTCAGTCACACTCTTTATTGTTGTTATAAACCTCTGCCTCTATGTTGGGCTTTTGCAGTTCTGTGGAGTTTTCTTTTTTTTTTTTTTTTTTTCTTTCTTCTTTTTTTCTCTTTAATTTTTTAAAACCTACTATATTTTGTCTACATTTATTTCTTTGTTTGCTTTTCCTAGTGTTCTTTTCCCCTTGCAGTTAATATTTAATTTATATAAATCTTCTTTATCTACCTCTATTTAACTTTGCATATCTATTTTCTTTCTTCCTTTCCTTTCCTCTCAACATATTTGTTAGCTTTGTTTTCATTGCTGTATTCACCACTTAGCACCTTGCTTTAGTTTTGTTTTAGTTTGTGCTTTAGTTTGTTTCTTAACTGGTAGATATAATTTTTGATTTCCTTTGCTTGCTGGGTCAATCTACTGTACTTTAGTTGGACTGTTTTGATTTTGCTTATGGATGTATATGTATATGTGTATATTCCATTAATTTAATTATTATTTGCCTAATTTTGTAGCTGCCATTTGTCTGGGGTTGATCTTTGGTTTCTCATTTTGGAGTATTTGTTTTAATCTGATTTAATGCTATAACAAACCACTCGTGGAATCTTCATTCCTGACCAGAGATGAAGTCCTGAGCCTTTGGAGTGGGAGCACTGACTCCAAGACCCTAGATTACCAGAGAACTAACCCTAGGGAGTATCAAATAGTGAGAACTCACACAAAGGAAACCACTTGAATACAAGACCTGGCATCACACAACCACCAGTAGCACTCTGTGCAGGATGCCTCATCTAAACAACAAATAAAGCAAAAAACAAACCCAGTCAGAAGCAGACAGGATTACCATCTCACTCAGCCTTGCCCATCAGAGGAAAAAAACAAAACAAAACAAAAACTCACTACAAATCTCACCCTATATGAAGCTTACACAAACCACTGGACCAAACTTAGGAGGGCAGAAACCAAAAGGAAGAAATAATTCAACCTTGACATCTGGGAAAAGGAGACCTCAAACACGATAAGTAAAGAAAAAAAAAATAATAATGAAAAGGCAGAGAAATACTACACAAATGAAGGAACAAACTAGAAATACAGAAATCCAAATAAATGAAGAGGAAATAGGCAAACTACCTGAAAAAGAATTCAGAATAATGATAGTAAAGATGATAAAAAAAAAAAAAAAAAAAACCTTGAAAACAGAATGGAGAAAATGCAAGAATCAATTAACAAAGACCTAGAAGAATTAAGGAGAAGGAAATGGCAACTCCAGTATTCTTGCCTGGAGAATCCCATGGACAGAGGAGCCTGGTGGGCTGCCATCCATAGGGTCGCAAAGAGTTGGACACAACTGAAGCTACTTAGAAGAAGCAGCAGCAGAAGAATTAAAGAATAAACATACAGAGACAAACAACACAATTATTGAAATTAAAAACACTCTAGAAGGAATCAATCAGAGAAGGCAATGGCACCCCACTCCAGTACTCTTGCCTGGAAAATCCCATGGACGGAGGAGCCTGGTAGGCTGCAGTCCGTGGGGTCACGAAGAGTCGGACATGACTGAAGTGACTTAGCAGCAGCAGCAGCAGCAGAAGGAATCAATAGCAGAAAATCTGGAGCAGAAGAATGAATCAGTGAGCTGGAAGATAAAATGGTGGAAATAACTTCTGAAGAGCAGAATAAAGTAAAAAGAATGAAAAGAATTGAGGATACTCTCAGAGACCTCTGGGACAACATCAAGTGCACCAGCATTTGAATTCTAGGGGTCCCAGAAGAAGAAGAGAAAAAGAAAGGGTATGAGAAAATTTTTGAAGAGATTATAGTCAAAAATTTCCCCAACATTGAAAAGGAAATAGTCAATCAAGTCCAAGAGGAGCAAAGAGTCCCATACAGGATAAACCCAAGGAGAAATATGCCAAGACACATACTAATCAAACTAACAAAGACTAAACACAAAGAAAGAATATTAAAAAGCAGCAAGGAAAAAGCAACAAGTAACATACAAGGGAAATCCCATATGTTTAACAGCCGATCTTTCAGCAGAAACTCTGCAGCCCAGAAAGGAATGGCAGGATATATTTAAAGTACTGAAAGGGAAAAATCTACAACCAAGATTATTACTGTACCCAGCAAGGATCTTATTCAAAATCGATGGAGAAATCAAAAGCTTCTCAGAGAAGCAAAAGTTAAGAGAATTCAGTACCACCAAACCAGCTTTACAACAAATGTTAAAGGGACTTATATAGTCAAGAAATACAAGAGAAGAAAAATATTTACAAAATCAACCCCAAACAACTAAAAAAAATGGCAATAGGAACAAATATATCAATAATTACTTTAAATGTAAATGGATTAAATGCTCCAACCAAAAGAAACAGACTGGCTGAATGGATACAAAAACAAGACCCATATATATGCTATCTACAAGAAACCCACTTCAGACCTAAAGACACATATAGACTGAAAGTGAGAGGATGGAAAAATATATTCCATGCAAATGGGAACCAAAAGAAAGCTGGAGTAGCAATCCTCATATTAGACAAAATAGACCTTAAAATAAAGATTACAAAAGATAAAGAAGGACACTACATAATGATCAAGGGATCAATCCAAGAGGAAGACATAACAATTGTAAATATCTATGCACCCAACATAGGAGCACATCAATACATAGGACAAACACTAACAAACATAAAAGGAGAAATTGACAGTAACACAATAATAGTAGACTTTAACACCCCACTCACACCAATGGACAGATCATCAAAACAGAAAGTTAATAGGGAAACACAAGTCTTAAGTAATACATTAGATATTAGATGACATGGATCTCATTGATATCTTCAGGACATTCCATCTGAATGCAGAACAATACACCTTCTTCTCAAGTGCACATGGAACATTCTCCAGGATAGACCACATCTTGGGTCACAAATCAAACCTCAGTAAATTTAAGAAAATTGAAATCACATCAAGCAACTTCTCTGACCACACTGCTATGAGACTAGATATCAACTACTAGAAAAAGAGTATAAGAAACACAAAAACATAGAGATGAAACAACACATTTCTAAATAACCAACAGGTTACTGAAGAAATCAAAAGGGAAGTCAAAAAATTTCTAGAAACAAATGACAATGAAAACACAACAACTCAAAACCTATGGGATGCAGCAAAAGCAGTCCTAAGAGGTAAGTTCGTAGAAATATAATCCTACCTTAAGAAACAAGAAAACATTGAATAGACAACCTAACTTTACACTTAAAACAACTGGAAAAAAAGAACAAAAAACCGCAAAATTAGTAGAAAGAAAGAAATCATAAAGATCCAAGCAAAAATAAATGAAAAAGAAATAAAAAATAGTAAAGATTAATAAAACTAAAAACTGGTTCTTTGAGAAGATAAACAAAATTGACAAACCTTTAGCCAGACTCATCAAGAAAAAGAGAGAGAAGAATCAAATCAACAAAATCAGGAATGAAAAAGGAGAGGTTACAACAGACAATGCAGAAATACGAAGGAGTATAAGAGACTGTTATGAACAACTATATGGCAATAAAATGGATAACCTGGAACAAATGGACATGTTCTTAGAGAAGTTCAATCTTCCAAGACTGAACCAGGAAGAAATAGAAATTATGAACAATCCAATTACAAGCACTGAAATTGTAGCTGTGATGAAAAATCTCCCCAAAAAACAAAAGCCCAGGACCAGATGACTTCACAGGAGAATTCTATCAAACATTTAGAGAAGAGCTAATGCCTATCCTTCTAAAACTCTTTCCAAAAATTGCAGAGGAAGGAACACTTCCAAACTCATTCTATGAGGCCACCATCACCCTGATACCAAAACCAGATGAAGACAACACAAAAAAGAAAACTATAGGCCAATATCACTGATGAACATAGATGCAAAAATCCTCAACAAAATTTTAGCAAATAGAATTCAGTAACACATCAAAAAGCTCATACACCATGATCAGTTCAGCTCAGTCGTGTCCGACTCTTTGCAATCCCATGAATCGCAGCACACCAGGCCTCCCTGTCCATCACCAACTCACAGAGTTCACCCAAACTCATGTGTTTCAAGTTGGTGATGCCATCCAGACATCTCATCCTCTGTCGTCCACTTCTCATCCTGCCCCCAATCCCTCCCAGTCAGGGTCTTTTCCATTGAGTCAACTCTTCTCATGAGGTGGCCCAAGTATTGGAGTTTCAGCCTCAGCATCAGTCCTTCCAATGAACACCCAGGACTGGTCTCCTTTAGGATGGACTGGTTGAATCTCTTTGCAGTCCAAGGGACTCTCAAGAGTCTTCTCTAACACCACAGTTCAAAAGCATCAATTCTTTGGCGCTCAGCTTTCTTCACAGTCCAACTCTCACATCCATACATGACTACTGGAAAACCCATAGCCTTGACTAGACGGACCTTTGTTGGCAAAGTAATATCTCTGCCTTTTAATGTGCTACCTAGGTTGGTCATAACTTTCCTTCCAAGGAGTAAGTGTCTTTTAATTTCATGGCTGCAATCACTATCTGCAGTGATTTTGGAGCCCCCCAAAATAAAGTCTGACACTGTTTCCACTGTTTCCCCATCTATTTCCCATAAAGTGATGGGCAGTGCCAAAGAATGCTCAAACTACACACAACGCACTCATCTCACACCATGATCAAGTTGGGTTTATTCTAGGAAACTAGGATTCTTAAATATATGCAAATCAATCAATGAGATATACCATATTAACAAATTGAAAGATAAAAGCCAGATGATAATCTAAATAGACGCAGAAAAAGCCTTTGACAAAATTCAGCACCCATTTATGATTAAAACTCTTCAAAAAATGGGCATAGAAGGAACCTACCTCAACATAGTAAAGGCCATATATGATAAGCCTACAGCAAACATCATTCTCAAAGGTGAAAAACTGAAAGCATTCCCCCTAAGATAGGAACAAGACAAGGGTGTCCAGTTTCACCACTATTATTCAACATAGTTCTGGAAGTCCTAGCTACAGCAATCAGAAAAGAAAAAGAAATAAAAGGAATCCAGATTGGAAAAGAAGAAGTAAAGCTCTCATTGTTTGCAGATGACATGATACTGTACATAGCAAACCCTAAAGATAGTATCAGAAAATTACTAGAGCTATCAGTGAATTTAGCAAGGTTGCAGGATACAAAATCAAAACATGGAAATCACTTGCATTTCTATATACTAACAGTGAAAAATCAGAAAGAGAAACTAAGGAATCAATACCATTCACCACTGCAATGAAAAGAATTAAATATCTAGGAATAAACTTACCTAAGGAGACAGAAGAACTGTACACAGAAAATTATAAGACACTAATGAAAGAAATCAAAGATGACATAAACAGATGGAGAGATATTCCATGTTCCTGGGTAGGAAGAATCAATATTGTGAAAATGACTATACTACCAAATGCAATCTACAGTTTAAATGTGATTACCAAATTACCAATGGCATTTTTTTCACAGTACCAGAACAAAAAATTTCACAGCTCATATGGAAACACAAAAGACCCTGAATAGCCAAAGGAGTCTTGAGAAAGAAGAATGCAGCTGGAGGAATCAACCTTCCTGACTTCAGGTTATATTACAAGGCTACAGTCATCAAGATAGTATGGTACTGACACAAAAACAGAAATATAGACCAATGGAACAAGATAGAAAGCCCAGAAATAAACCCATGCACCTGAGGGTACCTTATTTTTTACAAAGGTGGCAAGAATATAAAATGTGGCTAAGACAGCCTCTTCAATAAATGGTGCTGGGAAAACTGGACAGCTACATGTAAAAGAATGAAATTAGAACACTTCCTAACACCATACACAAAGATAAACTCAAAATGGATTACAGACCTAAATGTAAGACCAGAAACTATAAATCTCTTAGAGGAAAACATAGGCAGAAAGAACATTCAATGACATAAATCAAAGCAAGATCCTCTATGACCCACTACCTAGGGTAATAGAAATAAAACCAAAAGTAAACCAAGTGGGACCTGATTAAACTTAAAGGCTTTTGCACAGCAAAAGAAACTATAAGCAAGGTGAAAAGACAACCCTCAGAATGGGAGAAAATAATAGCAAATGAAACAACTGACAAAGGATTAATTTTCAAAATATACAAGCAGGTCAGATAACTCAATACCAGAAAAACAAACAACCCAATCAAAAAGTGGGAAAAAGACTTAAACAGACATTTCTCCAAAGAAGACATACAAATGACTAGCAAACACGTGAAAAGATGCTCGACATCACTCATTATTAGAAAAATGCAAATCAAAACCACAATGAGATATCACCTCACACTGGTCAGAATGGCCATCATCAAAAAGTCTACAAACAATAAATGCCAGAGAGTCTGTGGAGAAAAGGAACGCTCTTACACTGTTGATGGGAATGTAAATCAATACAGCCACTATGGATGACATTATGGCAATTCCTTAAAAAACCAGGAATAAGACCATCATACGACCCAGCAATCCCACTCCTAGGCATATACCCTGAGGAAACCAAAATTGAAAAAAACACATGTATCCCATTGTTCATTGCAGCACTATTTACAATAGCTAGAACATGGAAGCAACCTGGATGTCCAGAATAAAGAAGTAGTGGTAACATATACACAATACTGTATTACTCAGCCATAAAAAGGAATGCATTTGAGTCAGTTCTAATGAGGTGGATGAACCTAGAGCCTATTATACAAAGTGAAGTAAGTTACAGAATGATAAATATCGTATTCTAACACATGTATTTGGAATCTAGAAAAATGGTACTGAAGAATTTGTTTACAGGGCAGCAATGGATAAATGGACATAGAGAATAGACTGATGGACATGGTGAGAGGGGAGGAGAGAGTGAGAAGTATGGAAAGAGTAACATGGAAACTTACATTACCATATGTAAAATAGATAGCCAACAGGAATTTGCTGTATGGCTCAGGAATGGGATGGGAAGGGAGATGGGAGGGAGGTTTAAAAGGGAGAGGATATATGTATACCTATGGCTGTCTGAATGCAGAGTTCCAAAGAATAGCAAGAAGAGATAAGAAAGTTAATGCAGCGATCAATGCAAAGTAATAGAGGAAAAGACAGAATGGGAAAGACTAGAGATCTCTTCAAGAAAATTAGAAATACCAAGGGAACATTTCATGCAAAGATGAGCTCAATAAAGGACAGAAATGGTATGGACCTAACAGAAGCAGAAGATATTAAGAAGAGATGGCAAGAATACACAGAAGAACTGTACAAAAAAGATCTTCATGACTCAGAAAATCACGATGGTGTGATCACTGACCTAGAGCCAGACATCCTGGAATGTGAAGTCAAGTGGGCCTTAGAAAGCATCACTACGAACAAAGCTAGTGGGGGTGGTGGAATTCCAGTTGAGCTATTTCAAGTCCTGAAAGATGATGCTGTGAAAGTGCTGCACTCAATATGCCAGCAAATTTGGAAACCTCAGCAGTGGCCACAGGACTGGAAAAGGTCAGTTTTCATTCCAATCCCAAAGAAAGGCAATGCCAAAGAATGCTCAAACTACCGCACAATTGCACTCATCTCACATGCTAGTAAAGTAATGCTCAAAATTCTCCAAGCCAGGCTTCAGCAATATGTTGACTATGAACTTCCTGATGTTCAAGCTGGTTTTAGAAAAGGCAGAGAGGAACCAGAGATCAAATTGCCAACATCCGCTGGATCATGGAAAAAGCAAGAAATTTCCATAAAAGCATCTATTTCTGCTTTATTGACTATGCCAAAGCCTTTGACTGTGTGGATCACAATAAACTGTGGAAAATTCTGAAAGAGATGGGAATACCAGACCACCTGATCTGCCTCTTGAGAAATTTGTATGTGGGTCTGGAAGCAACAATTAGAACTGGACATGGAACAACAGACTGGTTCCAAATAGGAAAAGGAGTATACGTCAAGGCTGTATATTGTCACCCTGCTTATTTAACTTATATGCAGAGTACATCATGAGAAACGCTGGACTGAAAGAAACACAAGCTGGAATCAAGATTGCCAGGAGAAATATCAATAACCTCAGATATGCAGGTGACACCACCCTTATGGCAGAAAGTGAAAAGGAACTAAAAAGCCTCTTGATGAAAGTGAAAGAGGAGAGTGAAAAAGTTGGCTTAAAGCTCAACATTCAGAAAATGAAGATCATGGCATCCAGTCCCATCACTTCATGGGAAATAGATTGGGAAACAGTGGAAACAGTGTCAGACTTTATTTTTCTGGGCTCCAAAATCACTGCAGATGGTGACTGCAGCCATGAAATTAAAAGGTGCTTACTCCTTGGAAGGAAAGTTATGACCAACCTAGATGGAATATTCAAAAGCAGAGACATTGCCAACAAAAGTTCGTCTGGTCAAGGCTATGGTTTTTCCTGTGGTCATGTATGGATGTGAGAGTTGGACTGTGAAGAAGGCTGAGCGCAGAAGAATTGATGCTTTTGAACTGTGGTGTTGGAGAACACTCTTGAGAGTCCTTTGGACTGCAAGGAAATCCAACCAGTCCATTCTGAAGGAGATCAGCCCTGGGATTTCTTTGGAAGGAATGATACTAAAGCTGAAACTCCAGTACTTTGGCCACCTCAAGTGAAGAGTTGACTCATTGGAAAAGACTCGGATGCTGGGAGGGATTGGGGGCAGGAGGAGAAGGGGATGGCAGAGGATGAGTTGGCTGGATGGCATCACTGACTTGATGGACGTGAGTCTGGGTGAACTCCGTGAGTTGGTGATAGACAGGGAGGCCTGGCGTGCTGCAATTCATGGGGTCGCAAGGAGTTGGACATGACTGAGCAACTGAACTGAACTGATGGCTGATTCATGTTGAGGTTTGATAGTAAACAACAAAATTTTGTAAGGCAATTATCCTTCAATTAAAAAAATAAATGAATTAAAATAAAAAATATACAAAAATGTGTTGAATGCCATGAAAGCAGTACTCAGAGGGAAACTTATAGCAGTAAATGCCTATGTTAAAACAAAGAAATATTTTAAACGAATAATTTAGGGACTTCCCTAGTAGACCAGTGGTTAAAACTCTGTGCTTCCAGTGCAGGCAACACAGATTCCATCTCTGGTCAGGGAACTAGGGTCCCATGTGCTGCACAGCCAAAAAATAAAATAATAATAATTTAGCTTTACACCTTAAAGAACTAGAAAAAGAACACAATAAACACAAAGCTAGAAGGTGGAAGAAAATAATAAATATTAGAATGAAGATAACAAAGTTAGAGCATAGGAAAACAGAATAAGTGAAAATAAAGTTAGTTCTTTGAAAAGACCAACAAAATTGACAAATTTTTAGCTAGAATAACACAGGAAGAGAAAGAGGAGACCCAAATAACTAAAATCAGAAATGAAAATGAGAACATTACTACCTACTTTACAGTAATAAAAATAACTATAAGAGAATACTATAAACCATTGTATGCCAAAAAATTAGATCTATATGAAATGTACAAGTTCCCAGAAACACAGATCTTAAAAACAGACTCAAGAAGAAATAGAAAATCTTGATAGACTTATAGTCAGTAAAGATTGAGTCCGTAATCAAAAACCTCCTTCCCAAGAAAGAAAAGCTCAGAGCTAGATGGTGTCACCAGTGAATCTACCAAACATTTAAAGAAAAATTAACATCAATCCTTCACAATTCTTCCAAAGGACAGAAGAGGAGGGAATACCTCCTAATTCATTCTATGAGGTCAGATAAACACATTCCAAGAAAAATTATAGCTCAATATCCTTTATGAATATAGATACAAAATTCTTTAAGAAAATACTAGCAAACAGAATCCATTGGCATATTAAAAAGAATAGACACTATGTCCAAGTAGGATTTATCTCAAGAATGTGAATGTGAATCAGTATAAGAAAATCAATCAGCATGATCCACCACATTAATAAAAGAAATGAAAAAATCATATTATCTTCCCAACTGATGCAGAAAAATCATTTGACAAAACTCAACACCCTTCCATGTTAAAAAAAAAATTAAGAAAACTAGAATTGATTGGCACTTTCTCAACATGATAAGGGCATTTATAAAAAAAGAACCCACAACTAGCATCATACTCAGTGGTGAAAGACCAAAAGCTTTCCCCCTAAGAACAGGAACTAGATAAAGATGATCACTTTCTCCCCTGCTATTCAACATTTATTGGAAGTTCTAATCAGGGCAATAAGGCAAGAAAAAGAAATTAAATGCACCCAAAAGGAAAAGAAGTGTATCTATCTCTATTTGCAGATGACATGATCCTATATAGAGAAATTCCAAATAATCCACATAGCTACAATAACTATATAGTATTATATAGTAACTACACACTATAATAAATTCAGAAAAGTTGCACAGTAGACAAAATCAGTTATGTTTCTATACATCAACAATGACCAAGCTGAAAACAATTCCATTTACAGCAGCATTCAAAATGATCAAGTACCTGAGAATAAATTTCCCCAAAGAGGTGATTTTTACACTAAAAATATAAAACATTGTTAAAAGGCACTAAAGAAGACCTAAATAAACAAACAAACAAAAATCCTTTGTTGATGGAATATTTCTATTTTAAGGCCCAAGGATATCTACAGGTTTAATGCAATCCCTTTTAAAATTCAAGCAGTCTTTTTTATTTTTTTTTAAGGAATGGAAAAGCTAGTTCTCAAATTCATATGGAATTGCAAGTTGCCCTGAATGAGCAAAAACAATCTTAAAAAAGAAAAACAAAGTTGGGGAACTCACACTTCCCCATTTCAAAACTTATTACAAATCTACAGTAACCAAAATAGTGTCATAATAGCACAGGGATAAACATGTAGATCCGGAGAAGGCAATGGCACCCCACTCCAGTGCTCTTGCCTGGAAAATCCCATGGATGAAGGAGCTTGGTAGGCTGCAGTCCATGGGGTTGCTAAGAGTCAGACATGACTGGGCGACTTCACTTTCACTTTTCACTTTCATGCATTGGAGAAGGAAATGGCAACCCCCTCTAGTGTTCTTGCCTGGAGAATCCCAGGGACGGGAGAGCCTCGTGGGCTGCCGTCTATGAGGTCGCACGGACACGACTGAAGTGACTTAGCAGCAGCAGCAGCAGCAAACATGTAGATCAATGGCGTAGAATTCAGAGTTCAGAAATAAACTCACTTATCTATTGCCAGTTGACTTTCAACACTGGTGCAAGACCATTCATTGGGAAAAACTAACCTCTTCAACAAATGGTGCTGGGACAACTGGATATTCAAATACAAAAGAGTAAAGTTCAACTCCTATCCACATCACATACAAAAATTAACTCAAAATGGATCAATGACCTAAGTATTAATATAAGAGTTCATACTACAAAACTCATAATAAAATATACACTATCATATGTATCTTGGAAAGCAAGGACTAAAGAAAGAATTTTCAAATGAACGTTTCAAGAACTTTGCCAGACTATAGAGGAGATATTTTGAATATTCTCAAATCATGCTATACAGCTTTGACCCTGTATAAGCATAGAAAACCTCTTTAAAGCTGCAAGTAACACAAAGCTATCATTTATTAAGCATTTAGTATGTACCAGTCCCTTCACATATGCTATTCTTTTTAAACTTTTTAATTCACTCAATATCGACAGGTATTCTACATCATTGAAAAAAAAAATAGAAGCTACAATCTGGAATTCCCTCAAATTTTTGCTACAGAACCTATAAGCTCACCTTTATCTGAGCCCATTCTTTCTCCTTCCCTCCTATTGCAATAAAAGAGGTGTTAATCTTTTCATCTATAGAAAAAAAATTCCTCTACCAGAACTCTGTATCTCATTTGCTCCATTTCACCCTACCCATCTTCAATCTCTCCTTTTCTTCTGGCTCCTTCTCATCAGCTCCTAAACATGAGTCTCACCTATCTCAATATAACAAACTAATATTTTCCCTCCAGATAATCATCTTTACTTTCCCCTCCAGATAATCATCTTTTCCTCTCATTCTAGTCAATTAAGTATCTCAAGAAACGAATCACCAGTCCAGGTGTGATGCATGATACAGGATGCTCGGGGCTGGTGCACTGGGATGACCCAGAGGGATGGTATAGGGAGGGAGGTGGGAGGGGGGTTCAGGATTGGGAACATGTGTACACCCGTGGAGGATTCATGTTGATGCATGGCAAAACCAATACAATATTGTAAAGTAATTAGCCTCCAATTAAAATAAATTTAAATTAAAAAAAGAATTGTCTCTATTTTATATCTCTATTTTCTTATTTGTCCAGTATGCCTTCCTCATCAACACCTCTACCACAACCATTTTTGCACTAATTGAGAACAAGATCTTCGGTCTTTATCTCGATTTCTCAATTACAACAGTGTCAATTCCTCCCAAGTTATATATTTCACATAAAGACTTTAGTTCCAACTGAAAGTACAGGAGGCAGATATTGTTACTAAGGCTGCACAGGGATATTATTGAGCAAATGGCTTGGGATAAGATGCTGAGCTTTGCGGGAGAAGTGAGGGCAGTGGAGAAAGGCAGTGAAAGAAAAGAAGCAGGGAGGAATGGACCACCTCCCCCGCGAGGGGCACCCCATCAGTGAGTATGTTCTTGAAATGACACAGGAGCAGGGTTCTTCCAGGCTCCACATTTGCCCATTTCATCATGAAGGAAGAATAGCTGAAAAGAATAGACGCTTTGAATACTGCTGTGAAGCAGAAGAAAACCAAGACAGTGTTTTAGTTAAATAAGTAAACGAGAGGGATAAAAAAGGAAAGGAAGCACAAAGCCCAAAGTACCGGTGGCAAATATCCACCAGGGAAGATGAGCATGAAGAGGAAGATCCCAAAGATGGCAAATTCTTCTTTCTTGAAATACTTTTCCCTTGGCTTCTATTTTGGAGAAGAAAATGGCAACCCCCTCTAGTATTCTTACCTGGGAAATCCCACGGATATAGGAGCCTGGTGGGCTACAGTCCAGGGGGTCACAAAGAGCTGGACATGACTGAGCGACTTCCCCTTCACTTCACTTGACTTCTATTTAACTACACTTTCCCTAGTATGCCTCTTACTTCTCTATTCTTGCCCCCAGTTGCTTTAGGAGCTTCTTTTCCTTACTTGTCTTTTTTTTTAATTTATTTATTTTAATTGGAGGCTAATTACTTTACAATATTGTTATTTGTCTTTTTAAATTGGAGTTCCTTAAGCCTTAGTTCTAAGCCTTCTTCTCTTCTCTATATATTACATAGAGAATCTTGCTATTTCAATGGTTTATATTTCCATTTATACGCAGATAGCTCCTAAATACTTATATTCCCAGCTATTTCTTAAGCTTTAGACCAACATATCTAACTGGTACATGTCTCATAGGCATCTTAAATATATTAAAAAATAGCATTTCCAAAATAATCTCATCCGTAAATTTGCTTACTCTTAAACTGAGAACTTCCAGATGTTCAAGCTGCATTTGGAAAAGGCAGAGGAACCAGAGATCAAATTGGCAAAATCTGTTGAATCATAGAAAAAGCAAGAGAGTTCCGGAAAAACATCTATTTCTGCTTTATTGATTACGCCAAAGCCTTTGACTATGTGCATCACAACAAATTGTGGAAAATTCTTAAAGAGAAGGGAATACCAGACCATCTTACCTGCCTCCTGAGAAATCTGTGTGCAGGTCAAGAAGCAACTATTAGAACTGACATGGAAAAACAGACCAGTTCCAGATTGGGAAAGGAGTCCGTCAAGGCTGTATACTGTCACCCGCTTATTTAACCTACATGCAGAGTACATCATGAGAAATGCCAGGCTGGATGGAGCACAGGCTGGAATCAAGACTTCAGGGAGAAATATCAATAACCTCAGATATGCAGATGACACCACCCTTATGGCAGAAAGCAAAGAGGAACTAAAGAGCATCTAGATGAAGGTGAGAGAAAAGAGTAAAAAAGGTGGCTTAAAATTCAGCATTCAAAAAATGAAGATCATGGCATCCAGTCCCATCATTTCATGGCAAATAGATGGGAAAACAATGGAAACAGTGACAGACTTTATCTTTTTGGGCTCCAAAATCACTACAGATGGTGACTGCAGCCATGAAATTAAAAGATGCTTGCTCCTTGGGAGAAAAGCTATGACCAACCTAGACAGCATATTAAAAAGCAGAGACATTACCTCGCTGACAAAGGTCCATCTGGTCAAAGTTATGGTTTTTCCAGTAGTCATGTATAGATGTGAGAGTTGGACCATAAAGAAAGCTGAGCACTGAAAAATTGATGCTTTTAAACTGTGGTGTTGGAGAAGACTCTTGAGAGTCTCTTGGACTGCAAGGAGATCAAACCAGTCAATCCTAAAGAAAATAAACTGAATATTCATTGGAAGGACTGATGCTGAAGCTGAAGCTCCAACTTTGGCCACCTGATGCAAAGAACTGATTCATAGGAAAAGGCCCTGATGCTGGGAAAGATTAAAGGCAGGAGGAGAAGGGGATGACAGAGGATGAGATAGTTGGATGGCATCACTGACTCAGTGGACATGAGTTTAAGCGAGTTCTTGGAGTTGGTGATGGACAGGGAAGACTGGTGTGGGGCAGTCCATGGGGTTGCAAAGCTTTGGATACAACTGAGCTACTGATCTGAACTGAATGTGTTAATATTATTGAGCATTCCTTTGTCTTAGACATCAGTCACCAAGTTCTATTGATTCTTAAATCCTAAATATCTCTTAAACTCAACTACTTATTTCTATTCCCTCTGTTACCTTCCAGATCCAGAACATCGTCTTTCACCAGATTCCTGTAGTCTCCTAACTGACCTCTACTCCCAATCTTGTTCCCTCCTTTATGTACCCTGCAGCCAACTAGAATGACTTGTTCAAAATGTTTAAAATCATTTAAAATATTCTTATGGTCTTTAGGACAAAGTACAAACTCCTGCTGCTGCTAAGTCGCTTCAGTCGTGTCCGACTCTGCAACCCCATAGACGGAGGCCCACCAGGTTCCCCTGTCCCTGGGATTCTCCAGGCAAGAACACTGGAATGGGTTGCCATTTCCTTCTCCAACAAACTCCTAAATACAACTAAAATCCCTGGACATTACACATAAACTAGATATAAGATACAGACTCTTAAAGGTGAACAAAAAAAGGTATACTGGCTGAAGACCTCTAAACCCAAGAAATGACATGGTAGTGCATTCTCCATGGACTTCCCTGGTGGCTCAGTCGGTAAAGTGTCTGCCTACAATGCAGGACACCTGCGTTCTGACTCTGGGGTGGGAAGATCTCCTGGAGAAGGAAATGGAAACTCACTCTAGTATTCTTGCCTGGAAAACCCCACAGACAGAGGAGCCTGGCAGGCTACAGTCCATGGGGTCACAAAGAGTTGGACACAACTGAGCAACTTCACTTGCAGTGCATTCTCCAGATTTCCTTCTTTGCCTCATATACCCCAGACTTGGAGCTGAAGAAGTTGACAACTCTGCAAAAGGAGGCAGCACATACATAAAAACCCCATAAAAGCCATTCCCTTTAGTCAAAGGATCTGGGAAGGGGCAGGCTAACAATGCAGATAGTAACCACTCTATTCCCGCAAAATAATACAGAAAAACTTTGACCTCCAGTCCAACCATCTCTACCAGCAAAACCCAAGTAGGGATGCTGCCCTCACCAGTGTGGTGCCAGAGAAAGGGGAGTAGGAAGCCAGAAATTTCATCCCTGATGGGTGTACTAAATAGTGGAGACCATGGGGACAGCCTGGACTTTTCTACCTCTATTCAGCAGTAGTAAGTCATCCTTCCTGCTCACCACTACAGTGGTGAAAAAGGAGGCCTAGTGGAGACTCAGAATGTTCACCACTAACTTAGCAGGAATGATAATCAACTGATGTCAACACCAAGATGACAGAGATGTTAGAATTATATGACAAAAATGTTAATGTAGCCATCATTAAATGCTTCAGTGAACATTATAAATATAATCAATATAAATGAAAAAGTATAAAATCTCCCCAAAGAAACAGAAGATATAAAGGAGTACCAAATGAAAATTTTAGAATTGAAAAATAAAATAGCTAAAACAAAAAGCTAAGTGAACAGTCTCAACAGAAGAATAGGGGGCAGGAGTCAGGGAACATAGGAAAGAATAAGTAAACTTGAAGACAGAGTAAAAGAAATTACACAAATCTGAATGAGAAAGCAAACCAAAAAGATAAATGAAGAGAGCCCCAGAATCCATAGTACTGTAATAAAATGACATGCCTGTCACTAGAGTCCTAGGAAGAGAGATTAAGGTAGAGTTGAAAAAGTACTCAAAGAAATAATGAATGAAAAGTTCGCAAATTTGGCAAAACCCATAAGCCTATAGATAAAAGAATCTGAACAAATTCCAAATAGGATAAATCTAAAATAATCCACACCAAGACATATTGTAGCAAATGTCTCAAAATTAAAGTCAAAGAAAAATCCTCGAAAGCAGTGAGAAAGAAGTGACATCTTACCTCCAAGAAAAGACAAAACAAATGGCAGTGGATTTCTCATCAGTTATACTTCTGTATTTTAGTAATGACCATGTGAACACTGAAATTAAAATACCATTCTAAGTGGTTCAAAAATGAAATAAGTATGCTGCTGCTGCTAAGTCGCTTTAGTCGTGTCCGACTCTGTGCGACCCCATAGACAGCAGCCCACCAGGCTCCGCCGTCCCTGGGATTCTCCAGGCAAGAACACTGGAGTGGGTTGCCATTTCCTTCTCCAATGCATGAAAGTGAAAAGTGAAAGTGAAGTCGCTCAGTCATGTCCTATTCTTAGCGACTCCATGGACTGCAGCCTACCAGGCTCCTCCGTCCATGGGATTTTCCAGGCAAGAGTACTGGAGTGGGGTGCCATTGCCTTCCCTGAAATAAGTATAAACCTAGCAAAACGTAAGAAGGCTTGTCTACAGAAAATTCAAAGTACTAATGAAAGAAATTAAAGATCTAAATAAATGGAGAGACAGACTGTGTGAATGGATTGGAAGATTCAGTCAAGATGTTACTCATCTCTAAACTGATATCTAAGTTTGATGCAGTTTCTATCAAAATCCCACAAAGATTTTTTTTTTTGTAGACATAGGCAAGTTTTTTTATAAAATTTACATGGAAAGGCCACAAAGCTAGAATAACTATTTAAAATAAGAGAAAAAATGGGAGAGGGACTTCCCTGGTGGTCTAGTGGTTAAGACTCTATGCTCCCAATGGAGGGGGCACTGGGTTGGTTCCTAGTTGAATAACTAAGATCCTGCACACCCCACAGTGCAGGAAAAAAAGGAAGAAATAAGAGAAATTCCAAGATTTATTAAAGACAGTAATCAAGACTGTGTGCTATTGGTAAAGGGATAAACACTAAACCAATAGAATAAAGTATTCAGAAATAAATAGATCTCCGCATACATGCCTAATTGATTTTTTTAAAAGATACAAAAGCAATTCAATGGCAGAAAGATAGACTTCTCAAAATATGGTGCTTGTGCAACTGAACATTCATAGATTAAAAACAAACAAACCCTCAAGCTTAGCTTCACAGCTTATGTAAAAATTAACTCAAAATGGATCATAGACTTATAAGTAAAATTTAAAACTATAAAACTTTAAGATAAAAACATAGGAGAAAATCTTCCAGGTACAAGGCTAACCAGAGCTCTTAGTCTTGACACCAAAGTCATTACTCATAAAAGGATTAACCGACTTCATCAAAATAAAACTTGTGCCCTACAAAAGACTATGTTAAAACTATGAAACGACAAGCTACAGATGGGGACAAAGTATTTGCAAACCACATATGTAACAAAAGACTAGCAACTGGTATGCATAAAGAGCTCTCAAAATTCAACAGGGAAACAAAAGGAAAAGGAAATAAGAAAGAATCCAATGAGAAGACAAAATACACGAAGTGACATTTCACCAAAGAGAACATAGTGATGGCAGATAGGCACACGAATACTATGAATAACCATTATGAAAATGCAAATTAAACCCACCATAATCTACAATACATACACATTAGAATTTCTTTAAAAAAAAAAAGGATAACAGCACCAATGCTGACAAGGATAAAGAGAAACAATCATAACAATCATTTACATATTCCTGGTGGGAATGTTAGATGGTATGACCTCTATGGAAAAGAGTTAAGACAGTTTCTTTGAAAACTAAACACACAGTTTCCATACAATCTAGTTATTGCACTCCTGAGTATTTATCCCAGAGAAATTAAGACTTATGTTTACATAGAAAGCTATATAAGAATTCTTATACAGCTTTATTTGTGATAGCCAAAAACTGGGAATAACTCCCATGTCCTAGAATGGGTGGAATGGTTAAACCCTGGTACACCTGTTTCGTGAAATACTACCCAGCAATGAAAAGGAGGGAGGTATTGATACAGCAACTGGGGTGAGTCTACAGATAATTGTGCTTAGTGAAATTAGGCAATGTCAAACATTTACAATTACACAATTCCACTTATACAAAATTCTTAAAAGACAAAATTATAGAAATGTAGAACACAATCATTGTGTCAGGGGTTAATGAAGGACTGGGGGCTGGAGAAAAGTGTGGCTATAAAAAAGCCAACATGAAGGATCTTTGTGCTGATAGAAATGTTCTGTATATCAACTGTACCAATGTTAATATCCTAGTTATGATATTTTACTATAATTTTGTAAGATCTTACCATTGTGGGAACTGGTGTAGGCTGTACAGAATTTCTCTGCACTATTTCTTACAACTACTGTGAATATACAAGTATCTCAAACTAAAAATTGCAGTTAAAAAAAAAGAGAAGTAATAAACTGGGGAAAATATCTGTAGCAAGCATATATGGCATAGGATAACAAAATCATTTTACAAAAAGCTTTAAAATAAACATTTTTAAAAGTTTTAGTAAAAATCTTTTTTAAAAGCTTTAGTAAATTAATAATTAAAATAGTAAAATTCTTCCAGTATGATAGGGAAATAGATGTGTATATATAATTAAAAAAAAAAATAAAATTGCTATTAGAATTTGGAAAAAAAAATTTTATCAGCATTCAAAGGAATACAAATTAAAACTTTAATAAGGTATAATCGTCTTTCTATGAAATTGGCAAAAAAAACCCTAAATTAAAAAAATTATATCCAAAGATGACTAAGTTGCATGAAAAATTGCTCTTGTATATTCCTTGGAGTACGTATATTTGCTAGTGTTAACTGTAAAAAACGTTTCTAAATTTTGACCTAGTAACCCAAATTCAAGTATCCATCTGAAGAAAAATAAAAATGTCGTCAAAGATGTACAACCAGTAATGCTCACCCCAGCTTTGTTTGCAATAGAAAAACTTGGAAACAAGCCCACGTTTAACAATTGGGAATGATTTTACAATTTACATATAGTACATACATACAATGGAATTATCTAAAAATTATGCTTTTAAGAACACTTACTGACAAGAAAATGTTCAAGATATATTAAGTAAAAAACATACTAATTTGTCACTAAGTGATTCTCTTTGGGTCACGGGTTTACAGAGTTACATTTTTTTGTTTCTACTTTTGATATTCCAAATCTCAGAGTGGGAAGGGCAAGACACAAAGCATAAAGACTCTCAAAGAAAAAAATGTATAAATTGGTTTTATAAGTGTTTTAAATTTCTACATGGAAAAATCAAAATACAAACAATACGCCTGAAAAAATATTTGTAAAACTATGACACAAAATTCTATTTTCCTTATTATATAAAAGGTTGTATGCATCACTAAGAAAGAGCAAACCATAGAGAAATAGACATGAACAGACTATTTCCACAGATAAAATATAAATATGAAAAAATGTTCAACTCATAACTAAGAAATATACATTATAATAATTACTAGCTGGCATTTTTTTCACTTATCAGATTGGACAAATGTAAAAGTTTGATCAAGTATCTCACTTTCAAAGGTGTGAAAAAACTGGCACAACTGAAAGTGCATGTCTACACAAAAACATGCACACAGATGTTTACAGCAGCTTTATTCATAACTGCCACATCTTGGAAACAGCCAAGATATCCCTTCAATAGGTGAATGGATAAACTGTGGTACATCCGTACAATGGAATACTATACAGTACTGGAAGAAATGAGCTGTCAAGCCACAAAGACATGGAGGGGACTTAAATGCATATTGCTAAGTGAAAAAAGCCAATCTGAAATGGTTATGTACTATATGATTCTAATTATATGATATTCTGGAAGAGGCTAAAATATACAATAAAGATACCAGTACTTCCATGGGCTGGATCAGAGATATCACTTTGCCAGCAAAGGTCCGTGTAGTCAAAGCTATGTAGTCATGTAGGGATGTGAGAGCTGGACCACAGAGAAAGTTGAACACTCAAGAATTGATGCTTTCGAATTGTGGTGCTGAAGAAGACTCTTGAGAGTCCCTTGGACTGCAAGGAGATCAGATTACTCAATCCTAAAGGAAATCAACCATGAATATTCATTGGAAGGACCAATGCTAAGCTCCAATATTTTGGCCACTTGATGCGAAGAGCCAACTCATTGAAAAAGACCCTGAAGCTGGGAAAGATTGAAGGCAAAAGGAGAAGAGGGAGGCAGAGGATGAGATAGTCAGATAGTATCACCCACATGAATCTGAGCAAACTCTGGAATAGTGAAGGACAGAGGAGTCTGGCATGCTGTAGTCCATAGTGTTGCTAAGAGTCAGACACAACTTAGCTGCTGCTGCTGCTGCTGAGTCACTTCAGTCGTGTCCGACTCTGTGCAACCCCATAGACGGCAGCCCATCAGGCTCCCCTGTCCCTGGGATTCTCCAGGCAAGAACACTGGAGTGGGTTGCCATTTCCTTCTCCAATGCTACCGAACAACAGATGGAAGGTTGGGAGAAGGAGAGATGAGTAGGTGATGCACAAGGCATTTTTTAAGATAGTGAAACCATTGTGTATGATATTGTAATGGTGAATACATGGCATTTTACATTTGGCAAAACTGAAAGAATGTACAACACAAAGAGTGAAGCTTAAGGTACTATGGACTTCAGTAATAATAATGTATCAACAGTGGTTCATCAGTTGTAACAAATGTACCAAACTAACATAAGCTATAAATAACAGGGGAGATTTTGGGGGAGGAGAGCAAGGTACGTTCGAACTTTGTATTCCTTTTAAATTTTTTTGCATGCCTACGAGTGCTCTAACAGAATAAAGATCTGATTTTTAAAAACTGGTCCCATTGGAGGATTCTATGAACTAGCTGTTCTGAAAATTATTAAACATAGAGAAAGATTCAAGCACGCGATGCCTTTCCAACACACTGGACCACTGGGGACTCAAACAACATATGGGAGGCACTTTCTCTTTATAAGACATATCTCAGCTAATAAAGGAAGGAATGACATCCCCTTTTTTAACACCTGATCAATTAATCTACCCATGTAATAATCATCAAAGGCTGCTAACAATATAAAAACAGACATACCAGATTGACAGCACATCTTGACAAAAAACAAAACAATCCACCTGAGTCTGACAAAGCCTCTCTAGATCTAACTACCAACTTACCAAAACCATACTAAATGGTACTATGGGGTGATATAATCAGCAAAATCCATGCTGTGTAAAACCATAGGTCCAATGACCAATTTCTTTGACAAATTTCAAAAAGGGGAAAAAGAAGAGGTATAGATTAAACGAGATTTAAATAAACTAACCTCAATATGTAAATGTTATTTGGATCTATTTAGTTTCATTCAAACTAAATTTTTTATTATAATTTTATTTATTATTTATTTTTGGCTGTGCTTGATCTTCGTTGCTTTGCACAGGGGTTCTCTATTTGTGACAAGCAGGGGCTACTCTCTGGTTGTCGTGCTGGACTTCTCACTGTGCCGGCTTCTCTTGCTGCCAATGGGCTCTAGGCACGCAGGTTTCACTAGTGCAGCACACAGGCTCAACAGCTGTGGCACGGGGCTCTAAGGCACGAGGGCTTTGCTTTAGTAGCTGGGGCACACAGGCTCAGTATGTGCAGCTCATGGGCACTACAGCAGGGGCTCAGCAGTTGGGGCACACAGGCTTAGTTGCTCAGGGGCATGTGGGATTTTCCCGGACCAAGGATCAAATCCATGTCCCCTGCATTGGCAGGCGGATTCTTATCCACTGCACCACCAAAGTCCAGGCTGATAAAATTTTAAAATTATTCCACAGTCAGAAATTTGAACATTGAGTAGATTTGATGATTTAAAGAATTATTAAACTTTTATGTGTGGCATTTTTGGTAGTGTTTTTTTTTTTTTTTTTTAAGCTAATAGAGCTTCACACTATCATATTTACAAATAAAATGAAAAAGTACCTAGTACTTAATCCAACACAAAAATAGGAAAGAGAAAAGGGGGTTAGGTGAAATAAAATTTGTCATTAGTAGATAATTGTTGACACTGGATGCTGGGTACATGGGTTTATTAATCTGTTTACTTTTGCACATGTTTAAAATTTTCCATAGCAAAATTATTTTTTAAAAATAAGCAACAGTGGACTTCCGTGGTGGTCCAGTGGTAAAGAAATCACCTGCCAGTGCAGAGGACACAGGTTCAATCCCTGGTCCAGGCAGACCCCACAGGCCATGGAGAAACAAAGCCCTTGCACTCCAGGGCTCACACACCACGACTACTAAGCCCACATGCTGCAACTACTGAAACCCACTCCGGAGCCTGTCCTCCACAGCAAGAGAAGCCACTGCAACGAGAAGCTCGTGCCCTGCAACGAGAGTAGTCCCGGCCAGTCACTACTCGAGAAAGCCCTCACCCAGCAACGAAAAGCCAGCATAGTCCAGAGTAATAAATAAATCAATGATTTTATAAAATAAAATAAGCAACAGTAGTAAACAGTAAAAGTGTTTTGAAACAAAACTTTTATACTCCTTTTTATAATACAGCTACCTGTGTGGGAGTTATTTTTGATCCCTGCTACTCCCTCAGTCACCGTATCCATTCAATCACCAAATCCTGTTGATTCTACCTCTGAACTGTCACTTCCTCCCATCTAGTCCAAGCTAAATTTGACCTGTGCACAGTACACTTCTACTTCTGCCTACTTTCAAAACTGTAACCAGACTGGGGTTTTTTAAGAACACAAATTTGATCATATCTAGCCTTTGCTTAGAATCTACTGACAACTTCACACTTAACTATCAGATGAAGGCTAAAATTATTCACTGTGCAATTTGAGGATTTGCAAGATCTAGTCCAGCCCTGTGTACCTTACCAGCTCCATCTGGAGGTGCTCTCCCTTACCTTTCTTTTTTTTTATTTCATTTATTTAACTCTCCCCTACCTTTCTATACTCCGGCTGCTTCTTGAACTTGCCATTACTCATTCTCACCTCACAGCATTTACACGTGCTCTTCCCTCTACCTGGAATGCCCTCTTCCTTACATACAACCTTATCCTACAGATCTCACTTTAAATGCTACTTTCTCCGGGTAGCTTTCCCATTATTCTTGGTCTTGGTGAGGTCAAATTTCTCAAACTTTTGTAACAACTTATCAAAATTGAAGTTTAAAACTGTTGAAGTTATGTCTCTTTGATGCTATAATTTCAAAGAGAGAAGGAACTAAACCCTACTATTGCATTCCCAAAATCTAGCATTTTGTCCTGCACAAGGTCAATAAATGTTTATTAAACTATAAATGACTGGCCTGATAAATGAATAAATAAATACTTCATAGCTCAGTCGGTAAAGAATCTTCCTGCAATGCAGGAGACCTGAGTTCGGTTCTTGGGTCAGGAAGATCACCTGGAGAAGGAAATGGCAACCCACTCCAGTATTCTTGTCTGGAGAATCCCATGGACAGAGGAACCTAGCAGGCTACAATCCACGAGGTCACAAGAGTCAGACATGACTTAATGACAAAACCACCACAAATCGTGAAACAGAATTACCTGTACCATAATTACAAAATTACAGTTAACCTTAATGGTGTTAGTCGTGTCTGTGTGCATGTGAAGTCACTTCAGCTGTGTCTGACTCTGTGCAACTCTATGAACTATACAGCCTGCCAGACTCCTCTGTCCATGATATTCTCCAGGCAAGAATACTTGAGTGGATTGCCATGCCCTCCTCCAGGGGATCTTCCTGACCCAGGGATCGGAACTGCATCTCCTGAAACTCCTGAACTGCTGGTTGGATTCTTTACCATTGAGCCACCAGGGAAGACCATGTTACTCATACTCCCAAATACAAAATTTGGAAGGCTTCCATGTATATGTGTATAAACAAACAAAAAGAGACAATAAGTGAGAATGATCTCATTACAAATCCAGGTTACAGTCCTTCACTGATACTCCAGAAGTATTTAACAACAAAGGAATAGGGATGTATCTTAATATATCATCTACCTTTCAAAGGTGGCACATATATATTCAGATAAAAGTTTTGATACAAGCTCCAATTATGTTATTTGGATAGAATACTCAGATCCTCTAAAAGAGTAATAAGATAACATATCCTAAAATTTTACATTTATATGCAATTATTTAAAACCAGCTACTCTGGAGAAGGGAATGGCAACCCACTCCAGTTTTCATGCCTGGAGAATCCCATGGACAGATACCTGGTGGGCTACAGCGCAAGGGGTTGCAAAGAGTTGGACATGACTGAGCGACTACCACTACCACTACTACATATATAGTGGACTGCACAGTCTCTTAAGTCTTATAAAATGGGAGAATTTACTAACCTATCAAGTAAAATCAAAGCTTAAACTTTAAAGATTTAAAGATTTAAAGATTAGATATTCATAACTTTTAAAATTAATGAGAGAAAATACAAACTCCTGAACCAAAATTTTATTTTAAATTGTTAGGTTTCAGTGCATATGAAAATTTTTCATAACATGTGACATATAAAGATGTTAACACAGTGAACTACAATAGAAAATATTTTCATACAATTTTTGAATCACTAGTATGCATATTTCTCCCATGAATGAATGCAGTTAGCTTGAATCATCTTTGTCATGAGTATCAAGTATGTGTAAAATTCTTATATTATTATTTAATAACTGCTTAAGGAGGTTGTGAGTTTCTTCTCCATGACCAACACATAGTATTCTTTTCAATGTATGGACTACTACAGTAGCTTTTCCTCTCATCTCTAATGGAACATATTTTATATCTAAATATTCAGATAATTTATATCTAGAATTATACAGCATGTTAATAACAGTTATAATGTCATAAACTCCACCACTGCTTCGTCCTTGTGGTAACATCTGGGATTTATACATTTTTTCTAATTTATGTTCTGCTGCTATGGCTAGAGCAAGGCTTCGTTTTAGGTGTTCTTTAGAAGCTCGAATGTCCGCTCTATATTCTGGCTTGTAGCTCTCAGGAAGAGGGACGTGATGCAACTGTGAATTAATATCTGCAATTCTTTTCAAAACGTCTTCATTATACATGTCATGTGATTCAAGATAATCCATTTCATTGTCACCTGAGAGCTGAGGAACATCTTCTTCTTCCGTGGCGGTACCCAAGTCAGTGCTCCCACTTAAAGAGGTGACATCTTGACTCGGTTCAGTAACACTTGGCACTTGCGTTGGTGCCCCAGTGCGATGTTCAACTGGCTCTGGCTCTGGCTCTGGCTCTGGCTCTGGCTCTGGCTCGTCTTTCTCAATAAAAGGTTCTTTTGCATGTAAAACAACAGAAACATTACTTGGTTTAATCGACCAGAATGCTGTGCTTTTAGTACGTTTTTTCTTGTCTATTTCCAGTGTGAAGCCCCTAGTAGGGAAAGTTGTAGTTTCTTCACTGACAGGATTGATTAAAACATCATTGTCACCCGGACCTACATCATGTGTATATTTTAGCTCCTTAACTCTTGATACTCTCGGTCCTATGAAATTAGCATTATTTGGAGACTTTGATTTTTTCTGACGACCTGGCTCCTTAGTGGGAACACTTAGTATTAGGTTCTGTAAAACTTGTACGTAATGATTCAAGTTTTGTTCTTCATCAGGCGTCACAGTTACTCCTTAAGGAAAAAAGAAAAAGTAAATTTATTATTATATATGACATATTGACAGTATTTACTCGCCTAAGTTTACTTCACATGCTATCACTTAAAAGTTGCGATAAAGAACCAAGAAATAAAGCACCTGACACAGTCAACTCTCACCTAAATAAACAAAATTATTTTTTCAGATTCTTATTAAAATACATGAGCAAGATTACTGTAAAAGTTGCATATTAACACAATTCTCTATTTCTCTTTGCTTTTACTTTCCCATATAACCTATGATTCAGCAGGTAGCTTATTAAAACAAAATTCTTGGTTATGTTCTCTAACACAGGGGTGTGCTATAGTAGACTCATAGTGGCTCATTAAAGCCAACTATTAAATTTTAATGAACATCATGAGCCAGATGGTAAACACAGACATTAAAAATTAAATTCTGTATTTACAATTAAGTAAATATATTCAAAACAAGGTAATAAATACTCAAAACTCACCCTTTCTTATTATTTTATTTCATCTTATTATTATTTCTGCTCTTGAGGTTATTTATATCTAGTATGTTATAAATGCTATGTAGTGGTTGGCTTCCCAGGTCACTTAGTGGTAAAGAATTTGCTTGCCAACGTAGGAAACGTGGGTTCAATCCGTGGATCAGGAAGATACCCTGGAGTAGGAAATAGCAACCTGCTCCAGTATTCTTGTCTGGAAAATTTGTATCTAGTACATTATGCTGCTGCTGCTAAGTCGCTTCAGTTGTGTCCAACTCTGCGAGACCCCATAGACAGCAGCCCACCAGGCTCCCCCGTCCCTGGGATTCTCCAGGCAAGAACACTGGAGTGGGTTGCCATTTCCTTCTCCAATGCGTGAAAGTGAAAGTGAAGTCGCTCAGTCGTGTCCAACTCTTCGCAACCCCATGGACTGCAGCCTATCATGCTCCTCCGTCCATGGGGTTTTCCAGGCAAGAGTACTGGAGTGGGTTGCCATTGCCTTCTAGTACATTATAAATCCTATATAATGGTATGCCTCTGTTTATCTCTTTCACCTCCCTGTTGAGTGATGTCAAGTAGGTAGTTTGAAATCGACCATGGTGAGAGTATTTATACCATGTAAATGGGCAAATGCTATAAGTCAGGGTGTACTCATCTCTCAGAAAAGCCAGTTGTTAAATATTTATCAGTATATCAGTCAGACACAACTTAGCAACTAGACCATCACCACTCCTTTCAACCCAGAAAAGATCTAACTACAGCCTGTGGGTCATATCCACCCAAATGTTTTTATAAATAAAGTGGTTTTTTTTTTTTTTTTCCCACTCAGTCTTGCTCCTTTGTTTATGTATTGTATAGGGCTACTTTTGGCTGTTCAGTAGAGCTGAATAGTTGGAACAGAGACTTTATGGCCTAGAAAACTATCTGGGCCTTTACAGAAAAAGTTTACTGATTTCTCGTTTAAATCATCAACACTTAACTCTTACAATAAAATGGCAGTTCTATTTATACTGGTATTTTGTTGCATCTTCTCATTTCCAATGTGGAAAACAGAAAAGATTACTGAATAATATACTCTGAAATTCTATTCAACTCCCCTACTCTGATGGATAGAAATTGATTTAATTCAAGGAGGTAAGTTACTTTTCCCCAAACACTAGTGAATAAGTTCTAACTGAACATTCCCTCTGCAGGCAAAATGGAATAACAAACTTTCTGCCCAGGAGGCACTTTTATTCAGCTCTTTAGCAAGCACAAAGAAGTCCCCAAATGCTTTTCCTCCTCTCTTTCTTAACTCATCTGTTAAATTTAGACCAGATGGAATTTTAATCAAACTTGAAAGCACATTTCTAAATTTTAAAAAAGTCTTAATCATGTCTTGGCTATTATAAACAGTGCTGCGATGAACATTGGGGTACACGTGTCTCTTTCCCTTCTGGTTTCCTCAGTGTGTATGCCCAGCAGTGGGGTTGCTGGATCATAAGGCAGTTCTATTTCCAGTTTTTTAAGGAATCTCCACACTGTTCTCCATAGTGGCTGTACTAGTTTGCATTCCCACCAACAGTGTAAGAGGGTTCCCTTTTCTCCACACCCTCTCCAGCATTTATTGCTTGTAGACTTTTGGATCGCAGCCATTCTGACTGGTGTGCAGCACTGTTTATAATAGCCAAGACATGGAAGCAACCTAGATGTCCATCAGCAGATGAATGGATAAGAAAGCTGTGGTACATATACACAATGGAGTATTACTCAGCCATTAAAAAGAATACATTTGAATCAGTTCTAATGAGGTGGATGAAACTGGAGCCTATTATACAGAGTGAAGTAAGCCAGAAGGAAAAACATAAATACAGTATACTAACGCATATATATGGAATTTAGAAAGATGGTAACAATAACCCGGTGTACGAGACAGCAAAAGAGACACTGATGTATAGAACAGTCTTATGGACTCTGTGGGAGGGGGAGAGGGTGGGAAGATTTGGGAGAATGGCAATGAAACATGTAAAATATCATGTAGGAAACGAGTTGCCAGTCCAGGTTCGATGCACGATGCTGGATGCTTGGGGCTGGTGCACTGGGACGGCCCAGAGGGATGGTATGGGGAGGGAGGAGGGAGGAGGGTTCGGGATGGGGAACACATGTATACCTGTGGTGGATTCATTTTGATATTTGGCAAAACTAATACAATTATGTAAAGTTTAAAAATAAAATAAAATTGGAAGAATTAAAAAAAAAAAAAAAAAAAAAAAAAAAAAATAAAAAAGTCTTAATCAGAAGTTTAATAGGCAATGTGATAGTAGAAAGATACTAGACATGTCTACTAGAGATCTAGATTCTAAAAGCAGACTCTGCATTTTATGTCATGTTTAGAAAAGTCTGGCATACTTCAAGATCCATTTGATGATATGTGAAAAAAGACAGAGAATGTAGATTTATTTGTATATTATCCTCATAATTTTTTATGAATAAATGATATAGCATCATACATTTGTCTGGGAATTGAGATTTTTTTTTTTACTGATTAGAAGGATATCATTATCAAATTTATGTGAGCATTTGCCCTTGAGGAGAGAGAATGGGACTGAAGTTGGACATTAAAGGGGTCTTAACTTTTACTCTCTAAGCACACACACCCAATCATTTAACACAGTAAACAATTAAAGGCCATATTTTAAAAAGAAAATACTTATTTACATATTCTTATGTGTATAAATTAAATTAGGTCCAGTAGACAGAATGCCAGAAGAACTATGGATGGAGGTTAGTAACATTATACAGGAGGCAGTGACCAAAATCATTCCAAAGAAAAAGAAATGCAAGAAGGCAAAGTGGTTGTCTGAGGAACCTTTACAAATAGCTAAGGAAAGAAGAGAAGCAAAAGGCAAAGGACAAAGGGAAAGATATATCCAACTGAATGCAGAGTTCCAAAGAATAGCAAGGAGAGATAACAAGGGCTTTTTCAATGAACAATGAAAAGAAATAGAGGAAAACAACAGAATAGGAAAGACTAAAGAACTCTTCAAGAAAACTGGAGCTATCAAGGGAATATTTCATGCAAGGATGGGCACAATAAAGGACAGAAACGGTAAGGATCTAACAGAAAAAGAAGAGATTAAGAAGAGGTGGCAAGAATACATAGAAGAATTATACAAAAAAAAAAAAAAAAAAAGACCTTAATGACTCAGATAACCACAATGGTATGGACACTCACCTAGAGCCAGACATCCTGAAGTGTGAAGTCAAATGGGCCTTAGGAAGTATTACTACCAACAAAGCTGGCAGAGGTGATGGAATTCCAGCTAAGCTATTTTAAAATCCTAAAAGATGATGCTGTTAAAGTACTGCACTCAATATGCCAGCAAATTTGGAAAACTGAGCCATGGCCCCAGGACTGGAAAAGATCAGTTTTCATTCCAATCCCAAAGAAGAGCAATAGCAAAGAATGTTCAAACTACCATACAATTGTGCTCATTTCACATGCTAGTAAGGTTATATTCAAAATTCTTCAAGTCAGGCTGGAGCAGTGTGTGAACCAAGAATTTCCAGATATACAACTGGAAATAACTGGAAAATTTCTGGGTTTAGAAAAGGCAGAGGAATCAGAGATCAAACTGCCAACATTCATTGTATCAGAGAAAGCAAGGGGATTCCAGGCAAAAAAAAATCTACCTGTGCTTCACTGACTAGGGTAAAGCCTTTGACATTGTGAATCACAACAAACTGTGGAAAATTCTTAAAGAGTAATACCAGACCACCTTACCTGACTCCTGAGAGACCTGTTTGTAGGTCAAGAAGCAAACAGTTAGAACTGGACACGGAACAATTGACTGGTTCAAAATTGGGAAAGGAGTATGACAAGGCTGTATATTATCATCCTGCTTATCTAACTTAAATGCAAAATACATCATGTGAAATGCCAGACTGGATGAATCACAAGCTGTAATCAAGACTGCCCATAGAAATATCAAAAACTTCATACATGTAGATGATATCACTCTAATGGCAGAAAGTAAAGAGGAATTAGAGAGTATCTTGATAAGGGTGAAAGAGGAGAGTGAAAAAGCTGGCTTGAAACTTGACATTCAAAAACCTAAGATCATAGCTGCGGATCCCATCACTTTATGTCAAATAGAAGGGGGAAGTGGAAGCACTAACAGATTTTAATTTCTTGGGGATGAAATCACTGCATGGTGACTGCACCATGAAATTAAAAGATACTTGTTTCTTGGAAGGCAAGCTAAGAAAAATCTAGACAGTATATTAAAAATCAAAGACCTCACTTTGCAGACAAAGGTCCATCTAGTCAAAGCTATAGTTTTCCCAGTAGTCATGGATGGATGTGAGAGTTGGACCATAAAGCAGGCTGAGTGGTGAAGAATTGATGTTTTCAAATTGTGGTGCTGGAGAAGACTCTTGAGAGTCCCTTGGACTGCAGGGAGATCAAACTAGTCATCAATCCTAAAGAAAATCAACTCTGAGTATTTATTGGAAGGACTGATGCTAAAGCTGAAGCTCCAATACCTAGACCACCTGATGCAAACAGCTGACGCAATGGGAAAGACCCTGATGCTGGGAAAGATTGAGGGTAGGAGGAGAAGAGGATGACAGAGGATGAGACGGTTGAAACGCATCACTAACTCAATTGTCATGAGTTTGAGCAAATTCCAGGAGACAGTGTAGGACAGAGGAGCCTAGTGTGCCGCAGTCCATGGGGTAGCAAAGTCGAACCCGACCTGGTGACTAAACAAAAGCAAATATTTATAAAATGCATTGTCCTGAATCTAGAGGTTTTTCTGAAGGAAAATACTAAGGAAAATTAACTTGTGACCTAGTGCAGTGAAAAAATATCTTTCATTCTGGTTCTGGTTCTACCACTTTCTAGCATCATGACCTTATTTCTCTACTACTAAATTTCTCTACTATTAAATTACTACCTACTAAATTTCTCTGAATATTTACTTAACTATAAAATTAAGATACTAAATCTGCCCTTTATCTCATAGACTTAAAAATACTGGTTATTTGAAAACACTTTAGGAGGCGGTCCTAAGATGGTGGAGAAATGGGACGGGGAGACCACTTTCTCCCCTACAAATTCATCGAAAGAACATTTGAACGCTGAGCAAATTCCACAAAACAACATCTGAATGTTGGCAGAAGACATCAGGCACCCAGAAAGGCAGCCCATTGTCTTCTAAAGGAGATGGAGAAGTCTTGAGGCTACTGTAAGAGTAAGACTGAAAACCAGAGGTAGGAGGCTTAAGTCCAAAACCTGAGAACACCAGAGAACTCCTGACTCCAGGGAACATTAATTGATAAGAGCTCATCAAAAGCCTCCATACCTACACTGAAACCAAGCACCACCCAAGGGCCAACAAGTTCCAGAGCAAGACATACCATGCAAATTCTCCATCAACACAGGAACATAACCCCGAGCTTCAATATACAGGCTGCCCAAAGTCACACCAAACCCACTGACATCTCAAAACTCACTACTGCACACTTCATTGCACTCCAGAGAGAAGAAATCCAGCTCCACACACCAGAACACTGACACAAGCTTCTCTAACCAGGAAACCTTGACAAGCCACATGTCCAACCCCACCTACAGTGAGGAACCTCCACAATAAAGAAGAACTACAAACTGCCAGAATATGGAAAGGCCACCCCAAACACAGCAATATAAACAAGATGAAAAGGCAGAGAAATACTCAGCAATAAAGGAACAGGATAAATGCCCACCAAACCAAACCAAAGAGGAAGAGATAGGGAATCTACCTGAAAAAGAATTCAGAATAACGATAGTGAAAATGATCCAAAATCTTGAAAACAAAATAGAGTTACAGATAAATAGCCTGGAGACAAGGATTGAGAAGATGCAAGAAATGTTTAACAAGGACCTAGATGAAATAAAAAAAGAGTCAATATATAATGAATAATGCAATAAATGAGATCAAAAACACTCTGGAGGGAACCAACAGTAGAATAATGGAAGCAGAAGATAGGATAAGTGAGGTAGAAGACAGGATGGTAGAAATAAAAGAAGCAAAGAGGAAAAAAGAATGAAAAGAAATGAGGACAACCTCAGAGACCTCTGGGACAATGTTAAATGCCCCAACATTCGAATCATATGAGTCCCAGAAGAAGAAGACAAAAAGAAAGACCAAGAGAAAATACTTGAGGAGATAATAGCTGAAAACTTCCCTAAAATGGGGAAGGAAATAGTCATCCAAGTCCAAGAAACCCAGAGAGTCCAAAACAGGATAAACCCAAGGCAAAACACCCCAAGACACATATTAATCAAATTAACAAAGATCAAACACAAAGAACAAATATTAAAAGCAGCAAGGGAAAAAACAACAAATAACACACAAGGGGATTTCCATAAGGATAATGGCTGATCTTTCAATAGAAACTCTTCAGGCCAGAAGGGAATGGCAGGTCATACTTAAAGTGATGAAAGAGAAAAACCTACATCCCAGATTACTGTACTCAGCAAGGATCTCATTCAAATATGAAGGAGAAATCAAAGCTTTACAGACAAGCAAAAGCTGAGAGAATTCAGCACCACCAAACCAGCTCTCCAACAAATGCTAAAGGATCTTCTCTAGACAGGAAACACAGAAAGGGTGTATAAACTCGAACCCAAGACCACAAAGTAAATGGCAATGGGATCATACATATCAATAATTACCTTAAATGTAAATGGGTTGAATGGCTCAACCAAAAGACAAAGACTGGCTGAATGGATACAAAAACAAGACCCCTGTATATGTTATCCACAAAAGACCCACCTCGAAACAAGGGACACATACAGACTGAAAGTGAAGGGCTAGAAAAAGATATTCCACACAAATAGAGACCAAAAGAAAGCAGGAGTAGCAATACTTATATCAGAAAACAGACTTTAAAATAAAGGCTATAAAAAGAGACAAAGAAGGACACTATATCATGATCAGAGGATCAATCCAAGAAGAAGATATAACAATTATAAATATATATGCACCCAACATAGGAGCACCGCAATATGTAAGACAAATGCTAACAAGTATGAAAGGGGAAATTAACAATAACACAATAATAGTGGGAGACTTTAATACCCAACTCATACCAATGGATAGATCAACTAAAGAGAAAATTAACAAGGAAACACAAACTTTAAATGATACAATAGACCAGTTAGACCTAATTGATATCTATAGTACATTTCACCCCAAAACAATGAATTTCACCTTTTTCTCAAGTGCACATGGAACCTTCTTCAGAATAGACCACATCCTGGGCCATAAATCTAGCCTTCGTAAATTCAAAAAAATTGAAATCATTTCAAGCATCTTTTCTGACCACAATGCAGTAAGATTAGATATCAATTACAGGAGAAAAACTATTAAAAATTCCAACATATGGAGGCTGAACAACACGCTGCTGAATAACCAACAAATCACAGAAGAAATTTAAAAAGAAATCAAAATATGCTTAGTAACAAATGAAAATGAAAACACAACAACCCAAAACCTATGGGACACTGTAAAAGCAGTGCTAAGGGGAAGGTTCATTGCAATACAGGCGGTACTTCAAGAAACAAGAAAAAGTCAAATAAATAACCTAACTCTACACCTAAAGCAAATAGAAAAGGAAGAAATGAAAAACCCAAGGGTTAGTAGAAGGAAGGAATTCTTAAAAATTAGGGCAGAAATAAATGCAAAAGAAACAAAAGAGACCATAGCAAAAATTAACAAAGCCAAAAGCTGTTCGTTGAGAAGATAAATAAAATTGACAAACCATTAGCCAGACTCATCAAGAAACAAAGGGAGAAGAATCAAATCAACAAAATTAGAAATGTAAATGGAGAGATCACAACAGACAACAGAAATACAAAGGATCATAAGAGACTACTATCAGCAACTATATGCCAATAAAATGGGCAACGTGGAAGAAATGGACAAATTCTTAGAAAAGTACAACTTTCCAAAACTGAACCAGGAAGAAATAGAAAATCTTAACAGACCCATCACAAGCATGGAAATTGAAACTGTAATCAGAAATCTTCCAGCAAACAAAAGCCCAGGTCCAGATGGCTTCACAGCTGAATTCTACCAAAAATTTAGAGAAGTGCTAACACCTATCTTACTCAAACTCTTCCAGAAAATTGCAGAAGAAGGTAAACTTCCAAACTCATTCTATGAGGCCACCATTATCCTAATACCAAAACCAGACAAAGATGCCACACAAAAAAGAAAACTATAGGCCAATATCACTAATGAACATAGATGCAAAAATCCTTAACAAAATTATAGCAAACAGAATCCAACAACACATTAAAAAGATCATACACCATAACCAAGTGGGCTTTATCCCAGGGATGCAAGGATTCTTCAATATTCACAAATCAATCAAGGTAATACACCACATTAACAAATTGAAAGATAAAAACCATATGATTATCTCAATAGATACAGAGAAAGCCTTTGACAAAATTCAACATCCATTTATGATAAAAAAAAAAACCCTCCAGAAAGCAGGAATAGAAGGAACATACCTCAACATAATAAAAGCTATATATGACAAACCCACAGCAAACATTATCCTCAATGGTGAAAAATTGTAAGCATTTCCCCCAAAGTCAGGAACAAGACAAGGGTGCACACTTTCACCACTACTATTCAACATAGTTTTGGAATTTTTGGCCACAGCAATCAGAGCATAAAAAGAAATAAAAGGAACCTAGATTGGAAAAGAAGTAAAACTCTGTTTGCAGATGACATGATCCTCTACATAGAAAACCCTAAAGACTCCACCAGAAAATTACTAGAGCTAATCAATGAATATAGTAAAGTTGCAGGATATAAAATTAACACACAGAAATCCCTTGCATTCCTATACACTGAGAAATCAGAAACAGAAATTAAGAAAACAATTCCATTCACCATTGCAACAAAAAGAATAAAATACTTAGAAATATATGTACCTAAAGAAACAAAAGACCTATATATAGAAAACTATAAAACACTGATGAAAGAAATCAAAGAGGACACAAATAGATGGAGAAATATACCATGTGCATGGACTGGAAGAATCAATATAGTGAAAATGAGTATACTACACAAAGCAATCTATAGATTCAATGCAATCCCTATTAAGCTACCAACAGTATTTTTCACAGAGCTAGAACAAATAATTTCACAATTTGTATGGAAATACAAAAAAAACTCAAATAGCCAAAGCAATCTTGAGAAAGAAGAATGGAATTGGAGGAATCAAATTCCACTCACAATTTGTATGGAAATACAAAAAAACTCAAATAGCCAAAGCAATCTTGAGAAAGAAGAATGGAATTGGAGGAATCAACCTTCAAGCTATACTACAAAGATACAGTCATCAAGACACTATGGTACTGGCACAAAGAAATATATATCAATGGAACAAAATAGAAAGCCCAGAGATAAATCCACGCACCTATGGACATCTTATCTTTGACAAAGGAGGCAAGAATATACAATGGAGAAAAGACAATCTCTTTAACAAGTGGTGCAGGGGAAACTGGTCAACCACTTGTAAAAGAATGAAACTAGAACACTTCTAACACCATACACAAAAATAAACTCAAAAGGGATTAAAGCTCTAAACGTAAGACCAGAAACTATAAAACTCCTAGAGGAAAACATAGGCAAAACACTCTCTGACATACATCACAGCAGGATCCTCTATGACCCACCTCCCAGAATATTGGAAATAAAAGCAAAAATAAACAAATGGGACCTAATTAAACTTAAAAGCTTTTGCACAACGAAGGAAACTATAAGCAAGGAGAAAAGACAGCCTTCAGAATGGGAGAAAATAATAGCAAATGAAGCAACTGACAAAGAATTAATCTCAAAAATATACAGGCAACTCCTGCAGCTCAATTCCAGAAAAATAAACGACCCAATCAAAAAATGGGCCAAAGAACTAAACAGATATTTCTCCAAAGAAGACATACAGATGGCTAACAAACACATGAAAAGATGCTCAACATCACTCATTATCAGAGAAATGCAAATCAAAACCAAAATGAGGTACCATTTCATGCCAGTCAGAATGGCTGCTATCCAAAAGTCTACACGCAATAAATGCTGGAGAGGGTGTGGAGAAAAGGGAACCCTCTTACACTGTTGGTGGGAATGCAAACTAGTACAGCCACTATGGAGAACAGTGTGGAGATTCCTTAAAAAACTGGAAATAGAACTGCCTTATGACCCAGCAATCCCACTGCTGGGCATACACACTGAGGAAACCAGAATTGAAAGAGACACATGTACCCCAATGTTCATCGCAGCACTGTTTATAATAGCCAGGACATGGAAGCAACCTAGATGTCCATCAGCAGATGAATGGATGAGAAAGCTGTGGTACATATACACAATGGAATATTACTCAGCCATTAAAAAGAATACATTGGAATCAGTTCTAATGAGGTGGATAAAACTGGAGCCTTTTATACAGAGTGAAGTAAGCCAGAAAGAAAAACACCAATACAGTATCAATTCAGTGCAGTTCAGTCGCTCAGTCGTGTCTGACTCTTTGTAACCCCATGAACCGCAGTACACCAGGCCTCCCTGTCCATCACCAACTCCCAGGGTCCACCCAAACCCATGTCCATTGTGTCGGTGATGCCATCCAACCATCTCATCTTCTGTCGTCCCCTTCTCCTCCTGCCCCTCAATCTTTCCCAGCATCAGGGTCTTTTCAAATGAGTCAGCTCTCTGCATCAGGTGGCCAAAGTATTGGAGTTTCAGCTTCAATATCAGTCCCTCCAATGAACACCCAGGACTGATCTCCTTTAAGATGGACTGGTTAGATCTCCTTGCAGTCCAAGGGACTCTCCAGAGTCTTCTCCAACACCACAGTTCAAAAGCATAAATTCTGAGCTCAGCTTTGTTTATAGTCCAACTCACATCCATACATGACCACTGGAAAAACCATAGCCTTGACTAGATGGACCTTCGTTGGCAAAGTAATGTCTCTGCTTTTTAATATGCTGTCTAGGTTGGTCATAACTTTCCTTCCAAGGAGCAAGTGTCTTTTAATTTCATGGCTGCAATCACCATCTGCAGTGATTTTGGAGCCCAGAAAAATAAAGTCAGCCTCTGTTTCCACTGTTTCCCCATCTATTTGCCATGAAGTGATGGGACTGGATGCCATGATCTTAGTTTTCTGAATGTTGAGCTTTAAGCCAACTTTTTTCACTCTCCTCTTTCACTTTCATTAAGAGGCTTTTTAGTGCCTCTTCACTTTCTGCCATAAGGGTGGTGTCATCTGGATATCTGAGGTTATTGATATTTCTCCTGGCAATATATATGGAATTTAGAAAAATGGTAACGATAACCCTACATGCAAGACAGCAAAAGAGACACAGGTGTATAGAACAGTCTTTTTGGACTCTGTGGGAGAAGGCGAGGGTGGAATGATTTGAGAGAATAGCATTGAAACATGTATATTATCATATGTGAAACAGATTGCCAGTCCAGGTTCGATGCATGAGACAGGGTTCTCAGGGCTGGTGCACTGGGATGACCCAGAGGGATGGGATTGGGAGGGAAGTAGGAGGGGGTTCAGGATGGGGAACACATGTACACCCATGGCTGACTCATGTCAATGTATGACAAAACCACTACAGTAATGTAAAGCAATTAGCCTCCAATTAAAATAAATTTTAAAAAATAAAAAATAAATTTCTATGTAAGATTTCAACTATTTCTATACATTAAAATATAATGCTTGCAAACTAAACTAGCTGGAAATATTTTGTTTCTTTGTTTATGCATTGGTTACCCAGAAGCATTAACTATAAAAATTGATTAAACTATACATTAGACTGTGCACCTTATTCTATGTATATTATATATTTAAAATCTCATATTGGTAACTGGTTTGCATTACACTTACTGGACATTAACACAAAGATTTTAAAAATCATTTTAAAAGAGCTAGAATTAATAAAATTTAATTTTATCAATAGAAGTTATTTTCATTTTTTATATATAAATTTATTTATTTTAATTGGAGGTTACTTTACAATATTGTATTGGTTTTGCCATACATCAACATGAATCTGCCACAGGTGTACATGTGTTCCCCATCCTGAACCCCCCTCCTTCCTCCCTCCTCGTACCATCCCTCTGGGTCGTCCCAGTGCACCAGCCCCAAGCATCCAGTATCATGCATCGAACCTGGACTGGCAATTTGTTTCATATATGATATTATACATATTTCAATGCCATTCTCCCAAATCATCCCACCCTCTCCCTCTCCCACAGAGACCAAAAGACTGTTCTATACATCTGTGTCTCTTTTGCTGTCTCGCATACAGGGTTATCATTACCATCTTTCTAACTGAAGTCATGCATAAACCAAGTGTTTTATTTATCAGTTTCATTATGCTATATCTTTTCATTATGCCATTATGCGATGCTGCTGCTGCTGCTGCTGCTGCTGCTAAGTCACTTCAGTCGTGTCTGACTCTGTGGAACCCCGTAGACGGCAGCCCACCAGGCTCCCCCGTCCCTGGCATTCTCCAGGCAAGAACACTGGAGTGGATCATTATGCCATAACATATGCCAAATTTTACTATTTTAAAGCATGAGGAAGCTAATATAAAATTGCATGAATAAAAACTTCAATTCGTAATAGGTGTAAAAATAATTTCTTTCACAATATCCATTTAAAAGAATGAAAATATATAAATGTATTGTTTTGTAAAAACCTCAACAGTTATACCTTTATCTGTTTCTGGAGAGATTTTTCTAATTAGTAAAACTAAAGTACATTATGGAGAAGGCAATGGCACCCCACTCCAGTACTCTTGCCTTGAAAATTCCATGGACGGAGGAGCCTGGTGGGCTGCAGTCCATCGGGTCACTAGGAGTCGGACACAACTGAAGCAACTTAGCAGCAGCAGCAAAGTACATTAACTGTTCTAACTAACAATTTTTTCCAGAAAACTTACACTAAAAAGTGGGGTGGGGCATGAGTTTCTATGCAACTAAAAAGTGACTCAGTTCAGTCAGTTCAGTCGTGTTCAACTCTTTGCGACCCCATGAACTGCTGCATGCCAGGCCTCCCTGTCCATCACCAACTCCCGGAGTTCACCCAGACTCACGTCCATCGAGTCGGTGATGCCATCCAGCCATCTCATCCTCTGTTGTCCCCTTCTCCTCCTGCCCCCAATCCCTCCCAGCATCAAAGTCTTTTCCAATGAGTCAACTCTTCGCACGAGGTGGCCAAAGTACTGGAGTTTCAGCCTTAGTATCATTCCTTCCAAAGAACACCCAGGACCCATCTCCTTTAGAATGGACTGGTTGGATCTCCTTGCAGTCCAAGGGACTCTCAAGAGTCTTCTCCAACACCACAGTTCAAAAGCATCAATTCTTCGGTGTTCAGCTTTCTTCACAGTCCAACTCTCACATCCATACATGACCACTGGAAAAACCATAGCCTTGACTAGATGGACCTTTGTTGGCAAAGTAATGTCTCTGCTTTTTAATATGCTATCTAGGTTGGTCATAACTTTCCTTCCAAGGAGTAAGCATCTTTTAATTTCATGGCTGCAATCACCATCTGCAGTGATTTTGGAGCCCAGAAAAATAAAGTCTGACACTGTTTCCACTGTTTTCCCAACTATTTCCCATGAAGTGATGGGACCAGATGCCATGATCTTCGTTTTCTGAATGTTGAGCTTTAAGCCAACTTTTTCCACTCTCCTCTTTAACTCCTCTTTAACCTCAAGAGGCTATTTAGTTCCTCTTCACTTTCTGCCATAAGGGTAGTATCATCTGCATATCTGAGGTTATTGATATTTCTCCCAGAAATCTTGATTCCAGCTTGTGCTTCTTCCAGCCCAGTGTTTCTCATGATGTACTCTGCTGCTGCTGCTGCTGCTAAATCACTTCAGTTGTGTCGGACTCTGTGTGACTCCATAGACGGCAGCCCACCAGGCTCCCCCATCCCTGAGATTCTCCAGGCAAGAACACTGGAGTGGGTTGCCATTTCCTTCTCCAGATATACTCTGCATATAAGTTAAATAAACAGGGTGACAGTATACAGCCTTGACGTACTCCTTTCCCTATTTGGAACCAGTCTGTTATTCCATGTCCAGTTCTAACTGTTGCTTCCTGACCTGCATATAGGTTTCTCAAGAGGCAGGTCAGGTGGTCTGCCAATCCCATCTCTTTCAGAATTGTCCACAGTTTATTGTGATCTACACAGTCAAAGGCTTTGGCATAGTCAATAAAGCAGAAATAGATGTTTTTCTGAAACTCTCTTGCTTTTTTGATGGTCCAGCGGATGCTGGCAATTTGATCTCTGGTTCCTCTGCCTTTTCTAAAACCAGCTTGAACATCTGGAAGTTCATGGTTCACGTATTGCTGAAGCCTGGCCTGGAGAATTTTGAGCATTACTTTACTAGCGTGTGAGATGACTACATGCCAAAAATAACAATAAAAAGCAATGACACTAATGCTAACATTAAAAAGCTTATTAGAAAGATTCCTACTTAGTTCCTTTGAGACTAAAGTGTTAAGAATAGCATTGAAACCTGTATAATATCATGTATGAAACGAGTCACCAGTCCAGGTTCGATGCACAGTACTGGATGCTTGGGGCTGGTGCACTGGGACGACCCAGAGGGAGGGTAGGGGAGGGAGGAGGGTGGAGGGTTCAGGATGGGGAACGCGGGTATACCTGTGGCAGATTCATTTTGATATTTGGCAAAACTAATACAATATTGTAAGGTTTAAAAATAAAATTAAATTAAAAAAAAATAAACAACAAAAAAAAAGAAAAAAAAAATGTCACCCTAAATCTTGATCAAAGAACCAATAGCTTCTAAGCTGAATAAAAAGAAAAACTAAACTAAAAACTCCAGCTTTTTGGTTAAAAAAAAAGGAAAGGAGCTACAATTTTTAAAAGATGTATACCCTCAAATTTGGAAGCTTTAATATGAGAAATCTTTACTTCAAAGGGTAATAAAAAGTAGGACTGTAAGAAAACTAGGTAATTTTAATGTTTCTTTGGTAAGTTCCTTATTTAATGTAACAATTTAAAATCTCAAAAGAAAAGTGGTAAATCTTAAGACTTTTAAAAAATTTTACTTTTAAAAACGTATTTTTCTGTGTTTTATTTATGTGGTGATTGTGTAGTTATCGCAGAATACAAAACTGGAAAGTAAGGACACATCCAAATCTATGCAGAATTTGGATTTTTGAACTTGAAGTCCATATAGCTAAACTTTTCAAGAACAGTATCAAACAACACATACATAAAATGTAAATATGGGATTTCACTTGAAATGTATTACAAACCAAACACTTGGAATCTCAAAAACTGGTTATTATAAAACTTATACAATACTGTAAAATCATAAGGACCAATAAAATTTTTCCATTAAAATATTCTATGTATAGTCTTTAACTGCTATAATTCTCTGACAACATTTAATATGAATTGCATTTTATTTTGACATTAACTTGGTTATAATTCCTGACATTCCTGACATATGAACCTGCAAACTAAAACAATTTTAAATTAATAGCATATGTATTAATCTAAAGGCTTTTAAAAGACAAAAACTTGAGGTTTGGTATCAAACATTTTAAAGTAAAAACAATTTTACTTTTGCTAGTAAAATAAAGTATACTGGTTAATTGCTTATAATAATAAAAAATTAAAGGACAATTTTAAATAAACTCTCAAAATACTGAGTTTATTTATAGTCTCTTTCTAATTTAGAGTACTATGAATCACTACTCAGATAAAATTGTATCTATATAACTTAGATATCTGATAGTCAATTAAGACTTCTCTCTTCTTTCCAATAACTAGTACCTATCAACTACAAATTGGCATTTGCCACTGGCACTTGCCATCCACCTCTACAAGGATTAAATCATGTGCTACTGCAGCTGCTGATTTTCAATACCTGCCCCCCTCAAAAAGAGTTCAGGGTGAACAGAAATGAGGCACCCTACTCAGGGAAAAACTGGCAGGACAGGTCTTCAGATAGTTAGATGTTTTCAGGAGCCGATTTTATGAGCCCAATTCTTGTATCTACTCATATTTTAAAAAGCACTAAAATCCTGCATGGTGATGAATGATCCTCATGACAGGCAGAAAGCTTCACAAGACTAGCAGAAGCTTTCTGGAAAAATATGTGTCTGGTTGCATGTATTCCTCCTTAACCAAAATCACATATATACTGACCTTCCCCCCTGCCTCTTTGGAGCAATTCCTCCAAAATCTGAGGTGTTGTCTCCTGGGCTACACTCATTTTTTCCCAAATAAAACTTAACTCACAACACTCACATTGTGCATTTTTTTTAAGTCGACATACCTTATACACAAACTGGAAAATAACATAGACAACTGTAAACTTAATTCCAACATATTTTGACCAAAATTAAAAACAGGTCATCACACAATTCCTATGTGTGTTCTACTTAGGTAATCTTGTTTACTTGTAAAACATAATGCCTCTTCCATAAGCCCCAAATAAAATGTTTTAAAACAATGTATTTGGACTTCTACTTCCAAAAAGATAGACAATATGTATTTTCCCTCTATCCTTCCTACTAACAGTTAAAAATCTTCAACATTATATGTAAGACAAGCATGAGATGAAAAGACTCTGAAAGGCAGAGCGATGAAGGTAGACCAACTAGGGACTTCAGGACCTGAGTAACGACACAGCAGTGAGTTCCCTGGGTTTTCTTTTTGCCATATATATCCTAGACTGGGAACTGGAGATGCTGGCAATCCAAAAACACCAATGGACACAGACCAAAAAGGCTCAAAGAGAAAGACTGCTTTCTTCATGGCCAAAGGACCAGGAAAAGAGTAAACTGGCAAGACAGAAAAGGGAGGGGATATATGTATACTTATGGCTGATTCATGTTGAGGTTTGACAGAAAACAACAAAATTCTGTAAAGCAATTATCCTTTAATTAAAAAAAAAAAAAGCCAAAAGCACAGAAAACCTTGCAATCCTACCCCCATCAGCAGAGGCTGAGTGGAAAACATAGACTTTCACCCTCATCAAGTTTCATTAAGCTTCCCCAATTCCTCTGCCCTTATCCCACGAAGTGCTGCAACAAATATGAATACCTCCTCTTTTCAAGTAGAGAAGGCCAAGTAAGGAGCTAGGACTTTCAGCTCCTTCCTGTGGTAACAAGGCAACACCCCACATCCACCATTAAAGTGGTGTCAAAGACCTATTTAAATCTGTAGCAAAAGAGTTAAATGAGGTCCAGAGTCTTACAACATAATACCCAAAATATCCAGGTTTGAATCAAAGGCTAGTGGTCATTACAAGAACCAGGAAAAATCTCAATTTGATTAAGAAAAGAAACCCAACAGATGCCAACACTGAGATGATGCAGATGTCAGAATTATCTGACAGGGATTTAGAAGTAGCCATCATAAAAATGCTTCAACAAGCAATTATGGATTTCTTGAAACAAATGAAAAATAAAAAGTCTTAATAAATAAGTAGAAAATCTCAGCAAAGAAATAGAATATATAAGGATTAATTAAGTTTTAGAATTGAGTAACACAATAACTGAACTGAAAAACTCAGTAGATAGATTCAACAGCAGAATGGAGAGGAAAGAGGAAATAAGCAGTGAACTGGAAGATAGAATAACAGCAATTACCCAATCTGAATAAAAGAGAAAAAATGAAATGCAAACAAATGAAAAGAGCCTCAGGGTCTTGTGAGACTGTAACAAAAAGATCTAACATTCATGTCACCTGAGCCTTGGAAAGAGAAAAGAAAAAGGATAAACAGAAAAGGTATTCAAAAACATAATGACTGAAAATTTCCCAAATGTGGCAAAAGACATGAATTTACAGATTCAAGAATCTGAATCTCAAAACAGAATAAACCCAAAGAAATCCATGTTAAGATGTATCATGGTCATCTTAGACAAAGAAAAACTCTAAAGATAAAGAAAAAAATCTTGAAAGAAGCAGGTTAAGTTACAATTTGAATTCTCAAGAGAAATCATGAATGTCAGAAGTAAAAGGCATAATATTTTTCAAGTGATAAAAGGAAAGGACTATCAATCCAGAATTCTTTATCAAGGGAAAATATCCTTTAGCAATGAAAGGATAATCAATACCTCTCAGATGAAGGGAAATTAAGATAAGTTGTTGCCATAAGACCTATTCTAAAAGAATAACTAAATTAAGCTCATTAAACAGAAAGGAGGGCATCCTTAGTGGGTCAGCAGTAAAGAATCTGCCTGCAATGCAGGAGACGCAGGTCCAGTTCCTAGGTCAGGAAGATTCCATGGAGAAGGAAACGGCAATCCACTCCAGTATCCTTGCCTGGAAAATCCCATGGACAGAAGAGCCTGGTGGGCTATAGTCCAGAGGATCACAAAACAGTCAGACACAACTTAGTAACTAAACAAGTGAAGTGGCTCAGTTGGGTCCGACTCTTTGCAACCCCATGGACTATCCTGCCAGGCTCCTCCATCCATGGGATAAAACAACATTAAAAAAAAGGAAATCATAAAAGAAGGTATCCTGAACATTGGCAAGGAAGAAAGAGTAACAGAAGGAGCAAAAATATGGGAAAATTCAGTGAACTTTTCTTTTCCTCTTGAGTTTTTCAAACTATGATTGACAGCTGAAGTAAAATTATAATACTATCTGATGTGGTTCTCTATGTATGCTAAAGAAATATATATGACAATTAACAGTATGAATGAGAGAGGGTAAAAGAACATAAAGGGAGGTTAGGTTTCTACATTTCACTGAAACTAGCAAAATGCTGATACCAATAGACTGTAATAAGTTATGTATACATAATGTAATACCCAGGCAGTACAAAGAAATATGCTCAAAAACACTACAAGATAGAATCCTAAAAAACCCTAAATCCTAAAAAAACATCTCTCTATCAATGTAAGATGAGTTCCCCTGCAACCCCATAGAAGAAATGGAGTAGCCCTCATAATCAACAAAAGAGCCCCAATGCAGTACTTGGATGCAATCTCAAAAACAGAATGATCTCAGTTCGTTTCTAAGGCAAACCATTCAACATCACATCAACATCACCACTGATGCCAAAGAAGCTGAAGTCAACCAGTTCTATGAGGACCTAAAAGACCTTATAGAACTACTATCAACAAAAAATGTTCTATTCATCATAGGGAATTGAAATTCAAATGTAGGAAGTCAAGAAATACCTGGAGTAACAGGCAAGTTTGGCCTTGACGTACAAAATGAAGCAAGGCAAAGGCTAACAAAATTCTGCCAAAAGAACACACTGATCATAGCAAACACCCTTTTCCAACAACACAAGGGATGACTTTACACGTGGATATCACCAAGTGGTCAATACTGAAATCAGACTGATTATGCATTCTTTGCATCCGAAGATGGAGAAGCTCTATACAGTCAGCAAAAACAAGACTGTAAGCTGACTATGGCTCAGAACATCAGCTTCTTTTAGCAAAATTCAGGCTTAACTAAAGAAAACTAGGAAAACCACTAGGCAGTTCAGGTACGACCTAAATCAAATCCCCTATGATTATACAGTGGATGTGATGAATAGATTCAAGGGATTAGATTTGGTAAACAGAGTGCCTGAAGAACTATGGACAGAGATTTGTAATACTGTACAGGAGGCACTGACCAAAACCATCCCAAAGATAAAAGAAATGCAAGAAGGCAAAGTGGTTGTCTGAGGAGGCCTTACAAATAGCTGAGAAAAGAAGAGAAGTAAAAAGCAAGGGAGAAAGAGAAAGGTATACCTAACAATGCAGAGTTCCAGAGAATAGCAAGGAGAGGCAAGAAGGCCTTCTTCAATGAACAATGAAAAGAAAGAGTGAAACAACAAAAGGGAAGAGACTAGAGATCTCTTTAAGAAAACTGGAGACATCAAAGTAACATTTCACGCAAAGACGGGCACAATAAAGGACAGAAAGGGCAAAGACCTAATTGAAGCAGAAGAGATCAAGAAGAGATGGCAAGAATACAGAGAAGAACTGTATGGAAAAAGATCTTAATGACCCAGATAACGATGATGGTGTGATCACTCACTTAGAGCCAGACATCCTGGAGTGTGAAGTCAAGTGGGCCTTAGGAAGCGCTGCTGCCAATAAAGCTAGTGCAGGTGATAAAATTCCAGCAGAGCTACTTAAAATCTTAAAAAAAAAAAAAAAAGATGATGCTATTAAAGTACTGCACTCTAAATGTCAGCAAATTTGGAAAACTCAGCAGTGGCCACAGGACTAGAAAAGGTCATTCTTCACCCAATTCCCAAGAATGGCAGTACTAAAGAATGTTCAAACTATCAGACAATTGTGCTCACTTGCCATGCTAGTAAGGTTATGCTCAAAATTCTTCAAGCCAGGCTTCCATAGTACTTGAATCAAGAACTTCCAGATGTACAAAGTGGGTTTAGAAAAGGCAAAGGAACTAGAGACCAAACTGCCAACATTTGCTGGATCATAGAGAAAGCAAGGGAATTCCAGAAAAACATCTACTTCTATCTCATTGATGATGCTAAAGCTTTTGAGTGTGTGGATCATAACAAACTGTGGAAAACTCTCAAAGAGATGGGAATATCTGACCATCTTGCCTGTCTTCTGAGGTATGCAGAAGACACACCTGTATGCAGGTCAAGAACCTTATATGGAAAAGCTGACTGGTTCACAATTGAGAAAGGAGTATGACAAGGTTGTATATTGTCACCTCATTTATTTAACTTATATGCAGAGTACATCATGTGAAATGCTGGGCTGGATGAGTTATAAGCTGGAATCAAGACAGCCAGGAGAAATATCAATAATCTCAGATATGCAGATAACACCACTCCAATGGCAGAAAGCAGAGAACTAAAGAGCTTCTTGATGAGGGTAAAACAAGAGTGTGAAAAAGCTGACTTAAAACTCAATACTAAAAAAACTAAGATCATGGCATCTGGTCCCATCACTTCCTGGCAAACAGATGGGGAAAAGGTGGAAGCAATGACAGACTGCCTCTTCTAAAATTACTACAGATGGTAACTTCAGCCATGAAATTCGAAGATGACTACTTCTTGGAAGGAAAGCTATGACAAACCTAGACAGCGTATAAAAAGCAAAGACATCACTTTGCTGACAAAGGTCCGTATGGTTAAAGCTATGGTCTTTCCAGTAGTCACATATGGATGTGAGAGTTGGACCATAAAGAAGGCTGAGTGCTGAAGAATTGATGCTTTCAAACTATGGTGCTAGAGAAGACTCTTGAGAGTCCTTTGGACAGCAAGGAGATCAAACCTGTCAATCCTAAAGGAAATCAACCCCGTATATTCATTGGAAGGACTAATGCTCAAGTTGAAACTCCAATAGTTTGGCCACCTGATGCACTGGAAAAGACCCCAATGCTGGGAAAGATTGAAGGCAGAAGGAGAAAAGGGCAACAGAGGATGAGATGGTTGGATGTATCACCGATTCAGTGGACATGAACTTGGGCAAACTCTGGGAGATGATGAGGGACAGGGAGGCCTAGCGTGCTGCAGTCCACAGGGTCACAAAGAGTCAGACACGACTTGGCGACTGAACAACAAAATAAGATGAGTGCTATCTGATCATGTGCTTAAAATGTAATTTATGTTTTTAAAAACTAAGGCCTTAAAGCCCAATAATATTATTGATTTAAACCAAAAAAAATTGGCATAACAATAAATACCAGGTAAGTTAAAGGTAACAACAAAATGTTCAATATAACTGGGGGAAACATAGTAGCTCGGTAAAGAAGGAAAGATAAATTTTTAAACTTTTCAGATACAGACAAAAGAAGTTAAAGTTCAACAGAATATGATTGGTCATTGTGCTTTAGAACTCATATGTTTTTACTGTAATCTTAACATAGTACTTGGTGATTGCACCCAATTTAAAACAAGAATCGTGGATGCTCATCTTTTAAAAGATTCAAATATAACTAGGATTTGTATTACCACAAGAGTGAGTGGCTTTGTCAACAAAGAATTCATGTATATAAAGCTTAACATATACCCACGCACTGAATCATTTATAAATGGGCCAGACTCTGCCTGAATGTCTTAGCTCTAGAGAACAAATTGCTTGTATTTTCCATCCAAATCATGAAATGAGCTCATAAAGAACAGACTTCCCATACTCTACAGAAGTGTTGGAAGTAAGAATACCTGAAAGCTGTCAGCATGTAAGAACTTCCAGCTAAAACACCAACACCTTCAAATTATAAGAAACTTGAATAACTGAGCTGAAGTACTTCCAATTCAAAGCTGTAATAACTATGCTTCATTAGTAGGGTATACTCAAAGAATGACCAGAAAAGAAAATGTCGCATCTTGTTATTCATGCAGCAGTTTTCCTGAATTTGTTAATTCAAAATTTGAATTTATTAATTCAAATTTTAACTTTTGCTAGCAGGTAAAACAAACAAGTAATTATGTTATATTAATTAAGCGTTCATGTTAAGGAAACAACTTCAGGGTCAGGGATAGGGGAAATGGGGAGAAAGTCTGGTAAAAAAAAAAAATACAAACTTTCAGTTATAAGAAAAATAAAGTCTGAGGATCTAATGTATAATATGGTGAAAATAGTTGATGATACACACAAAAAGGTAAAGATGTGAGGTGACATGTGTTAATTAATTCCATGGTGGGAGTTAATATATATATATTAATACATATGTCAAATTATCATATTGTACACTTTAAATATATTATAATTTTATTAATCAATTGTGCCTCAATGAAGCTGAAAAAAGAAGAAACATAACTTTATGGCTTTACTCTTCTTGGTATTTATGTTTTGGGTTAATGTGTCTCTTCCCACGCTGAATATAGTTTCTCCTTGTGTGACTGTCTTGGCCTATTACAGGACACTAGCAAATCTGAAGTGGCATAGGCTTTATAAAAACTTGCATATTGAGGGCTTATAAAGTTCTGTCTGGGAAGCAAGCTCCCATGATATAAAGACACTTGGGCTAGATTACTGAGAAATGAGAAGTGATGTAGAGAAAGACCCTGAAAGATGAGCAGCCATGCTGGATGTTCTCATCCAAACTGAGCTTCTTCATTCTTCAGTTCCACCACATGAAGCAGAACGGCTCAGCTGAGTGCAGACAACCCACAGAATCGTGAGAAATGATAACATTTGAGGGTGGTCTTTTATGCTGCAACAGAAAACCAAAATAACTATACTAAATTTATTTTGAAAAAGGAATACACATTTAGTTAAGGTGAAGAGTCAAAAATCAGAAAGTTATCTTATGAGTAATGTTAAAATTTAATCAGAACCCAAACAAATTCATGACCATGAAATATATCTCTTCTAGTTCTGTTGAGTAAAATGACCTAAATAATAATATTACCTCAGCATTGATATATATCCCAAGTACTCGGCTCTCTAACACCATGTACTATTTTGTCTTCTCAGAAGGATGGCTAATCCCATTCAGAACACAGAATATACAAAGTGGTCTTGGTACAACTGGTTACTGTCAGAAAATAAGAAGTCTTAAAAAACATGAAACCCTATCAAAAGAACACGGACAAGAGCTCCAAAGAACAGAAAGACAGAATTTTTCCCATAAAATATTAATAGGCTAATGAAACTACTATATCCCCAAAGGCCACCCTTTGACATCTGCATTAGAAGACACACTCCTCATTATCCAAAACATTAATGAAGTGTGTCATAACATTCCATTCACAGGTTTGAAAGACTCTCCCAAATGCCATGGCCTTGAGCCTTGAAATAGTGAAAAATGAACTTGCAGCACCAGAACCAAATGAATTTCTCAGTGTTCTTGAAATAAAAGCAATCTGCTTTCCCTTTCAATTCCAATCAGTTGCCAATAGATATGAATATTTATTGCCTTACTACTTCCCTTGCCTTTTGTGGTCCATTAAGACTAAAGTCTTCCTAAAGACAAAGACAGATGCCAAAGAAGTACTGATATTTTCAACAAGTATAATAATTCCTGTGATGTTTGCTTAAGATAACCTCAAAGCTATCTAGTATTCTAAAAAAATTGTTAAAGATGCACTTTTCCTTAAAAAAACCAATGTGTCTTTTATTTGGCATGAGAGAGGAGTGTTTTATATGGTTCTCTTGACAATACTGTTGGAAGAGCAGACATACAAATCAAAGAATACATACCCGATTTAAATTGAACACAGTGATAAGTTTCACAGGAAAAGTAGCCATGTTAGCACTGCCCTTCATATCCCTTAATCTACTTCTATGGAAAAGATGTAAATTACATTTTCTAAGAGATCTTCGTGATCTATGACCTGTATATATATTTCCTTTTCTCTTGTACCATCTGTATATTCAACACAAAATCATTCCTTTTTCTGAGAAGTATCTTTTCATTTTCTACTTAAGAAAATTTAGGTTAAGAGGGTACAAAGGAAGAGCACAGGCCATGGAGTTTTGGAGTTAGACAAGAGATCGAACTGAGTTGAGTAACCAGGTATTGCTTTCAAGCAGTCTCAGAGAATACTGTCTGACAGTATTTCACTTCAGCTGAAGTCTGCATATATATTAGTCAGTTGTGACCTACTGCTCTACAACTACCAAAATTCAATCTCTGGTGTTAGTAATAATGACCACTAGTAACAGCCAGAAAAGACAATTATCATCTTCAGTATGCTCTGCTCAGTTCAGTTCAGTCGCTCAGTCGTGTCCGACTCTTTGCGACCCCATGAATCGCAGCACGCCAGGCCTCCCTGTCCATCACCAACTCCCGGAGTTCACTCACACTCAGGTCCATCGAGTCGGTGGTGCCATCCAGCCATCTCATCCTCTGTCATCCCCTTCTCCTCCTGCCCCCAATCCCTCCCAGCATCACAGTCTTTTCCAATGAGTCAACTCTTCGCATGAGGTGGCCAAAGTATTGGAGTTTCAGCTTTAGCATCATTCCTTCCAAAGAATACCCAGGACTGATCTTTAGAATGGACTGGTTGGATCTCCTTGCAGTCCAAGGGACTCTCAAGAGTCTTCTCCAACACCACAGTTCAAAAGCATCAATTCTTCAGTGCTCAGTTCTTTACAGCAAAAATTTTTGCAAAGACTTTTGTTTAAAACAACTAACAATCATTAAGTGCTAGTACTGAAAGGGCTGACTTTAGTTACCTAGGGCACTTTATTCAGAACTTTAACCACTACTATTTATGACTTTGGTTGTTCTGTGTTTTCATTTTTGAAATTTAATTGTTAACTAAGAGCTTTTAACAAGTCTGAAATATAGCTCTGCATAACTAGCATGCACTTTAGTACTTTTTTCACACCTACCTGTTAAATTTTATTTAGATAGTTAAACCAAACCCCAACATCACTAGATACTACAGTGAACTAGAGTTAGTCTAGATGAATAGGCCTCATGGTCTATCTGGAATACCAGATATCAGACACTTAAATACCTCAAGGTGTTCATGTGATATTAATATAGCAGTCTCAGCACCCCTGAATATGACCTTAGTTTTCAGCCACTGGGGAGGGACAAGTAGTTAAGTCATAATTCTGCTCTACTAAGGTTTTGAATTCTGTGCACCTGAGGATGCTCAGTGGGCGTGCATAGGTCAGCGAGAGTCCTAGACAGCTGTCCACAATCCACACACTCTCCCTGTCTAAACATGGGCTCAAAGTCTTTCTGTCAAGGGCCAGAAAGAGAACAGTTCAGGCTTTGCAGCCCATCCTGTCTCCGGGGCAACTACTGAACTCTGCTATTAAAAGGCGGGAAAGCAACCTGGACTGCTGCGTTTCAACAAAACTTGACGAACAATGAAACTGGAATTTCATACTTTTGCATATGTTACGAAAGATTACATTTACAGCGAAAAAGGTAGTGAACAATGTAAAAACCATGCCCCCCAGCCAGCCAGGCAGCCATCCAAAACCCGGCCGCCCCGGCCTCCTGGCCGCAGGTGCTCCCACCCTGCTTTACCACACCTGCAGCGACTCTCCGGTAAACGAGGCCAGGTGAACAAGGGTTGTCTCTGCCCAAGGTGTCCCAGGTGCCCAGTCCGGCTCACCCCAGCCACGCTTGGGACCCAAAGCCTGGATCACTGCCTCACCACGCGCAGGTGGGGCGGACCAGAACTGGGACACAACTCGGCACCTGAGGCCAAGCCCCTGGAGAATGGGGTTTGGGAGGCATGTAGGACCCAGAAAAGGAAGAGCTGGGTCTTAGGCGGGCCCGGGAACCCTGGGAGGTTCCCCCACAAGTGTCCCCTGGAGTGGCAGCCGCCTCTGGCCACTCACTTCGATACGCTGGCAGGGACGAAGGCCATAGCAGCAGCGCAACTAGAAGGACTAAGAACTTCATGGGCATCATCCACAGCACTCCGCCATGCGTTGGGAACGTCCTGGGGCCACCAGGCCGGGTACCTCAGTCCGAAAGGGGAGGGGGTTGGCGGGACGACCGTCCTTCCTCGGGGCCCCGGGCGCCCCGCAACGGTTGTCACCAGCACGCAAGCGCAGAAGCCCTGGGGAGGGGGGCGGGGTTGAGGATCGCGAACGGCCGTGGCCACGCCCCCTATTAGCGCCGCACACAGTGGGTGGGGCCACGGCGCCTGGCCCCGCCCTCCTACACATGGTTGCTAAGCCTTGGAAGGCCTTATCAGGGGAAGTGAAGTGAAGTGAAGTCGCTCAGTCGTGTCCGACTCCTTGCGACCTCATGGACTGTAGCCTACCGGGCTCTTCCGTTCATGGGATTTTCCAGGCAAGAATACTGGAGTGGGTTTCCATCAGGGGAAGGCAGGGCAAAATCTTGATGCCCAGGGGAATATTGAGGCTTTAAAGGGTGAGTGTGGTGGCCTTTGCCTATTCCAGGAACTGGACTTGCTGTGCCTAAAACAAGGTCGCTATGCAGAAGGAAGTGACTGGTAGAAAGACAGACAAATAGCCTGGCCGTTACAACAACTCGGAAATGTCAAAATGGGGAAGCATAGTGGCCAGCCACCTGAAGTTAACAACTGACCAGTTGAGAGCAGTCATCAAAGATAATCCTCTTATAGCTACAGGAGAAGTTGTCAAAGAACTCAATGTCAATCATTCTACTGTCATTTGGCATTTGAAGCAAATAGGATAGGTGAAGCTAAAGCTAAAGGCAAAGGAGAAAAGGAAAGATAAACCTATTTGAATGCAGAGTTCCAAAGAATAGCAAGGAGAGATAAGAAAGCCTTCCTCAGTGATCAATGCAAAGAAATAGAAGAAAATGATAGAATGGGAAAGACTAGAGATCCCTTCAAGAAAATGAGAGATACCAAGGGAACATTTCATGCAAAGGTGGGCTCAATAAAGGACAGAAACGGTATGGACCTAACAGAAGCTGACGATATTAAGAAGAGGTGGCAAGAATACAAAGAAGAACTGTAAAAAAAGATCTTCGTGACCCAGATAACCATGATGGTGTGATCACTTACCTAGAGCCAGACATCCTGGAGTGCCAAGTCAAGTGAGCCTGAGGAAGCATCACTATGAACAAAGCTAGTGGAGGTGATGGAATTCCAGTGGAGCTATTTCAAATCCTAAAAGATGATGCTGTGAAAGTGCATTCAATATGCCAGCAAATTTGGAAAACTCTGCTGTGGCCACAGGACTGGAAAAGGTCAGTTTTCATTCCAATACCAAAGAAAGGCAATGCCAAAGAATGCTCAAACTACTGCACAATTGCACTCATCTCACACGCCAGCAAAGCAGTGCTCAAAATTCTCCCAGCAGGCTTCAACAGTACATGAACCGTTAACTTGTAGATGTTCAAGCTGGTTTTGGAAAGTCAGAGGAACCAGAGATCAAATTGCCAACATCCATTGGATCACTGAAAAAGCAAGAGAGTTCCAGAAAAACATCTACTTCTGCTTTATTGACTACGCCAAAGACTTTGACTGTGTGGATCACAACAGCCTGTGGAGATTCTTGAAGAGATAAGAATACCAGACCACCTTAACTGCCTCCTGAGAAATCTGTATGCAGGTCAAGAACCAACAGTTAGAACCAGACATGGAACAATGGACTGGTTCCAAATCAGGGAAGGAGTATGTCAAGCTGTATATTGTCACTCTGCTTATTTAACTTATATGCAGAGTACATCATGCGAAATGCCAGGCTGGATGAAACAAGCTGGTATCAAGATTGCAGGGAGAAAAAATATCAATAACCTCAGACATGCAGACGACAGCACCCTTATGGCAGAAAGTGAAGAACTAAAGAGCCTCTTGATGAAAGTGAAAGAGGAAAGTGAAAACGCTGGCTTGAAACTCAACATTCAAAAAACGAAGATCATGGCATCCAGTCCCATCACTTCATGGCAAATAGATACGGAAACAATGGAAACAGTGACAGACTTTCTTTCCTTGGACTCCAAAATCACTGCAAATGGTGACAGCAGCCATGAAGTTAAATGACGCTTGCTCCTTGGAAGAAAAGCTATGACCAACCTAGAGAGCGTATTAAAAAGCAGAGACATTACTTCACTAACAAAGGTCCATCTAGTCAAAGCTATGGTTTTTCCAGGAGTCATGTATGGATGTGAGAGTTGGACTATAAAGAAAGCTAAGCGCTGAAGAATTGGTGCTTTTCAACTGTGGTGTTGGAGAAGACTCTTGAGAGTCCCTTGGACTTCAAGGAAATCCAACCAGTCCATTCTAAAGGAAATCAGTCCTGAATATTCATTGGAAGGACTGATATTGAAGCTGAAACTCCAATTCTTTGGCCACCTGATGCAAAGAACAGTCTCATTTGAAAAGACCCTGATGCTTGGAAAGATTGAAGGCAGGAGGAGAAGGAGACAACAGAGAATGAGATGGTTGGATGGCATCACCAACTCGATGGACATGAGTTTGAGCAAGCTTTGGGAGTTGTTGATGGACAGGGAAGCCTGGCATGCTGGAGTCCATGGGGTCGCAAAGAGCTGGACGTGACTGAGCAACTGAACTGACTGACTGACGATTGTGTAAATTACACAAATTCAGGGTGAGAGGAAATATGTCATAAGATAACCATAATAGATCATCTATAATATATTTTTTTAAATAAGAGAATAGTAAATTATATTTGTTGGTTAGAATACTTGGCAACCATTAAAATGATGCTTATAAAATATACTTAATTTGGGAAAATGTTCAAGTTCTAGTAGATCATATTTGAGATATCATCTGGGCTTCCTTGTCCTGTTCCCTTTCATGCCACCATTGAGATATCAATGCACTTGCCTTAGAGAAGGCCAGCTAGAATCTCAGAGACTTAAAAGAGGACCTGAGTTTTTACCAATTCATGCTGAGATTGAAAGTCAAAATACAGTTGTAGGAGCTACTGTTCAGGTAAAAATTTTTGTTTTGTAAACTTGTTTTGTTTGTATTTTAGTGGATATACTTGCTTTGGATATCAAAAATCAAGGAAACTGGACATGTGGGAGAGCAAAGTCCATAGACTGGGGTGGATTCAGGAGATGGAAGATCTACTTCCCCCACGAAGAGTAAAATTTCTTGGAGTAGAGAAGAAAGTTTGCAGTTTTCAGACAGAACTCTGGACAGGTTTGGAGGTTGCAAAGATTGTTTGTGTCTCTCTTTCCAGGGTAGAGTTCAAGGGAATTGGGTGAGGAGCTTTAAGTGAGAGTTTAAAATAAGATATCTGTTTGAGAGACATGGATAAAGAAGATGTAGTATATTATGTATACAATAGAATACTACTCAGCCATAAAAAGAATGAAATAATGCCATTCACAGCAACATGGCTGGACCTAGAGATTATCATACTGAGTGAAGTAAATCAGACAAAGATAAATATCACATGATATCCCTTATATATCTAAGATATTATACAAATGAACTTATTTAAAAAACAGACTCACAGACATAGAAAACAAACTTATGGTTACCAAAGAGGAAAAGTGTGGCGGAGGGATAAATTAGAAGTTTGGGATTAGCAGATACAAACTACTATATATAAAGTAGATAAAAACAAGATCATATATCACAGGGAGCTATGTTCAATATTTTATGATAAACTATAGTGAAAAAGGAAATATATATATATATATATAAAACTGAATCACTGTGCTGTACACCAGAAATTAACACATTTCAAATCAACTATACTTCAACAAAAATAAATAAATATGAAAAAAAAAGATGTCTGTTTGTTAGGTCCAGAGTTGAGGTGGGTTTTTTTGCTTGCTTTGCTTATGCAAATAAGACCTTAGTTTCTCTCACTTTATGGACCATCAAAATGGACATGGTGAAATAGCCTTACTGTGAAATTCTAGTTAAGGAGGAGTTTAAACTGTATGTACTAACATAGAAAAATATCCAAAATATGGTACTGAGTTTTTCCTGAAGTGCAGAAAAACACATATATCCATTTATGTAAAATCACAGCAGAGTTATATATTCACATAAATACACTAGAGATCATTTGGGAAAAAAAAAAAACACAAACATGCATTGCTCATATGATTGATAGAAAATAAAAACAATAACTTTTTTTTTTCAAAATCCGGAAGCTTAGAGGAGGTGGGGGCAGTGGTGTGTGTGTGTGCTCACTCAGTCATGTCCAACTCTTTGTGACCCCATGGATTGTAGCCCTCTATGCTCCTCTATCCACAGGACTTCCCAGGAATGAGTACTGGAACAGGTTGCCATTTCCAACTCCAGGGGATCTTCCTGACTCAGGAATCACACCCACATCTCTTGTGTCTCCTGCATTGGCAGGCAGGTTCTTTATCACAGTGCCACCTGACTCAAATATTTCAAGTTTCAAATATAACATCTACTAGGAATCCACCCCTCCCTTATCTCTCTAATTAGAATGAACTGTATCTTCCTTATCACATATTTCCATAATGCTCTGTTATAGCCATTATTTTACTGAATTACTGTAGCTTATGTTTTTACAAGTCAAACTTCTCTAGACCAAGGTCTTTGAGTGCAGGGAACCAAATCTAAGTCATTCCTTCATTGTTCTTCCCAACGAGCCAAAGTCTTACATTCAACAGGAGCTCAGCAAATGAATGTTTGAGGTCAACTGAAATTAAAAGGTTGGGGATTTTATAAATGTTTTTACAGAATCATAGCAGGAGATAAGAGTAGTAACCAGCCACAGAGACAACTGCCAACACAATTTTGATCTCAAGAAGGAACCCCTGAGGAACTCTAAGCATCTGTGATGCCACCATTTAAGCCTAGGTGAAATGAAGGGCACGTGGTCTTATCATCTGCTCTTTTCTCTACATACCTCCACAAGCAGTTCTGCACAATGAATTCCTAATGCCAGATTTGCTGTGTCAAATAGAATGCGCCAGTTTCCATACCTATCAAGACTACAGTGACTTACTAATACTGGCTGTCGTAATCTCTGAGAATAAGCCATGTTAAATATGGCATCCTGCTTTTCATTAATCTGTTTATTTTTTTCAGTGAAGCAAAGGGTTTTGCCTATTTTCTCTTCCTGTCCCCACCTCAAACTTTCCTTGTATAAACCTTCTAGTGTATATCTAATGCTCACATTTACCTTTACTTTCTATTCTTGTTAACCCAATGGATTTAAATTATTAATAATAGGCTATAAGATATGTTTGTGCCCCTGGGGGAAGAAACATATTTGGAAAACCCTGCCTCCATTATCATCGGTCACTTCCCCAGTCCTTGCTCCCTCCTACTGTTCTCCTGAGACCAATGCCCAGGGCAGCCCTGAGCATGGCCCTTGACTTCTTAATGATAAGGCAGTTTTCAGATCTTTGATCTCAAATGTCATTTCCTAACAGCACTTGACACAGTGACTGGCAATATAGTTGAAATTCTATGTTTATTAATTGAATAAATAAATGAACGAATCCCAATCATCACCCTATCCATCCATTCTCTGCTCCGTTCTAAAAATCACTGACTTCTGAACTGAACACTGGAGTTGTCAGAGAAGGGCTTCAGCCACCTGGGGGCAGCAGAGCCCCACCAATGGCTAGGATGGATTATACTTGGCAATTATTTCCAAATATCCCTCCAGCTATGAGTCTAGGAACAGGATTCTGATTTTGTTGTGCTGAAGCACGTTTTGCTGTTGTGTGTTTTGTTTTACGCTCATGCTTTGTTTTCTATACACCAAGTAGCATGTAAAAACACTTTAAAGGACAATAGCCTTTTTCTCCAAGTGAGATTTTCTTTATTGCAGGCTGTCTAGAGGAATGATGCATACCGGTCTTTCTCTGACTGTTAAAACTACTTCATTTTACAAATTGATTTCAGCAATGTACGATGCAGACAAGGGACTGAAGTCAGTTTGTAAAACGAGACCTGGGAAAATAGAGATGAGGCCGGCTGATCCTTTCAACAGGTTCTGTCCTATTTGAGGTAGGCAAATGCGTTTTTTTATTCACAATGTACAGGACTCTAAATTGGCTTCATGGGATGTTTTCGTTTCATTTTAATAAATGCATGCAAAGAAACGGAAATAGAGATGAAACTAGCTGGAAAGGGTGACAAGAATGTGAGCCTCAGAGTTTTTTACTTTTGTCCAGGAAAATCCTCCCCTTTTCCTTTTGGCTCTGCTAAGGTCAGTGTGCAGCTCCTGAAAATATGAGGATGGTGTATAATCTGTATTAAATATGCTGTGAATTTGGTTTCCTAGTATTTTGTTGAGAATTTTTATGTCTATGTTTATATACTGTTCTATAGTCTTTGCTGGGAGAAGGCAATGGCACCCCACTCCAGTACTCTTGCCTGGAAAATCCCATGGACGGAGGAGCCTGGTAGGCTGCAGTCCATGGGGTCGCACAGAGTCAGACACGACTGAAGCGACTTAGCAGCAGCAGCAGTCTTTCCTGTGGCATAGTTGTCTGGATTTGGCATCAAGGTAATACTGGCTCTGTAGAATGAATGAGGAAGTGTTCCATCCTATTCTATTTTTTGGAAGAGTTTGAGAAGAATTAGTATTAATTCTTTAGAGTTTCATAGAATTCACTATGATTTTTTGCTCCATGGATCCATCGACCTAGAAAGGTCCCAGAATTCTAAAGAAGTGCTCAATATACATTTAACTTGAATTCACTTAACTTTTGAAAAATGGAATACGTTCCCACACAAAAGGAAGATTTGTAAGGACAGGACTTTGTATTTTTGTATCTATGTCCCACGGACTTTTCACAGTGTCTGGAAGAATGTGTAAGTATCTGTTGAATAACATATGAAACTTTCTGGCTAATGCTACCTAATCAAATTGAAGATGACCTTAGGTAGTTCAGTTCAGTCTCTCAGTCGTGTCCGACTCTTTGCGACCCCATGAATCGAAGCATGCCAGGCCTCCCTGTCCATCACCAACTCCTGGAGTACACCCAAACTCACGTCCATCGAGTCGGTGGTGCCATCCAGCCATCTCATTCTCTGTCGTCCCCTTCTTCTGCCCCCAATCCCTCCCAGCATCAGAGTCTTTTCCAATGAGTCAACTCTTCGCATGAGGTGGCCAAAGTACTGGAGTTTCAGCTTTAGCATCATTCCTTCCAAAGAACACCCAGGACTGATCTCCTTTAGAATGGACTGGTTGGATCTCCTTGCAGTCCAAGGGACTCTCAAGAGTCTTCTCCAACACCACAGTTCAAAAGCATCAATTCTTCCACGCTCAGCTTTCTTCACAGTCCAACTCTCACATCCATACATGACCACAGGAAAAACCATAGTCTTGACTAGACGGACCTTTGTTGAAAAAGTAATGTCTCTGCTTTTCAATATACTATCTAGGTTGGTCGTAACTTTCCTTCCAAGGAGTGAGCGTCTTTTAATTTCATGGCTGCAGTTACCATCTGCAGTGATTTTGGAGCCCGAAAAAATAAAGTCTGACACTGTTTCCACGGTTTCCCCATCTATTTCCCATGAAGTAATGGGACCGGATGCCATGATCTTCGTTTTCTGAATGTTGAGCTTTCAGCCAACTCTTTCACTCTCCTCTTTCACTTTCATCAAGACGCTTTTTAGTTCTTCTTCACTTTCTGCCATAAGGGTGGTGTCATCTGCATATCTGAGGTTATTGATATTTCTACCAGCAATCTTGATTCCAGTTTGTGCTTCTTCCAGCCTAGCATTTCTCATGATGTGCTCTGCATATAACTTAAATAAGCAGGGTGACAATATACAGCCTTGATGTACTCCTTTTCCTATTTGGAACCAGTCTGTTGTTCCATGTCCAGTTCTAACTGTTGCTTCCTGACCTGCATAGAGGTTTCTCAAGAGGCAGATCAGGTGGTCTGCTATTCCCATCTCTTTCAGAATTTTCCACAGTTGATTGTGATCCACACAGTCAAAGGGTTTGGTATAGTCAATAAAGCAGAAATAGATGTTTTTCTGGAACTCTCTTGCTTTTTCTATGATCCAGCGGATGTTGGCAATTTGATCTCTGGTTCCTCTGCCTTTTCTAAAACCAGCTTGAACATCTGGAATTTCACGGTTCACGTATTGCTGAAGCCTGGCCTGGAGAATTTTGAGCATTACTTTACTAGCGTGTGAGATGAGTGCAATTGTGCGGTAGTTGGAGCATTCTTTGGCATTGCTTTTCTTTGGGATTGGAATGAAAACTGACTTCCAGTCCTGTGGCCATTGCTGAGGTTTCCAAATTTGCTGGCATATTGAGTGCAGCACTTTCACAGCATCATCTTTCAGGATTTGAAATAGCTCAACTGGAATTCTGTCACCTCCATTAGCTTTGTTCGTAGTGATGCTTTCTAAGGCCCACTTGACTTCACATTCCAGGATGTCTGGCTCTAGGTCAGTGATCACACCATCGTGATTATCTGGGTCATGAAGATCTTTTTTGTACAGTTCTTCTGTGTATTCTTGCCACCTCTTCTTAATATCTTCTGCTTCTGTTAGGTCCATACCATTTCTGTCCTTTATCAAGCCCATCTTTGCATGAAATGTTCCCTTGGTATCTCTCATTTTCTGGAAGAGATCTCTAGTCTTTCCCATTCTGTCGTTTTCCTCTATTTCTTTGCACTGATCGCTGAGGAAGGCTTTCTTATCTCTCCTTACTATTCTTTGGAACTCTGCATTTAGATGTTTATATCTTTCCTTTTCTCCTTTGCTTTTTGCTTCTCTTCTTTTCACAGCTATTTGTAAGGCCTCCCCAGACAGCCATTTTGCTTTTTTGCATTTCTTTTCCATGGGGATGGTCTTGATCCCTGTCTCCTGTACAATGTCATGAACCTCCGTCCATAGTTCGTCAGGCACTGTATCTATTTTAGTCCTTTAAATCTATTTCTCACTTCCACTGTATAATCATAAGGGATTTGAGGCGACCTTAGGTAAGAAGGACCTTAATGTCTATTGTCCTTATCCCTCAAATAATAACCCTTTATATTTGAATACTGGCTTTAGTCTAAACCTTATAGACTCTATATTTTTCTTTTATGCTCACAAGGATACTGGGAGGGTAGGCTACACAGGTATTAGCATCACAATTCTATGGATGAGAAAAATGAGTCCCAGACTAAATGATTTGGCCAGGTCACCCAGTCACATCCTGATGCAATGACTACAAAACCCAAGTCATTTGAATCTAAGTGCAGCAAACTTGTCATCAAATGTTATATCTCTTGGGACCTTTTCTCTAACTCCAGCAGTCCTTACTGCACTTTATAATTAGTGCAGAGCTTTAAAAGTGTTAACCAGCAATCAAGACTATGTGGTATTGGCAGAAGGATAGACACATTGATCAATGGAACAGAATAGAAAATCCAGAAATAGGCCCAGACATATCTGCCCAACTGATATTTTCCAAAATGCAAAAACAATTCAATGGAAAAGGATAATTTTTTTTGGAGAAATGGTGCTGAAGCAATTGGACATTTATAGTTTAAAAAATGAAACTCGACCCAAACATTACACCTTATATAAAAATTAACTTCAAATGAATTACAGATATAAGTATAAAACTTTTAAGGAAAAAAAACTGGATAAAATCTTTAGGATCTAGGACTAAGTGAAAAATTCTTAGACTTGAAACTAAAAGCATAATCTATACAAGAAAGAAAATTTGATGTTAGACAACATAAAAATTAGTAACATCTGCTCAAAGAAAGACCCTGTTAAGAAAGTGAAAAGCTACCAACTTAGAGAAAATATCTGCAAACCACAAATCTGACAAAGGACTAGTATCTAGAATATATAAAGAGTTCTCAAAACTGAAGATTAAAAGAAAAAAATTCAATTAGAAAATAAGCAAAAGATATAAACAGACATGTCACTGAAGAGGATATAGAGGTGACAAATAATACACATGAAAAGATGTTCAACATCATTGGTCATTCAGTTCAGTTCAGTTCAGTCGCCCAGTTGTGTCCGACCCTTTGCAACCCCATGAATTGCAGCACGCCAGGCCTCCCTGTCCATCACCCACTCCTGGAGTTCACTCAGACTCACGTCCATCGAGTCAGTGATGCCATCCAGCCATCTCATCCTCTGTCCCCTTCAAGAACTGCTAATTAAAGTCACTATGAGATACCACTGCACACACATTAGAATAGCTAAAATAAAAATAGTGACGCCATCAAATGTTACTGATGATAAGAGAAACAGGATCACTAGGAATTGCTGGTGGGATATAAAATTATGTAGCCATTCTAGAAGACAGTTGGGCATTTTCTTTTAAAATTAAACATGAAACAGTTATATGACTCAGGAATTACATACAGTCTTGGGCACTTATCCAAGATACTTAAGAATGTACTTATACAAAAACTGAATGTGAATAACAACTTTGTTCATAATAATCAAAAAACTAGAAACAACTCAATTGTCATTCAATGGATAAATGGTTAAACAAACTCTGGTACATCTATGCCACAGAATATTACTCAGCAATAAGAAGAGTTATTGATGTGACAACTTGGATGAATCTCCAAAGAACTCTGAATGAAAAAAGCCAAACCACACTTGATCATGGTGTATAGTCCTTATTAAATATGCTGTGAATTTGGTTTCCTAGTATTTTGTTGAGAATTTTTACATCTATATTTATATACTGTTCTATAGTTTTCTTTCTTATGACATCTTTGGATTTGGTATCAAGGTAATACTGGCTCTGTAGAATGACTGAGGAAGTGTTCCCTCCTCTTCTATTTTTTGCAAGAGTTAGAGAAGAATTAGTATTAATTATTCTTTAGAGTTTCACAGAATTCACTATTGAAACCATCTTGTTCTGGACTTTTCTACATTGAGAATTTTTTAAATTACTGATGCAGTCTTTTTACTTGTTGATGGTCTACTGCCGAGGTCCAGCCCCGGCTGATCCAGGGTATTCGAAGGGGAGACTGCGTCGGCGACCTATTCAAATGTTAATTAGAGATATAAAGAGTAATAGAATGAGGATAGCTCAGTAGGAAAATTCAGTGGAGAAAAGAAGCTGAGTAGCTTGGTTTACGCAGAAAATCAATATAACCCATGACACCAGGTTAGCTCTGACCACGGAGGCCGCAGGCGCCCTCTCGAATAGCGGAAGGTGCCCCACCTTAGACACCTTCTCGAGTGGGTCTTAGAAGCCCAGGCAAATAAATGGTTGCAGAGGATATCCGCGCTCCAGATGGAGACTCAGCTGGAGGTTAAGGAGAAAAATGACATGGGGAGACCAAGCTTTGGTGAGCAAGGCCCGTAGCTTTATTTTCAACAGGGGCTTTTATACCCTAAGTTACACATAGAAGATAATAGGGGGTGCAAAGTCAGCAGTCTTTGATCCTTATCAAAAACCAGGGTTTCTTTCCTGCAAATTTATCATATACAAATGGTTTAGGTGATTTACATCATCTTCTGGCCAGAAGGCTTATTAACATTTTATGACTCTTGACAAGGACTTATCAACAAAGACTTATCTTCTCTAAGAGTAATTATTTTAAGGTTTGGTGCCATCTTCCGAAGATAAAATTGCATTCCTATAGGGCGGATGTGTAATGGGTTTACAACAAAGGAAAGAATTTATTACCTTAAGGGTCTAAAGTTACTAACACCAAGGCCACTACTTATTTTTTCTACATACCAACTATATTAATTAATACACATTCAAGGATACAATTCAGGGGATGTGAAAACTTGGCAACAAACATTGGCTCATGAATGAAATCTTTTACTAGTTTTATTCTGACAGTTTCTAACTCTCTGAGAGGCTCTAAGCTATTTGAATATCTTAAGCTTCCCGTGCCTCTCGAGGCTGGGAGACTGTAAACAATCGTATGCATAGCTGTAGGAGACCGGGTAAACTTGTCAGGCGAGTTAGAGAGCCATCTGAGGGGTTTGGATTTAAACACTCCTAGTTGCCCAGGAACTTTATTAACTGGAGCTGTAAGTTAGCTCTTTGACAGAGAGAGTGAGATGGTGGTGGGGGACAGACCCCAGTAAAGTCAGAGGTGAGAGCACAAAGCAATAAAGTAGGCAGACTCTGGTTTTGGGGGGAAGATGCTCAAGAATATCCGGGGGGACTCCCGAGGCTGGATCCCGCCTTTGCGTATGTCGAGCCTCCTTCCTCATGACCTTTGTCACGAGTGGAATGTCTCTCGCCGGCTCCCAGCAGTCTACTGAGATTTTCTGTTTCTTCTTAAGGCAGTTTGGTGGGAGTTTGTCCATTTCATCTAGGTTATCCTATTTGTTGGCATACAGTTCTTTACAATATTCTATTACGAACTTTTTTATTCACATAAGGTCAGTATTAATGTCCCACTTCCATTTCTGATTTTAGTTGTTTAAATTCATTCTTCTCTCTCTTTTTTTTTTTTTTTTTTTGTGGTAATTTTAGCTAACAGTCTGTAAATTTTATTGATCTTTTCTAAGAACCAACTTCAGATTTCATTGATAATCTCTATAAAAATAGATAATTCTATTTTCTATTTTGCTTATCTCCTCTCTAATCTTTATACTTAATTCATTCTGCTTGTTTTGGGTTTAATTTTCTATACCTTTTCTAGTTCCTTAAGTTGTAAATTTAGGTTATTGATTTGAGATCATTCTTCTTTTTTAACATAGGCATTTACAGCTATAGATTTTTCCTCCAGATACTGTTTTCACTGCATTCCATATGTTTTGGTATATGGTGTTTTCATTTTCACTCATCTCTAAACCCTTTGCAATTTCCCTTTCTTCTTTGACCCTTGGTTGTTTAAGACTACATTGTTTAATTTGCACACAGTTTAAAACTTCCCAGTTTTCCTTACATTGCTCAGCTCTAGCTTCATTCCATGGAGAAGGCAACGGCACCCTACTCCAGTACTCTTGCCTGGAAAATCCCGTGGACGGAGGAGCCTGGTAGGCTGCAGTCCATGAGGTTGCTAAGAGTCGGACACAACTGAGCGACTTCACTTTCACTTTTTACTTTCATGCATTGGAGAAGGAAATGGCAACCCACTCCAGTGTTCTTGCCTGGAGAATCCCAGGGACGGCAGAGCCTGGTGGGCTGCTATCTATGGGGTCACACAGAGTCGGACACAACTGAAGCAAATTAGCAGCAGCAGCAGCTTCATTCCATGGTGGTTGAAAAAGATAACTTCAGAGGATTTCAGCCTTTTTAAACGTACTGAGATTTTTCTGTGGCCTAAAACGTGGGCTATCCTGGAGAATGTTCCACATGCACTTTAGTGGAATGTGTATTCTGCTGCTATTGGGTAGACTGTCCAATATGTCTGTCAAATCTAGTTGGTGTATAGTGTTGCTCTATTATTATATTGTTGTGCTATTTTCTTATGACCTTCTGTTTACATGTTCTATTCATTATTGAAAGTTGAATATTGAAATCTCCAGCTACTATTGTAGGACTATTTCTTCCGTGGCTGTTCACTTCATGTATTTGGGGGGCCTGTCATATGTTTATTTTGGCTGTGTTGGATCTTAGTTGCAGCACGCAGGATCTTTCCCTGTGGCACACGGGCTTCTCTCTAGCTGTGGCCTGGGCTGTACAGTATGTAGGCTCAGTTGCCTGCAGCATATGGGATCTTAGTTCCCCAGCCAGGTATTGAACCAGCATCTCTTACACTGGAAGGCAGATTCTTAACTACTGGGCCACCAGGGAAGTCCCTGTAACTTCTTGATGAATTGACCCTTTTACAAATAATATATAATGTCCTTCTTTGTCTCCTGTAATAGTGTTTAACTTAAAGTCTCTTTCCTCTGATTTCAGTTTAGTTACTCCAGTTCTTTTGGTTAGCATTTGCAGGGAATATCTTTTTACATCCTTTTAGTTTCAACCCATGCATGTTCTCAGAGTTGAAATGCCTCTGTTATAGACAACATATAGCTGGATAATTTTTTTTTAAAGTTCTGCCAATCTCTGCCTTTTTTTTTAGAGTCATTTCACTCATTTACACTTAAAGTAATTACTAATAGGGAAGGACTTATTTCTGCCCTTTGCTATTTGTTTTCTGTATGTCTTACACCTTTTTGTTCCTCATTTTCTCTATTACTGCCTTCTTTTGCACTTAATATTTTGTAGTGTGCAATTTTTGCCTCCTTCTCACTTGCTTTTGTGTATCTTTTAGATATTTTCTCAGTAGTTTCCATGGGGATTACAATGAATGTTCTAAATTTATAACAATGTAGCTTGAATTTATTCCAATGTAATTTCATTAGTGTACAAAACTGCTCCTATACAGCCCCATTTCCCCCTTTATATTGTTGTTTTCACAAAATATATCTTTATATGTTTGCACCCTCTGACACAAATTTATAATTGTCTTATGCATTTGTCTTTATTCATGTAGGATGTAAAATGTGGAGTTAGAAACCAATAATACTGGCTTTTATATTTACCTATGTAGTTATTTTTACAAAAGATTTTTTTTTTTTTTTTCATACGGCTTTGGGTTACTGCTAGTGCCCTTTTCCTTCAACCTAAAGAACACCTTCAGTGTTTCTGGTATGGCAGTTCTATCACCAATAAATTCTCTTAGCTTGTATCCATCTAGGGATGTCCTAGGGCTTCCCCAGTGGCTTAGTGGTAAAAAATCTGCCTGCAATGCAGGAGCCACAGGAGACATGGGTTCAATCCCTGGTTCTGGAAGATCCCTTGGAGTAGGGCATGGCAACCCACTCCAATATTCTTGCTTGGAGAATTCCATGGACTGAGAAGCCTGGTGGACTATAGTCCATAGGGTCACAAAGAGTCAGACAGGACTGACTTGCCAGAACTTCTGTTTGGCTCTTTTTAGCATTTTTGTTTCTGTGTTAATATTTCATATTTTGTCATATTGTTCTCCAGCTTTCCTTTATCTATTTGTTCATGGTTTCCATTAGTTCTTTGAGAATAAAAAAGATGATTGATTTAAGTCTTTTAAGTTCAATAACTTCCCTAGGGACAGTTTCTGTTAACATTTTCTGTGAATGGGCTATATTTTCTTGTGTCTTTTCATGCTTCATAATTTTTGAAAACTGAGCATTTTGAATATTATAATGTAGCAACTCTGGAAATTCAGATTGTTCTTTTTCTCTGTGTTTGTTTTCATTGTTTGCTGTAGGCTTTAGCTGTTTGTTTGCTGATTTACTTTTTTAAATTATTTTTGTAAGGTCTGTAATCTCCATTATATGTGGTCTCTGAAGTCTTATATGGAATTCCATCACCTCCATTAGCTTTGTTCAGCTAGCATTTAACTTACGTTCAGCTAACATTTTGACAGATTTCCTTGGATACCACAAACTGAATGGGAGACAGACATAGAGAGATACACAGAGAAAAAAACCTTTCTTAACCCTTTCACTCTGGCTCCATCCTAGGGCACTCCTCCAATGCTTCCTCAACTTGTTTCAACTTCCAGTATAATGTTGAATAGCAGTGATGAAAGAGAACATTCTTGCCTTGTCTTGGTTCTGATATTAAGGATCAAACTTTCAGGAGAAAGGAGAAAACTGTCAGTCTTTCACCACTGAATACAATGTTGCTGCTGCTGAGTCGCTTCAGTCCTCTCTGACTCTGTGCGACCCCATAGACGGCAGCCCACCAGGCTCCCCTGTCCCTGGGATTCTCCAGGCAAGAACACTGGAGTGGGTTGCCATTTCCTTCTCCAATGCATGAAAGTGAAAAGTGAAAGTGAAGTTGCTCAGTCGTGTCCGACTCTTATCGACCCCAAGGACTGCAGCCCACCAGGTTTCTCCGTCCATGGGATTTTCCAGGCAAGAGTACTGGAGTGGGGTGCCGTTGCCTTCTCCAGAATACAATGTTAGCCATGGGATTTTCATAAATTCCCTTCTTGGGACTTTTCTGTTGTTTTGTTTGTGTTTTCTTATTAAGTTCATACAAAACCACTGATCTGGTTACCCAAAAAAATTAAGTGGAAAGGACTTCAAATTTAAATCTCCCATTGTACAGAGAGAGAAGCTGAGGCCCAAAGAGGACAAATGTCTTATCCAAGGTTACTAGTGTTATTGAGGCTTCCGTGGTGGCTCAGCGGTAAAGAATTCGCCTGCCAATGCAAGGGACTCAGGTTTGATCCCTGAATTGGATCCCCTGGAGTAGGAAATGGCAACCCGCTCCAGTATTCTTGCCTGGGAAATCCCATGGACAGAGGAGCCTGGTGAGCCACAGTCCATGGGGTTGCAAAGAGTCAGACACAACTGAGCGACTAAACAACAAGAACACTAGTGTTGTTAAAGGCAGAGCTTGGGCCGATAATAATAAAAGATACTGAAATTCCTTACCTGCCTACTGAATGTCAGTTACCATGCCAAACCACACTATCTCATTTATTCTTCATATTAATCCTATGAGGTAGGTACCACTGCTAGTATCTTATAAATGAAGATGCTGGAGCTTGGAAAGTTTAAGAAACTTGTTCAAGCTGATGAACTGGTGAGCCTGGGTGATCTTGTTATGTCAGAAAGTAAAGAACTTTCAAAGGCTTTTAAGTTTGTCAAAGGAATAAGCCAGCTTGAAGGGGTTTTACTGGCCAAAAGTATAACAATGTGAACACCAAAAAATACTTAATGTTATTGTTTGAAATATTTAGAATTCATAATGATATCATACTAAAAATCCACAAAAAATATTCAAATAAGAATAAAACAATAAACTCACTTCTTATCAGTGGTGGTGGCTATAACAGTAACTTTGAAAATTGTTAATTACTTTCTTACTTTGAAAACAGGTTTTTAAAAGAAAGTAATTAGGCATTTATTCCACTTTCCATTAGGAATTATTATCAGCATAATCAACTAAACCTTGCTGATGAGAGTCTTAGTAATAGAAGAATGTTAGATAATAAATGTAAAAAATAATAGAGTTAGGAAATCAATTTACAATCCCTTAGTGAAATAGTTTATTCAGGCAAGGATCAACAAAGATGTTAAAAGCATTATGTGAAAGATCAATGGGGAACCAGTGTTTTACATATTTGCAAAATTTCACCTCAAAGATTACTTGCTATGCACAAGCAAGAAAATGTAACTTTATAATCCTAGGATCAGGCTGTTATCATCTTAATCCAAGGATCAATCTTAGCATTGCAAATATTAAGAGAATCAGACTCAAGAGCCTTCTAATATGATGAAATAGAAAGTATATATCACCTCTCCTATGAAGTATTTTCTGCCGAAAAATGTTTAACTTCGAAGTAAAAGGAAGTAGAAGAGATGAAGAAACAACTCACACTGCTCTGAGGAAGCAAACAGACAAATCTAGACGGTGCTTCAACAAGTGAATGGTAAGGTAGCTCAAGATGAAACATGCAGGGACTTCCCTGGTGGTCCAGTGGTTAAGACTTTGCCTTTTTTGCAGAGAGTGCAGCTTTGATCCCTGATCAGGGAACAAAGATCCTACAGTCTTGTGGCCAAAAAAAAAACCCAAAACATAAAAAACAGAAGCAATATTATAACAAATTCAATAAAGACTTTTAAAATGGTACACATAAAAAAGATGAAGCATACAATGAAATAACATGAATAAACCAGGTATAAAGATATTTTGGAAACAGTTGGAAAATCTTAAGTAACTTCTAGACATTAGATTATATGAAGAAATTATTGTTAATATTGTTAGAGATGATAATGTTTTCTGGTTATGTAGGAAAAGGTATTAACTTTAGAGATGCCTTCTGATATTTAGGGTGAAATATGATAATATCTGTATTTACAACATCTTAACAAGATCAGTGTGGCAAATATGGTCAACATTAACAATTGTTAACTCTAGCTTATTTGATGAACTATTCAATTTGTTCTTTTTTTATGTTAAAAATTTTATCATGGAAATTAGGGGGAAGCATTTCAGGTTAAGAATGTATCCCTTTTGTCTCATACAGTTCAACATAAAAATAACAAATAACCCAATCAAAAAATGGGCAGTAGACCTCAATAGACACTTTTTTCAAAGAGGAAATGCAGGTGTCCAACCTGCATGTGAAAAGATGTTCAACATCGCTAATCATCAGAGAAACGCAGAACAAAACCACGTTGGGATATCATCTCATACCTGTCAGAACGGCAATCATCCAAAAGAACACAAATAACACACGTTGGGAAGATGTGGAGAAAAGGGCACCTGTGGGTGGGAATGTAAATTGGAAAGGCCACTGTGGAAAACAATGTGGCAGTTTCTCAAAAAACTAAAAATAGAGCTACCATATGACCCAGCAATTCCACTCCTGGGTATAGATCCACTTCTAGCTATATCTACAGATGTAGAAAATAAACTTATGGTTACCAGAGAGAAGAAGGAGAAGGGATAAATTGGGAGATTGGAATTTACATACACACACTACTATATAAAATAGATAACTAATAACGACCTACTGTATGGCACTGGGAACTCTACTCAGTACTCTGTAGTGGCCTATATGGAGAAAGAATCTAAAAAAGATGGATATATGTGTATGTATAATGGATTCACTTGGCTCTATACCTAAAACTAACACAACATTGTAAATCAACTATACTGCAATAAAAATTAAAAGACTAATTCAAAAAGATACATGCACCTCAATATTCATAACAGCATTATTTACAATTGCCAAGATATGGCATATGGAACGTGCCAAGATATTTGTTGACATCCATCAACAAATAAATGTATAAAGAGGATGTGGTATACATACACACAATGCTATACTACTCAGCCTTTAAAAAAGAATGAAATTTTGCCATTTGCAGCAAGATGGATGGACTTGGAGGGCATTATGCTAAAGTTAAAGAAGTCAGACAGAGAAAGACGAATACTGTATGGTATCACTTATATATGGAATCTAAAAATATACAAACTAGTGAATACTATAAGAAAAAGGACAGACTGACAGACATAGAGAATAAACTAGTGGTTACCCGTGGGGCGAGAGAAGGGAGGGCCAACATAGGGGTAGGGATTAAGAGGTACAAACCAGTAGGTATAAATTAAGCTACAAGGATATATCATACAACACAGGGAATGCAGGCAATGTTTTATAATAAGTGGAGTGTAACCTTTAATAGTTGTGCATCCTATGTTGTATACCTGTGACTTATATTGTGCATCAATATATACTTTATATACTTCTATTTAACATATAGAAGTATACTTTAAGAATATATCCCTGTTTGCCCTGAAGACATACTTGTATGAAGAACAAATTAAGGAAAGTTCCTGGATAGAAGGTCAAAATCTACAAGGACCAGCCAGCAGCACCACTAGAATGACCAGCAAAGAAGGAGGCTGGACCAAGAGCCCCACACTAAGATGGAAGATCACCAAAGTGCGTTGCTCTGAGCCAACCTAAAAATTCTTGGCAGAGGAAATGGAGGGGAAAAAGTGGCATAAGATGGAGCATGTTCTGTGCAGGGAGGAAGACACTGAACACCTGCCGTGACTGGGATGGTAAGATGAGAGTGATGGCTAGAAAACTGGAGGCTTCACCTGGGCACTTCTACCCATACCACGAAGTCAAGGAGGACGCAGTGAAGCAGGACATCTCCCTGCAGGGACTCTCAGAAGAAACTGATGGACTTAGTCACTCTTCCTGATTTTCCAGCATTTCCAGGAAGGCTGTTAAATTACAAAGCTTCCCTGTTAAATTACAAAGATAAACCACCTTCATAAATTGGAGAATTCAATATTGTGACATTGATCTTTCCCAAGACAATCCAAAAACAGGCCCACAAATATATTGTCCCCTGACATTTAAAAAAATTAGTTGTTTCTGGGGTATTGATAATGTACTGTTTCTTAATCTGGATGCCGTTTATATGGAAGAGTTGCGTTTGTGAAAATCTAACAAGCTGTTCATTTATTATATGTGTAATTTTGCGTTTATATACTGCAGTGAACATTTTTTAATCCCTTTTAAAAATTCAAATGATGTTTTACAAGATTAAACTGCTATTATTCAAAGTAATTGAGTAATATATTTTTAACACTTTCTGTTAGTTCTTGGGTTGCTTTCACAGGTACTAACTTGATAGACAGGCATTGTTAACAGGTGGAGATACAAGTGCCATATTGGTGAGTTACTCTTGGTCTTCGGGTAGTTGCTCTTCGGTCTCTTAATAATTGTTGGGTTACTTGTTGGATCCCACAAGTATGTGCTGACCCACTCTATTCCCTTAGCCCATTTGGAAACTTCCAGAAATAACACTTCTTTTAGAACCATTCGTGAGATAGCTTCTGCCTCCTGTTTTAAAATATCTTAAAATTTATTTTAATTGAGTAGTGTCTAGGGAGAGACAGATGTAGGTCTGGGAAGAGAAATAACTTGGGTAAGAGGAAAAAGCATCCTTCATCCTCCAAACTTGAAATAGAGCGATATAAATAGATACAAATAGATAATTCTAATTCCATAAATAATATACTACCTTTATTTGATAAGTGATTTTAGTACATTACCTGGTTGAAGCCTTTTGCCAGAAGTACTGTAGGATAGAGCGGCTCTCTCTTTAGGTGGAGAGGACTGATTTTACCTACTGTCCATGGTGTCTTTTTATATCCAGTCAACACTGCCATCCGTCTCTGATATGGTCAGTGCAAGAAAGAAGTACAGTGATTTTCAGTCAGGACCTAACTGAAAACATGCTTCCTTGTTCTTAAAAGAAACAAAAAGGAAATTCTGCCTTCAAACAGAGAAAGTAATGTAAGTACATCCCAAAAAATTCAAATGGAGCACCTCTGCTCCCATTTCTAAGCATTAACCACTCAACAGTTTGCCATGAACATATTTCCTAAATGATTTATGAGTGCACACACAAATGTGTATGCAGATTGTTTTCTTATATTTATTTTACAAGATAAAATCACACGATGCATGCTGCTCTGCAACTTGTCATCTTCTCCCCAGTATATTCCAGCCTTATTCCCAAGCCAATGCACATAACCTACCTCCTTCTTCCTGGTGGCTAGTTTTCTTCAATGTGGAACACCAATAAAGTTGTTTTTCTTCCAGTTTTACTGACATACAATTAACATACAGCACTGTATAAATTTAAGGTGTGGAAGCACAATGATTTGACTTTCATACATATGAAATGATTATCACAGTAAACTTAGTGATCATATGGGTAACAATAGTAGAGAAATAGAAAAAAAATATTTTTCTTATGATGAGAACTCTTGGGATTTATTCTCTAAACTCTTATATAAATTAAAGCAGTGTTAATGACATTTATTACATCCGTAGTACATTACATCTCTAGTACTTATAACTGAAAGTGTGTACCTTTTGACTATCTTCATCCAGTCCTCCCTCCCCATACCTCTGCCTCTGGTAACTACAATAAAGTTCTTAACTCTACTGTTAGATTCAGGTTGTCTAGATGGACAACTATCACAAATATTATCAATGTTCAGCAATAAGCTTTCCTTGTTTTGCAAATCTGTGCCATTATGTTAATGTACCAAATTCTTAGAAATGGCCTTGTTCGATCAGAGGACATTGCATTTAAAATTTTGTTTATAAGGTCAAATGATCTTCCAAAAATTTGTACCAATATACCTTCCAACAAACACAGATGCTAGTGTTCTAGTAGTGGGACCTTCCTGTTTGGTGCTCCACTTTCAGAAAGCTAATGCATGTTCAATCATTCAACAACAACTGCCTTTGTTTTGACTGACCTTGAAGTTTAAGCCTCACAGGTGTGGCAAAAGGCCAAATTTTAAGTGGTCAGTGGATGACGTTTCTGTAACCTAGTCTTTTTTTTTTTTTTTGAGCTTACGTCACAGCAATTTAACAGAAAACAATAATAATTTGAGGAGTCCTGTTCACAGATGGCAATCACAGCAACCCCCTTCTGGTGAGCGCTGTCAGAGGGGATGGGTGTGACATCCTCAATCTGCCCAATCTTCATTCCTGAGCAAGCAGGCTTCTGAGGGCTGATTGAGACCCCTGGCCAGGAGTCTTGGTCCTATTTCCTCCTGTGGCCTGGAGTTTGCTGTGGACAGCAATGACACCCAGCTCCATGACCTCTGGGCTACATCCCAGGCAGCCAACATAGCAGCATATGGAGATGATTCATCTCAGTCAGTCTTCACCTTCATCCCACCAGTTACACAGGAGATGGCTTCCTTGCCAGAAGGATCAGTGACGTGCACAAAAGTGTCATTGCAGAGTGCACAGATGTGGCAACACCACATACTTGTTCTCTCCAGCCACCTGAGGGCCAAACCTGAAGGAGAAAATGGCCTGTTCTTCCTTCTTTCATTCCCCTTGTGAAGTATCACTTCTTCACATCTTTTTCAGACTTTGCCATCAGAAAGCTGTAACCTATTCTTTAAACATTATCTTTCAGGCTTGGATGTCTTTTATTTTACTGTTTTGAAAATAAAAACAGGCAAAGGTGTTCATCAAACTTTCACAAATGACTTTATCTCAATGCTTGAGTCTGGCCACAAATCATTATTTATAGATCATGCCATTGGTTTGAGGGCAACATATGATGCATGAAAAACACCATCATTCTCTTTTACAACTGTCTGTTTCAGCACAAAATCGCCAAAAGACAATAGCTTGGTTGTCAGTAACACTATGTATTGATTTTTTAGTTATTTAACTCACACGGGGTACAGTTTTAGCAGGATAATATACTTTCCAAGCCTCTTGTTTCATTACATATTCAAGGGTTTGGATCCCCCAACTATCTTGGACACTTCAAATTTCAACTCTGGAACCCCAAATCTAGGGCTTTCTGATTTACATCACACAGGTGTGGCAGCAGCCTCGGGGATCTTCAGAAACCTAAGTCTCTGCTATGTTCTTTAAAAATTGCAAAATTTCTACATTCACCATGTGTTTAGTTGTAAAACACTCTACGGTGACTTATATAAAGGACATTCCCTAATAGCATTTGCTGTTGTCATCAAACAAATGCTCTGTTTGAGTCAGAGAAAGGTGGTCAGTTTAGGGAGGAGAGGACATCAGTATAAAGAGGCGGCCATGCTTCTAGGCTGAAGCCTCCTAGTCTGAGAGCCAGTTTCAGCATCAATAAGAAATGGCTGGCTTCTCCATCCCTCCAGAAAAGACTCAGCCAGTGAGAAACCAGCCTTCTGTGAGATCATGGTGTGCTGCTCTCCGAGGGGCTCAGGTAGGGTGGCTCACCACCTGGGTTTGCCTGAACTGTCCCAATTTTAGCACTGAATGTCCTGTATCCTGGAAAACCCGAGTCCCTGGAAAACTCATAGGATTGCTCACTTTAGCAGTGCTTACAGGCTCAATACACCTACTACTTTGTCATTTTGTAGAAATGACAAAACGGTTATTAAAAATTGTGGTACATTTTAATATTTACTTATAACTTTTTTCAAAAGTTTTATTGGAGTATAGTTGATTTACAATGTGATGTTAGTTTCTGCTTTGGGTAGTACACCTATTTTAAATACCTCAAATGTACAATCCATTATGCTTGTGCTAATCACAAGAAAATTTCAGATTTTTAAACAAAATTAATGTACATGTAGCAGTCCAGTAATGACACAAGTCAAAAATTGTAAGGTGAACATCTTCCTTCATTCCTGCTGGTCTATCTCTGTGGCCACAAGTGTAGCCTCATATATGGCAGATCTGTGAATACGAGGTCTGGGCCATGATAGGCCGGCCGGTGGGTGAGGCCGGGAGTGAGTCAGTGGTTGTCTCACCGTTAAAGTCACAAAATGCAAGTAACTTGGGAGGGTGGATTACCAAGGGCGAAGGAAGCAGGCAACAGGGAAACATTGAAGAGAATTTTAAAATATTAAAACTGACTAAAAGCTGATCTGCTTTCTGTTATCACTACTTTTGACAATTCTAAAAAATGTCAATGATAAAATACTCTTCTCCAGGGGGAGAGAAGCATTGGGAGTTTGGGATTACCAGATTCAAACTATTATATTAATATCTAGGATGGATTAAACAACAAGTTCCTACAGTATAGCACAGGGAACTATATTTAGTATCCTGTGATAAACTAATGGAAAAGAATCTGATTTATATATATATAGTGGTGGTGATGGTGGTTTATTCACCAAGTCATGTCTGACTTGCAACCCCATGGATTGTAGCCCGTCAGGCTCCTCTGTCCATGGGATTTCCCAGTCAAGAATACTGGAGTGGGTTGCCATTTCTTCTCCAGGGATCTTGCTGACCCAAGAAGACTGTATGTATATGTGCTGGAAAATCCCATGAACGGAGGAGCCTGGTAGGCTGCAGTCCATGGGGTCGCTAAGAGTCGGACACGACTGAGCGACTCACTTTCACTTTTCACTTTCATGCATTGGAGAGGGAAATGGCAACCCACTCCAGTGTTCTTGCCTGGAGAGTCCCAGGGACGGTGGAACCTGATGGGCTGCCGTCTATGGGGTCGCACAAAGTCGGATACGACTGAAGCAACTTAGCAGCAGCATGTGTATATATATATATATGTATATGTATGTGTATATATATATATATATATATGCTTCAGAGAGACATATACATATGACTCAGATATTTATGTGAGTGACTTTACTGTATAGCAGAAATGAACATAACACTATAAATCAACTATACTTCAATAAATTTTTTTAAAAAATACTCTTCCCTCCCCCTCTAAAAAATGTTATTGGTCTACATTCTAAACAATAGTAGTTATTGTTGAATTTTAAGAACATACGTGTAAGCTCCAAATTAGCACATTTGTCTATCACATACTTTGGTAAGCATCATACTTTACGTGGAGACTAATTTGAAAAACTCTCAGTTATATAGCTGACCCCAACACTCACCTATGCACTTTAGTTTTGAGGTTCAGCTCAAACCATTCATGATTCTTCAAGTTCTCTTTGATGTTGTACGCGCCCACAGAGCTTGTGATGCAATTTTAGGTGCATTTAGATGCGTTTAGATGGTAAATTTGACATAAGCAAAGATGACACAAGTTATAAAGATGAAGAAGCAGAGCCTGAGGTACTTCAATTTCATCACTCTTCATGACCTCTTGGGAGTATTTCCCTTGTTGTTATTCAGTGGCTCAGTCATGTCTGACTCTTTGAGACCCCATGGACTGCGGTACTCCAGGCTTCCGTCCCTCGCTATCTCCTGGAGTTTGCTCAAACTCGTGTCCATTGAGTCTGTGATGCCATCCAACCATCTCATCCTTCTGCCGTCCCCTTCTCCTCCTGCCCTCAATCTTTCCCAGCATCAGGGTCTTTTCCAAAGAGCTGGCTCTTCTTATCAGGTGACTAAAGTATTGGAGATTCGGCTTCAGCATCAGTCCTTCCAATGAATGTTCAGGGTTGATTTCCTTTAGGATTGACTGGTTTGACTTGGAGTTTTTACTTGTGTTTAAAATTGAAAATTGAAATAGCGTGTCCATTGTGAAATATATTTTTTATTGGTAAGTGCAAATTTTACTTCACGTGTGAAATTTCTTTAAGATTTATATTGATTATTATTTTTAAATAGTTGTTACAAAGCTAAAGAACAAATCAAGAAAATTATTATTACTGATTATTATAGAAAACAATCTTGTAAAGATTATTTAGAGGATACGGGATGTTAAATACATTAGTGTGTATCTGTTAATATTAACTTTTTCTTCTATTTTGTTTATGTCTTTTATGGGTCAAGTGGCTTGCTCAAGATCACACAGTTAGAAACTAAATGAACAGAAATTTAAACTCTGTTCTTCTGACTCTGACGTCAATACTCTCCACAACCTTGCAGACATCTTTCACCATCTGCTTTTGCTCGTTTTTCAAGTATAAATCAAGGACTAAAAACTGTGGGTCTAGAAGTTCAGCGGCAAAGGAATCTATTGTTTAAAAGGCAAAACATCTTTTTGTGCAGAATTTTATTTTGCACACAAAAGTAGCCATGGTTCTCCCAAATGTTTTCTTTTCCTTTTTTTCTAAATATAAATGAATGTCTGTGAGACCTTCCAGACAGCGTCTCTGTAAACTGTGGGCCCCTGTGGAATGCTCTTCAGTGAGTGCGTAGAGAGTTTGCTGGGAGCTAGACCAGAAGCAAGAACATTCAGGGGTTAGTGCCCCATCCCTGTCAGTTCATGGGCAAAGTGAGACCCACAAAGGGTCCCAGGAGTTAACGGTTGTGGTTGGGGAGAGACCTATAGCATACACTTGAAGATGCTGCATTGTGTCACTCACCTGCATGGCCAATTCCACCTTGGTCCAGTAGATAAACAGACCTTAGGCACAGAGTGTTCCATTATGCTGTAATGACATCAGGTGGAGATGTTTTACATGTCCAATGAAGGCACAGGTTGTTCCAACGCTTTCCATTTTCTTTCCAGGCTACCCTTCAGTGATGAGTCATATCATTAATACTCTCTGCTTCTAAGGACAGACATTTATGAGTGTTTTTACCCTCTTTGGGGAGAGAGCATAAAATGCAATGTCAATACAAACACTTTATATTTGCTATGGAAGCATGGTAAACTAAGGTGCATCTTTATTTAGACATTCCGGTCTAGCTGGGTGTGTGCCCTCAATGAACATTTTCTGCTCTTACCTTTGAAAAGTTTGTATAACTTAGCCTGAACAATTTGACTTGTTTGTTTACTAATGTGTAAAGGAATGCACTCAAAATGTCAGATGTGTGAAGATTGAAATATTTTAATAATGTATTAATAATTCAATGGCTAACACAACTCCACTATCTTCCCTGGATGGTTTTTCTACTCAGTCCCTGTGCTATCTGACACACAGGAATGGCTGTAGAAGGTGCATATAAACTTGGCATATGCTCCGTCTTTGGCATCATTTAGTATATCTAAACCCAGTGGTATATCTGAGGCAGACAGTGTTTTCACCACGGGGTTTAAAAATATATTAAAAGACGTCTTCCAGCAGCATACCAGAATGCAGCCCTGCTGGGTTCTCCCTGGATCTCACAGCGACTCTGGAATGTCTGGGCAGCCCGCTCTGCTCTGGCACTGTCCGCAGACAGGCAGCCCTCTTCTCACTTCCTCCCATGACAAAATTCACCTTCTCTTTATTTCATATGATCCTTCAATTCAATAGACATGCTGGCTGTTATTTATTCTCACTGTGAATTGATTTTTTTTTTTTGAACTTCCCTTTAGGAGTATATTTTAAAGCCAGAATCAGTCAGGATTTCACCTTTAGAGAGTTAAGAAACTGACTTTCCTAACTTTAGACTAGTGCATGCAAACAGAATCAAAATGTGATTGCTACCAGTGAAAATTAAATGATATTAACTTACAAAATGTGAAACAGGCAAAATATTCACTAAGATCAGTGCCAATGAGTTGATCTCCTTGTTTGTTACTCAGTAATATGAGTGAGGAAAAAGCTAGTCCCCATTTCCACCTTAAAGAAACAACAAAATAGAGCAAAATATATTCAGACAAAAGCCATTCAGGTTTCGGCAAAACTGGTCTTTCTAGATCAATAATACAGAAGGAACACAGGGTCTTAATAACATTATAACTTCACTTACTAATAATTACATGAAAATAGGAATTATTCAATATGGTATTCAAGCCTCTGGTTTTTTATTTTGGGGGAAATAAGTTCTTTTCATACTTACTTCATACCTTATGGCAAAAAATATATAGGTAGATCAAGGAGTTAAGTATATAAGCATCAAGCCATAAATAGAAAAAAAGAGTTGCATATTTAAAGAGCAATGTTAGAAATTCAAAGGAAAGTAGCAACATATTTAACAACATTAAAATGTTTGAAATCTATATGAGACTATAAACAAAATTAAAAGACCAACTAGAAGCTAGAAAAAGATTGCAGTAAATATGATGAATAATAAATGTCTTTACCAAATAAAGATCTCATGTAGAAATAAGAAAACCATCAAGGATCAAACAGATCAACAGACAAAAAATATAAATAGTTCAAAAAAAAGAAAAATTAATTAATTAGCTAATTAATAGGTTAAAATATATTTAGCCTCAACTGTATGCAAATTAATATAACAAAAGCCATTTTGCTTAATTCAAATAGTGTACATTATTAAAAATTAATTATAAAAGCAATTCTAGTCAAGGTGCAGTAAGATGAATTCTTGTTGACTATGGTGAATTAACATTTAATTTTCTGAAACTAGTTTAAATGTGTATACCAATTATCTGAAAGGTAGTGATATTCTTTAACATAAAAGTAGCTTTAGGCCGATTATATCCTTGTGATGTTGTTTAAAGTGTGGTTGGATCCACTGGTTGATTAGATTCAGGTTCAAGATTTTTTTCTTTTTCAGGCAAGAGCACTGCCGATGTGCAGCTGTGCACTGCATTCTGCATCTCAAGAGACACAGTACAACTGGTTGTCCCATTCTTAATAATGCCAAGTAGCATGGCATAAACCGCACAGCCTTTATATGTGGGATGTAACTCTATTTCTTTTTGATACATGAAAAATAATCAAAATCATATAAAAATTATCTTAGGAATTACAAATATAAGTTCTATTTGTAAAATATGGAGGGGAGTGTTTTTTCTCATGTGCACTGTAAAAAATTGTTGTTTTTTTTAATTTTATTGAAGTATAATTGATTTATAATATTGTATGAATTTCCACTCTACAGCAAAGTGATTCAGTTATACATACACATTCTTTTTCATTATAGCATAGCTCCCTGTGCTACAGTAGGACCTTGTTATTCATCCATTCTATATGTGATGGTTTGCATCCGCTAATCCCCAACTCCCAACCCTTCCCTCCTCCTCCCCCTCCCCCTGTGGCAACCACAAGTCTGTTCTCTGAGTCTGTTTCCGTTTCGGAGATAGATTCACTTGTGTTGTATTTTAGATTTCACATATAAGTGATATCATAAGGTATCTGCCTTTCTCTTTGTGACTTACTTTGCTCAGTATGATCATCTCTAGGTCTATCCATGTTGCTGCAAATACATTATTTCACTCAGAAAAAATAAATTTTGATGTTAAGCATGTAGTTGATCATATAGACCTTTTAAATAATTCAACTTATGAAGTGGTTAATTCAAATTTGGTACAATTAAAATTCCATCCAGAGAAGTCTTCTTTCAATGTTCTAGAACACATGGAAGAATCATCACCAAGATGGGTGAAGCCAGGACGCTTCTAAAAACAGAACTATAATGCATTGGATTCTGATTTGATTATCAGTCTAGGAATTTTCCAACATCAAATTCTACCACCCAGACTAAGGAAGGACTCTGTGAATTTATTCCATTTATCCTCATTTACTCTCTATATTGGGAGTTCCAGCTCCTAGGTAACCCTCTCCAATCTTTTTACTACATGAAATAAGCTGTTTGCCTCTGCTTAGAAGAGGGAACTGGTAGGGTTTTAATAGATTTCTCTTTTGGGAAAGGCACACTATCCTACATCACATTATAAGCTCCATGGTCCTAGGCATAATTTTAAAAGTGTTCTTAAACATGTACATTCACCATCAAAGAGAGTACAGTTATGAGACAATACCTTAAGGATTACCGGGCTACAAAAATTCCACATACCATATTGAATTAGAGCCTTTGTGAGGGTCAACAAAACTCACCCTGTGGCTGGCTAGGATACAAAGGATGGAATTTAGGGAGAATCAAATCATTTTATGGCACAAGATGGCTAAAATCTAGTTAGTAATGTTAGGTTGTCTGATACAAACCTATTTTGCAAATTTGAGGTTGTCATTTCAGTCTTTAGTTTGCTCCCCAACACCCTCCATGCCCCTCTCCTCCCCTTCCAACATCATACGTTGACAGAGCAGAAAGTCTCATGAGCATCACCACTGACAATCCATGGGAAGAGTCTTAACCTTTTGTAAGGGTATAATGAAAACATCCTGAAAATATCCTTTCAGTTAATATTTTTCCTTTCCATTATGGTTTATTACTTACAGTTAAATTTAAACAAAATATTTTTGACCTGAATAAAATTAACCTGAGTATAGGACTTTTTATTTGAAAATAAAAAAAACTTCTCTATTTGGAGTCATTAGGGTCTCATGGCTTTTTAAATAGACTTCAGTTCAGTTCAGTTCAGTCGCTCAGTTGTGTCCAACTCTTTGTGACCCCATGAATCACAGCACGCCAGGCCTCCCTGTCCATCACCAACTCCCAGAGTTCACCCAGACTCATGTCCATCGAGTCAGTGATGCCATCCAACCATCTCATCCTCTGTCGTCCCCTTCTCCTCCTGCCCCCAATCCCTCCTAGCTTCAGAGTCTTTTCCAATGAGTCAACTCTTCACATGAGGTGGCCAAAGTACTGGAGTTTCAGCTTTAGCATCATTCCTTCCAAAGAAATCCCAGGGCTGATCTCCTTCAGAATGGACTGGTTGGATCTCCTTGCAGTCCGAGGGACTCTCAAGAGTCTTCTCCAACACCACAGTTCAAAAGCATCAATTCTTCAGCACTCAGCCTTCTTCACAGTCCAACTCTCACATCCATACATGACCACAGGAAAAACCATAGCCTTGACTAGATGAACCTTTGTTGGCAAAGTGATGTCTCTGCTTTTGAATATGCTATCTAGGTTGGACATAACTTTCCTTCCAAGGAGTAAGCGTCTTTGAATTTCATGGCTGCAGTCACCATCTGCAGTGATTTTGGAGCCCCCCAAAATAAACTCTGACACTGTTTCCCCATCTATTTCCCATGAAGTGATGGGACAGGATGCCATGATCTTCGTTTTCTGAATGTTGAGCTTTAAGCCAACTTTTGCACTCTCCTCTTTCACTTTCATCAAGAGGCTTTTTAGTTCCTCTTCACTTTCTGCCATAAGGGTGGTGTGATCTGCATATCTGAGGTTATTGATATTTCTCCCGGCAATCTTGATTGCAGCTTGTGCTTCTTCCAGCCCAGCGTTTCTCATAATGTACTCTGCATAGAAGTTAAATAAGCAGGGTGACAATATACAGCCTTGACGTACTCCTTTTCCTATTTGGAACCAGTCTGTTGTTCCATGTCCAGTTCTTCCTGACCTGCATACAGATTTCTCAAGAGGCAGGTGAAGTGGTCGGCTATTCCCATCTCTTTCAGAATTTTCCACAGTTTCTTGTGATCCACACAGTCAAAGGCTTTGGCATAGTCAATAAAGCAGAAATAGATGTTTTTCTGGAACTCTCTTGCTTTTTTGATGATCCAGTGGATGTTGGCAATTTGATCTCTGGTTCCTCTGCCTTTTCTAAAACCAGCTTGAACATCAGGAAGTTCACGGTTCACGTATTGCTGAAGCCTGGCTTGGAGAATTTTGAGCATTACTTTACTAGCGTGTGAGATGAGTACAATTGTAAGGTAGTTTGAACATTCTTTGGCATTGCCTTTCTTTGAAATTGGAATGAAAACTGACATTTTCCAGTCCTGTGGCCACTGCTGAGTTTTCCAAATTTGCTGGCATATTGAGGGCAGCACTTTCACAGCATCATCTTTCAGGATTTGTAATAGCTCAATTGAATTCCATCACCTCCACTAGCTTTGTTCGTAGTGATGCTTTCTAAGGCCCACTTGACTTCACATTCCAGGATGTTTGGCTCTAGGTCAGTGATCACACCATCGTGATTATCTGGGTCGTGAAGATCTTTTTTATACAGTTTTTCTGTGTATTCTTGCAACTTCTTAATATCTTCTGCTTCTGTTAGGTCCATACCATTTCTGTCCTTTATTGAGCCCATCTTTACAGGAAATGTTCCCTTGGTATCTCTAATTTTGTTGAAGAGATCTCTAGTCTTTCCCATTCTGTTGTTTTCCTTTATTTCTTTGCATTGATCGCTGAGGAAGGCTTTCTTATCTCTCCTTGCTAGTCTTTGGAACTCTGCATTCAAATGGGAATATCTTTCCTTTTCTCCTTTGCTTTTTACTTCTCTTCTTTTCAGAGCTATTTGTAAGGCCTCCCCAGACAGCCATTTTGCTTTTTTGCATTTCTTTTCCATGGGGATGGTCTTGATCCCTGTCTCCTGTACAATGTCATGTACCTTAGCTTGTTTCAATAAATTACAATTTTTTCTGAAGCTTGAATTGTCATGTTAGAAATGGTGATTCAATGAGAGATCAGAAACCTTATTTGAATTGTTTATAAAACTTGATAAGCTCACTCAAAAACTCACCTGGAAAATCAAATGTACAATAGTGTTCAGGAAATTTTTTTAAGAGCAATGAGGAAAAATTTGACTTTCAACAGAGCAGAAGATACTGTAAGGAGATCAAAACTGAAATCTCTGGGGTAGCTTATTTTGTTTGTTTGTTTCTTTGTTTGTCCTGCTGGGTAGGGTCTTAGTCGTGGCACTCAGAATCTTTGTTGCATCAGGCAGGATCTTTTGTTGTGGGGCAAAAACTCAAGTGTTGGTGAGTGGGCTCAGGAGTTATGGCATGCGGGCTTAGCTGCTCTGTGGCGTATGGGATCTTAGTTTCCCAAGCAGGGGTTGAACCCATGTTCCCTGCGTTGCAAGTCAGATTCTTAACCAGTAGACCACCAGAGAAGTCCCTTTGGGTATGTTGGAGCAAATTTATAGAGACAGTAAGTAGAATGGTGGTTGCCCGGGGCTAGAGGAGTAGGCAATGGAAGTGATTATTTAAGGATACAGAGTTTTAGTTTTAATGAAAAAAAAAAGTTTGGGGGCTGGATGGCTGCATAATGAGGTGAATGTAAATAATAGCACTAAACTGTCCACTTAAAATGGTTAATATGGTAAATTCACATCATCTATATTTTACATAATTAAAATTTTCTTAAAATATTAAGAATAACAACAAAAAACATGTGGTAACAGCACAGAAGAGTTACAGTTATGGAAATATTAGGCTATGTAAACAGTAGCCTGCATACTGCTCATCCTAAGCACCTCATAGCCCAGTTTTCCACAGACATTTGGAGCATCATTGAATATACTGGGCCAGAAAGGCTAGGTGGCAGAATCCTTTCCTTGCAGCCTGGTTAGCTTGAGAAGTGTTCCGTCTCTCCAGGCCTCTCTCAAAGCTGGCAAGCTTTTGCTTATTCAAAAACGTCCTATAAAGTACAGTATCTCAGTGTGTACATGGCCATCCGAAACTCCCTAAGTATTCCTCATTGCTATTTTGTAATGGATAACCAACAAGGTCAGACTTGTATAGCACATGGAACTCTGTCCAGTGTTATGTGGCAGCCTGGATGGGAAGGGACTTTGGGGGAGAAAGGATACGTGTATACGTATGGCTGAGTCCCTTCGCTGTTCACCTGAGACTCTCACAACATTGTTTAATTAGCTACATGTGAGTGTTCAGTTGCTCAGTCATGTCCCATTCTTTGTGACCCCATGGACTGTAGCCTGCAGGCTCCTCTGTCCATGGAATTTTCCAGGCCAGAATACTGGAGTGGGTTTCCATTTCTTCCTCCACGGAATCTTCACAACCCAGGGATTGAACCCATGACTCCTGCATCTCCTGCACTGCAGGTGGATTCTTTACCAGTGCGCCGCCTGGGAAGCCCCAGTTGGCTTTACCACAATACAAAGTAAAGTGTGCTTTTCCTGTTGTTGTCTGTTGGTTCGTTTTTAGAAGTATGGTATCTCTGTCACGATTGTAGAAGGGTACAAGATGAAGAGACTAGTCTTTCATTCTGGAGCAAGTATCCATCATGACCCAGACTCCTGGACTCCCTGAAACTTTGCTCACGTGGTAGTTTCCTGATTTTTCTTGGTATTTATCTGCCACCTTTGCTATGCCCGTGTCTTCCAAGGCAACCAGCAGACCTATTCCTTCCCACTCACCAGGCCCTCTTAGCATGATGACATCTATGTAGAGGACCAGGACTGTATCCTGTGGATTGGTGAGATGATCAAGGTTTCTAAATACAACTCTTTGCGACCCCATGGATTATACAGTCCACAGAATTCTCCAGGCCAGAATACTGGAGTGGGTGGCCTTTCTCTTCTCCAGGGGATCTTCCCAACCCAGGGATCAAACCCAGATCTCCTACATTGCAGGCAGATTCTTTACCAGCTGAGCCACAAGGGAAGCCCTCTAAATAAAAAAATGAATCACAAAACCATGGAGCTGCTACAAGTCTAAGGCAAGATATTGAAAGTATTCTGTAGACCCTGCCATGTAAAAGCAAGCTGCTTCTGGTATCACTGTTTCTTGAGATGGAGAAAGCAGCACTTGCCAAATTGATTATATATATCAGGGGCCATGAAAGAGACAGCAGCTGTAAAAGCAGATGCAGTTGAAGTCACTGTCATTACACTCTCCAAATTCTTCCAAACTGTGCATCAACCACACTGTCAGGTAAATTGCAAGCTGGGATAGAAATCATCACTTCTGCATCTTTCAAATTTTAGACAGTGGCACTAATTGCTACAGTTTTCCCAGAGATACATATTGCTCTTTGGCTTGGTAAAAAAAAAAAGGGGGGGGACAGTCTGGGTTTTCCAACTGTAATAGTTCTCACTCCATGGTTCAGGGATCCAGTGTGAAGATTATGCTGATTTCTCAGTGTATCAATTTCAACTGTACACTCAGGAATTTAGGAAATAATTACCAAATAGGTTCAAAACATCTTACCTCAGAGGGTGCTAAATTCCAAGGTATAAGTAAAATAGATGTTTACCAGCTTCTTTCAGGTTCTTCTATGCATCAGTGAAGGTAATTCTAAGGGATAATTCCTAAAAGTGGGGATGCTGGGTCAAAGGGAAAATACCAATTTCCATCCCATAAACAATGTATTGAATTAACAATCAGCTTGGGGATCTTGTTTTAGTCTTCATTTCCTTAATCTTTAGTGAGGCAAAGAGCTCTATCTAGCTCTCCCTTCCCCAACCCAAACACTTAGAAATATCTTTAAAGTCCATGTCCCAGTCAGCCTACTGTGAGATGAGGTCAAATCAAAGCATCATTTATTCCCTTGCCCACTAGGAGTCCCCACCCTCACTGGTGGATAACGATGGCAGATAAGCTCTTGGTATTTCCCTTTCCTCAGTACTCTGTTACTTAGCCAATGGCCACTAGTCTCTTTGGGGATGGCTTGAAATAAGATTCTCAGTTCATTCTCTTAGCGCCATCACTGGGTTCTTATTCAGGGGTCCCCAGCTTCCCCTCCTTCTCGGATCTGTGAATAGATTCAGATCTTGGGATCAACAATGACTCTCTAGAATGGTGGCATAAGACAAGGCTCCATTTACTAAATCCAAACTAGGATTAGTTGTTGTTGTTGTTGTTGTATACATTGAGGAGGACCTGAATGGGTTGCCCATTTTATGGTTGATCAGATGGAAATACTTAAGTAACTAAGTCAGATGTGCCATACCACGGAGTACCAGTTTTAAAAAACAAGGTATATATAAATGGAACAATACGTAGAGTTCCCTAAATATATTGGAGTAAAAAAAACCAGTTGATTAAAATGTTCAGAATATTACCATTTCTATAAAGCACAGAGACAAAAAAACTATATATATTTTTATATACACATAACTATATGTAAATGCATAGATAAAGTTCTGGGAGGACCCACACCAAACTCAATGGTAGTTGTATCTGCAGAGAGATGTGGGCTTGGAGGGAGCTGGAAATGATAAAGGGAGGTTCTGATTTTTTTTTTTTACGCTTGAATTTTTTTCCAAAAACATTTTCAGATATAATTCATAAGCATTAAGAAATAATGATACATTTTAACCCAAAACCTGAGAAAAGGTAATGGTAACAGTGTACCTCTCATCTTGCCCTTTGCCCTCAGCAGGCTGTTTTCCACTACACTCCAAATATTTAGGGCAATGGCTCTATCTCATTCCTGGATCCTGCTGACAATGCAATTGTCACTAATTATACACTGTAATTTAATATCATACCTTTTTTCTCCTTGTGATTTGGCTTCTTTCATGGTAGAAGGTCCTCCTACTTCCATATCCCACACAGTATCTATACCATGTCCAGTATGAGCTCAGCAAACATCAAGTAAAAAAAGGCCTCATGAAGTTCTTAAAGCAGATGCTCCTTCCCCCCTCCACGGCTCCTATGCCAAATCTTTCAAAATCCAATTAATTCTTCAAAATCTGTTCAAATGTCATGTCTTCTGGGAATCATCCTCACTCACATTTCTTCAATTACAATTTATTGTGCTTTTCTTTTCATGTAACACATTTAAACACACATTCTCATACCTAGGACTTCCCTGGTGGCTCAGATGGTAAAGCGTCTGCCTACAATGTGGGAGAACTGGGTTCGATCCCTGGGTTGGGAAGATCCCCTGGAGAAGGAAATGGCACCCCACTCCAGTACTCTTGCCTGGAAAATCCCATGAACAGAGGAGCCTGGTAGGCTACAGTCCATGGGGTCGCAAAGAGTTGGACATGACTGAGCGACTAAACTTTGACTTTTCACTTTCTCATACCTATAATATACCAAGTGCTCTGTGCTCTGTCATGTCCAGCTCTTTGCAACCCTTTGGACTGTAGCCCGCCAGGCTCCTGTGTCCATGGGACTTTTCAGGTAAGAATACTGGAGTGGGTTGCCATTTCCCCCACTAGAGGATCTTCCCGATTCAGGATCAAATCTGTGTCTCTTGTATCGCAGGCAGATTCTTAACCGCTGAGCCACTGGGGAAGCCCTGATTATTTTATTGCAATCACTATATTTGAATTTGTCACATGTCAGCATTCCTTTCTAGACCATGTTTCTGGAGCACAGGAAGCCAGGTGTTACCCCTTATTAAACTACAGTTCTTTATCCCTGCCAAAGCCTTGTATCAGCAGGTACTCAGTAAGTGTGTTGAATTGAACTGAAACTAAAAGGATAGGAGAGATTGTTATATAGAAATGTTTCTGCACATGGATCTGCTTTTACATAATCCCACATGGAGTGATCAATGGTAATTCAGCCACTGAGACAACCTCCCACACAATACGTACTTTTCCTCTCTCAAAAAGAAACCTCTCTCCCAGACCGGGCTGCCATCCTATTATTTAAGCCCAGCCACACTCTCTTTCTCTGGTAGACTCTTCACATAGCGATGCCCATAATTCTGCAGGCTAATTTTCTAACAGTGAGTTTGCTATGTCAGAGAGATTTTCCATTCTCACCAGCACTGTGCATTTATCTGCCTTTGCCAATCGGTTTCATGAAATACGGCATCTTTTTGTTTTAGGTTGCATTTCTTTATTTTCAGTGCTCTGTCTTGTCTCCTTCCTGTACCTTCCTCATCCACATACTTGTAGCTGTCCCTAGAGACAACGCCTTCCTACATTATTGTTTTCTTACATTAACTCAATGAAATAAATATATAATTGTCTTCAACTATCCAGGGACATGATTGTCCACTTAGGGAGAAATCAGAGTCAGATCAAGAAAAGCCTGCCTCCTCCAACTTCATGGGCCATTTGCCCAAAAGGGCAAGGACATCTGAGGCAATTACCTAAGTAGTTCAGTTCATCACCCTTACCTGGTTAATTCCAATTCAACTTTCAGAACTCACTTCAAAAGTCAGTTCCTCAGGTAAACCTTTGCTAACCCCTAGATGAGTTCAGGCTGCCCTGTTCTTAAGATCTGTAATCTACGTGAGGACAGGGGACTGGTCTTTTTTGGCTCATCATCTCTTATCACAGTGCTTAGCACCTGGTGAGAACTCAACAACAATATTTTGTGAAATAAAGAAAACTACCCATCAGTAATTTAAAAATGAAATCCTCACACAGTGGTTCTCAGCCCTGGCTGCACATTAGAATCATCTGTGAAGTTGTGTTTTTAAACAACACTGATGTCCCTCCCTACCAAGTTGTTCTTTAGCCACTAAGTCGTGTCTGACCCTTTTGTGATCCCATCGACTGTAGCCCGCCGGGCTCCTCTGTCCATGGGATTCTCCAGGCAAGTATACTGGAATGGGTTGCCATTTCCCTCTCCAGGGGATCTTCTCGACCCAGGGATTGAACCCACGTCTCCTGCACTGTAGGCAGATTCTTTACCACTAAGCCATTTGGGAATGACCCCCATAGACTTGAAAAAAAATGACCATAGACTTATAAAAAAAAACTCTATTTTTTCAGAACAGTTTTAGGTTTTCAGGGAAATTAAGAAGAAGGTACAGAGATTTTCCATAAACCATTTCACTTATATATAAGCATATATAAATGTAAATATATATAAAATCATAATATATTTTGCCATTATTATTTTCAACAAACTATTAAACAACTAAGAACAAGAAAATTAGAATAATATTATTTAATGATAAGTAATAAAGTTTTTAAAATAAGAAAAATGATAGTTTTTGTTTTACCATTATTTAATCCTTCTTTGATGTTCTTCCTTTTTTAATGTCAATCATGTTTTCTGTCCTATATTATTTTCATTCTCGCTAAAGAACTTTTTAAACATTTTTTGAAGGAAAATCCACTGGCAGCAAAGTCCCTCAGTCATGTTGGTCCAAGAAAGCCTTTATCTATCCTTTGCTTTTGAAGAATAATTTCACACAGTTCAGAATTCTAGGTTGGTGGGAGTTTTCACTCAACACTTTAAACATTTAGCTCCACTCTCGTCTTGCTTTCCTGGGTTCTGAAGAGATAGTAGGTGTAATTCTTATCTTTCATCCTCTATAGATAAGATCGCTCCCCCAGTTCCTTTCGGGATTTTTTCTTTATCTTTGATTTTCGTAATGAGAAAATCATGTGCCCAGGTGTAGGGTGTTTTGTTTACTATTTACTTCTTTATATACCTATTTTGCTGCTTCGACTCAGTTGCAGCACTCACGATCTTCCGTTGTGGTGCGCTGGCTTCTCTCTAGATGTGGTGCGTGGGCTTAGCTGCCCCGCGGCATGTGGGATCTCAGCTCCCCAGCCAGGGATGAAACGTGCAATCCTTCCCTGGAAGGTGGATTCTTAACCACTGGACCACCACGGAAGGCCCTGTAAGGTGGTTTTTTTTTTTGGCATTTATCCTCTGTGGTTTGATGTCTGACTTTAATTGGGGGAAATTCCTGGTCATGGTTTCAGGTATTTCTTCTGTTCTTTTCTCCCTTTCCTCTCCTTCTGGTATTTCCATTAAGTGTGTTACACCTTTCAGAGTTTCCCCACAGCCTGAATATTCTGTTCTGTTTCTTAGTCTCTGTTTTCTTTGCTTTTCATCTCAGAGGATTCTATTGAGAGATCCTCAAACTCAGAGATTCTTTCCTCAGCTGTGTCCAGTCTACTAATGAGCCCATCAGAGACATTCTTCATTCCTGTAAAAGTGTTTTCTATCTCTAGCATTTCTTTTTGGTTCTTCCTTAGGATTTCCATCTCTCTGTTTACATTGTCCCTCTGTTTTTGCATGCTCATTACTTTATCCATTAGAGCCCCTAACATATTAATCATAGTTATTTTAAATTCCTGAACTGATAATGTCAATATTCCTGCCATGTCTGGCTCTGATGTTTGGTCAGTCTCTTCAAATTTTTGCCTTTTGGGGTGGTTTGTAAGCTTTTTCTTGATAGCTGGAGATGATGTACCAGGTAGAAGGAAGTGCTGGGCCTTTAGTGATATGAGGGGAAGTTGTGGGCATATGAGAAGATTTCTATAGTCCTGTGATTATGTCTCAGTCTCTTAGTGAGCCTCTGCCGCTGGACTGGGAACTTCTCAAGTGTTTCTCGTTTTGCTCCCCACCCTCTTAGGTGAACAGGCTGCCTAGACTGGGCTGGAGTTGGGTTCTCCCATAACTGAGCAGGCTCAGCTATGCCCTGCTTACGTAGTTTCTCCTGAGGACAGGTGTTAAGAAGCACAGAGTGCTCTGGTATATTTCAGAATGGTTCCTTTTCCTGTCCCGCTCCAGGAAGCTGGAGGGGATTTTTCTGTGCTGTTTACTGTGGGAACCTGATCAAGCTCCTGCAGGCACATCCCAGAATATTGTGGCAGTTGCACTATGGCTGGGTCCCCATTCACCAGTTACAGTGCAGGTTTTCCTGGCCAGCACTGGCTCCTGTAGCTGTCTCGGCTGGTGAACGAGTCTCTGCTCCGTTAAGCTATTATTCTCTGTAATCTTGGGAGCAGCGGTTTACTGTGTCCTGCCTCTCTTAGGCATCCTAAAAGAATTCTTGGTTGTTCAATCTGCTCAGCTTTTCACATGTTGTCAGGACAGAGTAATGCTTATATGCAGAACTAGCAACTGGAAGTCCTGTGAGAATCTCAGGGCGATCATTAACAGGTAGTCAGGGCTAGGAAAACTGATGACCAGTGCCAACAACCTCTCCAACAGGGAAGATCATTGGCCACCAGGTGGCACCCAAACAACACCAATGGCTCCAAGAACACTGGGCTAGATTCTCCCGGATTAATAAATTCATCTCTTCGGTGCAAGGTTTAGACACACACATTAGCGCTTTAAATGCCAATCCATCAAAGATCATGACGGTTATATGAATAGTGATTTAAACATAAAAAATAATAAAGAATAGCTCTCACTCTGACATTTGCCTCAGCCCAGGATACCTAGAGTTTTTCTGTTTGCCATTTTCTGATAAAGTTTACTGAGCTGAGCTGAGCTGAGGATGGGTCTTAGGCTTGAAACTGCTTTGTCATGTGGAAAAACTGGAAGGGAGTCTTGGAGGCAGGGTGTTCCCTTGTGGCTACTGCCTTGCCCGGATGAGGCAACATGAGGTTTTTTATTCTTCTCCAACAGACAGCAGAATGAGCTCTGTGGACTGCATTGTTTTGTCTTAACACAGTGGACGGTGGGAAATTCTTGGTGAGAAGCGTGTGGAATGGATAGGCCTGGGAGGCAATAGCCACCTTTCCTTTTGCCTACCACAAAATCCAGTCCATCCTTCAGTCTTAACTGCTTAGTCTCAGAGTTCAAGGCAAGCACTCCTCAGTGTGTCACCTTCAAGACGTAGCTATATCCCCAGTACTAGCCATCATGTTGCTGGCAACAGTATTATGCCAGAATGCCCAACTTTGTGCCTGCTTATTTACTACCTCATTTTCAGCGCCTTCCGTGGGCCAGGCCTATGTGAAAGATTTGAGTACGCCCACACATTAACTCCCTAGACTGTGAATGCCAACCTGCAAAATAGCTATTACTAGCCCATTTTACAGATGAGAAAGGTTAAGCTCAGAGATGCTAAGTAATTTGACTGCAGGCACATGTATCTTTTGATTCTGAGGCCAGGGATATAACCAAGTCAGAGAGACCTGGGATCAAATCCCAGCCATGCCACTGACTGGCTGTATAAACTTGGCACACCTGTCATCTTCCCGGGGTTTCATTTCTTCATCTGTAGGATGGATCATTATAGAAATCAGACAACGTACAGGAAAGTAGCTAGTAAGGTACCCAAACATGGTAGGCACTTCATAAATTAATCTGTTCGTTTTCCCTTCCTCCCTTATTCTTTCCAGCTGGAATAAGGTGGGCGATCAGACGTGAGCTCAAAAAGGGAGTGAGGTCCACCGCTCCAGCACCTTTGAAGTACTCTGAGCACTCAGTGCTACATGGTGACACTCCTTTCCTGATTGGACAATAAAGCCCTTTATCACATGTGCCTTCTATTAGATAAAAAGGAAAGTATCAGAATTTCCACATGGTGAATGTGCTGAGCTACTGAAACACTTTTACCAAGGCAGGAAACTTCTTCCCAGGAAATCCATGGTTTTTCAAATGTCCGGCATGGTTTGAATGCCCAGAGGCAGGAGATGGACTAGGCCAGCATGAGGTCAGGGTCTTCCACGGTGTTCTGCTTGCAAATCCCTAAAAGAATTGTACACTTTTAAAAAGTTGATCTCAGAAACTTTTGTTATTTCTTGCATATCACAGAAGTTGACATTTTAACAAAAAACTTTCACATTCTTTTAAATACACACAATGGAAAATAAATACTACGCAATTTGATTCCCATTGTTGTCCATTTAAAACATGAATGAACTCATCTTTAACAGTCAAAAATTCCACATAATTTTTTTCTTGAACTCAGAATTTTGCATAAAAATAGCTTTATATCTCAAAGTTTTAAAAACTATTATCTTATCATCCTTATCTGCAACTAAGACATGGGAAAATTGATTTAAACTTTTTAGTTTCAAATGACCATGGAGCTCTAAATGTTTAAAAAAAAATTCTAGATTGAGTTATCATTGCCATTAATATTAGTATGTGCTCTGCTGTGCTGTGCTTAGTTGCTCAGTCGTGTCTGACTCTTTGCAACCCCATGGACTGTGGCCTGCCAGGCTCCTCTGTCCATGGGGATTCTCTAGGCAAGAATATTGGAGTGGGTTTCCTAAGCCCTCCTCCAGGGATCTTCCCAACCCAGGGATCCAACCCAGGATTCTCGCACTGCAGGCAGATTCTTTACCATCTGAGCCACCAGGGAACCCAAGAATACTGGAGTGGGTAGCCTATCCCTTCTCCAAGGGAAATTCCCAACCCAGGAATCAAACTGGGGTCTCTCACATTGTAGGCAGATTCTTTACCAGCTGAGCTACCTGGGAAGCCCCTAATATTAATAAGAGCCTGGCAGGCTACAGTCCATGGGGTTGCAAAGAGTCAGACATGACTGAGCAAATAAGCACAGCACAGCACATGCTAATAATAATGACAATGATAACTCAATCCAGAACTCAATCTCAAACTGTGGGAAAGAATTCCTTAGAAGAAACAGAGCAGCCCTCATAGTCAACAAAAGTTCAAAATGCAGTACTTGGGTGCAATCTCAAAAAATGACAGAATGATCTCCATTCATTTCCAAGGCAAACCAACATCACAGTAATCTAAGTCTATGCCCCACTGGTTGGGGTATGTGCCAACCAGTAATGCCAAAGAAGCTGAAGTTGAATAGCTCTATGGAGATCTACAAGACCTTCTAGAACTAATACCCAAAAAAAGATGTCCTTTGCATCATAGGGGACTGGAATGCAAAAGTAGGAAGTCAAGACATAACTGGAATAACAGACAAATTTGGCCTTGGAGTACAGATTGAAGCAGGACAAAGGCTAACAGAGTTTTGTCAAGAGAATGCACTGGTCATAGCAAACACTCACTTCCAGCAACACAAGAGAAGACTCTACACATGGACATCACCAGATGGTCAAAACTGAAATCAGACTGACTATATCTTTGCAGCCAAAGATGGAGAAGCTCTATACAGTCAGCAAAAATAAGACCAGGAGCTGACTGTGGCTCAGATCATGAACTCCTTATTGACAAATTCAGACTTAAATTGAGGAAAGTACGGTAAACCACTAGACCATTCAGGTATGCTCTAAATCAAATCCCTTACAATTATGCAGTGGAAGTGACAAACAGATTCAAGGGATTAGATCTGATAGACAGAGTGCCTGAAGAACTATGGATGGAGGTTCATGACACTGTACAGGAGGCAGTGATCAAGACCATCACCAAGAAAAAGAAATGCAAAAAGGCAAATGGTTGTCTGAGGAGGCCTTACAAATAGCTGATAAAAGAAGAGAAGTGAGAGGAAAGGAAGAAAGGAAAGATATACCCATTTGAATGTAGAGTTCCAAAGAATAGCGAGGAGAGATAAGAAAGCGTTCCTCAGTGATCAATACAAAGAAATAGAGGGAAAAAATAGAATAGGAAAGACTAGAGATCTCTTTAAGAAAATTAGAGATACCAAGGGAACATTTTATGCAAAGATGGGAACAATAAAGGACAGAAACTGTATGGAACTAACAGAAGCAGAAGATATTAAGAAGTGGCAAAAATACACAGAAAAGCTATACAAAAAAAGATCTTCATGACCCAGACAACCACAACAGTGTGATCACTCACTTAGAGCCAGACATCCTGGAATGCGAAGTCAAGTGGGCCTTAGGAAGCATCACTATGCACAAAGCTAGTAGAGGTGATAGAATTCCAGTTAACTATTTCAAATTCTAAAAGATGATGCTGTGAAAGTGCTGCACTCAATATGCCAGCAAATTTGGAAAACTCAGCAGTGGCCACAGGATTGGAAAAGGTCAGTTTTTATTCCAATCCTAAAGAAGGGCAATGCCAATGAATGCTCAAACTACCACACAATTGCACTCATCTCACACAGTAGCAAAGTAATGCTCAAAATTCTCCAAGCCAGGCTTCAACAGTATGTGAACCGTGAACTTTCAGATGTTCAAGCTGGTTTTAGAAAAGGCAGAGGAACCAGAGATCAAATTGCCAACATCTGTTGGATCACAGAAAAAGCAAGAGAATTACAGAAAAACACCTATTTCTGCTTTACTGACTAAACCAAAACTTTTGATTGTGTAGATCACAACAAACTGTGGAAAATTCTGAAAGAGATGGGAATACCAGACCACCTTACCTACCTTCTGCAAAAACTGTATGCAGGTCAAGAAACAACAGTTAGAACTGGACATGGAACAACAGACTGGTTCCAAATAGGGAAAGGATTACATCAAGGCTATATATTGTCACCCTGCTTATTTAACTTAGATGGAGAGTACACCATGTGAAATGCCAGGCTGGATGAACCACAAGCTGGAATCAAGATTGCTAGGAGAAATATCAGTAATCTCAGATATGCAGATGACACCACCCTTATGGCAGAAAGTGAAGAAGAACTACAGAGCCTCTTGGTGAAAGTGAAAGAGGAGAGTGAAAAAGTTGGCTTAAAACTCAGCATTCAGAAAACTAAGATCATGGCATCTGGTCCCATCACTTCATATCAAATAGATGGGGAAACAATGGAAACAGTGACAGACTTTCTTTTCTTGGGCTCCAAAATCACTGCAGATGAAAATCACTGAAGCCATGAAATTAAAAGACATTTGCTTCTTGGAAGAAAAGCTATGACCAACCTAGACAGCATATTAAAAAGCACAGACATTACTTTGCTGACAAAGGTCCATCTGGTCAAAGCTGTGATTTTTCCAGTAGTCATGTTTGGATGTGAGAGTTGGACTATAATGAAAGCTGAGCGCCAAAGAACTGATGCTTTTGAACTATGGTGTTGGAGAAGACTCTTGAGAGTCCCTTGGACTGCAAGGAGATCCAACCAGTCCATCCTAAAGAAAATCAGTCCTGAATATTCATTGGAAGGACTGATGCTGAAGCTGAAACTCCAATTCCTTGGCCACGTGATGCAAAGAACAGACTCATTAGAAAAGACCCTGATACTGGGAAAGATTGAAGGCAGGAGGAGAAGGGGACGACAGAGGATGAGATGGTTGGATGGCATCACTACCTCGATGAACATGAATTTGAGCAAGCTCTGGGAGTTGGTGATGGACAGGGAAGCCTGGCATGCTGAAGTCCACAGGGTCACAAAGAGTTGGACATGACTGAGAGACTGAATTGAACTGATTAGATTGAGACAAAGATTAACACAACTTCTGTTCCTCTTTCCATCTCTATATATGTAAATCATTAGAAATATGTTTATATATATATATATATATATATATATATATATATATCTCAGTGGGTGGAAATGGGAGAAATTTTACTACATAATGTCATGCAGCTTTTTAAACAGTCTTAAGTTATATATCAAAATCCCGTCATAATCTAATGCCATGCTGTGTCCCTAACACATATATGTCTAACTAATGAAAAACACAAAGCCTTGACTTCAATTTATGGGTTCTTGATTAATATTAATAACTAATACTTCAGAGTACCCTTTGGTGCTCTGGAGGCAAAGAACCATAGTAAGAAGGGAAAAGGGTGTATAAAGTCCCTTTCTTCTGTAAAGTGAGTGAGGCAGGATTATAAAGGAAGATGAAAGGAAAAGATTCATGATGCAGGGGTTGTGGCCACACCACAAGGCAGATATAGGGGCTCTGTTTTCCTGTTGACAATGAGCTGGACTAAGGACATGGACTTGTACTATGGAAAGTGACATAGACCGAAACAGTCTTATGTAAAGCAAAAATGGACAGAACTACAAGGATAAATAGACACATCTTTTATTTCAATGGAATATTTTAGCATATTCATCTCAGTAATTAATAGGACAAGCAGACAAAATAATCAACAAGGGATACAGATTTGAATAGCTCATGTAACACACTTGACATCATGCACATGCGTAGACCCACAACAACCATCTGCGAAATATACATCTTTCACATCACACCTGGAATATTTAGAAAAATTGCCTATACAGTAAGGCTATAAGTCAGTTTCAAAAGGATTAGCTATAATGCCATTAAGACAGGAATCAGTAATAAAAACATAATGGAAAATCCATCCTCCCCTGTGACACGTGGAGAGAAGAAGCACAGCTGGTGACCTCAGAGATGTCAAAGCTGTAACTTCTTCCCATGGGAACATATTAGAATGTGTCTGAGGATTTGTCCACTCAGAGTCCCAGAATTCTTAAGTAATCCTCAATCCAAATCAATAAGAAAACAACAACCCAGTAGGGAAGCGGGCAAAGCCTTGAGGAAGGAGTTCTCAAATGAAGAAATCCAAAAGTCCAGTACACATAGGTTCAGTGTGAGGAAAATGCAAAATAACATCACAATTAGATATCACAGAACACTGGTGAGATTGGCAAAAATTCTAATGACTATCAAGCAAACCCACTCCAGAACTCTTGCCTGGAAAATCCAATGGACAGAGGAGTCTGGCGGGCTACAGTCCATGGGGTTGCAAGAGTCAGACATGACTTAGCAACTAAACCACCACCACCATCATCAAGCCAATAAGAGTAATTTCATACAGTTCTGGTGGGGAGGAGAACTGGAGCTTAACTTCAAATACCAGTTTAGCATGATCTAATAAACTTGAAGATGCCCACAGACAATGATTCAGCTGTTCCACTCCCTGAGAAACTTGTGCTCATGTGTCCTAGGAGACACGCACAAGCATTGTTCACGAATGCCCCATACCAGAAACAACCCAAATGTCCATCACCAGGAGAAGAGGCAAATAAATTGTATTGGAACATCCGATAAAATGCAATGCTACATTGAAATCTATGAATGCATATTACAAAGTTCAAATGAATCCAGTTTACTTTTCAGTAAACTCTACTGAACCTAACATACATACAGAAAGGTACACAAGTTATCATTGTACAGCTCAATGGATTTTCACAAAGTGAACATAGTCATGTAACCAACACCCCAAAAGCTATATATTACCCCATTAGATGATGAGTTTCTTTAGAGCAGAGATAATAATCCCTTATATTTTCATTACCTTTTGACTTTACTAATACCTTTTGTACACTCTATCTCATTTAACCCTCATAATCCTAAATGTAGACCAAGCAGGTATTATCAATACATATCTCTCTGTTGTAGAAATTGACTCTCAAAAAAGCTGAAAGTCTTGGCCAGTCAGGTGGATACCAGATGGGCCAAGATGAGTATGCCCAGATCTCCTTGGCCTTAATGCATAATTCTTTCTCCTACATAATACTGATCTGGTCAACTGGACTCATTAGCCTCCAAATGGCATCTTCCTGTTCCAACAACCCATGATGTTTTGGGATCATAGACTTCAAAAAGGAGTTAAATATGACCTATCTGGGACCAGAAGGAGGCAAATGCAATATGGTTTCCCTGCTGGCTCAGCAGTCAAGAATTCACCTTTCAATGCAGGAGATGCATATTTGACCCCTGGGTCAGGAAGATCCTCTGGAGAAGGAAATGGCAACTTACTCCAGTATTCTTGCCTGGGAAATTCTATGGACAGAGAAGCCTGGCTGGCTGCAATCCATGGGGTTGCCGAGAGTTGAACAAAAGAAAGGTGAAGAATTGATGCTTTTGAACTGAGGTGTTGGAGAAGACTCTTGAGAGTCCCTTGGATGGCAAGAAGATCCAACCAGTCCATCCTAAAGGAAATCACTCCTGATTATTCATTGGAAGGATTGATGCTGAAGCTGAAGCTCCAATACTTTGGCCACCTGATGTAAAGAACCGACTCATTGGAAAAGACCCTGATGCTGGGAAAGATTGAAGGCAGGAGGAGAAGACGACGACAGAGGACGAGATGGTTGGATGGCATCACTGATTCAATGGACATGAGTTTGAGTAAGCTCTGGGAGTTGGTGATGGACAGGGAAGCCTGGTGTGCCACAGTCCAATGGGTCACAGAGAATCAAACACAACTGAGTGACTGAACTGAACTGAACTAGTGACTAAACAACAACAAAGTGTACCAAGCAGTCCTTGATTAAGCAATGTGCTCATGGGCTTGGGAAAAGCTCCTAGAATCCTCCATCTTAGTGTCAATGTGCTATATTTTTTTCCCTTTTTAAAACTGAAATATAGTTGATGTACAATATTATATTAGTTTTAGGTATATTACACAGTGATCTTACATTTGCATATATTTACCACAAGTCTTGTAACCATCTATCCCCATACAATGTTATTACATTATTGACATATTGCTTATGCTATATATTACATATTCATGACATTTATTTTATTACCAGAGATTTGTGCCTCTTAGTCCTCTTCACCTATTTTGCTCCCCCCTCCACTTCCTCTCTTCTGGCAATCACCCATTTGTCCTCTGAGTCCTTTTTCATTTTGTTTCATTGGTTGGATTGTTTTGTTTTTGTTTCCACATATAAGTGAGCTCATATGATATTTATCTTCATCTGACTTGTTTCTTTAGCGTAATACCCTCTAGGTTCATCCATGTTGTCACAAATGGCAGGACTTCCTTATTTCTTATGGCTGAGTAGCATTCCATTGTGTGTGTGTGTGTGTACATACACATACCACATCTTTTTTATCTATTCATATATTGATGGATACATAGGTTGTTTCTGTATCTTGACTGTTGTGGATAATGCTGCAGTGAACATATGGGAACATATGTCTTTTCAAATTAATATTTGGGGTGGGGGGGTTTGAAAAATACCCAGAAGTGGAATTGCTGGACTGTATGGTACCTCTTTCAGGATTTGGAATAGCTCAACTGGAATTCCATCACCTCCACTAGCTTTGTTGGTAGTGATGCTTTCTAAGGCCCACTTGACTTCACATTCCAAATCCTGAAAGATGATGCTGTGAAAGTGCTGCACTCAATATGCCAGCAAATTTGGAAAACTCAACAGTGGCCACAGGATTGGAAAAGACCAGTTTTCATTCCAATCCCAAAGAAAGGCAATGCCAAAGAATGCTCAAACTACCGCACAATTGCACTCATCTCACATGCTAGTAAAGTAATGCTCAAAATTCTCCAAGCCAAGCTTCAGCAATATGTGAACCGTGAACTTCCTGATGTTCAAGCTGGTTTTAGAAAAGGCAGCCAACATCCACTGGATCATAGAAAAAGCAAGAGAGTTCCAGAAAAACATCTATTTCTGCTTTATTGACTATGCCAAAGCCTTTGACTGTGTGGATCACAAGAAACTGTGGAAAATTCTGAAAGAGATGGGAATACCAGACCACCTGACTTGCCTCTTGAGAAATCTGTACGCAGGTCAGGAAGCAACAGTTAGAACTGGACATGGAACAACAGACTGGTTCCAAATAGGAAAAGGAGTTCGTCAAGGCTGTATATTGTCACCTTGTTTATTTAACTTATATGCAGAGTACATCATGGAAGAAACACAAACTGGAATCAAGATTGCCGGGAGAAATCTCAATAACCTCAGATATGCAGATGACACCACCCTTATGGCAGAAAGTGAAGAGGAATTCAAAAGCCTCTTGATGAAAGTGAAAGAGGAGAGTGAAAAAGTTGGCTTAAAGCTCAACATTCAGAAAACGAAGATCATGGCATCCAGTCCCACCACTTCATGGGAAATAGATGGGGAAACAGTGGAAACAGTGTCAGACTTTATTTTTCTGGGCTCCAAAATCACTGCAGATGGTGACTGCAGCCATAAAATTAAAAGACGCTTACTCCTTGGAAGGAAAGTTATGACCAACCTAGATAGCATGTTCAAAAGCAGAGATGTTACTTTGCCAACAAAGGTTTGTATAGTCAAGGCTATGGTTTTTCCTGTGGTCATGTATGGATGTAAGAGTTGGACTGTGAAGAAGGCCGAGTGCCGAAGAATTGATGCTTTTGAACTGTGGTGTTGGAGAAGACTCTTGAGAGTCCCTTGGACTGCAAGGAGATCCAACCAGTCCATTCTGAATGAGATCAGCCCTGGGCTTTCTTTGGAAGGAATGATGCTAAAGCTGAAACTCCAATACTTTGGCCACCTCATGCGAAGAGTTGACTCATTGGAAAAGACTGTGATGCTGGGAGGGATTGGGGGCAGGAGGAGAAGGGGATGACAGAGGATGAGATGGCTGGATGGCATCACTGACTCAATGGACGTGAGTCTCAGTGAACTCCGGGAGTTGGTGATGGACAGGGAGGCCTGGCGTGCTGCAATTCATGGGGTTGCAAAGAGTCGGACACAACCGAGTGACTGATCTGATCTGATCTAATCTGATGGTACCTCTAATTTTTTGAGGTATTTCCATACTGTTTTCCATAGCGGCTGCACCAGTTTACATTCCCAACAGCGCATGAAGCTTCTCTTTTCTCCATATCCTTTCCAACATTTGTCATTTGTTGTCTTTCTGATTATAGCCTTTCTGAAAGGTGTAGAATGATATCTCATTGTGGTGAACAAAATTCTTTTACATGTTATGTTTTGAGTAAAAATTCATGAATAATATATAATTTATTGTATGTAAATTATATCTCAATTAAGTTGATTTTCTAAAAAAAACGATTCATACCACTGGTAGTCCCTTGGGTGGTTAGCACAGTCTGGACCCTTCTCACTGGTTCAGTAGTGGCCACACGATGGTAGACTTGAAGTCCAGGGCAAGATCTATGACATGAGAACTTTAACTGTGAGGCTCAAGAAAATACTTGAATAAATGTAAATTTACCACATGCATGAGAAGAATCAATCAATATGTCAAAGATGTCAATATTCTTTAAGTTAACGTGGGTCTTTCATCTTTTATGTGTGTATAGACAGGCTGGTTCTAGATTGTTTTTTCTGGCTGCACTCGTCTTCATCGCTGTTCACGGGCTTTCTCTAGCTGCAGCAAGCAGGGGCTACGCCCTAGCTGCAGCGTGCAGTCCTCTCATCGCAGTGGCTTCTCCTGTTGAGGAGCATGCGCTCCAGGGTGCACGGTCTTCAGTAGTTGTGCCACAGGGGCTCAGTAGTCGTGGCTCACGGACTCTAGAGCATCGGGGTCAGTAGCTGTGGTGCACAAGTTTTGTTAGCCAGCAGCATGTCGGATCTTCACTGACCAGGGATCGAACCTGTGTCCCCTGCACTGCAAGGTGGATTCTTAACCACTGGATCACCAGGGAAACCCTGAGTTTTTATTTTTAACAATAAGGCAATAAATAAGCAATAATATTCAGAAGAATTCTGATAAAAATAATGAGGGACCAACATTCCTTTCACTTATTTTAGTATAGTAATTTAAAAGGTGGTACTGAAATCAATGGAAAATAATAGAAGATTCAGGAGATCTAAATGAAAGAATGTGGTAATAATATAGTTTATAATTATAAATATAAATATATAAATAATTATAGATTATAGTTCTAATCAGTGGGGAAAAGATGAATTATTTAACAAATGGTATTGCAACATTTGGGTAGCCATGCAGCTTACACAAGGACAAATGACAAATGGATCAAAATGTATGTATAAAAATGGAAGAAACAATCAAAGTACTAGAATAAATAACGATGAAAAAATTTCAGTGTAAGAGTGAGGAATCCTTTTCTAAAACACAAATCCAGAAGCCATGCAAAAAGTAGGGGGGATATATATACATGTACATACATATATGCATATATGATAAATCTGACTACACACACACTCAAAATACCATGAGAAAAATAAACATGCAAGTACCAGAAATACTCAAAGTACAACCCAAAGGAACATATAAAGCACCGGTAGACAAATAACTCAGTAGAAAAATGGATAAAGGATTGGAACAGACAGTTCACAGATAAATAAAAATGCATTCATCTTAGACATATGAATCTATGCGTAACTTCACTCTTATTAAGGAAAAACAAATTAAAATCCCACTGAGATCTCACTTTTAATCTAGTAGGCTGGCAAAAATAAAAAAGATGGATAATACACTCGGATGGTAAAGATTCAAAAAACCCAGTTCTTTCACACAGTCTGTGAGGGACTGAAAACTGGTATGACATTTATGGTGGATAATTTGGCAGTATCTATAAAAATCCTGACTATTCGTACCTTTTGACTTAGGATTTTTCTCTTCTCAGAATTGATCCCTATACATATTTTCACACATGGAAATTATACTGTACCAGGTCATTCTATACAACATAGTAACATCAAAAAATCAGAAACCATCTAAATATCCATCAATAGGTGACTGGTTAAATAAAATGTGATACATACATACAGTGGAAAAATCACGTAACTGTCAAAAATAGTAACAAAGCTTTTAATGTACTACTATGAAAACAAACCTCCCCGAGATAAATTAAGTGAAAAATGTGTAAGACTATGTACATGGTATTCTACCAGGAGGCTGCCAGGGATAGAAAATAGATACTTGTTGAGACACAGATATATGTATGCATATAAAATCTCAGATAGTCACAAGGATCTGACAGTAACAGTTGCCTCTGGAGAGAAAGATGGACTAGGGGGTGGAAGGGAAGCGTTTTCACTGTATATAACCATTTATTGCTGTTTAATTCCAGGCTACATCATTGTATCACTTATTCATAAACATTTGTTGTCATCATTGTTTAGTCGCTAAGTCATGTTCGACTCTTTTGCAACCCTACGGACTGTAGCCCCTCCAGGGTCCTCTGTTCGTGCGATTTCTCCAGGCAAGAGTACTGGAGTAGTTGCCACTACCTAGTCCAGGGGATCTTCTCTCCCAGGGATTGAATCCACATCTCCTGCATTGGCAGGAAGATTCTTTACCCCAGAGCCACCTGGGAAGCCCTCATAAACATTTAAATATATGAAAATAAACATAAATCAAAGAGAACACAGGAGGGCAATGAACAGAGCAGAGCCTACCAAATTCAACCGGTAGCCCCTACGTAAGGCTGAGACTGAGTCAGCGAGGGAGGACAGTGAGGTTTGGGTGCATGTCAGAGAGGGTCCCCTGCCAGGCTCAGGTTGGAGGGGGCTCTCCTAGACAGTGACTGAGTGTTCTTGATCTGCCACCAGGCCCCCGGGCTGGAGAAGCCACCACTCACTGTCTGTGCCCCACCAAGCAGGACACTGTGGGCCTGGGCAGGAGTGACAGACAGGCTCTCGGGCAGGGCTCCTGACACCTGAAGGGGGCGCTCCCCCTCCAGCGGCTCTGGGCTTCTGTAGTATATCCCACCTCCCCAAAGAGGACTGCGGACCCAAGGACTGCACCTTACCAGCAGGACCTTACCAGCCTCTGACTGGTGTCACTTGATTCCTCCTTCTTGGCAAAGGTCACCCCACAAGATGACCCGCTTCTTCGGTGTGGTGAGAGCATTTACGACCTAGTCTTTTTTCTTTTTTAATTTTTATTGGAATATAGTTGGTTTACAATGTTGTGATAGTTTCTGCTGTACAGCAAAGTGAATCAGCTACGTGCATGTGTGCGTGCTAAGTCACTTCAGTCGTGTCCGACTCTGTGCGACCCTATGGACTGTGGCCTACCAGGCTCCTCTGTCCATGGGATTCTCCAGGAAGGAATACTGCAGTGGGCTGCCATGCCCTCCTCCAGGGGATTTTCCCAACCTAGGGATCAAATCCACATCTCTTATGTCTCCTGCATGGGCCTCCCTTTACCACTAGCGCCACCTCTTTTTTTTACTTTCCTTCCCATTTAGGTCATCACTGAGCACTGAGTCGGAGAAGGCAATGGCACCCAACTCCAGTACTCTTGCCTGGAAAATCCCATGGACGGAGGAGCCTGGTAGGCTTCAGTCCATGGGGTCGCTAAGAGTCTGACACGACTGAGCGACTTCACTTTCACTTTTCACTTTCATGCATTGGAGAAGGAAATGGCAACCCACTCCAGTGTTCTTGCCTGGAGAATCCCAGGGACGGGAGCCTCGTGGGCTGCCATCTATGGGGTCGCACAGAGTTGGACACAACTGAAGCGACTTAGCAGCAGCAGAGCACTGAGTAGAGTTCTCTGGCTATACAGTAGGTTCTCATTAGTAACCTTTTTTATACACAGTATCAAGAGTGTATATATGTCAATCCCAATCTCCCAATTCATCCCAACCCACCTTCCCCCTTTGGTAAGATCTAGTCTTTTAGCCTCCTTCCAACTACACCCCTGCAGTGGTCTCCAAGGGGCTGACGCTTGTGGGGTGGGGTGGGGGGGTGGGTCTGGCTCACCGAATCACGCAGCAGACTCCCCATCATCCAGCCTCAAAGGCTCGCTTAGTTTTACCCCATACAGGGTACACAGAAAAATCTGACTGCCTCCTGGAACAGCCCTGGCCTAAACCACCCCCCAGGGGAGCCGCTGCAGAGGGGGTTGCCCAGCATCACAAGCTCTGTCACCTCTGCTAGAAGCAGTGGAGTCCATCTGTAGACACTGCTGATGGACCTCTGTCCTCAGATGTCACCTACCTCACTGGGCCCTAAATCCTTTTACTGTCAAATTTCAGAGACACAGAATTAGATTAGTGATAATATTCAGTTCCTATCACACCGATACCATGACATCCATGTGTTCTCCAGGGGACTCCCAGGAGGTGAGGGATGAGCGGCGTCCCCATGCCCTGGAGCAGTGACAACTGTGCCCCTGACGGTTTCTCGTGGCAATGCACTGAAGTTTACAGACACTGGGCTACACGGATCTACAGACTATACTATCTCCTTTTAGCTTAAGTAACCTGCCCCACATGTGGTAAAATTGGGCCTACAAAAGGACCTTGGATCAAAGATAACACTAACAAAGCAAGCACAACTCAACAACAACAAAGGGGCAAACCTGACATATCTCCTGTGAATTTACAAGGTTTGAATCAGCAACCATCCAACAATCAGGTCTGACAGTCAGCCAGAAAGGCTTGAATTCATCAAATGTATCTAATTTATACTATTAGAGGTATATTAATTTACACACATTATTATTAGCTATCAACATCACCTCAAGTACACAAATGTAAAGCAAGACATTTCAATAGCTGTGTTCATGTTGGTTTAGGGGGGAAAAGGCATCAGAAAATTTCCTTTTAAAAAAAAAATCTCAAAATAATCTTTCATGTTAATAGTAAAATATAAATTATTCAATCTTGATTACGTTGACTTAAGTATATGATATATTGTATATAGATTATTGCTCCAAGTTGCTAAACATTTCCTGATTTTATTTTCAAAAAGACTTCCTAGTTAAAAAAGAAAAACTTTAGAAATAGTAAATGAGAATTAATGCCAGGGTGTTCTGAGTATCTTGCATCTGATTCATGAAACAAAAGAAAGGCTGTGTTCAACTCTCAAAATTTGGTGCCAATATTGCATATTCAACAATCTACTTAGAACATTCATTTAGCACATAATCTATAATTAAGTGTATAGTTTTTTAATCATTGTTCAATGCCAGGCCATGAGCAGAAAATTAAAATAGTGAGAATTATATTGTTGTTCTGAAGAGAAGAAATTATCTTAATTATTTTTAAATTACCCCTTCACAAAATAGAAACAGAAATTCATTCTGTTGTATTTTTTAGGATCCAAACCCAGAAAACAAACTTATATGATAGGTGAATTATGTACTTAGAAACAGCTTAAATCTCAGAATCATTAAATTTAAATCATTAAATCTCATAAGTCATATAAATACTTTTAATATCTGGCTTCAGAAAAGTATTTTGTTGTTCATTGAGCTGATCAGTCCACAGTTTGATAGGACCGGATATCACCTCCTCCTCCAGCCTGCCAGGGTAGGAATGATGACTCTCTTCTTGCATGCTCATGACACTTCATACATAAATATAATCTGGCACTGCCCACAGACAGCCATCATCATGGCTCATTTTGCTTTGCAACTGACTAGATGTAATTCTTCTAAGGCTGAATCCACTTTTCATTTTTTCCCTACATCTCCCAGAGTGACTGATGTACAGTAGACATCAGTGAGTATATGTAAAATTAATGTATCTTACTGAACTATCTGTACCATTTCTGAGGGTACATATTCTGTACTTGGGTATGATGGTCCAACCTATCTACCAAGTGATCTGCAAGACTAAGTCTTCAAGTGGGGCTCAGAATAAGAGCAAATTCTTTAGTGGGTACAGGCTGTCACTCAGGCTTATGACACAACAGATTCAGTGGTACTCAAAGCTTTATTTTTGTTTGTTTTTGGCTGTGCTAGGTCTTCATTGCTGCATGCAAGCTTTCTCTCATTGCAGTGAGCAGAGGCTACTCTCTAGCTGGGAGCACAGGCTGCTTGTGGTGGCTTATCTTGTTGCAGAGCATAGATCCAGTAGTTGTGGTGCATGGGCTTAGCTGCCCCACAGCACACAGGATTTTCCCGGACCAGGGATTGAACCCATGTCCCCTGCATTGGCAGGTGGTTACTTAACCACTGGACCACCAGAGAAGTCCTCAAAGTTGTGTGGAATAGGAAATTCCAGTAAGAATCACAGCATAGTCCCATAGAGTTTTGAAGCAAAGCTGTGCCTTTCTGAGTTGATAACTATTCTTCCCCTGAGCAGACCCTGACATGCCTCAAGGACTTCACAGAGTTTAAACACTCGACTGTGTGTTTGGTTTCCCAAAAAGTCAACTCTGAGATGGAGAATGTCTGAGATGGAGATCTGAGACAGGAGGCATATTGGGGACTGCACTTGGGTACAGCAACTGTAAGAGACTAAAAGAGTCAGGATTGGGCAAGAGGAGAAGTTGAATGGTGATGCAGTTTCAACAGAAGCCTCAACTGATCACACAGGGAGTTCTGGAGTAGAGCTGTCTCTATAGAGTTGTCTTGCCTTAAAGAGAAAAGGGAGCCAGATACTGCTACAATGACCAGGTACTGGATGTGGGCTTCCCCCAGAGAGGGGGGCAGAACTTTGAGCAAGTCTGCTTCCACAGGCTCTGGGAGATTTCCAAAGGGGGATCGACTATGATCATGTTCTTGCAGAAAGTGTTATTTCAGGAAGACAAGGGCTGTCTCAGTCCTGGATTGGGGCAGGGTGCCACAGCATCTACTATACCATGGACTCTGAGTGACGATGTGGCTTGAGCCTCCTATCGTGAATTGAGTGCTCTCAAACCCGCTAAGCCATAAGGGTTGGTGCGAACAGAAACAATTTCTTTTCATTGGAAGTGCTGTCTGTGAGATTAGGTTCAAGTACATCTGGAAGAAACAAGCAAGTTACATCTATCACCATTTGCTACAGTGCGTCTCCTCCTGCAATTCACACCGCCGTATGAGGACCTTCTATTGCCCAGCTGATGGACAAAGTCGGACACGACTTAGTGACTAAACAGCAACAGCAGCAACAAGTCAGAGTTAGCCCCTACGAGGCTGAAGTGCTGCCCTGAAGGCTCTGGGAACTAACGTGTAAAACTGGGAGGGGCCACTTCACTGTTATACCCGATAAATCACTGGGCAAGCTCTTGTTCCCCATCCCCAAACCTTGGGTTCTACTACTTTTGTGAACTAGGTCCTCAGGAAAAGTGTTATTTCTTCAGGAGATAAAAGAATGGTCCCATTAAACTTGAAGCGGAGTAGGGGCTACTGACCATTCAGGATTCCTCAGGTCAAACTGAGAAAGCAGGTCAGGGGTTATTGGTATTAATTATCATGGGAAAATTAAGTTGCTGCTACACATCTGGTGCAGGAATGACCATATTCGGGACTTAGGATAGTCATTAGGGAGCCATTTAGAATCTGGAAATAGCTAAAGAACAGTAATTGCATGTCCAATATTAAAGTTCAATTAAAGATGAAAGTAACCCAATAAAACCATAGAAACATATTTCTCAGCTTTCTTATCACCTTTGTAACCAATTCTCTGTGTTACGCTTCTTCTAAGTTTTCATGTGGCTTCCATTGCTTAGACCATTTAGGTATGAAGATGTTTTTCATCAAGTAAATAATCCCGAATAACCAATGGACTGACTAACAGCCAAGGTAACATGGAATGGTGATGGAATCTCAATGAAAAATTTTACTTTTTCAGTGAGAAAATATCAGTGATGACCTTTGTGATCAGTTAGAGAAACAAGAACTGAAGGGTCTGTACATATTTTTATGGACCTATTATCTATTGATCATTTTTTCCCCTTTTCCTCCCCCCCTCATATTTTATGTGAAAAATGTTGTTGATGCTTAATTTCACAATGAATTCACTAGGCCATGAGAAGCCACATCCAAACTAGATGGGGAGTGCTGAAATTTACCTGGAGATCTTGGTTCCAAGATTAACATGATGACTGATGGAATTTGCAGCTCCTCTTGTCAGAGGGAAGATGGAGAAGGCTTTTGTAGGAGAGAGGTGTTTCACATCTGACATTAAACATAGGTGGGAGCATAAGAATGAATGCTGGATGGTAAAAGGGGTGGACTACACTGGTCCTGAGTCTGTTTCCATCAGATCCACTCCATCCAGATTCTCTTCCTCTGCTCTGCTCTATATCTCAAGGCTGATCCCTGAAGACTCCATTTCCAGGTGCCTTGATGGGTCTGCAGTGGGAGGTTCTGGAGGTAGAAAATCCAGCCCTCTTCATGTCAGATGGCATCTCCAGAAGTAGGTGAATTTCCTCCCTGGTTTGAGCTCCCATAGGAAAGGTCTGCCATGATGGTAGCTTCTACCAGTGACCCTGGCCCTGGGCTCTGGTTACCACCTTTCCCTCTCTCCCACCTAACAGTAGTAGTGCCTTCTTGCTACTGGCAATCTTTGGGGTTTCTAATTTCCCCTATTTTATTTCTCAGCTTTCTTATCACCTTTGTAACCAATTCTCTGTTACATTTCTTCTAAGTTCTCATGTGGCTTCCATTGCTTTCTTTTTTTAAACTGAACTCTAATTGATTGTCTATTTCTTAATTAGACCCTGACAGGTTAACTGCCCATGAAGAAGAAACTGACTAAAGAATGATAATGATAATCACAATAGTTTATATTTATTAAGAACTTACTGGGATGACGCTGGGGTCCAGTGGCTAAGACTCCATGCTTCCAGTGGCCTGGGTTCGATCCCTGACCAGGGATCTAGATCCCACACGCTACAGTTAAAGATCCTCCATGCTCCAACTAAGAACCTGTACAGTCAAATTAATGAATTAATTTTTAAAAAAACAACTTACTAAGATCTAGGCCTTGTGCTAGATCTTATATGCATTAACTAATTTAATCTTCCCAATAACTCTAAAAGGTTACTCCCATTTTATTTCAAGAGGTGGCACAACTTGCCGGAGTTACACAGCCAGTGGCCCAAGTGAGTCTTGAACACGAGTCAGAGTGAATCAAATTCATACTCATCACAGTCATTCATCACCATAATGCATATTGTACAAACATTGAACAATATTTTGATAAACAGTATTTCCAAAATAATAAATTTTCCAAACAGTATTTTCAAAAAATACATATATACAAAAGTGTCGATGATATAATATTAAGTTTTTAAAAGTAAAATAGAAAACTCCATGTATAGGATCGTAAGAGTTTTTTTTTTCATTTGAATATGTATGTATTTATCTCACAAATGGTACTGGATTTCTACATGGTAGAATTACAGGCCATTTTTATTTTCCTTCATATGCAACAATATTCTTTTCTGAATTTTTCCCTTTTAAAAAATGGATGTGTATGATCTTGTGTTAGTGAGGATTAGGTATGATACCTCCAAGATGTCATCAGATTCAGACTAATGCCTTCTTGTGGCTCCAACCACCTCAGTGTGCCACCTCAGAGGCTTCCCATTCCCATACCAGTAGCAGGAAAGAGGAAGGAAGCACCTAGCCCTTTAAAGAAGTTTTCCTGGAAATGTCATACCCTTGTTTCCATAGCATTGACCAGAAGTTAGTCACAGGGTCACCCGAGCTACAAGGGAGGCAATAAATACAGCCATTCAGCTGAGTGACAACATAGGTTCAGTTAGTTGAGAAAGGATGTGCAGCCAATTGATATTCTCTTGTATAGACCATTATAATCACTATAAAATAAAAATAAATTATGTTGCTTTAATTGCTCAATTCTACTACATATTTTCTAACTAGGTTCCATTTATATCCAAACATAGATGTTTAACCTTTCAGCCTATTACAGAGGGTATAGTACATGGGGAGTGATTTTTTGAAATAAACTTTTAATTTTGGAAAATTTTAGACTTACAGAAAATTGCAAATGTAGTACCGAGAACTCCTCATCTACCCAGTTTTGGTTTCTCCAAATACTGTCATCTTAAATTACCATGGTGCATTTGTCAGAACTAAAAAGGCAACATTGGTACATGGTACATTCAGTTCAGTTCAGTTTAGTCTCTCAGTCGTATCCAACTCTTTGCAACCCCATGAACCGCAGCACGCCAGGCCTCCCTGTCCATCAACAAATCCCAGAGTCCACCCAAACCCATGTCCATCGAGTCGGTGATGCCATCCAACCATCTCATCCTGTCATCCCCTTCTCCTCCTGCCCTCAATCTTTCCCAGCAACAGGGTCTTTTCCAATGAGTCATTTCTTTGCATCAGGTGGTCAAAGTATTGGAGTTTCAGCTTCAACATCAGTCCTTCCAATGAACACCCAAGACTGATTTCCTTTAGGATGGACTGGCTGGATCTCCTTGCAGTCCAAGGGACTCTCAAGAGTCTTCTCCAACACCACAGTTCAAAAGCATCAATTCTTCAGCGCTCAGCCTTCTTCACAGTCCAACTCTCACATCCATTCATGACCACTGGAAAAACCATAGCCTTGACTAGACGGACCTTTGCTGGCAAAGTAATGTCTCTGCTTGTTAATATGCTATCTAGGTTGGTCATAACTTTCCTTCCAAGGAGTAAGCGTCTTTTAATTTCATTGCTGCCATCACCATCTGCAGTGATTTTGAAGCCCAGAAAAATAAACTCAGCCACTGTTTCCCCATCTATTTCCCATGAAGTGATGGGACTGGATGCCATGATCTTAGTTTTCTGAATGTTAAGCTTTAAGCAAACTTTTTCACTCTCCTCTTTCACTTTCATCAAGAGGCTCTTTAGTTCCTCTTCACTTTCTGCCATAAGCGTGGTGTCATCTGCATATCTGAAGTTATTGATATTTCTCCCTGCAATCTTGATTCCAGCTTGTGCTTCTTCCAGTCCAGTGTTTCTCATGGTACATTACCATTAACTAAACTCCAGATTTTATCAGATTTCACCAGGTTGTCCTTTTCCTGTTCCAGGATCCAAATCAAGATCCCACATTACATTTACTTATCATTTTTTCAGTTTTCTCTGGTCTGGGGCAGTTTTTCAAGTCTTTCCTTTTAAAATTTGTGTTTCTAATGACCTCGACAGTTTTGAGGAGTACAGACCAGGTATTTGTAGACTGTCCCCTGGTCTGGGTTAGTCAGGTGTTTTCTCAAGGTTAGACTAAGGTTACAGGTTTGGGGGAAGTGTAGTGCAGAGGTGAAGTGCCTTTCTCATCACATCCCATCAGGGGTGCCTGCTATCTACAAGATAGCTCAAGGTACTCACTGACGATGTTAACCTTTGTCACTTGATAAAGGTGGTATTGGCAAGTTATCTGAACTGTAAAGTTATTGTTTTTTCCTTCCTATATGCTACTCTTTGGAAGTGAGTAACAGTCCAGGCCATACATGGAGTAGGAGGTGAAGGTATCTACAAAGATTATTTGGGATTCCTCTGTAAAGAAATGTTGCCTCTTCTCAGTGAGGGAGTAAAATGGATTGCTTTTGCTTCAAGACAGTTAACAAGTGATTAGAGTGTCTTTACAGGGATCGTGGTCAGTTCTGGGATATCCTGATGTATCCCTAGCTTCAAGGAGCAAACAGTCATGGTCTAAAGTGATAGGTGCTCTAAAAGGTATTTGTGCCATGGAGCCTGGATTGCCCAGGTGAGGGAAGGTTTATTCTCTGGGAGAGAGATGGTCAGGAAAAGCCTCTAGGAGGAAATGACATACAAGGTTACGTACATTTATCTGGTTATTGAAGTAGTAGTAAAAGTTACACATTTTTAGTTATACATTACTAAAACAAGTAGTAAAAGTTACTCATGATCGTATTTCACAAAATAACTAACTGGAAGTTTTGTATATGAACACACACACACATATGCTGCCAAGTCACTTCAGTCGTGTCCAACTCTGTGCGACCCCATGGACTGCAGCCCACCAGGCTTCTCCGTCCATGGGATTCTCCAGGCAAGAACACTGGAGTGGGTTGCCATTTCCTTCTCCAATGCATGAAAGTGGAAAGTGAAAGTGAAGTCGCTCAGTCGTGGCCGAGTCTTAGAGACCCCATGGACTGCAGCCTACCAGGCCCCTCCATCCATGGGATTTTCCAGGTAAGAGTACTGGAGTGGGGTGCCATTGTCTTCTCCCACACACACATATACGTACAACAAATAGATATCATAATATATTTACATTGTGGAAATTTTTTAAATGATAGTTATATGTAAAAATTAATGTAATTAATCTTCTGGAAATTTTTAAATACATATCTTTGCATACCTTATTTTTAACCAAAATAAATGGATTCATACTGTGCACATTGCTCTATAACTCTCTTTTTAAAATATTATCATTAAATCATCATTATTACTATCATGAACATTATTATTTATTGAGACACGTACTTTTAGGGAAGCATCACTATTCTCATTTTATAGATAAAGAAACTGAGGACGACATTAAGTAAATTGTGACCCAGAGTCACTTTAACCCAAGAGTTAAAGAGTTACAAGAGTCCAAATCCATGGACTTTATATCAATAAATACTCATTTAGAATATTGGTTTAAAATTAATTGTCCAACATAGTAAAATTACAAATATACTGTATAGCACAGGGAATTCTATTAATAATCCGTAATGACTTATATGGGAATAGAATCTTTAAAAAGAGAGGATATATGTATTACTGATTCACTTTGCTGTACAGCAGAAACTAAAACATTGTAAATCAACTATACTCCAATAAAAATTAATTTTAAAAATAAATAAAATAAAATTACAAATACAACATTCAACTTATTAATCACTATCTTATTTTCCATGTAAATGTAGAAAATTTTAATAGTCTTTAATAAGGAGTTAGTATTAATTCTGGTCTTATTTACAAATTTCATTAAATGTGTTAATCATTTCAAATTGAATTTTGAATCCAATATAGTCTATTACCTTTTTAAGTATTTCAATATCTGATTTACAGGGAGACCTCTCTCAAGTATTTAAGAATATTTGTATATCCAATAAGTTAAATATGAATAAGAATCTAAACTGCCTTTCATTCTTCCCATATTATTTATAAAATAAGTGAGAGTTAAACATTAAACCACAGACTTAAACAAATTATTTAATTACACATTGTAAGTTAGGACTGCAAACCTATCATGTCAAATTTTTCTAAATATCACAAACACCCAAAATACCAAACAGAAACTAACCCATTAAAATATAAATATTATTGCTGCTTGTTTCATTTACTTGTTCATCTTTATAGTGAATTCTAAATAACCTTGACTCAAAACACACCTATCCAGTTCTACTGACTGGAGGAGTAGCCTGTATTAGATTAACTTTCTTGCCAATAACAATTATAAATCTTTGATAAGATATAAAAAACAACTGTATGAAGACACTAGAGACCAACACAAAGTACAACACAAAGAGAAATGGAAAGGATATTATCCTTGAAGAAGAGAAGCTTACTGGGTGAAAATGAAAGTCACTCAGTCACGTCTGACTCTTTGGGACCCCATGGACTGTAGCTTGCCAGGCTCCTCTGCCCTTGGAATTCTTCAGGCAAGAACATTGGAGTGGGTAGCCATTCCCTTCTCCAGAGGATGTTCCTGACCTAGGGATCGAACCCTGATCTTCTGCATTGCAGGTGATTCTTTGCCATATGAGCCACCATGAGACCTACATTTGGCTTTCCCCTGGGAGCATTTCATAGTTTATTGCAGTGTGTGGGCAAATTGAGTTCAAGCAGAGATTAGCACCACCTTACCTGCCTACTGAGAAATCTGTATGCAGGTCAAGAAGCAACAGTTAGAGCCAGACAAGGAACAACAGACTGGTTCCAAATAGGGAAAGGAGTACATCAATGTTGTATATTATCACCCTGCTTATTTAACTTAGATGTAGAGTACCTCACGCGAAATGCCAGGCTGGATGAAGCACAAGCTGGAATCAAGACTGTAGGGAGAAATATCAATAACCTCAGATATGCAGATGACATCACCCTTATGGCAGAAAGCAAAGAGGAACTAAAGAGCCTCTTGATGAAAGTGGAAAAGGAGAGTGAAAAACTTGACTTAAAACTCAACATTTAAAAAACAAAGATCATGGCATACAGTCCCATCACTTCATGGCAAATAGATGGGGAAACAATGGAAACAGTGACAGACTTTCTTTTCTTGGGCTCCAAAATCACTGCAGATGGTGACTGCAGCCATGAAATTAAAAGACGTTTGCTCCTTGAAAGAAAAGCTATGACCAATCTAGACAACATATTAAAAAGCAGAGACATTACTTTGCCAACAAAGGTCTGTGTAATCAAAGCTATGGTTTTTCCAGTGGTCATGTATGGAATGTGAGAGTTGGACTATAAAGAAAGCTGAGCACCAAAGAATTGATGCTTTTGAACTGTGGTGTTGGAGAAAACTCTTGAGAGTCCCTTGGACTGCAAGGAGATCCAACCAGTCCATTCTAAAGGAGATATTTAGAATCAGTCCTGAATATTCATTGGAAGGATTTATGCTGAAGCTGAAGCTCCAATACTTTGGACACCTGATGCAAAGAAATGACTCATTGGAAAAGACCCTGATGGTGGGAAAGATTGAGGGCAAGAGGAGAAGAGGATGATAGAGGATGAGACAGTTGGATGGCATCACTGACTCGATAGACATGAATTTGAGCAAGCTCCGGGAGTTGTTGATGGGCAGGGAAGCCTGGTGTGCTGCAGTCCATGGGGTCACAAAGAGTGAGACACGACTGAGCAACTGAACTAAACTGACTGAGAGAGTAGCAGTTTTACTAGAATGATGAGACAGAAGTTGGAGTCTTAGAAATGATCCAGAAGCACTGGAAATCAGGGAGAAAGAAGTCGGTGGGGTAGGAGGTGGGGGGCTCAGAAAGGAAAAAGTCACAAAAGAAGGCAATCCAATCATTGTTTTATGGCAGAAACCAACACAACATTGTAAAGCGATTTTCCTGATTAAAAAATCAATAAATAAAAGAAGTAAATCCAAAATTTCATAGATACCTCTTTAACCCTTGACTATTTCCTAAATAAATAAGCAGGGTGACAATATACAGCCTTGATGTACTCTTTTTCCTATTTGGAACCAGTCTGTTGTTCCATGTCCAGTTCTAACTGTTGCTTCCTGACCTGTATAGGGGTTTCTCAAGAGGCAGGTCAGGTGGTCTGCTATTCCCATCTCTTTCAGAATTTTCCACAGTTTATTGTGATCCACACAGTCAAAGGCTTTGGCATAGTCAATAAAGCAGAAATAGATGTTTTTCTGGAACTCTCTTGCTTTTTTCATGATTCAGCAGATGTTGGCAATTTGATCTCGGGTTCCTCTGCCTTTTCTAAAACCAGCTTGAACATCTGGAATTTCACGGTTCATGTACTGCTGAAGCCTGGCTTGGAGAATTTTGAGCATTACTTTACTAGCGTGTGAGATGAGTGCAACTGTGCGGTAGTTTGAGCATTCTTTGGCATTGCCTTTCTTTGGGATTGGAATGAAAACTGACATTTTCCAGTCCTGTGGCCACTGCTGAGTTTCCAAATTTGCTGGCATATTGAGTGCGGCACTTTCACAGCATCATCTTTCAGGATTTGTAATAGCTCCACTGGAATTCCGTCACCTCCACTAGCTTTGTAGTGATGCTTTCTAAGGCCCACTTGACTTCACATTCCAGGATGTCTGGCTCTAGGTCAGTGATCACACCATCGTGATTATCTGGGTAGTGAAGATCTTTTTTGTGCAGTTCTTCTGTGTATTCTTGCCACCTCTTCTTAATATCTTCTGCTTCTGTTAGGTCCATACCATTTCTGTCCTTTATCGAGCCCATCTTTGCATGAAATGTTCCCTTGGTATCTCTCATTTTCTTGAAGAGATCTCTAGTCTTTCCCATTCAGTTGTTTTCCTTTATTTCTTTGCATTGATCCCTGAGGAAGGCTTTCTTATCTCTCCTTGCTATTCTTTGAAACTCTGCATTCAGATGCTTATATCTTTCCATTTCTCCTTTGCTTTTTGCTTCTCTTCTTTTCACAGCTATTTGTAAGGCCTCCCCAGACAGCCATTTTGCTTTTTTGCATTTCTTTTCCATGGGAATGGTCTTGATCCCTGTCTCCTGTACAATGTCACAAACCTCCATCCATAGTTCATCAGGCACTCTATCAGATCTGGTCCCCTAAATCTATTTCTCACTTCCACTGTATAATCATAAGGGATTTGATTTAGGTCATACCTGAATGGTCTAGGGGTTTTCACCACTTTCTTTGATTTCAGTCTGAATTTGGCAATAAGGAGTTCATGATCTGAGTCACAGTCAGTTCCTGGTCTTGTTTTTCCTGATTGTATAGAGCATCTCCATCTTTGGCTGCAAAGAATATAATCAATCTGATTTCGGTGTTGACCATCTGGTGATGTCCATGTGTAGAGTCTTCTCTTGTGTTGTTGGAAGAGAGTGTTTGTTATGACCAGTGCATTCTATTGGCAAAACTCTATTAGCCTTTGCCCTGCTTCATTCTGTACTCCAAGGCCAAATTTGCCTGTTACTCCAGGTGTTTCTTGACTTCCTACTTTTGCATTCCAGTCTTCTATAATGAAAAGGACATCTTTTTTGGGTGTTAGTTCTAAAAGGTCTTATAGGTCTTCATAGAACCATTCAACTTCAGCTTCTTCAGCATTACTGGTTGGGGCATAGGCTTGGATTACCGTGATATTGAATGGTTTGCCTTGCAAACGAACAGAGATCATTCTGTCCTTTTTAGATTGCATCCAAGTACTGCATTTCAGACTCTTTTGTTGACCATGATGGCTACTCCATTTCTTCTAAGGGATTCCTGCCCACAGTAGTAGATATAATAGTCATCTGAGTTAAATTCACCCATTCCAGTCCATTTTAGTTTGCTGATTCCTAGAATGTCGACGTTCACTCTTGCCATCTCCTGTTTGACCACTTCTAATTTGCCTTGATTCATGGACCTGACATTCCAGGTTCCTATGCAATATTGCTCTTTGCAGCATGGGACCTTGCTTCTATCAGCAGTCACATCCACAACTGGGTATTGTTTTTGCTTTGGCTCCATCCCTTCATTCTTTCTGGAGTTATTTCTCCACTGATCTCCAGAAGCATATTGGGCACCTACCAACCGGGGGAGTTCCCCTTTCAGTATCCTATAATTTTGCCTTTTCATACTGTTCATGGGGTTCTCAAGGCAAGAATACTGAAGTGGTTTGCCATTCCCTTCTCCAGTGGACCACATTCTGTCTGTTTATTTAACTCATATGCAGAGTACATCATGAGAAACGCTGAGCAGGAAGAAGCACAAGCTGGAATCAAGATTGCTGGGAGAAATATCAATAACCTCAGATATGCAGATCACACCACCCTTATGGCAGAAAGTGAAGAGGAACTAAAAAGCCTCTTGATGAAAGTGAAAGAGGAGAGTGAAAAAGTTGGCTTAAAGCTCAACATTCAGAAAACAAAGATCATGGCATCTGGTCCCATCACTTCATGGGAAATAGATGGGGAAACAGTGGAAACAGCGTCAGACTTTATTTTGGGGGGTTCCAAAGTCACTGCAGATGGTGATTGCAACCATGAAATTAAAAGAGGCTTACTCCTTGGAAGGAAAGTTATGACCAACCTAGATAGTATATTGAAAAGCAGAGACATTACTTTTTCAACAAAGGTCCGTCTAGTCAAGACTATGGTTTTTCCTGTTGTCATGTATGGATGTGACAGTTGGACTGTGAAGAAAGCTAAGCGCCAAAGAATTGATGCTTTTGAACTGTGGTGTTGGAGAAGACTCTTGAGAGTCCCTTGGACTGCAAAGAGATCCAACCAGTCCCTTCTAAAGAAGATCAATCCTGGGTGTTCTTTGGAAGGAATGATGTTAAAGCTGAAACTCCAGTACTTTGGCCACCTCATGCGAAGAGTTGACTCATTGGAAAAGTCCCTGATGCTGGGAGGGATTGAGGGCAGGAGGAAAGGGGACCACAGAGGATAACATGGCTGGATGGCATCACCGACTCGATGGACATGAGTTTGGGTGGACTCCGGGAGTTGGTGATGGACAGGGAGGCCTGGCGTGCTGTGATTCACGGGGTCACAAAGAGTTGGACATGACTGAGCGACTGAACTGAACTGAACTGAATTCCTAAACTGTATGTGCACAGGACAAGACCTCTGTCCATGGAACTCTCCAGGCAAGAATACTGGGGTGGGTAGCCATTCCCTCCTCCAGGAGATCTTCCCAACCCAGGGATCGAACACAGGTCTCCTGCATTGCAGGCAGATTCTTTTTCTTTTCTTAAGTTTATTTATTTATTTTCATTGGAGGCTAATTACTTACAACATTGTACTGGTTTTTGCCATACACTGACATGAATCAGCCATGGGTGTACATGTGTCCCCCATCCTGAGCCCCCTCCCACCTCCTTCCCCATCCCATGCCTCAGGGTTGTCCCAGTGCTCCGGCTTTGAGTGCCCTGTTTCATGCATCACACTTGGACTGGTGATCTATTTCACATATGGTAATATACATATTTCAATGCTATTCTCTCAAATCATCCCACCCTCACCTACTCCCGCAGAATCCAAAAGTCTGTTCTTTATTTCTGTGTCTCTTTTGCTGTTTCGCATATAGGGTAATCATTACTATCTTTCTAAATTCCATATATATGTATTAATATACTGTATTGGTATCTTTATTTTCTGACTTACTTCACTCTGTATGCTGCTACTTCTAAGTCACGTCAGTAGTGTCCGACTCTGTGTGACCCCATAAACGGCAGCCCAACAGGCTCCTCTGTTCCTGGGATTCTCCAGGCAAGAACACTGGAGCGGGTTGCCATTTCCTTCTCCAATGCATGAAAGTGAAAAGTGAAAGTGAAGTCGCTCAGTCGTGTCAGACTCTCAGCTACCCCATGGACTGAAGCCTACCAGGCTCCTCCGTCCATGGGATTCTCCAGGCAAGAGTACTGGAGTGGGTTGCCATTGCCTTCTCATAATAGGCTCCAGTTTCATCCACCTCATTAGAACTGATTCAAATGCATTCTTTTTAACAGCTGAGTAATATTTCATTGTGTATACATACCATAGCTTTCTTATCCATTCGTCTGCTGATGGACATCTAGATTGCTTCCATGTCCTGGCTATTATAAACAGTACCGCAATGAACATTGGAGTACACATGTCTTTTTCAATTCTGGTTTCCTCAGTGTTTATGCCCAGCAGTGGGATTGCTGGGTCGTATGGCAGTTCTATTTCCAGCTTTTTAAGGAATCTCCACACTGTTCTCCACAGTGGCTGTACTAGTTTGCATCCCCACCAACAGTGTAAGAGGGTTCCCTTTTCTCTGCACCCTCTCCAGCATTTATTGCTTGTAGACTTTTGGATAGCAGCCATTCTGACTGGTGTGAAATGGTACCTCATTGTGGTTTTTATTTGCATTTCTCTGATAATGAGTGATGTTGAGCATCTTTTTATGTGTTTGTTAGCCATCATATGTCTTCTTTGGAAAAATGTCTGTTTAATTCTTTGGCCCATTTTCTGATTGGGTCATTTATTTTTCTGGAATTGAGCTGCAAGAGTTGCTTGTATATTTTTGAGGCTAATTCTTTGTCAGTTGCTTCATTTGCTATTATTTTCTCCCATTCTGAAGGCTGTCTGTTCACCTTGTTTATAGTTTCCTTCGTTGTGCAAAAGCTTTTAAGTTTAACTAGGTCCCATTTATTTTTGCTTTTATTTACATTACCCTGGAAGGTGGGTCACAGAGGATCCTGCAGGCAGATTCTTTACCATCTGAGCCACCAAGGAAGCCCAAAGAAATAAATAAAAGAAGGCAATCCAAAATTTTCATATAGATATCCGTTTAATTCTTGACTAATTATTAAACTGTGTAGGCACAGGATAAGACTTCAAGAAACCCAGCAAAAAGGAGGCTAAGGAACTGAACTGAGATTTTAGCAGCTGCTTAGGACACAGGATTTTAAGGTTGGCATTTAAGTCCATCCAAAATAGAGGAAGTTGCAAATAGCTAGAGCTTTCCTCTGATTTTCCTGAAGCACTACACCTATGGAATAAAGACAACATCTGAGGGAAAAAATTGAATATGCTTTTCTTAATGAAGATTAATGCTAAGCCCCCAAGGACCCAGATAATCTGCCAGTAAATTAACTGTTGCCATAATAAAATTCTTTAGAAGAAGATAACTTAATCCAGATTTTCTGCAACATATTATCCTCAATGACTAATATATAATAATAAAAAATTAGATATGCAAAAAAAATTGATCTATAATTAAGAGGTCAGTAGAAGCAGACCTGTAAGTGACTCACAAAATGGAATTACTTGAAATGGATATAATAAATATGATAGAGAACCTATAGGAAAATATGGCCACGGTGGATGAACAGACAGGGACTCTCAATGGACAAATGAGAAAAGTTGTTTTAAAGAACCATATAGAAATTCTAGAATTCTAGAAATTTTAGATGTATAACCTAAATCTAATCCTGAGAAATTATCAGACAAACTCAAATTGACTAATATCCTGCAAAATACTTGCCCTATAATCTTTAAAAATATAAAAGCCATGAAAGTCAAGGAAACACACAAAAAAACTGTTTTATAATGCTCAGCATGCAGATTCTATACATTATTCAACAGATTAATACTCATTATAGTCATTCTTCACTATAATTCATATTAAAATCCACAAAACTATTTTGAAGAATATATACAGAAAAGTGTTTATAACATTAGTTTCTGAAAGGTACAATTAAAAACTCAACTCACAGAATCCTAAGAGTTTTATTTTTTAATCTAATAGCTATCTATCTAGATATCTTATATATATACTAGATATATATATAAGTATATATATAGTATATAGTATATATCTTATGTATATACTAGATATGACTATAAAGAACACCCTTCTTTACATACGATTGCCAGCTAACAAACATAATGATAAAAATTATCATTTTACCATAACTGAAAAAAAATTAATTCAGGCAGACTTGTCAGTGGATGCCAAAGCCTTTGAATGAAAGATTGGTGGGGAGCCAACTGTTCACATAGTTCAGGTGTCTTACACCACCGGTGTGATAACCACAAGAGGGAAAAATTTACATTGGAGGAATCAAGTTGTCAACACATTAACTCACTGATCAACCTCGTCATCCTTCATGATAAGACAAAGATATACATGCTTCCTGGTGTGATATAATATGAACAACACAGTTATACCTGTGAATATTCTTGCCAAAAATATTTACCAGAGTTTAACTGATTATTTACATCTAATTTTCATTTAATGAGAAATCTGGGGATGGAGGAACAGGTTAAACTGACACCATGAGGGGTCAACCAAACAAATCCAGAAGGTAGAAGATATTGCTGGACAAATGCCCAATTCCCTTGAAAAAGCATCCTATAATGAAAAAAATAATGCAGTCTCCTGATCGTCCTTAATTTTAAAAAGACTGTAAGACACACAACCATGTTACAATGGTCCTTGATTGGATTTTGGTTTGAATAAATTAAGTTTTAAGTATACTTTTGGGATAATTGGAAAATTTTAAATGTAGACTATTAGATCATATTATGGAATTGTTAATTTGGTTAGAAGTGACAATGGGTTGTGATTAAGTAAGAAAATGTCCTTACTCTTTGGAAATGCTTTGTAATGTTTTACTCTCCTCAATTATTTCACCCTTCTTTTCTGGATAAGAATTATATATCCTCTCCTTCTCTCACCTCTCGCCATGTGATTTGCAGGCCTTCCTCTAGAAGGAGTATATTTTCCCAGCCACTGACATCATGCTGGTCTTTGGTCAGTGAAATATAAGCAGAAGTGACACTTTGCCAGTCTGACAGAAACTTGAAATGGCACTGCAAATTTCTGTCTGCTCTCTTATTCTTTTCCTTCTTCCATGCGAATGGCATGACCTAACTAGGGGCTGCTCCTTCATCCTGGATCCCAGGATGAAGAGAAAAATGAAGTAGACTCATAGCCTATTGATTCACTGAGTATAGCCACTGATGATTAATAGATTACATGTAATGTGAAGGAAGAGAAACTTTGTTGCATGCTGCTGAGCTTTGGGCTTGCTCTTTATAGCAGCGTCACTTAGTGGAAGCTGAGCTTCCACTCTGATACAGAGACATATCGGAGTATTCAGGGGTGACGTATTTTTAATTATTTAGCAAATATTCAAAGAAATACAAGATATGAAAAGAATCAAATGAAAATTTTAGAATTTAAAAAGCAACAGCTGGAAAAAAAAAAAAAAAAACGTACTGGATGGGCTCAAGAAAAGAGTGGAGGTGACAGAGGAGCAAACCTAAAGCCAGAAGGATAGAAATGACCCAACCTGAGCACCAAAGAGAAAACAGTTTGGAAAACGAAGCAGGAACTCAGGATCCTGCTGTACAATATCAGGCCTATAATTAACAATACTCTATTACACACCTAAAATTTTGTTAAGAGGGTAGATCTCATGTTAATGTTCTTACCACGATAAAAACACAAAAATATCATTATTATCAACAGTGACAAAGCTAGGTAAGAAGCTATTTCAAATCTTAAAAGATGATGCTGTGAAAATGCTGCACTCAATATGTCAGCAAATTTGGAAAAAAGCAGTGGCCACAGGCCAGGAAAAGGTCAGTTTTCATTCTAATCCCAAAGAAAGGCAATGCCCAAGAATGTTCAGACTACCGCACAATTGCATTCATCTCACACGCTAGCAAAGTAATGCTCAAAATTCTCCAAGCCAGGCTTCAACAGTATGTGAACCATGAAGTTGCAGATGTTCGAGCTGGATTTAGAAAAGGCAGAGGAACCAGAGATCAAATTGCCAACATCTTCTGGATCATCAGAAAAGCAAGAGGATTCCAGAAAACCATCTACTTCTGCTTTATTGACTATGCCAAAGCCTTTGACTGTATGCATCACAACAAACTGTGGAAAATTCTTAAAGAGATGGGAATACCAGACTGCCTTACCAGCCTCTTGAGAAATCTGTATGCAGGTCAGGAAGCAACAGTTAGAACCAGACATGGAACAACAGACTGGTTCCAAATTAGGAAAGGAGTACATCAAGGCTGTATATTGTCAACCTGCTTATTTAACTTATATACAGAGTACATCATGTGAAATGCCAGGATGGATGAAGCACAAGTTGGAATCAAGATTGCAGGGAGAAATATCAATAACCTCAGATATGCAGATGACACTACCCTTATGGCAGAAAGTGAAGAAGAACTAAAGAGCCTCTTGATGAAAGTGAGAGTGAAAAAGGTGGTTTAAAACTCAACATTCAAAAAACAAAGATTATGGCATCCAGGCCCATCACTTCATGGCAAATAGATGGGGAAACAATGGAAACAGTGACAGACTTTCTTTTCTTGGGCTCCAAAATCACTGCAGATGGTGACTGCAGCCATGAAATTAAAAGACATTTGCTCCTTGGAAGAAAAGTTATGACCAACCTAGATAGCATATTAAAACCAGAGATGTTACTTTGCCAACCAAGGTCCATCTGGTCAAAGCTATGATTTTTCCAGTACTCATGTATGGATGTGAGAGTTGGACCATAAAGAAAGCTGAGCACCAAAAAATTGATGCTTTTGACTGCAAGGAGATCAAACCAGTCAATCCTAAAGGAAATCAGCCTTGAATATTTACTGGAAGGACTGATGCTGAAGCTCCAATACTTTGGCAACCTGATGCGAAGAACTGACTCATCAGAAAAGACCCTGATGCTGGGAAAGATTGAAAGCAGGAGGAGAAGGGGAATGACAGAGGATGACATGGTTGGATGGTGTCACTGACTCGATGGACATGAATTTGAGCAAGCTCTGGGAGTTGGTGATGGACAGGGAACCCTGGCGTGCTGCAGTCCCTGGGGTCACAAAGAGTCTGACACAACTGAGCAACTGAACTGACTGAAGGTAAGAAGTGGTACTGAGAAGCAAGAACTATTAAAAACAAATGAACCTACTACTCCGAAAAAAACTCACTGTGTACAAAATAAATAAGCCATGGTGATACAGCATAAGGAATACGGTGAATAATATTGTTAAGTTTGTACGGAAACATATGGCTGCTAGACTTATCTTGTGATCCCTTCATCATCTATGCAAATATCAAATCTCTATGCAGTATACCTGAAACTAACATAAAATAGTATGCCAACTATATTTCAATTTTAAAAAATTAGTGTAGAGAGGTCAAATGGGATTCTAAAGTATAATCAAGAAAAAGTCTGAGACATAACACTTCAGCAGGATTTCATGCTACAAAATCAAAACACGAAACTCAAACATTCTTTGATATACCAGCAACAAAGATGTGCAAAACAAGATTAAAAACACAAGAGCATTTATAATCAATCAAAAGTAAATGAGATACCGAGACATGAATCTAACAAAACATGTATAGGATCTGTAGGCTGAAAATTATCAAAAGAGTTTCTCATGCTTCCATGATTTTCTTGGCTTTGACACTTTTTTTTATTTTGTGGCTTGACAATGCGGCATGTGGGATCTTAGTTCCCCAACCAGGGATGGAACCTGTGTCCCTTGCAATGGAAGCATGGAGTCTTAACCACTGGCCCGCCCAGGAGAAGACTGGCTTTGTTACCTTTAAAGATCACAGGGCAGGTATTCTGCTGAATGTGGGTCAGCTGGGATTAGTATGATGATCCCTCATGATTAGATTCAGTTTATGCATCTTTAGAATGTGAGTGAACTGCCTGCGCCATCTGTCACCCGACTGATGGCCAGGGTCAATCTGATCTGGCTGGCTAGGCAGGTGTCCCCTTGGTCCATCATTGCTCCACATGCTTCCTCTCAAAGCTGCACACTGGGTCAAAGAGGATGAGCTTCCATCAAGGATATAACTGTGTTCCCCTGCTAGAACTTCCAAACAAGGTCTTAGATTACGCATTGTCGACAGGAATAGCACAAAAGTGATGCTGCATTTTTCTCACTGCATCCCCTCAGGGATCACAGGGCTTCAAATCGTCCCATTACTGATGATGCTCACTTTGACTGTCTGATTAAGGTGTTGTCTCTCAGGCTTTTCCACTGTAAAGTTACTCCATTAATTTTTTTTAAAAATTACATACAGTAAAATTTTCTCCTTTTGGTGCACAGTTCTTTGAGTTTAGACAAGTAGAATTGTGTAACCATTACCATAGACGAGATGCAGAACAATTTCATCATACTGTAAAATACATCACATACATGCTCAGTCATGTCCAACTCTTTGCGACCCTATGGACTGTGGCCCACCAGGCTCCTCTGTCCATTTCTGTGTCTCATTAGGAGCCATCCCAACTATTGCAGGACAGTGTGGTCTAGTGGGGACTTGCCTGGTGGCTCAGCAGTAAAGAATCCTCCTGCGGTGCAGGAGACGTGGGTTGGACCCCTGGGTGGGGAAAATCCCCTGGAGGAGGGCATGATAACCCACTGCAGTATTCTTGCCTGGAGAATCCCATGGACAGAGGAGCCTGGAGAGTTACAGTCCATGGAGTTGCCAAGAGTCAGACATGACTGAAGCTTGACTTAGCAGCACAAACACGGTATAGCGGGGGAGGGCACCAACTCTGGGTAGGACCAATGTCTAAATCAGCTCCACCCACCATCCATCCACTAGCTGTGTGACCTCGGGAGGCTGCTTAATCTACATAGGATTGTATTTCCCGAAAGAAAGAGAAATCATCCATCTTACAGAGTTCTGAGCATTCAAGGGTACACAAAAAACCTGGCAAATAGCAGTTGCTTTTTCAGTGATTATTTCCAAAGATGGTTTAAGATTTTGTTAATGATTGCTAAGACTGTGTAGACACTGTCTCAATTATCTGTTGCATGTATAGGACACTCCCATTTTCACAGTGGTTGGCAAAATTTTAATTTAGTAGTCTGGTTGGGTGAGAGCAGTTATATATAATATACATAAATTTATCATTTTCATGAATATGCAGTGATAAAGATCTAGGAGACTCTGTAGGATGATCCTGGTTAGAACCCTTTATTACATAGATGAGAAAATGGAAGCCCAAGAAGTGAGGCATCTTTCTCTAGTATCCTCGTCAGTTACTGGCAGAGCTGGACCAGAGCGTGGGGGCTCTCCTCTCTACTTCTATGTCCTCACTGAACATGTTTACCTGGAGGCCCTGGGTCATAACTGGTGCTCTTTCTCTTCTGCCTCATCCTCATGGCCAAAGCAAGCCACAGAGCCAGCCCAGATTAAAGGCCAGGGAAGTGGCGTCCACCTCTTGGTAGGAGGAACTGCAAAATCACATAACAACAGGCATGGATACAGGACGGGTGGAAGAACTGAGGATATTTTGGCAATCAATCTGCCACAAAATGCAGATGTCTCCCACGGCCCTGATCTTTTCTCCCAATGAAAGCAGCCTCAGGTCTCACGTGTGTTTTATTCAGGTACAAGCATTATGCATCTCTTTTGACTTTCTAGACATCTTGGAACTGTGGAGAAGCCTTGGGAAGGCAGTTCTGTGAGTAACTGCAAGAGCCTCTTGTGGGCTCAGCCCTGTGCAGGGTGCTGAGTGGAGAACAAAGAGGCTGCACTCTGCTGGAGTCAGGGTCCTGGCCCTGCAGGTGGGCGAGCCAGGTAAGGCACACATGGGGATACTCACAAGACAGTAAATGGCATGGAGGTCAGGTGACTCCCCGGGGCAGAAGAAGGGGAAAGCAGACTGCTAACAGTCTGTACAACAAAATTTCCTTAAAAGAAATGAAATGTACACCAAGCAGGGGAATACTCAAATGTCTTTTAATTCATATTAGTCTTTCAGCTGTTGCTGATTTTCTTTTTCTTCCTGGCATTGACTTTTGGAAGATTTTAGGTCAGTGCCTTATGAAATATCCTACATGGTATCCTTTCACTTATCCCACTATCCTCTGAATTCCTGATCTAGACAAGCTTGATTATGTTCAGGCCACACACTTCAGTAAGAATACTTAATAGTTAATGTTGTGTACTTAGTATTGCATCATATTAGGAAGCACAAATATCAAACTTTTTTACAATTTGCAATGCTGAATTTGATCACTTATTTAAAGTTGTAATCACCAGATTTCTCCATTGCAGAGGTATGTGATTCTATTTGCAATTAATATGTAATCTGGGGATGATGCCATGTGGATATTTGGTTTCCTAATAACCATTCACCTAATGGCTATAACATCTATTACCAACCCTTGCTTGAACCAATTGTTTCATCAGGAGCTGCAAAAAATGGTGATTTTTAAATTCTATCATTATTTGCATTCTTCTATTAAAAAAATCACTTTTTTCTCTCTCTCCTTTTTATTATCATGAGTTCATAGATTGTTATTTATGCATATTATAATCAATTACAGTCATTCATTTTGATGCTCAAATTGTTCCAAATTTGGCTGGTGTCCTTTAGACATACCCCATCATTATTTGAGGTCTTCCTTGCTTTTTGACACAATGAAATGTCCCAGATTCACCTTCTACCTTCTCTGCCCCAAACTGGGGCTGCTTTAGTGAAGAAATATTTGGAAGCCAAGGTCTGGACATTAGGCATGCTCAATTAGTGTAGGGTTAGTGGTGAACAGTTTTTTCAGTTTGAGATATAATTAATATATGATAAGATTATCATTTAAAACACTTTTTTTTCTTTAAACAGAAAATAATAAGTGTTGGGAAGAATGTGGAGAAACTGGAACCCATGTGCATTGCTTCTGGGAATGTAAAATAGTGCAGCAATTAAGAAAAACAGTGTGGAGGCTCCTCAAAACATGAAAAAATAGAATTTCTCTATGACCCAGCAATTTCATTCCTAGGTATATACCTAAAAGTACTGAGAGCAGGGTTTAGAAAAGATATTTGAACACCTGTGTTCATAACAACATTATTCAAAATAGCCAAAAAGCAGAAGCAACCTGAGTGCCTGTCAACAGACGAATGGATAAGCAAAGTGTTTTAGATATAATTTTAGAACACCTTTATCACCCCCCACAAAGAAACCTGGTATTAACAATTACGATTAATAACTACCCTCAGTCCCTATTTTCCCTAGATCCTAATTGACTTTCTATTTCTATACATTTGCCTATTCTGGAAATTCAGTAGAAATGAAATCACAAACCATGTGGCCTTTGTGTCTTTTACTTAGCATATTATTTTCAAGATTCATCCATGTTGTATCAGTAATTCATTTCTTCTCATGGCCAAATAATATCCCATTGTATAGATATACAACATACGTTTATTCATTCATTCGTTGGTGGATATTTGGATTGCTTCCATGTTTTGACTATTAATACTTAAAATGGACAACATAGAAGAAATAGACAAATTCCTAGAAATGTACAATCTCCTAAGGCTGAGTCAGGAAGAAATGGAAAATACGAGCAGACCAATTGCCAGTCTGAAATTGAGTAAGTTAAAAAAAATAAACTCCCAACAAACAAAACTCCAGGACCAGATGGCTTTACAAATGAATTCTACCATACATTTAGAGAAGAGTTAACACTTATCCTTCTGAAAGTATTCCAAAAAATTGTGGAAAGAATGCTTCCAAACTCATTCTATGAAGCCACCACTACCCCCAATACCAAAATCAGACAAAGATATCACACAAAAAAGAAAATTACAAGCCAATATCACTGATGAACACAGATGCAAGAATCTTCAACAAAATACTAGCAAACCAACTCCAGCAATACATTAAAAGAATCATACACCATGACCATGTGGGAATCATCTCAGGGATGCAAGAATTTTTCAATATCTGTAAATCAATCAATGTGATACACTGCATTAACAAATTAAAGAATTTTTAAAATATATGGTCGTTTCAACAGATGCAAAAAAAAGCTTTTGATAAAATTCAACATCCATCTGTGATTAAAAAAAAAAAAAACTCTTCAGAAAGTGGGCAGAGAGGGAACACACATGCATGCGAAGTTGCTTCAGTTGTGTCTGACTCTGCAACCCTTATGGACTGTAGCCCACCAGGCTCCTCTGTCCATGGGATTCTCCAGGCAAGAATACTGCAGTGGATTACCATGCCAACCTCCAGGGGATCTTCCTGACCCAGGGATTGAACCCATGTCTCATGTCTCCTGCATTGGCAGGTGAATTCTTTACCACCAGCACCACTTGGGAAATCCATAGAGGGAACATACCTCAGAAAAATAAATGCTATATATGACAAATCCCTGAAGAAGGAAATGGCAACCCACTCCAGTATTCTTGCCTGGAGAATTTCATGGGCAGAGGAGCCTGGTGGACTGTAGTCCATGGGGTCAGAAAGAGTTAAACACGACTGATTGACTAACACACACACGACAAACCCACAACTAACATTGTACTCAATGGCGAAAAGGTGAAAGCATTTCCTCCAAGATCAAGAACAAGACAAAAATGTCCATTCTCACCACTTTTATTCAACATAGTATTTAAAGTCCTAGCGACAGCAATCAGACAAGAAAAAGAAACAAGAGGAATCTAAACAGGTAAGAGAGAAGTAAAAGCATCGCTGTTTGAAGATGACATAATACTGTACATAGAAAATCCTACAGATGCTACCAGAAAACTACTAGAGCTCATCAATGAATTAGGTAAAGGTGCAAGATATACAGTAAATATACAGAAATCTGTTGAATTTCTATACACTAACAATAAACTGTGGAAAATTCTCAAAGAGATGGGAATACCAGACCACCTGACCTGCCTCTTGAGAAACCTATATGCAGGTCAGGGAGCAACAGTTAGAACTGGACATGGAACAACAGACTGGTTCCAAATAGGAAAAGGAGTACGTCAAGGCTGTATATTGTCACCCTGCTTATTTAACTTATATGCAGAGTACATCATGAGAAACACTGGGCAGGAAGAAGCACAAGCTGGAATCAAGATTGCCGGGAGAAATATCAATAACCTCAGATATGCAGATCACACCACCCTTATGGCAGAAAGTGAAGAGGAACTAAAAAGCCTCTTGATGAAAGTGAAAGAGGAGAGTGAAAGAGTTGGTTGAAAGCTCAACATTCAGAAAACTAAGATCATGGCATCTGGTCCCATCACTTCATGGGAAATAGATGGGGAAACAGTGGAAACAGTGTCAGACTTTATTTTTCTGGGCTCCAAAATCACTGCAGATGGTGATTGCAGCCATGAAATTAAAAGACACTTACTCCTTGGAAGGAAAGTTATGTCCAACCTAGATAGCATATTCAAAAGCAGAGATATTACTTTGCCAACAAAGCTCCGTCTAGTCAAGGCCATGGTTTTTCCAGTAGTCATGTATGGATGTGAGAGTTGGACTGTGAAGAAAGCTGAGCACTGAAGAATTGATGTTTTTGAACTGTGGTGTTGGAGAAGACTCTTGAGAGTCCTTTGGACTGCAAGGAGATCCAACCAGTCCATTCTAGAGGAGATCAGTCCTGGGTGTTCTTTGGAAGGAATGATGCTAAAGCTGAAACTCCAGTACTTTGGCCACCTCATGCGAAGAGTTGACTCACTGGAAAAGACTCTGATGCTGGGAGGGATTGGGGGCAGGATGAGAAGGGGACAACAGAGGATGAGATGGCTGGATGGCATCACCAACTCGAAGGACGTGAGTTTGAGTGAACTCCGGGAGTTGGTGATGGACAGGGAGGCCTGGCGTGCTGTGATTCATGGGGTCACAAAGAGTTGGACACGACTGAGCCACTGAACTGAACTGAACTGAACTGAACAACAAACTATCAGAACGAGAAACTGAGGAAACAACCCATTTATATTTACTTCAAAGAAGAATAAAATACCTAGGAACAAACCTACCTACAGAGGCAAAAGACCTGTGCTTAGAAAACTATAAGACGCTGATGAAAGAAATTAAAGATGACCCAAAGATATACCATGTTCACGGATTGGAAGAATTGATATTAGACCATACTACCAAAGGCAAGCTACAGATTCAATATAATCCCTATCACACTACTAAGGACATTTTTCACAAAATTGGAACAAATAATTTTAAAATTTGTACAAAAACAAAAAAGACCCTGAGTCGCCAAAATAATATTTAGAAAAAAGAACAGAGCTGGAGGTATCACACTCCTTGACTTCAGAAAATACTACAAAGTCACAGTAATTAAAACAGTATGGTACTGGCACAAATACAGAGCCCAGAAATAAATCCACACACTTAAGGTCAATTAATCTACAACAAAGGAGGCAAGAATAGACAATGGAGAAGAGACAGTCTCTTCAATAACTGGTGCTGGGAAAAGTGGACAGCTACCTGGAAAAGAAGGGAATTAGAACATTCTCTAACACTAGATACAAAAATAAATGCAAACTAACACCAGAAACCATGAAACTCCTTGAGGAAAACAGGTGGAACACTCTTTGACATAAACTGTAGCAATATTTTTTTATGTGTCTCTTAAAGTAAGAAATAAAAGCAAAATTTTTAAAATGGAACCTAATTAAACATAAAAGCTTGCACAGCAAAAGGAAACCATCAACAAAATTAAAAGACAACCTACTGAATAGGAGAAAATATTTTTAAATAATAAGACCAATAAAGGGTTAATATCTGAAATACATAAACAGTTCATACCGCTCACCATCAAAAAACAACAACAAAGGTTTCAAAAATGGGCAGAAGACTTGAATAGACATTTTTTCAAGTAAGACATACAGATAGCCAACAAGTACATGAAAAGGTGCTCAACATCACTAATAATCAGGGAAATCCAAGTTAAAATCACAAGGAGATTTTACCTCATACATGTCAGAATGGTTATCATCAAAAAGAACACAAACTACAAATGTTGGGAGGATGTGGAGAAAAGGGAGCCCTCATACACTATCAGTAGGAATGTAAATTGATATAGCCACTGTGGGAAAAGAATAGGGAGTTTTCTCAAAAACTTAAAATAGAACTATCCTACTGTATGATCCAGGAAATTCACTCCTGGGTATACAGCCACAAAACCCACTAATTTCAAAAGATGCATGCAGCCCATTGTTCACAATTGCCAAAATATGGAAACAACCTAAGTGTCCACCAGCAGATGAACAGATAAAGAAGATGTAGTGTATATAAATGGAGTACTATTAAGCCATAAATGGAATCAAACTTTGCCACTTAAAACAGTGTGAATGGATTTGGAGGGTATTATGCTAAGTGAAACAAGTCAAATACAGAAAGATAAATGCCATATGATATCACTCATATGTGGAATCTAAAAAATAAAACAAACCAGTGAATATAACAAAAAAGAAACAGACTCACAGATATAAAGAATAAACTAGTGGTTACTGGTGGAGACGGGGAATCGGGAAGGGCAAGATACCAGTAGGGGATTAAGAGGAACAAACTACTAGGTATAAAATAAAAAAGCTAGCAAATTCCCTGGCAGTCCAATGGTTAGGACTTTCACCTAACCTAGGACTTTCAGGATTCATCCCTGGTCAGGGAACTAAGATCTCACAAGCTGCACAGTGTGCAGATAAATAAATAAATAAAAAATTTTAAAGGGAATATAGCTAATATTCTGTAATAACTATAAATGGAGTATAACCTTTAAAAATTGTGAATCATGTTGTACACCTGAAACATATAATACTGTACATCAACTATGCATACATGTATGCTTAGTCACTTCAGTAGTGGCTCTTTGCGATCCCATGGACTGTAGCCCACCAGGCTCCTCTGTCCTTGGGATTTCCCAGGCAAGAATACTGGAGTGGGTTGCCATTTCCTTATCCAACGTCAACTATACCTCAATTTAAAAAAGAGGGAATAATGCTGCTATGAACGTTAGTGTACAAGGTTTTGTGTGAACACACATTTAACACTTCTTTGAGAATATACCTGGGAGTGGAATTGATAAGTTATAAGGCAACTCTATTGTTTAACTTTTTGAGGAACTGTCAGATTTCCCACGATGGATGCACCATTTTACATTCTTGCCAATGTGTGAAGTTTTCAGGTGAAGTTTTTTAATGTTGTCATTTTTTAAACTTTCTAAAAAGGTTGTATAACTGGGTTTAAGTTATATAGTTTATGTTTTGCTTTGCAAATTTGTAATAAAATAAGCTGGGAATGCCACACGTGGGAAAAAACTATTTCAATAATAAAAATGTAGTACTACCTCTGATATCTATAAACCAGATTATATTTCTATTCAACCCTAACACCTGTAGTCTCCTGGCCAACAGGAAAATATGGGGATGATTCTCAGACCTTGCGCGCGGCGCGGGCTAGACTGTTTCGGCAATCACCATCACTCCCACCAGTCCTCCGCAATGCAGAGCAGCGGAGAACTACATTTCCCAGAATACCCCCTCCCCCAACTCTCGCCCACCTCCGCTTCCAGGTTGGAGTTTGCACGAAGGGAATTCGGGGGAAATTTGGAAAGCAGAAAGGAAAGGGAATCTATCATTCTCCAGAGGTGGCGAAAGCCAGATGCTGCACAGATGTGGGAGTGACCGAGGCTTCCCAGCAAGCTCTCAAGAGCTAACCACTTACTTCAGGCTGTGACACCTTCCACATCCACTTCTACCTTCGCAGCAGCTGCCCCGAGTTCCGCTCCCTCCGCTCTGCCAACAATCCTGTAAGCCCCTAAAGCTATATTAAGCCCCTTTTATCCAAAGACGTACGTAGAGTGGCTTATGTTTTCCTGAACAAACCCTGAATAAGACACATGTATATTGGGACAGTGGTACCATTTAACGTTTGAAATATGTAAAATATAACGAAGGTAGGGAAATGTGATGTGTCTAGAGAGACAGTGTTTTTTTTTCACCAACGGTAAATTTCTGTTTCGGAGCCAAACCGGAGTCCTGGCTTGCTATTCTTAATTTATCATGAACATTTTTTTAAAAGTGACATTAAAAACTCATTGTAAGCACCATTTAATGGTGGAATAATCATCAGATATCACGTGACTTAACGAATTAATTCCATAATGTTTTACATTGTTATTATTTTGGCTATTATGAATAATCCTGAAAAGAGCTACTTCTTTGACTACCTCCTTTAGACAGATTCCAAAAAGAGATATTTCTGATTCAAAGAACAGAAACATATTAAAGATTATGGATACACATTGCTAGAGTGGTTTCCAAAAATGTAATTTACACTCCTACAGGCAGTGACCAAGTATTCCTCTTGCCACTCTGTGACTGCCATCAGATACTATAATGTAACAAGAATGTGTGCTAATTTGAAAGGTAAAATTTCAGGTTTATTTCTTATTCACTTGTTGATTAGCCATTTCTGTTCTCTCCACCCCACCCCCACTTCCTTTCTTTCTGTCCTGACTTCCGTCGCCTTCTCCCCTCTCTCCTCCCTTTAGCTCTCCTTTCCTTTCCTTCTCTTTTTTCTGTCTTTCCTTCCTCCTTTTTTTTCCTCCCTCCCTCCTTCCTTCCCTCCATTCTTCCTTCCTTTCTAGATTTCATATACTTTGCCTATATAAGTCTGTCAAATGTTTTTGTATAAGTCCTCCCAATTTCTGTTGCATTTAATTTTGTTTATATTTTATTATATAGCCGTATTTTTATGTAGCAGAAATCTATTCCTTTAGAGTTCCCGACATTGTTTTTAATATTAAATAATTTATCTGCTATTCAGAAGTCAAATAAGTATTAACTTCTATTTTCTATTGTTTATGGCTTGATTTAAAATTATGGCTTGGTTTTATACATTAACTCTTTGACTTACCTGAACTTTTTGGGGGGGTTATATTTTAAAAGGAGAAGATCTAACTTAATTTTCCCCCATAACAACTAGTTGCTTGAGTACCCTTTGGACAAGTCCTTACTTTTATATAATTATATATATTTATTTTTAGATTTTAGATGTGCCTCTTTTAGATAAGTAGGACAGACTTGAAAAAAGTCCAAACGATTCAGAAATACATGATGTGGAAACTGAAAGACTCTTACCCTCTAGAGCTAACCACTGATAATGATTTAGTGAATATTTTAAAATTAGCCTTTTAAGTTGAAGTATACAAATAATGTGTATAGTGCATAGTTTGATGAATTCTGACAAATACATACACTCAGATAACCCTCATCCAATCAAGATATAAAAATTTCCACAAAGTTCCCTCTTATCCTTTTCCAGTCAATCCCTATTTCCCCAAAGCAACTATTCTAATTTCAATCTCTAGATTTTTAAAAATTTTAAATGGAGGATAATTGCTTTACAATGTTGTGTTAGTTATTGCTGTACTACAGTGTGAAACCTCTATGGTTTTGTTTTAGCCGTTCCTTAACTTCATATAAATGGAATCATAAGCGTAAATTCATCTAGGTCTGGCTTTGACATAAGTTTTTGAGAATCAACCATTTGTTCTGTGTAATAGCAGTTCCTATATGTTACTGAATAGTACTCCATTATGAGATAAACGACAGCTTATCCGTTCACTTACTGATGGACATTTGGGTTATTTCCAGTTGGAGACTGTGTCAACGAAATCTGCTAAGAACATTCTAGTACAAGCTCTTTAGTGGATCTTTCTAGGAGTGAAATTACGAAGTCATAAAGTAGATATAACTTTAATTTTATAAGAAACTGACATAATTTTCCAAAGTGGTTGTACCATTTAACCATCAAGCAGGGCCAGCTGCTCTACATCCTCACCATACTTGGTATTATCTTTTTAGTGTCATTATAATTTTAATTTTTTTAAAAAATAGCACAATCACAAAAGTTACAAGTACAGTACAAAGAATATTTTTCTTTCACCATTTTAGAATAAGTGGCCAACCTGGTGCCTCAACTCCCCCTAATTCTTTAGTGTGCATTTAGTACAAATAAGGACATCCTCCTACTTAAACATCATAATTAGTAAGGTAACATTGGTAATATTGGCCTGTGATTTTCTTTTTTTGTGTATGATATCTTTGTCTGTTTTGATATCAGGGTAATTGTCACTTCATAGAATGAGTTTGACAGTGTTTCTTGCTCTGCAATTTTTTGGAATAGTCTCTGAAGTATACGTGTTAGCTCTTCTCTGAATGTATGGTAGAAGTCAACTGTGAAGCCATCTGGTTCTGAACTTTTGCTTTTGGGACATTTTAAAATTACTGATCCAATTTCAGTACTGGTAATTGGTCTTTTCATATTTTCTATTTCTTCCTGGTTCAGCCTCAGAAGATTGTACCTGTCTAAGGACTTGTCCATTTCTTCTAGGTTGTCCATTTTATTGACGTATAGTTGTTCATAGTAGACTCTTATGATCCTTTGTATTTCTGTGGTGTTGATTGTTCCGTTCAGTTGCTCAGTTGTGTCTGACTCTTTGGGACCCCATGGACCGCAGCACGCCAGGCCTCCCTGTCCATCACCAACTCCCGGAGTTTACCCAAACTCATGTCCATTGAGTCGGTGATGCCATCCAACCATCTCACCCTCTGTTGTGCCCTTCTCTTGCCTTCAATCTTTCCCAGCATCAGTGTCTTTTCTAATGAGTCAGCTCTTCGCTTCAGGTGGCCAAAGTATTGGAGTTTCAGCTTCAGCATCAATCCTTCCAATGAACACTCAGGACTGATCTCCTTTAGGATGGACTGGTTGGATACACTTGCAGTCCAAGGGACTCTCAAGAGTCTCCTCCACCACCACAGTTCAAAAGCATCGATTCTTCGGCGCTCAGCTTTCTTCACAGTCCAACTATCACATCCATACATGACCACTGGAAAAACCATAGCCTTGACTAGACGGACCTTTGTTGGCAAAGTAATGTCTCTGCTTTTTAATATGCTGTCTAGGTTGGTCATAGCTTGGAGTAAGCGTCTTTTAATTTCATGGCTGCAGTCGCCATCTGCGGTGATTTTGGAGCCCCCCAAAAAATAAAGTCAGCCACTGTTTCTACTGTTTCCCTGTCTATTTGCCATGTTGATTGTAACTTCTTCTTTTTAGCTTCCAATTTGATTCATTTGGGCCCTTTTCCTTTTTCTGTTGATGAGTCTGGCTAAAGGCTTATCAATTTCATTTATTTATTCTCTAAATTTAGTTTAAATTTTTTTTTAATTGGAGGAAAACTACTTTACAATGTTACGTTGGTGATTATACATATATCACCTCCCTCTTGAGCCTCCCTCCCCTCCCCCAGCCCACCCCTCTAAGTCATCAAAGAGGGCCAGGCTGGACTCCCTGTTTCATATAGCAGCTTCTCACCAGCTGTCTGTTTTACACATGGTAGTGTATATATGTCAGTGCTACTTTCTCCATTCATCCCACTCTTTCCTTCGGCCACTATGTCCACAAGTCCATTCTCTATATCTGCATCTCCATTTCTTTCCTGCAAATAGGATCAATACCATTTTTCTAGATTCCACATATATGCATTAGTATACTATATTTGTTTTTCTCTTTCTGACTTACTTTACTCTGTATAGCAGGCTCTAGGTTTGTCTCCACACTAGAACTGACTCAAATTCATTCTTTTCTATGGCTGAGTAATATTCCATTGTGTGTATGTACATCTTCTTTACCCATTCACATGTTGATGGACATCTACATTATCCTAGCTGTTGTAAATAGTGCTGCCACGAACATTGGGGTACGTGTGTCTTTTTCAATTATAGTCTCCTCAGGGTATATGCCCGGTCATGGGATTGCTGGTCACATGGTAGTTTTGGGCTTCCCTGGTGGCTCAGATGGTAAAGAATCTACCTGCAATACAGGAAACTTGGGTTCGATCCCTGGGTCAGGAATATCCCCTAGGAAAAGGAATGGCTACCCACTCCAGTATTCTTGCCTGGAGAATCCATGGACAGAGGAGCCTGGAGGGCTACAGTCCATGGGGTTGGAAAAAGTCCGACATGACTGAACGACTAATGCACACACACACGGTAGTTTTATTCCTGCTGCTGCTAATGCTAAGTCGCTTCAGTCGTGTCTGACTCTGTGCGACCCCATAGACGGCAGCCCACCAGGCTCCCCCGTCCCTGGGATTCTCCAGGCAAGCACACTGGAGTGGGTTGCCATTTCTTTCTCCAATGCATGAAAGTGAAAAGTGAAAGTGAAGTCGCTCAGTCGTGTCCAACTCTTGGCGACGCCATGGACTTCAGCCCACCAGGCTTCTCCGGCCATGGGATTTTCCAGCCAAGAGTACTGGAGTAGGGTGCCAGTGCCTTCTCCAGTTTTATTCCTAGTTATTTATTTTTTCAAAGAACCAGCTTTTAGATTCATTGATCTTTTTTATTTTTATTTTTTCGTGTCTATTCCATTTATTTCTGTTCTAATCTTTATGATTTCTTTTCTTGTATTAAATTTAGGTTTTGTTTCTTCTTTCTCTAGTTGCTTTAGGGATAACTTTAGGTTGTTTATTTGAGACTTTTCTAATTTCTTAAGGTGAACTTGTTTTGCTATAAGCTTCTCTCTTAGAATTGCTTTTGCTACATCCCAAAAGTTTTGGATTATTGTGTTTTCATTTTCATGTGTTTCTAGGTATTTTTTAATTTCCTCTTTGATTTCTTCAGTGATCCGTTGCTTGCTTAGTACCATATTGTTTGGTCACCACGTGTTTGTAGTTTTGGCAGTTTTTTCCTTGTAGCCAGTGTCGTGGTTGAAAAGGATGCTTGATATGATTTCAGTTTTCTTAAATGTCCTGAGACTTGCTTTGTAACCCAACATTTGCTCTACCTGGGAGATGTTTTGTGTGCACGAGAAAAATGTATATTCTGCTGCTTTCAGATGGAATGCTCTATAAATATCAGTTAAGTCCATTTAGTCTAATGTATCATTTAAGGCCTGTGTTTCCTTATTGATTTTCTGTCTGCATCATCTGTCCATTGTTGTAACTGGGGTATTAATGTCCCCCACTCTTATTGTGTTACTGTCAATTTTTCCATTTATGTCTGTTAACATTTGCCTTACATATTGAGGTGTTTCTATGTTCGGTGCATATGTATTTACAATTGTTATATCTTTTTCTTGGATTGATCTTTTGATCATCATGTAGTGCTCTTCTTTATCTCTTGTAACAATCTTTATTGTAAACTCTATTTTGTCTGATGTATTGCTACTCCAGCTTTCTTTTGATTTCCATTTGTGTGGAATACCTTTTTCCATTGTCTTACTTTCAGTCTGTATATGTCTCTAGATCTTAAGTGAGTCTCTTGTAGGCAGCAAATATTTGGATCTTGTTTTTATATCCATTCAGCCAGTCTGTGTCTTTTGCATGAAGCATTTAATACATTTATATTTAAGGTAATGATCGATACATATGTAATTATTGCCATTTTGTGAATTGTTTATTCTTTTTGTACGTCTTTCCCCCTTCTTTTCTTTTGTGATTTGATGACTATCTTTAATGTTATATTTGGATTCCTTTTTCTTTTTTGTGTGTATATCTATTATATATTTTTATTTTGCAGTTACCATGAAATATTTTTTTAGGGGTCTATATTTTTATGTGTTTAAGTTGCCAATCTCTTACTTTCAAATGCATTTTGGATACCCCACATTTGTACTCTTCTCCCCTATGATTACTGTTTTTGATACTATATTTTACATCTATTTTTTGTGCATCCCTTAGCTGCTTACCATGGATACAGATGATTTTACTCCTTTTGTCTTTTAACCTCCCTACTAGCTTTGTGCGTGGATGATTTCCTACTTTTATTCTATGTTTGCCTTTACCAGTGAGCTTTTCCATTTTGAAATGTTCTTGTTTATAGTTGTGACCTTTTCTTCCCTTTTTTTTGTTTCTTTCTTTATGGGTTACACTGGGTCTTTGTTACTGCATGAGGACTTTCTCTAGTTGTGACAAGTGAGGTGCGCTTGTCATTCACTGACGGGCTTCTCACTGGAGGGGCTTCTCGTTGCAGAGCACAGGCTCTAGGTGCAGGGGCTCCCGTAGTTGCAGCACATGGGCTCAGTAGTTGCAGCTCATGTACTCTAGCGTGAGTGGTTACGGCACATGGGCTTACTTGCTCCATGGCATGTGGAATCCTCCCAGACCAGAGATCAAGCCCATGTCCTCTGCACTGGCAGGCCTGGGACCCCTGACCAAAGCAACAGAAGGTGAAGGAATTGCATTAAGAAAAACCTGGAGGGGAGATCGACCAAGATGGTAGAGTAGAAGGACCCTAAGCTCACCTCCTCTCATGAGAACACCAAAATCACAATTTGCTGAACAACAACCATCGATAAAGTAGACTGAAAACCTACCATAAAGCATCCTCTACAACTAATGACATAAAGACAGAAACAAAACAGATGGGTAGAAGAGGCAGACTTGTGATCTAATCAAATCCCATACCCCCTGGGAAGGCCACCCATAAACTGGAGAATAATTATATTATAGAAGTTCTCCCACAGGAGTGAGAGTTAGCCGCATGTCAGACCCACCCCCCGACCCAGCATGGAGGTCTAGAAATGGTTAGAGGAGCCCTGAGAGCATTTGATTGTGAAGGCTAGTAAGGCTTGACTGCAGGAGCTCCAGAGGATTGGGGAAAATAGACTTCACTTTTAAAGGGTGCACACAAAATCTCACATGCACCAGGACCAAGGGAAAAGCCATCATTTGATGGGAACCTGGACCAGACCTACCCATTGGTCTTGAAGAGTCTCCTGGGGACGCAGGGAGTAGGTCTGGCCTACCTGGGGACATAGGCACTGGAGACGGACCTATCAGGGAGCATTCATCTGTATGAGCTCCCCTGGAGGCTTACATTTTGACACCAAGCCCTGGTCCCACCCTACAGCCTATAGGCTTCAGTGCTGGGATTCCTCCGGCCAGACAACACACTGGGCAGAGGCACAGCCCCATGCATCAGCAGACAGGCTGCCTAAAGACTTCCTAATACAGGCACCTCTAGACACACCCCTGGACAGCGCCTTGCCAACCAGAGCACCAAGACTGAGCTCTGTCCATCAGGGGCAGGCATCAGTCCCTCCTACCCGGAAGCCTGAACAAGCCTCTAGACCAGCTTCACGCACCAGGGGGCAGACACCAGAAGCAAGAAAACTATGGTCCTGCACCCTGCACACCACATCTGCTAATGCAGGCCAATCATTACTGGGACAAGCTGGCCCCTGGCCCTTGGGTAACAAGAGGAGTGCACTCTTGGGACACACAGGACATCTCCTACTGAGAGCCACTTCTCCAAGATATGGAAACATCACCTGCCACATACATAAAAATACCAATAACAACTTAGATAAAATGAGGTGACAGAGGAATATGTTTCAGATGAAGAGAAGAGATGAAACCCCAGAAGAACCAAGTGATGTGGAGACAGGCAGTCTACCTGAGAAGGAGTTCAGAGTAATGATTATAAAGATGATCAGAGGGGTCTTCCCTGCCAGTCCAATGGTAAAGACTACACTTCCACTGCAGAGTTCAATCCCTGGTCAGACAACTAGATACCGCTTGCCACTGCACCATGTGGTAAGGCCAAAAAAAATTAAAAACAAGGAAATGGTAAAAAAAGAAAAAAAAAAGGATCAAAGAATTCAGAAGAGTGGATGCACAGAATGAGAAATTGAGAAATTAGAGGTTTTTACCAAAGAATTTGAAAATATTAAGGATAACCAAGCATAATTAAAGAATACAATAGCTGAAATGAAAAATAAACTAGAAGGAATAAATAGACTACATTAGACAGAAGAACGGATCAGTGAGCTGGAAGACAGAGTAGTGGAAATCACCGCCGCCAAACAGGTAAAAGGAAAAAGGAATAAACAAAATGAAGAAAGTTTAAGAGAACTTTGGGACAACATCAAGCAAACTGATATTCACATTGTAGGGGTCCCAGAAGGAGAAGAGAAAGAGAAAGGGCCAGAGAAAATATTTTGAGATAATAGGTAAAAACTTCCCTAACCTGGGAAAGGAAACAATTGACCTCGTCCAGGAACCACCTATAGTCCTATACTGGATTGACCCACAGAGGACTATTATTGGACGACACATTGTAATCAAAATGACAAAAGTTAAAGAGAGAATATTAAAAGCAACAAGGGAAAAAGCAATAAATATCATACAGTTCAGTTCAGTTGCTCAGTCATGTCCAACTTTTTGTGACTCCATGGATTGCAGCACACCAGGCTTCCCTGTCCATCACCAATTCCCGGAGCTTGCTCAAACTTATCTCCATTGAGTGGGTGATGCCATCCAACCATCTCATCCTCTGTCGTCCCCTTCTCCTGCCCTCAGTCTTTCCCAGCATCAGGGTCTTTTCTAATGAGTCAGTTCTTTGCATCAGGTGGCCAAAGTATTGGAGCTTCAACTTCGACATCAGTCCTTCCAATGAATATTCAAGACTGATTTCCTTTAGGATTGACTGGTTTGATCTCCTTGCTGTCCAGGGGACTCTCAAGAGTCTCCTCCAACACCACAGTTCAAAAGCATCAATTCTTTGGCATTCAGCTTTCTTTATGGTCTAACTCTCACATCTGTACATTACTACTGGAAAAACCATAGCGTTGGTTATATGGACCTTTGTCAGTAAAGGGAACTCCTTTAAGGCTATCAGCTGATTTTTTAGCAGAAACCACAGACCATAAGGGAGTGACACGATATACTGAAAGTGCTCAGTTGCTTCAGTCATAGCCGACTCTTTGCGACCCCATGGACCGCAGCCCACCAGGCTTCTCTGTCCATGGGATTCTCCAGGCAAGAATCCTGGAGTGGGTTGCCATGAATGTTCATACAATGTTCTTAAATTCACACTTCAATTTTAGTATTTTTTTTCATAGATTGAAAAAGAGTTTTCAGTGTAAACTATCATATTTTCTGTAGTAAAGACAGTTTTACTTCAACCTTTTACAATCTGTATTCCTATGTCTTTTGCTACGACATCCAATACAGTGTCAAACAGAAGTGGCAATAGTGAAACCACTTGCCTTTTTCTGACTTCCAGGCAATATCTTTTCAACATTCCACCATAATTGTATCATGTTAGCTCTGGGATTTTCTTAGATGCCCTTTATCAGGTTGAAGAACCTGCCATGCCAGTTTAAGGTGCTTTAGTTGTGAACTGGTGCTCCCTTTTATTGAATGCTTTTTCTGAATCTACTGAGAATATGACATGGGTTTTTACCTGTACCTTATTATTGTGACCAGTTTCATTGACTGATTTTCCCATGGTAAACTATCCTTGCCACCATGGAATAGAGCTCATTGGCTAAATTTTGTTTAGGAATATGTACCTATGTTCCTGAAAGATGTTGATCTGTGATTTCCTTTTTTGTAATATCCTTGTAAAGTTTTATATCCAGGATATGCTGAATTCATAAATGCATTAGAGAATATTCTCTTATCATCTATTTACTGAAAGAATGTATGTAAATTAGTATCTTTTCTTCACTAAATATGTGATAGATCATCTGTGCTTGGAGTTTACTTTGTGAAAATGTTATTAGAAAGGTTTGCTATCAATTTATTTAATAGATATAAGATTATTCAGATTTTCTATTTCTTCTTGATTGTATTTTGGTAAACTGTGTTTCAAGGAATTTGTCCATTCATCTAAATATTCATATTTGGTGGCATAAAGTTATTCATCATGTTATCTTTCTCTTTTTTTAAGATTTATTTATTTGTTGGCTGTGCTGGGTCTTCATTACTGAGCACAGGCTTTCTCTGGTTTCGGCGAGCCGGACGTACTCTTCCCTGCGATGCTCAGGCTTCTCACTGCCGCGGCTTTTCTTGTTGCAGAGCGCGGGCTCCAGGCACATGGGCTTCAGTAGCTGAGGCTTGCAGGCTCAAGAGTGTGGGCTCAGTAGTTGTGGCACACGGGTTTAGTCACTCCGTGGCATGTGGGAATTGTATTGTATTGAATTCTCCAAATATGATTGTGGATTTGTCTGTCCTTTTCCTCTGTCAACTGCTGCTTTATGCATTTTCTAGCTGTATTCTCAGGTGCATTGTTATTGCTTCCTGTTGAGTTAACTCTCATCAATTTGGAATTTCTCTTTATTTCAAGTAATAGCTTCTTGGCTTAAATTTTACTTTCTCTGGTTATTTGATTACATATGATAACATTAATGTGATCATACTTGCTTTGATTAGTTGTTTAAATGACATGTTTGGTTTGTCTTTTCACACAACACTTACTTGTGTTTTCATACTTTTGTGCATTTTGGCATGCCTTGTGTAAGCAGCGTGTAATGGGTCTTTTTTAAAGATTTAATTTATTATTTACTCATTCATTTTTGACAGTGCTGGGGCTTCATTGCTACACGCAGGCTTTCTCCAGTTGTGGTGAGCAGGGCTTACTCTTCGTTTTGGTGCACAGGCTTCTCATTGTGCTGGTTTCTCTTTGCTGAGCGTGGGCTCTAGGCATGCAGGCTTCAGTGGCTGCAGCTCGTGCATGGGCTTTGTAGTTGTGGCACATGCCCTGTGCCATGTGGGGTCTTCCCAGACCAGGGATCAAACCCATGTCCCCTGCACTGGCAGGTGGATTCTTAACCACTGGACTACCAGGGAAGCCCCGGGTCTTTTTCTGTTTTTAATCTTCTGCCACTCTGTTTTTTATTGGTTGTTTTGTTCCTTTACATTTACACTTACTCTCATTATGACATAATTAAATTGGGGTTAAGTCTGCCTGCCTGTAAGTTGCTTCAGTTGTGTCGGACTGTGTGGCCCTAGGGACTGCAGCCTGGGTTAAGTGTACTATCTTGCTGTTTTTTTCCCCCAAGTTTTCCCATCTGTTCTTTTCTTCTTCCCTTCATATCTTCTTTTTATTAATCAGGTATTTTGATACCCCATTTTATCTTTTTGTTTCCCTTTAACTGTCAATCTTTTCAGCAATTAATCCTAAAATTTTTTTTTAAAGTGTATTATTTCAGTATACCTACTATTGTCACAAATAATGCAGTAATCTTACAACAGTTTATCTTCATCTCCATGCACATATTTTTATTGATTTTATGTATTTTATTTCCTACTTATGTTATAAACCCTACAAATATTTGTCATTATTGTTACTAGTCGATAGTCTTATATTTACTCAGTATGATGATGTAGGACCTTTGCCTTTTAATCTGACTTTTTTATTTTTTTTGTCATGGAAGCCTGCTAGGGATACAATTCTGCAGCTCTTATTTATCTGAGAACATTTTTTTTAACTCTCATATTTGAAGCATTTTTTTCTTCATATGGAATTCTAGTTTGAAAAGTTTTTTTGTGGTTTTTGTTTGTTTGACCCTTTAGCAGTTTGAAAGTGAAAATGAAAGTGAAATCGCTCAGTTGTGTCCAACTCTTTTCGACCCTATGGACTGTAGCCTACCATTCTCCTCTGTCCATGGGATTTTCCAGGCAAGAATACTGGAGTGGGTTGCCATGTCCTTCTCTAGGGGATCTTCCTGACCCAGGGATCGAACCCAGGTCTCCCACATTGCAGGCACACTCTTTACCATCTGAACCACCAGGGAATCCCTTTTAGCAGTTTAAGGACGTTATTTCATTGTTTTTCAATGTCCATAGATTTTTGTTAAGATATCAACTATTATATTTATAATAGTTTCCCCAGGAGGTACTGTGGCTTTTCTTGACCACTTTAAAGATTTTCTTTATAAGTTAACTTTTCAGAAGTTTGACTATAGTATCCTTAAGCATGGTTTTCTTTTATTATCCTGCTTGGTGTTTATGAAGCTTTCTGAATGTGTGAGCTTTATCATTCATTAAATTAGGAAAATCTCAGCCGTCAATCTTCAAATGTCACATATGTCTTGTCTCTCTCTCCTCTCTGTTTGGGACTCCGATTACATGTATGTTAAACCTTTTGCCTGTGATCCAAATCTCTGTAATACTTTGTTCTTTTTCAATACTTTTCTTTCTGTCTTCAGTTTAAATATTTTATATGACTGTATTTGAATCTAGACTCATACTGTAACCATTCAATTAGCTCTTAATTGCAGATGTTTCAACTTCCATTTCTAGAATGCCCATTTGATTCTTTTCCTAGATTTAAAGTCTCTACTGAAGTGCTCTTTTTGTCAATTTTGTTCATCTTTTCCTCCAATTTATTTAACATACTAAGTATAGCTATTTTGAAGTTTTTGTCTGGTAACTTGAATTTATGAATCATCTCTGGGTCTGCTTCTTTTATTGCTTTATCTTATGATGATTTGTGGGTTTTTTTGTTTCCTCTGCACATTCAGGGTTTGGGCATGTGTGTGTGTGTCTGTATCCACTAGTTAATACAGTGGTTAACAAAATGAAGAGGTTCTAGATTATATTGTTTCCCTCTAAGGTTGAATCTTGTTCTGGAAACAAGTATCAATTTAAGTCTAGTCCTTACTCCTGCAGGTAACACTGCTAGTTCATGGTCCTTAATGCTAGGATGTAGCCTTTCTGGGGCCCTCATCAGTGTGGAGGAATTTGTGAAGCTTTATGCATTCTACAGGGCTTCCCAGGTGGCACTAGTGGTAATGAATCCACCTGCCAGTACAGGAGATACAAGAGATGTAGATTCAATCCCTGGGTCAAGAAGATCTCCTGGAGTAGGAAATGGCACCCCACTTCAGTATTCTTGCCTGGAAAATTCAATACTAAAGCCTTTGATTGTGTGGATCACAACAAACTGTGGAAAATTCTTAAAGAGATGAGAATACCAGACTACCATACCTGCCTCTGGAGAAACCTGTATGCAGGTCAAGAAGCAACAGTTAGAACTAGACATGGAACAACAGACTGGTTCAAAATTGGGAAAGGAGTACAGCAAGGCTGTATATTGTCATCCTGCTTATTTAACTTATATGCAGAGTTCAGTTCAGTTCAGATCAGTTGCTCAGTCATGTCCGACTCTTTGCGACCCCATGGACTGCAGCAGACCAGGATTCCCTGTCCATCACCAACTCCTGGAGCTTGCTCAAACTCATGTCCATTGAGTCGGTGATGCCATCCAACCATCTCATCCTCTGTCATCCCCTTTTCCTCCTGCCTTCAATCTTTCCCAGCATCAAGGTCTTTTCCAGTGAGTCAGTTCTTTGCATCAGGTGGCCAAAGTATTGGAGCTTCAACTTCAACATCAGTCCTTCCAATGAATATTCAAGACTGATTTCCTTTAGGATGGACTAGTTGGATCTCCTTGCAGTTCAAGAGACTCTCAAGAGTCTTCTCCAACACCACAATTCAAAAGCATCAATTCTTCGGCACTTAGCTTTCTTTATAATCCAACTCTCACATCCGTACATGACTACTGGAAAAACCATAGCTTTGACTAGATGGACCTTTGTCAGCAAAGTAATGTTTCTGCTTTTTAATATCCTGTCTAGGTTGGTCATAGCATTTCTTCCAAGGAGCAAGCATCTTTTAATTTCATTCACCATCTGCAGTGATTTTGGAGCCCAGGAAAACAAAGTCTCTCACTGTTTCCATTGTTTCCCCATGTATTTGCCATGAAGTGAGTACATCATGCAAAATGCAGGCGGGATGACTCACAAGCTGGAATCAAGATTACCGGGAGAAATATCAACAACCTCAGATGTGCAGGTGATACCTTGGTAATGGCAGAAAGGAAAGAAGAACTAAAGAGCCTCTTGATGAAGGTGAAAGAGTAGAGTGAAAAAGCTGTCTTAAATCTCAACATTCAAAAGACAAAGTTTATGGCATCTGGTCCCATGGCAAGTAGATAGGGGAAAAAATGGAAACAGTGACAGATTTTATTTTCTTAGGCTCCAAAATCACTGTGGATGATGACTGCAGCCTGAAATTAAAAGACACTTGCTCCTTTAAAGAAAAGCTATGACCAACCTAGACAGCATATTAAAAAGCAGAGACATCACTTTGCCTTCAAAGGTCCATCTAGTCAAATCTATGTTTTTTTCAGTAGTCATGTACGAATGTGAGAGTTGGACCATAAAGAAGGCTGAGTGCCGAAGAATTGATGCTTTTGAACTTGAGAGTCCCTTGGACTGCAAGGAGATCAAACCAATCAATCCTAAAGGAAATCAGTCCTGAATATTTATTGAAAGGGCTGATGCTGAAGCTGAAGCTGTAGTACTTTGGCCACATGATGGGAAGAGCCAACTCATGGGAAAAGACCCTGATGGTGGGAAAGGTTGAGGTCAAGAGGAGAAGAGGGGTCACAGAGGATGAGATGGTTGGATGGCATCACTGACTCAATGGGCATGAATTTGAGCAAACTCTGGGAGATAGTGCAGGATAAGGAAGCCTGGCATGCTGCAGTCGATAGGGTCGTAGAGTTGGACACGACTGCGTGACTGAACTGAACTAAACCTCTCATGTCTCCCCATATTGTGAAACCTCTGAAAATCTCTGTTCAGCTCTCAGCCTCCAAGAAATTGTTCTCTGCTAGGTCTCCTAGAGTCTAGATTCTTGCCTTGCTCTTCACATCTCAACAGTGAGCCAAGTAACTGAGGGAAATTTTTATGCAATTTTGGAGGGCTTCTTCTCCACAGCTCCCTTCTGTAAGGCACCTTGCCCTCCAAACCCAGCTGGGTTAGCAGGGCTGAAGTTTGATCTCTTTCCTGTGCCCCAAGACACTCCTGTTCTCTGCTTGGGCTCTCCATTCCTGGGGTAGGAAGAACATGAAGCTGACCTCAAGTGCTTCCTTCTTCTGCCTTGGTTGCTGTCCAGTGTCATCAATCATTGTTTTACACCATTCGTCTAACTTTTATTGTTTACAGCAGGCAGGTGAATCAAATATCAGGTACTCAATCACAACCAGAGCTGGAAATCAGGAGATTCATTTTTGTAAAGGGAATGAATTTAAGGAACATTTATATTTTTCTCATCTGTAACCATAGAGAAAGGCTAAGCATAAAGATCCTCTTATTAACTGCTGCCACTCAAATTCAGATTCCAAACTGAAAGTCATAATTTTAGAGTTCTTGCCTTTATTTTCATGCCTCTCTTAAAATCATTAATAGCTTAATAAAATATATTCATTCTAATCTTTGCTAAATTTTCTATTCATAAAATTGGAGTGAAACAAAAACATGTGCCTATTGCTTTTCATATTTATAGAGCATTACAGACAAAAAGTTACATTTCTTAGGTCAAAGACAGAACACAGTAGTACAAGTGCTAAAACAGATTCCCTTGGTTTTAGGTGTGGAACATGATGCTTTGATATATGTATATGTTGCAAAATGACTACCACAATAAGTTTAGCTAACTAACATCCATCCCCACAAACAGTTTTGCTTGTTTGTTTCTTTGTTTTTCATGTTATGCGAACTTTTAAGACCTACTCTCTTAGCAGCTTTCAAACGTACAACACAGTATTGTCAACTTTGGTCATCATGCTATACATTGCATCCCCAGGATATATAACCAGAAGTTTGTACCCAAAGGTAAAAAACTGCCTTTTCCCATTTTCTCCACCTGCTATCCCCCATGTCTGGCAACATCAGTCTGTTCTCTGCACTATGAGTTCAGTTTTTTAAGATTTCATTTAAAAGTGAGATTACACAGTGTTTATATCGCTCTGACTTCTTTTGTTTAGGATAATGCTCTCAAGGTCGATCCATGTTGCTGCAATGCACTCATCCGTCAGTGGATACTTGGGTTGTTTCTGTACCTTGGCTGTTGTAAATAATGCCGAAGTGGGCGTGGAGGTGCAGATACCTTTTCCAGGTAGTGGTTTTTTTCCTGCAGCTGTATACCCAGAAGTAAAATTTCCGGATCACATGATAGTCCTATTTCTCATCTTTTGAGGAAACTCCGCACTGTCTTCTGTAGCAGATGTGCCAATGCACATCCTTATGGCACTACACGAGTGTGCCCTTTTCTCCAAATCCTTGACAGCACTTGTTGTCTCTCGTGTTTCTGATCAAAGACATTTTAATAAGTGTGAGATGATAGACCACTGAGGTTTTGATTTGTATTTCCCTGATAATTATGATGCTGAGCACCTTTTCAGGTACCTGTTGGCCATTTGTATGTTTCTTCAGAAAAAAAAAATGTCTGTTCAGTTCCTCTATACATTTTTTTCATTGGATTCTTTTTGTTTTTGTTACTATGGAATTATTGTTTATATATTTTGACTATTAACCCCTTACCAGATACATGAGTTGCAGAAAATTTCTCCCATTCTATAGGCTGATTTTTCACTTTGTTGATAGTATCTTTTGCTGTGCAGAAATTTTTTAATTTGATGTAGTCTTACCCATTTATTTTTAATTTTGTTGCCTGTGCTTTTGGTATCAAATCCAAAAAATCACGGTGAAAATTACTGTCAAGGAGTTTACCCCTATGTTTTCTTCCAGAAATGTTGTGGTTTCAGGTCTTTGAGCTTTGTCATATCATTCTGTCTTCCTTTTTGATGAGTGTAAAACCCAAAGGAACAAATATTGTATACCTTCATTAAAACTGGCAGAGACACAAAATTAGAGTTAGGGAGCTCTGTAATTCCCATCTCTCCTACAGATTGTCTTTTAAGACAATTCAATCCCTGGGTAGGAGCCTAAAATAAAAGACAATTCCTGAGTAGAAATCTAAAATAAAAATTTTATAGTAGAAAAGCTTCTGTGTTATGGTCATAGAAACAAGAATTTATTTTTGTTTCCTTCATGTTGGAAAGAATAAAGAAGTTGCTTAGCCATCTTTGGTTCTCCAATACCCTATTGCTATTTATGTGATATTGAAGATCAAAGTTATTTAAATCAAGGGTCCCTGATCTCTGGGATCTAATGCCTGATGATCTGAAATGAAGCTGATGTAACAATAATAGAAATAAAGCATGCAATAAGTGTAATGCCCTTGAATCATCCCAAAACCATCCTCCCCCCACCCCCAGTCCATGGAAAAATAGTTTTATATGAAATTAGTCCCTGGTGCCAAAAAGGTTGGGGACCACTGATTTAAATGTTTCAAAGAAACTTTTTAAAGTAGAATGCCAGCTGTGCTTGAAGCATTATTTAGCCGTGTCTGTGTGTGTGTCTGTGTGTATGCTGTGCTAAGTTGCTTCAGCTGTGTCCAACTCTTTTTGACCCTTTGAACTGCAGCCCACCAGGGTCCTCTGTCCATGGATTTCTCCAGGCAAGAATACTTCAGTGGGTTACCATGCCCTCCTCCAGGGCATCTTCTTGTCCCAGGGATCAAACTTGTGTCTCATAATATGTCTCGCGTTGGCAGACAGATTCTTTACCACTAGCACCACCTGGGAAGCTCTAGATATATGTAAATATATATAATGGGGTAACATTTTTGTTACCCCTCCATTATGTCAGATCCTCCAAATGTGTCAGACATTCTTACCTTCACAGAGTTACTGTGGGAGGGGTAATTGAACACAGTACATGGGAGTAAGTGGTCTCTTGATAACTTTTGTAGTGTTAAAAAAGCTCAAGGAAGGGAAGATCTTATTTGTTTGGGTGGATCATAAAAGGTTTCATGATGCAGTGCTATCAAAATTGATCTTAAATTTTGGGCAGAACTTTGGTAAGGATTAAAAGGAAAGGGCATATCACATCAAAGTGATACAAAGGGAGAGTCACATCAAAGGTAGAAAAGAGGGGAATAGCAGATGATCTGATTTGTCTAGAAATTAGAGATAACAATGGGAAGGTAGTGTGGGATCTTCTCATTGGGGGACTAAATGCTAGTTTGTGGGGTGTAAGCCACCTGGAACCAAAGAGGCTACTGTTGATGGAAGGAACACTGTGACTAGAGCTCATCTGGTCATGGGAGGATATCAGGACCTCAGGGCCAGTGCTGGTTCACAGAAGTTTCTAACTACCTGAGTAGAAAATCTTGAAGAAGGTCATGATTTGCATAAAACTTAATTTAATTAAGGTAAAAGACTTTCCTATATTCTGAAATTAGCCCTCTCTATTCTACTATTTAAAACATAGTCTATAGAAAATATATGATAAATCCCCATGTTCACTGCAGCATTATTTACAGTAGAATAGACATGGAAACAAACTGTCAGTGTATGAATGGATAAATTATGATATACACTTATTTATAAATATTAATATATGTGATATATATGTGATATATTTATATATGAATATTATCCAGCCATAAAAAGGAAGTTTTTAAAGTACTGTTCTTATTTGGTGAAATTAAAAGTTGACAATCATATATTGGTCCTTAAAACATTTTTTTTTTATATTATTGGTCAGAAAACTAAAGCCTGGGAGCTACTGTCATATAGGGCCAATTGGAGCTGGTTGAGTACTCTTGGACAGAATGGAGAAAGTGGGCTAAGAGGAGGAAAGATATTTGGGAAATAACACTTAGAAGATGAAGCAACCATTTGGCTATGTGTCGAAAGGTAGCCTAATGAAAGCAGGAGAGTGAGGGACATGATGGCATTTTGGTAGAGGCAAAGCAGGCAGCATCGGGCTTCCCTGGTGGCTCAGTTGGTAGACAATCCGCCTGCAGTGTGGGAGACCTAGGTTTGATCCCTGGGTTGGGAAGATCCCCTGGAGAAGGAAACAGCTACCCACTCCAGTATTCTGTCCTGGAGAATTCCATGGACTGGGCTGGAAGAAGCACAAGCTGGAATCAAGATTGCCGGGAGAAATATCAATAATCTCAGATATGCAGATGACACCACCCTTATGGCAGAAAGTGAACAGGAACTCAAAAGCCTCTTGAGGAAGGTGAAAGAGGAGAGTGAAAAAGTTGGCTTAAAACTCAACATTCAGAAAACGAAGATCATGGCATCTGGTCCCATCACTTCATGGGAAATAGATGGGGAAACACTGGAAACAGACTATTTTTGGGGGCTCCAAAATCATTGCAGATGGTGACTGCAGCCATGAAATTAAAAGACGCTTACTCCTTGGAAGGAAAGTTATGCCCAACCTAGACAGCATATTGAAAAGCAGAGACATTACTTTGCCAAAAAAGGTCCGTCTAGTCAAGGCTGTGGTTTTTCCTGTTGTCATGTATGGATGTGAGTTGGACTGTGAAGAAAGCTGAGCGCCGAAGAATTGATGCTTTTGAACTGTGATGTTGGAGAAGACTCTTGAGAGTCCCTTGGACTGCAAGGAGATCCAGCCAGTCCATTCTGAAGGAGATCAGCCCTGGGATTTCTTTGGAAGGAATGATGCTAAAGCTGAAACTCCAATACTTTGGCCACCTCATGCGAAGAGTTGACTCACTGGAAAAGACTCTGATGCTGGGAGGGATTGGGGGCAGGAGGAGAAGGGGACGACAGAAGATGAGATGGCTGGATGGCATCACTGACTCAATGGACGTGAGTGTGAGTGAACTCCGGGAGTTGGTGGTGGACAGGGAGGCCTGGTGTACTGCGATTCATGGGGTCGCAAAGAGTCGGACACAACTGAGCGACTGAACTGAACTGAACTGATGGTCCATACGGTTATAAACAGTCAGACACAACTGAGCAACTTCCACTCACTCAAAGCAGTCAGAGGCTAACAGGGAAGATCATTTTAGTTGTGGCAATGTTCTGTGGACGATCCTGTAGGAAACTTGAAAAATGTCCCTTGGGCAACTGAAATGTCAGTCTGGAGCTTGGAAGAGAGGTCATTTCTTGATGAAAGAATATATTTATTTTATACCTACTGTGAGCTAAGCGCTGAATTTGGGGGGAAAAGATATATTTGCGTGTCAATTATACAGACTCCCTTACAATGATCTTTTCTTCATTAAGTACTTGTTTCTTTATACAGTCATCCTTGGAGATTCACGGGGGATGGGTTCTAGGAACCACTGCAGATACCAAAATCTGAGGATGCTTGCGTTCCAGTGTTGGCCTCTGAAGCTTTCCCTCTGCATCCATGGATTCAACCAATCTTGGTTGTGTTCTACTGCCTTTATTTTTTTTAATCTGCATGTTAGTGGACCTACACAGTTCAAACTCATATTGTTCAAGAGTCAACAATATAGCTATTTTATTTCTCTTTTATGGTACTTTAGAAGCTCTAATTCAAAGATATATCACAAATACAATAATAAATATCTAAAATTTACAACTAATCTACAAAATTATAAATGAATCAAAAACTAAGACTGAAAAAAAGTTTTATTAGTGTATTGGTTAGCCGAGGCTTCAGTAACAAATAAACAAACGTGTAATAGCACAGTACCATAAAGTCTCTCACTTGGTCACACTCTGTCTCTTGATGAGCAAGTGAATAGGTTGGTAGAATGGCTCTCCAAGGAGACCCAGGCAGATGAGAGGTTCCACCTGCATGAACAACACATGGCTTCTAAAGTCACTCTGTCACTTCCATCTCAGTCAGCATGCATTCAAGATTTCATCCCTCAAAGTGGCAAACATGGCTTCTACTCACACTCTACTGGCTAGAACTCAGATATATGGCTCAATCTAACACGGGCAGCTGGGAGGCACAGTCAAGCTTTATGTCCAGGAAGAAGAGGAAATGGATTTGGCTGAATAATTAGCTGTCTGCCACGGTTTGTATTATTAATAAATTGTCTGAGAAAGAGTTAGATTCTAATAAGTGAAGCACTTGATCATGAAGAGCATTTAGTCTGTCAATAAATAGAATCTTGAGCACTGCATCTCTGGAGAGAAGTTACTGCCATTTATAAGGAACGTCTATTCATGTAACAGTTAAACCATGCTTTATATTTGTAAAAATAAAACAGTTGAATTCCTATAAGATTGTGCAGAGTCCTTGCCAGGGTATCATTTGCTTTTTCCAGCTGAAAAGGAATCTAAGCTAAGTGACCTGAGATGATGGGGGGCAAGAGGAAAAAGGACAGCATCCCAAGATTAATATGTTTTCTATAAGCAGATCCTTTCCGACCTTCCTTTTTGTTCCCAGGAACATGGGCCTCTTTGATGTGTTTGTGGTTTTTGCATTTCTTTTACCATCAGCATTTTTCCTTCAAAATTGTCCTTAAAGAGACTGTATCCTATTGTGAACCCTTACTTAGCCTGTGACCATTTGCCTATTTCAAATAAATTTTTACTACAAATCTCATACTGATCAGCTTAGTTCTGCACCTGAGCCTGAATATACGTTCACAGTAGATAGAAATCCATCAGCAGTAAAAACATCACTACTCATGATCTTGTATCACCTGATATCCAGAGATCTCTGCATTTATTCATGACGTATGACTTGTAGATTACTTCTATCCTTAGCATAGCCCTTAGGACTAAATTCTTTGTGACTTAAAATCAATTATCTCTACTGCAGATCCTTCTTCTCAAAGTCTTAGTTATTACCAGCTCAGCTTTGTAAGTATTTCGTTGACATCACATTGTTTCTTGTGGCCTCAGGTTTGGAGAGGGAAGCATTTGAAAGAAAATTAGAGTTCAGCTATTAGCTCTGTTTTAGGTTGGTCCTAGATATGTAATGCAATCTTGTCTTGGTTTCTTTGGGTTGCTTTAACAAAATACCACAGGTTGGATGGTTTATAAATTAAAAGGAATGTACTTCTCTTTAACAGTTCTGGAGGCTAGGAGTACAAGGTCAGGTGCCAGCATGGTTGGGTGAAGGCTATCTTCCAGGTTGCAGACTTCTCACTATGGGGCCTCTTTAATAAGGGCACAAATCTCAATCATGAGGGCTTATGATTTAGTCACCTCCTGTGAGAGGAGGCCCCACCTCTTAAGACCAACACTTTGGGGATTAGGATTTCAACATATGAATTGTAGGGGAAGGTGCACAAACATTCAGACCATTGCAAGTCTCTTCGTAGTAAATAGTAGTGAGCAGGGGAGGAGCTCAAATAAAGCTAATTTGGATCTTTAGGAAACCTTCACAGTATTATTTAATCAAAACATTTCAGTGGGTTTTGCTTTTGGTCATCTAGCATCAGAATACTCTTTGGGCAGGATTCTTAAATAGATAGGAAGCGGCACTATAGAAGCTACAGGGGGCAGATAATCTTTTCCTCTGATAGCTGGGGCCTCTGCAAACAGTCCTGCCCAGGGCTTTGGACCTTGAAGGTGTGACACAAAAATGAAGGCTTGTGAAAAATCATTCACAGCAGTGGAGGGGTGTAGAGTCCACAGGCTAGAGCTGACTTCTGAGGTATGGGGGTCCTCTGAAGACTACACCTTAGAGTACCACATTAAATGCTCCAGATCACTCAGCTTTACTGCTCTTTTCCTCTACCTTGGTCTTTGGTTATGAGATATAAGAAATTGCCTACTGCTTGTTCAGTCAGGGAAAGTTTCTATTGTCTGCACTAAGAATTCCTACTAGCACAAACATCCCTGAAATCTGCTATATTTCCTATTAAAATAATGTTTTCTTCTTGCAAAAATACTTATCAACTGAAAACCTTAGGAATTATATAGACAGGAACAAAAACCAGTGTAACCGCAACACCCACAAAGAACCTCTGTAAAAAGTTTTAAACATGTTCTGGTGCATACTCTCCTAGACTTTTCCCCTGGATATGTGAACATATTCTGTTTATTTAGCTATTATTAAAAAATGCTGCCATACCGTGATCAACATGGGTGTTATTTACCTGCTATTCTGCCTCATCTATAATACTGCTTCTCCCCATGAACATGAATATAGACATCATGAGTTGGTCCAGCCTTGTGAAAAGTATTTGTCACACTTAGGCAAGTTGCCTTTGAATAAACATATGTAGAAGTGACATAATTCTCCTACACAAGAAGGCATACAAAATGATTTCAGACGACAGGGTTCCTCTGCTGGGTAAAAATCCTCATATGACTCTTGGTGAGGTCAAGTGATATGTAATTTTTACATTCAAGTTGTTACAATTCAGAATTTCAGAATAAGTTCAGGTCCTAATGTTTCCATGAAATAATTTTAAAATTACTAATTTCTTGGAGTGCATTATATTGATCTCTAAGAAGAATTATAGAATATACATTTTTAAATAATTTCTTTTATATACAAATAACTGCCATTACAAAGTAGGTAAGCTGAGAGGACAACTTTACCAGGTAGGCTTAAACTTATAGACTATTTGCAGATAGTAAATATATTAAAAGTTCTTAAGAAAGTCTGTTCTCTTCCTCTTCCCTCTTAATAGACTTCAGTACTCTTCTTCAAAGAGATAACTTCAACCCCAGATAGATTAAGATGAATTAGTAGATTCTAAATGCATTTTTATTTTTTCAACCTCTGTTGCCCTCAGCCTTGTTCTCTGGCTCTTCATTCCGTTATTTGCCTTTAAGGCTTTTTTTTTCATTTCTTTTCTCATGGCATTGCTGTTGTTGTTTACAGTAAGTCCAGGCTGACTCTTTGCTACCCCATGGGCTGTAGCCCACCAGGCTACTCTGTCCATGGGATTCTCTAGGCCATTCCCTTCTCCAGGGATCTGCCCAACCCAGGGATCGAACCCAGGTCTCCTCCATTGGCAGGCAGATTCTTTACCTCTAAGCCACAGGGAAGCCCTTTTATAGCCATATTTAATACTAAAATGTTTATAATACTAAAATATTTAATACTAAAATGCTATGGTTTTCTTCCCAGTGAATGGTAAACAAACTTTCCTTATTGCTACTCCCAAACTACCTTTAATAAGTATATTAAAGAAACAGACTCAAAATTTCTAGTGAGTTCCTAACAAGTATATAGGTGATAGTTCTTTTTTCTTTTTTCTTAAACTACTTTTAAGCTGCTTTTGTGATTTTTTACTATTTTAAAATCACATATAATGACTATTCTCATTATATATTGCATAATGACAGTGCTTTTTCTCCATAACCAACACAATGATAAGGTGTCAATAATAAAATTCAATAATTCTGAAATTCAGTAATTTGAACGATAAAATCATCCAATGCTTTATTAAGCAAATTAAGAATGTTTTAACTTTTTAGATCCTGAACCTCAACATGCCTTTGCTATTCAAATCAAAATGCAGTAGCCTTCACATTTGTTACCATGAATTTCAAAAGAATAATTTACATTTCTAAAAAAAAAGGAAAAAAATAATCTGCATTTGTAAAAGCTATTTATATAGAAAGACAAAAGAGAACATAACTAAGCTGGAGCCTTTCCATATCATTGTCTTTTGGGGTCCAGGCAGCGAAACCATGATGTAGGTGAAAAAGTACTATGGCCAGGTTCCAGTGTATGTGATGCAGGCTGAAGAGCAAGAAGCTCAACTGTGAATACCTTAACTTGACTCCTAAAAGGATGCTAACCAGAGGGTCTCCATTTTTAGAGGCCAGGCAAGTGTAAATGAGTTAAAATGGCAGCAGCATCAACGTGGGTTACTTATAAAACAGTACTTTTCAAAATGTATTGAGAGACTAAGGACACCCATTGCTCATACCTCTTAGAGAATAAGATTGCTCATTTGTTGGGAATGGTTCTTGAAGGAAAATATTCTTCCTGTTCTGGAAGGCAGGAAGGTATCTTTCCTTACTTGAAGGCCATCTTTCTCCCTAGGGGCTCAAACTTTTGAATTGTATCTCATTTATTCTTCTCAATGTGAATCAAATCCAGTTCTACAAGTTACAAACTCTGTATCTTTCATAACCTAACTCCCATTGTAGAATCATTCAAGAGTTAGGAACTCATCTTCTCCAAAATTCAGCCACATTCCTTGATATGGGGCTTCTCTTCTCACTATGCCTGATATTCAGAGCCATTAAGGGAACATTTATTTCCTGTAATATGCAATGAAGTCCAATTTAAGAAACTCTGTAAAACAGGGACTATAAGGGCAGTGGTGGTGGTGTTTTGTTTTGATGTTTGGTTAAGTAGCCTGGGGCAAATGGCTCAGCTTTGGCTGAGCTATATTATTTCTTTTTGGCAACAAAAATAAAAATCACTAAAATTTTCTGAGAAATAAACTACAAACAAATCTATTTGTGAGTGAGAGAAAAATCTCTTCTTTCAAAGTATGTTGGAAGTATTCAATTGGCTAAATACACTTCTTGGATATTTTAACTTCTGTAATGACTGACATCCAGTAAAGCCTTCAATTTTCTAAAACCAGTACAAAAGCTGTTATAAGTTTAATATTTTGAGTAGTAATCAAGTCACGACTTTTTCAATTCTGATTTGGTCCTGTACATTCTTTTTAACAGAGGTTTGGGCTCCCAAGTCATCCTCTCCAGTCTTCCTATGTTAAATTGAGCTATTTGTTTCAGTTCAGCAGAGCTGGATGGTGGGTAGCTCTGCATTTGATTGGTTGACTTTTAAAGGATTACTTCTCTGGAAAGATACTGTCTCATATCACATTGCTAGTGGTGTGGACTTAGCTGCAGTTAAAATTTTAAATTGAAGATGAGCATTTACCACCAGAGAGAACAAACTTCAGGACTCTTGTGTTACACAGATTCTATGTATCATGTCAGCATACTGTGTTTGTGATGAAGAGCTCTGTTTTCAAGCAACCTTAAATACCATATCCAGAAATAACAACTGACTCTGGCAAAGAGAAGTAATTTGGGGTCCCTCTATGTTTTATAATGAAACCAATATATTTTAAAACGATAAATTCCAACTACACAAATTGATGTCAATAAGATTAACAAAACTGATGACTGACATCTGCTAACACAAGTAAAACACCCCATAATACTTATACCCAGATGAAATAAAACAATGGCTTCCCAGTTTTATTTTGCATCTCCCAGTTACTCAAAAAGTAAATATGACCCCTTTTCAAATTTCACTTAATATTTTACCTGAAAGAACTTACTGAGTAAAATGCTTAGTTGCAGGATTTCACATTTGCAATCCATCAGGTTACAATTTCAAAGTTACAGTTTCTTCCCCAGTGTAGGCATTCACTATGTGCCTTTTACATTGTCACTTTTTATTTCCTCCTAAATTTTATATATTCAAGAATATAACTGTATAAGAGTTATGTAAAAATATTTCAGACTTGCAACATACATACATATTGGTTTATCTATCCCTTGAACCCATGTCTCTGAAAAATAAATACAATGTATCCAAAAGAACTACCTTCGAGCACATGAGGAAGAGTGTAGACGTGTAGAAATAAAAGAATCGAAAAATACTTGTGTGGGGATGTATTTGTCCTGTTGACAGCAGTCCCTATTACCTATTAACAGACATAGGCAGCCAACTTAGTACACAATAAATGTTCTAGAACTGGCCACAATAAGTTGGTAACCAGGTGGGAATTAAGGCTTTAAGATCTCTTACAACTGTGATTCAGAAACCCCAAAGCAAGCAAACCGTAAAACCTGGAGAAAGTGCTCCAAATAGAGCCTCTTTGGCAGTCCAAATTGAACCAAATGACTCAGGTGGACAATTAAAAACTGTGCGCCGTTTTCTTTCACTAGGTCAATAAAGCCCATAAATAATGTTTGGTCCAGAAAACCAGACTTACTAGCACCTTCCTTTTCCATTTTTAAAATATTCAAAATATTCAGCATCAATTCTTGGTCCATGGTCTTTACTCATTTATTGACTAAACAAGACTGCCGGTGCCTCTAGATCACTCCTTCCAAACTGACCTTATATGACAACAAACTGAAATGCCCCTTTAAGTAGAGGATCTAGACCGCGAGTTAAGTCACCCAAAGGTGGACGCATCTTATTTACTTATGTATTCAAGGGGCTGCGATGGTCACGGCTGGACTACGACGAGGAGGGAGGGGAAGGGTCGCGCGGATTGTGAGCCGCAGACCCGGAGTGGGAACCCGCGGAGGAGATGGGGGGCAGCAGCCTCGCTCCGCTAGCTTGGCCCTCTGGACCCAGAAAATGACCAGCCCCTCCCCCAACTGCACCCTTGATCCCTCCCCCCTTTTTCCAGGCCTTTCATCGGCCCGCCCGCCGAGCAGTTCGCGGCCCCCAGACCTCTCGCCGCCTGCCTCTTTCCACAGCCCAGTCGTGCGGCGCGGACAGACCCGGGGCGAAGCCCACGGCCCGGCGAGGACCCCTACCCCCGGCCCCTCCGGCCGCACCCCTCCCTTTGGTGTAACGCACCTGCGGCCCCGCCCCCGGCCAAAAGCTGAGGCGGCGGCGGGCTGGCGAGGCCAGGCGGCTCGGCCCTCCAGGCACAGTCGCCTTCCCTTCCCCCGCCATTCCGCCCACCCCCCTCGCTCAGCCACCGAGCTGCCGCCGCGCTCCTCAGCCGCCCCGAAATCTAAAGGGGTCCGTCTCCGGCACCACAACCAAATGGCTGAGCCTCCCTGGCCGGCTGCGCAGCCCGCCCATTGGTCCCTTCCCCCCCCGCCTCCACCACCATTCGCTGTTGCCCGGAGACCGGCGACGGCGATTGGCTAACGCTGCTGTCACTCATTCGCGAGGCCGCCGATCCCGCCTCCACGGTGATCAGGTTAGTGTGCGCCGCGGGTGCTGGGGGCTCGAGAACCGAGCGGAGCTGGTTGAGCCTTCAAAGTCCTAAAACGCGCGGCCGTGGGTTCGGGGTTTATTGATTGAATTCCGCCGGCGCGGGAGCCTCTGCAGAGAGAGAGCGCGAGAGATGGACATGGACAAACGGATTCATTTAGAGCTGCGGAACAGGACGCCCTCTGATGTGAGCATTTGCCAAAAATATCTCTGTCGGTCCATTCTCCTACTTTGTGTGTGTGCGCGTTAGGGGGAGGCACTTTTTTTTTGAGGGGGGGCGCCCGGGAGATGTGGGTTTGGGGGTCGGACTGCAAATGAATTGCAAGGTTGGGGGGTTGCAATGCCATCCAAGCATGTTCCGGCTGCCGCCGCCGCTGCCCTTGGTGTGTGACTACCTGTGCGTGTGCTCCCGCGTGTGCGAATGTGGGTGCGAGAGTGTGCGTGCGAGTGTGCACCCATCGGGGGCCAGCGGGCGCACGCGTTTGGGTCGGAGAGAATGAGGCAAAATAACCCTCTGAGCTCTCTGCTCCCGTGACTCCGTCTGGGGGAAAGATTAACGAGGGAGGAGGAGGAGAGGGGCTGCCTCCTGGATTTAACAACAAAAAAAGGGGGGTTTTATATTTTATAAATGAATCCCCCCTTCCGCCCCCCTCCCGCGCCTTCCCCCTCCCTTTCTCTCTCTCTCTCTCGCACACACACAATAAGTTTTGGGCTTCGCGAGTCCGGTTTAGTTTCTGATAAATGTGGGCCGAGGCCCCTGGGGAGAGCGCGTGGGGAGGGGGCTGCAGCGGAGTTGGGAATGGCTCGAGTTTAAAGTGCGTCTTCATTTCTTTGCAGTGATGAGGCGAGAGACGGGGGAGCCATATTTGTAACTTTGTAGTGTTCGTGAACGCGCCCTTTCTCTCCCTCCCTCCCTTTCTCTGCCTCCCTTCCTCTCCTCCTCTGTCTCCCTCACTCTTTCCACCCCACCTTCGGGCCAGATGCTGATGTTTCTTCCTTTCCTTCCGAAGGGAGGATAAATGGAAAGAAGGGGGGGAGGGATTTTCGAACGTGCAAAGGCACAGATAATCCCCGCGCCTCCCCACCTCGCGCGATCGCTACTGCAAGTTACCCAAAGGCTACGTCCCGGTCCCCCCTCGCCTCTGCTCCTTCCGGCCTCCCTAAGATGCCAGCCTTTGAGCCCTGACGCCCTCCGGCCTCGACCCCCGGCCCGTCTTTCTCTAGGGTGGGCTCCTTGGCAGCCATTCGGCGCCCGATTAATAAATGGGCCCGGGAAACTTTGTCAGGACGCGAGCTGCCCAGAGCTGGTGCCCGTGGTGGGTATTGGCTGGGTCCAGATTTCTGCGGGCATAGCAGACACGCAGCTCGGGGATGGGAGTTTGCCTTCCCGTCGCCGTTATTGATTGGGCAGCAGCGGGAGTACAGCCGGAGGAAACTTACACGGATGGGAACTGGGAGGCTCGGGCGAAAGCTCACCCCCAAGGAAGGGAAAGGTGACAGTGGGTTACTCGGACGCCCGTTTTTATTTCTGTCTCCCTCTCGCTTTCAAACACTGTTTTATGTGAGTTGGTGGCTCAGCGGAGGAGACCCCGGGTCTGGGGCGGAGACGCTGGCTGACTCCTCTGGTGGCCCCTCTGGGACCAGCGGAGCGCGGGCGGGTGGACACCCTCACCCCAGCCCCGGTGGCCAGGGTTCCACAGAGTTGGGAGTTTGGGGGGCACTGTGCGCTGACCTGTCGCCCCTCCAACCCGTTAAAACCCGAATCCCTGGCGGAGGCAGGCCTTGCTTCCTCTTTTCTCTAGTTCCTCCCCCAAACCTGAGTGAGACTTTTGAAAACAAGATCCTTTTTGTGCCCCCCCCCCCCCCCCCCATCATAACGCAGCTGTGGACTGTAGACGTGCAGTGCCTTATGGCGCGCAGGGCGGGGAGGGGGTGGCGGAGGGAGGGGAGGGGTTGCCCGCCGGAGGACGCTGGAGTTTCCGCGAACAATTTGCCGGCGGTTTGCGTTTCTCTGGCCAGTTTCGTCCCAGCTTGGACCCCGAGCCCAGAGGATTGGGGGGCTGGGTGTGGTGATGGGGGAGGGGGCCGGAGCCGCGGGCTTCCCGCGTACTTTCCGGAAGCCCCCCGTGCGGAGGGGGAAGGGCGCCAAGTAGGGGGCCGGGGTCGCGGTGGGAGGGTGTGGAGGCGCGGTTCGGGCGGCCAACCCTACCCCCCGCTGCTGGCCAACTGGGAGCGAGATCGAAAGCGGGTCGAACCGGCTCTTTAAACTTCCCGAGAGTGTGCTGGGGGAGGGGAACGCGCCGCGCCGATCTGGGAGCGATTTCTCACGCTTCGCCCCCTCGCCTCCGAGCCTCCCGGCCCACTCGCCTGCCCCCTGCCTTGAGGCGGGGTGGGGTGGACGGGGCACTTTCTGTCCGTTTGGGGAGGAGGGAGAGAAAGCTAGCTAATGAGGGACAAAAGGGGTGGGGGAGGAGGGGCTCGGTTTTTTAAACGTTCTTAAAATAAATAGCTCCCGGAGAGCGCCCCCTGCACCCCTCCCCGCCCTGCTCCCCCCGGGACCCCCATCACACCCACCTTGGGAGCCTCTCCCAACTCTGATCCGGGGGCTGGTAGCCACGCCGCGACGCCGAAATAGGACGAGCAGCCATGTTTCCCGGGTCTCGCGCGGCCCGCCCCGCCCCTCCCCCATGGCGCGGCCGGCGCCGAGCGCGGGGCTCCGAATGCGGGCGCCGGGCTCCATGCGGCGCGGGGCGCGGGCCGGCGGCCGGGCGACGGGGCGGCCGGGCCTCGTGCGCGCGAGCCGGGCCGCGGGCGCGCCGGGCTGGCCCTCGGGCGGGCCTTTTGGCTTCCCGAACTGGTTTGGAGCTCGAGGTGTTTTCTTATTATTGTATTTTTAACGGCCAGGCCCGCCGGAGACCGAACCCGAAGGGTGCCGAGGCGTTACTGGGGGCCAGGGGCGGCCGCCAGGGCCCTGCACGCCTGTGGCAGGACTGCCGGGCGCCGGGCTGCCATTTTGTCACCGTGGCTGTTGTCGCTGTGGGGTGGGAGGGGTGGGGGGGGGGCGCAGACTTGCGCCATCGCCCCGACGGCCCCGGACGTGGAAGCAGCAAGGGGAACGGGCTCCGGGGACCCCGAGTTGTGCTCTGGGCCCCGATGTGCGGGGGGGGTCCCCCTCCCGTTGCCAACGGCTTGAGGCTCTTCTGGAGCGTCGCGGCGGCAGTTGCTGTGGGAGGGCGACGATCCTCCCTGCGAGTGCTCCCCCCACCCCCCAGCGAGCTCCCTGCCTCCCCCGCCCCCCTTCTCTCCAGTATTTCGTCCTTCCTCCGGCAGGCGTTTTAGAGGTAGTTGAGTGTGGCCCTAAAGACGAACGGCGGAACTGATAGGAGGGTAGGGGGAGAAATTAAATACGAGGTTTCTTTGGAGGGTTGTGGGGGGTGGGGGGCGGCGATGCGGACGCGACTCTAGCGGCCCTGACTGGAGCCAAGGACAGCAGCCGCTTACCCGGGAGGGACGAGTTGATGCGTTGGGGAAACGCCCTCGGGGCTGGGCTCTCCGGGAAGGTAGGTCGCGCTCCGTGTTTCAGGTGGGTGTTGCAGCAGCCCTGCTGCCTGCTAGGGGAGGCCCTCTCACTCTTCCTCGGCTTCTCCCCCTTTTATTTTTGCCCGCGGGAGGGCGGCTACAGTAGTAAATGTAATCCTAAACCGAGAAGAGTAGGGAATGAGGCTTGGTTTTTTAAAAGTCAATGTTATCTTTTTCCAACTGCCTTTCTTTGGCTGTTGACTGCGGAGCCAGGCAAGTCATTCGCGTCGCCAGCATCTCTCTCAGACTTTTTAAAGCTGATATCCATGCTGGTTAAGCACCTCACTGGTTAAACTCTGGTACACGTCTGCATGGAGACTAGCTTTCATGGCAGTGGCCGGCCAAGGCTGCCCAGGAAGCCAGGTTTAACTTTGACCTTTGGAATACATCGCATCATGTTTTCCAGACTGACTTACTGCCTAATTGGGTTCAAGTAGCCTGATATTAACTCCAGTTTGTGCAAGCCTACCAGGGATCCAGGAGCAGAAAATTGAGCATGAGTTCTGTATGGTCATGGTCAGTTATGTTTTGTTACTGGATTGTTGCTGCTGATGGCAGTTTTGAGCCTAAGGGCTTCACGGGGGAGGTGGGTAGTAGAACCACACAGGCCTGAGTTTAAATTCCTCCTGCCACAGAAGTAAGATAAATTTACCTGCCCCTGTGATCGCAGGCAGGTTAACTTAACCTGCCTCTTTGATTCTTGGTTTCCTCACCTGTAAAATGGGAATAATCCTATTTAATAAGTCAGTGACAAAACTGGCCTGATCTGGCCCTCAGGTGCTTAGTATGTGATAGTTTTATTTCTCAGATATTGGGGTACAATGAGGTACAACTTTGTGCTTCTATAGAGTTTACAGAACAAAAATAATAACTAATGCTTGTATAGCACCCATGTATACCTGTTACAGTTCTGAGTGGATAACACAAATCAATTAATCTAGTCCCCACAGCAGCATTGTGAGGCAGGTACTATCATTATCCTTATATAAACATAGGAAATCAAGGCACAAAGATGTTACCACAGCCAAACTTCAAACTCCATCCCTCATCTCTACTGCCTCCCCTGAAGCACCCTTACTTTGTAAGGTACAGTGAGGAAAAGCTTTTTCTTCCCTGGTTTTGAAATGGTGCTACCCTAATATGAAAGTTTGAAGACTGGACAGCTTCTTAGTTGAAAATACCGAGGTGGGTGGGCAGGATCAGAGGCTCTCTGGATTTTCATGGGGATGGGGTGGGGAGGGGAGGTGAGGAGTCAAACATCTACTTCCCTAGATTGGGTTAGCACATCACATCTGGTTAGGCTGAAAGAAATCTGGGCTTTTAGGTGTTGGGGGACACATTTTGAGTAAGAGGATAAGCAGGAGCCAGTCAGGCAGTGGTGTGTTGGGGATCGTGCATGTAATGTGTTACCCACTTTTATTAGTCTCCTTCTGCAGACACAAAGCTAAACAGAATTGGCATGTCCTTGGTTTCCAAGACCTAGTTTACCAATAACACTTCTTGGATCATCTCACTTAATCCTCCAACAACTCCTTAAGGGTAAGCCAAGGAGGGTGACATCCTCTCCTGGGAGGGTGAATCATTCAGATTGGAAGAGAAAGGAAAACAGCTGGTACATAGCAGAATTGGGTTCTCCTACCGTAAAACCAGAGATCCTTTAGTTAGACAGGAAGAACTTTGAATATTATTTAATTGTTGAGACCCATCACCAGAATCATCTGGGGAGCATGTAGAATGCAGATTCCTGGCCCCACCTCTAGACTGTGATTTAAGCACATGCATGTATACTCGTGTCTGACTCTTTGGGAGCCTGTGAACTGTAACTTGTCAGGCTCCTCTGTCATAGGATTTTCTAGGCAAGAATACTGGAGTGGGTTGCCGTGCCCTCCAGGGGATCTTCCTAACCCAGGGATTGAACCTGGGTCTCCTGCATTTGTTTAGCATAGGCATTGCCAAGTTTGGGGTGAGCTGCCTGTTTTTGTATTGTGAGCTAAGAATACTTTGTACATGTAAACACTGCAATCAGTTTGATAATGTGGAACACTTTGAATCCCAATTAAGTGAAATGTTATCCCCGCTTCCCCCTTGCAAAAAATTCCACTTGTCTCCTTGGACCTTTATTACCAAAAGAATTGTACTCATTATATATTTTGAATTTTATCAATGAAAGAATTGTGGAAATTTGTTTTCTTTCATTATAAAAAACTGCCTATGTAGTATTGTCAGTTTTGCTTTAGGTGAAGTTCACTATCTGGCCCCTTACAGAAAAGATTTGGTAATCCCTGGTTTAACAGATTGTTGGTAAGGAACTTTTGATCTGGGTGTTTAAAAATTTTTTTTATAATTCATAAGTTTTTAAAGTTTATGTGGGTGGTGCTTTAGGGGTTTTTCCAAGTCCTTTTACATGTGGTGTTGATGTCTAGTAGAAATCGGCCTCGATCCATGAACATCCAAAAGAAGAGAAATCCTACTTGTTGCTGGTGTAAAATTGAGCATCCCTTCTATCCAGAAGTTGTTCAGTGTAACCAACCGAAATTCTTTATCTTGCCTATTCAGGATATTTCAAAAGGCTTTTGCATGTCTTGTAGTTAAATAGTTACTCTTAAGTTTTAGATGTCTTAGAGGTGGAAAGAACTTTGAAGTGCGGTGGTTTGAGTTTTGAGGCCTGGTAGGTACCACAGCTGTGTACCTGGTGGCTGACACTCAGACCCTCAGAGCACAGTTAACTGAAAAGCACAGATAATCCTGGAATCTCTAGTTTGGGCCTGCTGCTCTTCCATAGTGCGTGTTGCCTGGGGACGGACCAGCAGCAGAGTGGCTTTGAGTTCCAGAACCCTTCTTTGTACCGGTAGCCTCTTGTGCCTGAGCTGATGAAGGTATGGATAGATTGGCCAGACCTCTGGAGGAGGTGATAAATCTAAGAGTGCAAATCCCAGTCCCCATAACTGTGGCCTGTACTTTAAGGATAGCAGACCCAGTTCCCTCTCTGGGCCGCTGCTGCACCACCAGCCTCTCAAGATGACTTGCTCTGTTGCTGCTGCTGCTAAGGCGCTTCAGTCGTTCCGACTCTGTGTATGCCGTTCCGACTCTGTGTATGCCGACACCATAGATGGCAGCCCACCAGGCTCCGCAGTCCCCGGGATTCTCCAGGCAAGAATACTGGAATGGGTTGCCATTTCCTTCTCCCTGCACTGGACTTATACAGCCCTTCAGGCACGTGATTGAGCTCTGGAAGCTGGTCATCCAGAGTTTTATTTCATATTAATTTTATCACATTGAAGTAAAAAACCTCAGGACTGTTGGGTATCCTTTATGGAGATTGTATAGGACGTTCATCAGATGTGTCCTTTCCACATGCCTGCCCTCTACTCTACTGCATCACTTAGGAAAATGGCAGAGAGCTTGTTGCTGAGCGGTCAGGAACCCTGGTTGAATGATTTTGACCCAGTTGTTTAGTCTGCGTTCTGACTTGGTGAAGAGAAGGCCCATTACTCTTGGTGTCCAGACAGGGTCCTCCCTTCGAGATATTCACTGCCATGCCCTCGCTGGCAACACACACATTTTGATCGGTCCGCCCTCTATTCTAGCTAGTACTCTAGTCTCCTGGAAAGTACCCTCCCCTGGTACCCCATCACACTGCCTTCCTCCCACAAGCAAGTAAAGAAATAGTGACCTGAGTCTGAATCTTATATTACATATATTGAAATATATGACAGATGATTAATACCCAGCAGTGATGTTTTCATTAAAGAAATGGAGTCTGCCAGAGATGGAGAATTGTGAAGGCATCTGCTATTCCAAACTTCTCATTTAATAAAATGGGTTGAAGGTAGATGAGCAAAGTGGCCCTGGGCCCCTTTCCCAGACATGGAAGCAGCCTGCATAGAACCGGTTGTCCTGATGACATTTGTTACGGTGAAGCCTGTGAAGTCAGACAAGATGTGTCTGTTCACCAGCACTGGGCCCCATCCAGTGTCTATTGGCCACACCCTGCGACCTTTGTCTTTTCACGCAAATTTATTTTGTTTTGACTCGGCAGATGCCCTGGTGCAACCATCTGTTGCTTTCTTTACCGAAACTTTTTCTTCTGCAGCAGATTTAAGAGATCAGTTTACTTACCCCACTATGACTCTAATGTGGATTAAAGTCTGGGCTGTTTTTCCCAGAGAAATTTGCCTTTGGAGATTCCGGTTTGGTGAGGAAATTACCAGAGAACTATTAGAGACTTGGGTGCTGTTCTCAGCTTTCTTAACTAACTTGAACAAGTTGTCTTCTTTGGGCCTCTGTTTTCTCCACTCTAAAATGGGAATTTCAATTGAGATCAGTGATTTTCAAGCTTTTCATTCATATAGTAAGAAATGTTTTATAGTATATGTGTACATATACAGGCTACCTAAAAAGCTGACAATATACTCCTTTACTATGGATAAAACACTTCTCTATTCATTCCCAAAAAAGTGCTGGCTTTAACCTGTAAATTGATTTCATTACTTGTTAATGTTTGAAAGACAGTTAAAGATGAATATTAAGTTTCCTTCACACATGTTTTGTGGTTTGATTTTGGGGGAAGGTAGTGGGAATGCCATTTGGAGCTTTGTGAAACCTGTCCACCAAGAGTCAGTAGTGATTTCCTCCGCTTTTAAGCCAGCTCATCTTGGGTCCCATGTTCTAGAGCTGCTCTCCTTAACTCGTTCCCAACCCTCACCTTCTCCCAGCATTATGGAGTCACTATCCTAAATTGACTCAGTGGTCAAGAACCCACCTGCCAATGCAGGAGACATGGGTTTCATCTCTGGGTCAGGAAGATCCCCTAGAGAAGGAAATGGCTACCCGCTCCAGAATTCTTGCCTGGGAGATTCCATGTGAGGAGCCTGGCTAGCTACAGTCCATGGGGTCACAAAAAGTCGGAAACAACTGAGTGACTAGACAACAACAGTCCTAAGTTCCTGCCTGGATGGATGCCTTCCAAGTGTCCTGAATGTGCCAACGACCCTCTGCCAAGTGTGTTCCTCCACCCCATTCTCTCTGCCTTACCTGCTGCTGCCCTCCACCATACCTCAGGGTGCAGCACTGGGTGCCTGGGGGCTCGAACATTTCCAGGGTTAGGGGGTGCACTTGGCCCCTGCTCTCCCCAAGACTGTAGCCCCCACTTCACAGTACCTTCCCTGTCTGTCTCTGTAACATGATGATGTAATAGCACCTACCACCCAGTTTGGCACACAGTAAGCACGCAATAAGTGTTAGATGTCATTGTTGTTATGGTCTGTTCTGCTGAAACACCACAGTTGGCCTTCACTTTTTTAAAAAAGCTTACATTATCAACAGACATATCAAAGAGTAACATTTGTTTCAATGGGAAAAAAGGTTTTCAAACTTAACAGAAGTTGTTTTTCCCCACAAGCAGTTCAACAGTGAATGTGTTGTTTCTCTGTGTAGTTACAGCATCTACATGTCAAGAACAGCCCCAGCACTGAATTCCAAGTAGTTTCAACTTGCCCTTTTCCTGGACACGCCTGGTCACTACCTCCAGCAACTGTTTCAGACTCTCCTCCTCAAACTGCCCACCGACCCTCCACTCTCTGCCTCCCAGCCAGCAGAGATGTCTACTTTCCTCTCACAGAGAAAGTGGAAACCTCCAGATTTCCCAAGAAATTTCTAGACCAAACCTGTGTCCAGCTCAGCTGTCCTTTGGGTCTTACCTGGGCCTGCCCTTCAGTTACCTTTTTCCTCCTGGGTGCCTAGCTACTCCTTTGGATCCTTCTCAAGCTTGGGATGTTTCTCCCATCTTAGACAGCAAACATCCTGTGATCTTATGTCTCACTCTTGCTACTGGCCATCTCTCTTCCCGTTGACATTGAAACTTCCTGAATGGTCTCTCCCTTCTCCCACCTCTCTCACACCTCAGCCTCCTCAGTCTGGTTGGCTTTCTAAACAGCACCCCCCAGTTCCGGAAGCCTTCACTGTCATCTTTTTCTATGTTCTTCAGCAGCAGTGTTCCCACCCTTGACCTTCAGGAGGTGTGTTCCCCGTTACCTCTCCCTTTCTCCAGTGTCTCTCCTATAGCCTTGGCCGCTCCTCGGTTGCTGGGGCCCTTTCACTCTCCTCTGCAGACGTGAGGTGCTGGACCCGGTCAGGCCCAGGCCCTGAGCGCTCTCCTGTTTTGTGTTCCCTGTCCTTACTTGCTCTTCCTCACTGACAGCTACAGGCGCTTTGTCCTTCTGGGGTCTGATGTTTACTGTTAACACCTCTGATCAACCTCTTGGCTGAGCTCAGGATGCACCTAACGTCTCCCTCCAAGTGCCCCTACCGCACCCCACACTCAGAATGTCCAATGGGCACCCATGACCTCTGCAGCCTCCTCCATTCCCCCACATGCACACATGTGATCTTTATATCCATCACAGATCCTGTCGATTCAAAATAGCACTCTCTACTGCTTGCCAGCAGATTGCCCCTGCACACAGCCCTCTTGAAGGCAGGCTTCAAATTTGTCAGAATGATCTTAGCAAAATGCAGCAGTAATCATGTCACCCTGTACTTAACAGCACACCGTTTTCTTTAGGATAAAGCCCAAAAGCTTTAGTAAGACCTGTGAGGGTCCTGTGTGGTCTGCCTCTTGCTCTCATCTTTTTCCTCACCCCGCCCTCCCCTCTCCCCTTTGCGCTGCACTGGCCCCACTTGCCACCATTTATGCCCTCAAACCTACTCATGGGAACTGCCATCATCACTTCCTTAGCATCTAATCATCTCTCCCACCCTCCTCAGCTGTCGGTCTCGTTCTTTTGTTCTAAAACTCTTACAGAAATTGCTTTCAAAGAGCTTCAGTTTGTAATTAGGCATTCCTGCATGTGAGTGTTCGAAATAGCATCTCTGTCCCCTGTAGCCGGTAGACTGCATGATTGAAGGGGCCTGTTTGGGCTCAACACTGCTCTTGGCACGTGTCGGGCATTGTAGAAGTATTGGCTGGGAGAAGAAGCCACACTGCTTGGAAGATCTTGTCATTTTCCTCACCCGCAGTCTGTGAGTCACGCACGGAGCCACTGGAACAAAGCATCTGAAGCATCACCAGCTTTAGTGTCCTCGGTTTTTCTTGGGTCACTGTGAGCTCCTGCCTCTCGACGGCTGATTCACACTTTCTCAGCCCAGGGGTCCTCACATTTTTGGGTTTTATATCCTGTGTCTGTAAAATCTGAACCTGAGTCCCGGCCCCGGGATGTCTACCTTTTAGTTAGGAATTATTCACATACACTGGACTTCCCCGGTGGCTCAGCGGTAAAGAGTCCACCTGCAGGGCAGGAGATGCAAGTTCAATCCCTGGGTCTGAAAGGTCCCCTGGAGAAGGAAATGGCAACCCACTTGAGTATTCTTCTCTGGAGAACTCCGTGGACAGAGGAGCCTTGTGGGCTGCAGTCCATAGGGTTGCAAAGAGTCAGATATCACTAAAGTGACTGAGCACACATTCACTATACTACCTATAAATATGTACATTGTAAAACACCAAAAAATTAAAAGGTTAAGTTAAAAAATATTAATAGCCCAAGTGCCCCAGTGGAATGTCTGAGGATGGTCCACTTAGGAGACCACTCCTCCAATCAATTGCTTACTTTATCTTTAATTTTGGTTACCAAGGTTCACACCATACAAGAATGCATGTGTGTTGTGTGCTCAGGGATCCATTGCTACATGTAAACTGGGTTCTGCCTGGTCAGACCGTGTACACAGACCCATCCAGGCTCCCTCCGGTCTTCCTTGGTTCAGTAAAGCTGACCCCTGGGCTGCTCCTGCAGATGCTTAGAAAAGCCTGCAAGTGTCTGAGGTAAGAGGATTTTATCAGCCATAGATTTCAGTCGGTCAGTGCAGGGGAAGGAGGCTTTCTCTTACCTACCCGCAGGCTGGAAATAAGTCAAAGACAGAATCTGTGCAGGCAGGAAGAGCAGGCTTGGAGGACCGAGGGAAGCATGAAGGAGAGAGGTCTGCTGGTGTTCCTGTGTGTTTCTGGGGAACACTTCAGTAGGGTTGGGTGGGACTCTACAGTCAGACGTGCCCTGAAGGTCTACATCGGTGGATTCTAATACCTTTTGCAGAACGTGCAAGAGATGCCTGAGAGAGAGAGGGCTGGTGGGGAGCGCAACTCTTACAGTAAATTTAAAGGGATTACTTGTAGATTTCTTTTGGGGCATGCATCCTGGGGAGAGACTCAACCAGCTTCCACCTGAGCTACTGTCTCATCCACAGGTGTAAATGGTGTGGCTGTGGAGGGGAGGATGAGGGGAGCCCACTGGCATAGTCTGTGCCCACAGCATCCAGAATGATGCAGGGGCAGAGTTGGGAGGTGTATGTAACACAGCACATTAGGCAGGAGGAAAGGTGTGTGGTTGGTAAGGCTGATTTCAACCCCAGCTGTGTATCAGAACCACCAGGGGAGCATTTTGAGAAATTCCCAGAGTCTATCCCATTACAGAATCAGTCTCTGAGGGTGGTGCCCAGTCTGTGTATTTTTAGAATCCTCTAAAGGGGCTTTGAAACAGGGTTGGGAGCTACCACATTGAGGCAGGGTGTGGAACTTCACAGCAGGTGGGAAGAGATAAACTAAGTGGTTGAAAGAGAGAGAAAAATGGAGCACGGAAAACAGGAACTAGGAAAGAGGGTGAAGGATTTAAGCTACTGGGATGTTGGTACCTAGTCCTTGGCCTGCTAACCTTACCCCCGCCCCCAGGTCCCACACTTAGCCACCCACCATGGCCACACAAAGCTCACATGTGCCCACATTCCTGCTCATCACACTTGAGAGTTTTCATTTACTTGTACTCTTGAGGCTGCTGAGTGCTAAGTGGAATTTATTGTGCAAGGCTGGACTTGGCCCATCCTTGATCTCCAGGGACTAAGGCCAGTGGGCATTTTGTAAAGAGAGAGCCAGAGGGCCAAGCAGTCAGATCCTCTGAGCCATGCGGGGATTGCTGAGCCGGGTGGCTGGGGGATCAGTAGCAGGTCACCTTTTTGAGCCTCAGTTGCCTCATCTGTAAATGGGACTAACATTTCTTCCCAGGGGCTGTTGTCAGGACTGAAAGAAATAAGGTTTATGCCAGGTGTGTATTGTGGGCAGCCCCTAAAGGTTCTAACCAGCCTGGGCTTGATTGAGGTGTTGGAACGAGGGGGGGCCAGCCCCCCTTGCTTGGTGTCTGAGCTTATGTGTGGTGGGAGTACTTGGGAGTGCTATCTTTGCCTGCCTCAGAAGGAGGCCTTACTTGGAGCTGCTCAGGCAGTGGGCAAGGGCAGGAGGGGCCCCAGGCAAGGGACCAAGCCCCAGTTTTTTGTTGAGGTGGGGCTGGAGTGACATCCCCTGCTCCAGGCTCCCCCTTGCCATCTCGGGATTGGGGTTAGCACTCTACTCGGAGTGCTGTGTGTCAGCAGCCCCTCCCGCCTCTCACCTTCCACCCTGGCTGTAGACCTCTGGGTCTGCCCCTCTCAGGCCTTCATCTTTTCATTCAGACAGCTCCTGAGAAGTCTCCTCCAGGAAGTCTTTCCTGCACTGGAAGCAGGGGAGGAAACTGTGTCCGTCCCAAGTGCTGTCGAGATGTGCAAGTCCCCAGGATTTCTAGGTCACGCAGCCGTGGCTGGCTCTCCACTGAGTCTGGGATCGCCTCCTTGGGGTGCGCATGGTGGCCCTTGTCTCTGGACTGGTCAGTGTCTTTTTGGTCACCCTGTTGGAGGGCCACACTGAGGGTCTGCAGAGCCCAGCACAGCTCCCCTGCAGCTGGTGCATCGGGAAGGCGCTGTGATGATGTCATGGCCTCCAGCCTCCTGCCTGGCAGCTGGTGGGAGGATCTGTCTGTTCTGGCACAGGGGCCTGTTCCACATGGAGGGCCAGGAACAGGCCATCGCAGTCACCGGGGCGTTCCTTGCCCTGCTGCACGTCTCCCCTTCCCTGTGGAGATTCGGGTGTACCCTGGTGCCCAGGGAGAGTGGGCAGGCGTGGACTTGAGTGGAGCTCCTCCGCTGTCTGGGAGGCCTGATTCTTCAGCCTCTGCAGAGGCTGGCCTGCTGCCATAATGAGTGGTTCTCCTCTGAGCCCCCATCTAGTTTGCGGCTCTGTTGCAGACACGCCTTTGTGTGTCTTAGAGAAGAGCGCTGGTGTGTCTGTACATTGAGCTGTGGTCTAGGAGCCTGGGGAGGCTTCTTGGGTAGGACCCTCCAGGGTTGCAGTGTTGCGGGGAAAGCAGCCAGTCCAGGAGCAGAAGTGGCATTCTGGCTTCTTAAAACCAAGGGAGTACTTGGTTCAGAGCAGACAGTTGGCCTCTGTAGCGCTCGGCAATCTCCTCTCAGTTCCCGTGGCCAGTGTGGTCATTGTCAGGAGTGGCCACCCAGGAGAGTTGGATGTGGAAGTGAAAAAGCACCTCTGAGCCTGACCCGTGGCCTAAAACTCCTGTGGGATCTGGATCCTGGTTTAAGGTGTCCACTGTGCTGGAAATCAGACTTGTATTGGGCACATGGCTTGCTAGCCCCTGGAGGCTCATTGTGGCCACAGATCTCTGATGATGAGCAGCGCTGGCTGGCTAGTCCCTGTTAGCCAGAGTTGTGAGAGAGAAATCTGCAGATGGAAAACACTGCAGGGTCATTCATTCTCACTTACAGTATTGATGGCATGCCTACCGTGTGCTGGGTTCTGTCCTGAGCATTCTGGATACAGCAGTGAACAGGAGAAGGACGTTATCTGGGCTGCCCACGTCGGGCCTCTATTCCATAGAGGGAGACCATCAATAAGCCAGTCAGAGGTGTGACTGCTCGTGTGACAGGTTCCATGGAGACAGATAAAGCTGTATTAAAGGAGAGAAGTAATCCAGGAAGGCTTCCTTGAGGAGGTGGCATTTGACAGAGACTCATGTAACCTACACTCGGAGAAGGCAATGGCACCCCACTCCAGTACTCTTGCCTGGAGAATCCCATAGGCAGAGGAGCCTGGTAGGCTGCAGTCCATGGGGTTGTTAAGAGTTGAACATGGCTGAGCGACTTCACTTTCACTTTTCACTTTCACTCATTGGAGAAGGAAATGGCACCCCACTCTAGTACTCTTGCCCAGAGAATCCCAGGGATGGTGGAGCCTGGTGGGCTGCCATCTATGGGATCGCACAGAGTCTGACACGACTGAAGCGACTTAGCAGCAGCAGCAGTATGTAACCTACACTAGACTTCTGCCCCCCAGGAGTTGGAACCTTAGAACGTTCCATCTGAAAGTACCTACGAATCATCTTGCTAGAAGCAAGCTGAGACCTAGTGAGGTTAAGATGCCAATTGATGAGCTAATGACATGATATAAAAGAGTGACAACCTTAGGCCTTCCCCCAAGCCAGCTGACGCTTATACTTTGAAAAATTGGTACTTCCAAATCATGTTTGTTAACAGTAGTAGATTTATTTCCTCATTCGTGGCCGGGGTTGGGGGTTGGAAACAGTCAGCCTCCCAGGCACGGGCCCACCACCTGGAACTGGTCTTATTCCTGTCTGGGCAGAGATGTGGCCCTGTTTGGGTAGCCACAAGCTCTCCCTGCCTAGCACACTTTCTCTCCATGCTTCTGAAATAGTTTCTTGAGGGGCCCTATTGCTACTTTTCGGATTCCATCTGGACCTCTCAGGCCCTCCCACTTGATTTGTGGGGACAGATGCCTTTGGGTGGGAGAAGGAGACCCTGCCAAACCCTCTGATGAAGGGTGGTAAGGCAGGACTCACAGGTCCCGGGGCTTATTTTAGAGAGCGAAACCCACAGTTAGGTCACAAATCCAGCTGTGACCCACCTCTCCCAAGGACCGTGATGAGCTTTAATTGGCTGATAGTTTTCAGCTGGAAGCAGGCGTCTTGCATGAATATGAAAGGAGCTTCTGGTGAAGTAAGACTTCATTAATCAGCCTGTTAGGAGCCTGGCGTCCCAGGATTATGGGGGCTGGATAATTTGATGCCTACTGTTCTGCTTTAAGCTTCCAAATTAAAGGCACTAGATTTTCATCTTTTTTTGCTAAGTATTGAAAGTAGTATCTTTTCTGTGTGTTTTGTTTGCTTTTAATTGTTACGGTGTCTGGTACATAGATACTCATTTATTCTTATTTAATCTGTAAAGAACCACTGCAAAATGAGGTTATTCCCACTTTAGCAGATGAGGAAAGTGAGGCTCAGAAAGCTAGTGAACTAGCTCAAGGTCACATAGTGCTGAGGAGCTGTGCTGGGTGCAAAGCCAGGTTATGGCTTCACAGTAGTGCGTGAAACCTCGCATCTTAACTTTGACCTCTTGCCTCCTCTTAGCTGCTGCTAATATGGAAATACTCTAGACTCCTGACTTCCATTTATTTTTCTGTTATAAAGTCTGCTGCATTTGTTCCCCTAGGAAAGCAAAACAGATGATGCCAGAATTTCTGATTTTTTTAAAAGTGTGTTATTGTGAAAGAGAACACATTTCAGAGTAAACAAAACAAATGTGAGTTTCAGTGGTTTTTCTCCTTTAGATTTTTTTCCCTTTAAATGATTATTTTAAATCACTGTCAGTGAAATCCCAGGAAAATCAACTTTGCACATGCCTATCCTTGCCTGTCTGTGCCAGGGCCTTAACAAAATGTGTGTGGCCACTCTGATGTACTTCAAACAGGAGAGCTTGTGCACACAAATGAGAGCCGTACCCAGGAGATCTCAAACTATGAAAGAGGGTCTGGAAAGTGGGAGAAAGCCAAACCATTTTCCAAGAAAAGTGGGCTAAGACGTAATTAGGGGCTTGAGTGCTGCCTTCTGTAAGGCACGTGTGGTGAACTGCTGGCATGGCAGGGCCGTGTATTTTGCCTAGAACACCTTGCTGTCCTTGCCATCAGCAAGACTCCTCCTGTGACAGGAGTTAGACTTATCCTTTGCTGAGCACCTGCTCCAGGCCTTGCTTCATGTCAGGTACTTGGCAGATACTGTGTTTTGATCCTTTAAATGTCCCCTAAGGTGCAGATGTGGCCACCCTGTTACCAGATAGCGAGATAAGCCCACAGAGGTCAGATGGCCTTCAAGGCACACTGAACTTGCTTCTGGGGTCCCTTCTGCCTGTCCATCCACCACTGGACAGTCTGGGGGCAAAAGGGCAGGATACCTTTATCACTGGAGCCTGGTGCAACTGGCAGCATTTGGCAGGTGCTGAGTAGTAGTGCTGAATGGCTGGAGGCGAGATAACTTGTCCACACGGGTACAGTGGTCAGCCCATTAGATTCTGGAACTCCCAAGTCTCCATGACTGTTGCCCTGCAGATCAGAAGTGGGGTCTTGATTCTATCTCATTGGTTAATAAGCTGGATAAGTGCAAAATGACATGTGCCAGCTTATCTATATTGCAACATTACAGCAAAAGATATATAACACAAACTTCATGGAAAAGGGCAAGGCAAAGGTCAATTTATAATATGTGAATTTGGGATAAAAGAGAGAAAAATAAGATTCTGAATTTGTATATGTGTAAACAAACTCTGGAAGGACACTTAATTGGACAGGATGGAAGGGAGAATGAACTGTGTGTCTTATGTTTTTTGGTTTTGAGACCTTGAGAATGAATGTGTTACTTACTAAAAAAATGAAAAAAGAATGGAAATGACTTCAGCTGTTCTGTGTATCTGGGCTTCTCTCCCCCTCTCTGCATCGAGGCAGTTTGATTAAGGCTTCATCTGGATGGCATGTTGTATATGTTGTGTATCTCTGGTTTTCATGGGCTTTTCCAAGAGCTACTGACCCCATCCTAGTCTGCAGTCCCTTCTTCCGTTGGCGGCCTGGACCTGGATCAGCTCAGGCTGTTGGAGAAAGCCTGGGGTGACACAGAGAGCCAGGAGCCTTCTGCAGAGGAGTCAGACCTGTTCCTGTCCCCATCCTGGGTCTTTATCCTCTGAACGCTCTGCCCTGATGTGACTTAGTTGGTTCTTCCCCCAAAGTGAAGGATCTCCGAGAAGAGAGACTGTTCTGAGCATTCTGGCAAAGTGCTACCGTTTAATAGGAAGGAAAAAAATGGCAGAATGTTTTCCCAGGTTATTTTTATGCTTTTCAGTTCAGCAAACATTTATTGCTAGCTAAGTGCAAGGCAGTGTGGGGAAATCAGAGCTACATAACACCTCCTCTCAGCTCCCTGGGGTGCCAAGTTCTGGGTACACAACTTGCTTGTAAAATTCCTCCCTGTACCCTCCAGGACAGCACAGTTTACCTCATCTGGTCTCACAGAGACCTGTGGGATTTTTAGGGATATTCTTCTCCCCATTTTACAGATGAGGAAATTAAGCCACACAGTTGCGAATGATAAAGCCTGGAACGAAACCACGTTTTCTAACTACTTCTTATGCACCCATACACTCATAAGCAAACACTTCTGCCATAGGATACTTCCCAGGAGTGTAGCCAAGGCGTGTGTATACCTGGAAACGTTGGGTGAGCACAATCCTAACGCTCTTTTTTTTCCTCTAAGGAAGAGCAAGAGAAATCTCTGGCTTATGGTCAGCTCTTGGGTCTTACTATGGTTCAGACAGTTCTGCCTTCTGCTGCTTGTGAAATCCATCATCCTTCACCAGTTAGGTGTAGAATGTCCACGGGTGTGCACGAGTGCGTGTGACAGTGGCTTTCTTCCCGCCACTTTCCTTCTGTTCCACACATTCTGTTACCACCACCTGTTGTCCTAGCTGTTCCCCAAAAGGGCCAAGCATGCCCCCTGCTCGGGTCTTTTCCCAGGCTGTTCCCTCAGCCCTCTCTTCACTTGGCTTCAAGTCCCCAGGGAAAGCTCAGCTGGGATAGGCCTTCCGTGGTAGACTTTGTAAAGTTCTCTCTCATCACGATTGTGGTTCTTTCTTTTTTTCCCCCTTTTAGCATTTATATATGTTGTATATGGACATAAGGGCTTCCCGGGTTGCTCAGTGGTAAAGAATTCACCTGCCAATGCAGGAGATGTGGGTTTGATCCCTAGTCCAGGAAGATCCCCTGGAGAAGGAAATGGCAACCCACTCCAGTATTCTTGCCTGGGAAATCCCATGGACAGAGGAACTTGGAGGGTTGCAGTCCATGGAGTCCCAAAAGAGTCAGACACAACTTAGCGGCTGAGCAACAACGGTGAATATAGACGTATACACACATTGGCTTATTATCTCACTCCCCGCTAGATTGTAAATCCATGTGCTAGGCACCCAGGTTTGGCCACTGCTGTCTGGGCACTGCCTACGACGGGTGCCCAATATCTGACAGATACTCTGTAAATATTGTTGAATGAGTGAATCAGGCCTAAACATTAAGTCATAGCATTTTAAGAGGTGAAAAGACCCGAGGCTCATCTCTTTGCAGAGCTTCGTTACACAGTATTATTAATTCATTTAATAATTGGTTAGTGCTGTGTATGTGTACAGTTCTTTGCAGACAGTCACCGAGCAGCCTCCAGCGTGTACGCGTACAGGGACAGGGGACTCACTCATTTATTTATTTATTTTTTTTTTAGAGCAGCCCTTTCTTTCGTGGGACAGCTGTAAAGATTTAAATACCCTCTTGTGTTTTACATTGGGCTTGAAAACTGCCTGTTTGTAATTCCTGCACACTGATCTTGGCTCTTGAGCCGCTGGAGAACACAGAATAAATGTACTTGTATTTGCATAGGACTCTCCAAACAGTTGGAGAGAGTCAGCTATTGTGAGTCTACCTCGGCTCTGGCCTAAGCACCACTGGTTCCTTCCGTTGTTCTTCCAGTGTCACGCTTTTCAGAAGCCTCTCCACCCTCGTCGCCTTCCTCAGATTTGTTCCGCTTCAGGCGTTGGCACTGACGGTTTGGTCCCGTCAGACAGAGTGTTCTGGGACCCTGACAGAGGACCCTTGGTCACCAGCCTTGTTTCCGTCCACACAACCTGGGACAGCCTTGTCTGTTAACCACCTTGGCAGGGGCCTTTATGAGCTTCTGATGAAGAGCGAAATCTCTAGGCCCTTTTTTTTTTTCTAATGTTATTCTGTTTATTTATTTTGGGCTACATCAAGTCTTGGTTGCCGCATATGTGCTCTTTGTTGCAGCGCCCAGACTCTCGCCGTGGCACTCAGGCTCAGGAGTGGTGGCACGGAGGCTTAGTTGCCTTACAGCAAGTGGGATCTTAGTTCCCCTACCAGAGATTAAACCCAGGTCCGCTGTATTGAAAGGCAGATTCTTAGGCCTTGAACCACTATGGAAGTCCCTAGACTTTTTTTTTTCTCTTCTTTTTACATCCGTCTCTTTGTCCAGCCCCTCCCTAACTCTTCAAGAATCGTAAAGGTTTTTAGGTTTTGTTTTGTCTTTGTTTTTGGCTTTTCAAGATTAAAGCAGCTGTAAATCCGTGAACAGCAGTGAATTCAACCTGTACTATATTTTTTTTTAAATGCAGTCAATACGGGCAAAGTTCTATCACCAAGATCGAGGTGAAGAGGATGGAACTCTGGAAGTAAAGAAAAACCCACAGAGCCTTTGACTTTTTTCTCTCTGCTCTTTTTGGCTGCCCGTGTCCTTTTCCCAGTGTCTGTCTGTCTCCTCCTCTCCCTCCATGTTCCAGCCCTCTCGCCGCCTCCTATCAGCCCTTTGGCTCCCATTCCATCCTTGCTCTTCCGTGTTCCCCCTTCCAGCTAGTGGCATATGGAACTAACATTACTCCTTAGCATTTCCTGCACTTCCATCACCAATACTTTTACCATCAGCCCTTAATTTCCAGACTAAGGCGAGCTGCACATGTCACATTTCTCTAAGGGAGAAAGAGATTAGATCGCTTCTTATGTGTGACCCTTGGCTAATTTGCTTTGCAGTCTTGGATAGAGAAAACTTTTGGTCCTCAGCCTCAGGTTTTTTTGCGTGATTGGTTCCCATTTTTGACCAAATCAGCGGTTTCCGATTGGTGGCTGGACACGAGGGCTTCTGTGTCTCAGTGTTTGCTCGGCTCCTGTCATTGCCAATGCTGCTGTCATTTTGGTAGAGGTGGCAGGGAAGGAGGCCAAGGTCGAGGGCTGCTTCTCCGAGTCTGCTGAGCCTCCCCCGCCTCTTCTGCCCTGCCAGCCCTCCTGGGCCACGTGGGGAGGCAGGCCAGGCACGAAGAGGGTCAGGTTCAGACCTGGGGCTCTTTTCCTAACAGTTGTTCTCTTTCTCCTCCTCTGTTTCCTCTTGCTTCCAGGAGATCACCATGGAGAAACCTGCGACTCTGGGGTGTGGGCCCTAAGTTAGGAGGATAAGAACGGTCCAGGGTTCAGTTCACAGTGGGCTCTGTGACCCTGGGTAAGTCACAGGGTTGGTTTCCACCTGGCTTTGTCAGTTGCCTGAGTAGGTGGATTAGATCCAGTGGTTCCCGAGAGGTGTGATGATGGGTCCTTTGGTTCTCTGAAGCACTTTTCTAAAGCCAGCTGGAAGTTAGGCAGAGGCCCATACAAGGGCTGTGGAAGGTGTCCAGGTCTGTGTCTGAAGGTGTGGTGTCGTCTTAGGTGGGCTGTGCTGCTTGCCTGGGCTGGGCGGGTCAGGGGCTGTAAACTGCCGGCCTGTGGATCACTGCGTGATGAAGCTGAGGAAATGAATTAAATTCTGTTTTGTAGACCATTCATCCACTTGGTACCTGAGGGGTGGGTATCTGTCACTGTCCACACCAGACCCACAGCAGAGACCCTGAGCTGTGTTCTCTTTTCAGACCCTGCTGACTGAGGACTCGGTGGAATTTCCACAAGTGGTCCCAGCCCCGCTGGGCTCAAATCCCTGGAAACTGGTTTCAAGGGCCCAGGAAGCCGTTTTTGTGCCTTCTGTTGATTTGCCCCATTGGAGTTAACCGGGTGCTTTGCTTTCAAAAGTGAATGAAGAGTCAGAACTCTTGCCCTCCTCTGAAAAGTGAATGAAGAGTCAGAACTCTTGCCCTCCTCTGCTCCATCCTTTCCTCTCCAGTGACCCAGTCCAGTTTGACTACTTAGCCAGCCCCTCTGGGCAGGGCACCAGCAAGGGACACTGAGACCTCAGACCTTAGCAAGACTGTTTGGAGGAGAGACCGCAGGAGGAAAGACGGCCAGGCATCCTGTGGCCGAGCTGCGGCTCCCTGAGGACCCTGGTGGGTGGACAGGGGGTTTCCCTGGGGTAGGATCCAGTTGCCTGCAGGTTCAGTGTAGTACCTGGGGAAGCCCTTTGTGAAGTGTAACATGGGAAAGGAACACCAGGTGGTGTCACTGTACTTGGGGCAAGTCAGGAAGGCTGGCAGAGGGTGAGGCAGGGATGCACCTGAAAAGAGGCACAGCGTTTAGTCGGAGGCATTGATGGGCGGGGGCTGGGGATCCTCCTCTGGACTTGACACTTGACTCCCGTGACCATTAGAGGCTTTTGGACAAGGAGTGACAGGACTTGACGTGATCAAAATAGCATTTTGGGAAGGTCCTGTCAGATGTACCTCTCTGCTCTCTGGGCCTTGCTCTTCAGTCTCCTCGGGGTCTTCTGTTGCACAGGGCCAGTGCTGCAGCTCTTGGATAATCGTGGATGTCGTGGTTGTTTTATGACCCACAGGACTGTAGAGCAGCCTGAACAACTCTATGAGTTGAGATGCCTGCTCCCAGCTGTCCTGTAAGGTGGCAGGCATCAGATGGGTGGTGCCAGTCTCCCATATTGGAAACCCAACACCTTGAGCCCTGGGGGCTGTTTTTATGATCCTGGTGTGTTTTAAGAGACAATATGATTGATTTTCTAATGTCAGTAATTATCAACATAATTGCCTGGCGGCCCAGATTTCCTTTTTGGCATATCAACGATGAATACTGGGCTTCTCTGGCCCATAAAATTCCCCACCTCCTTTTGGGGACCAATGACTGAGTTTGGATGTGGGCTAAGACTAGAAGTGGACAGACCCTCAAAATTTTGTAATTAGAAGGGATCTTGTGTCTGTCTGTCCAGTGTGCGAATTAGGGTACTGCAGAAGCCCAGAGAGGTGGACATGACTCCCCTCAGGGCACACAGCCAAGTGGTGGCAAAGTGGGCCCCAGAGTCCAGGTCATGAGCCTTCCTGACCAGCATCTTTGGCACTATACCCCCGTGCTTCTTGCCCCCCTTCCTTCTCCTGGTCTCCATTCAAACACAACCCAGCAGACCTCCCTGGGGCCTGCTTCCAACTCCTGCTTCTCACACCTTCCAGTACCCACTGAAGGTAGCAAGGGACAACTACTTAAAAGATGCAGCCTGCTAAACTTTTGCTTGATCGTGGCGTTGACCAGTTCTAAAGCCTTCAGCTCCCCTGTTCCCACTGCCCTGTGCCCTCACCACATACACATACACACATTCACACACCCACACACACTAAAGTCAGACCCAGCTTGACTCCTCCCCACTTCCTCTCTCCCAAACAGCCTTCTGGGCCTTTATTTTTTTTTCCCCTGTTCTGGGAATTGTTCACCTGCCCTTAAATTAAGCATGGCTAGGTCAAGGGTGGGCAGTCTGGGAAGGCTTCCTGCAGGAAGGAAAGAGTGAGCCTTACGGGAGGAAAGCAAAGGCTTAACACAAGAGAGAGGCCACTGCCCAGCCAGGCCCCTCTGATAAGCCCAAAGCCCAGGTCCTGCACCAACTGCGCCAGTCCTCCCTTTACCGCCCTGAGTCTGTTCTTCTGACCGGGGAAGCATCTGCAGTGGCACCAGCTCCTCTGTCTGCCTTGCCGAGGCAGAAGCCGAGCCCTCCGCACGCTTGGGGGAGGAGGTAGGAAGCCGGTTGCAGGCGGCGAGGGAGCCAGTCACAGGGTTTATGTTAATACGGGCCCTCCCCCAGCCTGCGCTTAGCCTATTACCCGGGCCCTGCCGGCAGCTTCATTAGTGGCGCAGCGAGCCTCAGCCTGCCTTCCATGGTTCCCTAAAATAATAAGGATGGCGTCACCGACTTCCGCGGCCATGTGCTCCCACCCAGTGCCTTCAGAGCTCTATTGTAGGAAACAAACAAAATCCAGACACCTAGGTGCTTTTTTCTTAGAGAGGTTTTTTGTGTGTTAAAGTAAGGGAGGACCCTGCCCCTTAGTTAAGAATTTAAAAGATCTTTATGCGGTGTGGAGATCCCAGTCTTAGCTACCATTGAGGCTGCAGAATAACCTCCTGTTAGCAGAAATGAGAGAACTTCATGGTTGGTTCCAGGGTCTTCCACTGGGGACTGTGATTTCTGATCAGAGCAGTGGCGTGCTGTGGCAGGAGAATCACCCAGCTTGGGCTTCCTCGGCTCTCAGCCAACTCTGGACCTTACTGCTTCCTCTAGAAAAAGAGGGCTAAACTAGAGCAACATTTTGAAAACTGTGGATCACGTTAATTTTTTTTTTAATGTAATAGAAAAGAAAAATTGTAAACAGGGTTAAGTTTTGTTTCTGTGTATGTGCATGTAAACACACAAAAATATATGTGTGCTGAGCCAAGGTGTCGATGTCTTTTTTACTGTGGGTTGTGGTCAGAAAGCCACTGACCTAGATGATCCTGAAGGCCTTTCTAAGCTTTTGAAATCAATGTCCAACTTTTCCCCCAGAGCCTGACGTTTCCCCCATGGAACATGACTGATTTTTGCAGGTTTTGCCACACTGATTGTTAAGCAAAACTAGAGATTTTATGGTTAAAAGGACAAAACCACAATCATCTGTCATTCCTATGGAACACCTCTGGGAAGAAGCCCCTTTCCCTGCTGCCTTGGTGTCTTAGGTTGGCCTTCGAGCTAGAAATGGGATCTGCAACAGGGGATGGCCCATTTAAAAGCTGACCTATTTAAAACCCACGAGCACCAAAAAAACACGGGGTCAATCTGATTTAAGTCTTCTTCTGTTGTAAGGCTGGGACCTGAAAACTAGATTGGTCAGGGACTGACAAGGTTGAAACCAAAGCTACAAATATTTGTTGCATGCCCATTTGGAGAAAGAAAAGATCAGACTTGGAGGTGAGTGGGAAAGACTAAAGGAACAAGGTGTAGCTGTAAAATCCAGAGGCGCGTCTTTGAGGCACACCATTCTCGGCTCTCTAGAACATGGGGAGGCCTTCGTTCCATGAAAGGGCCCTGCGGGCAGCAGAGGCGACTCAGAGCTGCGGGCCTGCCTTGACGCCCATTCTGTCCCTTGACCATGGACACAGCAGTGAAGGTGGCTGTGGGTCAAGGAGAAGGCAGGTGGCTTTTTCCAAGCTGGGGGTGCTTTCCGTGCATTGTTTCATCTAATCCAACCCCAGGTGATGGCACTATTGTCGTTGGAGGAAACAGAAGCTCAGAAGTGAGGTGATGAGCTTGCGATGGGAAATTTGGACTTGAACCAGGTCGGTCTGCCTCCAGAGCCTGCCTTCTGTCCACCTCTCTATGTTGCCTCGGGAAATGCTGGAAAAATAAAGAGCAGTCCCCTCTTGAGCTTCCTTCTCTCTGGTTCTAGCCTTCAGAGGGCTTTGCTTTAGGCCCAAGCTGTCCATTTAAATCCAGGCCAGCTTCACGGGCATGTGGCCATGTGACCACCCAGGCCCCACGCCTGGAAGGTCTGGGGATTCTTAACAGTTTTTGAGCAAGGGTCTTCCAGTTTCATTTTGCACTGGGCCCTGCAGATTATCTGGCCAGCCCTGGCGTTGCTAGAGTGCGTCCTGATTCTTGGTCTTGCTGGGTCCCTCCTGCCTGTGCTTAGCGTGCCCGTCCTCTCCGGGCAGAGGCATGTGAAGCATGCACCCTGTTCCAGCCTCGGGCCTGCTACCTGGCACACTGGACTGGAGTTGTTTACCGGCCGTCTGTCTCCTAGCCTGCCACCACACCTCCTGCTGGCAGGGACCCCAGCTGTGGATCGTTACTGGCTCCACGTCCCCTCCGCTGCTTAGATGGACAGTGTCACAGGAGCTTGCTGGGTGGAGAGAGGGGGTTTCTTAACGGGCAAGAGAACCTGCATGCAGAGCACTGGGCCAGGTCAAGAGAGGGTGCGGTGTTGACCGCGCTCCTCACAGGGCTTGCCTGGCGGACACAAGACACACCAAAACACGTTGTTATTGTTTCTAAAAGGGAGGGCTTATTCAACCTGTGTCAGACCAGTTGCACTGTTAATTTCACTATGGTTTGTCTCCCTTTGCATGCCCAGCACCTAGTGCTGTGGCCAGCACGATAAACAGGACATTTGTTAAGCAGTTGCTTGGCTGTCCGCTCCCTGCTAGGCTGATTACAGAGAAGGACAGTCCCTGACCTCTAGGAGGATCGGATGCTTAATACACGATTAAATGATTCATGTGGCAGCTGCCCTCGGTGCCCTGGGATGCTCAGAGCTGGGTGATGAAGGTTTCCTGGGGAGGGGTGCTTAACTCGGTCTGAAGGCAAGGGTGAGAGGTGGGGTGGGGGGCAATGAGATTGGAGGAAGTTGGCTGAGGTTGAGAGTAAAAGGCCTCCTTAGGTCAGTTTAGAACCTTGATTTTTTTTCCCGGAGGCGGCGGGAAGCCAAGAATGTTTTCTAGGCCAGAGTTTGTGCTTTATAGGCTAAACAGATATCATTGTCCCTTTTCTGCAAGGCAGAGCCTGAGACCTCGGGGATAGAGTCAGGGTCGTTCAGCAACCTGGGCCGGGCCTCCGTGTGGAGGTCTTTGCCCAGTAGTCTAGCATTCCTGCTGTCACAGAGACCCCATTTGGAAGCAGAATCAGACCTAGAGTGACTTAGACTACCGTGAACAGGACCATGTTGCTGGCAGTAGAGAGGAATGGTCAAATTTGAGAGATGTGTGAAGACAAGATTTCACAGTTTTGAAACAAGCAACGGGTTCTTCCTTAGAGTAATAATGTGTTCGTGTTTATCACGGACAGTTCAGCTCCGCTTGGTGAGAAATGACTGTCACATCTTGCTTTGGGGACGTGTTTTTCAGGAAATGCGGAGCCGGGCAGTCTGATTTCTTAGGAACCTTCAGTGCCTCCCTACTGACATCTCCAAGGGGGCCCGAGTATGAATATGCAGACACCTCTTAGGTGTTAACACTTGAGGAATGAGCCAAAGGCTCCTGTGGAGGGTTGTCACTGGGGTGACTGAAAAGCTCCCGATAGAAGCAGAGTAAGTCCAGTCCTTGGTTCTAGAGAGAGTAACCACATTTTGGTATTTTTAAACGGCCAGTGGGATTGGGAGAGAGTTTAAACCCAAAGTACAAATTTTCAGTTTAATTTTAACTTTGCGCTTAGCTCACACCCAGGGTTTGGCAGGGGGGAATGGGCCTTACTTTTTTTTTTCTGTTTTAAGCAGAACACACCCTGGATGTAACAAGGATGTTCTCTTCACATGGAGGAAGGGTTTGCAGCAGCAGCACTAGGAGAGACGGGAGGAAGTGGGTTGGAATTGCGGCAGGATTTCTAAGAGTCAATTTAAGGAAGCTTGGGGTGGATTGGACGTTTTGAAACACGCCCTGGAGCTGTAAGAAAGCGCAGCCCTGCATGGAGGCAGGTGGAACTGGGCTGGATGCCATGCCTTCGACAGGTCAGCTGTTGGACTGGACCTTTTGTTTTTTCCTGTTTGGTCCATTACAGACACATCACAGTCTGCTTACCTGCCATCCCCGATGTGACTCATCACCCCACAAAGAAACTGTGGGTTTCCCCCGTGGTTTGGGCTTTCTGGTAATATCAGCAACCTCAGGGTGTAAGCCTCAGCCCACCTACCCCGCCCTCTTTGATCTCTCCCCAAACTGTGCTTGAAACCCGGCCAGGAAGGAAATGCAGAAACCATGGGGATCCCAAAGTCCCCACAGACCTGGAGCAGCCACCTGGCCTTCCATATACCACAGGCTCTCCCTCCTGAGTGACAGGAAGCAGCCTTTTGCTCCTTGGGGAGGAACAGGGTCTCAGGCCCCCAGCCTTTGTCCAGATCCTTGCTCCTGACTGCAGTGTCATTGGAATGGGGGCTGGGTTAGGTTTTGTGCTTTGGTTACCAAAGAAGTGTAACCAGCGTGGGGACTTCTGGGAGTAGCCCCCATCCCGCCAGTGGAACAGCTAGAAAAGGGGCTGAAGGGGGTTTAGTGCAGTCAGGGTAGTTTGTAGGATTGAATTTGGGGGTCTGGGAGAACCTGTGCCCTGCTTGGGAACAGCAAGGAAACCCTCCTCGTCTGTGGCAACACTAACCATCAGGGCCTGTTCCTACAGTTTTAGGATCAGTGGTTCTGATGTGTGGCTGTACAATAGGATAGCACCCCAGGAGCACCCCATGAGGCGATTATGAGGATCAAATGAGACAGTGCCTGCAAAGAGAGTGCCTGCTGAGGGCTCAGGAAAGAGCCCTTGATTGTTGTTAATAAAGAAACAATCGTTGTTAGTAGTGGTGTCTTGCATATTGTCCCCAAGAAGAATGGCCACCCTTTTGGGCGTGGTGCTGGGACTGGAACCTTGGGTCTATCTGGAGAATTCCCAGGCAGCACTGAGCTGTTCTGGGAAAGAGGCAGACTTCCGGGAGGAATTCCCTTGACTCTGCAGCACCACCTCCTGGCCCCCTCTTACTGAGGCCTCCTCCTTGGCTGATGGCCACAGGAATAGAAGCCCTGACCCATCTAGAGAACCACATGTCTGAAATCTTTGAAGGTGGACTGGAAACCCTCCTCATATTTGTCTTTCCGTAATGGAACTTAAAGAATTCCCAGGGCCTTCCAAGGAAAGGAGTGACTGAAGGAGCCTAGCTGTGTGACCCCAGATAGAACTGCCCACGAAGGAGGTGGCGCTCCCTCCTCAGGACAGGTGATCTCCCGCCACTGCTCCCCAAAGGCCTGGCTTCCTGGCTCTGCACTGACCTCCTGCCCTAGGGCAGAAGGCCTCACGGGGTTTACTCCCAGTCTCTTGCCGGTGACCTTGAGAAGGGGGCTTGACCTGGATATCTGTCCTCCCCTGAACAGTGGGAAAGGACTTAACTTCCCCTGTCTCAGATGCAAGGGAAAGGTGAGCCTTGGCACCGGTGCCTGGCTGAGAGCTTGCTGGCTCTGGATAGGAGCTGCTGCACCTGGCTTCACCCCTCCTGCCAAATTGTTGCTGTCCTGAGTTGAGCAGGCCACCTCTCTCCACCAGGGAAGAAGACAGCAGGGCACCTGCAGGGCACTGTGGCCCAAACAAGCCCTGACCTCTCCTAGTCTGACCTCTTTCAAGGGCAGGCTGAGGGAGAGGCGCAGCAGCTTGCTGTGGATTCTCTTCTCCCACGTGGACATACGTCCAGTGATGCCCGAGGAAGAGGACCACTGTGGCAGACAGTCACCCTGGGCAGATGGACCTGCTCAGAGGTGGGGAGCAGCCCTGGACAGTGACTGGTTAGGACAGGCCTTGCTCACTTATCCAGGAGGAAAAAAGGCTGTGAGGGGCAGGAATGATAATGCAGGACTGCTGTCAACAGGACAGGCCTGGTCTGAGTGACCCATTGGTGTGAAATCCAAACTAGGGTTGGAAGTCCCAGGGAGCATCAGATCCAGGCAACATCAGTACACATTTCCTGGAGGCTGCAGAGATCAGGCTGGAGAAGGCAATGGCAACCCACTCCAGTATTCTTGCCGGAAAATCCCACGGACGGAGGAGCCCGAGTCCAAGGGGTCGCTAAGAGTCAGACATGACGGAAGCGACTTAGCAGCAGCAGCAGCAGCAGAGATCAGGCAAGTGGGGATGCAGTGTCAAGCACCAGATGAAGCCAGGAGGAATCACCTTTAAGGATCCCGCCATCCATGGAAGGCTGGGGAGCAGCCCCCTGTCCGCTCAGGACAGGAGTGGAAAGCTCTGGGCATCTGGTGGCAGGCCAGGCACCCTGGCATCCCTTGCTGACACCCCTGGGTCATGGCAGGCCTGAGAGCTGATGACTCTTCCTCAGCCCGTCTCCCTACCATCTGTGCTGGAGCCTGGACCCTCTCTTGTAGCCAAATCTGCCTTTTAACAACCCAGTGAGATGGTAGCTCTTTATCAGTTCTTTCTCCCTCATTCGAAATAAAGGGCTTAGGGCCAAAAGAGAAGATCTAAGGTCTCTTAACGGGGCAGAACCACCTCCAGGGAGGCAGGAAGCCTGCAGGGCCGCAGAAGTGTCTCCAAAGACCAACTTCTGGACATTGCCAAGCCCAGCATTTCTATGTGGGTTCATCCTGGGCTTGTGGATGTCCATTTTCCTTCCGCGTCGGCTCTCAGGACCTGAAGAGCAAAATCTAGAGCTGTGGTATTCTGTATGGTAACTTTCATGTATCTCTTTGCACTTTGATTAAAGCTGAATAAAATTTAAAGCTTAGCTCCTCAGTCTCACCTTACCGGCCACATATGACTAGTGGCTCCTCTCCTGGATGGGTTTCCATCGCCACAGGAAGTTCTGTTCGACAGCACTGGTCTCCATTCTGTAGAGTGGAGAGTTGGAGGGGTCCCTGGTCTGCAGCCCTTACTGTGGGGCAGGCCAAGCCAGTGACCAGGTGATGACTGCCAGGCTGGGTGGGCTGGCTCTGACTGTGGTGGAGGATTGGGTTCAGGTACATCCCGGGACCCATCCGCATGCAGTGGGTCACAGACTCAGAGGTAAAAGGACGGTGGAGACTGAGGAGGGAGAGTAGTAGGTAGGGGGCCTCAGGAAGGTGGTCAGGCTGGGACCATGGCGGACCCTGGGGTGAGGGGCTCAGAAGGAACGGCAAGGCCCGGAGGTTCCCTAACAGCATTGTGGCTGGTGCAGTGGGGAGCCTGGGGGCTAAGGGGCGGCAGCAGGGTTGGAAAGAAACTCCCAGTCTTGCTGTCAGCAGTGGGATTATTGGATTTGTCTTCTCCAGTCCAGCCAAGACGCCTGTCCAGAAGGGCCCCCTGGTTCTGCAGCTCCAGTCACCCCAGCACCTCTCCCCACCCCGCCTCAGTGTTGCTAAAAGCAGAGAAAGATCAGGGTGGGCGCTGGCGCTGCGAGGCTTCCCAGTCTGCCTCCTGTCCTCCCCCCATCCCTGGCCTCAACCCCCATTCCTCACCCCGGTTGATTCACAACCTCCTTCCCTTCCCAGGTGAAAGAACTCGTCCTGGACAACTGTCGGTCGAATGAAGGCAAAATCGAAGGCCTCACAGATGAATTTGAAGAACTGGAGTTCTTGAGTACAATCAACGTCGGCCTCACCTCAGTCGCAAACTTACCAAAGTTAAACAAACTTAAGAAGGTAAATAGAGCGGAGGCGCAGGTGTGCTCGGGAACTGGGCTGGGGAGGAGGACCCGGTCATTTCTCCAAGTTGAAGGAGCATAACTGCAGGGGGGCCAGGGCGAGCCCCAGCACACCTGCCCCTTCCCTGAGCCGACTCCCTTCCTGGCCCATCTGCAAGGAAATGAACGCCTGAGCCCAGAGCCTTCATTGTAAGAGTCGTTTCTGCTTTTTCTCTCCCTGCCTTGTTTAGCTTGAACTAAGTGATAACAGAATCTCAGGGGGCCTGGAAGTATTGGCAGAAAAGTGTCCGAACCTCACGCATCTAAATTTAAGTGGCAACAAAATTAAAGACCTCAGCACAATAGAGCCACTGGTGAGTCATCGGGGCCTCCCCTCTCCTCTGGGATGGGAGGGGTTGATACCAGGGAATGCTACTTTTGCATTTGCATGACACGCCTTTTGTGTTTAATTATGTGCTATGAGATAGAATTGAGCTTCTATAGAGAAACTGAGGCCTCGAGAAGTTCAGAGAGCTTGACCAAGAGGCTGAAGGGTGCCGTAGGACCCGGGTCTCAATTTCTGGTCCTAGTGCTTTTCCTCTTAGAATTTCCACTCAGCTTCGGAAACCCGAGCTGTCATTTCTTTAGGCTTAGAACCTGGCTTGTGCCTTTCACTGGGGAGAGAGGAGCCATCCAGGAACTCAGCTGACCCTGAAGGTCGCTGCCTATTTTCTCCTTGGGTCACTGCCCAGAGGCTGGTGCCTCTGAAGGTGGGTCAGTCCTGATGCGGGTCCCATGGGATGACAGAAAGCTATGTGGTACAGGAGCCCCATGCACTTCTCCAAAGGGTATAGAGAAGAGTGACCCTGGTCAGCAGTCCTGGCTATGATGGTGACCACGGACTCAAAGACCTGGGCAGTATGTCCTCCTTTGCTTGTCCACATAGAGCTGAGCACACCCAGACTTCACGATACACTCACTAGAAAAGGGCAGGTCATGATCAGAATAGCAATTTCTGTGTTGCTCCTGCTAAGTTGCTTCAGTTGTGTCCGACTCTGTGTGACCCCATAGATAGCAGCCCACCAGGCTCTGCCGTCCCTGGGATTCTCCAGGCAAGAACACTGGAGTGGGTTGCCATTTCCTTCTCCAATGCGTGAAAGTGAAAAGTGAAAGTGAAGTTGCTCAGTCATATCCGACTCTTCGCGACCCCATGGACTGCAGCCCACCAAGCTCCTCCATCCATGGGATTTTCCAGGCTAGAGTACTGGAGTGGGGTGCCATCACCTTTTCCGATTTCTGTGTTACGCATATCCGAATGACTGTATTCACTTGAGTTTAAGGAAATCAACTGTAAGATGTACCATTGATTAATTTTTGATTAATTAATCATTGATTTCTATTTGTTGAAGTATAGAAATACTACTGCATTAAACTGACACCTAGCATAAATATATACATAAGAATTACTTCATAAGTCGGTCCCCTTAGAATCAGGAGAGGGCCATAAGGATATTTGGCCAAGTTTGCACCTTTCCCTTTTCTGGGTATAGAGGGTACCAGTTGGGCTATCTCTCAGTTTGGATTCTTGTCCAAAAAGCATTCCTCGTACTTTGTGGACACTTGAGGGGCTGGTTGATGTGCCCGTGTAGCAGAATGGGAGGCTGGCATTTCTCCTCCAAACTCGGGCCTTACCTGCCTATCTGTGGCATGTGGTCAGCTACTAGAATAGATTTCCCATAGAACTTTATTTTAGGACTTCTTCTGATCTCCTAGGGGAAAGCAATTCTATTTATCTAGCTAGAAACCTCAATTTCATAATTTTATTATAAACTGAAAAAAAATCTTTGAAGTTCTGTATATGTGTGTTTTGGGAGGCAAGTTATGGAGACTGTGTACACACGCGTGCACACACACAGTGTTCCTTTGGCCTAGAATACTCGTGTTTGTGTGATTTCTTCCCTGGTTATCAGTGTGATTATTGTGTTTCTCTCACCCCTGACAGTGGGGAACCGCCTTTGGTTGGGAGAGGCGGGCCTCACCCACCCAGCCCACAGCCCAGACTTCCTCTCTACCCTTGACCTTCTGCTAAAAATGACCAATCTCAAGAGAATGACCTTGTTCCTGACATTGACCTTGAGGGACAGTAGCTTTAATCACCAGTTAGGCCTGGCCCCACTGGAACAGGGACTTGGCCTGAGGTGGGATACCTCCTCCTGGAAGATGAGGGAACTGGAAAGATGTAGCAATTTCTTGCTAGCTGTGTGACCCTTTCACTTCCTGGGCCTCAGAATCCAGCTGCCAACAAGTGTAACATGGACTAGAGCCCGTCACTTAAACCCATTGGTATTAAGTACTGTGGACAAAATCTGGATCCTTCATTGGTTTTTCTCTTGTCCTTTTTGACAGGCAGTATTGCAGAGTGTAAGAACACAGGTCTGAAGTTGGACTGCCTGATCAAAACCCAGTTCTCTGCCCTCTGCTTCCTCTTCTGTAAAATGAACTAATAATTATTTCTGCTTTATCAGTCTGTTGAGGATAAACTGAGTTAATACAAAGTGCAGTATTAATTGCCATTATTATTATTCCCAGAAGGAGGTAGTTTGCATTCCTGTGGCCTTTTCAGTTCCTCTCTGGCTCCTTAGACACAGGGCAGGCTCCAGAGCTCTTGGCTTATGCACCAAGAAAACCCCGGGTTAATTTCAAACTTGTCAGTGTTATGGCAGAGGCTTTAATTGCAGAATAGAAGTGTTGGCATTGGGTGAGGCTCTGAAGATCCTCAGGTCCAACTGCCCATCTTTCACATGGATGAACAGGAGGCTCCCCAGCCAGGGGTGACACAGCCAAGCGCAGCCAAACCAGGGTTTGCCCCTCACCTGTGAGTTCTGCGTGCTGTCTCACGTCACCGCCACCAGTCTCCTCATCCTGCTCACTGTCTGACTTCGCTGTTTCCTTGCAGAAAAAGTTAGAAAACCTCAAGAGCTTAGACCTTTTCAATTGTGAGGTGACCAACCTAAACGACTACCGAGAAAACGTGTTCAAGCTCCTTCCGCAGCTCACGTATCTTGATGGCTACGACCGGGACGACAAGGAGGCCCCCGACTCAGATGCCGAGGGCTACGTGGAGGGCCTGGACGATGACGAAGAGGACGAGGATGGTGGGTGGCGCCAGTGAGAGGCCAGGCCGGGTTTTACGGGGGGCAGACTGGGCGTCGCTGGTCCCTGAGAGCTGTCGACCTCTTTCTAGAGCTGTGGAGGGGGCAGGCCGTCTGCTTTGTTTACTGTGTAGACAAACAATGGTCTGTCTCATTGGTTGACACCCCTAAATAAAAGGACCTGAGCCCAGAGAGACACCCGAGGTTCTCCAACTGCATGGTAGCTCCTTAGAAACCATCTGAGGGACATCCCTGGTCAGGGAACTAAGATCCCACATGCCTTGCAGCCAAAAAGCCAAAACAAAACAGAAAAGATGTGACAGATTAAAAGACTTTAAAATTGGTCCACATAAAAAAAAAAAAAACATCTGAATCCTCCTTTCAGTTTTTTCCCTTTTCCAAAGTCCTCCCCAAAATGAGATCCTACGATGTCTCACTTGGATTTGCTTACGGGGAGGAGATGAGCAGATAGAGGAAGGTGGGGCAAGGCGTGAGGGTCCCCTCTTTTCATTTAGGGTCCAGTGGTGGAGATGAGGTCATGGCTGGAGAGACTGTGGGGCCCCCTGGTGGCTGCCACCCATAGGACCACATGGCAGGACCTGGGGGTTGAGGACTCAGGAGCCCCAGGGATCTTGGAAGCAGAGGAGGTTGTAGGTAGCACAGTGGGCTCCCTAGTGGCACAGTGAGGACTCAGGGACTTGCAGGAAGGAGAGAAGGAAAAGGAAGGGGGACCTCCCGTCTCATCTCCTCTCCACACTGCCAGCTCAGTGCCACTTCTGTGCAGGGCTTTGTGGCCGAAGTGGAGGGTTGAGACTTTGCCTGAATATTTCACAGATGAGAGTGCTTATCCCTTCTTAGGTGGGAATATTTTACTAGGTATTCAGACATCCAGTTGTTTCATCTTGTGCTGGGACAGAAAAGTCTTAGGACTAAAATCCTGAGACTGGGCTTCTGAGCCCAGCTCTGTAACTGACTCCTTGTGTGATCTTGAACAAGTCACTTCTCCCCTCTGGGACTCGTAGAGTTTGGCTCAATGCTCTCTCTGAATGAGTTGACTTCTTGGCTTTCCTGGGCCCTGTAACTTGGCTCCCTGAGCTGGCATCTTCTCTGCCATCTTAGCCTCCATGTGGGATCTTTCCTTTTCAGAATCCTTGGGAAGAGGGCTTACCTTTGAGGTCATTCTAGGATGCTTATTTTTTGGATGACTTCAGGGTGTGTTCAGTCACATTAAAGCATCCAGGCTGTGAGCTGGGTGGGTGTGGGAGTCGTGGCCCCTACATCAAGGAGTGCATCTCCTGTGCTAGGCCAGCGACCTGGGGCCTGTACTGTGGGAAAGAGGGGTCAGCTCACCACACCCTTGTTCTTGTCCCCATTTCTGCTCGCAGAGGAAGAGTATGATGAAGATGCTCAGGTAGTGGAAGACGAGGAGGACGAGGAGGAGGAGGAGGAAGGGGAAGAGGAGGACGTGAGTGGAGAGGAAGAGGTAAGAGGCTGGGCTGGGCTGGGGGACCATGTCTTGGAGCCCCCCTTACTTGCTTTGCTGCATCTGAATCAGTCCCACTAACTGCCTGACTGATCGGCCTTAGCAGCCAGGAGCCCTGAGTGTGTATTGAATCATTTTAGGGCCTGTTACTGGGCTGATTTGGGAAAGGCAAGCCTTGCAGTCAGCCCTGGAAAAGAAAGAAGGGGTTCTGGAGGCCAGTAAGGAGGGGACTCTTCTGCTGGGACAGCCTGGCATTTGTTTCCATGTAAGAATCAGTTCTTATAGAATCCACATCCCCATTTCCACCTTTTTGCGTTTGTGTGTTAATTTAGATACTCAGCACTTACAGTATGCTGGGGAAAAATCAAGGACTGCCTTGGACTGGTGGGTAATAGGATAAGACACTGCTGGATTCCACATCAGAGGGTGGCAAGGGTCCCCCACACGGCGGATAAAGTGCCGTTATCCTGACACGCTGGCTGGCATTCTTATTTAGCGAGGTCTGGGATGTGTCTGTGACACGGTGCAGCCCGTTTCTACCACTTGCTAGCTGTGTGTCCCTGGGCAAGTTGCTTGACCTTCTGAGCCCGTTTCTTTATAGGTGTCATTTTATAGCTGGGTTGTAAATAGGGAGCAACTCACTGGATTGTTAAGAGGATAAAATAATTTGTAAGTAAAATCCCTAAGGACAGGGAGTGTTTGACCACTTACTATTTTAGGCTTTCACACCCTTCAAGGTCCTGGCTCTGTGTGCCTGGTTTTGTACTTGGATGGATGTTCTGAGTCTTTCTAGAGCAGAGTCATTTTCTCTGACTTTTCAGCTTTCTAAATCTGACTGCAAAAGTTAGATGGAGAGAGGTTTAAAATGGTGACAGCACGGACAAGGTACCTGCCTTCTCCCATAACTTCCTGTCTCTCCCCATCAAGGGAATGGACACCTATTGGCCACACAGGCCCTCTCAGGTGGGACCTCCTGGCTGGTCCCTCATGCTGGAGAGAGGCAGCTCAGGGTCAGAGGAAAAGCTGGTGACGTAGGCTTGGTTCCCCCCGAGAGGTGCTGCCGGGTGTCTCTCCTGCCCAGGTGTAGGCTGCTGAGTTCACTGCTAAAGAATATTATGTATTTTAAAAATAGAGACAGCAAAACAGCACACCGCCCCCGCGCCCCGCCCCCCAGGACAGGGCAATAAGGCATTTTGGCTAATGGACTTGCTCTTCCTGTCACAGGAGCCTCCAGAATGCAGAGGGTTTCTGTTTTGGGATTGGGTAGTGGTGGAGTGTTTTTTGGGTTTTTTTTTCCTTCTTCTTCTGTAATCTCATTAACCATGTGCAGATTACACACACACACACACACACACACACACACAGTCTTAGCAAACAGACTGATTAAGGAACTATTTGGTGACATTATGAAAGGATATTCCCTTGACAAAAAGAAGTCTATTGCCAAGTTCTTTTTAAACAATGGATTGCCTGGTGCCTCAGGAACAGTATCATGCAGATTCAACTAGCCTGGACCCCCAGGAGCAGCATAAAGTGTGGTCCTGGGTTGAGGGTGAATTCACACCCCTTGTTGAATCTCAAGGAGCTGGAAGTGATTTTCTTTGAGGCGGGGAAGAGGGGAGGATATTGCATTTTCCCTCTCCTCCGAGTGATCCAAGTTTGCAAGAAGTGAAGGGGCTGGGTAGGGTAAGGCTGGACTCACCCACGGAATCTGGATTGGGGTTTTCCCGTGAACCAAAACTAGATTGAGGGCAGATGAAAGTCCAGCCTGCTTCATGTGATGGAGAGTCGCTGGGGGAACTCACTGCTCTGGGAGGGCACGCTGCAGAGCTGCCTGAGTTACAAGGACTTCAGGTCAGTAATTCTTAACCTGGGCGCAGAATCCACCCCAACTCCCCGCTCTTGCAGGTACTTTTGTGATATGGGTATTTCCTGGAAAAGAGGTTCAAAGCTTTCTACAGAGGCATAAAGGTGGTCCTGGATATAAAAGAACCTCTGCTTTCGATTCACCTGACCAAGCCTTGGGGCTGCTGAGAGGCTGGCCCTCACCTTTCTGAGCTCAGCATCAGGGAAAGTGGCTTCTTCCCCATGTCCCGAGGCCCGGGCGTTCCTAAAATCCAATGTCATCTTCTCTTCTAGGAGGATGAGGAAGGTTATAACGACGGGGAAGTAGACGATGAGGAAGATGAAGAGGAGCTTGGTGGTATGGCAGCCTTTTTACTCTCCGAGGGTAGCAGGCTGACCCCTTCGGTCATGGTAGATTGCTGGGCCCTGAGGACCAGGCCTCAGTTTGCCAGGGGCAGCAGAGCGTCCTAGACTTGGGCTCCCTGCTTTCCTGGTGGGTGGACGGAGTCAGAGGTGAGATCCATGTCTAACCTGAATGCCTTTTCCTTACTCTTCCAGAAGAAGAAAGGGGTCAGAAGCGAAAACGAGAACCTGAAGATGAGGGAGAAGACGATGACTAAGTGGAATAACCTATTTTGAAAAATTCCTATTGTGATTTGACTGTTTTTACCCGTACCCCCCCAAATCCCGCCCCCTGAAACTTATTTTTTTCTGATTGTAACGTTGCTGTGGGAACGAGAGGGGAAAAGTGTACTGGGGGTTGTGGGGGGAGGGAGGGTGGGAGGGGGTGGAATAAAATACTATTTTTACTGCCACTCTTTATTTTTTTCCCCTAATTTTTCTTTGTGTCTGGTTCTGTCCCTGTAAATGCAATAGCTGAGTACACACACGTGAACGTTTGTTCCTTACCCTCAGAGAGGACAATTTGGAGATCTCTGACATTTCCTGATACTTCCCAAGTCTCTTGAGTTGATTGGAAGGCCGGGGCTGGCCTCAGTTTGGTTTCTCAAAGCCCAGGAGGGCTGAGCACCAGCCGCGTCTTACCTCTTGTTCCGGATCCCATGATTTTCACGTTTCTTGGGCCTGCTAGAGGCAGCAAGCGCCTTGGCTTGTAAATAGCAACCTAAAGGCGAATCTTGGCCCTGGTCTGGGGACCTTCCCTGTCTTCCATCCCCTTTCTCTCTTCCCAGACGGTGGTGGGCTTTGCTCTCCTGAGAAGACTCTTATGTCACTCTTGAGTGATGAGCCAGAGAGCTGGAAACAGCAGGCTTCAGAGTTTAGGAGTAAAATGGATTCAGTAATTCTAATTAAAAGAGAAGAAGCAAACCCTCAAACTTCAACCTCTTTCAAAGATATAAAAAAACAAAACTCTCCCTATCTTGTTGTGTAAAATATTAGAACACTTTGTTTTACAAAATGACAGGAGAACTCTTCTGTGCGTCCTGCTCGGCCTAGACCATTTTTACAGACCTAGGCACGGGACACACTGCTGCATGTCGGCTGGGTTTTTTTTTCATACACCCGAGCACGGAAAAACTTAACGCAAAATTGTATTTTCTTACCTAGTGGAGATCTGAAGTGACTGCAAATTCCTAGTGAATGTACAGGCTCGCTTTCCTGTCCCTCTTCTGGATTGCTTTCCAAGTGACGCGTGACTTCCTAGCCCATGTTTCATCTGTATAAAAGAACATCTGCACCGGTTTTCCTCCCCCTCAGAAGAGCCAAACTTTTGAGTTTTATGTCTGTTTGTCATTGATAAATTTCAATAAATCTTTTTATACAATTGTTTTTGGGGTGGCTTCTTTTGAGTCCAACATGCCATTGGTGATGCCATCTAGATAACCTGCTGGGGGGCGGGGGTGGGGGGCAGGAAGCTTCACGTTGGTTACCTGATAAAATAGTTTTTCTTAGAAGATCTGTAACCTGATGAAGTTTGGCTACTCTGGGTCTCAACTCAAGACTTGGTGTGCAGTCTTCATTAAAGACTGGATTTGGGCAGGGAAGTGGTGGGGGATGGGAGTTTAAAAAGATAAAGACATAAAAAGGTTTATTAAACACCAAAAAGCTGGCCTTGGGACCTTATTTTTAGTATATTTTATTGTTTTGTTGTTCAGACCGTAAAAAGAATACAGGAAAACCAAAGGAATGTACAAAACAAATCTGTACCTTTTTCATTTAGCGTTAAGTATGATAGTTTCTCCCTCTAAAGAGGCTTTAAAAGCATATACCTGAAATGGCTATGTAGTAGTCTATTAATTTACTTAATTCTAACCAAATGGTAAGATACTCAGGTTATTTTCAACTTAACCACTAGACATTGTGTTACACTCTTTATGGATTTGATAGTCCAAATGCTTAGGAGTCATTGTACCAAAAATAGACGTTTATAAGTCTCATGTGCAAGGTTCTGTGTTTTCCAAAAAGATCATCCCACATACTGTGGTAGTTGATACATATACACAGAAATTCATTCTCAGCCATAAGAGCTGGAACCTCACAGCAAGCCCTAGATCCTATGTGATTCCAGCAGAAAGGTGCTTCTCAGGAGAGACTGACCCACCCTGCCTCTGGGTGGTGCCCAGATACCTCCTGCCCCCTTCTTTGGAGCAGATGGACGTTTTCTGGCTCCAGGTGTAGGTTGGGGAGGTGGCCCCCAGAGGCCCGGTGCTGTGCCTGGCATCAGGACTGTGAGAATGACCAGGTGTGCCCTGCCTCACAGAGCTGGGAAAGGAACATGGGAGTGGAGTGAAATGCAGAGACGCTGGTCTCAGGTTTTCTGATACTGACTCCTATGAGGGCTTTTAACAATCAGTTAATCACATAGATTGGAAATAAATTGTAAAATGAATGATGGTGGGTGGGTTGATGCCGATGAGATCCAGGGAGGAAAAACCTGTCTGTGTCAGTCATTAGGCAGTCACATCAGCCCTTGAGATAAGGTCTCACTGTGCCCATTTTACTAATGAGGAAAACAGGTCCAGTGACTTGGAGGTATGAAGAACAGGAGGCAGGGTGAAACCTAGGTCTCTTTGGGCTATTTCCATTTCACCAAACTTAGTCATGTATGGCAAGTAGAAGAGGAAGCTCAACCAGAGGGAGGGAAGCAGTAAGCTAAGCTCCTCATTGAGCTCTTGCTGGATACCTGGTATTGCATCTCATTGACCTGATTGAATCCTCACAGCCATCTTAGATAGGTGCCATAATCCTTGTTATACGGGTGGCTCAGAGAGTGACAGGCCCAAGGTCATGCAGTCAGATAAAAGCAGCATCAAGAATAAACCAGGGATCTGTGGTTCCAGCCCCAGCCCTCTTAGCAGGTGGTGGTGGTTTAGTCGCTAAGTCGTGTCCGACTATCACGACCCCCATGGACTATAGCCCTCCAGTCTCCTATGTCCTTGGAATTCTCCAGGCAAGAATACTGGAGTGGGTTGCCATTTCCTTTTCCAGAGGATCTTTCCCACCCAGAAATCGAACCCCAGTCTCCTGCATTGCAGGCATTCTTTATGACTGAGCTACAAGGGAATCCCTCTTAGCAGGTGGCTCAGTGGTAAAGAATCCTGCCAGTGCAGAAGATCCCTGGGTCAGGAAGAAATGGAAATTTATTTCCTTGAAGGAGGAAATGGCAACTTTCCCTTGAAGGAGGAAATGATATACTTTCCCAGCTGTGGACAGAAGACCCTGGCTGGCTACAGTCCAGGGATTCATAAAGAGTTGGACCCAACTTAGCACGCACACACACACCAGAGTACCTCCAGCCTCCTCCCCCAAGCTGCAACCAGCTGTGTTGAAGCAGTTACCCCTCCTCACCCTTGGTGCCAGGTTTCCCCACCAGGTCTAGCAAATGCCACAGGATGGACCCTTGAGACAGAAGGCCCGTTAGAAATCACCTAGTCCTCAACCAACCCTCTGATTTGATGAAAGAAGAAACCAACCCAGGAAAGGTTAAGTGATGTGCCCAAGGTCATCCTGCAAGACAGTGGCAGAGCCCAAACTCCCATTCCTGGGCTTCTGAAGAGCCATGTCTCTCACAGCTACATCCTGTGGTTGCAGGGAAGCCAGCTGTCATAAGATCTAGGATGTACACGGTGTAATGTCTTCCAGAACACAGCCAAGTCTTGGGGGGACAGGATGTAGTGAGTGCATGACACATCTGTTTTCTGTGACTTTGGAGTTCACCTGTGTGTTTCAATATTCACAGTGGGTTTGCCTTCCTGGTAGTGTCTGAGAGGTTGATCATCCTAGAAAAGGGTATGAATTTCTTGATGGAGAGAGCAATGTGACGATTCTTGATCATGAGTTCCTTCTTTGTGTAATGTGCTGTATCTACTGCCTCCCTCAATCCTCATACAGATTTCAGACAAAACCAAGGCTTAGAGAGGTGAAACAGCTAGCCTCAAACTTGTCTTTCTGATACAAGAGACCTTGTTCTCATGTACTACATCGAAAGAGCCAGGCAGATGAGGGAAGAGGGGATAAGCAGTTCAGTTTGTCTCATTTGCTGACTTGCAAAGGCTGTTTTTATCCTCATTCAGAAACTCATTGTTCTTGGTTGGAAAGATTCCCACAGTGGGTCCCTAATAAGCAGCTTTGGACAATGGCAGCCCTGAGTCCCGGGACCAGCCCTTCAACAGGCCCCTGTGGCCGGCTGGACCAGGGGTGAGCGGGGCCAAGGACTGGAGATGGTGAGACAGATGAGGGCAGGTCTGAGGCTTCCTCTGCCTGACGGAGGCCCTCAAGGTACTCACAAATATGCCAGCAAAAGGAAAGACCAGAGACAGATTCAAACCTGACAGGGCTTCTGTGGACTGCTAACGGTCTGATTGTTGAGGCTGATGCAGGGGACATCATGGAGTTGCCCACCAAACATCAGCTGCTGTTGGTTAAGAGACCAACAAAAGGACTCACACGGATATGGGCCACTCCCATTCCTGAAGTTCAGATGGGGCTGATCCCCACTTCTGTGGTTCCTGGGATGCGCAAGCGACCCTGTCCTGGTCAATCAGCATATTCCAAACTTTGACCATAGTGACTGGTCCGAGGAGAGCCTGGAAACCAAATTGGTTAAATGAGGCTTGGTCCTTGGGATCTGGAAAATTGAGAAGCCTGCTACCAGGGGTACTGGGCTGGGAGGATGGAGGGACATCTCTTGGAGAGAGACTCTAGATGTCTCCATTTTGGCCTGAGAGAGTCCTGACGAATTCAGACAAGTGAAGATACCGACATACCGGCACAAACTTATTGTTTGCTGGACTTTGTACCTTATTTTGCTCGTTTCTCAGAATAATCCTGATGGTCATCGTTATCCCCATTTCAAAGACTGAACACCTATAAGTACTTGATAAATATTAGCTGCTCTGTACCAATCAGCCTGGTGTTTCCCAGATTTCCCTAGAAAGGATCCTCAGGGCTTGACAGACTGCCAGGTGTCACCCCTGGGAATTCTGGTCCAGGAGCTCTGGACCAGGGCCCAGGAATCTGTGTTTTAACAAGTGCCCTGAGGATTCTCAGCATCAAGGACATTTGGGAAATGCATTCGACTCAATCCCCACCACAGCCTACCGAGAAAGGTTATTACAGACATTTTTATTTAAAGTTGCGGCAAGCAAGGCTCAAGAGAGGTTAGGTAACCTGCCCAAGCTGACACAGGTGGCGAGTGACCAAGCTGGGGTTTGAACCTGGATCTACCTGACTTTCACACTCCTTGTGGAAAGGGGACGATAACAACTGCCTGTATGTTTCACAGGTCATGAAAGACTCAAATGATGGAAAGAACGTCACAAAGTGGAAAGTGAAAACCACTACCCAGAGAGAGAAGTGGTGATTTATGAAAAAGAAACCCAAGTAACAAGAGAAAAACAAAAGACCTCAAAGTGAAATTTGCTCAGTCATGTCCAACTCTTTGCAACCCCATGGAATTCTCCAGGCCAGAATACTGGAGTGGGTAGCCTTTCCCTTCTCCAGGAGATCTTCCCAACCCAGGGATTGAACCCAGGTATCCCACATTGAGGGCAGATTCTTTACCAACTGAGCCACTAGGGAAGCCCAAGAATACTGGAGTGAGTAGTCTATACATTCTCCAGTGGATCTTCCTGACCCAGAAATCAAACTGGGGTCTCCTGCATTGCAGGCGGATTCTTTACCAACTGAGCTATCAGGAAAGCCCTAAACCACTTGGTAACTGAGATGACCTACATGGAAGTTTTTTCCTCCCTTTTAAAATTTGCATATAATAAAATTCGCTCTTTGTGTCAACCACCAGATAGACTAGATTTTAGTTTATAGATCTTAGTTGTAAAAAGAAATGGATCAACTCTCTGGGAATGTCTTAAGTCTTGTTGATGGACTTCTGAAAGTGTTACAAGTCTTGGCTGTGACTCAGAGGAGACTGGACTCACGTCCTAGCTCTGAGACTAACAATTTGGGTGACTGTGGACAAGTCACCTTTATGTCTTGTAAGAAGAGTGACATGGGCCGTGCATCTTCTGACAGCCTCAGTTGATAGTTTGTTACATTCTTTCCTTCTCTGCCCTGAGGCTCCAGTTTAGGCTTTGTTGAATGTGAAGTTTAGGAAAGGTATTCATGGTAAGAACTCTGGGATAACAAAAGGGTTAAATGTGGGAGAAGCAGTCTTTCTGCTGAGGTAGGAGCTCTTTGATGAGAAACTAGCAAAATGACTTTGAGGTCCCAACCTGTAGATAGCCCAGTCTTTACACACCCACTATTGCCTGGGTCGTCCAGCTAGCCCAATAACGAAACAGAGAGAAAACCAGTCTGAACTGAGCACTCACCAGGTACCCAGAGCTTGACACAGGTGCTCTCATTTCATTCTCGCAGCCGAATCTGCTTTGAGATACTCATGATTCTTTTCACTTTCCAGATGAAGACACTGAGGTTCAGAGACACTATGTCATTTGCTCAAGGTTACACAGCCCAGGAAGGCATGAGCTGGTATCAGAACCCATGGCTTCCTGGCCTGAAGGATGGAGGTGTTTCCTCACTTCTCAGATCCTGAGAAGCCTACACCAAATGGCAGAGAGATTCATCTTCTGCAAATCTTGGTTTGACTAATTTCACAACATTTCTCAAGAATCTAGCTCTCAGAACCAGTGCGCTCCTCCCACTCATCTCTGTGGTTCTCCAGACTTCTAAGTTTGTGACAAAAATCAGCCTCTCCGTGGTCCGTGGAAATAGATGTCTTAAAACAAAAGTGATCAGAACCTCAGGAACAAGGAGGATGGATGGCTACCTCTGGAGAGAGTGACACTAGATGTTTTGAAGGATAAATAGCAACCTCTTCTGGAACTTCCCTGGTGATCTAGTAATTAAGACTTTGTGCTTCCAATGCAGGGGGCTTGGGTTCAATCCCTGGTCAGGAAACTAGGATTCCACATGCCCCATAGCCAATGACAAAAACAAGCGAACAACAACTGCCCCCCTCCCCCAACAACGCTTTCTAATGCTTGAAAAATAGGAAGAGATAGCATGGCTGATGGTACCATCCTGAGCTAGAGCTGAGAGGCCTGTATGATCAGGGTAGAGCCACCTTTCTGGAGTGGGTATCCTCCCAGAAGTGTCCGGAGACACAGAGCATGTCTGTGTGCTGATAGAACTGGTCCAGAGGAGAGGGAGGCACTTAAGATGGAGAAGAAACAGAATCTGGGAGAAAATCAGAGGCCTGGGGTCCTGTAATAGAGGCTTAGTCTTCAGTACAGGAAAGGAAACTTCTTCCTTTGTGACAGAAGAGAAGGGAGAAGTGATAGGTAAAGTTAGGTGGATAGCTTTGGCGGAGGAGACATCTGCTTTTGAGGGAAATGTGAGGCAAGGTCACCAGTGGGAGCAGAAAGGAGCAGAATGGCTGTTGAGGTTTGAGGAGAGGCAAGAAGGTATGAAATGTTGTTCTAAAGGGTGGGAAAACCACCACCTCTGGAAAGCCTGTTGTTACCTGCAACAGATGACCGTAGCTTTAAAGTGGGACCTGTCAGCATGGCTCAGCTGCTTAGTGCAGGCATCAAGGTTGTAGACAGTTGGATTTAACTAGCCAGATGAGTATAATGCATAGAGTGTGGGGGCAAGGAAGATGGGGTGTTTAGAAAGTTGTAAGAACGGACCATGCATTCTAAGTTGGCTAAAGAGAGAAGTGAGTCATGACAGAGTGATAAAGCAGGAGATGGTTGGTAGACTGGACAATGGCTGGAACTGAATGACTGTTGGGATGGGAGTACCATGGTAGGTTACCAAGTGGACTTAACTGATGTTTATAGAGAATTCTGTCCAAAAGCAGCAGGATACACATTCTTTTCAAGTGCACATGAAACATTTTCTGTGATAGATCACATGCTGGATCACAAAACAAGCATTTGTAAATGTAAGAAACTTGAAATCATATTAGCATCTTTTCCATCCACAGTGCGATGAGGCTAGAAACCAACTACAAGAAAAAACTGAAAAAAAAAGTGGATGCTAAAAAATAGGCTACTAAACAACTAATGGATCACTGAATAAATCAAAGAGGAAATAAAAAATAACCTAAAGACACAAAAATGAAAGCATGATGATCCAAAACCTACAGGACTCGGCAAGAGCAGTTTGAAGAGGAAACTTTATAGCAATACAAGCTTACCTCAGGGAAAAGGAAAAATCTCAAATAACTGCCTAACTTTACATCTAAAGCAACTAGAGAAAGAAGAAACAAAACCTAAAGTTAGTACAAAGGAAGAAATCATATGATTAGATTAGAGCAGAAACAAATGAAATAGATGCTAAAAAAAAAAAACTATAGAAAAGATCAATGAAACTAAAAGCTGCTTATTTGAAAAAGTAAAAATTGATAAGCCTTTAGCTAGACTCATCAATAAAAAAAACAGAATCAATAAAATGAGAAGTTAAAAGGAAGTTCCAATTGATAACACAGAAATACAAAGTATCATAAAAGTCTACTATGAATAGCTATATGTCAACAAAATGAACAACCTAGAGGAAATGGACAATCTTTAGAAGAACGGACACTGGGTATAATGGAGAAGGAAATGGCAACCCACTCCAATATTCTTGCCTGGAGAATTCCATGGACAGAGGAGGCTGGGGTCCATGGGGTCATAAAGAATCAGACATGACTGGGTGACTTAACACACACTGGGTATAAATTTCAACTAAAAAAATTAGAACAATAAATAAATATTGAACTTTGGCTAAGGATATGCATGCTGGAGTATTTAGAGGTGAAAGGCACTGATTTCTGAAACTTAATTTTAAATGCATAAAAAAAATAAAATGGATTGATGGATACGTGATTAAGTGAATAAGCAAAATGTTAATGCTAGACGTTAAATGGAAAATATGTGAGTGATTATTGTACAATTTTTTCAGGTTGTATGTACGAAAAAATTCAGGATGAAATAATGATGTAGAAGACAACATGCAAAAACAAAGATATTATATAATTAAGATTATGAATGACTTTTAAAAATTTATTTATTTTTATTCCTTGGTTTTGCAGCACGGCCATATGAGATTTTAGTTCCCTGACCAAGGATTGAACTCACATCCCTTGCATTGGAAGCATGGAGTCTTAACCACTAGACCACCAGGGAAGTCCCCATGAATGCCTTTTTAAAATCACCTAAAATATTAAACGGTGTTTTATATTCAATTTAAATACTTGTAACATTATTCTTTTTTTTTTTTTGGCTGTCTGGGGCAGCCTTACAAATAGCTGTGAAAAGAAGAGAAGTGAAAAGCAAAGGAGAAAAGGAAAGATATAAGCATCTGAATGCAGAGTTCCAAAGAATAGCAAGAAGAGATAAGAAAGCCTTCCTCAGCGATCAATGCAAAGAAATAGAGGGAAACAACAGAATGGGAAAGACTAGAGAGCTCTTCAAGAAAATTAGAGATACCAAGGGAATATTTCATGCAAAGATGGGCTCGATAAAGGACAGAAATGGTATGGACCTAACAGAAGCAGAAGATATTAAGAAGAGATGGCAAGAATACACAGAAGAACTGTACAAAAAAGATCTTCACTACCCAGATAATCACGATGGTGTGATCACTGACCTAGAGCCAGACATCCTGGAATGTGAAGTCAAGTGGGCCTTAGAAAGCATCACTACGAACAAAGCTAGTGGAAGTGACGGAATTCCAGTGGAGCTATTTCAAATCCTGAAAGATGATGCTGTGAAAGTGCTGCACTCAATATGCCAGCAAATTTGGAAAACGCAGCAGTGGCCCCAGGACTGGAAAAGGTCAGTTTTCATTCCAATCCCAAAGAAAGGCAATGCCAAAGAATGCTCAAACTACCGCACAATTGCACTCATCTCACATGCTTAGTAAAGTAATGCTCAAAATTCTCCAAGCCAGGCTTCAGCAATATGTGAACTGTGAACCTTCTGATGTTCAAGCTGGTTTTAGAAAAGGCAGAGGAACCAGAGATCAAATTGCCAACATCCGCTGGATCATGGAAAAAGCAAGAGAGTTCCAGAAAAACATCTACTTCTGCTTTATTGACTATGCCAAAGCCTTTGATTGTGTGGATCACAACAAACTGTGGAAAATTCTGAAAGAGATGGGAATACCAGACCACCTGACTTGCCTCTTGAGAAATCTGTATGCAGGTCAGGAAGCAACAGTTAGAACTGGACATGGAACAACAGACGGTTCCAAATAGGAAAAGGAGTACGTCAAGGCTGTATATTGTCACCCTGCTTATTTAACTTATATGCAGAGTACATCATGAGAAACACTGGACTGGAAGAAACACAAGCTGGAATCAAGACTGCCAGGAGAAATATCAATAACCTCAGATATGCAGATCACACCACCATTATGGCAGGAAGTGAAGAGGAACTAAAAAGCCTCTTGATGAAAGTGAAAGTGGAGAGTGAAAAAGTTGGCTTAAAGCTCAACATTCAGAAAACGAAGACCATGGCATCCCGTCCCATCACTTCATGGGAAATAGATGGGGAAACAGTGGAAACAGTGTCAGAGTTTATTTTGGGGGGCTCCAAAATCATTGCAGATGGTGACTGCAGCCATGAAATTCAAAGACACTTACTCCTTGGAAGGAAAGTTATGTCCAACCTAGATAGCATACTCAAAAGCAGAGACATTACTTTGACAACAAAGGTTCGTCTAGTCAAGGCTATGGTTTTTCCTGTGGTTATGTATGGATGTGAGAGTTGGACAGTTGTGAAGGAGAGTTGTGAAGAAGGCTGAGCGCCGAAGAATTGATGCTTTTGAACTGTGGTGTTGGAGAAGACTCTTGAGAGTCCCTTGGACTGCAAGGAGATCAGCCCTGGGATTTCTTTGGAAGGAATGATGCTAAAGCTGAAACTCCAGTACTTTGGCCACCTCATGTGAAGAGTTGACTCATTGGAAAAGACTCTGAAGCTAGGAGGGATTGGGGGCAGGAGGAGAAGGGGACGACAGAGGATGAGATGGCTGGATGGCATCACTGACTCGATGGACGAGTCTGAGTGAACTCTGGGAGTTGGTGATGGACAGGGAGGCCTGGCGTGCTGTGATTCATGGGGTCGCAAAGAGTCAGACATGACTGAGCAACTGAACTGAACTGAACTGAACATTATTCTTGTGTTACCAAATTTTGAAAACAAACTTATTTTAGAAATTTTGAAATAGAAAAGTAGAAACCAAATTTTTAAAATCTGTAAACCTGTGACCCTCAGAGAATCGCTTAGTGACATATTAGTATATTTTTTTCTTTACTAATAATATCTTGAACATTTTCTTATTAGTGAATATTCTCAAAACCATGATTTTTAGATAGTATATTCCATTGTAAGTATGTACTATATAAACTGTAAAACCACTCTCAATTGTTCAACATTGTCTTGTTTCCCAAGTTTTTCAATTGCAAACAAAGCTGGGGTGAACAGTACTGGGTATACATCTTTGACTACGTTTTGGTATTTCTTCAGATGGATTCCTTGAAGTTGGGTTACTAGGTCAAAAGTTAGAAACATTTTTCACAATTAAAACTGGCAAATTTACATACTCCAACAGGGTACAAGACCACTTTTTTCATGTAATTTAGTTACCTTTGGATACATATTTTTTTAGTTTTTTCTTTTTTTGCCAATTTCATAGGAGGAAGATTATACCTTATTATAGTTTTAATCTATATTCCTTTGAATGCTACTAAACAGTTATTTTCCCAAATTCAAATAGTGATTTGTATTCCTTTTTTTGAATTATGTATCCACATCTATTTCCCTGTCATTCTGGGGGAATTTTACTATTTTAATTATTGATTTAGTAAAACTTTAAAAAATATTTATATTAAAACTTCTTGTAAAATGACTGTTATTCCATGCCTCACATGTTTGCTACAGATATTTTCCCTAGCTCATTACTTCTCTTTTTTTAACTGAACATTTTAGTTTGAGACACTTGCATATTTGGGTTTCCCAGCTTGCACTGGTGGTGAAGAACCTGCCTATCCATGCAGGAGACATAAGAGACATGGTTCAATCCCTGGGTCAGGAAGACCCCCTGGAGGAAAGCATGGCAATCCACTCCAGTATTCTCACCTGGAGAATCCCACGGACAGAGGAGACTGGTGGGCTACTGTCCAAAGGGTCGCAAAGAGTCAGACATGACTGAAGTGCACTGAGCATTCACACACTTGTATATTTACATGTAGTTGTAAGAAATAATGCAGAGAAATTCTGTACACCCGTCACCCAGTTCCAATGGTAAGATCTTACAAAATTACAGTAAAATATCATACCCAGGATATGAACATTGACACAGTCAATATACAGAACATCACCACAAAGATCCCTCATGTTGGCTTTTTTATAGCCACACTTTTCTCCAGCCCCCAGTCCCTCATTAACCCCTGGCACAATGATTGTGTTCTACATTTCTATAATTTTGTCTTTTAGGAATTTTGTATAAGTAGAATCATGTAATATGTAAATGTTTGAGATTGTCTAATTTAACTCAGCACAGTTCTCTGCAGACTCACCCCAGTTGTATCAATAGCTCCCTCCTTTTCATTGCTGGGTAGTATTTCATGATACACGTGTACCAGGGTTTAACTATTCCACCCATTCTAGGACATGGAGGGTTATTTCTAGTTTTTGGCTATTATGAATAAAGCTGTATAAGAATTCTTATATAGCTTTCTATGTAAACAGAAGTCTTCATTTCTCTGGGATAAATGCCCAGGGGTGCAATAACTAGATTGTATGGAAGCTGTGTGTTTAGTTTTCAAAGGAACGCTCTCTTTTCCAGAGAGGCCATACCATCTTACATTTCCACCAGAAATATGTAAATAATTGAGTTTCTCTTTATACTTGGTAGTATTGGTGTTGTCATTTTTTTGTTTTTTTTCAGAAATTCTAATGGGTATGTATTATAAGAGTAGCTTATGGTGGGCTTCCCTGATAGCTCAGTTGGTAAAAAATCTGCCTGCAATGCAGCGATTTGATTCCTGGGTCAGGAAGATCCCCTGGAGAAGGAATAGGCTAGCCACTCCACTATTCTGGCCTGGAGAATTCCATGAACTGTATAGTCCATGGGGTCACAAAGAGTCGGACACAACTGAGCGACTTTCACTTCATCATGATGGATTTAATTTGCATTTCCCTTATGGTTAATGACATTCTATATGTCTATCTGCCATCACTACATCCTCTTTGGTGAAATGTCACCTGATGCATTTTTTCTGTTTTCTCACTGGATACTTTCTTATTTCCTTTTCCTTTTTCCTGTTGAATTTTGAGAGCTCTTTATGCATACTAGTTACTAGCCTTTTGTCATATATGCGGACTTTGGTAGAGCACAGGTTTTTCACTTTGATGAAGGTCAATTAATCCTTTTATAGATGATGCCTTTGGTGTCAAGATTAAGAACTCTGGGTTTAGCCTTATGTCTGGAAAATTTTCTCCAATGTTTCTCTCTAAAAGTTTTATAGTTTTACATTTTACTTTTAAGTCCATGATCCATTTTGAATTAATTTTTACATAAACTGTGAGGCTAAGGTTGAGAGTTTGTTTTTAACCTATAGATGTCCAGTTGCTCCAGCACCATATTTTGAGAAGTCTATCTTTCCTCCAATGCTTTTGGACCTTTGTAAAAAATCATTTAGGTGTATATGTGGAGATCTATCTATTTCTGGATACTCTATTCTGTTGATCTAATGTTTATGCCTCTTTCAGTGCACACAGGCTTGATTAATGTAGCTATTTAATAAATCTTGAAATTAAGTAGATTAATTCCTCCAGTTTTTTCCTTTTTTTTTTTGGCCATGCCATGAGTAATGTGGGATCTTAGTTCCCTGACCAGGGATTGAACTCATGCCCCTGCACTGGAAGCATGGAGTCATAACCACTGGACTGCCAGGGCAGTCCCTCTCCCACTTTTTTCTCATTTAAAATTGTTTTAATTATTCTAGCTTTTTGGCCTTTTCATAGAAATTTTATAAAAAACCTTGCCTATGTCTACCAAAAAAAATCTTTGTGGGTTTTGATAGAAACTGCGTTAAACTTAGATATTAGTTTCAAAATGAGTGGCATCCTTACCATGCTGAACTTTCCAATCCATTCACACAATCTGTCTCTCCATTTATTTAAACTTTTTTTCTTTCACTAGGGTTTTGAGTTTCAGCATACAAGTCTTCTCATATTTTGTTAGATTTGCACTTAAGTATCTCATTTTTTGAACAATTTAAAATGGCATTTTAATTTCAGTGTTCACATGGTCATTGCTAGAATGAAAAATGAAAGTGCTAGTTGCTCAGTTCTGTCTGACTCTTTGCAACTCCATGGACTATAGCTTCCCAGGCTCCTCTTTCCATGGAATTCTCCAGGCAAGAATACTGCAGTGGGTAGCCATTCTCTTCTCCAGGGGATCTTCCCAACCCAGGGATCAAACCCACATCTCCTACATAGCAGGCAGATTCTTTACCTTCTGAGCCACCAGGGAAGCCCATCAGATCAGATCAGATCAGATCACATCAGTCGCGTCCAACTCTTTGCGACCCCATGAATTGCAGCATGCCAGGCCTCCCTGTCCATCACCAACTCCCGGAGTTCACTCAGACTCACGTCCATCGAGTCAGTGATGCCATCCAGCCATCTCATCCTCTGTCGTCCCCTCCTCCTCCTGCCCCCAATCCCTCCTAGCTTCAGAGTCTTTTCCAATGAGTCAACTCTTCGCATGAGGTGGCCAAAGTACTGGAGTTTCAGCTTTAGCATCATTCCTTCCAAAGAAATCCCAGGGCTGATCTTCAGAATGGACTGGTTGGATCTCCTTGCAGTCCAAGGGACTCTCAAGAGTCTTCTCCAACACCACAGTTCAAAAGCATCAATTCTTCTGTGCTCAGCCTTCTTCATAGTCCAACTCTCACATCCATACATGACCACAGGAAAAACCATAGCCCATATAGAGGTATAATTGATTTTACTATGTGGATCTTGTATACTATAACATTGATGAACTTACTTTTTAATTTTAGGAGGTTTTTTTTGGGTAGATTCCCTGAGGTTTTAGGCAGACATTCATGCCATTTGCTAATAGTGCCATTTTTGTTTGTTTCTTCCAATCATTATGCCTTTAATTTTATTTTCCTGCCTTAATACTCTCACTAGAACTTCTGCATTATGTTGACTAAGAGTGATGGAAGTGGAAATACTTGCTGTGTTCCTGAAATCTGGGAGAAAGCATTCAGCCTTTCTCCAGTAAGTAAAATGTTAGCTGTAGATTTTCTGTATCGAGTTGAAGTTTCCTTCTCTTCCTTTTTTTCTAGGAGTCTTTATCAAGAATGGATGTTGAATTCTGTCAAATGCTTTTCCTGGAATAATTGATAGGACTGAGTGAGTGATTTTTCTCCTTTAGACTTTAAAGTGGATTATAGTAACTGATTTTCAAGTGTTGAATTAACCTTGCATCCTGGGAATAATATTCATTTTGCTGTAGTGTATGATTCTTTTTATACAATGCTGAATTCTATTTGCTAATATTTTGTTAAGGATTTTTACATGTATATTCATGATAAGAACTGATTTGTAGTTTTCTTTTTTTTTTTTTTACTATTTTTATTTGGTTTTGGTATCAGGGAAATACTAGTTTAATATGTTATGAAAATTCTTTTTCTACTCTCTGGAAGAGATTGTGTAGAATTGGTGTCAATTCTTTAAATGTTTCATAGGCTTTTCCAGTGAAACCATCTGGATCTGATGCTTTCATTTGGGGCAAGTTTTTAAGTTATGAATTCAGTTTCCTTAGTAGTTATAGGATCAGCTACTCAAGTTATCTGTTTCATCTTAAGTAAGTTGTGACAGTTTGTGTTTTGGGGGGAATTGGTCTTTTTCATCTAAGTTGTCAAATGTGTATAGAGTTGTTCTTAGTACTTCCTTATTTTCCTTTTGATCTCTGCAGGATCTGTGAAATGAAAATTCAATTTCATTCAATTTCATGAAACCTCAATTTCACTCCTGACATTGATAATTCAAGGCTTCTCTCATTTTTTCTTTGTCTTCCTAGTTTTGTAATTTTATTGATTTTTTTCAAAGAATCCGCTCTTTGTTTCATTGATTTTTTCTATTGTTTTTTCTGTTTTCAATTCTATTGATTTCTCTTCTTATCCTCATTATTTCCTTTCTTCTTCCATTATGTTCAAAGAAGAAAGTCTTTATGATATCAATCTTAAATTCATTGAGGCTTGTTTTATGGCCCAGGATACAGTCTATCATCATATACCAAGATAAATGTATACCAAGATGTACGTGTACGAAGATATATTCTATTAGGGGGTGAAAAGAATGTTTAACTCTGCTGTTATTGGGTGGAATGTTCTAAAAATGTCAATGAGATCCTGTTGGTGGTTCTTTTCTTCTATATCCTTGCTGATTTTCTGTCTAGTTGTATCACTTGTTGAAAAAGGAATATTGGCGTCTTCAGCTCTAAGTGTGGATTTGTTTATTTCTCCTCTCAGGCCTGGTACTTGTTACTACATATATTTTGCAGCTCTGTTGTTGGTGTATATATGTTCAGGACTGCTGTGCTTTCTTGGTAGATATGTCCTGTTAGTACTATGTAATGTCCCTCTTTGTCCCTGGTAAAATTTTTTGCTCTGAAGTTTGCTTTGATATTAATATAGCCACTCTTGCTGTCTTTTGCTTGCTATTTGCATGGGAGTTATATTTTCTAAAGAGCCTCTTTAAAATGGGAAATAGATGATGAGAATTATAGTTAAATACTTTTAAAATGTAGACTAAACTTTCAGCTATACATAAAGAGAAGAATCCAAAGTGCAAAGACCAAGCAGCATTGCTGAATTCACTTACTTTATTCCCAGTGTGCTCTCTTGTGGGTGAACAAATCAATAAAAGAATAATGTATTCTAGTAACTTTGATATGCCTAATTCAAAGCTGGCTTATACCAATCCTCCTAGAGCTTATGCCAAAGAACAGAACTATAATCAGAGGTCTTCTCCTAATTTGTATTTTCTGGGGACAATTCTCCCAGCCTCTTCCAGAATTTTGCTGGATTCCCCCAGGCCTCACATTCACAAAAGATCTTAGATACAGGATTTTAATATTTTTCCAAATGAAATGATATATATGACCACAGAGGCATGCCAACAAGACTGGAAAAGGTTTATCAAACACCTTTAAACTTGTGACCCATTAGTGGGCCCATACTGATGATTGTGTCCTGTGAAAAATATTTTTACAAATTCTGTATTTATCTTCTAATTAGCACAAGTATAGTAAATTTTGTTATGTCTGGTTTTTTGTATTAAAATTGCCAGTTTAAAAAATGTAGATATTTAAAATATGCTTTGATTTTTGTGGCCCCATTTTACTAGGAATCTAGGGGGGGAAAATGACATTAACAAAGTTCTCTTTTGATGGTTCAGTGAGCCCTGAGTCCTTTGAGTATAGTATGCCCTGATCTAGGATGACTGCATTCGTATTAGCCGATTTTTTAGGCTTTTACCTAGAAAGAAACAGAACTCAAGTATTTTCCACTTGTGTTAGACCAACACTCTGAAAGAATCAACACTAGAAGGGTTGCTTTCTATCCATGAAACATACAGGGGGGATGCTGATCTACCAACTCAAATAAACCATTTAATATAACCAAAATGCATATCTTGTCCTTTATGTATGTAATTTGGAGAAGGAAATGGCAACCCACTCCAGTGTTCTTGCCTGGAGAATCCCAGGGATGGCAGAGCCTGATGGACTGACGTCTGTGGGGTTGCAGAGTTGGACACGACTGAAGTGACTTAGCAGCATGTATGTAATAGCAGGCAAGCTTCCCAAAGTAAATACAAATACAAAGTAGCCATCTTATCACCTTTTCTGAAAAGTCAAAATCTTTCTCAAAATCTGCTTAAAAACTGATGCCACAACTGTGAAATATAAATGCAAGCCAAAGACTAAGCCCCAGTCCTTTAAGATGGGGTTTGTTGGTGAATTTAGATACTAATGGGCTTCCCTAGTGGCTCAGACGGTAAAGCGTCTGTCTGCAATGCAGGAGACCCGGGTTCAATCCCTGGGTTGGGAAGATCCCCTGGAGAAGGAAATGGCAGCCCACTCCAGTATTCTTGCCTGGAAAATCCCATGGACCGTGGAGCCTGGTAGGCTACCGTCCATGGGGTCACAAAGAGTCAGATACACTGAGCGACTTCACTTCACTTTATATACTAAAAAAAAAAAATTCCAATCCTCCAAATCATGGAGGCTATAAGAAAATGTCAGGAAAGTTAATGTCCTAACTATCTTGAACACTATCATGGGTTAAAAGACTTTAAAAAATCAACCATAACACAATGGATGTTCATGCCATTCCACCGTTCACTCACTGGAGGTGACAGCCTGAGGCCACACTGTGGTCAAAGAGAAAGGTGGGATTATGTGTGGGTTATACGTTACCATCCTCATATTGAGCTTCCATGATAGCTCAATGGGTAAAGAATCCGCCTGCAATGCAGGAGATCAAGTTCAATTCCTGGGTTGGCAAGATCTGCTGGAGAAGGGATAGGTTACCCACTCCAGTGTTCTTGGGCTTCCCTTGTGGCTCAGTTGGTAAAGAATCTGCCTGCAATGCAAGAGACCTGGGTTTGATCCCTGGGTTGGGAAGATCTCCTGGAGAAGGGAAAGGCTACCCACTGCAGTATTCTGGCCTGGAGAATTCCATGGACTTTATAGTCCAAGGGGTCACAAAGAGTCAGACACGACTGAATGACTTTCACTTTCTTATCCTCACACTGGTGTGGTCTGACAGAGCCATATATAGGTACTTATGGTAGGATTCAAGCTTTGAAATCATGGTATATGTAATCAGAATTAATGTAGATTTTTGTCTGTTATCCATTGCTACTTTAACAATAAAAGCAGTCCTTCTGAGGCTTAAAAGATAAATAATAAAAGAGCAAATAGATAAAGAAATCTCATTAACCAATTACTTAGGATCATTTCTTTCAAACCACTGATAAATTAATTTGGAGCAAAGTTTAAATTGTTGTTTTGTTATGGTTTACATAGGTAATACACTCACATGGGTAAAAAATCAAACAAAGAAGTGTGCAATAAGAATACAATATTTAGAAATAAACCTACCTAAGGAGGCAAAAGACCTGTACCCCAAAAGACCCTAAATAGTCAAAACAATTCAGAGAAAGAATGGAGCTACAGCTAATTATGCTCCCTTACTTCAGAATATGCTACAAAGCTACACTCATCAAAACAGTATAGTAACTGGCACAAAAACAGACACAAAGATCAGTGGGACAGGATCGAAAGCCCAGAAATAACCCCACGTGCCTGTGGTCAGTTAATCTATGACAAGCGAGGCAAGAATATATAATGGAGAAAAGACAGTCTCTTCAATAAATGGTACCGGAGAGACTGGGTAGCTACATGTAAGATAATGAAATTAAGATATTCTTTAACACTTTATACAAAAATAAACTCAAAATGTATTAAATATCTAAATATAAGATGGGCTACCATAAAACTCCTAGGGGAAAACATAGGCAGAACACTCTTTGACATAAATCACAGCAACAGTTTTTCAGATCTGTCTCCTGGAGTAATGAAAAGTAAAAACAAACCAATGGGACCTAATTAAACTTAAACGCTTTTGCAGCAAAAGAAACTGTCAGTACAATAAAAGACAACCGAAACAATGGGAGAAAATATTTGCAAATGATGCAACTGACAGAGATTAATTTCCAAAGCAACCAAAGAGCTCATAGAGCTCAATGTCAAACAACCAAAAACAACCAAACAATCCGATCAAAAAATGGGCAGAAGACCTAAATAGACATGTCTCCAAAGAAGACATACAGATGGCCAACAAGCATGTGAAAAGATGCTCAATACTGCTATTTATAAGAGAAGTGAAAATCAAAACTACAGTGAGGTATCACCTCATACCAGGCAGAATAGCCATCATCAAAATGTTCACAAACACTCTTTCCCTTCAGAAGGCCACTGAAGATCCTGATGTTGCCATGGGCCGCCACCCCGCCCTGTATTACTGGTACTATAAGAACAAGCCATACCTCAAGTCCCACTTCTGCCGAGGTGTCCCTGATGCTAAGATCCGCATCTTTGACTGGAGGCTAAAGAAGGCAAAGTGAATGAGTTCCCACTCTGTGGCCACATGGTATCAGATGAGTATGAGAAGCTCTCCTCTGATGCTCTGGAGGCTGCCCGTATTTGTGCCAACAAGAACATGGCACCAAAAAGTTACGGCAAAGGTAATTTTCACATCCAAGTGCAGCTTCCCCCCTTCCTCATCTGCATCAACAAGATGCTGTCCTGTGCTAGAGCTCATAGGCTCCAGACAGGTATGTGCTGTGACTCTGGAAAGCCCCAGGGCCCACACCAGCCAAGTCATAATGTCCATCCACAACAACCTGTAGAACAAGGAGCATGTGATTGAGGCCCTCCACAGGGCCAAGTTCAAGTTCCTTGGCCACCAGAAACCCACATCGCCAAGAAGTGGGGGTTTTACTGAGTTTAACATGGATGAATCTGAAAACATGATAGCAGAAAAGCAGCTCACCCCAGAGGCTGTGGGGTCGAACACAAGCCCCTGGACAAATGGTGGGCCCTGCACTCATGAAAGGCTTGGCAATGTCCCCTCCTTACTCATGCCCACCAGTGAATCCTACTTCCTTACCAAGAAAAAAAAAAAAAAAATCCACAAACAAATGCTGGAGAGTGAAGTGAAAGTCGCTCAGTCGTGCCCAACTCTTTGCGACCCCATGGACTGTCCATAGAATTCTCCAGGCCAGAATACTGGAGTGGGTAGCCTTTCCCTTCTCCAGGGGATCTTCCCAACCCAGGGATCGAACCCAGGTCTCCTGCATTGCAGGTGTTTTCTTTCTCAGCTGAGCTATCAGGGAAGCCCTGTAAATGCTGGAGAGGGTGTGGAGAAAAGGAAACCGTCCCACACTGTTTGTGGGAATGTAAATTGGTACAGTCTGTATGGAAAACAGTGTGAGGCTTTCTTTAAAAACTAAAAACTGAGCTACCAAATGATCCAGCAATCCCACTTCTGGGCATATATCTGGAAAAGGCAAAAACTCTAATTTGAAAACACATTCACATATATAAAATAGATAACTAATAAGGACCTGCTGTATAACACAGAAAACTCTACTTCATATTCCGTAATGACCTGCATGGGAAAAGAATCTAAGAAAGAATGGATATAATGTATAACTGATTCACTTGGCTGTACACCTAACACTAACACAGCATTGTAAATCAACTAGATTGCAATAAAATCTTTTTAAAAAATGAAAAAAAAAAACAGATGCACCCCAATGTTCATAGCAGCACTATTTACAATAGCCAAGACATGTAAGCAACCTCAATGTCCATCAACAGATAAATGGATAAAGGTATGGTACAATGAGATATTACTCAGCCATAAAAAATGAAATAATGCCATTTGCAGCAACATGGATCTATCTGGAGATTACCATCCTAAGTGAAGAGGAGAAAGAAAAAATATAAAATTTCATTTATATGAGTAATCTAAAAAAAGAATACAAGTAAACTCACTGATAATACAGAAATAGACTCATAGACATGGAAAAGAAATTTATGGTTACCAAAGGCTAACAAGGGGAAGGGATAAATTGGGAGCTTGGAATTAAAAGATACATACTACTATATATACAATAATAGACAACAAGGTTCTGTATAGTACAGGCAACTGTATTCAATATTTTGTCAGAGCCTATATGGAAAAGAATCTGAAAAAGAATGTATATGGAATTGCGTGCTCTCCTCCAGGGAAGCTTCCTGATCCAGGGATTGAACCTTCGTCTCTTACATCTTCTGCATTAACAGGTGGGTTCTTTACCACTAGCACTACCTGGGGAGCCTGATGTTTATACACATACACACACACACACACACACACACACACACACACACACGTATATATGAATTACTTTTCTGTACACCTGAAGCTAATGCAATATTGTAAATCAACTACACTTCAATTAAATGAAATTTAAAAATAAAAAAGGCATGCAGTAAAAACTTTCATTCCCATTGCATTCTCCAGTCACTCAGTTCCTATGTGTTACCCTACCGATACACTTGTACTTTTTAAATTACTTCTAAGACGCCACTTTGTAAATATGGATGTATTATAACTTCCTCCCTTTTTACACAAAAGGTACCATTAAGAGCATGATCTCTAAAGCCAGACTGCCCATGTTCAAACCCCAGTTCTTCCACAAATCAGCTGTGTCTTTAAGCAAGCTTCATAACCTCTTAGTGTCTCAGTTTCCTCAACTGTATAATGAGGGTAACAGTGGCAGCTATCTCCTACAGCTATTTGAGGATCAGATGAACAAATATACGTACAAAGCACTTAGGACGGGGCCTGGTGCGCAGTGAGCCATCTACATGTGATGGGGGTGCTGGCACCATGGAAGTTGCAGGATCAGAAGCCTAAGTGCACGGGCTCTGGAGTGAGACTGCCTGAGGTCAAGTCTTAACTTCCTTACGTGTGAAATGTAAAAAATAATAGTACTTACCCTCACAGGGTTGTTGTGAGATTGAAATAGACAGTGCCTCGCACTGGGTAAGCACGGCTGTATTTCATCAAATCCAAAATGCCATGTATTCTAAGGCATGTCATTATTTTATGGACTAGGAAAGGAAAAAAAAACATTCCAATTAAATTATGACACACCTTTGACTATAACACATCCTCATTTCAAGTGCATCATGAAGTGAAAAAATGTACGTCTTAGAATTGATGAAATATGGGATACAAGTGTTAGCTATTACACTTTTATTTTCACTTAAAAATACATCTTGGATATCACTCTGTATCGGTACAAAGAGAGCCTCTCCTTTTTTTTTTAAGTGGCTATATAGTAATCCATTGTGTGGTTGAGCCATAAATTATTTAACCGATCTCCTATTAGTTTCCAGTCTATTGCTGTTACAAACAATACCACAATGAATAACCTTGCAGACATGTCATTTTGCAAGCCTGCTAGTCTATCTGTAGGATAAATTCCCGAATTGGCATTGCTGGGCCAAAGAGTACACGTATTTGCAATGTTGGCAGGTATTCTAAGCTCCAGTTTAAATGGCCTGGTTACTTCCAGCTAAGGAATCGTGGATTGAGGCCGTTTGAAAAGGATCAACCTCATGGAATGGGAGAGCAGGATGACAAGAGTCTCATTACACAGGAATGGGAGAAGGGAAATTTTTGTATGCTGCTGATGGCCACCTAAATGGGTCAGACTTTTTGAAAGACATTTTGGCTCTATCTTTTAAATTCTCATTCTGGAAAACTATCTCACTGAAATTCTAGCACAAGTTGCAAAAACATATGTAATAATTATAGCAAGAATGTGTGACACGGAGAAACAGTGCAAAACGCTTACTCTATAAACTCATCAAAATCTCACAGTGTTACAAGTCTGGGCTAATTCTTCCCATTCTACAGACACAGACAGTCGAGATGGAGGAGAAGGCTGCAGAGAGAGGACGGTACTCAGGCAGCCTGCTCCAAATCTGTGCTCTTAGCGTTATACAAGTAGACTCTTTGAAATAGTTTAAAAAAAAAAAAAAAGACATCTGAAAGTCCCAGAGTGATATAGTTAATATTATTGTGGTGGTGAATAAATTAGGAATTTGGGATTAACATTTATATATTACTACATATATAATAGGTAACCAACAAAGACTTACTGTATAGCACAGAGAACTATACTCAATATTTTGTAATAACCTACAAGTGGAAAGAATCTGAAAAAGAATATATAACTGGATTCACTTTGCTGTACGCCTGAAACTAATATAATATTATAAATCAGTTATACTTCAATAATATATATATTATAAATTTACACTTTAGGAAACTGTATAACCATGATAAAGAAGGAAGTAAACCTTTATACGGCAACCTTAACTCATGTCTACAAGGTACTGTCTTAAAGAAATTAACACAGTCTGAGTACACTCCAGTAGATGCCTATAGTCATGTATCAATCTGACAGGTAGATAATAAAAGGTCTTGAACAGGATCTTGTGCTTGATGATCTGAGGGGGAGTTGAGGGAATAACAGGAAAAAAGTGCGCAATAAACGTGACGTGCTTGAATCATCCTGAAACCACCCTATCACCCTGTTTTGTCTTCCATAGAACTGGTCCTGGTGCCAAAAATGTTGGGGACTGCTCGTCTAGAAGGAGAATTCAACAACTAAGGATATTTTCTCCAAATCCCCCTGATTATGAGCGAGTGGTAGAGATTTCACTTTGTATACTTCCAAATTATTTGAATCCTTTTACAGACCCTATTGTTACTAAGAGGTCATTTAACTCCAGACAAAATTGTTTTTCATCCCTGCACCAATGTCATCAGAAACACCAAGAAATGTTTGGGTATAAAAGGCCACTACGGGCCCAGTGAGTTAAAAAGAAAAAAGAACCCACATTTAGGGAAATATAGCCCTGACCTGTGCAACGTAAGAGAGTCAGGTTCGATCCTTGGGTCGGGAAGTCAGGACTTAGTGACTGAACAAGGACAATGACTTGGAAATGATTCAGCACAATCACCTACTGGAGTCACTTATCAAATACTGTGCTGTCGTGTGCTGTGCTCAGTCGCTCGGTTGTGTCTGACTGCAACCCCATGGACTGTAGTCCGCCAGACTTCTCTGTCCATGGGATTTTTTTTCCAGGCAAGAATACTGGAGTGGGTTGCCATTTCCTTCTCCGGGGGATCCTGGACCCAAGGATTGAACTGCATCTCGTGTCTCCTGTATTGGCAAGCAGTCTTTACCACTGAGCTCACTGGGGAAGCCCTTATCAAATACTAATATCAAATGTTAGTATCAAATACTAATAGTCTTTAAATAACTAAAAGACAGTTCAATTTCCATTAGCACTTTTTGTATTGTTTCCTCCATTTTTTAAGTTCTTTTGACTCCCTAGAATCTTCCTGAGCTCACTGAATTTCTCTCTCACCAGATATCAATTAAAGTAAAATTTAAGATCTCTTACATCAGGATGTGCAAGGGACAGAGGGTGGGAGGTGGGGTGTCTATGAATGATCCTAAAGGGATTTCTTTTTTTGAAAGGTCCAGTCTAGGCTGAGATGGTGAAGTAGGTCTGGGCACACAGAGCAAAGTCACAGATGATTTCAGGATAGGGAATACCCTGGTGGCCCAGTGGTTGCTGCTGCTAAGTCGCTTCAGTTGTGTCCAACTCTGTGAGACCCCATAGACAGCAGCCCACCAGGCTCCCCCATCCCTGAGAATCTCCAGGCAAGAACACTGGAGTGGGTTGCCATTTCCTTCTCCAATGCATGATAGTGAAAAGTGAAAGTGAAGTCGCTCAGTCGTGTCCGACTCTTCACGACCCCATGGAGTGCAGGCTACCAGGCTCTTCCACCCATGAGATTTTCTAGGCAAGTGTACTGGAGGGGGTTGCCATTGCCTTCTCTGGGCCCAGTGGTTAGGGCTCTGCAATTCCTTGCATGCGTTTTATCCCTGGTTGGGGAGTTAAGATCCCACAAGGACAGCAAGGTACAGCTGTATAAAGTGGGAGGCAGTTTCACCCCAAGACAGCTCATGAGGGAACCCTGCCCTATCCACTCAGTCCCTCAATGATAGAGGTGGACAATGAGTTCACAGCTGCTCAAGAAAAGAGACTTGCTCTCAAGGAAGAAGGAGAATCACTGAAAAAAATGGCTTGATCTTTGGAGAAAGTCATTTGAAGTCATATAAAGGCAATTCTTAAGGAACTCTCAACTAGGAAAGCCAAGAAGAGAACTAAAGTTTCATCTTCTTTAAAGAGCTAGGCTGCCAAGGTTCTCAGCAAGAAGCATCTCTTCCAGACCATCAGACCCTCTGAGGTCCAAGCTTTTCCACTCACTTCAGGCTCTGGATAAGTTCCCATCAGGATATCTTAATTTTTCATGCCTCTCTTCTATCCCCCTTTTCATACTTCTTAAAGTGGTCAGCTCTCCTTCCTCTTAGCTTTTTTTTGGTTAGATTTTTTTTCCCCCTTTCATTCTCCTATTGAGAGTTTTCCTAGAAAACTCTAGGAAAAAAAATATTTTGTCTTCTTTCTTGATCTAAAAATGTGATGTTCACTGTATCCTGGGAACCCTGTTTCACTGTCCTGTCACTCACTTTCCCATTATTATTCTGTCCTGGTATCTTGGAGGTGACTGGAAGGGGTTCCTGAATTTGTAAACTTCCTTCGTGTCCCGAAGTCAGAGGAATCCGCAGTCTCTGGCCACTGCTGGAGCCCCCAAGTTAGAAGTCATATTTATAGGCTTTACGGCAAAAAGGAACAGAATATACCTTCTTATTTGAGATCTTTCCCAGCACAGCTCATCCTCACTGGTGGAGATTTACCACTGATGCTTTGGAGTTTGTGTTTCCTTTCCTTTTTTCCTTACTTTCCTTATTTAACTAAAACATTGTCTTGGTTTTCTTCTGCTTCACAGCAGCACTCAAAATGTCTATTCTTTTCTGCTGTTCTTCCTTCATAATGAAAGCAGCGGGAGTGGGGTCAAATGTGGAGCCTGGAAGAAGCCTGCTTTCTGATTCTGCATCGTTTCAAGAAGACGCTTGCTAACGGGGCACCCCATCTCAGGGGCGGTCCCCACCTCTCTGCCTTGCTTCTTTCTCCACTGTCCTCGCTTCTCTCGCAAATCTCAGTATTCTACCCCAAGCCATTTGCCCAAGAAGCTCCCTGTGCTGCCACAGCAACAACATCTGCCTCCCATGCTTTCGACCGGAACTAAAGCACCACTTCCTGGTTGTGTCTTTATGTGAAATATACAACTTCCTGGATTGCATCACTTCCTGGAGTCCAGCATTTTACTGAACCAACAACTTCCCTATTCAATTTTGTCCTTGTCACTGCCTGACTTCAGTCCCTGGTTCAAAATTTAAGAGGGTGTTAAGTGTTCTTAACACAAACAAAGGGACATAAAGAAACTCTGAATGGTGAGGGATGCCTATTACCCTAGTGGCTGTGGTAAAGGTATCACAGCCTATATGTGTGTTCAAACTCATAAAATTATACACATGATCAATTATACACTTTATCAATTATGCCATAATGCTATGCTATGCTAAGTCACTTCAGTCGTGTCCAACTCCGTGAGACCCCATAGACGACAGCCCACCAGGCTCCCCCATCCCTGGGATTCTCCAGGCAAGAACACTGGAGTGGGTTGCCATTTCCTTCTCCAATGCATTAAAGTGAAAAGTGAAAGTGAAGTCGCTCAGTCGTGTCCGACCCTCAGTGACCCCATGGACTGCAGCCCTCCAGGCTCCTCCATCCATGGGATTTTCCAGACAAGAGTACTGGAGTGGGGTGCCATTGCCTTAATAGACCCTCTTTAAAATAACTCCAATCTTTTGTAATATTCTGCAATATCTAGGGTTTTTTCCCTATATTTCTCAACCAACTCCTGTTTTTTGGATTTGTGTGTGCACATACATACTCAGTCAAAGAAGGCAATGGCAACCCACTCCAGTACTCTTGACTGGGAAATCCCATGGATGGAGGAGCCTGGTAGGCTGCAGTCCATGGGGTCACGAAGAGTCAGACACGACTGAGCGACTTAACTTTCACTTTTCACTTTCATTCACTGGAGAAGGAAATGGCAACCCACTCCAGTGTTCTTGCCTGGAGAATCCCAGGGATGGGGGAGCCTGGTGAGCTGCCGTCTATGGCGTCACACAGAGTTGGACACGACTGACGTGACTTAGCAGCAGCATACATACTCAGTGGGCAAAACTGAAGCATATCTCTGGTGGGTCAAAGGTTGGAGCTCCTGGGCTCCTGTGAAGGATTTGGGGGATACAAATACAGTGGTTAAATACAGTGATTACTAGTCACGTCAAATAGGTACCTGCCGTAGGCCTGAGATCATTTCCTTACGTCTTAGTCTTGCTATTTGCTGTAAGTGTTCTCTCAGTCTTGATTTCTGTATAAGATAGTTGGGCATAAAAATAGTTCCCATATTTTATCAGTGTTTTTTTTATCACTTAGAATTTTTCATTTTGTACTTATTGAAAGTGCTCTTTTAGACTTGTTTTTATCGTTCATCTGTCTTGTACACACATTAAAAAAAGAAAAATTGGTTGTGGCATCACTAAAACTCGTCCACATTTAGAGTCTAGCCCTTCTGAATCATCATTGCTGTCTGTTTTTCTGCATGAGGTTATCCTCTGCGCTCTGAGAAGTTGAAGAGATAGCTTTTCTTAAAAGGATACTTCACTAGTCAATAGTCTTTGGAATTTTCTTGTCAAGCACTGACACTCATTTTGCAAGTGCAGGCAATAAAACTACCTCAGGACTCCTGCCTGGCCAATATAATCATAAGACACATCTCAATATTGGAGAACTAAAATGGGAAACATGAGAGTTTTTGAACTGGAGTAGTATGGAATGTATTTTTCATCATGTGCTGTAATGATTCATAACCTGCATATTGTTTCTTCATAATGTTCTGTGATAAAGATCTTTTTTTTTTTTAGGTTTGGAAACTCAACCTCAGAAAGATAAGGTAACCTATGAAAGCAATGGGAGGAAAGTTAGCACCGCTGTGTCTAACCAAGCCATCCCCTCTCTATGCTCCTGCCTCTTCCACCCTGCTCCATCTGTCTGACATTTCAAAGCCTCTTATTTTACCTTGGAGGTTAACAGATCTTGGGGCACTCTGTTTCTCCAGGCCACACCAGTTTGGGGGGCAGAGGGTATAACAGCATCATAAATAACATGAATAAATCAATGTTGCTCTGATGCCTCTACCACAGAACTACAGAAATCCCAGAGGCTCTCATAGTCCTCCCGAATATCCAGGTGGGTCTCATATGCACTTCTCAGTTAGTCCCCAGGCCCTTAACTCAGTAGGCTGCCTATACCCCATTTGTCCTTCTGTGAGCCAAAGGTCACTGGCCAGAGCTGCCACAGTGAGGACCTCCCATCTACTCTAAATACCCTCCAAGTGGGACTCTAATTTTTGTTCCCTGTTCTCAGAACTGGGTCCTTGTACCAAGTTTGTGGTTTGGGTATCTCTCAAGAGAGGCTCTGACCTGACCTCTTTGGAAACTGATTCTCTTCACTTCAATCATTCTGTCTATGGCCTACCCACAACCCCCAACTTTCCAGACATGGTCAGATGCCCAGGAATTCACAGCTGTGGCAGCTTAAGGCTAAGCTCTAGATTGAAAGACCCCAAGACACAAGCCCCGTCTCCCTGTATTAGTTTTCTGTTGCTATGGTAACAAATCACCACAAATGTACTGGCTTAAAACAGCACACTTATTATCTCACATTTCTGTAGGTCAGAAATCCAAGAAGGCTTGGTTGAGTTCTCTGGTTGTGGTTTTTATAAGGCTGAAATTAAAGTGTCAGGACTAGGCTCTTGTCTGAAGGCTCTGGGGGAGAATCCACTTCCAGGCTCTTTCAGGTTGTTGATAGACGTCAGTTTCTTGAGGTTGTAGGACTGAGGTCCCTGTTTCCTTGCTCTCAGCTGGGGGCTGGTCTTCGGTTCTACACGCTGCCTTATTCCTTCTCATGCTTTCCATGTACCCTCTCCACCACCCCTACAGTAAGTCAGTTGCCTTCTCATGCTTTGAATCTCCAACGTCCTCATCTTCCTCCTCTGATTCCAGCAAGATAAAGTGCTCTAACTTTAAGGGCTCATGTGATTAGACTGGCCTCACCCAAGTAATACAGGACATCTCCCTATAATCATAAGATCCAAAACCTTGATTACATCTGTGAAGTTGCTTACCATGTAACAAAACATATTTATAGGTTTCAGGGATAAGTGCATGGTTATATTTGGTGGGGGGCATGATTTGGCCTACCACACCCCTAATTAGTTTGGAATCTCCTTACAGAGTGGGGGCAGTAAACAACCCTAACCTTGCAGGCACCTAATAAATTCTGTTGCTCAGAGGACTTGGAGGCCTTTTGTCTAACAAAGAAGGTTAAAGAGAAGAGTTCAAATTCCAAAGAATTTAAAAAATTCTTTACTCAAAAATTATAGGGGAAGAGATACTGCCTCCTCGTGGGAGGTAAATGCCTTTAAGTCTGTGGCTCTGGCTGGTGGCACTCCTAAAGCTTGGTGTGAGAAAGGCTGTGGATACTGTCTGCTGTTTCTGGGGTGGATAGAGCAGATGGCCAAGCTCCTGTTGGTGATCAGACTGGGCAGAGTGGGTTTATTCAGGGGCAGGAAGCTGGCCTCAGAGATGCCGGCTTTTCCCAGGCTGGCTTTCAGCCAGTCCCTTGGGAAATCTTGGACGGGGAGGCTGTGTGAAAACAAATTCACGTGCATTTGGTCAAGAATGCTTTGTGCTGGGGACTTAAACATTTTGGACCTCTCTGAGCCTCACAGAAACCCACCAGTAGCCTGTAGGGGCCCTATTTTACAACTGAGGAAACTCAGATTCTGAGAGGTTAAATGACATGCTCAAAGTCATGCAGTGAGGGCAAAGAGGCAACACTAGAGCCTGTTCTTCTCTCATAGCTCAGCCTCTTTCTTCCATTCTGCAGGTGCTCCCTGGGGAGGTAAGGAGCCATGGTTTATCACCAATGTATTTGTTAGGGGAAACACACTGACTGAAACCACCCCCCATGGCCAGGCACCACAGTAGCTATTTGCATGAATTATTTTACAAAGGGAGGTCCTAGTAAGGAACACAGCAGTAATAAGTCACCACCAACCAGAAGAGCTCGGGAGAGGTGAAAAGGAGATGCCACGTGTCCTACCACCTCCCAGAATCCTTCTCACTGGCATCCATGGTAGCTGAGCAATGTGTGCACCACTAGGAAGGACCCTGAGTCAGAATGATTGGCCAAAGACAACCTAGAAGCTAATCCCAATTGCCTTAAAACCTGAGGCTTCAAGCCACCTGGCAGAGCAGTTCTCCTGGGTTCCCTTACCCTCCTGCTCTCCCTTCCTGGGCCTCACTTCCCAATAAAGCCTCCTGCTTTGTCAGCACGTGTCTCTCCTTGGACAATTCATTTCTGAGTGTTAGACAAGAGCCCACTCTCGTACCCTAGAGGGGGTTCCCCTTCCTGCAACATATTGGATGACTATGAAAGCGTCTTCATTTGTCATTCTAGTCCTAGGCTACCTTTTTCCTGACCACCTCAACCTTTTTTTTCCCCTGAGTTTCTACAATATCCATCCATTCATTCTGAACTCAACACGCTTAAGTACCTGTGACATACTAGGCATGATGTTGGATGCTGGAAATGAAGGTGAACAAGACAGATCATTCAGTCCACCCATCAATGAGCCTTCAGAACTGTCTTCACTCTTGGAGAAGATAATTATATAAGTAACAGCTGTGAAGTGTGCTGAGCATTAGGGTGAGGAAATCAAGGATGTTGTGAGAGTAGCAGGGTGTAGGTTCTAACCTATTCTAGAGATAGGAAGAACCTCTCAGGAGGGATTATCAAAGTCAAGACCTGAAGATAGGAAGAAATTAGCTAGATCAGGAGAGTTGGGCAGGAGCGATGCAAATGGAAGGAACATGGCCAGGAGGCAAAAGTACATGGAAAAATACTTCATGAAATCAGGAAAACTAAGTGAAATTGAGCAGGACCCTGCGGGGGCCCTTCCAAGTACAAATCCTTTCCATGGTTCCTGTTTCTTGTTTGTAGGAAATAGGCTTCATTCATCCTTCTAGACCTTCCCTCAGTTCCAAAGAGAAGATTCAAATAGTTATGAATCGGGGTTTGATATCTGGGGTTGGGAAGATCCCCTGGAGAAGGGAAAGGCTACCCACTTCAGTGTTCTGCCTGGGCAATCCCAGGGATAGAGCAGCCTGGCTACAGTCCATAGCATCACAAAGATTTGGACATGACGTAGCATTAAGCCATCACAGGGGAGGAAGGAAATACAGAAACAAGGGAGAAGCAGTCAAGAAACATAGTGCAGCAATGGACTGGGTCCCAGCCCCTCCAGGGGGAATATACATAACAATATTTTTGAGTTCTTCTGCAGGAACTAAGACCCCCTGACTGAGGTGGAGGATGGAAATAACTTCAGGGTGAGCATAAGACTCCTGGAACACCACTCTCTTACCCCATCACCAACCAATAGGGGAAAGTCACACACCCTGTAGCCCTCACCCCAAGTTTGCTTATAAAAACTTCTCCTCAAAAACCACTGAGGAGTTTGGGGCCACCCATTCTCTTTCCTTGGCCTTGTGATAAATTTGTCTCTGTTTCCAACTCCAACTTTTTGGTGTGTTTGGCCTGAGTGTGTATCGGGCAAATGAACTTGGGTTTGGTAACAAAAGCAAAACAAAAAGTATCCATCTGAGACATTTTGGACAACAACCAATTCTGCAACACCAGCTGGGTGTTCAACAATTCAATTTAATTGTGATGCAAACTACGCAAGAGTTAATGTACACCTCATAGCTTAAGCTCAGTCCCACAAAATAACCTCTATTTCAGATGCCAGCTGTAAGTTGTAAGCTGCACAAACCTCTCACCTACTGGCTATAAATAAGGGGCTCCCAGGACACCCTCCTTGGCTAGATCAGCTCACCAAACTCAAGAAGGCACTTTACTTACACTTACCAGTTGATCATAAAGGATACAAATCAACAGCCAGATAAGAAGTACACAGGGAGAGTTAAGGAAGGGTCCTGAGCAGAAGAACTTCTGTCTCCATGAAATTGGGGTGCACCACCCTCCTGGCACGTGGATGTGCTTACCAACTCCGAAGCTCTCAGGATCTTGCTGTTCAAGGGTTTTTACGGATTTCAACCTCCAGCGTTTCCTCCCCAGCTCCCAGAGGGCAGTTCTCACCATTTAATCACTCGGTCCTTCTGTTAAGCAGCCCCATCTGGAGGCTCTCTAGGGGCCCCGCCCTAAGTCACTTCTTTAGCATAAACTCAGGATAGAAAGGGATTCCTCATGAATAACAAAAGACATTCCTATCAGCACTGAAATCCCAAGGGTTTCAGGAGCACTGTGCCAGAAAAAAGCAGAGACCAGATATTTATTTAATAACATAGCAGTCTATAAGAAGCAGAGTTCTAGGCAGCAAATGGCAACAGCTGAGGCCCAGGGGATAAGAGGACCAGATCAAGAAAGATCTTGTCAATGAAGTTAAAGAATTCTACTTTTAGGGCAGTGGAGTGCCACTATGGATTGAAGTAGGGGAGTGATAAGGTGAGATTTATCATGTTATAAAGATGCTATTTGGAGAACTGATTATAGGGACAAAGCTGGAGTCAGAGAGACTAGTAAGGAAGATATTATGGTAATCCTGGTGGAGACAATGATGGTTTGGGGAGGCCAAGAAGATGGAAAGAAGTGGGTGGGGTCATGAGAAGGTTGAGCTGGATTGACTTTGATGTTGAATGCATTGTGATCTCTATCATTCTTTCAGAGATTGTGCTCTCCCTTACAACATTTATTTTTACATTTATTCCTCCTTTTTTATGTATACATTTTATTTATTTATGTTTGTGAACGTGCTGCACTCAATATGCCAGCAGATTTGGAAAACTCAGCAGTGGCCACAGGACTGGAAAAGGTCAGTTTTCATTCCAATCCCAAAGAAAGGCAATGCCAAAGAGTGCTCAAACTACCGCACAATTGCACTCATCTCACACACTAGTAAAGTAATGCTCAAAATTCTCCAAGCCAGGCTTCAGCAATACATGAACCGTGAACTTCCTGATGTGCAAGCTGGTTTTAGAAAAGGCAGAGGAACCAGAGATCAAATCGCCAACATCACCTGGATCATGGAAAAAGCAAGAGAGTTCCAGAAAAACATCTATTTCTGCTTTATTGACTATGCCAAAGCCTTTGACTATGTGGATCACAAGAAACTGTGGAAAATTCTGAAAGAGATGGGAATACCAGACCACCTGATTTGCCTCTTGAGAAATTTGTATGCAGGTCAGGAAGCAACAGTCAGAACTGGACATGGAACAACAGACTGGTTCCAAATAGGAAAAGAAGTATGTCAAGGCTGTATATTGTCACCCTGTTTATTTAACTTATATGCAGAGTACATCATGAGAAACGCTGGACTGGAAGAAACACAAGCTGGAATCAAGATTGCCGGGAGAAATATCAATAACCTCAGATATGCAGATGACACCACCCTTATGGCAGAAAGTGAAGAGGAACTCAAAAGCCTCTTAATGAAAGTGAAAGTGGAGAGTGAAAAAGTTGGCTTAAAGCTCAACATTCAGAAAACAAAAATCACGGCATCCGGTCCCATCACTTCATGGGAAATAGATGGGGAAACAGTGGAAACAGTGTCAGACTTTATTTTGGGGGGCTCCAAAATTACTGCAGATGGTGACTGCAGCCATGAAATTAAAAGACGCTTACTCCTTGGAAGGAAAGTTATGACCAACCTAGATAGCATATTGAAAAGCAGAGACATTACTTTGCCAAAAAAGGTTCGTCTAGTCAAGGCTATGGTTTTTCCTGTGGTCATGTATGGATGTGAGAGTTGGACTGTGAAGAAGGCTGAGCACCGAAGAATTGATGCTTTTGAACTGTGGTGTTGGAGAAGACTCTTGAGAGTCCCTTGGACTGCAAGGAGATCCAACCAGTCCATTCTGAAGGAGATCAGCCCTGGGATTTCTTTGGAAGGAATGATGCTGAAGCTGAAACTCCAGTACTTTGGCCACCTCATGCGAAGAGCTGACTCTTTGGAAAAGACTGTGATGCTGGGAGGGATTGGGGGCAGGAGGAGAAGGGGGCGACAGAGGATGAAATGGCTGGATGGCATCACCAACTCGATGGAGGTGAGTCTCAGTGAACTCTGGGAGTTGGTGATAGACAGGGAGGCCTGGCGTGCTGCGATTCATGGGGTCGCAAAGAGTCGGACACGACTGAGTGACTGATCTGATCTTATCTGATTACATTTTAATTATTTATTTATTATCCATGCTGAGCAGGATGGGGATCTTAGTTCCCTGACCAGGGATGGCATCCATGCCCCCTGCAGTGGAAGAAAGTGAAGTGAAAGTGTTAGTTGCTCAGTCGTGTGACTCTTTGTGACCCCAAGGACTGTAACCCACCAGGCTTCTCTGTCCTTGGAATTCTCCAGGCAAGAATACTGGAGTGGATTGCCATTCATCTTCTTCAGGGGATCTTCCTGACCCCTGACCCCTGACCAGGGATTAAATCCTGGTCTCAGAATTGCAAGCAGATTCTTTACTGTCTGAGCCACCAGGGAAGCCTGAGTGGAGTCTTAACCAATGAACCATCAGTGATGTCCCTATTGCATTTTTATTTACTTATTTTTACTTCTTTAATGTTGTTTGACTTTCCATGCATCCATATCTATGATTCCAACATTCCTTAGGATCTGAGATTATCTCTCATAGCTAATCAAAATGTAATTTTTTATTCTTTGGGCCTCAGTTTCCTTATTATTAACATGCAGTTGAGAACCCAGGCTTTTCCTGCTTCATAGGGTTATTTTGAAGACCTAGCCTTCAATGAGATGATGATAAAGATGCTCTAAATAGCATGCAGCTGCAATAGATGATTGTCAGAAAGGAGTTACGTATCTGTATTAGACTAGCACTGCCCACAGCGGCATATATTGGTCAGGATACAGTCAGAAAAGAGAAAAGCTGGTTTACTGTCTCTTGTATGTTTGATGCGTAAATTATGACTGAAGTTCAATCAATAATAGCCACATAATATTGACTTCAGCAAGAGAGAAGCCTGGAAAAATGTTTATTGTGATAATTGAGTTGGGTAGTCAAGGGTTTCTTGTGTCTACTGGGGTAATCCTGATGTAGGAAATAGAGGGACTTCAGGTTAGACATTTATATATATATATATATATATATATATATATATATATTTATATATATCCTGTTTCCATTTCCTGAGACAAGCGATAGGTGGGTTCCAGTTAAGACATTTACAATCAGCCTCCTGCTTGCCCTCCAAAATGGAAGTAACAACAAAAACAGGGTAAATAGCCAGCATTTATCTCTTGTAAACACTTTAAGGTAATAGTCATGGCAAGGACAAAGAAGGACAAAAACCTGTTTGAATTGGAATTAAAAAGGATTAACGGATCTCCCTCCCCCCTATTTTGGGACAAAGGAGACACTACACACGTGCAGAAAGGCTCCTTGTGGGTCAAAAGTCAAGGGATAATGTTAGGCCATAATAAGTCTTGCTCTTCCCAGAAGCCTTCACTTCAAGATCCATCTTTGTCCCCCAGGGGAGGGTTGCACGGTAGATCAGGTGTGAAAAAGGAAAACAGATGATTGGCCTGAAGGAAGACAAAGACCCGGAAGAACTGCCTTATATAAATGACTTAACAGCCTCTTTACTGCTCCTCCTCACTAGAGGGAACGCCCACACCCTTTCTCTCCAGTTGTGCATCTCTGCCTTTCTTGTTTCAACTGAATTTTCTCTCTGTGCTCTCCCACTTGTCGTTTGATGCTATATCTCTAACAATAAACTTTGTACCTGCATTTACAGTTTCTGCTTCAGTGATAAATGCATTTTTCACTGGGTGCAAAGATCCAGGGGAAAATTACCTTCTAGCCTCTAGCCCTTGCTGGTTTTGGGGCTAGGATTCCTTGTTTTCCCAGGATCAATTCCTGGGCAGGGAATGAAGATCTTGCTTCATGCCACCTTTCACTGCTGCCTCTCTGAGATCAATCCTAACATCTCAACTGTACAAGTGATTGGCTTGAACCCCATCTCACAAGATAGGGAAAACCTAGGTCTTCTCCAAGATTTCTATGACTTCCCTGTGAAACAGGAGGTAGGGCACAACCTTTAAAAGAATGGCATAGACCAAGGAAGCAACATAAATTGTTTAGCGCAAAATAGGTCCAAGATGGCAGATGAGTCAATTTCCACTAGACCTTGAGCCTCAGTATACATTCACTGAAACACATCAGCAAGTTAAATGACACACCCACAGGCACCAAGATAGATCTAAGTCTGACCATAAAGGTCTTGAAATGGGCAGAGGCCCAATTCCTGGAAATCTCCACCCTTTCCGCCAAATAGCTGGAATAATCTTCCCATTCATTAGCCTGTGAAATTATCCACCCCTATAAAAACTAAAAAGACCCTGACGCTGGGAAAGATTGAAGGCAGGAGGAAAGGAGGACAACAGAGGGTGAGATCATTGGATGGCACCACCAACTCGATGGACATGAGTTTGAGCAAGCTCCGGGAGTTGGTGATAGACAGGGAAAACTGGCGTGCTGCAGACCATGGGGTGGCAAACAGCTGGACATGACTGAACGACTGAACTGATAAAAACTGACAATCCCGTACTCTGATGCTGCTCTTGCCTTCTGAGATGGCCCACACTCTGTCTGTGGTTTATATTTCTCTCTAAATAAATCCACTTCTTACGTATCACTTTGTCTCTCACTGAGTTCTTTCTGCTCTGAGACATCAAGAACCTGAGCAGCATCAATTCCTGAGACCCAGTGTGCTCTCAGTTCAAAGTCCATGGGTTCAAGTCCCAATCTGAGTTGCAGTGTCACCTGGACTGATGTTTCTCAGTGTTACCTGACTCTAAATTTCTTTCTTTGCTGTCTGTGGACACACCTTTATCTCTATCCTAGAATTGCCCCCAAAGTTGAACACAGTCCCTACGCTGCTGCCCACTGGCCCTGTTCCCACAAGGCAGCTTTGGGTAACAAACATTTATTGGAGATTTGGAAGATAGATTACACTGGAGAGAGGACTGAATTGCAGGACTGCAGTCCAGAGATCTCTTTGTTCTTAAACGTCTTCCCCGATTTTTTACAGACTAGGGCATTAGTCTCTGATCAGATTACTTGGTTTTCCTTTTACCTCTCTCTTTTGTTCTTCCTCATCCCCAAATTCTCACTTATTTATTTATTTTTTTTGCCTCACCATGCAGCATGTGGGATCTTAGTTCCCCAACTAGGGATTGAACCCAAGCCCTTGCAGTGGAAGCATGGAATCCTAACCACTGGTCTGCCAGTGAATTCCTCCTGAAATTTTGGTTCAATTCTTAGGCAGAGCTATTTAGCTATCTTTGTTTTTTCCTCCCCACCCATGTCCTTAGGGCCTCACCTTCTATCCCCAAGGGGCCTATCAAGGTATTTTCCTAAACAATGACACTTCCTTCCTGAAAAGGAACTCTGGTGCCAGCTGATAAAATAATGACTTCTCTTATCTGCTTCAAGAATGACAAGGTTGCCAGATCATGTTTATTCTTCAGCTGGCAAATGGGGAAAGCAACCTGTCTGCATCCCTGGTAATTTAGGTTTGGACCATTTATGTCATTTGATTTGATGCTCACAAGTTTGGGAGAAAGAGCAGGTAGCTCTGATTAGCTCACTTTATGATGGGAAAAAACAGCGTTTAGAAATGACAAGTGACTGGATGAATGCGCTTCTAGGCTCAATCTTGAACCCAGATCCAGCTCATTCAGTTGTCTTTCCCCTAAGAGTTTTCATGAAAATTGAAAATGTCCCTGGTTTATTAGCCAAGTAAGCTGTTTTGAGAATGAACTTGGTGTCCCTGCAAAGAAGGTCAAAAGACACATGGGTTATTTGACAGATAGGTTTTACATAAGTGCTGGAAGAAAAGATAAGCTGTCAGCAGATGCTCTTCTGTGCTAGGACTGAAATGTTAGCCTCCTCAAGATAACCATCTTCAGGCCGTTAGGAAAGACTAAGGCTACGGAGGAATCCAGCCAGATTGCTAGGTATGCGCCTCCTTCTCCCTGCCTTGGGTGCCTTGCCCTCTTCTCTCCCACCCCAACCCTATCCTTCTTCAAGCCCACTTCCCACTCCTCAGAATCCTCTGGGAAGCTATCCTGAACAGCCTCACACAGATGGAATCTTTCTTTCCTGGAAATCCCATTGGCAACTACTCTCTGCTTTGCACCAATTAGTGTGTTCTAGATCAGTGGCTTCCAAACTTAGTTGATTTTGACCCGCAGTGAAAAACACATGTTTTCTCATTTCAGTACACTCCCCCTCCCCCAACACACAAAGCGATACACGCACTAGCGATGAACAAAGTTTCATGCACAGACGTGCTGTGCTAAGTCGCTTCAGTCATGTCCTACTCTGCGACCCCATGGGCTGTAGCCTGCAAGGCTCCTCTGTCCACAGGACTTCCCAGGCAAGAATACTAGAGTGGGTTGCCATTTCCTTCTCCGGGGGTCTTCCCCTTCCAGCTATTGAAACAGGGTCTTCCGCATTGTAGGCAGACTCTTTACTGTTTGAGCTGCCAGGGAAGCCCATCTTATTTCATAAGGTGCACACTAATATTTCCTTTCTGTTCTACTTAGTGCTTTCTTATTCTATGATACTAAAAAAAAAAAAAAAAAGTGCTGGTTGTAACACATTAACTTGATTTCAAGACCCACTAAGAATAATCATTCCTTTGTGCATGAGTGCTAAGTCACTTCGGTCATGTCTGATTCTGAGCAGCTCTGTGGATTGTAGCCCACCAGGCTCCTCTGTCTATGGGATTCTCCAGGCAAGAATACTGGAGTGGGTTGCCGAGTCCTTCTCTAAGGGATCTTCCCGACCCAGGGATCGAATCCACATCTCCTCCTTCTCCTGCGTTGGCAGGCAGGTTGTTTACCACTAGCACCACCTGGGAAGCCCAAACATTCCTTTGATCTCTCTGCAATTCAGTGTGATATTTTATCGTATTCTGCAGCCTCCCTCCACCTCCTGATTCTCCATCTGGTTCTCCAGGTCAGCTCACCTGAGTACTCCCAGAAGTTCCTCACAGCCTCTTGCCCAACGTGTCTCTCTTTTCCATCCTCCTCATGGATTTTTCGAAATGCAAATTTCATCTGATCATTCTGATGCTTCTAAGGCTTTCCATTGCTTAAAACTGCCTCCCAAATAAATAGCCTGAGGAGAAGGCCCTTTGCAGACGGTCCCCTTGCCAGCCTTTTCCTTAGCTCCAGCAACTCAAGGCCCCCCTCAAGTCCGCTGTTTCCTGCCTCCGTGACTTTACACACACTGTTCCCTGACTGGAAGGCACCTCTCTCTCTTCTCTAGTGGAAAACTACTTTCACTTTAAGAACTCAGATTACTAGAAAGAAGGAAATCCTGTCATCTGTGACAACATGAATGGACCCTGAGTGCACTATGCTAGGTGAGATAAGCCAGACAAAGACAATATTGTTTGTGGAATCAAAAAAAGCCAAATTTGTAGAAACAGAGACTAGAATGGTGGTTACCAGAATGTGGGGGGTGGGGGGTGGAGGTGGGGTGGGCAGGGGTTTTGGGAATGCTGGTCAAAGGGTACCAACTTGTAACTAGAAGATGGGGATCTCACGTACATCTAGTGATTATAGTTAATAATACTGTATCATGTACTTCAAAATTGCTACAAATTTTTTTTAAGATTAAAAAAATATATTTACTTGGCTGCACTGGGTCTTAGTTGCGGCATGCAGGATCTCTAGCTGTGGCATGTGGGATGGGATTGAACCTTGCGCACCGGCACTGGGAGTACAAAGTCTTAGCCACTGGACCACCAGGGAAGTCCTGCTAATAGATCTTAAATGTGCTCACTACAAAAAAGAAATGGCATGTTTGATCCCTGGTCAAGGAACTAATGGAGAAAGAAATGGCAACCCACTCCAGTATTCTTGCCTAGAGAATCCCATGGACAGAGGAGCCTGGCAGGCCATGGTCCATAGGGTCGCAGAGAGTTGGAAAAGACTGAAGCGACTACGCACGCAAAGGAACTAAGACCCTGCATGCTGCTGCTGCTGCTAAGTCACTTCAGTCGTGTCCAAATCCGTTCGACCTCATAGACGGCAGCCCACCAGGCTCCCCCATCCCTGGGATTCTCCAGGCAAGAACACTGGAGTGGGTTGCCATTTCCTTCTCCAACGCATAAAAGCATGCTGCATAGCTGCAAAAAAAGAATAGCAATGGTAATGACTTGATTGGGCTTCCCCAATGGTTCAGTGGGTAAAGAATCTGCCTGCAATGCAGGAGACATAGGAGACGTGGGTTCAGTCCCTGGGTTGGGAAGATCCCCTGGAGGAGGGCATGGCAACCCACTCTACTATTCTCTCCTGGAAAATCCCATGGACAGATTAGTCTGACGGACTACAGTCCATGGGGTCGCTAAGAGTCAGATACAACCGAGACTTAAGCACACATGAACAGTGACTTAATAAAGGTGTTAGCTAACACTATGGTGGTGGTCATACTGCAATACACAAACACATCAAATCCTTGGGCACCTTAAACTTACACAATGTTATATGTCAATTATATCTCAATAAACAAAAAATAAAACTCAGATTACCTGTCACCATGAGGTTGGTGTTTTGATTGTTCCTATATAATGCTCTGATCTATTACATATTATACTGAATTATAATTACTCATTCATCTCTCTCATCATCTTGAGAGATGTGGGCCAGGAATTTGTGTATCTCAATTGGTTTTGTATCACTGGCGCCTAATGTAATGCCATTATCCAGCAAATGCTAACTGAAAATTAGCAAAAGAACACTGTTCTCCAGGGACTTCCCTGGTGGTCCAGTGGCTAAGTCTCCTTGCACCCAATGCAGGGGCCTGGGTTTGATTCCTGGTGGGGGAACTAGATCCCACATGCTGTAACTAAGACTCAGAGCAGCCAAATAAATAAAAATCAATATTAGAAAGAAATTCTTTGTATAAGAAAAAGAACACTGTTCTCCAGTTCCATGTCATTAATTAAATTTCCCCAGTTCTATATTATCTTAATCTGTGGCCATTTTAATGATCCTGTTGTGTGTGTGCGTGCACACACATGTGTACACATACGTGTGCACACATGCATGTTGGTGAGGTGGGGGGTGGGTGAGAGGATGGATTTTGTAAACAGCTGTTGATCTTATGTATCTCCTCCCCATCTCAGCCGGAGATATTCACTGCCTCAGGGAAAACTAAGATTCTGATAACAGGAATGTATAACAAATAATCAATAATGTAATTTCAAAAATTCGTGGTTGAAACAATAGTTTTGACAGCCTACGGTTTTGATTTGAAGAGGAGAAAGGGCTCAATGCCAGAAGAAGCAGGTCACAGGGTTTATGCCACAAACAGTGGGTTGGGAAGAGGCAAGATTAGGGATTGGGGACGCCTGGGGTAGGGTAGGAGGAGATCAGCGCGTGGCACCAGACCTAAAGGGGTCAGGGAAGGCCAGGGCAGCACCAAGAGGGCCCAGGGAAGGCTGAGCCAAAGCCTGGCGGAAATCTGTTGTCACCTTGTGCAGGAATCCGTGTGCGCAGCGTGCACCTCAGTGTCAGGGGTTCTCCCATCAGGCCTTCCTCCCATCAAGTGTCCAAGAGAAGTGACACCTGGCCGCATCTGTGCTGCTTACGCCATCCAACTACCCACATGGGCAATCTCCTCTTCTGGTCTAGAGGGGCCATGATAATGTGGGAGGAGAGGTCCCAGTTCCTGAACCTGGTGAGCTGAGCAGGTAAGCCTGAGGTTTCATTCAAAGGGAAACAGTGGCAAATCCCATGCTTTTACACGTATTTAAAATATCTTCCAAACTAAAAAAATAACCTTTCTCTCTCACTGACAAAAATTGTTTATTGTAGAAAAATGTAGCTCTTCCAAAAGGAGAGCGCTAACCTGTTATCTCATCACCCTGAGAAAATCACTGTTAGTCATCTTGGTCCTCCCAAGCATTCTTTTCTGCACTGTATGTGAATTTTAACTGTAAATTAGAGTGGAATCTCTTTGCAAACAAGAACTAGATCCTGTTCATCTCTTTCATCCTCACACCTAGGATAATACTTGAAGCAGAAAAGATGCTTGATAAATATTTTATGAAACAAATATTTTGTAAAATAGCTTTTGAACGAAAATGCTTCCTAGTAGGTGAAGAGAGACTACTAGGCTTCTACTTGCTTCCTAGTAGGTGAAGAGAGACAAAAAAGCTATTTTCATTGTCGTTACAAATGACTTCACCGTCGGACAAATAGGTGAATGTCAGGCATCCTGAGGGGCAGGTGGGACAGGTAGGGTGGAAAACCCTAGGGTGTGTGGGGCCCTGTTATTTCACGGGACAGTATCAAGCAGCCCCAAGGGGAAGATAGTTTTTATAGTGATAAAAAGAACCCAGCAGAGCTCTCTAAGAACAGCCATTCCTCTGTGAGCTAGTCTGAAGGACAATTGCTAAGCAGGGTGCAACCAACACTGCCTGCTGTTGGAAGTTTAAGAGAGGTATAAAGCAAGGTACCAAGCTCTGTAAAGTGCTCCATCTGTTGGCAGGGGCGACTCATTTCTCATCACACTGCTGGTTCCATTCCTGGGACGTTTCTGCACACATCCCCCTCCTCCACTCCCCCTACATCCCCACCTAAGATGACCATCCTGGAGTCTGTCCTAACCCATTCCCCAGCCACCCCTTCCCCATCTCCTCCCTTACCCACCACTAGCCTACCATCCCCCACCTGGCTCCCTGCTTCAGAGCCACCCCCTAATTCTTTCTGTTTGCAGTAGTCAGACGGAAGTGTTCACTCCTGCTTCAACAGAGTGGAGTCCAGCCTCCCAGGGCACCGATTCAGGGCTTCCATGGCCTGGCTGAGACCCCTCTTTCTCTGCCCCTGGGCTGTATCTCTTGCCTGGGATGCAGTTCAGGTTTCTCTCGTCAGCAACTTCCTGGAGATCGTGTGGGGCTGAAGCTGATGAGCCCCAGGCCTGGGCTGGGCTATGACCAGGGCTGCAGAGGTCTAGCCTGGTCCCCTGCTCCTCCTTCTCTGGCGTTTCTTCCCTCCCCTTCATGTTCCTGGCTCTTCCTTCTGCCATCTCATCAGCTCCAGGCCTCTTTGAATTGCACTCTCCAGGCCCCTCCCTGCCATTGTCCCTTGGGCAGGACAGGAAGCGGGGAGCTGCTAAAGGTCAGAGAGTCATGGGCTCAGCTGGGAAGGCAACCCCGATTCAGCCTTTTTCCAGCTACTCGAGACAGGCAGCCTCAGAGGGTGGTGAGGTGAGCGCCCCCCTCTGGCTATCTCCAGATAACTCCTCCAGCAGTCTGTTGGCAGCGACCTGGGGCAGCGAGGGTCCTGCTGTCCCCCATTGAGCCTTCCTTCTTCTGCACTTGGGGTGTTTCAGATCCTAGCTATTCTGTGTGCCTGCTTTGCCGTGAGGCCCTTGTGCCTATATCTGGGTCATTCATTCTGGGGTGGGATGGGAGGTGGCAGAAGGGACTCAGCTCAGGAAAAATGGGCTCGATAAGAAGGCCATAATCTGCCACCTGCTGGCTAGATTCAAGCGCCTAGCAAACTCTTCCTGGTCTTTGAATTTTGCCTTAATCACTGTGACCTTGAAATCCAAAATCTTAGTCTTCAGTGTTCCCATCACTCTCCTTCCACTTGAGCCCGCCCCTTTTTCATTGCCCCCTTCTTTCCTTCCTTCAATCTGTCAACCCTCTTCACAACAGCATCTGAATACCCGCGGGAATCTGTTATAGGTAGAGGGCTTTGGCAAGGGCAAAGCTTTGCCCAAAGGGACTGTGCTAATGGGGGAGATTCCAGGCAGTGGGACAGCCAGGTATAAGGCCTGGGACAGGACCTTCGTAGAACTCTGCAGACCCGACCCTGTAGCTGCTCACCTTCTCTAAGTAAGGTGATCCAATTGAGTTTGTCACTGAATACATTCTAGAGGAAGACAGTCTGCAGGTTGCTCCCAAATAGAAACACAGAGGCACAGAGAGCAAGAAGCTTCTGCCAGCATAGCCCTCTTCCTCTCCCTGATCCAAGGGCCTGCATCCCCCTGCTCGTCAGGCTGGCGGACCTGGGTTGGTGGGGATAGATGAGAGGAGTCTGGTAAGGCTTCCTGTGGTGGAGGTGAGCGTCTGCTCCTGCTCTAAGCAGCCCGGTCAGCACAGCCTTCCAAGCTGAGGGGCAGGGCCCTTGTGGTGGAGGTGTTTGCAGTATGAAATCATTTCGCACAGTGAAGAAGCAGCCACGTTCTGCACGGTCCACTGGCAGTCTGGGATGTGTGCCCAGCACCAAGAGAGAGTCTAAAAATGCCCAAGCCCATCTTGGGATCTCAGGAGGCTGACTGCAGGGAATCCAGGAATCAGTAAATCCGCAAACAACTGCCTATTTCACCTGGAACCCGGCAGAGGGTGGAACTCACCCCAGCCTCCAGGGGTTCCACATCCCGCTGGGTGACACGATGCCTGTTGATGGACCACTGGTTGGAGCCCCTCAAGGGCAAGTCTGATTCTTTCCCATCTCTGGGTTCCCAGTGCCCAGTACTGAGTAGATTCAGCCACTCAAGGTGAGTTAGGCTGAGCTTAAAATCCAAGTAGGTGTTGGTATGTGGGGGATATGTGTGACCAGAGTTCTAGGCATGCCCAGAGGGACCTCTCCATACAAGAAAAGGGTCTGGAGGTTAGCCTCAGATAGTCTCACCTGGAGAAAAGAAGGGAGCAAGCACCTGGGGAGGAACATGGCATTGGGAAAAGGTATGAAAAGCCAGATGGGCTTGTTCTCCTCCATGGTTACACTAATCAGGGCAACGTGGTAGGTGAGGCCGTAACTGGCCGCAGGATCAGCAAGGCTGTAACTGGCCGCAGGATCAGCGTAATGAATGAGGAGGCATGGAGCACATTCTAGGATGTGAAGAACTAAAGGACATATGTGGACAACCAATGAGCAAGCAATGGGTTCATCAACAAATGCACCTGGGAAACGGGCTGCTTGGAGAGAAATCACATTCACCTCTGACCTTGAACAACCTTCCATAATAAGTGAGAATTAAAGAGCTGCCCAGTTGGACTGGGAATTGGGGATCCCATGGGACAGAGGCATATATGAGACAGGTCACCGTGTGTGTTCACCTGCCCAGGCTGGGAGAAACCTTGGTGAAAGACCCAGCTTTACCCACCTTCTTCTGCATCCCTGGAGAAGGAGCTTTGGAGTCCAAACTCTCAATGACCTTAGCATTTCTTTCAAACCCAGAACTGTGAATTGATCCACATCAGAAACTCTATGGGTGTCTTTTTCAAATTCATGTTTAGCTAGAGTATATTTCAGCACCCAAGCCCTGTTGGAAGCCACCCTACTACTTCCCTTCTCCTGATGATATTGGGTTGGCCAAAAAGTTTGTTTGGATTTTTCCATAACATCTTACGGAAACTATTTCTTGTTTGCATCACTTGTGCTGGACAATTGGTCATCTTGGGGCTTTGTCCCATTCTCCTAATTGCTAGGAGAAACTTGTGGAAACTCAAGTGTCAGATCATTAAGGGACCCTCCAATTGTCCTACACCCTCACTTTATAGAGAAAGTGAAGCCCAGAGAGGAGCAGTGAATCCCTTCAGATCACATAGCCCGTCAGAGGTGGGCTGGGCCTGGACCACGCCCTACCTATCCCAGGTCATTCCCCCTGCTCTTCCACTGCCCTTTATCACTTCCTCACCAGCCCTCTTTTCTGAGATTTTCATTGCTTTTCTCTCTCTGGAGTTTCCTGTGGTATCCACACTGTCACATGACTATCCACTTTGGAGACTGACAGCTGTGCTCCACCACCACCCTGGCTCGGTGAGAGAGGGAGGGTGGCCCAGCGGCCTGGCAGCCCCTTGTCTCATGATGGGCCCTAGCCCTCCTTCCAGAAGAGACCCTGCCCAGCACTAAGCCTGGCTGAGGACTGGCAACATGTGCCTCCTCTGGCTCTGGGCTCAGGAGGTCCATGTCCCTGCGTGTCTTCCCCATTACACCAGCTAAATGACCTTGACTGAGCATGTCACGTTCTGGACCTGACTTTTTTCTTTTTGAAAACGGGAAAAATCAGAACACACCACTTAGAGCAGCTGTGAAGATCAAAGGAGTCAAGTACACGGAATAGTTCTTTGTAAACTGTGAAGCAGCATTCCAGTGTAAAATGTAGGTGTCCTCTAGACCCCAACACAGGGCTGGATGTGGATGTGGAATAGTGGTCCTCAACTGGGGACAATTCTGACATCCCAGGGGGGACACTGGGTGATATCTGGAGACATTTTTGTTTATCATGACGGGGTTGGGGTTGCTGTGGCATCTGGCTGGTGGAGGCCAGGGATGCTGCTAAATAGCTGATCGTGCTCAGGACAGCCTTCAGAGCAAAGAATCATCTGGCCCCAGACGTCAGCAGTGCTGAGGTGTGAAGTCACACTTGTAGACACAGACATGGTTTGTTGTTGCAGAGAAGCAACAGGGCTGTGGCTGGGGAGTTGGCCATCAGGATACCATGGCGACCAAGAGGAGGAACCGCCCAGGTGAAAAGAGCCGGCCGTGCCCAGGCCTGATAACTTGAAAACATTTTATTTCAATTCTATCCTTGGGAGGCAGCATAAATAATCACAGAAGACCACAAAGGTCAGTGGGGAAGAAAAAAAGCTTCAGAAGTGTGGGGAGGAGGAGATGTGAGCTGACGCAGTCTAGCAGCGGGGTCTGGGGGGTGAGGAGACCCTGCTTTAGCTGGCCGTGAGCGTGGAAGGCTCTTGGAGGAAAAGCCTGAGGGTTTGGGGTTCTCCCTGCCCAGGTCACTCGGAGGGGCTTAGGGAGCCCCGCCTCTGTGGATCGAAGTTCTGCAGGGTGGCCGTGGGACAAGCAGGTGCAGAGCACAATGCGTCTAGAGGTTCTAGCTAATGAGAGAGAGGTGCAGACACCCATTTCTTGATCCCCAGACCAGATCTCCCCCCTCAAACTGTGACTTTTCTGAGAACAGTGTTCATACACTCTGTGAGTAATGAGAAATGAAGGGAGAAAAGGAGGAAAAAAAGAAAACGGTAGAAGACCAAGTGAAATGTGGCATCTCCCAGGGTCCTGTGGCCTTGAGCTGCTTCTCAGTGTTTTCATCTGCAAAGTGGGGAGAACGCTCCCTGCCTCTGGGAGCTGAGATGAGGCTCAAAGGGGATCCTATATGTCGAAGGGCTGTGTAAACCTTAAAGTGCTACACCAATGTTAGCGGCTGTGGTCGTTCTACAAGCGTAAGGCTGACCGTGGCTGAGAGCGGGGAGGAGGGACACGCACGCAGAGCAGCCCTCGGGGCCAGCAGGCCACTGCTCGGCCTTCCCAGGGCCAGCTCCACCCTCCTCGGCCTCAACCTCCAGGAGGAAGAGGCCTCATCTCGGAGTGAGTCACCTGGGGGGTGAGGGCAAAGGCTGGGGGCCAGGAGGTCCAAGGGATACTGAGTGTGGGGGAGGGGTGTGGCACATTGGCACTACTGGTGTTGGGAGGCTCCCGGTCCTCCTTCTGCTCCACCGAGACTTGGGCCCTGGTGATGCCCCTGTCAGATTGGCATCTTGATGCAGTGGGAAGCGCCCGGGCCTGCGGTCTGCACACCACTGGTCCTGGGTCCACTGTTCACCTGCTGGGTGACTCAGTGATGTCACTTCCCCAAAGCAACCCTCAGTTCTGTCATCTGTAAAATGGGGACACTATTCCCTACCCTGACTGCCTCACAAAGTGAATGGGAAAAGGGTGTTGCCAGAGCTTTGAAGAGCATCAGGGGAGGGCAAGGGGTCATTATGGCCTTGGTGAAGGATCCTCTTAATTCCCTGAAGATAAGAGAGAGGGGGCAAGAGACAGGAAGGAGCTGGGCTGCTTGCAACCCTGGTCAGGCGAATGGGCTTCCGGGACTGCCCAGGGCGAGGGAGGTGGGGGAGGGGAGGGAGACCAATGATGCCTGCAATCCAGCCCTTACTGCGCGTCCATCAGGGCCACCGTGAGCCCCAGCAGGGAGCGCAGAGATGTCCCGGCAGCCCCCTCTGCCGGGGACAAGTTCAACCTCTAAGTCTACTGGGGTTCTGGCTTCCCCCTGCGCTCCTTGGTCCACAGAGGGCACTCGTCGGGGGGAGTTCACGGCCTTTGCCCAGCCGAGGGGAAGCCGAGGCTCCGGGGGTGTCAGGGAAAGGGGCTGCCAGCCTGGACTCTGGGAGAGGCTGGGGACTCCTATTAGCATGAGGTCGAGAGGTCAAAGGTCAGCTTCCAGTTCTTGAGGTGGCAGGTGGGGGGTCCTCAGGCTCTCCCCCAGCTCCAGTCCTGGCGCTCTCTCTGGGGTCACCGGAGAAGGGGAAGTTAAGGGACGAGTAGAAACAACGGAGAGATCGGCTTAGAAAGCAGCCCAGCCGGGGAGCTAACAGTTCTTGGGGCTATTGCGCAAGTTTTTCAGTTCCAGCTGAAGCTGCCGAATCCGGATGTCTTTCTGGGCCAGCTCCTCTTTCAATCTCCGAATCTCATCCTGCTGCCGGAAGAACATTCGGAGGAGCTGGTGTGGACGAGAGAAGGGGCCAGAGGGTGGGAGAGAACAGGTGAGAAGGTGACCTTCGGGGGGGGCGGGGGGAGGGGTATCCGTACCCTGCCCCTCCCCCCATGCAGCCGCTGTCCTGACTCAGGCCTCCCAGCCCTTCCCCACTCCAGGGTCCAAGGTGACTCAGGAGGCTGCTCTCCCATCTCTAGACTCAGCTCACCCATGCCCACCTCCAACCCACCCCACCCCACCCCTCCCCACCCTGTGAAGCAGAAAAGAAAGGACCCTGATCTAAGATCACCAAGGAAGGGCCCAGTCCACACAGGCCAGATATCCTAAGCTTACCCATTTAGGGCTTCAAGCCTTAATACTTCATTTACTTACCATTCAGAATGGAAAGCTTTCTGAAATGTTTTGTACCTGGCTCTCTCTGTTTTTAAATTGGAGTATTGTTGCTTTGGGAGTTTCCAAGGTGACATTAGTGGTAAAGAACCCACCTGCCAATGCAGGAGATGTAAGAGATGCTGGTTCAATCCCTGGGTCAGGAAGGTCCCCTGGAGGAGGGCATGACAACCCACTCCAGTATTCTTGCCTGGAGAATCCCATGGACAGAGGAGCCTGGTGGCTACGGTCCAGAGGGTTGCAAAGAGTTGGACACGACTGAAGTGACAGTGCACACGTGCACACAGTTACTTTACACTGCTGTCGATTTCTGCAGTACAGCGAAGTGAGTCAGCTATATGTATACATACATCCCCCCTTTTTTGGATCTCCTTTGCATTTAGGTCACCACAGAGCACTGAGTAGAGTTTCTTGTGCTTTACTGTATCTTCTCATTAGTAATCTATTTTATACATAATATCCTTCTTTTTTTAAAAACAAATATTTATTTTTGTCCAGGTCTTCATTGCTCCCTGGGCTTTTCCCCCTAGTTTCGAAGAGTGGGGGCTGCTCCCTAGTTGCGGTGCACAGGCTTCCCGTTGTGGTGGCTTCTCTTGTCGCGGAGCACAGGCTCTAGGCTCGTGCGCTTCAGTAGCTGTGGCTCATGGGCTCAGTAGTTGCAGCGCCAGGGCTCTAGAGTGCTGGCTCAGTAGTTGTAGTGCACTGGCTTAGTTGCTCCAAGGCATGTGGGATCTTCCTGGGCCAGGGATCAAACCCGTGTCTCCCGCAATGGCAGACAGATTCTTTACCACTGATCCACCAAGGAAGTTAAGAATACCTAATTCCTAAGATTCATATAGTTCTCTTTCTATTCATATAGCCTTCCCCCTATTCTTCTCTTTTCCTTAAGGTCAGGATATAGAATGGTATTTTTCCATCTGATGGGGAACTAGCACAGCACCCCAAAGTTTGCACTGGGCATTGCTGGATGGCCATGAGCAAAGCATAGGAATCTGACAACACCCTTGCTGAGATGACTCCCTGGATTAAACAGCCTCTCCACTGCTTCCATAAAACAGACTGGCCCACACAACACAGCCTCTGCAGGCTCCTGAAGGACCCCACACACTTGAGTTGAATGTCACCAACAGACAGTTGTCTTGGTCCTCCAACTGCCCAGTGTGAGTTGCAGCTGTCTTTGTAAGTGCATAATTTAAATACCACACAAACTGATGAAATAGAAATACAAAAGGAGAGTGGCTCTTTCTATAAAAACTAAGTTGAATGCATTTGAGAATCTTGATGAAGAGCGGGTGCTAAAAAGTTGCTACTGATAGGTACGGATGATATACACACAAAAGATTGAGGAATATTCTGTATCTTGATTGCATGGTAGCGCTTACACGGCTATAGGCATGTGTCAGAACTCGTGGAACTGTACACTGCAAAGGATGAATTGTACAGCAGGTCAATTATACCTCAATAAACCTGTCTTTAAAAAAAACACTGGGGAAAACTTAGAAAAAACAAGCGCTTTGTTTTCAGATTGATTTTAAGTTCTCATTCCACCTAAAAAAACACTGAAAATGGAAATAGGAGTTAAAGTGTGATTTATTTGACAGATACATAGAAGATCCCAACTGGGATGTCCCGAGAGAAAAGGAAGGTCTTGATTCTACATCAAAACATGTGGAATGAATATATATGTTTTATATTTTAAACAAAAATAAATGGTTTAAAGAATGTATATATCACTTATATGATTCATTCCTTTAACTGACTTGGAAAAAATTTATATTAACCAACAAACCAGTTCTAGTTACCTCTGTTCAGAGAGAGATTATGCTGTATGCCCCACACTAAATAATTCTACATACACCTATGCCTTCCAAGTTCTCAAAGTTTCCTTGTATAATTTTTTTGGATCAGCTTTTGTTTAAAAAACATATTTATTGAGGTATACTTCATATGCCATAAATTTCACTCATTTCAAGTGTCAATTCAGTGAGTTTTAGTAAAATTACAGAGCTGTACAACCATGTCTCCTCCCGTGTGTCAGGCTACCCATGAAATCTTCACTGTTGAACCAATTTCTCATTCGTTGCTTCTAGTTTTCTGTATTAAAATTGTGGGTAAAAGGTAAAACAAGAGTTACCAGCCTCTGAGCAAAAATTTTTTTCCCCAGGGAGGAAAGGATACAAGCTGTAGTGTATAGATTGTGGCATTTATATTGTTTGCTTAGAGACCCTTTAAAATATTTCTCCAGGTCTTCTGTTCTGATTCATATAGACAAGTCCACTCCATGTAACTGCTATTCAACCCTGCTTTCTCCACACCCAGTACTAGAGCAAAGTTTAGGCTCTTATTAAGGCCCTAGGCTCGCAACAATTCAACTATGCCTACATTGTCAGGGTACATAAAAAATTTCTTTTAAAGAAAACACCAAATATATACAAAAGTAGAAAGAAAGGCACCATGAACCTCCAAGCATCCAACTTCCAACTTCAGCAAATAACATGTAACCACTCTTGCTTCATCTTTATTTTCACCTACTTCCCCTGTACCACTCTCCTGGGTGATTATTTTGAAGCAAATCCCATTGATCATAGTTTCATCCAGCCTTAGAAATCTGAGCATCCCTCTATAATGGCACATAAACATATTTTATAGCAATTAAAAATTTACCTGTCAATTTTACCTGTAAGACTAAGCCTTGGTGGTCAGGAATGATCATACTTTTATGAATAACAGTGATAATTATAAGATGGCCCCCATGTTATGCCCCTCCTTTCAAGGATGGACTGAACCCAGTAACTTGCTTCTAATGAATAGAATATGGCAGATGTGCTGGGATGCCATTTGCAAGGGGAGTTTACAAAAAGACTGTGGTTTCCACCTTTGACACCCTCTCTTCCTCAAGGCCATGCTGTGAGCTGTCCTGTTTTGAGGTCCATGTGGCAAGGACCTGAGGGAGGCCTCTGGCTGACAGCTCCTGGGGGAATGAGACCCTTGGTCTAACAACCTATGAGGAAATGGGTCTTGCCAGCAACCAAGCGAGGAAAGCCAGAAGCAGATCCTTCCACGGGTGAGTCTTCAGATGTGACTGCAGCCCTGGCTGACAATTCACACCTTCATGAGACCTTGAGTCACAGGCACCCACAGACATTGTGAGATAATAAAACATTTGTGGGATTTAAGTCCCTAAGTCTTGGGGTAATTTGTTACATGGTTCTTGTTGTGTGTGCAGCACGCCAGGCTTCCCTGTCCTTCACCATCTCCTGGAGTTTGCTCAAACTCATGTCCATTGAGTCGGTGATGCCACCCAACCATCTCATCCTCTGTTGCCGCCTTCTCGAGAGCTAATGCAGTTAGCCTCTCTGTGCATCTCATGTGAGCAGGAAAAGTGCTAGACACTTAGGGACGATCTCTTTAACTCTCACAGCATTTCACATCCCCATTTTGCTGTGAGGAAATGGACTAAGGAAGGTCAGGAAACATGTTCAGGCACAGCCAGGAAATGAGAGAGCCAGATGCAGGTGGCTCCCTGCAGCCTCTCCACTTCAGCTGCATCCAGCCCAGGGCCTGGCACACAGTGGGCATTCCATGAATCCTGGCTGAGCTGAACTGTATTTGTGCCAGGGACCAAGGGTGTGGTGGAAGGCAAGGCCTCTGGGGGGCGTGGACAAGGCCCAGCTCTGGTTGCCCTGAGAGAGCTGCTCCCTTTCCAAATGGTACAAAGAGTACTTTCATAAACACTCAGCCTCTTCCACAAAAACAGGAAATCATCAGACCTCGCGGCAGCTGCCATGCCAGGGAGGAAGGCAGTGCTGTAACACATGAGGCTGGTTTCCCTCGTGAGCCAGGAATTTACAACTGCAGATGACAGGGACATTCTGATATGGATTCACACGGGGACACGTAACTCCAGGTTCTGGGATTTGTGGGGATGGGGAGGGGCATCAATATCCCCACCATAGCCCAGCCTCTATTTATTGGGGTCAGAGGCAACAGAAGCCCACAGCAGGCTACTTATGGTATTTGTCACAGAAAGAAAAATGCCTCAGAACCGAGCTGGCCTAAAGGCCTGAAGCTCATAATTGAAATGCAAAGGTCTCGCTCTGCCAGTGTGTCTGGAGGCAATAACTTATTTTTCTTACCTCATTCTCTGTCCTGGGTGGGACATTTTCTAGTAAATCTATTCCGTTGACCACCACACTCTTCTTTTCTTTGATGGGAGCCTTGAACACCATTTTGGGGGACTTCTTATAGCCTTCTTTCAAAGACATCAGCACAGGATCTAAGCAAGGCAAGGCATGTATTCTCACCGACTATCCTGTGGACTCTCCAGTGATGGTGGCTCTCATGACACCACGCCTGACAGCTGGCTGGGTGTGAGGGCGAGTTCAACGAGGAGGATATGCAAGGGGAAGGGGGTGGGCTAGACTGAAGGCCAAGATTGCAGTCTCCCATTCTTTTCTGGGAAGCCCACCCCTGGTGGTACCTCGGTTGATGCCTCCCAGCCACTCATCAGGGGTCAGAGCTGGCTCCGTGCCCGGCGTCATGGGGTAAATGTCTTCCTGGTAGGAATCCGACTGCAGTGGGGTGGAGCAGAAGAGTGGACAGGTGGGGGACTGCTGAGAAGGCCCCTTCTCTCCAGTCCGAGACTCCCCTTCGCTGACCTCCAACCACATACTTGCTCTCTCTGCTCCAAGTCTTGGTACTCAGTGTCTCCCACTTGGAATTCCCACCTTGCCTTCGTTAGCAAGCCAGACTGTCCTCACCTTGGAGTGGCCCTCACCCTCTGCACCCCAAATTAGGCCTGAAGACCCCAATCCACAGGAAAACACCTCCTTTTTCTGAGCTCCTCCAGGCTCATAGCCCCAGTAGTGAGGAAGTCAGCCTTCAATGCCAGGGGCCCTTTGCAGCCAGCCCGGCCCCACTCACCCTCCGGGGCACGATCATGGAGATGGGCTCTATGAGGCCCTTGAGAGTCACCAGCTTGTAGAACCGGAACACCTCGCAGGCAGACACGTCCAGCCCGTGCTTGGGCATGACCCCTGCGGACAGGCACACACACGGCTGCATGGGGTCCCAGGAGTTCCCCCAGCAACCCTCCTTCCTGATGACCTTGGCCAGGGGAAAGGTGCAGTTGGAGGGCACTAGGTTGGGAGGCAAGGACCCATGCAGTGGACAGGAAGGGGCCGGGGGCTTCCCGAGTCAGGCTTTGGCTCTAGGGGTAACTTCTCAAATAAGCCCCATGGGCCAGACCTGTTTCACCAAGGTGCAGACTGTAGACAGGGGGGCCTTTGAGACCTGCAAGGGGCTGCACAACTACTTGAATCTAATCCATTCTCTTTGAAGGTGAGACTCTTGAGAGGCAGAGAGAAAGGGGCTTTTGCCCACTCACTTTATACACCTCAGAGCCCATCACCTGCTGAAATGAACTGGTATCCTGAAGCCTCTGTGCTCCCAGTCTTCATAGAGAAAGAAAGAGGGAGAGGACTTCCCTGGTAGTCCAGTGGTTAAAAGTCTGCCTACCACTGCAGGGAACATGGGTTCAATCTCTCCCTGGTCTGGAAAGATCCCACATGTCTCAGGGCAACTCAGCCCCAACTACTGAGCCTGCACTCTAGAGCCCATGAGTTGCAACTAATGAGCCAGTCTGATAGCCAACTAATAACCACGATGAGAAGTATACACACCACAACAGAGAGTAGCCCGGGCTTGCTGCAACTAGGGAAAGACCACCAGTAGCAACGAAGACTCAGCACAGCCAGAAATAAAGGAAGGAAGGAAGAAAGAAAGAAGGAGAACGCTCTCCTGTGCACTCAGAGGTTTACATGCAGCCCAAGACTGCTGTTCCGTCATGTGCTTTCTAGGATTGACAGGCACACATGCATGCACGTGTGTCTGCGTGTGTTCATGTGTGTCTGTGTGGGCATCAGACACAACAGCCCTAACAGCTGCATCAGCTGAACACCTGCTGGGGGAGCAGTTCGGTGTGGGGTCAGACACACCAGCTTTGGGGTGGGACAGGATCCTGAGTTTGAATCTCTATTCTCTCCCCTTTCTGGCTGGGAGTCCTTGGGCAAATCACTGCCTCTCTAAGCCTTAGCTTCCCTGGTTGCCTAAAGGAGTCCAGTGGTGGCCCCTCACGAGACTGAGTGTGAAGATGCTTGTTAACTGCCCAGCAGTGATGAGCACAGACAACATGAATTTCTTTCTCCAGGATATGAATATGACTGAAGGTTCTACCTTTCCTCATCTGGAATGGAAGGATGCTCTACCAGAGCAAAGAATTCAGGAACCTGGAGGGAAGTGGCTTCGTGGTACTGTGAGAAGCCAGGAGACTTGGGTTTGAGTCCTGGCTCTGCCACTTAGAGCTATGTTACCTGCCCAGGGTGAGTTAAGTAGCCACCCAGAGCCTGCAGAAAGTGCCTGGCTCATGGTCAGTGCTCAACAGTGACCACAGGTGAGGAGGACAAGCAGAAATAATTATCCTCAGTACCCCCTCTCTCCCCACTCCCCAAGTCCTGATGACCCAACTTTCTAAACATTCCTGGATCCATCCTCATCTCCATGCCATCCCCCTAGTTACCATCTTCTTTTGCTTAGAAGTCCACAGCAGCCTCCTAACTGGTCTCTGCCTGCCTCCTGCCCTCTCAAGATCCAGTCTCCCAAATCCATTTTTCCTACAGGAGCTGCAGCAATCTCAAACTAACCTTTCAGATCATGTCACACGGTCCCACTCTTACCTACCCACCAGCCCAAGAAGAATAAAATTCTACAAAGAGTTCCCAGTGAAATCCCAACTCCTCCCCCTGTGTGATGGTTAACATTATATGTCAGTGGGCTCAGTAAAGTGGATGGCCCTCCCCAGTGAGGCTGGGTGGTGGGCATCTCCCAATCCATTCTGGGCCTGCATGGAGCAAAAGGCAGAGGAAGGAGGAATTTGCCCTTTTTTCCTGCCTCGCTGCTTGAGCTGGGACATCTTATCTCCTGCCCTTGAACTGGGTTTTGTACCATTGGTTCCCCTGGGTCTCAGGCCTTCACACTTGAGCTGAATTATATTGCTGGCTTTCCTGGGGCTCCAGCTTGTAGAGGGTAGATGGTAAGACTTCTCAGCCTCTGTGATTATGAGCCAAATCCTTGCAATTCCTTTTTTATAAATACACTTGGTTGTTTCTCTGGAGAACTCTAATACACCCTGTCTAATGCATCCCATGGGATCTGGCCCCTGCCCACCTCTCCAACTTAATCTCCTAACACTTTCCCCGTCTGTCGCCTGTTCCACAGACTACTCTATGCTGAGCCACACTGACCTCCCTTCTGCTCCTAGAACATGCCAGGCTTGTTCTGGCCTCAGAGCCTTTGCACTAACTGTTTTTCCTGCTGGCACTGCTCTTCCGCCTTCCTGCCTTTCAGATTGCAGTTTACAATGTCACTTCCACAGCGAGGTTTCCCCCAATCACCTGGTCTAAAACAGTCCTTGTCACTCTCTGTTCTATGATCCCATTTGATTCTCTTCTTAGAGCTTACTAACTTACAATATTTTCCTTACGTATTTGTTTATTGTCTGTCTTCCCTTCAGTGGGCAGTGTGAGAAGCCACGTTCTGTTTTATTTATCACTGTACCCCTGGACTAAGCGAGGGTCTGGGCACACAGGTGTAGCCAATAAACACTTGTTGAATGACTATGTGAAGGAGCAGACGGAGCCAAGTACTCTGCTAAGTGTTGTGTATACATGACCTCTAAGCTTTACAACAGCCCTTCAAAGTAGGTTTAATCCCATTTTACAGATGAGGAAACTAAGACTCAGAGGGGTTAAGGGCACAGCTGAATCAGAGTATAAACCCAGTTTGGACTCCAAAGTCCAGGCTGCTTGTTATACTAATTGATGATGGGGTGATCGTGAGGGAGGTGGGGGTGGCAGAGCCTTGGGGAAGGGTGAAGTCAGTGCAATGGTCATCAGGACCTCAGGCATATCTCTAGCTTTTCAGTTTGCTGTTGGTCACTGGGGCGGGGGGCCCTTAGGCCCCTGCAGCCCTGATGTCTCTGAAGCTGGCCCTCAGGCCCTGTCCATCACACCAGATCCTCAGAAGGACAAAGCCAGACTCAAGCTCTAGGAGAGAAGGGAATAGAGCCACTCCAGAGATTTCTTCCACTGGGTGATCTGGACCCCACATGCGGACTGCTGGGTCAGATGCCCCCAGTGTGAGTCCCTGGGCACAAAGACTTCATAGTAAGGCTTTAGTGGTGGGAGAGAGTGGGAGTGAAAAACAGACTCACTACACTCGTCAATCCTGGAGTCCTCTCTGGGATTTGCCTCAGAACCTGGAGAGCCTGGGGAGGTGGGGAGGGGACCCCTGGAATTCCTCTTGTCTTCTCAGCAAGGACAGAGCTGCTTCGGGGGACTGGGGGTCTTGGCTTCGCAGCAGCTTCAGGAAGGGGCCTGCACTTGGACCTAGTTCTGAGCTGTAGTTACTGAACCTCCTTCCACCATGTCAGAACCACAATGGGCTTCAGCCTCCCCATCTGCAGACAGGAACGCAGGGACCGCGCATACCCCTGCTGGCTGCTGATGGCCAGAATGGCAGAGGACGCCAAGCACCGTAGATGGATGGAACCGGTCAAATGGGCAGTGACAGGCTGGCTGAGGGAGAGTAGGCTGACCTTCACAGGGCAGCACTTGGAGGTTCTATTCTGACTGGTCCATGAGTTGACCTTCAGAGGCTGATTTTTCACTGTGGGGGAGAGGTGACCCAAGAGCTAAATTCCAGTCTCTCCTCTCATAGTGTAACAGCCATGGCAGCCCCGGGGCCCCCTTACCAAGACCTTTCTGCGGGGCCGGGGAGCGGAACTCCATGAGGTAACTCAGGTAGGGTTTCTCCGTGCTGATCTCGTAGTACCGGATGTTCCCATCACCCTGGGGGCCAGGGGAGAGGGACGGAAGGAAGAAGGAAGGGCAGGGGAGGGGTTCAGCAGATCCTGGTCCAGGAGGCCACTGAAGAGAGCCTCCACCAGCCCCCAACATGCTCAAAAGGCCACGGAAGCCTGGCTTCTAGGCCCCACTGGGGATGCCATGCAGGACTCGCTGGGGGTGGTGGGGTGGTGTGTGTGTGGCGGGTGTGTGTATGCTGGTGGGCCTACAGACAGTCTTCTCGACAAACAAGATCTCCTGGCAGGTGCCTCAAATCACATCATTAGGGATGATGCTCTCCAGGCTCTGATCCTTATTCCCCTGTAAGATCTGGCTCCAGTCCACCCCCAAGGGATCCTCAGTCACTGACACCTGAGTAAAATGAGCATCCGATGCAAGGGTAGGTTTTGATAGAAGACACTGGGGCCGTTTTGGGTCGGGAGAAGGGCAGAGGTTGGGCTCTTCTTGGGAGGTAGGGAGGGATTGAGGGCCCCATGGGGGCAGAGATCTCCCACAGGCTGCCCCCATCCCTCCCCCACCTTCCGCTACCTTTCCAGCCAGGTAGAGCATGTGGGTGTCAGCGTCGTAGAAGGGGAACAGAAGGCCAGAGAGCCCATCAATTTCCTCCTCAATCAGGGGCATGGACAGGTCCTCCTGCAGGCGGGGGCCCAGGATCAATATCCAGGCAGGATGGCAACTCACCTTCCCCAACTCCAGCAAGGCCCCGGGGCTACAACCCTTTGACATCACCCTCCTCCTCGCCTCCCGTGGCTGACCTGGTCCCAGAGGGCGATCTGTCTCGTGTTCCACCTGGAGACCCCCGTGGTGAGAAGCCGCTTCATGTTCCCCAGGAAGACCACCCGGTTCACTCTGTGGTTTTTGCAGTTCGCCTCCTGATGGAATCAGAGAGCTGGTGAGCCAGGCCCCAGACACTAGGGTATGGGGCTGGGCTGCCTGGAGGGCCCCAGACACATATCCGTGTCCCCACTCCCCGAACCTGTGGATGTTTCCTTGTTTGGAAAAGGGTGATTTTCACATGTGATTTTAAGTGAAAGACCTCGATATGGGGAGACTCCCCAGGATCACCCTCAGGGGTCCTAAATGCCATCACTAGCGTCCTTATTTAGAAGAGAGAGGCAAAGGGAGATTCCACAGATGCAGAAAGGAGAGAAGGTGGCGTGACTGTGGAGGCAGAGACTGGACTGGTGGGGCCACCAGCCAAGGAAGCCCTCGGAAGCTGGGGACACCTTCCCGTGGACGTCTGGCCTCCAGAACTGTGCGAGAGGATCGATTTCTGTTGTAAGGCTCCCCGCTTACAGTAGCTTGTTACAGCAGCCACAGGAAATGAATACAGGTGCTGTGGAGCACGGAGCCCTGGACCAGGAAACCAGACCATATCCCAGAGCGGATGGGGACATGGACCAAGCCCCAGGCAGGGCTGGCGCTGGGCCGGGTGCCAAGTGCCCTCACTGGGGTATCTCTCCGCCGTCACCACAACGCCTACCGCAAGGGCTCTCTGAGGATGCGGAGCTTGAGGCTCAGGACGACCGGGACTCACGCTGGATCACTGCTGGCTGACTCACTTCACCAGGACCTCCTTCTAACTGGGCCGTCCTCTGCCTCTGCTCCTGCCTCTGGGCACCTCCTTTTCCTCCTAACACACACCGGCCCTTTGCCAAGATGAGTCAGCGTCAGGTAGGAACCAGAGGCTGGTGGGGCAGTGCAGAGAGCTGGGCTGGCGTCACTCACTCTGGATTTTAGTTCCAAGTTCTGCCAAAAAGTGGAACCATAGAGGAGTACCTCACCCTCTCTGGGTGTGAGACGGAGGTTGGAGGTCTCTGCTGTTTTATCTTTTCTGCTCAGCAGGGGCACTGGGGTCCAACTGGCTGGGTTTGAATTCTAGCTCCTCCTGTAACTCTGAGATTCCGGTCTGTCATTCTCCGAGAAGCAGTATTCCCATGAGGGAAATGGATGGGAAGAGGAGCAGCGGCCACCTCAAAGGACCGTCCCAAGGATTAAATGGGGGTGGGGGGAGGGCGACGCGGAGCCCACAGCATAGTGCATGCCACACAGTGAGCTCTGAGTAAATACTAATGACACTAATAACCATGGTGATTGTTGTTTGTAATAGCAGTCGTTGTAGACGACTTTCTGGTCCTGCAGTATTGGGTTTTTCCAAGATAAATGCATCAGTCTTGCTTGTGTTAGGAGGTAAACCTCAGTTCCCATCCAAATTTTCCAACCCATCTAGTGCCACTATTAGCAGGGAGTTGGTACTCAAGAAATGTAAATTTCTTACTCCCAAATGGCACCTAATCCCTTCCTCGGAGTCAAGACCCAGAATCAAAGACCAAAACTGGAGCTTAGTTCACCATCCACCTTTCCACTTGGAACCACCCCTGAGGCTGGCACCTTCTACCATCTCATCCCATGCAGGTGGCTGGACAGTGAGTCCAAAGTCCCCTCCTCCTGTGCCCACGATGAGCACCCAGGGATTCATGTACAGAAGGGGGTCACCACTTTGGTCTTCAGAGCAGGCAGAAGAATCCCATCTGGGGAGAGGGGTAGAGTCTGTGGGGATGAGAGAGGCTACCGAGGTCCCTCTGCAGCCAGAACAAGGCAGAGCTCCTACGAGCAGAGAAGGGCCCAGAACAAATGGGCTGGTCCCCAGAGGTGCAGGGCTGGTCCCCAGATGTGCAGCGCGGGTACATGGAAGAGGGGAGCCAGCACAGTCTTTCCTTCCAGGGCTGGCTGACAGCAGAGCCCAAGGTCCCAATACCTTTCCTACCCCTCAAGAAAGATGCGGGGCCTCACCTGCAGGACGCGGCCAGAGCGCGGCTCGATCACACGGAGCTTCTTGTCCTTGCACGTGGTGGTGAGCAGGCTGCCGTCAGTGTTGAAGGACATGCAGAGGATCACATCCGAGTGGCAGTCTATCATTTTCACTGGCTCACCCACGTCCAGGTTCCAGATGAGGACCTGGGAGGGCAGACACGCAGGAGGCAGGCTCAGCCCTGCTGGGAGAGATGCCCTGTGCAGGGTCGCGTGCGCGGGGATGCGGGACTGTGTCAGTGGGTTCTACATCAAAGGTGGATGTGTCTCTGTCACACAACTCCACCACTGTCCTTGGGCAGATCCCAGCCCCGGCCGGGGCTCAGTTCCTACTTCTAGCAAAAAGGATGAGTGTTCCTGGCTGGGTTCCATATCTATTTTGAGGGCATACCTGGGGTAGGGGTTGGGGCTCCATTCTCCCCGCCAGCAGCTTTGGGTTCTTCTTTTTCCTACTAGGAGGGTAGAGACTACTTCTTGGTTAAGAGATGGTCAGGTAGAGAGTGTGGGCATAGAGTGGGCATTTTTTTTTCTTTTTTTAAATTTTTACTAGAGAATAGTTGAGTTCCAGTGTTGTGTTAGTTTCAGGTATGGAGAGGGCATGCTTCTCTGGTATATCAGGGCTGGAGAAGGCAGTAAAGATGTCTCCAGCTTCTGTGGACTGCAGAAATGATGGGCACACAGAAAATGCTCAGCTGTGTGCATGTCAAATGAGCAAATGAATGAGTGAATGAATGGATGTGATGTTGGCTAACAGGCTTAGGAAAGTAACAGTGCTCCCTACAGCCCCCTAAAGATGCCCTTCTCTCTCCCTCTTCCTCCCTGCTGAGCTGGCTCTGGCCACCGTGCCCACTGGCTGCCCACCTTGTAATCGTAGCCAGCACTGAAGAGGATGTTGTTGGTGGTGGGATGCCACTCGACCAGTCCCACACGCCGGCTGTGCCCATGCAACTCCAGGAGCGCCTCCGTCATGTTCCGCTTCAGCCCACCCTCGGGGATCTCCCAGATCCGCACCTGCAGAGCGGAAGGAGGGCCAAGGCTGGTGGGGGCAGGGCCAGGAGAAGCCCCTGCTGCCCCTTCCTTGGACACCAGATCTGCCTAGTAAGACATCTCCTGGCCAGGGCAGTGGGCAGAGCCTGGCTGAGGCTGGGGGGTGGGGGGAGGTTGCAAGGGGTGGTTAGAGAGAAAAGAGACACTCTTCTCTGTGCCTTTGGGAGGATCTTCTCTAAGAAATCTCCGCAGATCTTGGCAACTATTATCGCTGGCATGTTTGTTATTGTTTCAGTCTAGCCAGGCCCAGAGGACCACACATTGAGCAAATTTTAACAAGTGCTGTGTTCAAAGCCTATCTCTGCTTCCCTTCCCACGCCCGTCTATGAATGCCTTCAGCCTCAGCGCCTGTTTGTACCACATGGCCTGTCCTTCACTCTGTCCCCCACCCAGAATGGATACTTGAGCAGAGGGAAACCCATCTGGGAGGCTGGGAGGCCTCCTGAAGATGATGAACTAAGGGCAGAGAAGGCTGAGGTGCTGGACCCTGAGCTGAAAGCATGTCGAGCCTGGAGGTTGTCTTGCGGATGCTGATAAACAAGTAGGAAGAAAAGAGGAAGGTGGAATTCAGAGAGAGGAGTGACCATGTGACCCCAGAGAGAGAAACTGAGCAGTTTCTCTGTCATCTTTGAATTGCATGCATGCATGCTCAGTTGCTAAATCATGTCTGACTCTTTTGGGACCCCATGGACTGTAGTCTGCCAGGCTCCTCTGTCCATGAGATTTCCCAGGAAGAATACTACAGTGGGTCACCATCTCCTTCTGCAGGGGATCTTCCTGACCCAAGGAATGAACCCGCGTCTCCTGCATTGGCAGGTAGATTCTTTACCATTGTGCTATCAGGGAAGTTCGATCTTTGAATTACCCCTTGATTATTATGTTAATGTTGGTAGACTTCTGTTTCTCAAGCCAAACATACTTTGCACAGTTTCAACTATAAATGGGGTGGGGGGTGCAGTTTTTACCTTGCTTTGCCTACTGGCAGAATAAAATAAGCTACTGATTGTAAAAACTTGTAAAGTATAAAATGCTCTAAAGACCTATGGGATTATAGTTCTTGTTATAATTATCATCATCATCATCATTAATACTATTTATTATGATCTAACTGAGTGGAGAGGAAAAAGCACATGTGATTACAGCTTAGGACACCTTTATAACAAATGTTTTGAAAATCTGAACTCCACACTTCCTAGAAAGGAGAAAAACAGGGAAAACAGCTTTGAGATACCATTTATAATCTTCTATTAATAAAACAGCCAACTGAAAGAAACAGTGTTGACAAGATTATACTGGAGCTTATGGATTCAATTGGTGTTGGTAGTATTACAAATCAGAGCAACTCTGTTTTGGAAACAATTTGGCAATCTTTACCAGATTGTTCCCCCTTTGCTGCTGCTGCTAAGTCACTTCAGTTGTATCCGACTCTGTGCGACCCCACAGACAGCAGCCCACCAGGCTCCGCCATCCCTGGGATTCTCCAGGCAAGAACACTGGAGTGGGTTGCCATTTCCTCCTCCAATGCGTGAAAGTGAAAAGTGAAAGTGAAGCCACTCAGTCATGTCCGACTCTCAGCGACCCCATGGACTGCAGCCCACCAGGCTCCTCCATCCATGGGATTTTCCAGGCAAGAGCACTGGAGTAGGGTGCCATTGCCTTCTCCGGTTTCGCCTTTAGTAGGAACTATAAAGACATTTGTATTATATTCTTCAACCTAGTAATTTTGCTCTTAAATTTCAATATAAGCAAAAATCTCCATGCATGAGGATGTTCACTGCAATGTAGAAAATTCAGAAACACTCTAAGTGACCACCATTAGTAATTTAATATGTCATAGCAATATGCAATATTAACCATTCAAAGATAATCGTGATGGCTCAGAACAAATAAGGGAAGTATGCTAAAGAAAGCCAAAGGCAATCCCAAAGACAGGGGAGCAAGGCTGGCAACTGGGGGTGTCCCTAAGGGAATTCCCTTGATGTGGTTTCCTTTCTTGGCACTTTATCCTCAGAGTATAGAAATGAGTATTTCCCACACATGCGTTCCCCTGAAGACCCAGCTCTGAACATATAGATCACGGGAGGCTCCAAGTCTAGCCAGGGATTTATGGTTACTCTTGGGAGCACCATTCTCAGCTTCAAAAAACATATTTGAGAAAAAGTTTATAATTAGGGGACAGTTTGATGTTTTTCCATCCTCAACGTTATAATCTCCTGTGGTTGTCCCAGCTCTCTAGGAAAGCCCAACACTCCACACAGCCCAGCATGCTGGTGGCAGCTGGGGGGAGGGAGGTGACAGAAAGGGGACCCAGGGTGCTCCACGGTCTTTCCCTGACCGCCCTGTGCAAAGGCCTTATGAGATGAGGTCTCACATAGAAGTGGCAGAGAGGGTGGAGTGGGGACCAAGGTAGATGATTCAGTAGTCATCAGTAAGACATGCATTCTTGGGACTTCCCTGGTGGTCCAGTGGCTAAGACTGTGCTCCCAGTGCAGGGTTCAATCCCTGGTCAAGGGACTAGATACCACATGCAGCAACCAGGAGTTCGGGTGCTGCAACTAAGACCTGGCAGAGCCAAAAAAAAAAAAAAAAGACACATTCTTCTTGTCCTCCAGTGTCCCAGAGGAAGGTGACTGTTGAAGAGCGGAGACTAAAAAACGCTTGTGTTACACACACAACCCCCACACATTCAATACCTTCCACTTTCTTTCTTTTTTATCCAAAGGGATGCTATGATCCATACACTTCAGCGACTTGCTTCTCTCATGTAACAAGAGCTGGTGGGCATCTTTCCACACCCTCACATGGCCCTGCCTTAGCTTTTTAAGTGGCCAGAAGGACAGCTGCTTTGTGGCCATGCCATGATGGATTTAATCAACTTCTGCGAATGGACACCTGGGCTCTGCCCACTTTTCTCACTGTTGCGATTCATTCTGTGATGATGAGGCCTGACATACAAGTTTGGGCAGGGCCAGGAGTATTCCTGTAAGACCCATGCCTAGCAGTGTTTCACTTTTTTAGTCACTGTAAAATTGTCCTTCAAAGCTGTCCCAGGTTTCACCAGCAGAGTCTGTGTTTCTTTACCTGTATCTCTAAAACTGTACCTTCAAAAAGAGGTTTTGGGGACTTCTCTGGTGGTCCAGTGGTAAAGAATCTGCCTGCCAATGGAAGGGATACGGGTTCAATCCCTAGTCTGGGACGGTTCCACATGCCACAGGGCAACTGAATCTGCCCACCACAACTATGGAGCCTGTGCCCCCTCGAGTCCACGCGCCACCCAAGAGAAGCCACTGCCATGAGAAGCCCACGGTGCGCTGTAACCAGAGGGTAGCCCCCACGCAGTATCGAGAAAAAAATATTAAAAAGCCCACAGGTTTTTGTTCTTGGATCAAGAAGGGCTTCCCTGGTAGCTCAGCTGGTGAAGAATCTGCCTGCAATGTGGGAGACCTGGGTTCGATCCATGGATTGGGAAGATCCCCTGGAGAAGGGAATGGCTACCCACTCCGGTATTCTTGCCTGGAGAATTCCATGGACTGTATATAGTCCATGGCCTCACAAAGAGTCGGACACGACCGAGCAACTTTCACTTTCAAGAATGCCATCTCCCTGCTGTTGGATCTGCAGGTCTTTGATTCTTAGCAACACTGAGCATCTTTTTCCATGTTGATAGACTACCCTTGTTTGCACTTGACAGGAAGCTTGAGATGCTTTCAGAGTCAAGGGGATGAAACTTTAAGGGGCAGGAAGATAGGCCAACGTGGAGGTGTATGGGGGCAAAAGGTCTTGTCTACGGACACCTCGTACTGTATCTTGAAGACAGCAGAGAAGCACATACACACACGAGCCCACGGCATTCAGTGCATACACACTGACTGAGACAGGAGAGAAAATCTGGCCTGTAAGAAAAATCTTTGAAACAGAAAGTTGAGCCTCACTCATTCCATATACACCTCTTATGAGCCAGGCCCTGGGTACCAATGGGATGGATGCTGAAGTCACCCCATGCCTGTTCTTGATTGGCACACAGTGGGGTCACAGGGTAGACAGCCCATGGAAGCACAGGGATGGGGGAGCCTGAATCCAGTCTGGAGGGTGATGAGGTGGGAAGATCCACAAGGTGCAGGGTTAGAAGAGGAGATGTTGACCCACATTTGAAAAGACAGGTTGGGAATGTGGGGAAAGATGAGGAGACAGAAAAACGACTCCTGTGAGCGGGTGCAGGCACAGTGGGTGGAAAATTAGGGGTGGGTCAGCCTGGCTGGTGTGGAACAGGCCAGCAGGTGACAGAGGAAGCCAGAGGCTGGACCCGAGGAGCCCTGCTTGGGCTGTCTCAGAAGAAACGCTTTTTCCAGAACAGCCTGATTCCTGAGGATCCAGCTAACTGAGGCATCCCTGGGTCGCATCACGGGCAGGGTAAAGTAGAGACACCAGGGAAGCTGTGAAGAGTGGGTCCATTCAGGCTGTAATCCCAGGGCCCAACTGCTGCTGCTGCTGCTGCTAAGTTGCTTCAGTCATGTCCGACTCTGTGTGACCCCATAGACGGCAGCCCACCAGGCCCCGCCATCCCTGGGATTCTCCAGGCAAGAACACTGGAGTGGGTTGCCATTTCCTCCTCCAATGCATGAAAGTGAAAAGTAAAAGTGAAGTCGCTCAGTCATGTCCAACTCTTAGCGACCCATGGACTGCAGCCTACCAGGCTCCTCCATCCATGGGATTTTCCAGGCAAGAGTACTGGAGTGGGGTGCCATTGCCTTCTCCGAGGGCCCAACTAGATGACCTTAGACAAGCCAGTTAACCTCTCTGAGCCTCAGGCTCCTCATCCGGATGATAAATCAAGACATACATGCCTTTCAGAGGTTAGTATTGAATGAATCTGAACTTCAGGGTCCTTGTGAATGTGAGGCTTTCTAGCTGCCCACACAGGTTGGTTTGTTGGCATGACAGCTCTGCCTGGTAATGAAGGGGCTAAAAGGGGAGGGGGTGGCAGGTGGTGTCTATGCCCAGGCAAGCCGCTGGACTGGCTCCAAGTCCAGAGGAATGAAGGGCTGCAGCGGGGGAAGCCAAGAATTGTTTTCACCAATAACTGCTAGAATTGGGTCTCAGGTGGAAAATGCCCCACAGGGAAGGAAAGGAGAGTCTTGCCTTAAAACCCCATTTGATTCTAGCCACTTCGCTTCCTGGGATCCAGTTTCTTCTGCTGCATAAAGTAAAATGAAAGTCACTTAGTCATGTCTGACTCTTTGTGACTCCATGGACTATACAGTCCATGGAATTCTCCAGGCCAGAATACTGGAGTGGGTAGCCTTTCCCTTCTCCAGGGGATCTTCCCAGTCCAGGCATTACAGGCGGATTCTTTACCAGCTGAGCCACAAGGGAAGCCTTGCTGCATATTGAGCCAGTATTCGTTAATCTTCCAGACTTCTCTGCTTTCGACACCATTGAATGTTATCACTGGGGAAGAGAGACTACTTCTGTTTGATCCACCACAACAGCTAACAGCTGGCAGCACACGCAACAGGAGCTCAGAGGAGGAGCTGGAGTTCACAGAGGGCCCAAGTAGCTGGAAAGGAATTCCAATCCCTAAACATTCAAGGGATTTGCTGGGAACAAAGAGTGGATGGGCGCGGTAGGTAGATCTGCTCAGAGGTTGCTCTGGAAGAGGTTACTTCAACAGGAAGCCCAGTAGAGTCCGCCAAATCGGATTTCTGGAAGGAAGGGGAGGGGAGAAGTGGCAAAAGCGCTTTCTCCAGCTAAGCCAGCTGTGTCTGGGACTGTCCCTTTCATAAATCCCTGAGTCAGAGCCCCGTTTAGTTAAAGTCAGTTACAATCAAGCCAACGAAATATACCTAGTCACTCCCTGGGTCACGTGTTGGACACTGGGGGCCAGTCCTTAGCCAGTAGCTCACAGTCTTGCGGGGTCGACGGCAGACACGGCTAAGGCAAGGCAGGTGAGAGGCACAGTTCATAAAGCTGCAAAACCAAGTGTCCTGGTGCATAGGGGAGGGAGCACGTGGCTGAGAAGGCCAGAGCTCTGTGGCCCACCAGCTCCATTCCAACCCAGGCTCTGACCTTATCGGCTGCGAGACTTCAGCCAATGTTCAACCTCTCTGAATGTCAGTCTTCTCAACTGTAAGAATAATTACACCTACCGTTATCGTTGTTACAAAGACGAAATAAACTATATACCCTACCAAGCAGATGACTAATACATTAGTAATACTTAACAATGCTTTGTTGTTTAGTGACTAAGTCGTGTCCAACTCTTTTCGACCCCCTGAACTGTAGCCCACCAGGCTCCTCTGTCCATGGGATTTCCCAGACAAGAATACTGGAGTGGGTTGCCATTTCCTTCTCCATAATAATGCTTACTTAATATTAATTAAGGATTATAAACAAATTTTAGACAGGTCACATTTTAGATGTGGTTTCTATTTTTCATATGTGCTTTGTGGCCCCCTACATAGTCAATGAATGTGGTATGAAGTCTGTCTCCATTTTATGCAATGCAAATACATTTCCTTTTTACAATTATTATGTGATTATGAAGGTGTCTGGCTGGATCTCTCTGCTTTCTGATACACTTAGTGACTAAGTGCTAGTGACTTAGGCCCAGGGCCTACTCAGCCCCTCTGAGAACACTGTTACTAAGTGACAGAAAGCCCTGGTTAGGGGAACTGTTGTTACATGGCTACAGCAAATTGTACTTACTGCCTACATCTGTGGTATAGGAGCTCAGAGGAGGAGCCGAAGTTCATAGCGGTCCTAAGTAGCTGGGAAAAGATATGGATTCCAACTCCTTAGTATTTACTTAAAAACAACACTTTTTGGAGTAGTGTGGGGAGGAATGGGCAAGTATGAGGTATAGTCTCTGCCTTCCGATAGTATCCAATTAAGCTGTACTACATTACATAGCCACGAGCCCAGGATTTCCATCCAGCAAATCCACAGGTACACTGCCTAGAGCTGAGGTCAGAGCAACTCTTTTCTCTTGTCTTTTCTGCAGTGAGAAGAAAAAAAGCATGAAGGTCTTGCCCAGAAGGTCTTGGAACACCCACCTCCTTATTTCTTCCCAACTATTCAGTTTGCTACTAGAAATGGAGTGCATCGCCACTAGCCTAAACAAGAGGCAGAGCCTCCGAGTTTAACGTTGCTATCTTCTGACCACGTAACTGGTTCCTAACGTGGGAAACGGATCACTCCAAAGAGAAGGCAGAGAGAAAGGCCACTCGAGGATTCAGGAGAGAGCGCGACTGAGCGTCTACTGTTGAGAATCTTATGAAGGGGCTGCCAGCAGATGAAATGAAATGGTACACGTGAGGTTGGACACAGGAAGGGATATGTGTTACTTATCATCATTATCATTGTATTATTAATGACTCTCCTTACATAGGTGAGGAAATGAGCCACAGAGAGGTTAGGAAACTTGCCCAGGTTGCACAGCTAGGAAGGGAGAAGCTGGGATTCAAACTCTGGATTTGAACCAGGGAAAATGCCCTGTTTCTCTCCTCTGAACCACCACCCCTGCTCATCCCTTCCTTCTTCCCTGGATGGAATCTGACAAGCTAGCGAGGGTGTGGTCCGTCCTTCTGCTCATCTATTCCAAGAAAGAGGTGTTACTCCTTGGCCCCAAGAATCTAAAAATTACCCCATCTGGGGCACAGACAGCCTTCCAGGCCTCCCACTGATGGTCAGCTCCTCCATTCAAGGGTGGGGTCTTTAAATCCACTGCCCTATTTCTAGGACAGGGAACAGTGCCTGGCGCATCATAGACACCTAAGACACGCTTGTTAAATGTATGAACCAGCAGAAGAACCTGAGAAGCCCAGAAACCTTCCGACCATCAGCAGCTTCAGCAATGAGTCACCCGTGGGGAAGCATGCTAGTTCTCGCTTTGGCCAGTGGTGAGCTGGATCGATGGCAAAACACCCCTTCAGTCCTGAATTGGAGGGGGGGCCTGGTGGGGATTTCTTTCCTAGATGTTAAGGCTTAGCATTCAGCTTAGTCCTTTTGGGAAACCAATGATGAAAGGAGTACTGGGGCCTCAAGAAGCACAGAGTGATGTGCATAATGGAAAGAATTTTGAAAAAAAAAGAAAAAAAAAAGAGTCTGGGTCTCTCTCTGTCCCAGCCCTCCAGCCTGCCCTCACTGGGACAGGATATCTAAACGCCTTGGCCCACATTAATGGTTATGAAGTTCTTAGTAACCAAGAAACACTAGATTCATTTTGCTCTCATGATAAACCATTTTATACCAGGGGAACCAGGGCCCAGAGAGGTTAAAGAAGCTGGTAAGATCACAGATCTGGGAAGTGGCAGAGCCAGGATCTGAACCTAGGCCCTTGGCGTCCCAAGCCTAATGATTGAGCCACCCCTCCACACTGGTGGAGTCTCTGTAGCTGCCAGGCACATTGGTAAGGCCTCTCAGGGCTATGTGCTTCCATCTCTAAAAGGAGTGCGTTGCTCCCTTCCAGCTCCAAGAGGTATTGGTTCCCAAGTTTATATGTGTGTGTAGGAGGGCAGGGGGGTGGGTGGCTTCCGGCTGCTTCCAGCAGGACTGACATCCTGCCCCAGCCCACCCCCAGCTCCTGGAGGGGTGGGAAGCATCACCTCTCCTTGGGGGGTTGGGTGAGGACGCTGCTGGATGGAGGAGCAGTGGAATAGAAGGGAAAGGAAAGATACTAAGCCCAGGAGAGGGGCCCGTCTCCCTCCCTCTCCTCCCGCTCTCCTGGGATCGCTCTCTCCTTTCCTTGAGATGTCAGAAACCTCTCTCTGTGGCTGCTGGAGAAGGGCTGGGAGCATGAGGCTTGGGAAGCCATAGCGCCCTTCCCTGCCGCCTGCCAGCCGCCCTCCCTAGCTGCGGCAGAAGCTATAAAAAGCACAGCCCTTCACAATAGGTGACATCACCCAGCGGCGGAAAGAACTGGATTCTGCCAGATGCCAGGGAGAGTTACAGCCCCCAGCCTTCCCTCAGGATGGGAGCCCCTTGGGAAAGGGCTTGGTATGCGCTTGCATCCCTGAAAGGAGGGGCTTAGACTCTGGAAGACCTCCTCATGCCCTAAGGGAGAAGAGACTGGGGGGAGGAAGGGACCTGGGGGGTGAACTTCACTGGAGAGTTTTCAACGGATGGGGATATGGGAAAAGAGCTGGGAGCGGGGTGGAGGCCGGCTGGACCCCCTCAGTGTGCTCTGAACGTTGTGACACAAGCAGAGGGTGGGGAGTGGGCGTGCAGGGCCTGCCAGGATCTCTTTGGGTCTCTTCGGGAGCTGGTTCCCTCCCCAGCTCTGGCATTTAGCACAGTGTCTGGCATACAGTACGTGTGCTGACTGACCTCTTAACCTTGGTTCTGGGTGTGGTGTCTGAGGCGCAGTAAGATGGTTATGTGATCTGGAGTGGGTTGAAGGGTGCCTGACCCTGGAGGGGGCAATGGCAGAGATGGGAAGGTCAATCAGAGCGGTGCTGGCAGCATTGACCAGCCTCCTCTCCCCACCCTGGGGGCTGCTGGTCCTCTGCCTTTCCAGCTCCCCTCCTAGGACCCGGGCAAGGATGCCCTGCTCCGTGTGCCCTCAGCGCCCTGCATGGGCTTGGCATAGGGAGCTCGCTGAGTCGGAGAGACTGAGTGTCAGATGGATCTGAACTGTCAGCCCCTCCAGGCTCTGAGCCTCAGTTTCCTCACCTAAAGCCAGGGCTGTGAGTAGCTGCTCAGGGTGCCGGCTGGGAGTCAGGAGACCTGGGTTCCAGGTCCGTCTGGGACGTAAGCCCCTGTGTGATCCTGGGCCCTCGGTGTGCCCTTCTCCAGGAGGGGCTTGTTTCCAGCCATGGCAGGGGCAGGGGGGATATTGACTCCAATGCCAAGACCTCTGGCCCTGAGGCTGGGGAGGGGCAGAGACATATGGGTCACGGCACGGGCTCCGGGCTGCCTGGACTGGCAGCCAGAGCAAGAGCTTAGTTCCTCTCTGTTCTGGAGACTTAATCCCCTTCTCTCTGGTGAGCAGCCCCGGGCCAACCCCTCTCTCCCTGTGCTCCCAAGCCCCATGTTCTTTCTCTTTATACCCTCAACACGTACATGAGCACACTCCGCTCCTGGGCACTCCCTTCCTCTCTGCTGAGCCACATTCCAGCACCAGCCCAGCTGGCTGGGGTTCCACGTCTTCCACAAAGCTACTGTGACCCATCCAGCCCCTTCCCTGACTCCAGAGCGTGCAGTGTCTCCACGCCGCACAGGTGTAGGGGCTCCTGTTCAGATGGCTTGAGAAGCACAAGTCTCACTTCAAAGTTCAGCTGCTCACCCTGGTGTCCCAAGCCTTCCCTCTCTGCTCCTGGCCTCCGTTCACAGCCTCCCTTCCTGCCCAGTCACCGTCTCCATTTTGCTGCAGAAAGTAGCCAAACCTGATGGACTGTGCCCATCACAACTTCTTACCCTCCTTTCTTATGCTGTGCCCTGCCCTTGATGTTGCTGCTCTCAGGAATCCTCTTGAGTTGACTCAGGGCTTTGACTTTTAGGAGTTGGTCAAGCCCATTCTACTCTATTAGCTCTCTCCGCAACACTCCCTTTTACTAGACAACTGTGCCAGCTGACCTCCTCCCTACCCCCTAATTTATTAACCAGTGGGGACTATTTACTGTGAATCTTTTTCTTTGGATAATTCATTAGATGGACTATATTCATTCTCATGTACTCATTTATCTTTCTATTCAATTCAGCTACCTAGTCACCTTCATCCTGCCCTTTTTCCTTCCTTCCATTCATCTATCTATCCATTATTCATCCATCCAGTGATCTGTCCATTAGTGTAGTCATCAATCCAAAGATCCATTCATCTAGTCATCTGTCCATCCATTCATCCATCCATCCAACCAACCATCCCATCATATACCTACTAAGCATCTACTAGGTACTAGGCTCTGTGCTGGATGCTTGGGATTCAGAACCAAAAGGCCACGAGCTCTGTTCTCAGGAGCTCTCAGGCCAGTCTGGAAAGACAGGAGACATGAGCACCAAAGTTTCTTCTAGTTCCAATATCCTGGGAGTCTATGACCTGCCCCCAGACTATGCCAGTGAGCACTAGAGATGCTTGTGGTCTGATCTTCCCTCATCTGGGAACACCAGGGGCTGGAGCAGCCCTCCTCACCAGCTCAGCTGAGGCTCTGAAATCCCATCTTGCTCCCAGGCTGGTGTGTTGACATTGCCGAAGGGCAATTGAGGAAAGGCCTGGGGCCCTTCTCCAGAAACACAGACACGGCTGCCAACACCTGACTCTGCTTCCACGTGTGCAAGTCAGCAGAGCCTGGGGAAAGGGCGATCAGAAAGCAGCTTCACATGTTGCTCTCCCTGGATTCTTTATCTCCCCTTTCCAAATTACCTGCCTCCTTTCTTCCCTCATCTCATGCCTCTTCTCATCTCTCTTCTCCTTCCCTCTGTCTCCCTGTTCCCTCCTCCTCACTTTCCTTCCCCTGTTTCTTCTTTCTCCTCATTAAGTGGTAGGACACGTGGTGTTCAAATTCTGGGCCACCACTGTGGGTCCCTGGACAAGTCATGACAAACCTCAGCCTTGTGTCCATCCCTAAAACCATGGCTCACAGAGGAAAAAACTACCCAGCCTGCAAGAACAGGGTCTCTTTTGCTCATGGCTCATCCATTTCTCCCCCTTTCCCCTTCTTCCTTGCCCATGTTCCTCTTCTGATCCTTCTCCTTTTGCGATCACCGATGAGTGCCAAATCACAGATTTAATCTTTTTGTTCTGTTCTCACCTACAAAGTCAACACCCCCGAACGAAATCACGGGAAAGGCAGCAGACCTGCCATACAGTTCATGGACTGGCTGCCTGTCCTCTTCCTCACTCCCTGTCCCGGGGCTAGCTGAAGGGATGACCAAGAGGTCAGGAGAGGGGCAACGAAGGGAGAAGGGGTGAATTTAGGGAGGAAGCAGGGAGGCGTCCCCGTGCGCCCACCCTCCCCGGGGAACACCCCTCCTGCTCACCGACGTGTCCTCTGAGCACGAGGCAATGATGTTGTCGATGAAGGGGTTCCACTTGATGTCCAGCACATTGCCCTGGTGACCGCAGACCTTGGGGTAGTTGGGTTCGATCCTGCCCGTCTGCCAAGGAGAGAGAGAGAGAAAGAGAAGAGAGAAGGGCATTAGTTTGATGGCCCTGGGATGACCTGAAAGAAGAGCCAGAAGGTCCTAGAGAGTCCACTGATGTTTTTGGATCCCTGCATCCAGCTGGGCCATACTGCTCTGTGGCTGCATCCTCCCAACACTGAATGGTGGTGGGAGGGTCCCAGAGCAGGGTGGGTGGGGCCACGCTGGTCCACATGACATCTGAGTGCAACTTAGAGAAAGGTGTCCCTTCCTCAAGTAAAAACATCTAAAGTTAAGATGTAACCATCCACCTGAACCACCAAAGCCTGGTGGGCAGCAGCCCTGGCAGTTCGTGGGCCATATGTCTGTACTCCCACCCCATCTCTAGGGGGAGCTGACCCGGACAGGTTTGGATCAAGAGGCGGCTCTTTCCTGCCCTCCAGGAATCGGCGGAGAGGTCTGAATCTCAGGGCACACACGCCCATGTTAATCTGCCTGGGATGTGATCGGTGCTGTTCCCAGATGCGGCAGGGGCTTGTTCAGTGTGCACCTTAGACACCTGTGCCAGGCGCCCTGAGGCTGAAAGCACCGTCTCTGGAACCACAGAGGCCTGTGTTTGAATCACAGCTCTGCCGCTTTTGAGCTCAGAGGCCTTCGGAAAGTCAATGAACTTCTCTGGGCCTCCGTTTCCGCATTTCCTTTCTTTCTTTCTTTCACTGCTTCAGCAACTTTATTTTCAGACACGTGGATATAAAATCAGCTGGAAAGCTTGAGAGTGCAGCTGTCATAAGAGAGGTTCCTCATTAGTATTGCTGTGCAGACTAAATGAACCAATGTGCTTAACAGAGTACTTAGTGTGGAGATTATCATCATAGTGAATGCCCCATACCCGATACTAGTTATTATCATACAGCTGAGATGACACCTCCTCCAGGAAGTCTTCCTTCAACAGATCAAGCACTCCTCCTCTGTGAGCTCACTGTATTCTGCGCTTCCCTCTATTATAGGCACCATCACAAAGAACTGCAGTCTGCTTCTGTCTGTTTATGAGCAACTCAGGACTGCCTTGTCTCTGAATCTCCAGCAGCTCACAAGTCTGGCAGACAGTAGGTGCTCAGTACATGACTTGAAAGACATCCTGCAGTGGAGATGTAGTCCACAAAAGATGGAGCAAGGGGAGTCGGGGTGAGGGGTAGTTTCCATGCCTACTGGCTGCAAAGGTGGGAGGGAAGAGAGGAGAAATGGGAGACAGAGGCTGCGTCTCCATTCCCCAGGTTGTTTAACATGAGATTTTTGGTGTGTGGAGGAAACAGGAAGGGTTTTCCCAGTCACTGCCCATCGGCTAACAATGGTTAGATGATCAGAGGCACCTGAGGCAGGCCAAACCTCACCCTCCTTTAAGTTCCTCAACTGAATAAGGAGGAAATCAACCCGTTTCAGGCAGGCCCCTGCTACACGTGCCTTATAGTTCACCAGTGTGATGGGGCAAGAGTTATTTCAGAGTGTGTGTCCTGCCGTAACCTCTTCCCCACCCACTTCTTGTCTGAATGTCTATCTCCAGGTTGTCTGATTTTTTTTATGACACAGAAATGGCAGTGGTATGGAGGGTGAGGGATGAGGCAGAGAAAGAGAGAGGAAAAAGGCCTCAGAGAGTGTACTTGGGAGAACTTCACTGACACTGTATCCTGGGGGAAATTAGAGAATTAAGGAAAAGGATTTGGGGAATATGGCTCTAAGTTAAGAATGGGATCCCCTTTTGCATCCTATGAGGGATGCAATATGAACTGGAATACCCTTTTCAATTGTTTTTAGGCTGTTGGACTATGTTTCTTTAAATGAGACTCTGAGCAGAGATTGATCCACACATGGCCCTAGGATTTGCTAGGGTTACAAAGTAGCTTCTTTAACTCTCACAAAACCCTGGGAGTTAGGCATGAGGAAATGAGTGCCCAGAAATGTTAAGCAACTTGCCCAAGGTCACCCAGCTGAAAGCTAAGCTAGGATTCCCACACAGGGGTGACCCTCAAAGCTGAGCTGAACCCCACTGCTTATTGCTGGCCAACTCCCCTCCTCCAGCTCTGATGGCCATGGGCTGACAGGCCCTGCATCACCTGTTTGCACAGCTCACGTGCTCTCTGCCAGAGCCTTCTCTCCTTACATCTGATCCTGAAGGCTGCCCTGAGTGGTCCCTGAGTAAAGCTGTCTGCATTCAGCTTTTGGTACCCAGGCAGATCTCAGGGGCACCGAATCAGTCAGTCAGTAGGTAGCCAGCAGCTGGCAGCAGCTTCTGGTCAGCAGCCTGCAGGTGACGTCCTGGAGGGACAGGGGAAGCCACATCACTGGAATGTATTCAGAATGGGGAGAGGTCAAGTTTCCTCTACACTGGGGGTGTGTGGGGGGTGGGCTTCCCAGATGGTGCAGTAGTAAAGAGCCCACCTGCCAATGCAAAAGACGCTGGAGATGCGGGTTCGATCCCTGGGTCAGGAAGAGCCCCCATGGCAACCCACTCCAGTATTCTTGCCTGGGAAATCTCATGGACAGAGGAGCATGGTGGGTTATCAGTCCATGGGGTTGCAAAGAGTCAGACACAGCTGAGCGCACACCCACGCACCATCCTGACAGAGCGCACCCTTCCAGGTGGACTTGCCTTTTCAGAATGGATGCCTTCCCCAAAGGGATGGTTAGCGTTGATTTTCATGACTGGATCACATTGTTGTTCTTGTAAATGGTGACCTGCAGAATCTGCTCGGCTGTACACAGTGCCCTCAATGGGAGGGACCTCTTTTCAAACTGGCAGCTCTGACTTTCCCGTTGTATATGGTGGGCTTCACATAATTTTTTTTGTTGTTTTGGCTGCGCCATGCACCTTGTGGGGTCTTAGTTCCCCAACCAGGGATCAAACTCTGACCCACGGCAGTGAAACCACTGAATCCTAAACCACTGGACTGCCAGGGAATTCCCCAAATTGTGTTTGAAAGACAAGATTTATTGCTAAGAGGAAAAGTTTTGAAAACCACAGTTATATAGAGAAATCAAGCAAATTTTAAAATACAATTATTAACACCAGGAGAAGAACTGCATAAGAAAGCTTATACAATCATAGTGATAATGACTTATGGACAATATTTACATTGTGGTAATAATGTAAATCCTGAATGTTTATTTAAACATGAGTTGTGTTATAATATATTGGGCTGGCAGAGGAAGGAAAAATGTGTGTGCGTAGAGTTAAGACGGGAGACCAAGCTGCTGGAGAGCCAGATCCTCATCTTCCATAATAGGAAGTCAACAGACAATGTCTAAGATTTAAAAAAAATCAAGACATTGAAGAGAAAGCATGGAATTAAGAAATACAAAGAGAAGTACAAAAAGAAACAGCTCAAAACATTGGAAGCAGCTAAGAAGTAGGAAATGAGGGGTGTGGCAAAGTAAGGTAAAGATCGAGGGGACAGGGCCTGGTGTGCTAGTAAGCGTTTAACAACTGATTTTCCAGGAAAAAAAGGTCCTGGTTTGGAACATATGCCAATTTCAGTGGCAAATGCCCATCATTTCAAACTACCACGGTGCTATCACCAGAAGTAGAGTTAAAAGAGACTTAGGCGGCTTCCCTGGTGGAGACAGGGGATAAGAACCTACCTGCCAGTGAGGAGGACACAGGTCTGATCCCTGGTCCAGGAAGATTCCACAGGCCAAGGAGCCACTAAGCCCAGGAGCCACAGCTACTGAGCCTGTGTGCTGCAATTACCAAAGCTGGTGTACTGTCGTTACTCAAGCCTGTGCATCCAGAGCCGGTGCTCTGCAACAAGGGAAGCCGTTCAGTGAGAAGCCCATGCACCATATCTAGAAAGGAGCCCCCACTCGCCACAGCTAGAGAAAATCCATGTGTAGCAACGAAGACCCAGCACAGCCAGGAAATAAATAAATTAAATAGGATGCATTTATTAGAAAAAAAGAGACAGTAGCACACGACAGTAGTAATATAATTAGGAAGAAATAAATGTTTAATATTTAGTACTTCTATTTTTAACATAATTCATTTAAGTGAAAGTTGCATAACTTAAATTTTAATAAACATGCTTAAAAAGTGGCAGGGAAAACTTCTAAAAATTTAACAATAAGCAAAAATTAAACAAAAATTTAAACATGAGCTGGTGTAAGCCCACCCCAACACATCCCTTGCAGTGTTATAGGCCTCAGTACTCTTAGACTTCATGACCCCTGTACAATTATTACTCTTAGAGCCCTGACAAAGAACAAACAAATAAAATGCATGTATCAGGTGTTCTAAAGGAAGCTTGTTCTGAGATTTTTTCCTGAATTTGTAATAAGTGTGAACAATCCTCTCCTAGACCCTTCAAATGCCTCTGTTTTCTGTTCTACTCTCTGGATGGGGGTGTGGCTAGAGACCAAATGCAGATCTGGTTCTTCACGGCAACCCAACACCGCCTTCTCATACTTGTGCTCATGGCAACACTAATAGCTATTATTAATATAGCAATATAATCAAACATATTAATTTACAGATATCATCACATTTAATCCTCATAGCAACCCCAGCTTATATCTGAGAAAACAGTTGTGTAAAGAGCTTCTCCCAGGTGGCGCTAGTGGTAAAAAACCTGCTTGCCAACGCAGGAGAAGTAAGAGGCGTGGGTTTGATCCCTGGGTCAGGAAGATTCCCTGGAGGAGGTCAGGGCAACCTACTCCAGTATTCTTGCTGGCATGTCCCATGGGCAGAGGAGCCTGGTGGGCTACAGTCCATAGGGTTGCACAGAGTTGGACGCAACTAAAGCGACTTGCTGCTGCTAAGTCACTTCAGTCGTGTCCGACTCTGTGAGACCCCATAGATGGCAGCCCACCAGGCTCCCCCGTCCCTGGGATTCTCCAGGCAAGCACACTGGAGTGGGTTGCCATTTCCTTCTCCAGTGCATGAAAGTGAAAGGTAAAAGAGAAGTCGCTCAGTCGTGTCCGACTCTTAGCGACCCCATGGACTGCAGCCTACCAGGCCCCTCCGTCCATGGGATTTTCCAGGCGAGTACTGGAGTGGGGTGCCATTGCAAAGAGCTGCTAAGGAGTGAAGTCAAACTTTCTCACTGTTTCATAACTTTAGAATCACTGTTGAGACGGTCAGCTCACAGAATTGTTCCAGGAGGAGGGTTCCCTGGGTCCCGGGGTCTACCCTGCCATTTGAACCTCAAAGGGAGCTTAAGCCTCAACAGAGCTGGGACAGAAATCTTGCTGCATGGGGTGGGGAGGGGGTGCCTGTTACACGATGTCTATAATCATTGGGGAGATCTTCAGACTGTTAGGGCAGGCCTTGTCCTGGCCACCTTGAAGGATAAATCCAGTCCCCTTCACTGGGACAGACCTTCGATGTCAGATGGCAGCTGTCATGCACCCTGAGTCTTCTCAAGGAGGAGCCCAGAGCTGGAGATCAGGCTGCAGCTCAAATATACCTGAGCTGCCAAAAGACAGAGCTGGGAGGGGCTGGGACATGGCCTCTACAGGGTGCGGGGGAGTGCCAAGCAGGGCAAATTCCCCACAGATCCGTTTGACAGGGTCTTGGGCTTCCCTGGTGGCTCAGACGATCAAGAATCAGCCTGCAATGTAGGCTACCTGGGTTCGACCCTTGGCTTGGGAAGATCCTCTGGAGGAGGGCATGGCAACTCACTCCAGTATTCTTGCCTAGAGAATCCCCATGAACAGAGGAGCCTGGTGAGCTACAGTCCATGGGGTCGCAAAGAGTCAGACATGACTGAGTGACTAAGCACAGCACAGGACAAAGATTTTTGTTTTTATTTGTATTATGTATTTTTTATATTTTGGCCATGCCACTCAGCTTGTGGGACCTCAGTTTCCAGACCAGGGATCGAATCTGGGCCATGGCAGTGACAACACTGCATCTTAACTACTAGGTCACCAGGAAACTCCCTCAAAGACTTTGAAAAGTTTCTTGGCCTTTGATCAATAACTCCACTTTGGGAATGCATCCCAGAGAAATGAACAGGGAAGCATACTAAGACATTCACTGCCCGGTTATTTATAAGAAGGAACAAAAATAAAAGCTCAACAATGGCACATTGCGGAAATGAATTTTAGGATGCCAATACAATGGAATATTATGATGTCACTTAAAATCATATTTTCAAAAAATATTTAATGACATGGGAATTGCTCAAGGGCTAATGGTAAGTGAAACAGTCAGAATCAAGTTTATGCCTAAAATGATCCCTAGCTATTAAAAAAAAAACACACAGTCTGTAAGAAAATGCATCAAAAGGTTAATAGCCAACAATCTCTCATTAGTTGGATATTAGTGTTTCTCATTTTTCTGCAATGAACATTTATAATTTCTAATAAAAATATAAATGTCATTTAAAACACACACACACTCACCATAGTGTTTTGTTTCTGGTACCCCAGGTGGGAGATGATCACCATAGATTTGATTGAAAACTATCCCTCTCCGGTTTCGGTTAAGCAGGTCTTAAGAAAATGAGATGCAGGCTCATACTGACCAGATTTACATGTTTCAGAAGCTTTGGTGGAACATTGATATGGTTTGCTCATACAGGTTTCTTTACTCACTTGTTGCCACACAGATAGTTTAGGGGAAAATAAGATCCTTGAAATTGAATAAAATTATATAGCTAATTGAAAATATGTTTCAGCGAGTGTGTGTGTGTGTGTGTGGTGCATGTGTGCAGGCAGGCCAGGCTCTCCCTTGGAGAGGCTGGAGGGTGTGGCTCACCCAGAAGATTGCCAGGGGAACGGCGGGTGCCCTGGGCCCCAGTCCAGGCTTTATTTGAACCCAGTGAACTGACTGAGATATTTTCAAAACAACCTGCATTGCAGCTTCAGCTTCCTAGAATTTCCCATAGTTGCAAAGCTGAATTTTGCACACAGAAGCAAAATGTTTTCTTACCTGGGGAATCAGCTTAGTGAGGCAGAAAGAAAAGAGTGAGCAGGAGGCAGGGTTTCTAGGCCCAATCTCAGCCCACCTCATCAACAGAATGACCTTGAATGTGCCCCTTGGCTTCTCTGGGCTTCCCAGATTCCTAGACCCTGGGCAAGTCCCTTCCTGCTTCTTCCTGGCTGCCCATTTTACTGTATGAAGCCAGGCACACCCGCAACCAGAGGGCCCAGCTTCTGGCACACCAGGACAGAAGGCATGGATGAACACCAAGTCACAGGGATGGCATCACTAGAGGTAACAATGAAAAAGACAAGGATGGTGATGAAGACCGTTTGACAAGTGCTTACAAGGTGTCTTGTGCTCAGCAATTTGCATACATTATTTTATTTAAGTCTTGTTACAAAGTTTTAGTAACTCCAGCAAGGACCTACTGTATAGCACAGGGGACTCTGCTCAATATTCTGTAATAATGTAAATGGGAAAAGAATTTGAAAAAGAATAGATGCATGTATACATATCACTGAATCACTTTGCTGTATACCTGAAACTACCACAACATTGTTAACCAACTATGCTCCAATATAAATTAAAAAAAAATTAAATTTATTAAATCCTACAACTCCCCTATAACAATCCATTTTATAGATGAGAAAACCGCACTCTGGTCAATGATTTGCAGAAGGTGATGCAGCTGGGCAATGAGAAGCTGCAATTTGCTCTGGGTGCTGTCTGGCTCTGAGGCACCTCGGCTACACTGCCCTCCTATTTCAGAATGTAGGTGAGGGCCTTCCCAGTGGTCCAGGGGTTAAGGATCTGCCTGCCAATGCAGGGGACATGGGTTCGATCCCTGGTCCAGGAAGACCCCGCATGCCACGGGTCAACTACGCCCATGTGCCACAAATACTGAGCCCATGCTCTCAAGCTGTGCTCTAGAGCCTGCGCTCTGCAACTAGAGAAGCCACCACAGTGAGCAACCCGTGTACCGCAACGAAGAGAAGTTCCTGCTCGCTGCAACTAGAGAAAGCTGGCACACAGCCATGAAGACCCAGCACAGCCAAAGATAAATAAATAATTTTAAAAAAGAATGTAGGTGAGACACTTGATAAATAAGTGGTGGTGGTTGTTCAGTCGCTCAGTCCTGTCCAACTCTTTGCGACCCCATAGACTGCAGCACACCAAGCTTCCCTGTCCTTCACCATCTCCCAGAGCTTGCTCAAACTCACGTCCACTGAGTCGGTGCAGCCATCCAATCATCTCATCTTCTGTCACCCCCTTTTCCTCTTGCCTTCAATCTTTCCCAGCATCAGGGTCTTTTCTAGTGAGTCGGCTCATCGCATCAGGTGACCAAAGTATTGGAGCTTCAGCATTAGTCCTTCCAATGAATGTTCAGGGTTGATTTCCTTTAGGATGGACTGGTTTGATATCTTTGTGACCCGAGAGACTCTCAAGAGTCTTCTCCGGGACCACAATTCAAAAGCATCAATTCTTTGGCACTCAGTCTTCTTCATGGTCCAACTCTCACATCCGTAAATTAGGGGGGAAAGTCATAAATCAGAAGTAGGCCTTCAGAATTTCTCATAAGGTTATCAAAGGGACTGACTGGCAACTCAGTTGTGAAAACCCTTATGCTTGCTCCTGAAGACCCTCCCTTCCCCAGCTCTGTCTTTCCTCTCCCTCGCCCTAGTGGCTCTCAAACTTTGCTTTTGTTTTAGAAGCACATGGGAAGTTTTAAAAATTCCAGCACCCAGGTGGGCACCCCGTATCAACTTATCCCAGTGTCTGGGAAGGGGACGCCAGGCATCAGTGTAATTTAAAGATTTTTAAATCTTACCACCTCAAACCACCCCCAAACCGTCCCCCTCCGCCCTGGTCTGTGGAAAAACTGTCTTTCACGAAACCAGTCCCTGGTCCCCAAAAGGTTGGGGACTGCCGGTCCAACGTGTGGGTACCACCACCCCAGGGTGTGCCCAATCTGCCGGCGGCTGTGCCCAACACACGAGCACACACAGGCATGCACGCTCACACATTTACACTGATTTACACACATTTACTGATTCCCTTGGGCAGTGAGGTTTGGGAGCCACTACCCTAAAGGCCCCAAATTCTGTAGGGCCCTCAGGGAAGTACCTACAAAGCTGATTCCTTCTGGCGCAGGAGCAGAGACTGTCGGTGTTGCTAGATGTGGATGCCAGGGGTGGGAAGTCAAAAAACAGTACTGCATGTTTAGTGCAGGTCCAGGTAAAGCAAATAGGAATAAAAATGATCACATCAGGTGATGTGCGATTTAAAAGAAGCCCCAGGGCAATAGATAACCCTGACCTAGGACATGGGTGAGCTCGCAGTAGAACCCCAAGCTTCTGCATGAGAGATGTTTTGGGCTCCCCACCCTTCTGCCTCTGTCATCACACTCCCTCCTCTCCGTGCTGCCCCAGGTGTCCCAGACTGTCCGAGTAGGCTGCCTACCGCGGTCTTCTCTTCTCTGGATGGACGTGGACATTAAGTGAGAGAGTTATTATAAACTAGGCAATGTAGTCCTTCTCTCTAGAGCTCTGGGCAGAGTCAGGTCCCCTGTGTCCAAGCCTCCTGGGTGTGAAGGAGGCCTCGGCCTCCAGCTCTCAGCCTTGACACTTCACAAAGCACTTGCACCTCATTATCTAATTATTAATGCCCAGGGAAGGGGTGACCCAAGGGAACTTGCTCCTGGTCATCCCCACGTGGCAGTGACACCAGAACAAGTCTCTGCAGCCTCAGAGCTCCAGGTGCCACCATGGCCTTCTCAGCAGGGCCTAAGATTGTGTGTCCTTCGTCCAGCGCAGGGGTCCCCGATGTCCAGTATCTAAGGCCCGCTGAGCTGAGGTGGGGCTCATGTTAGAACAATAGAAATTAAGTGCACAGTAAGTGTAAAGCGTGCTCGAACCACCCCCAAACCGTCCCCCTCCACCCTGGTCTGTGGAAAAACTGTCTTTCACGAAACCGGTCCCTGGTCCCCAAAAGGTTGGGGACTGCCGGTCCAACGTGTGGGTACCACCACCCCAGGGTGTGCCCAATCTGCTGGCGGCTGTGCCCAACACACGAGCACACACAGGCACGCATGCTCACACATTTACACATGCCCTCTCCCCCCATATAAACTACTCTCCACACCACTTCTTCCCAGGCCTCCGATTGTACTCCTTCCCTCCCTCCATCCCAGTCAGAATTTCCTGGGCTCACGTCCCACACTTCAGGGCCCTGCAGTCTTTGGCCCGTTAGCCTGAAATAATATGTATAATAAACAAGAGCCTGCTAAGGAGGACACTGGAGGGTAATGGGTCAGTCCATTTCTCCCTGTGGGCCATAGACGTGCATGTTCACAGCAACTTTTTAGAGAAGGCCATTTAGCCCAGAGGTGCTCTCTCCTGGGTGTCTGGACCCCTGGGCAGTCCTCTGGGAGCTCTATTTTGGGTGGAGGGCTTTGTTCGTGCTAGAGCTCACAGGACTGTCCTCGGATTTCTGAAGTGGGTCCCCTGATTTGCCCCCTTGTCTCTAGTGTCTGCCCTCTGCAGTTCTCTCTGATCCAGCTTGCATACTGTTGTCTAATTTTTCCAGAGTACAGATCTGCTGCAGTAACTTTCCCACTCTGAAATTTTCAATGGCTCCCTACTCTCCCCACTATCTTGACTTTCAAAGGCAAATTCCTTATGAGACATCAGAACTGCTGTGGTCCCAGCCTGACCCTGCCTTGATACAACTGCCCACCCTGCTGCTCGTGACTCTCCACACCCCCGACCTCCAATGCTCCCGCCGCCTGAGAGTGTTGGGCGGTTCCTGGCTCAGCCCTGCCTCCAGGCTGTGAGCACTCCGAGGCCGGTGACCTTGGCCCCCCACCTTCAGAGCCTCATTTAGTGCCCTGCTCATTACAAGAACTTGAGCTGGGCGAATGACTATCAGCCTGCTTCCCACCTCTGAATCTTTGCTCACGCCTCAGCCCGGACGCCCTTACCCATCCTCAGCACCCAGAAGACACCGTCCAGGGACCAGACGTATCTCTTGACCTTTCCCATGCTGGGAGATAATTCTGGATCCTGCTCTTCAGACCTTGAGAAATTCTAGGTCTGGGGCTGAGCTTCGGGGTAGATTCACAGTCAAAGGGCAGAGTGTGTAACAAAGGCTGTGATGCTCTGAAGGCCATCACCCTGTCAGACAAAAGTTCATGGAGAGACCTCAGGAAGCCTCCCAACTTCATGACTTCCTGTTTTGATTTTTTCCCTCCGTCTTTTATCTTTGTGTTTCTCAAGCTGGAAAGGGTTTGCTGGTTTTTCCAGTTAAAATCCCTAGTGTGCATGTATGCTTATGTTCTGGGGGGAAAATGGTGGAAGCGGGTTCCCCTGGGGGGTGGGTGGGTAGAGCGTTCATTTGGGGAAGAGCTGTAAGGAAATCTCTTTCTCCTGGTGCGTGTTTGAGCACTGGGAGATGAACCCAGTTTTCCCAGGCTCCAGCAGGAAGAGGCAATAAGGCCACCTTTGTCCCCGGTCTGGGGCTGTGTCATGCGGCAGACCCCAGGGGAAGAGATAAGAGACTCCTTGAGGCTGAAATGGGAAAAAACTGAGTAACAATGGGTGTGTAAGTGAGTGTGAGTGTGTGTGTGTTGGGGAGAGGGATGCCTGGGAACTCAGAGTTCACACTAGCCCCTGCAGTTTCCTGATTACTGGCCCCTTTTTATTAAGATAAAACCCCATGCTAAAACATAAAGAAAATAAAAGAACTCCAAACTTACTGTGCCTGAAGAGTCTACACAGAGCGTGGTTTTTGAGGGGCGGTCGTGGGGGTGTGGGTTTTTGGCCCTGGGTGTTCACAGTCTCCTGGGGAGACAGACAAAGAGCTGGACAAGCCCACAAGGGTGGGCTGTGCTTTGGTGGGGGAAATGCCAGGGCTGTGGGAGTGCAGGAGGCGGGGCAAGTAGTTGAGGCTCTGAAATCCAGAAAGGCTTCCCAGAGGAAGTGTGGAAGGCCTGAAAGATTGATAGCACACAGCAAGGACGGCGTGGGGGATGCTTACGACACAGGACCAGTCCCTGCCAGATAAGTGGAGAGAAAGACCGGAGAAGAAGGGCCAGTTCAGACGGTTCAGGAACTTGCTGGCCTCATGAAGGGGTGTGGGCTTCACCCCGTGGGCCTTAAGTCTAATGGGGCTGGGGACCACAGAGAGGAGAGTCCCTCACACCCCAGTCCTCCCTTCATGCCCCAGTGTCCCACTGTGGGGAAGAAGGGGAGTGAGCCAAAATCTGTGCCTACTGGAAATGTAAAAGAATTGGCAAAAAATACAAAACAGCATCCTTGCAAATTGTGGGGGAAACCTTAGTTTCGTTTGTTTTACAATGGGCAGAAAAGCAGATCTCTGGTGGTGTCAGAAAAGCAAGAGAAAAGGAGAGTGTTTGCACCATCTCGAGGCTGTCCACACCAGCCCTGCCCTTCCTCCCTGTCACAGAGCCAAGAGGACAAAAATCCCTCTTTCCATTTGCCGTCTGGCCCAGGGAGAAAGGACAGAAAAGTGGACCCTCCTGCCTGAAGCTCTTCCTGCAACCTCCCCACACACGTATTTCTCCTGCAGAGTGAGAGGAAACTCATCAGGGGCCGTTATTTTGGGCCAGTCCACCCAGGGTTTGGCGAGCATCGCCACAGCTCTGTTCCAGTGGACGGGGCAGCAGCCTGGAGTCAGGGCTCCGGCAGATACGTTAATTGCTTCCTGTGTCCCTCCTGAGTCCTGCCATCCTTGGAGATCTGAGCCGGACATGGATGAGATGAAGTCTGAATGTCTGCCTGGGGCCACGTGACCCCCTAGAGCTCTGACAGCTGTCTGCTAAGCCTCTAAGACCCCTGGGTACCTCTCTGCATTCACAGGAGATTCCCAGAGGCCTTGGGTAAGTTAATCCTCACAAATACCTTCACATCCGCCCCTTCCTCTCCAGGCCCACCCTGCCTCCCACCTCCAGGCACTCCATACTCTCCCAGCCGCTCTCCTTCGTGCCCGCCTTTTCCCAAACCGCACTGTGACATCGGCATTCTATTAATATAATGATTTGCACTGTGCGGCCCCTCCAGAACTTTCCACGGTTGTAACCATTGGTATGAATTTGGCAGTTTGGCATCCAAGCTTCCCTCCTGATCTGGGGGACTCTCCTGCTGTGGGCTGCAGTGATGAGACGCAGTGCCTCACCTCCTATGTGAGAGCTGAAATGGGGCTCCTCCGACCTGGGGTCCCCCGCTAGCCAAGCAGGGACATGTAGCTGGGCTTGGCCAATCAGACCTTCCGCCCAGGATGGCCAAGCTCTGATTTATCTTGGTGCTCACTTGTGTTCCAGTTCGATTTACCAGCACCCAGCCCCTTGGATCTATGAAGGCCCCCAACCCCCTTTTGCTCAGAAAGATCAAAGGCGACTTTTATGGCCAGCCAGGGATCCTGACTGAGTCAGCCCCCTTGTCCCTACCTTGATGAGATCCAGCTCATCTGCTTGGCCCTTGAGGAACTCACACACCCTGTTCCACACCCTCCACCAACTTACCAACCAGTTTCTTCAACGCTACTGGGGGTCATATTTCTCAATTTTAAATATTGTATCTCAGGTCTTTATAAAATACTGCAATCTCCCTACATCCCAATATTTTGATGACCGCATTTTTTTTCTCAGACTGCTTCTCACATCTAGAAGAAACACAGAACTTCTCTACCAGGTCATGTGTGTCCTAACCCTTGAGTTGGGAAAATACGGTCCCCAAACTGGGTGCTCCTCACGGACGCATGACAGCCTCACTCCCCCTCCCCACCTTCCTCGTGACACACGCCCTTCCCAGGCTGGGCCTCTGGGCCTATGCAAGCCTTAGCCATCCTTCCCCTGAGCTTTCATAGTTCTCCCCGTAACTCACCACTTGTGACAATACTGGTGATCATTGAGGGCCTTTGACATGTCAGGCCTGAAACCAAATGTTATTTCAATTACTTACCAAGATAACTGTATAAAGTACATATCATTGTGTCCATTTTACAGAGGAGGAAACTGAAGCTCAGTGAAATTAATTAACACAGTGTAAGGCCAGTCTGTGTGACTGAGGCCTCAAGCCTCAGTCTGTGTGACTTCTGAACTAGAATGTAATCTACCTGAGTGGTAGTGCTTGGTCTAGTTCTCTGCTGTAAATCCAGTATCTGGAATTGTGCCTGACTGATGGTAGGCTCTCAGTAAATTCAGTAAATTTTCGTTGAATGAATTAATGATGCCATAAACTTTGGGCCTCATCAGGTCCCCTGTACAGCTGCATGGGTTGTGCACTGCACAACTCAAGGGAATCCAGTTCACATGATGTGGAGCCTTCTGTGGTGCTCTGGGCGCAGCCACGATGCTGCCCTGCTTCTTCACTTAGGACTGCCTCGTGTTTGCTCTGTTTCATGGTTGTTGATTGCCTCTCCCGAGAGATTATCAGTGCAGTCATCTTAAACGAGATAATCATGGAGGTTTCTCAACAGAGTGTGGGACAAAAGTGAAACCTAAGACATAAGAGTGAAACCTAAGACATGCTTCTTATGCCCTCTGGCTACAAATACAAGGTCAGGTCTGTATTCAAGATGGAACAACTCCCCAACCTCATGCTGCCAGTTGCACCAATGCTGCTTCTGTCAGTAGCGGGAGTGGCATCCACACTCCCCCAGGCTGGACCACTCCTCTGCCTTATCCGCTGAGTGAACCCACCATCCACCAAGAGCATGCCGACTGTGCAGAGGGAGGCCCAATGCCTACCATCTCCCCTGCTTAGACACTACCAAGGCTCAGCCCTGGGCTGTCACTGGCCCCTGGAAGCTGTGGAATGCATGGGCAGAGCCACGGACCTCTGGCTCAGACCCTCAGCCTTGCTCCATCAGGGACATCTAAGAGATCAGAGAAAGGGATGCACCACCTCCAAGGCAATGGCCCTGGGACCTCAATGGCCTTGAAAACTCCCTTTAAATAGTGAGTGAGCAGCCCAATCCTTAGATGCCCTCCCTCTCCAAGCCTTCTCCTGGCTGAATCTGTGCGGGCTAGTGATCCTCAGGGGTTGGGGCTGGGCTGGTGGGAGAGGGAGCCTACTTTAAGCTCTGGGGTCCAGTTTCGACTCTGCTCTCATTGATGGTGACTGAGCAAGTTCCTTCCTCCTGGGCTTCAGTTTCCTGACAATAAATGCATGCTCACGCAGCACAGCGCCCGGCATTAAGTAGGCACTCAGTCAATATCGGTTATCATTATCATCTCCAAGATGAGGCTCTGCATCCCCCTTCTACTCCTGTGCTCTGCACAGCAACCCCTCCCCGGACACTCCCTCTTCTGCCCTGTGCTCTATCTCATGGCTCCATCCCCCTACCCATCTGCGAGCTCTCCAGGGCTGGGTGTGTGTCTAACCCATCCTCATACCTGAGACCTAGCACAGCCCCACCCAGCACGCATGCCCAGAAGTGACTGGTGAACAGAACTGAAACCTCAGGGTCCTTCCAGCTCTGTCTATGGTTTTAAGCTGAACCTCCACCCATACGCTCATCAAACACAGACAAGGACCCTCCCTGGGTTTGCCACCTAGAGATGGAATCCCTTCTCTGAATGTCAGCTCCATGACAACGTGTGTTTTTCTCACTGCTGTAACCCCAACACCAAGCACAGTGCCAGGCACACAGTAGATCCTACTGATAAATATTTATTGAATGAATGCAACAGGGAGAATCAGATGACATTTCCAGGAAGGTGCACACCCTCTCTCACGCACCTAGAGAGCCAGGGCAGAGCTTTGCTCTTCTGCTCCTATGTCAAGCTGAGTTGGGCTGTCAGAGGGGCAGGGAGGGGAACACACCCCCTGTTTATGCCTGCCATCTGGCCTCTAGCCAGATCCATCATCTTTCCAGTGACCTGGGGCTACTCTAATTCTCCAAATGGGACAGGAGGCCCGGCCTGGGTTGAGCACTGGGAGATGCAGCCATGAAAGCCTGAGGCTAGGTGAGTGGTGCTTGTGTGTCTGGAGGCTCCGCATGGGAGGCGGTGTGGGCCGCTCCTCCGAGCCTGGCCCTGACTGCCCCACCTGCCAATCCCTGGCACACTCAGGTTGTCCAGTGGCCCCATGGCCACGTTCTGGGGGCTCTGTGTCAGGGAGGGCAGAGAGGGCTTCCATCAGTGTAGAAATTTGGGCTTCCTGATCCTTCAGAACCCACTCTGCGCTGTGGAGCCCTTGGCCATGCCTGACTTGATGGTCTCCCCAGACTGGGGTTAACTCACGAGCAGCAGCATGGGTGCTGAGCATCTCCTGGGGGGCGTGGGGGGGGGTGGGTGTCAAGTGCATGACAAGCCTCAGGAAGGGATAGTGGCACTCGGAGTGCAAAGTAGAGGCTCTTGTCAGTTTCCAAAGGCCGAGCTCAGTCTCCCTGGGCAAGCCTTTGGGCCTCACTGGGCCCCAGGAGGCAAGGGTTTTCATGGAGCCTGATCTCTGCTTGGGAGGGGAAGGAAGCCCCTGGTCTTGTCCAGCCTCATGTCTAGTTGCAAAGACCCTGTGGCCAGTGGAGTCAGAGGACCAGGATCTGTTTTTGACATGATGGTAGAGGAGACCATGGAGGCAGGAGGCAGGCCCAAGAGGAGGGGAGGGGAAACATCACCCTCTGACCCCTCAGTCCCAACAGCTGAAGACAATGACCTTCAGCTAGTTAAAGGCCAAGGTGGGCCAGGAGGAGGAGAAAGAGGTTCCACTTGAATTCAGGGTCCTCCCTTGGAGTGTCTACCAGCTCACAATGACTCCCTTACCAAGACTTTTACCCATAGATGTTGAGGCTCAAAGCTATGTTAATTCCTAACACACACTCACACTCACACATACAAAGCTGATTGGATCAGAATGAACATCTATTGATAATTCAAGTTTAGCCAATCAGATTCTCTGATCTGTCCCTCCCCTCCTCCCCCTCCCCCACCTTCCCAATACACATGTACATTCAGCTGATTGGATCAAGATGAACATCTAATTCAAGTGTTGAGGCAATCAGATTCCCTGATCACCCTATTTAAAGTTATAACCCCCTCCTTCCTCCCACACCTCTGTCATCTTCCCTAATTTATTTCACTTCCTAGCATTAGTTCCATATTTACTTGTCTGTCTCCCCTACTAGAACATAGGTTCCACAAAGGCCAGAATTTTGTCTTTTATTCTCTGCTGGGTCCTCACTGCTTCCAACAGTGCCTGGCACATAGTAGGGGCCAGCAAAAACTGGCTGAGTAAGTGAGTTCTTCCCAGGAAATATAATAATGGCTTACATTTATAGAACACCTACTGTGTATTCATGCTTTCTAAGCACCTTAAATATGTATTAACTTGATATAATCTCCATTTTACAGATGACTTGCCTAAGGTCGCACAGGAAAAGCTATCTCACAAGTGTTGTGTATCTGTGTGTGTGTATTACTCTATTGATGACCTCGGTTTTATCATTTACAAACATGTTTATTAACATCTTACTTGAGTCTTACCACTCCCCTGCAGGAGGCATTATTTATTAGTTGTAGAAAGGAGAGCACAAAGGCTCAGAAAGGTTAACTGACTTGCTCAAAAAAGTGAAACTTTTTTTCACCAAAAAAGTGCCAGAGCTGAAACCACAGCCTAGGATTATACACCCTCCCCCCAAGTCCCCAGGTCTTTCCAGACATGAAGACAGCCTGCCTGCATCTAGAAGATGCTGCTCCAGCCTCAGAAGCTTATGCTTTCCCTGGGAAGATGAGTTAGAGGAAGGGACAGATCTGTAGGCCCAGGGAGAGGTGGAACTCGTCGAGGATGGGGAATCGGTACAAGCTCATTTCCCTTCAGTTACTGAGAAATCCTCACAGAGGACTGATGGCAAAGCAAAAGGCAGACGCTGGAAGGGGAACTCCAGAGCAGACTGAAGGGGGACACAAACACTCCAGTTCACGCTGGATCAGAGGTATGCTCAGCATCATGGCTGCCTTCGTCAGATTACCTTCTGCTCTAGTTCCCAATTATAGTATGGTTCACGGAGCTGAGGACAATACTGTACTTCCAGCCTGTGGTCTGACCAGTACCAAAGGGAGGGGGAAAGACTTCCTCCTTCTTTCTTGACCACAAGATTTTGCTACCTTTTTATAAAAAGAACTCTGATTCTCTCAGCGCTGAAATTCCACCATTAGGGATTGATTCCTTACACTTCACAGCTCTTAACATATAGATACTATTGATTAGAGCAGAGTGGTAGGAGATATTGTTGGTTATTGTCAACTCATTCTGAATGAGCTCTGGGAACTTTCCTAGAGGCAGAACTAAGGGGAAAAGAGCATGAGGGCACTAGTGGAAAGGTTGGAGACGGGGAGAAAAAAGAGGATAAGTGGCTAGGGTCACTGTGAACTCTTAACCTCAGAACTGTCTGTGTCCTGCAGGGGAGCCCCTATCCACGAGCCTGTCTCTGGCAGTCAGAGGCCCTGCCCCTCCACCTCCCAGCAGTATAGGCCCAGAGAGGAGAAGCATGTGTTCAAGGCCATGCAGGAAATAGTAGATGATGCTATGCCCAGGGCCACGCCCAGGTTTCCAGACACTCTGTCTCCAGTCCCAGCCCTGTCAGTTTTGGAGGCGCCAGCCACAAAAAGGGGGCAGTAAGGTCACCCCAGGAAGACACAGGGCACACATTAGTTACCTGAGAGCAGTTTACTGGCTTCACTCTACATCAGACACTGGTGGGCATTCTGCTGACCGGTCTCGCCTTTCTGGCACATATGTACAGGGGCTATCCCTCCACTGCCTTCCTGAAGTCCTCTCATCAGGAAGCTCTTAGACCCCAAAGGGTTGCTTCTTATCTGGAAAGCCTACCCGAGCCAGAGGAAGAGCATCGTGGCCGAGCAGGGAAAGCTGTGCTACCGCCATTCCACCAGCAGAGGGCGGCGGCTGCGCTGCTCTCAGCTGCATCCAAAATTTTAAGGGTAGAGGAGGAAATTTATCCCAGCAGCTCTTCCTAAGGCTCTGGTTCCTGAGGCACATTCTTGCCTTCGCTTCAATGCTTCCAGACAACTCTAGCTTACTACTGTGCTCTATTCACTAGAAACTTCTTCTTTATACTGAGATGAAAATCTGCCTTCTTGTAACTCTCGCCATGAGCACCTAGCTTCTGGGCCACACAGAAAAAGTCAACCATTTTTTAATCTGCCAGGTCTTGAGAGTTGGAGCTGGCCACCTCAATGCTGTGTAACTTTTAGCACGACACTTTCCTTCTCTGGGTCTTTATTTCTTATCTATGAGACAAAGGGAAGGATCCTGATAAATCTAAGGCTCCTCCCAACTCTGACATTTCAAATGACACTCCTTTCACAGTGACCACTGAAGGACAGAAGAGGGGCTGCTCTGCACACCCTCTTGGGGGAAATTTCTGGTATTCACGCTGCCTTCCAGGCTCTGTGTTACCACCTTCAAGCTGCAGCCTGTTCTTAGACCCTTTCCACAAGATTTGGGTTGTCCTGGCCACTACACTCTCACCCACTTGCACCTGAGCTCCTCTTCAGCCCCGACCACACCTGACACCTTCACTAAGTGCAGCTGATCCAGCTGCCACACCAGGGGCTGCTCGTGAGTCATGGAGCTCATACCCCGGGTCTCCTCATCCTGCCTGGCATCCCCTGGCCACTTGCTGGGGAGGGGAAGGACAGGTTCATGGGTGGCAGGTCCCTACCTCATAACCTGCAAGTGCCTCGATGTTTTCTTTCCCTTTCTCCTCTCCTTGGGCCTCTCATCCTGGATCAGGATTCTTCTTGGTTCTCAGGGAGCCTTTTCTCATTTCCAAAGCTCAGTCACTGCATCATTTGTGGTTTCCTTTGAGAATCAGATGAACTCACTGTTCTTAGACATTTTTGCTTTAATTTCAAAAGTTATCCATACTCAAAGGAGACAACTTGGAAACACCTGGAAGTACACACACACATACACCCACACATACACACCCACACATACACACACACACATACACACACCCACATACACACACACACACGCGCACACACACACACATACACACACACATACCTACATACACAGACACATACACACACGCACACACACATACACACACACCCACCCACACACACACACACACACACATACCTACATACACACACGCACACACACACACATACACACGCGCGCGCGCGCGCACACACACACACACACGCACGCACACACACCCCAACTCCAGATTCCCAAGTTGTTCTACTATCCTCAGGAATAATCACCATTATTTTTGGTGTACATATTCCCTAATGTGCACTCAATGAGCAACTGGAATAAGGGCCTTTTGTTCCTGTTCAGTATCCCTGTGGGCCTCCCATCAGGCTCTCCAGGGCTCCCCCAAAAGTCAGGCATAATCAGAATTTTGTGAGTTGATGCACAGCCGCCCACAGCCCCCTGGGACACTCTGTGTTCCTCTGAAGTACTTTAATCCTGGGATGTGGTGGGAGGCAGCCTCCAGGTGGCCCCCTGCAGTCTCCACATCCTGGTGTACACACTGTACCCTCCCACACTGTACTGGGGTCAGTGTGTGATGCTGAAAACTGTCGAGAAGGCTACAGAAGCTGTGGCTTCTGCCCTGGGCTCTCTTCTCTTGGATCGCCACTCAGAGGAGGCCAGCTGCCATGAGTGGAGACACTTAGCTTGTGGAGAGGCCTGGGTGGTGAGCCATGCGAGAGTGAGCTTGGAAACGAGTTTCCCCAACTGAGCCTTCAGATGACTGCAGTCCCAGCCAACCGCTTAACCTTGTGAGAGATTCCAATCCAGAACTACCCAGCCAAGTTTGGGGGTTGTTTGTTATGCAGCAGTAGAAACTCACATGGACAGTTTCCATTTGTTGTGAGGAAAGCATAACAGGCATTAGCATCAGACTTTGACACGAGAAATGAAGCCCAGAACAAATAAGCCACGTAGGTGAGACTTTCACCTCCGTGTTTGTCCAGTGCCAGGGAGGATCGAATCTGATGCGTGAACTTTCTGGGTCTCCAGTTTGAGCTCCAAACCCCTGATATTTCAGAGGCCCCCTCCTCACTTAAAAAAAGGCGGTAATTAAAAAAAAGGAAAGTTGGGAAATAGAGATGAGAGATAACTACTATTCTACCCTGGTGAATATTAGCTTCATTCTATACCCAGCTGGAGAGTTTTGTTTCCCTGTGCCATTAAATATTCTTTGACATGACCATTTTTAATGGCTGTATGGTATTTCATAGTAAGGCTATATCACAGAATATAACGCCATCCCCTACCTTTGGATCCATAAGAGGTTTATAATTTCCATCACTTTAAAAAGGCCGTGGTCAACACAGCAGAATCTCTGTACACATTTGTAATATTTTTTTAGAAGGAAAATGCCGGTACATGTAATTGCTGGGTTAACAAGACTGCACTAAAAAATGCTTTTGTTACGGATTTTTAAATGTCCTTCAATAAAGCTGTCCTAATTTATATTCCCATCAGCAAGTCAAGAGGATGACTGTTTTCCTCATATCTCTAATAGCGCAGGATGTTGTAATATCTTTAACTTGCTTATTTTTAGATTAAAAAAATAAGATCTCATTGTTTTCATTTGCAAGTCTTTGATGTCTAGTAGGATTGATTATGTCTCCATTTGCTTATTGGACATTTGCATTTCTTTCCTTGTGAATTACCTCATCATATGAGGCACACAAATTTTTTCTCATGGGATGCTTCCCTTTTTCTTAATAAGCGCTCTTTGTGTTAATTCTTCTTCACATTTCGTGTCCCTTCTCACTTTTGATCCATGCACTAAAACGCATGATACTAAATACCTCTACTTTGCCTCTTGGTCCCTATGCGGTCCCATATCGAGTTGGTTATCTAGAAATAATTCTTTTTAATTATTTATTCACTTGGCTGCGCCTGGCCTTCACTGTTGCGCATGGGCTTTCTCTCACTGTGTCTCGTGGGCTCAGCAGTGTGGCACACAGGTCCAGCCGCCCCGAGGCCTGAGGAATCTTCCTGGAGCAGGGACTGAACCTGTGTCCCCTGCAGGGGCAGGTGGATTCCCACCCACTGTACCACCAGGGAAGTCCATAATAATCTTTTTATTAGCAGGATTTCTTTGTAGAACCCAAAGAACCACCCTTGAGATGATCTTTCCGGTAAGTTCAGATTTATTCCTGGCCCAGGGGCACAGAATCATAGCTAGCTCAGAGGTAGCTTTGCTCATTGTTCTCAGTGGTACACCAAAAAGTCAGGGCCAGTCGTGGGAACGGCTTCCTCTTGTTAGCTCTCCTGGCCCCGGCCCACTCCTGTGCTCATGCAAAGAACTGCAATTGCTTTTAGAGTACGTGCTCCACCCACTGGGCCAGAAAAATCTACCACAGGCCTCACCCCAATACCCACTTTGCCAGAGAGATGCCCTGTCATGGTTCCCATTATGGAGTTCACCCATCTGTAGGCTGGCAAAGGTACCTGTATAGATTTCAGACGGTCAGATGCAAATAAGCTACTGGCCAGGAGTAAACAAGATGCTTCACTTCTCAAGGTCAAGTCCTGTCCCCAGGCTTCCTAAGGAATCTATTATTATGTGTATTTCTTCGCCAGCTCGAATAAGAGGCAGCCTTGAGCTTGAAATCCTCCAGTGGCTTCCCATCGCACTTAGGTGAAAATCCTAACTGTCGCGAGGTCTCCAGAGTTCTAGGTAATCTAGTCCTGCCTATCTCTCCACTGCTCTCCTGCTCACCCACGATGCTCCCCCTGCGTCAGCCTTCTTTTCTGTGTTGGGCCTTAGCGTGTACTATTCCCTCGGCTGAGACATTTTTTCCTGTGATCTTTTAAATATTTATTTATTTATTTAATTTTACTTTTTGGTTGCATCATGCAGCACATGGGATCTTAGTTCCCTGATCAGGGATGGATCCCATGACCCCCGAAGTGGAAGTGTGGAGTCTTAACCACTGGGAGTCCCTTTTGCTGTGGTCTTTATATGACTGGCTCCTTCCCATCCAAGTTTTCAAAGAGATCTTTCTTGACCATCTTATCCTATACATACCTCCCAAGTCTCTATTGCATTGCTAAGATGTTGTTGTTATTTTCACAGCCTGTGGCCCTATCTGCAACTATCCTAAGACCGGATTGTTCCTAGTGTGTGTCCTTATATTGTTTGTGACTGGCCCATATAGCTCCTAAGAACGGGGACCCTGTCAGTACACTCTATCTGCATTGTATTCACGATCCAGACGGTTCTCTGACCTCCTGTAGCTTCCCTTGCTGCATTCCCCTCCCATCCCAAGCCATGCCTGCAGATTGCCAAATCTGGGCATTTAGGGGGCAGGCAGACACAATCCAGGCCATCTTGCTGACTAAGGCTTGCTATGTACCAGGTACTGCTAACCTCTTGATCTATATCATCATCTTTCTTCTGGTTCTATCATTATCCAGCTGAGTGACTTTAAATAAGTTACATAGTTCTCTGGTGCCTCAGTTTCCTCATCTGTAAAATGCAGCAGGCCCTGTTTCACAGGGTTGCTGTGAGCGTTCAGTAAGACAAGGAACAGTCCCTGGCCCACTCCATATGCTCAATAGGCATATGAGTGATTATTATTCTCATAATAACCCTACCAGGTAGGATTTGTTAGTTTCAGTTTATAACTCAGAAAACCAAGGTTTTAGGGTCTATAGCTCAGCTGGGAAGTGGCTCAGTCAGGATTCTAAGCCCCAAGGCCTATGACTTCATGGCTACATGTTCTTCTTAAAGAGACAGACCTAACTGGTCTGAAGTCTCTTTTCCTTTCCAGTGACTGCCTCCACACAAGAACAGAACAGGCTCTTTCTGCATTTTTGCAGTGTGAGGCAATGCCACATTACCCCAGGCTTCAGTGCACGTTCCCATCTCACAGATGAGGCAACCTGAGGCTGAGAGGAGCATGTGGGTGAGCAGAGAAGCCTGGTGCAAAGTTGGTTCACCGAATTCTGCTCCCAGACACTCAAGTAGGCTGAGTCTCCATGTGGGGGGCCTGACTGGGATCTGCTGGAAACTTTTGCCCTGTCCATGGGGGCTCACCCATTACATCTCTGGTCCAGAAGTTTAATTTCAAAGATCTGTAGTCAGGCAGGCTTGGAGCTTTGGCCAAGACATGGCACCACCCTGAGCCTCAAAAAATTTCCTCATCCAAAAAGATCTCAGTCTAGTATCCTGGTGGAACCCTGGCTGCTGGGAATAGAAGGATGAGTGGGAACTGTCCCCAGCCTCAAGGAGCCCAGCAGGTAGTAGCAGGAACAGGTGTGAAACAGACAGAAACCCGGGGAGTGGCAGGGATGGGTGTGAGCATAACCAGCTGGTAGATCAGAGGGAGAAGCAACACAACTCCGGGAGGTTTCTACAAGGTGGTACCCTGGAGCTGAGTGGGCAGGACAGGCAGGTGTCAGCCATGTGAAGAGTCGGGGAAGGGCACGGAGGTGGGAAAGGCCAGGATGGCTCAGGGCTGGGATGGAGGATGTGGTGAATCTCAGAGGAGGAGCGGGAGATTCAGTGGAGCCAGGCAGGTGTGGGCTTAATCCAGAAAGGGAGGGGAAGCCTTGGGAGAATTCAGGGCCCCGAGAGAGTGAGAGGAGATTCAGAAGCAGTGAGGCTGGAGAGAAGGGCCTCAGCGCCTGTTTGTCACGCAGACTGGCACTTCCATTGTGACTGTGGATCCGCTCGTGAACCCCAGGAGGAGCGGAGACTCGTAACTTGCCCAAAGTCACAAGTCTTTCAACCACAAAGCTGTGTATTACTTATATATAATCTCTCAAGGAGGTGATCCCAATAGTATAAATTTAAAAAGACAATGCAGAAGCCTCCTGCCCACTACGGAGCTGAGAGAGACACAAGCTCCTTTGGCCCCTTCCTTACCCACTCCCTACCCCCAGCCCCCAGCCTGACACGCCTCACTTTGATGCCCCCTCCAGCTATCCAGGAAGAGCTCATTCAGGGAGGAGGGAAGCACCTTCTCAGGCCATTTCCCTTTCTTTGTCTGGGGCTCAGCCTGCAGGGCTCAGTTGGGCAGGAGCAGGAGAGGGAGAAAGAAAGAAGAAAGGAAATTCCCACCAGCTGTCAGGAAAGAGACTGTCTCTTAGAAATGCTACCAGCCCCTCCCCGGGTGCTATAGAAGATCCAAACGCTAGCGGTGGGGGAGGCTGTCACCTTCTGCTCTCACAGGAGTATCACCACACCCAAGTCCTGTCCTAAAATCTCAGCTCCCCCTCCTTCACTTTCAGAATGTCTGAGCTCATCTGATGACTTAGCATACGCCAGGCCTTGAGCCAGCTGCATAGAATGTCACCGAGAGATTCTCTGTCTGAAGTCTCTTCTCAACCTCAAACTGGGGCACCTAGTTTTGGCAAGTAGAGTAAGTTGTTAATAGTAGAAGCTAGGCGGTGTTCACTGCAAAACCATTTAAACTCTGACGTATGTTTGAAAAGTTTCGTAATAAAATGTTGGCAGCAAAAAGCTATCTTTCCCAACCCAAAGTATTTACTGGATAAACATCTGACATACCACCACCATTATCTCAGGATAAGACACCGCCATTATTTAACACTTTCCTGGAGGTACTAGCCAATGAAATCAGAAAAGAAAAAGATACTACAGGTATAAAAATTATAAAGAGGTAAAATTATCACTACTCACAAACGATATGATAGTACTCCCAGAAAACCCAAGAGAACCACTGAAAAACCACTGTAAAAAGTGAAGTTAGGAACATGGGGGGATAAAAAAATTAACATAGAGAAATCAGTGGCTTTCAAATATTTAATCACCAATTAGCAGATATGATGGAAACAGGGCCCTACATACCATAGCAGGGAAAAAAACTAAATACGTGTAACAAGTATAAGATGTAGGAAAAATTTTAACACACTACAAAAGTCCACAAAAGACTAAAACAAGTGAACTATGTTCATAGATAGTTAAACTAAACATTATAAGGCTGTCTACACTCTTTAATTTATTCTATGAGTTGAATATAATCCTGATAAAATAGCAGAGGGTTTTTGTATCTATATAAGCAGATTCTAAAATTAAATACCAAAATAAACAAGCAATGAGGGTCAGCTAACATTTGAGAAAAGACCATGATGAATGATGACTAGCTTTATTGATATTAAAACATATTATAAATTCTTAGTAACACAGTATTATGACACTGGTACAGGAACAGAGAGACAGATCTGTAGAAAAGAATGGACAGCCCATAAGAAAAACCCCAATATATTCAGAAATGTAGAATGGAGTAAAAACTCCATTTCAAATCAGCAGAGGAAAGATGGATTTTTTCATTAAGCAGTATTAAGACAACTAGATAACCACCTGGAAAAAAAAATCAGTTGAATCTCTATCTCCTACTTTACACCAAGATAAATTTCAAATCAAGCAAAAATTTAAATATAAAAATGAAATTGTCAAAGTATTGGAATGCCTGGTAGGAAGACTACTTTATAACCTCAGGGAAGGAAAAGACTCTAACCATTGTCCAAGATACAGAAGACACAAAAGACTGGTAAACTGGACTTCTCGAAATTTAAAAGAGGAAATCCCCAGTGCAAAAAGCACCACTTGGAAGGTATATTTGCAACTTATATCCTAAAAAAGGGACTAATTTCCCTAATATATAACGAACTTTTAAAATCAATAAGAAAGGAATCAATTGAAAAAAAGGGTAAAGGATACAGATAGACAATTCACACAAAGAGGAAATGTAAATAGATTTTAAACATACAAAGATGTTTCAACCTCATTTTTAATCAAATGTTAAATGAAATTACTCCGAAAAAGTTTCCCACTTAGCATCCTGGCAAAAGTTTTTAAGTATGGTAACATTCCATTTTCAAGGGGTGTAGGAAAATACACACATGCATACTTTGCTGGTGAGAATATAAATTGTTACAACCTCAATAAAAGACAATTTTGTAAATGTCTATCAAAATTTCAAAAGCACATACCTCTTCCCTCTTAATTAAAAAATTTTAACTATGGCATATTTATATCTGATAAAAAACAGAGATCTCAGTTGTATAACTTCTTAAATTGGTACATAGGTACACATTCATGTAATTACCTCTGCAATTAAGATTTCTATCACCCAAAAAGTTTCCTCATGCCAACGCAAAATGCAGCCCCTGTTCTGACTTCCAACGTCACAGGTGGGTTTTGCCTATTTCTGAACTGTGCATAAATGAAGTCATACACTGTGTATAGTTTTGTGTCTGGCTTCTTCTCAGCATATTTTAAAGCTCCATCATAGCTGCTGTGGGTAACAGGAGTCATTCCTTTTTACTGCTGTGTGCTGTTCTATTTTATGAATCTATCACAATTTATCCTGCTGAAGGGTATTTGGGTTGTTTCTAGTCTAGGGCTATTATGCATAAAGGTGCTATGGACATGCTTCTAGGAGTCTTTTTTTGAATACATGTATTCTTTTCTTGGGTATAAACCTATGAATGGGATTGCTTAGTCATAGCATGGAGATTTGCTTAACTTTATTAGACGAATTTTCCAAAGTGGCTGTAACATTTTGCACCCTCACCAGCAAAGTAGGAGAATTCTAGTTGCTCCTCACCAACACTTGACATTGTCAATCCTTTAAATTTTGGCCATTCTGGTGGGTGTATAGTAATAACTTATAGTTTTCATTTGCATCTTCCTGAGTAACAATGGGCACATCATGAGGATTAACAATCTACACAAAAATGAAGAGCAAATAAATGTTAAACAGACAGAGATTTTCGGCCTCAGTCTTGATAAACAATGCTAATTAAAACTACTCTGAGAAAGTAGCATCTTTCATAGGTTTAGTGGTCATTAGAAGTTTATTGGTCATCGCACTTTCATGCAATGCCCATTCAAGTCTTACACACCCCATTTTTTGACCATTTTTAAATTCAGTCACGTATTAGAGGTACCAGTCTTTCCTCAGCTATATGCATTACAAACATTGCCCCCACGCCTTTTTACTTTCTTCATGGTACCTTTTGATGAGCAAAAGTTTTTAATTTTAATAAGGTCTAATTTATCAAATGTTTTATAATTATTTTTTTAATATCCATTTTTTATTTGGCTTAATCAGGTCTCAGTGGCAGCACTTGGGATCTTTAGTTTCAGCATGTGGGATCTAGTTCCCCTACCAGGGATCAAACCTGGAGCCCCCTGCATTGGGAGTGCAGCGTCCTAGCCACTGGACCACCAGGGAAGTCCCTATAATGGTTGTTTTTTGTGTCCCATTTAACAATCTATGCCTACTACCATGTCATGAAGAAATTCTTGTGTGTGTGTGCTTCCTGGGAGAAAGCACATACCTCTTGAACCATCAATTCAACTTCTAGGAATTTATTCTACACATATATGTGAAACAAGGCATGTCCACAGTTCTCTGTAGCATTGCTTGTGAAAGTGAAGTTTGGAAACAATCTAGACACTCCTCAGCAGGGAATATGTGGCTCAACAAATGGTGGTACGTCCAAACAAGGGCATATTGTGCAGCTGCAGAAACAAATGAGGAAACTTTCTGTATTTGACATGGAAAGATCTCCAAGGTACATAATTACATGGAAAAAAGCAAGATACACAGAGAACAACGTAAGTACTGTGCTATATTTGTGCAAAAAGAGATAAGTGTGTGTGTGTGTGAATATATATAATATTTCAGGAAAGACATTTGAGAAGCAGCACTGGTTGCCTCCTGGTAGAAGAACTGAGTAACTGGAAGCTAAGCATGAGAGGCACACTCTTCACTGTAGGCCCTTCGCTTCTGAAGTTTATGAAGATTTTACCTATCTGAAAAGAAATCCTTATAGACACATGTCATTCTAAGTAGGTAAGGTTTTATATATGTGGATATTGGTGAGACGGGGCAGCCCAGAGAGGGGAAGAGCTGGAGCAAAGGTGCAGAGGAAAGTCAAGTCCCCCACGCCTGGGGAGGACAGAGCACTCACAGACTGTTTTGCCCAGCCTCAGACGGCCTCAGTGTTACCTTCCAATCAGCAGCAGTTTGCACTGTCTCAGGTGTACACCCGCAGGTACAAGCCCTCTGGGATGGCTGGTAGCACTGAGCCCACAGGGAAGTGTCTGCCACCGTCAGTACTGTGTCGGGGTACTTGATCTACCCTGTGTTATTTAAACCTTGTTCCTATCTAATGAGCAGTCTTAGGAATTATGTCTCTTGTTGGACAGAGGACAGTGATGCTCAGAGAGGTTGAGTAACTTGTCCAAGGTCACACAGCCATGATATAGCCTAACTGGACCCTGGCCTATATATCCTCCCTTCTCTAGACCTCTGGAAGAGGAGATGGGGAAAGGGAGGGTGGAAAGAGTTAAGCACCCAAGAGGAAGCAACCGGGCTCTTCCCTGGCTCTTTCTCAGGCAGCCCCTCCCCCGCCCACCAGGTTGCTGTTTGGCCTTGGGCCCCATCTGCACCCCCCCAACCCCCACCCCCCTGCCGACTGCAGGAAGGAGGCACAGATGGCAGGCGAGGATGAGGCCCCCAGCCAGGCTCACCCAGCTGTCACTTTGGAGAGCACCATGCATCTCCTCCTCCTCCTCTCCTGAACAATTGGGAGCTGGCCAGCCTGGCCCCAGCTGTTCCTTCTTCCTGGTCCAGGGCTCCTGCAGAACCATGCTTCTGAGGCCTTTGTCTCCAGGGGAGGAAAGACACAGACTCCTGGGATGTGAGAGCCAGACAAGAAAGACCTCAGAGGACAATGGGGTTGACATCTCATTTTATAGATGGGGAAACTGAGGTCCAGAAAGGCAATGGGACTTGCCCAAGGTCACAAAGAACAGGCAGAGAAGTCAAGCTTCCCCACTGCCAGGAAAGCTTAGGATTTGGGGGTGCCTCACAGGGGTGCTTGGGCAGGTTTACTTCCCTCTCCCCACCGAGCTTCCACCAGAGCAGTTCTGCTTGTCTCAATTTTAATACAATTATCATCTGCCTGCGATTTTATGTCAGGGGTCTTTATCCTGGGTCCACAGACCCTTTAGGAAGTCAATGAGCTTGGCTAGGAGGAAAATCATGTCTACATTTTCACTAGCTTCTAACTGAAATTTAGTATGTCCTTTGTTTATAAATGAAGCAACAAACCCAGAAGCATTAGCTGAACCTGTAACTTTTTCATCAATAGACTTCACAGATATTTTCAGATCACCTTACTCTATTAGAGTTATCTCAAACACTGTTTACGCTCATCACTGCTCTGAAACTATAGTACTGATTAGGCTGTCCACTTGAGCATGTTATTTAATGTTCTAATATAAAAGCACATTGACTACTAGATCACAATCTGCTATATATTTTGATAACTAAATTTCAATATAATTGGCTTTCTTTATAATCTTGTATATTATTTTATTTTATGTACTTAAAAACTCTGTTCTGTGAAGGGGTCCGTGTGTAATCTATGTGCACTTAGTCGCTCAGTTATGTCCTTGTGGCTCAGACGGTAAAGCATCTATCTACAATGTGGGAGACCCGGGTTTGAGCCCTGGGTAGGGAAGATCCCCTGGAGAAGGAAATGGCAACCCACTCCAGTACTATTGCCTGGAAAATCCCATGGACAGAGGAGCCTGGTAGGCTACAGTCTACGGGGTCACAAAGAGTCGGACACGACTGAGCGACTTCACTTCACCTCTTGCATTGCAGGCAGATTCTTTACCATCTGAGCCACCGAGGAAGCCCCTGAAGGGGTCCATAGGCTTTTCCAAAGAGCTAAAGGTGTCTAAGCCTGCTGTCCTCAGAAGTTAAGAATGTTTTATTTGAACAAAATATTCCAGGGTTGAAAATTAAAGTTTGAAACTTTTTGTACTAGATCTGTAACCTTGTAAGACTGATAAAATTGGGACTGAATTCCCTTGAGATAAAGGAGTATGCCTGGGGGTGTGGGCATGGGTGGCTGGTGCCCTACGTGGGAAGCCCACACACAGAGAGAGACTTCCTCTGTGCCAAGCACCCTCCCAGTCTTTATGTAACACATCACTGAATCCTCAGAATAGCTTTAGGGTGTGTGCATGTGAAGTCACTCAGTCGTGTCCGACTCTGCGACCCCGTGGACTGTAGCCCACCAGGCTCCTCTGTCCGTGGGATTCTCCAGGCAGGAATACTGGAGTGAGTTGCCATTTCCTTCTCCAGGGGATCTTCCCGACCCAGGGATCAAACCCAGGTCTTCTGCATTGCAGGCAGATGCCTTATCCTCTGAGCCATTAGCATTTCTCCCATTTTGCAGATGAGAAAACAGAGGCACAGAACAGTTAGGTCACTTGCCCAAAGCATGTGGCTAGTAAATGGTGGAGCTGGGAGTTGAATCCAGACCAACCAATGCCAGAGCCTTTGTGCTTCATCACTGGGCATCCACCATCCCTGTCTGGGTAGACGTGAGCCTCCAAGAAAAGTCCCTTTGGTGTGGCTGCTGCCAACTGGGTGCTTTACTTGGTGGGGGTGGGGTGATGGGAATGGGATCCTGAGGGTCTGCTGCCCCAGCTGATCATCTGACACAGGGGGCACTAACGGGCTGTGCAGCCTTGACCAGGTCCATTGACCTCGCTGGACTCAGTGTACCCATCTATAAAATGCGGAGTTCTAAGCACTGTCACCCCTGCCCTCCCCCTCCTGTGCTCACTTGAGGGATGACCCACTTGGAAACCTAGCATAGGTTGCTTAGCAACTAAAATCAAGGTCTTCGCTGAATAGAATGGAGAGTGGGGAGGACAGGCTAGCATGATGCTAGCTGGTGCCACAGAACAGTCTCTTGTCTTACGAGGCTGAGTGCTGTGACCTGACCCTCTAAGAGTCTTGGGATGGGGATGGAGGTGGGAGAGGGACTTGAGGAAGGCCTTCCTGAAGAGAAACATGCCTAAGGACAAAGTCAGACCTGGAGTTTCTGAGGCTAACACTCACTGTTCTGGAAGCTACCAAAAGATGGCAGACTAGTAAGGGTCTTGGCCAAGGCCTCAGGGCCCCACTGGAGATGCTCTGTTCGCAGTCAATCCATCTTAGTTCCACTCCCCATTCTCCTCCTGAGCCCTATTCCACTTCTGCTCTTGCAGTGTGGGAATCCGTGGACCCAAGAAGAGGGAGCTTCTGAAACTACAGCCTCAGGCCTGACAGAATAGGGCATGGGGAAGGCTGCCCTGTGTGGACAGATCCCCCTGCCCGTGAAATGCCACGGTTAGCAACACATTCCTCTGGGTCTCAAGTGTTTGGTCTCCTTGAAACTCACTCCCTGGTAAAGGAAGTCACCATCATCACCAACACCTCAGTAGGTGTGACTTTGGACTCAGGAGAAGCTAAGTGCAAGGATTTCTGGGAAAGGGCACAGAGGGCAAGCAGACATGCCGGGCAGAGTTGGATAAGACACTTCTCCTCGGGGGCCAAGATTTCTCCTGGGTAGAATGAGGTATTGGGTATAGTGTCCATGGAGACTGGAATCAGGGCCCTGGGGAGGTGGGCATGGGCATGAGGATTGTGTGGCTCAGGGCATGGAATCTCACACTCATGCCTACCCAGTGGGCCTGTGCCTGGAATCCAAGCCAACTGGATTTTAGAGAGCCTCTGTCCCAGATTCCCAGGGCTCTTGCCCTTGCCCACCCTCACCAACCTAAAGCTTATTCTAGTAGCTGCAATAATAGAAGCAGAACAGCACGGGTTTTTCTGAGCAGTGGCTGTATACTGGGCACTACGGCAAACCTCTACATGCCTTACATCTCATTTAACCTGGTGGAGAGGAGGACTCCAGGCAATCAGGCAGGCTGAGTTAGAGGTACAAGAAGTACATGCTCGTGCGAGTAGCTCAGGCGTGTCCAACTCTTTGTGACCCCATGGACCATAGCCCGCCAGGCTCCTCTGTCCACAGGATTTTCCAGGCAAGAATATTGGAGTGGGTTGCCATTTCCTACTCCAGGGTATCTTCGGTCCCAAAGCAGGTGAGGCCTCTGCCCTCATGCCTTTCCTCCAGGCGCTCACCTGGTACATAAGTGTGCCCCTCGCCCGCTCTGGAGGGCTCTGGGTGCCTCCCCTTTAGGCAGTGTGTGGAATGCCAGGAATGCTCACTGCTAGGAATGCTCAGGGGACTGTTTGGAGGCCAAAGACAAGCCTCCCCACTTGCTGCCTGTGGATGCAGAAGCCCACGGGCTAGTTCTGGGCCCGAGTGGACTGAGGAAGGGGAGGAGATGGGCAAAGCCCTTGGCATCACCACAGCTTTTAGCTCCAGCACACACTCCATGCCAGGTGATGAGCTAAGTCCTGATTTAGAACCTTATTTAATCATGGTGGCACCTGAGAAATAAATGCCATTATTATTTCACAAACAGGAAAAGTGAGGCGCAGAGAGGTTACATACCCAGGGCTCCTCGCTAAGAGACGGAGCTATGATTTCTAAAGGTGTGCGAGTTTCCATCAGAGGGAAAATGGGGAGCAGCCCAAGGTAACTGGCAACCTGGTTTTGTTACGGGAAACACTGAAACCGCCCACCCCGGCGGGGCAGCACAGTAACCATTTGTATGAGTTATTTTACCACAGGAGGTCCTGGTAAGAACATGGAACTAACAAGCCACCACCAACTGGAAGAATTCGGGAAAGGTCAAAAAGAGATATCACATGTCCTACGAACCTCCCAGGGTCCTCCTTGCTGGAATCCGTCTTGGCTGAGCAATGCATGTGCCACCAGGAAGAGCCCTGAGTCAGAATGATTGGCCAGAGAACAACCCAGAAACTAATCCCATCACCATAAAACCCCAGACTCGGAGTCATGGGTCAGAGAAGTCCTCCTGGGTTCCCTGACCCTCTTGGTCTCCTGGGTTCCCCTACCCTACGCTCCTTCCCAGTAAAGTTTCTTGCTTGTCAGCACATGAATCTCCTCAGGCAATTCACTTCCGAGGGTTAGACAAGAGCCGCTCTTGGGCCCTGGAAGCAGTCCCCCTTCCTGCAACAGTTTGGAATCTAGGGTGGTGCTTGTGGTCAGAGGGAGGGCCCATGGCCCAAGTTCATGGAAACTAGTGGACCAGGTCCTATTACTTCCAGCTTCACTGACTCTGCTAGGAAAGAGAAGAATGAATCAAATGGAGGCCCTGGCCCCAAACAGAGGGATGGACTCTTTGACCCCTCCAGAATACCCACCAGCCAGCCTGCATCCCTAGTCCATATCCCTTCCAGAGACAGCACCCAGTCCATTATAGAGAAATAAAATCAGGGAGCGACACTTCCACTTCTGCTGAAGAGCCTGCCTTCACTTTTCTCAAAAATAAGCAGTCGTTCTTCCAAAAAAGGGAAAAACACCAAGCAAGGCTGTCAATCTCAGGCCTCAGACAAATGCAACGAAGTTGAGGCTTCTCTCTTTTTCTTCCCCTTTCCCCCAAGTCACTTACTGTACACGCAGGCTGTCACAGGCTTTGAGATGCAAATTGCACCAAGCAGAAGAACAAAGAACAACTGAAAGATGGATTCGGAAAAGGTTCTCTTAATTCTTCGGGAGAGGGGAGACCTCTGCACAGAGGGGAGCGGGGATGAAGATCTGGGGCTTTTTTGTGGGAGAGAGAAGGATTGAGAAGCCCAGGGCTGACAATGGGGAGTGATGGGGAGGGAGTGTTATAGAAATCATGCAAGCCGAGGCTCTGGGTGAGCAAAAAAGCCTGCTTTGATTACAGTCCTCGGCACTGAGCTGGGCACTTTCCCCTCCTTCTTTTAATATCAGGCATCACACATATTACATACTTTGACTCATGGAGCTAACCTGTCTGCCAACGTTCAGGTTTGATTCCAGAGCAGTTGGGTTGGGCAATACTGCTCTAAGGGCTTGAAGGGGAGGATGCAGCCCTCTTCAGCTTGGGAAGCCCCTACAGGGCACCACATGGTCCTTGGGGCTTGGAGGTGAGGGGCTCCCAGAACCAGCAAAGAGAAAACCCCAGCCGGGAGACGTGGCGTGGTGCTTCTGGGACCGAGCCGCAGGTCATACCCATGCCCACTTGCTGAGCACCCGCTGTGTGCAGACCCTGTACACCTCAGACACCTCCCTGCTTCAGGGGCTCTCAGCCTAATCAAGGTGGCTGGACTGCAAACTCCATGCAGGTGGAGATTGGTCTTGTTTACAGTGGCGTCCCCAATTCTAGAACTGTGACTGAAACAACAGGTACTAAATAAACATTAATAAGCAGGGTGGCGGGTGGGTGGGTGACTGTATAGGTGAATGGTTGAATGAATGAAGAGATGGGTGGCTAGATGGATGGATGAGTGGATTCATGGATGGACAGATGGATGGACTAACCACATAGAAAAGAAGGAAGCATATAGACAGTACTCCAAGCAATAGACACAAAATGCCTCGGATGGGTCCTGGGAGGGGGAAAGCTTCATGGAGCTGGCCTCATTGGAACTGGCCCTTGAGAGATGAGAAGGAACAGTTCTTATGTTCTGCACAGTGCCTACCAGCACGCAAATGAGGACATATTTGCATAAAAGAGGGGAACGGAATGTGAGAGCTAAATTGAACTCTAGGGATCACGTGGTCCAACCCCATCACTCTGCAGAAAGGAAAACTAAGGCACAGAAAGGTGAAGTGACTCACCTAAGGTCACTTGGCAACTAAGTGGCATGGCAGAGACTCAAGCGAGGTCTGTTTGCTTCTAGAGTCTGATCTCTTGGCCCTGTCCTATGCCGCTCTCTTACTCCAGGGCTCTGCTCTCCTCACTGAGATGCCTGTGGATTTGTGTTGCTTTTTCTGCCCCAGCCCACCTCCACCACCCATCCCTGCAGGGCTGGGGAGACTCGGAGCAACTGTCCAGCCTTGGTTAGACCTCCATCCTTGAATAGCAGAGACAGGAGAAGCAGCAAGAGGAGGCCACATTGACTGGGCTGGGGAGGGGGACAATGCGGCACCCCACCCCAAGATCCAGGGGAAAATGTTCCACCACCAGACTGCCGAGACTGAGCAGACATGAAGGGGGAAAGTGGAGGCCACAGGCTTACACAGGAGATAGGAGTGACCCCTATCTGGAGATCAAATGCAGCATCCCAACCCCAGAATTCAGTTATTTGCATTATACACAGCTAAACCCGAACATAAATGAACCAGGGATTCCAGTTTCTGGAGAATGCAGTTAACGTCCATCATTTTGAACGGCCAGCAGGATGAACAGTTAGGATGAACCTGTTCAACAGGGGCTTCCCTGGTGGTTCAGTGGTTAAGAATCTGCCTGCCAATGCAGGAGACACGGGTTCGATCCTTGGTCTGGGAAGCAAGATCCTACATGCCATGGGGCAACTAAGCTTGTGCACCACAGTTACTGAGCCCAAGCTCAGGAGCCCAGGAGCTGCAAGCACTGAACCTATGTGCCACAACTACTGAAGCCCACGTGCCCTAGAGCCCATGCTCCGCAACAAGAGAAGCCACTGTAATGAGAAGTCTCCACACTGAAACTAGAGAGTCGCTGCCACTTGCCACAACTAGAGAAAGCCTGGGCGTAGCAATGAAAATTCAGCACAGCCAAAAATAAAGAAATACATAAATAAAAATAGCTCCCTCCCTGAACCATGGAGTTGGTTCCTCGAGCAAGACATGGGTAGGACTCTCTCAGAGACTTCCAACCCACTGGTCCACCAGTGAGATGCCCCTTGGACATATCAGAGACAAGGCCTGGTGCTACTTGGGTCTCAGTGCCAGGCATGGGGCTGGGTGCCCAGGGCATGCCCCATGACTGAAGGAGTGGTGCTCTCCTGTGTGGTCCTCTGCTCCAGGATGCCTCCCCCCAGCTCTACTTGCTGACCGAGATTGCTGCTTCTGTCCTTCAGAGACAAAGCTTCCCTACCTTCTAGCAAATACCTGTTCTCATGGCTTCCAGAAAAGATGGACACCTGAGGTGTCAGAATATCACAGGAGTTTACAAAGTACTGGCTGAATTAATGTTCCATGTTGAATTAATTCATAATGTTCATTCATTAACTCATAATTCATTAATTCATAATGTTCAATTAATGTCCAACTCCACTTGGAGGTGTGGAGATGTTCAAGTGATGGTAATAATAATACAAGGCACCTCTAGACACATGCCTCTTCCGAGTCCTCTTACAGAGATGGGCTGGCATGTGGCCAGGGGAGCCCTGGTTTTAAATTCTGCCACTCGTGTGCTGTACAAGTCTCCAAGGAGTCTCTTGACTTCTCCAAGGCTCTGTTTTGTCCTCTGTAAAACGGGACAAACAACTGTACTTTCATCATGGGGCTGGAGATGAGATTTGAAAAGAGCTGGTATGTGAGACCCCCAAAAGCTCCCCAGAGCTGAGGACTGCTGGGTTGTAAGGAGAACCCAGACCCCTGATGTCCAGGCCAGGTTTCCTTCCTTTCTGCCATGTACCACGTGGGTAGTAGGTAGCTGGCTAATACTTAGCTGTGCCAGGCCCGGCTTCCAGCTTCAGCCTGGATGTGGAGGCGGCAGGTGGGCAGCCCTGGTGGAGTGTGGCAGGAAAGGGGTGGTGTACCTGGGGAGGCCCGAGCGGCTAATCAGGCCTCTGGGCACCGTGCCTGCTCCCTGGAATATTCATAAGGCCCCTCCAGCTGTGCCAGGCAATCAGGGTGCTGATTGCTCCCCCATCTGCAGCTTAACATTCCACTCCAGAGAGGACAGAGCTGGCGGCTGAATGTTAACCAGGGGGAAAACCGGCCTTCACAACAGCCGCCTGAACACGAGCCTGGGAAAGACAAATCCACCCCTTTCAGATCTGCCAGCTCGGCCAGAACTTACCCGTCCACCAGCGTCATGGGCAGTGGAAAGAGCTTCAGATTCAGAAATAAGTGGGCTGGATTTCCAGTCTGGTTCTGCAGCCTCAGTTTTCCCAACTGTAAAATGGGGATGGTTCTACCAAACCCCCTAAACTCAACATTCAAAGAACTAAGATCAGGGCATCCAGTCCCATCACTTCATGGCAAATAGATAGGGAAAAAATGGAAACAGTGACAGACTTTATTTTTTTGGGCTCCAAAATCACTGCAGATGGTGACTGCAGCCATGAAATTAATAGATGCTTTCTCCTTGGAAGAAAAGCTATGACAAACCTAGATAGTGTATTAAAAAGCAGAGGCATTACTTTGCCGACAAAGGTCTGTCTAGTCAAAGTTACGGTTTTTCCAGTAGTCATGTGTGGATGTGAGGGTTGGACCATAAAGAAAGCTGAGCGCTGAAGAATTGATGCTTTTGAACTGTGATGTTGGAGAAGACTCTTGAGAGTCCCTTGGACAGCAAGGAGATCAAATCAGTCAATCCTAAAGGAAATCAGTCCTGAATATTCATTGCAAGCACTGATGCTGAAGCTGAACCTTCAGTACTTTGGCCACTTGATATGAAGAGCTGACTCACTGGAAAAGACCTTGATGCTGGGAAAGACTGAGGGCAGGAGGAGATGGGGGAGACAGAGGGTGTTATGGTTAGATAGTCATCACTGACTCTACTGATATGAGTTTGAGCAAACTCAAACTCTCACTATCAGGAGATAGTGAAGGATAGGGAAGCCTGGAGTGCTGCAGTCCATGGGGTCTAAAAGAGTTGGACATGACTGAGCCACTGAACAACCACCACCATCTAACCCCCAAGAGGGTTGATTAAGACAGTTTGTTGGACTGGAGTGCTAGACAAAGGCAAGCCATCATTGTCTGTTACTGTTGCTGGCATACTCCCTCCCCTGGGGGAAAGCTTGTCATCACAAATATTGAGGTCTCAGCAAGCTGGCTTGGGGGGAAACTGATGAAGGAAGAGAAGCTTCTGGAAGAGTCGGCCTCAGGCTTGGCCTCAGGGCAGATGCCAATCTTGTTAGTCTCATCTGGCCCAAACCTCTCAGAGAAGCAAGAAAGGAATGGGAAGGGCATTTGACAGTAGATGGCCAAAAACCCAGAAAAGAACTACAAAAGCAGACAGCGGCTTTCTGCGTGCTCAGGAAAATAGTCTGGAGCCACGCAGGGCAGGGACAAGAGTGTGCCCCTGTGAGTTCACAGCGCATGAGTAACGTCCAAGCAACGACTAGACCTCGCCAAGAAACGGTCGGAACCTTGCCTGTGTTTCTGTTGAATAATACAGGAAACTGTTTTCAGAGAGAGTTCTATCTAAACCAAGAAAATTAAAACTGGAGCTAAAATAATAGAATCTTCTTCCTAGAAAACTGACCAATGAGGAACAGTTCATCTCTCCTACTGGCAGATCAGGAGCGGGTTCTGAACTGGGCATTCTTGTTATTGCTGTTTGTTAGCCCTTGTCCTCCCTACTCCCCCAGGACCAGCCAGCCCACAGCAGTGGGCTCTGCCCTGACCACAGGGGCAGGAGACTGAAAGCTTTGACCCAGGGGAAGGCAGGCCCCTCTCTGGGCTCAGGACTCTGTTCCATAGAGTCTCAGACATCAGGGTCCTGCCTCAGACTAAACCAACTGCTCAGCCCTAGGATCTGCCTTGCCCCTACCCTTCAGCACCTCATCCTCACTCAGGGTACTTCCTGCTAGCCTGCACTACAGCCAGCTCAGAAGCACGTGTTACTTTGGGGGAAAACGTCAACAAAATACGTAAAGGGAGGGCTGACCTGAGTCCCTACTCTGGGCTGTTTGTCTTCTGAAACCTCAGGGCTCCCTCTTTACATCAACCAATTGTTTTTATTTCTTTTTTCCCCCTAAAGTATGAAACATTGTGCTCATCTAAGATAAATTTAGAAGACATAGTTAAGGAATAAGAAAAAAAATGAAAGAGCACTCATGACGCCAATACTCAGAAATAACCACTTTTAAACCCGTAGGTGTATATAGAAAGAGAAGTCGCTCAGTTGTTTCCAACTCTTTGCAACCTCATGGACTGTAGCCCGCCAGGCTCCTCTGTCCATGGGATACTCCAGTATTCTTGCCTGGAGTATGGGCAAGATCTTGCCTGGGATCTTCCCGACCCAGGAATTGAACCCAGATCTCCCGCATTGCAGGCAGGCTCTTTACCGTCTGAGCCACCAGAGAAGCTTAAAAAAGTGAAAGTAGCTCAGTTGTGTCCAACTCTTTGCAACCTCATGTAGCCCGCCAGGCTCCTCTGTCCATGGAATTCTCCAGCCATTCTGGAGAGGATAGCCATTCTCTTCTTCAGGGGATCTTCCCAACCTGGAGATCGAACCCAGGTCTCCGCATTTCGATTGGATTCTTTACCATCTGAGCCACCAGAGAAGCTCATATATTTTCCCAGTCTTTTCCAAAAAGGTAGATTGCTACATAGATATCATTTAATGGGATTAATTAGATTTTACCTTTTTTTTTCCAGCTAGCAGTAGGTGATAAAATTTTCTTATTAAATATTCTACTGCACTGGTGGTTCTTGAAGTGTGGTCTGGGGACCCCTGGGGATCCCTAAGACTTTTTCAGGTAGTCTGTTGGGTTAAAACTATTTTCATAATAATAGGAGACATTATTTGCCTTTTCACTATTGTTCTCTCAGGTAAGTATACAGTGAAGTTTTCCAGAGTCGTATGATGTTTGATATCTCAGCAGGCTGAATGTAGAAGCAGATATTCAAATTCAGCCACCTTTTATTAAGCCAGATTAATTTAAAGAGATTTGCAAAAATGTAGAACAATGTAATTCTCAATTTTTTTAATATAATAATTTTTCATAAAATAGTTTTCTGTGAGGATGTGAAATGGGTTTATTATTAGGCAAATAAATACATATTTTTGATTTTCCTACATTTTTATTTTGAATATGCTAAATATTTTTTTTAAATTTTATTTATATGCTCATCATTTATCTTTGGCTGTACTGGGTCTTCACTGCTGCGGGCTTTCTCTAGTTTCGGTGAGCAGGGGCTACTCTCTACCTGCGGTGTGCAGGCTTCTCACTGCTGCGGCTTCTCTTGTGACGGAGCACGGGCTCTGGGTATTCGGGCTTCAGTCGCTGCGGCGCATGGGTCCAGTAGCTGCAGCTCACAGGCTCTAAGGCACAGGCTCAATATTTGTGGCACACGGGCTTAGTCACTCTGAGGCATGTGGGATCTTCCTGGACCAGGGATCGAACCCATGTCTCCTGCATTGGCAGGTGGATTTTTTATCATCAGGGAAGCCCCCCGAATATGCTAAATATTAATGGGTATATGGCTATGTAAGCAAAAGCTCTTTGGGGTCCTCAATAATGTTTAAGAGCATAAGGTGATTCTGAGGCTAAACACGTGAGAACAAGTCCTCTACGTCAGCACCTTTGGTGACTGTGTGGCGCCCCTGTGTGTGGATGGCCCCGAATTTGCTCGCCCATTTCTTTATTGATGGATCTGCAGGTTGCTTCCAATCTTCACTGTTATAAAAGTGCCACAGAAATCCTTGAGTACCTGGGACTTCTCTGGCAGTCCAGTGGTTAAGACTGTGCTTCTATAGCAGGGGCAGGGGTTCGATCCCTGGTGGGAGAACTCAGATCTCACACACGACATGCCATGTGCAGTGTGGCCCCAAACCCCACTACCACCAATGGAAAGCAGGTGGCAACCCACTCAAGTACTCTTGCTCCCATAGACAGATGTAGCCTGGCGGGCTACAGTCCACTAAACAAACAAACAAAAAAACCAAAAACCCCCAACACCACCCCGCTTCAAAAAGCAGATCGAGTACCTATATAGAGTGAGAACTTCCTGAAATGAAAGAAAACAAGAGAAACCAACTGGAAGACTGAGCCATCTCTATTAGTCTATTATTAAATTAAACAAAATGTATCACAGGATATGAACAAATAAGGTTGAAAGACCATGTACACTGAACATACATGCATGTGTACAGATACATATGTTTCCAAAGACAGAAACTTATGCTCTATAAAGAACTCTTTTCCCCCTTGCTGTCCATGAAGTGTTTACAGAAGCTGACCATATTCTAGAGCAGAGTTACAGACAACATGAAAGTCTTTGGTACCATTACAAAAATGGAGAGGAGTTTAGAAACTTCAAAGCAATTTGAGAGAGAAATTTCATTTCTCTAGAAAATAATTTTAAAAAATGATGCGTGCAAAAAAAATGAGTACAAAAATGCCGTAAACTTTAAAAAATATATATGCTTGAGAGTATTTCTGTAGAATACATTCTAGAAGTGGAATCACTGGGCCAATGGACACATGTTTAAATGTTACTAGATATTGTCAAGTTACCTCTGTTTACACCTCACCAAGAGTAAGATGTTAGATCATCAAATACTCAGAGCATATTTGAGTGCCTGCCCTCACATCTTTGGCAACACCAAAGATTATGACTCTTTTAAATCTTTTTCTACTTAGTAGGCTAAAAGATATATTCTATCTTCTATAAATTGCTTATTCATAGCCTTTGCCCATTTTCTATTGGGTCCTCTTATTGATTTTTCTTAACTCTTTATATATATGTGTGTGTGTATATATATATATATATCTCCTGGACATGCAACTTTTGTCTGTTATATATTGCAAATATTGTACTCAATTATGTTGCCTGCCTTTTAATTTTGCTTACATGTCTCACTAGAGTACAAAAATTACCTTTAAAATATTATTATAAATTTATTCTAATCTACTAATCATTTCCTTTATGGTTTTATGGATTCTTAACTAGCTTAGGAAGCCTTTCCCTGTCTTATGATTTTAAAAATACTCTCCATTTCCCTCTAATACCCTTGCAGCTTTTCTCTTTCTTTTTCAATGTTTAGATTTTCAATCCATCTGGAATTAATTTTTGTTTTGTTATGGTGTGAGGCATTGACTGTTGACCTTTGCAAACCATGTAGTGGAGTATGGCAGGGTGTCAGCAATGGACTTGAGCCCCAGTAAGAACCAGCCCATGTGTTTCTAGTGACCTGCAAGCCTGCCTACTGCAGCTGGAGGTGAGCTGGTCCCTGTGTGGACAAATATCTGAGCCCATCTGGCTCAGGAGGGGAGACAAGCTACATTTCAGAATCCTTCCTAATGGGATAGAGCTGCTGTGAGCATCTGCAAAGTCGACAGGGAGAGTGATAACACTTCCAAGAAAGTACCAGAACATCTTTATCTGGTTGTTTGGTTCTCAAAGAGCTTTCTGCCCATCACCCTCTCAATGCCAACATCACTATGGAAGTGGAAGGGGATTTGAGGGGTCCAATTTACTGTTACAGGAAAATAAGGTGCAGAGAGGTTAAGTGACACGCCCAAGGTCACACTCCTGGTGAGCGACAGAGACCAACCAGCACTTAGATGTCCTGCCCCCAAGCCCACAGCTCCTCAGCCAGCTCCATGAGCCAGGTTCCGTGTCACTGTCACTGTGGCTTCCCTCTTCCATGGAAGGGAGGGTCTGGCCTAAGGCATTCCCAAATCTGAGCCCCCACCACTGTGGGCAGGTGAGACTGGAAAAACCCATCCTCCACCACCAGCTGACAGAGGCTTTACGGTCCCAAGGATTCCTTGGGCACGGTACCTCCTTCTCTCCCCAAGCGTTTGGCGGAGGATGGGAGAGGAGATGAGTCAGGCCGGGGAGGGAGAGCTCAGCCATAAACAAGCGGGACTGACAGCAAGCGCTTTCCCCGAGGCACGAGGCACGTGACCTCCCACAGGCCTCCGGGGACTTCGCCTGAATGGCAGAGCTTCAAAATTTCATGATTTAGGCTGTGCAGATTGAATTTGCTAGATTCATGAAGGCGGCCACAGAAGAGAAGAAGCTTTTAGAGCGGAGGTGGGGGATGAGAGAGAAGGTAAATTATTCCTAGTCCCTCAGTGAAGAGATTGAAATGTTATTTTTAATGGGTGTGTCATTTTTGCAGATCCCTGCCCGATGTGGCTATGCTGGATCTTTAGCCTCTCCAGCTCCAGAACTAAAGGACACTCAGGAAAGACAATCGTAGAGCCAGATCTAGCCTGGAGATCAGATGATCCAATCTCTCAGGGTCAGTGGAAAGCCCAGAAACCTCAAAGCAAGTGACTTGTCCAAGTTGGGGGTTCTGGGAACAGATCTCAGTCCGCCTAGAGAAACGTGTCCTTTCCTGGATGTTCCTCAGGTCCCCCAGCTGCACCTGTTCTGGTGATTCTTGGGGATAACTTTGGGGAATGTGCAGCCACTGGACACATGATGAAAAAGTAAAAGGTGGGGGGCAGGGAGATATAGGGCAACAGGCCCAAGAATGACCAAGCAGGGTTTCTCTCTGTCCTGGGGCAGCAGCCAGGCCTAAGGAGGTGTGGGGGAGCCTACCTGTTCCAGGGGGATGACGAGGAAGGAGCCACCCCCCGCGCTCTCGGTGACGATGGCCAGGAAGCGGGCGTTGACGGCACAGAAATGGTTATCATGCACATTCTTGGTGATGGGGATGCCGTCAAAGCAGTGCTCCCGGTTGGCCACCTTCCCATAGACGTTCCGGAACTTGGAGCTGCGGTACTGCGGACGCCAGGACATCTGTAAGAGGCCAAGAGAGACACGGGTCAGGCCAGACTGTCCCTGAGGAGCTGAGCTGGGCACGGGCGGGAGGGAAGCGGCTCTCGAGAATTTAGGAGGTGAGGAAAGCCCGGTGCCTGCCCTCGGGAGGCAAAGGGAAGGGACCTCCAAGAACCAGACACCTGGCCCTGTGCAGGAGGACTTACTCTTTCAATAAATTCCCGCAAGAGCAAAGACTGGCACGAGGGCACTCACCCATTTCTTCGTTCAGTATACCCGCCCACACCACCTTTCAGAAAGGATGGGGGAGCCTTTCACTTCCAAGGGATGTGCCATGTGATAGAGCCGACCATCCATCCAAAACATGTCTGGGCTGCCTCCCGCGTGTCAGAAATTGTGCTTAATTTAGTGCGGGACGTGCAGACAGAGGAGGCTGGGTGTTCGCAGAGACACAGAACACTTCTGATGATGAAGGGTGGGGGAGGAAGATGGGCCCACTATGTGCCACAAGGCAAATAACCCCCCTTGATTGTCTCTAGGGCTCCTAACCCACAAGTACACCCCAGAAATCTCAGTCCTATACATCATCATCAGGCCCAGAGAGGTTAAGTGACTTGTCCAAAGCCACACAGCTAATGAGTAGAGGGCCATGGACACAAGTCTCCTGACTAGAAATCTGAGACTCTGCTATGCCAGATTACTCTTTGGAGCAAGGTTTCTCCATGTGTGACCCACAGGTCACTTGTATTAAAAATTTTCCGGGATGGGGGAGGTTTCTAAGCCTCCCATATCATTTGTTAGAAATGCTGATTCCTGGGTCCCAATCCAGACCTACTGAATACAATATATTGGGAATGGGGCCCAGACACAGGTATTTTGATCCAGCTTTCCTGCCCCAGTGAGACAGAAGTGCACTGAAGTTTGAGAGCCCTTGTTCTAGAGAATGGAATGGCACCCCTCCTCACCCTTCCTGTCCACCATCCACGAGACAGAGCCCGACTGACCAACCAGCTGGCCCCTACTGCATGCATGTCCTGTGCTAGGCACTGCAGAGAACACAGATGCGCAAGGACGGATGCGCAGGTGAAGGACAGGATGGGCAGCCTGACCGCGGAGTTCAGCTTTGCTGTAGGATGGCGCCTCCTATCGGAAACCCTACAAATGGGCGCCATGGCAGGTGGAGCCCAAGTGGGTGCTCTCCTGGCAGAGAGGCATCCAAGCTCAAAGTACCCAGCTGGGGTCTGGCATTCAGTAGGAGCTCAATGAGTGTTTTATAAATGTGAACATGCGGGCTTCTCTGGTGGCTCAGTGGTAAAGAATCCGCCTGCCAATGCAGGAGACATGGGTTCAATCCCTAGTCCGGGAAGATCCCACATACTGCAGAGCAACTAACCCAGGGAGCCGCAATTACTGAAGTCTGCACACTCTAGAGCCCGTGCCCAGCAACAGGAGACGCCACTGCAGTGAGAAGCCCGTACGCCACAATGAAGAGTAGGCCCTACTCGCCACAACTGGAGAAAAGCCTGCACAGCAACAAAGACCCAGCACAGCCAAAAATAAATGTTTAAAATTGTAAAAAAAAAAAAAAAAAAAAGTGAACATGTTTCTGAACTGGCTCTGCCATTATCTGCCATCATCCACCCCCTTCTCTTCCTGTCCAGTCTCCCGATATGCCTTGAGTCTCCCAACCCATCTCAGGACAGAAATTTCTTCAGATGAAATTCCCAAGGGGATGGAAGGCAAAAGGAAAGAACCGCCACAGAATCAGGAAACCAACCCTGGGAATTTGCCTGAAAACAGAACTTTGCATTGGATTTAAATAAAGCCAGGAGCTCAGACACAAAGGCCTCTTTATTGAAGGAAGAAGTTCAGATCCAATGAGGAGAATCCCAGGGATTCTTCAGGCAAAGCCTCTTCCTGCCAGCTCTCTGTCCTCTACTCCCTCAGGCCACTGCCCTCCTCTCCACTCCTCCCCACCTCCCAGCCTCTGCCTACACTGTACCCCTTCCCACCTGCCTTCTCTTCTCTCTGCTGAGTTCTGCCCACGACTGTTCATGACAAAGTCCTGCTGGGAGCCAAGCACACTTCCTGGCTATGTGATCTTAGGCAAGTCCCTTGACCTGATCCTCAACAGGATTACATCAGTGATGCCCTGATTGCAGTCCCAGGTGGTCACTCATGTTCCTTTACATGAGATGAAGTTTTTAATTTTACTAGCCAGGTGTTTATTTTTATTTATTTATTTTTTACAGATGTTTTTAATGTGGGCCACTTTTTTTAAAAAGTTTTTTTTTTTATTGAATTTGTTATAATATTGCTTTTGTTTTATGTTTTGTTTTTTTTTGGCTTCGAGGCATCTTAGCTCCCCAACCTGGGATCGAACCCGTACCCTTTGCATTGGAGGCAAAGGCTTAACCACTGGACTGCTGGGGAAGTCCATCATGTGTTTATTTTAATTTGTATTAGAAAAAACATGTAACTTATATGCCAAATCCGTGATTTCACAGATATTAGTGCTAAGAAAGCTAAGTTTAAAAATAATGAATTAATTCAAAGAAAAATACAGTATGAAAAATATAGTATGGATGGTACATGGCCCTGGCAGAAATTTTGTCTGATATTGAGTACTGGCAATCACTCTGTCTCTTTCAGGTAGAACATTCTAGATTCCATAGTCCTCCCAAAGAGAAAGGAGCCTGCTCATTCCAATCTCCTGTTCCTTGTAGGCACAGATCTGGTCTGGAAGGCCTTTGCCCTTTTCTCTGCCCTGTCCAACCTTCAAGGCCTGACTTGAATCTCACTTTCAAAAGTCCAGCAGAGAGAACCTCTGTTGGGATCAGCCCCAGCCTGCATCCAGGGAAAAGCAGAGAGCATCTTGCAGCAAGCCTGGCACTGCTTCTCCCCCATCAGTTGGTAGACTGGGGCTGATCTCTCCACAGGACCTTCGGAAGGATTAGGGGAAGGAGGCCAGGGGGCCCTTATCACTGGACCTGTACCTTCACCCCGCATGAAGCCACAGTGAGCATGCCTGACCGAGTGCTGGACTGGGAGTCTGCATTTCTGGATTTTCACTCCCCATTCTAACTCCTGCTAGCCTCGGAAAAACAATTTGCCTCCTTGAGATGTTCTAAAACAAGAATCATAGTTTCTGACTTTATGTGGTTACTTTAAGACTCAAAATGAGATATGTAGATACAAGATCCCATCCAAGATAAGATCGCACCACCGCTCCTGTGGGCCCAGTCAACTGAGAGGAGTCTGGAAAGCATCAGACACAAACCCTGAGTTCAAATATCTTAGGAGCCTTTGGAGGAGATGAAACCAACGCTTGAAAAGTAGTGAGAGGCCAGGGAAGCAGAGGGCACTGGGGTCGGCTTCCTGGACGTGGGGGCATCTGCCAGCGTGGGACACTGAGAGAGCCCAAGGCACTGTCCACAGTCCCTCGGGAGGTGGGAGTTAACGACGTCCTTGTGGTATGGAATGGGAAACAGACCCAGCCCAGGTCGGCCAGTAAACATGCACGGGATCCACTGGGACCTGTTCTGACTCTGCAGACCTGATTATGTTTTTTCCAACTTCTTATCATAAAATACTTCAGAAAACAAAAATAGTTGAAAGCATGGTCCAGGAATCACCCACCACCTAGGTTCATACACATTAGCATTTTGTCACAATCACTTTCTCTCTGTGTGCCTGTCTTTCTTCCTTCCTTTTTTTTTTTCCAGTTTTGTGGAATTTGTTGAAACGAAGCTGCCAGCATCATGACTCCTGTCCCCTTATTACATCAGCCTGCATTTCCTACAAAGGAGGACAGTTTCCTACATGAGCATATCATCATTACCATATCTAAGAAAATTAACAATTCCTCAATACCATCTAACACCCAGCCAATATTCAAAATTCTTCAAAATACCTTTTACAGGGACTTCCCCAGTAGTCCAGTGGTTAAGAGTCCATGCTCGCACTGCAGGAGGCAAGAGTTTGACCCCTGGTCAGGAAACTAAGATCCCACATGCCATGCTGTATGGCCTAAAAAACCAAAGAAATTCCTTTTACAGCTATTCCATATTTTGAACCAGGATTGGGAACTGTGTTGTTCCTATGTATTTCATTTGGTTGTGATCTCTCTTTTGCCTCCTTTAAATCTAGAACACTCCCATTACTTTTTTTTTTTTTTTTTTAAATTTAAAGTGACACTGACTTTTTAAACACACCAAGTCAGTTGTCTCAGAAAACGTCCTCGTGAGGGACGTTCCCGGTGGTCCAGTGGTTTGGACTTCACCTTCTAGCACAGGAATGAGGGTTTCATCTCTGGGCAAGAAGATCCCAGATGCCTTGGGGCTAAAAAACCAAACCATAAAACAGAAGCAATGTTGCAACAAATTCAACAAAGACATTAAAACACAGAAGAAGAAGAAAATGTCCTAGTGATTTGTCTCATGTTGCTTTGTGGTCTCTTCAAAGCCATTCTTGGATTCCCTATAAAGCTGAGGAGTCAAACATAAAGCTTTGATACAATTCACATTAAAGATGTCCCTGTTATTAATCTCTGGCTTGGGTGAGGGTGAGCATATAGAGGAAGGGACAGAGGGAACTTGAGGGCACGCACCTGGCTGAGCTGGTGGCAGTGAGGGCGGCTGGCTAGTGCCAAGCTGTTCTGGAGGGTAGTGAACAGACAGCTGGAGGACCTGGGAGGCCGGATCAGGCACTGGCAGACACTGCAGGCCAAAGCGGAGCATCTGGAGGCCCCAGAGGTCTGACCGCTCCACCCGCGCTCACCAAGGGGCTGACTTCATTCTGAGGTCAGATGCAGGGGTGTGCAGGCAGACAACAGCAAAGCCTCCTCCCGCTGCTGCAGAGAGAGGAGGCCATGCTGAGGCTGGCACTGAAGGAGACACCCAGACCTCAAAGGGAAATCAGTGTGGCAGCTAAGAGGTCCCCTGAAAATCTAGCCCTTTGCCCTTTGCCCCTAGCCCTGAAGCTCAGCCCAGATCCTGGTGGATTCCCCAAAGCTAGTTCCAGTGAGGGCAGGGCACACACACTCTCTCTGAATCTTCCAGGAGCAATTAGCACAAGACTGAGATACACTGGAGCTCCCTAAGAGGAAGGATTTCCTTAATGGTGAGAGCTGCCTAAAATGGAAAAAGAAGGTATCATGACAGGTAATGAGCCTCCCATCTCTGGGAGGATGCAAGGTTCAGGTAGATGACCTCTGATTAAGGGCAACGTGGAAGGGAGATGGGACTAGATGGCCTTCCAGCACCCCCCAAATAGACCTTGTGTTGCACCAGAGAGGAGGGCTGGGTCAGAGAGTCCCAGGTCAGAGGCCACCCTGGCCAGTGACATTCCTTCTCTGTAACACAGGGATTCCAATGTCTCCCAGCTGGGTTGCTGTGACACAGAATGACAACGGTTTTCGTGGCATTTGGCATCTCCCCCAGGCCTCCTCACATTGCTGATTAGTGCAGAGTCACTTATGTTAAGGTATGAATATTTTCTCTCTCCCAGTATTAGACTGTAGGTTATGCGATCATCCTAGTCCTTCTGGGCCCTGCAGAGCCCCTCCCCGCCCAGGCCTGGCCCTGGACTCCTGCTTAGCAGGAGTCTTCTGGTCACCCTGTTGAAAGATCTCTTGGTTCAGTGGGAGGGCAAGGGCCAAGTGCAGGCACACTTGCCCGGTTCCTTGGATGCAATGGGATGAACCTCACTCCAGGGCTGTGACTTCAGTTTATTGAGATTTTGAATTTTCAGCTCATACCCCCCACTCCTGGCCACAGGATGAGGGTCCTGGTCGTTATGCTCAGCCCGTGAGGGCTCTGGGCCCAAGCCCTTCTTTGTGGTGTCTGTCCTTTTGGTCACACAGCCCTATCTCCTCTGGGCTTCTTGTCACCAGGATGCCAAGGTCTCTTGAACTCAGTACAGCGCTCAAGACGGGGCTTAACAAGTCTCTTGCCATGGATAGCACAGTATCAGCAAGGCGACCAGTTCCATGACCCTCCCCAGACACCACCTCCACATCTCCTCATTTGCCCCCAGGTATAGCTGTCCAGGGGGCAGAGCTGGACGGGTACTACAATCCCATTGAAAGTATCTGGTGCATATGTGACTAATTCAAGGCTCAGGGAGGTTAAGAGGCTGTCCCAAAGTCATAAGCTGTGAAAGCCACAGAGCCGGGCCCTCTCTCAAGAACTTCTGACTCTTAAAAAGACATGAGTCACCTCAGGTCCTGGTTCCATCACTTAACGGCAAAATCCTTCTGGTCCAGTTTCTAAACTGACCTAAACCTCTGCTTCTGTAGCCATAAGACAGAAACAGCTCTGTTATTTGCCCAGTAAGTTATAATAAGAATTAAATGAGATAATTGGATAGAGTGCTTGAGGTAAAAAAGGAACTTCCGACAGTTTACTGTTCTTTCCGAGGTAATACCCACCTTCTCCTTTTTTGGCCTCTCCACCCAAGCTATTAATTACTCCTCCCTGCATTTTTCATACAATGCAGGGCATTATATAAAAATGTAAAGAAACTGTAGGGGGCAGAGTTTGGGGCAATGCCCCAAAGGTTTCTATCTTGGCTGTTATTTGTTAGCTGTGTGACTTCAGACTAGTTACTCAACCTCTCTGAGCATCAGTTTCTTTATCTGCAAAGTGCAAATAATATCATCCAAATCACTGAATGCAATGATGTGACCAAATGCTAAGTGCCTGGCAAGGTGTCTGGCATGGAGTGGGGTGACGCTTATCACACGCTAGTTCTACCCTCTCCCTTCTCCTGTAAGGGAGAGACTCTGACCTTAATTAAGTGTTCACTTGGGGAGGCCAGGCTCTGGCAGGAGAAGGAGGGGGCTGGGCTGGGCCCAGGGTCAGGAGGAGGGAGGGAAAAGCTCTGGCCTCCAGATGTGCATGGTTGCCGGGCCTGCTCCCTGGTGGCCTCTCCCTGGGCCCAGGGCCATCCTGGTCTCCCTCTGAGAGGGGAGGGCCCGGAAGGAGGAAGTATTCATTTTGCAGCTGAACAGTTCTTATAGCCTCTTAAGAAATAGAGGCAGGCTTTTTTCTCCTCTGAGATAATTGTTATGAACACTCCACATGGAGACAAACTGTATCCTGTCCTCCAATCCCCAAAATGATGCACTTTGGCCAGTGCGTGCACTTTCTAGATGACGATGGCTAAAATTCAGTCCTTTAACTGGAACACACAAAAAAATACATGGAGGTAGTTTTTGTTCTCATCTCTAACTAGGGTGGGGTGGGGAGCTCACGGCTACATCCTCAGGGAGAGTTGTCAGCCGGGGAGCACAGGAGGCCTCAGGATCTGCCCTGGTGGCCACTGGATACTTGTTCCCATGGGGCAGCCCATCAGGACCTGTGGGAGAACCACTCCCTATCCCTGTGCCATCAGAGAAAGGATGATATTTTCAGTCTTCTCTGGGTCATCACCCATGTGACCTGGAGTAAGGCACCTTCCTTCTCCAGGCTCGCTGTCCGTTTCAATGAAATGTGGATATCAGCCACACCTACATCTTGAAATCCCTATCAGGATGGAACACCAGGGACAGAGGCTTTGCAGAAGGTGCGCCACTCTAATCAACGACAGACATGATCATCAATATCTCTGCTGAATTCTCCCACAACATTCTGGGTTCACAAGCCATCGCTGGTCAGCTGGTCCTCCTCCATCTCTGAGCCAGCTTTGCTTTCCAGAGCCCAGGACTGGACACATGGGAGGAACACAGCCCATGTTCTCAGACTGGAGGGAGCAGAAGTAGATCATCCCAGGCCTTGAGAAGCTTGTCAGGTCAGGTAGGAATTACTGGTGGACTCTTCTCTTCCGTTTTCTCCTCTGTGAAATGAAAAGCTAGGATCTTTTTTAAGCAGAAGAACACTTTCTCTAAATAAAATATGACTCAGAACTCCAAAATTTAAAATGGGCAAAGCTGGAACTGTTTGCATCCAAATCTATCAGGAAACTGGGAGCACCTTCCAGCAATGGTCCTGGGACTGCACCGTGGAACCCAATTTGAGAACCTCTGGTGTGAGGGAAGCGGCCAGAAACCCGCATTTCAGCTGGCTTGGCCACTAACCTACTAGGGACCCTCTAGTAGATCCCTGCTTCTTCCTCTACAGGAGATGGCCCCCCTCCCAGCTCTGGCATTTAATAGTCTTACTGGGTTCTCGCTGGCTTCCAGGTCTTCTGAAAAGATCTTGAAACCACTCAAGAAATTTCTAGCATGAAGAAGCTGGAACACAAGTGTTCTCGCTTAAATGCTTTCTTTCTGAATCTGCTCAGTATGAGCCTCCAGGGATCCAGGAGTCCCTCAAGGGTCTGCTTCTGGATTCTCTGCACCCCACAGCACAGGCAATCTCAGCAGGGGTGCAGGACAGCGAAGGCTGACCCACTGCCATACGGAACAGCAGAGATTACCGATCATTCCCATCACTGCAAACAGTTCCATCGCACGGCGCTAGGAGAATATCAATTAGCTCACAGAAGTCACATCCTAGAAGAAGAGACTCCAACAGAACCTCCACACCAGGGAGTTCCGGCTGGGGGGCACAGGGACCACAGAAGGCCAGGATCTGGAGCCACCGCACTGACTTTCTCTCCATCCCTAGCAAATTCGGAATTCTTAGGTTCCAGGCCAACTCTCAGAGCCTCTTGGGCAAACCCCTCAATCTTCTCAACCATGAAAAGAGGCTTCCTCCCCTGTCATGCTCCACCCTGCCTGCCTCACACCATCAGGGAGCAGATCAAAGTCAAGCGGGAATGAACTCGGTTGGGATGGCGCCTTCTCCACAGACTACAGATGGAAGATTCAGATCAAACATCCACGGATGCTGCACTCTGCCCATCACCCAACACAAGTCCAGCCAGATATGGAGTCTATTCTGGGAGCAGGCTTCTGCCCCGAATCCCGGCAGCCTTTCCTGATCTGCTGAGCAGGACTGGTGGACACGTGAACAGAAGGCTGCCAGTCTCCTCTGCGCCAAGCTCTTCAGGAGAGCTTCCCATCTCCCCTGAGATGACTCCTGAGCTGGGAAGTTGCCAGATTCTGAAGTCCCCAGATTCTGTCCTGGGCTCCCCTTTTTCTAGCTCATCAGACTAATAACAATAGCTTACGTTTATTAAGGGTGGACTGTGACCCAAACATTTTACAATCATTACATCCCATAATCCTTATAATAACCCCAAGGTATAGATAAAATTATTATCTCTATTTACAGATGCAACTAAGTTTGTCCAAGGTCACTTAAGTGGAGGAACTGAGATCTGAACTCAGACCTGACACACGGGTCTCTTGTTCGTTGTTCAGTCCCTAAGTCGTGTCTGACTCTCTGCAACCCCATGGACTACAGCACACCACGCTTCCCTGTCCTCCACTACTTCCCAGAGTTTGCTCAAACTCATGTCCATTGAGTCGGTGATGCCATCCAATCATCTCACCCTCTGTCACTCGATTCTCCTCTTGCCCTCAATCCTTCCCAGCATCAGGATCTTTTCCAATGAGTCAGCTGTTCACATCAGGTGGCCCAAGTATTGGAGCTTCAGCTTCAGCATCAATCCTCCCAATGAATATTCAGGATTGATTTCCTTTAGGATTGACTGGTTTGATCTCCTTGCTGTCCACGGGACTCTCAAGTCTTCACCAGCACCACAGTTCTAAAGCATCAGTTCTTTGGTAGTCAGCCTTCTTGAGTGACTTTCTTGACTACTTCTCAGTAGTGACATGACTGCTGGAAAAACAATAGCTTTGACTATATAGGCCTTTGTCGGCAAAGTGATGTCTCTGCTTTTTAATACACTGTCTAGGTTTGTCAGAGCTTTTCTTCCAAGGGGCAAGCATCTTTTAATTTCACGGCTGCAGTCACTGTCCATAATAATTTTGGAGCCCAAGAAAATAAAATCTGTCACTGGTCTGGTCTCTTACTTTATGTGTTTGCTCCCCAACCACACTGGATGTTACTGAGAGCAGCAACTGTGTCTTATCCTTCGTCCTCTTTGCTGGGCTTACCTTTATGCTTAATATAGTACTGATGAATGTTTACTAAATATGTGAATGAGTACAGAAACAAGAGGACAGGAAGAAGGAAGAGTGACCCTGTCTCTTCCCCTTAAAGCCTCTAAAAGCCCCCAGATCCGAAAACTTGACTATCTCCTTATGGGGATCTGCAGGCTGATTCCAACTTGTAATATCCAACCTGGGCAGAAAGCAAGGAGAAGGAAGTATCTGCCTCCCTATGAACTCAACTTGTCTTACATGTGGTCCTGACACAAAAAGGCTTTCATAGAACCACAGCCTGCCAGTGCAGAAGAGGACCCTTGGGTCCACTAAAATCTAGCTTCTCATTTCACAGACTGAGGCCCAGAAAAAGGAAGTGACTTGTCCAAGGTCACACAGCAAGGTCACCTGATGACCAATCTACACACTGTAAGCCTACTTGTGGGAAGGTGGGGGGTAAACGGATGTGGGGGGTGCGGTTAAGGGGACTGGATATGGTGCTGCCATCTCTCCCCTGCAGGCAGCCCTGGAGGGAGTGTCTGGGGTGGGCAGGCCCCATCCAAGGAAGCACCCACCCTCTCCTGGGGTTCTGAGTTCTATATTCCTCTGCTCAGGGAGGGAGGGGGTGGTGGAGCTCAAAGCACAGACCCAACAGATGGTTTCTATTTGCAGCCGCTGCGCCTGGTCTGTGCCAGACTCCTGACCTATTTTGAGGAACTGAGGGCCCCGCTGGCTCAGGGATGGCCTCCCACTCGCACCCCTTAACCCATGATTTGGCAAGAGATCAGATGGGTGGTTCAGGGCCAATGGAGATGGGGAGTGGAGGAGGAAAACTTTTGAAAATGAGGCTGGGGTGGAGGCCTGCAAGCTTGAACTCCAGAGCACGGATCCTCAAAGTGTCACCTGGGGTGTCTGTGGAAATTCAGGTTCCTGGGCCCCCCGGCAGGCCTGCAGGATCACGCTCTCAGGGAGTGGGCCAGGGACTCTACATTTGAATGAAGCTTCCAGGTGATTCCTGTTTTTGTAGTGTACTGTCTGTGGGCCAACAGCACTGGCATCGTGTGGGAGCTGGTTAGAAATGCAGAATCCCAGGCCCCACCCAGGACTGAAGCAGAATCTGCATGCTTCAGAATCACCCTCGCAGGCTTGTTAAAACACAGATCACTGGGCCTCACCTGATTCAGGAAGTCTGGGGGTCTGGGAATATGCACTTCTAACAGGTTGTCTGGTGATAATGAAGCTACTTAAGTCCCTGTGCTGCAGTACAAGGGGCACTGTGCCCTTTGGGCATCTGTAAAATGGACATAATTCATATCTTTTTTTTTCCCAACGCAGTGTGAGGCACCAATAGAATAATAACATGTGTGAAAGTGTTTTGTGAATACTTTGTGAATTATTATTTTTAAATAGTAAAGACTATGTAAATTATATCAATTTGTACTTCATGAAGTGTTGTAGATGATCTCACTGGCTTTGACAGTCACCCTGACTTACAGCAAGTCAAAGAGCCATGCATTCCTCGAGGGCTTTATTCTGCATCCCAGGATTATCCAGCACAGCACTAGGCAGGCGATAACTGCTCAATAAGGACTGGTGGAATTCAACCCAAGACGGCTGGTTCACTCTCTTTCCAATCTCTACTTCTCACATCCTCTCCTTAGAGGCCCTCTGGTCCCTTGTTAGGTGAGACTTTCATTTTTTTAAAGGTTATTTGATAGTTGGGGCTAAAGGGGGAGCTTTAAGGAGACTCCAGGCCCAGTTGCCCCCCGCCCAGGCTCCTCTCCTGTGAAATGTCCTGACTCTCGGATGAGTTGGGATCCCATGCTGAGAGCACCTGGCCCATCCCCTGGCACCTGGTGGGTGTGTCCTCCAGGCAGAGGTTCTTTGCCAGCAGGATCTGATCACCCAGCTAACTCCAAGCCAGGGCACTGCGGGGCTTGTATGTCTACGCGCAGACCTAGCATGGGCTGATGCTGCTCCCTGTCAACAAAACCTCCTAAAATGATCTGTCAATGTGCTCTTTGGGAAAGGAACAATTGGAGCTGTCCACAGGCGTAACACCATGGGCTTCCCCAGAGCCCTGCAGAGGAGCCCTTCTGCTTGATCCCTGTAAGCAGGAGGCTCTCAGACTGTCTACCTCATAGACCAGGACCATAGCTTCCTGTTGCCTGGAAATGCAGAGAAAGATGGGCTGACAAACAGTCCCTGGGGGAACATGTAATGTGGCCTGGGCCTTCTCCTTCCCAAGAGATCATTTATCTAAACTGCATCCAGAGGGCAGGATCTCTGTCAGTGAATAGAGGAAGCTGGCCCATCTCTCAGTGCCTCAAATGAGAAAGGAAAGGGGCGAACCCTTTACATTCCTCTCAGTCATCTTGGGCATAAGACAGGGCAGTGAGCACACAGCAGGCCACATGCAGATAGCTTACTTGAGGAGACTCTGCACTGTCCTCCAAGGGATGTGTGTGTGTGTGTGTGTGTGTGTGTGTGTGTGCGTGTGCGAGTGTGTGTGTGCGTGTGTGTGTGCGTAAGAGTCACTATTTCCTCTAAGATGCTGGGAACAATTCAAGGGTCAGAGACTGAGGGTCAGAGACTAGAGCAGAAACTTTTTGATTAAATTTCACATTGTTGCTGCTGTTTAATCACTAAGTTATGTCCCATTCTTTGCGACCCCATGGACTATATCCCAACAAGCTCCTTTCTCTATGGCATTTTCCAGGCAGACACTGGAGTGGGTTGCCATTTCCTTCTCCAGAGGATCTTCCTGACCCAGGGATAGAACCCAAGTCTCCTGCATAGGCAGGTGGATTCTTTACTGCTGAGTCAACAGGGAAGTCCAAATTTAACATTATTGAGAAAATAAAGTGGCTTTTGTTTGAAAAAACCCTCTGACCAATGACTGTCTTATGATGTTCTGTGCTAGCATGCTAAGTCGCTTCAGTCATGTCCAACTCTGCGACTCTATGAACTGTATAGCCTGCCAGGCTCCTCTGTCCATGGGGATTCTCCAAGCAAGAATACTGCAGTGGGTTGCCATTTCCTCCTCCAGAGGATCTTCCTGACCCAGGGATCGAACCCTTGTCTCTTATGTCTCCTGCACTGGCAGGCGAATTCTTTACCAGGTATGATGTTCTACCTGTCACCAACCGGCTTACAAAAAGAATCCCGGAGTTAATTTAGGACCCACCAAGGAAGGAAGGCTCCATTTGGATCTTTGACCAGTTCCCCCAGCACAGCACTTGTTCCCCAAACTCACAAGGGACACAGCTCCTTCTAGGTGGCTCCTGGTGGTCCCAGGGGACCTCCAGCTCAGCTCTAGAGCTCTGCCCAGTAGGAGGGACCCACACTCAGTGGTGACAGCCTGCGGGTTTAAATGTGAGCTCCATGAGGCAGTGGCTGGTTACAGAGAGAAGGGCGTGGGGAGGAGGACAGAGAGAAGTGTGAAGAGCACCATTTTTTCTTTCTAAATATGTCACTGTGTTTTACTCCTTAGTACTTTCTAACCTCAACCTTCCCTCTCTTCCTCCTCAGGGCATCTGTTCACCCAGAGGATTAGGATTGTTCAAACAGCAATCTGAACAACTCAGCTTCTAACATCCACTACAGGATCTGCAGCTACACAATAGTCTTAAGCTCCAGACTAGAGAGGTGGTTCTTGACTCCAGTTTCCCTGATAGCCAATGAAGAGAGTCTCCTGGATGACTGGACGGCAGAGTGTCCTGGGCAGACACCAGAAGGCGGGGAAGCCCACTTCTTGCAGAAGGAAAGACAGAGTGAGAAGGAAACAGAGACGACAGGCAGATTCAGATGCGTGCCCTGATCTGCCACATGCTGGGCCTGAATTTCAGTGAGGAGGTGGGTGTGTTTTGTAGGTTGAGAGTGGTGCTGACGGCAGAGGCATTTCTCTCCAACTTCGTGACTGGTATTCTAGAAGGAGAGAGACCACTACTCAGGATGGCCCTGGGCCAAATAAGAGGTGGCCTCTCAGAAGACGACCAAGGGGAATGGTCAGACAGAGAGGGCCAGGCATGCACTCTGGAGCCTCTTTCAGCTCTTGGGTGGTGGAGGGAAGCCAGCCAATCAGCCCTGCACACTCCACAGGGAGGACATGGGAGATCCAAGAGCCACAGGCCAGCAGGAGGTTGCCATGGTGGGGGGCAAGCTCACTGAAGCAGAGGCTGTGAGGAAGACAGGCCTGGGGTGAGATGGACGGTCGGCCAAAGGGCTGAGGGGGGATGGATGCTGATCTCAGGGCCAAGGGAAAATGAACTACGAGTCTGTCCACTGCAGACTCCAATGCAGATGCCCAAGGAATGCCCTGGAAGGGGACACCAGCCACACCTCGGCGGACAGCAGCCAGGACATGTCTGAGGACCGGCCAGAGGTCTCCCTCCCCCTGACACCCCAGGTCACGTAAGCCCTGCTGTCTACATCCCCAGGTGCCATCCTACAAAAGAGTCGGAAGAGGAGGAGCTCTGAACAACGACTCTTGGGAGTCACTCAAGCAGAAGCCAAATTAGCTCAAAGAGGCCGAGTCTTAACATCACAAGACTGTCTAAATTACTGAATCAGACTGGCTCTACTGCACGGAGCTCCACGTATTTCATCACTGTGACCCTTCAAGGTGGGGCTCCTGAATGAGATCAGATCCGCCTTAGAGAAAATAAAGAATCTGTATCTCCTTACACTCTATTATACACAAAATAAACAAGGACCTACTGCATAGCACAGCGGAGAAGGCAATGGCAACCCACTCCAGTACTCTTGCCTGGAAAATTCCATGGACGGAGGAGCCTGGTAGGCTGCAGTCCATGGGGTCGATAGGAGTCGGACACGACTGAGCGACTTCACTTTCACTTTTCACTTTCATTCACTGGAGAAGGAAATGGCAACCCACTCCAGTGTTCTTGCCTGGAGAATCCTAGGGACGGGGGAGCCTGGTGGGCTGCCGTCTCTGGGGTCGCACAGAGTCGGACACGACTGAAGCGACTTAGCAGCAGCAACTGTATAGCACAGGAAACTATATTCAATATCTTGTAATAACATATAATGGAAAAGAATTCGAAACAGAATATATATTCTGTGCACCACATGAATGGTGTCCCCTGGAGTTATGCATGGGGGGGGGGCAGGGGTGCCTGCGAGTCCTTCACAATGAAGAAGTGGACGCAGAAGCAGGAGGTGGAGTGAGAGAGATCCCATCACCACCACGGAGGCCAGGCTTGAGTAGACAAGACAACCAGGGGGATCCCGTGTACGTGTAGCTCTGAAACGTTGTCCCAAGATTCTGATGCCTGGTCTTGTGGCTGCTCTGGGATCTGGGGAGTCAGCCTGCTGGCCACTCTCTTGTCTTCCATTAGTAACGGTCACAGAGAGAATCTTTCTACCAACAGAGACCCCACTCAAGCAATGCAGAGGGACAATGTCTGGCCTTTTTGGGCAGCTGCCCTCAGCCACTCCAGCCCCCAGTCTACACTGAAAAGTGTCTGCACTGGCAAGTGGAAGTGTCTCGTCCCTGGCAGCTCAAGAGAAGGGACTCTCCTTGAACAGGCGTGTCAGGACTTTCTCTGCTGTGGTTGCTGGTGTCAATAGGTTAGTGATATGGCTGATTCATGTTGATGTATGGCAGAAACCACCACAATATTGTAAAGTAATTATACTCCAATTAAATATATAATTAAATTTAAAAATAAAACACACACACACAGAGGCCAATGAATTGGCTCCAGCGGGTCTCTGACCACACTGTCCCTGGGAACTCGCCCTTCCTGCGCACGTGCAGTATTTCCTGGCTGCAGGTCCCAGGGGGCACTCAGTGTACACTTCATGGTCTGAAATGTTCTCTTTACATGTAAAAAGAAGATGCGAGAAGGCTGTAAGCTGGGCCCACATGCCAGCTTTGCAGGTTGGAAAGAGCAGGCCTCTAAAATCAGACAGACCTGTGTTTAAATCCAAGTACCACCACTTACTTAAATAAGCATGGTGACAATACCCAGACTTGACATCCTCTTTTCCCAATTTGGAACCAGTTGGTTGTTCCATGCCCGGTACTAACTGTTGATTCTTGTCCTGCATATAGGTTTCTCAGGAGACAGGTAAGGTGGTCCGGTATTACCATCTTTTTAAGAATTTTCCACAGTTTGCTGTGACCCACAGTCAAAGGCTTTAGGATAGTCAATGAAGCAGAAGTAGATGGATATATATATATATTTTTTAATTCCCTTGCTTTTTCTATGATCCAGTGGATACTGGCAATTTGATCTCTGGTTCTTCTGCCTTTTCTAAATCCAGCTTGTACATCTTGCACAAATTGGGAAAGGAGTACATCAAGGCTGTATATTATCACCCTGCTTATTTAATTTATATGCAGAATACACCATGCAGAATGCCAGGCTGGATGAGTCACAAGTTGGAATCAAGATTGCCAGGAGAAATATCAGCAATCTCAGATATGCAGATGATACCACTCTAATGGCAGAAAGTGAAGAGGAACTAAAGAGCCTCTTGATGAAGGTGAAAAAGGAGAGTGAAAAAGCTGGTTTAAAACTCAGCATTCAAAAGGCTAAGATCACGCCAGTCCCATCACTTCATGGCAAATAGACAGGGAAAAAGTGGAAACAGTGACAGACTTTATTTTCTTGGGCTCCAAAATCACTACGGACAGTGACTGCAGCCATGAAATTAAGAGATGCTTGATCCTTGGAAGAAAAGCTCTGACAAACCTAGACAGCGTATTAAAAAGAAGAGACGTCACTTTGCCGACAAAGGCCTGTATAGTCAAAGCTATTGTTTTTCCAGTAGTCATGTATGGATCAAAGAGTTGGACCACAAAGAAGGGTGACCACCAAAGAACTGATGCTTTAGAACCGTGGTGCTGGTGAAGACTGTTGAGAGTCCCTTGGACAGCAAGGAGATCAGATCAGTCAATCCTAAAGGCAATCAGTCCTGAATATTCACTGGAAGCACTGATGCTTAGGCTGAACCTCCAAAACTTTGGCTACCTGATGCAAAGAGCTGACTTGTTGGAAAAGACCCTGATGCTGGGAAAGATTGAGGGCAAGAGGAGAAGGGGGTGGCAGAGGCTGAGATGGTTAGATAACATCACTGACTCATTGGACATGAATTTTTTAGCAAACTCCGGGAGACAGTGAAGGACAGAGAAGCCTGGTGTGCTGCAGTCCATGCGGTTACAGAGTTGGACATGACTCAACAACTTAACAACAATCACCACCACTTACTAGATATGCACCATACTTTGGACAAGTTCCTTAGCTTTTCGGAATTTGCATTCTCATCTGTAAAACTGGAGAAAAAGAATGCCTACCTCTCTGGGCTGCTTCCATCCTCTTGGTCTCCCTCAGAGTATCCTGCACCTATATAGAGTCAATAGCCAATTGTTGGGTAAGTGACTGGATTTTCGGTGTTGGAGGGAGGGAGTCAAGCATAACTTTAGAACTGTTCCATGACTCTGCCATCTGGGTATTCCCTGAGAGCACTGGGACAAGTGCCTGGAAAAGGGTGTTGTGGCAGATGCTCCAGACTGGCTACATGCCAGCCATCCCCATCCCTTTCCACCCACTTCACTACAGGAGGGATACTCACTGTTCTAGCATCCCCCACACTTAGGCTATACCTAAGTGTGATACCCTATCACCCAGTTCAGTAGGGGACTCTTGGGAAAGGTTTTTTTTTTAACTCATTAATCAAATGAGAGACATAAAAGCTCTTTCTTACCAAACTGGCTGATATAGTGCTTCCAGGCTTTGTTAGCATTTGGGAACGTAATGCCTGGAGCTGTGGCAGCCTTCATGGGTCCATGAGGTGATGAGCCCCTGATCAAAAGCTAACATGATAAAGATGCAGAAAAGAAGGATAGAAAAAAGCTGGGTTCTTAATGACACTGAGTAAGTGAGTGATAGTCACTCAGTTGTGTCCAACTCTTTGTGACCCCAGGGACTACAGCCTGCCAGGCTCCTTTGTCCATGGAATTCTCCAGGCAAGAATACTGGAGCGGGTTCTCATTTCCTTCTTCACTTAATGACACTCAGTTCAGTTCAGTCACTCAGTCATGTCCGACTCTTTGCAACCCCATGAATTGCAGCACACCAGGCCTCCCTGTCCATCACCAACTCCCAGAGTTCACTCAAACTCACGTCCATCGAGTCGGTGATGCCATTCAGCCATCTCATCCTCTGTCGTCCCCTTCTCCTCTTGCCCCCAATCCCTCCCAGCATCAGAGTCTTTTCCAATGAGTCAACTCTTCACATGAGGTGGCCAAAGTACTGGAGTTTCAGCTTTAGCATCACTCCTTCCAAAGAACACCCAGGGCTGACTTCCTTTAGAATGGACTGGTTGGATCTCCTTGCAGTCCAAGGGACTCTCAAGAGTCTTCTCCAACATCACAGTTCAAAAGCATCAATTCTTCAGCGCTCAGCTTTCTTCACAGTCCAACTCTCACATCCATACATGACTACTGCTGAACCACAAAACCAACCCTAAACCACCTCTCTCCAGGCCTCTTGTTCAATAAACTGTGAATATGTCTAGAGCTTGAGTCATTCTCGATTGGCTGCTTTTGTTACTTACAGTCAAAAGCATCCCAACTGATAGAGATGTAGCAGAAAGAGCGAGGGTAGCAGATGTCTCAGTATTTGGTCCTTGCCTGTGACCTGCCTCCATGAGGTCTCCACGTTTCAGATGCTCTGCCCCCACGACCAAGAACCTAGAGATTATGAAGAAGCCTCATCCATGCCTGGCAGACCCATCTCTGCCAGAGGGTGAAGAAACCACAGCCCCTCCATTCCCTTTCCAGGTTTTCTCTCCTCTCTCAGTGGAGTTTCTTGGGATGGGCTGCTACCTCTGCCTCTTGTGCACTTGCAGGAAAAGTTGCACAACTCAGGGGGTAATAATGACGACACTGGGGGAAAAAAAGCACTCATCAGACTCATACTGCCGGTTGCTACCCAACCACCCACACAGCACCTTCCCATCCAGCAACACTGTTGAAGCTTGCAAGGAAGTTTCCCCTACCATCCCCACCCCCCATTTTCTTTATTCCACTGAATGCTGTCATTACTACAGAAACCATGAGGAAGGAGGGTGGAGATGAAAATGAGGCTATGTATGTAAAACATCTGGCACAGTGCCCAGAGGGGTAATGAGCAACCGCAGCACCCTGTTTTTCCCTTTCAACAGAACGGCTGCGGGTGACAAAACATGGCCGTCGGGGATGCGTCTGGCAGGGGGCCCTCCCACTGTCCTTCTCGGTTTTTTAAAAGAATTTACTTACTTATGTATTTTACTTTTGGTTGCACTGGGTCTTCACTGCTGCGCGGGCTTTTCTCTAGTTGTGGCAAGTATGGGGCCATGCTCTAGTTGTGCGTGGGCTTCTCACTGTGGTGGCTACACTTGTGCAGCACGGGCTCTAGGGGCTCAGACATTGCAGCTCCCAGGCTCTAAAGCACAGGCTCAACAGTTGTGATTCATGGGCCCAGCTGTTCCATGGCATGTGGGATCTTCCCAGATCAGGGATTGAACCCATGTCTCCTGCGTTGGCAGGTGGATTCCCATCCATTGTGCCACCAGGGAAGTCTGGGCTCTTGGTTTTTGAAGTGCTTTCTCCTTTCTCTCATGGTATTCACACCCAGCTCCTTGACTCCCCAGTGAGTTGGGGTCACAGTCACAGGGTCAGGGTTCTCAATTAGCCTTTTCTTTAGCCCCATCCCAAAGCGCTGGATCTGGTCCCCACCGAGGCTGCTCCTGGTGCCGACCATTCTACGGGCCCCCATCCACTTCGTGAGCACAACACAGAGTCCGTGAAGTTGCTGGGTGCTCAGCGTTTTCTTGTACATCACTGCATCTCAGTCCTGGCCCAAGGTTGGGTTCTTTGCTTCAGGCCTCCCTGGTCGCTGTGGAAATCAAAGCTGAGGTTTCCCTGAGTGCCAACCTACTGGTAGCATCTGGCCTCTGCAGCCTCACCTCTGCAGATACAGTCTCTTTATTGACCCCATTACGGGAGTCAGACCACCCCAGTCTGTACGGTGCTTTGGCGAGAACAGACAAAGGGGCCCCTTCCTCTCGGCAGATGCAGCTCCAGGCCAGAGCCCATTGCTCCATGGGTAGAACTCAGGCTGGATCGCAGCCCCAACTGCTTCTCGGCCAGGTGCCCCTGTGCAGGGCACAGCTCACACAACTCTGCATGGCGGCCATGCACGGAGCTTTCCCAATTACCCTCCGGTGTTTCTGACCTAAATGTTATTCTTGAAACTGATAACTCTAGAACTTTTGACATGGAGCATTGACAGAACACCAAGACCTGCCTAGTACCCGCCAGCACAATCCCACGGCTAACACAAGTTGAAGTAAAAGCACCTCTGCCACCTGGTTCCAATTCATTCCTCCCTGTCCCACCTGGAGGAGAATCACACAGCTGTCCCTGGAGACACAGAGGGCCCTTCCTCCTGTGTTAGCATCCCACCCTGGTTAGAAGTCTTCCTCTACCATTAACCAGCTACTGTCATGGACCAGTTGCTTTACTTCTCAGGGCTCTGTTTGCAGGGCAAGTGGAGATAACAGTGGTGCTTCCTCATGGGTTAGATATGAGGATTAAGTGAGAAAATGCAGGTAAATTGCTGACGACATTATCTGACACATACTATGTGATTCCATATATGCAGCTACTGCAAACCCTTTGACTCAGCAGTTCCTACTTCTTTGTCTGTGACATGGGTAAAGCGATATGTTGCAAGTTTTAATGTTTTTGACAACATGTAGGATTCACTGTGTGTTAGGCACTGTAGTTATAATTTCACAATATTAACACGTCAATCTCACAGCACTCCAATGAGGCAGGTGCTGTATCTTCCTGCAGGAGAGGAAACGGAGGCACAGTCACTTGCCCAAGGTCACCTTGGGAAGCGGAAGAACGGGGATTCAAACCGAGGCCTTCCAGCTCCACTGGGTGTGTGCTTAACAAGTAAGCTGTGGGGCCTCGGTGGCTATTGTGCGAACTAAATGAGATAATGCATGCGAAGTGCTTGGCACGGAGAAGCCACTCAATATACGGTCATTATGCTAATGAGGCATTACTCTTGAATGTTCATCATCATTATTACTAATATATGCAAAGTGCCCACCAAAATCAAGCTGCCTTTTCATCTTTCTCCCTCCCTCCAGCACTGAGGCTGCTGTGTTTTGGTGGTGGGTGGGATTCCTGGCACTCTTTGTAGAGGGTTTCCTGCTGGGTTTCCAGTTTGGGGGCAGGGAGAGATTTGGGGTACAAAGGAGAGGGTGAATAAACTCCCTCAGCATAGAGCCTCATCGAGCCAGTGATACCTCAGACACACAGCAAATCAAGTTGGTCCAAGAAGGGGATGCTGGGAGGTGGGGTAAGTAGAGGGAGCCTGGGGGTCTGTGGGATGTGGAAGCAGATGGAGGGAGACCAAGCTGCCCCTGCAAGATCCAACTCAGCAAACTATAACTGAGACACCTAAGACCATCTCTGAGGCCCAGTGCAAATGCCCCTCCCTCCAGGAAGCCTTTCTAGATCTCCCCGTTGAATCAACATCTTCCTTCCCTCTGCTCCAATAATACTTTTTTTTTTTTTTTTTTTTAACTGTACCATGTGGCACTTGGGATCTTAGTTCCCTGACCAGGGAGTGAATTCATGCCCCCTGCATTGGGAGTGTGTAGTTTTAATCACTAGACCAGGGAAGTCCCTGCTCCTATAATACTTTATATTTCTAGCCCAACCCCACCCATATAATGCCTACTTTGTTTTAGATTCCCAGCACAAAGAGGCCAAATGTCTCTGACCATAGGCTTCTGGAGAGCAGGGACCAGGTCTGTAATATCTGTATCTCCCGCAGGGCCTTTCATACAGCAGAGGTTTAATGAGGGCTTGTTAATTGAATGGTGAATGAATAAGACACACCTCCACCTGCTTGGGGCCTCTTTCTTCTGTGGACTCATCACTGCAGAGCAACTATGTGGTTGGGGAGACTGAGTTGGCCTGAGAGGTGAACAACGTGAGGGCCCAGTGAATGTGGGGGGATGTGGGTGACGACGGCCTCGGTTTCCACCAACAACAAAGGCTGGGCCTCATCAGGAGGAGGGCAGTGTCCCCCAGGTCACCCTTCCTTCCCTGCCTTGGCTCTGGCCAGTGCCCAGTCACCCCTGAGTCACCCCTTCAGGCTGGGGGTTCTGTCCAGGCCCCCCTCCCTCCTGCACACTTCCTGCTCACATCATCCCATCCCACCCAAAGACAAAGACCAGACCAGACCAGCCCCTCTCACCAAACCATCACTCTGGGTCTCCCCTCCCACGAACTGTGCTGCAGCCACACTCACCTCGTCCCGGGCACATGGTTACTTTCTCTTCCCAACCCCGAAATGGCCCAAGGGGACTCCTGTCCTCTTCTCTCTGTGTCCTGGGGTCCCACCAGTCCCACCTCTGCCACACAGCTCCAGTGCCCTCTCCACCAACTTGCTCTTCCTTGCTAAGATCCTTCCACACTTTGGGTCCCTTCACAGGGATTCCAGGCACATAGAGTAAGGTGCCCCACCCTGATGCATTGCTTTTCCTATGTTCAGATCTTGCCTCTAAATTTCCTGAGGATTAGAAGGGTGCCTTAGTCATCTCCAAATCTCCCTTATGAAACCCACACAGAACAAAAATAATGAATTCACAAAATAAAAGCAAAACAAATAAGCAAGCAAAAATAAAAATTAATAGTAAGTAATGGAACAAATAACATTCAGGCACTGTTAGAAGCAATTTACGTGTATTAACTAAGTCCCGATTATCTTTCTTAGGCTGACATTATTGTACCCATTGTGCAGATGCAGGAATGGAGGCAGAGAGAAGGTTAAGTAGCTTGCTAAGCAGGCATTAAAAGATGCTTGCTCCTTGGAAGAAAAGTTATGACCAACCTAGACAGCTTATTAAAAAGCAGAGACATTACTTTGCCAACAAAGGTCTGTCTAGTCAAAAGCTATGGTTTTTTCCAGAAGTCATGTACGGATGTGAGAGTTGGACTGACGCCGGTTGAGAGCCGAAGAATTGATGCTTTGAACTGTAGTGTTGGAGAAGACTCTTGAGAGTCCCCTGGCCTGCAAGGAGATCCAACCAGTGGATCCTAAAGGAAATCAGTCCTGAATATTCATTGGAAGGACTGATGCTGAAGCTGAAATGTCAATACTTTGGCCACCTGATGCAAAGAACTAACTCATTTGAAAAGACCCTGATGCTGGGAAAGATTGAAGGCAAAAGGAAAAGGGGATGACAGAGGATGAGATGGTTAGATAACATCATTGACTCAATGGACATGAGTTTGAATAAGCTCTGGGAGTTGGTGATGGACAGGGAGGCCTGGTGTGCTGCAGTCCATGGGGTCGCAAAGAGTCGGACACAACGGAGTGACTGAAATGAACTGAACTGAAGGTCTCACAGTCTGCATGATGGGACTGGAGGTTGGACCCAGAAGTCTGGTTCCAGGGCCGACATTCAGAGCCCTCATGGCTCTCATCTGTAATTGCTAAGGGACTCAGTGATTCGGTCCTCTTAGCTGATCTGTAACTTCCCCAGCAAGACTGGCAGCTGAGGGGCTAGGGCTATGGCCCCAGCCTCTGGTCATACCTCCAGGCCACTATTTCTAAAGCAGTAGTTCTCAGCTCTTGCAGCACCTTAAATTCACCTGGGAAGGTCTCTTTTCATAAGTACTGATGCCTGGGCCATCCCAGCCAAGGAGACAGAAGGTTGATGAGGGGGTCTGGGCATCTGCATTTTTAAGAGCCCCGCTCAGTGACATCTAAGAGCCACTGCTCTAAAAGTGGTGATTGCCAGGGGGACCCCGGCTCGATTCTGCTATCTCGTCCCCTCACTCAAAAGCTGGCAGTCCTGCATCTGTTATCATCCAGGCTGCTGTTTTCTTTCTGTCCATATCACTCCTCCCCAGAGGGCCCAGGGGAGGTGAAAGAGCAAAACTCAACCTCGTCATGGCACCAGGCTCCCCTGCATGCAGCCACAGAAGGCTTTGGGATGGAAAGAATCTGGAGTAGTCTCAAGAGCTTGTTTCACTTTCTCTCCATCCTTAAGGCATAATGACATAATTCAAAACCCCCTAGGGATTGGTGCTATTTTTCCATTATTTGCATGTTTGTGCCATTCGGTCTTCATCCTTCCTTGGAACTGGCTTTGATGGTATCACTTGTAGGGGCCCTTGTGTTCCTTTGATCTGCTGAGCATATTGGGCAGAGGGCTCCAGAGCCCTGGACCTCCCAGGGGAAGGGCTGAGCTGCCAGAAATGAGGCCACAGTTTGTCCTCCAAAGGGTGCAGCCAGACTTCCAGGACAATGGCCACCGAAGCCTTTGATAGAGTGTGCTCTAAGAATAAAACAATCCAGGGGCAGTGCCAACTTCCTGGTTTGAAAATATAGCATCTAAGGGTCAAGTCCATGAAAAGAATGGATTGTGAATCAACCCCTGTGCACAAAGCACCTGCCCAGACCCGCTGACCTGCCACGCTTTGCAGGGTCCAGCCTCTTCCATGCCACACCTCCCCACCCATGCTGATCCTTCCAATGGCCTGTCCCTCCTGGTGGCAAACTCTTACTCATTCAAGGTCACCTCATCTGGGGAGCCTTTCACATAGTCTCAGGGACTAGGTACACTATTGTCTTCTCGAAACACCTTTTCACATGGCTCATGGAGCCCTTACCCCAGTGTGCTGTGTCTACGCTTGTGGGTCTACAACTCTGGTTTCTCCCACTAGTATAGGACCTCAGGGCAAGAGTCCTTCCTCTCTGCATCCCTAGCACTTGGCACAGCACTAGCTACAGGCCGCAAGACAAGATCCACAGACTCAATCTGGCCCGCAGATGTGGGGCTCGAGGGCCAGTGCCATAAATCAAATGTTCTGAATTGGCTGCCAACATTTAAAAAATCAGGATATTTCTCATAAAGATTCAGATTTCTTGATTTTTTTGAAACACCAGAAATCAGAAGATGTGTCCCCTCTAGGCCCATATTTACATCGCTGCCTCTTCAGGAAGTAAGTGGGTTGTCCCAGTCCTGCTCAAGTCACCTCCCTAATCATGGTTCTTGTCTGCATCTTGTAGACACTTGAACTCTGAGCCCTGGAAGAGGCATGCTGGAGGTAATTACAAAAATATTGCAGAAGAATGAACTACTTTGACTTTTGAAGCAGCCAGTTCAGAAAGATGTATATGTGAATCAAAGAAACAGCATTTCTTGCTAGACAGGATTTCTGGACAACAGCTGGGGATAATTAAATTACCCCAGGAGGATCCCTGGGACCTTGGACTGCAAGGAGATCAAACCAGTCCATCCTAAAGGAAATCAACCCTGAATATTCATTGGAAAGATGGATGCTTAAGTTAAAGTTCCAATACTTTGGCCAACTGATGCGAAGAAGTGATTCATTGGAAAAGATCCTGATGCTGGGAAATATTGAAGGCGGGGAGAAGTGGGTGGCAGAAGAGGAGATGGTTAGATGGCATCACCGACTCGATGGACATGAGTTGGAGCAAACTCCAGGAGATAGTAAAGGACAGGGAAGCCTAGCATGCTGCCGTCCACGGGGCTGCAAAGAGTCGGACACAGCTTAGTGACTGAACAACAAAAAGGAGGATACACTGTGGCACTTCCATACTATGGACAACTCAGTTCAGTTCAGTTCAGTTCAGTCGCTCAGTCGTGTCCGACTCTTTGCGACCCCATGAATCGCAGCACGCCAGGCCTCCCTGTCCATCACCAACTCCCCGAGTTCACTCAGACTCACGTCCATCGAGTCAGTGATGCCATCCAGCCATCTCATCTTCTGTCGTCCCCTTCTCCTCCTGCCCCCAATCCCTTCCAGCATCAGGGTCTTTTCCAGTGAGTCAATTCTTCACATGAGGTGGCCAAAGTATTGGAGTTTCAGCTTTAGTATCATTCCTTCCAACGACTACTTAGCAATAAAAGGAGCAAGCTACTGACACACCGAAGCCAGGATGAAGGTGTGAAACAAGCCAGGCACAGGCTACCAGAGTGACTCCATTTACAGGCAGACCTCGTTTTACTGCCTTTCACAGATGCTGCAGTTTTTACAAATTGAAGGTCTGTGGCAACCCTGCAGCCAGCAAGTCTGTTGGGACCAGTTTTCCAACAGACTTTGCTTTACTTCGTGTTTCTGTGTCCTGTTTTGGTAATTCTCACAGTATTTCAAATTTTTCATTATTATTATATTTGGTGATCTGCAACCAGTAATCTTTGATGTTACTATTGCAAAGTTTTTGTTTTATAGATTTCTTTTTTAGAAACATTAACTATTTTTTATTTTTGGCTGTGCTGTGCATGGGCTTCCTCTAGTTGCATTGAGCAGGGGCCACTCTCCAGTTTCAGTCTAAGGGCTTCTCATTGGGGTGGCTTCCCTTGATGTGGAGCACAGGCTCTAAGGCACGAGTGAGGGCCTCAGTAGCTGCGGTGCATGGGCTTAGTTGTCCCGAGGTATGTGGGATCTTACCAGACCAGGGATCGAACCTGTGTCCCCTGCATGGCAGGTGGATTCTTAATCACTGGACCATCAGAGAAGTCTCTGAATTTTTCAATCAAGGTATGTACACAAAGAGTCGGACATGACTAAAGTGACTTAGCACGCATGCACATTTTTTTTTTAGACATAATGCAATTACACAGTATTAAGTGCATATAGGCTACATTATAGTATAGACACAATTTTTGTAAGCACCTCCAAATTTTTGTGACTTGCTTGATTGTGATATTTGTTTTATTACAGTGGCCTAGAACAGCAGTATCTCCAAGGTATGCAGGTGTATCATATTCTGGAAAAGACAAAGTTATAAAGACAGGAAACAGATGAGTGGCAAGGCCTGACACTGGGAGAAGTTGACTGCAAAGGGGCAGAAGGGAACTTTGGGGGTGTGTGTGACAGCAACATACCTTGTCATGATCATGGCAGTGGTTACATACTGCACGCAGCTGCAGAAACACAGAACTGTACACTAGACAAGACGACTCTTACTGCATGTAAATTATACCTCAACAAACCTGGCCTTCTTTTTTTTCCTTTTGAATCAACTTTATTTCAATATCATGCATAGACAATACAATGCATCCCTTTTAAGCATAGTTTGATGAGTACTCCCCACAAATAAGAAACTGAACAATTCCACCATCCCAAAGAGTCCCCTGATAGGTACGTTTGCAGTCAGGCCCTGCTCCACCTGCTGTTCTGGCCCGCGGCAACCACCGTTCTGACTTTTGCTACTAATGGACTAGCTTTGCCTTTTCTAGAATTTCACATAGATGGAATAGAGTATCTACGTTGATATTTGGCTTTTTTCCATGCAACATCAAGTTCTTTAGAGATTCTCCCCTGTTGCCGCATGGATTAGGTTGCTCCTTTCTACTGCCGGGCAGAGCCCCAGTGTGGGGGCAGCATCCATCCACCTGGTGCTGCAGACAGTAGGTTGTTTCTCGTTTGAGGCTGTTGCAAATAAAGCTGCTGGGAATGTGCATATACCATTCTTTGTGTGGACAAACGTTTGGAGTCAGTACCTAGGAATAGAATTCTGGGTCTTAGAATTAGAAGCCTGGCCTTAAAAACAAGTTACTGAAAGAAATTTTTGTCCTGGCCTCAATGCAGAAAGTTGCATAAAAGAAAGCTTGCAGTTGAGAGATCCCTAAACCCTGTTTGGTGGACCGAGCAGACCTGGGCCCCTTTGCCCACGCAGTGATGTGCTCTGTACACCCGCTGTCTGGGGCCTTAGTGCAGCCAGGAGAAAGGGTCCCTGGGAACGCTGCCACTTGTCCTGTAACATCCCTGCTCCGGACGGGTGAGACCTTCAGCCACTAGCAATGGAGCTAAAAACAGAGACTCTCAGCCCCACCTAAGAGCCACTGTATTAGAATCTCTGAAGTCAGAGCTCAGGAACCTGCTGGTCTGATGTTTAGAAAGCCCCTCAGGTGAATCCAATGTATAATATTTGAGATATATCATATATTGGCTTTAGGTCCTATAGACAGTAGTTCCCGATATGAGTTCCAGGTTGGACAAAATAGTGAATGGTGTCTTTCAAAGACATGGATGCTCTGAGCATCATCATTAATATGTTTGTTAGTAATTGTGGTCACTGTTGGGTCTGAAAGCTAGCCTCAGCAGGGTGCTTCCAGCTTACAGAGCACCTTGCCACGGATGACCCTGTCTAAGTCGGGCAGCTGGCTTGCTTGATTTATCCCCATTTTTTGGAGGAGAAAACAGAGAGAGAGGTTAAGTCGCTTGCCCAGATGGGGCAAGAGAAGACCCTGTGACCCTAATGCTTTGAGTCCACTTCATCCTGTCCCTAAGGCTCACAATCCTCCTTCCCACTGGAGGATGAACCCAGAAGGGTTGGGCAAAGAGGGAGGAATCAGAAGGGTTTCCTCTCAATCCAGCTGTCAATATCCCTGTTTGCATTCCCAGTGCCCAGGTTCAGAGCAGCAGCTGAGACCATGGCGATGGCAATGAGAGGGTGGGCTGCTCAAGGCGTCAGCCTCCGATCTCATTCCAGGCAAGTGGTGCAAACTGGGATTACCCAGGAGTCGTGACCCAGCACGCAGTGATCACTCCCACTGCTGCCTGCCTGTGTCTGCTGCTCCAGGGATCCTTAGGTGCCCGGGTGCCTGGATGGAGAAGCCATCAGGATCTCCAGAGCAAAGGAAGCTGAGGGCTGCCCTTGGCCTCTCCCACCAGGATGCCCATGATCACTCCTGGACAGTGTCCAAGATGGACTCACACACTTCTGTGGCTGTAGGAGGCGACAGGGTGGCACTGAGGAGGCGGGATAAACACAGCTGTGGGCAGGAGAGGCTGGAGGTTACTACTGGCAGCCCATACACGGCAGATACTGCCTGGATTCCCACGTGGCCTCTCAACAGTGCTGCCAGGGGCCCAAGGTCTCAGTCCAGCTGTTCAGTTGTTGCCCCAACCCTGCCACTCTGGCAAGTCTCAGGACCTCACTTCTAGAGGCAAAGAGTGAAGGTGAAAAGGACTGAGCCATATCCTTGCTGCATGACCCTAAGCAAGCAACCTCAATTCTCAACCTCAGCTTTCTCATCTGTAAAATGGGGATGATATTTATGGTGCTTACCTTACAGAGTTGATGTGAAGACTAGATTCAATAAAATATACAAAGCACCTCACAATTCTAGGCCTCTATAATTTCAGCTGTCACCACCACCACCACCATCCTCAGTTTTCCAGTTTGCAAAATGGGATTAATTCTAATCCCTGCCCTGCCAACCTCAGAGGGGTATTGTGAGATAAGGTAAAACTGTAAATTCCATGAAGACAGAGCCTGAGTTTGCTTTCTCCTCCAGTGCATCCCTAGGAGTTAGAACAGTGCCTGGCGTTAGTATTTGCAAGAGTCAGATACAGCTTAGTGACTGAACCCCTGGTAATTTTAGGTGGCTGCTGCTGCTAAGTCGCTTCAGTCGTGTCTGACTCTGTGTGACCCCATAGACGGCAGCCCACCAGGCTCCCCCGTCCCTGGGATTCTCCAGACAAGAACACTGGAGTGGGTTGCCATTTCCTTCTCCAATGCATGAAAGTGAAAAGTGAAAGCGAAGTCGCTCAGTCATGTCTGACCCTCAGCGACCCCATGGACTGCAGCCTACCAGGCTCCTCTGTCCATGGGATTTTCCAGGCAAGAGTACTGGAGTGGGGTGCCACTGCCTTAGCAAATATGAATGAATGAATGAGCGAGTGAATGAAGCCTGGGGATGTTTCTTGTGACTCTGAAGGCACTCTACATGGGTGAGCTGCTTTTGTTTCTAATGAGTAGTCAGTGATGTCCAAGGACAGAACAGGTCCTGTTTGGAAGTGCTGAGTTCCCCATCACTGGAGGCAATTAAAGAAACTGGAAGGTCACTTGACTCGGGTGTCAGATATGGGACCCACACATCATGTGGGTGACATCTCACGAGTCCTTTCTAACTTACACTTACACATCCCATCCATATCCTTCAGCCACCAACTGCCTTCTCTTGTCAATTCACACTTCAGTGACTGTAAAACCAGCCCTGGCATCCACTGTGGTCACAGACTCCACTCAGACAGACGGCCTCAAACTATGCTCACGTCCACACACACCCCACTTTACACACCCAGCCACTCACTGAGCAGTTGTCACCATCATACTGATGACGACAGCAGCCGACGTATTGAATGCTCACTCAAAACCAGGCTTTGGCTAGGTGCTCCTCAGACTTGGTCTCATTCAATTCTCACTCCTAAGAGGAAGGGCTCCACATCCCCATTCTAGAGGTCACATGGGTTGGTGGGAGCTGTCTTGCTCAAAATCCTGTCCTCTTGAGCCACCCTGCCTTCCTAACCCAAATCAGCAACCAAACTAAAGTGAACTCAACCGGTTCTCACCAGGCTGCTTCCAGCCCAGCTGACATCCCAGCCTTGATGGCAGAGTCAACTGAGCAGCAACCCGCCCACTGGGAAAGGCGGATGGTGCGGCCAAAGGTACAGTCTCATCTCAAGTTCATGTGCGCTGGTCTCCAGGCTCATGTGTGGAACCCCAGTCAATGGTGGACTCACATGTGGAACCCCCGTCAGCAGTGGACTCCTGCTGGGGCATGAGCAACACAGCTTGTGAATCGTTCCAACCCACCTCTGTAATTCATCTCTGCTCCTGCCTCCCTCAAACATATAACCCAGCCAAACCAGACACTCCCTCAGCAACTCTGGGCCTCTGCTCAGGCCTGGCCTCTTATCAGAAATGCCTTCTCCTCTCCTCCTGGCAAACCCTACTCTCCTGCCCGGCTAAGCCCCTCTGATCACTCCCTCCTCCGCGCTCCCTCTATGACACTTGGTCCAGTCTTCCATTCCAGCACTTGCTGCAGTGTTCTCTGCCTCGTTGTTTATGTGTCTGCCTCCCTGGCCAGACTGTGAGTCCCCTGGGGTCGGGGCAGCGTCTGGTTCAATGTGCAAGTCCCTCTGTGAGCTCAGGGCCTGGCATGGCAAAGATGCCCAATCACCGCTGTGGTCTCGTTACTCATGGCCAGGAAGGTCACCACACAGGGTTTTGGCAGGATTTGCGGTCATTATAGAGTAGAGAACGCTCATGGCTGACGTCATCCATCCACATGGAGCCGAGTAACAAGCCCTGTTAGCAAGCAGGCGAGGAGAACATCTGGGGCTCCTTTGGAAAGCGACAGATTCTGGGAAGTGGATGGTGCAGAATTGGGACATACTGTTCACGCTGCTCCCATCAAGCCCGGCTCGCAGACCGCCTTGATTTCACCCGGCCGACTTTCTACCATTTGTTGGGGGATTTCATCACGGAAACTGGCTCCCTGCCCGACCCTGCTTGACACACACAGGGGCCGGTCTGGCAGTGCTCGAACCCTGGTCAGGCCCATCCTGTTCTGGGCCTCAGTCTGCTCATCCGCGAAGCAGGAGAAACAATGACCCCTGCTATGTCTGCTTCATACAGCCAGGGAAAAAGGGGATGGTGAGTAAAAGACAGAAGGGACTTTGGAAATACAGAGATGATTCAAAAGCCAGAGGCAGGGCCAGATGAGGTTGGAGGAGGAAGACTCACTTCACTCCTGTGGTTTCATATATCCCACAGGACCCACAGGCAAGGTCCTTTCTGGGCCACGACTTCGTCACTTGTCAGATGGGGGTTCAAATGAATCACTGTTTTCCAAACTTCATAATTTGTGTACCCCTGTCAACCCGTCTTCACTATCTCTACGAGTCACCTGAACCATATTTATTTTTAAATTTTTTATAAATTGACTTTCTAAAATTTAAATATCTAATTCAGCCGCATCCTAAGCAATTTTATCCATGACCAAACTGGGTTGATCTGTCAGCTGCTTTTGTTTATAATACACATGAAATAAATACGTGATGATTAAACCAAACAACGTTCCTTCAGGCCCCACTGAAACCCTCTCGTACACCACTGATGGTCCACCTCCATTCTTTAGGAAACAGAGGGACTTCCCTGGTGGTTCAGCGGTTAAGACTTCACCTTCCAATGCAGGGGCGGTGGGTTTGATCCCTGGTTGGGGAACTAAGATCCCACATGCCTTGTGGTCAAAAAACCAAAACATAGAAAATAGAAGCAATATTGTAACAAATTCAATAAGAATTTTTAAATGGTCTACAAAAACAAAATTTAAAAAAACACACAGAAAGGATCCTTCAGACTTCTTCCAGCTCCAATTGTCCAAGGTGTACATCTATGTGACGCACCCACCTGGCACCCAGTCCTGGGACAGAAGCCATAGGAGGTGGTAATTCCCACTTTCTAGGAGAGCCCAGTCTTGTTTGTGAAAAACTGTTTTCCAGTTGCTTCAGTGCACTTTACTTGTATTTTATTTAAAGCTTGCTCTAAGGCATTATGGGGGCTTACCAGGCGGCACAGTAGTAAAGAACCCACTGCCAATGCAGGAGCTGCAGGAGATGTGGGTTTGATCTCTGGGTCTGGGTCAGGAAGATCCTTTGGAGGAGGAAATGGTAACCTACTCCAGTATTCTTGCCTGGAAAATCCCATGGACAGAGGAGCCTGGTGAGCTACACAAAGAGGGTGGACATGACTGAGCACACACTCACACATGCACTTTCTAAGGCATTATCATCAAAGTGTTAGTCACTCAGTCGTGTCAATTAGTCGTTGCCAGTTCCTACTCCATTGCCATTTCCTACTCTAAGGCATTATACCTAAATATGTATATTATAGTGGGATGAAAAATTAAGCAGGTGACAAAAATCAGATTATAGGAAAGTCAGGGTAGGAGAACTAAGGCAAGGCAAAAGGAATACATAAAAGGCCACTGATTCGAGCGCTGAGCTTCCTAGCAGCCAAAGTAAAAAGGGAAACATGAATCATTCTCCTTTCATTCTCACCAGCATGGTATATACGAGCAACGCCCTCTACTGCATCCCGGAGATAAATATGATGTGCTGGTCTCTGAGGCTGCTGACCAGGGCAGAAAGACGCTGCTCCCTTCTCCTGACAGGTGCCCTTGCCTCTCCTTGAGCCCATCTCCTGTGCTGATGCCACTGTGACATCCCCCGTCCCCAAATAAAGCTTTGACCAGATCACTTCCCTTTCTCAAAATGTACAATGTTTTATTCTTACCTCCAGAATGAAATTTGGAAATTTCAGTGCTGCATTCATGCATCACCATGAACTAGCACCAAAGTGTCTTCAGGGTCAAATCTCTAGGAGCCTCATATTTGGACCTCAGTGAAACTGCCTGAGTTCAAATCTTGGCTCTACCACCTAGGAGCTATGTGACCCTGGGCAAGACACATAACTTCTCAAAACCTCAATTTCCTCATCTGTACTGTGAAGGCATAAAGAGCTCTGTCTCATGGGGACATTCTGAGACGTGAACATGATGACCCTGGAAAGGCGCTGCTCACATTCCATTAGCTCTTCTTTGCTCTTTCATGGGGCCCTTTCGTATCTCCACAGCTTGGGCTGTGGCTTCAGTCTGGATGACCATCCTCTTTCTCTGTTGACTGAAATCCTATCCTTCATCCAGACGCAGTTCAAGTGCCACTTGAGCCAGGGGCTTCCCCTGACTCTCCCAATCAGAAGAACCCATTCCGTGTTCTGATTCCCCACAGCACATCATTTAAATGCAATACAGTCTGTGCATTATGTGCATTTCTCACCCTGGAGGGTCACCTCCCACTAGTAGGTTATGAAACCCAAGTGGTAGGTTGCTACTGGCAAAAAAAGAAAGAAAATATCAGTGTGCGTGGCATGACTTTGGATTTGATTTTGTATATATAATGTATGTGTGTGTGTGTGTGTGTGCGCTGCTGCTGCTGCTGCTGCTAAGTCGCTTCAGTCGTGTCTGACTCTATGCGACCCCATAGACGGCAGCCCGCCAGGCTCCCCCGTCCCTGGGATTCTCCAGGCAAGAACACTGGAGTGGGTTGCCATTTCCTTCTCCAATGCATGAAAGTGAAAAGTGAAAGTGAAGTCGTTCAGTCGTGTCCGACTCTTAGCGACCTCATGGACTGCAGCCCCCCAGCTCCTCCGTCCATGGGATTTGCCAGGCAAGAGTACTGGAGTGGGGTGCCATTGAATTCTCCAGTGTGTGTGTGAATCTGATCACAAAACAAAATGATTTTCTTACTAGGAGTCACAGCCAAAAAAAAGTCTGAAAGCCACGGCACCGTCTTTGGGTTCCTGGATGGTAGCGACCAAGTCAGGTGCACCTCTGGGTCACCCGCCATTTGTACAGAGCCCGGCACATAGTAGGCACTCAGTAAACACTGACTAGAGTGAACTAAAATCTAGTGATCCAGAACAACACGTTCACTAGGGCATTCCAGGTGCCTGAGGTTCAACCATAAACCCCAAGTTCAGCCACAACTTCTGAGAGCCCCATTCAGACACAGGGTCAAGCCAGCAGGATTCCAGTTACCCAGTGGGGATTCAAAATGAGGATGTTGGGGGACTTTCCTGGTGATCCTAGGGTTGAGAATCCACGTTGCAATGCAGGGGATGTGGGTTCGATCCCTGGTCAAGGAACTAAGATCCCACGTGCTGTGGTGCCATTGCAGAGCCCATGAGCCACAACTAGAGTCTCTGCACAATGAAAGATCCCACATGCTTTAACTAGGATCTGACATAATCAAATAAAGAAATGAAATGAAATAAAATCAAGGATGTTGGGAAAAGAATAACGTGGCTTAGTCCATGCCTATTTAGGACCTGCTCACAGGATTCTATCTTCTGTAACAAGAAGTGATGATGGCAGCAGTGCCCACCCCATGGGGAGAGAACACAGTGAGGAAAGCCCTAGGTTTGACCTGCTCCTGCTCTTCACATCGAGTCTGCTGAGAAAGAACACACACGAGCACGTGCTTCTACTCATACATGCATGCACATACTCCAGGCACACACACACACAGTCACAGACATACACACACACTGCTCTCCACTTCACAGGCGGGAACATGAGGCCCAGTGAGGGTGAGCGGCGTGCTCAAGGTCACACAGGAGACTAGGGGCAGAGCTGGGATCAGACAAGTCCCATGGTTCCTAGACCAAGGATGAAGAGAGGACAAAGGATGAATTAAATAGAACGAAGTTCAGACAAACACAGAAGGTCCCTTTCAAGGCTGAGAGGCAGTGTCAGGCCCAGCCCCACAGTCTGCAGGGGCTGACACGCTCCTCTCCCTCCGCACTGCCTCTGGGTCCCGGCCCACCCCAGCCACCAGTCCCCTCGGGCCACCTTGCCAGGACAGCACCCTGTCCCCTCAGGAGAGCCGGAGGGAGCCAGTGTCTTTGGAAAGCTGTAACTCAGGCCCAACAATTCCTGGGCCATTTTCTTAACCCCTCAGAGCTGTAGCTCCTCATCTGGGAACCACAGCTACTACCCCACTTTCACAGTTTTTGGGAGAATTAAATGAGACAAGATAAGTTAAGGGCCTGGTATACGCATGTAAACTTGAGTTCCTCCCATTCCTCCCTCGTCCTCAGAACCCGTTCTTCCATCCTCAGAGATTTCTTCCAAATAAAAGCAAAACACCTCTGGTCACATCTTCTGCGCTAATACCTTTAGTGTCCTACACTGAGAGAAGAAAGTCCAAGCTCCCCGCAAGACACTCAAAATCCTTCGTGGGTTGGATTCTGTTTCTTTACCTCGTTAGCTCTTTGTCCATCAAAAGAGCCATCATTTTTATCCAGCCCGTCACCTGTGATCTCAGGGTTCGCTGAGAATGAACACATGCACACACCTAAGCGCGCGCGCGCGCGCACACACACACAGAGCATTCTTTCCTCACACTTGCCTTCTCCACACCATCCTTTCAAACACCCAATTCCAAAAGCCTTCTCAGACCCACGCTATTGGAATTAGCCTGCCTGTGTGAGCTGCGCTCCAGAACCTAGTGCACTTCAGCACACCATGCAGTCACTCCTTGCGTGTCTTTCCCCTGAGACCACGAGCACCCAGGAGGGAAGACCCTGATCTTGGGCCATTGGGCCCAGACGCCCCAGGGCTCTCACGCATGATGGTGATGCGGGACTCCCGGTGCGTGTCAGCATCCACGTGCCAATGCCTGCACGCAAGGCCTGTCAGAATCACTCGGGCTGCAGCCCGGAAAATTCTCATAACTGCTCACGGCTTCCAGCAGGCATTTGATCCAAGATCCAGGGCAGCCGCCGGCTTTTAAGGGAGTGTGGCATGGCAGAAAGGTCAGCGGGCTAGGCAGCAAGAGACCCTGGTGGGGGCTGGTGACCTTCAGCAAAGACTTTCCTTCTGTGGGACTCAGAATACAATTTTGAAACCTATAAATAACACGGAAAAAAGGCTAAATGCCTGTCTGAGAAGGAACTAGGACAACTCAGAGCTTTTTCAGGCTACATACATCCAAGACTCTGAACCCTCCTCTCCCTAAAAAATGTATATCAGAAACTGGGTGGGGGGCGGGGGGTAGAGAAGAGGCATGAATATTCTTTTGAAAGAATTCTGATTAGTCATGTCCCCAACAGCAATCATGTGGGGCCCATGACCATACTGTTTGGTAGCAAAGCGCAAGCTCCAGAGTCAGTCCCTGGCCCATAGGTTCTACACCAGAGCAGGATGCTTGACCAATCCGAAGCGGGACCCGATGCACTCCAGGCAGGGTGCAGGGCAGTGAGAGATGGGTTTTTCCAGCACAGAGGGGAGGAAAGGGTTTGTCTGCCTGGGCTGCCGGGTGGGGGGAGGGAGTGAGCCCACATGTCAACCAGCCATGTGTCTGGTCTGCAGAACGGGCTCTATAAGTGGCAGCCTCCCCCACCCTCCTCCTCTGGGGGAAGCCTGTCTTTCATCAGGCAGGTTCTATCAGGCAGGAGCACCTAGGAAGGAAGGCTATGCATCTTCCCTCTGCTGCTGCTCCGAAACAATGGCCTCTGACTCAGGAATGGACACATCATGGCTCAAAAAAACCCTTTCTCATTCCACAGGCATTTGCTGTGTGGCTGCCAGGTCCTCAGGTTAGGGGCTTCAGAAGAGCAAGACCCCCCTGCACCCCCAAGAGACTTCCCATCCATGGGGAATGACTGATTTTCTGTCCACTCAGATTAGGAAGGTCCATGTCAGTCCCATCCCTTGGGTGCCCGGCCACATCACAGGTGCCTCAGGGAATTACTGGCTGGCTGGAGCCAGGGTGAGCCAGAGAGCCTCTCTTAATGACCAACCAGTGAGTTCTGAACAGGCCTGGGAGCCCTGGGAGTTGGAGGGAGGGGGACCGTTCCCCTGACTGCCCTGAACTTCCAGCGGGCTATCGTTCCCCTCCCACCTTGGTCAGGAAGGCCTGCCTGGCACCCGTGACGCTCACCTCTCTGCTCTCAGAGGCCCCACTGCAGAGCTCACCTCCTGCACCCAGCACCCCCACCATCCCCTCCTCCAGCCATCCAGTGCCTGGTAAACAGGACTCTGTGGGGGGCCAAGCCCCCACCCCACCCGGCTCCCACACACAGAAGCTTTGTCTGAGCGGCTGATGCATAATACATGGGCACAGGCCTGGACCAGCCGCAGGCCCATCTTGGACAACAGGCCCGTCACTAAGAGGCTGTGAGGGGCGCAGCCAGGACACAATGTGCTCCAGTCAGAGCTGAGGGCAGCGGATAAAGGCCCACTGGGGCCCTGGAACCGGCCCCGCCCCCAGCGCACAGGGCAGGGATGGAGAAGAAGGCTGCCCTCAGAGGGCCCCGGGCGTGGGGGTGGCTGTCCTGAAATCCTCCCAGCCACTTTCCAGGGCAGCCGCATCCTTGGCTCTGAGACTTGGCTGTTTCTCCCCGTGGCCCGTGGAGAGCCACCTAGGACCCCTCCTTGTCTTGGTCGCCATGTTCCTTTTTTAAGTGGGTTTCTCTCAGGCATTGCCACTGTCAGGGTATAGCGTGCTCCTTGAGGTCTTGGGCTCCTGGATCTTGGCTGCTCCAGAGGTCCTGCACGTACCCATGCCCAAGCATCAGTGGGAAACAACCGGGGATAACAGAGGATAAGAGGGAGGCAGGATGAATCACCCGCTACTTCCTAAAAAAGGCCTTGCGCAATTTTATGTGATGAAACAGCACCCTTCCTCTTGCAGGATATTTAAGTAGGATAAATCCACATGCAGTTAGCTCTATATAAGCAGAACTGGGGAACTATATGTATATCTGCCTTAGCAATAAAGATCCGGAAGATTCCCTTTTGAACCACCATGCAAACACATTAAAGATGTGTTCAGAGGGTCTCACTAGCAGAGATGCTTATTCTAAGGCCCACTCCTAGAAATTCTGATCCAGGAGGTCTAGATGAGAGCCCAGGAATCTGCATTTGAATAGGCACCTGAGAGACTCCTGTATAGGTGGGCCACAGATGACGCTTTTTAAAAAAATATATTTGTTTTATTTTTGGTTGCGTAGGGTCTTCATCACTGTGCCTGGGGTTTCTCCAGTAGAAGCAAGTGGGGGCATTGTGTTGCACGGGCTTCTCACTGCAGTGGCTTCTCTCGTTGCCGAGCACAGGTTCTAGGCACGCCAGCTTCAGCAGCTGCAGCTCACAGGCTCTCGAGCGTGAGCCCAGTGGTTGTGGCACATGGACCTAGCTGCTCTGAGGCAAGTGGAGTCTTCCCAGACCAGGGATTGAATCTGTATCCCTTGCACTGGCAGGTGGAATCTTATCCACTGCACCATCAGGGAAGTCCCAGATGATACTTTATGATGAACTGGTTAATTAAAAATTATAGGTTTCAGATATGCGAATAAGTACTACCCAGGGCTGGTTCACTAAACAACCCACAACAAACTAAGTCAATAATGATAAAGTTAAACTCACAGCAATTTTCAATTAAGTAGAAACATCAGCAACTGGACAGTGGCACCAACTCAAGAGGACACCAAGGGTAAAGCATGCTTACTGAAAATTTCTGGATTTCTGGCACACAGTAGGAACTTTGCTAAAAACGGCAACGGCACCAGCCATCCTTGTAAACTTTAAGGCCTCAGTAAACTCTACGGATGTACTAATTTGGATTTCCAAATACCAAATATGGCTTAATAATCCTTGTTGATACAGGAGGATACTCAGAAGCAACTTTTGGTTGCGTATTAAAACAAAAATCAATGGAATTGTGCTTCATTGGCTTGTAATTCCAAATCTGTTCTCAACCCTTCAGAGAGAGATTAGTCCCTTTGTGTTCACTTTTGGTACTTGTCAACATGCACATGTGTTTGCATCAAGAGCCTCTAAGACTTGCACTAATTTCACCTACTCAGGGAGTCTGCTCGAATAAACAACGAGCCAGGTGGACACACTTCACATATCCGGAAGTTTCTGAAAAGCAGAAAGTTGCACCCACCTAATTATTCAACAATAAGAGGCTGATAACATCGAGTACGTCTGTGTTCAAATGACAGACCATCATTTTCAAGCAGAAAAAGTATGTTTTTGAAGCATATACCGTATTTTATCACTCTAATTCAATTGATTGTGGGGCTGACCATTAATTTCTGTTCTTCTGAGAAAGAAGAACATGTAGTGATAACCTATGACATGCTATCTATGAAAATATACCCCAATTTCAGAGATCACAAAATGTGCAATATCATAATCAATGAAATATAGTATAGATAACCCCATGGGGAAATGCTCTTGATATAATATAATACTAAAATAATAAATGTCAAAGGTAGGATATATTTAAATACACTTATAGTAAAAAAAGAAAGGGAAAGCAGAAGAACACAAAGAATGGTCCAGGATGAACACATATCATCTTTATCATCTGAAAAAGGTATCATTTAAAAAAATAATTATAAGAATGAATTGGCACTGGAATGGCAATATCATGGTGAGCACACACACAGTCACAGCCAGTTCCCACAGCCAGTCTCAGGGCTGGGCACCGTCCCTCTCGCTGAAGAACCACCGCGGGCTTAGCTTAGTAGTTGCTCAGTACATTTTTTTGCTAACAGAAGCTTTAAAGAGCCTCTTTCATTTTCCCTCTCGGGTTATTTCCTTGGCCACTTGCAGGGTGTGGCATGGAACATGTTACTTGGCAGCCCTGTGAGTTGAAGCCAAGGGAAAGGCTGGTGTCTGAGGTCCATTTTCACTCTCATCCTATTTCTCTAATGCGGACATTCTTGACTGGCCTGAGGCCTTGCTGGCCTCCCAAACCCACCTCACAAGGGCTGAAATTCTTCGACTGGAGAGCAGAGTATCATACTCTGCAAGGTGATAAGTCATTTCAATAACTGAAATGAAAGCATCAGTTCCTGGAGCGATGGGAGCCTGAGAGAGACATAGCCTCAGGTACTGAAGATGGATATAGGATCTAGTCTGAGGCCAGGTGTCTACAAACAGAACTTAAAGGCACAGGGTGCTTGGGGAGGATGAGAGACAGGGATGGAAGAGTAGGAGGTAGTGAATGAGGGAAAACGCAGAAGGACCCATGACACCAAAGGAAAGGGCACGAAAAAGGAGACCTGGAGCCTGGCAGACAATCTTCTCCAAAGAAAATGGCAAGCAAGAGTTTCTGCCTGCCTCCCTGCAGAGCTAGGGAAAATGCTGGATCTCTACCATCTCTGGGGGATTCCCTGGTAGCTCAGCTGGTAAAGAATCCCCCTGCAATGCAGGGGGATCCTTGTTCGATTCCTGGGTTGGGAAAATCCCCTGAAGAAGGGATAGGCTACCCACTGCAGTATTCTTGGGCTTCCCTGGTGGCTCAGATGGTAAAGAATCTGTCTGCAATGTGGGATACCCGGGTTCGATCCCTGGGTTGGGAAGATCCCCTGGAGAAGAGAATGGCTACCCACAGCATTGTCGCCTAGAGAATTCCATGGACAGAGGAACCTGGCAGGCTACAGTCCACGGGGTCTCAAAGAGTCGTACATGACTGAGCAACTTCACTGCCATCTCTGGATGCCATGCCAAACTCCCTAGTTTGATTGTAGGAAATCAAAATCTAGGAATTTTGATTGTAGGAAAAAGGGAGGAAATGGAGGTGAGCAGAATGGTGTGAAGATGCCGAATTCTCACAAAGGGTCCACTTCCCCATCAGGATGTCCCTTGGTCGTGCCCATGCCCAGCAGCCCCAAGGGACCAGGCAACATGTCAGCAACAGTCAGAACGCTGAACTGGGCCCTGGGGACGAAGGTTTGAATTGTGAGTCTTTCAAGTGACCCTCAGTACACCATGTGCCCTTCAGTACTCGTTTCAGGAAAAGTAAAAGCGATCGCATGAATCAAGTGATCCTTAAGGTCCTTTCTGATTTGGACAGCTTAAGGTTCCAAAATAGATGTGACTCAGGCAAGTCATTGATTAAAATTTTTTTATTTTCTTTTTTCTCTAATAATAATAGTACATACTTAAGGTGTGATGATCTGGTATACGTAACATGATGATTTGGTATACATATACACAGTGAAATGAGTACTGTGTTCAAGCTAGTTAATTCAGTCATCTCCTCACATAGTTGTCATTGTGTGTGTGTGGTGACAGCACCGGACATCTACTTACTCTTAGCAAACATCCAGTATTCAGCGCAGTATTAGTAACTACGGTCACCATGCTGTGCATTGGATCTCTAGACTCATTCATTCTGTTAACCGCAAGTCTGCATCCTTTGACAAACCTCTCCCCATCTTCCCTGCCTTCCTGCCCCCTGGTAACCACCGTTTAGAGCTTTACTTATACGTATTTATTTAGATTTTTAGGATTCCACGTATAAGTGAGATTATAGTTTTTTTTTTCCTGTGTCTGACTTACTTCACCGAGCATAATATCCTTCAGTTTAATCCATGTTGTTGAAAAATGGCAAGAGATTTAAAAAAAAATTTTTTAATTAAAAATTTTAATTTATTTTTTGGCCATGCAGGATCTTAGTTCCCCAACCAGGGATCAAACTCACACTTAGGCTGTTTCTATATCTTGCCTATTGTAAATAATGCTTCACTGAACATAGGGGTACAGACAGCTCTTTGAGAATCTGAAGAGGATTCCGACTATATACCCAGAAGAGGAACAGCTGGATCATATGGTAGTTCTACTTTTAAATATTTGAGGAACCTCCAAACTGTTTTCCATAATGGCTGTGCCAATTTACATTCCCACCAACAGTGTACCAGGGTTTCCTTTTCTCCACTTCTGCGCCAACCTTTTGCTATTTTTTTTTAATAACAGCCATCCTAACAGGTCTGAGGAGGTATCTCATTGTGGCTTTGATTTGCATTTCCCCAAAGATTAGTGACAGTGAGCACCTTTTCATATGCCTGTTGGCCATTTGTGTGTTTTCTTTGGAAAAATGTCTGGTCAGATCCTTCCCCCTTTGTTTTCTGTTTCTGCCCTTTGTTTCCCCTTTGTTTCAGAAAACAACTGTTTTCTGTTGTTATTCATTGGGTTTCTGTTTTATGCTATTGAGTTGCATGAGTTCCTTTTAGACTTTGGATATTAGCTCCTGATTGGATACATGGTTTGAAAACATGTTCTCTCAATCCCCCAGGTTGCCTTTTCTTTTTGCTGATAGTTCCCTTTGCTGTGTAGAACTTTTCAGTTTGATATAGTCCCACTTGTTTATTTTTGTTTTTGGTGCCTCTGCTTCTGGTGTCATATCCAAAAACTCATTGCCAAGGCCAATGTCAAGGAGATTTCCCCCTATGGTTTCTTCTAGGAGGTTTATGTTTCATGTCTTACATTTGAGTCTTCACTTCACTTTGAGATGATTTTTGTGTATGCTGTAAGATAAGGATCTCATTTCATTCTTTTGTATGTGGATATCTGGCTTTTCCAACACCATTTACTGAAGAGACAGTTCTTTCCCCGGTGTGATTTCTTGGCACCTTTGTAGAAAATTAGTTAATGGTGTATGCTCAAGTTTATTTCTGAGCACCAGTCACTCATTTTGATCATCCAAAAATTTCTGAACATATTATCTGTGCAAGGCACAGCATAAGGACGACAGATGCTGCAAAGCAGAATGAGAGGCCATGTTCACGGAACATTTCATACTTGTCAGGCACCCATTCTACAGACAGTAAAACTGAGGCTCAGACTTGTTAGGTCATCTGCCCAAGGTCACAGAATGATAAATAGTTGAATTGAGAGCCTAAACCAAGTTAAGCCATTCTGCCTCATCTTCCTGCTAAGAAACAGAGCTCCACTTTTGCCTTCAAAGAACTCACAGTCCAGTGCGTTGTCTGAGTTAGGCAACCACAGCAATACTGAGTGGGAGACAGAACAATGCCTGACTGACCCAACGGAGAGATGAAGGGGAGTTGAGGAAAAGCTGGCATGGAGTCTGCCTGAGGCTTGACTCAGATTCCAGATTCGGAGTGTGGAACCAGGGGCGAGGGAGGGAGAGGCACTGGCATTTCGGGAAGAGGAAACAGCACAAGGGAGGATGCAGGGAACAAGCTCATGGGCCACCAGGAAAGGGCAAGGAATCTGTTGCTGCTGGAACAAGGGAGCCTGCAGACTAGCCTGGGAAGATGGGCGGGGCCAGGTGGCAGCGGGTTTTGGATGTCAAGTTAAGGATTGGCAGTTGAAGGGGTGTGCCTGGACCTAAGCCAGCCCTATCGTCAGGAGGAAAACCCAGAACTTCTGGGCAGGGTGTGGCTGGCTCATCACTTGCTTCTTAAATCACTGGAGGCATCGGAGACCCTATCCACCCTGCAGAGCCTAGGCTCCTCCACAGGGCTTCGAGACTGCAAACTCCCTGAGGACAGGGCCCATTTCTGACAGGTCTTCAATGCCTACCCTGTGAGAGGTGTTCCATAAATTCTCACCCAGCTCATTTTGAATAACATGTGGAATTATCACCACATCCTTTTTCTCTCCGTCGGAGTCTCTGGGCAGGTTTCCGACAAGAAAACTAAGGGTGGAGGGGAGAAGCTGGTTACACAATTCCAGGGCCCCCCGGGGATGGGCTCGCTGGCCAGTCTGGATGACTCATGCGGATTCCAGGCTGAAAGGGACCTCTTCACCCTCCCCCGCCCCATTCCAGCCTGTCTGCCATCATTGCCAGTGACGAGGCCCCAAAGGCCCATCCACAGGCGTGCGGGGAAAATCCGGTCCCATGTCCTTGCTGGCTGACCCCAGCTTACCCCGGGTGGCTAGCACAGCAGTCTGCCATCAGTAGCTTTTATGCCTTTGATTAAGTCACAAAGAGGCTCTGGGGGAAAAACACAGCAAGGGGGCAAAGGACCAGGAGAACAGGCCTGGCACTGGGAGGAGCTGGGAGGCCAGCAGCAAAGAGAAGAGGGAGACCCCAGTGACCTCCTCCACTCAGGAAACCTTCCACCAAAGACAACTCGGCAGACACCCATGGGAGGCAAGGCCCAGCCCCAGGGTTCTCCTCTGGTTCAGCCTCTCATCACCTCCTGCCTAGACGCTTGGTATGGACGACAAACTGACTCCCTGAACTGGTACTTACATAGCCTCACCTCCTCTTAAATGTGGACCCTGGTGGGAATTCCCTGGTGGTCCAGTGGTTAAGATTCCATACTTTCACTGCCAAGGGTATGGGTTCAAACCCTGGTTGGAGAACTAAGATCCCATAAGTCTTTTTTGGGGGGCATGGCCCCCCAAAAAAGAAAAACAACAACAACAAAAAGCAACAAAAATAAAATAATATGGACCCTGCTGGGAAAAAGAAGAAAGATCACTCCTAATGGCAGGGTGTGACCCAGTCTACCAGATCCTCTTTCCCCTCCACCCCAAGGGCTCTAGACAGGGAGCACCCAAGGACAAGGGCAGGTTCTCTCTCTCTCTTTATATATATGTGTGTGTGTATATGTATATATATATATATATATATATATATATATTGGAGAAGGCAATGGCACCGACTCCAGTACTCTTGCCTGGAAAATCCTATGGACAGAGGAGCCTGGTAGGCTGCAGTCCATGGGGTCGCTGAGGGTCGGACACGACTGAGCGACTTCACTTTCACTTTTCACTTTCGTGCATTGGAAAAGGAAAGGGCAACCCACTCCAGTGTTCTTGCCTGGAGAATCCCAGGGACGGGGGAGCCTGGTGGGGTCGCACAGAGTCAGACACGACTGAAGTGACTTAGCAGCATATATACATATATATGTTTACTTATTTGGGTGTCTCAGGTCTTAGCTGTGGCATGCCGGATCATTGTTGCATCATGAGGGATCTTTTGTTGCGGCTCACAGGCTCTCTAGCTGTGGCCTCTTGGTTCAGTACTTGCAGTGGGGGAGCGCACAGGCTTAGCTGCTCCGTGGCATGTGGGGTCTTAGTTCCCGACCAGGGACTGAACTTGAGTCCCCCATGATGCACAGCAGATTCTTAACCACTGGACCACCAGGTTCCTTTGACACAGCAAATATGCCCCTGCAGGGCAGCTGCATTCCTGGTCCCAACAAGGCCCCATACTCAGGTCGCACTTGTTATCATGAGTTCCCATGTCCTGTCTGCTGGGCCAAATCCCAGCCATCCCCAAGGCCCAGTCCACACGTGCTTCTCCTTGAGCCCTGCCCTGCTTCCCCGGTGCCCTGTGCTTTGACCTGGGGGCCCTAGGGACTTCCCAATGCATTGGCTGCCATCGAAGGTCAGCTTCCTCTCGCTGCCCGTGGAACACAGGGTCTGAGTCTGAGTTCTCTCTCTGTGTGTCTGACATCGAGTAGAAGTTTTAGTAAATACATGTTGGGTTTCAATGGATACTTGTTGGAATACTTGCTGAATGGACAGATGGAGAGCTGGAACAGTGGACACCGCGGGAGGCAGATGATGAAGATGATGACAATGATAAAGAATTCCAAGTCCCCTCATGGAGCTCCATCACTCTGCTGGTGGGAAGCCTGAGAAAGGGCATTTAGGAGTCCAGCTGGAGAGGGGCAGGGAACAAAGCCTTGAGGCTCCAACCATTCAGGATTCAAGAATGCTGGTTCCAGGGGGTGGTCCCTCCTTTGGAGAGGAGGGGCTGGGAAGAAGAGGCAAGGGCATTCCCTGACCCATGGTTCTCACATCATTCTGCAACAAATCCCTGCAGTGCACAGGAAGCCAAATTCTTGAAAAACAGAAATGCACCCCCCAGAAATGCACACACACACACACACACACACACACACACACACACAAAGCGGGAGACAGCTGGGCCCCTTGCCAATCAGTAGGTGAGCCTGACCAGGGGAGTTGTCCTGCAGGCCGCATTCTTCCAGGGAACCTGAGGGAAGGGGAGGGAGCACCTGCCTTGCTGGCCCTTTTCCCAGAGGCCTGGACACCGTGACCACCACCCTCTGGTCTGGCCGTGGGCAGCCAGCCACAGGAAGCCAAACACTGATCACTTTACTATGGGCACTGCTCAGCCTCTGACTTCCAGCTTTTGGCCTGTTGTGGCCCTGCTGAGGCCACCAGGTCCAGTTTCAGTTGTCCCAGTCCAAGGGACACTCGCCCAACGTAAGCGTGGTGAATCCCCTCCCAAGGCTGGCAGCTCAGTCTACAAACCCTCTGTTGAGGTTGCACTCTAGTAGCTGCAGCTGAGCCAAAGAGTGGCAGTCAGGCACATAAGAGTCCTCCCTCCAAAGCCCCTGCTCTATGGGGTCCTATGTCTGAGAGCATTGGACTTTGACCGAAATAGGATACATGCCCTGAGGCCTCAGGGAAGATGGGGACATGGACACAGGATGGCAACTGTTCCTTCAGACCTAGTCTCAGCCACCTTAAACAGGGACTGGAAGTGACTAATCCAGAGAAGCGTTTTGTGAAAAGGACTTCGTGGTGGTCCCCTGTCCCCTCCCCTTGAATCTGGTATGGAAGTGACACTACATGACTTCTGAGGCTAGATCCTAAGCTGTCATGACCTTCTGCCTTACTTGCTGGAACACTTGCTCCTGGAGCCCTGAGTCATCATAGAAGAAATGTGGCTACTCAGACTGCCATGCGAGGAAGGCCAAGCCACATGGAGATGTCCTATGTAAATGCTTTCATCCACAGTTCCTGCCGGGCCCAGCCTTTATGTCACCCCAGTCCAGGCACCAGATCTGAGAATGAAGAAACCTCCAGATGATTCCAGCCCCAGCTCCAGGTGTTCAAGTCACCCCGAGTCATTTGTGGTTTCCTAGTAGAGACCCTAGACACTGTAGAACGCAGATGCACTGTCCCTCCGTGCCCTGTCTGGATGCTGACCAACAGAATCCATGCAGCCCCCTTGCTAAACCCTCCACCTACTCTAAAAGCCCAATGTCTGTCTCTACCCTGGAGAGCCAGGGAGGAACTTGGGAGCTCCAGGATGCTTGCGACAGGCTCCTTTTTGTAGCACCCTCCATCATGGGACTCCCTTTCTGCAGCTCTGAATCAATCCACAGTGAGTGGAAGATGTACTGAGCACTATAAAGAATCCTTCTTATGCCCATAGCTCCTGGAAGCATCTTCCATGCCTACCCCCCACGCTCAAGAAAACTGTTCTCTATCTAGAGCCATCAGAGACTGACCAGACATATTGGAGAAAACGGAACCCCATCTTCATTTATGCTCTGGATTTTTCTTGTCTGTTTCAGTTTCAAATACTCTGACCCACTATATCCATGAGCTATCAAAGGATTTCCACACTTTTAGTGTGTCTATATCCGAAGCTGCAGTTTCTACATGGCCTCTTCCACTCAGAAGCAGCTCAAAAATCTTGCAGACTGTGTGCCAGAATTTGGGGTGTGGAAAACGTTTACTTTAAGGAAAGCTACTGATCAACAACTGCTTTGTTCAGTTCAACAGAACATGCTGACAGCCTGCAAAGCCCTGTGCTGGGCACTGTGGGGCCCATCTACACAGTTCTAGATACAGGAATCCCAGAGCTGGAAGGGCCTCGTCCACATTGCCCAATGCAGAGCCCAAAGCCTCCTCACTCTGGCTCTCTGGAGGGCAGTTGGGACAGGTGACCAGTCCCTCCTCCTTGATCCTCCCTTGGCCACACCTCCTCAGTCACTCGAAGCCGTTTCCCCTCCTCAGTCTCAGCCATAGAGAGCCTGGGGCTAAAACGAGTCACTTCTATTTTTACCCAGCCCCCACCCTCCATGGGAATGACTCAGGGAGCTTGGAGTAAATGCCGATGGGCCACCACCTCAGAGATTCTGACTCACTGACCTGCAGGGACGTGCAAGGGACTCTAACGGTACTCACAGGTGTGACCCGCTGCCTCTACTCTTCCCTGCCTGAGGTCATCCAAACTCAGGCATTTAAATACCATCTGCAGGACTTTGCTGGTGGTCCAGTGGTTAAGAATTCATTTGCCACTGCAGGGGACTTGGGTTCAATCCCTGGTCCAGGAAGACCCCACATGCCTCAGGGCAACTAAGCCTGAGCACCACAACTAATGAGCCGACCTGCAGCAACTACTGAAGCCCAGGTGCCCTGGAGCCTGCACTCTGCAACAAGCGAAGCCACTGCAACGAGAAGCCTGAGCACCGCCCCAATAGCGTAGCCCAGGCTCACTGCCACCAGAGAAAGCCCGCGTGCAGCTGAGAATAAATAAATATCATCTACATTGATGGCTCTGAAATTTCCACCTGACATCGTTCCTAAGCTTTGGACCCTTCCCTTTAGATTATCAAAGACACCTCTGACCTAATACCTTGGGAACCAACTACTGATTTCTCCCCATCCCAGGCTGCTCAGCCACCAGTGACTCCCAGTCAATGGAACTTTCATTCCACAAGCCTAAGAGCCATCAGTGAATCCCTCCTCTCTCCCTCAGCCCACCTGGAGGTCCTGTCAATTCTCTCTTCCCTTTTCAGTCTCAGAGTACCTGCATTTTCCAAAGAACCTTCACACAGTTATAGCCCTGGAGTGCATAAAACTTTGTATCCAGCCCTCTTCACTTAGTAGAAACAACTTCCCACATGCAGAGCATCGGGTATTACAGTTTTTAATGGCTGCAGAACGCTCCATCAAATAAATGCTGCTTAATTTACTTAGCCAGTCTCATATTGTAAAGCCTTTATTTTGCTCCCAATTTTTGGTTATAAATAATGTTGTGATGAGCATCTTGAGGCACAGAGCCTGTCCCCGACTCTGGATTATTTCCTTTGGACAGATTCCCAGAAGTGGGATTACTAGGTCACAGGATATGGACATTTTAATGGCTTGTGAAGCACATTGCCTAATTGCTCTCCAAAAGGGTGACAGTACTTTTATGCGTCTTTGATGATGGCATGTACAAATCGGAATATGCCACCAAAGACCCAGGACAGTCCTGGCAGCTGGGAGTCTGGAGTTCTTCTTTTTTTTCAAAGACTTCTTAAAAGGTTGCTTAATTTTCTCCTAATTATCAAAGTAATAAATACACAGTGTATGGGTGCTGAGTCAATTCGGTTGTGTCTGACTCTCTGCAGCTCTTTGGATTGTAGCCCACCAGGCTCCCCTGTCCATGGGATTCTCCAGGCAATAATCCTGGAATGGGTTGCTATGCCCTCCTCCAGAGGATCTTCCCAACCCAGGGATCAAACCCACATCCCTTATGTCTCCTGCATTAGCAGGCGGGTTCTTTACCACTAGCCCCAGCTGGGAAGCCCATAATACCTAGCACACAAAGGCAAAGACAGAAATGTATAATCAGATAAAAGTACCTCTAATTCCACCTTTCCAAAGGGTCTCAGGAGATATGACTTTTGATTGTAGGATGATGAATTTGGGCTGAATTTACACATAAGTGAGGTGGCTGCTCTTTCTTAGTTAATGAGTTAATCTATAAACTCGGCTGCACCAGGTCTTTGTTGCTAGGCAGGTTTTCTCTGGTTGCAGTGAGTGAGGGCTACTCTCCAGTTGTGGTGTGTGGGCATCTCATTGCGGTGGCTTCTCTTGTTGCAAAGCACGGGTTCTAGGGCACGAGGGCTCAGAAGTTGCAGCACGTGGGATCTTCTGGGACCAGGGATTGAACCCGTGTCCCCTGCATTGACAGGTGAATTCTTAACCAATGAACCACCAGGGATGTCCGATGTGGTTTTTTTAAATCATGGCTTTAAAGAGAGAGGGCCCTGGCCTTTCTGGAGTAGTCTGCTGGGAAGGACATTAACATATTCTTGCCACACTGTTAAGTTTAATCACCACTTTTTAAACAACAATAACAAAAAATTAGTTTTTTTACATTCCCGGTGTGAAATCCTGCTTGGGGCAGGCTAGGGATACCGTCAGCAAAGGCATGTCTTTGCCCTCCAGTGACAGGGTCCGCCTCTTGAGTCACATCCAGAGTCATTCAGACACAAGCTTGGTCCTTTCCAGGTGGGGAAGATGGCTCTGGGGTTGGGGGGGAGGCCGGCTATGAAGTGTCAAACTGATTTCCTGACCTTAAGAGCTGGTACTGAAAGTTGCTCTCAAGGAGGTCCTAGAACATTCTGAACAATGGCTGGAGCCCCGGAACACGAGTTGAGAGAAGGGAGACCCCAGAGTGACAGCAATAACAAAACTGCAAAGAGGAAGAGGGACAGCTCGTGTTTGTTACTATACGCCACGCTTGGGGTTAAGTGCTTTACACGCGTAAAATAAACGTAATGCTCACAACGTCACTTGTACAATAAGGAATTACAACAGTTAACTACTTCTTTTTTTGGTATGGACAATTTTTAAAGTCTTTATTGAATTTGTTACAATATTGTTTCTCTTTTATGTCTTGGTTTTTAAGGCCTCAAAGCATGTGGGATCTTAGCTCCTCGACCAGGGATCAAACCCGAACCCCCTGATTGCAGGGCAAAGTCTTAACCACTGAACCCCTAGGGAAGTTCCAACAGTAACTACTATTATTATCATCCTTTACAGATAAGACACTGGGGGATGAGAATGTGTTCAGGACCCCAGCAGTCTGATTCCACAGTCTGGGCTGTCACTCCGCATCTCCTGGTGCACATGTTCCAGGATAAGTCTCCCAAGGAGACCAGCTGCCCCCAGGATTCTGCGAGGGAGAAGTCCTCCCCCTGCCCTGTTCAGCTTGACCCCCCAACTCAGACACAGTGTCCCCACTGTATCAGGTGCTAAGGCTATATCCCAAGAGAAGACCGGATGGTTCAACAGCCTCCTAGTTCTGCAGGCTGGAAGTCCAGGATCAAGGTGCCAGTGGGGTTGGTTTCTGGCGAGAGCTCTCTTCCTGGCTTGCAGACGGTCGCCTTCCCACTGCTTGCCACACACTTGGTGTCTCCTCCTCTTCTTATAAGGGCGTCAGTCCTAAGGATTAGGATCCCACCCTTACTACCTGTTGTTATTGTTGTTCAGTCACTAAGTTGTGTCTGACTCTTTGCAACCCTATGAACTGAAACACTCCCGACTTTTAACCCTAATAACCTCTTTCAAGGCACTATCTTCAAATTTGGTTACGGCTTTAACATATGCATTGCGGGGAGCAGCACAATCAGTTCATAATACCTCACTGTCCTGAGAAACAGACTCCTGACATCTTCCAGATGACCCTGCACTGCCCCGCAGCTCATCCTCCATGCAGGCTCTGCTGTCGTCACACCTCATGTTACCATTGTCAATGAGCAAGCTTTTCCTGACTAGCTTATGATTATGTGGAGGTTGGAGGCAACCTTTACTCACCTGTGCCCACCACCCCATTCATTCATCCAACTCATGCATTCACTCTGTCATCCACCAACTAGTTTAGGAATCACATACTAGGAGCCAGGCCCTGTGTTAGCCCTGGGATTTCAATGGCGCACAGGATACAGTGACAACTCTGCATTCTAATAAGGCCAACCTTCCCACTTCTCTCTCCCACTGTACTCCCCAACCCCAGGCCGTCTGACAGCTCTCACCTCCTGTCCCAAACCCAGCCTGGGCAGGGATTCCTTAACACCTTCCTGCTCAGAGGAAACAGATGGTGTTAATCCAATGGGACAGCCAGCTGTTTCTAGGCAAGGGATCGCAAAGCTGTGTGTTACCTCCCAGAAAATAAAATTATGCATATCCCAACAAGGAAAACAAATGTGTGCTTGCGAGACTTGTACAAGCAGTCCCTTTTGCCCGCAAAACAGGTTTGCTTCCATGAAGACTTTCTATTAGAAAACAGAAAGGAACTGCTTCTTGATGTTCTCAGAGAGGGAGAAGGTGGGCTTTGCTTACCTCACCAAATCTCCCTTCACTGAAGTAGAGAACCATGAAACTCATAGCCACCATCGTTTCCCTAGCAGGGGCAAAGGAGGGGAAACCTCAGCAGACACAACATGGTGGGACGCCCACCAACCGGGGCTATCAGAGCCCTGGGAACTGTGGAGGTGACAGCTGGATCCTATTTAACTCGGTACATGAGAGGGATCTGGGTTTGATCCCTGGGTTGGGAAGATCCCGTGGAGAAGGAACTGGCAATCAACTCCAGTATTTTGGATGGGAAATCCCAAGGACAGAGGAGCCTGGAGGGTTATAGTCCATGGGGTCACAAGAATTGGACACGACTTAGCAACTAAACCACCACCGTAATGGCAAAGAATCTGAAAAAAAAAAAAAAAATTATGTATAATGGAATCACTCTGCTGAATACTGAAAACACTGTAAATCAACTATACACCAATACATCAATTAAAAATAGAAACCATCCAAGTACAAGGCATTGTGTGCCTGGGGTCAGACCCTAATTTGGGCCAAATACCCCAATTACTCCAACACTCTCCTTCCCTTCCCTCATTCCCTTCCACAGCACCAAGTGGCCTTAAATGAAAAAAAAAAAAAAAAAAAAAAACCTGAAACTATTTTAATTTTTTAATCACACACACAAAAATGCTTGCCAGAGTGGCCTTTGTAAAATCTAAACCTGATATCATTCTCTTGCACAGTGCACATTCGCTCCCTGCCCTCAAATCAAGGCCATGGTCCTTGCAAATTGGATTCTGATGGCCTCCTTGGCTTTGGTCCCACCATGACACACTTATGGCCTCACCATGCTCAATGTCTTTCTGTTCCGCAAAGCCTTTGCTTCTCTCTTCCGGGCCTTTGCACAGGCCCTGCCGCTGTTAACTTTGGTTATTCTTCCTAACTGTCTGCTTGGCCAAGTCCTCTTCCTCCTGGCCTCTGCTTCAGTGCCCTCGAAGTCCCCTGGGCTGCATTAGTTGCTCCTCCCCGGGGTGCCTAACCCCCAACCCATGTGCTACCCTCCTCCTGTAATAGCTGCCCCACCCCCACATCACCCTTGGCTGTAAGCTTCATGCAGACCTGGGCCTCTACCACATTCACCACTTCATCCTCAGGACCTTCTCAAAGGCAGCACCCAGGCAGAGCTCAGGGGGTGCTGCCTGAATGAAAGGGTCCAGTGAGAGGTGGGCCCCTCAACCCCTCAGTGCCCACCCTCCCCACCCAGTCACCGAGGCCAGGGCCTGTGTCTCATCCATTTCTGCATGTCCGGGCCTGCCACAGGGGCTGGCACACAGCAGATGCTCAAGAATGTCTGCTGCACTGAGGGGAGTAGATATGGAGGAGCGAAGAGAAAACTCAGCCTTCTGGGTAGACGCTCAGATCTCTTCTGCTGTTGGCCAGCTGTCCACACACCCACATACCTGCACACCACCCCAGTCTCCTCAATGGAGACCCACACATCACGAGTGCCACTGCCTTACAGGCTGGCTGGGAGGTGTCCTGTCCCTTTTAATTAAAAGTCAGACCGGCAGCCTCCTCCCTACTCATTCTTCTCTCTCCAGGTCATTTCTGAAGACTGAGAATCAGCAGGACAGCTGAGAAGGAGGTGGGGTGGATGTGGAGAAATTGCTGGGTTTGCATCTCTGCCTTCCAACCCTCCTCCCACATAAAACAACTTTTCTGTGGGTGACCAGGCCCAGAGATGGCAGTGCCAGGGGCCTGGGGGCTGAGGGCCAAGCCAGGGCTGTCCCTTGTTACTCTTTTCATTTCCTCAAGTCTTCTTTCCTTTTCCACTCCTTCCCCCACAGGCCCAGTTTTAGGGGATCCCCTTCCTTCCTGCTCAGGTGGGGAAGGCAAAGTGCCTGGCCTGGGGCCACTACCCACAGTTATAGAGGCAGGAGGGTCTCCGATGGTCCTGGGAGCCACATCAACAGAGAAGCTCCCCGATCTGAGCCCTGGGGTGGGATTGAAGGTAGAAAAGGCTGCTAGCAAAGACACCTTTCTCCTTTAAGCTGAGCTTCCTCCAAAGAGGAAGGTGGGTGGGGGCTTACTGTGTTAGAGGAGCTTGTCACATGGCATGAAGCAAAGCTGGTATGTACTTGGCTAAGTCCACTTCTGGGCCCAGCCTCCCGGAGGCACAAACCAAGCACAGTGGCAAAACAGGGCTGGGAGAGAGGCAGACATTCCAGGAAGGCCTCCTGGAGGAGGTGGCATTTGAGTCAGGCCTCCAAGGGGAAGTGTAACCTCCACATTTTAGAAAGATTTGCAAAGCAAACAGCACTTAAACCACTGGAATTATGTGCGTGTGTGTGTTTTAGATGAAAGGTATTTGTTTGTCAGGGAAGGGAAACCCCTGGCCTGTAATGAGGCTGTAGGATCATGTGTGAGTATATTTTATCCCTGCAGCACTGGGAGGAATTATGGACCACATCACAGGGGGCTGGGCGGCTCCTACAGAGGCTGCTTCCATCACCTCTCCTCAGCCCAGGTCCTTTCTGGAGGGGCCCCTGCCAAGCAGCAGGGACAGCAGCAATCCACACAGAGAGGAGGGAGGGGGACCCTTGAGCCAGTCTCCAAGGATGCAGTTCATTAGGACGCATCCTCTGTTGCCATGGTGATCCCCAGCCCACAGAGCCAAGCTAATAGTTCCTGGATTCACTCAGGCCTTGAGCACAATTAGACAAGATGAATTTTCGAGTTGGAGTATAATGAGACCCGGACGTCCGGAAAGCATATGGCAGCCTCCCAGGGGACAGCGGAGCCCCGGGAGAGCACACTCCTGTCACAAGGTCACCAGGCCATTGCCTCTCTTGGGCAGGAGGTCTGGGAGGCATTGGGGAGCACTTCCCTTCCTTTAGAATTCTTCAAGGACAGCACAGCCTCTGTCTGAGCAGCACTGGGGGATGGGAGAAGGGAAAAATAAGCTTTCCATATCTGTCCCCAGCCCTTCAGGGGACAGGTTTGGGAGGCTTTATTCTGCATCCTCTGATAAATTTGCCAACAAACACATCTCACATGGCTGCAGCTGTGCTGTACGCACAGAATAGACCCTCGTATCCATGCAAAAACATAAGATATGTCATTCAAAATTCTCTACTGGAACATACACGGGGCCAGCACGAGAAACACATCATGGGGTTTGGGGCACCACATGCTACTCCTCACTCAGGGCACAGGGCTTACCCTCTGGCAGGGGAGACAGGTGTGTTCAGCCAGAACCATTTCAACACAGCAGTGACATGAGGATGGAGTCTGGAGTGAGGAGAGATCAGAGAAGGCTTCCTGGAGTAGGTGACATTTTGGCTGGGCCTTGAAAGCAGGGATCAAGAGATCATTTGAGTAGAGACAAAGCAGAAAAGCACAAGTTGAGTTTGGGGCAGCTAGCAGACCAGAGTGGCTAGAGGGCAGGGTCAGGGCAGGGGGAAGCTTGATAGGACCCCACTCCATGCTCCCCTAATCCAGCCCCAGGCCCTCTTTGGGCCTGAACCGAGGACAGGCTCCCAGCGAGGCAGCCCAGGTTTCATCCCTATCAGCTTTCCTCTAGCAGCAGCATCACCCTTCCAGGCCATCAGAAGTTCTGGTCAGAATCAAAACTCTTTTCTGACAAGTGTCCTGCACAAACCCCTCAGTGTTCTAAACACAGGCCAGCCCCTTGGTGCCCAGCAGAGAGAAAGGAAGGGAGAGGGGAGAGTTATGGTTTGCTGTAGGATCAGAAGTAGGGAGGAAGGATTTGGGGAGAGAAGACAGCTGCAGAGAGAGGCAACCCGGGTGTGGCAGGCTCCGGGGAGGAATGCTTACCAGGGACTTTCTCTCTAGGGTACCAAGCTCCCCGGGATTCTTAAAGGTTCAGGCTTTTTAGAAGGCAGGGCTACTCTCCTGAGAAAGTAGGAGCTTTCTCTAATACAGCTCTCCTGGATCACCACCTTTGGATCAATATTTTTCCCAGGAGGTTGCTATTAGCAAAAATCACTGACCCTGCATGATAAAGAAGCAGAGATGAAAAAGCTTCCTGTTGGTTCTCTGTCTCTCTCCTCCAACCCCACTTCCAATCTCTCTGGCCAGGAACCCAGCTCAGTTCCCCAATTCTGGCTGGCTGCCACCCCTTTTCTCCCGGGGCTGCCCATAGAGCCCAAAGCACTGAACTTCAGCCTCTGAGAGATCTGATTTTCTAAATCCGAAAATGCTGTCCAAGCCAAGGCTGGCGAACAAGGGAGATGGTCTGGTTGAGGGGGGCTGGACCTGGGACACAGAACTGCTGACCGGAGCGGCCTCCTCCTGGGTTTCTCAGGCACCCCTGCTCCCCTACTGACTTCCACCTCTTAGGAGCCTCCAGGGACTCAACAAGCTCCAAAACCTCACCTCGAGTCCTGTCTCCCCTCCAGCCCTCACTGTTCCACTTGGCCGGCTCAGGCCTCTTGCTTGGACCATCACAACGGCCCCCAAGGGTCTTGGGCCCCCAGGGGAGGAGCAGGGACCGCGTCAGAGCCGGGACGGAATGTTGGCCCATGCCCCTCTGTCCTAGGTCACCTCAGTGACTCTAGAGAGGCCTCTGTGTTCCATAGCAACGAAAGGGCTTTTTGTTTGGTCCTTTTTTTAAATGGGACGGAAACAATTCAGGGAGAAGCTATTGGTAAAATGCAATGCTTCTGAGGGACTAAAGAGCCAGGCAATTAGAGGCATGGGCTCCGGGCTGCATGAAGGTTGGGACAGAATCTTGGCTCTGTCTCGGTATACAAGTGTGTGATCTTGGGCATATTACTTAACCCCTCTGGGCTTCAGTATCTTCATCCACAAAATGGACATAACAGTAGCACCTGCCCCCCGCCCCCATCCCTGTGCCTCACAGACGGTTGAGAGGATGACATAATATGCATGTAAAACAGCACAGTCCCTGGATCGTGGTTGGCACTAAGCAAACACCTCTCCTTAGTATTTTGTTACTGGTGAACTCCAGTCCTACAGCATCTCCCTTGCCACTCAAACCTGGGCCAGCCCAGAACAGACATGCCCAGCAGCCAGTAGAGCATCAGTACCACTTTGCTTGGTCGTTCCTCCTTGACCTGGGAAGGCAGGGCCTCTTAACTGCTCTTTGGTTTTACTTAATTTGAAGTGAGCTGTACACCAATTCCCCACAGGAAAAAATAAATATGCTTCTGCTCAAAATACTAATGAGGTTGGAGGCAAGGTGAGGCTGGCAGGGGAGGGTGGCCTCTGAGGACTTCCTCCAAGTCCTGCAGGCCCCTCGGGAGGATTCGGCCCACTTTGGAGCACCCTTGAGAAGTCAGGGGCGATGGGAAGCTCTGGTTTCGCTTCACAAGCCCCAGATCAAGGCTAAGCTAGCTCAGGGACCCAGGGGAGGGGTGTGGGAAGCCCACCACGGTGATGCCCATGGATTTGTGATCCAGCACTTCTCTGGGGGCACTTTAGGAACAACCTGGCTGTCTTCCTCTCCTCATAACCAGCCCCCAAGGCCTGGAGATTCCTCTTCCCATTCCCACTGTCTCTGCCCCGGTTCAGACCCTCACCATTGCCCAGACTTCAGCCTTTCCCCGTCCTGCCCGTCCTCCCCTGAGTGGTCACGCTCATTTAGTCAGTCAACAAACAGTGAGCAGGAAGCCCGTGCCAGCAGGAGGGAGGCAGGAGGACTCGGGGGGACCCAGGCCCAGCTTCACCCTCCTTTCTGACCTCCCCCCTCACACTTCCCTAGACAAAAGCCTCACAGCTATGCCTTGAGTGGAAGAAGGCAATGGCACCCCACTCTAGTACTCTTGCCTAGAAAATCCCATGGACGGAGGAGCCTGGTAGGCTGCAGTCCATGGGGTCGCTGAGTCAGACACGACTGAGCGACTTCACTTTCACTTTTCACTTTTATGCATTGGAGAAGGAAATGGCAACCCACTCCAGTGCTCTTGCCTGGAGAATCCCAGGGACGGCAGGGCCTGGTGGGCTGCCGTCTATGGGGTCACACAGAGTCGGACACGACTGAAGCGACTTAGCAGCAGCAGCAGCATGCCTTGAGTGGAGGGCAGCCCCTCCTCAGAGCCTGTGCTGTGCTTAGTCGCTCAGGCGTGTCCAACTCTTTGAGACCTCAAGGACTATCGCCTGCCAGGTTTCTCTGTCCAGAGGGATTCTCCAGGCAAGAATACAGGAGTGGGTTGCATGCCCTCCTCCAGGGAATCTTCCCAACCCAAGGATCGAACCCATGTCTCCCGCATTGCAGGTGGATTCTTTACCATCTGAGCCACGAGAGAAGCCCCCTCAGAGCCTAGGAACTTTCTGTTCTCTCAGCCAGAAAGATCTTCCCAGATTCCACGTGGCTCCTCCTCCCCTCCTTCCACCCTGGGCCCTCATGTCCCCTTTGCAGAGCTGCTCTGTCTAAAGCAGTCCCTCCCATCGCTCTGCCCCCTGACCCCACTGCACTTTTCTTCATAGCATTTCCTACCACCTGACACCCTAATATCTGTGTATTTGTGTTCTGTCCTGTGTCCCCGCCCTCCAGGGCCAGTGCCCTGAGGGCAGGGATGTTTTTCAGTTTCGATCACCTATGTGGATGTGTCCCACCATCTAGAACGGTGGCTGGCACAGTACGTGCTTAATGGATGTTTACTGTTGTGGAATCTAAGCACTTGATCACGTCTCTTTCCCATGTGCAACTCATGCACAACTCACCATGGCCTCCAGCTTTGCCTCCCCTCCCCACCTTCCCAGCTCCTGACCCTCCATGCTCCAACCTCCCTGGACAACCCGGAAGCTCTCGAACATCTCATCTCAGGAGTGAGCCTGCTTTGTTTGTATTCATGCTGCGCCTCCTCTCCTCCACCCTTTCCCAAATCCTACTCAACCTTCAAAGTCAGACTCACACACCACCTCCCCTCAGAAGCCTTGTTCAGTCTCCCAGGGCTCTGTGGCTTTCAGGACCTGCTTTCAGCACTGCCCCATGCCCTCCTTCAGTGTCTGTGTCTGCCTCCCAGGCAGAAGTCAACTTCCTTAAAGGCTGGGGAGATGGGTCCCTTCTGTGCATCCCCAGCCCACACAGTGCCTGGCATGATCAGGTGCTTAGCGGATGGTCATTTGTATTAAGATTCAGATCGTTCTAATGATAATAACTGTTATTAACTACTATCTCTTTACAAGGTCCACCATGGGAGACAGAACAACAAGCCAGCCCCAGAGCTGAGAACAGAAGCCCAGCCTCAGGGGCCAAACTAAGGGCAGGGATCCAGGTTCCCTGAGTGTGGACAGCAGATAATCTGAGGCCAGCCACGAGGCTCGGGCATGGAGCCACAGACTTCCACATCTGAAGACAAGGCTGGTCCCACTGTCAGGAGGAATTGCTGCCTGCAACTCCCAGGGGATGTAAACCGGACACCCCCGTCCCTTTCCTGGGAGGAAATCCTGCCAGCATTCTCAGGGACGTGGGACAGCAGGGCTGATCTGAGGAGGAAGGGGGGAGGGGGCCAAAGGATGGGCCTGGGTCCTAGAGCCCTCCCGCTAGCCTGACCCCATGGGCCACAGCTGAGGCCACCAACGGCCCTCAGTCCTGCTCCTGGCCAGCTCTCTGGCCTGGAACACTGAATAGCTGGGACTTTTGCACAGCACAATGCTCCCTATACCCCTTTCTACCTCTTCACTGCTTCAGAGCAAGCCCACTCCACAGCTCAGCTGACTCTCCAAACACTGTCAAGGGCCAAATAGGATTGATACCCCCAGAGAGGTTAAGCAACTTGCATAAGGTCACACAGCATGTTGAGGCAAAGCCCAGAATAAAAACTAGGCTGAGATTTGGAGTCACCAGGAAAGCAAGTGCTGAAGGCCTTTCTTGGGCTGGAGGCAGGAGGTTGACAGGGCTTCATCACCTCCAGAAATCCTATCCCACCTTCTTTTGCAAGTACACAGTCTGGCTTCAAACCCCAAGAAATTCCATCTCTGCTCACTGGTTCTCAGACTCAGGAAGTGGCCTATTCCCCGTGACTTCTTCCCTGGAGGATGCATTAAACAAACAGAGACCCTTTCTCATTTTTCTCCATAAATATTTCAGGAGACTTAAGAAACAAACAGATCTGTGTTTGATCTCCTGGCTACTCAGAAATGGGGGCTCCTCTATCCCAGGCAGGACCATCAAACCGTCCCCAGGGATTACAGTGTCCACCAGGCTGTGGGGAAGGCAAGATGGTGGGGACAGCCACCTTCCTACAGTCTCCAGGCTCACCTGGGTCAGGGAACCTGATGGGAGCTGGGGCGCAGAGCCCAGTTTTTACCAGAAACGCCCCTCCCCTCGCTGTCTGCCATTCCTAGAAATTCTTCCCCTCGCGTTTGCCATTCCTTTGCTCAGAATCTGTTATTTTGGGGGACACTTCAATCACTGCTGCCCAAGACCACACCACAGGGGACATGGGGTTCCACACAGACAGGCACCACCTACGGGGACGGGGACGCAGAGCCTCTCAGAGCAGGTGAACCACAGTCCAGCTGGAGACCGCGGCAGCTTAGCAGGCCAGTTTCCCCTTAAGACTTCCCTAAAGTCCTTTTGTTTATTGATTCAAATGTTCATGGAGGACATTATTCTTGGACCCAGAACATTCAGCGGCTCCCCATTGCTGACAGGATTCTGACTTCTCAGACTGTCATTTCCCGTGCTTCCCAGCCCCCCGACCCGAGGCTCTGCACTCCAGTTGAGCTGGCTCCTCCTTTTCCCCCACGAGTCTTTCCCTCTCCTAAACGCTGTTCTGCCTGTGCCTTTTCTCCCCTCTCGTCTTCTTCTCTCGCCCTTCTCAGGGTGGTGCACGTGCCAACTCCTCCGTGAAGCCCTTCTGGATCATCCCACCGCTCAGTGACCCCGCCACTCCCCCGAGCTCCTTCGTGGTTCGCTGCCCACACTGCCTCCCCAGGGACAGCTCCTGTGACACGCTCACGTGTGAGGGCTTATCATTTCATTTCAGTTACAAGTGTCTACAGAGCCAGGCTCTAGCTTCTGTTTCAGCCAGGGGTCTGAGGATGAGAGCTGAATCTGGATAGGTCTCCTCCAGCAGGACACACGGCTCTGAAGAAATCTTGATGCCCAGACCCTAACTCCCAGAGAATCCGATTCTGTTGTTCTGGGGGTGGGGGAGTAGGGAGGACCAACTACATAATCTGGTCCTCTTGATTAAAAATTATAATGAATTTCAAGACAGGATCAGCAGAAGATTAAATCGGGCACTGCACAGGTCACACAGCTGTTGATACGGACCCTGAGGAAAAGCATATAAACCTCCCCAGGTGATCTGCAGCCAGCAGGAGAATCACCGCTAATGACAACGAGGAGCCACTGAAGGTTCTGCACCTCTGAGCTCCCAAGACAGTGCATGCATCTGTGTGTCCTTCACCCCTGCGAGCCCGGGCTGCCTGGGGCCCAAGCAAATATTTGTAGAGTGAATGAATATATGAATGGATGGAGAGAGATGGAGCTTGAGCCAGAAAGCTGAGAAAGGATCTTTTTTCCATTAAAAAGTAAATGTATTAAATATTAATGTTTTATTATTAATAAATAGGATATTTTCTATAATAAAACCAAGCATTAATATTTTAACATTCACATATCCAGCATGCCTGTAGTATGAAAATCTGAAGTGTTCAGCTTGAAAATTTTTTACACATTCACCTAACCACCATTTCAGAAGGTTCTCTTGTGCCCTATCCCAGTTAATTCTACTCCTCATCCCCAACCAGCTTAGCACTCAAAAACTAGATAGAATTTTCATCAAAGAAGGGCTCTCTTGGACTTTCCTGGTGGTACAGTGGCTAAGACTGTGCTTCCAATGCAAGCGGCACAGGTTCAATCCGTGGTCAGGGAACTAAAATCCTATATGCAACGTACTATGGCCAAAAAAAAAAAAAAGAAGGGCTATCTGGCAGAAGCAGCACTGGGGAGGGTGTATTAAAAAGACAAGGAAGAGGCTGACTCATACAATTCCCTTCATTGTGTGCCGAGGACTGATATTTATACCAAATGGGAGGGGGCAGGTACAAAGGCTCAGATAGGCTGAGCCAGAGGCACAGAGCAAATTGGTGGCAGAGCTGAGATTCCAACTCTGGTCCTCAACCTCTGAATTTCATAAACTTGCCACAACCCTTGGCAGTCTGGAGTGAGGTGTGTGTGCATGTATGTGTGTACTGGAGAACACAGCTCGGGAGGAGACTCTGGCTGCAGGGTCTGAGAAAGCTGGGGGAGGCAGGCTGAGCAGGGCCTAGTTCTGGGCATAAGCACACCTGTAGGCTCACTCTTGCACCTGGACTTGGACTAGGTGACACTCCCCTAAGCTAGTTTAGGAAAACTGAGTCCCAACCAGAGGGGATCGACCCAAGGTCATACACTGTCAGAGCTGGGGCATAATTAAGCAGGGGGCTTCAAAATCGCATTTCAGAGGTCTGTTCACCAGGCCAAATGCACATCTTCCTAGAAAGGCTTTGGGCCCCTCTGCTCCACCACCCCAGAGAAGGCAATGGCACCCCACTCCAGTACTCTTGCCTGGAAAAATCCCATGGATGGAGGAGCCTGGTGGGCTGCAGTCCATGGGGTCGCTAAGAGTCGGACAAGACTCAGGGACTTCGCTTTCACTTTTCCCTTTCATGCATTGGAGAAGGCAATGGCAACCCACTCCAGTGTTCTTGCCTGGAGAATCTCAGGGACGAGGGAGCCTCGTGGGCTGCCGTCTATGTGGTCGCACAGAGTCGGACACGACTGAAGCGACTTAGCAGCAGCAGCAGCAGCTCCACCACCCTCATCCCATCTTCTCAAGCTCAGATCCAACCTCCCTGGCAGCCCTAGGCAGATGGGAAAGGCCAGTAACCTACAGTGGTCCTAGCCAGGGGCATCTGCCTGGGGAAGAGAGGGGCATGTGTAGTACTCACCCGGGTACAGGGAGATGCCAGTAGGAACTCTGGGATGGGGGCCTGGAACTTTCACTCCTACCTCATGACACATGGACTTTGTGAATCTCCAATCACTGAAATGCCTCCCGGGCAACATGGGTTGGGCGGGATCATCTAAAGTGCAAGTCGAACCCTGTCACTCCCCTGCTTAAAACCCTCTGGGGGCTCCTAGCACCATCAGGGTGAAGCTCACCCTCCTTGGCCGGGCAGCTCTGCTCCCCCAGCTCCTCCTGTCTCCCAGTCTGTTCATCACTCGCCGTTCTACCCTTTCCCACCCAGCAGCATCCAACTCTCATCTCTCTTGGAATGAGCCAAACCCGCAGCTCTCTCCAAGCCTTTGTTCACATCTGGAATGCCTTCCCCTCCTCTTTACCTGCCTCTGCTTAACTCATCCTTGATGACTGAGACGAGACCTCTTCCTCCAGCAACCTTCCTTGACCCCTGCCCCATCCCCATGGCTTCAGAGGTGTGTGCACACATCTCTGCTCCCCACACACCAGCCTCTTTCCCCTTATCTCTGCAGCCATGTGTCCTTCTGAGCCACCATCTGCCCCATGAGACTGACCTCCCTCAAGGAGGGGCAGCCTGAGTTTATCCCTGCAAGCTCAGTTCCTGGAACTTTGGCCTTGGTACCCAGGTGCTCAGCAAATGTTTTCTGAGTGAATCCAAGGCCTCATTTTACCTGCATTAAGGGTGAGGGGTGGGGATTGTGGTCAGTGGTCAAGGCAGCAGGGAAGCCAGGGTGGAGAGGTGCATAGAATAAGGCTGGTCATCCTCTTCACTCCTGTTCCCTGGGCAAAACTGGTTCGTGGTAATCAGCTCTCCCCGGCCTTGCCTTCCCCCTCAGGAACCACTCCTGAGTCTTTTTTTAAAAATTTATTTGTTTACCTTTGGCCATGCTGGGTCTTTGTTGCTGCACATGGGCTTTCTGTTTTGCAGAGAGTGGGGGCTACTCTTCATTGCAGTGCCTGGGCTTCTCATTGCAGTGGCTTCTCTTGTTGCAGAGCCCGGGCTTTAGAGCACAGGCTCAGTGGCTGTGGCACACAGACTTAGTTTCCCGACGGCATGTGGAATCTTCCCAGACCAGGGATCAAACCCGTGTCTCCTGCATTGGCAGGCGAACTTTTTTAACTACTGGACCACCAGGGAAGTCCTCTCCTGAGCCTTATTACTTAGGGTCTTGCTATCAGCAAGCTAAGGCATTACCCTTCCCAGGGGAAGTTCTATTTTAATAACATCTCAAAGGCCTAGCGGCACTGAGTTCTATAGAGGCTTCTGGGCATGGTGATTGGGAGGGTCTTCTTTAAAAAGCAACCACACAGCACAATCAGTTTCTGTGTATCCACGGGGCTCTGTAATCAGATGTACCAGGTTCAGATCCCAGCTTCCCCGCTGTGTGCACCAGCGTGAGTGCCTCCCTCTCTGGGGCTCAGTTTCCCCTCCTGTAAGGCGGGGATAGGGGGAGAGGGCAGGACCGGAAGGGAACGGATGTGCGCTGGCTGCATGAATGGTGGGCGCAGCAGAGCAGTGCCCCTCCCACTGCTTCTCTACAGCAAAGGCCCACAGAGCTCGCAGCTCCCTCGTTCCCTCGGCCAGCCCCAGCACTCTGGCCCTCTGGGGCCTGCAGAGGGATGGCTTTGTTTGTGGCTCCTGAGCCCCCCTCTTCTTCCCTCCACCCACTCTCCCTTCTTCCTTCTCTCCCTCCCTCCAAGTGAGAGTTCCAGGGAAAACTTTGTCTGGAGACTTCTCAAGCCAGTGATAAGGTCTAGCCAGAGGAAAGCTCTTAGCAACCCAGACTCCCAACCCAGAGGCCCTTCTAATGGTTTCAGAGAAACAAAGGAGAGAAAGATTGCCTGCAGCCCTGCGTGCCAGGAGGGCCAGCTTCCAGGAGGGAGAGTGGGGTTCTCGCGCCGCTGTGCAGGCAAAGGTGGCGGCCTGGCATGAAGGACACGTGGGCCACCAGATCTGGGTAATTACAGCCCCACAGCCCAGCAGCAAGAGCCTCAGAAGTCGCTCCTTCTGCCATGGCCATGAGTCGGCCCTGGGGCCGGCCATTCCTGGTTGGTTACTTGAGAAGCCAAGCTTTTCCAGTCAGGCGCCCCTTGCCAGCTAGGCTAAGTTCGCAAAGTCTCCTTTCTGGAATTTTCCCCCATGCCCACTTTTCAATCAGTCCTTGGCCTGATTTCTAGTAGAAGCCTAGAAAAACCCAGTGTACTGAAGCTCATCCAACCTGAGCCTGCAACTAATTGGAGGGAGCCCTAGATCTGGCTCATGCACTTGTGCCCCTTTGGGTAAACCTTCTGGGGCCTCAATTTTCTCCTCTGTAATGGAGGAGTCCATTACATCTCTTTAGATTTCCTTCTAGCTCTAGCAGTGCGTGGATCTCTAGGAGTAAAGATTTAGTCCAGCAGCAACAACCAGGGAACTGTCTAGGATTGTTTCAAATTCTGCCCAATCTTGTCTTTACACCAGGTACCCCGAAGTCTATATCACACCTTTTCTAATGTGCATAGACAGCCCTGGGATGAGCACTGTGAAATGTACTAAAAAGAATCAAGTGTAATCCCTGGTTTCAGCAAGCTCACAATTGAGTCAAGGTTCATCTTCCTAAAACAATCAGCAAACGACATAGCATGTTAAGCTTTTATTTGCATCTCGTGCAGCGGAGACTGGGTGCTACAGGAGCTCCTGGGACAGAGAAATGAACGTGGTTTAGACCCTGGAGGCTCAGATGGTAAAGAATCTGCCTGCAATGTAGGAAGCCCGGGTTCGATCCCTGGGCCAGGAAGATCCCCTGGAGAAAGAAATGGCAACCCACTCTAGTATTCTTCCCTGGGAAACTCCATGCACAGACCTGGCAGGCTACATTTCATGGGGTCGCTAAGAGTCGGACACGACTGAGCGACTCGCACTTGTAGACCCCGAAAAGGCCAGTTTAACAGGACAACTCAGGTCCTGAAAGAGACTCAATGCACAACAATTTTAGTTTGTCCTCTGATATAATAATGACTAAGGCAGGAAGGTAGACCCCTGAGCTTTAGAGGACAGATCTGTGATAATAAAAAGTTATCAGATGGTCCTTCAGATATACAGATATACAGAAATCCCCTTTCCCAGAATTCCAAATTTATCAGAATCCCAAATTTCCCCAAGCATTCCTGTGAACTGATCTTTCACCTGAAAGTCGGCAGGGCAGGCAGCAACAGTATTATCTTCCTTAAGTTAAAGGGAAAAAACCCCAGGAACTAAATCCTTTTGTCCCCACCCACCAACACTTTTGTTTTTAGCTGTTCCATATCTTAGAAACTCTGCCAGATCATAAAGCTGTTAGTTCTGAAATCACACTTAAGGTGCTTAAACTGTCTGGCATAAGTGCTTCATGCTACTAGAACATACTCCTTTCCCTAAACCCAGAAGAAAAGCATCCTGAGCCACAAGGAAATAAGGATGCGCCTAGAGCCAAGGTCAAGGTCACGTGCCACTGGGGATGGGACAGGGTCTCTCTGCCCAGAGACCCATCCTCCCCTGCCTTCCACAGGGAGCTCAGACCTGCAGGGAGCCAGGATGATACAGATCAAGGTATGGATGCTTTATTTGGCTTACTTTTCAAATGAAAGCAGGACACCCAATTTTTACAGCCAGATTATTTGTCCCGAGCATATCAAAACAGCCAAAAAAGACAGAACAGGAAGAGAGAAAAACAACTTTTTATCTGTACCCAACAAGCCTGATGAAGTGAAAACAGAGGCCGTTTGGAAGATATGAACTTGGCTCTTTCACACCAGCAGAGTATGAATCAATTCTTTTAAAACTATATTTTTATTTATTTATTCGGCTGAGCTAGGTCTTAGTTGCGGCATGTGTGATCTTCACTGTGGCATGCGGGACCTCTGGTTGCAGCATGTGGGATCTAGTTTCCTGACCAGGGATTGAACCCAAACCCCCTGAACTGGGAGCACAGAGTCTTAGCCACTGGACCAGCAGGGAAGTCCTTGAATCAGTTCTGAAGCCAGGACAGCAGGGGAGAAGTGGGTTATCTATTGGAAGCAACTGCCAAACTCTGAAGGCCATGAAATGCTGGTAATGCGGGGGACGGGAGAGAGATCGTATCAGACACAAAACAAAAAACCCCATACATGACATCTATGAGAGCCTCACTTACACGTTACAGCATCCTAGTAAGGCTGAGTCCTAATTCCATTTTCAAAGATGAGAAAATAGAGGCTCGGAGATGTTGAGGACTGGTCCAGGGTCACATAGTAAAGAAAGGAGGCAAGAGCAAGCCTGGGTCTTCTGCCTTCAGGCCCCTGCTCTGGCCCCATGTTTTGGGGTCATTCCAGCCTGATTGAGGGGCAAAACAGAAGCCTAGGAGGCAGGCTCAACCTTTCCCAGCTTTGGGACCCTAGTAAATTACCTCCCTGCCCTCTGCGGGCCTGTTTCTGTTACTATAGAAATGGAAATGATAATAGCACAGAGCTCAGAGATAATCAGGAAGATTAAATGAATAAATACATATGAAACACTTTTTATGTGCCTGGGACATAAACTAAGCACCCTAAAAGGGTAAGCTACTTCTGTTGTTTATTTTACTGTCAGTTCCTTGAAAGCAGGGACTTACCAACTGGTAAAAGGCTAGGAACAGCCTAATAATAAATGCATATTTATTAAGATTAGGAGTCATTCTCATATTCCTAGAAAGTGTGAAGTTCATGGAGGCAGAGGCCTGGACCAGATGACCTCAGATGGCTTGGGAGTTAAACCCTGAGCATGGGGGCTTCTTCCCAGGGTTTAGTGTGAGCACCACCCAGAGGCAGCCTCCCCATATTCCCATCTCTGGGCAGCCAGAGCCTCCCACCTTGTCACCATCTGTCTCACTCGGGGCGAGTTTAAGCCTGTGGCGAATGTCACCTTCTCCGAGCTCGGGCAGGGCAAAAACCAAAATGCAGACACTCAATAGACTTTGAACATTAAAAGTTCTGGATCGGTCCCTACGGAGTTACTTTAAAGACCAATGCCCAACAGATGATTAGAAAGATTTAAAGAACAAAAGTGGTCATGATCAGGCCCAGTAAAAATGTAAGGTGGAAATTTTTCTGCCAGAGCAAAGTTTCCTTTTGAAAAAATAAATGACCCCTCCCCAGAGCTGCCTGATAGCCAGGAGGGGCATTGCCCTCCCTTAGGGGGCCTGGGGAGGCCTGGGAGGGCAGCAGAGGGCTGGGCAATTGCACTTGGCACTTCCACACCCCTCAGGTCAGTTTAAGAAGTTGCCCAGGGAGGGACTTCCCTAGCAGTCCACTGACTAGGGCTCTGTGCTTCCCATGCAGGGGGCACGAGTTCACTCCCTGGTCCCCTGCAAGCCATGTGGTGTAGGAAAAATAGAAAAACGAAGTGGGATAAAGCATCTTCAAGCCGCAGGGAGGAAGAAGAAGAGTACCAAGGTCAGGAAGCCCAAGTCGCCATTCCGCCCAATGGGTGATCTTTTGCAGCGTATTTAGCCTCTCTGTGCCTGTTTCCTCATCTGTAAAGTGGAAATAATGACAGTGATCTAGACCATGAAGTCTCTCTGATGGTTAAATGAGCTGGGCTGAGCCCTCACCCATGCCTGGCATGCAGGAAGCGACCCTGAAGAGCTGTTTTTGACTCCAGGCATCTGCCGGTTATCTCTCCCCCGCTCCCCATGTATGTCACCTGCTACCTCCTACTCGGCCTACATGATTCAGCTAACAGCCCCTCCTGAGCCCCCTGACTAGGCAGGCCCACTGTTACTATTCCCAGAGTTCCCTGCTCATTTCATAACACTCCAGGATACTCATTGTCAGCATTTGTTTAATCTTCTGTCTGCCTGACGTTAATAGCTGACAACAACTGCCAGGCATGTGGTAAATGCTTCACACAGATCAGCTCTTTTAATCTTTATAATAATCCTTTTAAGTACTACTATTATCAATCCCAATTAATGGATGGGGAAGCAGATGTTCAGAGAGGTTAGGCAACTTGCCCAAGAACACACAGCAAGTAAATAAAACAGTGCCATCTGTCTGACTCTAAAGCTGGCACTCGTAGGCACCCTCTGGGCATCAAAAGCCATCTCAAGAGAAGGCTGCTTCTGGTGAGGGCTGCAGGCCTGAATCACAGACCTGTGTTCCCTACGCAAAGCTGCTGCTGCTACTAAGTCGTTTCAGTCGTGTCTGACTCTGTGCGATCCCATAGACGGCAGCCCACCAGGCTCCCCCATCCCTGGGATTCTCCACGCAAGAACACTGGAGTGGGTTGCCATTTCCTTCTCTGGTGAATGAAAGTGAAAAGTGAAAGTGAAGTTACTCAGTCGTGTCCAACTCCTAGCGACCCCATGGACTGCAGCCCACCAGGCTCCTCCGCCCATGGGATTTTCCAGGCAAGAGTACTGGAGTGGGGTGCCATCGCTTTCTCTGCTACGCAAAGCTAGCTTCACAGAAATGGAGAACGCTCTGCCTCCATTTTGCCACTGGGCTGGCTGCCCTACCAATAAGCAGCCCTATCCAATGCCAGCCACCACGTCCAGATGTCCTTCTTACCCAGCAGCCTTCCCCCAATCAAGCGCATGGTTCCCAGCTCCCGCAAAGGCCACAGGGAAATTTAAGCACGACACACCCACGAGTGACACACTCAAGGCAAGCACACCTCCATGGCGGGGCCACAGACACACAGACAGGAGCCCTATGCTTTGGGGGTAGAAGGTGCAGAACATGATGGAGCCCCAGCAGGAGAGGCCTAGAAGTTACAGGAATGTGTGCTCTGGAGCAAGACAGCCCAGGTGCAGATCCCTGCTCCCCTACCCACTAAACCTGCAATCTTGAACAATTCAATTATTCTCAATGAACCTCAATTTCCTCATCTGAAAAATGGGATCATCCAATAATAGACTCAATCTCATGGGGCACAGAGTACATGCAATCATGCCTGCCCAAAGCCTGCTTAATAACTTATTCTTGTCATGATGGTCATTGGGTCTTCACATGTCATGGACCATTATGTGACTGGATCGAGCAGGTTCTAGCTTAAAGTCAGAAGATCCGGGTGTGCATCCCGGCTCTGACCCACACAAGCTCTGTGACTTAGGGTGTGGTCTCTTTTCTCATAGACTCTGTTTATTCATCTGTAAATAGGGAGAAGCCTCCCACCACGGGACGGGCAAAGCAATGCACAGAAGTAACCCATGCTTGTATTCTGTAAACAGGACAGCTCTGAGGAAACCTGGGCACCTCCCATCACTGTGTTAATTAATTGGAAGGAGGGTGCCAGCCAGAAACCAATTACCAAGTCCCTCCAGGGGCCTCTGCAGGGGGCAGGGAGGAAGGAGAAGGGAAGAGTGGTGACAGCTCCTCCCCATGCCCCCCCACCTGCCACCCTGCTTGTGTCTCCTCCGCAGCTGGTCCCACACTCCAGGCCCACAAAGGAGAGGCTCATTCTAAACAGCGTCTTTTCATGTGGAAGCCACCGGATTTGCATCTGTCCTTCCCTGGCCAGGCCTGCCCCGTGCCAGCTGCTCTGAGCTTCCCAGGCTTCACGCAGCTCGGGCTGGGGACTGTGGGGTCCACAGGCAGGGAATGGAAGTGAACGGAACGAGCTGAGCAGGAGTAGAGGGAAGGAGAGGGGGTTGGGCACAGAGGGAATTTGCACATTCCCTCATCTCCTGGACACCAGACAAATTCTGTGGCCGGCACATCCAAATCAGAATCTGGGCCGCCCTGGTGCCAGGAGCCAGCGGCGGCTGAGGCCATGTCTGCTCCAGGCTGGCCAACCTGGGAGAGAAGTGGAAAAACTCACTCCATGGCTGGGCTGCCAGGGCCTGACGCTGCCAGGCCGCTGGTCCGGCCAGCGTCCACACACGCAAACCAACCGAGCCCATGTTGGTGCTGACTCCACAGCCTTGGCCGGCTATGGGGTGATTCTGGGGGCCCTGGGGAGCCTCACACCCTGCCCTGATGCCTCTGGGTGCTGCCATGGGTGCCAAGGCGGCAACACCCTGAGCCATGAGAAAACAGGGCCTCTGGGCACACTCAGGAAGAGAGTAACTCAGCAGAGCTTTTCAGGAGAGAGAGGGAGAGACGGCAAGGAAGGGAAGAGCCTGCATTTACTAAGCAAGCACTAAGGGCAGGCAGTCAAGACCCAGCTTGTGTCCATCGGACCTTGATGCTCCTAACCCAGGTCTCTATGATACCTCCTTACACACCCATCTCTTCAAAGGTCCTGGACAGCAGGGGCTGCAGCTATATATTCTCTGAGCCCAGTGCCTAACAGGGGTTGGCCCAGAGCAGGAGCTCAGAGGGCTGGACGAATGAGTAAATGTTACCTAGACTCCTTCTGCGTGAGGATGCCAGTGATCTGCAAAAAGAATTGCAAGGAAGGAGGCAGTAGAGTGAGAGTGTGAGGCGTACAGAAGGCAGAATCCCTGCCCCATCCCGCCCCAAGAGTCTGGGAGCTGCGTCATACTGGTGAAATGGGGCAGGACCCTATGGTCTTTGCCCCTCATGTCCTCTGCCTGCCTTTTGTCTGTGGAAAAACGTCAAAGAATAAGTCTAACCAGAGAAGTGAGAATATGCAGAAACAAAGGAAAACAGCCAAAGGAAACCAAATAATAATAGTTTTGATATTAAGCACAGCCAAGGACCTGTAGTTCCTTCTCAGGAGCTATCGATAATAATCTGAGCCACAGCCTGTGAATCGTCTTATGGATACTGGAACTCCCACCAGGTGGAGAAGTTAACTGCGTGATGACCACCCTGCAGCCAGGGCATAAGCTGCCACAATTTCAAAACCGGCCTCAAGGAAATGGGAACAAACTGACCCTGGAACTGAAGACTACCTGTACTTAAAACAATCAAGATGACGCTGGTCAGACCACCAATGGCTAATTTCAAGATGACTCTCAGAGCTGACTTGCTGTTTCTATAAGCAGCCCCCTCCTTCGGCCTATAAAAGCTCTACCCCACTGGGTGCTGGGGATGGGGGAAGTCGGCCTTTGGACAGGCATTCACCCTATCCACCCACCCCCACCCCACCCAGTTGCCAGCATCCAAAATAAAGCAAACTTTCCTTTCCACCAACCTGGCCTCTTTAATGGCTGTTGAGCAGTGAGCAGCCGGATCCCACTTTCAGTTACACCGGTACCTCTCAGCCTTTTAACTGAGGTTCTCTCATCTCTTCTTGCAGTAAGAGTCAGACAGGAAAAAGGTGCTGGGAAGTGGGACACTGGGGCTTCAGCATCCTACATGGACTGGATGTGGGTCAGTGAGTTGAAGCAGAAGGGCTTGTAATCCCCTCTCCCCCATCCTGACCCTGGGCTCCCTTCACCTGGACCCAAAAAAGGGAGAGGCTGTCCAGCAGAAGCGGGCAGTGCAGTGGGGGAAAAACACCCACCCCGACTAGGGCGGCCTGAAGTCCCCCTCACTGGGCAGCTGGGCAGAAAGAGCACTGACCAGGAGTCAGAAGAACCCAAGTTTCAGCTCTCTAATGTCATACTTGCTGAGTGACTTTAAGGAAATCACGGTTCTGCTCCGTGGGCCTAGGATCCTTCATTTGTCAAGGGAGAGAACGCGATGATTTAACTGCTCGTATATTCTGTTCTCCTATAAGGCTCTCTACAGGGGCCTAGAGACATGTTGGTGCTGTTCAGTTTCTAAGTTATTTCTGACTCTTTGCGACCCCGTGGACTGCAGCGCACCAGGCTTCCCTGTCCTTCACTATCTCCTGGAGTTTGCTCACTCATTTCCACTGAGTTGGTGATGCCATCCAACCACCTCATCCTCTGTCACCCCTTTCTCCTTCGGCCTTCAATCTTTCCCAGCAGAAGCCAGGGACTCCAACCAGTGAGCTGAGCTCTGTGAGGGTGGGACAGGAGAGGGAAGGCAAAGCTGCAGGCCTGGGGGCCAGGGTGCAGCTGACAATCCTGCTCGTGGACTTGGAATCTGCCGCTCAGCACTGGCATCCAGGGTCCTCTCTTTGCCCGCATTCCTTCTCCTAAGTCGTTCTGAGGGACGGTAGGCATTCCTGCCGCTCAGGGCACTTTGTTCTTGGGCCACTGGGTCCCTGAGCCAGCCTAGGGAACTTGGAAAGCACTAAGCTCAGTGGCACCGAACTTAACAAGGCACCTGGGAACAAGGCCGCCTAGCCACTGGAAGCCACCACCTTCCTTACCCAGAGCCCCAACTCTGGTCACATCACAGATGAACCCCGGGAAAGCACGCCAAAGGACCTCTGAGCAATGAGAAGACGGTTGTAGAGGCCAACATAGAGCTCAAAGACTTTTCTTATAGCCCATTGACTCAAACTCTACACACAATTCTAACATATTTTGTTCTGTTTTTCCAGCCAAGGGCAGTCTAGAAACAGATATTTAGAAGCAGAGAAGGACTGCTATATGCTAAGTCAGGTATATGACTGAAATGAAACAGGGACAGAAAAATGCTAAAAATCAGGCACAAGGACTCAAAGAATAAAATCATCTGGAATGAAACTGTCTTGTTCCTAGGAGGGCAGCCTTCACTGTCACCCCTGACCTGCCCTATGGAAGGATACTTGACCACAACCAGGAGGGGGCTGGGCCTTGACCTCCTGTGGACATCTGCAGCCGGGGAAACTGCATCTGGTCCTTCCCTCTGCTTTCTCTTCTTTTTTTCTTCCTTTCTTCTCCTTAGTACATAAAGAAACTAAGACAGCTTACTAAAATACACACCATAAAATATAGTTTAAAACATCATACCCAGGAAAAAAATGTCATCTGGCTAGACGGTCACAATCCAAAATCTGCAGGGCTCTGTGTGTCTAGTGTGTTAGAGCAGGAGCCCTTCCAGAAAACCCTCAGGCTTTATATGCAACCTCACCTGCTGTGTCCCACAAAGAAGGGGGAATGGGCTAAGTATCAGAAGGCGGGTGGCAAATGGAAAACAGAGGCCCCTTCCCCTAAGGAAGTGCTACTGAAGATCTGGCAACGGGCCATCATGTTTCCTTGTCTCTACTTTCCTATCATCTCCTACAGTCCACACCAAACCCCGGCCTTGAGGATCTGCCCTCCAGGGATCTGACACAAGAGCTCCAAGCAAGGGTCCTGGAAGCTGGACTTACCCAAAGTGGTGATTCTTCTCAAAAAGGCAGCAGGAGCTGGGGTCTCACCCTCTAATCCATTCCCTCCTCTGCCTACCACCCCCAGCTTGTAAGTGCGATCCCACCTCCCAGACTCCCTTTAGGGTTCTTGGCATCTGTCTTGTAACCAGACCAACTTCAGAGAACAAAGAGCCTCCTGGTCTCCATCAGAGCTGACTTCTTGCCAGAGCTGAAGTTGTCCCAAATCCCCGCAGAAGGTGGAACCAATTCTGCATTTCACAGATGAGAAAACAGAGGCCTAGAGATGGAAGTGACTGGTCCAAGTCACCCAGCCTGTTAGTGACTTATTTAGGAGCAGAGGCCAGGCCTTCAGACTCCCAGAACACTCTGGTTCCTTCCCAAACTCAGAGAGGAGCCTTTACCAACAGGCTTTAGGGAATGCCCCCCACCCCCGCCCCCTGCCCCCCACCCCCCAGGCCCTTCCCCTGCAGGCCTCTTGCTCCTCCCTACTGGAAAACCAGCAGTCTATGAAGGGCTAGCAAGGGAAGAGCAGATAGGGTTAAGGTGGGGATTTTATTTAATCCTCTGAGCCAGCTTAAACTGATGCCACATTTGTTAGAAGAGCCAGACACAGAGGGATTTGATGGGGGATGGTGGGGGAAGGGGGCACATTAGTGAATAATCACTGGATACCAAGAGGCCAGGGCTGCCAATGAGTTGAAAAGACAGGTACTCACCTTCGTGGACTCCCCACCCCAGGGCCCTGGTCTCCAAGGGCCCTCTACCATGGGAATCATCCAGTCTCCAAGGTGCAGGGTAATGGAAAGATCACAGGCTAGAGACTGAAACAGGCCTGAGGGCAAATCCCAGCTCAGCTACTTACTCACTGTGTGACCTCAGGCAAGTTACTCTACCTCTCTGAGCCTCAGTTTCTTCCTCCATTAAAGGGGGCCTGAACACACCTTCCTTGCAGGTCTCCTGGGAGGGCTGCCTGAGCTCATATACATAAAGAGACACAGGGGAGACACTGAATCAAATCTCAGGGCTATTATTACAAATCTCTCTCTCATCCTTTATCTCTCATCCAGGCCCATCCATTACTCTTTTACTCTAACCTGCTTACCTCTTTGACATTAACACTGTTAATGACAGTAATCCTTCCCAGCTAAATAGCATTTGTATCATTTCAAAACACTAAGCATCCTGCCCTCTGTGGGTCGCAGCAGCCCTGCCAGCTGCAGCCAGAGCTAAGGTACCCCCTCAGCCCCCAAGTTCATCTTCCCACAATGTTTCCAAGTTCCAATTCTGGAATTGAGCCCAAAGACCCTGACTGAACATGCTGTCTTATAGCAGCAGATCTTGGGGGGCATCAGATGGAGCTAGAACCACTTCTCCCATTGCTTCCAGGCTGACCCACCATCTGGTCTGCTGCTCTGACCACAAACAAGCTGCCCTTCCCACTTTGACCTCCAACTCTCTAATTATGAGAGCCAGGTGGGCAGCTGGTGGAGTCTGGCCTTGGGTACATGGCTCACCAAACCCAAGAGCAAGACCAGGCTGTGATCTCCTTACCCTGACTGAGCTCTCTGAAAAGTGTGGGTTCATACCCTTGATCTTACTGGTTCTTAATTGCTGGTCACCAACCCCAGCGTTCATATTATCTTTCCTATGCTCACACTCCAGGAGGAAACTGAGGGCAAAGCAGGAGGGCCCAGCCAAGGTCACTCAGGGGGTCGGGACAGAGCTGGGGAGTGAATGGCAGGTCTCCTAAACCCTGGGCACTTTCCACTATCCAGATCTGCTTTCCACTTAACTCTTTCTTTCCCACAGCAAGGAAGCTCCCAAAATGTCTCCTCGGCCCCTAAGATGAGGTCCAAGAATTCTCCCCCAACATGGGAGCTGCCAGAATGAGAGCCGCCACTCCTTACCCCGCCACAGCTCTTTCCCATATCTTCAAGTTGGCCACTCCAGAATCTTTCCCATCCCTGGTAGCAACTCCCGGGATTGGGGAGCGCCCACAGACTGCTTTTGGAGTCAGGCCCGAGTTCCTGGGATGGGCAGCAGAGGCCGGCAGGTGGGGTGGGCTTTCACCTCTGCGGGCCTCCTCAGAGCGGCAAGTCCATTCCCACACCCACTGCCCAGCGTCGGTCCGTGCAGCGACACTCCCCGCGGTGCGCTCCAACGGGGAGGAGGGGGGACACCACTGAGCTGCCCTACACTGTTCTCCTGGGGTTAAAAATGCAGCATCCTAAACAAGGGTTAAAAATGCAGTCCTGGAGTTGAGCCGGCGAGAGGGATCCTGCCCAAACGACAGTTCCTGCCAAAGCGGCATCCTCCCACTTCCCTCCGCAGTCCTGGGGGCCGAGGGGCTCGAGCGACTGCGGGAGCAAGACAGACACACCTTCCGGACCCAGCGCCCCCCGCCCCTCGCACGCCCACATCCCCGCGCCCCCCGCAGCCCAGGCCGGGGGCTTCCAGCGCCAGCGGGTCCCGGGCGCGGCGGGCCAGGGGCGCCTACCTTTGTGACAGTCATGCAGAAACTCCGGGGCGGTACGGGGCCGCGGGCGCGGCGTGCGGGGGCGACGGCCGGGGTCCGCCCGGGGGCTCCCGGCGGCGTCAGGAAGGGGTCCGGAGCGGCTCCGCGCGCTCCCCGCGCCCCGCGGGAGGCTCAGCCGAGCCTGGGGGCCGCGCTCCGGGCGGGCAGCGCGCAGGGACCGCTCGTCAGCGCTCGCCCGCCGCTCGTCGCTGATGTCAGCCCCGAATGTGCATTTATAATAGATGAGCCTCCTTCGCCGCAGGAAGGCGAGGCAGGAAGAAAGGGAGCGAGGGAGAGGGCCCGGGCTGGGGGGCGGGGGGAGGAAGAGGGGCCGGGAACTCGCTACAAAGGAGGAGGCGGAAGGAGGAGGAAACGCACGCCCGCCCGCCAGCCGCCGTGCCCCGCGCCTCCGGGATCGGTTGCGGCCGCCGGGCACAGCGGCTCGCCAAGCCCGGGGCCGGCGCCCAGGCCCCGCGGCCTTAACCCCTTCAGGCCCGCGGCCGCCTGGCGGCCGGGCGAGCTGGGTCCTGGCACCTGCCAGCTAGGGCGGGGGATGGGCGGCGACCCGGGCTCTGCGTGCCCGGTTGGCCCCGGGCCGCTGGCGAAGTCACACGCTAGATGGCCGAGGCGCCGCGCGGGCCGAAACGACCGCCAGGCTCGCCCCCTGGAGGTGCGCGGAGTCGGCCGGCGGGCTGGGAGGGCCGAGCGGCGGGCCGAGAGGGGCGTGGCAGCCGCCCGTCGGGACTCAGCCTGAACCCCCTGCGTCTTGCAGACCCCTGCACCGAGGGGCGCAGCACCCGTTTCAGTCTCGTTCCCGCAGCGAGAAGGTGGCCCAGGGGGGCTCGTAGCCAGTTTTACAGAGGAGGAAACTGAGGGTCAGGATCGGAAGTGACTGAGACAACTGGCGTGCAGCCGGGCTGGCATTTCTCTGGGAGCCCGCTCTTTCCACGTCGCCGCGAGCTCTGAGCTCTGTACCGAAGCCCGGGTTATAAAAGCTGCGTTCTAGAGACAGGACGAGCCCTGCCCCAGGTGTGCCCGTACGACCCTCGGGCTTAGCGCTGCTCTGGGGGAACACAGGTGCGTCCTCGGTGGTGAACTAATCCTGACCTGGGTCCCTCCCACCACACTCTGGAGCTGCTTCAGGGACTTGAGGTACAACCACCTGAAGGTGGCCCCGCGAGTCTTCTGAAAGGAGTCCTCCTCATGAGCACAGGAGCAGAACCGGTTTCGGCAGACTGCGAACTACTGAAACTGAGGAGGGGAGGGGTTAGCGGAGATGGAGGCGGACGGATCTGCCACGCATCACAACCTCCCCCTACGCCCGGAAGTGTTAGTTTTCTGCTCCTGGAGATTATACAATTCAATCAAATACAAGAAGTTGTCCACAATGGTATGCGCACCTGCTCTGTAGAAGGCGCTGGAGGAACAGAGAAGAGATCGGATGCCTGCCTTCACCGAGCCCACTGTTTAAAGTAGCAGTAATAATCAGCATCTGTAGAGCTCTTTGTGGATCATCCTGCTACTTTTATTTACATTTTCTCCTGTGATCCCTAACGCAATAGTATGAGGAAGGAATTACCATTATCGGTTTGCTGATGAGTGAACAGTCTCAGAGAGGGGCGGGGACCTCCCCAAGATCACACAATGACAAAGCCAACACTTTGAACAGAAGTCATTTTCAACTGAGCACAGCATTGTGCTTTGGAGCTGTGAATTCCAGGGCTACTCATACCTGCTGCCTTATCTGAGCTTCACCCTTAGGAGGTAGCTGGACAGTTAGTAGTCCTGTTTTCAGCCACAAGGAGTTTAAACTCAGTCTCTTGGGTAGCACATGATGTCACAAGCCTCAGGCATCTGATTTGTGCAGACTCTTCCTCAGTGTGTTCCTCAATGGACCTCATGTTTTGACCACATTACTCCCCTCCCAAGAATGCCCTCCTCATTCTTCTGCACTGATCTAGACTCTCTCTGCCTCTCACAGTCCCATCTCCTTGCCAAACCCCGGACAACTCCACCCCCCACGGGTCCCCATGTTGCATTTGAGTCCCAGCGTCTGGACTTGTTTTCATGAGCTTCTGGCCAATACAGACTGTGAGCCTGCAAGCGTTCAGAGAACCAGGGCATGTCTTCTCTTACTGTGTACCCCGGGCACACAGTAGGTGCTCAGTGAATATTTAATGCCACCAAGGACAAAATCAAGCAGAGTAAACGTTTGACCTGCAACAGAAGAAATTTAAATTAGATCCATGAAAGCATTTCCCCTTAGCAAGCTGTCCAGCATCAGAAAGGGTCACATGCCCTGTCTGGGCTGTTTTGGACAGGTCAGCCTCAAGACAGGAGGATGGACCTCAAAACCTTTCTGAAGCCCCCGTAGCCCTTGGAAACCTTTAAAGGGCAATTCAAGAACACGAGCCACCCTGCCCCCCACGACTGTGACTTGTCCATGTTTCTCTCTCATGGATATTTAAAATCCCAGATTGTCATCCTTAGCTACCCAGCATGCCTCTTGGCACCTTCCCCACCATCCGCCAGGGTTGTGGGCTCTGGGAAGGAGACAGATACTTAATATCAGCCTAAGCCAAATGTAATTAGGAACATCAATCTGCTGCCCACAGCCCACGTGACAGGCTCCCAAGGCAAAAGCAAAATGTTTCTGATTCCTCACATGCTGCTGGCTCGCCCCTTCTGTCTGTCACTCTCCCCAATCAGAACAGAGGTCTGGAAGAGCAACGGCCCCCTCAAAGAACTTGGCAGCCCCCCTGCAAGTCAAGGGCTTGGCCCCTAAGAGATATGCAGAAATGTGTGCTTTTTCTGTGGTCTGACTGTCAGTATCACAGTACCTCCCACCTCCTGGTCCCCTGTGACATGGCCCATCTTAGTTTGGATTCTCCCCAAAGCAGAGCCTGAGAAAGGAATTGGATGCAGGTGGTTTAATTGGAAGGTGATCCCAGGAAGCAGGAGTGGAAGAGTGAATGGGGGTAATTAGTGAGATTGGGAAGAAGGAAAAGTCAACATAAAAATTGGCTTTATATAGTAGAAAAGCTTTTGCATACGTGTCTACAAATATGTATAATATATATTTTAGAACATTTTTGCCTAAAAAAATGTATGACCTTTGATTCTATTTGTTTGACTTAGTATGAATAGAATACTAGATTTCTAATTTTAAAAAATAGGTATGCAACAAGCAACAAAGGTTTAATGTATAGCACAGGGAACTGTGGTCAATATCTTATAATAACGTATAATGGAAAATAATCTGAAAAATGTATGTATATGGACTTCCCGGACTTTCCTGGTGGCTCAGACGGTAAAGCGTCTGCCTACAATGTGGGAGACCTGGGTTCAATCCCTGGGTCATTTCCCTGGAGAAGGAAATGGCAACCCACTCCAGTATTCTTGCCTGGAAAATCCCATGGATGGAGGAGCCTGGTAGGCTACAGTTCATGGGGTCGCAAAGAGTCGGACACGACTGAGCAACTTCACTCACTCATGGACTTCCCTGATAGCTCAGCTGGTAAAGAATCTGCCTGCAATGCCAGAGACCTGGGTTCAATCCCTGGGTTGAGAAGATCCCCTGCAGAAGGGAAAAGGTACCCACTCCAGTATTCTAGCCTGGAGAATTCCAGGGACTGTACAGTCCATGGGGTCGCAAAGAGTCAGACATGACTGAGAGACTTTCACTTTTACATGTGTATAACTGAATCACCTTGCTGTGCACCTGAAAGACTGCAAGTCAACTATACTTCAATAAAATATATATGTTAAGAAAAAAAATTAAGATTGGAGAAAGAAAAAAAATGGCTTTATATTGTTTGTTCTCAAGGTCACTGCTGGGGCCAAGGGGACTCACTTCCCCAGAGACGTCTGGGATGTGGCCAGGATTGCCTGCCAGGAGTCATTCAGTGGGCATTCATCCATGGACTCCTCCTCCCCACTGTCTGAGGGCTGCCTCTTATGGCATTCCTTCAGCTTGGAGAATGCCCTGGGCCAGAAAGTAGAAAGACACCACCACCACCCGCCAGCTCTTACTTAAGGTGGGATGCTGTTAGTTTAAGTCTGAGCTGTCCTGGACCACCCACTGAGCTGTAGGTGAAACCAGAGGGAGTCCGAGTGGACACGTTAAAAGTTATGGAATAAATAAGCATTTGCAGTAGAAGCTCTGGTCTCCTTTAGACTCCTTCACACCTCAATGCTGTAAACCATGCTCTGTCCTCAGCCTTGAATGCCCTTACACCTCTTTCTCTGCATGCCAAACTCCTATTCATCTTTCAAATCCCAGCCCAAATGGCACCACCTCTATGTAGCTCTCCTGACACTATCTCCACAGCTGCCTGATTCACACTGTAGTATAACTATCATAATTAAACATATTTGTCCTGTCTCTTTTGATGGGGCTGTGACCAGGTGTTCTGTCTCTCTCTTTTCTTAATCACAAAACATAGTTGACACATAGGAGATGCTGGATAACTGCTTGCCAATCCAATTGGGCTGCCATGGGCACCTGTAGCTTCAGCCTTAATAACCTCTTGGCTCAAGTCCCAGCATGCCTTAGGGCGGCATGTCGACGTCAGGCTCTGATCTGCCTCATGTGTTTGTTTGCCTAGCTTTTCCCCAGACCCTGTGTTGGATGCCACTGTGCGGAATTAGGAGGGCTTGGTCCTCGCCTGCAAGAAGCTTGCAGTCTCCCTGGAAAGACTGCAGGTGTGAGCGCACATCCCAGACCAGGCTGCATGGTAGCATGGAGCCAGGAGGAGGGAGATCATCAAAGCTGTGAAGCCCTATAGGAGGGAGGAGTTCTCCCAGTCCTCCCTGGCTGCCTTGTTCATGCCAGGACACACACCCACACACCACCTGCCCTCGGTACTCAGTCGTCAAGCCCTGCAACTCACACTTTTGCTCAATTCCTTCCCTTCCTCATCTGCCTCCTGCCTTGTGCTGATCACTCCACTCTCCAACCAGCAGCTCAGGCATCCCTGATCAAATGCACGCGCGCGCACACACACACCCGTCTCCTTGAAACCCACCAGGGTTCCCAGCTGCCTTTGGGATGAGGTCCAAACAGGGTCCTCCAAGACCTGTCCCAACCTCTGCACCTGGATGTTGTCTGTCTCATCACATTCTTATCTTTCTCTCCCCCTGAGCAACTGCCAGACTCTTCTTCATTCTTTCCTCAGATGTCACCTCTTCTAGGAAGCCTCCCTGGACTCTGACGGGGATAGTTTGGGTGCCCAGTCTCTGTGCTACTTTCCATAACCCTCTGAGCCTCCTTCTTTTCTGCACGTCTTCATTGTTTCATTATTTCCTGTTTGTGTATTTCACAGCTCTTGGTAATTCCAGCACACAGCAAAAGCCTTGTTCAATACCCTTCCCTGCATTTAATTCTTTCGGCCCCTCATTTCCCCCTTTCTTTTTTATCATCTGCCCATCCTCTCTCCCCCATTACCTGTCTCCACTGGTGCATCCGCTTTTCCATGCTCCGTGTCTGTGTCCTCCTCCTACTTCACCGCATCCAAGTCCTGCTCTGCCCCCTGCCCTCCGGGCAGCACCGCCGCTGCTCTTCACGTCTGGGTGTGGGGCTCTCCCCGCCCCACCTCCCCTTGACCCCCATGCTTCTTCTCTTGCTCCCGTCTCGCCTCCCGTCTGTGCTCTGGCCGCATCCGCGTGCCCTTGTTCTGCAGCCTTGCTCATCCCTGTGTTTCCCTCCCCCGTCCCTGTGGCTGTGTCTCTCTGTCCCTCTCTGTGTCTTCGTCCCTCACCCACTTGCTCTGTGGCCTCTGAACAACATGCATGTGCTGACTCCGGTGTGTGAATTTCTGGGCTGCTCCCGGGGTGTCCTCTCGCACCCTGTATCTGAGGGGTGACGACTGGTGAGCTACCTGGAGGCAGGCAGGTCTGGGCCCTCTGAGGGCTGCATCCTTCACTGCAGACACCTCCACCTGGGAAGCAGGTTCTTCGTCCTCGAGCCTCTCTGGGAGCTTGTACCCATGCGTGTGTGAGTGGATGGCTTTTTCTGTTTACTGCACTCGGGTGGGTGGGGTATGGAAAGAGATGATGGAAGGAGGAGCCTTGGAACTCGGCTCAGAGTCAGCCTTTCCCAAGAGCTCTGCCCTCCCATCTCTTCCTGGGGCCATGATGGCTGCAGAAAGGGCGAATGGCTCACCCTGGTAGGACTTCCCAGCAGATTCGACACGTGCATCCCAGGGACAGGTGTGCTCTGGAAACACAGTCCACTCACACAGTGCGGCGGTTAAGTGCCCAGCTCCGCAGCTGTAATACACAGGTTCAAACCCCAGCTCCCCATCCCCCACACTGTGTCATCGGGACAGTTGTTTGATCTCCCGGCACCCCGTCTTCTTTTCTTCATCATAAAGATAATAACAACAGTGGCCTCACAGGGCTGTTATGCAGTATAAATGAGAGAAAGCGCTTGGTGCAGTGTATCCACTCTGTAAGTCCTGTGACTGCTATAAGAAATCAACAGTATCTCCATCATTCAATCTTTCAGTCCTCATGATTTTCAAGTTAGAGTAGACTAAAAAACTATTTTAAAAAATTTGTAATTAATGTTTAATGTGAGAAGAGGGTGAGATGGTTGGATGGTATCACTGACTCCATGGGTGTGAATTTGAACAAACTCTGGAAGATGGTGAAGGACAGGGATGCCCAACATGCTGCAGTCCATGGGGTCACGAAGAGTCAGACATGACTGAGCAACTCAACAACAACATGCATTATAGGGAGGAACGTCTTGCTAATAATTAACATCATCATCCTCATCGGCATCATCATTCTCTTCATCTATACAATACTTACTATGTGCCGAGAACTATTAATACTAATATAAATATAGTACATGTATGTGTTGGACTAAACAACTATTATCTTCCTCATTTATCAGGAAAGGAAATTGAGGCTGGGAGAGAAGACGTGGCTAGCCTAGGCTCACAGCTAACATGTAGCAGAGCAGGCTCAAGGCCCAGGAAGACTGAATCTTTGTTGCACTTTCCACAACCCTGAGCATCTGTCACAGCATCTCACAGACATGACTGAGCACGCACACACAGAGTATCGGGAAGGGAGACAGGAGTCTGAGTCCTTATTGTTGTTTTTCAGTTGATAAGTGAAGTGAAGTGAAAGTTGCTCAGTCATGTCCAGCTCTTGCGACCCCATGGACTGTACAGTCCATGGAATTCTCCAGGCCAGCATAGTGGAGTGGGTAGCCTTTCCCTTCTCCAGTCGCTACATTGTGAGTGACCCTTTGCAACCCACGCACTGCGGCGCACCTGGCTTCCCAGTCCTCCACTATCTCCCAGAGCTTGCTCAAATGTACAACCATTGAGTCACTGATGCTATCTAACCACCTCATCTTCTGCTGCCCCCCAAGTCTTACCAGAGCCCCATCTCCAAGTCAAGCAATTGACTTGGTTTCACTCATTTTTGTAATGGGATTATAAAACACCGTCTACTTAAGAACTGTCCATTGACAAACATTTTATTTCACAAGAAAAATCTTTGGGGAAAAAAAAAAAAGAAAAAAGAGGAAAAAGCCTGCTACGCCACTACCATCAACAGAAGATGAAAGCAGTTGCTTATACAGAGCCACTCGGGCCCTAGAAACCAGATTTCCAGCCTTTAGAGCTTCTTGGATCTAAACTTTGAAATAACACTCGCTGCAATGGTTCTCAAAGTGTGGGTCCCAAACCAGCATCAGCTTCACATGGGGGCTTGTTATAAATGCAGATCTGTGGGCCCTCTACCAAGTTTACCAATTCAGGGCCCAGCAGGCTGTTGAAATAAGCCCTCCAGGGGATATGAAGAATCATTGATTTTCATCATTAAGTATGGTGAACACCCTGTCAGAGAAATTCTATGTCCCAGGTAACATAGTTATATTTGAACATGGGCTTCAATATCTTAACCAGTCAGTGGCTCTCAAAATCTTTCCTCTAAGGACAAGATTACAAGTCTGGCAGGGAGCAGAAGGGTGACCGAAGGTGCCTGAAACAGGTCCAGCAAGGAACTGTAGCTTTGACGTTTCCTGCTTTGGCTTGAAATCCTGTGCAAACTTCATGGCTGCAGGTACTGTCCTGGTTAAGTCCTGCTTGCTTGTCTGAGGCTAAACCTGAAGATAGGCCCAGGAGTGGAGATGGCAAGAGTCCTGACAGGCTCATGGGAGACATGCTCCTCAGTTTGGAGAACGAGGCTGGGACCTCAGAGCTTGGGAGCAAGGTCTTGAAGATCCAGTTACAGCCCAGCAGCCCCTCCCCAGAAGCCCCACAGCCAGACCAGCCCCTGGCAGGGCCCCCAGGTCTCTCCCATCCCCGCTTCTCTGTGCCTGCCCCTAGGACTGCTCTCTTCCATTCTTCTCCAGGATGGTCAGATCTGGCTACACTTCAGTGCTCAGCAGAAAGCCACAGGGATATTCTATCCTATCCCTCCACTATGCTTCCAGAACTTAGCAGCTTGTCCGTGTTGAATATCCTGAGGCATTTGCTAGTGCTGCATCTCAAGTCCTCATCTTTCGTAAAGAGCAGGCTTTGGACCAGACGGTCTCCAGGGTCTTCTCTGGCTACTCCAAGATGATCAAAACTTCAGTTCACAAGAAGAGGGTTTATCTCCCTTAGTCATATCTACTCTTAGCACGTGCAGGGCCTCCAGCAAATTTGGGTGTGTGTGGGAACTTTGTTAAAAAACAAAATTCAAGTGAGTAAATTTGAGGATCTAATTGGCTTTATTAGGCAATTTATCAACTGAGTAGCATCCCATCCTGCAGATAGAAGGGAGCTTTGAGGGACTGGACAAAATGAAAGGTTTTTATAGAAAGACAGGCGAGGCAAAAGAGTTATTCACACAAGAAAAGAGAGGATTATTTTTAGGCCTGGATGTCCTCTTTTGGTAGGGAAGGAACTGACAAGGGCTTTTATCTTGCAGCTTGCCTTCTTTTTCTCTGGGGCATGGAAAGGGCCTTTGTGACAGATTACCTCATTGGTGGTAACCATAAAATTCCAGACTGGTTGATTATGATTACATTTCTAGTGAAGGTTGAAACTGCAATTCCATTAGATACTAAATCTGGGGTTGGTATCATGGGCTTTACCACAAAACAACACCATCTGGGGCCTGCGGTTTTTCTCTTTAGCACCCTTGTCTAGATCAACAACTTGATTTTTAAATGCAACACAAAATTCTTGGCCCTTATGAGGTGTTGTGACTTACCAATGAATGAGCAGAGGAAAGGTCTTAACGTATTTTGCTGATTGTCCAATCAGTGCATGTGAAGATTCTTCATACGGTCCAAGAACCATCTTTTCCTGCTCAGGTCCAGGAACCATCTCTTCATGTTCTTTATCACCAAATATGACATTCCTGGCTAATTTCCTTTCTTCCATCATGAAAAAAAGTGAGAATGCTGCTGCTATTCACAATACCATGGCTCACAGGAACCTGTTTGTGTCGAAAGCATGGGATCTTCTTGTCCTTGCAGCTTCTTGCTACCCTTACTGCTGGCTGCTGACTTACTCCTGACACTGCATCACCCACTGTGCTGCCATGAATTCTGGCTTCTAACGACTGTCTCAAAGGGTCTGCTTTGTCGATGATGACCATAAATGCAAGCCCTACCCAGTGTGCAGGAGAATAAGAAGGGTCATCTGTTTTCTGATCATAAACTGGCCATTCACGATGTTCAAGTGTAAATGACAAAGGCCATAAAAGACTGCACTGGGGTGGAGGGGGCGCCCTGGGTGCTCCTGGAAGTTAGCACCAGGGTAAAGGACGTTTGCTACCACTGCTGCCACTCCTGGTGCTGTAGGCCAGAGGTCACCATGATGGGCAAGAATCACTGCACAGACCCGCACATGGGGCTCAAACCCAAGGGTCAGCAGTGGACTGATGGTAGTCCAGAAGCCTGAACTTGTCCTGAGTCTGATATGAGGGTCACTCAGAATCAGTGTGTCAGCCCAGTTCCAGTGGCCCAGTCTCTCAGGATCTCAATCCTGCAAAAGCAATATGGCACCAGCCAGGCTGTGGGAACAACCTGCTCACTAGACCACCCTTTTAGACCTGGAGCTTGGCCTCAAGGGCCCTAGGACAGCTCCCCAGTGTCTGTGAGTCCTGAAGCTCCTGGTGGGTGGATATCGTGCCAACTCCATGCCTGGGGGAAAGGTTAGAGAGTGCTTGAAGGAGAGAGCTGGGCACCCCGGGCAGGGTCCAGTCCAGGTGCCCAGGCACCTTGTTGGGGTGGCACTGTTAGCCCCCACTGGTTCGGGTACTTGTATTCTCTTCAGCAAAGATGCGACAGGTGAAGCTGTCAGGACTTCACTGAACCACAGGGGAGAACAACAGGAGAGTTTGAAAGCACACCTGCTGTCTTACTTGTGGTTCCCCGGGCCCTCTGACCAGCCCGTTCTGTGGGCACTTTGCTAATTCCTAACATTTTATCCCCTGGTCTTGTCTCTAAGTGAGGGCACCAGTATATGAATTGCCACCCAGAAGTTTCCCCCGACGTTTTACAAGGTCACAATCAAGACCAAAGTAGCCCCTAATACATTCTATGAGGCCAGAATTACCCTGATACCAAGTCCCAAAGACATCATGAGAAAAGGAAACTACAGACCATTATCTCTCATGAATATAAGCGATCTAAGTTCTAGATAATTGCACTGCATGCAGGCACTTTGATCCTCCCAACAACCCCATGAAGCTGTGTCTATTTTTTAGGTGGAGAAACTTTGGTTGTTTTTGTTCAGTTGCTAAGTCCTGTCCAGCTCTTTGTGACCTCATGAACTGCAGCACATCAGGCTTCCCTGTCCTTCACTGTCTTCTGGAGTTTGTTCAGACTCATGCCCATTGAGTCAGTGATGCCATTCAGCCATTTAATTCTCTGTTGCCCCTTCTTCTCCTGCCCTCAATCTTTCCCAGCATCAGGGTCTTTTCCAATGAGTGGGCTCTTCATATCAGGTGGCCAAAGTATTGGAGCTTCAGCTCCAGCATCAGTCCTCCCTATGATTACACAGGGTTGATTTCCTTTAAGATTGACTGGTTGGATCTCCTTGCAGTCCAAGGGACTCTCCAAGAGTCTTCTCCAGCACCACAGTTTGAAAGCATCAGTTCTTTGACACTCAACCCTCTTTATGGTCCAACTGTCACATCCATACATGGCTACTGGAAAACCCATAGCTTTGAGTAGATGGAACTTTGTTGGCAAAGTATGTCTCTGTTTTTTAATACACTGTCTAGGTTTGTCATAGCTTTTCTTTCAAGGAGCAAGCATCTTTTAATTTTGTGGCTGGATGAATCACAAGCTGGAATCAAGATTGCAGGGAGAAACTAAGGGGTGAGGCTAAATGACTCACCTGCATTCACATAGCTCATGAGTGATTGAGCTAAGATTCAGATTTGTTTCCAAGTCCACACCACCCAGCCAGGACAGAGGTTAAGAGAAACAACTGACCCTACAGATTTGCCCCTTCCTTCCAGTGTTACCTCCGCCAAACTGCTTGCCCAGGCAACTACAAGAGTAGCTTCTCCCAACAGGGGAGACCTTTCCCCAGGCCTGCTGGGGCAGGCACAGACCCCACTGGAAAGTGACTCCTTAGCCAAAGCACACACACCAGATTGCACACTGTGAGAGTTATGCTGTAGGAAGGCAGTGAAGCAGGAGGCAATCTGTCATTGTCTGAGCAAAGCCTTAAACCTCTATGCACCTTAGTCTCCTATTTGCAAAATGGGGACTAAACTCCAAAATACTGACAATACCAAATGCTGGTGACAGTCTAGAGCACCAGGATCTCTCATTCATTGCTGGTGGGAATGCAGAATGGTAAGCCACTCTGGAAGACAGTTAGGCGGTTTCTTGCCAAACTAAACCTACCCTCGCCCTACAAACCAACAATTACACTCTTTGGAGTTGCCCAAAGGAATTGAAAGCACATCCACATGAAAACCTACCCCTGGATGTCTATGGTAGTAGACAACTTTATTCGTAATTGCCCAAACTTGGAAGCAACCAAGATATCCTTGAGCAGATAATGGATAAATAAACCGTGGTACCTCCAGACAATGAAATATTATTCAACACTAAGGAAATAAGCTATCAAGTCATGAAAAGACATGGAGGAAATTTAGATGCATGTTACAAGGTGAAAGAAGCCAATATGATAATGTTACATACTGTATGATTCCAACTATGTGACATTCTGGAAAAGGCACAACTACGGAGATAGCCGGACTCGACTGAGCGACTGAACTGAACGAACTGATGGAGACAGTAAAAAGATCAGCAGTTATCAGGAGTTAAGGGCAGAGAGGAATGAATGGTGGGAGCACAGAGGATTTTTAAGGCAGTTGGAAATATTCTGCATGATACTGTAATGTTAGATATATGTCATTATACATTTGTTGAAATTCCTAACATACAACACCAAGAGTGAACTGTAAAGTATGGACTTTGGGTGATCAGGAATCACCCAGGGAGGCTCATGGAGTGTAACAGATGTGCCCTCTGGTGGGGAATGTTGATAGTGGGGGAGGCTGGGTCTGTGTGGGGGCAAGGAGCATATGGAAAATCTCTGTCATTTCTGCTCAATTTTGCTCTGGACCTAAAACTGCTCTAAAAAAAATAAAAATCTATTTTTCAAAGTGGGGCAAAACCACCCAGGTCTCAGGCTGGGATATAGAAGCTAATGCCAGTGGAGACAGTTTGCAGACGGCAAGTTGGTTTGTTGAGATAAGGGATCGATTCTCTTATGTGTTCACATCCCAGTTGTGCCGGAACTCTGCAGTGGGAGTTCAGGTCTGTCATTTTGACTTTGGGGGCCCAATATCCTTTGCTACAGACCAAGTAATGGTTTACAAACAGTAACGCTTGTTCTTCTTCACTCCCATCCCCATGACAACCTCTCAGAGAGGAAGTGGCAAGTGGTGGTGATGGGAATGGTGGTGGTGGCGGTGGTGGCAGCCACCATTTATACCCAGGCACTGTGTTAAGCCCTCTATACACATTATCTCATTTAATCCTTACAACTGATGAGAAACTGAAGCATGGGGGCGGGAGAAGTGGGGAGGGGTAGTGGCTGGAAGACAGGCAACTTGCCCTGTGTCACACAGCTGGTCAGCAGCAAAGTAGGTTCCAGAAGACTCAGTGCTTGTACTTAACCTCCAGGTTTGCCCCCAGGTGGCCCAGGCTGACCTTGGAAGGCACCCGAGGAGGTGGCCCCATTGCCTGATGACTGGGGACCAGCTTCATGACAAATGATGTCCCATATCCAACACTTCCATAGAACTTACTATGAACCAGGACTAGTCTTAAGCATAGAGAAGGCGATGGCACCCCACTCCAGTACTCTTGCCTGGCAAATCCCACGGATGGAGGAGCCTGGTCGGGGGCAGTCCATGGGGTCGCTAAGAGTCGGACACGACAAGCGACTTCCCTTTCACTTTTCACTTTCATGCATTGGAGAAGGAAATGGCAACCCACTCCGGTGGTGTTCTTGCCTGGAGAATCCCAGGGACAGGGGAGCCTGGTGGGCTGCCGTCTCTGGGGTCGCACAGAGTCGGACAGGACTGAAGCGACTTAGCAGCAGCAGCAGCAGCATCTTAAGCATGCGACATGCCCTGTTCCTCTTCTTACAGTAACTCCATGAGGAAGGTACCTTTATTATGTCCATTTTACAGATGAGCAAACTGAAGCCTAGAACTTGAAGAACAGAAAATATCAGACCCAATAGGAAAAGTGGGGCTCAGCTGGTCCAAGTCCTCTAATGGACATCCTGCCTCCCCCAGGAGACCTTGGGTCCTCCAGTTGCTACAAGGTCAGTCAAGTCAGGTGTGAGTGTGTGTGTGTGTGCATGTGTGTGTGTGCATGTATCTATAATGTCCACTTTGCTGTATTGTTGCTTCAACACTTCCATTTGAGACTCACCAAATCAGCAGCTGAGAGAGGCCACAGCTGGGCCCTACCCTCTGCTGCATCCACCCTGGGGGCACAGGGCAGTACAGGCCTCTTTCCCCACCCAGGACGAGGGAGCAAAGTCAAGGTAGAGGAAGGAAAGTCAGAAGCCTGGGGCCTCACTTGCCCCTTAACCACAGAGCAGGGCTGTGGAGCAGGAATGGGCCACAGTGGGATGACAGGGCAGCCAGTATGTAGCCCAGGGAAGCAAAGCATCCAGGGCCAGGAAGCAAGCCGGGTTAGTGTCCCGGAAGGTGTGGCCCAAGGTTAAGGGGAGGGGAGGAGCCAGTCTCTCCGTGGACCCCTCCTCTTAGTATCTACCACTGTATCAGAGACTAGATTTCAAGTGGGATGGGCTTCCCAAGTGGCGCTAGAGGTAAAGAACCTGCCTGCCAATGCAGGAGACATAAGAGATGTGGGTTTGACCCCTGGGTTGGGAAGATCCCCTGGAGGAGGGCATGGCAACCCACTCCAGTATTCTTGTCTGGAGAATCCCATGGACAGAGGAGCCTGGAGGGCCACAGTCCATGGGGTCATAGAGTCGGACACGACTGAGCGACTGAGCGTGCACTCACCTCAGAGCACACAGAGAGCCTCCTATGTACTGTGTGGTCATCAGGGACAAAAGGCTCTGCTGTTACCCAGGTCTGAGTCCAAATCCCACCTGGCTCTGTGACCTCGGTTGAATCACTTAGCCTCTCTGGGCCCCAGTTTCCTCTATCAAATGCGGATGAGGGCAGCAGCCACCTCATAGGGCTTAGTCGGTATTTGGCCTGGGTCAGGGACTCAGAACATTTGAGCCGCTTCTCAGCTGTAAAATGAGATTTCTAATAGTACCTACCTTGTCATCAAGGTCAAATGAGTAACACACTAAAGTGCTTAGGAAGGATCCTGGTGCAGAGCAAGGGCTGATTTTTTATTATTAACATCCTCCTCCTTCCTGCCCATCTTCCCATCCCTAGCAGGTTAGCAAGGACATGAGGGAGGGGCTGCTTGACTTTAGGCTACAAAGTGCAAAGCTGGCACTGTTCTCAGCTGCCTCGCCTCAGCAGTGGAGGAAAGATGGGGTTGCAGGAATTCTTTAGCACCAATTAACACCTTGAGGCTCCCTTCTGCTCTCACCCTGGTCTGCCTCCCTGCTGGCTGGGGGCCTGGAACCACGTGGCAGAGGAAGCAGCCAGGCTGGGGGCGAGGGGGATATTGTGGAATCAGCCATTAAGACTGGAGTGTGCCAGCGGAGCCCTGGCAAGTATTATTTTTTCCTGTGCACATGCGTGCCTGTGTGCTCAGTCGTGTCAGACTCTTTGTGACCCTATGGACTGGAGCCCTCCAGGCTCCTCTATCAGTGGGATTCTCCAGGCAAGAATACTGGAGAGGATTGCCATTCCTTTCTCCAGGGGATCTTCCCGACCCAGGGATCGAAACTGTGTCTTCCAAGTCTCCTGCTTTACAGGCTGATTCTGTACCACTGAACCACTGAGGAAGCCCTATTTATTCCTAGCTGTGCAGGAAGGATCCAGAAGGAAGTGAGGAAGGCAGGGAGCCTGGGGCAGATCTGTTCCTCAGGCTTTAGACAAATGGTCTCTCCCAGTCAGTCGCCCTCCTAGTGTGTCTGACACCGAGAGTGGGGGAATCATCCCTCATCCCATACGACAAACACTCTCAGTTATAACCTTGCAAAGAAATCACAAAAATGAATGGGAAAATTGCAGTGAAAATGTTTTTTTGAACTTCACATATATTCAGCCAATAAAAATTTTAATAGAAGTACAAAAAAGGAAAATAGTAATGATCAATACTTTCTCAAGACATTAATGTGTTTTTTAAAATGGAGAAAAACCTACATTTCTATATTAGTCATAGTGGCAAATAATAACATTACAGTTTCTGCAAATCTGTGAATGACAACATCCAATTTGATCTTCTCAAATTCATGTTCAGGGCAAAGTAAAGCCATATTTGTCAATCTACCTTTGCTCATAAGTCACTGAAGAATTTAATTTTAACTTAAAAATTACTTTTACATGAAGCAATAGATAAGTAAATAATTAGAAAAAGTATACAAATAGATTTGGTAGAAATTATAAATATTCCATTTCACAACAAATCCCAGAAATTGTGATACTGTTTATATCTTTGTTTCTTTGGTGTAAATTATTGTTGCTCAGTTGCTAAGTCATGTCTGACTCTTTTTGACCCCGTGAACTGCAGCATGCCAGGCTTCCCTGTCCTTCACTGAGCTTGCTCAAACTCATATCCGTTGAGTCAGTGATGCCATCCAACCAACTCATCCCCTGTCACCCCCTTCTCCTCTTGCCCTCAATCTTTCCCAGCATCAGGGTCTTTTTCAATGGGTCAGCTCTTTGCATCAGGTGACTAAAGTATTGGAGCTTCAGCTTCAGCATCAGTATTGATTATACTGATTTTCAAATGTTTCTTGTAGTCAAAAAATTCCAGTAAAATGTCTTCACTGGAAATTTTTTTCTATTTGGGAAAAATTTCTGAAGTTTTCCTTCTTCAAAAATCAGAGGAAATGGCTGAAGGACAGAGAGTTCAGTTCAGTTGCTCAGTCATGTCCAACTCTTTGTGACCCCGTGGACTGCAGCACGCCAGGCTTCCCTGTTCATCACCAACTCCCAGAGCTTGCTCAAACTCATATCCATTGAGTCAGTGATGCCATCCAACCATCTCATCCTCTGTTGTCCCTTTCTCCTTCTGCCTTCAATCTTTCCCAGCATCAGGGTCTTTTTCCAATGAGTCAGTTTAGCCAAAGTATTGGAGCTTCAGCTTCAGCATCAGTCCTTCCAATGAATATTCAGGACTAATTTTCTTTAGGATGGACTGGTTTGATCTCCTTGAAGTCCAAGGGACTCTCCAGAGTCTTCTCCAACACCTCAGTTCAGAGGCAACAATTCTTTGGCACTCAGCTTTCTTTATGGTCCAACTCTCACATCCATACACGCAGGACAGAGAACATTGATGTAATTTGACCCATGGCTTAGAAAGATGACAAAATTGAGTAACTCAACTTCTATTTCTTCATCTTTATAATGACTGTAATTATAGGTCATTTTCAATCTACTGAGATAGAAACTATGTCAGAGGATGGTTTGAAGGATTTCATAATAATTAAATTCATCTCCAAACATTTCCATAGAGTAGCTTAGTTTAGGTATGTCAAGGTCCATTGTATAATTGGGAGTTTACATCTTGAAAACAATATTTATTAAAGGATAAATAATAAAACATGTATAGTACATTGACACTTTTTATTATTTATCCTTTAATAAATAGAGTGAAAAAGAATTCTGGTGAAGATATTTTACTGGAATTCTTTGACTACAAGACACATTTGAAAACCACACATTCAATAATAAAGATAGCAGTTATTTAAACATAGACCATCTAACGTTCACAAGGGCTATTGCAGTTTTCTTTTCATGTAACATCTTTGGATTTGGTATGGCAATAATGGTGACTTCATAGAATGAATGAAAAAGTATTCCTTTTTCCTCTTATTTTGGAGTAGTTGGAGAATAGATCAGTGCTGATTCTTCTTTTAATGAATAGAGGACTTTGATGAAGTCATCTGGTTCTGGGCTTCTCTGTACTGGGAGATTTTTCTTTATTGATTCAATCTCTTTACTACATATAGGTCTATTCAGATTTTCTATTTCTTCTTGAGTTAATATTGGTAGCTTGTATCTTTCTAGGGATTTGTTCATTTCATCTATGCTATTCATTCTTTTTTTGTCATACAGCTGTTCATATTCTCTTACAGTCTTTTTTCATTTCTATGTAGTTGGTAGTAATATCCCCAATTTCATTTCTTGATTTTAGTATCTTGAGTCTTCTCTCTTTTTTCTTAGTTAATGGTGTGTCAAATTTGTGATCTTTTCAAAGAACCAACTTTTTGTTTCATTGGTATTCTCTATTTTCTTTAAGTAAGTAAGTGTTAGTTGCTCAGTTGTGTCCGACTGTTTGCAACCCCATAGGTTGTAGCCTGCCAGGCTCCTCTGTCTATGGGATTTTTCATGTAAGAACACTGGAATGGGTTGCTATTCCCTTCTCCAGGGTATCTTCCTGACCCAGGGATCAAACCCATATCTCCCTCATCACAGGAGATTCTTTACCTTCTGAGCCACCAGGGAATCTCTGCTTTAATCTTTATTATTTTCATCCTTCTGCTTGCTTTGGGTTCAGTTTGCCCTTTTTTTCTAGTTTCTTAAGATACAAAGTCTTTTTTTTTTTTTAATTTAGATCTTTTCTTCTATTCTAATGTAGGCATTTACAGCACAAATTTCCCTCTAAGCACTGCTATTGCTGAGTCCTAGAAGTTTGGGTATGCTGTATCAAAGTAGTTTGCTGTGTCAAAGTATTTTCTAACTTTATCTCCCTTGTGATTTCTTCTTTGACCCACTGATTGTTTAAGGACTTGTTGCTTAATTTCCAAATATTTGTGAATTTTCCAGCTTTCTTTTCTGTTGTTGGTTTCTAGTTTCATTCCAGTGTGGTGGTTTGGATGATTTAAATTAAATGATTTAATACTGGATGATTTGGTGATTTGGATGATTTAAATTAAAAAAAAAAAAAAACAACAACAAACGATCAAAACTTGTTTTGTGGCCTAACATGTGGTCTGTCCTGAAGAATGTTCCATGAGCATTGAGAAGAATATATATTCTGCTGTTGTTGTGTAGAGGGTGCTGCATGTGTCTGTCAGATATATTTGGTTTATAGCTCTGTTCAAGTCCTTTATTCCCCTATCAATCTTCCTAGTTGTTCTTTGCATTATTGGAAGTGGGGTACAGAAATCTCCACTTATTATTGTAGACCTGTGTATCTCTCCCTTCAGTTCTGTCAGTGTTTGCATCATATATCTTGGAACTCTGGTGTTAGGAGTATTTTTGTTTATACCATTGTATCTTCTTAATGAATCGACCCTCTTATGAATATATAATATCCCAATCTCTTGTAACAATTGTTTATCTGAAATCTGTTTTGTCTGCTATTAATATATATAGCCACCTAGCTCTATTTCAGTTTTTATTTGCATGGAATATCTTTTTCTGTCTTTTTATTTTCAGTCTATTTGTGTCTTTGGGGGGCTTCCAGTGTGGGGTTGCCAGATTTAGCAAATAAAAAAAACAGAATTCCCAGTTGAGTTTGAATTTTAAGATACAATGAGTAATTTTTTCATATAAGTATATTCAGTGTAATATTTGGAGTGGATTTATATTAAAAAATTCATGTTTTATCTGAAATTCAAATTTAACAGGGCATCCTATATTTTGTTTGGGAAACCTTTTCCAACAAGCATTTAAATACACAGGCCCTACCCTCTGAGAATTTCTGATTTTAGGAGAAAATTAGGACCTCCCTTGGAAAGGCTCCCAGCTCAAGGGGGAATTACAATCCTTGTACAGGGAGCTTGCAGTCTGAGGAGAATGGAGGTGGGGAGAGGCTATACAATCTGACCATGAGGCAAAGGGAGTTAGGCCAGGCCTTTGCATCAGGGTCCCTGCTCCTTCTTGGGTCTCCCAAGGTTCTCTCCCCCATACCTCACTGTAGAACTGGGGAGTCCCAAGCAGCTCACACTGGGGACAAGATCAGTGGATAACAGAGATAACAGGGCACTGATAACCCCCAACTCATCCACATTCACTGTGTGTGCACAGCACACTCATGCTCACACTCATAGGCACATTCTTTACTATACACACACATTCTCACATACTGCTTCACACACAGGCCTGCCACACACACATGCAGGATAAAGACGTCTTGTACACGCAGACTCCCTGAAACCTGTCCCGCTCACACAGACGCATGGTGCTGCACATGAATACGTCCCTGCTGACACTCGCTCAATCCCGTACACAATCATGGATCACAGCAACAGCAAACCTCGTGCTCTCTGTCTATGCCTTCTCGAGCTCTAGATGTCTTTGTGTGTGTGTGTATGTGTGTTTGGGGGAGGTAGGCATTTTTTCCTGCTATCTTTATCTGGATATCTGTCCATCATCCAGACGCCCACCCCAGCTATTTGCCTCCCTCCCTGCAGGAAGGCTGAGGGATGATGGGCAGGTCTGGTCTCCATAACAACCAAGGACCCTCTTCTCGGGAAGGAGAAGGTGCTGGGAGGCACTGTTGGCTTTTGCCCAGGCCCTTGATTTGAGTGGGCCAGGGGGTGAGGCCAGTGAGGGGAGTAGGGGGAGGAACGGAAGGGATGGCCATCTGGACCTGAGAGAGTGGAGCTGCAGGCACTGCCCAAGTCCTCCAAAATGGCAGATGGGCATCATGGTGCCTGAGAAGAATTGGGAGGAGGGGGCAGCCCAGGATGACACATGCAGGAGAATCCCCACTCCCCTCCCAGCCTAGTCCCCAACCCCACTGCTTATCTCCTTGAGCATCCTCAGATCTGATTCTGGAAAAGTCCCTTTTGAAGCTCCCTTTTCTGGGCCCCCACAGCGCCCAGAGGTGGAGTCATGCTAGGGGTGTGGGGGAGGCACAGAGCCCTTTAAACCACTAGGGCTCTCATGCTCTTTGTGTACCATTCCCTTTGGGGAAGTGTGGCCCCCTCCTGCATCCCCATTTTGGATCCTATCCTATCCCTGGTGGCTGGTGGGGAAGATTACACTCATTGTGCTATAGGGAATCCCAAAGAGTGGGTGTTCATTTGGGCAAACCCCAAACAGGGTGAGGAGGGCTGGGCTCTAGTTCCTCTGGTACCTCGGGTTGTCCAGGCTCTTCCCTCATATCAGACCCATTAATAAGACCAGCTTAGGCCTGGCTCCCTGTCCTCAAGGTCCTGAAAGCTGATCTGAAAGTGAAGGGTTTAGAAAGTGCGGAGGAGACTCACCAGGAAGGAGCAGAGAGGTGGAATATGGGTTGGTCGTGGAGGACTGTGCTTGGAGAGAGAGAAGGTTGCGTGTTCTGCTTGATCCCTCCTCAAGAAAGAACTTGCAGATTGACTGCAGGAAGTGTGGTTAGCTGACTGCCTCCAAACACCTTCTGTCCACAGCATTTGAAGCCTTATCTTGCCAAGCAGCCCCCAGCCGACGACTGAGCACCTCAAGTTTCAAGGTCTGCAGGGTTCAGCCTGCAACAGGACTGCTCGGCCGGATGGCAGTCTGGGCTCCAGAGCTCCCTGTTGATGGGGGCTGATGGAGATGTTGTCAGCTCGCATCTAGATCTGAGGCCATCCCCACCTATCCTGCTTCCTCCCTCCCCATCTTTCACAAGTTTAAGCATCAGCCAGCCTCTTGCACGCCGAATACCAACTCAATGACTGCTTACCAGAGGGCCCAAACTGACACAGATGCCAAGAGCCACACTATGTATGCGTGCAGGAGCGCCACGCTTTTGGGGGAAACAGAGTTCCCCGTGAGCCCTCGCTTTCTTAAGAAGGATGTAGGCCGCCCTGCTCTCTGCTGGACACTCGGTGGAACTACACCTCCAGAGAGTGGCCACTGGGGACCGTGGTACCGTCTCATTGAGGCCTTCCGCTCAGAGACTGTTGTTGTGAGAACTTCAGGGGTCACTATACCAACAGGGAAACTGAGCCCCAGAGGATTAAAGGATCAAACAGAGAGAAGGCCTTGGGGGACATCGTGCCACCACCAAGGTCATTTCCTCTGCCCCCGTCTTGTCCCTTCAGCTCTTCTGGGTGCTGCTGTGGGTACCATCAGCTTTGCCCTCTTCTTCCTTTGTGGGCATCCTTGCTCACACTGGCCTTCATCCTTGCTCCCAGAACCTCTGTTATTGCCTCCCCACGGGTGCCTTTGGTCCCCCCACCTCTCTACAGCCAGGGTGACCTTCCTAGATCTCAAGTCAGGCCTCCTTTCTTTTCACCTAAAGGCCACCATGGCATCACGCCTGTAAGGCCACTTCAGGGGGTCCCCCTCCCTCACTCCCCACCCTCGCCCAGGTGTCACTGAGACTCCAAAATTGCAGAAGCCCCATGTCTGCAGCCCAAAGAGGCTGTTTCTTCCACACGCACTGAGAACTCTGCACCCGATGACCCATCTCAGAGCCTGGCTCAAATCCTCCTCCCAGCTCCCTGAGCCTGTGTACTGACCTTCATCCCACACGGTAGGAGCAGTTGCTTCTTTGTGCTGCTCTAAGTCCACAGGATTGCTTCCTTCGAGAGGCTCGTATTCAGACCACCAATTCAGGCCATTCTTCGGTAGGGAAGGTTCAGCCCAGGCTCTCAGAACATAAGAAGGGGGACAAGGTCTTTTTCTTTCCTGAGCCTGTTGTTGTCCAGTCGCCAAGTCATGTCTGACTCTTTGCGACCCCATGGACTGCAGCACGCCAGGCTCTCCGTCCTTCACCATCTCCCCAAGTTTGCTCAAGCTCACGTCCATTGAGTCAGTGATGCCATCCATCCATCTCATCCTCTGTCATCCCCTTCTCCTTTTACCTTCCATCTTTCCCAGGGTCTTTTCCAATAAGGGAGCTCTTTGATCAGGTGGCCAAAGTATAAGAGCTTCAGCTTCAGCATCAGTCCTTCCAGTGAATATTCAGGGTTGATTTCCTTTGGGATTGACTTGTTTGATCTCCTTGCAGTCCAAGGGACTCTCAAGATTCTTCTCCAACACCACAGTTAAAAAGCATCAATTCTTTGATGCTCAGCCTTCTTTATGAACCAGCTCTCACATCGGTACGACTACTGGAAAAACCATAGCTTTGACGCACCTCAACACGTTTTGTTTTTCCACACCACCAAACAATTCTCCAATTCTCAGCAAACACTAATGGGGTGCCCTCACAAATTTAACTCAGTGCTGAAACTATCTACCTGGAGGTGGTATTAAATCCCACAGGTTAAGGGCTCAGTCTTGCCCTTCACTACCTCCTAATCCCTTCAGATGCCAATTACAAGTCCCAGGTCATCGCCTGTGCTTCTGACCAGCTGGTTCTAGATCTAGACCCCTCTGTGGGTTTGATCAATTTGCTAGAGCAACTCACAGAATTCAGAGAAACATTCATTTACGTCTACCAGTTTATTATAAAAGGCTGCCATTTAGGAACAGCCAGATGGAAGTGATGTGCAGAGCAAGGTATGTGCCACTCCTCAATCTCCAGCCCAGAAGCTCATCCACACTGGTTGTTCAAGAGTTTTTACAGCGCTTAACCTGTAGGCCCTCTCTCCATTCCCAGAGGTCTCTAGGTGAGCCTGAAGTTCCAACCCTCTAATCACTTGGTTTTTCTGGTGACCAGCCCCATCCTGAGGCTGTCCAGGGCCCCACCCTAAGTTACCTTATTAGCTTACACTCAGGTGTGCTCGAAAGAGGCTCCTAATCCTAGAAAATTCCAAGGGTTTTAGGGGCTCTGTGCCAGAAACAGGGGGCAAAGACTATATATATATTTTTTATTATTATTACTTTTTACATCATAGGCACCAACCAAGATTGTCAGCCAGAAGTTGACCAAGAACTGTCCAAAAGACACAAAGAACTGTTGACCAAGTAGAGGGGTTACCTAGACTTTGGGTGGTAAAGGAAAATCCACCCGGACAGGCTCTCACCAGGGTCCGAAGTGAGAAAGTCAAAGAGCACAGACAGAATGTTAGGACTGCACTTGCAGGCAGGGAACTGGGTGGGATTGGGGGCAATTTACAGAGTTTTTACTTTCAGGGCACAGGGATATGAGGGTCTTGAAGTGAGTCTTGATGATCTGGTTGTTAGCAGACAATTTAATTAGTTCAGTCTTAACCTCTCTGGAACAAGTAACTAAGTCATTTTGGTTTGGTCTATGGCTTGACACCCGGAGAAAGCAATGGTACCCCACTCCAGTACTCTTGCCTGGAAAATCCCATGCGCGGAGGAGCCTGGTGGGCTGCAGTCCATGGGGTTGCGAAGAGTTGGACACGACTGAGCGACTTCACTTTCCCTTTTCACTTTCATGCCTTGGAGAAGGAAATGGCAACCCACTCCAGTGTTCTTGCCTGGAGAACCCCAGGGACGGGGAAGCTTGGTGGGCTGCTGTCTATGGGGTCGCACAGAGTCGGACAGGACTGAAGCGACTTAGCAGCAGCATGGCTTGACACAGGGAGAGGAAATCAGTTTTTTCACTTCACAAGCGACTTCAGCTGCATGAGGTCACTGCCTCCCTACTGGGCACAGGCACTCCCTGAAAGGGCCTGTGGAGCGCAGAGACACCCGCCCCCCAGGCATGGTCCCACTGAGGGGATGCCCCCAGGATGCGAGGGCTCTCAGCTTATCGTTTGTCCCCAGGCCTCCCCGAGGCTGTCTGTTCTTCATGGGGCAGGTTCAACACCTACTGCAGCCCTCAATGCCTGCAATGCCCGTCTGTCCTGCCCACGCATCGGGGAAGCCATGGGCAGTGCCAGGGCCCTTCCTGAGACAGTCTTCAGTGACTGTGAACACAGGAGGAGGCTGGTGCCTGTGGCGGGATGACTGGGCCTGCTCGAGGCTGGACAGTGTGGGAAGGGGCCTCCCTCCCAGCCCCTGCTGTGGAGCCGGGTGGCGGGTGGGGTAGGAGGGGAGCCGGGCTCTGGAGGGGGTCATGGAGAAGCAGAAGGAAAACGGCAGCCCTGCAGGGCTGGGACTAGCAGAGGTCCAGCAGGGATGAGTTGGAAGATATCAAACAGGAAACAGCACTGGGACTGTCTCTCCTCAAATCCGAGCTCCAGAGTGGGCAGGGGACAGACAGCCCTGCTGGGGAGGCCTGCGGTCTGGGCCCCTTTCTAATCCCCACTTCTGATTAACTGTGTGACCTTGGGCAAGACAGCACCCTGGAATGTTCAGGTGGGAAAAGACTGCTGAGAGAAACGTGTCCAGTGGTTCTCATTCCTGGGTGCACATTGAAACCACATGGAGACTTTAAAATGCAGATACCAGGGCCCCACCCCCAGACGGTCTGGTTTAATTCACTTGTGGAGCAAGGCCTCAGCATGTGTAGTTTTAAAAAGCTCCCCAGGTGGCTCTCCTGTGCACCTGGACTGGGAAGTAGCAGGTCCTTCAATCTACAACTTTCCATCCAAACTCCTGGGTGTGGTATCATGCGCTTCAGAGTTAGACAGGCCTGGGTTCAAATCCTGACTCTGCCATTTACTGTCTATGGATGGTAGCCTTGTCTGACCTTGGCCCCACACGCTGGGATCCCTTCCTGGCTGTTAGGACTCTGAGCAACTTACCTGTCAGTTACTCAGCCTCTCTGAGCCTCAACCTCCTCATCTACAAAATGACAGCAACACCTTTCTCACTTAATATCCAGCCGACAAGGAGGATGGGGCTTAGAGATATCAACTTGCTCCCCTGGGGCTCTGGTGACTGAGTCAGAGCCAGGAGCATCCAGGTGACCAGCCTGTCTATGAGCCACCTTTTCCCAGAAGCTTGTTGTCACTCACTTGCCCACTTTGGGGAGTAGGGAGGAGAGGACCAGACACTCATCTGTTCAAGGAAAACCCTGAACTTATAAAACACACCGGCTCCTGATTTCCAGAGAGATTTTTATAAAAACATTTTTTTCTTTTTGTTAAAGTCGTACTGTATATTGGTAAAAAATGTGGAAAATTTCATAAAATTATAAAGAATAAAAAAAAACAAAAATAAAACAAAACATTCAAAGTACCAAATATATGGCCGGTCAAGTTTTTGCTTCAGCATACTGCTTTCTTTGCAATTTTCTCGGCAGACTTTTTTTTAAAAGAAAAAAATATTTATTTATTTATTTGGCTGCACCAGGTCTTATATTTGGCATGTGGGAACTTTTGGCTGTGGCACGTGGGATCTAGTTCCCTAACCAGGGATGGAATCTGGGCTCCCTGTACTAGGAGGTCCCTTCTTGGCAGACTTGAGTTTATATCATTAAGACAATTTTGCATGATGTAAGTACTTTATGTTATGAGTATTTTCTTACATCATTAACTTTTTTTTTTTTTTGAAAACATCTTATTTTAAAGCCCCATAATAGTCCTCCTTCCAAAGAGCCCTAGAGTCACAACCATTGCCCTGTTGTGGAACAGTTTCTATTTTCCCAGTTATAAGAACTGTCGTGAGGAACATTTTTGAACATAAATCTTTCTTTTCACATCTGTGCCTATTTCCTTAGGACACATCCCTAGAAGAAAAATTACTGGGTGGAAGGGAATGAACATTTCTAAGCTACAGACTCTCAAGTTGCTCTCCAGAATCATTTACCAATTCATGCCCCGGTCGGTGTCCCACCCCACATGGGCCATTGCTGGATATGAGGATGCTTTGCAGTTTAACAGTTATTTCTTTGATTTCTCATGAAGGTGAGCATCTTTCTCCGTCTGCCTCCTGTCATTTGCTAATGGAGACTTCACAGCCTCTAACCCAAGGCCAGGGTCACACAGGGTGATGGGAGGGAGACACTCTGGCCTCCAGCTCTCCTCCATCGTGGGGGACAGCCAGAGAGAGAGAGTCAACAGTTCTGCAGCCTCCGCCTCCTCCAAGACCAGGCCTGACTGTGTGTGCTGTAACCGGGGATTTGGAATTAAAGGGCAGGGCCATGTCTCCTCTGCATCACCTGGACAGATGCCCCGGCCTCAGCAACAGCAGTCCCGGGGCCTTAGAACTAGAATGCTTCTCCTGCCAGGTCTGGCAGACGCAGGGGCAGGGGAAGAGGTGAAAGTCTGTTTCGTCCTGGAACGTGCAGGTTCTCTGGGGAGAACTCCCTGGTTTCCAGGTGGGCATCTCCTGAGGGCTTTGCTTGGGGTCCTCAGCAGAATACAGACAGGATTCCCGCTCAGGATTGCCCCTACCTGTCCCCAGTCCTGAGGCATGAACCCCTGGATGGTCCTTCCAACAGCTACCTGAGTCCAGTCCCCTTGACCTCCTCTAGCCACTCACCCCAGCTCCCCAAATAGGACCAACATTGCCACCTACTGGCAAAGTCAAAGCCTCTGTGTTTGCCTCTCTCTCTTCCTCCATATTCCAATAGCACCTGGGCCTGACCTGCCCATTTGCTGAGCTTCTCACGACCATCACCGCTCTCCAGCCTGTCATGGTCACCTTCCCACTGGACTTCTGCCCAGCCTCCAGCTTAGTCTCCCCGAATCCTTCTTGTCCCCTGTAATCCTTTCTCCCTTAGGAAATCAGTGAGCTTTCTTGGATTTCAACGTGCTCTAACCCCTGCTTATAACCCTCAATGCTCTCCACAGTTCTTCGGAAACCCCCAAACCTCTTTCCATGGTTTGTAAGATCCTGAGTGGTCCAGCATGTGCCCTGGTCTCCCTCCTCATCTCTCACAGCCCCCACACCCGCCATCCTCACTGCACCACATTTAGGGCACAGAAGCGTGGAGTTCTTGCCCTCTCACTTTTTTGGCCTTTGCCCAGGCTGCTTTCTCTGCCCATTTTCTGGACACACTCCTACTAGGACTTCAAAACACTGTTGGACATCATCGCCTCCAAGAAGCCGTTGCCTTCCTATCAGTTTTTGTGTGGCTGTCGCAACAAATTATCACAAACTTAGGGTTTTAAAATGATGCAGATTTACAGTTCTGGAGGCCAGAAATCCAAAATGAGTCTCACAGGGCCAAATCAAGGTGTTGGCAGGGGTACACTCCTTCTGGAAGGTTCAAGGGAGAACCTGATCTTTGCCTCTTTCAGCTTCTAAAGCTGCCTGTCTCCCTTGCTTTGTGGCCACTTCTTCCCATCACTCCAACCTCTCTTGTTTCCATCATCTGTCTCCTCTTTCTCTCTGACCCTCCTACCTTCTCCTTACAAGGACCCTTGTGATTACCTCAGTCCCATCCTGTTAATCCAGGCTAACCTTACCATCTTAAGATCTTTAATCACATCTGTGAAGTCTCCTTTGCAGCATAAGGTAACGTTCACAGGTTCTGGGGATGAGGACACAGACATCTTTGGGAGGAGCCAGTATTCAGCCAACCACACCCGGCTCTCTCCCTCAGTTATGGATGAGATGCATTTCTCCTGTGCTCGCGCAGCCCCTGGAGATCTCCTCTTCACTGGAGCACATCCCGCTCTGAGTCATTCTCCCTTTTCTGGTTTGACTCCCCTGCTAGGCTGAGCTGCAGTGACTGGATTGTCCTCTGTGCCCCCATGTTCCAGGGCCTGGCACCATGCCCGGCAGGTAATCGGCGTTCACTGCATGCCAAGTGAATGAATGGCTACCTCTCTGCTTCTTCAGTCACCTTCAGGCTGGCAGCAGGAAGCCCACTCGTGGGCAGCCTCTGCAACTTCCAAGCATCACGATTGGGCCCCAAGCCTTGCTCTTCCCTGCTCTCTGCCCTCCAGAGGAGAGACCCCAGGCAGCCAGTTTGGGAGAACTGCATAAGCAAAGGTCTGGAGGTAAAATGAAGCATATTGTAATCAGAGAGGTTGACAGTTGGGGTGTTTGAGATTCTGCATAAGGAGTGGAAGAGGAGGCTGGAAAGGAGGCCGGAAAGCGTCCTCATCATGCTCAGGGGGCCTCAAACGTGTACAGGAGGCAGTCTGCACGGGGAGGAGGTGGTTCCAGCCAGCTGGTGCTCATGAGCACACTCTCTGCACACAGCCTCCCTCTGATGGGGCTGTCACCGAGGCAACAGATGAAGTTGGTTGCCCAGCAACAAGGCCCTGCCTCCCCCATCCCTCCAATGGCCAATTCTGCCCCTTGGGAGCTTTGAGCCCTTTCTAGATTGCTCCAGTGTTTAGACGGGACCAGATTCCCTCTGTGTCCAAATACCAATGGTAATAGATGAAAGGTCTTTTGTGGTGGCTGCGGTCAGGGTCATGGATTCAGTGTCAGGAGAGAAGAGGGCAGAGATGGCCTAGATGAGGAGGGGGACAAAGGGGGCATTTCAGCCTCAGTCTTTCCTTTTCCATTTTACTAAAGTGAAGCAGGAAGAGCGCCAGCCTGGGAGTCAGGAGACTGGTGCTGTGGTATGGATCTGCCTCTTGCTTGCTGGGTGTTTCAAGCAAAGGCCCTTCCTCCCTGTTTCTCAGTTTCCACATCTTTGACAGGAGGGTTTGGGCAAGCTGATCACCAAGGCCCCTTCTAGGCCTGACAGTCTGTGGTTCCAGAACCTCGGGGGCAGAGATGGACCAGGCACCAGACTCCAGGTTCCATCCAGGTATCTGCCCTACCCACCCCTCAGCTCTGAAGCCTCTGGTCTCGGTCCATGGGGAGACGGGGAAGGAGGGCCATTTGGCTCTAAAGTATCACATTGATGGGGGCTTCCCCAATGGCTCAGTGGTAAAGAATTTGCCTGCAATGCAGGAGACCTAGGTTTGATCCTTGGGTCAAGAAGATCCCTTGGAGGAGGGCATGGCAACCCACTGCAGTATTCTTGCCTGAAGAATCCCCAAGGACAGAAGAGCCTGGGGGGCTACAGTCCATGGGGTCGTAAAGAGTCAGACGCGACTGAAGCGACTTAGCACACACATATCACATTGATGAAGGGCCCTAAATCCAGACTTCAGATGTCAGACCAAAGAAAGTTATATTCACTGTCATGTTTCATAACTGAAAAAAAAATCAGTAATCATAAGCATTTAAGATAAGCTGCAGTCTTTGTAACTCTTAGTTGTCATTTTTCATTTTTCAAATACATTTCAGTCTAAAGAAATGAAAGGGCTTCCCTAGTGGCTCAGTGGTCAAGAATCTGCCTGCAAGGCAGGAGACATGGGTTCCAGCCCTGGGTCGAGACGATCCCCTGGAGGAGGAAATGGCAACCCAGTCCAGTATTCTTGCTTGGAGAACCCCATGGATGGAGGAGCCTGGCGGGCTACAGTCCATAGGGTCTCAAAAAGAGTCAGACGCAACTTAGTGACTAGACAACAACAAAGAAATGAAAACGGTCCAGGTATCCTTCCACCTGCAAGGGCCCTGGCTCGCCAGTTCTAAGGGGCTAGATGCTCAGTGTCCCTTCCAGGAGATCTGGGCACCCCTGCAGATGATGTGGGACCTTCAGAGAGAGTGAGGGCAGGGCAGCCAGGGAGCCGAGAGTTGAGGAGAACTAGAGGTGGCTCTAGTGGTAAAGAACCCTCCTGCCAATGCAGGTAGACATAACAGGTGCGGGTTCGATCCCTGGGTGGGGAAGATCCCCTGGAGGAGGGCACGGCAACCCACTCCAGTATTCTTGCCTGGAGAATCCCATGGAGAATCCCATGGACAGCGGAGCCTGGTGGGCTACAGCCCATGAGGTCACAAAGAGCTGGACCGACTAAAGCCACCTAGCACACACACACAGAGGCTGAGAAGGCAAAACCGGGTGAGGGACTGCCCAGACACCACTGCTCCCTCTGCTCCCAGAGCTGGGAGCGACCCTGACTTATGCACAGCCCATGTGGGGGTCTGTGCACCAAGGAGCTCCAAGACGAGATGAGCCACGCCTGCTGCAGTGATCATTCGCTGGGTCTCCCAATCCCCGGCACCCTGAGAGTGGGGACCAGGGTGGACTGGACGGGGTTGGGCACGCACACAGAATGAGGCCCGAGAACATCCTAGCTCTGCGTCCTCTGAGCTGCCTGTCTTTGGGGTCATACCTTCGCTTTTCCCAACTGCATCCTCCCCACTCACCTGAGTAAATGATGGTTGGGAAAAGCTGAGTGGGGAACCCCACTCAGGGTTGCTGAAGGGGGCACCCTGGGCCCCCTTCCCCTGGAGAGTTAGGAGCCACCTCCCCACACACCCAGCACAGCTGCGGGAAGCCAGCCATCCCGATCCCTTCGATCAGGCTCTGCCCACCAAACAGCCCACATCTGTGGTCTGGAGGGGGCAGTCTGCAGGTGGGAGGGAGACAGAGGTATCAGGAGTGGAAATTGTCTTCCTCTGGGAGGTAAGGAGCCTGGTTCAAGCCCTTGCTCTGTCATGATTGCAGGAAAGCAGCATGCCCTCTTTAGTTTCAGGGTCCCCCTCTGAAAATGAGGAAGCTGGACTCTCCAGAACCCCTTCCCATCTGAAATGTCCTCTGGTTCCAGAGGGACCTCTGCTGTTTTGGTGGAGAAAACCTTCCCATGGAGCGACTGGGAGATTTGCTCTGAGACAGCACCACCTGCTGGCCATTCTGGGAATGACGCCCATCCTTTCTCAGGTGACCCTAGAATCTCAGAACTCACGGGTGGTCCAAATGACAGCGGTTGAGCCTTACTTTGCATCTGGAACATTTCATTAAAAGTTTACAGGACATTGTGCTCTATAGGTGCTACCGTGTTCCAATTTTATAGATTATGAATCTAAACATTTTAGAGAGGTTAAATAAGTTGCCTAAGGTGGTCCGAGATGGGGTTGAAATTCAATGTTGCCATTCTGACTCCATAGTCCCTCACATCACTACATAACCCCCTATAACGGGCAGGTGTCAGAGGGGTCCTGAGGCCCAGGCTGAGTGACTTGCCAAGGCCACATGGCAAGTCAGGGACAAAGTAGGGAGAAAACCTAATTCAACTAGAGGGAGCGTTACTCGAAGCACAGTCCTCCATGCTTGCTTCTGGGGTTCGTCTGAGCGATGCTACATATTCACGTGGCAGAATAGAAGTAGCTTCAATCCTGCCTCAGGCAAGGAGGTTTCTCCATAGAGAATTCCCAGCTTCAAGCACACCTGGGCCTGGCATCTCTCCTCTCTACCTCTTAGCCACCTCCACCTTCTCCAGATCTGGAAATCTACCAAGGGTTGTTTGCACCCTCCAGGGAGCAGGAAGCAAGGAGCTTAGCAGAACTGAGAGAAGCTAAGTGACTCGCTCATGGCCATCCACAGTTTTGTGGTGGAGCGGAGGCTGCCATGGAGTGACCCAACTTCCAGCTCAGGGCCTTTCCCCTTCCATCCTCCCTGCAGCCCCTCCCCTGCCCCACAGAAGGCTCCAGCTGGTTCTGCCAGAGACTAGTCAAGGGAGCAGGAGAGAAGGAGCCGGAAGACTCTGTTCAAGACAGCAGGAGGTTTTGGTGCCACAAGAGCAGATACATTAAACAACCTGTCAATAAAAAGGAAAAAAAACCAAGGATGTAAGGTCCAGCTCTAAAATGTCAAGAAGGAAGACTTTTTTAAAGTAATTTTCATTTATGGCTGTGCTGTGTGCATTTTGCTTTGTTGCTGGGTGGGCTTTTCTCTAGTTGCGGCGAGCAGGGGCTACTTCCTAGTTGTACTGCATGGATTTCTCAATGCGGTGGCTTCTTTTGCAGGTGGGCTCAGCACTTGCGGTTCCCGGCTCCAGAGCACAAGCTCAATGGTGGTGACGCACGGGCTTAGTCATTCTGCAGCATGTGAGGTCTTCTGGACCAGGGATCAAACCCATGTCACCTGAACTGGCAGGTGGATTCTTTACCACTGAGCCACCTGGGAACCCCAGGAAGGAAGACTGACAAATTAAACACTGCTAAACCAAACTCTCAGAGAGTTGCATACTGTACAGCAAGATGCCCTCAGCGCTGTGGTGTCCCTGGCCCACCGTGAGGGACGGTGTAGACATATATACACACCAGAGGGCAATACACCAGCATACTACTGTTGTTTCTGGGTTGTAGGGCTGTCAGTGACTTTTGATTTGTTTTCATTTTGATTCATTTGATTTGATTTCATTTTTCATTGATTCTATGTATTTTCTAATTTTCCTGCAAAGAATCTATATTGTTCTTGTAATAGAAAAAAAATTATCTGCAAAAAAGAAAGAAACGGGTATCTATGATTGGGGAAGAAGAGAAAGAATTCCTTAAACTACAAAAAGCACAACCAATAAAGAAAAGATTGGTCTAACTAAAGATATTTGCCATTCATACAATGGACAAGCGATTAGGAAACGATGTAGGAAGAACCTCTATTGAGCATTAAAGAAAATAAATAAATCAAGATTACAGTGGGCTAAGACTATGAAATGCAGTTTGCAGAAGAGAACACCCAAGGCGTCGATAGCCACGTGAAAAGGTGTTCATCCCCCCAGTCATACGTTGCTCATTCATCTGTTGGTGAAAACGGCCAAGTCGGAAAAGCATATTGAATATTGGCAAAGGAGATGGACACACAAAGACTCTCATGTGTTGCTAGGAGTGTAAATTAGGCCGATCTAGAGAATGGTTTGGCAATGTGATAAACTTGAGCATGCCCACGGCATTTTCGTCTTGACAGGTGTCCCTAGAGAAACGCTCACGCACATGTGCGGGGGACTTACCTGCTGCGGTGGCGCTGCACCTGACCTGTACCAGCTCGTGAGCTGGGTCGTCTCAACTCTTCCCAACTCTGCATTCAAGGATGTCATGTCAGTAGCTTGAAATCAGTCATGAGTCATGGTGAGATTATTTACACCGCAGGAATTAGCAAACATTACAAACAAGGGCTTTTTTTATTTCAACAGAAAGTTGATGGTTAAACATTTACTGGTACACCACTGCAAATACGCTCTTTGTAGTTTTAATTTTAATAGAAAGACATTGGCTAATCTACATGTTCATTAATTGGTAAATAATATGTGGTGTGTTTATTCTATAAAATAGTGTAGTGACATTAAAAGAACTAGGTTTGTATATCCACAAAGACTGATCTAAAAATCACACTGTTAAAAAAGTGACAGAATGAAATATTTAGAGAGATGCTATGTAGATTAAAAATTCTCCAAATTCTCAACATTCTCCAAGCCAAGCTTCAACAGTACATGAACCATGAACTTCCAGATGTTCAAGCTGGATTTAGAAAAGGCAGAGGAACCACAGATCAAATTGCCAACATCTGTTGGATCATCGAAAAAGCAAGAGAATTCCAGAAAAACATCTACTTCTGCTTTATTGACTATGCCAAAGCCTTTGACTGTGTGGATCACAACAAACTGGAAAATTCTTGAAGAGATGGGAATACCAGACCACCTGACCTGTCTCCTGAGAAATCTGAATGCAGGTCAAGAAGCAACAGTTGGAACTGGACATGGAACAACAGATTGGTTCCATATCGGAAAAGGAGTACATCAAGGTTGTATATTGTCACCCTGCTTATTTAACTTATGTGCAGAGTACATCATGAGAAACGCTGGGCTGGATGAAGCACAAGTTGGAATCAAGATTGCTGGGAGAAATGTCAATAACCTCAGATATGCAGATGACACCGCCCTTATGGCAGAAAGCGAAGAAGAACTAAAGAGCCTCTTGATGAAAATAAAAGAGGAGAGTGAAAAAGCTGGCTTAAAACTCAACATTCAGAAAACTAAGGTCATGGCATCCAGTCCCATCACTTCATGGCAAATAGTTGGGGAAACAATGGACACAGTGAGAGTCTTTATTTTTTTGGGCTCCAAAATGACTGCAGATGGTGACTGCAGCCATGAAATTAAAAGATGCTTCCTCCTTGGAAGAAAAGTTATGACCAACCTAGACAGCTTATTAAAAAGCAGAGACATTACTTTGCCAACAAAGGTCTGTCTAGTCAAGGCTATGGTTTTTCCAGTGGTCATGTATGGATGTGAGAGTTGGACTATAAAGATAGCTGAGCCCTGAAGAATAGGTGCTTTTGAATTGTGATGTTGGAGAAGACTCTTGAGAGTCCCTTGGATTACAAGGAGATCCAACCGGTCCATCCTAAAGGAGATCAGTCCTGAATATTCATTGGAAGGACTGATGTTGAAGCTGAAACTCCAGTACTTTGGCTACCTGATGTGAAGAACTGACTCATTTGAAACGACCCTGATGCTGGGAAAGATTGAAGGCAGAAGAGAAGGAGATGACAGAGGATGAGATGGTTGGATGTCTTCACCGACTCAATGGACATAAGTTTGAGTAAACTCCAGGGGTTGGTGATGGACAGGGAGGCCTGGTGTGCTGCAGTCCATGCGGTTGCAGAGAGTTGGACATAACTGAGTGACTGAACTGGGCTGAACTGATGTAGATTAAAAATGATAATCAAATTGATGGAACATATGTCTGCATTTTAAATTGATTAGAAGGATAAACACCAAATTTATTGTGGTAGTTGCCTTTGGGAAAAGGAAGGGGAGAAGAAGGAGATAAGGGACTTTACCTGAGGTGTTTTGTTTCCTTTATTCACTAAAATAATTCTGAAAAAATATTAATGACTATCATTGTCACTTAGGGTAAATGAGTCACGACTTGATTTACAGAAACTTGCTCTACACACACACACACACATACATTGCAATTAGATAACAGAATCTTCCCGGAGTTCAGGGAAGTCTAAGAGAAGGTCACTCATTGTCTCTAGATGGGTTTCTTCATTGGCAAGACAAACACTACAGTCCTTTGTCTGGTCATGCTCCAGGCAGGAAATGTGGAGGGGGCGTGGCGGAATATACGGGACCATCAGCAGAGAGTGATTCTATATTCGGAAAAGGGCCTCGAGCCCATTTTTTGCCTGGAGAACTGAGGGTGGCCAGCACTGCTTGTGCTGGGATTTTGCTCTGAAAGATGAGTGAGATGGGCTGGCAAGAGAGGGAGAGCAGGGTGAGGTGAGGTCTGGGCGTTTAGGAGACCCCATGCTGAGGAAACGGGACCTTTCTGGAGGAAGCACCAAGTCTCTGGGTGGCTGCTGACCCTGACGGGCTTTCTGGGTGTTGGCACAGCGGTCTCCAGGGGGCTAGGGACAAGCGGGACTGAGCCCAGGAGGTGGCCCCAGCTCCCCGCCTTCCCTCAGTGCCCAGAGCCTCATTTAGCCTGGCTCTTTACCCTCCTGGCCTGGATGATAGGATTTCTCTCTCTCAAAAAAGGAATGTTTCTACCAGAACTGAAGGAAGAGGAAACCCCTCTGGCTCCTTAAAGCGCCGCCCTGGCTGCCGCTCTGCCCCCACCCCAGGATTTGCCCATCCTCCCACCCTGTTCCAGGCTGGGCTCCAGACTGGAGGATGCCAGTCTGGCTGGGGGGCACAGGGCCTCAGCCTCAGGGCGTTTGGGGCTGGTGGGAGAGGCCAGTGGGGAAACCCCATCCTTTATTTCACGAACTTTAAAATGTGGGGAGTGGCCACACCCAACGTAGGCGATGAAATTTAATTCATGATTCAATTCACAGGATTGAGTTTACTACCTCATATTTGGCAGGGACTGGGGTGGGGGCAATGGCAACCCACTCCAGCACTCTTGCCTGGAGAATCCCATGGACGGAGGAGCCTGGTGGGCTGCAGTCCATGGGGTTGCGAAGAGTCGGACACGACTGAGCAACTTCAATTTCACTTTTTACTTTCATGCATTGGAGAAGGAAACGGCAACCCACTCCAGTGTTTTTGCCTGGAGAATCCCAGGGATGGGGGAACCTGGTAGGCTGCCGTCTATGGGGTCGCACAGAGTTGGACAGGACTGAAGCAACTTAGCAGAGCAGGGGTGGGGGCAGAAGGGAAGCCACACACTTTGGAGTCACATAAACCCCAGACCTAACATTTATATAGCAGCAAAGGCCTTTACACATCAATGCAGTGAAAATAAGTGAACTAAGCCCCTAGCTCGAAAAGTTGGGGGAAAATTCACAAAGGTTCAGAGGTAGGGTCTTCATTTTTTGATACCTTCCTCATCGATTGAGCACTCCACATGTGCCGGGCATCATGATTTTATTTATCATAATTCCTTCAATCCTCACAGCCCCACAAAAGAGGAAATACTTCTACCGTTTCACAGATGCAGAAAATGAGACACAGTGTCAATCACAAATTGGCACTCGCCATGAGTGTCTGCTACTTACCTCTGCAAGAATTAAATCGTGTGCTGCCACAGCTGCTGACCTCCAACAGCCCTGAAGGGGTTCAGGGTGGAGAGTAGAGATGAGGCACTCTGTGCTCCGGGAAACTGGCAGGACAGGTCTGCAGATAGTGAGATATTCTCAGGAGCTGATTTATGAGCCCAATTCTTGTATCTCCTCATATCTAGAAAAGCACTAAAATCCTTCTTGGTGACGATTGTTTCTCGTGACTAGCAGAAGCTTCACGAGACCAGCAGAAACTTTCTATAAAAAATGTGTGCTTGATTGCATGCACTCTCCCTTTACCAAAATCACATGCATACCATCTTCTCCCCTTACCTCTTTGGAACCGTTTCTCAGAACTATCTGAGGTGCTATCTCCTGGGCTGCAGTCCTCATATTGCCCCAAATAAAACTTAACTCACAACATCATGTTGTGCATTGTTTTTTAAGTTGACAACGCAAAGGTGAGTACTCATCGCTGACTGACTCCGCTGCTCAGCAACTGAGTGAGGGCCGGGGGCCAGGCACCAGAGCGGGCATGGAGATGCGACCACGCCATCCTCCAGGAGTTTAGGGTCAAGTTGGGGTGTGACACTCTCACCCGGGGCCACCCTGAGAGCCCCGCTCAGGTTCTGTCCTCCAGGCAGAGGGTCAGTCTCTGCTCCTGCTGTAGGGCCAGGACTGAGCCCTCTGCTGCTGTGTGTCCTCAGCAACTAACTCAGAGCCCAGCAAAAATGAGGGGCTCAGGATACAGGTGCAGAGTGGGTGGGTCAGTGGATGAAATAAGTGTTGCCTAGTGTGCAGGCCACACACAGACACACTGCGTATTGTCACGTGCTGTCTCCCAGTTGCTCCTCCCAGTAACCCTCTGAGGGAGGCGCCATCTTTATCTCCTTTTTTAACAGATGGGCAAACTGAGCCACACAGTGATACAGCCACTCGCTCAGGGGAAGGAGAGCCAGGGTGTGCAGCCTGGTGACGGTGCCTCCGCTCTCAACCAGCACCCTCCACAGTTAGCTACATACAGCGGGGGACGTAAGAGCTTGGAGTGGGCTGGTGTGGTCAACAGGATGAGGTCTGAGATACCCCTCAGACAACCAGAAAAAGGGACGGGGTTGAGGGGAGATAATCCAGGAAGCACACATACCATGTGTCCAGCACACTGTCCTGAATTGAGGGCTGGGGGGTGTCCAGAGTTACAGGGGGGTTTCATTCCTTCATTCCCTAAAAGGCAGCCATTGAAAGCTGCTGGGCAGGGGGCTGCAAAGGGGAAGCTGGGGAGATGGGACTGGCCATCACAAGCAGTGGTGGATGGGGGCGGGGAACAGGGCAGGAGGACAAAGGGGAAACTTCTAGAATCATCTGCAGGGAGGAATGGAAGCTCTGAGTTCAGAGACAAGCTGGGGGCGGGAGAGGGTGCTGCAAAGGAGGCATCAATTCAAGAGTCATTACCAGGGAAGGTTCCTTGGAAGCAAACAGGAGGGTCTCCATGGGAACCATCAGACTCTGCCCCTGGGAAATTGCCCTTGCTGGCCTTTGAGTCACATTTTTAGACATTCCCTCGAGCCCCTGGGGTGAGAGACGATGGAGGGGAGAGGGTAGAAAAGTGGGGGTAGGGATCTACAAGCCCCCCAAATGCTTTTAGTGTCTGTATCTCTGCAATGTTAGGAATGGGCTCAGACTCCAAGATAAACAACTGGCTGACCCGGCCCATGATGCTGAGGGTTACTGTGAATCAGCCCCAGGCTCAGGTCCAGGGGTGAGAGATATTTCCCAGCCAGTGGGGAGGGAGCAAGCCAGCCACTCTCCTGGAAATTTCCACACGTTTTCCCCCTTTTTTAAGGAGGTAAAGCTGAGGGCTACAGAGAAGACATGACTTGTTCAAGGTCCCATGGCAGCCGCAGAGTCACTGCTGGTAAATGCCTCCTTAGACACTAAGCCCGAGCTTACTGTGAGTGCGAGTGTTTCTGCTGCAAGCCTTCCTAGCTGTCTCCACCTGGCCAGGCTGATGCTTTGCAGATCTGCACTGCCTTGGTAGTTAAGAGTTTCCCTTTTTCTGCAGTAAACTCTGACCACCCAGGGGAAGTCTGGAACAAGGCATTTCTTGTTAAATATTCCAGGTAGTGGAGCATCCTTCAGCAAATCATGTATTGATACTGACTGCTGATTATCCAAGAGGGAGCTACACCGTATGTGAGTGTGCACTGGGGAGGGTGGGAAATATTCCCGTTTTTCTCCTTCTTGGCACATGGTAGGACTGACTGTCTCTGATCTCTTTGGGAATTAAGTGAAGTCATAGGTCTTGCCCGGACCTACACAGTGTGGACAGAAGTGATGTATGACCCTCTTGGGAAGCTTGAGGAGACAAGGTACAGTTTTGGCCATGTCCCCGTCTTGCTCAGCAACTGTGAAAGTGGGTCTTCAGATGCAGCCTTGAGTGGCCTGGTTTCTGGGTGACTACCCTGAGTGAGGTCCCCTTCCTTCTGGTCCACACTGGACATGAAATGTGAACCAGAAATAAATCGTTATTCATCTGCAGGGTGTTGTTAGCATTGCTTGGCCTATCCTATTCTGACTGACAGAAATTTGTATTTGGAAGTGGAGGGGGTGGGGGCTGTTGAAACAAACCAAAAGCAAAAAGATATGGCATACGCTTAGAGATTCCATGGCAGGTGGTGATAAAATTAATGCTGGATGCTGGAAAGATGATGATCTTTGCAGTGGAGAAGGATTAGGTAAAACAGTTTCCTGTGGTTACGTGGAAAGTAGTCTAGGGAAAGAAGTTTGAAGACAGAAAGTTGATCGTGTGATTTGCTTAATGTTGGCTACATTTGGAAAGGCACTGCAAATAATGATGAGTTGGGCTTCCCTGTTGGTCCAGTGCTTAAGAATCTGCCTTGCAAATGACAATGGAAGGGACGCTGTTTCGGTCCCTGGTCCAGGAAGATCCCACATGCAGCTAAACCCATGTGCCACAACTACAGAGCCGGTGCTCTAGAGCCTGTGAGCTGCACCTACTGAAGCCAGGCACCTAGACCCAGCACTTGCAACAGGAGACGTCACAGCAATGAGAGGCCCGCTGACTGCAAGGGGAAGCCCCTGCTTTCCGCAGCTAGAGGAAGCCCACGTGCAGCAGCCAAGACCCAACACAGCCAAAAAATAAAGTCAATAAATCTTTAAAAAAGTGATGAGCACAGAAACGATGTGGTTAAGGATGGGTCGACCTAATACGTGGGTGCATATGGCAGGATGAGATCTGGTACGTTTGGAGCCTTTCCTGCCAGGGGGAGGTAAGGAACGGGATTTACTGGCCTACCTGAGACAATCAAAAATATGAGACAATGGTTTTCAAGACACTGGATCTCAGGCAACAAAGGTCAGTGATCTCCAAACACAACAAGCAAATGAGCTGAGTCCTGTGACTGCCTCATTGTGCTGGTCAGGAGAGAGTTTCCTGGCCACAGTGCAGGCAGAAGGAACGCAGGCAAATCCTGGAAGACTCCTTGAGTCGAGGAGACAGAACTGAGTCTAAGGAGACCGAGGCAGCTAGAATTCACGGGGCAGAGTGCGGGAGAGGAGAGAGCTACACGGCTGCATGTATCAACAGAGGGTCCCCCTCAAGTCTTGAGCAGAGTTCTGAGGAGCACAGTCCCTGTGAGGATACCACCTGAGCCTGAGGAAGAGCACCTGAGAGGATTCGTGGGATTATGGAGCAGAAGTTCACATGGGGTCAGGAACAGTGCTTGTTATCCAGTCAGACTGAAAAACCTCGTAAATCACAGAGCACTGGGAAAAGTGCTCAGAAAGGTCTTGCCTCAGTGGTGGGCCATGCTTAGTTTCTAAAAAGGGTTTTTGTGTGTGTGTGTGTGTTTTAAGCTTTTTATGTTGTATTGGAGTATAGCCAATTAACAATGTTGTGGTAGTTTCAGGTGGACAGCAAAGAGATTGACCCATACATGTACATGTATCCATTCTCCCACAAACTCTCCTTCCGTTCCATCCAGACTGCCACATAACATTGATCAGAATTCCCTGTGCTATACAGCAGGTCCGTGTTGGCTGTTCATTTTGAATATAGCTGTGTGTACCTGTCGATCTTATACACCCTAACCATCCTTCCCCTGCTGGCAGCCATAAGTTCATTCTCCAAGTCTGTGAGTATGTTTCTGTTTTATAAATAAGTTCATTTGCATCATTTCCTTTTAGATTCTGCACATAAGTGATATCAGGTCTTCCCAGATGGCGCTAGTAGTAAAGAACCTGCCTACCAATGTAGAAGACCAAGAGACGGGGGTTTGATCCCTGGGTAGGGAAGATACTCTGGAGTAGGAAATGGCAACCCATTCTAGTATTCTTAGCTGGAGAATCTCATGGACAGAGGAGACTGGCAGGCTACTGTCCATGGGGTCACAAAGAGTCAGACACAACTGAAGTGACTTAGCATGCATGCACTTATGGACTAGGCTTCCAGAATCAGATAATATTCTTGTAAGCAAGTTTCTAAAATAAAACAGTAATATTGTGATAGCAAGGATCCTGGAATCAAGGGTATTTTTTTCATGCCAAGTTTTTAGAACCATGTAATGTTTTAATAAATCAAGTTTCCAAAATCATGTAAGTCTATTACAGGTCAAGTTTCCAGAAGCACATAAAGTTATGAAATGGCATAACATTATTATTAGCCAAAATTGCAAATCATATAACATTTTCACAGGTTAATGTTCCAGAATCACAGAAAGTTCTTTCAAACCTTTGGATCTAGAAACACACAGCCTAATGTTCTAAGAGTCTACTATTCCATAAACCTATATACTTCTCATGGACCAAAGTTCCAGAATTGTTCAGTGTTCTTAAAAGACCTGAATTCTGGAATCCCACATAATTCTATACAGAGTATATTCCTGGTCTCTCGTTTCTAAATCACCCACTGAGCCACCAGTTGAAGTTGACTGTCTGCTCTCAAGGTTCATAGAACATTACTCCTCCAATGCCAATGGCAGGCTCTCTTCCTCTCTGGGCAACCCCAACTGTGGCATAGCCCCTAACAGATTCTGGAAGTGTTCACGTATTTGTGAGAGGCTGGAGGAACAGAGGGGTGGTATCATCAGTGTATTGAGGGTAAATAAAAATAATAATTAGAACAACATGTATTGAATACCTACTACGTCACTGATGTACTTCATCTAATTATCCCAGCAACCCTGTGATTGAATTATCACTATAGTTAACATCATTAATAATTATCATCTACACCTTCACTTTCTAGATGATCAAACTCAGTCTCAGAAAAGTTAAGTAACCTGTCTAATGTCATACATCTCTGAAGTAGTAGTTTTTAAAAAATTTTCAGCCTGGTTGTTGGTTCCAGGGGTACACAGGGAGATTCCCCCAGCTTTGAGGGCAGAGCGTAGTAAAAGACAGGTTTACCCTTGAGATCAAAACTACCATATTTCACTAGAAAATGATAAAAAAGAAAAAAAGGAGCCATCTACTGAAAAAAATCCTTCTTAAAAGTAAATAGAGAGGAGCCCCAAGGAGACTTTGGAAGGCAATAGTCTAAATAAGGTGACCAGGGTGAAGCCGTGAGTGTAACCCGTGTAACTAAGAACTGTGTACCAGGAGCCATTGTTCTGGGACATATAGAAAGAGCAAATGTATTGCCAAAGGGGCCATGACAATCAGTATATTTTCAAAGGTTGATTTAGCAGTCTTTAATCAGCAGTGAGTGGGAAAAGAGGATGCACGCATTGGCTGGTGTGAATATGCTGGTCCATTCGGCAGATAAATTCCTAAGGTGGAAGTGAGTATACCATTCAGCAGTCAACTGTTGAGTTGCTATCATGTTCCTGGGTCTGGAGATAAAATACTGTAAAAATGTATAAGGCAGAATCTTTGTCTTTAAGAAGTCCCACTTAAACTAAAGGAACAAGTGAACCAAGGTCAAACCTAAATTCACTTCTGGGGTCGGGGGTGCTGCATGCATGTCTGTGTGTGTGCACGCATACACGCAGAGAGGTGAGCGGAGGAGTGGATGGAGACGCAGATGGTGGGCTGGCTCTATAAACACAAGACGTCTGTTGGGGGTGAAACTGGCAGAGGTGGTGGGACGCCTTACCAGCCAGAGGAGCAACCAAACATGCAGGTTCCTGGGGGGGAAAGGCACGTGGTACATGAAAACCACGAGGAAATCTGCGTGATTTCGACGAAGAGCTCCTGCTGGGGAGCCTAGAGAGCAGGCAGATTAGGGCCAAACTGAGTCTCGTTTGGATCTATCAGTGGCTGTATAAAGCTACTGAATGTGAGGCTCTAAGATGGGGCTTATGCCCAAGCATGAGTGGGGTCTGGTAGGAAAAGATATATATTGCAAGTAGTAGAACAAACAGCAAGAAATAAAAACAATGATATATACCTAATTAGTCAATAGTGGAAACCGAATGAAATTAAAACAAAACTCAATTAATCCAAAGGAAGGCAAGGAAAGAAAAAAAGATGCCAAGAGCCGATGGGCCAAATAGGAAGCAAGTAACAAGATGGTAGAGTCATACCAAAAGTTATATTAAATGTAAATGACCTAAACACCCCAATTTAAAAATCACTGTCAAAATAAAAAGGCAGATCTAACTATATTCTGTCTGCAAAAAAACCCAATTTAAATATAAAGGTCCAGAGAGTTTGTAGCAAAAGAATGGAATCAGATATTCCATGAAAACAATAAACATAAGAAAACTTGTGTGACTGTATTAGTATTGGAGAAAGTAGTATTTAAAAAACAGAATATTACTAGATGTAAAAATGAATATGCAATTATAATAAAGCACAGATCAAGAGGACACAAAATCATAAATATGTATACTTCTACTAATACGGCTTTAAAATGAGTGAAGTAAAACATACAGAATTGCAATGATGAATAGACAGATCCACAATTATTGTTGGATATTTCAAAACTTCCCTCTCAATAGAACAAGTACTTAGAAAATCAGTAAGGTTAGAAAAGACCTAAACAGCACTTCCAGCCAATTTGACCTAATTGACATTTATTGAAGGTCACTTGACAACAGTTTCACCTTTTTTTTTCAAGTGCACATAGAATATGTATCAAGACAGACCATTTTCTGTACTCTAAGAAAGTCTCAATGTATTCTGAAGGACTGAAAACAAAATATGCTTTCTGACCAAGATGGAATTAAACCACCGAGCAATAACAGAAAGGTGCTAAAATCCCAAATGTGTGAGATTTAAAATAACTTTAAAATAACTTTTGATTCACAGAATAAATCACAAGGGACATTTAAAAAATATTTCAACTCAGTGAAAATGGAAAGTCAACATAAAATTTCTTGGACACTGCTTACTGAAAATTTCTGGCTTTAAATGTTTGCTTTAGAGAGGTATTTTGTTAACATTGTAAGCTTCACTCTTAATAAACTAAGGGGGAAAAAGCAAATTACACCCAAAATAAGTGAAAAGATATGAAGGAACAGAAATAGGAAATGAAAAAAAAATTGAGAAATCCAAAAAAAATCAAGCGCTGACTTTGAAAAGATCAATAAATTGAGAAAACCTGTGACAACAATTCATCAGTGGGGTGAGCAGGAGGAGAATACAAATTACTCACACAATGAATGAAAGAGAAAGCATAACTACAGCTTCTAGAGACGGTAACAGCATACTAAGGGAATGTAATGAAAAGCTTTATGCCAATAAAATCAAAGTTGGATGAAATGGCCAATTGCTTAAAGACACAGCTTACTTAAGAAGAAATAAAAATATTCAAATAGCCTTACATGCATGATGAATGTTTCCTGAATTGTGTGAATTATACCTCATCCTTGGCATTGTGTTTCCTACCGTGGCCTGCTTTGACTCATTTGAAATGTGCATGTGAAAGAACATAAGGAAATAAAATACTTTGGCTATTTACTCCTAAATTGACAAACACAAGGAGCAGTGACTAGAGTTATGATGACCAAGTCATTAAATACGGAAGCATAAGGGAAAATATCGCATCTACTGACCAGTCACCATCAGGACACACATGGAGAGTGAGAAAACAAAACCCCAGTCTACCACAGCAGCAGCATCCGCCACTTCCCATTGAGCAGCCCATGTGCTGGGCTCCCTGTATCTCAGAAAACACTGGGATGCCAGGTCAGAGGACCCAGCAGTGACTGAGGTAGAGAGGAAGGCTGACTGCTTTGGGGACTCAACACCTTTTAAATTTGCTTTAGCCACTTAGCTTTTAAAAGATGCTCAACATCACTCATTATCAGAGAAATGCAAATCAAAACCACTATGAGGTACCATTTCACACCAGTCAGAATGGCTGCAATCCAAAAGTCTACAAATAATAAATGCTGGAGAGGGTGTGGGGAAAAGGGAACCCTCTTACACTGTTGGTGGGAATGCAAACTAGTACAGCCACTATGGAGAACAGTGTGAAGATTCCTTAAAAAACTGGAAATAGAACTGCCTTATGACCCAGCAATCCCACTGCTGGGCATACACACTGAGGAAACCAGAAGGGAAAGAGACACGTGTACCCCAATGTTCATCGCAGCACTGTTTATAATAGCCAGGACATGGAAGCAACCTAGATGCCCATCAGCAGATGAATGGATAAGAAAGCTGTGGTACATACACACAATGGAGTATTACTCAGCCATTAAAAAGAATACATTTGAATCAGTTCTAATGAGGTGGATGAAACTGGAGCCTATTTTACAGAGTGAAGTAAGCCAGAAGGAAAAACACCAATACAGTATACTAACGCATATATATGGAATTTAGAAAGATGGTAACAATAACCCTGTGAACGAGACAGCAAAAGAGACAGTGATGTATAGAACAGTCTTATGGACTCTGTGGGAGAGGGAGAGGGTGGGAAGATTTGGGAGAATGGCATTGAAACATGTAAAATATCATGTATGAAACGAGATGCCAGTCCAGGTTCGATGCACGATACTGGACGCTTGGGGCTAGTGCACTGGGACGACCCAGAGGGATGGTATGGGGAGGGAGGAGGGAGGAGGGTTCAGGATGGGGAACACATGTATACCTGTGGTGGATTCATTTTGATATTTGGCAAAACTAATACAATTATGTAAAGTTTAAAAATTAAATAAAAGTTAAAAAAAAGTAAATATTTCGTTTAAAACCTCTCTCACTATTTCCATTGTTTCCCCATCTATTTGCATGAAGTGATGGGACCAGACGCCATGATCTTAATTTTCTGAATGTTGAGTTTTAAGCCAACTTTTTCACTCTCTTCTTTCACTTTCATCAAGAGGCTCTTTAGTGTTTTGCTTTCTGCCATAATGGTGGTGTCATCTGCATATCTGAGGTTATTGATATTTCTCCCGGCAATCTTGATTCCAGCTTGTGCTTCATCCAGCCCAGCATTTTGCATGATGTACTCTGCATATAAATTAAATAAGCAGGGTGACAATATACAGCCTTGACGTACTCCTCATCCTATTTGGAACCAGTCTGTTGTTCCATGTCCAGTTCTAACTGTTGCTTCTTGACCTGCATATAGATTTCTCAGGAGCCAGGTCAGGTGGTCTGGTATTCCCATCTCTTTCAGAATTTTCCACATTTTATTGTGATCCACACAGTCAAAGGCTTTAGCACAGTCAATAAAGCAGAAACAGATATTTTTCTGGAAATATTTTTTGATGATCCAGTGGATGTTGGCAATTAGATCTCTGGTTCCTCAGCCTTTTCTAAATCCAACTTGAACATCTGGAAGTTCATGGTTCATGTACTGTTGAAGCCTGGTTTGGAGAATTTTTAGCATTACTTTGCTAGCATGTGAGATGAGTGCAATTGGGCAGTAGTTTGAGCATTCTTTGGCATTGCCCTTCTTTGGGATCGAAATGAAATATGACCTTTTCCAGTCCTGTGGCCACTGCTGAGTTTTCCAGATTTGCTGGCATATTGAGTGCAGCACTCTCACAGCATCATCTTTTAGGATTTGATAGCTCAACTGGAATTCCATCATCTCCAGTAGATTTGCTCATGGCGATGCTTCCTAAGGCCCACTTGACTTTGCATTCCAGGATGTCTGTCTCTAGGTGAGTGATCACATCATCATGGTTATCTGGGTCATTATGATCTTTTTTGTATAGTTCTTCTGTGTATTTTTGCTACCTCTTCTTAATATCTTCTGCTTCTGTTAGGTCCATACCATTTCTGTCCTTTATTGTGCTCATCTTTGCATGAAATGTTCCCTTGGTATCTCTAATTTTCTTGAAGAAATCTCTAATCTTTTCCATTCTATTGTTTTCCTCTATTTCTTTGCATTGATTGCTGAGGAAGGCTTTCTTATCTCTCCTTGGTATTCTTTGGAACTATGCATTCAAATGGGGATATTTTTCTTTTTCTGCTTTGCTTTTGAATGTATTAATGTTTTGCAAGGAGATCCAACCAGTCCATTCTAAAGGAGATAGGTCCTGGGTGTTCTTTGGAAGGACTGATGCTAAAGCTGAAACTCCAATACTTTGGCCACCTCATGCGAAGAGTTGACTCATTGGAAAAGATTCTGATGCTGAGAAGGATTGGGGGCAGGAGGAGAAGGGGACGACAGAGGATGAGATGGCTGGATGGCATCACCGACTCGATGGACATGAGTTTGGGTGAACTCCGGGAGTTGGTGATGGACAGGGAGGCCTGACGTGCTGCAATTCATGGGGTCACAAAGTGTCAGACACGACTGAGCGACTGAACTGAACTGAACTGAACTGAATGTTTAATTGACTTCCCTGGTGGCTCGGATGGTAAAGCGTCTTGCTTACAATGTGGGAGACCTGGGTTCGATCCCTGGGTCAGGAAGATCCTCTGGAGAAGGAAATGGCAACCCACTCCAGTATTCTTGCCTGGAAAATCCCATGTTTAATTAAGTCATTTGTGTGGTTTCTTAGTTCTGCATATAGTTTTTGCTCACATTTGAGTAGTAACATTGAAATTGAAATTGGAAACTCAAGCACAACACATATTTCATCAAAGAAATTGAGTTAGTAATTTAAAAGCTTATCCCTAAAACAGAGCACTTTAGATCCAGATGGCTTCACTATTCAATTCCAACAAACGTTTAAGAAAGCAATCATACCAATTCTAAACCAGGCAAGAGTACTGGAGTGGGCTGCCATTGCCTTCTCCGAATTCTAAACCAACTCTTTCATAAAAAAGGAGAGAACTCTTTATGTCCCAAATCTTTATGAGATCATTATACGCTGACAATAAAATCACACAAAGACACCATGGAAAAAGGAGAACTACAGGCCAGTATCACTCAAGAACAGACACTGAAAAAAGCTTTTCAAAATATAAGCAAATAGAACTGGTGATATTTTAAGGGATAATACACCATAAAAGTAAGGCTTATCCCAGGAACGCAAGATTGCTCGAATACTCAAAAATTAATCAGTGAGATTCACAATGTTAATGAAATGAAGGGTGAAAACCATATAACTATCTTAATAGACACAGAGAAGGTATCTGAGAAAATTCAACAATTTATGATAAAAATTCTCAATGAGCTAGGAACAGAAAGGAACTTACTTGACCTGATGGAGAGGATTAGTTAATTTTATGGAAGATTATGCTTTCCTTCTCATGTGAGAAACAAGATGAATGTCTGCTTGTATCACTTTACTCAAAATTGTCCTAGAGATCCAGCTCAGTGCAAAAAGGAAAGAAAAAGAAGTAAAAGGCATCTGGATTGGAAAGGAAAAAGCAAAACTGTCTTCATTCATATATGACATGATTCTCTACATATAGGGGATCTTTTAAAAGTGAATTTCCCACGGTGAAAAGGCCAATCCACAAAAATCAACTGCTTTTCTCTACTAGCTGTGACAACTCAGAATCAAAACTGAACAAAACACCATTTACAGTAGTATCAAATAATACTTTTTGGAAAGTGTTATAACTTTAATAATACAAAGGGATAAATTTAGAAAAAACTTAGGGATAAATCTGACAAAGAAATATATGCAAGACCTGTACTTTAAAACCTATGAAGCATTGCTGCGAGAAATTTAATAAGGCCAAAGTAAATGGAGAGCTGTATTATGTTCATAGATTGGAATGCTGTTAAGATGTTAATCCACGTCACGTTGGCCAATGGATTCAAGGCAATTCCAATGAAATCCGAGAAGGTCTTTTTTTTTTTTTTTTTTTTTTTGAGATTGACAAGCTTCTTCTAAAATTTATATGGAAGTGCAAAATACTTAGGATGGCTGAAGCAACTTTGGGGAAAAAGATGAAGGACCTGTATCACCTGATTTTAATGTCCCCTGTAAACCTATGGTTATCAAGAGAGTGTGGTACTGGCATCAAAATAGTCATAAAGATCAGTGGAACAGAATAGAGAGTCAAAATAATGCAGATGGTCAATTACTTTTGACAGTTCAAAAAAGAAAAGGACAGTCTTTTTAAAAATGGTGCTGGAGTATCTAGATGTCCATATGCATAGTGAAGGTCACTCAGTCATGTCTGACTCTTTGCAACCCTGTGGACTGTAGCCTGCCAGGCTCCTCTGCCCATGCAATTCTCCAGGCCAGAATACTGGAGTGGGTAGCCGTTCTCTTCTCCAGGAGATCTTCCCAACCCAGGGATCGAACCCAGGTCTCCCTTATTGCAGATGAATTCTTTACCGTCTGAGCTACCAGGGAAGCCTAGATGTCCATATGGGAAGACAACTCCTCAATCTCTACTGAACATTACGTATAAAAATTAACTCAAATTAAGTAAAATACCAAATGGTAAAACATGAAACTATAAGACCTACAGAAAATACATGGAGAAAATCTTTGTGATTTGGGGGTAAGCAAAGATTTCTTAGCTAGGAAAGAAAAAGCAAAAGCCCACAAAAAAATTGATAACTTGAACTTTGCATTAGTCTGTTAGACCTTTCACAACATAATACCACAGTCTGAGTGGCTAAAACATCGGAAGTTGGTTTTCTCGCAGTTCTGGAGACTAGGAGTCTAAGATCAAGGTGCTAGCAGGTTGGTTTCTACTGAGGCCTCTCTCCTTGGCTTGCACATGGCTACATTTTCACTGTGTCCTCACATGGCCCTCTCCCAATGTCTTTGCATCTCCATGTCTCTTCCTCTTCCTATGAGGACACCAGTTCTATTGGAATAGGGCCCCACCCTTATTACATAATTTAACCTTAATTACCACTGTAAAGGCCCTATCTTCAAATATAGCCACTTGGGGCATAGGGCTTCAGGATATGAATTCAGTTCATAACAACCTTTATCAAAATTAAAAACTTCTGCTCTTTGAAAACTTCTTTAATAAATGAAAAGACAGGACACAGGCTGGGATAAAATATTCACTTTACATACATCTGACAAAGGACTTATATCATGAATCTATGAAGAATATTTAGAATTCAACAATAACAGAAAAAGCAACTAAAAATGTTCAGTAGGTTAGAAAAGACACTTCAGCAAAGAAGATGCTACTGCTGCTGCTGCTAAGTCACTTCTGTCATGTCTGACTCTGTGCGACCCCATAGATGGCAGCCCACCAGGCTCCCCCATCCTTGAGATTCTCCAGGCAAGAATACTGGAGTGGATTGCCATTTTCTTCTCCAATGCATAAAAGTGAAAAGTGAAAGTGAAATCGCTCAGTTGTGTCCAGCTCTTTGCGACCACATGGACTGCAGCCCACCAGGCTCCTCCATCTGTGGGATCTTCCAGGCAAGAGTACTGGAGTGGGGTGCCATTGCCTTCTCCAAAAGAAGATACATGACTGGCCAATAAGCATGTGAAAAGATGCCCAACATCATTAGTCATCAGGAAAATGAAAATTAAAAAACCACAATAAGATATTAATATAATTTTACACACTCACTAGTGGTTAATGCTTAAAAACTGACAATTCTAAGAGTTGAAAGGATGTGGAACACTGTTAGAGACCGTGTAAAATGATATCAACCTTTCAAAAAATTTTGGCAGTTTTATTAAGCAGATGCTTATCATATGACCCAGCAATTCTATTCCTAGGCATTTACCCAAGAGATATGAAAACATACACCTATGAACAATTCATATAGAAATGTTTGTTAGCGGCTTGTTGTTCAGTCACTAAGTCATTAGTGACCCCATGACTGCAGCATGCCAGGCTTCCCTGTCCTTCACTATCTCTTGGAGTTTGCTCAAACTCATGTCCATTGAGTTGATGATGCCATCCAAACATTCCATCCTCTGTCGTCCCCTTCTCCTCCTGCCCTCAACCTTTCCCAGCACCATGGTCTTTTCCAATGAGCCAGTTCTTTGCATCAGGTGGTCAAAGTATTCAATCTTCAGCTTCAGCATCAGTCCCTCCGATGAATATTTAAGGTTGATTTCCTTTAGGATTGACTGGTTTGGTCTCTTTGCAGTCCAAGGAACAGCTTAAGAGAGCAGGTTAATAAAAGCCCAGAACTAAAAATAACCACAATGTCCATAAACTAGTAAGTGTATAAATTGTGGGACATACATGTAAGGGAATATTACTCACCAATTAAAAGGAATAACTATTGATAAATGTAACCACATGGATAAATCTCAAAATAATTATGCTGTGTGAAAGAAGCCAGGGACAAAAGAAAACATATTTGGGATTTCATTCATCTGAAACTCTAGAAATTATAGAAACAACAAATCTATGCTACAGTGACAAAAAGTTGATTAGTGGTTGCCTAGGGCTGGCTCTCAATCACTCTGATTGACTGGTATTAAGAGATAGCACAGGCATACTTCTAGGGGTGAAGAAAGTGTTCTTTATCTTGATTTTGATATTGTTTACATGAACATATATATTTGTTAAAGCTCTTTGCACTTTACACTTATTTTTTTTTAATATTTATTTATTTGGCAGCATCAGGTCTCAGTTATGGCACCTGGGATCTTTAGTTTTGGTGTGAGGGCTACACGGCACGAAAGCTCAGTAGTTGCAGCACTTGGAGCTACTTTCTTGTGGCATGAGGGAATTTAGTTCCTTGACCAGGGATTGAACCTGTGTCCCCTGCAGTGGAGTGGATTCTTAACCACTTGACCACCAAGGAAGTCCCATGTACTTCCCATGTATACTTTAAATGGGTTCATTTTACTATATATACATACATACACACATGCATATGTATACATGTATATATAAATAATACCCCAATAAACTTGATTAAAACCATTTTTAAAATCCGTAAAGTTTTACTGTCTACCCAGGAGCCCAATATAACCAATGTTGACAATTTCTATCTTCATGGATTGCAGTTTCTGTGTTGTGGGCAGATGTGAATTAGGCTAAATCTGAGATAGGAGTTTGGAGATTTTCATTGAGTGAACAAATTACAGAAATCACATTTCTATTTTTTAACAAATGAAAAACATTTTCCCCAAACTCTGTCAAGAGTTGAGTTACTCCCAGCTTGGTAACTCATAAAGCCTTGAATCCTGCTATGACCCAGAATGAGGGGACGCTATCCTTTTCCAGATTTTGACAAGCTCACCAGTAATCTGCTTCAAAGCATCTGTAGTCCTTCCTGACTTTTTCAGCAATGGTTCACAGACTGTTCTTTTCTTTTCAAATGCTTCCAAAAAAAAGGTTGTATTTTTCCCACTCCTCAAATTTTGAATGACTGATTTCAGAAATGGCTTCAATCTACACGCCTGTCATTTTAGACCATAATAGTCTCCATTAACTGTTAAATGATGTCAGTTTGCTTTATTTTTGGGTTTTAGTGGTTTTTTTTTTTTTTTTTGCTGGATTTGCTCCCTGTCTGAGAGGGACAGATTTGTCTGATTTAGTTATATCCAGATGTGCCTAAATAAAAGACAGAGGAGAACAAATACTGAGTCAGAGGTTCAGTGAATTTATGCTGTATTTCTCATAAATTCCTGTGGGTTTCTTTTGGCACCAACATTTAATTTATTATTCTCTGTTTCTTCTAAAATGCAGTCTGATGCAATAGTTAAGGGCCAGTGTCATCCTGGGAGCCTCCACTTCTGATCAGCGGCTGCAACACAGCGGAAGTCAGTTCAGCAAGGGTTCCCAGTGTCAGCCGTGCACCCAGATCCTTGATAAGCCTGATTCAGAAGAAGGTTCTGGCTTCAAGGAGTCCCCCACAAAAGCGAAGCATGAACGGTTGCTAGGCTTCAAGCCAGGGTAACTAAACTTCAGTTAAGGTTCCTCTGCTTATTTAGCAGCATTCACTCAAGAATTCATGTAACTTACTTGTTAAATGAATTTTAAGGAGCGTCCACATCATGATTTTCAACATAGGGAAAAAGTTACCTCAATTTATAGGATCAGAGTGAGATTCAAAGAAGATAATGTTTAGGTTGTCCATTTATAAAATATAAATACAATAAAATTACGAAGTTTGTTTATTAGAATATGATTGGGGAGATAAGCCTAAAACAACTCAGCAAAAAGTATAAGAAAATACTCATGAATTATTTGTTATGCTCTCACAGAGCAGCAAGAAGGGATTAGGAAAAACAATCGTTTCAGTTAACTTGAAAAGTATTAAAACAAGATTTTGAAAGATGTAAAGGTGAGGACTGACTCTGAGCTATACAAGCTATAGAACAGCTTGTATCAGAGTATAGTTTTCACTGAGTCCAACTGAAAATGCTGAATTTAAAAAAAGATTAGAAATCTCTTTGAAGAGTTGTAGGACTACCAAGGCAGCCACCATGTAAGGGGCCAGGATTTGGCAGGAAAAAAGAAAGACCTTTGAAGACATGAACATTTGATCATCACTTTTCCCTTTGGGACATTTGGTGTAGGGGGAGAAGCTGAGGGACCTGGCGGAGGTTTCCCACAAACAGGCAGAGAAGCCAGCAGAGTTCAGGCCATCTCATAGGGCAGAAAAACAAAAAGCACAGTTTTGGGCTTCCAAGGCAGATGGGACCTGAGGAGTCAAGATCCAAGAGACAGTGGAGGTACAGAGAAGTGAGACTGGCCATTGACAATTTTCTCCTCGAGTTATTTGTCAGTACCCTATGTAGAGTAGGAAGCTAAGAAGCCAAGTAAAAGGGCGCTGAAAGCGTCCAAGATCCCTGGGAGATAAAAATCTGATTTTAGGATTTGCTAGGGATAAACGACTGAAGTGACTTAGCAGCAGCAGCAGCAGGGATAAAGGACCCAGGAATTACCCAGGTTCTCAGCCGGGACCCCTGGAGGGCTACTATCTAAAAGATTAAGCAGAGGAAGACTGACTCTTACAAAGACTAAAACCAGGCCTCAAGTCATTCAGCCTCAACTGAACTGAAGTGGACTGGTGACCCCTACTCTAGATGCCACTAGGGGATGGGGTGAGTCCTCTATAGAAGACGGTGACATCATCCAAAGCCTCCACAAATTTACATACAAGCTCACCAGGATCCAATCAAAAGTACTAGGTGCACCAGGTCACAGGGCCAAACAGGAAAGACAAACCCACAGAGCCTAGATGTTAGATTATCAGATACAGTAACTTTCAAATAACTCTGATTAATGTTCTATCGATAACAAAATGGAGAATTTTACTTGAGAACTATAATGGTATTAAAAAATAAAACAAATTCTAAAACTGAAAAATAATGCAATTCATGGCATTAAGAATACAACAGATGATGCAATAGCAGATTGAAACAGATGAAGAGAATTAAACTGTACTGAAGTCATTAGCAAACATCCAGTCTGAAGTCCAAAACAAACAAACAAAAATCCTGAAAAGAAGATAAGACACATAAGGGATATGGCAGAATGTTTAAATATACATCCAAATATGCATATAATTGAAATTCCAGAAGGGGAAGATAGAATAGAGAAGTGATATTTAAAGAAATAATGACCAATAATATTCCAACAATGACAAGACTTCTAGTTGGAGATTCAAGAAGCGCGACAAAGTCCAAGCAGGATAAATACAAAGAAAATCACACCTGGGAACATCACAGTGAATCTCTAAACAGCAAAGAAAAAGAAAATATTCTTGAAAGTGCTCCAGGTAAAAAGATGCATACTTTTAAAAGCAGAATAATAAGATGAAAGCCAGAAAAAAATGCAATGATTTCTTCAAATTGCTAAAATAATAATGATGATGATGATAATACAATCTAGAATTCTGTACCGGTGGAAAAAAATCTTGCAAAAGTGTAGGCAAAATAAAGTTATTTCCAGACAGACAAGAACCAAGAGAATTCCACACCAGTAGACTTGCGCTAAAATAAACACCACAGTGAGTTCTTCAGGAAAACGTAAAATGATCCCAGATGGGAGAAAAAGAACATGTAGGAAGGAATGAAGAACAACAGAAAGGGCACACGCGTGAGTAACTCTAAATAAATACTGACTTATAAGATAATACAATATAAGTTTCACATACACACAGAATTGAAGTGCATAACAATAACACAGAAAGGAGGGAGTAAATGGACTTTGTCTTCTAAGTTTCTAGCACTGTTTAAGAATTTACAGAAGGATTAGTTTCTACTAGACTATAATAAATTAAATAATCTAAGGCAATCTCTAAAATAATAGTGAAAGAATGTCAAACTGACAAGCTAATGGGTAAATGGAATAATGAAATGTGTTTTATTATTGAAAAGGAAAAGGAACATAAAACAGGTAGGAAATATTAAAAAAAAAAAAAATCCCAGTAAAGATGGTAAGTATACAACCAAATGTGTCAGTCAAAGTACTAAATACTCCAGCTAAATGTCAGAAAGGAAAATAATGATGAGAGGTAGGTGGCTCAGCGGTAAAATAATTCTTCTGCCAATGCAGGAGACTCAGAAGACGCAGGTTTGATCCCTGGGTGGGGAAGATCTCCTGGAGAGGGAAATGGCAACCCACTCCAGTACTCTTGCCTGGGAAATCCCCTGGGGAGAAGAGCCTGGTGCGCTACAGCCTATGGGGTCACAAAAGAGTCGGATACAACTTAGAGGCTAAACAGCAAAGAAAGGTATGGGCCATGGAATAAATACTCCATTTAAAGGACAAGCATTTTTGGACTAGATATTTTTCTAAAACATAAGTGTCTTACAAGAAACTCACCTTAAATATTAAGTTGAAACATATGTAAAGACCAACATGCAGCCATATTTTGACTTACAAAAATGGCAGTTTCAAATGGTTCAACCTAAAATGAGGGCATGGTGAAGCTGAAGGGACAGAAAAAAATAAACTATGCAAACAGTAGTGAATAGAAAGTAGAGACTAAAGCAAGAAGCATTTCTAGTATCAGAGAGACAATTTGTAATGATTAAAGTGCCAGGCCTATCAGGATGACTCGGCTGTCCTAAATTCTTATGAACCTAACGGCATAGCTTCACAATATATAAAGCCAACATTAACAGAACTCATAGGAAAAACAGACAAAATCACAATTATAAGGAGAGGTTCCAATATATCGCTTTGTAACTGATGAAACAAGTAACAACACAGATCTATAAGGATATAGACCTAAACACCACAGATGACAAAATTCATCTAATTGGGATACACAGAACCTGCACCTAAGGTCAGTAGAAAACACATTCATTTCAAGCGCATGTGAGACATGTACCAATATTGACCGCAGGGTAGACCACAAAGCAAAGCTCAACAAACTCCAAGTGGTAGAAATGATTCAAAGCGTATTCTTTGACCTTAGGGGACTAAATTAAAAAATCAATTAAGAAAAGATAACTGGAAAATTCCCAGATGTTTGAAAATTAATCATTGTGTTTCATATAATAATACATGGATCAAAAAATCACAACGGAAATTAGAAAGCAGTTTGAAATGAATGACATAAATATGACATATCAAAACTTATGACGTTAAAGCTATACTTAGAGGAAAATTTATTACCTTAAAATGCCTATATTAAAAGAGAAGAAAAGCTGAAAATCATTTATACAAGTATCCATCTCAAGAAATTAGAAAATGAATAATAAATTATACCCAAAGAAAACAGTAGAAGGAAATAATAGATATAAAAGCAGATATTAATGAAACAGGATATAAACAATAAAAGGAAATCAACAGTCAAAGTCAGTTGTTGGAAAGATGAATCAAGAGAGGGTACAAGTTATCAATATCAGTAAAGAAAAGACAAATAGTCATAATATTCAAATATTTAGATTTATACAGACTGCATTACAGAGTGATTAAGAAAACAGCCTATGAGACCAGATTGCCTAGGTCTTTGTGGTTTAAATAGAATTGATATTATGCACAATGGCCAAGATATGGAAACAGACTGCATGCCCATCAAACACATGAATGAATGAAGATGTGGGACATAAATACACACAATGGAGTGTTATTCAGTCAAGAGAAAAAAGAACCTACTTAATGCTGGAACCCTACTTACTGTTTGCAACAAATGGATGGACCTTGGAAGCATTATGCTACGTGAAATAAGTGAGACAGAGAATGATACATAATGTATAATATTGAAATCTGAAAAAGCCAAACCCATTGAAACAATAGAATGGTGGTTACTAGGGGTATGTGGTTGGGGAAAAGAGAAGATGATGGTCAGGTGTACAAACATGCAGTTATAAGATGAATACAGTCTGGAGATCTAATGTGCAGCAGGGTAGCTACACTTAGCAACAGTGTGTTGTATACTTGAAAGTTGCTAATAGAATGGATCTCAAATGTTCTCACCACTAAAAAGAAATGGTAATTATGTGATGTGATGCAGGTGTCAGCTAAGCTATGTTGGTATTTTGCAATATATAAATGTATCAAATCAGCAAATTGTATATCTTAAACTGATACACTGTTATTTGTTAAATATATCTCAATAAAGCTAGAAAATTGAATCAAATCAAATTAAATTAACAAAATTTAAGTAACAAAAAAGAAGTAACACATGGGACAGTTCTGGAAAATCCATGGCCATTGTCTTTTCAAAGATGACTTTTGCTCCATTTTTTCATTTTTCTCCTTCTGGGACTCCAACCACACACATTTATGGATATGTGCTTCAGTGCATTTGCACATTTTAGGAAGTCAGATCTCCCGAGCCCTTGTCTGTCCTGGCCACGTCTGCAGGCTACCGGGGCTGAGTTCTCCTGGGGTGCCCTCTGCAGGATACTTTTGTCCCGGGGTGAAGTAGGGGTGGGAGCAGACAGCAGAAGTGACCCTGCAGCAGCGGTCCTGTGCGCGTGCATGATGGACAGCCTGGTCAGGGGCTCCCCAGGTGAGCGGGGTTCCCCGGGGCTCTGTGTGCTCTCTGTGCCTTTGCTCTTGTTTATGCAGGACTGGGCTGGAGCTAGACAGGCAGGGTGTGCGGTCTGAAATCAGTGACCAGAGAGCAGAGGCCCTGACCAGGCTCCTGCTAGACTGGAGGTCATTTCAGGGCACTGGCTGAGGGGCCCAGGGCATCTAGCTTGCTCTGTGTCTGTACGGGCCCCTTGACCTCTCAGTGCTAACAGCTCTAAAGACAAGACCTTTCTTTTCTTCAGCCAGTGCACCCCCACCCACCTGCCCTGCTTCATCAGAAAGAAGCAGGAAAGGTCATCACAGGGTTACCAGGGAGCCCCTGGGAAGCCTCAGGGTGGAGAGCAGCCCGAAGTGTTTCTCCAGCTGCAGCTGAAGCTCATGCCCAGATGGTCCCAGTTCTAGAGCGAGGCTGCAGAGCTGCTGACTGACTGAACTCGGCACAGAAAAAAAGGACTGGGCCCTGCTTCCTAGGAGCAAGGGGAGCAGAGGCCAAAGGCAAGAGGAGAAGAGACAGGAGACAAGGGAGGAGAGGAGAAAAAAAATCCAGCAACAAGGAAATTGGGGGATGTCCCTGGCGGTCCAGTGGTTAAGACTTTGAACTTCCAATGCAGAGGGCGCGTTCAATCCCTGGTCGGGGGACAAAGATCTCACAGGCCTTGTGACCAAAAAAAATTTTTTTAATTAAAAAAAGAACAAGAAAATTGGGAGCAAATGGAGAGTGGATGGGAGTGGGCAAGACAGAAAGAAGGGAACAAGGCCAGATCAGGAGAGAAGCAGCAGAGGGGAAACAGAGGGGGGCAGAGAGGAATGTGTCCCTAGGTCACTGTTATCCATGCCTTTCACTAAGAGGAACTGCATCTTGTCAATAGAGCCTAAAATCCTAAAGCACGAAGTACTAATGGTGGGATTCAGGCATATGCCGGAGACGGCCCTTCATCTCAGAGGGCCCCTAACCTCCCTTCTAGCTTTCAGATTCATCCCAGGAAATTGCAGCCTAATGCTGGCAACTGAAAGCTGGAAATGGAAAACATTTCCTCGTGTTTTCAAAAAGCATCTGCTCTTTCAAAATAACTTTCAATGAGAAATGTTAAAACCGGAATCACTCTCCAAGAATGAAACTGCCTCCCTCCAGGCCAGTGTTCTAGGTCACAGAAGCTTCTGGTCACCCTGGGCTGGTGTGCTCAGGATTCGCGTGGCCACGGGAAGACCCAGGTGGTAGGAGGGATGGGATTTCAAAGCCAGGATGACCAGACTGATAATAAATCACCCTCCAACATACATGGTTTGGCTGTGCGGCTCTTCTGGGAATGGGGATTCAGGGCAAAGGAATCTGCCTTAATGGTTTTTCCAAAGGCCCAGTCCTATGCTTTTGTGATTCTGGCTCTTGGAGGCCTCCTTTACCTCTGCCCGGCCCTTCGCCAGGACCATCTCCTCCCTGGGCCTTCAGACTCCGAAATCGAAGGCGGCTTGTGGCCTGAGGGGCTGGCTGGAGAAGGCGGCTGTCCTTTGTGGGAGGAGGAGCAGCGCTACCAGTGGCAAAACAGAACGTTCGAGCCAGGCCACCGCTGGCAGGGGCGGGCGCTTTCCAAGTGGAAAGCAGTGAGAAGTATGTTGGAATCTGCCTCCAGAGTCATGGAATTTTCTTTTTTTAATATCCCTTTCAAACACATACTTTGAAAAACTGCTCAAAGGCGGGGGAAAATTAATTAGGGTCCTTTGTGCTTGGTCCCCTCCCCCAGAGCTCCTCTAGCGAGAGAAGTAAAAATAGAACCTGTGAGGGGCTGAAAATGTACTGCAAACAAAGATCATATTTAAGAGCCCAATGAGGCATGACTGTCCAAATAGGAAGAAAGGAGCTAATTATTTCCATCATTGCAGAGGGAAACGGTGGCAGTCTTCTCGGGGTCGTTGGGAACAGCCTGAAAACTGGAAAAGCCCCAGGAGGCTGGGAGGAGATGCCTTGCCAAGAGACAGACCCTGCTGTGCCCCTCAGATAATCACCACTTTTGTCCCCATCAGGAAGAAGTGGAGAAAAGCAGAGTTTGGAGGATATTAAAAATCTCTTCCACTTATGGAACAATTTGACCTTTTAAATATATTCTTCCACTCGTTTGATCCTCAACTGCCACCACCCCCCGCCCCCCACCAAAAGCAGATGTGGTGGGAGTTTTCATTTTCTCCCAGTGAGAATGTCGGGCCAGTCCAAGTAACGCAAAGGTGTTTCTGGCAGGCCACATAGGGTGGGGAGTCAGACGTCTGACTACCAGCCTACACTGGCCAACTTTCAGTGCAGCATAGAGGTGAGGAGCACAGGCTTGAAGCCAGGCAGGTCCAGGAGTGAGGCTTGGTCCAGCCACTCACAGGCAAGTCACTCCCACACTCAGAGCCTCAGTTTCCTCTTCTCTCCTGGGAATATTCCCTCCTGGGCACATTCGGCCTGCAACTCTTAAAGGCTATCATGAGGAGGAAAGGAAATGAGGTATCTAAAATCTTAGCATGTACTTGGTGGATAGCAAGCATTGGGTCAATTGTTGCTATCAACTTTGCCATCAGTCGGGGTGCGGACAAAGGAAAATGATACTGGAGAAGGGAGCAGGAAGGCACACCTCCCACACTGAGGCACAAATCCTAATATAGGAGTCAAAGATCCTTGAGTCAGGTGACCTGGGGTAAATTACATCATCTTCAAGCCTCAGTCTCCTCATCTGTACAATGGGGATAGTAGTGCCTCCTGCGGCTGAGACAATGCACTATATCCACTCTATTACATCTTCCTCCTGAGTTCACAGTAGAACTACTCCCAGCTCCCTTGCTGTTAGGTCAAGGGCCTAGAACCAAGTTCTTCTCAGTGGAATGTAAGTGGAAGCGAGGCTAGCTATCCCAGCCTTGAGCCTTAAAAATATCCATGTCTTCCAGCAGCCCTATTTTCTCCCTCGGAGGAGACAGAGAACGTCTAGCTCCAGGATGAAGGACTCATGACACAGAACAAAGCCACCCAGCTTGCACTGGATTCTGCAGTGAAGGAGAAGAAAGCCTTGGCTGTGAAAAGTCGCTGCGATCAGGGGGTTATTTGTGCGGCAGCACATCCCGGCTCCTTCTGGTTAACACACCTCCTGGGAGCGGTGGAGAGGGGGCAGGGAGGACAGGGGGCATGAGGATCAAAAGAAATCTTGTGGGCAGCGCTCTGCCAAACGTGGAGGGTGGCTCTGCCAGTTTCAGGGCAGAAGGCTTGGGCACAGATTCAGTACTAGAAACCCTTGGGTCCCACAGACACTTCTCCTGGGATCTTTAGGCTTTACATACTACTACTAAAAAAAGCTGCCGTCTAGTGACCCTGTGCAATTGTGCCAGATCCTGGGTGGGGAGATTTCTTGGCATCAGCGCTCATGCCCAGGATGGCCCTCTGAGGGAAGGTACAGTTGCACCTGGAGGGCCAACAGAACGCAATAGCTATGAGGGAGAGGCCCTCTGGCCAGGCTCGACTCTGGACTTACAGTGTGACTTTGGACAGTTCACGTGACCTCTTTGTGCTGCTGCAACCGCATCTGCTCAGTGTTGCTGTTTAGTCGCTCAGTCGTGTCCTACTCTTCGCGACCCCATGCACTGTAGCCCACCAGGCTCCTCTGTCCATGGGATTCTCCAGGCAAGAATACTGGAGTGGGTTGCCATGCCCTCCTCCAGGGGATCTTCCCAACCCAGGGCTTGAACCTGTGTCTCCTAAATTGAGAGGTGGATTCTTTACCACTGAGCCACCAAGGAAGGCCCACGCACAATGTTATGAAGGTTTAAGTGAGTTATTCTGCGTAAAGTACTTAGCACGTAATAAATACTCTCACAATGTTAGCTGCTCCAAGTGTTCCCTTTTAGAGATGATGAGGCTCAGAGAGGTAACATGTCTTGCCCATGGACACACGTCTAGTAAGAAGTTGAGCCTGGAACTGAAGATAGTGTTACTCCAGAGCTGGTGCTCACCTCTCTGTATTTGCAGATCTCAGGAGAATCTCTGTGCCCCACCAGAAGACCCCAGGAGAATCATAGCTATCACCCCCCATCATTGTCATCACCACCACCAGCGCCCCCTACTTTGTAGTAGCGCTTTACAGGTTTCACAGTGTTTTAGCATTCTACCTCATTTCATCCTCACAGAATTCTGATTCCCATTGTATTAATACAAACATGAAAACTGCAATTGGGAGAGAGTGCTGGCTTATCCAGGACTGCTCACTTCTGGTGGGAGAGTAGGACTTGAACCAGGGCCTTTCCCCCTCATAGCAGTGCCGCTGAGTAGCACAGCGGGGCACCTTCAGGTCTGCCTTAAGCAGCCACACTTTCCTCTATGGCCTACTTCTTTCTACCTAGGTTCAGTTCAGTTCAGTCGCTCAGTCATGTTCGACTCTTAATGACCCCATGGACTGCAGCACACGAGGCCTCCCTGTCCATCACCAATTCCTGGAGTTAACTCAAACTCATGTCCATTGAGTTGGTGATGCCATCCGGCCATCTCATCCCCTGTCGTCCCCTTCTCCTGCCTTCAATCTTTCCCAGCATCAGGGTCTTTTCCAATGAGTCAGTTCTTCACATCAGGTGGCCAGAGTATTGGAGTATCAGCTTCAACATCAGTCCTTCCAATGAATATTCAGGACTGATGTCCTTTAGGATGAACTGGTTGGATCTCCTTGTGATCCAAGGGACTCTCAAGAGTCTTCTCCAACATCACAGTTCAAAAGCACCTATTCTTCAGGGCTCAGCTATTTTTATAGTCCAACTCTCACATCCATACATGACCACTGGAAAAACCATAGCCTTGACTAGACGGACCTTTGTTGGCAAAGTAGTGTCTCTGCTTTTTAATATGCTATCTAGGTTGGACATAACTTTTCTTCCAAGGAGTAAGCGTCTTTTAATTTCATGGCTGCGGTCACCATCTGCAGTGATTTTGGAGCCCCCAAAATAAAGTCTGACACTGTTTCCCCATCTATTTGCCATGAAGTAAGGGGACTGGATGCCATGATCTTAGTTTTCTGAATGTTGAGTTTTAAGCCAACTTTTTCACTCTCTTCTTTCATTTTCATCAAGAGGCTCTTTAGTTCTTCTTCGCTTTCTGCCATAAGGGTGATGTTATTTGCATATCTGAGGTTATTGATATTTCTCCCGGCAATCTTGATTCCAGCTTGTGCTTCATCCAGCCCAGTGTTTCTCATGATGTACTCTGCACATAAGTTAAATAAGCAGGGTGACAATATACAGCCTTGACGTACTCCTTTCCCAATTTGGAACCAGTCTGTTGTTCCATGTCCAGTTATAACTGTTGTTTCCTAACCTACATACAGATTTCTCAAGAGGCAGGTAAGGTGGTCTGGTAGTCCCATCTCTTTCAGAATTTTCCAGTTTGTTGTGATCCACACAGTCAAAGGCTTTGGCATAGTCAATAAAGCAAAAGCAGATGTTTTTCTGGAACTCTCTTGCTTTTTTGATGAACCAACGGATGTTGGCAATTTGATCTGTGGTTCCTCTCCCTTTTTTAAATCCAGCTTGAACATCTGGAAGTTCAGGGTTCATGTACTGTTGAGGCCTGGTTTGGAGAATTTTGAGCATTACTTTGCTAGCATGTGAGATGAGTGCAATTGGGCAGTAGTTTGAGCATTCTTTGGCATTGATTTCTTAGAGATTGGAATGAAAACTGACCTTTTCCAGTCCTGTGGGCACTGCTGAGTTTTCCAAATTTGCTGGCATATTGAGTGCAGCACTTTCACAGCATCATCTTTCAGGATTTGAAATAGCTCAACTGAAATTCCATCACTTCCACTAGTTCTATTTGCAGTGATGCTTCTTAAGGCCCATTTGACTTACATTCCAGGATGTCTGGCTCTAGATGAGTGATCACACCATTGTGGTTATCTGGGTTGTAAAGATCTATTTTGTATTCTTCTGTGTATTCTTGCCACCTCTTCTTAACATCTTCTGCTTCTGTTAGGTCCATACCATTTCTGTCCTTTATCGAGACCATCTTTGCATGAAATGTTCCCTTGGTATCTCTAATTTTCTTGAAGAGATCTCTACTCTTTCCCATTCTATTATTTTCCTCTATTTCTTTTCACTGATCACTGAGGAAGGCTTTCTTATCTCTCTTTGCTATTTGTTGGAACTCTGCATTCAAATGGGTATATCTTTCCTTGTTTCCTTTGCTTTTCACTTTTCTTTTCACAGCTATTTGTAAGGCCTCCACAGACAGCCATTTTGCTTTTTCACATTTATTTTTCTTGGGGATGGTCTTGATCCCTTTCTCCTGTACAATATCACAAAACTTTGTCCATAGTTCTTCAGGCACTCTATCAGATCTAATCCCTTGAATCTATTTCTCACTTCCACTGTATATTCATAAGGGATTTGATTTATGTCATACCTGAATGATTTAGTGGTTTTCCTTACTTTCTTCATTTAAGTCTGAATTTGACAATAAGGAGTTCATGATCTGAGCCACAGTCAGCTCCCGGTCTTGTTTTTGCTGACTGTATAGAGCCTCTCCATTTTTGGCTGCAAATAATATAATCAATATGATTTCGGTATTGACCATCTGGTGACATCACTAGATGTCAACACAAGTCATCTCTTGTGTTGTTGAAAGAGGGTGATTGCTATGACCAGTGCGTTCTCTTGGCAAAACTCTATTAGCCTTTGCCCTGCTTCATTCTGTACTAAAAGGCCAAATTGGCCTGTTACTCCAGGTGTTTCTTGACTTCCTACTTTTGCATTCCAGTCCCCTATAATGAAAAGGATATTTTTTGGGTGTTAGTTCTAGAAAGTCTTGTAGGTCTTCATAGAACCGTTCAACTTCAGCTTCTTCATTACTGGTCGGGGCATAGATTTGGATTACTGTGATATTGAATGGTTTGCCTTGGAAACAAACAGATCATTCTGTTGTTTTTGAGATTTCAGCTAAGTACTGCATTTTGGACTCTTTTGTTGACTATGATGACTACTCCATTTCTTCTAAGGGATTCTTGTCCACAGAGGTAGATATAATGGTCATCTGAGTTAAATTCACACATTCCAGCCATTTTTGTTTGCCGATTCCTAAAATGGCGACATTCACTCTTGCTATCTCCTGTTTGACCACTTTCAATTTGCCTTGATTCATGGACATAACATTCCAGGTTCCTATGCAATATTGTTCTTTACAGCATCAGACTTTACTTCCATCACCAGTCACATCCACAACTGGGTTTTATTTTTGCTTTGGCTCCTTCTCTTCATTCTCTCTGGAGTTATTTCTCCACTGCTCTCCAGTCACATATTGGGCACCTACCAACCCGGGGAGTTCATCTTTCAGTGTCCTATCTTTTTGCCTTTTCATACAGTTCATGGGCTTCCCAAGGCAAGAATACTGAATTTGTTTACCATTCCCGTCTCCAGTGGACCACATTTTGTCAGAACTCTAGGTAGGAGTCTACCTAGGTTAGCCTCCAGCTTCTCTGGGGGTGGTGGACTCGGGAGGCCTGACCTGGGGCAGCAGGGCAGTGCCATCTCCCGGCAGTGGTGCCACCTGACTCGGCTGGGAGCAGAGTGACAGACCATTCCCAGGGCTGAGTGACGATCCTGTGAAGGGGCAGGGCCAAGGTCTGCTGCTAAGGAGGACCTGGGTGGAGCACATGCTGTGCAAACACCCAGAACAGAGCCTGTTTGGCCAAAGGGATCCAGCCTGTCCTCTCTGTGCACAGAGGGTAGTGAGTACTGCTCATGGGGTCAAGGCCAGCCTCATGCTCCACGTGGGTTGCTCTCTGATCCATGGTCCAGCGACACACTGATGCCTAACCGTAGCCAGGACTGACTTCAACCCTGCCCCCACGTAGACCCTTAAACCAGGCAGAGACTGGCTCCAAACCTCAGGCACAGACTGACCTTGAACCCACCCATGGCATTATCCACCCAGAGACTCACTAGAGATGACCTCTGGGAAAGACCCGTACTTGACCCCAGTTCTCAAGGGCTGCCCTTAACTGCCATGAACTAACCACTCACCGACCACAGACTGACCCCTGAACACTAAGCCCTAACCCCAGGCTGGCCTGACCCTATAGAAGAGTGTGTGTCATTGGACATACAAAGAAAAGGCTAAAGAAGATTCACTGTATAACACTTAGACTCTAGTAGGCTGGGGGTGGAGGACATACACGGTCATCTCTGCAGACACACGTGTAACCAGTATTCTCTGAGGAAGAACTTTGACACGAGGAAGACACATGGTGAGAAGGCCTTAGCCACCTCCTCCAGCCTGGGCAGCATGAGTCCACCCTGGTAGGAATCCCATCAGAAAGAGAGAAACCCACCTGACTCTTTTACGAGGCCACTATAACCCTCTTTCAAACCTTTATAAGGACATCACAGAAAATTATAGACTCTTTCACTCACCGCCATAGTTGTAGTTCTTCTTGAAATTCATTAGTCACTCAGTCATGTCCTACTATTTGTGACCCCAGGCTCCTCTGTCCATGGAATTCTCCAGGCAAGAATATAGGAGTGGGTTGCCATTCCCTTCTCCAGGGGATGTTGCAGACCCAGGGATCGAAACTGGGTCTCCCACATTGCAGACAGATTCTTTACCATCTGAGCCACAGGTAGTTATTCATAAAATATTAGCAAAATTATTTTTAAAACAGCACCTCATAACTAAGAAAGCTTTAGCCAGGAATGTGAGGATAGTCCGGTATCAGTAAGTCTACCCATGTATCTCATCACATTAACAAACTAAGAGATAAAAACCACGTGTCTCTCAATGGGCAGATAAAATTTTTTTGAAAAGGTCACATCTCTTTAATTTTTTTAAATTGGAGAATAATTTCTTTACAATGTTGTATTGGTTGGTCACATCTCTTTATGATAAGAAGTCTTAAAGACTATAAATAAGAGGGTATATTTTTAACTCTAAAAAGTTGCTCTACTAAAACCCTATGGTAGATAATCTTAGCAATAAATTTCTTAATAGTTTGGATAGTTAAGCTACAAAACAGGGATAACTACCATTACTCAATATATTAATAGTACTGGAGGGCCTGATCAATGATTAAGATAAGAAAAAGAAATTAGGATTGTAATATAACTATTGCAATGGAAGAAATGAAACTATCAATGATAGAGAATATGCTTATCTACAAATAAAAACTAACATCCAACAGATAAACTAAAAGAACTAAGTTTCTCAAGATGACTGAATATAAGATCAACCTACTAAACTCATTAACATTCCTCCAAAACACCAACCAACAATTTAAAAATATAGTAGAAAATAAACTTTTATTCACAATAGCAACAAATCTATAAATTATGTGGGGATTAACCAAGTGAAAAATTAGACATTTGTGAATCAAATTATAAAACTTTATAACAAAGGTAAATACCAACTGGATGTGAAAGGTAAATTTAAACAACTTGTAGAAGACATACCAGAAGAAAATCTTGTCTAGGTATGGGAAATGAGTTCTTTCATGGCCCTGATAGTACAAACCTTAAAAGGGAAAAGGGATAATTTATCTACACCATTAGTAACCATTTTTTTTCAATAAAAAACACAATGTACAAAGCTAAACAAATGATAATCTGGGAGAAAATATTTTCAATAGCTTAAATGGAGTATGGATGCAAAAGATACATAAGGAAATCTTGCAAATCAACAAGATACACAACCCAATGTCAATGGATAAATTAGCAAAGGAGATAAATAAGCAATTTGCAGAAGGAAAATGCCAAATGGCTAAGAAGTATGTGAAGAGAAACACAAGCTCATGGCCCTTAAAGAATAAGTTGAAATAAGTTCAAAGTTCAACTATGGCATGCCTGCTGACACTCATAATCCTGGCAAAAATTAGAAAGCTGGATAATATCAGACACTGTTGGAGAAGTAGGAGAGCAAAGGCCACTTACTTAGGTGGGAGCATGTATTCTGAAGAGTGACCTGGTCACACTTAGTGAATGAATTTTGGGCAGTACAAGCACACCGCAGGTATACAATCCAAAGAGACTACCTACAGGCCCATGGAGAAGACAAGGAAGGACATTCATCTCAGAAATGCTGGCAGCAGCAGGACGTCAGCAGAAATCCTAGCATTCTATGTCGACTGTTGTCAATGTGCCCTGTGGGGTCTGTGTCACAGGCAGGGCAACACACTGCATGTACAGGCAACAATTAGGGGTAGGTCTTAAAAACGGCATTTACAGAAAAAAATGCAAGTAAGTGTGACAGCTAAATCACATTAGCATTCATGTAAATTAAAAGCAAATACACATAGGAATTCCCTGGCAGTTCAGTGATCAGGACTCTGCACGTTCATTGCCAAGGGCCTGGGTTCAATTCCTGGCTAGGGAACTAGGATCCAACAATCAGCACAGCATAGCTAAAAAAAAAAAAAAAAAAAGCAAATACAAGTAAAGAGCACTACATTACATATTTCCCCAAGATACACACATATCTAAAGACATATATCACGTATGCGGGGGATGAAAGCAGAAGGCAAAATAAAACAGGACAAGAGCTGTGTTAGTTTCCTATTGCTGGTACACATTTCTCCAAACCTAGTGGCTTACAACAACAGAAATGCACTCTCTTACAGTCCTGAAGTCAGAAGTCCAAAGTCAGTCTCACTGGACCAAAGTCAAGGTGTCAGCAGGGCTGATTCCTTCTGGAGGCTCCGGGCGAGAACCGTGTCCTTTGCTTTGTCTTTCCTTCTAGAGGTTGCCTGCACGCCTTGGCTCACAACCCCTTCCTCTATCTTTGGAACCAGCAGTGTAGCATCTTTTCATCTCCTTTACTCACTCTGCTTCTATGATCACATTGCTTTTTCTGACTCTGATCCTCCTGCCTTCCTTTTTTAAAAAATTAATTAATTTATTTTAATTGGAGGCTAATTACTTTACAATATTGTAGTGGTTTTTGCCATACATCGACATGAATCAGCCACGGGCGCACATGTGTTCCCCATTCTGAACCCCCTCCCACCTCCCTCCCCATCCCATCCCCCAGGGTCATCCCAGTGCACCAGCCCTGAGCACCCTGTCTCATGCATCGAACCTGGTCTGGCGATCTACTTCACATATGATAATATACATGTTTCAACGCTACCCTCTCAAATCATCCTACCCTTGCCCGCTCCCACAGAGTCCAAAAGACTGTTCTTTACATCTGTGTCTCTTTTGCTGTCTCGCACATAGGGTCATCATTACCATCTTTCTAAATTCCATATATATGTGTTATTATACTGTATTGGTATTTCTCTTTCTGACTTACTTCACTCTGTATAATAGGCTTCAGTTTCACCCACCTTATTAGAACTGATTCAAATGCATTCTTTTTAATGGCTGAGTAATATTCCATTGTGTATATGTACCACAGCTTTCTTCCGAGATCAGCCAAAATCGGGCACCTTCAGGCTGATATGGCTGGAAACCCACAACTTTCTTATCCATTCTTCTTCCAATGGACATCTAGGTTGCTTCCATGCCCTGGCTATTGTAAACAGTGCTGCGATGAACATTGGGGTACACATGCCTCTTTCAATTCTGGTTTCCTCGGTGTGTATGCCCAGCAGTGGGATTGCTGGGTCGTATGCCCCTGCCTTCCTTTTATGAGGACTCTTGTGGCAACACGGAGCCCACCCAGATAATCCAGGAGAGTCTCTCCATCTCAAGGTCCTTTTCTTAATCACACTCGCAAAGTCACTTTCCCATGTACAATAAAATATTCAAAGTTCCTGGGAAGAGTACTCAGGCATCTCTGGGGGACTCCTAATTTGCCTACCACAGCAACTTTGCATGGAGAGATGATGTTGGAATTCCATGAAAAGAGAGTAGTTCTCTCAAGTCTCTGTAACTTATGTTTTTATAGAAAAGTGCTCTGAAGGAGAAGTGTGGAGTGCTAAGAGAGTGTATATCAAGGGTACTGTGTCCCTCCTGGAAGCCTTGGGATGGCTTTCCTGAAGATGTGACATTGAACAGATCTCTGAAGGATGTGTAGGCATTTGGCGGGGCCAAGAGGGTGAGAAAGGGGAAGACTGGGGGGCTGTTTGCATCGAGCCTCTTTCAAGATCTCTGTGTTCCCTTGCCCTTTGCTCTGTCCCACCTGCATAGCTGTGGCCTCTTACCAGAGAAGCAACCCTTTCCACTCTCTTCCCTGCTTTTCCCTCCCCAGGATTCCCTCTCTGCAGGCTCTGGATCCCAGCCCCACTTGCCTTCTCAGGGTTGGTACCTCTGTTTGTACCCAGAAATGTGAGACAAACAAACACATCTCCATCACTTCCTTATTCTTCACCCCCACCTGACTCAATGGACATGAGTTTGAGCAAGCTCTGGGAGATAGTGAAGGACAGAGAAGCTGTCATGCAGCTGTCCATGGGGTCACAAAGAGTAGGACACGACTCAGCCACTGACACCAACAACTGTCTAAGAATTACCCTCACCTGCCACCTCACCAGTTTCTCTAGAAAGAGTTGTCCACACATACAATGTTCACCCACTCCCTCCCCGCGGCAATCTTGCCCTCACCTTTTGTAAAGCAGTGGCTTTTGCCAAGATTACCAATGACCCCTTTGTCCATAAATAGGTGGGATAGATTCCTTTGCTCAGTTTTCTTGGCTTTGAGACAGCATTTGATGTTGCGGGCCATTTTCACCCTGTCAAGTGCTCTTTGCATGGCTTCCATGAAACCTCTCCCATGGTTTCCTTTCTCCCTCTCAGCCACTGCCTCCCAGGTTCCTCTGCAGATTTCCTTCTTCTAATCATTCCTTATGGTTTGCTGCTTCCCAGGGCTCTGTCCAAGGCCTTTTTCTCATTTTCCTGTATTCAAAGGCTCCCTGGGAGTCATCTCCAAGGCTCTAGTACTCTTTATAGGCGAAAGACTTCCAAATCAATATATCCAGACAAGGGTGGCCTCCAGAACTTCAGGCCATAACTACAGATGTTACAGTTGTTTGCCAACATCTCGTTCTGATGCTCCTGGGGCATCTCAAACTCACCGCATCCAGGAATGCATGCCCTTTCAAACCCCCCACTGCTGTATCCTAAACCCTGAGTGTTCTTCCTGCCTTCTCCCCTTTCTCCCTTCCCCGCATGTTATCAGGCACCAGTTTCCATTCTTTTTCCTAAATGTCTCCAGAATCACCTGCTTTTCTCCATCTTCCCTGCTGTTGCTCCAGCCTGGGCCACCATCATCTCTTGACCAGACCATGGAAATGGCCTCCTCGTGAGCCTCCCTGCCTCCACGCAGTAACTATCACCTGAGCAGAGGCTTGGTGTCAGGCCTCATGCTAGGTCTTGCTTTTGCCCAGTCCAGCCTCCATCTGCAGCCCAGGAGCTTTAGAAAACACAATTCAGATCTCAACATTCCTCCTTATTCTTTGGAACTCTAGATTCTTGAAGTGAAATGAAAGTCACTCAGTCGTGTCCAACTCTTTGCAACCCCATGGACTATACAGTCCATGGAATTCTCCAAGCCAGAATACTGGAGTGGGTAGCCTTTCCCTTCTCCAGGGGATTTTCCCAACCCAGGGAGCAAACCCAGGTCTCCTGCATTGCATTCTTTACCAGCTGAGCCACAAGGGAAGCCCAGGAATACTGGAGTGGATAGCCTATCCCTTCTCCAGGGGATCTTCCTGACCCAGGAACTGAACCAGGGCCTTCTGCATTGCAGGCAGATTCTCTATCAACCGAGCTAATCTAGATTCTTAGCAGGTCACAATTCTGACTTCATGAGAAAGATAGATGAAGAACAAATTTACAAATAAGTTGACACCATAATTATGGTTTGTGATGTATGTTATAAAGGAAATAAACAGGGTAATAGGACAGGGTAATGAAGGGCCACTTATCTAGCATGGCATGGAAGGCCCTCTGAAGAGGTGACTTATTTATTGAGACCTAAAAAGTAGAAGCCATCTGGGAAACAGTGAAAAAAAAAAAAAAAAAAAAAAACAGTTCTGATTACAATGCTGTTCTTTAGATCACAGCTTAAATGTCACTCTCCAAGAAGCCTTCTCTGATGCATTACTCTGGGTTTAATGCCTTTATGTTTCCTATAGCTGTGGTAACAAAGTACCACAAGTTGAGTGGCTTTAAAGAACAGAAATTTATTCTCTCACAGCTCTGCAGGCTTGAAATTCAAGATCAAGGTGCCAGCAGGGCCATGCTCTCTCTGAAGGCTCTAGAAAAGAATCTGTTCCGTGTCTTTCTCTTGGCCTCTGCTGTTTCTGTCAATTCTTGGTTTGTAGACACATTTCTCAAGCCTCTGCCTCCTCCTCACATGGCCTTCTCCATGAGTATCCCTGTATCTCTTCTCTTCTTACAAGGACACCAGCAACAATGGATGAAGGCCCACTCTACAGACCTCATCTTTGCTTGGTTATACCTGCAAAGGTTCTATTCCTAGGTAAGGTCACATTCACAGGTGCTGAGAGTTAGGACTTCAGCATATCTTCTGGGGGGACACAACTCAACTCATAGCAGAGCCCCGTCATGGACTCCCATAGTACAAGCCACTCTTGTCCCCTGTACCACACTGCTGGGCCACCCCTCTACTTCCCTACCAGACTGTAGGCACCGTGAGAGCAAGAACACAGCAGTCAACTTACCACTCCATCCCCAGGGCCTGACAAGAGTGCACAGAGTATTTTTTGAATGAGTGAATGCCAACGTAATGAGTGAGTAGATCCCTGCTCACATTGTACCCGCTTGCTCCCTCTTGCCTTAGTGGCCCATCTGGATGTGATCATATTTGCTTAATACTCGCATTTAGCACCATGGGGAGTCTTAATTTGAAAGGACTGGACAGCAGTGGTCAGAGTCACTCCTGTGGCTTCACAGCAGTTCTGCCTGGCAACAACACAGGAGCTTCTAGAAGATGCGAAGGTGAGTGCTGTATGCTTATCCCCAAACTGGCCCATCTGCAAACTTACTTGGAGGCTGCAGCCCAGTGGGGCTGCAGGCCCCGTTCCAATGATCCCAGCTGCACAGACTTACCATTCAGAGGGGAGGGGGAATGTTGCACCCTCAGCACCCTGAAAATCATGACTCCTCATCTGAGAGCTTCCTCACCAGCATCAGAGGTGGGGTGGGTGGGAGGAGGGAGGAGGGAAAAGTGGTGAAAAGCCAACCCTTTGACCTGGCGGTTATTTAGAAACCATGAGTTTCCCTTGTTGATGTCACCTGTGGGAGTGACAAGGGAATTCAGAACAAGGGAGAAGCTGACCTGGCTACACGTTAATTTGCTACATGGGTTTGCATAACTACATGGGTTTGCGTCAGGGGATTTGGTACTCTTCCAGGGCACTGCAAATGTCAATACAGTAACCACAGATAGGAACTGATTATTCCTGTAAATCATGCCCTTTGAATTACTTGGTGAGAGGTGGTCTGAAATGAATGCTGTACAAAGGAAAAAAACAGATAATGGGGGAACTTTGAACCAAAGAAGCACAAACTTCTATGAGTCGTTAGAACAGAATCATCTGACCATTACACTTATAGCCTCATGGACTCGCTTGCTCAGCCATCTTATGAGATAGGAAGGCAGGAATTGCACCCAGGGAGCCCCAAGCAAAGAAGGCAGAGGGTAATGTTGATCATTTCAGAGACTCAGGCCTGAGCCTGGGACTCCCTGGTACCCTCTGACTGGAATGCATAGTTTATAATAACTAGGTTTTGTCACATCCAGTAAGACCGTGGGCCCTAGAGATTTCTAGGAGGACTGAGAAGGCTTCAGGGAGTCTGGCTCTGGGATGCTGAGACCCTAAAGTGATGGCTGTCAGGAGACTGAGGGCTGCCCTGCACAGGAGCTGGAAGACAGGCCTTGGGGCCTGCAAATATCATTACCCTGAAGAGACGTGTCTGGCTGTCCAGAACTTTCAAGTCGTTGATGAAAACCAACCTGTTAACGCTTTAGGAATTTGCTAGTTGGCTCTGGATCAGCCACTCCCCCTGCTTCCTCAGGGATGGTGTCTGCAGCTGTATCAAGCCAGATGTGCGGCCGCCGAAGATGAACAGGAGCGGGTGGTGAGAGGGGGGTTCAATGGGACAGTGAGCTAGATGGGGGTTGGTGTGGAACCGCTGAGGTCTGGACAGGCTCCAGGAACTCAGAGCAGACATTAACAAATACCTGTGAAAGAGAAGTAAAAAACCTTTCTGACAATCCACAGAAACCTAAAATTCGGTGGGGCAAAATGAGAAGGAAAGGTGCATGAAGCCCGGAAGACGGAAACGTGGCCCCTGCAGCAGCGAGGGTGGTGGATGACTTCCTGGAACCCGCCCGCTGTTTCCGGTTCCTCAATCCTTTCTCTTGCTGTTCCTTCCTTCCGTCCGTTGTTCCATCTGTGCTGATGTCCTCACTGTCTCTGACAGAATCCTTCCCTTCCCTCAAGGCAGGGCTCAAATGATAGCTAAGAAACCCATGAAAAGATGGTCAACATCACTCATTATTCAGTTCAGTTCGTTTCAGTCTCTCAGTCGTGTCCGACTCTTTGCAACCCCATGAATGGCAGCACGCCCGGCCTCCCTGTCCATCACCAACTCGCGGAGTTCACTCAGACTCACGTCCCTTGAGTCAGTGATGCCATCCAGCCATCTCATCCTCTGTCATCCCCTTCTCCTCCTGCCCCCAATCCCTCCCAGTATCAGTCTTTTCCAGTGAGTCAACTCTTCGCATGAGGTGGCCAAAGTATTGGAGTTTCAGCTTTAGCATCATTCCTTCCGAAGAAATCCCAGGGTTGATCACCTTCAGAATGGACTGGTTGGATCTCCTTGCAAATCGAAACCACAATGAGGTATCATCTCATGCTGGTCAGAATGGCCATCATCAAAAAGTCTACAAACAATAAATGCTGGAGAGGGTATGGAGAAAAGGGAACGATCTTTCTCTGTTGGTAGGAATGCAAACTAATACAACTACTATGGAGAACAGTATGGAGAGCCCTTAAAAGGCTGGGAATAAAACCACCATATGACCCAGCAGTCCACTACCAGGCACATATCCTGAGGAAACCAGAAAAAAAAAAAGACACAGGTATCCCAACATTAATTGTAGTACTACTTAATAGCTGGGATGTGGAAGCAATGTAGATGTCTACTGGCAGACGAATGAATAAGAAACTTGCGGTACATATACACAAGGGAATATTACTCAGCTATAAAAAGAAACACATTTGAGTCAGTTCTAATGAGGTGAATGAACCTAGAGCCTATTATACAAAGTTAAGTAAGTCAGAAAGAGAAAGACAAATATCTTTATATATGGAATATTATATGTATATTATATATAATATATATATGTTATATATGGAATATATATGTTATATATGGAATATATATGTTATATGTGGAATATAGAAAGATATTACTGATGATCCTTATGTGCAGGGCAGCAAAGGAGACACAGACATAAAGAACAGACTTTTGGACACAGTGGGGGAAGGAGAGGGTGGGATGATTTGAGAGTGTAGCGTTGAAACATATAGATTACCATATGTAAAATAGATAGCCAGTGGCAGTTTCATGTATGACACAGGGAACCCAAAGCTGGGCTCTGTGACAGCCTGGAGGGATGGAGTGGGGAGGGGGGTGGGACGGGGTTCAGGAGGGAGGGGACACATGAATGCCTATGAACAATTCATGTTACTGTATGCAAAAACCATCACTATATTGTAAAGTAATTATCCTCCAATTTAAATAAATACATTAAAAAAAACAAGCTTCCCCTTCATGAGGAGACCTGTCTTCCTCAGACGCTCCCTCTAGCCTCTATGAGTGGGTCCCTCTAGCCTCTATGAGTGGGTCCCCATGTGAACAAATAGCCCCCAGCTCCATACATAGCACAGTGACCACTGGCCCTGCCCCACTGAGCAGTCTCAGGTACAAATCTGCTTTATTCTCAAAGCTGCAGAGTCTGTGCTGGTCCCCAAATACCTCCACCATCCGTTGGCTCCAAGAAGAATCAAACTTCATCCTGTTGCTGCCAGAATGTTAGCCTGGTTCAAGGGGCTTTTTTTTTTTTTTTTTAAATTTTAATTGGAGGCTAATTACTTTACAATATTGTAGTGGTTTTTGCCATACATTGACATGAATCAGCCATGGGTGTACATGTGTTTCCCATCTTGAACCCCCCTTCCCACCTCCCTCCCCATCCCATCCCTCAGGATCATCCCAGTGCACCGGCCCTGAGCACCCTGTCGCATGCATCGAACCTGGACTGGCGATCTATTTCACGTATGGTGATATACATGTTTCACTGTTATTCTCTCAAATCATCCCACCCTCATCTTCCCCCACAGAGTCCAAATCAAGGGGCTTTGTAATCCGATCAGGTTCAGTTCAGTTCAGTTCAGTGGTGTCCAACTCTTTGCGACCCCATGAACTGCAGCACACCAGGCCTCCCTGTCCATCACCAACTCCCAGAGTTTACCCAAACTTACATCCATTGAGTCAGTGATGCCATCCAACCATCTCATCCTCTGTCGTCCCCTTCTCCTCCTGCCCTCAATCTTTCCCAGCATCATGGTCTTTTCAAATGAGTCAGCTCTTCGTATCAGGTGGCCAAAGTATTGGAGTTTCAGCTTCAACATCAGTCCTTCCAAAGAACACCCAGTGCTGGGAGCCTGCGTGAGGAGCTCCACCCGTGGCAAAGGTCAGAGGAAGGAGGCTCGGCATACACAAAGGCGGGATTGAGCCTCAGGAGTCCCCCTGGAAATTTTCGAGCATCTACCCCCTAAAACCAGAGTCTGCCTACTTTACTGCTTTGTGCTCTCACCTACACCTCTGACTTTACGGGGGGCTGTCCCCCACCACCATCTCTCTCCTAAATAGGTTCTTCCGGCCACATGTGATTGTTCAGAGCCTCCCAACCGTGAGAAGCGTGAGATGTTCTAAACTGTCTAAATACAGATTCCTTTGAGCAGTTAAAAGATTGATTAGAAATTGTATTGGTGAAGGATTTTTCACTTTTTGGGCCAATGTTTGCTGCTAAGTTTCCATATCTCTTACCTGCTGTGTCCCTGGCAGTGTATTGATTAATATAATTGGTGTAAGTAGTAGCTTTAATGTTTGTAACATTGGACCCTTGAGTTAATTCTTTTTATTGTTATAGCCCACCACACCTTTGCCCTATAGGAATGCAACTTTATCTAAAGCTTTTGGAGGGTGGAGCCTGACTAGTCACCTTTAGAGAAAATTAAGTTTTCTGAAGAAAGAGTCTTAAAATGTTAACAGGCCTCCGGGCCAGAAGATGATGCAAATCACCTAAACTTTTGCATATGATAAGTTTGCAGGAAGAAAGCCTGGCTTACTGCATGACTCTACCCCTTCCCCCATTATCCTCTATGCATAACTTAAGGTATAAAAACTACTTTGGAAAATAAAGTGCGGGCCTTGTTCACCGAAACTTGGTCTCCCCATGTCGTTCTTTCTCTCACCTTCTGGCTGAATTATTCAGCCTCTTTTCTCCACTAAATTTTATCACTGAGCTATCCTTATTTAACCATTCTTTATATCTTTAATTAACATTTAAATAAGCTGTTGTTTCCTGATCGCTGATGCCGTCTCCCCTTCGAATTCCCTGGATCCACCGGGGCTGGACCCCGGCAACCCAGGACTGATCTCCTTTAGGATGGATCAGGTTATGAAAATCAAAGTCTCTTGGGTGATGGTCTAGATAATTGAGGCATTGCTGTCACCATCCAACTTCTGTTTAACTCTGAGTTACACTCCTTCCCCTGCTGCTGTTTTCTGACTTCAAACTGCTGTAGTGGGGTGGGAGGGGGGTGTGAGCTGCTGTGGTGGCCTCTCTCAGGTGGCCTAGAGGACCCACCTCCTGCTGTTCAGACCCTGTGAGGCCTCCCCACCTTGGTGCCAGGGTTGGTCTTTGTGAGCATTGGAATATGGCAGAAGTGAGGTGTGCCATATACAAGGTTTGGTTATAAGAGACACTGCAGCTTCTGTCTTGGGGTGGGGGTCTCTGTCTCTCTGTCTCTCACATTGCTCACTCTGGGGGTTGCCAGCTGCCATGTCGTTAGCAGCTCTGTTGAACTGAGGCCTCCTGCCAAAGTCCACATGAGTGAGATAGGAAACTGGTCCTCCAGCAGACAAGACTGACAGCTTGACTGCAACCTCCGGAGAGGCCTTGAACAAAGTCACCCAGCCAAGCTGCTCTCAGATTCCTCCCCCTTGGAAACTGTGGGAGACAATCAGTGTTTGTTTTTTTTAGGCTGATAAGCTTTGGGGTAATTTGTTATATGGCAATAGCTAGCTAATACCAGGGCTCTTGGGTAGGGTGGGGAGCTCAGGCACAGCCTCTGCCAGCAGTTAGCCAGGGCTGCAGGAAAGGGAGATTTACTCACAGGACTAGAGGCATAGCCAAGAGAAAGGAGCCCCAGGTTTTCTGTGTGATGGCAGCTGTCCCTGCAGAGGAGGGTACTGGCTGAATGGGTGGGGCATGTCCCTTGCCAGGGCACAGCTTTGTATTACCTTTCTGTGGTGAAGGAACCCATGGTCAATAAATAGAGGCTGCTGCTGTAACTGACTGTGCCATGCTCTTGGTTTGGACCCTATTGGGGATTTCCTTTGGTAGGAAAGTGTCAAGGTTTTTTTTTTGTGGCAAGTTCCAGAAAGTCCAGCTGCTTGGAGCCAGCCTCATGTGCATGGACAGTGTCCATTGCTGGGGGCAAGGCTGCCATGGGCTAAACAGGGCAGGTGTTGGTTGCACAGGGTACTGCAGGGCCAGCCAGGGCAGTGAGTCAGTGCCCATCTTCCAAGTGAGACCAATGGGTCAGTGAAGAAAGAAGCTGTGACCCAACAGTGGACACATCTGTGTCCAGGCTCATCAGGGCCCTGAACACCCAGGGCAGCTGGTGCCCATCCTTGCCTGGTGGGTGGAAAGGATCCTGGGGGACGTGCTGCCTGGTCAGAACTGGCTTTCATGATGGGTGAAGGGGAGAGGGGCTGGGGTTGAACAGAGGTGGACTGATAACTGTGGTATGTGGTCCTATGGACAGTTCCATTATGGCAGGGCCACTTGTCAGCTTTCCTACATGTCAGCTTCAGAAAATATCCCCAACTCTGGTTCCAAAAAACAGTGAGTGCTCTTTCAGCTACAAGTGGCAAAAACCCAGTTGGATGTTGACAGTAACCAATACTTACTTAGTGCTGGCATTTGAGGTCAGTGAATACTCACAACAACCCGTATTCCTATCCCCGTTTTTGCAGGTGAGGAATATGAGGCAGACGGACCCAGATCCCACTGCTGGGAAGTGATAGAGCCCAGATTTGGCCTTGGCAGGCTGGCTCCAAAGGCCATGACCTTAACACCTGCACCTGACGTCCTCACCGGCTCTCAGCCAGCTCTTGTGCTGATGGTCTCAGTCCTCTGTGTAGCCACCAGCAGCTTAAGGCTTCCACCCACCCCAACTTTTGAAACAACAACCCTGAAAACTTGTCTAAATGGGCCACCTGAGGTCATATGCTCATCTCGGAGCCACCCTCTGTGGCCCAGGGCATATTATGCTCTAAAAGTCTAGAGTTGGGTCTCAGGCCCAACCTGGGAGCAGGCCTGGAATCTGAACCCTGGAATCCCATGGTCTAAGAGTGGGGAGAGGGCTCTTATTTACCCAGATGACAGGGGAACACATACTGCACAGGCAAACACAGCAAATAGGCCTGAAACAACACTATTTTTTTCCAATATCTTTTAATGGGAGTTGAGGGGATATAATAACCCTATTAAAAATGTTCCAGAAACTCACACACACACACACCCTCTATGCCATTCCAAACACGACACTTTTTATTCTTGCTTATCACCTCCGGTTCTTGACCCCATGCAGACATCATTTGAGGCGGTAATCACCCACAGCACAATTCTCCTGTCTGCAAGGAAGACCTTGAGAGACCAGGGTTAGCCTGGGGACAGAGTGGCTGGTTCTTTTCAAATGAGACAGAAAGGAATCTTGTCACTCTGGGCCTTTAACCGCAAGCCTATTGTTTCCAAGGTATTTTTCTCACGTGTTTGTTTTCTGATGTTGGAATTTTGCCCCTGTGGCTCGGTGAGATTTAGGGTGGGTTGGTTCTGGGGTGTTGGAACAGTTAAGAGTAGGAGGTGCTAGGTGGCAGTGCTGCCCCTGACCCCCTCCCCCCTCCCCCGCCCTCCCCACGCTGCACAGTCAGGCCTCACCGGGGTCCTGGGCAGGGGTGGCCCTTATACTTGGGCTTGTCCACACGAATCCTTCACCAGGCACTTCCCTAGGACTGACTTTCAATACCTGGGCCTGCAGCAGATGACCAGGACTGTTCTGTAAGTCCAGTGGTGCCAGCAGGAATAGTAAGCACAGCGTAGTTTTTGGAGCACATTCTTCCATGGAACCCTGGAAACAGCACTGAGATATCGGTCCTCTTTTTGCCCCTATTTCACATATGTGGTTTCATAAGCGACCTCGTCAAGGTCACACAGGAGGGAAGGTGGAGCCCTGATTCAAACCCACTAGTCAGGTGCCATGCTCACAACCACTTTGAGAGTGGGAGCGGGAGGTTAAAGCGCACAGATTTTGTTTTGGTCTTGGCTGTGCTGGGTCTTCGTTGCCGCACACAGGCTTTCTCTAGTTGAGGTGCAAGGGCTTCTCAGTGTGGCGGCTTCTCTTGTGGTGGCTTCTCTCCAGCTCTAGTGCATGCGGGCTTCAGTAGTCGTGCCTGGGCTTAGTGCTCTCGCTCTGCCCCGACATGTGGAATCTTCCTGGACCAGGGGTTGAAGCCACGCCCCCATTATTGGCAGGAGGATTCTTAACCACTGGGCACCAGGGAGGTTTGAGGGCACAGACTCTGGACACAGATTGTCCAGAGTTAAATCTGGGCTTTGCCACTTACTGGATGTGTGGCTCTGAGCGGGTTACTCAGCATCCCAGTGCCTTAACGTTCTCACCTGCAAAATGGGGGACTTTTAATGTTTCCTTCATAGGATTGTTACAAGGGTGCAAGCATTAATGCCCGCAAAACACTTCAACTTTGGCCAGACACATAGTAAGTGCTCGGTAAATGCTAGCTCTTGGGGTTATACTGATGCGAAATCTTGAAAGAGAGTGAATCTTCACCAAAGGGGCTGAGGACCAGTTCAAATGGGACATGGCGCCTGGTGCTGGGTGGGAGTGCAGAAAGGAAGAACAGACCCAGAGAAAAGTGGATGGAATAACAGACATGTGAACTCTAAAGTACAGCAGACTGTGATTTGTTCTCACATACCTCTCAAAGCAGAGAGGAAAGTGTTTAATACTGGGAGGAAATCTGGAAGAGGTTCAAGGAGGAGGCAGATTTTGACTTGGACCTTGTTAGAAGCCCAGGAGAAAGCCACGGCAACCCACTCCAGTACTCTTGCCTGGAAAATCCCGTGGACAGAGGAGCCTGGTAGGCTGCAGTCCATGGGGTCGCGAAGAGTCGGACATGACTGAGCGACTTCTGTGTCACTTTCATGCATTGGAGAAGGCAGTGGCAACCCACTCCAGTGTTCTTGCCTAGAGAATCCGAGGGACAGCGGAGCCTGGTGGGCTGCCGTCTTTGGGGTCACACAGAGTTGGACACGAATGAAGCGACTTAGCAGCAGCAGCAGCAGAAGCCCAGGACCATGTAGATGGATGAGGAGGAGACATTTTAAACAGAAGTAAGGAGGTAAGGAGTCCTGGCACGTGAGTAGAGAGTCAGTTCTGGAACAAAAGGAGGGAGGGAGGTATGTAAGTGGGGGAGGAACCCAGAGTGCCCGGCAGGGTCACGCGGGAACTTGGAAGTGTTTGCTTGGAGAGCTGGTCCGCCTGGGAGCAGAACAGGGTGTTTATGACAAAATCCTCCAGCCTGGGCCACGCTCCCCGCCACCTTGGCTTTGTGTTCAAGACCCATTGGGGGTCACAGCCCCGTCTGCCGCCACCTGGGTGGGCCTCCCTGCTTGGCACAGGATCACTGGCATCCCCCGCCCACACAGACCCCAGGAGAGAAAGCAATCACTCTGTTCAGACTTGATGCCTCTCCCAGGCCCTTTCACTGAACAAAGCCAGTCTTTATAGCTCGGGCGCTCTAGGGTAGGGTTACCCAGGCTGTTTATGACTTGAGGTGGAGGATTTTCCTGGAGAGCAGAAGCCCCTGTCTGTCCTGTTTGAAAGCCATCTGGGTTTTTGGAAAGGGGCTGGGTGATGGCATCTGGCCCTTAAAAATACAGTGAAGACCCGAAGCTGGAAAGAATTCTGATGAAGTCGTTCCTCCTTTCAGAGAGCTGCTTAGGTCCTGGGACTCCCAGCTTTCAGTAAAATGGAAAGCCCACAGAGAAAGGTGGTTTTGGTCAGAAACGCTGTCTTCCAGGACAGGGGAGACCGTGGTGCCCCAGCTCCAGGCCAGCCTGCTAGAAGCTTCTTATCTCCCTCTCTATCCACCAGTTTATGAGCTGCAAAAAAAAAAAAACAACAAAACCAAAAACCCTCTCTTTCCATTTTAGGGGAAAGAAAATATAAGTATTCCCAGAAAAGTAGAGCTCATTAACTGTAGGAAACAGTTGATTGCCTGTTCAGTGGATAGACAGACAGACGCACACACATGCACATACATGTACTTACACAGCCCTGGTGGCACAGTGGTAAAGAATCCACGTGTGTGCAGGAGACAAGAAACACACGTTTGATCCCTGGGTCGGGAAGATCCTGTGGAGAAGGAAACAGGAACCCACTGCAGTATTCTTGCCTGGAAAATCCCATGGACAGAGGAGCCTGGTGGGCCACAGTCCATGGGGTCACAAAGAGTCAGACACGACTGAGCATGCACACATATTAGATCTCCCACACCCAATATGGTAGGCACACTGCTCTGTACTGTACAGAGCTGCTGCTGCTGCTACTGCTGCTGCTAAGTCGCTTCAGTCGTGTCCAACTCTGTGCGACCCCATAGACGGCAGCCCACCAGGCTCCCCCGTCCCTGGGATTCTCCAGGCAAGAACACTGTAGTGGGTCGCCATTTCCCTCTCCAGTGCATGAAAGTGAAAAGTGAAAATGAAGTCGCTCAGTCGTGTCAGACTCTTAGCGACCCCATGGACTGAAGCCTACCAGGCTCCTCCACCCATGGGATTTTCCAGGCAAGAGTACTGGAGTGGGGTGCCATTGTCTTCTGTACAGAGCAGATACAGAATATTTCCATCTCTGTACAAAGTTCTACTGGACTGGACTTCTCTTGCCAGAGCCCTGACTGTGCTTAGGTGCTCACCTTCCCACCTATTCTGGAAGGTGATGTGAGCTCCAGGCCCACCCAGGAGTGGGTATTCATTAGCTTAGGCCAATCTTGATAACCCTCCGCCCAGTGATGGGTTTAGTCTGGGCCTGCAATACACCCCTTGCTGATGAGGGGGATTCTGCTGGGAGAGAGGGGGTGGCTCCTAAGAAGTCTTCCTCACTAATAAGCAGAGATACTGGCAGGAAGTAACCCTCCTTCCTAGAGCTCCATCCCACTTGCATGAATCCCCTGAAGTGCCACCCATCCACCTTGTCACTTGCTGATAGTGACACTGAGCCCTGAGTCCGCCAGTACTTGGGTCGCTGGACTATTGGTTGTGTGATATCATACATTTTCCTCATGTTTCAGTCATAAATTGTTACTTGCAATCAAAATAATCCTAAAACATATAACAGTTCTTATTGAAAGAATTCACTAGCTACTGTCTGAATGCCAAGAGGTGTGGATGACTCAGCCACAGGATGGACATTCATATGGGGAGGCAATACTGGGCTTCTGTCAGGGAAAGAACACTGAACCTGGAATGAGCAGAGCTAAGATCTAGACCTGACTCTGCTACTAACTCACTGTGTGACCTTGGACAAGTCAGAAAGCATCTCTGAGTGTTAGTATTCCCATTTGTGAAACAGGGAGAATGAAACACCCTTCAGAGAAAAAGTGTGAGGTCTCAGGCAGTTATTACTATTGCTGATATTAATCATCCCTTTCCTCTATACAGATGATAAATCATTTTTATTGTCTGATCATTAAAACCCTATTGATATAAGAATTACTGCCTTCATTTCAGAGAAGAAAATACTAAGGCCCAGAGTGTCTTAAGCTTTGCCCAAGGCAGTATAGTTACAGAGCTGGGACTTGTCCCTCATATCAAACCCTGGGCTCTGTCCACTCTCACCTGGGAGGGACTGAGAAGCATGCATTCGCCCTTTAGAGTGAGTTAGCTTCAGACCATGCAACTGGTGGTCACAGTTGAAACCGAGGCTCTAGGAAACAGGCCATGGTTGGGGAGGGAGGGGACAGAAATATGAGAGGCCTGGAGACCTGGCTGCATGTAAAGAAGGCAGGTGCTGAACCAGCCCAGGTGCTATGGCAGGGTCAGGGTACACGGGCTGAGGGCTGGTACCTTCAGAGGTGCCTGGTGCTGGGCAGGGTTCTGACCAAGGCCTCAGGACTTGGGTTCAACTCCCAGCTCTGTTCTTTCTAGCTGTGTGGTCACAGGCAAGTTCCTTAACCTCTCTGAGCCTTAGTCGCTTCAGTCGTGTCTGACTCTTTGTGGCCCTATGGACTGCAGCCTGCCAGGCTCCTCTGTCCATGGGATTCTCCAGACAAGAATCGTGGATTGAGTTGCCTGGTGCCCTCCTCCAGGGGATTTTCCTGATGTGGGATGGAACCCACATCTCCTGCATCTCCTGCATCGCTGGCAGATTCTTTACCACTGAGCCACCAGGGAAGCCCCTGAGCCTCAGTGAACCCACTTGTAAAATGAAAACAGTGATCTTAGCCCATTTGTGTTGATATTACATAGATAAACTGAAGTGCTTCATGACCTGTAAAGCACTGGAGACATGAAAACAATTACTTTAAGGGGAGGAAAGAACTCTAAGAAAGAAGTCCTATATATAATCAGCCCTCCGTATCCCCATCAGCCTATACCAAATTTTACATGAGGTACTTGAATAGCTGCAGATTTTGTACCCATGGGCATCCTGGAAACAATCCCCAATGCCCTTGGCTGCTGAAGGGCAATGGTATGTCAGCAAAGCACAAGACCCCTTGTGTGCTGCAGTCTGGGCCCTGGAGACTGGTCCCAGCACCAGGCGAAACAGTTTGCCTGGAAAATATTGACAAGAAACCAGAGCACAGCTGAAGGGCAGCTTGTTAAAAACGAACCTGGTGAGGCTGGGGGGCGGGGGCGTTAATGAGGTGTGATCCCCAAAGTGCAAGACCTGAGTGGATTCTGCAAAAAGCCTGCTGGCTTTGATCCCCCTTCTCTCATAAAATGTTATTTCTGTTCTTGGCCCCTCAAATTCCTAGACGGACGAATCAGTCTGGGCTGCCCATGGAATTTGAAAAGAATAAGTTTTCAAAAAACCACATTTGGGAACAATGGTTACCAGAAGTGTCTGAGTCGCAGAGAAAAAACAAATATCTTACTCCTGGCTGGCCCCAAATATCCTTCCACCTAATGCCTTCCACTGTGCTCCCTCCTAACAGGGGACATTCCATTTAATGAGGAGCTACTTCGCCCTGTGCTCCTGAGCCATGAAAATAAAACATGACCGGTGCAGTAGCTGTGTCCCAGCAGATTCCCCAAAACCCTTCCCTAGGGGTCAGAATGGCCCCAGTGGGTGGGGGCTGCTCTCTCCAACCCTGTTCCACCAGTGTCTGCTCAAGAGGAGCCTGCTGCGCAGCAGGAACGGCAGTCAACCGGTCTCTTACCTACCTTGAGTATTTTGAAATGGTTAAACAAAGCTGTATATGTTCTTAGCTTTGTTTGTTTTTTAATTATTTATTTATTCATTTTTGGTTGCGCTTTGGGTCTTCATTGCTGCGGAGGCTTTCTTTAGCTGCCATGTGTGGGCTTCTCATTGCTGTAGCTTCTCTTGTTGCAGAGCACAGGCTATGGATGTGTGGGCTTCAGCAGTGTGGCACATGGGCTTAGCTGCTCTGTGGCCTGTGGAATCTTCCTGGATCAGAGATCAAACCTGTGTCCCCTGCATTGGCCATGTGGATTCTCAACCATTGGACCACCAAAGAACATTTTTTTTTTTTTCTTTTTCTTTTTTTTGACAGGCCTTTAGCTTTATTTAGTTCGGAGGGAGTATACATTCCTTTTTTTTAACCATTTATCATTTATTAATTATTATTATTAATTTTTTTATTTTACAATATTGTATTGGTTTTGCCATACATCAACATGAATCTGCCACAGGTGTACATGTGTTCCTCATCCTCAACCCCCCTCCCACCTCCCTCCCCGTACCATCCCTCTGGGTCATCCCAGTGCACCAGCCCCAAGCATCCTGTATCCTGCATTGAACCTGGACTGGTGATTCATTTCTTATATGATATTATACATGTTTCAATGCCATTCTCCCAAATCATCCCACCCTCTCCCTCTCCCTGTCCCACAGAGTCAAAAAGACTGTTCTATACATCTGTGTCTCTTTTGCTCTCTCGCATACAGGTTATTGTTACTGTCTTTCTAAATTCCATATATATGCATTAGTATACTGTATTGGTGTTTTTCTTTCTGGCTTACTTCACTCTGTATAATAGGCTGCAGTTTCATGCACCTCATTAGAACTGATTCAAATGTATTCTTTTTAATGGCTGAGTAATACTCCATTGTATATATGTACCACAGCTTTCTTATGGATGGATAAGATGGATCCATATTGCTGATGGATATCTAGGTTGATTCCATGTCCTGGCTATTATAAACAGTGCTGCGATGAACATTGGGGTACACATGTCTCTTTCAATTCTGGTTTCCTCGGTGTGTATGCCCAGCAGTGGGATTGCTGGGTCATAAGGCAGTTCTATTTCCAGTTTTTTAAGGAATCTCCACACTGTTCTCCATAGTGGCTGTACTAGTTTGCATTCCCACCAACAGTGGGAATGTTTTTCTTTTCTCCACACCCTCTCCAGCATTTATTGCTTATAGACTTTTGACTGGCATGAAATGGTACCTCATTGTGGTTTTGATTTGCATTTCTCTGATAATGAGTGATGTTGAGCATCTTTTCATGTGTTTGTTAGCCATCTGTATGTCTTCTTTGGAGAAATATCTATTTAGTTCTTTGGCCCATTTTTTTATTGGGTTGTTTATTTTTCTGGAATTGAGCTGCAGGAGTTGCTTGTATATTTTTGAGATTAGTTGTTTGTCAGTTGCTTCATTTGCTATTATTTTCTCCCATTCTGAAGGCTGTCTTTTCACCTTGCTTATAGTTTGCTTTGTTGTGCAGAAGCTTTTAATTTTAATTAGGTCCCATTTGTTTATTTTTGCTTTTATTTCCAATATTCTGGGAGGTGGGTCATAGAGGATCCTGCTGAGATGTATGTCGGAGAGTGTTTTGCCTATGTTCTCCTCTAGGAGTTGTATAGTTTCTGGTCTTACGTTTAGATCTTTAATCCATTTTGAGTTTATTTTTGTGTATGGTGTTAGAAAGTGTTCTAGTTTCATTCTTTTACAAGTGGTTGACCAGTTTTCCCAGCACCACTTGTTAAAGAGATTGTCTTTTCTCCATTGTATATTCTTGCCTCCTTTGAAAAAGATAAGGTGTCCATAGGTGCATGGATTTATCTCTGAGCTTTCTATTTTGTTCCATTGGTCTGTATTTCTGTCTTTGTGTCAGTACCATACTGTCTTGATGACTGTGGCTTTGTAGTAGAGCCTGAAGTCAGGCAGGTTGATTCCTCCAGTTCCATTCTTCTTTCTCAAGATTGCTTTGGCTATTCGAGGTTTTTTATATATCCATACAAATTGTGAAATTTTGTTCTAGCTCTGTGAAAAACACCATTGGTAGCTTGATAGGGATTGCATTGAATCTATAGATTGCTTTGGGGAGTATACTCATTTTCTCTATATTGATTCTTCCGATCCATGAACATGGTATATTTCTCCATCTATTAGTGTCCTCTTTGATTTCTTTCACCAGTGTTTTATAATTTTCTATATATAGGTCTTTAGTTTCTTTAGGTAGATATATTCCTAAGTATTTTATTCTTTTCATTGCAATGGTGAATGGAATTGTTTCCTTAATTTCTCTTTCTATTTTCTCATTATTAGTGTATAGGTATGCAAAGGATTTCTGTGTGTTGATTTTATATCCTGCAACTTTACTATATTCATTGATTAGTTCTAGTAATTTTCTGGTGGAGTCTTTAGGGTTTTCTATGTAGAGGATCATGTCATCTGCAAACAGTGAGAGTTTTACTTCTTCTTTTCCAATTTGGATTCCTTATTTCTTTTTCTGCTCTGATTGCTGTGGCCAAAACTTCCAAAACTATGTTGAATAGTAGTGGTGAGAGTGGGCACCCTTGTCTTGTTCCTGACTTTAGGGGAAATGCTTTCAATTTTTCACCATTGAGGATAATGTTTGCTGTGGGTTTGTCATATATAGCTTTTATTATGTTGAGGTATGTTCCTTCTATTCCTGCTTTCTGGAGAGTTTTTTTCATAAATGGATGTTGAATTTTGTCAAAGGCTTTCTCTGCATCTATTGAGATAATCATATGGCTTTTATTTTTCAATTTGTTAATGTGGTGTATTACATTGATTGATTTGCAGATATTGAAGAATACTTGCATCCCTGGGATAAAGCCTACTTGGTCATGGTGTATGATCTTTTTAATGTGTTGCTGGATTCTGATTGCTAGAATTTTGTTAAGGATTTTTGCATCTATGTTCATCAGTAATATTGGCCTGTAGTTTTCTTTTTTCTTTTTTTTGGCATCTTTGTCAGGTTTTGGTATTAGGGTGATGGTGGCCTCATAGAATGAGTTTGGAAGTTTACCTTCCTCTGCAATTTTCTGAAAGAGTTTGAGTAGGATAGGTGTTAGCTCTTCTCTAAAGTTTTGGTAGAATTCAGCTGTGAAGCCATCTGGTCCTGGGCTTTCGTTTCCTGGAAGATTTCTGATTACAGTTTCAATTTCTGTGCTTGTGATGGGTCTGTTAAGATATTCTATTTCTTCCTGGTTCAGTTTCAGAAAGTTGTACTTTTCTAAGAATTTGTCCATTTCTTCCACGTTGTCCATTTTATTGGCATATATTTGCTGATAGTAGTCTCTTATGATCCTTTGTATTTGTGTGTTGTCTGTGATGACCTCTCCATTTTCATTTCTAATTTTATTGATTTGATTTTTCTCCCTTTGTTTCTTGATGAGTCTGGCTAATGGCTTGTCAATTTTATTTATCCTTTCAAAGAGCCAGGTTTTGGCTTTGTTGGTTTTTTGCTATGGTCTCTTTTGTTTCTTTTGCATTAATTTCTGCCCTAATTTTTAAGATTTCTTTCCTTCTACTAACCCTGGGGTTCTTCATTTCTTCTTTTTCTAGTTGCTTTAGGTGTTCAGTTCAGTTCAGTTCAGTCACTCAGTCGTGTCCGACTCTTTGCAACCCCACGAATCGCAGCATGCCAGGCCTCCCTGTCCATCACCAACTCCCAGAGTTCACCCAGACTCATGTCCATTGAGTCAGTGATGCCATCCAGCCATCTCATCCTCTGTCGTCCCCTTTTCCTCCTGTCCCCAATTCCTCCCAGCATCAGAGTCTTTTCCAATGAGTCAACTCTTCACATGAGGTGGCCAAAGTACTGGAGTTTCAGCTTTAGCATCATTCCTTCCAAAGAAATCTTAGGGCTGATCTCCTTCAGAATAGACTGGTTGGATCTCCTTGCAGTTCAAGGGACTCTCAGGAGTCTTCTCCAACACCACAGTTCAAAAACATCAATTCTTCAGCGCTCAGCCTGCTTCACAGTCCAACTCTCACATCCATGTATGACCGCAGGAAAAACCATAGCCTTGACTAGACGAACCTTTGTTGGCAAAGTAATGTCTCTGCTTTTGAATATGCTATCTAGGTTGGTCATAACTTTCCTTCCAAGGAGTAAGCATCTTTTAATTTCATGGCTGCAGTCACCATCTGCAGTGATTTTGGAGCCCCCAAAAATAAAGTCTGACACTGTTTCCACTGTTTCCCCATCTATTTCCCATGAAGTGATGGGACAGGATGCCATGATCTTCGTTTTCTGAATGTTGAGCTTTAAGCCAACTTTTTCACTCTCCACTTTCACCTTCATCAAGAGGCTTTTGAGTTCCTCTTCACTTTCTGCCATAAGGGTGGTGTCATCTGCATATCTGAGGTTATTGATATTTCTCCCGGCAATCTTGATTCCAGCTTGTATTTCTTCCAGTCCAGTGTTTCTCATGATGTACTCTGCATATAAGTTAAATAAGCAGGGTGACAATATACAGCCTTGATGTACTCCTTTTCCTATTTGGAACCAGTCTGTTGTTCCATGTCCAGTTCTAACTGTTGCTTCCTGACCTGCATACAGATTTCTCAAGAGGCAGGTCAGGTGGTCTGGTATTCCCATCTCTTGAAGAATTTTCCACAGTTTATTGTGATCCACACAGTCAAAGGCTTTGGCATAGTCCATAAAGCAGAAATAGATGTTTTTCTGGAACTCTCTTGCTTTTTCCATGATCCAGAGGATGTTGGAAATTTGATCTCTGGTTCCTCTGCCTTTTCTAAAACCAGCTTGAACATCAGGAAGTTCACGGTTCACATATTGCTGAAGCCTGGCTTGGAGAATTTTGAGCATTACTTTACTAGCATGTGAGCTTTAGGTTATTTATTTGAGTTTTTTCTTGTTTCTTGAGGTGTGCCTGTATTGCTTTGAACTTTCCCCTTAGCACTGCTTTTACAGTGTCCCACAGGTTTTTGGTTGTTGAATTTTCATTTTCATTCATTTCTATGCATATTTTGATTTCTTTTTTGATTTCTTTTGTGATTTGTTGGTTATTCAGCAGCGTGTTGTTCTTCCTCCATATGTTGGAATTTTTAATAGTTTTCCTCCTGTAATTGAAATCTAATCTTACTGCATTGTGGTCAGAAAAGATGCTTGGAATGATTTCAATTTTTTTGAATTTACCAAGGCTAGATTTATGGCCCAGGATGTGATCTATCCTAGTGAAGGTTCCAAGTGCCCTTGAGAAAAAGGTGAAATTCATTGTTTTGGGGTGAAATGCCCTATAGATATCAATTAGGTCTAACTGGTCTATTGTGTCATTTAAAGTTTGTGTTTCCTTGTTAATTTTCTGTTTAGTTGATCTATCCATAGGTGTGAGTGGGGTATTAAAGTCTCCCACTATTATTGTATTATTGTTAATTTCCCTTTCATACTTGTTAGCATGTGTCTTAAATATTGCGGTACTCCTATGTTGGGTGCATATATATTTATAATTGTTATATCTTCTTCATATACATTCTTAGTTTAAAAAGGCCAATAGTACTGCAAAATTTTTAGGAAAAACAGCTGTGTCCTGATTTTGAAAACAAGACAGCCACTTTCAGCAGTTTTGGAGTGTGTATGAAAGTGTTAGTGAAGCCGCTCAGTCGTGTCCAACTCTTTGTGACCCGATATACTGTAGCCTACCAGGCTCTTCTGTCCATGGGATTTTCCAGGCAATAGTACTGGGGTGGATTGCCATTTCCTTCTCCAGGGAATCTTCCCAACCAAGGGCTTGAACCCAGGTCTCCAGCGTTGTACACAGATGCTTGTATCTGTATACTTTTGTATAATAAGCTTATAATTCTAATTCTTGATTTTTCAGCTATAGACATTAGCCATTAACTGTCAAATGACAACTTAACTCTGTAACACTATCTCAAACCTAATACACGCATGCACATAAACACACACAAGCATGCATACACTATTTTTACTTAATCTCTGTTCAGTATTGACACGATTTTAAGTGTATAAATAATATACAAAACACATATCTTTCTTTCTTTTGAAGAGTTTTTGAGGTTTTTTTGGAATCAATAATTGCTTTTCCTGGGCTTCCCTGGTGGGCTCAGTGGTAAAGAATCCTCCTGCCAATGCAAGAAACATAAGTTTGATCCCTGATCTGGGAAGATCCCACATGCTGCAAAGTGACTAAGCCTATGTGCCACAACTATTGAGCCTGTGCTCTAGAGCCCGGGAGCCACAACTCCTGAAGCCCGCACATTCTAGAGCCCAGGCTCTGCAACAAGAGAAGCCACTGCAATGAGAAGCCTGCACAGCCCAATTCGAGAGTAGCTCCTGCTCATCACAGCTAGCGAAGGCTGATGCACAGCAACAAAGACTCAGCACAGCCAAAAATAAACAAAGTTATTAACTGCTTTTCCTTTTTCGGTTGTTTTCTTTCCATGAATCTACGATTAATTCATCCCCTAACTTTCCATCAGAACCATACACATTTCTCCATCACATTCAATACATCCTGTAAGCTTAGTTCTCCCTTGCTGGAGCCAGCCCTGTCCGCACCCCTACCCTCTGCTGCAGTCTGGTTACAGTTGAGCCTGGGTGGATCTGCCATCTGAACAATAACCAGAACTAGCCAGGTAAGCAGGTTTGAGAACAATGCCTTGGTGAGAGCCTGCTACATAGAGGCGGGGGTTGGGGGGGTGGTGGGGAGTCAGCGGGCAGAGGGTGAGGGCCAGCAGAGAGTAGCCCAAGCAGTGTGCTCTGCAGAAGAAACGGAAGGGGCTGGCTGAAAGTAGGGAGATTGTGATGAATATCTGTGAGTCAGGCCGCTGGGAACAGAGAGCAGCAGGCATTCATTCTGACCGTGGAAATCAGAGAAGGCTTCCCAGCCGAGGCGGCCTGTAAGCCCGGCCTCCGGCAGTTAATAAGATTTCAACATGCTGAGGAATGGGAAATCCCCAAGAGGTTTGGGGCAGAGGGAAGAGTATAAAGAAAGGAGAGCAGAGACCTGAAAGTGAATTGTAAAGAGTGGTCGTGTGTTGCCAGGCATGAAACGTGTGAAAGGATGCACTGGAAATGCGACTGGTGGGGTGAGAACTGGCCAGGATGCAGAGGGTCAGGGCAGCGGTGCACACGCGGGTGCTGAGGAGTGTGTGCCAGCAATGGTCACACGTGATCTCGGCTGTTCCATTCTAACAGCCTTGTAGCTCTGAGAAGGAACATGCAGTTTATCCTTTGCTAAAATGCAGCCACTGAACATCAAGGTTTTGAGTAAGAGTGTCCCTCTGCTGTGGGACAGGACGAGCGAGCAGAGACCTGAGGGGAGGATTCAGGGACAGGAGAATGACCAGAGCCAGGAGCTGGAGGAGAGGTGTGTGCAAGAAATGCATTCTTTCCTTTTTAAATATTTATTTATCTATTTGTTTGGCTGTGTCAGGTCTTAGTTGTGGCACGAGGGATCTTCATTTCGCCGAGGGCTTCTCTCTAGTGGGGGCCCACAGACTCCAGAACTCCTGGGCTCAGTAGTTGTAGCACATGGGCTCAGTTGCTCTGTGGCATTGGGATCTTAGTTCCCCTGACCAAGGATAGAACCCACATCCCCTGCATTGGAAGGGGGATTCTTAACCCCTGGACCACCAGGAAAGCCCCCAGAAATGTGTTGTTATTTTCTAAAAGTCTGTACTTTAACACGGTATCCTCAGAACCTAGATGGGTGTATGCATGGAGTGGATGTTGGTGAATACTTGATGAGTCTCCCTGGGCCCATAGTTCAGCCACTGCCCCGGGAAGTGGACCTTCCTTGGGTCCCTCATACCCACAGATCCCCTGACTTCTGACCATTCCCAAGGGCTGGGACTCTCTGTCATCTGTCGCTCCCTTAACTACCCAACAGGGACAGCTTGTCTTCTTTTCTGGCACCATCTCCTCTGAAAATTTAGGCTTTCTCAGACCCTGAAAAGGAGCTTGTTTCAAATCCACTCCTCTTTCATCCCTGCAAACATCTCTGAAGAAGGGGAGCCCCAGAGCCCAGCTTTGGTCTCAAACTGGGAGAAACTTGATGTGAAAAATAGAAACCCAGGGAGATAGCATCTTACAAGAGGCTCTTCATACTTTGCCCTGTGCCTGGCATGTGGCAGGTCCTCAGACCATTCTGTTGATATCAGTAGTCATTGCTAAATGCTCCCTGGGGTCACCCAAGGGGCTGGCCATGGGCAGAATGCTGTGGGACCCTCCCTCCTCTCCCAGCTGGTGGGCAGCAGAACCCCAGGAACGATGTTGGGTCAAGGTCAGTGCTCCCACCTCATTGGCGAGGTCCCTACTCTGAGTACTCTGCATTTTCACCGCCCTGCCAGGCCCCGGGGAGACAGGCTGTGAGGTCACTTCTGGCACAGGCATTCTCCTCCACATTCTCCTTTTCTTGAGTCAAAGCAACCCGTGATTTGACCTCCAGGGAAAAGGAGTAAAGAGTAACATGGAAAACAGCCTGAAGGGCAGGAGGAAAGAGGTCTGCCTGCGTAACTGATGGGGATGTATGATGGAAGCTTTAGAGACATCAAATCTCTGCTTTCTGCAACTTACTAGTTTTGTATGACCTTGGGTAGGTTACAAACCTCTTTGAGTCTCAGTTTTCTCATCTGTACATCAAGAATCATGGTCCCTAACTTGGGTAGATGTGAGGTTGAAAGTGAGCAGTCCTCGTCCATCAACTGTGTTTTTACTGGCCTGCAGCAAGGTGAAAAGAGCAATGGAGACTAAGCCTTCAGAAATGTTTATAGACTTTGAAATTGCCTGATACCCAAGCTCATGATTAGGGGACTTGCCTCACTGAACAGGGTGTGGACCATAATACTGATCTTCATCGGACTGGAAATACATTATAAGACTAAAAACAAAACCCTGGTCCTATCACCACCAATAGTTTGGTAAGCACTGTTGTAAAGAGCATGGCCTCCCAGTGCATGAACTGGGGAAGACCCCAGCAGCACTGGGATGGTATACTGCCCATGGCCCCAGTTGCCCAGGTTGGACTGTGGCAGCCTCCCCCTTCCTTTCCTGCGGTGTCCTCCATGCCTGGCACTGGGCTTGGGGCTTGATCATCACCTTGACTTGTACCTCCAGCTCAACCCTCACACTCAAGCAGTCGTCAAGTCCTGTCTCACCTACTGCCTATGTGACCCTCGTTTCTGTCCCCTTCCCTTCAGCCACTCTGCCACTAGCAGAGCACAGGTCTTCACTATCACAGATGCTGTGGTCCTCCCCACTCAACTCTGCTGCCTGAAGAGGGAGTTTCTAATTTATTTAAATAAACATATGAAATTTGAGAATAGTTTTAGGTTTACAGGAAAGTTGCAAAGGTAGTAGAAAGAGCTCCATATACCTTTCACTGCCATACAGAAGCTGGCACATAAAAGGCAAACACGAATTGAATTTTATTTAAAAGCTCCCATCACTCTGCCAAGGTTTTTAGCATTTGTAAAGAGGACCCATGGGTCTTCCCAGATGGCTCATGGGTAAAGAATTTGCTTGCCAATGCAGGAGACATGGGTTCAATCCCTGGGTCAGGAAGATCCCCTGGAGAAGGAAATGGTAACCCACTCCAGTATTCTTGCCTGAAGAGCCTGGTGGGCTAGAGCCCATGGGGTGGCAAAGAGTCGGGCACGACTTAGTGACAATAACAGCAACAGAGAGGACAAGCCACAAGCCACCCCTCCCCGCCAAGCACATAAGAAACAATGCTGGACTCGATGGACTCAATCACAAACGGCAGAATTTCCAGCAGCAGCAGCAGAGGTATTTGGGAACAGACATTTCTTGTCTGTGCTTCTAGGGTCACACCTGTCTATTAACACTGGCTGCAGAGTCCTTGAGTCCAGCTCCCTGGAGAATTCCTCACCTGCTCCACATCACACTACTAGATTTGATTCCCATATTAACATTGTCTCTGGGGCAAAATTACCCAGCCAGTCTAGAAGTCAGCTTTGGAGACTGACACACAGGCCCCATCTGGGCAGATCCAGCAGGCAGGGTTTCCAACCACAAAGCCACACTGCTGTCACATTAGTCATCACATACGAGCCAGGGAGGAGCCCGTAGACAATGTCCCAGTGGACAGATGGGGAAACTGAGGCCCAGAGAACAGACGGGGCTTGCCCACTGTCAGTCATCATTCATTTCCCTGTTTATTTATTCACTCAGTCATTAAACACCTGAGGAATAGCTTCTACAAACCAGATCCCATGCTGTTGGAGAGAAAATGATGACTGTGATTCCACAGTTTAAAAAAAAAAACAAAAGCAGCCCAGGCCCAGTGGTGCAGGGACATCCCCAGAATCCTTCCAGGCAGTTGTACCCCCATGCTAGAGGCAGAGCGACTTGGCACCGTGGAAGACTCGAGAACAGCTCTGGCCAATGCGTTTGGAGGCTGAATCCCCACAGGGACCATGCCTTCCAGTTGAAGCTCTGTCTCCTTATCAGTCAGCGGTCTAGTTGTCCTCTCTCCGTCGCGCAATCCATTCTCTGCCTTTGTCGATTCTCTCCCCCAGGTCAATTTCACTCAGCCCTGGATCTCTGGCACCTACAACAGTGCCCAGCACATGAGAGGGGGCTCAGTGAATATTCACCAAAGAAATGTAAATACCCCAGAAAGCTGAAAGCACAGTACAGATACCAGGACTAGCAGTGTCGTGGTTGGGAAGGGTTCAGTCACTGAAGTTACCGGGGCAGGCTTGGGTTCAAACAGCCCAGCTTCTGGCTAGACAACAAGCGAGGTGGCTTAGAACCAGCCACTTCCCCTCTGTGAGCCTGTTTCCTGCTCTGCCTCACAAGATCCCATAAGCCGGCCCTTCACAGAACGCTGGGTTCTTCCTGTGCCTGCCACACAAAGGCTCATCTAGTCAAGCAACGTGGTTGTGTTTGTCTTCTGTTTAGTTTGTTCTTACAAAGACGGGTAACTGGATGTTAGGGAACAAGAACAGGCTCAGGGAGTAGACTCCAACCAGGAGCACTCTGAAAATTCACTGTTGCCATCAGCCACTGAGCTCAGGGGCTCATTTGTTACCACTGCATCACCTAGTCTATCCTGACTCATACAGAGCCCCTTTGGGAATCTGATGTCCCTGCTATGACTTTAAACCTTGTTTTTGCCGGTTTTGTTATTATAATCACACATAATGGCCTGCCTCAGAGAACCCTGCCCCCTCTGCCTAACCCTCAAACTAAAGTGCCTTTGTTTAGCTCACGGGGGACAATCTGACCATGCCCACCTGTGAATGACTGTAAAGAAAAGAAAGTAACACATCCCCCTGAGGCTTGCCATTTTAGGACATATTTGTAAGAATTAAATGGTCTTTATATTTTGTTCCTTCACCTCCCCCCACCTCTGATCCATAAAAGAACCTGACATCCAGGGCCCGACAAGATGATTATTTTCAGACATTAGTTTGCCATCTTCTCCGTCCACCAGCTTTCCAAATAAAGTCGTATTCCTTGCCTCGACACCTCGTCTCTTGGATTTATGAGCCTGTCGTGCAGCAAGCAGAGCGAGCTTGGACCCAGTAACAATGAAAGCTTGGGCCACAAGAAAACTGCATATTCTTGCAAAATTTAGTATCTTTCAACTTCAATGTCATAAGATTTCATCTAAAAATAAGGGAGATATATCTATATATACATTGGAGAAGGAAATGGCAACCCACTCCAGTACTCTTGCCTGGAGAATTCCATGGGCAGAGGAGCCTGGTAGCTCGCAAAGCATGGGGTTGCAAAGAGTTGCACACGACTGAAGCGACTGAGCACTCACACATATGTACACATGTAGCTGATTCATTTTACTCTACTGTACAAACTAACACAACATTGCAAAGCAGCTGTGTGCTGTGTTAGTAGCCCAGTCATGTCCAACTCTTTGTAACCCCAAGGACTCTTGTCCACTAGGCTCTTCAGTCCCTGAAATTCTCCAGGCAAGAATACTGGAGTGGGTTGCCATTCCCTTCTCCAACTATCAGTTCAGTTCAGTCACACAGTCATTTCTGACTCTATGTACTGAAGCACACCAGGCTTCCCTGTCCATCACCAACTCTACTCCAATAAAATTTATTTTTAAAAAATTTTCATCTGTTTCTAAGATCTTTGAAGCCATGTAGCTTTCTCTTCCCAGTCTTGGAATCTGAGGCATCTCGGTGTGAGTGATGCTGGGTCAGGGGTCATGAAGGTTCAAGAGGTTAAGATATGGCAGAAGCAGACAGTCCCTGTCACCATGGAGCAAGTCTTGGGTCGCACAAATGAGTCAGGAGCTGGGGAGAGAGCTTGAATCCAAACTTAGTCTTTTTGGATGCTTTCTTGAGTGTGAGCTTGTTTTGCAGATGCTTTCATGAGCCTGAGCTTGTGTTTTGAATGCTTTCTGCTGCCAGCTACATTATAGCCCCTCCTAGTGTGACGAAGTGTTTCTATCAAAGGGCTGCAGAAGAAGGGGTGCTTGTTGCTATTGTGAGCAAACACGGCATAAACAATCAGCTCACATGTATGTGTGTCCCAGAGCATGTGACCAATGGCCTGGAGGTGGCTCAGGCTATGAGGTGGAGGGAAAGGCATTTTGAGGTCAATGGAAACTTCACTTGAAGGGCACCTCCATAGGTGGGAATAGGGGAGAGAATCATTGTCAAGGCCACATACCCAAGCTGAGGGTCACTAGTGCTGGAGGGAGCAGGGAACAGGAGGGTCTTCACACCCCAAAGAGTCCCCGTCTCAGCTTGACTCACATTTGGAGCCTCTCCTGGATCATACATTCCCCTCTAGCTGAAAGGCCAAACTGTTCCAAGGCCAACTGGTGAGTTCAGACAGCTGCCCAGGGATATCTTTGGCCACTCAAGGGTGTGACTTGAAAGTGGTCAGTTAGGGGTGAAGGAAGGACCTCAGCCTGGGGTCAGGACTCTTGGTTCAAATCCCAGCCTCACCATCAGCCACCTGGGTGACCCAAGGCTCGATCACCCCTCTCTGGGCACCTTGTTTGCTGGACACTGAAGGTGCTCTCTGAGCTCTGAAGGGCCTCACACAGAGGTCTCTCCAGCTCAGCGTCAGGGCTGGCTGCTCTGGCACTGGCAAGGAGCTCGATCGCCTCCTTCTGTCAGGCACTCAGTCCCTGGGCAGGGGCCACAGGAAACCTCCGTGCTCCCCAGTATCCCCCATTGGTCATTTTAGTATTCAGTATAGGAAGAGAAGACCATTCACCTGGAATCACAGCAGCAAAAAAAGACTTGCAGTTCTACCGTTAGTGCTAAATGCCCCCAGGCAAAGTCACTCCTGCACTGTTACCAGTTAAGTACCCTCTCACTGGAACTGATGATAGACCCTTCCCAAGAGCCAGCTGGCAGGGGACAGATTTGGGTAAAAAGGAGGAAGACAGTTGAGTATATAGAGGATGGGAACAGATTTGTGTTCCCATGATGTTCCCAGATGAATAATAGCAAACACTTATACATCATGCGTTATGTGCCAGGCACTGTTCTAAGCAGTTGATATGAATATGAATTTACTCATTTAATTCTGACAATAGTCCTATAGTGTAGGTGTTATCACCACAGTTCTGCAGATGAAGGGGCAGAGGCACAGAAAGGTCATGCATGCTGGCCTTTGTCCCTTCAGGTCCACCCTTCACCATGCTCCAACTGCTCTGTGCCCCGAGGGGCTGATCTACAGTCAGCTTCATCTGCTCCCTTGTCCCCTGAGACAGGGAAGTTATTTGCCTGGCTCCCTCCCTACCAGCCTGTTCAGTCCTAGAGGCAGAACGACCCTCTCTGGGGGAGGCCCTGGCATTGCCCCATCTTTGTGAGTTCCCCTTCCCCTGTGAACACGTCCGTAAACATCCTCTTCTTCAAGCTCCGTGAGTGGCTATTTCCTGTGGGACCTCGCTCAAGATCTCTCATGTAGTAAGAGGCAGAGCCAGGTTCAGACCCTGGCCATCCAGCTGCAGGCTACAAGCAACTTCTTATCAAAAAGGCCAGTGGCCCATGGCCCTGCTGCACACTGGGATCTGTAGAATGGAATCTCCCAGGGTCTCACCAGGTGAGCTTCATAGCCGTGAGACTGACCAAGGGTCCAGAACAGTCCTGCCACTTCACTTGAGTGAAATGGCAGCCGCAATCTCCCTGCACTACTTAAATTCTCTCCCACCGCCAGTCGTCCAAGCATGTGTACTGTAATCCTTGAAAGCACAAAACCTGTGCTTTATGGAGAAAGGGAGTATGCAGGTGTAGCCAGATGGTGCAGACCCAGATGCGAGAGGAGGTTACTACTAAACTTGCCTTGAAGTCATGGATAGATCAAGGAGTTCTATAGAACTCCATTCCCATCTGGTCAATCCCCCTGCAATCTGGGTGCCCTTTCTCAAACCAGCCTGAGCAGCTGGACATCCGTCTGATTCTCCAAGCTTGAAACCACCTCAAGAATCCTCCCTTGTCTGCCCAGCCAAGCCCATAGACAGCCTTCTCTCCCTCCTCCCAAACTCATAGGTTGGCTAGATTTCCCCAACACTTCCACCCAGTCTTCTGAATGGGAGCCTCTGCCAGGGTTCAGCATGCTCTCTATTGTCTATTGACAGTAATAGTCTAAATAATAATAATCTAAGTGCCAGGGTCATCGCCATGGCCACTCTACTGCTCCTCCCAAAGCATAGCAGCCAGGGTAGAAGCCACCTGGTGGGGCCTTGATGTCATTCAGTCCGACTGCTCACTTTGAGGAGGGAAAGCTGAGACCCAGAGAGGGGCATAATACCCCAGTTCTGGCTTCCAGAGCACTGGTCTTATCCTGGCACCCAGCTGCCTGCAGGGCCATTGGCTCTGGGCAGGATGGGTGAGGTCCCCCATTGGAAAGAGGCAAACGTGAGGTTGCCCGGAGGGCCAGAGCCCTGCAGCCTCACCATCACGACATTCCAAGGCTCCTCCAAAGATGCTTTCTTTGGAGCCTGAAAGCTGGTAATTGGGAGAAGTTGGTGTGACTCATATACCAAACACTGTTTTTGTTTTTCCTCTTTCTTAAAAATCTCAACTATTGGCTGTTTTTATTTCAGGGCCAGATTCGATTTCATCATTTTCTTTCTCCTTTCCTGGGATTCTTTGTCCCGTTGCCGTGGGAACCCCGGGCCCCCTCCCTAGCTTCCATGAAGGTGCCTGCGTGTCGGTCAGGGAGCTCACAGAGGGGCTCACAGGCCACCGCAGCAGCCAGGACTGAGCTTCCACGCTCCAGCCTCATCTGAGGCCAGCCCAGGATGCTTGCCTTGCCTGCCCCATGGCATTCCTGTCCTCAGCTGACCCCTAGGTCCCCCAACACTTGAATCAACCAGGGGCCCAGACCAGCAGCTCCTCACTCAGGCCCTATCTTCCCCAGAAAGCTTCCTCCACGGGGCCTGTCCTGTGACCCTCCCCCCACCTCCCTCCCTCCAGCCTTATCACCTGCATCCATCCTCCACAAAGCTACCAGAGTCATCTTTCATGTTTTAATTTTTATTTTATCAAAGTACTGTACACAAGTTTCTTTAAACTGTTGTAAAAATTGATGAGAAACTGTGGCCCTCTGCCCCCTACCCTAATTTCCTCTCCCTAGTGGAACCAACTTTCAATTCTTTCAGCTCTTTCTTGGTTGTGACTTTAGATTTTTAAAAAGAAACACACACACACACACACACATACACACACACACACACATATAATTATATATTAACATGATAGTGAAACTGTTAGTCTCTCAGTGGTGTCTGACCTGCGACCCCATGGACTGTAGCCTGCTCCGCTGTCCATGGAATTCTCCGGGCAAGAATACTAGAGTGGGTTGCCATTCCCTTCTCCAGGGAATCTTCTGGATACAGGGATTGAACCTGGGTCTCCTGCAATGCTGGTGGATTCTTTACCATCTGAGCCACCAGAGAAGTCTGACCCAATGCTGGGGGGGCATTCAATTCAGGGTGAGTGGGTCCTGTGCCCCTTGAATCATGTCCTGGAGACAACCACCTACTGCAGAAAGCACCAGGTGCCCCTGGCTGGCTGGCACCCATCTCTCTATCCATTCCTCCATTGGCTCACTCATCACACACTTGGGAAGCACCAGAGTGTGCAGGTTCTTGTCGGGTGTTTGGACCAACACCCATCTTGAGGGTCAATAAAGAGACGAGGCACATGCCACAGAAGAGGTGCAGGTCAAGTGTTATGGGAGCTCAAAGGTGGGAGAAATCTCCAGCTGAAAGGTTCAGGAAAAGCTCATTGAAGGCTGGTGGCACTTGGGGAATCAGAAGGAGCCCAGCTGGGGTCCACAATCAGTTGGGGCCAAGGCTCTGGCTGGAAAGACATGAGGAATAGCTCACTTTGGCCAGAGCTTGGTCGGGTGGAGGTGGGCAGAGCAGTAGCAAAATACACACACACCCCTACAGCTGTCCTGGACTCAGGCCCATCTGGACCACACCAGCTCATATGGGCATCTGTGTCACCTTGGGCCCGTTTCCAGCATTTTCCACAATGTGTGCATCGTGTCCTATCAACTCTAGGGTGAGAACCCCAAGGGCATCATTGTTTCTTCTTTTGTGGTACAAGTAATTGCATAAAGGGAACAGTAAAGGCTTGCCATTGAAATTAAAAGATGCTTACTCCTTGGAAGAAAAGCTATGACCAACTTAGACAGCATATTAAAAAGCAGAGACATTACTTTACCAACAAAGGTCCATCTAGTCAAAGCTATGGTTTTTCCAGTAGTCATGTATGGATGTGAGAGTTGGACTATAAAGATAGCTGAGCGCCAAAGAACTGATGCTTTGAACTGTGGTGTTGGAGAAGACTCTTGAGAGTCCCTTGGACTGAAAGGAGATCCAACCAGTTCATCCTAAAGGAAATCAGTCCTGAATATTCATTGGAAGGACTGATGCTGAAGCTGAAACTCCAATCCTTTGGCCACCTGATGCAAAGAACTGACTCATTTGAAAAGACCCTGATGCAGGGAAAGATTGAAAGTGGGAGGAGAAGGGGACGACAGAGGATGAGATGGTTGGATGGCATCACCGACTCAATGGACATGAGTTTGAGTGGACTCCGGGAGTTGGTGATGGACAGGGAAGTCTGGCATGCTGCAGTCCATGGAGTCGCAAAGAATTGGACACAACTGAGCTACTGAACTGAACTGAACTGAAATGAAAGTCTTGCTTGCTTCAACTAATTCATTCAGTGGATACTTATTGAGTCCCTCCAGGTCCTGTTCCAGGCTCTGGGATTTAGAAATAAATGAAGAGATGATGTCCTGCCCTCATGGCCTGACACTTGAGTGAAAAGCAGCAAGTACAGGCTCTTGCATGGCTGGCTAGAAAATTGGTCCCCCACTTTCCTGAAGATTGGGAAACACAAAGGCGGGACACCAGGTGGGCCTGGGCTCTCATCTCAGCTTCCTGCTTAGCTGTGAGACTTAGGGAAAGCTAGTCACCTCCCCAAGACTGTATCCTCACTGATAAAGAAGATGCTCACAATTCTACCCAAAGGTGCCACTGTGGAGCTGAAAGGAAACGGTCTAGAAAGTGACCCTGGCCCAGCAGTGGCTGCTGCACCGGTATTCGTTCCTTTCTCTTCCCCAGTTGGAAGTCTCAGTTTTCTCATCCTTGTAATGGCCAGTTCAGGCCAAGTGATTGACTTGCCCTCCTCACAGATGTAATGGTTTCTGATCTTTAAAAAATTCAAAAATAGGGGCAGTGGGAGGGCTTGTGTGTTGTTCTTTGTGGTAAATCAGCCCCTGTATGAAGTCACTCCGCCTCCCTGGCGTCGGTCAGGTTTTCTCTTTGTCTGCCTAGAGGGCTGGGACCTGCCAATCCCCTCTAAGCCACACTGGCTGCTTCTCCATGTGTAAATGGCTTTACCATCCCTGTGCAGCTTAGCCATCCCTCTGCAGTCCCGTAGGGAGGGAAACAGCCCTTCTTATGCAACCCTGTCTGGAGAGACAGACAGCAAATTTGCACAGCTAAAAATATTTCATTTTCATGTGTGCGGTGGGGGGAGGAGAAGGAGGGGGCTGTGGGAAGGTGGGTCAAATTCCCAAATGCTCTGGATTTTTATCTGTGCTCTGCTGGGAATACAAGAAATAACAGGAGAGTCGCAACTCTGGCCACATGGAATCCATCCAATGGTACTTTCAGTCCAGGATTATGACTCTTCCCCCTCCTTCCTAGATCATGCACCCAGCCGCCAGGTGCTACCCCAGACCTCAGTCATGGACACTGATACTGTCCCGTCCAGATTCTCAAAGCTCTCACCCTCCAGCTTCTTGGAGCTTTTGCTAACAGCTAGCACCTGTGGCCTTCAGCAGGTTACTCTTGGCGCTGGAACACAAGTGTCCAGGGAAACCTGCACGGGGTAGGAGTTGATCCTTATCCATCTACCGTATAGCCAATGACTGACCAGAGAGGGAGTACCGCAGTGTCAGCCACACTTCAGAGCTCCCCTGGGATCAGGCTGAGTGTGGAACTTCCCCTGCAAGCCCCCCTGCCTGGCTTCTTCACCTGCAAGCCCCCCTGCCTGGCTTCTTCCCCTGCACATCCTGCTCCACCCCTCTCTTACCAATTTCCACCAGAAGCATACATTTAACCAGTCCGTTGCTCCTGACACCTCAGCTCTGAGTCTGCTTTGGGGACAACCCCTTCCTCTGGGAGCCCATCCTGACTCCAGACCAGCTGTCTTTTCTGCATCTTCTTAATGAATGCTTCTCTGATTGTCAGCAGCAAGCATGTAAGAGCTGTTCCTTTCCACAAGCTCTCTTCCTTTTCTTTAGTCACTAATTCAGATTTGAGGGTGACTCCTGGATGACCTTGGTGTCTATAAGAAGGAAGAGATCTGGATTTTGGTCAGTCTGCCCTATTCCTCGTGTGTGTGTGTGTGTGTGTGCGCGTGTGTGTTGCTGCCCTGGGTCTGCATTCCTGCATACAGGCTTTCCCTAGTTCCTGGGAGCAGGGGTTACTCTCCAGTTGCAGTGTGAGGGCTTCTCTGGTTGTGGAGCATAGGCTCTACATACACAGGTGTCAGCAGCTGTGACTCTCAGGCCCTAGAGCACAGGCTCAGTAGTTGTGGTACACAGGCTTAGTTGCCCCCCGACATGTGGAATCTTCCCCAACTAGGGATCGAACCCGTGTCCCCTGCACTGGTAGGCAGATTCTTAGCCACTGGAGCATCAGGGAAGTCCTCACGTTGTTCTTATACGTGCTGTATTTTAAGAACCTCTATCTAGAGGATTCTTGGAAAATTTCTTATCTCTATTGCTAGACCACAAGCTCCTTGTAAGATAATAACTATTTTCTTATGTTTTGTGCAAAACGCACTGAGATGCACCAAGCCATTTGATCCTCCCAACCACACCACGTGCTTAAAAAAAGTAGTCATTATCCTCACTGTAAACAAGCAAGATTTAAGAATATTAAGTGGGAAGGTAAAAAAGACTCAAGTGTTGGATTGCTAGTCTAGATGACTGTTAAGGCCCTTCCAGCTATTACCTTTAGGAACAAAGATGTATGTGCATGATCTATTTAAGTATGACAATCCAATGAGACTGTTACTATTTTTATATTTACATGTAATAGCTAAATAGCATGCTTATATAAATAGATAATAAAACAGGCTCAAAATAGCTAAATGAAATAACAATCATGGTACTTTTTAAAGGGCCAGTGACAGAAATCTCACTCAAATTAGCATAAATAGAAAAGAGTATTTTTTAAAGTAGCTGCCTTAAGGCCTGGCTGGATCTCAGAATGCTAACAATATCATTATTGCTTCTTCCATGTGTTTGAGAAGAAGATTCCAAGCAGTTCCCATATCATTCTTGAGTCACAGTTCCAGAGGAAAAGAGAGGGCCCTTTCTGATAGCTCTTGGGGGAAAAAAAAAGGTGTAAGGAAAATTCTAATTGACCTGGCCTTGATCACAGCCTGACACCAGAACAAATCATTTTGGCTAGGTCGATGAGTCCTTGATGCTCAGACCTCAGCATTGTGCCCACACCTGGCCAGGAAGACCAGGTCAGCCTCATATGAATCAAGGAGAACAGAAGAGAGAATCAGGGCAGACCAAGGGACTGAGCCACAAATGACTTGCCAAAAGTCAAGGGCTTAGTAAGCAGTAGTTAAGATTTGAACCCAGGTCTTTTGTCTCGACATAGAGAGTTGGTTGCTTTATTCCACAGCTGTGATCCACAGTACCTCGGGGTCAGCCTTAGCATCCATGGCCGCTGTTACATTAGGAGAGGGTGCTGTGCTGGGTCTTTGTTGTGGGGTCGGGTCGGGGGGTGTCTCTAGTTATGACACCCATGCTTCTCTAGTGGTGGAGCAGTGCTCTATTTCGTACAGGCTCAGTAGTTGTGATGCGTGGGCTCGTTGCTCCATGGCATATGGGATCTTGGTTCCCCGACTAGGGATTGAACCCACGTCCCCTGCACTGGAAGGCAATTCTCAACTACTGCACCACCAGGGAAGACCCAGCTCTTTATATCTTTAAATTTAACATAAAGGGCACCTTTAGCTTTTCAAATTACTTTGGCCAACACTTTTTTTCCTCATCCTCAGAAAACTGAGATGTAGATTAACCAATGTAGTGAAATCCATGACTCTTGCCCCCAGTTTCCTCCATGGTAACATCTGGTAAAACTATAGCCCCATATCACAGTGCGGATGTTGATTGACACTGACACAGTCGAGAAGACACAGATCATTTCCAGCCACAGGATCCCACATGATGCCCTTTTGCAGCCTCGTACACTTCTTTCCTGTTCCCATCTCCTTAATTCCTGGCAACCACTGGAGAGCCACATGTTCTCTATTTCTATAATTTTGTCCTTTAAAGACTGCAGTTTAAATGAAATCATACAGGGTGTAACCTTTTGAGATTGGCTTTCTTCACTCGGCATGACTTTCTGGAGATGCGGCACAGACAATGCATCTATCAATAGCTTATTCCTTTTTATTGCCGAATAGCATTCCATGGTATGGATGTCCCACCAGCTTGTTTAACCATTCACTGTTCAAGGACACCCAAATTGGTTCCAGTTTGGGACTATTGCAAATAAGACCGTTCTTAACATTCATGTACATGTTTTTATGTGAACATATGACTTCATTTCTTTGGAATAAGTGCCCAGGGGTGCAATTGCTGGATCATATGGTAGTTACATGTTTAGGTTTTTAAGAAACTGTCAAACTGTTTTTCACAGTAGCTGTACCACCTTACCTTCTCCCCAGCAATGTATAAGCGATCTCGCTAGTCTCTACTGTCATTATTTTTATTTAGCCTATCCTCACAGTAGTGCTGTCTCACCGTAGTTTTAATTTGCATGACCTTAGTGGCTAACAATGACGAACGTCTCTTGATGTGCTCATTTGCCATCTGAATGTCCTCTCTGGTGAAATGCCTGTGCCCATCTTCTGCCCTTTTCCTAATTGGATTGTTTGGGGATTTTACTGTTGAGTTTTGAGAATGTTTTAGATATTCTGAATACTAGTTCTTATTAGTTACATGGCTTGCAAGTATTTTTTCCTTAATCTGTAGCTTGTTTTTCACCCACAAGCTGAAACAAAATATTTTTTAGAGAAAAATTTTTTAATTTTGACGAGGTCCAGTTTATAATTTTTTCCTTTTATGGATCATGCTTTCAGTGTCAAGTCTGGGACTCTTTGTTTAGCCCTCGATCACGAAGATTTTTCCCTAAAAGTTTTATAGTTTTATGCTTTATATTAAAGTCTGAATTCACTTTAGATTAATTTTTGTGCAAGGTGTGAGGTTTGGATCAAGCTTTATTTTTCTGCCCGTGGACGTTCAATCACTCCAGCGCCATTTGTGGAAAAGGCTATCATTTCCCTATTGAATTGCTTTTGCAGCTTTGTCAAAAAACCAGTTGGGTACATTTGTGTGGGTTGATTTTGGAGCTCTCTATTCTGTTCTGTTGATCCGTGTGTCTGTCCTGCCACCAATACCATGCAATCTTGATTGCTGTAGCTATTCAGTACGTCTTGAAATTGGGTTGACTGATTTGTCCCAATTTGTTTCTCTTTCTCAAAATTATACTAGCTATTCTAGGTCATCTTTCTACATAAATTCTAGAATAAGCTTACCTATGTCTACACAGTATCTTTCTGGGACTTTGATAGAAATTTCTTTAAAGCTATGTATTGACATCTTTGCTATTTTGAGTCTTCAATCCATGAGCACAAACATAAATACACAAACAGCACAATACCACTTTTTACAAGATTTAAAACAATTACACACTAAAACTAAACACACATATTTGGTTAACACATTTTAAAAGCAAGGGAAGGATGCATACAAGATTCAGGATGGTGGCTGTCTTAGCAGGTGCGACAAGAAGATGGGGTGGGAGAAATATATATGCTGCCAGTGTTTCATGTCTTGGTATTGGGTGGCAGGTTCATGGGTGCTCAGTCGCTTCAGCTGTGGTCAAGTCTTTGCGATGCTATGGACTGTAGCCTGCCAGGTTCCCCTGTCCATAGGATGTTCCAGGCAAGAATACTAGAGCAAGTTGCCATTTCCTACTCCAGGGGATCTTCCCGACCTAGAGATCAAATTCGCATCTCTTATGTCTCCTGCACTGGCAGGTGGATTCTTTACAAGTGCCACCTGGTTCAAGGGTGTTTATTAAAATGCCTACATAGGGGACTTTCCTGGTGGTGCAGTGACTAAGACTTCGTGCTCCCAATGCAGGGGGCCTGGGCTTGATCTTTGGTCAGGAAACTAGATCCCACATGCCACAACTAAGAGTTTGCATGCTGAAACATGGCACAGCTAAAAAAATAATTTTTTAAAAATGTTTACATAGAAAAATTGATAATGACTACAGCAATGATGAGGATGTGTTGTGAACCATACTGACATATCCATATTGTGTAGATCCTGAAATTTATACAATTTGGAAGAGAGATGCTCTTAGAAAAATGTATACAAAATATAAAATCAGATATAAAAGTATTTAGAACTAGAAATCACAAATTGCACATTTTAATACATGTGACAACACAAATATCACAGAATCTGAAAGAATACCATGATATTTTCATTAATAATAATTGCACTCTAACATGGCTCAAGGATACTGATACTTCCCCTATATTTTAACATTTCTGACTGCACCCTGTTTGATCACTTCTTTATATAATAAGGATTTTATAAAATCTTTTATTAAAGAGAGAAAAGAAATAGAATTCCATTTTCCCTTTGGTTGGTATGTGTTACCAAAATATATTTTGTGTTGTTAATAATCTGGAAATTTTGCCTTCAGGGCTTGTTACTAGTAATATCACGCATGAAACTTCCCCTGAAATTTCCTGCTTAGCTGGTGCTTTGTGCCCAGAAATCATTCCCCAGGCATCTGGCCCAGCTCAGTCCAGTCATCACCATCACCCCCACCTGCCAGACAGGTACCCACAGAGCAGGGTCACAGTAAAACATGGATCTTGGTGCCATCTCCTTTAACACCTTCCCCATGGTCTTTAAAAGCAGGGCCCGATTGCTTAATAATGTCTCCCAGAGGCAGGCATAGGGAAGCTTTATATAATACACGGGGTCATGTTGACACCACCAGGGCATAATGATAAGACTTCCTGCACTCCCAGCAGGGAACTCCCAGCCTTGGAAGAGCCTGGGCAAGAGAGAGGTCCTGAAGCTTTAGCTTCGTTAGCTCCACTGCCCATCATCTCTAGAACCAAGGCTCTTCAAACATCACTAGTAGTGAGATCCTCCACACTGAACCAGTGTGGTTACTGCACCTCTCTGGAGTTCCCTCTGGAGAGGAAACTATAACTTGGTCCCATAACCTAGGGCACAAGAGAGCTGCCAGACTGAAGGCTGTATTGACTGACTGTGTTTAGTCACTTAACAAATAAATAATAAGCATCCACTATATACATCACTTTGCCAACAAAGGTCCATATAATCAAAGCTATGGCTTTCCCAGTAATCATGTATGGATGTGAGAGCTGGACCACATCCATAAAGGAGGCTGAGTGCCAAAGAATTGATGCTTTCGAACTGTGGTGTTGGAGAAGACTCTTGAGAGTCCCTTGGACTGCAAAGAGATCAAACCAGTCAATCCTAAAGGAAATCAACCTTGAATATTCATTGGAAGGACTGATGCTGAAATTCCAACACTTTGGCCACCTGATGTGAATAGTCAACTCATTGGAAAAGACCCTGATGCTGGGAAAGATTGAAGGCGGGAGGAGAAGGGGCGACAGGATGAGGTGGTTGGATGGCATCATTGACTCAATGAACATGAGTTTGCGTGAACTGCAGGAATAATGAAGAACAGGGAAGCCTGGAGTGCTGCAGTCCATGGGGTTGCAAAGAGTTGGACATGACTGAGCTACTGAGCAGCAACAACACTATGCTCCAGGCTCTGTGCTAGGCCCTGGGGTACCACGATGGACCTGCCCTGGCAGACCTTACTTAGAGAGAAGATGGCATCACTCTAAGTCTGGGCACATCTCCCACTCAGAGTTAAGTGTTCCTGACCCTAGGCCTGCTCAGGTGCCCTCTCTTACGCCACCAAAACTTCAGGTGCCCATCCCCAAAACACTGGGCACATGTTTCGTGTTTCTGTGTTCCTGTGCCCAGCACACTTGCTCAGCATGCCGCAGGAGTTGCTATTGTATAGAGCAGGGTGGCCAGAAAAGCCCCGCACAGGTGGACCTAGAGGCCACGTTCTGAAGGAGCCTGGGGAAGGTAGTAAATCTGACTTTAGCACTGACCTTGGATGCACACCCAGACCCACGTGACTTTGGCCTCTGAGGCTCCACAAGAACCTGGCCTCAACCAAAGCAGATCTCTCTCCTCTCCACTCCATCCCCAGCACGATGCGGAATCACGGTGGGGAAGCAGAGAGAACTGTCCTGAGGAATGATGGGGGGTGAAGGAAGCAGCATCCTCTGGTCTTTGGGCACAGATAACCCTGAACTCAGGCTACTCCCCTCACCACTCAGCAGCCCCAGGGCCTCCCTGCACTCCGGGAGACAGTAAAGGACAGCAAAGCCTTAAGACCTTCTTCTCTGCAAGTAGTGACGGGTGGCAGCCCAGCCGTGTCCCCTGGTAGGGTGGAGGGAAGCTCCACATCCAGAATGACCCCAGTGGTCTTGGTATGGACTCCCAGCCCTCTGGTTCCCACCCAGCTGCTCTGCTCCCCAGGCCTGATCTCACACTACAGCAAAAGCTCCAGAAAGGTTGAGGCTGGTCCTTCTCCCCACTGAACATCTAGGACAGGGCCTCAAACATTATGGAGTGAGACAAATATTTATTGAAGGATGGAAGGAAAGGTTATATGACAGAACTTAATGAACGTGAAACTGTGCTGTCAAAATGACACATCGCTAGGCTAGCTGCTTTGGTTAAAATGACTTCCCAGCTATAAAACATTTGACCTCAAAAATGTGTTTTCCACTCTTGAGGAGGACAAACGCCAATTTGGGGCTATCTGAAGCGCTTTCTCCTTTATTGATGCTGTTATTACTCACTCATGGTGAAAAAGCTTGGTTGCAAACGGGAAGCTGTGTGGTGCCCTGAACGAGACGGCCCTAGATCTTCAGCACAGATGTCACAAAGCAGCAAATACTCTTCCCTCCTGTCTCCTCCACACTTCACATGCCCCAGCCAACCCCACCAGCAGCTCTGTAGCCCTAATCCCTGCTCCATACCTAACAAGCTCAGTGTAACAAAAGGAGGGTGACTGTGCGCGCTTGTGTGTGTGAGATGTCTCTTTTCCCTGTCACGTGTCCTGAACACATGTTTCACTTGTGCTCTGGTGAGCCTTGGAGTCAGGCCCTCCACTCTGTCTCATCCCATTTTTCAGGGCAGGAGCCGGTACACCATGTTTAATAGATATGAAACCACAGAAGAATGAGCCAAACCTATAGATTATCTGCTCGGAGGTTCCCCAGCCTGTCCAAGTTGCCTGGATCCACACTGAAACCTCTTCCTGTATACCCAGCTTTATAGCTCATGTTCCTACGTATCAGGCTTACACCTCCTCACCCTGACATTCACTTCTTTCTCTGTCTTCCTACTGCTGCTGCTGCTGCTAAGTCACTTCAGTCGCGTCCGACTCTGTGCAACCACATGGACAGCAGCCCACCAGGCTCCTCTGTCCACAGGATTCTCCAGGCAAGAATACTGGAGTGGGTTGCTCCCCCCCCACTGTACCTGCGGCCTATCAGCTGCCAGTCTACTGCACGTGTGTTGGTCCCTGTAGCGTGACAGAGTGTCCTTGGCACAGTCCCAGTCTCCTCCAAAGCCCCCCACTTCTGCCATCCCTCGTATCCTTGGAAAACCCCTTTATTTCCAAGGACAGCTGGTATCACTCACCAGCTACTGTTGTCTCCTTTCTTCTCTGTCCTTTGGTCTTATTTATTTTCCACTAGAAAGTGAGCTCTATGAGGGCAGGATGTGTCTACATTTTCACCAAAGAATCCCCAGGGCCAAGCACAAGGTAGGCACTCAATAAATATTATCAAACACAAAAATGGATAGCTTGGTTGAGCAACTGGCCAGTGGGTTTGGAACTAGCTCAATACATCAGCTTCTGGGGCATTTTTAGAAATGCTAGTAACTCCAGAAATGATGTTACTAAAGCCCAAGAAAGGAACATTCTCTTACATGATAAACAACCTCTGCTCATAAAAGAAAAAGAAAAAAAAAAAAAGGCACTTCTCTTCTCCCCACCACCAACCCCATCACGAATTCCATCCTTTCAAAGATAAATCCACTTGGGGAATAAGTGCAATAGAATGTGAGAGGGGTCTCAGTTTTATTAGGTGCATCTCCGGTGGCCTTAGAACTGTGGTTTACACTTTTAACTGTGCATCGTCAGTCCTGGGGAATTTGTTTAAAACACTATCCCTGGGCCCTATCCCCAGAGGCTTCGTTTTAGTAGGTCTGGGATAAAGCCCAGAATCTGTGTTTTTAATTATCCCTGTAGACAATTTAGAAGCCAGTTGCTCTCATATCTGATTTTGACAGACTGCATCTTAGAGTTATGAAAATTCAGCCAGTATGGTCAGATGTGACCTGATGCAGAGGAGGTTAAGGGGAGCTAATTTATGCCAATATAGTGGCATCAGACACTCTATGAACCACGACTGGAAAAGGATGTATATGAAAACTAAAAGGACAAACGGACAAACACACAGCCAAGGACAAATACAAACGTGTCATGTGAAAAGTTTGACAAGGCTGAAAGGGAATTGATGTATTTGGAGACTTGTCCTGCAAGGCAGAGTATGAACACTGGGGAAGCTGGGCCAGGGAGCTGCGGCTACAAGGAGACAGATCTCAGCTCAGCATAAGAACGCTTTATCACAGACTCACCCTGCAGTGGAGTGGGCTTCATGATTTGCTTAAAAATTAGAGACATTTTATTTACCACAATTACCTTTTAGAGAAAGCATGCCATAAGACTAAAAGGAAGAGTAATGACCAGCAGCTGGGCTTAAGAGTAGGGTAAACCTAAGGGGAAAACCTTCACAACCAAATGTGATCACTGGTGTTAAAGCACTGCTGGGGAAGTCAGACCTGGGAAACTGTGCGCTTTTATTTCCCTTCACGGTGAATACAAGCTTGGGCTGGAGCTGAACTGCTAGGCACAGTAGTGAAGAGCTGCATGGAGGAACGGTGGAGGAAAAGTAACTGTAGCATGGTGGGTGGAGAACAGGCCTGACGAGAAGGACGTCTGGGAACTCTTATTGTTCTGATGTGAAGTAGAACATCCGAGAAGGCAATGGCACCCCACTCCAGTACTCTTGCCTGGAAAATCCCATGGACAGAGGAGCCCGGTAGGCTGCAGTCCATAGGGTCGCTGAGTCAGACACGACTGAGCGACTTCACTTTCACTTTTCACTTCAATGCGCTGGAGAAGGCAATGGCAACCCACTCCAGTGTTCTTGCCTGGAGAATCTCAGGGACGGGGGAGCCTGGTGGGCTGCCGTCTATGGGGTCGCATAGAGTCAGACACGACTGAAGCGACTTAGCAGCAGCAGCAGAACATACAACCCTGCTTTGAGCTCTCCTCAAAATCTTCCCTTAGCTTAATGGTCTTAACTTATATTTTGGGCAGTGAATTTACTTTTGAGGAACATGGCAACTCTTGATTCCTGAACACAATTGACGTGGCACCACATCAAAGTTTGCTCACAAATATGGGTTTTAGTGACGCTGATAGCATAAATGATTAGGCTCCTCCTGTGTGCCCAGGGTGCGTTAACTACATCAAACGCAGTATCGCATTTAATTTTTACCATAATCCCATAAGATAGAAGTCATCATTCTGCTTTTCAAGGAAGGAAACTGATACTCCCAAACTCTAAATGGCTTAATCAGTGATGGAACCTGGGATTCCAACCCAGACCTGTCTGACCTCAAGGCCTATGTTTTTAATTCTGCTTTTCCCTGTAACTGGAATGTTCAGTCTAAGGCTGGTGACCCTCTGTCAGGTACATACCTGACAGATAAAGGAACTTCTGCACCAATAGTAGTTTGGGCCATGAGCTTATGCCTACATAACTGCATACTCTGAGGATGCACATATGTGTCTTTTCATGGTTTTCATGTTTACAAAAGGAATAAATTATCCACAGCCCTCGACTCTGCCATGTCATTTTTCTGAGCCCCTGTGGCCTCCATCAGAATCTCCTGGAACATGGGTGCTTGGCACCAGGGAGATAGAGCATTTGCTTCCCTCCCTCTATAAACATTGACTGGATACTTTCCCTGTGCTGAGCCAGACACTAGGCACTGGGGACACTGGAGTGAGCCAAAGCAGATATGCTCCCTGCACTCATCAAAGAGACAGACATTAACCCAGTAATCACAAAGACAAACACACAATTACATCATGATTCTACTGTCGTGGAGGGGGGGGTGGTTCTGTGATGCTATGAGGGGATCCCATGAAGGAGGTGGGCTTCCCTCATAGTTTAGCCGGTAAAGAATCTGCCTGCAATGCAGGAGACCTGGGTTCAATTCCTGGGTTGGGAAGATCCCCTGGAGAAGGAAATGGCAACCCACTCCACTATTCTTGGCTGGAGAATCCCATGGACAGAGAAGCCTGGCGGGCTACAGTCTATGGGGTCATGAGGGTAGGACACAACTTAGTGACTAAACCACCATGAAGGAGCAGGGCTTGAGGACACAGGGACTGAGGTCTGAGGATAAACAGGTGTTGTCAGGTCCCATATGAAGAAGAGCACTCTAGGCAGAAGCAGCAGCATGTGCAAGGGTCCCGTGGCTAGAGGGAGTGTAGACTTGGGGAACCACAGACAGGCTGATGTGAGCTGGGCAGTGATGGAGGTGGAATGAGGCCTGAGAGAAGCTGGAGTGTAAGAGGGCTGACCAGGTCGGGCCTTGGAGATGTGATAGTGACAAATCTCCCCAGTGCAATAAGGAGCCATGGATGGGCTTTAAAGAAGGAGCACAGAGAAGTGTAAGATATTCACATTTCAGAAAGGGGCCCTGGCTTCCTCATAGGAAAGACATGGAGAAGAACCAGAAGCGATGCAGTTAGCCCTTCTGGGAGGTGACTGTACGATCCAGAGCTTTCTCCACCAGAGATGAAGGTGACAGATGCCAAGGTATTTAAGGAATGATTACCAGGCCTTCACTGGCCCAAGTCCCCAGCCTCTTCTGCAGTGGTTTCCAGGATGGGATGCTCAGCTTGTTGGCCCACCTGAGAACAAAACAAACTCCTGGAGGTATTAGGAAGTCTCTGCTTTGTCCTCCTAAGAATCAGCTCCTCTTTGGCTAAGCTTAGGCATTTTGCTAAATGGTACGGAAGTTGGGGGTGGTGAAGAAGGGAAGAAAGTTCTCTAATTTCTGGGCCATTTTCCCATTTTTTTGTGGGAAAATGCCCTACAGTTATCTGCACAGATTGTCAGATTGTCTGGCAGGAACCCCAACTGAGGCCCTTCGGGGATTCAGCCAGTGAGATGGAGCCAGGAAGGTTTGTAACTGATGGAGGAGGCTAGAGGGATGCTGGGGGTGAGGGGCAAAGAGTGAGGGGCATGGATTCCTCCAGGCAAGAGAGCACTGGAGAGCAGGGCAGAGACAGTGAGGAGGCCAGGATGCAGCTGGCCAGTACCCAACACATGCCAAGCAGAAGGCAAACTCCTGTGTGCTACTTCCCGGAGGCAAAGCTGCTTGGCCAAGAAGCCAAGAAATAATAAGATAGGACCGATCGAGTGACTGATTCAGCAGCGGGGTTGCTTTTGGACCAGGCCCAGTCTGGAAATTACAGGCCTGGGTTGCAGCTTCCGGGACAGCTACTGGAATCAGGGGCCTGCTAGTGGCTGCGGTTGACAGCCGCATGAGCCTGCCTCGCCTTCCCAGGCCACGGTCATCGACTGGAGGAGGAGGGTCTCGTTCCTGGTCCAAGCTGGAGAGCTGCTCCCAGGAAGGCCCTGCCAGGGGTGCCCCAGCAGCACAGACGTCAGAGAACACTGCATCCATGGCCCACTGCTAAGGTTATCTGGCCTCAGCTGGGTCCACAGGATAAGGTGAATTCCAAGTCTCCTTCACAGTAATCATGAAAATGCAGGTTGTGTAGGTGCCATCACGGTCCAAAGGAGACAGGAAGTGGCTCTCTAATCCTAGCTCGGCCCTTGCTGTGCGGCTTTGGAAAATTCACTCCCCCTTTCTGAACCTGTTTTCCAACCTGAAAACAGAAGCAACAGCATCTGTTTAGGCTCACAAGACTGTTGTGATGCCTACAGTTCAACACACGGAAGAAAAACAAGAATGTAATGGCCATGATGACATCCCAACTACCCTTCACTTCGTGAGAAAAGGACCCTTAACCATATGTTACAGAAAGCCGAGGCTCACTGAGATTAAGTATCTGACTAAGATAAAGTAGACAGTGAGCGGCTGAGCCAGCGTTCCAGCCACATCCACCGACCCCAAGACCAAGATCTCCTCCATCTCCCACCCCCGCAGCTGCCTGTGGGTTAGTCTGGAGCCAATTTGCATTTAAAGAGGCTTTTAAAAAAATATTAGTCCTGAAATTCAGAAGCAGAGACAACAGTTGCCTTGTTAATTTTCAGACTTAAAAGTAAGGGAGACTGCTAGCGTCGGCTCATAGCAAGCAACCTCTCGTTGAACTCTAGCTAAATAAAATATCTGAAGATCTGTACCCCCAAATCTGTGAAACAAGAGGAGCATGGGTAGCAGTGAGTTTTCTGTGGTTGTTGTTGTTGTTTTAGAGATCATCAAGTAGCAGGAACTTTTGAAAGCAGGTATTTCCCCTACCCCCATCTTACAGATAAGGAAACTGAAGCCCTGAAAAGGGACGGACCAGCACAGCATCATCACTCCAGTTAGAGGCACGGCTGGGATGAGAAGTTGAGTCTTCTTTATTCTCCAGGGATGCTCTTTCCAGAATGGCAGCTGCCTCACAAATCCACTGCATGTGACTGGGTGGTCTCAGGAAGGGACAGGGGACACTTTCTAGAGCGCTTCAGCAGATCACAGGGGCCCTTGCCTCTGCTAAGGTGCGGAGGGCTCTGTAGATGGAGGTTCAGGGCCCAGGCTCAACTCCTCCAGGTCCCATCAACTATCCTTCAACCCTCAAGACTCCCCAGCTCTGTCTTTGTGCCCTGTCCTGTCCACCAGCTACCAGCTTCATTTGCTGCTCCCTGTGCCCTGCCTCAGTTTCCCCCACTGATGCCATCCTTCCCATGTATCCAGTTCTTACTGCTTATCTCAGGTTCTCTAGCCCTCTCACTCTTCTCTGAACCAGGATAGTATTAACAATAGTTATAATTATACTAACAATAATACTAATAATATATATTTAACAATTATATAGTAACTAACTATAAGTAACTAACATTGATTGAGGTTTTGTACATGTCAAATGCCCTGCTCTGAGATCATTTCATGTAAACCCTAGGTGCATGATCACTGCCCAGCGGGTACCATTCTTTATCCCCATTTTGAAGGGGAATACAGGGGAACTAGAGAGTTTTAGTAACTAGCCCAAGGTTACACGGCTTGTCAGGGGCAGGGCTGGTGTGCAAGCCCAGGGCTGGCTGTGTGAGCCAGTGGCCTTGTTCTAGCCATTTGGCTACACTGTCTATGGGGGTGGGACCTGCAGCTCCTTCAGTCTCTACTACCCATCCTGGCAGCTTTTCACACCCTTTCCCATTGGTGTCCATGTCCTTGTCTGACTCTCTAGACTGTGACCTCTCAACTGAAGAATATGCAAATACCTGCTCTTTTCAGTCTCCCTGGTTCCTAGAGATTTAGGCAGAATTAACTCTCAGTAAAAACCATCTTCACCTTGCCTTCCAGAGAAGGACTCTTCTTCTGGAAAACAGGCAGACTAAGTCAGCCCTGCCCTTCTACTAGTTGGCTTCTCATTCCCAGAAAACCAAGGTCTCTTTTTTGCAGTAACAGAGCAAGTGGGCTCCTTCCATTCTGTGTTGTAAGTCTCTCTAGTTGGGTTCCTATAGAATTCCCTCCTTTCTTCTCCTTACTTGACTCTCAGGAGTGCCCTTCCACTCTCCCATCACCACTTCCAAGGACCTCGCTCCGTCTATCTTTGTAGACTGACAGCTCCTTGCTGCCCTGAGGTCCCAATCCCCTCGTGGCCTGGCAAGTCTGGACAACCTCAGGAATAGGCTCATGCCTGCTATGTAGAAGAAGTGACATCTCCCAGTTCTCTGAGCATTTCCCCTGGATGAGAGGTAATCAGCATCTCACCTTCATACTGCTTTAACGACCACCCAAGGCTGCTCTCTGATAGCCAAGTAAGTGCTGTCTGTGCTGGCATCGAGGACCTGCTCCCCAAGAACTTAGATCCAGGCAATAGTAAGTAAAGTCCCCTTCAGAGACAGACTGCTCTCATGTTAGCAAGTCTGAGCTGCATCCTGATGGAAAGGTCTAAAGAGAGCATGTGCAGGTCACAAAGGGAGGGGCTGGCCAATCACAGAAGAGACTAGTGATGAGCCTGGATCAACTCTGGTGGTGCCGGGAAGTACAGGCAGAGAGAGCCCTGGGCCGTGGACTGGAAACATTTCTAGTCACATAAAAAATTCATTTCTTTTAATCTCTAGTCATTCATTTATTCTAAATGGCAACCACTCCAGTATGCTTGCCTGGAGAATCCCAGGGAGGGGAGCCTGGTGGGCCACCGTCTTGGGGTCGCACAGAGTCGGACACGACTGACATGACTTAGCACATTTGTACCAGACACTCCTCTAGGATCTGGGATTCGTTGGTGAGCAGAACAGATGCGTTTCCATTGTACTTATCTCAATTTTTAACTTTATTCTTGGCTGTGTGGTTATTAGGAAATATGTTCCACCTCCACTGTTAGGCTGTAAGGTCTCTTCTGCTCCATACTCTATCTCCAGTGCTTACAGTGGGACCTGCGTCAGAGTAGCACTTGATGAATATTCACTGATAGTATAGGACAGGTCATCCCTGTTGAGATTAGAGAAGTAGGAGATTGCATCAATAGATTGCGAGGATTCCAGCCGCACTGGTAAGACCATCCAGGTATGAGAGAGATGGTCCCCCTGTCCCTGCTGTGAGTATCCTGAGCCACTTACTGGGGAAATAAGGGCCGTCATTTAGCCCCCTTTCAGGAAGGGAATGTGGACACACCAACATGAGTACTAAATTCTACTTGCAAATTAACAATGCGGTATTTAGGTTTGTCCATGAGATTCCTGTGCTTTGTTCGTGAGGACCTGCCCCTCCCCCACCCCTCTGGGTGGAGGATGGGGCTGCCAGCTGCAGGTGTGTCTGATGAGCCTGGCTGAGAGTCAGTGTAATGAGCGCCCCCTTGAGGCCTTCTGGGAGATGGCCAACCTGGGATCCCCGGAGACCACACTGAGGGCCCGCCGGGGAGACCTCATCTCCACTTGGGTGTGCACACCAAGGACAGCTCATGACAGCTCCCCAGTTCTGGAGCACCATCACGTCTGTGTCTAAGAGATCCTCTGTCACATCCTCAGAGCTGGAGGCCATCTGGGCAAAGAGGACCCTCAGAGATCATCTAATCCAACTCCCTCACTTTGTTTTTTTATTTATTGTATCATGTATCACATATACAGAACTGTACAAGAGATGTGTGTATAGTTTACAGAATCATAAAAGGGAACAGCATGTACACATCATCCACATTAAGAAATGAAACATTACATTAGAACTGCCCACCCCATTCCATGTAGCAATAACTCCCTTTCCTCTAAAACACAGACTAGAGACAATCATGTCTTGATTTGGGGTTAATCAGCCTTTAATTTTGAAAACAATTTAATTACCTAATATGTATTATTATTATTGAGATATAATTCACACATCATAAATTTTGCCCTTTCAACATTAACAGTTCAGTGGGTTTTAGTATATTTACACAGTTGTACAACCATTATCTAATCGCAGAACATTTTTGTCAGCCATAAAGGAAACCCTGTACCCATTAATGATCACTCCCTACACCTCTCTCCCCATAATCCCTGGAACCATTAATCTACTTTCCATCTGTATAGATTTGACTCTTCTGGACATTTTATATAAACAGATGATACGATATGTGATATTTTATGATTGGTTTACTTCACTAAGCGTAATGTATTATTCAAGGCTCAGCCACACTGTAGCACATATCAGTTCTTCATTTCTTTTCAGGGCCCAATAATATTCATTGTGTAGATGTCCCACATTTGGTTTATCTGTCCATCAGGAAGTAACAGGTATCTGTGTTGTTTCCACTCTATAGCTGTTATAATAATGTTGCCATGAATATTCATGTGTAAGGTTTTTAATTTACTTTCGAGGTAACATTGGTTTATAGCACTGTATAAGTTTCACAAGGTCAAAATTATATTTCTACTTCTGCATACACTATAGCATGCTCACAAAAATTAATTTCCATCATCACCATACAGTTTTAAAATGTACAAATTTTTGTGTGGACATGTTTTCAATTCTCTTGGGTATATTTTGGGTCATAGGTAACTTTACGTTTAATCATTTGGAAACTGCCAGATACTTTCTCACAATGTCTTCACCATTTTACCACAAACAGTATGTATGCTCTGATTTCTCTACATCCTCTCTGCCAGTTGTTACAGTCTGTCCTTCTGATCACAGCCATGCTAGTGGGTATGAAGGAGTATCTCATTGTGCTTTTGATTTACATCTCCCTAATGACTAATGACGCGGAGCATTTTTTCATGTACTTAATGGCCATTTGCATATTTTCTTTGGAAAAATGTCTATTCAAATCCTGCACTTATTTTTTAAGTTGAGCAATACATATTTTTAAAGAATAAATTTCCACATTCAATAGAATGAATTTGGTCTCCTGCATCACACCATATGCAAAAATTAACTCGAAATGCATCAAAGACCTAAATGTAAGAGCTAAAGCTATAAAACTCTCAGAAGAAAATAAGTGTATAGATCTCCATAACCTTGGATTAAAAATGGTTTCTTATATATGACACCAAAGTACAAATGATGAAAGAAAAACAGATAAACTGAACGTAATCAAAATTAAACTTTGTGCTTCATAGGATGCCATTGAGAATGCAGAAGAAAATTGTTGCTAATCGTATAGTTGACAAAGAATTCGTATCTAGAATATATAAGAACTATCACAATTCAGTAATTAAAAAAAAATAACCTAATTTTAAATAGGCAAATAAACTAAACCTTCTATTATTGATAGACACTTCTGCTGTTTCAAATTTGGGGCTATTACAAACAATTCTGATATGAACTTGGAGAAGGAAATGGCAACCCACTCCAGTATTCTTGTCTGGAGAATCCCATGGACGGAGGAGCCTGGTGGGCTACAGTCTGCGGGGTTGCAAAGACTTGGACACAACTGAGCGACTTCACTTTCTTTCTTTCTTTCTTTCTTTCTTTCTTTCTTTCTTTCTGTTATGAACAGTCTTTAAAGTGTTCCCTTGTGCACATATGAAGTGTCTTTATCGGACTTCCCTGCTGGTACAGTGGATAAGAATCCACCTGCCAATGCAGGGGACCTGGGTTCAGTCCCTGGTCCTGGAGGATCCCGCATGCTGTGGAGCAACTAAGCCCTTGAGCCACAGCTACTGAGCACGTGTGCTGCAACTCCTGAAGCTGGCGTGCCTAGAGCCTGTGCTCCATTACAAGAGAAGCTACCGCAAAGAGAAGCCCATGCATGACAAAGACGAGTAGCTCCCGACAAAGGCAGCTAGAAAAAGCCTGGACAGCAAGGAAGACCCAGCACAGCCAAAAATAAATGCACTTTAAAAAAAGTGTCTTTATCTAAGAGTGAAATTGGAGTTACGGGATTTGTGTGTGGTCGACTCAACGAGGTAATGCTAAACTGCTTTCCAAATCATTTTGTCAATTCATAGCCACCCTCCAGCAGGGAAAGAGAGTTTCATGGCTCCATAACCTTACCAATACTTGATGTTGTCCCACTTTGACTTTTTGTCCATCTCATGAATATGCAATTGTATCTCATTCTAACTTCCATTTCCCTGATGACTTATGAGATTGAGCCTCTTTTCCTACACTTTACAAGCCATTTATTTTCCTTTGTCTATGAAATCTTTTTTTTTTTTTATTACAATTTTTTGTTTTCTGGTTACGTTTTTGCCATTTCATCATTTTCTTATTGATTCTAATTACATATTCTGGATGCTATTTAATCCTGTGTTAGTTTTATGTGTTGTAGTTATTCTCCCAGTTTGTGGTCTCTGTTTTCACTCTTTTTTGGTGTCTTTTAATAATACCAAAATTGTTAATTTTAATGTAGCTAAGTTTATCAATCATTGTCTTTATGATCTGTACTTATTTTATCTTATTTAAGAAACTTTTTCCTTACTTTGAGGTCAAAAAGATATTTTCTGATATTATCTTTCTAATCTTTTTATAGTTTACCCTTTTATATTTCAGCCTTTATTCCATCTGGAGTTGATTTTTTTTGTACTGTGTAAGGTAGGAAACTAATTTCATTTTTTTCCATATGGATAACCAATTGTCCTAGTGCTGCGGCTCTGCACGTCTGGTCTGCCATAAATCAAGCTTGTGCATATGTGAGAGCTGGTTTCTGTGCTCTCTGTTCTATTTCATCTCTATGCTAATATCACACTGTCTTTATCATATTGTTATGATAAATCCTGATATCTGGCATGGTGAGTCCACCATCTGGTTTGTTGGGGTTTCTAAAATCAGAGTGTCTTGGTTATTCTTGATTTTTTTTTTTTGCTTTTCCATATTAATTTGAGAATCAGCTTATTAAAAATTTTTAAAATTCTTTCCAAAAATACTCTGGTGGTTTTCATTGGAATTATATTGAATTTACATACCTACTTCAGGAGAACTGACATCATGATGATATTTGTCTTCCTATCCAAGAACATGGTCTATCTTTCCATTTGTTTAAGTCTTCATTAATATTTTGCAGTTAAGTTTTATGATCTATCCATAAAAGGCTAACCCATCTCTCTTAAATTTATTACTAAATTCTTTACATTTTTTGTTGTTTTTGTATTAGGTATTTTTATAACTTTTTTATTGATGTATTGGGCTTCCCTAGTAGCTCAGACAGTAAAGCATCCACTTGCAATGCAGGAGACCCGGATGTGATCCCTGGGTCAGGAAGATCCCCTGGAGATGGAAATGGTAACCCGCTCCAGTGTTCTTGCCTGGAGAAACCCGTGGACAGAGGAGCCTGGTGGGCTACAGTCCATGGGGTCGCCAAGAGTCAGACATGATTGAGCTGCTGACACACACATACATTAGAAAAGTATTAATATATCACAAGTTAATAGCCCACTGGATTGTCACATACTGAACACGCTCATCTAATCAATACCCAGATCGAGAAACAGAACATTAATAACATCCTCAAATCCCCTTGCGCCCTCTGCCAGTCACTGTCCTTAGGGATAAGCAGTGTCCCAACTCTTTCATCTAGACACCAATCTGTGTGACCGGTTTTTGAACTTCTTTTAAATGAAACCACATAGGGTTTACTCTTTGAGGCCTAGCGTCTTCACTCAGCATTATACTTGTGAGATGTATTCACACTGGTAGGTGTGAACTCACTCTCATTGCACTATTGTGAGACCATACCACAATTCATTTATCCGTTCCTCCGTTCATGAGCATACCGTAGTTTCTAGCTTGAGCCTACTGTGAATGGTGTGGTTAAAAACATCCTGGTACACGTCTTTTGGAAATGTATTCTGGAGTGGAATTGCCAAATCACAGACTAACTGTGTGTTAAACTTTAGGAGATTCTGCCTAACAATTTTCCAATGTGATTATACCAAGCTACATTCCCACCAGCAATGTGAGAGGGTTCTGGGTGGTCCCCGCCCTTGCCACTAATTGATATTTTGTCTTTTCTCATTCTAAAATTCTGGTAAGAGTGAATTTGTATCTCATGGTGTGTTTGTTTTGAATGACTTTATGGAGACATAATTTACATACAATAAAGTTCATCTAGAGGCCGCTCTCCCCTTCTGCCTACGGAATGTGTGTCTCTCTAAATAAACTTGCATTCACTCAAAAAACTAAAGGTCCTCTATTTCAAGGGTACAATTCAATGGTTTTAGCTTATTTTTTAGAATTTTGCAACTATCACCATAATCTCATTTCAGAACATTTTCATCATCCCCCAAAGAAATTTTGTGCCCTTTAATAATCACTCTCTAATCTCCCTCCACTTCCTGTCCCTCCTACCTCAATCCTAGGCGGTAACAATCTACTTTTTTCCCTAAAAAAAATCTGCTTATTCTGAACATTCCATGTGAGTGGAATCATAAAGTATGTAGTCGTTTATGATTATCTTATTTTATTTTATTTTGACTGCACCACACACTTTGCAGGCTCTTATTTCCCTAACCAGGGATTGAACCTGGGCCCAGGCAGTCAAAGCACTGAGCCCTAACCATTGAACTGCCAGGGAATTTCCCCTGTGACTAGCTTCTTTCACTTACATTGTGTGTTCAGTGTTCATCCATGTCATAGCATATTCCTTTTTGTTGCCAAATAATAGCTCATTGTATGGACACTAAGCTTAACTTATCCATTTATCAACTGAGTAACGTGAGATTTTCCCCTGCTTTTTGGCTGCTATAAATAACTCTGCTATAAACATGCATGTACAAGTTCTGTGTGGATATATGTTTTCATTTCTCTTGGATAGATATCTAGGAGTAAAATAGCTGAATCAATATGGTAACTGCGTGGAGAACTGCCAAGTTTTTGCATGGTTGGTATGTCATTTTCATTTACACTCCCACCAGCACTGCTGGGGAATCCCAATACTTTTTATCGTCTGCTTTTACTTTTATTCTTTGATTTTTAAAATTATTTTGTCTATTATTATTATTGTGATTTCAATGTTCATTTCTCTAATGACTAATGATGTCGAGCATCTTTTCCTGTGCTTTTTGCCCATTTATATATTTTCTTTGGAAACATGTCTGTTTAAATCCTTTGCTCACTTTTAATTGGGCTGCCTTAATTATTATGGAGTTGTCAGTTCTTTATATATTCTAGATACGAGTCCTTTATCACGTCTGCGATTTGCAGAAATTTCCCCCCATTCTGAGAATTACCCTTTACCTTCTTGATGGTGTCCTTTGAAACACAGTTTTTCATCTTGGTAAAGGACAACTTGGTCTCTTTCTATCAATCTGCTGCTGCTAAGTCACTTCAGTCGTGTCCGACTCTGTGCGACCCCATAGACGTCAGCCCACCAGGCTCCCCCGTCCCTGGGATTCTCCAGGCAAGAACACTGGAGTGGGTTGCCATTTCCTTCTCCAATGCATGAAAGTAAAAAAGTGAAAGTGAAGTCGCTCAGTCGTGTCCGACTCTATGCGACCCCATGGACTGCAGCCCACCAGGCTCCTCCATCCATGGGATTTTCCAGGCAAGAGTACTGGAGTGGGGTGCCATTGTCTTCTCCGTTCTATCAATCTAAGAAATCATTTTTTGTCATGAAGATTTACACCTGTATTTTCTTCTAAGAGTTGTATAGTTTTAACTTACACCTAGACCTATGATCTATCTTGAGCTCATTTTTGTGTACATGTGAAGTAGGGGTCCAAATTTATTCTCACTGTGGTTTTAATTTGCATTTCTACAATGACGAATAAAGTTGAGCAGCTTTTCATGTATTTATTAGTGATATAGATATCCTCTTTTGAAATAGTCTGCTCATCAAGTATTTTGCCCATTTATTAACTGGATGTTTATCTTTCTCTAATGATTTTTAGAAGTTTTTTCTACATTCTGGGTATGAGTACTTTGTTGGGTAACTCATTTTGTGCATTTCATTTTCACTCTTCTGATGATATCTTTGGATGAGCAGAAATTCTACTCTTAACAGGGTTTGACTTAACATTTTTTCTTTTGTAGTTAACGCTGTCTGTGTCCTATGTAACAGAACATTGCTTACTCTGAGAACATGAAAATGTTTTCTAATGTTTTCCTCTTCTTCTCTACTTTTTTGCTTTCACATTTAGATTTATAATCCCTTTGGGTTTTATATTTTTGTGTGTTAGTGGAGCAACTAAAGCCCGCATGCCACAACCACTGAGCCCGCGCACTCCGGAGCCTGAGCACTACAAATGGAGAGTCTGCACACCACAACAGAAGACCCCACGTGACACAGGAAGACCACACATGCCCCAGCTAAGACCCAACACGGCCAGATAATAAATAAATTACAGAACAGTATTAAAGAAAAACTAAGCTGGAAGATGGTCACTACTGGATAGCAAGACCTATCAAAAGGCCACAGTGGTATAAAAACAGTGTGGTGATGCTGTCTAACCATCTCATCCTCTGTCATCCCCTTCTCCTCCTGCCTGCAGTCTTTCTCACCACCAGGATCTTTTCCAGTGACTCAGCTCTTCACATCAGGCAGCCAAAGTCTTGGAGCTTCAGTTTCAGCATCAGTCCTTCCAATGAATATTCAGGGTTAATTTCCTTTAGGATTGACTGGTTTGATATCCTTGCAGTCCCAGGGATTAAAAAAAATTTTTATTAGAAATGTTTACTAGAAGAAATAGTTTTAAAATCTTTCACTACAAGGTCTATTTGTCTACTTTTTACTGTAGCTATGAATTTTTCCTTTATATGTTTTGAGGATATGTTGTGAGTGAGTGAAAGTTGCTCAGTCATGTCTGACTCTTCAACTCCATAGAGTCCATGAGGATGTTATATGTATACAAATGAAGAATTTCCTGTTTACTTTGTAGACTTCTCTATGTATTATTATATACTTTACCACTTTAACTCTAAAATACTTTTGATCTTAAAGTTCATTTTTGTCCTTTATTAACATAAATTCAGATTTAAGTTGTTAGTATTTGCCAGCATACCTTTTCCATGCTGAGACTTTTGATCTTTGCTTTTTGTTATAAACACACCTGTGGTAAACAGCATGTGATTGCCATTTTCTTTTTTTAACCTAGTCTGACCGTGTTTTTAACTTAGGTTTTTTCTACTTACATTTATTGTGCTTACTGAAATATTTAATTTACTCCTAATATCTTATTGTGTACTGTTTATTTTTCCTGCTTTTTTTGTCTCTTTTCCCCACTGCTTTCTTGCCTGCTTTCACATTGATGGAGGGGTACTTTATTAGAAGCTGTATGTTCTTTGTCTATTTGTTTAGTGATTGTGGAAGTTATCTTTATATACATGTTGAACTTTAGCATTTGCTAAAGGTATTTAGCAGAGACATTACTTTGCCAACAAAGGTCCGTCTAGTCAGGGCTAGGGTTTTTCCAGTAGTCATGTATGGATGTGAGAGTTGGACTGTGAAGAAAGCTGAGTGCTGAAGAATTGATGCTTTTGAACTGTGGTCTTGGAGAAGACTCTTGAGAGTCCCTTGGACTGCAAGGAGATCCAACCAGTCCATTCTGAAGATCAGCCCTGGGATTTCTTTGGAAGGAATGATGCTAAAGCTGAAACTCCAGTACTTTGGCCACCTCATGCGAAGAGTTGACTCATTGGAAAAGACTCTGATGCTGGGAGGGATTGGGGGCAGGAGGAGAAGGGCACGACAGAGGATGAAATGGCTGGATGGCATCACCGACTCGATGGATGTGAGTTCGAGTGAACTCCAGGAGTTGGTGATGGACAGGGAGGCCTGGCATGCTGCAATTCATGGGATCGCAAAGAGTTGGACACGACTGAGTGACTGAACTGAACTGAACTGAAAGGTATTTTCTGCCTTCCTACCAGGTAATATAAATATCTTAGAATTTTTTAACTCCAATGACCTCTTTCTAGTTCCTTTGCTATTATTGTTCAGTGTTCTATTTTTATCTTGATTCTTCTCCATATTATTGATATTTTGAGCAGATAGTTCTTTTCTCTTTGCCTACATATTTACTCATTTCTTCTCGAATCTTAAACCTTACATCTAAAACTATTTTTTCCCACCTGAAGTACACACTTTATAGTTTCCTTTAGCAAAGATTTTTGTTGGTAAAGTTAGTTTTTGTTTGTTAGCAAATGTCTTACTTTACCACAATTCTTGAAGGATAGTTTCACTTTCACTGTGCATAAAATTCTACTACTGTATAGCACAAGGAGCTCTACTCAGTGCTCTGTGGCAACCTAAATGGGAAGGAAATCCAAAAAAGAAGGGATATATATGTATACGTAGAGCTGATTCACTTTGCTGTACAGCAGACATTGTAAAGCAACTTTTATTTTCTTCTAAATAAAAATCAGAAGAAAAAATAATTCTATATTGGTAGTTATTTTCTCTCAATTTTTTTTTCTGTTAAGACATCAGCTGCCAAACTACCTGTCTTTTCTCTCTGGCTGCTTTTGCAATATTCATTACATGTCTAGGAGTAGGGGAGGTATCAAGGGAACATTTCTTGCAAAGATGGGCATCATAATGGACAGAAATGGCAAGGACCTAACAGAAGCAGAAGACATTAAGAAAGGTGGCAAGAATACACAGAAAAACTATACAAAAAAGTCTTAAGGACCCAGATAATCACAATAGTGTGGTAACTCACCTAGAACCAGACATCCTAGAGTCAAAGTCAAGTGGGCTTTACAAAGCATTTCTATGAACAAAGCTAGTGGAGGTGATGAAATTCCAGCTGAGCTGTTTCAAATCCTTAAAGATGATGCTGGTAAAGTGCTACATTCAATATGTCAGCAAATTTGGAAAACTCAGCAGTGGCCACAGGACTGGAAAATTCAGTTTTCATTCCAATCCCAAAGAAGGACAATGCTAAAGAATATTCAAACTACCATACAATTGTGCTCATCTCACATGCTAGCAAGGTTATGCTAAAAATTCTTCAAGCTAGGCTTCAGCAGTTTATGAACTGAGAACTCATCCAGATGTACAAGGTGGATTTGGAAAAAGCAGAGAAACCAGAGATCAAATTGCCAACATCTGCTGGATCATAGAAAAAGCAAGGGAATTAAAAAATAAACAACCATCTACTTCTGTATTATTGACTATGCTAAAGCCTTTGACTGTGTGGATCACAAGAAACTGTGGAAAATTCTTTAAGAGATGGCAATACCAGACCACTTTACCTGTCTCCTGAGAAACCTGCATGCAAGACAAGAAGCAACAGTTAGAACCAGAAGAACTGACTGGGAAAGGAGTTCAAAATTGGGAAAGGAGTATAACAAGGCTGTATACTGTCACCCTGCTTACTTAACTTATATGCAGAGTACATCATACAAAATGCTTGGCTGGATGAAACACAAGCAGGAATCAAGATTGCCAGGAGGAAATTTTAACAACCTCATGCAGATGATACCACTCTAAAGGCAGAAATGAAAAGGCACTAAAGAGCCTCTTGATGAAGTTGAAAGAGGAGAGTGAAAAAGCTGACTTGAAACTCAACATTAAAAAAACTAAAAGTATGGGATCCAGTCCCATCACTTCATGGCAAATAGAATGGGAAAAAGTGGAAGCAGTGACAGAGTTTATTTTCTTGGGCTCCAAAATCACTGCAGACAGTGACTGCAGCCACAAAATCAAAAGACACTTGCTTCTTGTAAGAAAAGCTATGATAAACTTAGCGTATTAAAAAGCAGAGACATCACTTTGCCGATGAAGTCCATATGGTCAAAGCTATTGTTTTTCTAGTAGTGATGTACGGATGTGAGAGTTGGACCATAAAAAAGGCTGAGCATTAAAGAATTCATGCTTTTAAATTGTGCTGCTGAAGACTTGAGAGTCCCTTGAACAGCAAGAAGATCAAGCCAGTCAATCAATCCTAAAGGAAATCAACTCTGAATATTCATTGGAAGGACTGATGCTGAGGTTCCAATACTTGGACCACCTGATGTGAAGAGTCAACCCATTGGAAAAGACTCTGATGCTGGGAAAAACGGAAGGCAAAAGGAGATGGGGAAGCAGAAGGTGAGATAGTTAGATAGCATCACCGACTCAATGGACGTGAATTTGAGCAAATTTAGAGAGAGAGTGCAGGACAGAGGAGCCTGGTGTACTGCAGTCCTCGGGGCTGCAAAGAGCCAGACAGGAACTAGTGACTGAACAGCAATGACAACTAGGCATAGAGATGTGTGTATATGTGTGTGTTTATTTTGGAATTCATTAGGTTTTCTGGATATAAAGAATAGAATCTTTCAACAATTCTGTAAAATTGGTATTTATCTCTTCAAAGATTATCTCTTCCCCATTTTCTCTTTTACCTTTGTCTGTAAGTCAATTCAAAATACATTAAAACTTCTCACTCTTTTCCATGTCTCTTGACCCTCTCTCTCTCTCATATCTTTTAGCTCTTTGTGTTGCTCAACTACATTTTTGCTGTTCTCTGAAACTATTTTCCAGTTTACAAATTCTCTCTTCAGGGTCTGATCTGCTCATTAATCAATTCACTTGGGCTTTTAGTTTCAGTTCTTAAAATTTTTTTCAGTTCTCAGTCTCCTTGATTCTGTTTCAGACCTGCTTGTTTCTTGTTCATATGTATAACATTTTGATATTATTTGTTTAATAAAACCGAATATTTATGTTTTTATTTAATAATATTAAATTTATTTATTTAATACTATTTAATAAAACATAATATTTTAAAATTTCTTTAAATGTGTTAAACCTAGTTTTCTGTCTGCTAACTCCAGAATACAAAGTCTTTATAGGTCTGTCCCTATTGTGGGTTTTTCTTGTTGACCAGCCTTTTGGTACCTTATTTCTTGTGCATTTTATTTTATTTTGTCTTTATTGAGACAGAAGTTGCTCATTTTCCTTGGAAGTTTATTTGTAGGAATTCTTTGAGGGCTGAGTTTAAGTCTAGTTCCTCCAGAGATTATTTGTATTTGCTCCTTCCAGTGTAGGACCACTTAAAATTAAATTCTCCATTTGGGGTTTTGGACCAAACTGAGAATGAACTTGGGTGGCAAAGTCGTGTAAGTGTGAGCTTATAGTTTTGAATTTCAGAGTTCTTTCCTCTCCATCCACTATCAAGATTCTTTTCAAGGCTAGTTACCATGCTCAACCCTCTGCAGAGTTCATTTCTTATTTGTTTACACTGATGATAAAGTTTTTTAGGGATGTCCTTGCTTTATGCAAGGAGATCTTTCACTGTATTTTCCATCTTGGCTGACCCCTAGGCTTTCTGTTCTATTCCCTGCTTCTGTAGAACGATGAAACAGAAGATCAACATCCCCGTATTTTGACAGAAACCCACAATTCAAAAGAGAACTTTGGCACCAACTTACATCCAAGGATTTTTTATTTTATCTCATTTGGGAGTCCTTACTTTTATGACAACATAGTGGTGCGATTAAAAGTATTTTTCTCGTCTTTATACAGCATTATCCATTATTTCACTTGGTAGTATCATTCATTTCTCTAGTCTGCCATCATGCAGGAAAAAAATCTTATCACTTCACAAGAGAGGGCTCTATGGACTAGAGAGAGGAAGAAGCTTCCAGCCACACAGAGGCCAACATGGTCATGGCTTTAAATGAGCGCCCTGAGAGCACTGCTCATGGAAGGCTCTCTGGGGCCGGGCCTGACCTGGCAGGTTGTTTACCGTGGCCACTGGGGAGAGGGCTCTGATCTACGGTCAAGGAGGGGCAAGTGTCTCCAACACCCTTCTATCCTTTGAAGCCTGCTCTTCCCCTCCCAAACTTGTACCCCACTGTGCACACCATCACAATCTAGGTCTCAGGAGGACAGGCTGGGACACCCCAGGTGGACAAGGCAAGGCCAGTCTAATTAGAGGCAGAACCTGAGCTTCTTTCCAATTATGATCCCCTCCAGAAAATGCTCTTTGCCCCTTCTCCTCACGTCCACCAGTACTGCTGCCTTTCAGCTGGCCTCTCCTGGCCCCTGGCCTCCTACTTAGCAGCAACCGCCTAATGTCTAGCCTCTGGCCCGCTGGTAGTCAGCCAAATATCAGCCTGGGTGCCTGGGAAGGAAATCCCAGCCTGGGGGAGTGAAGAGCCAGCCACTGCTGGCTCCTGCCCACTTCATTGCACTCACTTTTGGACCTCTGCCCAAGGAAGAACAATAGAAAGAAGTTGATCTGAATGCTCAGACTCATGACCTTCATTGTCTTGAGAGCTCTAAACTTACTTACTGAGTGTTCACTTTATAGTTGGCCCTGTGCCACACTCTTAACATGAAGTAGCTCATCGAATCCTCAGGCCAACCCTGAAGTTAAGGGAGGTTAACTCACTTACCCAAGGTCATCTATTGGTAAGTGGTACAAGGATTCAACCTGGATCTGATTGCAGAGACCATGATCATAACCCACTTATGGTACTTTATAACATGAAGTGATTATTCAAATAAATCCAATATATTAATTAATTGAATAATTAATAAGTTGTTAATATATCAATATAACAATAATAATATAATATAATCAATACTGATGTAATACTATTTTATTGAGTAATTTAATTATTATTAAATTATTGAGAATAATTTAATTCTTGGAAGGAAGCAGACTCAGAGAGGTAAAGCAATTGGCCCAAGGTCACACAGCTTATCAGTGGCAGTGCCAGGCTTGCCTGGTTTTCACCTTGATGTCCCAGGAGCAACAGGCAGGTGTGGAAGCCCTCCCGGTACCTTGCAAGGGTCTGGCTTGTGATGAACATTCTTTAGTCTGGACTGTTTGAAATCTTTTTCAGTTACTCCCTTCTAGGAACTTGAGTCCTTTCATTGATATAAAGAATCTATTTCTCCTTCAGAGAAAGGAGACAGCACAGACTGGGGGAGAATCCCACAACCTTGCCCCTATGAAGTCCTGATGCTGGCCAGGCTCTAGATGCACAGGATTAAGGGAGCCCAGCACCTGATCCCTCAACTCATTCCACCTTCCCCTTCCCCTACTGTATCCACATGTCAGTCCTTTACATCTGTGTCTCTATTTCTGCCCTGCAAGTAAGTTCATCTGTACCATTTTTCTAGATTCCACATATACATGTTAATGTAGGATATTTGTCTTTCTCTTTCTGACTTCCCTCCGTATGTCAGACCCTGGGTCAATCTACATCTCTACAAATGACCTCAGCTCAGTTCTCTATGAGGACCTAGATGGGTGGGATAGGGGATAGGGGTGAGAAGGAGGTCCAAGAGGGAGGGGATATATGTATATATATAGCTGATTCACTTTGTTGTACAGTAGAAACTAACATGACATTGTAAAGCAATTATACTCCAATTAAAAATATATATATATAAGAGAGCCCAGCACTGAGTGCTCTCCATCACATCTCCTACACAGCCAGTGAGAAGAGGAGCCGAATTTTCTGCCTCCTTCTCTAGATCCTCCCCCAGCTGCCAGCCCAGTTGCCTGCCTGCCGCCTGCCCACATGGCTGTGGTTGGGCCAGCCTAGGAAGTATCAGATGCTGCTAGGTTTCCATCTTCCCATCCAGCCTGGAAAGGCCCCCTCCAAGATTTTTGGGCAACAGCAAATTTGGAGAAAATTGCAAAACTGGCTCTCCTTTCTGAAATCTGTGGAGGACTAAGCACGGAGTAAAAAATAGAGCTGAGCTGCCAGGCCATGGCACAGTCTAATTTAAAGATGAGAGGCCCGTTGTGGGAAAAGTCAAGCTGTCCAAATGAATGAAGCCCGCCAGCCTCCAGAGACAAAGGGGCAAGCAACGGCCTCTTGTTTCCACTGGGTTTTGTTGGTGGTGTTGCTGTTGGGTCCTATTACTTTCCTCCTGGAAGCAATTGTCTGAAGAGCTTGGTCCCTGCCCAGAGGAGTGTGCAGTATAGACCAGAAGGATGAGTGTCATGTTTATAAGGGGTGAGGAAGGGCAAACAGACCAGTTCAGGAAATAGCAGTGGTTTCATGGAGGAGGGACCTCATGAGACATGGTGTTTAAAAATACATCTTCAGGTCGAGCTGGAGAGATCCTCCCAGACCACCTAGCCCAGTGCCCTTATTCTACAAGTAGAGAAACTGAGGCCAGTGAGGAGAGGGACCTGAGACCACATCACCAACGAGTGACGGCTACAGTGTAGGAGCCAGAAAGAGTCTCCTCCTGCTCAGGGAAAGTCTTGGCTTATTCACAGTCTGACACTTGTCAGCCAGGAACTCCAGTGGGAAACTCCTCTCCAGTGTGAACATAGGGATCATCAGCCACAGCTGTCGATGGGGAAGGAACTGGAGATATTTCAGAGGGCTGCTTTGAGCTTGTTCCCAGGGTCTTACCTCTAGGGGTCCTTCCCTTGGTTCATCCCGGGCATTGAGCTCTCGTGGTACAGCTTCCATTGCATTGTATTGCACGCCATTCGGGTCTGTCTCCTCCATCAGACTGTCTGCTTCCAAAGGCCATCTTCCTGGTGCTGGCACCATGTGACGTGGTGACAGGCGATAAATGTTTATTGCGATGTGATGACAGGTGATAAATGTTTATTGAATGAGTGAACAATAAGTGGAAATATACGTGTGTGTTTAAGATGAATAAAGCAAACCAGTACTTTCTTAATTAACAAAATCTCAGGTCAGTCTTGTAGAAAGTCCCCAGAATCTGGAAACTAGATGTTGAAATCTGAGATCACTGCTTACCAGTCATAGGGCCTTATGCAGGTGTCTCAGCCCATGCCAGCACTTGGTGCTGCCCTCATGACGTGCCAGTCCCTGTAATGAAATGTTTCACTCACACTGCCTCATTCGAAACTCACAGATAACCAAACCAATAAGTTAAGTGTCATTGTCCCTATTTTACATGTGAAAAAACAAAGGTGCAATGAGGTTAAGAAACAGTGACCTAAGCCCTAAAATTAAGATTCAATATTATGTGCTACCTTGATATCTAGTAGAACTAAGAGAGCTCCAGATGTCCAAACAGCAAGCTCTCCTCTCCACTCTGCTCTGGCGGATAATGTTCTATAGCCAAGCAATTCTTCTTATTAGATGTGCAGTTCTGGCTGATCCCCAAAGAGCAGGTTTCAGTTGCCTGCCAGCCTGCAGAATTATTCGCATAAACCAATCACATCCTCCTATAGGAACCAAGGGAACCGCACCGTCTTGACACTACAAAGCCTGCCTCCCGTAGCCCCCAGCTATTCACCCTGCTCCTAAATAAAACCCCCATGTGGCTCGGGGTGGTGTGTTGTCCTCCCCAGGCTGTCAGTAAAGGTGACTAGTAAGTGACTGTTGATCTCATCTGTCCTGCGTTGGGTATTGTGGGTTTAGTTAACCCCATAACTCTAGGATGATAATCTCTCACCGATGAAAAGGAGGTGATTACAATAGAAACGTGCCCACAATCACACAGCTAGGGAGCCACAAAGCTGGCACTTGAACCCTAGCATCTGATGCCAGAGGCTACAGCCTTTACTTTTATGCCAAATTGCTCACAGTGGGCATTCAGTCATTACGATGCCACTAGTCTATAAGCATCACAGAGTCAAGGGACATGTCTCATTCCGAACAGTATCCTTAGAGTCCAGCATAGCACCAGGAGTATTAAAGGACTCAACAAAGTTTTGTTAAGTAACTGGATGAATGAATTTCACATTTCTGCACTTCATTTACTTCACCTAAAACATCAGAATAATCACCTCCATTTACCTTGTGGGTTTCCCTGGTGGCTCAGTGGTAAAGAACCTGTGTGCCAATGGAGGAGACACGGATTCCATCCCTGGGTCAGGAAGATTCCCTGGAGAAGGAAATGGCAACCCACTCCAATATATTTGCCTGAGAAATCCCATGGACAGAGGAGCCTGGTGGGCTACAGTCCATGGGGATGGGTCTCAAAAGAGTCAGTCATGGCTTAATGACTAAACAATAACATTTACCTTGCTAGAGACAGTTTTATCAAAGAGGGTAAAATCATTAGTTTGGGAACCAGACATCCTGGGTTTCAATCCAGGTTCCACCAGCCATATAACCTTGGATACGATTCTGAACACTCTGTGACTCCATTGTGTCATTATAAGATAGGATCTACCTTCTGGGGCTGTCGTAAAGTCCAGATGAACTCTTACATAATATATGAACACTGAGTAATGTTAGCCATTGCTGTTGGTTTATGGGTTAGAACGCACTTATAAAAGACTCCAGTGGAACTGTGGAGTGAGTGGTTGGCCTTTGGTCATGTCCCCCTGCTACTACCAACCCCTCGTGGTGGACGCTGGCCATCTCTCCAGTGCCCATTCTGTTCCTTCTTTCTTCCTAACAGACCCCAGTTTTGTTGAACATCTCCCATGCATGCCGCAAGGAAGGTGGCCTCATTCCTAGTCAGGAACAAATTGTGACTAGTATGGTCCATTGTGGTAATTTCATTCCCTTTGCCAGTAGTTAGGTATATGAGAGGGCATGTGACCCAGTTTTGCCCAATGAAAGATGAGGAAAGGTGCTCAGGGGGTTCCTGTTTTTCTTCTGGATGATTTCATGGCTGGATGAAACAAGTGGAGCTCCAGCTGCCACCCTGTACCAGCCTGAGGACAACAAGGGAAGAGGTGGCGGAGCAGCTGAGTTGTCAAGACCTCTGTCTGATGTCCCTCCACTGCTAGGCTTAGTATTCTGTGATGGATGGTTCATTCAGTTATTATTTAAGCCCATTTGGGTCTGGTTTCCCGGTACTTGCAGACAAAAGCATCGCTACTGATATCATTCTTCTTGTACTTGGCACCCTCCTGTTCTTCCTATTTCGATCAATTGTTCTCAATTTTCTTCTCAATCTCTCATCACTTCTGAGAGCAACCGTTTTTTCTCTCTCCCTCCTCCTTTTCTCTCTTCCTCCCTCTCTTTTTCTAGACCTTTGGCTTTGGGAGAAGAGGGAAGGTGTCTGCTTTACTTACCATTATATCTCCAGGACCTAGATCAGTGTCCAGGAGAGACCACTCAGTAGATACTTGTTGAATATATGAATGAACTAATCTCTTAGTCTTCAAGTTGCTATTAGATAACACTGGATAAAATCACTGTTCCACGGGAACTTGCCTTTGAATAGGAAATCATAGGAGGTTCGCCAGAAAGTTCTTGTTTTATGAGATATTATCAAAGGGCATCTTGGGGAAATGACATTGTCATATTTTGGATTGCATTTCCAATTTTGGCAGGTTGAACAACGTAGACAAATTTTCTCTCTGATGAAAATTCAAAAAACTGACAAAATATTTTCCAAAAATCAGATTAAAAGTATGGGCAAGCTATTAGAGTAGCTTAAAAAAAAAAAAAAAAAAAAAGACTGGACTGAGGTGTGAAAGGGGAAGGAATCCCAGAAAGGAGAGCTTGGCATTTGGGGCATTTTCAAATCCCGAAAATGCAGCTGAGAGACTAGGAAACATTTTGACAATGTTTGTGGGTGGTGGAAAACGTTGTAGTTTAGGGTCTGCAAAAGTGGGGATCATAGTAAACCTCTTAACACATTTAGACTCTGAAGGAATATATGGGGAAACTGTCAGTAAACCAGCCCTCATATAGGCTGCAACCCAGCTCCTAGACATCAGGGTACTCTAGAAAGGCTCATAACTAAAACACCTCCATTACTAACAGTGTTCATGAGATCTGAATGGCCTTGGGAGCCTAGCAGAAGCATTTAATCCCTTTGGGAAGACAGAATTTAAGTTCTTGATTTATTTTTACAGTTTTCAAGTATAATGACCCATGCCCAATCAAAGACAACCAGTCCCATGAGCAGACAAGACATGTGAGGATCCAGAGAAACAATGTACAGTGGAAACAAACCGTGATAACTCTAGTTGAACAAACTGAGCCTTAATGTTTCTGGTGTTCGAGGAAATAAAAGACAAAGGGATGAACTGAGAAAGTAGCACTGACATATATACACTGCTACTGCTGCTGCTGCTGCTGCTAAGTCGCTTCAGTCGTGTCCGACTCTGTGCGACCCCATAGATGGCAGCCCACCAGGCTCCCCCATCCCGGGGATTCTCCAGGCAAGAACACTGGAGTGGGCCGTCATTTCCTTCTCCGATGCATGAAAGTGAAAAGTGAAAGTGAAATCTCTCAGTCGTGTCTGACTCTTCACGACCCCATGGACTGCAGCCTACCAGGCTCCTCCGTCCATGGGATTTTGCAGGCAAGAGTACTGGAGTGGGGATATATACACTACCATGTGTAAAATAGATAGCTAGTGGGAAGCTACTATATAACACGGAAAGTCCAGTCCAGTGCTCTGTGATGACCTAGAGGAGTGGGTTGAGGGGGTGGGAGCGAAGCTCAAGAGGGAAAGGATATATATATATATATATATATATATATATATATATATATGTATTTACAGCTAATTCGTGTTTTTGTACAGAAGAAACCAACACAACATTGTAAAGTGATTATCCTCCAATTTAAAAAAATAGATTTAAAATTTTAGCAGGGAATTCTAAAGAACCAAATAGAAATTCTCAAAATAAAAAAATGAAATAAGCAAAAGTAAGAACTTAAAGAATAGATGTTGAGTCAGCTAGGGAAGGACAATAAATTGGAAGATAAGGCAAAAAAAAAAGTCCAGAATGAACCACAGCAAGAAAAAATAACTGAAAAATGCAAAGAGGGGGTAAGAGATATGAATAGTACTTTCTTAGTCCAATCAGGCTGCTTTAACAAAAATACCATAGATAGAGTGGCTTAATAAACTTTTATTTCTTGTAGTTCTGGAAGCTGGGAAGTTTGAGATCAAGGTACCAGCAGATTTGGTGTCTGGTGAGGGCCTGCTTCCTGCTTCATAGATGGTACATTCTTACTGTGCCCTTAAATGGCAGGGGTGAGAGAACTCTCTGAAGTCTGTTTTATGAAGGCACTATTCCCATTTATGAGGACTCCACAGTTGACCTTATCACCCCCAAAGGCCGCTCCTCCTAATACCATCACACTGGTGGTTAGGATCGCAAAAAAATTTGAGGGGACACAGTATTCAGTCTGTAAGAGATACAGTGATAAGTTCCAATGCATGTTTATTGGAGTTCCCGTTGTAAAGGAGAGAGAAAATGGGATGCACACAATATTTGAAGAGGTAATGTCTTATGTCCCCTCACACTGATAAATGGCTTAAATTCATAGATGAAAGAAGCCAAATTAATCTCAGGGGGATAAATAAAAATAAATCTATGCTGTGCTTAGTCACTCAGTTGCATCTGACTCTGTCACCCCATGAACTGTAACCCACCAGGCTCCTCTGTCCATGGAATTCTCCAGGCAAGAATACTGGAGTGGGTTGCCATGCCCTCCTGCAGGGGATCTTCCCAACCCAAGGACTGAACCCAGATTTCCTGCATTGTAGGCAGATTCTTTACTGTCTGAGCCACCAGGGAAGCCCAAGAACATTGGAATGGGAAGTTTATTCCTTCTCCAGGGGAACTTGCCAACCCAGGAATCTAATCAGGGCCTTCTGCATTACAGATGGGTTCTTTAGCAGCTGAGCTACCAGGGAAGCCAATCGTTTTGCTGCATTAGAGCAAAACTTTTCAAAGCCAAACTAAAGAGAAAAAATCTTAAAGGCAGGCCACAGGAAAGTTAGACATTTTAACCTTCAAAAAAGCAATGATTAAACTGACAATTGACCTCTCATCAGAAACAACAAGAATCAGGGACTTCTCTGGCAATCTAGTGGTTAAGACTCCGCCCTTCGACTGAAGGGGCACGGGTTCAATTCCTGGTTGAGGAAATAAGATCCCACAGACAGCGAGGTGGGGCCAAAAAATAAATAAAATGGATTTTTAAAAAGAAACAAGAATCAGAAGAAAATAGCATCATAATTTCAATGTGATGGGATAAAAAATAACGCCCAGAGAAAACATCTTTTAGGAATAAAAATGGAATAATGTTATTTTTGTACAAACAAGAACGGAGAGAATTTGACACCAGAAAGTCCATTCCTAAAGGAAGCACTGAATAGTATTTTTCTAGCAGAGGAAAATGATTCCATATGGAAAGACAAAGATGCAGGAAACGCAACAAAAATGGTAAATATGTGGATAAATCTAAATATTGAATGGCTGTAAGAAAATAATAGTCTCATGATGTTTAAAATATAAAGAGAATTAAAATAAACAAAATCAACTGTATATAAATCAGGAGAAGAGCAGCTGTCATGCAAATGCTCTGAGGACTTTGCATTATCTGAGAGGGGATAAAAGCACTTCTTAATGTTTTCATAAATCAAAGATTCATGACTCAGCACAGCCAAATAAATAAATAAAAATAAATATTTTTTAAAAACTCACAAAAAACTGACTGTTGCAAAGAGGCATATGTAACTACAATATATGTGGGACACTATTTTTGCTTTTATTTTTATAAAAGCAAATAACACTTACTATGTGCCACGGATTTTTCCAAACACTTTGCATGTGTTAACCCATTTAATCCTCACAGTAGCTACCTGAAGTAGGTGAGAATTCTGAAACATCATGAGTGTAGCTTACCCAAAGTCACTGAATTATTAAATGTCAGGGCCAATCTGAAGCCCAGCATTCTAGCTCTCCTGGAGTCTTACTGAAATGTAGTGGGAGACAGTATTGCTCTTTAGTAACTGATAAAACATGCAGGTGAAACCCAACAAGAGTAGGAGATTTGAGTGGAGTCACATGATTCTCCATAACTGTAGCTCTTCTTAGCCCAAGTTTCATGACACAGTTCTGAAGCTGGTGCTGTCTGCTGACAGCTTGTTGGGAGGTTGAAGTGAGATCACACATGTTTATAAACTGGAAAATGCTATGCAAATATTAGTTGCATTATTTGACTCTTGGTCTGCTATGTTTACTTTTTGGCAATTTTATGAGTTTGTCATATCTACCTTCACTGTAATCTCTTCAAATTCCTATTACCAAAAATGTAAAGTATAAACAATTAATAATTTTTTTTAATTGGAAGATAATTGCTTTACAATAGTGTGTTGGTTTCTGCCATACCTCAACATCAGGTGGGATCTCAGCCAGGGTGGAATATACTTAAAACAATCCACTTTGAGACAGAAGCCATTCACAATAGGTGATATCAGTTCATTAAAGTGAAATGTCCGGATTAAGCAAATCTATAGAGACCAAAAGAAAGTAGATTAGTGGTTGCCTAAGGCTGGGGACTTGAGGGAAAATGGGAAGTGAATGCTAACAGGTTGAGGGTTTCTTTTGGGGATGATGGAAATATTCTAAAATTGACTGTGGTGATGGTTGCACAACTCTGCAGATATACTAAAAACTATGGAATTTTGTACTTTAAATGGGTGAATTGTATGGTAGGTGTATCACATCTCAATAAAGCTGTTGTACTTTTAAAAAATAAATGAAGTACATTATACTTTTGCAAAAACAAATTGTTGTTGCTGTATCACTGTTTATACAGTTTGGTATAAAAATGTTTGAGTAAATAGAATTTGAATTAAACTTACTAAAAGGTCATGTGCTGTTGCTTCTTTGGCATTTTTGGCTTTTTTTTTTCAGTGCATACATATGTAATTCAGGCTCCAGGATACTACTTCAGGCTTGCTGAAGGATAGTACGACCAGAGAGCTAGTGTGGGACCTTAACAAGTCACTGACCTTCTTTGGACCTCTGTGTCCTCTTTCATCCAATAATCAAGCCATTCTGAATTGCCATACTGCCTTCACAGCGCATCGGGGACAAAGTTGGGAAAGCTCTTTGAGTTATATACAGGGCTAAACAAATGTCAGGCATTGTTAAGAATCTCAAATGGTGCGGATAGCTCAACTAGTCTGTTTTATGCTATCTCATATGTTGTTAATAATAAAAGCTAACATTTATTGAGAGCTGGCCATGTGGCAGGCACAGTGCCAAGCCCTTTATAGGCTGCATTCCATCTGCTCTTCATAACAACCCGAGAGACAGAGTGGTCCAGGGCACTGCAGCCAGATTGCCTGAGGCCATCTCCAAGCCCCACCACTTATCAGCTGAGTATCCTTGAGCACATTTATGACCCTCCTTTGTGCCTCAGTCTCCTCATCCGTAAAATAAGAGTAAAGAGAGCAACAACTTCATCAAGCTGTTGTGATGATTCAGTGAGTTAATAAATGTCAAGTACTTAGAAGCACATTTGGCACTTCATAAGTGGTCTGCAGGAGCTTGTTTTATCATCTGCATTTTATAGGCGGTGAGATGTTTGTATGTAGCAAGTCACCCAGCTGATGAAGGACCAGGCTGGGATTCTAACCCAGGTCTCTCTGAGCCCTGAGTTCATGTGTTTAACCATAACACTCCCTGCTCCCTGCAGTCCCATGAACAACTGCAGGGTCAGCAGCCATTTGCAAAGCCTGTTTTGAAGCTCTGCAAAGACCAAGAAATCTGCAGTCTCCATTTCCCTGGCAATCAGTTCAGTTCAGTTCAGTCGCTCAGTCGTATCCAACTCTTTGTGACCCCATAAACCGCAGCATGCCAGGCCTCCCTGTCCATCACCAACTCCCGGAGTCCACCCAAACCCATGTGCATTGAGTTGGTGATGCCATCCAACCATCTCATCCTCTGTCGTCCCCTTCTCCTCCTGCCCTCAATCTTTCCCAGCATCGGTCTTTTCCAATGAGTCAGCTGTTTGCATCAGGTGGTCAAAGTATTGGAGTTTCAGCTTCAACATCAGTCCTTCCAATGAACACCCAGGACTGATCTCCTTTAGGATGGACTGGTTGGATCTCCTTGCAGTCCAAGGGACTCTCAAGAGTCTTCTCCAACACCACCATTCAAAAGCATCAATTCTTTGGTGCTCAGCTTTCTTTATAGTCCAACTCTCACATCCATACAAGACTACTGGAAAAACCATAGCCTTGACTAGACGGACCTTTGTTGGCAAAGTAATGTCTCTGCTTTTTAATATGCTGTCTCAGTTTAGTTCAGTCACTCAGTTGTGTCTGACTCTTTGCAGCTCCATGAACTGCAGCACGCTAGGCCTCCCTGTCTATCACCAACTCCCAGAGTCCACCCAAACCCATGTCCATTGAGTTGGTGATGCCATCCAACCATCTCATCCTCTGTTGTCCCCTTCTCCTCCTGCCCTCAATCCCTCCCAGCATCAGGATCTTTTCAAATGAGTCAGGTCTTCACATCTGGTGGCCAAAGTATTGGAGTTTCAGCTTCAACATCAGTCCTTCCAATGAACACTCAGGACTGATCTCCTTTAGGATGGACTGGTTGGATCTCTTTGCAGTCCAAGGGACTCTCAAGAGTATTCTCCAACACCACAGTTCAAAAGCATCAATTCTTCTGTGGTCCGCTTTCTTTATAATCCAACTCTCACATCCATACATGACCACTGGAAAAACCATAGCCTTGACTTGATGGACCTTTGTTGGCAAAGTAATGTCTCTGCTTTTTAATATACTGTCTAGGTTGGTCATAACTTTCCTTCCAAGGAGTAAGCGTCTTTTAATTTCATGGCTGCAATCACCATCTGCAGTGATTTTGGAACCCAGAAAAATAAAGTCAGCCACTGTTTCCCCATCTATTTGTCATGAAGTGATGGGACCGGATGCCATGATCTTCGTTTTCTGAATGTTGAACTTTAAGCCAAAGTTTTCACTCTCCACTTTCACTTTCATCAAGAGGCTCTTTAGTTCTTCTTCACTTTCTGCCATAAGGGTGGTGTCATCTGCATATCTGAGGTTATTGGTATTTCTCCCAGCAATCTTGATTCCAGCTTGTGCTTCGTCCAGCCCAGTGTTTCTCATGATGTACTCTGCATATGAGTTAAAGAAGCAGGGTGACAATATACAGCCTTGACGTACTCCTTTTCCTATTTGGAACCAGTCTGTTGTTCCATGTCCAGTTCTAACTGTTGCTTCCTGACCTTCATATAGGTTTCTCAAGAGGCAGGTCAGGTGGTCTGGTATTCCCATCTCTTGAAGAATTTTCCACAGTTTATTGTGATCCACACAGTCAAAGGGTTTGGCATAGTCAATAAAGAAGAAATAGATGTTTTTCTGGAACTCTCTTGCTTTTTTGATGATCCAGTGGATATTGGCAATTTGATCTCTGGTTCCTCTGCCTTTTCTAAAACCAGCTTGAACATCTGGAAGTTCACAGTTCATGTATTGCTGAAGCCTGGCTTGGAGAATTTTAAGCATCACTTTACTAGCATGTGAGATGAGTGCAGTTGTGTGGTAGTTTGAGCATTCTTTGGCATTGTCTTTCTTTGGGACTTCCCTGGTGGCTCAGATGGTAAAGCGTCTGTCCACAATGTGAGAGACCTGGGTTCGATCCCTGGGTTGGGAAGATTCCCTGGAGAAGGAAATGGCAACCCACTCCAGTACTCTTGCCTTGAAAATCCCATGGACAGAGGAGCTTGGTGCAGGCTACTATCCATGGGGTCGCAAAGAGTCGGGCATGACTGAGCGACTTCACTTTCACTTTCACTTCTTTGGGATTGGAATGAAAACTGACCTTTTCCAGTTTTCCAAGTGACCACTGTGGCCACTGCTGAGTTTTCCAAATTTGCTGGCATATTGAATGCAGCACTTTCATAGCATCATCTTTCAGGATTTGAAATAGCTTAACTGGAATTCCATCACCTCCACTAGCTTTGTTCTTGAGGCTTCCTAAGGCCCACTTGACTTCACATTCCAGGATGTCTGGCTGTAGGTGAGTGACCACACCATCATGATTATCTGGGTCGTGAAGATATTTTTTGTATACTTCTGTGTATTCTTGCCACCACTTCTTATTATCTTCTGTTTCTGTTAGGTCCCTATGATTTCTGTCCTTTATTGAACCCATCTTTGCATAAAATCTTCCCTTGGTATCTCTAATTTTCTTGAAGAGATCTCTAGTCTTTCCCATTCTATTGTTTTCCTCTATTTCTTTGCATTGATCGCTGAGGAAGGCTTTCTTATCTCTCCTTGCTATTCTTTGGAACTCTGCATTCAAATGGGTATATCTTTCCTTTTCTCCTTTGCTTTTGCTTCCCTTCTTTCCACAGCTATTTGTAAGGCCTCCTCAGACAGCCATTTTGCTTTTTTGCATTTCTTTTTCCTGGGGATGGTCTTGATTCCTGTCTCCTATACAATGTCATGAACCTCCATCCATAGTTCATCAGGCACTCTGTCTATCAGATCTAATCCCTTAAATCTATTTCTCACTTCCACTGTATAGTCATAAGGGATTTGATTTAGGTCATACCTTAATGGTCTAGCGGTTTTCTCCACTTTCTTCAATTTCAGTCTGAATTTGGCAATAAGGAGTTCATGATCTGAGCCACAGTCAGCTCCCAGTCTTGTTTTTGCTGACTGTATAGAACTTCTCCATCTTTGGCTGCAAAGAATATAATCAATATGATTTCGGTGTTGACCATCTGATGATGTCCATGTGTAGAGTCTTCTCTTCTGCTGTTGGAAGAGGGTGTTTGCTATGACCAGTGTGTTCTCTTGGCAGAACTCTATTAGCCTTTGCCCTGCTTCATTCTGTACTCCAAGGCCAAATTTGCCTGTTACTCCAGGTGTTTCTTGACTTCCTACTTTTGCATTCCAGTCCCCTATAATGAAAAGGACATCTTTTTTGGGTATTAATTCTAGAAGGTCCTGTAGGTCTTCATAGAACGGTTCAACTTCAGCTTCTTCAGCCTTACTGGTTGGGGCATAGGCTTGGATCACCATGACACTGAATGGTTTGCCTTGGAAATGAACAGAAATCATTCTGTCGTTTTTGAGATTGCATCCAAGTACTGCATTTCAGACTCTTTTGTTGACTATGATGGCTACTCCATTTCTTCTAAGGGATTCCTGCCCACAGTAGTAGATATAATGGTCATCTGAGTTAAATTCACCCATTTCAGTCCATCTTAGTTCGCTGATTCCTGTAATGTCGACATTCATTCTTGCCATCTCCTGTTTGACCACTTCCAATTTGCCTTGATTCGTGGACCTGACATTCCAGGTTCCTGTGCAATATTGCTCTTTGCAGCATCGGACCTTGCTTCTATCACCAGTCCCATCCACAAATGGGTTTTGTTTTTGCTTTGGCTCCATCCCTTCCTTCTTTCAGGAGTTATTTCTCCACTGATATCCAGTAGCATATTGGGCACCTACCGACCTGGGGAGTTCATCTTTCAGTGTCCTATCTTTTTGCCTTTTCATACTGTTCATGGGGTTTTCAAGCTGTCTAGGTTTCCTTCCAAGGAGTAAGCATCTTTTAATTTCATGGCTGCAATCACCATCTGCAGTCATTTGGGAGCCCCCAAAAATAAAGTCAGCCACTCTTTCCACTGTTTCCCAATCTATTTGCCATAATCTTCTGTAAAAAGCTTAATTTTTGACCTTCCCCGAGCGGGAAGTTCTCAAGAGGTCTTAAGCCCAGTACTTGAATCCACATTTTTCTCACTAATGCTCAGCAGAGAAAGAAAATGCTCACAGAAGCATTTGTTACCCAAATATCAGTTAAAATATCCACACTCGTCATCCCCAGCCACCACTACTTGGCCTCTGCTCCCAGCTGCTGAATGCTTGGGAGACGTTTACTTGTGGTACATGCCTGAGGATAAGCAGCAGCAACAGCTGGAGCAGTCTGGGGAAAACTTCCTGTAGCAAGGCAAGAGGTCAGTCGTCTTTGCAGAAATAAGCAGAGACGAGCACCTGCTGGTGGCTGCCCCAGCCTGGCTGGCATTGGATCACAGGGACAAGAGCAGCTCCTCAGCCTGTGGCAGAAGAGGAGGTAGAGAGAGGTAGCATCCTTTTAAAATTCTAGTCACTGGCTTGAGTGCGACCGGTTGGAGACAGAGACTAGGTAGTGGGTTTTGTCAGTGGTCACATTGTCACGAATGTTTTTTATGGTTTGTCTTGGGTTATGCTCTCCTATCTCTCCTCATCGACTTCCAAGATGTGTTATGCAACTTGTGAGGTTCAGAAATCCCTGCATGCTTCCCAGGCTACGGACGTCAGCCCAGAGGGCTAGAACTGGCTGTCCGCTGAACGGGGAAACAGGATGTGCTCGTTTTTATGACCATCTCAGCCTCCTTTCTGAGGGGCTGCTTTCTCCTCCTGAGCCCTCCAGCAGCATGAAAGCTGGTGCTCCTTACCCACATTCCCTACAAAATAGTCCTTTCTCTTTCCTGTCAAAGTTCCTACCCTATTCAGGGACCTTAAGGAAGATAATGATATGGGAAGTTCATATTTTAGGTGAATGGCTATTAGCTAATAGGTTTATTTACTTCCCAAGGGGAATTTTCAACGAGTACACCCTGGAGCCAGAAACTCCAAGGACAGAATTTTCGGCACCCCCACAAGTTCCAGATACTTGTACAGATGTGAAAAGTCTGGAGGCAGTATAACTAGAGTGGTTTGAAGGCATTATCTGTATTCCAGCCGTGTTCCCTGTGTTCAAATCCTAAGGCTGCCACGTTCTAGCTGTGAAAGTAGCAGCAAATTGCTCCACCTTTCTAACCATCTGCTTTATGTTGGGAGCTGCTGGAAGTAGACTCTGATACGAGGATTAAAGAGCAGGTGTTCAGGGGGTGGGAGAAGGTTGCTGATCCCAGGAAGCACTGTAAGGGAATGAGGAAGTAAGAGACGAGGGATGGGAAGGATGTCCATACCGGTGCAAGAGTGAGCAAGTGGCCATTGTGGGAAACAGGGGCTCAGTTCCACCGGGCTCCCCTCGGAGGCTGTAGAACATATCTCAGTGTTGTCTTTCAGGCTGAATGTCTTAGTTCATGCCAGCTGCTTTAACAGAAAATGTAATAGATTGGGTGGCTTTTTTTTTCCAAAAAAATTTAAAAATTCATTTTATTGAAGTATAGTTGGTTTACAATATTGTGTTAATTTCTGCTGTATGATAGAATGATTCAGATGTGTGTGTGTGTGCACACACTAAGTCGCTTCAGTCGTGTCCAACTCTTTGTGACACTATGGACTCTAGCCCAACCGGCTCCTTTGTCCATGGGATTCTGCGGGCAAGAATACTGGAGTGGGTTGCCATGCCTTCCTCCATGGGATCTTCCCGACCCAGGGATCGAACCTATGTCTCTTATGTCTCCTGCATTGGCAGGCGGGTTATCACTGGTGCCACCTGGGAAGACTATATACGTATATTCTTTTTTATCTTCATTTCCATTATGGTTTATCACAAGGTACTGAATATAGTTCCCTGTACTGAGTGGCTTTTAAACAACAGAAATGTATTTCTCACAGTTCTGAAGGTTGGGAAGTCCAAGAACAAGGTGCAGGCTGATCCAGGGTGACAGCCTGCTTTCTGGCCCACCAATGCCAGCTTCTAGTTGTAACCTCCCACGGTGACTAAGGTCAAGGGAGCCCTCTGGGGTCACTTCCATAAGGACACCAATCCCATTCATGAGGGCTCTGCCCTCTTGACCTAATCACTTCCAAAAGGCTCTGTCTCCTAATCCTATTAGCTTGGGGGTTAGGATTCAGCATACGAATTTGAGGGGGGTGCAGACTTCAGTGCATAGCAAGAGGCATGGGAACCCAGGTATTCTCCCTCCAGCAAGCATGAGTCATAGGTTGGGCACGCCTCATGCTAATTCTCCAGCACGCCTAGCCTGCTGCAAGAGCTCTATGGGCCAGAGCGCGCCTTTGGGCCCGCAGGTGGAAGCAGTCACAGGGATGGTGTGTGCTAAGCAAACACATTAAAGTACTGACAGCGACGGTAACAGCATCCATTCAGTGGGACTAGAAAACCCCACACGCTGAGGTATTGGATGAGATGATGTTGGCACTCTGCAGTGCCTGGTCCATGGTAGTGATGGCTTCTGGTCCTGTTGTGCGTGTGCTGGGCATGCTGAGTACCAGCCACCAGATGGGAGAGCCCCATTTGTCTGGGAGAGAGGTAGGCAATAAAGTAAGGAGAGCAGGAGGAAGGCTTTGAACGGCAGGCAGGGCACGGATTTGACGCAGTGGGCAGCAGGGCCAGGGTGGTGAGGGGCTCCTTGGTGAGCAGAAGGCCTGTTAACATCAAGGTGGGAAAAAAACAACATCATCATGGAAGCTCAAGGAACGCAAATGACGACACACGACATCTTGGGGGAGAGTAAGGGAGTGTCTGAAGGATGATCCGTGAGGCAGTGGCACCTCCTCCACAGAACCTTCCTTAACTGGTCAAAGGACCACAGGCTAGTCCTCCTGACTAGTTTGGACATAGACCTGCCCTTCCCTTCACCCATCTCACTCAAAAATCTCTGAAGGCTCCTCATGACCTATCAAATGAAAACCAATTAAAAATCCCCCACAATGTGAACCCAAATTATTTTCCACCCTTGTCTCTTAACTACCCACCCACCCCCACCCCCCGGCAAAAACAAAACAAAACGAAACAAAAACCTAGGACTTACCCCTTGGAATTTGACCAAAGAAAAGAAAGGATGAAAATGTAGAAGCTTTATCTGGGTCTTTTTCTAACCAAAGAGTGTCCTTCAGGGGCTCTGTAGCTAGCATTTAAGACATGGATACAATGACTTTTAACCCTGAAGCTTCACTTGAAAGTGGGAGAAAGAGCCGTAAGAACCAACACTGCCCTGAAAATTTAATGGAAAATGTTGTCTCTCAAATGCATTGGGCAATCTGTACATCCGAGGTTTGCTTAGAGATGCTTCTCTTCCTTAATGTGCATTTGGATTGTGCTGGATGGGAAGAGTGTTATTCATTGCTGGTGTGGATGTGCGTGCATCTACACGGCTGTGTGGGTGTCTGTGTACATGTATGTTTGACACAGTCACATCTGCTGGAAGCCTGAAGAGAGGGTGCATATCTGTACATCATTCCCCCTGCTGAAGGACAGACTTGAAGTTGACCAGACTCAGACCAAAGAAGTGGCTTCCACAGGCTGACTCAGGAGCAGAAATGAGGTAAACTCCCTCTCCCTAAGTTCACCAGAGGGAGCTGACCCTTGAAAGGACAGAAATTCCAAACTGGGACTTCTTCTGTTCTTACACTTGTGCCAACTGCTCACCATTCCCTGGGCACCTTGAATTCCCACTCTCTTGCACAGACCTGGGTACCACTTCCTATACTTAGAATGAACTTCCTCACTTCCCTTATGAAAAATTCCTACTTCCAAGGCCAGCTCAGACATTACCCCCCTCTCTGACCCGCCTCTGTGCTCCCCTGTCCCTTGGCCACACTTCTGTAATAACACTGATCACACACAGCGCCGTCTACCATCTAGCGCTGAAAACCAATGAAGCCAAGGATTAGAAGCTCAGAACCTGAGATATGGTAGGATCGGGTTCCGATCCTAGGTCTGCTTTTTGTTCTGCCTTTTACAAATTCTGGGACTTCACCTCCCTGAGTCTCAAGTCTATCTCTGTAAAAGGCAGGTAGTATAATTATACCTCTTCGTAGGACTGTCATGAAGATCAAAGGAAGTGAGGTACCCCGTGCAGTGAGTGGTCACTTATTATTGTTGTACATATTTGCCTCTGCTCCTTGATTAGCAGCTTCGTGCAGAGGCAAGAACCACACCTGGTTTCTTATTTCATCTCCAGCGTGGTGCTCAGTAAAATACTTCTTGAAGAGCTCAGTGTCTGATTTCTTGTCCCTGGACCATGTGCTGTGGTGATTCCTCTCTCTGATGTCTGTCTTGGTTTAATGTCATGACTCTGCTTCCCAAGACCATCTTAATCCTTATGACATTCCATCTAGATCCTGATTTTCATGGCTTCTCCCTGACATCTCAGTTCAGCCAGGGCCAAGGTGAAAGTTCTGACTCAGGCTGTGCTGAGGAAATGATTGAGAAGTTGCATTTAGCCCACATTAAGTGCTTAGTTGAAGGCAGGTATTCTTCATACTGTTGTTTCTGGGATGGTTGTTTCTGATGTGGCCCTTCCTGTCTGGTCCAATGTCAAGGGTTTAGCTCATCAGAAATAGTCTCTCAACTAGCATACTGTCTGCTACCTCTAGACTTTTAAGATGATTTGTATTTCCCCATGCTGTTGTTGTTGTTCAATCACTAAGTCATGTCCAACTCTTTGAGATCTCATGAGCAGCAGCACACCAGGCCTCCCTGTCCTTCACTATCCCTCAGAGTTTGCTCAGACTCATGTCCATTGAGTCAGTGATGCCATCCAACCATCCCCTTCTCCTCCTGCCCTCAATCTTTACCAGCATTAGGGTCTTTCCCAAAGAGTCAGCTTTTTGCATCAGGTGGCCAAAGTAATGTAGATTTGGCATCAGTCCTTCCAATGAATATTCAGGGTTGAATTTCTTTAGGATTGAGTGGTTTGATCTCTTTGCAGTCCAAGGGATTCTCATGAGTCCACTCCAGCACCACAATCTTCCCACACACTTTGACATACTTTTTCTTCAAAAGGATGTTTCCTTATCCATTCTGCATGTCTGTTTGTGCTGGCGCCATACTTATTCCCTTTGATATCTTTACTGCAAATGCTGTACATACTTGTGGCTTGAGAAATGGAGCTCAGAAAATAACTTTCAGGATTTGGTATAGGGCAGATACAGGGCTTGATCCTAGTAGAAATCCCAGTCACGGTACTGCAGTTGGTGCTCAGGAGCAGCACTTAGGAGAAGGCGGCATCCACCAACTCCAACACGTTGGATCAGACTTTCTACTTCAAGTGGAAAGGGCCTGCAGCAAACATAAGCTATGGTGTAAACACATTTGTTCAAAGCTAATGTCCCTTGCTCTGTTGGCAGGGATGAGACCTGGCGTGACAAACAGAAACCAGGGGAAGACCTCTAAGCCTCTATGTACGTGACAAATGCTGTCACCTCCCCATCATCCACGCTATTGGCCCAGAACATTGACACGTGTCATTCAAACAGCAGATACCAAAAGCAATCTTGCAGCTTTCTTTTCTATATCTTTTTATTCTTTCTTTTTGGCTTTGGAATTTATTATATCATTTTTTGGCAGAAGATGTGTCTTCCCAGTACAGTAAGCTCACTTAAGTTTATCTTTAAAAAAAAAAAAAAAGAGTTTGCATTTTCTAAGCACAAGCTGACAGACAAAGCATAGGGAGGAGACCAGATCTGTGTAGGGGACTACTGAGGGCAGAGAGGGGCTGGGGAGCCAGAGCGTGCCTCAGAGTAGACCCCCCACACCTCCATGCTGACATGGAAACTGGCTGCTCTGGGGGCACCAGGCAGCAGAGATGGTGGGAAGAAATAACCGGAGAATGGGAGAGAGAGACACCCGAGGGGGATGTGGTGGAGATGGAAGGGCTGGAGAAAAAAAAATGGTAGAAAATGAGGCAGAGGTGCAAGATAGACAGAAATAGGGGGCCAATCTGTCTCGGTTGGCCAGGGATTGCCCTAGTTTTGATTCTGAAAGTCCAGCAACCCCATAAACCCCCTCAGTCCCAGACAAACCAGGACAGATGATTACCTTAGATCACAAAGGTGAAAACACGAAGAAAGGGCAAAAAGAGAGAGGAGCCGTCCAAAATGAAAGCAGATCGGGCGGCCCCAAGTCCTTCCCTGGAAGAAGGGTGTGAGTCCGAGCTGAACCAGGCCTTTCATCAGTGTTCAGGAGCTGCTGGGTTTCTTGGGAGGGAAAGCCATCTCCCCACGTTTCCTTCCTGGAGAAGCCAGGGCACCCCCAGAGGAGGGTGCTCAGACTGAGAGTGTGGGAGTCAGAAGACCCGCCCACAGGACTCTCTGGGCTCACATTGCTCATGTGCTCCTGGCCTGAAACATCTGCTTGCCCCATCCAGCATGAAGCCATGATGAGTTCTGAAGAGGCTACCAGAATGTATTCCAATCCCAGTTCTGCCGTGTGGATGCTGTGGGATCCTGGGTGACTCCCTTGCTGCTTGGAGCTTAGATTTCTAAGCAGAGTTAGTAACTACGAATTTTGCCTGTCCAAGTACACTTTGTCATCCCCCCTTTTCTGTTTCCTTTGGGGGACTCCTCTCCTATAATATGTGGTCTTGGTGGGGCTGTCAGTCATAATACTCTTCTTTTCCCAGCTCCTCATGGTTGGGTGTGTGCCCCAGATGGGGCCAATTATAGCACCACAGTCTCCAGACACGGACTGGTTCAAGGATGGGCATGAACTAAAACCCTGAGCTTTTCTGTTGGCTCTAGTAGGGAAGGCTGTCTCCCTTTACAAACTGCAAAGTGTAAGCTTGGGTCTGCTGGCTACATCTTTCCTGTAGGCAGAGAAATCCTGGCAGAGTAAAGCAAAACTAAGAGAAGACAGAGAGGGAAAGACAAGAGTCTCATCTGAGACTTGATCCAGCCATACCTGCAGCAGTCACCTTTGTACTTCCCATTTACATGAGCAGCTTGTGTAGAGATTCTGTTACTTGCACCCGAATCCTCACCAATACAATTTCTTTATCTGTAAAAGTGAATATACTTCTTTGCAGGACCCTTGTGACATACTTTATTATTCTTATTGTTACTGTTATTATTAAATGAGATCACAAGTGTGAAAGAGATTTCAAAATTAGTAAAATATCATGTACGCCCTAGTGCATTGCTGGTGGGAATGTAAAATAGCACAGCCACTGTGGAAACAGTCTGGCAGTTCCTCAAATGATTAAAAATAGAGTTTCCATATGATCCAGAAATTCTACTCCTAGGTATATATCCAAAAAAAAAAAAGAAAACATAGGATCACAGAGAACTACACTCGATATCTTATAATAATCTATAAGGGGAAATAATCTGAAAAAGAATAGATTATATCTATATCAATACAGATGTAGCTGGATCATTTTGTTTTAAACCTGAAACTAACACAACATTGTAAACCAACTATACTTCAATTTTTAAAAAAGAAAATATATGTTGCACAAAAACCTGTACACAAATGTTCATAGCAGCATTGTTCATAATAGTCAAAAAGTGGAAACAACCAAATATCCCTCCGCCTGATAAATGGATAAACAGAATGTGATATAGCCATATAATGGAATGTTATTTGGCAATAAAAAGGAACAAAATGCCGATAATGCTACAGTACAGCTGAACCTTGGGAACATTATGCTAAGTCATAGAAGTCAGACACAGTCGGCCACATATTGTATAATTCCATTTACATAGTGTCCAGAGTAGACAAATCCACACAGACAGAAAGTAGACAAGGGGTTGACAGGGACTGGGGTGAAGAAATTGAGAGTGGCTATTAATGCTTAGTTTCTTTTTAGGGTGATGAAAATGTCCTGAAATTAGTAGTAATAGCTGCACAACCTTGGGAATATGTTGGGTTGGCCAGAAAGTTTGGTCAGATTTTCCATAATACGGAAAAATCCGAACTCAATACTAAAAAATGTTGAACTGAATAGCAAGTATTTGTAGTTGTGAATTACATCTCAACAAAAGGTAAATAAACATGCCAATGACATATAAAGGATGATTGGTATTATTTTATTTAATTCAAATCCCAGCTTCCATAAAGCCCTTCATCTGATTCTCTCATCTTCTCCAGACTGAATGTAGATCTTGCATTTGTGTGATTTAAATAATGTTCAATAATCATTACAAAATAAATGATTTAAACAAATGATTAAATAAATAATGATTATGTCAATAAATACAAGGTTATGTCTTTTTTGATTTATTATTATAGAAAAGTATCCATAGAAAATTAATTTCTTAAACATTTTTATTTTCTATTGAAGTATAGTTGATAAACAATGTTATATTAATTTCAGGTATACAGCAAAGTGATTCAGTTACACATGTATCTATTCTTTTTCAAGTTCTTTTCCCATTTAGGTTATTACAAAATGTTGAGCAGAGTTTCCTGTGCTGCACAGTAGGTCCTTGTTGGTCACCTATTTTAAATAAAGCAGTGTGTATATGTCAATCCCAAACTCCCAATCTAGCCCTCCTCCCACCCTTCCGCCCACCAGCCCACCCTCAGTAACCACAAATTCATTCTCCAAATCTGTGAATCTGTTTCTGTTTTGTAAATAAGTTCATTTGTATCATTTTTTTTAAAGATTTCTCATATAAGTGGTATTATATATTTGTCGACTAGGTTATGTTTTGTCTTCTCAGCTTCTCTTGTGTGACTTGCAGAGCACGAGGGCAGAGGAGACACTTAAGTCTGTGTTAAATGAGGACACATCCCCCTCCCCCGCCTCCCCGCATCATCCCAGATCAACACAAAGGCACTCAACGTGTATTCAGGACCTCCATGCCCCTGATGAAGACAGTGTGAGTTACTGAATGGCAGAATCATTATCCGAAGACCAGCAGCATCACACCCACTGCAGAGAGTCCCTTCAGCAAATCTGGGAGCAAGGTCCTCAGCCCACTTCCACAGCAGAGTGACTTATGCAGTCTGATAAGCACCATGGTGCTTATCAGGACTCCCTGATCACAGGAAAATTTCTTTGCAAATGTTCCAGGCAATCCCCATGCTCTTGGAATTTGAGAACACTAAGGAAAGTGTGAATCTGTGGGAGATGGGGAAGTGGTTTACAGCCTGCCGGATAGCTGTTATCAGAATACTCTAGGTTCAAAGCATCCAGACTTAAACCTGCACTAAACAATAAAGAGGACTCATTGATCAAACAACTGGAAAGTGCTCAGGGCTGTGGACTGAGAGGGTCCCCTGTGGATTCAGGGGACCAACAAGACCCTCCTGGACTTTGGTTTCTCCATCTTACCATCCAGCCTCATCCCAAGGCCAGATCTCCTTCCCCACCCAGACCCACCTGCATCCCCATCAACTTCCAGACCCTCCAGCTGGGAGGGGGAGGCAGTGGTAGGAGAAAAAATACTTACTTACTTACCTAGTTAATTCTAGAGGCTCTTTTAGAAGAGCAAGTATGCTTATTTCCCAGAAAAGCTTCTTCCTTTGATCATATTGCCCTTTCTTAAACTATGGCCGGAGATGGCAAAACACTGATTCATTTCAGCCTAAACCACATGCCTCCCCCAACACATGTGCAAACACACACACACACACACACACACACACACGAGAGAGAGAGAGAGAGAGAGAGAGAGAGAGAGAATGAGCTTCTTCCAAAGATTGGCTGAATGGGAGAAGTGAGGATGCCAGAATAAAAACCAGGGTAGCTAGCAAGAAGAGAGGGACATAACGGTGGCGGGCACAATGCCCACTACTATTCTTGTGTGAACCTGGACCTTCTCAAAACCCACTTCGTTCTCCGGAACCTAGCCTAAATGTCACCTCCTCTGGGAAACCTTCCTATCGCTCTCAGTCAGAATCCCCACTCTGTGTACCCACATACCATCCGCCCTCATCCACCCATCCATTTCTCCATCCATCCACCTACTTACTATGTTCCTGGGGTGCTGGGGGCTAAGTGGTCAGTGTGACCTAGAGATTTCCACCCCAAAGGTGTTTTCAGTCTGGGCAAGGAGAGAAGAGTTAATCAAATGATTGCACTAATTAATGTCAAGTTTTTCTACTAAGTACAATGAAAAAAATACTGAGGGGAGAATGAGCATGTATCTGGGGACCTGACCTGCTGAGGATGGGGGCTGGGGAGGGGGTTGAAGGAAGGTTTTCCTGAGAAAGTGAGGAGGGACTTCTACTCTAGTTTTCACCACACTGGCCATCCTACCCTCTGCCTCAGCATCTCCCTTTCTAGAGAGGCCAGCTTCCACATCCACGGATTGTGGTCCAGGCCGTGATTTAAAGCTTGTGCAAAAAATGTGCATTGAATTTATCTGTCAGTGAGTGGTTAGAAGCACTGGGAAGGAAGGTAGCTGGGTTCCAAAGAAGATCCTCGCTGTTACGGTAACAGTGGGCAGAGGCTCCTCCTGGATGCTTTGGAATGTCTCAGGCTTGCAGGGAGGACACCGTGGAGGTAGAGGGGGGATCTGCATTTCTTCCAGGGTCAGGAGGAGAACCGTGGCTTTGCATTCCAAGCCCCAGGGTGCAGGAGAGCAGGGGGCTGTCTCAGAATGGACGTTGTAGGGACATCCACTCCTCTGAGCCAGGAGAGACCCAGTCGTGGCCCTAGGTCACCTGAGGTACTCTCTGAGCTTTCTGAAGCTCCTTCCTCTGGGACGTGGGACTGTAAGTCACTTTTCCTGAACAGACTCTGAATTCGGTGGCGGTGCTGTGGGAGGCAGGGCACTGACGAGGTGGTTCCCAGGAGCGGTGGTTCTCTGGAATTGTCTCCAACTGCAGGAGTGGGCTGGGGGCAGAAGGAGAAATCTAGAGACGCGTCGAGGCCGCAGCCGGCCGCCTGCCCAGGTGGCAGAGGGGCCGAGACTGGACCGCGGCCAGAGCCCCGCGGTGTCCCGGCGCCCCTCCCCGCCGCTCCAGCCCTCCCACTTCCTCTGAAGGAGCCGCGGCTGTCAGGGAACCGGGCGCCGCGCGCAGTGCAGGCTCGGGGCGCCGCGCAGAGTAGGCTGCCGCTCTGGCTCGCCGCCCCCCGCCGCCGCTCCGCACCGGGCCCCGCCGCCGCGCCGCGCGGGCCATGGACCTGCCCAGGGGCCTCCTGGTGGCCTGGACCCTCAGCCTGTGGCCAGGTACGTCCCCCTCTTAACCCCCAGCTCTGGCCTCCGGCAGCCCCTCCCTGACCCACCGAGGCCTGGGGTCCGGCGGCCAGGAGCCCCTCGCGGTGCGCACCCAGGGTCCGACCTCCGCGGCTTTGGGGGACGTGGGTCCCCCGGGAAGTGGCTGCAGTCAAGCGGCTCGCCAAGTTCTACACAAGGAGGGAGGCGCGCCGAGGCGGCCTGGACCCGGGACTTTGGTGTGTTTGGGATGAGTTGAAGAGGCTCGAGTTGAAAAGCGCCGAGGGCCGGTGGCCCCTCGGGGCACCCTGCTTTTCTCCAAGTGCTTCCCGCACCGCCACGGGGGGCACTCGGGGTCCCGCGAGCGCCGGGGCTCGCGGAGGCAGCATCGCTAAGAGCCGGGAGCTGGGTGCGGCGGTCCGGGGGAAGGAGGGTACTGGGGGAGACCTGGAGCTGAAAGCCGCCCAGAGTCGCTCGGGCCCGGACGGAGCGAAGCCTTGGGGCGGTCGGCGCCCAGGCTGTGGGGAGCCGTCGAGGGCCAAGCCAAAGGCGGCCGGGCGCCGCTCGGCAGGCCAGGGCCCCCCGAAAACGTTACCTGACCCTCGAAGTAGGGACGGGCCATCGCCCGCCAAACCCGCGCTCAGAATTGTGCGCTCATTCAATAAAGCTGGGGACGCCGCGGTCGCCGAGACGTGCGCCGCAGCCTGATGAGCTCCAGGCGTCCGGGCGCGGCAGGGACCCCGGGCCGGTGGGGCGAGCGGCCCGGAGCAAGAGGCCACCCTGGGCTCTCCGCACCGGGGCACCCGGCCGGGGAGTCCCCACACCTGACGTCTTGGTGCGACCCGCCACTCCAGGGCGGCAGACAGAGGCGCTGTTCTACGAATCCGGAAAACTTGCAGGACTTCTCCTTGGAGTGGCCCAGTGCTCTGGCAGGGACCAGCGCCTCGGGGACTGGCCGCTGGGCCTAGCCTCCTCTTCTGCGTTGGCTCCAGATCCGGGATGGGCCAGCAGTGGGAGTCAGATGCGATGGCAGGGGGAGAGGCGCCCTCAAAGAGCACAGGTGGAGAGCCCCCCAGCCCAAGGAACTTCACCCCAGTCCTGGGGTACCACTGGAAACCCGGACACCCTGTTGCTGTCCGCAGTGGAGCTTCTGTAGTTGAAAGGGCCTCTGCTGGTGGGGTGCGGTTCAGATCCTAGAGTCACAGCTGAAAACATCGATGCTTTAAGCTGGGGAGGCGGGAGAGTTGGGGACAGCAGGGGAAGAGCTGGAACCAGGCGAGCATATATCTAGAAACCAGCTGATGGCAGCAGAGGTGAAGCCCTCTCTAGGTCATTTAGGCAAGAGGGCGAACTCTATGAACTGTCTTCAAGTCACTAGCAGATCCCACCACAGGAAAAGGGAATGCACTCCTGTGTGATCCCAGATATGTGGGCCCATCAGAGCTTGAGTTGAAGTAGATGCTTTACGGGGCTGTTCAGGTGCTGCAGTGGTGAAGAATCCACCTGCAATGCAGGAGATGGAGGAAAGGCGGTTTCAATCCCTGGGTTGGGAAGATCCCCTGGAGTATGAAGTGGTAACCCACTCCTGTATTTTTGCCTGGAGTATCCCATGGACAGAGGAGACTGGCGGGCTACAGTCCATGGGGTTCCAAAGAGTTGGACATGACTGAGCAGTTGAGCCCGCACACAGCTGCATTATAGGCTAGAATCTTAAGGAAACTAGAGGCAAAGGCTTTGAAATCAATCTTGGCTTCCCATCTGGTTCTGCTGCCCACCTTAGGCAGGTTATACAGTCTCTCCAACAGGTTTCCTCCTCTGTGAATGGAGATAGAAAGTCTGAGTGGTTGGCATGATTAAGTGAAAAGTTGTTAATACAGGACTTAGACAACAGTAGGGTTGAATCAATGGTTAATAATGATAATAGTAAAGTAAGGATGAAGGAGGGGGGCAGGTAGGGGGGTAGGGGGAAGGACAGGGACAGGATTTGTGACTCAGAACTCCCTTTATATGGAGAAAATCACTCCTGAGTTATGTCTGGTCAGTCTGGGTTCTTGAAATATGGGATTCATTAAACGCATCAATCAATGTTGGAACGACATCTGCTTGCAAGGAGCTGGGGGTGGGGCCCAAGCATGTACGCCATCTGGGCCCTGCCTGTAGCTGAAAACAAGGTGAGACCAGGGAAAGCTAAATAGATGCACTGGGCAGTGAATGGCACAGAGGAGCTGAGGGCTGCAGTTCAAACAGGGAAGTTCAGTTCTGCTTGAATAAGCAAGGGAGGCTTCCTGGAGGAGGAGATAGCATTTGGACTGGGCCTTGAAGGAATGTATAGAGTGTGGATAGACCTTCGAGTGGGACTGTTTGTACATTACAGTGTCGTTTCCTGGACCTACGGTAGTTAAAGAAACAAAAGGTGAGTATTTGAAAACCACCAAGATTATTCTGATCCGTGGGGACTCTGAAGATTAGAAGGGTCACAGAGATCACTGGGCCCATCCTCCCAGCTCCAGAACAGGATTGATGTTGATCTCCCATCTGGGCATCACATGGATTCAATGTGAGGGTTACTAGGCAGCTTGCCTACTGGTGATGGCGCAGTGTAGCTGGGCAGGAGACTTGTCAAAGGCCAAGTTGGGGTGGGGGGTAGGGGGATGGAAGTCCTCACTGAAGCCATTATGAATTCAGAGCCTTGATCTTTCCAGAGCTTCTGCTGCAGGCTGGGCAGGGTGGTGACGTGGGCAAAACTATCAAGAAAGCCAGAAAAAAAGTGGACAAGTCCAAAGATGGCTACAGCTGACATTCTGAGAGAGCAGATCCACTGAGCAGAACTTCCCTATCGTGACCCATCTGATGATTATGAAAGAGCATATATGAATGAATCATTTCGCTGTACAAGAAATTAGACACAACATTGTAGATCCACTATACTTTGACAAAATTTTTAAAAATAAAATAAAAATTAATTCCTCCCAGTTTGGAAGCAAAAAAAAAATTAAGACCCTTAGCCATTACTGAGCACTTGTTACCTGACAGATGATACACAGGGAGACCAGACGCAGTGTGGGGCTGAAGGTCCTGGCTTTTCACTGCCTGGGATGGGTCTGACCTCTGATAATTGGGATTCTGTTTCCTTGGCAAGTTACTAACCAGCCCTGTGCCTCAGTTTTCTCATCTGCAAAATGGGGATGATATTATTAATAATAGAACTTAAAGAGTATCCGAAGATGTATAATGTATATTAAGTAACTGAAAAGTTCCAGGCACATATTGAGCATCTAGGAGTTTGTTTTTCTTCTTCAGCATCATCCTCATCATTGCTCAAGGTACCAGCCATTGAATAAGGGATCTGAGGATGCAGAGATGCAACTTTCAAACTCAAATCCATAAGGGAAGTCTAGAGGAAGTGCTAGGATACTGGAAGCTCAGTGGAAACATACATGCCAGGGCCCTAAGTAAACCTGAACTTCCCTAACCCCTTTCCCCAAAGGCCTGGCCCAAAGTCTTGATCATAATGGAAACTTGGGGGAGAGGGGTTGCCATTGAGGCTGTTTTGAAGTCAATGTGATCCTGGCAGGAAGGTTTTGTGTTGTTGGAGAGAAGAACCATCCCACACAGATGGCCCTTGTGGGAGGGGGTTTTATTCAGCAGAAAAATCTTGTATGGAAAATGCACAGTACTGGGCACCACGGGTGTGCAGAGGCTAAAAAGATCCAAGCCCTTGGGAAGAGGGAAAGGAGATAAGGTTTGTCCCTTTGCCTCTCCAATGCCCACCCTACTGGGAGCTTGCCAGCCAAGCCTCTCAGCTACCATCAGCCGAGGAGCTTCAGCAGCCTTCCACAGGCAGACCCTGGGGTCCCTAAGGAGATGAAAGTGGAATACGACCCTCTTTCTTCTTATTCACCCTGTAGTGCTCCCCGCACAGACGGGAAGCCTGTCTCCTCACCATTCTCATTGCTCCTAGCCCACCCACACACGGCAGTGGGCCCCTGAGGAGCTCAGACAGCAACTCACTTTTGTTTTGCCCTCTGTGACCCTCTTCCTCTCCCTCCTGTAGTTATCACTTCCTCCAGCAACAGGGAACTTCCCTTCCATCCTCTCCATTCACTGCTTAGGACAGAACTATGCTCTGGGCTGGGCTGGCCTGGCTCTTGATATAAAGAAGGGACTTTTGAAAATTCCAAAAGCCCTCTTTGCTCTTCTTAATGCCTGATTTGGAGATCACTGTCTCACTCTAGCTTCCAGACCCTCCATACAGTGTTCTATCACAGCTACAAAGAGAAAGGATCCATCAGAGTCCTCCCCAGGCAGTGACAGCCTTTGGCTGACTCAGGGAGGGTCAGCTATGAAGCAAGCTTGAAACGCACACCAACCCATCTCCAAAACGGTGTCTCTGCTGCCCTCATAGCTTAATGACGCTGCCCGACCACCACCAAACTGTGGGCTACCATCAGGAATCCACAGCCATTTGAAACTACTTTCCCTGAAATAATTGTGAGCTCCGAAGTCACCCACATGCCCTCAGTGTGAAGTGCTTGCTCTGCAGAGCTGTGGTCTAGGCAGGACTGTCCCCACCCTGCCAGGTGAAAGTCCAAAATGTTACCTGCAAGGGGAGAAGGGGAGGAGACTGCAGCTGGTCACCTTGTAAACCAAAAATAAATAAGCTCCCCGCAAAATTTCATGAAGCATCTTCATAGTATGTACTTACTGCCTTCACAAGATGAATAAAATCCCACCTGGAGGAAAAAGCCTGTGTGGTCAAACATGCCCCCCTCCCACCCCACCCCCACCTCTGCCCCTCATTTCCTTTGTCACCTGCGCTGAGCTGGAGTGATGATTAGCATATGTGTGACCTGGGAACCCAACTGAGTTCAAATCCTTTCTGCTTGACCCTAGATAAGCCCCTCTGAGACTCAATCCTCATGTGTAAAATGGGTAGAATAACAACTTCACAGGCTGATGTGTCCTTTAGATGATCTACGGTTCATTCGTATCAAGTGTTTGGTACAGCATCTGGCACCCAGTACTACCTCAGCAAACAGTAGCAGTTCATGGATCACCCTTCCCATCGTTCACTTGATCGATACCAGGGACTGTGTCAAACACTTTCTCACATCTCAGCTAGACCTCGCTGTGGCCACAGCCACCAGGTTACACACGAGACATTAAATAGCTCATCTGGAGTCAGGCTGATTGAGTGAGAGGTGGTGTTTGGTGTTTACCTTTAATCCATGCATAATGTCTCTTCCCTGGTGGCTTAGATGGTAAAGAATCCACCTGCAAGGCAGGAGACCTGGGTTCAGTCCCTGGGTTAGGAAAATCCCCTGGAGAAGGAAATGGCAACCTACTGCCAGTATTCTTGCCTGAAAAATTCCATGGGCTGAGGAACCTGGTGAGCTACAGTCCATGGGGTTGCAAAGAGTCAGACACGACTGAGCTACTAACACTAACTAATGTCTCTTCAGGAAGTAGGCCTGGAGAGCACAGAAAGATGAATAAGATGCTCTTCCTGGAAGATGCTGTCCTCAGGGAAACTGAGGTCTGTATACAGTGGCCACCCTCACAGGGCCACTGGCCCAGGGAGGCTGCTCCTTCCTTCAGACTCAGCTAGACAGTGATTTCTCAGTCAGGACGTTGGTTTGGTGAGGAGTGGTCCTCATGCCGTGTCTTGTAATATGAGGGCTTCTCTCCCTCACTTGCCTTCCTACTCAGGGCCAAGGCGGGCTCTCCCATCTGCCCCCAAGACCCAATACTCTGGGCCACTCTGACTCCCTCTCCAGCCCATCCTCAGGGTCCAGGCTGGGCATTCCTCTCCTCCCTTCCCTGCTTCTGCTTCCCCTAATCAAAACCTGCTCTGAGCTCCCGGCCCAGTGAGTTAATTCATGCTGAACAGCACTAATGAATGGTGACAACTTCATGGATCCTACCCAAAGGGATTTGCATTTTAACTGGTTTGTGTTTGAGCCAAAGGAACAAGGGGCTAATGATGGAATTTCAGGTACCAGGATCTGAAATAGGTGAGACCAAATGGTTGGGGCCAGGGACCTTCCTGGCACAGTCCAACCCCTTAGCTCACTTCTCAATCACTGGTCAGATGCCTCCTACCTAGACCCTTGTGTATGATGGTAGCCCTCATCCTGTAACACAGGAGAAGCCAGTCTGTGGTTTGGTAATGCAGCTCTAAAGCAGGCAGAGGTTTTTCCACGTGGCATGTGGGGCGAGTTAGGCAAGTTGCTATAGCAATGTGCTCTAGGATTCCAAACAGGATGACACAGAGAGAAGGGGCTCCTGCCTCCGCAGCTGGGGTTGACAGCTTTCTTCCCCAAGCCGCATCACCCAGCTGGGTCAGGCTACCAGGAATCCTGACCCTGCAGATTTCCAGAACTCGATTCTTTGTAGACTGGGCCTCAGAAAGGCCATGGAAAAATCATGAAATGAGCAAGTGGATGTAACTCCCAACAGTCTGCAAAGAGCACGCCCGTATATTTTTTCTATCAGTCAGAATAGACTAGCTGAGGTCAGAGGTATGTCCATTAGATAGAGAGGGGAGAGAGAGGCTTTTCAAAGTTAAGTGATTTTCTGGGACTTCCCTGATGGTCCAGTGGCTAAGACTCTGTGCTCCCAAATGCAACCCGGCCTGGGTTTGATCCCTAGTCCAGAAACTAGATCCCACATGTCTCAGCTAAGAGTTCACACAGCACACCTGAGTTCACACACTGCAACTAAAGATCCTTCATGCCGCAACTAAGACCCAGTGCTGATAAATAAATAAATATTTTCTTTAAATTAAGTGATTTCCCCAAGATCACATAGAAACTCCAGGGCAGATCTTCTGGTCAAAGATGAGATTAGGAACCTAATTTGCTACACTCATCAGAGAAACTTAAGGAGAAAGCATTGCTTCAGCCAAAGGAATGAAGTTCTAATAGTAGATTTTCTACATCTGTGGCAGGCAGGTCGGACAAGATCCTTGAAATCATTCTCCGTAGACTGCTGAGGGTGTCTCCAGTCTCCATCATTCTCCCTGTCTTGCCCATCCCCAAGCCCTCAGACTGCTGCTTTCTCCTGCTGCCAGGAAGAAGACCACAAAGCCATGTCTATCTCCTCTCCATCCACTGGAACTGCTCTTTTCCTGGCTCCCTTAGCCCCTTATATTCAGTGGTTGCTGGCAATCATTAAGTCCCATAAATAGTATGTAGACAGAGCTCTTCTCTGAGTTTATTCCCACCACTCACCACATACACAGGACCAGCTACATAATCTGTGGGGCCTAGTGCAAAATGAAAATACAGGGCTCCTTGTTTAAAGACTATTAAGAATTTCAAGATGGCCACAGCAGAGCATCAGACCAAGAGGGCCCCTTCTGAGTGTGGGGCCTGAGCCACTTCTCACAGAGTTCTCTCCTCTCAGGCTTGTGATTTGGCAAGGAAGGCACAGGATCCCTCGTGACACATGAAGAAACTGATTGGTTTGTCCATTTGGCCAGTATGTACTGAGCACCCACGAAACCCCAGGCATCTCCAGGTTCTGGAAATTCCAAATCAGATAAGGCCCAGCCTTTGCCTCAGGGAACACAGTGAGGGCAGAAAGGTACAGATCACACACAGGCTGCTGGTGCAAAGTGCTGGTGTCTGTAGATGCAGAGGATCCCTGGAGCAGCTCTGTAAGCACATAGCCAGGACCGTGGGATGATTTTTAAGTCATGGAATTCAGAAGATGCTTCTGTTTCCAGTTACTAACCCAAGACCACTTTGAGAGCCTTTCTGGGGGACCTTCAAGCATCTGATGCTGGGCTCTGGAGTAGCCCCCTTGGTGAACACGAGAAACCAAAACTCGAAATACTGACCTTTCCACGTGCATGCATGCTAAGTCGCTTCAGTCATGTCCGACCCTATGGACTATAGCCTGCCAGGCTCCTCTGTCCATGGAATTCTCCAGGCAAGAATACTGGAGTGGGTTGCCATGCCCTCCTCCAGGGGATCATCCCAGCCCAGGGCTCAAACCCTTGTCTCTTATGTCTCCTGCACTGGGAGGTGGATCCTTTACCACTGGTGCCACCTAGCCTTCCCACCAGCCGAGGGTATGGGTACTGCTGCGGTCCTGCTGGGCTAACACTTGTAAATGAGGAGTTACTTCTTGGGTTTTTTTACCTGCCCACTTCAGACCCCACTCTTGGTCTGCAGACAATCAGCAAATCCAGTGGTCCTCGTTCCTGGGTGAAGAAGGGAATGATGGTGTAAAACAAAACCTTTGCCTGGGCCCCACCAGAACACACGATCACTCTCTATGGTAGAGCCCAGCATTGGCATTTTTAAAGCTCCACAGGAGTTCTAACAGGCAGCTGAGCCTGAGAACCACCAGTGTCATCTAAACCCAATCCCCAGCCGAGCAGAAGAGAAAACACAGTCCAGGGAAGGGCAATGACTTGCTCAGGGCCACACGACAATCAGTGGTGCAGCCTAGATGTGACCAGATCTCCTGTCCCCCAGTTTTCCAGCCCACCTCCCCCCCCTGCAGTTTCAGAGGATTCATGGCCAAGCTGGGCTGGAGACACAAGGTGGAAGCAGAGTGTGGGGGGCTGAGCCACGAAGTGGAATTTGGGCTGGGGGTGGGTAGTTGGAGGGTTATCCGTCAGCGGCCCTGTCTGTGTCCCGCACAGGGCCATATGCTACCGATCACCGTGTGGTCCCACCTGGACCAAAGAAAAGCCCAGGAGGGGCCGTAGGGTCACCAATTTGGCCAAGGATCCTGGTCAGAACTGTCCCGTGCAGATGGACTGGCACGGCGGGAGGTGTCCAGCAGAGGGTTAGACAAAGCCCATTAGGGTCACCCCAACCCTGTGATTCTGGGCCCCACTGAAGCTGTTCTGAGCGTTCAGGTAAAGGAAGCACCTGACTCAGAATTGGAACTGGCGAAAAGAAGCCCAAGTGGGGTGGGGAAGGGATGCTCTATCAGGAAAAAGTGAGGAGGCTTGCCCAGAGGGCAGGGGAGGAAGCCCCTGGGACCAGCCTGAGGCCCCAGCACAAACTCAGGTGTCATCTTCCCTCCCGCCCCCATCCACCCAGACCTTCCTCAGTAGCAGATGAAGTGAAGCGAAAACACAAACCGAGTGTGTAGTCACTTCCTCTGCTTAAGGCCCTCCACGGCTCCCTGTTGCTTTTACGTTGAGTCCAGCCTCTTTAATAGAAGTCACCAGACCCTGAGTTGTCTGTACTCGGAACCCCTCACTCACAGCACCATGTGGCACCTCCACTAAACTGAGCTTCTTAGTTTGTCAAACACACCAGCTGTCTCTGTCCTTCACTCATATCGTTCCCTGTATCTGATCTGATCCCCTCTTTCTCTTGTCTCCCACTTAATCTTCAGGTCTTCCTCAGTCAGACCTTGGATCAGTCACTGGTGTGAATCTTGAGATGCTTGTTCTTCCCATGATGTTATACCCCCAGACACCACACAGTATTACAATAGCCTGGACAGTGTCCCCCACTGGACTAGAGCAGGAACCACATCTCTTATCAGTCTCTGTGTCCTCAGCTCTCCCATGATGCCAGACATAGAGGGTGCATGCTCAGCCGCTTCAGTTGTGTCTGACTCTTTGTGACTCTGTGGACTGAAGCCCACCAGTTCCTCTGTCCATGGAATTTCCCAGGCAAGAATACTGGAGTGGGTTGCCATTTCCTTCTCTGGGATCTTCCTGACCTGGGTATCGAACCCGAGTCTTCTGCATCTCCTTTGGCAGGCGAGTTCTTTACCACTGAGCCACCTGAGAAGACCACCAGACATTGTACTGCTCACAGAATGTGTGCTGAATGAAAGAACTGTCTATCCAAGTCAACGAAAAGATATTTAAGGGCAAGATAGACGTCTTACGTTTCTTTGTAGCTGCACCCACAAGAGGTCCTAACACAGTGGTTTGTATTAGGTTCTCTGCCAGGCTCTTTGGAGGATAAAAGATAAGAGATAAGTCCTGTCCTTCAAGCAGTTTATGGCCTAATAGGAGAGAGATCTTTGGAAAAATAACTAAGACAAAGGAGGAAGTAATAAAAGCTGTAAGAGAGCTACAAAGACTCTGGGATTTGAGAATTGAAAAAGACATGATTTGTAAATGTAGGAAGAGCAGAGAATGTATCTGAAAAATGGCCTGATGTTGGTCAGCAGGATGCTGGAGTGTGTGCTGTAGGGAACTGCAAGAATGGAACATGGGCTGAGGCCACTGAGAGAGGACTCAATGCCAACTAAGATATTTGAATGTAGCATGGGAGCCATTGGAGGTTTTGGGGGGAGGTTAAAGGCATGTTCTGGGCTTTTTAGGGGCTCAGATGGTAAAGAATCTGCCTGCAATGCAGGAGACCCAGGTTCGACTTCTGGATTGGGAAGATCCGCAGGGGAAGAAGGGAATGTCTACCCACTTTCAGTATTTTTGCCTGGAGAATTCCATGAACAGAGGAGTCTGGTGGGCTACAGTCCATGGGGTCATAGAGAATCAGACACAGCTGAGTGACTACCACACACACAGAGGCATGTTCTAATCTGTTTTGAGAGGCTCCTTTGTGGGGTGGATATGGGGTGGGGGCGGGGAATTTGATGAGACAGGACAACAACCAGGAGCAAGGAGGTTGCTAAGATGGCTCCAACCCAGGCAGGAGGACGCCAGAGCCTGATGTACGGGTGGTGAGAGGAGAAGGGAGAGGAGCCTGTGGGGGGTGGACTGAGCATCCTTGGTCCCCAGGGAAGGAAGAGGAGAGAATACGGGGCCGGGGCATTTAAGGAACAGGAAGTCGAGTGGATTCTGGATGTGTTGAACCTATGGGGCTTTGGGGCAGGTGGACATGTTGGCTGGGTGCTTGGAAGGGAGTCTGACTCGGCGTGTCTTGACTGGAAGCCTGTCACATATGTATATGTGTGCCTTGGTGTCACTCGGGCCTGAGAGAGACAGAGAGCACTCCTGGTGTGGGGTCTCCTGTCCCTCCATCCCCTTTCCAGACCCAGAAGCAGTGATTCATGCCCCAAACTTAAAGAGAACCCAGACTCTGATTTTAAAAGCCTTTCAGAGCAGAAGAAACCAACCAGAAGGCCAGGCCAGACCACAAGCCAAACATCAGCTGTGGAATGTGCTTGCTGTTGATGGTGAGGCCAGCCAGGGGCAGACATGCTGGCAGGCTCGGCAAGAGGCCCCTCTGGTCGTCCCGAATGGGTCAGAGTGGTCACCGAGATGGTCCCTGCTCTTTCCTCTCTTTTCCCTGTGGATCTGCCTGCCTTTGAGCGCATCTTCAAACTTGCCCCCTCCCCCACCCCCGCCTGTAAGCTGGGCTGATTCCATCATCCTTGGTGTGAAAGCTCTGGTCTGCCATACATCTTTCCACTTCTACTCAGCCCGGAGGACTAGGACTGGGGGACAGACAGAGGTCTGGGGGCTGCCGAAGGGGCACCCAGAAAGGCTCCCGTGGCTTGTGGCCGCAGCCAACCCACTGGTCTCCCTGCCTCCGCCCTGTCCCTTCAACTCTTGCTCCCAGTGGCCAGAGGGATGCTGCTGGGATATAGATCAGATCGCATCCTATCTCTTCGCCCCAAACCCTCTGGGGCTCTCCTTCTTCTCTGGGTGAGACACCTGTGGGATCCAGCTCCCCTGCCTTTCTGACCTCATCCTCTACTCCTCCCCCACTTGCTCCTTCTGCTCCACTCACGCAGTTTCTGGAATGTTCTTGAAACATACCTGGCGCCTTGGGCTTCACCGTCTGCCTGGGGTGCTCACCACCAAAGAGCCTCTCTCACTTCCTTCAGGTCTTTTCTCTAACACCTCTCATAGAGGCCTTTCCTGCTCCCCTAACTAAAATGTCAGCCTCCCCTATGTGCACCCCCTTACATAAACCCCTGCCCCTGCTTCAGTCCCCCTGGGGTATTCCTCACTCTCGAGCATTAATACCAATTGTTTAAATTCACCTTGTGTGTTGTCTGTCTCCTCCAACAGAGTGTAATCAGGAGAGCAAGAATTCTTTTCGTTGTTGTTGTTGGAATATAATTGCTTTGTGTGTGTGCTCAGTCTCTCAATCATGTTCAGCTCTTTGTGACTCTATGGACTGTAGTCTGCCAGACTCCTCTGTCCATGGGGTTTCCCAGACAAGAATACTGGAGTGAGTTGCCATTTCCTCCTCCAGGGGATCTTCCCGACCCAGGGATTGAACCCTTGACTCTTAGGTCTTCTGCATTGGCAGGCGGGTTCTTTACCACTGAGCTACTGAGGAAGCTCATGATTGCTTTACACTCTTGCATTAGTTTATGCTGTACAACAAAGTGAATCAGCCATAAGTATGAATATGTCCCCTCCCTCTCGAAACTCCGTCCCCTCTAGGTCATCGCAGAGCTCCAGGCTGGGCTGCCTGTGCTGTACGGCAGCTCCCCGCAGCTGCCTCTTTTACACGTCACAGTGTATATACGGAGGTGCTGCTCTCCCAGTTTGTCCCGCCGTCCTTTCCCCCTTCTGTCAGGACAGCAATAGAAATGCAGATGTACAGAGCATGCACTCTTGAATGCTGTTTTACATGTGTACCCCAAGGTTCAGAGAAGTGCCCGGCCAAAGTAGTCTAGTGATAAGTGGTTGTGGAATGAATGAATTAACCAATGAAAACCTTCCCCCAGCCTGCAACAGACTGAAATCCTAGTAGTTACCCTTTCTACAAGTATCACCCAAGCTCCAGGCACCTTTCTTAGGACACCAGTCCCCTAGGTATTCACTCCTGACACTTCCAAGGCCATTTGTTATTAAAGACTTACTTTCCAGACAAGAAGAGGGTGGTGGTGGTTATAAGTGGGCAGGTCTTGCAGGAGGGATTCTTGATGGGAGAAGGGCCTTGAAAGGGGAAAATCATTCACAGCGTGCAGCCCAAGCCAGTCCAGCTGGCCCCATGCTGTTCAATGTTATTTACTGTGACTCAGAGAGGACACAGGGAGACATGGGATGGGACGTGTTTTTACGCAATGAAAACCTAGGTATGTGACAGGATTTCCCAGAGAACACGGGGGTGGAACAGAAGTTTAAAATGCCTCTTTTCCCACAAAAGTGTAGTGATTCAGACATCATCCATGGACCACAGAATGTGGACATGTCCTCTGGTACCCCAGAAGGAGCTGGGAGCACCCAGAGAAGATGGCAGGGGCTGAACTGTAGACCCCAGTAGTAGACCAAGCTGTGGTCCAATTCCTGGGAACCAGCAGACCAGAATCTGCCTTGGTGACTGGGGAGATGATGTGAAACCCATTGAACAGGTGGGGAGACTGAGCCTGAGCCCAAGGTTCATATTAGGGGCATGTACCATTGACTTGGGGTTTGAATAATGGCCCTGGTACTTAAGAAGTGTGTGACTTTGGGTAGGTCATAACCTCTCTTTGGAATGTATATGAAAGTGTTAGTCACTCAGTCATGTCTGACTCTCTGCGACCCCTAGACTGTAGGCCACCAGACTCCTCTGTCCATGGAATTCTCCAGGCAAGAATACTGGATCGGGTTGCCATTTCCTTCTCCAGGGGATCTCCCGAGCCAGGGCTTGAACCTGGGTCTCCCACATGGCAGACAGATTCTTTACCATCTGAGCCACCAGGGAAGCCCCTTGGAATGTATAATAGAAATGATAATGCCTACCTTGTAGAATTAATATAAACCATTGGAAATAATACGGATTACCAAATGACATGTCTGGCGAGGATGAGGTGCTCTATTAAATGTGTGCTACTTGCTGGCAGTCACTGACAGCTCGCATGAATCAGGCTTTGTCTGAGCACTCATGTTCTCGATAATCCTGTAAGAGGGGTGCTGTTATCCCCCCCACTTCAGAGCTGAGGGAACTGAGGCATGTCATTAAGTAATTTACCCAAGATCACCAGGGTCATAAAGTCACAGCCTGGGATTTGAATCCAGGGAGGTCTGAGTCCAGAAACTGCAATTCCTAGAGGTCATGTGACTTGCCTGAGGTCTTGCAGCTGCCGATAAAGATGAGTTCCAGACTCCAAATCCAGGTTTGATCATCTCCAAAGGCCACCTTCTTTCCTGCTTTTCCTGTACCGCTCACATAACTCTGGCCGTATCTGTGTAACATCTGGAGTATTTGCACTTAATAATTTTCATTCAATTGACTTTAAATCAACTCAGTCTTTTCACATACCCTCATCCTAAGCAATAATTGGTATGAAATCTAAGTTTTGATTTGCTTGTAGTTTTTTAATATCCATTAAACATGAGTTGTCAAGTTTTCCCAGATGGCTCAGTGGGTAAAGAATCTGCCTGTAATGCAGGAGACACAGGAGACAGACGGGAGTTTGATCCCTGGATTGGGAAGGTCCCCTGGAGAAGGAAATGGCAACCCACTCTAGTATTTCTTGCCTGAAAGATCCATGGACAGAGGAACCTAGTGGGCTACAGTCCATGGGGTCAGAAAGAGTCGGACATGACTAAGTGACCAAGTGCACCAGTGCGTGGTTTAATGCTCACCTTTGTCCCACCTGAAGTCTTTGCACCCACTGTGCCACAGGGGACCCTAGGTCCCCCTGTGCAGCCCTCGGGAAGGACAGCTGTCCCCTCGTCCTTATTCATCCAGAACTGAAGTGGCTGGGTCTTGGTTGCAGCATGCAGGATCTAGTTCCCTGACCAGGGATTGAACCCGGGCCCCCAGCCTTGGGAGTGCAAAGTTTTAACCACTGGACCACCAGGCAAGTCTTTCCTTGGAGGTTTGGTCAATGACCCTGCCAGGGCTAGCAACTCCTTGGCACATGCCAGGAAGAGTCCCAAGAAGTTCAGGCTTGGCCATGTTCTCTCATGCTCAGCCCTCCCCAGGGTGAGGCCCAGGAGGGCACTTTCCCCCCACCTAGGAGCCAGGTCCCTCAGTGTTTCTGCAGCGCTGTTAGGCTTGGCAGTGGCTCCCCTGGACTGGTGCCCCCTGCTGATGGAGGCAGGCTGGGGAAGAAGGGTCTGCCCAGGGTGCCCCTCTCTCAAGGGCAGAGGGAGCTTTTATGCAGAACCAGAGGCCAAGAGCCCCAGATCAAAGCTTTGCTGAGCCTGGGGCTGGCCTGGAGTTGGGACAGGGGTGGGGAAGCAGTAGGGGTGGTGTAGGAACCACTGGGGAGGGCAGTCTGAATAAGTCTGTTGTCTCCACGAAAGAAGAGGAAACCCCAATCCTCTCCATAACAAATGTCCTTCGAGGATGTAGGTTAAAGTGGAAAGGATATTGCTGCTTTCTCTAGGCCCTAACAGATCCAAAAAGGCCTCCTCTTCCAAGAAGCCTTCCCAGACTTCTGCCAAAGTGATTACCATAGTTCTGTGAACTTTTGTGTCACCGCGGCTGCGTCTCCTCACCTGTCATCTTATCAGCTGTACTCCACTGTCCACGAGGCTGCCTGTCCCTTGGGCAGTGGGCACTGTTTACCTCCTCCTCTCTTACTCTCTCCTCCTCTGTGTAGCATCACACCATCTGCCCTTCCTGTAACTATTAGGGTCTTGACATTTCCCCAGGCAGGTCCCACCAGGAAACACTTCTCTCCTTTAAACCTTGACCCCTCACAGCCTGCTGGACAGTAAGACAACTGGAAACTAAGTCACACAGAGGCATTCACAGCTAACAGAATGTTAGCTCCACCCTGCCTCGTCCTGATTTTATAGGAAAGGCTGTTTGAAACCAGCCAGGACTTACTCCAAATGGGTCAGTCTGGCCCAACCCTGAGTGTTACAGAAGTGGAAACCAAACCCTGGGACTGGATTGTATCTCTCACTAACTGGACCTTCCAAGCCCAGGGTCATGAAAAATCCCTGGACTGTGGATAACGACTTCTGGGTCAAGTTCAGGCTCCCATTCTAAACTTAAATTAGCCGCATGTCCTCTTAAGACTTCCATTCAATCACTTCTAAAATAAATGTTTGGCCTTCATGTTTATGAAAGCTCTTTGGGGGCTGTGCTTCCACGCTTCTGTGAACATTTCCTGAGCCAGAGTTTTCCCTCTGGTTGTAAAGCTACACGTTGCGTGAGAAAGAAGTTGACAACAGAAATTCTTTTTAATTTTATTTTATTTTAAACGTATTTTTATTGAAGTTGATTTACAATGTTAATTTCTGCTGTATCACAGAGTGATTCAGCTATACATATACATTCTCTTTCATATTCTTTCCCATGATGGTTTGTAACAGGATATTGAAAATAGTTCCCCGTGCCACACAGTAGGACTTTGCGTATCCATGCTATATATTAGTCTGCGTCTGCTAATCCCAAATTCCCAGTCCACCACTCTCCCGCCCTTCTTCCCCCGACAACCACAAGTCTGCTCTCTGTCTGTGAGTCTGTTTCTTTCTCATAGATAAGTTCATTTGTGTCGTATTTTCGATTCCACACATGAGAGGTAGCGTATGACCTTTGTCTCTCTGTGTCTTACTGACTTAGAATGGTAAGCTCTAGGCCCATCCGTGTCGCTGCACATGGCACCGTTGCATTCTTTTTCGTGGCTGAGCAGTCTCCCACTGTGTACATGTGGCACGTCGTCTTTACCCATTCATCTGCTGATGGACATTTAGGTTGCTTCCGCATCTTGGCTATTGTGAAGAGTGCTGCTGTGAACATAGGCTGCGTGCATCTTCTTGAATTAGAGTTTCGTCTAGATATATACCCAGGAGTGGGATTGCTGGGTCATGTGGAAGCTCTGTTTTTTGAGAAAACTCCATACTGTTTTCCATAGTGCCTGCACCAGGTTACACTGGAATTTTATTTGAAAACAACTCCATCTAGAACATAGAGGGACCCACTGCATGACTGGCCCTTCCTCATCCACAGGTTCATGAGGAGTCCTGTGCTTCAGAGGTGTCCTGGGCTTCAGAGTCCTGGGTTTCCAAGAGGGAACTTGGAACCTGAACATCCCAGATAAGTGGCTATCCTTGGCTTGTATTCCTCCAGTGACAGGGGACTCACCACCTCACAAGACAGGCCTTTGTTTTCTAGCAAAGGCAGATGGAGTCATGAGCCCTTAATTCTCCTAAGGTCGTAAAAGTGGCATTAGACATTGAGATAGTTTTGGAATCATAAGTAACTGACATGTACCAAAAACCAAAGGGCTTCTGCATATCACTTGGAACCAAAGCCATTCCATTCCTCAGCGTCCTCTATCCCCACCAAGCCTAGCCAATAGCATCCAGCTTAGCTTGGGTTCTGGTGCATTTATGTTGAGCTCTATGCAGACAGAGAACTTTTCAAATGGGTGGGGTGTATCCGTTGTAGGGCGGGCCCTGCAGGCTTGAAAGGGACGGGCCCCCACAATTCCTTTTTTTAGTTCGCATTCAAAGACCAGGGGCAGACAGGCCCACGGTTCTCTGGGTCCTCACTGCCCTACTTCCTCTCTTCCAAGGGAAAGCCTTGCCACAAATTGCATATCCTGAGCCTTGTCTTGTTCTTACTTTGTCCAAACACCCTCTGGACTGGCACTGACCTCAGATGCCCAGAGCTCTTGATCTGCACACTCCATAACAAGCAGGAGACAATCTTAGGAGTCGGAAAACCAAAACCAAACTGTCTGAGCTCTTTGAGCTGGTTAGTATGTTAGGAAAGGGAGGAACTCACTGTCCAATTCGTCTCCCCTTGAAATGACCGGTGGCCAGGATCAAAAGTGGGCGGAGCCGCCACGTCCGGCTCTGCAGGTTGCGTACTGCATAACTCAGTCTGCTATTAGGTTGGCCAAAAAGTTTGTTCAGATTTTTCTTTAGCCTATAGAAAGTCCCCAAAACCAAAAAGCCAACTCTATACAATGTAAACAGCCCCCTCTGCAGTTGTGAAGTGTAGTGCAGTGACCCAGGGAGTGACAGATAAATTAGTAACAGTACATGAACGGGCTTCATTAAAGCTGACACAGGGACTTAGAGATACAACATCTAGTCCAGCGTGTAGTTACAGATAAAGAAATTGAGGGCCGGGAAGAGGAAGAAATTGGTCCAGAGTCATAAAAACAAGTTAGAAGCTAGAACTAGGGCTTCTGAAGCCAAATTCAGTGCTCTGACTTCCCTCCCTTCCCGAGGCTCTGACTGTCAAGTTCGCCTTCTACTCCTTGTTGGCAGGTTAGTGTGTGGGGTTAGTGAGGTTCTCAGAGGCCTGAATATTTCTAGGCTCTCTCTCTCCTTTTGGTCTCATATTGTCTGATAAGTCCACAGGCGCTTATTGAGCCTCTGTTGTGTGCTAGACATTGTTCTAGATCCTGAGGAATAAGTGGGGAGAGAGACAGACACAGTCCCTTCAGTGGAGTGCTGGGAAATGTGTAATAACTGACTCTGGCTCTTGGGATGGCGTGGAGAGTCCTTCTTTGTAGCATTTGCCAATGACTGTGGTGTAATCACATCTTTAAATCAACTTTAAGCTACCAACAGTCATCACTGAGAGGGAAGATTGTACACAATTGTCTCTTGTGAGAATAGTCCAGCACACCACTCGCCCCTCCTCTTGTGGAACTTAAACTTCAGTGGGAGAATAAACAAATAGCTCTCATAGCCAGCTGTAATTACCTTTAACTATAAAAGAAATAAAGAATATGCTTTGAGGGAGAATAATGGATTCTCCATAGCATGGTCAGGGAAGATTTGTCCCAGGCTGTGACATTAAAACTGGAGGTTGAGGGACTTCCTTGGTAGCTCAGTGGTTAAGACTACACACTTCCAATGTAGGGGATACAGGTTCAATCTTCGGTCAGGGAACCAAGATCCCATATACTGCATGGAGCAGCCAAAAAAAAAAAAAGAAAATTGGAGATTGAGAAGGAGCTGCCTGAGCAAAGATTTGGGAAAGACCTTGAGATGGAAAGAGCTTGGTTTGAGGAGCAGGGAGGAAGGCAGTGTGTCTAGACGCTGCAAGTAATGAAGTTTATGGCACAGGAGCAGACAGATCCTGCAGGGCCTGGTGGGTCCTGGGAAAGGGTCTGGAATCCACCCTACATGCAATGGGAGGACCCTGGAGGGTTTGAAGCAGGAAAGTGCCAGGATCTGGTTGGCATTTTTAAAAGATCACCCTGGAATCAAGTCACCAGTTAGAAAACTGGTGTTTATTAAGTCCAGGCAGAAAAGGATGAGAATAACTCGGACCGGGTGATGTCAGAGAAAATCGAGAAGAATGGGCTTGAGAGGGCTGGAGCGGGTAGAACCTGCAGGGTTTGCTGATGGGAAGTGGAGGAAAATCCCGAGGAAGGACCTCCAAGTTTCTGACTGGAGCAGCGGGGTGGGTGGTAACGCCAAGTGCATTGATGGGGACACTCAGGGAAAAGCCAGTTTGGAAGAGAAAACCTCAGGTACCTCTTCAGTCGTGTGAAGTGAGGGATGCTATAAGACAACCAAGTGAAAATGTTCTAGGGGCAGCTGGATGTTGGTCGTGGGACTCAGAAGGCAGGGCTGGGCTGGGCTGGGGTGTGGTCTGGGGTTCTCAGGAGCCCAGGCCACTTTGGGGTGACTGGAAGAAGGCAGCAGCCCAAGGCACACCACACTCAGCCAGATACTATGGTGGATATTTGGGGTCACATCTGATTTGTTTTCCACACAGCTTGGGGTATGTGTGTGTGTTTTAGTTAATCAAGACTTCATTGTACTTTTTTTTTTTTTGCATACTTCTGACTTTTTATTCAGTTTGCCATATACACACAAGACCTGTATCTATGCAATACTTTGTTTTTCTTTTGTTTTTTTTTAATTTTTTGTTTTTTAGTTTTTACAATGTGGTGTTGGTCTCTGCTGTACAACAATGCAAATCAGCCATAATTATACATATATCCCCTCCATCTCGAACCTTCCTCCCATCCCACATCCCACCCCTCTAGGTCATCACAACAGGAATTCATCATGTCCCTGCTGGTGTGTTTTAAAATCCTTCCGGGCAGCTCTCGAAAGCTTAAAGAAAGAGCTCCATTTTGATCAATGTCTCTACCTAGAGAGAAAGATAAATGATGTAAGGCAGAAAACTCCACTGGCTTTCATAAAACTGTGAGTCTTATTCCTGACAAAGGTGATCCGTGTGTTCTCTGAAGGCATGGGATGGCTGTCCAAAGCTGGGAGTGAAAATAATGTTAATTACAGCAAATTTAAGCGTAGTGTTTCTGTTTCCAATTTTTAGGCCTGTTTTCCATGAGCTTGACATCTGCTTAACCAACACATTGGCAGACTCCTGGTTTAAAAAAAAAAAAAAAAATCAAAAGGGCAGATTTTTGCTCTCACCAGCACTTGCTCCAATTTTCCATCTCCACCCTCTGGATGCTGATGCGAGGGTTTCTATTCAACCGCATCCACCTGCCCCCAGCAAGCATTTGGTCTCCTCTGCAGACCCTTAGTAACAGAGCTTCCACTGAAAAAGACTGCCCAGCCAATGTCTGTTGGTTTCTGATTTAGAGTATTCTTCCTTCTATAAGGCTGTGAATGCTTTGGAGAGTTGAGGGGATGTTTTGATAAGTCACACATTAGCGAGCATGTGTTTGTATAGCACAAAATATGACACTGGGGGAACAGAACCATTTAAAAAATTTTATTTATTTATTTCATTTTATTTTCTTGGCTATGCTGGGTTTTTGTTGCTGTATACAGGCTTTCTCGAATCTTCCCTGGTGGCTCAGAGGGTAATGCGTCTGCCTGCAATGCAGGAGACCCAGGTTCAATCCCTGGGTCAGGAAGATCCCCTGGAGAAGGAATGGCAACCCACTCCCGTACTCTTGCCTGGAAAATCCCATGGACGGAGGAGCCTGGTAGGCTGCAGTCCATGCGGTTGCAAAGAGTCGGACACAACTGAGTGGCTTCACTTCACTCACAGGCTTTCTCCAGCTGTGGCTAGCAGGGGCTACTTTTCGTTGTGGTGTGCGGGCTTCTCAGTGCAGTGGTTTCTCTTGTTGCAGAGCACAGGCTCTGGGTGCTCGGGCTTCCTAGCTGTGGCACACAGGCTTAGTTGCCCTGTGGTATGTGGGATCTTCCTGGACCAGGGCTCCATCCCGTGTCCCCTGCATTGGCCGGTGAATTCCTAACCAGCGGGCTACCAGGGAAGGCCCAGACCATTTTCTGATGAAAGAAGGGTACTGAAGTAAGGGAGAGAGGTCGGCGGGTCAGGCGCCCAACATATATCATGGGGACCTTCAGAACCTGGCTGGAGAGCAGAGACTGAGTGGACAGAGGCGCTGTGGGCAAAGGGAAGGCTGTATTGTGTCCCATCTGCTCACGTCCTTCTTAGATGTGCAGTGCATTCTCAGTTGCTCCGTTGTGTCTGACCCTGTGCGACCCCATGGACTATAGCCCACCAGGTTCCTCTGTCCATGGAATTCTCCAGGCAAGAATACTGGAGTGGGTAGCCATTTCTGATGAGCTCATCCATAGCCATTCATTCACTTGTTCATTCTTTTTTTTTTTTTTTTTCCCTGTTTTTTTAATTAATTTATTTTTTATTGAAGGATAACTGCTTTACAGGATAATTGTTTTCTGTCAACCCTCAACATGAATCAGCCATAGATATACATATATCCACTCCCTTTTAAACCTTCCTCCCGTCTCCCTCCTCATCCCACCCCTCTAGGTTGATACAGAGCCCCTGTTTGAGTTTCCTGAGCCATACAGCAAATTTCCGTTGGCTATGTATTTTACATATGGTAATGTAAGTTTCCATGTTACTCTTTCCATACATCTCACCGTCTCCTCCCCTCTCCCCATGTCCATAGGTCTATTCTCTATGTCTGTTTCTCCATTGCTGCCCTGTAAATAAATTATTTGGTACCATTTTTCTAGATTCCATATATATGTGTTAGAATACAATATTTCTTTTTCTCTTTCTGACTTACTTTACTCTGTATAATAGGTTCTAGGTTCATCCAGCTCATTAGAACCTTGACTCAAATGCATTCCTTATTATGGCTGAGTAATATTCCTTTGTGTGTATGTACCACAGCTTCTTTATCCATTCATCTGTTGATGGACATCTAGGTTGCTTCCATGTTCTAGCTATTGTAAATAGTGCTGCGATGAACAATGGGATACATGTGTCTTTTTCAGTTTTGGTTTCCTCAGGGTATATGCCTAGGAGTGGGATTGCTTGGTCATATGGTGGTTTTATTCCTAGTTTTTTGAGGAATCTCCATACCTTCTTCCACAGTGGCTATATCAATTTACATTCCCACCAACAGTGCAAGCGCATGTCCTTTTCTCCACACCCTCTCCAGCATTTATTGTTTGTAGACTTTTTGATGATGACCATTCTGACTGGTGTGAGGTGATATCTCATTGTAGTTTTGATTTGCATTTCTTTAATAATGAGCAAGGTTGAGCATCTTTTCATGTGTTTGTTAGCCATCTGTATGTCTTCTTTGGAGAAATGTCTGTTTAGGTCTTCCCCCACTTTTTGATTGGGTTGTTTGTTTTTCTGGTATTGAGTTGTATGAGCTGCTTGTATATTTTGGAAATTAATCCTTTGTCAGTTGTTTCATTTGCTATTATTTTCTCCCATTCTGAGGGTTGTCTTTTCACCTTGCCTATAGTTTCCTTTGCTGTGCAAAAGCTTTTAAGTTTAACCAGATCCCACTTGTTTACTTTTGTTTTTATTCCTGTTACTGTAGGAGGTGGGTCATAGAGGATCTTGCTTTATGTCATTGAGTGTTCTGCCTACATTTTCCTCTAAAAGTTCTATAGTTTCTGGTCTTACATGTAGGTCTTTAATCCATTTTGAGTTTATCTTTGTGTATGGTGTTAAGAAGTGTTCTAATTTCATTCTTTTACATGTAGCTGTCCAGTTTTCCCAGCACCATTTATTGAAGAGACTGCCTTTGCCCCACTGTATATTCTTGCCTCCTTTGTCAAAAATAAGGTACCCATAGGCCCATGGGTTTATTTCTGGGCTTTCTATCTTGTTCCATTGGTCTATATTTCTGTTTTTGTGCCAATACCATACTGTCTTGGTGACTGTAGCTTTGTAGTATAGTCTAAAGTCAGGAAGGTTGATTCCTCCAGCTCCATTCTTCTTTCTCAAGACTGCTTTGGCTATTTGGGGTCTTTTGTATTTCCATATGAACTATGAAATTTTTTGTTCTAGTTCTGTGAAAAATGCCATTGGTAATTTGATAGGGATCACACTGAATCTGTAGATTGCATTTGGTAGTATAGTCATTTTCACAATACTGATTCTTTCTACCCAGGAACACAGAATATCTCTCCATCTGTTTATGTCGTCTTTGATTTCTTTCATTAGTGTCTTATAATTTTCTGTGTACAGTTCTTTTGTCTCCTTAGGTAAGTTTACTCCTAGATATTTAATTCTTTTTGTTGCAGTGGTGAAGGGGATTGATTCCTTAATTTCTCTTTCTGATTTTTCATTGTTAGTATTTAGAAATACAAGTGATTTCTGTGTATGGATTTTGTGTCCTCCAACCTTGCTAAATTCACTGGTTAGCTCTAGTAATTTTTTCTGATACTACCTTTAGGGCTTTCTATGTACACTATCATGTCATCTGCAAACAGTGAGAGCTTTACTTCTTCTTTTCCCATCTGGATTCCTTGTATTTCTTTTTCTTCTCTCATTGCTGTAGCTAGGACTTCCAGAACTATGTTGAATAATAGTGGTGAAAGTGGACACCCTTGTCTAGTTCCTGATCTTAGAGGGAATGCTTTCAGTGTTTCACCAATGAGAATAATGTTTGCTGTAGGCTCGTCATGTCACTTGTTCATTCTTCAGTCTGTTCTGTCCGCTTTGTTGTGAGCCTGTTGTGTCCCAGACACTGTGCAGGGCTCAGGGGTGAGGAGGGACAGAACCCTCTCAGTTCATTTAAAGTCACCTCCCTTATGGCACCAAAGGCAAGGTTATCATAGGATCTTCAAAGCTTCAACTCAAATGAAAGTTTTCCAAAGAAAGATATTGCTGGTCCAGCTGGAAGGGTGTCATTTTAGGGTGTGAGCAGAAGGTCTCACCTGACCCCACTAACAAGAGATCTCCACTGCCCTGCCTGCCCTCTCAGAGACACAGCCAGCCTTGATGAAGTTGCTCAAAAGCAGTAAAGGATGTAGAGCCTTGGAAGCAGACAGGAAGCAGACCTCAGCACCAGCACATGGGCCCGGGGCAAGTCAGTCTCGGACCTTTAGTTTCCTCACCTGTTTAATGAGGATAAAAACCCCTAATCACTTGTTAGAATTAAATGAAATACTGTTCTAAGGCACCTGGCCCATCCTGGCACTTGGTGGGTGCTCTGAGTGTGACAGGAGATCTTCACCAGGAGATTCAGAGAAGGAATGGCACATGAGCCCTGCCCAGGTACTCCAGGCACATGTGGAGGGCTAGATCCCCCTCCACATGTGTCCCTCCAGCAGAAGACCTGGGTCCCCTCCCCAGCAGGTGACCTTCCTGAGCCTCCATTTCCCATTGGTGGAAGGAGCCCCTGATCTACCCTGTGTGTGTGTTGACTTAATATTTGTCGAGCAGCTCCTGTTTGTAACTCTAGACCCCAGGGGGATGCAGGGACAGCCTATGGCATGGTTCCATCTCTTGGACTCTCTACCACAGTGGGGAAGGCTGGGTTGAGAGGACAGGGAGGGGAGGCGCAGGCTGGGCAGGTGGGAGGTGGGTAGGTGGGCAGGGTGAGTGGGACTCGCACTGGGTCCCTTGATGGGTGCAGGATGGGGCTGAGAGCATGAACAGGTGTGCAGGGGCAGGGAACTGAGGGCAGAGCCTTGGAGGGGGAGGGGCAGCCAGAGTGCCTGCTGTGTAGACAGTGTTAAGGGCCGCCCACAGGGATCTGATGAGGTGTGAATATGTGAGTTCTCTCCCTGTGGCCATCTCTGCACACACGTGAGGGCTTCCTCCAGACTCGGCCCTAATGGGACCCTGAACTCTCCAGCCACAGTGGTCCACCCCCTCATCGCACACAGGAGGAAGCTTTCTGACTCTGACATGTACTTTTTCACATGTTTAACATTCAGGAGACATCAAAGTACATATTGATTTGGGTTCTTCCTCCCGGGAAGGTGGACATGTGGCCACAGCCACCCACAGCAAAGCTGCTGGCAAGCTCAGAGCTGCTCGCAGCCAGAAACAGCAGTGGGTGTGGATTGGGGATGCACTGGTTCCTGGATGAGATCACTTCCCTGAGATTCCTCTAAGAAACAAGCGCTCTGCTTATTCCATCCCTCCATCCCATGAGGGATGACGCCTTTCCACAGAAGTCTCTCTCGTCCCCTCTTCCTGCCCTCCCTGTCCACTCTGGGGATAGAGCTGGTCCTTCAGACAGAAGGCACCTCCCTCCTGTAAGCTCATCCCTCTCTCCGGACTCCAATGGGGAGAAACCATTGCCTCCTGTCATTACCACCCCCCAGTCAGCCCTCTCTGACTGATCCTTTGGCTACACGTGTGTGTGTACACGAACACACACCCTAGGCGTTCCTGGTGAGCTGTGTTCTGACCAGCGCGGGGCCAGGGTAGCCAAGGATAGGAGATGCCATTCAGAGATAAGGGTCTCACCTGCTTCTTCAACAGAGGGAAGAAGGAAGGACTGGCTGGTGATGTTAGTGGTTGGAAAAGTATGAAGCAGAATGGACTCCATAGTGTTTCCTTTTGAGATAAAGGCAAGTGTGATAATGACCAATTAGCAGAGAGCCATGAAGCCACATCCAGAAGGCAGATATTTGTAAAGAAGTCAGATGCTGAAGAGCTGATTAGAGACGCTAGGAACCCGGAGGAGGGGTCTTTGCCAAGAGCAGAGAGGAGGTTATTTGTCACTTGGGGAGACCCAAGTGTGAGCAAGTTTGCTCTAAAGCAGGGCCTCCAAACGTTTTGGCACCAGGGACTGTTTCGTGGAAGATCATTTTTTCACAGGGGTTGAGGGGGTAGGGAGGATGGTTTTAGGATGATTCAAACATATTATGTTTATTGAGCACTGTATTTCTATTGTTATTACATCAGCCCCACCTCAAATCATCAGGCATTAGATCCCGGAGGTTAGAGACCCCTTCTTTAAAGCACCAGGGGGTGCTCTAAAGCACCAGGGCCTGGTGTTAAAACTGGCTTGGTGTCACCAGACCTGCCCCACCTGATCACGACCTCCAGCCCTAGCAGCAGAGCAGTGCCAGTTCAGGGCTGAGCCACTAGGGGGCACAAGAGGGTGTCACAGCTCACTTTCATAAGTGGTTTGAAGCTGAGGGGCACTTGTACTGGACCCAGGTACTAGCGAGGAGGGAAGGCATGCCTTCCTGTTGACCCCAGTCCTGGCAGGCAACCTGATAGAGACCCACAGGGGTGATGGCCATCTGCTTGCCCCTTGAAGTGCCCCTGTATCATCTGCTTACTCCTCCCCGCCAGAAGGGAGATGACTTTGGAAATGAATCCAGAGGAGAAGGTCACACAGACTCAGAATATCCTGTCTGTAGAGGTTTTTAGACCACCTGGTCCAGCTTCCTCGTTTTCTATAATGGAGATCGGGGCCTGGGGAGAAGTAGCTTGTTCAATGTTCAGCCAGTCAGTGGCAGAACCCAGGAGGGGACCCGGGTCTTCTGGTGCCCAGCCTACTTCCGCTCACCACAGCAGCCCTGATTCTCAGGAGTTGGGTATTATATTCCCATGCCCCCTTCTCTGAGTTCTAGAACCAGCTGTCCTAAACTCAGGAGTCCATCCTCTGGCCTTTGACCCTGACAGTGATGCTCCAGCCATGTCTCCCTTCTAAAGGATCATGGCTTCCGTGACTAGATGATCCGAGGGAGAGAAAAGTTTTGGTCCAAGGTCAAGTAACCAGGTAATCGAGGATTTAATACATACCACTGGCATCCTCGAAAAAGCAAGAGAGTTCCAGAAAAACATCTATTTCTACTTTATTGACTATGCCAAACCCTTTGACTGTGTGGATCACAATAAACTGTGGAAAATTCTTCAAGAGATGGGAATACCAGACCACCTGACCTGCCTCTTGAGAAACCTATATGAAGGTCAGGAAGCAACAGTTAGAACTGGACATGGAACAACAGACTGGTTCCAAATAGGAGAAGGAGTACATCAAGGCTGTATATTGTCACCCTGCTTATTTAACTTATATGCAGAATACATCATGAGAAATGCTGGGCTGGAGGAAGCACAAGCTGGAATAAAGATTGCTAGGAGAAATATCAATAACCTCAGATGTGCAGATGACACCACCCTTATGGCAGAAAGTGAAGAGGAACTAAAAAGCCTCTTGATGAAGGTGAAAGAGGAGAGTGAAAAAGTTGGCTTAAAACTCAACATTCAGAAAATGAAGATCATGGCATCCGGTCCCATCACTTCATGGGAAATAAATGGGGAAACAGTGGAAACAGTGTCAGACTTTGTTTTGGGGGGCTCCAAAATCATTGCAGATGTTGACTGCAGCCATGAAATTAAAGATGCTTACTCCTTGGAAGGAAAGTTATGACCAACCTAGATAGCATATTCAAAAGCAGAGACATTACTTTGCCAACAAAGGTCCATCTAGTCAAAGCTATGGTTTTTCCAGTGGTCATGTATGGATGTGAGAATTGGACTGTGAAGAAAGCTGAGAACCAAAGAATTGATGCTTTTGAACTGTGGTGTTGGAAGACTCTTGAGAGTCCCTTGGACTGCAAGGAGATCCAACCAGTCCATTCTGAAGGAGATCAGTCCTGGGATTTCTTTGGAAGGAATGATGCTAAAGCTGAAACTCCAGTACTTTGGCCACCTCATGCGAAGAGTTGACTCATTGGAAAAGACTCTGATGCTGGGAGGGGTTGGGGGCAAGAGGAGAAGGGGACGACAGAGGATGAAATGGTTGGATGGCATCACTGACTCGATGGATGTGAATCTGAGTGAACTCCAGGAGTTGGCGATGGACAGGGAGGCCTGGTGTGCTGCGATTCATGGGGTTGCAAAGAGTTGGGCACGACTGAGCGACTGAACTGAACTGAACTGGCATCCTCAAGTTTTGAAATAAGAGGAGTCTGAAGGGAACTATGTTCCCTACCCATTTGCTCTAAATTTCCTCACTGATGGACTTCCCTGGTGGTCCAATGGCTAAGACTCCATGCTCACAATGTAGGGGGACTGGGTTCAAACCCTGGTCAGGGAACTGGATCCCACATGCTGCAACAAAGACCCAGAATAACCAAAAATAAATATTTTAATAAATAAATAAATTTTCTCACTGAGGTTTTAGCAACACGGTCCAACTCCAGGGCATAGCTGGGCTTTCTTGAAAAGAGGACCACATTGCCTGGACCCATACTAAGGCCTCCGTCCCTTTGATACCTGGGTGTGCCCAGAAACCTCAGCCAGGGAAGTAGGGCCCTGGGGCCAGGTCTCCATGGTTCAAGCAAGGAGAATGAGACGTGGGCCTGGATAATGTAGAGCGTTAGATGACAGTTTTATTCAGTTCTCCCCCTTTGGCTTGGGAATGCAAAATATAATCAGTTTTGCCTGGAGAGTTCCCTTCCTAAGTGTGTTTGGCTTCAGCCAACATTAAGATGAGCTTGCATTCCTCCACATAGCCTGGCCTCCAGTTCTGTTTGCAGAGACTCAAGACAGATGCTTGCGTGTCGACAACTGGAAGCTGGTTGTGTGTTTGCTCTAGAGAATCTCTCTGACGTGTGCCGAGGTTGGGCCTTAGGTAGAAGGTTGTAGGACCCTCTCATTTGACAGAGGGGGACACGGAGGCCCAGAAAGGCATAGTGACTCTCTGTGGCTACTAGGCAAATGTAGCAACCAAGCTGAGATTTGAATGCAGATCACCCTGTGCCCTGGTCCAACCTTTGCAGGGCTTCACTTTGGGCTCTGGTGACATGCAGGCATGGCTATTGGCTCCCCCATGTGGCTGCAGACTCTGAAGACCATAGGTCATGTCTTACTTGACTTGGTGTCCCCGATTCCCAGCATGAAACCTGGAGCTTCGTAGCCCCAAATAGACATTTGTGGAATTGAAAGATTGTAGAGGAGGGTTATATGGAGGGAATGGTGGTGAATAAAGATGGGCATGAAAAAGAAAAGCTCATGACCTTAGGTAGATCCCCACCCCTTTTCTAGCCTGAGTTCTCTCACTGGTATCAGCAAGGGTCTTAAATACAATTAGGTGGTTCTCAAACTATGTTCCAGGATACCCTAGGGTTCAAAGAACTGTCTTAGGACTGTTCCTGCAGGTGGGAGCTACTCCTTGTCCACTGTCCCTAAGTCCAGCCTCAGCTTCCTGTGTCTGCTTCTTATGTATAGATTTTGTTCTCAAAAGGTGGGATTCACTGCCAAAAAAAAAAAAAAAGTTTTGAGACCTCTAGGCTATTTGATCTTTAAGATCCCTGCTTGTTCTTAAGAATAAAATCTTAATAAGTGACCCTTCCCTGATAACACGTTTGTTGCACACCATTTTTGGCCCTGTGGTAAATTGTCTGAGTTGGGGGGTGGGTTTCATGTCCCATGGCCGTGAGACAGACAGAAAACGAGGTACAGAAGGGCCCTGAGCCCTAGAATTGATGCTAGGGATCTATGTGTCTGCTGTTGCCCTGTCGGCCATTCCTGTGTCCCGATGAAGCAGGACAGCCCAGCTGCAAGGCTTGGCGCGTGACTCAGGAAGGAGACATCATGACCCACTTGCTAGGCCGCCCTGCTTCCTGACCGGCTCAGTCTAGGCCTCCCCGTGAGCTCTTGAGAAGGGAATGACTGAGTTACTACCCCAAACACCATGAGTCCCCAATAGGTAATTCATGTTCTGCCTCCTCCCTGACTGTCCACCATTTAAGAGCCAGACTGAGTCAGTTACCAGTTGCTACAATAATGCTATGTAAAAAATAACCCCCCCACCCCACCCCCACCAAATCTGAGTGACACACATCATTATTTAGTTCACTTGTCTGGGTCAGCTGGACGTCCAGCTGACCTAAGCTAAGCTCAACTGGGAGCCCAGCTGGCCTCACAGGGCTTGCTCATACGTATGAGTGGATAGCTGACCCCAGCCGGGTGTGCTTATGGAGTTCAGCTCCAAGTGTTTCTCCTCCTTTTGCTGGGATATGTGGGCCAGCCTGAGCGAATACTTCTCACATTGATGGCCGAAGTGCAAGTGAGCAAGCAGAAACAGACAAGATGTTGGCGTCCTAAGATTTCGGGTGGAAACTGGCAAGCTTTCATTTCTGCCTCATATGGCTCAGCCCAGAGTTAAGTGGGGAGGTGTCACAGGCTTTGTTTATTGTTGTTAGGTGGAGCTGAACCTTCTACTTTAGTTCAACACATTTTACTGAGGATCTCTGTGTCCCAACCCCTGCAGTGGGAATAAAGAGATGAACAAAACCCCATCCTTATCTTCACATGGCTTGGAGTCTTGGAATGGGGAGAAGCATGGAACTCATGACACTCGGTGTTTACTTTTATTTTTTTATGTACTTATTTATTGGCTTCACTGGGTCTTCATCGCTGTGCGAGGACTCTCTCTAGTCATGGTACACGGGCTTCCCATTGCGGTGGCTTCTGTTGTTGCAGAGCACAGGCGTGTAGGCTCAGTAGTCATGGCACCCAGGCTTTAGTTGCTCTGGAGCAGGTGGGATGCTCCCAAAGCAGGGATTAAACTATGTCCCTTGCATTGGCAGGCGGACTTTTAACCACTGAATTACCAGGGAAGTCCCATTGCTCAGCATTGAGTTTGTTTGTTTTTTTAATATAAATTTATTTATTTTAATTGGAGGCTAATTACTTTACAATATCGTATTGGTTTTGCCATACATCAACATGAATCTGCCACGGGTGTACACATGTTCCGCATCCTGAACCCCCCTCCCACCTCCCTCCCCATACCATCCCTCTGGGTCATCCCAGTGCACCAGCCCTGAGCTTCTTGTATCATGCATCGAACCTGGACTGGTGATTCATTTCACATATGATATTATACGTGTTTCAGTGCCATTCTCCCAAATCATCCCACCCTCTCCCTCTCCCACAGACTCCATAAGACTGTTCTATACATCTGTGTCTCTTTTGCTGTCTCGCATACAGGGTTATTGTTACCATCTTTCTAAATTCCATATATATGTGTTCAGTTCAGTTCAGTTCAGTCGCTCAGTCATGTCCGACTCTTTGCAACCCCATGAATCGCAGCACGCCAGGCCTCCCTGTCCATCACCAACTCCCAGAGTTCACCCAGACTCACGTCCATCGAGTCAGTGATGCCATCCAGCCATCTCATCCTCTGTCGTCCCCTTCTCCTCCTGCCCCCAATCCCTCCCAGCATCAGAGTCTTTTCCAATGAGTCAACTCTTCACACGAGGTGGCCAAAGTATTGGAGTTTCAGCTTTAGCATCATTCCTTCCAAAGAACACCCAGGACTGATCTCCTTCAGGATGGACTGGTTGGATCTCCTTGCAGTCCAAGGGACTCTCAAGAATCTTCTCCAACACCACAACTCAAAAGCATCAATTCTTCGGCGCTCAGCTTTCTTCACAGTCCAACTCTCACATCATACATGACCACAGGAAAAACCACAGCCTTGACAAGATGGACCTTTGTTGGCAAAGTAATGTCTCTGCTGTTGAATATGCTATCTAGGTTGGTCATAACTTTCCTTCCAAGGAGTAAGCATCTTTTAATTTCATGGCTGCAATCACCATCTGCAGTGATTTTGCGTTAGTATACTGTATTGGTGTTTTTCTTTCTGGCTTACTTCACTCTGTATAATAGGCTCCAGTTTCATCCACCTCATTAGAACTGATTCAAATGTATTCTTTTTAATGGCTGAGTAATACTTCATTGTGTATATGTACCACTGCTTTCTTATCCATTCATCTGCTGATGGACATCTAGGTTGCTTCCATGTCCTGGCTATTATAAACAGTGCTGCGATGAACATTGGGATACACGTGTCTCTTTCAATTCTGGTTTCCTTGGTGTGTATGCCCAGCAGTGGGACTGCTGGGTCGTATGGCAGTTCTATTTCCAGTTTTTTAAGGAATCTCCACACTGTTCTCCATAGTGGCTGTACTAGTTTGCATTCCCACCAACAGTGTAAGAGGGTTCCCTTTTCTCCACACCCTCTCTGGCATTTATTGCTTGTAGACTTTTGGATAACAGCCATTCTGACTGGCGTGAAATGATACCTCATTGTGGTTTTGATTTGCATTTCTCTGATAATGAGTGATGTTGAGCATCTTTTCATGTTTGTTAGCCATCTGTATGTCTTCTTTGGAGAAATGTCTGTTTAGTTCTTTGGCCCATTTTTTGATTCTGGAATTGAGCTGCAGGAGTTATTTGTATATTTTTGAGATTAATTCTTTGTCAGTTGCTTCATTTGCTATTATTTTCTCCCATTCTGGAGGCTGTCTTTTCACCTTGCTTATAGTTTCCTTTGTAGTGAAGAAGCTTTTAATTTTAATTATGTCCCATTTGTTTATTTTTGCTTTTATTTCCAGTATTCTGGGAGGTGGGTCATAGAGGATCTTGCTGTGATTTATGTCAGAGAGTGTTTTGCCTATGTTCTCCTCTAGGAGTTGTATAGTTTCTGGTCTTACATTTAGATCTTTAATCCATTTTGAGTTTATTTTTGTGTATGGTGTTAGAAAGTGTTCTAGTTTCATTCTTTTACAAGTGGTTGACTAGTTTTCCCAGCACCACTTGTTAAAGAAATTATCTTTTCTCCATTGTATATTCTTGCCTCCTTTGTCAAAGGTAAGGTATCCATAAGTGTGTGGATTTATCTCTGGGCTTTCTATTTTGTTCCATTGATCTATATTTCTATCTCTGTGCCAGTACCATACTGTCTTGATGACTGTGGCTTTGTAGTAGAGCCTGAAGTCAGGCAGGTTGATTCCTCCAGTTCCATTCTTCTTTCTCGAGATTTCAGCATTGAGTTTTAACTTCAACATTTAACTATTCTCTAAACCCCTCCGTGAACGGAGGTGTGGGCAGAAGGAGACTCACAGTGCAGCATCATTCCCCTGATGCCCCAGCAGTTCTCAAGGGCAGGGTCCAGATTTCCATCCACTGGAAGCTTCCAGAGGGAAGGCATAGTTACTAGGTCTCCTGTGACGGCTGCAGGCCCCCAAGGGCAGGATCCCCAGAGTCAGAGGGCTCCCTTACCTGCAGCCGCCTCCTCTCCAGTGGAGGCCTTTCTCCTCCTGGTCAGAACCCTCTCTGATGAGGGGATCACATTCTCCCCACCCCCCATCTCTTCTCTCATATCTCGCCTGTGCCTTCTACAGAGGCCTAGAGATGGGGAGGTGACTCAGGCCTTGCCAGCAATGCTCCCAAACCTAGCACTGCCTTCTTAGATTCCTGTCTTTGAAACAATGGCCCCAAAGAGAAGGAAAAGACAGCTGGGATGATGACGGAGCCAGAACCATCACATTTTTGGTATTTGCTGCAGCAATGCAGAGGATGAAAATCAGTCAGGCATCTAGAGCTCATTCAACTCAGGCTGGAATGTGTGATTGTGTTTTCTATAGCAGAAGGAGGTCCACATTACCATTTCTTCTTACTTGGCCAGAGTCAGGGTCTTTTCTCCCGCCGTGCTACGCCCCCTCCATTCCCTATCTGGGATTTGCTTTTAGACCTGAAGATTCCTGGGCCCCATGTAGAACTGGGAAGGGCGTTCTGATAACATTTCATCCTCCGTCACCCCCATCCCAGCTCCCAGCATCCAAGGCAAACAAAAGCTCTTGCTTACACAGGTGTGTCTGCAACCCAGAGCAGGGCCCAGAGAATGAGCAGAGGCTTGGCAGATGGATGGTGCCTGAGAGATGGTCACTCTCGGGTTCCCCAGGATAGCTTCCTCCTGCTGTCAGTTCTGGTGCTTCATCCAGACTTTCAAGGCTCTTGGGACTCTGGCTGCATCCATCTAGTGCACCTGGTCCTGTGTATTCCACCTACTGTGATCAGGGATGCACTGTCAGCTCTCTAGTGGGCAGAATCAGGGTGTGGGACCCAAGATGAGTGAGTTTTTAAGAAGGGGCAGGTGGGAGGAGGACCAACCTGGATGAGACCACCGCAGTGAGGAGCTCAAGTGACCACAGTGGGGAGGAAGACTTGATGGTGGCAGGTAGGGGGCAGGACTCATGAGGTCTCCAAGGGCATCCTTCCACTTCCTAGCTACCTGCCTTCTTTGTGCATCAGCTTCCTCACCTGTAAAGTGAGAATAATGATACACTTACTTCAAAAGGCTGCTGTGGGGTTTCCCTGGTGGTCCAGTGGGTAAGAATCTGCCTGCCAATGTAGGGGACATCGTTTCGATACCTGGTCCGGGAAGATCCCACATACTGGTAGGCAACTAAGTCCGTGTGCCACAGCGACTGAAGCCTACGCACCCTAGATCTTGTGCTCCACAATAAAGAGAAGCCCCCGCAATGAGAAGCCCTCACCACAGCCAGAGAAAGCCCGCATGCAGCCACGAAGACCCAGCACCGCCAAAAATACATACATAAATGTAAACGTTGTTGTGAGGATTAAATACATTTAGCATAGTACCTGGTGCCTAGTGAATTCTTTGTGCATGTACACTGGAATTTTTCTTATTATTATCTAAATGGTAAGGAACTGTCTGTACCAGTCAGAGAGCTAGGAAGTAAACTAAGGAGAAAAAGACCAACAGGCCCTGATTCTGGGAACAGGTTCTCAGAAGGTGAGAAATCCATCAGACAAGTCTCTCTGCATATTCCTAGGATAGGGCCAGGGTAAAAAGATAAAAAGTCATTCCTGGATGTTGCCCTGAATAGTGTATAGCTGGAGAAGAGAGCAGGGAAGATGTGGAAACTCCTGTCATTCAAGATAGAAGGCGACAGGCAGTGAGCCACCCAGAGGGATGTTGCTCTGAATGTTGTAGAGAGGGGACATCAGAGCTGAGCCTCGATGCTTGAGAAGAAGGGAAGAAAGGCCTTCAGGCAGGGTGGACAGCATGGGCAGAGGCACTGGGGCAGCTCAGACAGCAGGGAAACGATTCAGTTCCAAGATCTGCTGAGTACCTTCCATGGACCAAGCACTGCCACGGGTTAGTTACTGCATTCAGTCTTGTCACCCACACAGTGAGGTTGGCATTATTATTCCCATTTTATAGATGACTAAATGGAGGACCAGAAAGGAGTAGCTCCTGGCCCAGGATCAGCCACTAATGAATGAATGCTGGAGCCAGGCTTCTAACAAGCCCCCCACCCCGAACTCAAGACCAGGCTTTCTCTAGGCCTGGCTTCACCCTCAGAGAATCTGGCAGGAGGGCAGGAGGAACCAGGCCGTTCCTGACACTTTGGGCCAGAAAGGCTGTTCTCTTCTCCTTTGATAGCCCCACATTCACACTATGAACTCCTGCCTCTGGGCCACCTCGCTGATTCCTGCACATCACCTTTCAAGGCCAGGTCATATCTCCAGAGGCTTCCTGACCCCCTGGTCCACAGCTGTCTCTCCCAACCTGGCACTCAGGCGGCCACCTTGTACTTTATCTCTTTGAGGTTTCCTCAGGTGGTTCAGCAGTGTTTGAGGCCAGCCCCCACCTCGGTGCTGGGTCCAGCAATCACTACACAGACCCCATCTTGCCTTCATGGCACCACTGTCCTGGTGGTGAGATTGGACTAATTAAATGATCGTACCTGCTCTGTATAATTACTAACCAGGTAATTCTAAAGGAGGGGTCACGGGTCACCTGTTAGTGAATTCAAGGGGTGTTGAAATCATTAGACAAGATCTGATGTAATGGTGGAGTGAGGGTGGTCAGAGGAGCTCCCTGGGGAGGTGGAAGAATGGGACATGTGTGCTGAGATCTGAAGGAGAAGAGCAGATCAGATCAGAAGATCAGAACTTCTCTGAGGAGAGTTCATCAGAAAGGCTCCGGCAGAAGAAATAGCATGTGCGAAGGCCCCAAGACAGGAGGAAGCCAAATGGGAGCAGAAAGACAGCCCTAGGGCCTGGGCCACAGGCACCCAGAGGAAGACTTGACAAGAGGCCAGGGAGGCTCACAGGGCGCTGGGGCCAGGTGGGGACTGTGGATTTTCTCCCAAGACCCTTGGGAAGCTAGTGGCAGCAGTGGGGGGTAGTCCTGGGATAGGGTGGAGTGGCCCAGCATTGCTGCTCAGCCGAGCCTCCCTAAGCTCTAGCGTGCACTCCCCAGGGAGCACAGGAGGTCTGGACATGTGTCGGCCGGCATGCCTCAGCAGCTGGGATGGGGCCACCCCGCCTGGGAACGGGTCAATGGCCTCCGCCTTGGCCTAGATAGTGGGTTTGAGACCCAGTGGTGCTCGCACGCCATGCTGAGGATTCAGTGCCCTCTTGAGACTGGCTAATGCTTCTTCAAAAGAAAGATAAGCTTCTGAGAAAGGGAGCAGCAGCTGATGTAATTTTGGCCACAGTCCGCAGGAGAGCAAGCCCAGGAATTGTGGCATTTTCCCCGCTCTGTCATCAATATCAAGGGCAGTGAAGTGGCCAGCTGCCCAGCCAGGCTCCCGGAGTCTCTGCAGTCGGCCTGCTGATTCCCATCAGAAACAATTTTGTTTTGTTTTGCTGGTGCTTGGGGTTCATAAGTCTCTGAGAAGAGTACATTCCCTGAGAATGAAAGCCATCCACCATCAGGGGAGCAGTCCCGAGATCTTGTCAGGAGACAAGGTCAGGGTGTCAGACTTGACATCACTTTTAGGAAATCCGTACTCTGGTTGGTTCGCTTGGTCAGAAGCAAATGCCAACTTGAGGAAGAAACCTGTACTTTGTAACTAATGCCCTGGCCTTGAGAGTGTTTGCCCTCTCCCTGTGGCCAGATTTTGCTAATCTTGTCCCAGGGGGTTGGGGGTGTGGGTACTGGGGGAGATAGGACCCGTTCTCAACGGAGCCCCCTCAGAGTGAATGGAGGAGCACAGGGCCGCTGGCTCCTCTCCCATCTGCTGACCCCAACCAAACCCAAAGACATAGAAGGTGGGACCTGAGGGCAAGAAAGGAGACACCTTTCCCTGAAAAGAATGTTCCTGCACCCTCTCCCAGGGGTAACACAGAGCCTAGTGCCCCAAGCAATCTGATCGTGGAAGTGCTCTAACTTCCTCCCAGCCGAGCGATTCGGGGCAAATTAACCTCCCAGAGATATGATAATATCTATTTCACGGGGTTGGTGTGTGATTTAAATAAGTAATATAAAAATACTGGTTAGATACCTAGAATAGTGCCAGGAATATATTAGTGCTCAGTAAATATTTTCCCTCCTGTTCCTCATTGAGGGGAGACAGCATCCCAGACAAATGCAGGTCCTGGTCTCTAAGCGTTCCATCAGTATCTATTGACCACTGACCATGACCTAGATCTTGATTCAAGGCACTAAGTATATGACACTGGGCAGTGTCTCTTGGCACTTAGAGGACATATGAATATTATGAAATATCAGCTGTGTGACAATCAGATAACTCTGTAACATGTTAGGGATAAGTGCTATGAAGACAAATGAAGAAGGGAGATGAGAGTGACAGGGTGTCCTAGTGATGGACAAGATGACATTGAAACAGGGACCCTAATGATGTGGGGGAGTGAGCCCTGCTAGTAACTCAGGGAGGAGCATCCAGGCAGAAGGAAAGGCAGCCAGGGCAAAGACGCTGAGCAGGGACAGGTCTGACACATTCTAGTAACAGGAAAGGGAACAGTGTGGTTACAGCAGAAGGAAGGGGGGCAAGAGTAAATGAGGGGCTGAGGGAGCCAGCTGGGGTTCCTTTGGGGAATCACAGGGCCTGGCAGGTAAGGAGTTTGGCTTTGACTGTGGGTTGGTGGGAACCCAATGGAGGGTATGCAGCTGGAGTCACGGGATCCAGCAGGTCTTGGAAGGATCCTTCCGGCCATGTTCACCCAAGATGCACTGATAGTAGAGAAGACCTTGAAGACACAATGTACACTCTTGACTTCACTGGTCCTCACCTCCCTGCCGGCCTGGGAGTGGTGGGGTGGGTCTGGATTTCCTGACTGCCAGGCACAGCTGCCTCTTGCTCAGGGTCCCCTCACTCTGCTGGGCTTGGGTACAAGAATGGGAGGACCACGGACCACCAGGGGACATTTCCAGGGGGCCCCGGGGAGCCAGATTGAAGTATTTCCCCTGCAGTCAGGGAATGTGTATGGCCTGTGCATGTATGTGTGTGGGCATGTGTGCGTGCACATATGTGCCTCTCTGGATGTGCACACATGCGTGTGCATGCACCATTTCTGGGGCAGAGTTGGAGAGTTCCGCAGGTAACACCAGTGTCTCTCTCTGCTCTGTGACGTGCCCACATTGGCCAAGGACCAGTGATCCTTCATCCTCCTGTGCTCACCTGATCGGGCCCTCTTCCCCAGGGCTGCCTGCTGCTGACCAGGCTGATAAGTTCATTCGTGGCTGGGCTTTGTAAATAAGGCAATAATGGTCAACACATGAGAGGAATGGCAATGATATTCTGTCTGCTGTGCTCTATTAATTGTTGTTGTTGTTCAGTCACTAAGTCGTGTCCAATTGCCCCAAGGCTTTCCACTAAGCAGAATCAGTTAATTGACCAACCAGGGGCCAAGGTGAAAGGGTTTTACGGGACTTTGCCTGCTGTGCCTTGGCTGCTGCAGCTGAGCAGTGGCCCCGGCTGAAGCCAGGTGGAGCTTTGCAGGTGGATTCAGAAGGAGAGGGTCAGCCAGCAGAACTGGAGCCATGGCCACTAGGACCCCAGGCCTGGCTGGGGCAAAGGGGATGGCAAGAGAGGTGGGAAGTCAGCTCCCTGACTACTTAGCAGTTGGAGGTGAAAGAAGGGAGAAGGAGTAGAGAGAGGAGGAGGAGAGGGGAGGGAAAAGACAGGAAAAAAAAAAAAAAAAACACGCAAGAGGAGACCAGCAGAAGTTAGAAGCAGAGTTAGAGAAAGGAGAGATGGAGGAGGACAGGCACTGTCCCTTCCTTGTGAGACCAGGGATTCTTTCGGGGAAGGACAAGGTCTTACCCTTCAGACCTGCCTGGTTTCTAAGAGGAGGCTTTAGACCTGTACCTCCCCTATCAGATTGGCTCCCCCCAGGGCAGGGGCTGGGCCTTTCCCATCAGATTGTTGGCTTCCCAAACAGGGGCTATGTTAACCAACACTGGGAGCTCCCCAAGGATAGAGGAGCTTACTCCATCCACAGCCAAGACCCTCCAAGGTAGGTGATCTGCTGGGGGTTGCCAGTCATGGCCCTGGGACCAGGATATCCGCCTACCTGACCTCTCTCCTCCCCTCTCAGGGTTCACAGCCACCTTCAACATGGACACCAAGAAGCCCCGAGTCATCCCTGGCTCCAGGGCCGCCTTCTTTGGCTACACGGTGCAGCAGCATGACATCAGCGGCAGGAAGTGGTGAGTGAGAGCTGCCACCCCTCCCCCGCCCCCCCTTCACAGCCCTGCACCTCCCCCCACCCAGGCCCCCCATGGGCTGACAGCACAGGCCCTCGCATGCAAATGCCCCCCTTCCCAGGGCCTTGACTTCCTATCCTGGCAGGTCAGGAGCTGCCTAGGATCTGCCCTGTCTTTGAAACCATGAGCATCCCCTTCGTAGGCCTCCATCTTCTCATCTGAGAAATGGGAATGAACACCCTCTTTTTTCTGGTTATGGGACAACGCAGGCAGCAGGCACCAAGAACCAGTAATCACCCCCTCTCATCCCCTCTCAGGGCCCCAGGCTCTCATCAGCGGGGGCAGCGCTTCTGGTTGTGGCTATTGGGAGAGCTGTGGAAGGTGGGGTGTCTCTGCAAGGATGGATGTGTGTGCTCAAAGCTGAAACAGAGGCCGCAGTGGGGCAAAGGGAAGCGAGAGAAGGCTAAGTGTGGGGAGAGGACCTCCCTGGGGCGGGGGCAGTCAGGAGGCAGGAAGGGTCAGCCTCCTATGTCTAATATAACTGTTGGATTATATTGTACATGTTATATAATTTACTCATTTCAAGCGTCAGTTCAGTGATTTCTTCTGAAATTTACGAAGTTGTGTAGCCATCACTACAAATCATTTGTAGGACATTTTCACACACACCCCATTTATTTATTTCAATATCAAACAGCAAGGTTCAACAATGTAACAACCACAATTACTTTTGTACCAACCCAGTAGTATCTCATGGTGGGTTTAACTGGCATTTCTCTAATGACTAACAATGTTGAGTAACTTTTTGTGAATTTATTGGCCATTTGGGTATCCTATTTTATGATGTGTCTGATTCAGTCTTTTGCCCATTTTTAAAATTGTGTTGTGTGTGTTTTTCTTAATAATTTATAAAACTTTAAAAATATGTATATTCTATATACAAATTCTTTGTCAGAGAAAAGCATTGCGAAGAACTCCCCCCGTCTGTAGCTTGCATTTTCATTTCCTTAGAGGTGTCTTTTTATGAACAGAAGTTCTTTAATAAAGTCTAATTTATCACTCTTTTTATAGTGTGTCTTGTGTATCCCATTTAAGAAATGTTTGCTTCTCTCAAGATCATGAAGATACTTTCCTCTTTTTCCTTCCAGAAGTTTGATGTTTTTGTTTTCTCATTTAAGTCAGTGGTTCATCTCAAATAAATTTTTGTGTGAGATGCGAGATAAAAGTCAAAGATGGTTTTTTTTTTATTTAAAATATGGATATCCAGTTGATCTAGCACCATTTCTTAAAAGACTATTTTCCCACTGAATTGTAGTGTCGTCTTTGTTGAAAATCAGGTGACCCCTATACGTATGGGTCTATTTCTAGCCTCTATTTTAATCTATAAAATAGAAAGCTGCCTTGGTTACTGTAGCTTCAGAGAAAGTCTTGAAGTTAGGTAATGTGAATTCTTCACATTTGTTCCTCTTTGACAAGATTGTTTTGGTTATACTAGGTCTTCTGTGTTTTCCTATGAATTTTAGAATCAGCTTGTCAATTTCCCCTCATCAAACTTGCTGACATTTTGATTGGGATTATGTTGAATTTGTAGATCAATTTGTGGAGAAATGAAGTCTTACCAATACTGAGTCTTCCAATCTATGAACATGTATATACCTTCACTTACTTAGTTTTTAAAATTTCTCCTCTTAATAGGGCTTTGAAATTTTCAGTGTAAAATTCTTGCATATCTGTTATTACTTTGGTTCCTAGGTACTTGGAGTTTTATGTTAATTAAAAGGGACTGTTCTTTTTTAAAATTGGAATGCTTTTATTTCATTTTCCAATCTTTTGCTAGTACAGTAAAATATAACTGATTTTTGTGTATTTACATTATATCCAGCAATTTTACTAAACTCATTTATTTCTATCATGTGTAGATTCTTACATATTTTTATGTATACAAGCAGATCATCTGAATTAATTGTAGTTTCATTTCTTCTTTTCTAATCTTCATAGCTTTTATTTCTGTTTCTTGCCTAATTGCAGTAGCTAGGATGTGCAGTTCTAGGTTGAATAGAAGTTGTGATACTGAACGTGCTTTTCTTATTTCCCTTCTTAAAGGGAAGACTATATTTCATAATTAAATAAGATGTTAACTATAGTTTATTCGTTTGTTTGTTGTGATATCATCAGATTAAGGAGGTTTTCTTCTATTCCTAGTTTTCTGAGGTTTATTTGTGTGTGTTATATAAATAGTTGTGGAATTTTATCATTTTTTTCCTGCAAAGATTGAGATGTTATGTGGTTCTTCTTTATTCTGTTAATAATGTTAATTATATCTATAGATTGATTTTTTAAATATTAAGCCCAATTTTTATTCCTGGGATAAACTTTACTTGGACACCATGTATTCATGTGTGTGTGTGTGTTTGTGTGTGTGTGTGATTCTATTCATTGACATATTCTCAGGAACTTTGTTTCTATGTATATTGTATACCTCATATATTCATGAGGTACATTGTGCAGCTAAATGCACCCAATGTATTCTTTAAAAAAAAATTTTTATATCCAATGTATTCTTAATTACATGTTTTATTTTGTAATTCCTGAATCCCTGTTTGATTTTTTATAGACTCTAATTCTATTAAAATAATCTTTCTCCCATTTGTCCATCTTTTACTCTATTTTTTAAAACATATTAATAACAGTTATTTTGAAAACCCTGGCTAACTCCAATATCTGGATCATCTCTGGCTCTGTTTCTAGTGACTATTCTACGTTATGGTTACCAGTCACTTTTTCCTGATTCTTTGCCTGTTTAGTGTATATTTTTTAATTCTGTGCAGAATATTGCGACTAGTACACAGTAGAAGCTATAGATTGTTACCCTCCTTTAGATAATGCTACATTTTGCTCTGATAGGCAATTAGAACACTGGTGAAACCACCTAGAATTCACCACAGCTTCGTTTGGGCCTTGGTTAGGGCAGGTATCATCTAGTTTTGCCCTTACTCCTAGGGTGCTTCCCTGATGGTTCAGACGGTAAACAGTCTGCAGCAAAGCAGGAAACCCAGGTTCGGCTTCTGGGTCAGGAAGATCCCCTGGGGAAGGGAATGGCTACCTACTCCAGAATTTTTGCCTGGAGAATTCTATGAACAGAGGGGATTGGCAGGCTACAGTCCTTGGGGTCACAAAGAGCTGGACACGACTGAGCGATTAACACTTTCTTTCACTTACTCCTAAGGCGCAGTCTTTACTCCTAAGGCATGAATTTGGGGGGATCTCAGCTGAAAGCCCACAGCATTCATTAAAATTTATTTTTGACTAGGCATGAACCCCAACATCTCCCAAGTACTGGGAAGCCTCTAAAATCTCTGCCCCACTTCTCTGATAAATTTTCCAGAATCTCACACCATACATGCACAGCTTAGGGGTCATCCAAGGACCCTGATGGAAAATGTTAGCAGAGTTTGGGGGCCTTTTTCTTCTGTGATTGTCTCCTTTCTACCTGCTCACACCAAATCCTGGTCATTTTTTCAGTCCCCATTCCAATCCCTGTTTCCTCCACCCAGCGAGTCTGCTGTTCTCTGTCTGGACTCTTGTTCCCTGTGCTGCAGCAGGAAAAGTACCCTCATCGAGAAAGCTGAGTGGATGTGGGTTTAGAGCCTGTGCTTCCCTTTATTCAAGTACTGAGCTCTGTATTGACTGCTGGTTGGTACCTGAATATAATTGTTTCATATATTTTATCTAGCTTTCATAGTTGTTAATGGCTGGAATTCAAAGTCCTCTTTCACATTCTTTAATCAACTTAAATATCACTTTCCCTGAGATACCTTCTCTGACCATCCCTTCCCATCACTAGATTAGTTGTACCCATAGAAATATATATTTTCTTTTTATAACTTTTATCAGATGGATAGTAACTGTCTACTTTATTGTCTTACAGAAATCAGGGATATGAAGTTCAAAAGAACATACTTTTAAAGATTGAATGAATGGTTTGAACCTCTCTCAGCCAGCCCAGACATAAAAGGCACATCATCTATATTCTTTTTTTAATATTTATCTTTTTGAAGTATAGTTGACTTACAATATACTGTTAATTTCTACTGTACAGGAAAGTACAACATCCATATCCTTTACATGGTATGAAGAGTTAAAGATTAATTGGAACTGGCTTTTCTAAGATGGAATTTGTTTTGACCAATATTTGTTTATTAAGCTTCTGTTAATATGTTTTACTAGACTCTGCAAAATATTGGTATGAGTAAGACTTAGTTTTACTCTTAAATAACTCACAGGCTAGTTGAAGAATTGACACTAAAATCCTTGAAAAAATTAAAAAACAGTGCAAGACAAAATACAGCCTGGTGTTAATTATGTTCATCTTTGTAAGACCACTTTCTCCATGAAGGCTTTCTGGATCCTTCTCCCAGCCTAAAATGGCCTTACCCTGCCCAAGCCCTCTCTCTCTGACGGCCCGAGTCTCTTTCTACCTTGTGTTGGAGTCATTTAGGCCCAGGGCTCCCCTCACTTATCGAATACTAGTCTCATCTCCCTGTGGCTGCGAGCAGCTAGCCAGATGTCTTGCTCACAGCAGAAATTCAGCCAGAGTTTGCAAGGAGAAATCTCTGTGGCTAAAGTCTTTGGGAGGGCTTCATAGAAGAGGAACACTGAATGAGGTCTTGGAAGTTGGGCTCAGATGAGCAGAATGGCACAACAGAATTGACACGAGGTCGCTCTTGCTGGTCTGAGTGCAGCCGGAAGCATCCTGGGAGAGAGCTGCACTGCAGCCACTGGCCCTGAGCGTGCTTTCTGCCACAACTGAACTGAGAGATACAGAGAGGCCTTGGAGACCCAGGGAGCTGCACCTCCTGCAGAACAGACAGGAGCACACAGACCCTTTCAGGAATCCCTGTTCTCACTTGCATGGGCTCCACTGCATATCCTACTCGGGTGCTTCCCCTCTCTTGCTCCCCTGACCCCCATTTTTCTCATCCTGTAGGCAGCATTCCAAGAGTTTTATCCAGATGTAAGGTCCTGTGGATGTTAATAATGGGAAAAGAGAGGTCAATGTTTGTGTCGTTTGTGGGACACTGGCTGGCAGATACGCACAGGGACGACTTCAGTGGTGCCTGTTGTTTGACGTTCATGCCAGGAGGCACCTCAAAGGAAGGACAGAAGCAGGGGTCTGAAGACCAAAGATTGGCACTTGGACGGAGACCTTGGGAGAAGCTCTCTCAGCCTCCTCCTCTCAGCAAACGCCTCTGTTTGCTCTCACACAAAGTACATATGAAAGGACCTATCTCAGGGTGCTGCTGCTGCTGCTGCTGCTGCTGCTAAGTCACTTCAGTCGTGTCCGACTCTGTGCGACCCCATAGATGGCAGCCTATCAGGCTCCCCCGTCCCTGGGATTTCCCCAGGCAAGAACACTGAAGGGGGTTGCCATTGCCTTCTCCCTCAGGGTGCTAGGAAAGATCAAAAAATACCAACCAAAGAATGCATTTTGTGATCAGCAAAGTAGGAAGTGGAGGATGGGGTTGCTTGCACCCAGAAAATAGCCAGATCTAAAATCAGGCCCCTGGTAACTTGATCAAGAGACTCTCTCTGACCCAGGCGCTTCTGTCTCCCGGGTGTGGACCCAGCTTCTGGCCCTTGAGGTGGAGCTGGCAGACCTCAGTCTGTATCTCCTGAGCCTGCAGTGGGGCCAGAGAATCTGTGTTTTAAAGAACTCCCTGGGAGACTGAAGACCACCATCTCCACTGAGCGCAGGGAGATGCCACTGGGAAATGACATCACCCTCCAGCCCCTGCCCAGAAATCCAGGCCCAGCACTACCAGCCCCAGAGATACACTCATTAGTTGCCTCTGACCTCAGGTACCACTGAGGTCTGGCCTCATTTATCAGGCTGTGAGCCTCCTTGAAGGTCAAGGGCACCAGACCCTGATGTAAATGTTAAGAAGACAAAGGGACAGACCTAGTGGGCCGCCACTTTACCCTCTTAACCTTCCATTTCCTGCCCCTACATTCCCATCGCAAACCCAGACTCGGCAGAACCAACTGTAAACCAGCGCCACACACATCTTGAACCGTTTTCCACATGCCTCGGTTTCAGCAACAATAACAACACTCACAGACACACAAAAAGAAAGAGAGAAAACAAATTCCTCTCGGGCTGAGTATTCTCTGCCCCTGCTCTTTAAGCCCTTGTGTATTTTCAGAGAAATTTAATCCACATGAGTCTAATATATGTATATTGAAATAATTAAGCCAGTTGGTTTTCAAGACCATTTGATGTCCCAGAAACTCCGGTGTGGGGTTTGCAGAGGGCCTCTCCGAGCCTTTGGTCCACTGAGGTAGGAAGCCTCCTAGTGCTGAGAAGAAACAGAGCCAGGCCCCATGAATTTCCAGTTTGTCACTGAAGCTTTTACCCTGAAGAGCAAAGTCTCAGCTCTCATCGAGGCAGCGCATTTCACCTCCTCCCCTTGAGGGCATTAGGAAGCAGGAACCTGATAGCCTAGTAGGTTCTAAAAGGGGACCCCTTCTGAACTCAATGGGCTTTAAGAACAAGAGGGCATGTGAGTTCCCTGGGCTACAGGTTCAGGGACATGAGCAGCTTGTAAGAGAAATGGGCTTGTTCCCATTTTACAGATGAGGCAACTGAGACTGCGAGAGAGATAGCACAATAAATGTCTGAGTTATATCTGAAACCTAGATCTTGTCAGGCCCAAAGCAGCACAGAGCAGCAGCAGCCCCAGCCCAGATACTGATGGGGAAGCTACAATCATCCGTAGTGGTGTCCTTTCCAACCAGCTACACTGCTGGCCCCTTAAGAGTCAAGACTGTGATGTCCCAAGACCCAGCACTGGCAGATTCACATAAAAATGCTGAGCCCAGTCAGAAAGAGAGGCTGTATGGTTGCAGAATGCCAATCCTGGATGATAAATCCCAAGAGAGGACACACGCAGAAAGGATCCCAGGAGTCCGTGGGAGGGAGAGTGAATGTCTAATTCAGCAGGACCAGGTGGGGGAGGGGATCGGGAGAGGGTTGTGGAGGAGGGTCCTTCCAGATGGGTAGGATTTCTGTGTATAGAATAGACAGGGATGAGCAGAGTGTAACAGATGGAGGGAACCACTGGAGTAAGAGGGCAGGGGTGAAAAAGAAGAGGTCATGTTTAGAGAAAGGACACTGCCCCTTGCGGCTGGAGGAGGAAGTGTGGACAGCACAGCAGTAGAGCAGAGGCTGGGAGAGCGAGGAGAGTACCACAGGGGTGCTTCGTTTTCTTCCATTTTTTTAAATTGCTTTACAACGTTGGGTTAGCCTCTGCTTTACAGCAACGTGAATCAGCTATACACCTGTGTATATCCCCTCTCTCTTGAGCCTCCCTCCTACCTCCCCCCCATCTCTCCCCTCTAGGTCGTCACAGAGCACAGAGTTGAGCTCCCCGTGCTGTATAGCAGCTTCCCACTAGCTATTTGACACATGGCAGTCAGTATATGTCAAGGCTACTTTCTCAATTTGCCCACCCACCTCTTCCTCCCCTTCTCTTTCTGTGTCTACATGCCAGTTCTCTACGTCTGCATCTCTATTCCTGCCCCACAGATGGGTTCATCAGTACCATTTTTCTAGGTTCCACATATGTGCATTTTGTTGTTCTTCAGTCATGTTCAACTCTTTGCGACCCCATGAAATGCAGCACGCCAGGCTTCCCTGTCCTTCACTATCTCCTGGAGTTTGCTCAGACTCATGTCCATTGAGTGGGTGATGCCATCCAACCATCTCATCCTCTGTCACCCCCTTCTCCTCAACCCATCAGGCTTTCCCAGTACCAGGGTCCTTTCCAATGAGTCAGCTCTTCGAGTCAGGTGGTCAAAGTATTGGAGCTTTAGCTTCAGCATCAGCCCTTCCGATAAATATTCAGGATTGATTTCCTTTAGGATTTACTGTTAGAGGGGAGACTGAGAAGGAAGCCAGACACACTGAGTCTTGTTGAATGACACTGCAGCCTTGGATATCTCACCGTCACTCAGGTCTCCATCAGACCCTAGTTCTCAGAGGCAGAGGTGGGTTGGGAAGGACAGGGTGACTGGGAGCAGGCCCAGGAGGTGCAGGTGGACACTCAGTGAACATGGGGGTGGGGCTTGACCTTTAGGACTGCTCCCCTGGCTAGAAAAGTCTTAGAAAATATTTAGCTGCAATCCCTCATTGGGCTTCCCTGGTGGCTCAGAAAGTAAAGAATCCGCCTGCAATGCAGGAGTCCTGGGTTCAATCCCTGGGTTGGGAAGATCCCCTGGAGAAGGAAATAGCAACCCAGTCCAGTATTCTTGCCTGGAAATTCCCATGGACAGAGGAGCCTGGCAGGCTACAGTCCATGGAGTCGCAAAGAGTCGGACACGACTGAGCGACTGAGCACAGCACAATCCCTTATTTTATAAGCAAGGAAACAGGCCCAGAGCTAGAAAGGCCTCCACCAAGGTCACCCTTGGAACTCAGCTCTCCCAACACCCAGTCCACATTGCTTCTACCCCCTGTTGTGGTTCCAGCTGGTGTGCAGGTGAAAAGTGCCAAAGTGGCAGTGCACCCACCATCTTCATCCCCTGTCTCAAGCTCACGTGCATGCACGTTAAGTCACTTCAGTCGTGTCCAACTCTGTGAGACCCCATGGACTGCGGCCCACCAGGCTCCTCTGTCCATGAGATTCTCCAGGCAAGAATACTGGAGTGGGTTGCCATACCCTCCTCCCAGGGATCTTCCCAACCCTGGGATCGAAATTTCATCTCTTATGCCTCCTGCGTTGGCAGGCAGATTCTTTACCACTAGCGCCTGGAAAGCCCCAGGTAACAGCTACATAAACCAAATTCTAATACGGGTAGGGCATTAATTCTTCTACCAAGCTGTATGTACTGACCTTCCCAGATAACACGTTTGCATTTTCACTAAGATCTTTCATGTCTCAAACCCATGGAATTTGGGCTTGACTGTAAAGGAAATCCATGAGGAATAAATCCACAAAATTGGGCAATGAGGTTTGGCGGAGAATGGATACATGTATATGTATGACTGAATCCCTTTGCTGCTCACTTGCAACTACCACTGCATTGTTAATCGGCTATACCCCAATACAGAATAAAAAGTTTAAAGTTAAAAAAAAGATTGACCTGCAAGCCTAGGCCTGACGGGGATGCCCTTGTATCATTCCCTCCTCTTCAACCCCCAGATTTCCCAACCTCTCATCTGTGGCCCTTTTCCGCAGGGTTTATAGCAACATCCCAAAAGGGGCTGAGATCTTCTGCCTCCGCGGGTATGTGAATGCACATTAGAGTGTCCCCTGTTGTTTAGCACTAAGCTGTGTCCATCTCTTTTGAGACTCCATAGACTGTAGCCTGCCAGGCTCCTCTGTCCATGCGATTTCCCAAGTAAGAATACTGGAGTGAGTTGCCATTTCCTTCTCCAAGGGATCTTCCTGACCTAGGGATTGAGCCCGAGTCTCCTGAACTGGCAGGCGGATCCTTTACCACTGAGCCACCCGGGAAGCCCAAGGCAGCGCCTAACTGCAAGAAAAGTCTAGGCTTCAGAACTACACAAACCTGGGCTCATCCACTTTTCAATCTGTGGGAACTTGAGGATGTTACATCCACCTACTGGACACAGTTTCTTCATCTGTAAAATGGACACAATGCTGCATACCCCTGAGATTTCTTTGAGGAAAACAGGAGATGGTGTGTGACGTGTCTGCCATGGGCAGATGCTGGATAAGTTAGTTCCCTTTGCTAGCCTATTTCCCAAGAAAGAATATGGTGTCCAGAAGAGATTTCCAGGAAAAGGGCCCCCGAGGCTGCTCTTGGTGCAGAATGATAGATTTTATCCAAGTCGTCCCTCCTCCCTGACAAGGCCAATTGTCAGCCTGGGGCAGCCTCAGCCATTGTTGCTGTGGAAATCTCACTAAGGAACATCCTAAGCTCTTTTCCTGGCTCAGGCCCCCAGAGCGGGTTCCCAACACCACAGCGCATACATGCCCTCCGCTATTTTCTCTTGGAACAAATAAAACCAGGCACCGTGACTCATGCTGGTTAACAATAAATCACTACAGAAGCAAAGCCCAGGATACGATGAAACTACCTAACACACGAGAGAGAGGAGAAAGAGAGAGAGAGAAACTGTAGTCATTAGGGACATGTTGGCCAGGGGCCCAGGGCCAAGCCACCCAGCTGACCCTGGCAGTCGGGCGGCACATGGACAAGCAGCGAGTGAGCCACAGAGGGCTGGATGGTCATACAGACGTTTATCCTCACGGAGCTGTGGGCTTATTCAAGTGCTCAGAAATACAAAGCAGCATTGAGAGCGGCCAAGGAAAGCCTGTCAGCCCCAGAACGCAGCGAGCTTGTAAGATGCAGCCTGCGAGTGGTCCTGCATCTCCAGATTTTTCTCTTCTATGTTAGCTTCCTCTCTAACTCTCTCTTAAAAAAAAAAAAATTACCAAAACAACACAGGAAAGTTACATACTTGAAGAGTATGTCAGCAAGAGCCTAGGTCACCTCTGACACACTCACAACCTGGTCAGCCAGAGACAGAGCCAAGGCCAGTCCTCAGGGCCATGGAATGACCACAGTGCTGATCCTGGCGAGGCAGGGAGCCAACTTCTACATGCTCTGGGGGTAAGAGGCACAATCTCAATAGTGGAAACATTGAAAGGAAAGTCTCCTGGTTTCTAACCTCTAAGAAAGAAAATAAATCTAATTTGGGCAGTTCAGGGAAGCCAGAGGGATTTGCCAGCTCAGCATCTTTTCCAGCCTCCACCCCCCCACCCCAGCCCCCACCAGCAGCCTGTGAGCTCCGGCACCTCCCTCCCTTCTCTGACACCAATGCTGTCCGTTTTGTGATTCTAAAGTCCTTCCTAATACCAGCACAGGAAAGGAAAAGGGTGCCCCTCACTTGAGCTGAAGAGACACTAATGTTGAGATTCACTCCATCTTGAGAATGGCTTTCTATAATTTCATAAGCTTGAATTTTCGTGACTTGTATTCCATCACTCGTTGGCGCTGTATCTGCACTCACCATAGCCGACGCCAGGGGGAGCAAGGCCTCCTCGCCAATCGTCTGTTTCCCTTGGATGTCACCAAGGCCCGCATCTGCTTCCATTTGGCTAAGCTATAAAATGTGAGACACTAAATTCCTTACTGAAAACCACAAAGTGGAATAAACATGACTTAAAGTTATATGCAATTAGAAAAACAAATCAACATGCTCTGTGTGCTTTTCCCTCACTAATCTTAGCTGTGATCCGTCACTAACCTAACCCTTGTTTTCTCCAGGCGTGGATAGAATACCTTCTTCTAACTTCCCCTGACTGTTTCACGGAGAATCAAGGGGTCTTCAGGATTTCAGCCTCTTGCAGGTGTTTATTCTTTTCTTTCAACAGCTTCCTGTCTACATAGCAGCAACACTCAGACTCACAGCCAATGGCAAAAGCTTCTTATTGATATAAGACCATCTTGACAAGGTTCCTGTCATTCTCTGTGGCATTCATAAATCCACCCTACTTTCTCTCTCGAAGTATTTCTTCCTAGTTTAGCTGTGAGGAATCATCCTGAGCCAATAATGCAGAGAGACAAAGAGAAAGAGAATGTATTGGGTTGGCCAGAAAGTTTTGTTTGGGTTTTTCCCCACTTGGACAAATCCACATCAACTTCTTGAGCAATCCAATAGAAAAAGCCAGTTAAGAGAAATGGAAAATGAAATGGAGTATAGGGAAGAAGAGAGAAGATGGGATGGAGAGTGAGGAGCTAAGAGAGTAAGGAGAGAAAAGGGGGCTACAAGCCCCCAGGGGTAGGGCTTGCCTTTTATTTGTCTTTGCATCTCTGGTGCTTGGCACAGGCCAACAGGAGGAGAAGAGAGCGGTTCTAGAACTGGTTCCTAAATCTCAGGGAAGCCCAAAGCTGAATGTTCTTGTTACAAAGAATCTGGGGGAAATGGCCACCTCCATGGGAGAGGCTGGCATTTTCTGTGTTTTTCTTTCCCCTGCAAACCTTGGAGGGGCCCAGCAGAATTGAAGTCAGACAGAGGGCAGTGGGTAGTGGGTAGCAGAGGGCAGCTTGCCCCTGCCCCCAGCCGCCTTCCCACTCCCCAGAATGGCTTTCCTGGGACAGCAGCCCCCACTCTGAGCTGTCCCCTGCCTCTCCCCAACAGCTGAGCCAAGGATTTTGTAACCCAAGGAGAATGACGTTTCCAAAAATGTCAAGACAGGCTTTGCCTTCCAGTGGCTCAAGTGAGTCCACGGCCTTTGTTCCTTCACGGCTTCTCAAAATAAGAGGAATACTGTCGGAGCAGCCATTACTCACAGCGCGGAAGGAGGAGGAAGGAACGCAATCTGAGCTTTAACCAGATGGAAGAAAGCACTTCGAAGGATTTTGCAGAGCCAGTGATTCCCCCAGGCAGCCAGGAGCTCCCTAATGGAGCACAGGCTGGCTTCTGTGTCCTCTGCTCTCCGACACCCCATCCATCCCCCAGAGATGGGGAGAGGACCAGGTGAGAGAGGCTGAGGAGCTGCCCCTTAGCCAGCTGGGTGACCTGGGTGAGCGACCTAGCTTCTCTGGGCTGCAGTTTCCATGGCTTCAACATGGGGCTGCTTCTCTCTTTCACAGGGCTATGGCAAAGATTAACCAAATTAATGTCAGAGGAAGTGCCTAGCACAATTTCCGAGACAACCCTTCCCACAAACGTTCATTCTTGGGTGAATTCATTTATTTACTTGTTCATATAAAGTGCTTTGAAAGTAGATGAACACATAACCCAGTTTTGCCAAGTGTTTCCCACTGGGGCACGCTGTCCCCAATGCCATTATTTCAAAGCCTGATAATCACCTGATAATATAATCTAGGGATTCCCAAGGCTGGCAGAACAGAACTGCCTGTGAAAGTTTAAAAAAGAATACAGATACCTCAATCTAACCTAAGACTTAACAAAAGTCAGACTATCTAGAGGTAGGAATCCCCAGGCGAGGCTAATGCCCAAACAGGTTCTAAACCACTGAATCCTTTTTTAAGAGTCTGTGAGTTCTCATGGATTCTGAGGCTAGGTCCTTCCCAGGCTTATGCGGAGAGTGACCCTCACTGCCTGAACCCAGTAGCAGGAATACAGAGACCAGAAAGCAGGTGGGGGTTACCTGATGCAAGGGATGAGGCAGTGCTCCCAAACATGTGGACATCGATCTGTCTACACTTCATGCCGCTTTAGATAGAGTTCTCTGGGTGAGTGAAGGGAGACGAGAGCAGACTCGGAATGTCAGGGAGGTGTGGGTGAGTGGTGAGAAAGATGAGGGATGAAAGATGTGAGCCCAGGTTGAGGATGACTTCACCACCAGCTCTGTGAAGACGGGAACTTGTCTGACCCTCTGGGCCCCTCCCAGGCCCAGCCTTCACCACGGAAAGCACGTTAGATAACGCACCTAAGTGCTTTCATTATCAGGACCCAGCTGTCAGTTCTCTCTGAAGGAAGCCCCTGCCCCTTCTTCACCTGAGTGACTTCTCTCTGCCTGCAAGCCTCCATCCAAGAGTTGCCTGCTCCAGGAAGCCTTCCCAGATAGCCGAGCAAAGGCGCCTGCACTGGGCCTCATCCACCTGCCCCCAGCGTGCAGTGCTGTCCTCCACCCCGAGGTCATCAGCTTTGGTCTCTCAGCCCCACCAGACGAACGGTATGAACTCCACCTCAATCCACAGTGTCTGGCACACAGCCAGTTCTCAACTATTTCTTCAGATTGAACTTGTCCAAGCCTCTCCTTTTACAGATGAGGAAACTGAGGCCCTGAAGGAGCAGGTGGATCACCCCGGGTCACATAGCCTATCTGGGAATAGATCAGAGCTCTCCCTAGACAGGTCAACAGGCCCGTGACCAAAAATAGTATCTGTCCTTTCGCCTCTGGGCCCTCTCCTCTTTTCTACCTCAGCTGAGTCCACGTGACTAGTGGAAAGAACTGTGGACACAACCAGAATATTGTGTCCCAGTTGTGTCTGGACATTCTCTGGGCCTTGCTGCTTTCTCCAGTCCGATGGGACCACCTCTGCTTGTCCAGCCGCCTCCCCTAGCCGTGGGCAGGATGAAATGAGCTGTTCAGTCTGTACACTGGTCACATAGAAAGTATCACCGTCCTAATTATGAGCTAAAGGACGCATGCCACCCCCCAATTCCAAGGCCTCGTTCCTTGCTACCGCCAAGTACGACCGAGGAACCATCAGACCAGCGCATACCAAGAAATTAAATGTGCACATCCCACTGAGAAACATCTGCCCTCGCTATCACTGTGTTTATATTTCATTTTCAGAGGAAAGAGTTGTGATAAACCTGGGTGATGGGGGAGATGGAAAAGACTCAGCATGCCTTGGAAAATCAAGCAAGGGTTTATCAGACATTTTGAAAAGAGAAAGGGGGATTTTTACACTGTGGCTGCAGCCTTTCTTGCAGGGGATGGGGGGCAACATCAGACCACAGCCACTTTCCTGGGGAGCTGGGCCAAGGGCATCCCAACACTGTGGTCCATCTGCAGATGGTACCCAGAAGAGCTCAACACAGCTCTGCTCCCAGCTACATCCCAAGAAACAGAATGAAGATTCAGCTTGTCTTTGCAAAATGAGCAGCTGCCTGCGTCTGTCCATCTGTTATTCACTCAACAAGCAGTTACTGAGACTTGACTGTGTTCAAAGTACTTTGAGTAGCACTAAGGGGGACATTTAAAGTTGCCTCTGCTAACTAGGGGCAAATTATCTAAAGGAGAGAAAAAATAGCCAAGAAGGGTACAAAGCATCATGAGAACTGAGAGAGATCTTTCAGCTAAAAGATCAAGGAGGGCTTCCTGGAGGAAGAGGCACTGAAGAGTGGATAAAAGGGAGTCAGTTCAATGGTTTGTGATAAGGGGACTCCACGCACAGAGGCAGGAATGAGAATGCCAAGTGTGGTGATAAAAGGACCAGCAGCCCTGTGAGACTTGGCATCAGGACACGAGGAGGCAAGGGGCATCCAGCTAGACAGCACAAGCTGGCCACTCTCTTCTTCAGAGTCAGTGGGTCAGGCCCTCATTTTCCCTTCAAATGGGTTGAAAGTGTGCTTTGCAGTCACCTTCTCCCCTCCCCTTTGGTCTTCTGTTCAAAGTTCTTCTGCACATTAGGAAAAAATGCTGTTTGGCTGTAAGCTGAGGAGGACCCAAAAATTCCCAGGAACAAAGCAGAGCGTCCAGCTTGCGAGATCAACAGCTGTGAGGATGCCTGTCAGCAGGCTCTGTGCCCAGGATGACAGGGCGGCTCCAGGGCCAGCCTGCACAATGACAGGCAAGAGCTCTGTGCCCACTCCTGGCATTGCTGTACATCAGCACTGGGCACTGAGGGCTTTTTATTCATCAATATTGATAAAGACCGTGTGTGCTGGGAAAAGTTTTTTTTTTTTTTAATTTTCATTTATTTATTTTTTTGTTTACAGGAAACTCATTTAATTAAAAATGTAGCAAAGGTTATTTTAAAAATAATTCTTATGCAATGCTGGGTCTTTTTTACTGCGCTGGGTCTTCGTTGCTGTGCATGGGCTTTTGCTAGTTGCAGTGAGCTGAGGCTACTCTTCGTTGCAGTGCATGGACTTCTCATTGGGGTGGCTTTTCTTGTTGCAGAGCATGGGCTCTGGGGCTCACAGGCTCAGTATTGCTGCACACAGGCTCTAGAGCACAGGCTCAGTATTTGTAGCACACAGGTTTAGTTGCCCCAAGGAATGTGGATCCAACCCATGTCCCCTGCATTGGCAGGCAGATTCTTAACCACTGGTTCACCAGGGAAGTCCCAGGGAAAAATGTTTAAACACCTTAACAGTTTCCAATAGGAAAAGGGATGAAACAATTTAAATATTCATCAATAGGAGAATGGTTAAAAAGAAAAAAACACCAGGCAACCCTCTGGTGATTCCAATGGTAAAGACTCTGCCTGTGATGCAGGAGACCCTGGTTCGATCCTGCATCAGGTAGATCACCTGGAGAAGGGGATGGCAACCCACTCCAGTATTTTTGCCTGGAGAATTCCATGGACATAGGAGCCTAGTGGACTACAGTCCTTGGAATCAAAAAGAGTCAGACATGACTGAATGACTAGCACTACCGCCATTACACTACTAACCAGTATAAAGGATGAGCAGAGTTATTCTATCCATCTTACCAGGGCCACCCGCTACAGTGAGGGTCCTGGGTTGAGAAAACAAATGGGGGCTCCGGCCCAGGGCCCATCATCTTTTCATCCCACCTATAGTTCCTTCTTGGTGTTAAAGGGATCTCACATGTGTGGACACCCCACCTATATATCTCCAAGCTCTGTCCACACCCCCAGCAAGCAGTGGTGTGGTCCACCGTCAGAAAGGCAGATCCAGGGAAGAAACCTGTCCTGAGCTGTTGGAGCTGGCGATTCTGGTGTCCCAGTGACCCAGAGTGGGGGGGTGTGGGCTCTGGATTCCTCTCCTCTTGACCCCTAGGACTCCTCACCCCATAGAAAGGGGCACAGCCAGAGAAGGGTCAGTGCAGGACCCAGGCAGGGGCCCTAGTGACCAGGTCTAAGTGTGGCATTGATATATACTGACATGAAAAGTATAAAATAATTAAGTGAAAACAGCACACTGCAGAACCATGTGTGTAGAGTGATTTCATTTTTTTAATTTCCTACATAAATGCCTGGAAGTTTTTCTGCATCCCTGCTGCTAACAGTAGTTTTATCTCTAGAGGGCTGGGTTGAGAAGGGAATTGAAAGGTTTTGCACGTTTTACTTTCCACAGTCTGTGCTGTGAATGTTATATAAGCATGTATTATTTTTATAATCTAAATTCTTAATAGTTTTTGCGTCATACTTTTTTTGCATCAATTAAAGCAGATATTTCTATGTGTTTCCTTATGACCAAAAGAAACAAAATTTTTTTAAAAATCCAATCCTGAATCATTCCTGGATGGTCAAGGAGGTTGTTATGGTCGTGATCCCCATAATGTAGTAAAAATTCCTCAGACATATGTTTTTTCACTTGTCCAGAGGGCCTCCTCTCTGCTTCTTCAGCAGGTCTTTCATACAAGGACTTCCCATTCTGCCTGCACATTTGGGAACTTCTAAAATTAGATTTTCAGGCCCCAGGCCCCAGCTGACTGAATTAGAGTCTTCTGAACATTGTGCCCAGGAATCTGCATTTGTACCTCCCCAGGTGATTCTGATGACCAGAAAGGCCTGGGTCCCCCAACCCTTGAAACCCTGGGTGATTAGTAACCCAGACAGTGGTTCAGTCCCATTCGGTAGATGAGAACACTGAGGCCCAAGGCAGTTAACAGCCTTGTCTTAGACCAGGATGTACAGTCTGTGGTTCCTCTTTTAGAGCTGGTTCTCCTCCCCCAGCTGAGTTAACAGGTGTTGGAAGACAAAAGAAGGCCTGCTGTCAGTGGTCCCAGTTGCAGGCTATCAGATTACAATGCTCCCACTAAACCAGGCATTTAGCTAATTTGTTCAACAACTATATTTGAAGGACCTAATCTGTGTCAGGCACTGTCTGGGAGCTGGAGTGTTTAGAGCTGCCAACCTGACCGACAAGGTCCTAGCTCCCTAGCAGTTCAAATCCTACTGAGAGATAAAGATGATTAAAAGACAGCATCTGAGAGTGCAAAGTGCTATGAGAAATATAAGGCCAGGTGGGGAGGTGGGGAGTGACAGGTAATCAGGAAAAGCATCTTTGGGAAAGTGACATTGGAGCTGAATCCTAAGTGATCTGTGCACAGCATTCATAGCAGCCTTGGTAAAAGTGGGGACAGACTGGTGAGCAGCAATGAGAAAATATAGCGCCTCGGAAGACCTGGTGAAGAGGATGGTTTTACTAGAATGGATGTGGGGCTTGAGCCAACAAGGGTTGTGGTTGCCACGCCTCTGTTTCCCCTACATGGTGCTTCTCAAACATGAAGTACCGCATCCCCTGGAGGGCTTGTTAACACACAGATGCCGGAACCCATCTTTGGTTTCTATTCTCCTTCTTGTTGGTCTCAGGTAGGGCCCAAGATGATGCATTTCTAATAAGCTCCTGGGGAGGCAGACGCTGCTGGGATGGGAACCATCTTGAGAACCACTTCTGCGTTGTAACGGCCTGTTGGCTGCCCATCTCCTCCACTAGGCTGGAGGCCTCCTGAAGGCAGAGGCCGCATCGTGTTCACCGTCCTGCCCGCAGTGCGTGGTGCATTCATAGGAGTTCAATAAGTGCGTAAGATTCGGTGAATGAGTGAGGGTGTGGGTCATCAGCCACATGAAATAGTATCTTTAAGGCCTTAGAACGTACACGCACTATGTAACTGTATTAGTCAGGGCTCCTCAGAGAAACAGAACAGATAGGTGGAGAAAGGGAGAAAAAGACTATAAGGAGTTGGCTCATAAGTTTATGGAGGCTGGCAGTTCCCCAGATCTGCAGTGTGAGTCAGCACTTTGAAGACCCAGGAGAGCTGACAGTGTAGTTCCAGTCTGAAAGCCAACAGGCTGGAGACCTAGGGACAGCCGACATTTGAGTCCAAGGCAAGAAAAAGTCAATGTCTCAGCTCAGAGGCAGTCAGGACGGAGTCTCTTATTCAGGGGAGGGTCAGCCTTTTTGTTCTATTCGGGCCTTCAACTGATTGGACAAGGCCCATCCATATTGGGGAGGACAATCTGCTTTACTCAGTCTACAGATTTAAATAGTAACCTCACCAAAAACACCCTCACAGACACACCCAGAATACTGTTTGACCAAATATCTGGGTACCACCTTGGCCCAGTCAGGTTGACACATGAACTGAACCATCACAGTGTGCATGGTTGTTTAAAATACACCCAGTGGATCCTCATGTCTGAGGAGGGCTTTATGGAGGAAGGAAGAGTAAGAAATGTGCAGGAGACAGAGGGCTTCTCATTCTCCTGGCCTCCAGGAGTCCAGGCCTACCAGGCATCTCAGCCACAGTGAGCAGCAAGCCCCTCCAACCAGCCCAGGGAGCCCTGGAGGTGCCAATTGCCCTCGGCAGGTCCTGGGGGTGGGGAGAGCTCTCCCTTCACACCCCACCCCCAGCCAGGCCAGGGTTTGCTGTGCTTAGCACTTCCCCGGCCCCATCTTGAACACATTAGCCCCCATACTCAGCTGGCTGGAGGAGGTTGCATTTTCCATGGAGAGAGAGGGAGAGAAACAGCCTTGCTAGAGAAATAGTCTCTCTTTGTTCCTTTAAGCTCTCTGCTCCTCAAGTGGGAGCCCCTCCCTGATGCCTCGATCTGATTTCAGTGAAGGAAATGAAGCCAGAGAGAAATGGAACAGAGGGCCTGGAGTGAGTGTGAGTGGAGGAGGGTGCTGGAGAGAGGAATAGGCGAGGAAGAGAAGTCTCCCGGGGGCAGGCCCAGCTGGCTGGGTCGGGGAGGGCAGCCCTCTCCACATGCTAGCTGCTGCCCCGTGCCCAGAGCTGGGGTTTCTGAACTTGCCTGTCCTTCACGATGGTGGACAGAGCACCAGACTTGCAGTCCCAGCTCTGAAACTGACCAGCGTCTCACCACAGGCCTGTCACATCCACCTTCTGAGCCTCAGATACAGTCTGTCCTTTCAGCTCCAAAACTGTTCTGGTGATCAAAATCAAATACAATTCAATTGCATCAATTATCCTTCAATTAAAAATAAATTTAAAAAATGATTAATTAAAGTAAATGGTTGATGATAATTGGATTTCCTGGGATGTGAGGTCCAGGTCTCACAGTGAGGGGCAAAGAAGCTGACCAGGGAGGGGATGAAGCCCACATCTTGCCCACTCTACAAGCCAGTCCAGGCTGGTCTCTGACTCAGGACCCCCTCCAGGAGCAAGCCCATCCTTTGAAGATGTCCTCTTTCCTTCCCCAACAGCTGGTGGCCTTTTTGTTCCCGGGGCTTCTGCTGGTTCCATCTACTGGGGAGCTAAACTGCTCACAACTCCCTCCCCAGACACAGCCCGTAAAGGCCAAGCTGAGCCTAGACACTCAGCCTCTTCCACCCTCCAAGGCTTCGAATGAGGGGGCACTGCCCTGGGAGTCAGGATACCCTGCACCCGTCCTGCTCTGCCACCATCTCCTCTGAGTTGTCAGACACAATACTTCTGATGCCTCACTGGGATATGACAAACCTAGCCCAAGGAACCTCCACATTTCCTCCCAACTCTGATGGTCTTCAAGGCCAGTTACCAGGTAACCAGAAATATCTGGGGTACAGGGCTTCCTGTCCAAGGGGCTGTTGTAACTGAGATATACACAGAACAAAAGGATTTCTGTTTCCACAAGGCTGAACCTGAGGGAAGTTATGCATTCTGTTAAACAACCAGAGAGAAATAATATACATGGTGTCAGCAAGTCTGCCCACCACTCACAAATTAAGTACATGCCCCAGATGGATCATGAGCTGGAGGATATGAATCTGCTCCTCTCTCATTGATCCTGGATGCTGTGTTCCTCTTTTAGCATGGTATTATATGGAATTTCTAAGGGTAATTTTAACTATGTGCTTTTGGGTTTTGGGGTTTAAGTTTGTTGTTTTGTGTGTGTGTGTTTTTTTTTTGCCTTACACACTCTATTTAGGATATTTTCAGTTATAAATACCTAAAAACTTAATTTAGACTTATATAGTAAAAAGTAGTTATCGCTCACATATCTGAAAAGTCCAGCAGCAGCATGCTTCAGGTACAGTTTGATCCAGGGGTTCACAGTATGATTGGAATTTCAGCCCTTTCTCTTGATGCTTCTCTCAGTCCTTCCTGTCTCAGTACATCGGCTCATGCCCCTCATCAGTAAGATGGCTGCTAGCAGTTCCAGTTCTGTGTCTGTACACTGCGTCATCCGGAGAATAGGGACGACTTTGGTCCCTAAGGCCCAAGAGGAGGTACTGAGTGAGATTGGGTTGACTTACATCACTGCCCTGACTCAACCACTGCAGTCCAAGGATAACACTGGCCTGGCTGGCAGTATCTGCTCAGTCCCTACAGCTAGAAACGGAGCCAGCTTTCCTGGATCCACAAACAGAAATGAGGACTGTTGGGAAAATGGAAATGGAAAACTAGGGAAGCAAGCAATATTGACTTTAAATGGGACCTGGGTCACATGCTTGAACCTCTGTGCACAGAAAACATTTAATTTCTCAGCAGCCTTTTTCCCAGGCACTGAATCCGGAGGCTCCTCTTAGGCATGTTGTTGTTTAGTCTGACACTGTTACAGCTCCGTGGACCGTGACCGCCCCCAGGCTCCTCTGTCCTTGGGATTTCCCAGGCAAGAATACTGGGGGAGGTCGCCATTTCCTTCTCCAGGGGATCTTCCCAACCCAAGGATCAAACCCGCATCTTCTGTATTGGCAGGCAAATTGTTTATCTATGAGCCACCAGGGAAGTCCCCTCTTAGGCCTGAGGCAAAACCAAAAACTCCTGAAGTTGCTGCTGCTGTAGACTGTCAGAGAGAAGGTCAGATCAGTCCCTGGGGACCTTTTACCCTGGGCTTCAAGACCACCCTAGCAGGATGGTCTGCTAGGGCAGATGAGGGCATCTCAGCCCTCAAGGAATTGTGATGCTAAAACACTGGCCACAGAGGGCAGCAGGGATTTCATGCTGCTTTATGTGGGAAAGCCTGGGCTAACCAGCGAAGGTCTCCTGGAGCAGATGGTACTTTGTGCTGGGTCTTAAGGGGAGGTCTCCAGGGTGGGGTCTGCACCCCACAGGGGATGCACAGGACAGCATACTGGAGTCTACAAATAAAATGACTATTTTTATTTAGGTTTATCTTTTATCTGAAAAAAATAGGATTACTGATGTTCAGTACACAGATTGACAGCTGTGCATTGGTGTAATCAACATGTAAATTTACACACCCTGGGGATACGTGTTACCTTTTTCCCCTATCAGTTCAGTCAGTTCGGTTGCTCAGTTGTGTTCAACTCTTTGCGACCCCATGGACTGCAGCACGCCAGGCCTCCCTGTCCATCACCAACTCCCGGAGTTTACTCAAACTCGTGTCCATTTAAAAGGTCCAGAGATTAAATTGCCTTGAAGGATGGAACCAGGGCTGAGGTCCCCATCAGGCGTTGTTGGAGGGTGTGAGGTAGGGATCCAGGGGCCCCTTCTCCTAGGCTGTGTCCTGCTGGGATCCCAGGGGCCTGGCATGCAGCGAGGCCGCATCCTGCCTTCCTCAGGTGGCCATCTCCATAGTAAGCCCCTCCCTTTGCAAGGCCCTGCTTAGAGAGCAACCACCAGGGACTTTCCTGGTGGCCCTGTAGTTAAGAATCTGCCTGCCAATGTAGGGGACACAGGTTCGATCCTAGTCTAAGAACTAAGGTCCTACATGCCATGGGGCAGCTAAGGCCAGGCACCACGACGACGGAACCTGCACTTTGCAACTCCTGAAACCCTCGCACTCATGCTCTGCAACAAAAGAAGTCACCGCGAGGGGAAGCGGCGGTGGAGGCAGGGCGGCAGGCAGGACACAGCACCTAGAGGAAAGACCACGTGCAGCACCTCAAGGAAGACCAGTGCAACCAGAAGAGAATAATGAATAAAAAAATAAAAAGAAAGCAACCACCAGGGAGGGGCCCTTCCGGTCTGCTCCCATCGGAGCAGCCCGGCTCCCCGCCTCCATGGGAGGAAGGCTGGGAGCCCACAGCCAGTGAGTCACGCTACGTGGCCCATGGCAAGGGCCTGATGCTTGCCACGACCTTTGGGGTTTGCCATCTGGTGCCCACGCCAGAGGGTATAGGGTGTCCAGCCCCTGGGAAGCACAACAGGCCTTGAGGCTACAGATGGCTATATAAGGCTGAAGCTGCCCGAGTGGCAGGGGTGCCAGACCCCAGGAGCAATTTGGCTGGTCTTGGGGGTGACGCAAACATTTCCTCTGCACTTCGGCAGTTATCCCGCCAGTGAGACTGAATCATATTCTCAAAACCTCAAGCCTGACGGGCACACGTAATGTCGAGACTCAAGAATGGCAAAGAGGGCTGACCCAGCACCGCCCCCTCCTTCATGACAAAGAAATATTTGGGGCAACACAGAGAAAACTGCCCCGGAACTAGTCCCAGCTCTTCCACTAACAGACCATGGGCCCCTCGTCAGCTCACCTCTCTGGGCCTCAGTTTCTGCATCTGTACTATGGGGACAGTAAGCCCTGTCCTGCTGCTTCACGCAGTGCCAAGGACCCTAGAGGAATCATGTTTGGGAGAATGGGGCTGGGAAGTAGGGGGTGGCCCTTGTTCTTTGAAAAGAACACAGTCCATCTTCAGACAAATTTGGGGTCACGACAGCTTGGTGCATTTACCAAGTTAGTTGCATGTTGGCCATTTCCAGGACAGATGACTTCTAGGAAGGCTCCAGTCTTCGTGTGGAAGTAACTAGTTATACCCACTCCTGGTCATTGATGCCATGTGGCATCTGTGAGTCCCCACGGTGATCCTGGGAGGTAAGCAGTGCTGGAGTTGTTAATACATTTCACAGCCAAGAAAACCAAGGTCAGTGAACTTCTTCCAGGCCGCACAGCAACCCCTAGACTCTCGGCCCAAAGATCTTGCCCTGTAGCGGGGGCCCACCAAGCTGTCCATGAGGCTTCAGCATTTCACTCTGTAAAATGGGGAGAGTTGTGGAGTCCGCCTTCTCAGGCAGGACAGGGATCGCTTTTCTAGAAGATGGCCAGGATTTGTTTTTTCTAATCTAGAACCTGCTCTGCTTGATTGTGTTCCTCGAAGGCATGCTTTCCAGAAAAGCATGTTCCCAGAGGGAACATCCCTCTGGGACACTTGGTTACAGACCAGGTTGACCTTGAATATGGGAGCAGCCAGAAAAGCAAGCTTGGAGCCCAAACTTTCAAACTTTGTTAACTGACCTCTCTCTCTCTCTTTGGCTAGAAAAACATTCAGCAGCCTTGACCACACAGTCACGTGCAGAATTAAGTGGCCAAGTATCACGTCGTCTACACAAGTAAATTTTTCGAGTCCAATTAAGTCCTGCCAATCAAAAATAGTCATGTTTAATAAGTGGATATATTTAGAATCTGTCATTATCTGGTCCTCAGGGGGAAACCTCAGCTCTTATTTCATAGACTTAATTTCAAACAGAGCTCTGTTAACTCCTACTTCGGACCTTAGTTCTCTTCTGATGGCTCAGAGCAGTGGGCGGAAAGCGGGCAGGAGAATAACTGACAATAAGAAGCCATGTAAGCCTTGTGTCGCCTAAACCTCCAGGTCCATCCCTCTCAACAATCTTAAGCCAGAAAATGAGCAATTGCTTCTTCTTTGGCTCACGTTGCCAGGGGTGGGAAGCTGCTGGGAGAGCAGGGCTCCAGAAAGGTCTCTTCACTCCCAATGTGTCACGTGTCCCTGTGCCCCTCGGGGTCTGGAAGACACCAGGGATGTGTGAGCCATGGCACCTCCTGCCAGGACAGCACAGCTGTGCCTGGGAGCTTCTGGGTCACTGTCAGCACCAGGACCTGAGCCGAGCAGGCAGGTGGTGGCTGAATGAGGGGCTGGCACCCAAAGCCTAAAGGGGTCCAGACATGCCAGAGGCAGGTGGTGCTGAAGGGAAACAGTGCCTGCTTTAAGGATTTTGCTTCCTGTCTGCACTAAGGCTCTGGCTGTCTGCTGCTGGGGATAAGGGATAGAGGGGGCTTTGGGGCACTCTAAGGGGAGGGCTGGGGCCATCCAGACTGCAGTGGGATTCTCCCTGGACTCGAGGGATGATGGCACTGCTGGGGCTTGGCCAGGTCAGGAGGAAGTAGTTGCTCTTTCTCTAGAAATCCGTGTGCATGTAAGCAACGTGCATTAATTCCCAGTGGGTGCATCACAAGTCAGCACAAAGTAGATGGCTTCCCAAAACAGAAGTTTACCCTCTCACGGTTCTGGAGGCCAGACCTCCAGAATCAGGGTGTCGGCGGGCTCTGCTCCATCTAAAGGATCCAGAAGAAATCGTCCTTACTTATTCCAGCTTCTGGCGGCCCCAGGCATTCTTTGGCTGGTGGCAGCTTCACTCCTAGCCCTGTCTCCATTTCACATGGCTTCTTCTTCTCCCAGGGTCTCTCCTCTGTGTGTCTCCTGTAAGGACACCTCACTGAATTGAGGGCCCACCTGGGTAATTCAAGATGGCCTCCTCTTGAGATCTTTAACTACAATTGCAAAAACCCTTTTCCCAAATAAGGTCACAAAGACAGAGGCTCAAGGGCCAGTTGGGTGGCCACCCCTGGCCACTCTTTAGCCCATCTGGCTGCCTCTCCCCCCCAACCCCAAAGCAAAGACTTGGAACCTCAGGGGACAGCCATGAACACTGTACAATGTGCCCCAGTCCCTGGGTCCCCAGCTGAAAGACTGTTACATGAGGTGAAGAATGAGGCCCGCCAGAGGTAATGGCAGATGGCCAAGACCCCAAATCATCCTTCCTCTGCCCAAATGATCCTTATTACCACCCTCCAACCATCTGGCAAGCTCATATTCATCCATTAAGATCCAGCTGAAGCACACGTCCTCCAGGATGTCTGCCCTGCCCTCTCCTTGCAGGGACAGCTTCCATCCCATTTGCTGCTGGACCCATGTGGTCTTCATCTCTGTGTCTCCTGGCCAGGCCTGGCCAGGCCACAGCGTCCCTCTCCCAGGGGAACGAAGATCTGAGTCTGAGGAACGTCTGCAGGGGCTACCCCTCCAGGATTCCCTCCACCCTCCCTACCCCAACCTCCCCTCAACACAGCCCTGCAGATTCCACCCTTTGCCAGGAAGGAGAACCTCCCCTCGCATCTTCACTTGTCTTCTTTTCCTTCCCAGGTTGGTCGTCGGCGCCCCACTGGAAACCAACGGCCACCAGAAGACAGGAGACGTGTACAAGTGTCCAGTGACCCAAGGGAACTGCACCAAGCTCAACCTGGGTAATGTGGGCTGTCCACAAGGAGGCCAACCGTTGTCCAGAGCGAGGCAGGCCCTGAAGCACGTCCCTGCCCCCAGTCACACTGGTTTCTCGCAGCTGCCCTGGGAGCTGACTCAGCTGATATTGCTGCCCCCATTTTACAGATGAGGAAGCTGAGGCCAGAGAGAGAAAGCAACTTTCTCACAGTCACACAGCTTGTCAGGAGCTGACCAGGATTCACACCCAGGTCTTCAGTGTCCCGGGCCATGGCTCTTTCTGCCTCATCCATGGCCCCTCAACTCAGGGGAGCAGGAACACCTCCTATCTTTTTTTTTTCCTGACTTTGAAATAACAATGGCCAACATTCATATGTCTTCCAAAAGTTTGTTTGAATTTTTCTGTAACATCTTACGGAAAACCCCAAGCGAACTTTTTGGCCACCCCAATATGTGTTCACCTAATGCCAAGCACTGGTTTAAGCACTTTGGGGTATTTTTGACTCATTAAATCCCCACAAAAACAATATGAGATTTAATCATCAACAACAGCTGGTGGAAGTGAGGGGACCTGCCTGGGGTCAGCTAACAAGCAGCAAGTCCAGGACTATGACCCAGGCAGCACTGCTTTTCTGAAATGACGACTCTGTTCCTCCCTGCAGAGCCCTGGGGCCCAGGGCAGAGGCTGTGCACAGCCTCAAGGGCTCCCAGTCTACACATCCACACCCCACGTGTGCACGCAGGTCACTAAGGCACACACGCCTCTTCTCCAAAGCATTTCTGCTTTGTCCTAAAGATCTGACAGTGGCCAGGCCTTGGGCTGAGGTCCCACGTGGGATAAGCCGTGATTCTAGGACTGACCTTCCCCAGGGTAGGGCTCTTTGCCTCCCGCTCTTCCAGGAGGGGAGCCTCCATCCTAGAGGACGAGGCTGGGGCCCTGTGGGGAGGCTGTGGGGGGAGCCAGGCCTGGCGGGGGAGATGGCAGAGCTTCAGGAGATAAGCAAATGGATGAAAAGGCTACATCAAAGAGAAAGCCCCAGAACCCAGATCCCTCGGGCAGCCAGCTGTCCCAGCACACAGCACTCAATGTCATGCTGGCCTCATCTATGACAGCGTGGTAGGTGGGAAGTTCAGACCCCAGCATAGCCGTGGCCCAGGCTTCATGAGGAAACGGTCCAGGGCGGGCAGGAGTCAGGCTGGCAGCTCATGGATCCCGGTCATCACCACCCTGAGAGCCCAGGCTCCCTAAGAGGCCAAGCTGGAGTCTCCTATAGCTGTACAGTTTCCTTGCTGTGTCTAGGGGGAGCCCACATGCTCTTTCTGAGCCAACGTTCACGCATGTGTGACCTAGGATCCACTTCTGGTCTAATATGTCCCCCAGCCTCTCATGAGCACCTAGTGTATGCCAACCATGATGCTAGTTAATGAGGATACAGCAGGAACAAGGGGCCAAGGGCTCTGCTGGAAAGGCATGGTGAGCGAGGAGACAAACTAGAAAGCAGGGCCATCCCAGGTGAGGAGAGATATTGTGTGATGAACCGGGGCTTGTGATAAGAGAGGCTGGGTGGGGAGGAGATAGGAAGTAGGTTCTCCTTGGCAAGAGCACTGGGGTGGGGTGGTCGAAGAAGCCTTCCCTGAGAAGGTAAATTTTGAGCAGACGTCCGATGATGAGTCAATCCAGCGGGACCAGAGCATTCCAGGCAGAGGAGAGGCAAGTGCAAAGGTCCTGGGGAACAATTGAACTTGCTCTGTTGGAGAATGGAAAGAACTACTGTGTGGCTCAGGCAGAGGGAGCGTTGGGAGACCTGCGCACAAGCCTGGGGTCTGGGCCACCGAGAAAACCCCCCTGGTCCAGGTGGGAACCAGACACATGAATCCATCATTTAATAGTTTCCTCTACTGCTGTGGTTTCCAACGTGGACCTGATTTCCCTCCAAAGAAGGAGGAGCCTAAACTGGCAAAGGCAGACATGAAGCCATCAGACCCTGGAACTGGGGCTTAACGTGGGAGGCAGAGGGCAGCGAACAGGGTGGAGGCCAAGGGAAAATACTAGTCCGGGAGCACCTCACTTGAGTTTTTTTCCCTCCCAATGAGGAGGCAGGAGGACCATCTGCCGGTTTGTCCTGATCCACACAGTGGAAAATGCAAAGCAAGGAAACCTGAGTTCTGGGTTTTCCTTTGGAAGCTCCGAGCTGCGATCCCCACTGAGCCAGGAATGTTCTTTCCTTTCTCTCCAGGGAAGTGAATATCAGTCACTAACACCTCAGTGTTGCAGAGTCTACTTACCTCTGGCACTTTCTTCCCAAAGCCTGGATGAAGTCAGGGTTTTCATGAGGGGCAGTTGCACAGGGAGGGAATGTCATTCTGGAAGGCAGGCCCTGTCTGAGGAGGAACTTGTGCCCCAAACCCTCACACAGACCCACTGAGAAAGAGGTTACTCTCCCTTGATCACAGAGAGGGAGTTAGTGAGTGCGTCAAATCCATGATTAGCAGAAGCTGGGCTCCAATCCGAGGCTCTTACTCCAACACAAGGGTCTTCCCCACCATGGCATCTGCATCTGGGCCCACAGTTTCATGAAGGACTTTAGTCATTGAGGCAAGGAAGGGAGAGAGGCGGCGGGGTCAGGACGGGGCACCCCTTAAATAAATGAAGAGCAGAATTCTCTAAGTCCCTGAGGGGAGAAAGTGGCCCAGCTGGGACTTGGAGCTTCCTCTCCAGACTTCTCACTCCCTACCTCTGCCACCACGGCCCTGCAGGCAGATGGGGAGACTCAGGATGTGTAACATTGGCTATCCTGGATTCAAGTCCCTGCGTTATCGTTTACTGGTGATTGACATTATATTAGTGGAAGTCACCACCCCTTGCGTGGGCTTCTCAGGTGGCTCAGTGGTAAAGAATCCACCTGCCAATCCAGGATACACTCAGGGTTCGATTCCTGAGTTGGGAAGATGCCCTGGAGAAGGGAATGGCTACCCACTCCAGTATTCTTGCCTGAAAAGTTCCGTGGACAGTGGGGCCTGGTGGACTACAGTCCAAGGGGTCACAAAGAGTCAGATGCAACTCAGCGACTAAACAACAACAAAACTCCTCTGCACACCTTGACTTTCCCTCTATGAAATGGAAATGGTGGCCCCTGGAACACCCAGGATCAAGAGGGGGTCCTGGGAGGGTGGGGGCGGGCGGCACTTTGTAAGTGATAAAGCATCAGAGAAGCACCAGGGTTATTAGTATGATTTTCTCTCTAGTTTGTTTGGACAGAAAAAAGAGAAAACAATCCCAGGCACTGGTAGCACAGCCAAGAGGGGCTGGATTTCAAAAGGAACCTTACTACAAACTGCAGGAAACCAAGGGGAAAAACAACAAGCACAGTTGCCCTGTCCCCAGCCCCCCAGAGCCGTCAGCCGTCTGAAGTTCTGGCCTCTGCCCGTGCCTGGGCCCAGATCCTGCTGGCCTGGGCCCCAGAGGGTTGGCCGACTCTTCACACTTCCAATCGCCAGCAGAGCTAAATGTTCTTAGAGATCACACCCCTCCCCTCAAGCACAGAAAACATGTAGGCTCTGTTCACAGCACATGAGGACTGCTTGCTGGGGCTTAGCAAAATGCCCAACTCACTATCCCCTAAACTCTACCCACCTCCCAGGTCCCTCACACACACACACACACACACACACACACACACAGGGGAATTCAAACACATCTTTTCCTTCAGTGGCCTGAGATAATGATCTGGTAAAACCTTCCCCAGTGTAATTGACTCAGTAATTTTAATCTGCCATGACCCTCTCCCTCCACCCAGTCAGCTGATAATCCTTCACCTGAATATTCCTCTGGGGACCAGAAGGACATTCTTGGGCAAGACCTTGGACCTCTAGAAGGCTCTTGTTAAGTTGGCTATTTGTTCCCTGTGAGAAAGAATCGGTTATCTTGTGTCAGTTTATCAGCTGAGCAGAGGGCTGGACCCTGAGGTAGCTGGACAGGGGACTGGTCAGTGTTGATGGCAGGTTGGCTTGAAGAAAAATGTGGAAGAGACACTGCATAGAGGAGACAGAGGAGCCAGCCTCGGTGGGGTGCCCGGGTATGTTTGGGGTAGGACACAGAGAAATGGCTGGAGGAGGGAACGCTCTGAATTAGGAGATGGAAAGCCCTGTCATGTTCTTCCTGTGTGACTCTGAGCAGCTTGCTTGGCCTCTCTGAGCTTCACATTCCTCATTTCACACCGAGTTGAGAGGAAGTAATCAGACGACCTTCGGGCAAGGCCTTGGTAAACCATGAAGGGCTCACTGATCTGCAGATGAACGAGGGGTTCAGAGGGGCAAGCAGAATGGGAGAGGACCCTGCTTGCCTCTGCCTTGGGGCCCTCTGGCGGCCAGCGGCAGCAGCAGACGCTGGGCGGACGGCAGGCGGGAGGGACTGCAGGCTGAGCCTTTCCATTCCACCCCAGGAAGGGTCACCCTGTCCAACGTGTCCGAGAGGAAGGACAACATGCGTCTCGGCCTGAGCCTGGCCACCAACCCCAAGGACAACAGCTTCCTGGTAAGAGCTGCCCCCCGGCCCTCTTTCTAATCCCCAGCCCTTCCGGCCCACACAGGCCCTCTGCTCGGGGCCGCAAGGGACATGGGGTGGCTGAACATGCCTGCCCCCCAGACCACCTGTCCCTGAGCACCCCAGGAGCAGCCCCTCCTCCAGCTTCCTGCCTGTGCCATTCTGCCTTCTGCACCCTAAGCTTTTTTGGGGGACAATTCAGACAAGAAAAAGGATTGAGGCCTTTTGTGTACATTCCCTTTGGAGGTTGGGGGGAGGGGAACCATGGAGCAGACAGCCTAAAAAGGAACAGGGATAAAGATTATTAACAGTCCAATAGGGTGTGGGGGCCATCCTGTTCTTTGGGAAGCCCAAGGTCCAAGGCAGAGGCCGAATCTCCACTCCAGAATGGATGAGTTAGGACACACCACACACCCTGAGAGGACTTGGAGTGGAAGTCATAAATGAGTGAACGCAGAGTTTCTACAACAGAGGGAAGGATAAAGAGGGGCAGGCCACCTGAACTGCACGGGGGATCAGACGGGAAGGTTTCCTGGAGAATGTTTCTATTTTGTTTTTAAAGAAGAAACTAGTCTTAGCAAGGCAGAAAAAGGAAGGAGTACCTGGGCTGAGGAGGTAGAGATATTCATTCATTTAAACTATTTTTTGAGTTCTTACAATGAACTGAGCCTGATGCTGGGCACTGGGGATTCAGCAGTCTGCAGAACTCCCTGCCCTCTTGAAGCTTCCATTCTGTTTGGGGGCGTGATGATAATAAATGAGTAATATGAGCATGCTGTTGGGACAGAAAGTCAGCAGCGCTAGGTGCTGGGAGGTCTCCGCACCCGCCCAGGCACACATATGCAAGCTTTGCACACGGTGGCGGGTGCGGGTGGCCTGATTGATCGACACTGCCCGCCCCTTGCCCCCATGTTCGAGTAAACCACCATGAATGTGGGTGATGCTGGGACTGATGGCTCCTAGAAACAGCTGCAAGAGAAGATTTCAGAGAAGAATTACCCCGAAAAGCCCATAAAATGCACCACTTATTTTAAGATAGGAAAGCTAGTATCGCTCTCTGCTCTCACCCATCAGTCCATTTCTGTTGACAAATGAGACACCAGGGCAGTGAGATTACTGGGGTGCTCAGAGATTTGACAGGAGCATAATGGCTCTACCAGGGAAAGTCCCGAGGTGCCTCGGTATATGGTCAGCCCACAGCCCTCATCATCCCCAACCAAGGCCAACAAGACCCCTGGTACTGTCCACACATACTTGTCAGGGGCTTTGGTCTGACACCCTTCTCCGTCTGAGACTCCTTGTCATACCCTATCAACTTGATTTCACTGACTTCACAAGATGGAATGAAGGTCCAAGAGGGAAGGTGTGACACAACCCCTGGGGCCTCTGTGGGGAGGTTAAGACCCTAGTTTGTAAATACCGACCTTTGTTAACTCATTCACTCATCCATTCATCCATTTACTCATCAGCCCATCCCCCAACCAAATGTCTGTCCCTCTATTCATCTATCCATCCATCCATTCATTCAGCCACCCATCTGTCTGCACATCAGTCTACCCCCTCATCCTCCCATCTAATCATCCATCCCTTCCAACATCCATCCACCATCCATCCATGCACCCATCCATCCATCCTCCATTCATTCAGCCACCCATCTGTCTGCACATCAGTCTACCCCCTCATCCTCCCATCTAATCATCCATCCCTTCCAACATCCATCCACCATCCATCCATGCACCCATCCATCCATCCTCCACTCACTTATCCGTCATCTATCCCTCCAGCCATTATCCATTACCTAGTCTCCCATTATTCATTCTCCCCCACTTCCAGAAATAACTTGCAGAAGCTTCAACAAAAGACGCAGATAAAACAAAACCTTTAAAATCTGAGTTAAAAAAGAAAGCTAATTAAATAAAGGGATTGGAAGTGGAACAATTATTCTTCCACACCAAAAGAAATAACAGCATAAAATTTAGTCTTGAGTTCCCCAGCAGCAGGACAAAAATGAAGACAGAAGCTGAGCTTTCGTTTTTAATGACTCTGAGAGGGACTCATCATTCAGTCTTTAAACGAGGGGCTGACATCCATGTTTTGGTAACAAATTTCAGAGAAAAAGCAGAAACACACTTTTTCCTTTCCCTAGCAAGGAGCCATGGGCATGTTGTTGGGACCCTGTCCTGGAAGTTTGCCCAGTAATGACCTTCAGGTGACCTCTTCAGGAAGACTTTTGAAAGGTTCCCTCCCATGGATGACAAGGTTTTCCTGCCTCCTGTGTGGTGGGAGGGGTGGACAAGCAGGGGAAAGAGAGTCACACCCCGGATGATGGGGTGGAGAAGGGGATCCTTGAAAATACAACAGCGGACTCCAAGGTTAGTTAGTCTCCCTTCCGCCTGAAACCAAGGAAACTGGTACATGTTACCACAAGAGAAATTTAGGATACCAGCACTCAGATGGAGGATTCTGTCTTGTGTCTTGGAGGGTGGGGCTGGGCCAAAGGCTGTTGGGCTCGGACCCTGCGGCCTCCACTGACTGGGGGTCCGTTCTGTGCTCCACAGGCCTGCAGCCCCCTCTGGTCGCACGAGTGTGGGAGTTCCTACTACACCACAGGGATGTGTTCACGGGTCAACTCTAACTTCAGGTTCTCCAAGACCGTGGCCCCCGCTCTCCAAAGTAAGTGGCTTCCAATCTGTAGACTCGGGCTGAGCAACCGGCAGTCCCTGGGAGGCCCCGGGCTCTGACCTCCCCATCCCGAGGCTACAAAGCAGAACTTGGGCTCTAGCCCCACCCAGCTCCGGCTCTCTGGGTAACATCTGGGGTCACAATCCTGGCCCACCCTCCCCTACAGAGTGATGGTGGGGGGGTTAAGGTTATGAAGACCACCCTGACAACCAGAGAGGCTCTTTGAAAACCCGAGTGAGGAAGAGATGGCCCGGTTGCCATGTACAGCAGGCAGGCTGTGCACAGCACAATCTGGGGACGTGGTTCACTACTGGGGACGTGTACTAACTGCAGTGTGAACGGTGCCCTCTGATGTTACGCAGTGCAGCTGCCCTGTAGGTGCAAGGCCAAGGAGAACAGAAGTGTTCCTGGTAATAGTCCCATCTAATCCGTGTTCCTGGACGTGAGGAAGTGCTGCCCAGCTTTCCCGGGGCCTCATGGAACACAAACCTCCCACTCTCTCCACACCTGCCAGGAAAATCTGGGACGTCAAGTGCAGACCTTGCCTCTGGCTTGGCTCCGAGCCTCACTATTTCCTGTGGGCTAAATACCATTGCCCAACAGCTGCGGCCTGCTTTATTGAGGGTGAGGGGATCAGCTCCTCTGGCTAAAGGCAGCCTCCCTCCGAACAACAGCGCCCAGTCAGAGACAGAAGGTGGTACGTGGAGGAGCGGGGAGGAAGGGTCAGTCCCACTGGGGCTGCGAAGTGGTCCTCTTGCGGGTGATGAGGTGGCTTCAATTCTGTTCTCACACAACATCAGCGGGAGAGCAGAGGCAGCGGCTGGGCTGGGAGGAGGGCTGCAGCAGATCACGTGAGGTGTGCCTCCCAGCCTGGAGCTACTTTTCCCTCTGGGTTCAGCCTCCCAGAACCTCCTCCTCCTCACCCCGCTGACCAGCAGATCAGATCCCAGGACATTACCCCTTGCCCCCGCCACCTCTGCCGACACCACAGAGGATCTAACTCAGCAGGTCTAGGTTGAGGCCCCAGGTACGTGTACACACGTGTGTGCACTTGTGTTCAGAAGCGTGTTCAGCCATGTTTAAAAACCACAGACCTAAAGCAAGGCTCTTCCCGAGGTGTCTTGAAAAAAATTTTGAAATCTTAAGAAAAAAAATCATTACTAATAAATGCATTCTAATAATAAAACTGGCTTTAAAAGAAACCTGGTCCCTACCAGTAGATTAGAAACCCCCTCAATCAAGGCGTTTCTGTCTCGCATCCTTGTGGCTGCCGGCACCACGCAGCACCCCAGCACATGCTGGATCCACAGGGGCCGGGTGCACTGGAGAAGGACAAAGTTATTGGCACCATCAGCCTGGAGGCGTAGGGCCATCACATGCTACATGTAGCATGCAGACGAGCCGAGAGCCATCCACACAGCTTCTCCTAAAGCAGAGGCAACCCTGAGCATCCGAGCCACCCAGAGCCTCTAAAGTGCTCTCCCAGTCACAGAGCCTGAGACAGGCTCTTGGGCTCAAACCCACCACCTTGCCCTCCTGGAGCACTGCTGGCAACATGCTGAACCTCCACGATGCAGGAGTTACTGGAGTGGCTGACTCACAAAGCCCTCCCGCTGTATTGCTATAAAGTAGATTTATTTGAAAATAGTGTGAAAATCCTCCAGTGAAAATAAGCAGGTGCCCAGTATTTCAATGTGGTATAGTTTAGTGTATATCATACCAGATTCATGATCTTATTTCAGGGTAACCCCAGCTGTTTCACAAACAGAAATCAATTCCTTAGATGTTAAAAGATGCTTTTTCCATTTGTTATGGTACCAAGGTTTCATTATTCATTCTGTTGCTATTATTCATTTTAATTTGGTATTCATATTACAAGAATATAGAGAAACTTTCAGACTCAAAGCAGAGATCAAGGCACAAGAGCTTGACCTGATGATGTCATTACTACGTTAACAAACTGGTTTGGTTAAAAAAATAACACGAGGATCAGCTAAGATTCTTGAGTTCAGCCCGGGAAGCATCACCTTGTTAATTCCTCATAGCAATCCTCTGCTATCATTATGCCTCTTCTACAGAAGCGAAACCGATGCCAAGTTGTTAAGTACCTTGCCCAAGGTCAAAGCCAGAGGTCAAACAGTCTGATGCCAGGTTCCACATTTCTAGCCATTACACCATGCCTCCCTCCTAAGAAGTGAAGCCCATTCATTCAAGCTGAAAGTGATAAATGCCAGCCTGCCCATTACTGTAAAATACACAATAATGAACTACTGATTTGGGCAGTGTCAGCTGCCTCCCAAACAAGGACCAGCCAATGGTGGTCAGTTCCTGAGGAGGAGCAGAAGCATTCTGGCTTAACTGATGCTGTGTTTAGACAGCCAGCTCAGAGCCGTGGAGCAGCATCAGGAATTCCTGGGCTCCTCTCTCACGTGGCCCAAATAAGTGTTCAGCCTGAAGACGGCTCCCAGACCAGGCTTCCTTGGACAGTCATTCAGGGAACCCGAGATTTTCAGACACTGGCTCCTGGGGTAATAATGACCATGTCCTCACTTCCCAGGGTGCCAGACCTACATGGACATCGTCATTGTCCTGGACGGCTCCAACAGTATCTACCCCTGGGTGGAGGTTCAGCACTTCCTCATCAACATCCTAAAGAAGTTTTACATTGGTCCCGGGCAGATCCAGGTGAGCAGGGCTGGGACTCTTTCCTCCTCCAAACAGGGCCCTCCAAACCCATGGTAGATGCTGCCCTGAGGTGTGGGGGAGTGTCTTTGCATGCACTAGAAAGATGTAGGCGAAAGGGCCAGCCACAGGGCCCTGCAGCCCAAGACACCCATCTCCACTGGGCACATCAAGGGACAGTCTGGGACATCATTGGGTGGGTCAACCACTGTCCTCTGGGATGGACACCATCTATTAACAAAAACTTTGATCAGCCAGAGAGTGAGAAGGCAGCAGAATCCTGCTGGGTGAGGCAGGGGGAGAATTAGACACTTTGATCTTGGAGAAGAGACTGGGGAAGTAGTCAAAGCTGCCAGCACATATTTGAAATGCTGCCTAGCCAGTGAGGGGGGAGGTTTACTCAGTATTGTTTTGGCAGGCCAAATGAGGACCGGTGACTAGAAATGACAAGGTGGCAGATTTCAAGTCATCTAAGAAATTATTTATTTAGTAATTTAATTTATTTGTTTTTGGCTGTGCTGGGTCTTCATTGCCATGCAGGCTTCTCTCTAGTTGCAGCAAGTGGGGGGCTACTCTAGTAGCAGTACACAGGCTCAGTAGTCATGGTTGCTCCGTGGCATGTGGATCTTCCCAGAGCAGGGATCAAATCCATGTCTTCTGCATTGACAGGCAGACTCTCTACAACTGAGCCATTAGGAAAGCCCTAAGAAATTGTTTTGTAACAATCAAAGCTGTTAAAAAGAGAGTGGGCTTTCTCATGAAGTGATGAGTTCCCTACCCCGGGAGATCATCTTGTAGGGTATGCCAGGTGAAAATTCAGCATTCGGAAATGCACCTTTACCAAATAAACTCTGTGGGCCCATCCAACGATAATATTTGTTCATTCTAGTCCTACTACAGGTAGGTTTTGTTTATTCTTTTAAGATTTTGTTTCTTTTAAGGATATTAATATTTGAGGCTAATTAATATTTCAGACTTCTCTTCCAAAATATAAAGAATGTTAGTTCCAGATTTTGGTGAACAATGCCATAGCCCATCCTCCCATACTGTTCCTAAGATTTTAGATTTCAATTCTATGCTCAACTTTTGTCTTTTTAAGTAAGAAACTTAATCTGCTGGACCTTTTAGATCAGTTTCCTCTTTTGATAGGCACCTCCCGTTTGTCTCACCAAGCCAGCCATTCGTTCCCAGGACTTTGCAGAACCTGCTTCCCTTTGGCTTAATCCCTCTCCCTTCGGAAGGTCCCCAGGCCTCCTCACTCCTGAACAGTCCCAGAGAGATGACTCCAGGAGGCCTCATCACCGAAGGGCCAGCCTTCAGGGTCAAGACATTCTGCTGCCCCTCCTTTTCCTCACAGGTTGGAGTGGTGCAGTACGGAGAAGATGTGGTACACGAATTTCACCTCAATGACTACAGGTCTGTGAAGGACGTGGTGGAAGCTGCCAGCCACATTGAGCAGAGAGGAGGAACGGAAACCCGGACAGCATTTGGAATTGAATTTGCTCGGTAAAAAAAAAAAAAAAATTAATTTTTCTAGATCTTAGATACTGTTCTAGTTATCTATTGCTGCCCCACAAAATTTAGTGTCTGAAGAGACAATAATTAATCCCTCAAAGTACTGGGCATCGGTTGGGCTCAGCTGTCAGTTCTCCTTGGGTTCTCTCAAGTGGTTGAAGTCTGGTGTTAGCTGGGGCTGTTGTCATCTGAAGGTTCAACTGGACTGGTCATCCAGAATGGCACGCTCACGAGGCTGGCAGTGGACGCTGGCCGTGGGCTGGGAGTTCATCTGAGGCTGGCAATCTGAGCCCCTGTGCGTGGGCATGTGGCTTGACACTCTCACCTTATGGCAGTCAGCCTTTGAGAGGAATCTTTCCAAGGGACCCAGGCAGGAACTCCAACACTGCCTGTGACCTAGCTGCAGAAGCCCCAGAATATAACTTCTGCCATAGTTTTCTTATGGCTATACCACACAGAATATGAGATCTTAGTTCCTTGGCTGGGGATTGAACCCCTGCCTCCTGCAGTGGAAGCATGGAGTCCTAACCACTGGACTACCAGGGAAGTCCCTGCCATAGTCTACAATTGAGCAAGTCCCTAAGGCTAGCTCAGGTTCAAGGAGAAGAGAATTTAATTTCCCTCCTTGATGGAGGAATGGCAAGGTAACATCACGTCACAGAAGAGCCTTTGGGGGACAGGGGATATTTTTGCAGCCAACTTCAGGAAATATCTTCTACCACTGAGACCCTATCAAAAGTGTGTGGGTCGCATGAGGACAGAATCTTCTTGTGGGGTATTTTTCATCAGTGGAATGTGAGTAACAGAGTCAAATCTAACATCTGAGATTACAGAGCCATGAGGCTGGTTCTTTAAACGTGACACAAGAACTCACAGTGATAATGAATGTTATTTATAGCCATCCAGAGAGCTAAGTGCTTATTCCAGTGACCCTGGCATTGCTCAGAACACTGTACTCACCCGCACTGGAACCAGTGAATGATTTTAAAGTCAGTTTCCCCAGATCTTTCCAGCTGTAGCCTAAACTCCCAAGATTACTGTGTCCAAGGCATTGAGATTTAAATGTATAAATTTTACACCTATGATATGAGCTCGGCTGTGTTCATTGAGACCACAGTCCTATTATCTTATAATCCCCCCTCAAGCAGGGTTAGTCAATGTGTTTAGCAGAATTCCACAATGTGGGAGCTATTTAGTAGTGACATGATTTCATGTGGTCAAAGAGTAAGTTTTTTCCAACCTCACGACTCTTTATGATTATATGCTCCACCAGCGTATTTCTGTTTACTGATAAAACTTGCTCACGCTTTTTCCCTAAATGAACATCTCTGTTTGTAAAGATGGCTCATACTCACCCTCCTGAGAAATGGGCCCTTGTTGCTGTTTTGTCTTCATGGGGGTGAGCCCCTGAGACCCCCGAGTAGGCCCTTGTGAAGTGGCCAGTGGAGAACTGAGGAAGCCCACACCCCCTGAGCTATCAGTGAGAAGCAGACTGACTGCCAGTGGGGTGGAGCCCACTGTTTCCATCTTTGTGCAGCCCATCTCCCCCAGGTTAAGTGTAAGTGTGCGACTCACCTAGTGACTTGAACCATCGTGACTCACAAGCACCGCTGGGGTCTGCAACCTGCACCTCAAGTGAACTTTCAAATCTGCTCTGCCTGGCCAAGTCTGTGGTCCCAATTACAGCTGGCTCCTTTTAAAGTCAAAGGTTTTCCTTCCTCACTCCGCTATTCATAGTGCATTTTTTTCTGTGCACCTACTAAACTAAGAGACCCAGGCCATGGACTTGAGGGCTTATAAAAATGGTAACTCGTGAGCCCGGGCTTGATAGGGAAGCCCTGACAAGTGTCAGCCTAACTCAGTGAGGGTCAGAGAGGGAAGGCTCCAAGGGAGGGTCTTGGGAGGACTGCCAGGATTGGGGGACATCTGACCTATCCTAGGAAGATGCCAGGATGCCAGCAGGGAGAGGCAGAGAAGACATTCTGCCCCAGTAAGAACAGAGGAGAGGGAAAGCCAAGGAACATTTATGTTCAGAGCTTTGCTCTGAGCAGTTTGTGTTGGGGGGATAGTAAGCCCTGAAGCTGCAAAGAAGGTTTGGAACTAGATTATGAGAGTGGTACTGTTGTAGCCAAAGCAATGTGAGTGGCCAGTGAAGGTTCTTAGGGACAAGAATGTCCCCATCAGGCGTGCGCATGACGGTGACTCTGGCCACGTGTGGCTTTAGGGGAGGGGGCGGGACAGCACTGTGATGCCACCTTTATTCATGCAACACTTTTTATTGAGCATCTACTATATGCCTCATGCAGTTTTAGGTACTCAGGATGAATCAGTGAACAAAATAGATAAATGTCCTGCCTTCATGAAGCTGAGGGTGAGGCGGACAATAAGCAAAAAAATATATATATATAGTATGCTAGAAGACACAAGATATGGTGGACAAATGTTCTTGTTGTTTAGTTGCTAAGTTATGTTCAACCCTTTGCAACCCTATCAACTGTAGACCATCAGGCTCCTCTGTCCATGGTATTATCCCAGCAAGAATACTGGAGTGGGTTGCCATTTTCTTCTCCAGGGTATCTTCCTAACCCAGGGATCGAACCTATGTCTCCTGCATTGGCATGTGAATTCTTTATCACTGAGCCACTGGCAAGCCTGGGGTGGGGATGAGGGGTGGGAAATACAGCCTGGTGAAGGCAGCCAAGCAAGTTGGAGATGGCAGGTATTCAATCAGCATTAACGGGGAAGTCAGGGAAGGCTTCACTGAGAATTAACATTTGAGTGGAGACTTGAAGGAGGTGAGCAAGCTGGCCACCGGGGTGCCGAGTGGAGGAAGTTCCAAGAGGGAGAAGCTCCGATAAAGGCCATAAGACAAGAATGTGCCTGGTGGTCCCAGGATCAGGGAAGATTCCAGCAGGAGGAGGGGTTAGAAGGGTCACTGAGGGTCTGGCGATCCACTGTCAGGACCTGGGAGAAATGGGAGCCAGGACAGGATTTGAGCAGAAAGGAGACATGCTACGACCTGCTTTCTCCACCCGGTCACCCTGGCTTCCAGGTTCATGGAACCTATCATGAGCATAAAGCTCTCACTGCTGTCCAGGAAGTTACAGTCTAATTTACAAAGCAACGAACCCAAGTCTTTTACACAGCACAAACTCACAATTTTAAATCCAATGACTCATGCCAGTATTTACGCAATTACAGATTCATACAGATATTCACACCATTCCACTCTATGGAAATATAATCCTGAAATGTCCTTGGCTCTATATGTAATAGAACCTCTTTCCCCTGCCGTATTTTTTTCTCCTGAAGTGTTGTTCCTGGACCTGGCCCTCCAAGAAGGTCTGGGAGCATATTGAGTCTGCTCTGAGGGGCTCGCAGACTCCCTCCACTGAGTTGGGCTTAAGCCCAAAATATTCTCTATATTTTGTCCTGTCAAGTGTGCCTCAGTCCACGCCTCATACTAAAATTAGAGGGTTTTTTTTTTTTTAAGCCAGCATATCCAGAATATCATAGCATTTCTCAGAGAGTGGCAGATGCTCCATTTCTCTTAACTGGTAGCTTGAAAATGCTCTGAACCAATTTATTCTAACTTTTGTGAATTTCTCAGCATCTAAATCATGCATGTCACCTCATCAGCTTGCCATGTAACAAAAGATACCTCTGGTAACTAACACCTTGGAGCCTGGAGGTGGAATTTAACCTGGCATCATGGTGCTTAAATCTATGGGTCAGACCCGTGAGGATTTACTGCAGTGCCTAAGGATAACATTTGTTTTAATTCCTTATTGGAAAATTCAGAACCTCACGGTCTGAAGGAGAGTTGGCCATACAGGCACCAAAAGCTAGTGATGGTTCAGGAGCCAATCTTTTCTGCTTCGTAGATGGGTCGCCAAAAGCTAGTGATGGTTCAGGAGCCAATCTTTTCTGCTTCATAGATGGGTCGCCAGCTTCGAGGGTCTGTCCACAGCATGCCAGCCCCCAGGCCCCTGGCGGCACTGCCCGGTAGGCAGGCCAAGCACCTGCTCTGGCCACTGAAAACAAAATTAAAAGCAAGAAAGAAGAATATTTGTCATAGAATTTGATATTTAATAGTCCCCAAAATAGAATCAAAGTGGTTCTCCTGGGGAAAATCTTTGTCACGCTTCATCACACACTTTTGCTTGGGTGTTGAATTGCTCTGGCTCACCACCTTTTCAGATCTTAGGGAAGTGGTTCTCAAACTCCCGTGTTCATTAGAACTTTTGGGAAATTCCGGTACCCCGGCTACACTCCAGAGATTCTGATTCCATGAGTCCAGGTGGGGCCTGGCATCATTTTTATTTTAATTCCCCAGGTGATTCTAATGTGCGCTGGGGTTTTTGAACCATGAAATTAGGGCCTCTAAAGGTCTCCACCTGACCCTGAACTCCCCTCCCAGAACCACCCCCTCCCTTCTGCTTGCCCAAAGCAGCATGATCAGGACTTGAGAGGGGTTTTTTTAAAGTCACTTTTTAAAGACAAGCAGATTTGAATGTTGCTCAATTTCATAGAAAGAAATGAAATCGTGCCATTATTTGCAGAGACATGGATGGACCTAGAGTCTGTCATACAGAGTGAAGTAAGTCAGAAAGAGAAAAACAAATACATATTAATGCATATATGTATGTGGAATCTAGGAAAAATGGTATAGATTAACTTATTTGCAAAGCAGAAATAGACACACAGACGTAGAGAACAAACGTATGGATAACGGGGGAAGAGGAGGCGGGATGGATTAGGAGATGAGGATTAATATATATACACTATTGATACTATGTCTAAAATAGGTAACTAATGAGAACCTACTGTATGGCACAAGGGATGTTCTGTGGTGACCTAAACGGGAAGGAAACCCAAAAGAGAGGGGATATATGTATACATGTGTGTATATGTACACATACATGTATATGTGTATATATATGTATACCAAGGGACCAAACCCTGATCTCTCACATTGCAGGCGAATTTTTTTTACCAGCTGAGCCACAAGGGAAGCCCACAGAATGTATTCATATAGCTGATTCAATTTGCTGTATAGCAGCAACACAACATTGTAAAGAAACTATACTCCAATAAAATTAAAAAAAATTTTTTTAATAAATATAAAGACAAGCAGATTTAAGACCCATCTGAGCAGCCAGTGGACAAGTAGTCTGGGTGTCTCAATCCAGCTTCTTCTTTGATTTGAGGTTCCAACAGCTGTAGAGTTGCCCAGGGAGCTTAGCCCTGGCTCCTGTGGCCGCACCTCTGCAGGAGTTTGGGGGGTTGCCCCATCCCCACTTCCCTCTGTGACCCTCCCCTGTGCTCGGGTTCCAGCTCAGAGGCTTTCCAGAAGGGCGGAAGGAAAGGGGCCAAGAAGGTGATGATTGTCATCACAGATGGGGAGTCCCACGACAGCCCAGACCTAGAGAAGGTGATCCAGCAAAGCGAGAGGGACAACGTGACCAGATACGCCGTGGCCGTGAGTCCTGTCCCACCCATCCCGCCTCTGCCTACCTTCTAGAGGCTTTGCCATCAACCCCCTGGGGACTCTGTTGGGTGGGGGAGTGAACTACACATCCGGGCCTTCAAATGGGCCTGTCCTTGTTACGTCTTCACAACAGCTGTGGGTTTTTTCTTCCCTCCATTGCCAGGCAGGTTCTGAAATCTCAGAAACTGGAAAACACCTCCAAGCCTCCCACCCCCAGCACCCTACCTTAGAGCAGTCGCTCCAGCCTGCCCTGGGTGTTGGGGGAAGTCTGTGCCATGTCCTGTCTGTCGCCCCTGCCCCCCGTTCCCTGGCAGGTCCTGGGCTACTACAACCGCAGGGGGATCAACCCAGAAGCTTTTCTGAACGAAATCAAATACATCGCCAGTGACCCTGATGACAAACACTTCTTCAACGTCACAGATGAGGCAGCCCTGAAGGACATTGTCGACGCCCTGGGGGACAGGATCTTCAGCTTGGAAGGTGAGCACTGCTTCCTGAGTGGCGCTCATGTTCCTGGGCTCCTGGCAGGCAAAGCCCACGTGAGCAAAATCCAGCCCCACAGGGACTTCCCTGATGGTCCAGTGGTTAAAACTTCACCTTCCAATGCAGGGTTCCATCCCTGATCCGGGAGCTAAGTCCTGGCCAAAAAACCAGAATGTAAACAACAGAAGTAACAAATTCAATAAAGACTTTTTAAAATGGTCCACATTAAAAAAAAAAAAAAATCCAGCCCCACAGGATGAGAGGGTTTAGAAGTCCTCCCTTCCTGATAAACCCCAGCGCTCCCATGCTGGATGTGAGGCTCCGCACTTTCCAAACAGCCTTGAAGTCTGGTTTTGCTGATAAGCTCCTCCTCTTACCATGGAGGTAACTGCAGTTCGGAGGGACTAAATGACTTGCCAGAGCTCCCACCACTTGGGAAGGAATTGGGGTTTGAATGAGGGTTGCCAGATATAGCAAATATAAAATACAGCATTTGTGGCAGACATACTAAAAAACCATTCACTGTTTGTCTGAAATTCAAACTTAACTGAGCATCCCGTATTTTATCTGGCAGCCCGAGTTGAGCCCAGCTGAGCCCAACTCCACAGCCTGAAACACTTACTCCCCGAGTCCTGCCACCTCCCACCGCACCATTTTGCAAGGTTTCCTCAGACTGTCTCGCTCCTTTTGATTCAAACTCCAGTTTTGATTTGTGCAGGGCTCCTTTGCACCATATATTGCTGTAGGGGGGACCTTGCCATACTGGGTTCTCTTCTACCATACGGGAGGAGTGTCAAAAGAAAGAGAAGGCAGCACAACATCCCAGAGCCCGAGCAGCCTGCTCTGCATGGGAAATGATGAGCTACAGACACGGGAAAAGAGAAAAACTAACCCTCAAAGATGATGATAAAGGAACAGAAAGTAGGGACCTGAGTTTGACCCTTACCCTAGAATTAAGCATAGATCAGTGAATTTATTCTCAAAATGGTTGCTTTGTGTGATAAGAACATTGTCTACATGGACACGTCGGAGCCCCTCTGCAGGGAGGAGCTTTCGACACACATGGGATTCCTTGTGCAAATCCGCAGTGGTGACAACTCTTCCTCCTAAGGGTCGATTTACAATTTGGGAACCATCCAGAGGCATCTGGAACCGAATCTGGCAAATAGTAAGAATGAACAAAGTGGGAAATTCCATTTCTTGCCAACAATGTAGATGATTTCTTTCCATGCACTTTTTCTGGATCTTTCCCCTATGTTGACACTCTCATAGTGGGCGTGCCCTGTAATATAAGGTGTTCCAATCCCTTTTCAGCAGGGTTGCTAATAATAAACCCACATGGCCACCTGGAAGGGGCCTGCTGTTGGGGTGGATGAGCTGGACTCAGACCTGGGGCCCTGTCTCACCTCACTGAAAGTGCTTCCAGGTCACAGATGCTGGGGACTGAGCTGCAGACATGTCTGGCGCTAAGAAGTCATGCATGCAGCTGACATCTTTCGGTCCCTCTGTTTTAGGCACGAACAAGAACGAAACCTCCTTCGGGCTGGAAATGTCACAGACGGGCTTTTCCTCTCACGTGGTGGAGGTAAGGATGGGTTTAGAGCTGCCCTCCCACCCTGCCATTCCTGGGCTGTCTCTCATGCCCCTTGCTCTCTTTCTTGGGGTCTCTCTGCTTCTCGTCTCTGTGGCTAGAAGAGGGACATCAAAACCATCAATTTACAATTAGCTGTCTCAAGGCCTCTCTGTGCAGGGTGCTGGTGGGGACATGTCCCCCAGGACCAAAGGTCCAGTTCGGTCCACAGAGCCTTGTGCAAAAACTAGGCCAGAGTGGCAAAACCCATTGCCTGGGCTCTAACTGTGCCCCGCATGCCTGAGGCGGCCTGTGTGTGAGGGCCCAGCCCTGTGTCCATGTGGGCAGAAGTCCCAGATGTGCTCCAGCAGGTGGCCCACAGGGGCCTCTCCACATGCGGGCTCGGCGTCACGTTGCAGGGGTCCCAAGCAGACCCATGGTGTCACCAGCGTCGGGCTAGGTCTGGGGCACATGCTTCACCTGGTTCTGATTCTCAGGATGGGGCTGAAACCTCACAGGATTGCCAGAGGGACATATGCATGCGTGCTCAGTCGCCCAGTCGTGTCCTGCCAGGCTCCTCTGTCCGTGGAATTTTCCAGGCAAGGATACTGGAGTGGGTTGCAATTTCCTATGCTAGTGGATCTTCCCGGCCCAGGGACTGAACCCGCGTCTCCTGAGTCTCCCACACTGGCAGGCGAATTCTTTGCCACTCAGCCACCTGGGAAGCCTGCCGGCAGGGCAGAGGAGTCCATAGCTGTGAGCATGCTTTACTTCTAAAGCCGTTTGGAGGCAGAGCCCTGCCTGAGAGTACCTGTGGGGAAAGCCTGCGCTTCTGGTATCAGCACACACCCCTGTGAGCACACTCCGGGCTGACAGGTGCCCTGGGTTTGTGCGTGTGCTCTGCCCAGCTGGGCCCATGGGAAGGGGCCACACCTCCCAATCTGCCAGAAAAGGCCCATCCGCCCATCCCACTTCCACATCACTTCCATTAACCCCATGAATTCTCCCCACTCCTCTGTGAGGTGAATGTGCCAGGGTTCCTTATTCCCAGTTTCCAGGTACAGAAGCCACGTCCCGGGAAGGCCGAATGACCTGCTGCAGTGACACAAGTGAGAGAAACATTAGCCTCATGCTTTCCCCCCACACTGAGCAGCTGTTCCATGAGAGTGGGTGGGATCTGAGGGGGCACTGAGTCAGAGATCCCAGGTCGGAGGGGAGAGGGATGGATGCCCAGCACACAGCGGGCAGATGGACGGAAATGCGGCTCAGGCTCAGCGTTTCCTGAGCTGCATCTGGACTATCTCGTGCCCATTGAATACAGCAAGATATAAATATTACTGCTCTATATTGACAGTAGTCATGCAAAATATGTGCCAAGCACTTTAACTTTTTTTTCAGAAAATTTCTGTGCCTCATTCATGCTCAAAAACAGCCCTGCAGAGTTGGCAGATGGTAATAGTTGTCCCATTTTAGGTGGTCACATTAGCAAATCTTTTCAATGCCTTTTCTGTGCTGGGCCCTGTGCTCTATCCCAGGAGGTACAGAGGCAAGAGCCCTGACCTCAGGAAGCTCCCAGTCTGCGGGTAAGGGGCTGCATATCAGGAGGGGCAAGGGCATCATTCATTCACACAGGTCAGGCATCAAGTTCTGTGTTCCAGCTGGACTAGCCCTGGACTCCTGACTCTGGGGTCAGGGCTAGTTAGAAAATGCAACAAAGAAAATCAATTTCATTAAATCCAACAAGCATTTGTCAAATGCAACTAAGATATCAAAGTGAAAGTGAAGTCACTCAGTCGTGTCCGACTCTCTGCAACCCCATGGACTGTATGTAGCCTTGTAGCCTATCAGGCTCCTCCGTCCATGGGATTTTCCAGGCAAGAGTGCTAGAGTGGATTGCCATTGCCTTCTCCAGGGGATCTTCCCAACCCAGGGATCGAACCCGGGTCTCCCGGATTGCAGGCAGACGCTTTACTGTCTGAGCCACCAGGGAAGCCCCAAGATATCAAAAGGAAGCAGAATTTATTCTTGCCAAATAGGAGTCAGCCTGAAAACAACGCAGAACAGCAGTCCTGAACTTAGAGAATAAGATGACAGAAACTACAGACTTCTGAGTACAGGTATATAACTTCAGGAGGCCCGCCCATCCATGGAGCCCCTGTAGAGACTCCCTGCTCAGTGGGGAACCACGTGGACCCATCTAACACTTATCAAGGCAGCATGAGGGACTTCCCTGGTGGTCCAGTGGCTAAGACTCTACACTTCCTCTACAGGGGGCACAAGTTTGATCCCTAATCAGGGAATTAAGATCTGCATGGTTTAGCAAAAACAAAAACAGTCCTTGCCAAGGCTGTGTGTGATCAGGGTTTTACAGAAGGAAAGGCCCAGGCTAAGGGAAAGGAGATTCAGGGGAGGATCAGGGGAGTCTGGGGCTTGGACAGGCCCCTGAGGACAAGGATTTCAGCAGCCATGGGTGGCAGCAGGCAAGAAAAGAGAGGAAGTTATACCCACAGGACTGGAGAAAGGCTGAGCACACACGGGGGCCCAGCCCTGATGGCGCGGACAGCAAGAGAGAGAGAATGTCCCATGTCTCCATCTTCCATTCCAAGGTCAGTTTTTGAGCATCTCCCCTTGGGCCTGGCTGTGAGGCACTGGGATATATAGAGATGAAGATACCATTTCAACTGACAGCAATTCACAGTCTAGTTGGGGAGAAAGACTCCTAAATGATAAGTGCAGTCTCCTGCTTCTCATACTGTGATCTGTGTGTGCCCAGGAATCAGGGAATCTAGAGAGAAGGACAGTTAAGACAAGCTTCAGGGATTCGGGGAAGTTTAGCTGAACCTTGACAATGGCCCAAGCAGCAGAGTATGTCAAACAAAATGAGTTCTTGCAGGATCAATAGAGTTCCCCTGCTGCAAAGGGGAGACCAGCAGCTCAGGACCTCAACTTGTTGTTGAGGTCAAGGTCATCAGCTGCCTCCTGTAGCTTCCTCCACATGCTCAACTCTTGTTCTCGTCCCCTAACTGGAGAAACCCAGGGGGCATCTCCCCACTCTGTAGGTGGAAACCCCGGTTCTTCTGTCACCTGTGTCTTGTTTCAAATGACAGACATCTGGAAGCTTTCATCTGATGAGACTTAGAAAGAGACAATGATTACATTTGAACTTGAGACTCTTTAAGACTTTCTAAATAATTGTTTAAATAAATAAAGTCCTTCCAAATCCAAAGGATTGGTGAGAGTGATGGTGGCCTGTCTGGCACTGTGACTGGCCATTGGGTTGCTATTTTAGGGTACAGAGGCTTTCCAGTGCTAGGCTGGTCATGCCATGATAATTGGCCACAGCCGTCCTGTCCTTGGGAGTCCAACCCCACAGCTCTCAGGATCAGTCAGACCTCTCTGGGGATTGGGGACAAGAAGGTCCAGCCTCTCAACTTTGCCCAGAACAGGTCCTGAGCCCAAGTGAGTACATCTCTTGGGTGAACTTTGGGGCTCCATCTCCTCTGGAAACGCCCCCTAGACAGCCTCAGGCAGCTGCTTCCTGCAAATGTGCTGAGTCTTCAGTTGCCCTGGGCCTGTTGAGCTCTGTCAGAAGAAGACTCCCTAGTCCCAAGGGAAGGACCCATAGAATGTTCACAAAGGGCAGAGGAAAGGTCAGGTCTGATCACCTGGTCTGCTGCCATCTTACCTAGCAAGAAAAGCAGGCTTCAGGTTAGGAAGGGAAAAGCAACGAGATAGAAAGAACCAGAGTCCAGATTAGGAGAGGAGACCCCCATATATCCCCAAGCCCCTGGATGAACCAAAGCTCCAGGCCACAGTCATTATTACATTCCGGCATGATGGCCAGAAGTCAGAGCTGCTGGGAAAACCAGGGACCCAGAGCCCCAGGAAGCTCGAGTCCTGATTAGCCAAAAGGAGAAAGAATATTCTGGAAATTACCATCAGCAAAATGAGCTATGGATGCCTGGCCAAATTTTAGAATGGATTTGTAAGCCAATGGTTCCATTAGCATTTGGAAATGAACGTGAAGGTTGCTGAGAGCTGGAGTGGCTTCTATTAGTGCTGGCTGCTTGCTGAGGTGATGAACTCCCTGTCAAGCCGGGTAACCAAGAAAAAGCTGCATGAATCTGCCAGAAAGCTTGCAGAAGAGATCCACAGCTCTCAGCCTATAATCCCCATGGGCCACAAGGGGAAGGCGTGGTAGAAGGAAGAGGACCGTAAATAAATTGATGCCCGTGGTGATGGCTCTCCTGCACTGCACTCCGTAAATCTCCCCAACACCAAAAGTTTACAGAAGGAAGCAGTTTTATTAGGGTGGACCTTATCTACACGAAAGACTTGGCCACTCACCCAAGATAAGAACAGAGTGTTTTTTTTTTAAATTACACGTGATGGTCTAGGAGGACCAGCCTTAGTTACATCACAAACAGGCTGAGGCAGTGCAATTGGGGTGTGGGGTGGGGGGTTACCCCCCCAGACCAATAGCCCCAGCCACCTCCTGCCTCTTCAGCCTGTGCCCATTTCACCACCCTCCTGGGCTCATGGACAGGATAACTAAGGTTAGAGGTGATTATGTAAGGTTCTCAGCTGTTAAAGCCTTAAAGTTGTCTTCTTTCCTAAGGGTTTTGCATTTGAACTCATTTTGCATGTCTTGTTTAATCAAAAGTAGAAGAAACTCATCCATAATGATGAAATGAGGGGTTGACAGCTAAAGGCTGTCAACTCCTTTTGAGCCCCCTTAGCTCTAGATGGTGGATTCTTCCCCCGCCAGCTCTGGGGCAGGCAGCCAGGGCTGCCCCCTGAGGCCAAGGCCTGCTGCCATGCTGTTCTGGATTTTTTGCAAGTTGACCCCTGGTGGCAGGAAATATTTCTGGTTCTTTGCAGTCCTCAGAAGCCCAGCCCCAAGTCCTAAGGCTATGCCCTGGTGCCCGACGCCCCACTCCTGGCCATTGTTCCAGGACCTCTGAGTAGAAATAACCATCTCTCTGATCTGGGATGAATAGTCAAGTAAGAGCATGCCCTTTGACCCCCGGCCCCTCCTCACTGTCCCAGCCTACGGCTTTCAGCCCCACGAATGGTGCAGGGCCCCTCTCCACAGAAAGACTGCAGGCCAATTTCTGGGTCCTTCCTGCCCAACTCCATCTCAACCTCCAGGCACTGATCCCTTCCTCAGGCTCCACTAGGTTGAAAACATCTTCTACCAAGACAATCTGAGCAACTAGTTAAAGCATCATCCACCCTCTTAACTGTGTATTTGCCTTAAAAGGTGCTCTTGGGGACAGAGTCCTGACCTCCCTGCGGCCACTCTGGTAATGGACATGTGGGCGAGGAAGCCACAGGGGAGCCTGAGGGGGAGACCAGCACTCGTGCCCTCTAGGTGGTCTCCCTGTGAACAGACCCACCATGGGTCACCTCCATCGGCCCCCACAGCCCTGCCTCTCCAACACCAAGAACTGGTATTATCTGGTGTCATTCCATTGCTACCAGGCCAGAGGAGAGCTCTGTCTGGCTGTGTAGCCTCAGATAAATCGTTTTATCTCTCTGAACTTCAACCTTTGAGCAGATGTCGGAAAAACATATGTGGAATTGAAGCTTGAGGCTTGGAACTAGAAGTGTGCATTTTGAGACTCCCTAATAAGTTAAGGAGGGCTTCTCAGGTGGCTCAGTGTTAAAGAATTCGCCTGCCAAAGCAGGAGACTTAGGTTCGATCCCTGGGTCCGGAAGATCCCCTGGAGAAGGAAATGGCAACCCAGTCCAGAGGGGAATTCTATGGACAAAAGATCCTGGTGGGCGATAGTCTATTGGGTCACAAGAGTCAGGCACGACTTAGTGACTAACCAACCAAGAAGTCAAGGAAGGTTTTTTAAAATCCTTCCCTAACTCTGCCATGTATCCACCCACCCCCTCAGCAGGCCACCCACTCCTGTGGGCCCTCCTGTCCTGGCCTCTATCAGATCACTCTTCACAGACTCATCTGTAGGTCCAACTTGACTGTGAGATCTGAGGACCCCTGCCTCCCTGGAAGTACTTTATGGACGAATTAATGAATGAGAGGAACTAATATGTATGCAGTCCTTATTGGCTGCCAAGCACCCTGATAAGGATTCAAAATGCTAGTTCTCACAACTATTTACAGAACTGCAGAATAGTCTCAGAACTATTTACAACTGAGGACCCTTAGGCTTGGTGAGAGAGAGGAACTTTCCCAAGGTCACACAGCCGGAGGCTTTGGAGATAGAAGTGGAACTCGAATGTCTAACACCAGAGATCACGGTCTAATCCCAGGCCTGGGATTACTCAGCCTACTGACCATCTGGGCTGGGTACTTCTTTGCTGCGAGGCTGTCCTGTGCGTCGTAGGTAGTCAGCAGCATCCCAGGTCTCTCCTCACCATAGCAACCCCAACACCACCCCGGGCTGTGACTACCAAAGCTGACTTCAGGCATTACTAAACATTGCCTGGGGGCTAAGCCACCCCAAGTTGGGAACCACCATTCCCACGGGAAGACTATGCGGCTTCCCGTGCTGGGCATGTGGCCCGACCCTGGCTGGGGACAGGGACGAGCAGGAACACAGAGTTTGGGGAGATCTGGTCACACACCAGGGAGCACTCAGCTGAGGTGGAAAGGTAATTCTGCTGCAGGACCGGTCAGAGGACAGCTGAGACCTGAGCTGGCGGGATCCGATGGTGAGGGCTCAGGCAAGTACAGGTACAGGTCCTCCTCAAGGAGGGCACACACTTGGCCTTAGATCTTCTGGGGGCCAAGCCCATGTCCTCATTTCTGCACTGAGAGCCAGGAAGGTCAGCGGCCACCCAGGCCCACCCTGGTCATATCTGGTGGAAGCCCCGGAAACCTCGCAGGGAAGGAGGCCATAAGTGAGGGAGCCAGTGCCAGGCCTGGAGCAGGGAACACGGAGCTTCCCCACGCAGCCCTTCTGTTTTCCAGCTGGGCTTGAATGCCTGGCTTCTTCTATCAAATCGTTGGCCCTTTCTTCAGCCCCATGCTTCCAGATTTTTTCCAAACTCAAAAGGTCTGGGTTTTCCTAACTGGGAAAAGATGGTGACCACCTGAGGTTTGCCTTGGTGGCCTGGGCTTGCCCTCTCAGCCAGCCCACTCCTCACAGGGCACCCTGTCCGCAGCAGGGCTCCAGGAGACCCTGCTCGGGAAAGGGCCGCCCACTGGGAGCGCAAGCCTGCCTGCAGCCACTGCCGGGGTGGACTGGCAGAAGGTGAGGGCCCAGAAGCTCTCAGCCCCCCAGTGCTGCCAAATGCAGAAATTCCGATGGAACTGCCAAGCCCCACTGTGGTGAGTCAGCATCAGGTCTCCCCCAGCTGAATCCCCCGCACCCAGTGAAGCCAGGCCTTCTCAGTACATCAGAGGTTTCCAATCATCTGCAAAGCCTAACAGTCATCTTCAAAGGCCTCCCCAGGAAGCAGACTGGCCTGCTGTCATATTGAAAGCAGAATCTAGGGGCTTCTGGGGAAGCCAATGAGCATTTTTTTCCTCTGACCAGCTCCATCCCAGCCCTGCCACTGACTTGCTGTGTGACCTCAGGCAACCCCCTTTCCCTCTCTGAATCTTGGGTGCTCATTAGTCTAGTGCAGATAATGACTGTCCTGCTGGCCTCCCACAAATGGGTGACTGGATGAGAAAGGATCTTGCCAAGAATGGAGCACACCCCAAGAGCGGGGAATGTTGGCAGGAGTCTCTGAGGCCCTGGCCTGGATCCTGGCCCCGACAGATTGTCAGACTCTCTCCCAGGCTGAAGTGCCCGGAGTAGGAGAGAGAAAGCTGATGAGAAAATGGGACATCAAACACAACCAGGCACATCAGACTCGCCCAAGAGCGGCTAATTTATAGCCGTAAAAACATCCTCTGAACAGTCAGTTCAACCTTTAAAATATTAGGACTTTAATCCTTATATATGATCAACTTTACTCTTGAAAGTGGAACCTTGGGAATGAGAAAAGGACCCATAGCTTATTACAGTTCCCAATCTTGCCTCCTCCACCACCAGTAATGAAATTAGTGCTGAGGCCTCTGCCTGTATGTTTAGTTATGGCTCTGTTGTCCCCAGGCCAGAGTCACATTTTTCTATTGATCCCCCATCTTTGGTGGTGGTGGTTTAGTCATTTGGTCATGTCTTTCTCTTTGCAACCCCATGGACTATAGCCCACCAGGCTCCTCTGTCCATGGGATTTTCCAGGCAAGAATACTGGAGTTGGTAGCCATTTCCTTCTCCAGGGGATCTTCCCCACCGAGGGACTGAACCTGGGTCTCCAGCCTTGCAGGCAGATTCTTTACCAACTGAGCCACCAGGAAAGGAGAAATTCAGTACTCTGGGCACCAATGGAGGGGAAACCTCAAATTCCACCCACCAGCTGGGTTGAAGGAGGGCTTAGTGGGAGAGAGATGACTTCACCAGCTTGTGCTTTAACATTCCAAAGCTGGGAGGCAAAACTAGGTTTTGCTCGTGATCACCAAGGCGACCCAGGAAGGTGGCCCCTCCTGCTTCCACCCACCCCCGCCCCAGCCCCTCATTGTCCCTAGTCACTGCTCTCCCTCTTCCGAGTGCTTGGTGTTCATCTTCCTGTGTCCACTAGTTATGTGGATGCTTAGGGGTGGAGATAGAGTTCAGGGGCAGCCCAGAGAGTGGATAGACCCAGTCCAGTCCCCCTCAAATGACCCTGGAAGCTTCCTCTCAGGGAGCTAGAGCTCCCCATCTTCCTGCCCAGGCATCGGAGCATCTGCTTACCCTGTAACTAAAGACAACCTCCTGTCCTTGAGGTGCTGGCTGCCACAAATGTGGCCCTGGCTTACCTGGCTAGCCTCATGTTGAACCACCCTGCTCCTCTCACTCGGGGCTCCAGCCCAATCGAACAGCTTTCAGTTCATTGAAGCCAAAGGCTCTGAACTGTCTCCAGCCTCAGGGCCTTTGCACAAATTATTTCATCTCTCCAGGTGTCTGGGTAAGTAAGCATCACTTGCTCAAAACGCTTTTCCTGAGCCCCATCTCGATCTAAATTAAGTCTCAGGCCAGGATTTATCACATCCCTCATTGTGTGGCAGTTATCACGGTTTGCAAGTATTATGTTTATCTGTGTATGTATTTTAATGCCTGTGAGCTCTGTTGGGGCAGGGATAGTATCCCCAGGGCTAAGCAAGTGTCTGACATAAGACAGACACACAGTGAATTTGTACTGAAGAGATGAAGAAGTAGCGTTTACACGCAGGAAAGCAACTCAGACGCTGCAAAGGAAGGGGGAAAAGCACAGGTTGTGGGCATGCTAAGTCGCTTCAGTCGTGTCAGACTCTGTGCGCTGCCGTGGACTGTAGCATGCCAGGCTCCTCTAGCCATGGGATTCTCCAGGCAAGAATACTGGAGTGGACTTTCCATTTCTTCCTCCAGTGGATCTTCTCAACCCAGGGATCAAACCCACGTCTCTTACCATTTCCTGCATTGGCAGGAATATTGGCAGGTGTATCCTTTACCACCAGTGCCACCTGGGAAGCCCCAGAAAAGTATACGTGCAGCACTTGAAGGGGGCTTCCCTGGTGGCTCAGCTGGTAAAGAATCTGCCTGCAGTGTGGGAGATCTAGGTTCGATCCCTGGGTTGGGATGATCCCCTGGAGAAGGGAAAGGCTACCCACTGCAGTGTTCTGGCCTGGAGAATTCCATGGACTATATAGTCCACGGGGTCGCAAAGAGTTGGACACGACTGAGCGACTTTCATCACTTAAAGGAGTGTCAGAAAGAAGGGATGGAATGCAACTTTGGTCCTGGATTTGGAGCCTGTTTCTAGAACATTCCTTGTTTCCTAAGATCCCATCCTTGGGATCAGCTTGACCCACTTTATCCTAAGAATGGAGTGGGGCAAGAAAGCCCTCAGCTCCTGTTAAAGTCAAGAATCCTGGTTGGAAGTTGGGCTATTAACGAACTGGGCAGGAGGTGCCAGATGGGGGCAAGCAGATGCTTCATGGTGTGGATGTAGGGCAGATTCCTGGCCAGGGGCACCCCGGGGGACATGAGCTGATGTGCACCCCCTCCCCGATGTCAGGACGGGATTCTGCTGGGAGCTGTGGGCGCTTATGACTGGAATGGAGCTGTGCTAAAGGAGACCAGCAGCGGGAAGGTCATTCCTCTCCGTGAGTCTTACCTGAAGGAATTCCCTGAGGAGCTCAAGAACCATGGCGCCTACCTGGGTAAGAGGCAGGGCTGAGGGGTGGCTAGTGGGCGGTGGGCCAAAAGAGGACTTGGGGGTCCAGAACATGCTCAAACACAAGACGAGGGGCTTGTCCATGCATCGTCTGTGCTGATTCAAGCAGTCAGGAGTCATTGCCTCTCCAGGCTGGCATCCAGCATGCCCAGCACCATGCCTGGCTCATCACAGGCTCTCCATTAGTAGCTAGAATAAATCAGTGTCCCCAAGCCAGGCTGTGGACCAGGCCATGCAGCAGGAGGTGAGAAAGCGAGTGAAGCTTCATCTGCCATTCCCCGTCTCCCCCACCGCCCCCATCCGTGGAAAAATTGTCTTTCACAAAACTGGTGCCTGGTGCCAAAAAGATTGCAGACTGCCAGAATAAATGACAAGTAGTCTGACCTGAAATTGTTTCCACTGATGCCTCTAGAGTCTCCGGCAGCTGTTGGTATGCTTTCAGAATCGAGTGCAGGAAAAAAAAAAAAAAAAAAGAATCGAGTGCAGGAAGTCTGCCTCCCCAAGGAAAAAATGAGAGCTGAGGATGTGTTCAGTTCAGTTCAGTCACTCAGTCATGTCCAAATCTTTGTGTTATCATCAAGGCAGGAGTCATCTCCCATTAAGCACCTTAGTGTGAGTGAAAGTGGCTCAGTCATGTCCAACTCTTTGCGAGGCCAGAATACTGGAGTGGATAGCCTTTCCCTTCTCCAGGGGATCTTCCCAACCCAGGGATCAAACCCAGGTCTCCTGCATTGCAGGCAGATTCGTTACCAGCTGAGCCACAAGGGAAGCTCACCTTAAGCACCTTAAGGTGGTCGTAAAAAGAAAAGTGTGAGTCATTGACCTGGTGGTGACAGGTCCCAGCTGTGAGACCTTAACCATAACCCAGTCACCTCCAGTTTTGTAGTAGCGAGCCTCTGCCATTCATGCAGAAAGGGCTGAACCAGAGGAAAGGAGAAGCGCTCACGTTGTCTGTAAGTCTTCCTGAGTTTCTGAACTGAGTCTACCAGCTGTGACGTTATCACCAATGCAGCCTCAGACCCCACTTCTCCGTGAACTAAGTTGTCAGTGGGCCTCTCTGTGGTGGGAAGGTCGTTCCTCCTCCCAGAAGACCCTTCATGAGGCCCAACCATGGTCCCTCCTTGGGTGGGAGTCCGGAGGGAGCGCCTTTCTGCTCCTCCTCTCTCTGGGGGTTCATCCAGCGAGGGCACTGTGGGGGATCTCTGGAAGATTCCTCCCTCTGTGCCCCAAGGGAGATGGGGAGTTTGGGGAAGGAGACTGGGAGGCCAGGCTCTCCGCCTCCACACTGGGGAAGCTGATGGACTTCTGGCCCCGGGCCTTCAGGGAGGCTCTCTAGCTTTCAGGGTGGCCTTGCCTGCTGGTCAGAGCCACATGGGAACTGCAACCACAGCCAGCAGGGAAGCAGGAAGCTCTCAGCACTGCTTAGAGCTTTGAGAGTCAGGCCTCGCCTGCCCCCAGGACATTCAGCCCCCAGGACCCTCCCATTACCACTGTCCCTCCTTCCGGGAACCCCAAACGCCTGGGGTCAATGAGAATACTCTCAGTAATGCCGCTGAGGGCTCAGCTTAGAAGAAACCCTTGCTCCACCACACAACGCTAAGCCTGCTCTACCCTTGTATTTTTGTGATTGCTCTGAATTCACAGCCGTTAGCCACCCTCCATGCGATATCCTGCTCTCACCTACCCCACATCCCAGAACACCTTTCCAAGTGTCAAAGATGTTGTATCTAGAACCAGTTTCCCACCCTACTGCACCCACACTCCCGGCCACTGTGAGTTGGCTTCTGTGCATCCCGCAGCCACTCTGAAAACAACTAGTGGAACCCGAGACACAGTTACCCACATATACACAGGCGTGCACACAAGCATGCACACACAGCAGAAGGAGCCGCTCATTCCCCAGAAAACACCCAGGAATTGCCAGCAAGGCCTGGCACCCATCTAAAAACAGGGATCCACTCTCCAAATCAACTGGCAGGAAGTAGGACTCTCGGCTTTGCACACCTGCAAGGGTCCCACTTTCAGGAGGGTTGTCTGAGGACGCTGCACCCAGAGCTGGGTGCTCGACTGGAAATTCACAGGGACCAGGCACTGATCCCGAGAACATGGATTGGAGGCCTTTCCCAAAGAGCCCCTGGGTTTCCGTCTTGTTCTCTTTTGAGTGGCATACGTGTGTGGATGCAGAGAAGCCTGGGCACTCCCCGCTTTGGGGCTGCAGGAATCTCTGAGACCCCCTACCTGCATGCCCTGAGCAGAGCAGTTCCTTGCCTCTGCACAGCCAACCCTTCAGTTTTTGGTGGACCACTTAGCAGGGCATTCTGGTAATGAAGAGGACATTGCCTGGTCCCCAGAGAGACTACTGGTGGGGATCAGAAACAAAGCCAGCCCAATATAAAAAGAAGCATGGCTAGGGTTTGTTCTCTCGCCTCCCTGCTCCCCCACGTGCTCACCTGTGGGGAGAGTGAAGCAGGCGATGTGCATGTTCCAGGTCAGCGATGCCTTTTAGTGACCCCACCTGGCTTCTTTCCATGCCCTCCAGCAGAGGGTGGGCGCAGTGAGTTCCCTGCACCGTCCACCAGCCCCTTCCAAGCCCTGCCTCTTCCAGGCCTCCTCCTCAGCTGAGCCTGGGAACCACCGTCTAGAACTACCATCTGCTCAGCCTGCTCTGAATACTCTCCTTTCAGCAGCCCACCCATGCTGCCAGGCCCTGGCGAGGTCTGCCAGGCCGCGGCGTCAGAGACCAGCCTGTTTCCTCCCACGGCAGGGTACACAGTCACATCGGTCGTGTCCTCCAGGCAGGGGCGGGTGTACGTGGCCGGAGCCCCCCGGTTCAACCACACAGGCAAAGTCATCCTGTTCACCATGCACAGCAACCGGAGTCTCACCATCCACCAGGCCCTGCGGGGCGAGCAGGTAACGCAGAGGGGGCTGGGGGTGGGGCCGACAGGCGGGACAGCCGGGGTGGCGAGGCTGGGAGGGACTGCAACTCAGCTCGTCCCTCACAGGACTGCCCCCAGATCCAGAAACATCCTTCCTGGCTAGGGGGGTATGCCTTCTTTATACCCACCTTAGAGCTGATGCTCCCTCCCCAGACAGCCAGATCTCAGACCCTGCTGCTGCAACGAGAACCTGGGAGAACCCATGGAGCCCTTGTCTCTGGTGCACTAGCCAGACCTCTGCCCCCGACCACCAGCATCTCTCTGGTCATGTCTAGAGTTCAGGGCTCTAGCAGAGGCAACATCCAGGCTATGACTTCCCAGCTTGGGCTGACAAGGCCCCTAGGCATCTGAAGGGGCACTCATGTTCCTCATGCCACCTTGGTGCTCCCAGAAGTGGGAGGAGTCATGCCTCTGCCCACAACAAGGCCCCAGGGGTGCACCAAGATGCCAACTTCTTTCCTTCCCTGGAACGGGCATGATGCAGAACGGTACAACTGCCAATATCACAGCACCCCCCAAGACGTGGTGGGCAGTCTCATGTTAGAAGGTCTGAATGCATGGGGGAAAGCTATGATTAAAGTCAGGGATAGTGAAAAGATCAGGAAACAGGGTTCTGATACAGGTTTTCAATAGCCCAGGAAAACTGTGGTCCTGAGAATCAACACAGCTTTTCCAAGGTTATTGGGGAGATTCACTGGGTAAAGCTCAGAATCCTGGACTCTTGGTGGGGCTGCCTACTTTGTGCTACCTCCTGACCCCAACGACCCCTACACAAGGCCTTCGCCCCTCCTGCCTGGCAGCATCCAGTGTCCATGGCACCCTGCGCTGAGCTGAGCCCTGTCCAGCTCCTTCCTGTTATTCTTGGCTTGCCCCTGGTGCTCCAGAGCCTGGGAACAGCCCTGCTTCCTGCCTCTTCTACTGCCCTCGGCCATGAGGACACGCTCTCGGCCAGGTCTAACCTCAGTCCCTCTAGCTGCAGGGAGCCATCCTTTCACCATCCCTCTTCCCATCCCAAGGGCACCGGGGACCCGGGCGCTGCTCTGGTCCCAGCCTCCACACTGCCTGCCCATACCCCACCCAGGGCCGGCCCTCAGGAATCCAAGGTTAGACCTTGAGAGCCGGAGGGAATTCGCTGAAGAATATATGACATTTTTACTGCCTGGATCTGCCTCCAACATCCAAACAAGAAACCGCAGCACTGAAAGCAGCTAAGTTAAGTGGATTCCAAATCACCGTGACCCGTATAGCTGAGGCCACATGTTTAGACAGTCTCTCTCCGCCTCCTTCTTTGCTCTCTGTCTGCCTCGTAATCATTCTATGTAGGCACATCTCTCCCCTCCCCATACCGTGTTTATAATTTCCTTTTTCCCCTTTTCTGTATTTTTTTTTTTCATTCTCCTCAGTTAAAAGTTTTTAATGCTTGAGGATAAATTTCTTCCGAAAACACCCCAAGCCGGGAAGGGAGAATCATGGGCTTGGGTGTCAGATGGATCAGAGTTCCAACCCAATTTGGCTGTAACCGGCCTTCTGACCTTGGGTTAGTGACTCAAATTCTCTGAGCTTCAGTTCCTTCCCTGTGAAGTAAGGACAATGATTTCTCCCAAGACAGCGTGAGGCTGTAAAGTGCCTCACGCAGGGCCTGTCCTTGGGAAGGGCTCCTTTTCTTTCCTGACCAATCCCTTGCTCCTATAAACATTTATAGAGTACCTCCTGTGTGCCAGGCACAGCGCCCAGGCTTGGACGGAATGAGACAGGAGCAGCACCCACTGTTGGGGGGCGTCTGTGGAGGGAACCAGTGCTAGGGGGCAGGAGGACAGGGCTGGGGGAGAGCATGAAGAAAGGGACCCCACGGCAGGGGATGGAGTTGGGAAGGCCAGGGATGTCTTTGAACAGGAAGTGACCTGTAGGATGATAGACATGACCTGGAGAGAGGGGAGGAGAAAAGGGTAGAGGCTAAAGAGAAGTATGTGCAGGGGAAGCTGGGAAGCCTGCCAGAGCAGGGGGCTTTTGGAGAAGAGAAATCACTTCAGTGATTTCTGAAAAAAATCTGACAGTGAGAGAAAAAATTTCTGACAGTGAGAGAAATCACTGTCAGGGGGAATGTGGGAGCCAGAGGGTGGGAGCCAGAGGCTGGGGAGGCGGGGAGGCCAGTCCAGGAGGGTCACACTGCAGTTTGGACATTCCCCCCCAAAGCAAGAAAGGGGCATGGTCAGCTTCTGGAAGCCACTTGAGCTCCCCACAGGGGTGGGCTGGAGCGCCAGTCTGGAGATGGGCGGGGAGGGGGTCCTTCCTTTGGAAGGTGCCTCTCCTGAGGAAGAAGCATCAGAAGAGGAGGGAAGTAGATGGATTTGGGACATGTTTGGCATCCACCAAGTGGACTTGTGGGGAGACTGCAGGTGGGAGAGATGGGAGTGGAGCCAGGAGGACCCTTAGGTTTCTAGCTGAGTTGGAGGCATTGCACCCAAGGCGAGAGAGGAACACAGTAAGTGCTCAAATACTGAGAAGAAATCACAAGTCACCACCCAAGGTGCTAAGCCCAGTTATTTGGAAAATAAAATATTGAAAATGAGTTAAATGTCCAACAGAGGACTGATTAAACACGTTTGGCACATGCATAATTTGGAATGTTATACCATATAGTCAAACCTATGGCTTTTCCAGTAGTCATGTATGGATGTGACAGTTGGAGCATAAAGAAGACTGAGTGCCAAAGAATTGATGCTTTCGAACTATGGTGCCAGAGAAGACTCTTGAGAGTCCCTTGGACGGCAAGGAGATCAAACCTGAATATTCATTGGAAGGACTGATGCTGAAGCTCCAATACTTTGGCTACCTGATGCAAAGAGCTGACTCATTGAAAAAGATTCTGATGCTGGGAAAGATTGAGGGCAAGAGGAGAAAGGTGTGACAGAGGAAGAGGTGGTTGGATGGCATCCCTGACTCAATGGACATGAGTTTGAGCAAACTCCAGGAGACAGTGAAGGATGGGGAAGCCTGGTGTGCTGCAGTCCATGGGGGTCACAAAGAGTCAGACAGGACTTAGAAACTGAACAACAAAAGTTAAATAATGGAAAGTCAAGTGGTGGTGGAATGGTAGGGTTGGCGGGGGTGGGGGCCCTCATTCTTTCAGCAGAGAGTCTGAGTCAAAGGCTGCCCACTGGTAAGGGGAGGCCTCTCAGCAGCCCAGCCCCATGCCCCTCCCCCATCCCTGTGCCGCAGATAGGCTCTTACTACGGGAGCGAGATCACCTCGGTGGACGTGGACGAAGATGGTGTGACTGACGTCCTGCTGGTGGGCGCGCCCATGTACTTCAGCGAGGGCGGAGAGCGCGGCAGGGTGTACGTCTATAACCTGAGACAGGTACGGAGCGCGGATGCTGGCCAGCTTTCCAGGGGCACCTGACGCATGCCTTGATCAGGTGTCCATGAGGGAAGCTGGGAAGCGGAGGCCAGCGCATGCCTGCAGACTGGAGAGGAGAGGAACCGCCTCTGCCCTTGGGTTTATGTAGCGGGAAAGAAACAGAGAAACACAGAGGGGGGTGGTGCAGGCCAGAGTGGGTCATGACCCTGAGAGCCCTTGCCAAGCCCCCTGAGCCTTTTCCTGCCCCTGATTTTGCAGGACCGGTTTGTTTACAATGGAACGTTGAAGGATTCCCACGGTTACCAGAACGCCCGATTCGGCTCCTCCATCGCCTCCGTTAGGGACCTCAATCAAGATTCCTACAACGATGTGGTGGTGGGGGCCCCTCTGGAAGACAACCACGGGGGCGTTCTCTACATCTACCACGGCTTCCAAGGCAGCATCCTGAAGACGCCGAAGCAGGTGCCGCCCCCCACCCTAACCCCCAGAATGAATGGAGCTAGAACTTGGAGTCCTAGTATCTCATTCCCTGTCCTCACCCAGGAAAGGATTGCCATCTGTCCTAGCTCTACCTGCCTCAAGTTGAAATTAGTCTCAAGACCTTCCCGTCACTCCTGTGGATACCCTCTCCCTGCTTAACTTCATCTCCCAACAACAGCAATAACAAAACCCCCCAAAGACCTGAATCCCGCTGGCCCTCACATGCTTTCATGCAACTGACTACATGTGGAGAAGACCTGGGGCTTCCCTAATGGCTCAGTGGTAGAGAATCTGCCTCCCAACACAGGAGACGCTGGTTCGTTCCCTGGTCCAGGAAGATCCCCTGGAGAAGGAAATGGCAACCCACTCCAGTATTCTTGCCTGGGAAGTCCCATGGACAGAGGAGCCTGGAGTGCTAAAGTCCGTGGGGTTGCAAACAGTCGGACACAGCTGAACAAATGAATGGAGAAGGCCTATTTGGGCTCCTCTTCTCTGGAAATGCCTCAGGATAGAAACAGTGCTATACCCAAAAGTGAGCCATCCCAAGCGCCTTCCCCTCAGGGTCATCACTTTTGCCTGTTTTATTAGTAAGCTAGCCTAATATACCACACTTAGAGATAGTGATGGGTTACCTGCCATGTAATGTGTGTTTACATCCCGTGGGGAATTCTTTTCTTAAATAATTGATGTACAATATTATATGTTGCAGATGTACATCAGAGTGGTTCACAATTTTTAAAGGTTATATTCCATGTATAGTTATTATAAAATATTGGCTATATCCCCTGTGTTGTATAATATATCTTCATAGCTTATTTACTTTATACATAATAGTTTGTATCTTTTATCTCCTACCCCATCTTTCCTCCTTTTCCCTCTTCAGTGGAGAACCCTTTTATGACACATTATTTAATCCAAAAGAATGACTTAATGGTAGAAATTTCAGGTTCCAAAACAGACCAGGAGAGGAGATAGCTTTGGGCTGAGGAAGTTTCCTGATAATTTCAGACAGACTGTCTCCAGGGCTCCCAGTTGTGTTTTCTCCTTAGGGTGCCCACACCCAGCTCTTTCCTTCTGCTTCCTGCAGAGAATCCCCGCCTCAGAGCTGGCTCCTGGCCTCCAGTATTTTGGCTGCAGCATTCACGGGCAGCTGGACCTCGATGAAGACGGGCTCGTGGACTTGGCAGTGGGCGCGCTTGGCAATGCCGTGATTTTGTGGTTGGTTCCCCCATTTTTCACAATTCTTGGGCTCTCTTGAGGGTCCTAATGGATACAGGCTTTAAAAGACACACTTTAGACTCTTTGTCTCTTGTTTTTAATCACTGTCGGCCAAATTCACCCTGTTCTTATCCCGTTGTGACTATGAATTTCCTTTTTATGGATTCACTGTAAGTTATTTTGAAGTCCAAATCCCTCTTCTCAGTGGGGTTCAGAGATTTTAGAGCTATTTAGTGGCTAAAGGGAGAAGGCGATGGCACCCCACTCCAGTACTCTTGCCTGGAAAATCCCATGGACGGAGGAGCCTGGTAGGCTGCAGTCCATGGGGTAGCTAAGAGTCAGACACAACTGAGCAACTTCACTTTCACTTTTCACTTTCATGCATTGGAGAAGGAAATGGCAACCCACTCCAGTGTTCTTGCCTGGAGAATCCCAGGGACGGGGGAGCCTGGTGGGCTGCCGTCTATGGGGTCGCACAGAGTCGGACACAACTGAAGCGACTTAGCAGCAGCAGCAGCAGTGGCCAAAAACCCCCTTAGACTTTTTCCTACAAGTTCTGATTACTGGGGCATTTCTCCCACTTGGCTTCTCTTAAAGGGACAGGCTGAGGATATTCTCCTCAGCTGGGAGGATTTCCTTCTCCCCTAGTGTGAAAGATTTCTTTCCTCCAAATCCCTTCTGACCCCTGGTTTCCTTTCTCAGGATCTCATTTCTGTACCAGTCCATAGATATTTGCCATGCATTTGTACTTGGGGTCTGTGTTAAGCAATGGTCTGCAACTTTAAAAAAAAAAAAGGTTTTCTAAAAGTCCATCTATTCTACTGAGTGATGTGTCAGCTACTTTTTTAGCCAAAAAGAAACTTTAATTTGAGCTAATTTTATATATGTTGATACTTTTATTATAAATACAATAACTTAAAGAAAATTTGTGAAATAAATCGCTCATAGTTTCATCACCTTAACATTACCACTATTAATATTTTGGCATTTCCCTACCATTCTTTTACCATCTGCATATAATTTTATACAAGTGCAATCACATTTTTCATACAACTTAAGAAAGATGTTAAACAGAGATAACTGATGACTTCACGGGGAGAATCTTTAGGTTCTTGGTCCTCAAGAATATTACATTCCACTCAGGAAATGTCTTAGTCCAGGTTCCCTGGAAAACAGAGCCTGAGGCGAAAGCTTGTGCATCTGCGCTGCTGTGGGAGGGACTTCAGTCTCAGAAGCAGAAGTGAGAGTCCAGGGGAACTGAAGCAGGAGAGGAGGAGAGGGATTCGAGAGGAAAGTACCTAAAGAGCTGCAGACTGACACTCTGGGCAGCTCCCTGCTCCAACATCTCCTGAGAGGCAGAAAGAATACAGCCTCTGCTTTCTGCAACAGCCCCTTAGGGGAGCAACGGGGAGCAGTGTATCTGCGAGTTCCTAGTGTCCCCCCAGTGCCAGGGCCCAAGTGTCAGCTGTCCCACACCTCTGGGCAGCACCGAGGAAGCGGGGTCTCTGCAGGTCCCGCCCGGAAGTTGCACTGGCACCACAGCCTATCAGGTGGGGATCTTAGGTCTTTGGTAGAGACAGCAGCTTGGGCTAAATGTATTCACTGCTTTGGTTCTAGCCAGGAAGCAAGACAGGTGAACAAGGCCCAGGTTAGGGGGTAGATGTTGTCTCCCAAGTCTGTGGGGCAATACATAAACTACATTCTTTACAGGAAACAAGATAAACATACAACCAGAAGAATCGGTCCCACAGAGTGGATTCAATCAAGCCCTAGCTAAACCTGAGTGCTACCTGAGTGCTGCTGAAACTGTGGGCTGAAGCCCTCTAGGGAAAATTTAGAGTCAAACTCCCTGGATCTCAAACATGACTGCCATTAGCATCACCTGGGAGCTTTTAAACCTCTCATTACCCAGGCTTTACCCTGACCACTTAAAGTAAAATTTCTAGGTCAAGAATTCAGGCATTTAAAGAATCTCCAGGTGTTCGCTTCCAGTAGGCACCTAAGTCTGAGAACCACTGATAAAAGCCATTATATTTACACAGCATTTTGCAATGTCAAAGGGCATTCTCACTTACGTACTTTGATTCGCACAATTCCCTGTCAGAGAGATCACGTGGTCTGTCCAGTAGGAGCCAAGACTCAAACTTACCCTTCTCACTCCACAGCACAGAGGTGGCGCCATCCCCCTTTCACTAAGAAGAGCAGGGTATTAGCACAGATAATCATGCTACAACTCTGAAGCATGTAAAACTCACTACACTTGTTTCTTTTTATATAAATGCATGGTTTGGAGAGGCAATAGTTTCCTTCCCTAACTCTATTTGACTTAGTCAATACGAGAGTAAATTCGTATTTCCTTGACTGCCTGGATGGGGCAGTGTTGTGATGGGTGGATAGTGGGGAGTCCTAGAACTGTGAGTCATTTTCTCCTTTGGCTGCACATTGGAATCACCCGGGGTGCTTTAACACGCACGTTCTCCAAAGTGTGGTCCAGGTACCAAAGGCACTAACATCACCTGAGAGCTTGCTAGAATACCAGGCCTGCTTTTTAACAAGATCCCTAGGAAATGTGCAAATATACTGAAGTCTGAGAAGCATTGCTTTATGACATGTTGATGCTGATTCTGGTTTGATTTGACAAGGAGAGCAATTTGGGGATCAGGATTTTTTAATTTTTATTTTATAGTAGAGTATAGTTGATTTACAATGTTGTGTTTCAGGTGTACAGCAAAGTGATTCAGTTATACATATACATATGTCCATTTTTTTCAGAGATTTTTCCCATAGAGGTTATTACAGAATATTGAGTAGAGTTTCCTGTGCTATACAGTCGGGCCTTGTTGATTATTTTATATATAGTACTGCTGCTGCTGCTAAGTCGCTTCAGTCATGTCCGACTCTGTGCGACCCCACAGACAGCAGCCCACTAGGCTCCTCTGTCCCTGGGATTCTCCAGGCAAGAACACTGGAGTGGGTTGCCATTTCCTTCTCCAATGCATGAAAGTGAAAAGTGAAAGTGAAGTCGCTCAGTCGTGCCCGACTCTTAGCGACCCCATGGACTGCAGCCTACCAGGCTCCTGCATCTATGGGATTTTCCAGGCAAGAGTACTGGAGTGGGTTGCCATTGCCTTCTCCAATATATATAGTACTATATATATGTTAATCCCAAATATTTCCAGTTTATCTCTCCTCTCCATTTTTAACGTTTGGTAACTGTAAGTTTGTTTTTAAAGTCTGTGACTCTGTTTCTGTTCTGTAAATATGTTCATTTGTATCTTTTTTTAGATTCCACATATGAGTGATATCTTATGATATTTGTTTTTCTCTGACTTCACTTAATATGGTAATCTCTAGGTCCATCCATATTGCTGTAAATATCATTATTTCATTATTTTTTATGGATGAGTACTATTCCATTTTATATTCCATATGTATATGTATGTATGTACACCACATATTCCTTATCCGTTCCTCTGCTGATGGACACTTAGGTTGTCTCCTTGTCTTGGCTGTTGTAAACAGTGCTGCAGGGAACACTGGGGTGCGTGTATCTTTTTGAATTATGGTTTTCTTTGGATATATGCCCAGGAGTGGGACTGCTGGATCATGTAGTAGTTCTATTTTTAGTTTTTTAAGGAAGCTTCATACTGGTGTACCAATTTATATTACCACCAACAGTGAAGGAGGATTCCATTTTCTCCCCACCCTCTCTGGCATTTACTGTCTGCAGATTTTTTTGATGATGCCATCCTGACCAGTGTGAGGTGAGCCCTCCTGGTAGTTTTGGTTTGCATTTCTCTGGTAATTAGGGATGTTAGACATCTCTTATTGTGCTTTTTGGCCATCTGTATGTCTTCCTTGAAGAAATGTCTATTTAGATCTTCTGTTCATTTCTTGATTGTGTTGTTTTCTTTTTTGATATTGAGCCGCATGAGCTGTTTGTATATTTTGGAGATTAATCCCTTGTCAGTCACTTCATTTGCAAATATTTTCTCCCATTCTGTGGGTTGTCTTTGTGTGTTGTTTATGATTTCCTTTGCTAGGCAAAAGCTTTTAAGTTTAATTAGTCTCATTTGTTTGTTTTTGTGTTTATTTTCATTACTCTAGGAAGTGGATCCAGAAAGATATTACCGCAATTCATGTCAAAGAGTGTCTTGGCTATGTTGTCCTCTAACATAGGAAAACATCTTGAAATGTTTTCACAGGAAAACACAAATCTTAAATTTGCACGTCTTTAATCCATTTTGAGTTTATTTTTCTATATGGTGTTAGAGAATATTCTAGTTTCATTTTGTTTGCATGTAGCTGTCCAGTTTTCCTGGCACCATTTATTGAAGAGACTGTCTTTTCTCCACTGTATATTCTTGCCTCTTTTGTAATAGATTAATTGACCATAGGGATTCCGTGGTAGCTCAGCTGGTAAAGAATTGACCATAGGTGTGTGGATTTATTTTTGGGCTTTTTTTTCGTGTTCCATTGATCTATATTTCTGTTTTTGTGCTAGTACCGTGCTGTTTTGATTACTGTAGCTTTGTATTGTAGTCTGAAGTGAGGGAGCCTGATTCCTCCAGCTGTTTTTCTTTCTCAGAATTGCTTTGGCTATTTGGAGTCTTTTGTATTTCCATACAAATGTTAAAATGTTTTGTTCTAGTTCAAGCATCAGGAGTTTTTAAAGCTCTCCAGGTTACTGTAGTGGACATGCAGGGTTGATGTGATGAGGCAAAAGGATGTCAGTATGGTCTGTAGCAAGCATACCGCTAGGAAAATGACAAAGGGTTGCCTTGAGGGGCTATGAGATTACTTAGCCTGCCCTTCACTACTTGTGCACATTTTTGCCCAATCCTGTGACACCAGAGCCCCTCTCTGCAGGCCCCACCACCTCCTCACCCTCCAGTGGTGGTTTTAGAGACCCCATTCCATCTGGCTCTCCACCTTCCCCCAGGTCCCAGCAGGGCAGCCTTGCACCCTGCCCACCCCTACTTCTCTCCCTCCTCCTGCAGGTCCCGCCCTGTGGTTCAGATCAATGCCAGCCTCCACTTTGAGCCATCCAAGATCAACATCTTTCACAGGGATTGCAAACGCAGCGGCAGAGATGCCACCTGCCTGGCTGCCTTCCTCTGCTTCACGCCCGTCTTCCTGGCATCCCATTACCAAACTGCAACAGTCGGTAAATCCGGCCCCTCCCCACTCCCCCAGCTCCAGTCTCTCCCCGGAGGACTTTGTGTTTCCTCTGTTTCTAAATCTGGGCTTTTGCTGAAATGGGTTTTGAGTGCCAGGGTCACACCTAGAGCCACATTTGATGACTTCTAGATGTCCATTCAGTGCTCTCATTCCAAAGGGCAGAGAGGGGGTCTCATGCCAGGGAGAGGATGGCAGTGAGCAGCAGTGACCAATGTGGGAGAGGCTGGGGAAGGTGGAAACAGTCAGAGATAGGGTTTGAATCAGAACAGGAGACGAGAAGCAGTCTAATAGCTTAGGGTGTAGAAGCTGTGAAGTCAGATTCCGAGAAAGAGTCAGACCCATGAGGGATCTGAAACAGGGTATCAGGTGGATAAAGACCCAAGTAGCAGTGGTTTCTGCTCAAAGTGAGCTTGAGTCCACAGCAGGACAGTTTCCTTCTGAGGGTCCTTCACTCTCATCCAAGGCTGGGATCAGACACTGGCTTGTGACAGCCCTGGGCCCAGTCATCCCCAGCAAGTGGCAGCTGCAGGTTCCAGGACCAGACTAGGCCAGTGCAAGAAACTGGGACCACAGAGAGCTGCTCAGCCAAGGAGCAGGACCAATCAGATGACTTAAAAAGGGGTGTTCCAGAAGGAAGATGAGAACAAAGGCAAGCCTGGGTGGTAGTGTCCTTCTTTCAGCTTCTATGAAAGGAGAATAATACCAAGGACCTGGCACACCCAGAGTGCTGCTGTGGTACCAGAGAAGGGGCTGGGCTTTTCTTACATTTAGCAAAAGATCAACCCAGTTGAAAGGGAGGGGAATGCAGTCTTTAACCTCAGAACAGTCTTAGGTTTGAGAAGCTGGTGGGCAGGGCCTGGCCAGTCCTCCCTAGTGTGATGGGAACTGCCACCTGCAGACACTCAGATCCAGGCCCGACAGGATCCCAGAGCAGAGGGCGAGACCTGGGAAGGTGACAGGAGAGGGCAGAGCTGTGTTGACTCCAGAAGGGGCTCAAGTGGGGGCATCACCATGACACCCATACTGTCTCCTCGCCTCTTCCACTGCGTTCACTCTCCCCTCCATCTCCTCCTCTTTCTTTATCCCTTCACTGCCAATTCCATCTCCCTTTCTCCTTCTTCTGCCTCCCTCTTCTCTTTAGTTCCTTCCTTTGGCTTTTCTCACTGTACTGCTTGCTCTCCATGTGGGAGTTTCCTGCCTACATTGAGCCTTATGAGGGGAGAGGAGTAGCTCTTCCTTGGCCAGTCTGGAGGGCTTCCTGGAGGAGGCTGACTTTCCGAAGGCTATTTGTAAAGGGAAGTAAACAGTCTTTGGTGGAGATGTGGCTCCACCTCCATGGTCTTCCCCTCTCCTTCCTCCAGGCATCAGGTATAATGCCACCATGGATGAGAGGCGGTACACACCGCGGGCCCACCTGGACGAGGGTGGCGACCGGTACACCAACAGGGCCGCCCTGCTCTCCTCCGGCCAGGAGCACTGTGAGCGGATCAGCTTCCACGTGCTGGTGAGCCGGATGCCCTGCAGCCCCAGAAGCAGAGCCCAGGCTCCTCCAGGAAGAGAACAGAGCTGGAGGAGGTGCTGCCATGGAGAGGCAGAGATCTCAGCTGCTGCCAGGCTGGTGCTGAGCCCCCAGCAGACCTCAGGAGGCCAGCAGGGAGCAGTGTCCTAGACTTTGGACACCCACACTCATACCCCAGAGCAGAGGCCACTGGGTCACACTGCTTCCCCACCTCACTGGACCCTCCTCTGATATCCCCTTTGCCATCTCCCAGATGCCCACCATTGCTTAAGCAGGGGGTGAAATCTAAGGAGGGAGGTGGGCTCAATGATATCTTGCAGAGAGAATGGGGGTCAGGGGCCATGGGTCAGAAGGAAGGGATAAGCAAGCATCAGCTAAAAAGGAAGACCAAGGAAGGTGGACCAATGGCATGAAGAGGCTGGGGGGAGGAACAGAGGCCAGCCTGGCAGAGAGGGGAGCCAGTGGGGGCCAATTCCTCCACCCAGAAACTCCAGACACCCAGGCACAGCTCCAGCCTTGGAGACACAGACAGGGAACACTGAGAGCCCACCTGGCCTCAGTATCCAACGGGCAAAGATCAGAAAAATAAGGAGTCCTAGTGTATGTTAATGTGTCGCCCCTATGACGTGTCTGTGTTCTCAAAGTGGGGGCCCCCAGACCAGCAGCATCGTCATCTGGGAACTTATTATATATGCCTTAACACAAGGAAGCCACTCATGTCAAGATTTGCACTCCATGAGAGAGATTCAGGGATTTTTCATTCAGCTCTAAGCATCCCCTGAGTGCCCCTATTCCTGTGTCTTCTTTTGTTGATTTGACACATTTATTAAGCCTTGTCACAGTGCTAGGACAGTGCTAAGAGGCTTCTGAGGGGCTAGGACTAACACAGAATCACATAGTTAGGATGCAGTGCAAGAGTGTCAGTAATAGTCTGAACAGAGTGTGGGCACGTGTTGCTGGCTGGCTTCCTAGAGGCTGGGGGTTGAAGATACAGGTTCCCAGCCTTGAAGGATGAGCCGGAGTTGGTGGAACATGCAGGCAGTGGGGCTGGCGTACACGGACCCAAGGGCCCTTTCCAGGAGTACACACGTCAGCTGCAGACCCATCTGGGAACCTCTGTCTACCCACAGGTGCTAAGGTTCCATGGACTCATGCTCAGAGCTGACAGGTTGCTGCCCTCCCAGCTTAGGGAGATGACAGTTCTCTCTCAGCAGCCCTGGCCCAGACATGAATGTTCCCTCTGCCTTCACCCCATCCTCATCTCCTCCCACACAGGACACCGCTGACTACGTAAAGCCAGTGACCTTCTCCATTGAGTATTCCCTGGAGGACCCCGACTACGGACCCATGCTGGATGACGGCTGGCCCACGACCCTCAGGGTCTCGGTATGTCCTGGCACCCGGGGAAGCAGCTCTGGCACATACCCTACCCCAGCCCTCGCCTCCTCTCAGAAGCCCAGGCTTTGTGAGGGCACAAATGAGTTCTTCCCCTACTGCACCTTCCCATCTCCTGCCCCACAGACCCCCAGCATGTCCTTCCCTCCTTCCTCGTGACCTGTGCTGAGCGGTTTCTTAAGGGTAAGAACCAGCCTTTGAGGTTTCCTGTATCCCCAGCAGACAGTGAGCCTGGCATGGATCCTGAGAGTCACAGGACCAGAGGGACTTTAGTTCTTAATCACCACCTCCCTCATTTACAGATAAGGACACTGGAGGCCAGACAGAGTGATTCAACCACAGAGCCTGGTCTGCACTAGTTGAATGATCGACTTATTGACAGTCCTCCCAGCTCCAAATATTCCAAAAATAAGTTGTTTTAGCCTCATCAATGGCTCTGCACACCCCTCAATCCACACTTTTCAATCCCTGGCTCTAGGAGTATTGGAATTGTCTGGTACCTAATATTCAGATGTTCCCTATGTCTGCAACTCCATATAAATCCCACACAAAGAAAACGTCAGACAGTTATCAGTTTTATCTAATCTGTTCTAGGAGAGCAGGCAAAATAAACCCAGAGGATCTAGGAAACAACTTTCAAATATCCCACAGAGGTCTTAAGACCATGACCCATGAGTTCCAGCCTCTACACTGTCTCTGAGAATTATATAGAACCCAGCCAGCAAACAACAGTCTCAGAATTACTCACATGCTTGCTTGTGTTTCTCCGACATAAAAGCACGGTGTAGTCAACAGCAAGGTTTCTGAAGATCTCTGTTCTCATTCTCCCCCATCAGCCTCCCCCAGCTCCTTCCTCTTCCCAGAGCTGCCACATCTCACCACCTACCACCCACCTTCACACCTTCCCTCTTCTCCTGATTCTGAGTCACAAATGTGTAAGTGAGAGTGTCTGAAAATGCAGTTCAGGAGATGGGGGTGATACTGGCCTGGCAAGGCTGGAATCCTCCTTAGTGAGCAGGGGAAAGCTGGATATACTGAATCTTAGTATTTTCCCCATCACAGTCATTACAAAGCCACTACAGCTCATGAGTGGATACGAGTCACTCATTCTATAAGCTTGCTGAAGCCCATGGCAGATGAATGGGAAAGGTATTCTCTGATGCTGATGATACGGATGCAAGGTGGTGATCAAGGTCATAGGCCAAGTCAGAATAGGAATCAGCTCATAGGTAGTGTCATCATGCAATGAGATGATGGGGGGAGGGATTCCTGGAGAAGGTGGCCTTCCCGTGGTCCTTTAATAGACATGAGATGGGGACAACAGGCTTTTATTCCAGGAAAGCTGACAGCATAGCCAAGGTGTGGATGTGGAAACAAGCAGGATGAAGGGATGTGTAAAGAAAAGATGAGAAATAGAGCTGAAACCGTCAGTCTGGGCATATTACCAAGGGCTTTGGATAGCAGCTAGATGTTTCAAAATCTTGTCAATATAGATTTCTAGCCTCCAGCAAATTAGAAGCATTCTTCCCATCTCTCTGCTATAAGTTCTTATTTAGCTTCTCCTCAATGCCCAGCACTGTTCTAGTACCATAAAATCTTGCCTCTGGGGAGAATGAGCTATTCCATACAATTGAGTATAGCAGATGCTTATCGTGTTAAATTATCCCTTTTAATCAAGTGGATAGAAATTTTTCTGAGGGTTATTCTATAGTTTTCACACTTAAACAGTATGCTGGGCAGGGGTGGGGCGTATTTCATTGGAGACTTGAAATCACCAAGGTGAACTCGGAAGCTAGAATACAGTGAAGCCCCCGAGGGCTTCCGAAGTGTCTGGAGTTTTGTCCTGTCATTGAAAGCCTTGCTTTGCCCTCCTTTGTATAGCTCTGCTTTGTATTCCTTGCTGGCTGCTTCAAGCTACAAATCCACCACGGATGGGGAAGCTAAGGAGCAGGCTTGATAGAAACGTGTCTAAAGCAAGAACACTTGGATCTGAGAAAGGGCTTCCCTGGTGGCTCAGACAGTAAAGAGTCTCCCTGCAATGCAGGAGACCTGGGTTCGATCCTGGATGGGGAAGATCCCCTGGAGAAGGGAATGGCAACTCACTCCGTTATTCTTGCCTTGAGAATCCCATGGACAGAGGAGCCTGGTGGGCTACAGTCCATGGGATCACAAACAGTCAGACATGACTGAGCGATTAACACTTTCAGGGAGCTCCCCTCTTCTCACTTACAGAGAAGTCAGTGACCGTAAGATACACCTGGCCTCTGATACCAGCTTCCCCTCCCTTGATCTAGGCTGTGCTCCTGTTTCACCACTCAGCTCCAGACTTGAACACCCACCCACCCACTGAGCACTTCTCCCCGGATGGGTCACAGGCACTTCAAACTCAGTGTGCCCCAAACTGATCCCCTGCATATAACCCCTCCATTTATAAATAAATGGTGTAGCCATCCTTTCAGACACTTGAAACTTGGCCAGCATCCGGGACCCTTTTCTCCCTTAGTCCTGATGAACTCCAGGTCCTGCTGCTCTGCCTCTGAGGTCCCTAACCTGTTTCCCACTCTGCACACCCACAACCACACCAACACCATCGTCATCTCTTATGTGAACATTGCAGCAGCCTCCTCAGTAGGGTCTTCAACATGCATGTCTAGGAGGACAGTCCCAGCCTAAAGCGGTCAGTGACTCCTATCAGTTGCAAGATACCACCGCCATGACGCTGTAGAACATGACTCCAGCCATCTCTCCATCTCCTGCACCCCTTACTACAGCAACACGAAATAACCATTATTCCCCAAACTTACCATGCTGCCTCATGCCTCAGGCCCTTTGCACAGACTCGTCCTTCTTCCCAGACTACCCTCTCCCTGATCCACCCAGTTAACTCAGTCCTCCTTTGGAACTCTGACCAACTGTCACTTCTGTGAAACCATCTCAACCATCATGGGCCAAGATTACCTTCTCCTCCCTCTGCCTCTTCTATTTCTCATACAAATTTTGCATATTTCACACTGTAATTATTTGTTCACACACCCATCTTCCCCATGAGTTGAGAGCAGAGGCTGTATATTCCTCATCCTTTACCCCCAGTACCAGAGAGCTTCCTCCCCACAGTAAACACTCAATCAGTGTTGACTGGTGCCAGGTAAGTGGGTGTTCTGTGCTGGTACCTTGCTTAGAGGATTGAAAGGGACCCAGGATGAGTTGAGTTTTGAGCCATGTTCTAAAGAAAGGACTGTCTATGCAAAGCCATGATCAAAAGCAGCATGGTATCTGTGAAAAGGGCAGAAAAAAAACAAAGCCCATGTCTAGTGCCACAGAGAGAGGAGCTGGTGTGCTGTGAGGGTAAGGGATGAGCCACAGGGAAGACCGGGACTGGAGGCTGTGGGTGCCCTTTCCAGCCGCCATACCTGCCTCTCCCTGGCCCAGGTGCCCTTCTGGAACGGCTGCAATGAGGATGAGCACTGCGTCCCTGACCTCCTGCTAGATGCCCGCAGTGACCTGCCCACAGCCATGTGAGTTGGTTCCTCCCCTCTCCACCCTGACTCCTTTCGCTCCCCTGCCCGTGGATCTGGGCTTCCAGGGCTCTGGATGACAATCTTGCACGCCCTTCTCCTAGGCAGCAAGGACCAAACACCGAACTTGGAGCATGGGCCTAGCTTAGGCTCTGCCTCTAACTCCTGTGTGACCTCAGGGAAACGCCTAGCCCTCTCTGGGCCTAAGTGACCGCCTCTCTAAAATGGATAGTTAGTCTAATCCAACCTTCTCAAGCTTTGTTTAGAAAAAGAATCCTTTCTATACTATAAAGCTGAGAAAAGGTGGAGACTGAGGACCTAGCGTTCTCAGTACTCATTGTGCAACTGCCAGACTAGATGACTTGTGAGGTCCTTGGACTGACCACTTGGGCTCAATGCTAAGGAGTTAGCGGGAGATGAGCAGGGTGATCACGATCCCCTGGAAGAAATAAACTAGCAGACAAGGAAAAATAATGATCCTATTTTAAATTTATGTAATGTGTTTTCAAAAAATTTATGCTTAACTTTTATTCAACTAGAGATGATTAGATAATAAACATATACTGTAAATGGAAATAGTATAACGTGATTGCTGCTGCTGCTAAGTCGCTTCAGTCGTGTCCGACTCTGTGCAGCCTCATAGACAGTAGCGCAACAGGCTGCCCCGTCCCTGGGATTCTCCAGGCAAGAACACTGGAGTGGGTTGCCATTTCCTTCTCCAATGCGTGAAAGTGAAAAGTGAAAGTGAAGTCGCTCAGTCGTGTCTGACTCTTAGCGACCCCATGGACTGCAGCCTACCAGGCTCCTCCGTCCATGGGATTTTCCAGGCAAGAGTACTGGAGTGGGCTACCATTGTCTTCTCTGATAACATGATTTTATATATATATATATATAAATAAATAAACAATAAGTATCTACTGTATACCACAGGAAACTGTATTCAGTATCTTGGAATAAAGACTTGCCTGGCAGTCCAGTGGTTAAGACTCTGAGCTCCCAATGCAGGGGGTACCGGTATGATCCCTGCTCAGGGAACTAACATCCCACATGCTGCTTGGCACAGCCAAAAAAAAAGTGTGTGTGTGTGTGTGTGTGTGTGTGTGTATAAAACTTATAAAGGAAAAGAATCTGAAAGAGAATAAATATATATAGATATATTAATATATATAACTGAATCATTTGACCATACACCTAAAACTAATACAACATTGTACATCAGCCATACTTCAGTTAAAAATACAAATAATAAACAAATAAATAATAGAAAAAGCACAACCAAACCTTGTGAAAAGGAGTAGAAGCAAAGATTCTAACCAGCTGGGCTAATAATCAGGATTGTCTCTGAATTGAGCTCTGAGCTGCCTGGCAGCCAAAGCCAAAAGGGAAGCGTGCTGACGGAGGGGCGATGCACGCACAGTGAGGCCTACCCGTGCCTTCCCCATCCCATGTGCCTGATCCCTGCCCGTCCCTTTCCCTCAGGGAGTACTGCCAGCGGGTGCTGAGGAAGCCTGTGCAGGACTGCTCTGCCTACACGCTGTCCTTTGACGCGGCGGTCTTCGTCATAGAGAGCATGCGGCGGCGGGTGGCAGTGGAGGCCCTGCTGGAGAACAAGGGTGAGAACGCCTACAGCACCGTCCTAAACATCTCCCAGTCCGCAAACCTGCAGTTTGCCAGCTTGATCCAGAAGGTAAGATCTGGGTGGCCTGCCTGAGGGGAAGCACAGAGGCAGGAGAGGAGGGCTCCAAGTAGGGGCCTACCTGCCCTTCAGAATCACCTGGCAGCTTAGAGATCCTGTGTCCGGACTTATGCCCGACGTTCTCACTGATGTGGTCTGGGCGGGGCCTGGGTCAGCCTGCTATTAAAGCTTCCAGGTGATGTCAGCGTGTAGCCAGGGCTGAGACCCACGGGGAAGGGCAGTCTGAGCCTTTCAGAACCAAGGAGAGGAATCTCCTTCAGCTTGCACCCTTGGCCCTTGTTAGGGACACACACACATTCACACACATATGTGTGCACAACAGCACGCACACACCCTCTGCCTACAGTTCCCCCTCCAGACTTTCTCAGAAAAGTCCTTCTAACAAGAATCAGAACTGACTTCTCCCCCACTTTAAAGCTTCCCATGGTTTCCAGCTGCTTTCACGACAAATCCCAAACTCCTGTTCCGGCATTCAAGCCCCTTCCTCCTTCCCCATCCACCCCTGCCACTTCCGCCCTCGCCTATGGCCCCACTGGCCTCCACTGTTGCCCAGTACACCTGCCCTTTCACACCAAGGCCCCCTCCCTCCTTTCCCAACAAGCTCCTGCTCCCTCTTGGTAACCCCTTACAAGGCCTGCTTACATTTCGCCCTCTCAATAACCCCAGGAGGTGATGGTGGTGGTCGTGTCCCCCTTTACACAGGAGGAGATGGAGGCTCAGAGAGAGTTTAAGTGGACTGAACAGGGTCAGGCAGCCAGCAAGTGGAGAAGCAGGATTCCCACCCAGCAGCTGGCCCCTGCCCGCAATTCACGAGAGAGCATGGTCCCTGTGCCACACTCTCTGGGGTGGCTTCGTGAAGCCCCAGAAGGTCACACAGGGCCCCCCAGCCTGCACAGCTCCCTGGCACAGCCTTGTGCATACTCCATGGGCATCATCAGTGTCTGAGCGCTGCCCTGCTATAACCCTGAACTCCCAGAGGGCAAGTGCCCTTTCTCAGTCACATCTGTCCCCAGGGCTGGGCATGCAGAAGGCCCTCAAGACAAGTCTGTTGAACAAGCCTAGGAGATTATTGTCACGTGTGGGTGCTCGGGGGTCCCAGGCTCCATCAGACACAGTCTCTGTCCTCACAGATCTCACAGTGTCCACATGGGGCCTGGGGGTTGCAGAATAGAACAGCCAGCCCTGTGTTCTCACCTCGACCACCCCTTCCATTGGCTTGGAGAGAGACAGGACGACCCCTCCCCAGCCATACACACACACACACACACACACACACACACACACACACACGAGCACGCACTCTTCCTATAGAGCAGGAAGAGAAGCCCAGTGGAGTGAGGCCCACTAGAAAAGCGGGGGGCTTCCTGCCCTTGATGGGTCCCCAGTGTCCTCAAATAGACCCCAGGTCAGTGCATAGAATGCAAGGAGAAGTTGTTAGTGCAAAATCACTTCCTCTGCCAGGCCCAGGTCCTGCCCTGCAGCCCAGAGTAAAAGCACCCGGCTCACCTGATAGTCTTTAGGCCTCTTCTTCCAGAGATTGTTTATCTCTATCTGGACTTAGGTTATTTAGGGGAAATAGAGCCCCAAACCTGCATCCATCTTTTCCTGCTGCCATAGCCCAGACTGTCCAAGACCAATCCCATGCCTGTTCATAACCCTCATGGGAAGGAATCATGGTGCTTTGTTTCTTCGACACAAAGGGACTTTGGAAATGTGTCCTGTCAAGGGTCATGTCCACAGGCACACATACACGCATACACACGTGTACACATACACATGGCATATAGTATGTGAGTAGGGCTGGCCTGTAGTCTCGCTCCTTCACCAGCACCACCATCCATCCCCAGCCCAGGAGGTGCTCACAGCAGAAACACCCCCTCCTTCCTCTCCCCAACCCCTACCACCCAACAAGGAGGCCTCAAGTGGAAGAAGCCACTTTCTGGTGGACTGAGCTGGTTACCTCCCATCTCTGGGCCTCACGGACCCCACCTGTAAGCTGGATGATAAGTCCTGCCTCCAGGCTTGATCCAAAGGGCGTGACACAGCATGTCCATGAGTCCTGCCCATTTTCTTCACAACCGGGCACTGCTGGAGCCAGGCCTACTGCCCTGCACCAGCTCCTGCCATGCTCTCTGCACCCAGAACCATGCCACGCCCGCGCCTCCAGGGGCTCTGTGCCTGCAGCCTCTGCTGCCTGTGCTGCAGCCTCAGCCTGGGCAGGTGGGGGCTGGGGGCAGGGGTGGCCCCCAGACCTGGGTCTGAGACCCCACCTAACTACTGCCCATGACGCCCCCACCTTCCCCCAGGATGACTCAGATGGCAGCATCGAGTGTGTGAACGAGGAGAGGAGGCTCCACAAGAAAGTCTGCAACGTCAGCTATCCTTTCTTCCGGGCCAAGGCCAAGGTGGCGGCTGGAGCGTGGTGTGCGGGGGGCCTGGGGCGGGTCAGGCTGGGGTGGTGTGCCCAGGACCGATCAGGGAGGCATGGGGGGAGCAAGAGAAGTAGAAGCGAACAGAGGGGCAGACTGGGGAGGGACGGAGAGGCCTGAGGGTGGCTTTTAAATTAAGGTTGTTTTATTCTCCCAAGAACCAACATTTGAATGACCTAATCAGCCAGCTACCCCCAGGGCTGACAGCACACCCCCTGAGAGCATGGACCCTCACCTCAGGGAATCCTGCCACTTCTGCCCCCAACTCCCCCACCTCCTCTTGGCCAGTTAGCCCTCTGTACTGTACCCTAGCATGTTTTTACTTTTTAAAAAAAAATTTTGGCCTCACCATGAGGCATGTGGGATCTTAGTTCCCTGACTGGGGATTGAACCCACGGCCCCTGCATTGGAAGCATGGAGCCTCAACTGCTGAACCACCAGAGACATCCCCCTAACATGTTTTTAAAATGTCCAGCCTCTGTCTCCCCAGCTCTGCCTGGGGAGAGATGGGGAGGAAAATGAATGTTTTTTGAGCAGGTACCATGTGCTTAAAAGTACATGTGAAAAGAGTGTAGAGTTGGGAGAAGCAACTTCCTGGGAAAGGGAGGTAGACTTCAGACTGTGGGAGCATTTTCCCATCCCCTGGGCAGCAGGCAGCCACTGAGGGCTCCAGAGTAAGGGAACACCTAACTGAGGCCAAGCTGCTTGTAAAGTGAGAATCAGACAGAGGGGAGCCTGAGGCAAGGCTAGCTGGAGAGCCGAGTGTGTTCCCAGCAGCAGAGTCTGCAAAGCTGGGGGATGGGGCAGGGGATTAGGGCTCCTTATAAAAGAACTTGTCAAGATTGCAGTGTTTGAGGTGAGACACTGACACACTCAGGAGCTCTTGGGTGAAGACCCAGGAGGGGCAGCACCCAGCCCAAGCTTCCCCACCCCACCCGTGGCCACTTGGGGAGAAAGATCCCCGCCACCAAGGTCTCCTTGAGAAAACCAATGAGGGTCAGACCTAGGAAGAGCACCAGCGTTCTGTGCAAAGCCCCAGTATAACCACCAGGCAGGACAGAAGGTAACGAGAGGGTCACAGGGCACCATCAGGGGCCCCAGGCCCTACTCCTGGGGGAAGGCCGAAGGCAGCACGGGGACCAGGGCCATCGGAGCGGCGGGAGGGCCTCTGAACAAGGAGACAGATGTGCGACTAGCCTGCTGAGTAGCCTGGGACAGCCTCCACGCTTCCCCACCTGTTCACACGCAAGAACAGTGAGAGCACGTGGGCAGTCTCACCACTCCCTTCTGGCCGCACCTCCCATGGTGCATGGTGAAGGCCGGCTCCCCTTCCTGCCATCAACTCACCCCCCCAAGAAATTCCTGCAGGAAGAGTCTGAAGTTGGACTCGCGGCCAATGGCACCCCACTCCAGTACTTTTGTCTAGAGAATCCCATGGATGGAGGAGCCTGGTAGGCTGCAGTCCATGGGGTCGCTAAGAGTCAGACACGACTGAGCGACTTCACTTTCAGTTTTCACTTTCATGCATTGGGGAAGGAAATGACAACCCACTCCAGTGTTCTTGCCTGGAGAATCCCAGGGACGGGAAGCCTGGTGGGCTGCCGTTTATGGGGTCGCACAGAGCTTTTTCTGTGCTGCAGCAGCAGCAGTGGCCGGTAGTTAAAAACAAAAAGGGAGGTGGTAAAGGGCTGGCTCCACAGCCAAGAAGCCCCATCTCAGGAGCTGTTGACCTTGGCTGCGTCCCCTCCACAGCCCCCAAGCGCAGCTCACATTACTCCAGCACTTGGTCCTCCCTCCCCCAGTCCATTCCCTGCCAGCAGGGTCCACTGAGAGGGCAGGGGCTGGGAGGGGGGGCCAGGGCTGCTGCGGGCAAGCAGTTGCCAGCCATCCCAGCTCCAGCAACTCTTTCTTTGCAGGTGGCTTTCCGTCTGGATTTCGAGTTCAGCAAATCCATCTTCCTGCACCACCTGGAGATCCAGCTCACAGCGGGCAGGTCAGGGCTGGCCCACTCCTTTTCCCTCCCCACTTGCAACTCCCAGGCCCTCTTCTGCTACTAGGAACCGCCCTCCCCACATCCCTCACTGCCCCAGCCTGGGAGGGCCCCAGGTTATTCCCCAGGTGCTGGCGAGCTGCACTGCCACTGTTCTTCAGCTTGGATAGAAATAATAATACCCTTACCTTTATATAGCAGTTACTTAAAAGCTTACAGTTGTGAAGCACTGGGCACATATTATCTCAGTCAGTCTTTACAGCAGCCTCTTAAGACAAGCAAAGCAGGACTTATTCCCATCCCACCTCCCAGGTAAGAAAAAGCTCAGAGAGGTTGAGTGAATTTCCCATCAACACACAGCATGTAAATAGCACAACTCGAAGCTAAACACTAGATTTCCTACTCCTCCCATCCAAGCACTAACCAGGCTCAACCCTGCTTAGCTTCTGAGAAGGGGCGAGATGGGGTGCATGAAGGGTGGTATGGCCATAGACAGATTTCCTCCTCCCTATCCAGTGCTAGATGAGATGCGGTGCGTGCAGGGTGGTGTGGTTACCCTGCACAGATTTCCTCCTCCTTATCCAGTGCTCTTTCTGCGCTGGCCCCTTCTCTCCCCTTGGAAAGTTCCAGTTTTTAAAGACCTTCTCTTAACTCTCTGTGGATCTGTCTGTCTGTCTCGCAGGTTTCCCTGAGGCAGTTCACTTTAGGTTGACACCATGAATCACCCATGTCAGTAATAAACACACAAAGGCAGGAAGGAATTCTAGCTTTATAAGGCTTTATAAACCCTCCTGAGAACTTCTCCACACTGGAAATAAATCTGGCAGCACCAACCTATGAGCGCGCACACCAGTCAGCAGTCATGAAGTGCTGGTGATCCACACACCAGTGCAGTTAGCCAGTCTGTGCACTTGGGTGGAATGCTCACCTGCCATGAGGTGAAGATGTGTTGATATCTTGAGGCCTCCCTCTAAGAAAAGAGCCCCTTCTCACAGGTAATGAACACCCTTGCCTGCAGAGTTCTTGGCAGCGTGGCTGCTGGCGGGCACTTGTGAGTTGGGCGTGTGTGTGTGTCAGACTCCCTTTTCTAACTAAGCACCTCTCTGGGTTAAAGCTTCCAAAGGAAATCCAGCTTCATGCACCTAATGAGCAGAAATTGTATCTCTTTATGTCTAAAATGATCTGCCCTGGTGGTGTGATTCGTGGTGCTCAGAAGTAAAGGGAAGCGTATTTGACAAAACTCTAATGCCTCCCTGGTATTTTAAAGGCAGCACACAGCCCCTCAGCTACCCCATGAGAGCTGCCCGACCTGTACATCAGAAAGGTCAATTCAAGAGTCAGTAAACGCTCTCAGTTCAGTTCAGTTACTCTGTCGTGTCTGACTCTTTGCAACCCCATGAACCACAGCACACCAGGCCTCCCTGTCCATCACCAACTCCCAGAGTCCACCCAAACCCATGTCCATTGAGTCAGTGATGCCATCCAACCATCTCATCTCTGTCGTCCCCTTCTCTTCCTGCCCTCAATATTTCCCAGCATCAGGGTCTTTTCCAATGAGTCAGCTCTTCGTATCAGGTGGCCAAAGGATTGGAGTTTCAGTTTCAGCATCAGTCCTTCCAATGAACACCCAAGACTGATGTCCTTTAGGATGGACTGGTTGGATCTCCTTGCAGTCCAAGGGACTCTCAAGAGTCTTGAATCAATTCCTCATGCACCTCTCCTCCCCTGGGCAGAGCCTTGCCCTACAAGCATAATCCCCACCCCCGGGGCCCCCAGCGCAGGACTTGCCCGGCTAACAGATGAGAGGGGGCACAGGCTGCTGTGAGCAAGCTGGCACGGTCCTCCCAGCCTCCAGCCCAGATGTGCTGTGCCCAGAGAGAGGGCAGGGAAAGCTGAGGTCCAGGTCCCCCACCTCCCCGACCTTTCCCCTCCTGGGAGACACCTCCAATGGCTGCCCGGCACCGGACCCCCAGCTGGCCTCTCTGGAGCCGCAGCCCTAGACTAGCTGGGAGGCTCCTTCTCAGCCCGGCTTGGCTCCCTCCAGCCGCCCTGATCCAGTCGGGGTGTGGGGCTGAGTGGAGGGAGGGCTGCCCCTTCGTGACCGCTGGCGCGGCCGGCTCTCCTTGCAGTGACAGCGATGAGGAGGAGAGCACCAAGGAAGACAACACGGCCCTTCTGCGCTTCCACCTCAAGTACGAGGCCGATGTCCTCTTCACCAGGTGGGCCGGGGCCCCGGGGCCCTGTGCTGAGGTACTCGGAGTTGCAGCCAAGTGTATCCCTAAGAGTGCAGTGCCCCGTCCATGAAAGGGAGGCAGTGTCCACTAGAGGAGGAGGAGGCACAGACCTGGTCCCCAGGGAGCTCCCTGCAGGGGGCACCCCAAAGGCTGGGGGCACAGGCAGTATCCCTAGGAGAGGTTGCAATAGGGCCCTGCTCTGCAGAGAAGTCAAAACAGTATCAGAACTTGCTAAAAAGTCCATCTGCATTTCATTACCACCTCACACTGGCAATTCTAAACAGTATCAGTGAGAAAATGCTCCTGCCCCCAGGGCAGACTGCTCCCACCACCCCCTCCCTCAGTCTGCTCCTGGCCCCCAGTCTGCCCCCTCTACCTCCCAGAGCTCCCAGGTAGGTGGAGAAGTCAGGAAGTAACAGCAAACAGAAAGCTCTGGCCCTCCTTCAGCCAACACTAGAGGTGCACAGTGGGCAAGTTGGTGATCGAAAGAGGCCATGCGCCTGGGCAGGAGGCAAGGACTGGGATGGTAGAGAACTGGCCTCTGATTCATGCCCATCCCACACCCCAGCAGACATTGCTAATTGATCTCAGTGCTTATTCCTGCTGGGAAGAAGCCTTCCCAACACAGCCCTCCCAATGGACACAAGAGGAAACCTGTTTGCTGTGATCCAGGGAGATGGGAACATGCCCACACCTTCTTTCGTTCGTTTATCCATCCAGCCAACGCCGACTGAGCTCACGGCGTCCCTGTCCTCTGTCCCTGTAGGAGCAGCAGCCTGAGCCACTACGAGGTCAAGTCCAACAGCTCCCTGGAGAGATACCATGGCATTGGGCCTCCCTTCCACTGCATTTTCAAGGTTAGGCTGGAGGGCAGCCAGGCAGACAGTGAAAGACAGGAGCTGAGAACCCCCATTTGGGAGGGAAGGAATCTGAAAGCGTTGCCAGTGCCCAGATTCCAGCCTCAACCCTGCCACCCCTTCACTGTGTGACTTTAGGCAAGTCCCTCCCCTCTCTGAGCCTTTCAATCCTCATCTGGAAAAGTACGAGGCTGGACCAGGAGGGTGTGTCAGTGAAGAATAGGTGTATCTGCTTATGACTTTTTAAATGTGAAAAAACAGTGATATATATAATGCTCTGGGGTTTATTCTCTCCCATAAAAAAGAAGTCCAGAGTTGACAACTTTACAAAGTCCCTTGGACTGGGTCTCCTTGTGTCCGCTCCACCATCCTCAACATGTGATTATCAACCTCTCAAGTTCACCTCATAGTCCAAGGTGGCTGCAACTCCAGTCATCACATCCTCATTCCAGGAAGAAGGAAAAGGAGAAGAGTGTGCAAGACACCTCCCTGAGTAATCTCTTTGGCACTGCCTCACACGTCCAATTACCTCTCATTGTCCAGAACAGTGTGATTCAGCTATACGGGAGGCTAGGAAATGTGCCTTTTTGCCTTGGTTTCTGTCACTAAGGAAGAAGGAAGAAGGAAAATTAGGAGGCATTTAAGAGTCTCTGCCCCATGATCTCCCCAGCCCTGAATTGTTGGGCAAGAGTCGGGAGCAGGCAGACAGCTAGAAACACACAGATGCCTCGATGGCTCATCCAAGAGAGGTTTAATAATCTGCCCAAGGCCACACAGCTCAACTGTGGCAGCAGCCATGGGTTATGTGTTCAGCCTTTCTGATTCCAAAACCCTGTTTGTAATCACTGCGGCTCTGACATTGAATAGATGATGAGATGGTTGGATGGCATCACCGACTCAATGGACATGCTGCTGCTGCTGCTTAAGTCGCTTCAGTCCTGTCCGACTCTGTGCAACCCCATAGATGGCAGCCCACCAGGTTCTGCCGTCCCTGGGATTCTCCAGACAAGAACACTGGAGTGGGGTGCCATTGCCTTCTCCGTCAATGGACATGAGTTTGAGTAAACTCCGGGAATTGGTGATGGACAGGGAGGACTGGCGTGCTACAGTCCATGGGGTAGCAAAAAGTCAGACACGACAAGTGACTGAACTGAACTGAACTGACGCTGAATGCATCGCAGCTAGAATGTGCACCAATGCACACTATTTACATCCTGCATCAGAATGTAATCATTACATCCATTAATGATTCTCTCTCATAGTAAAGGAGTTGCTGTCACCATCTCCACCCAGACCTCTGTTCAGGGCGACACCCAAATGAGGGTGAAAAGGGGAAGTAACCCTTGGTCTCAGCCTCATGGCCCCCAGTGGCGGTCCTCAGCCTCCAGGAGCCCATCCCTTTCAGCTTCCATGCGGTTTCCTTCCTGCAGCCCCCAGCCAAGGTCTGGAAGAGCTTTAGAGCATCCACAGTGAAAGGGCCAGGGAGCTTGAAGGAACTTGTTTCTCAGGCCTGGCTGGGGTTGGGGGGATCACCCCCGTGGATCTTGTCCCCCACCACCCAACCACTGCTGGATGTACTGACACCTCCCCTTCTCGGGCCACAGATCCAAAACTTGGGCTTGTTTCCCATCCATGGGGTGACGATGAAGATCACCATTCCCATCGCCACCAGGGGCGGCAACCGGCTACTGCTGCTGAGGGACTTCCTCACTGACCAGGTACTCACACCCCGGGGGGCCGGTGTGGGTAGGGGACAAGCAGACCACTAGGTGTGCTCCTTCCCCGGGCCCAGGGCCGGCTGGGCCTTCCCTGGGCAGAAGGGAGAGAGGACTGTTCAGGCTGCCGAGTCTGCCAGGGCTGGTGTGAGGCTGGCTGCCTGTTTCCTCGTGCAGGTGAACACGTCCTGTAACATCTGGGGGAACAGCACCGAGTACCGGCGTGCCCCGACGGAGGAGGACTTGAGTCGCACCCCACAGCTGGTGAGCGTCCCCATGCCAGGAGCCCCGGGACGAGGAGAGGGGCTGCCTGAGCTCCTCGACCAGTAGTTTGTCCACAGGAGCTTATCGAAGCCTCTCTATGTCCCAGCCTCAAACCAAGAGGAAACAGAAAAGATACTTCGTATCCTTAGTGGGCTCACATCTCAGGGGAGACACCGGGTTGAGTGTAAAGAAGCCAGGGGTGGAGGCTGGGAGACCTGTTGAGTGAGGGGCAGAGAAGCGGACAACCTTGAATAAGAGGAGCAGGGGGCCTTCCCTGGTGGTCCAGTGGCTAAGACTCTGCATTCCGAATACAGGGGGCCCAGATTCGACCCCTGGTCAGGGAACTAGTTCGCACATGCCACAGCTGAAAAGCTCCTCCATGCTGCAACATTCCGTGTGCCGTAACTAAGGCTCAGTGCAACCAAATTAAAAAAAAAAAAAGTGAACAGAGATCATGGACTTGCCCTGTGCCTAAAAGGGTTAGTAGGATACGGACAAACAGAGGAAGGAGGAAGGAGCCGAGACGGAACAGCGTAACAGAGGCCAGACCCCATGGGGCTTGTACTGGAAGCACTGATCGTATCAGCCGGGGCCTCCCTGTCCCCAGAGATAGAAGGCTGTGCTTAGTAGCTCAGTCGTGTCCGACTTTGTGACCCCATGAACTGTAGCCCGCCAGGCTCCTCTGTCCACAGAATTTTCCAAACAAGGATACTAGAGGGGGTTGTCATTTCCTCCTGCAAGGGATCTTCCTGACCCAGGGATCAAACACTTGAGTCTTGACCCTTGTGCATTGGCAGGCAGGTTCTTTACCTTTAGTGCCATCTGGGAAGCCTGAAACGGAAGCCAATGTCAACGCCCAGGGTCCTCCCAGGACACCTGCTAGGGTCCAGGTTTCTGTTCCCGGGGCTACCTCTGCCCCACGCACCAATTTCTGAGCATGCTTTCATGACTCCTTACCCAAATAAAAATCTTCTCTGTTTTCATTTGATTTCCCCAAACAAAGCGTCTTTGGAGTGTAGTGCACGGTACTGAAGACAGACGTGGGTGGGGTGAGGTGGCTGCAAGAGAGCCACACAAATGAGTTTAACCTAATAAATCCTAATTATTTGATGATTTGTTTGGGTTTTCTATTAGGATAGTGTCATCTGCAAGTAATAATAGTTTTAGTTTTACCATTCAATCCTTTTAAATTGTTTTTCTTATTCCTCTGTCTAGGAGCTCCAGGGCAATGCTAAACAGAAATGATGACCATCTTGTCTTGATTCTGCATTTAAAGGAATTATTTTTAGTTTTTCATTGTGAAATGTAATACTTGATGTAGTTTTTTTTTTTTTTTTTTAAATAAGCACCCTTATTCAGATTCAGGAAGTTCCCTGGTAGTTTTTTTTTTTTTTTTTTAATCACAAACAGAAGTTGGATTTCATAAAATGCTTAAAGTTAAAGCGTAAGTGCTTAAAGTTACTGCATCTGTTAAAGTAATGTATCACTTTCCCTTTAATGTGTTTGTAGGGGGATGACATTTATAGGCTCTCTAATGCTGACCTAAAGTTCTGTTCCTGGAATACATCCAATTATGCACAACTTCAAATGGAGCATCCGATATATTAATACTGTCCTTACCTTGTCCTCCAGCCAGCCTCGGCAGCCCCAGCCCCTGTGGCTTCCACCCCTCACCTCCTTCCTTGTCCCCTGTCCTCTGTCACCCTTCCCCAGGAGCAAAACCCCACTTGGTCAAGCTGAGCAGCTGAGCCATCTCTCTGGTGGCCAAGCCCCTGCTCACCCAGAGACCCTTCTCTTTCAGAATCACAGCAACTCTGATGTAGTCTCCATCAACTGCAACGTGAGGCTGGCCCCCAACCAGGAAATCAATTTCCATCTGCTGGGGAACCTGTGGTTGAGGTCCTTAAAAGCAGTAAGTAGAGCTCCAGGGCCAGGCTGGAGGAGAGGGGTGCTAGGGAGTCTCTCCAAGGGAGGGGCCAGCTCCTGACAAGGCCTCTGATTACACAGCTCAAGTACAAGCTGATGAGAATCACGGTCCACGCCGCCTTGCAGAGGCAGTTCCACAGCCCATTCATCTTCCGCGAGGAGGATCCCAGCCGCCAGGTGAGCACTTGGAACCCTACAGACCTGGGCTCGTGCCAGGCCAGCTTGGGGAAGGGTCATCCCTTCGCTTAAAGTTTCCCTACTCCCCCTGCAGGAGAGAGACGGACAGGCCTGCCGCAGTTGGTGCAACATCAGAGGAGAGGGGAAATAGAGACAAACAGGCCGTTGGGACAAAAGTAGGAAGAGGGGACCAGAAATAGGCATTCATCACCCTGTACCTGGGGGGTGGGGGGCACCAAGCTCTATACCTCCACAGCTCCCCGGAGGCAGAGGAAGGAGGGACACCTGCGTGTTTTACACTAGAGGAAGCACAAGCGCGGTCCAGGCTGCCTGCCTCCTGCCTCAGGGCAGCAAGGCTGGGTCTTGGCAAACTGGCAGCCTAGAATGGCCAGCGAGTCCTCCCCTCCTCATCCATCCTCAGCTCAGATCTAATTAATGAAGGCGGTTGCAAACTGAAATTGTGAAGACCAAGGGATGGGAAAAGTCTCTGTATTGGGACTCTTTTTTAATTGAGTAAAGCCAGATTGTTATAGATCAGACTGGCTTGAATCAGGGTCCAGGAAAGGAGCGAAGATCCAGGCGGTGCTCCTGGGAAAATGAGAAATTGGGTCTTGAAATGAAGGTGGGTGTGTTCTTGCCTGGAGAATCCCAGGGATGGGGGAGCCTGGTGGGCTGCCGTCTATGGGGTCACACAGAGTCGGACACAACTGAAGTGACTTAGCAGTAGCAGCAGCAGCTCTAGGAGCTGGGCATCTCAGGCATGGGACTCTGCTGCCCTCCACTGGCCATGTCCCTGAACTGTGGTCTGGGCTCTGGGTGAGCCTTCTATCCCGGGTGTCCAGTGAATCCCCAGCCCCATCCCAGGAGATGCTGGAGAGCAAAATACGCTGGGTCAGGAAGCCAGACCTTAACAAGTCACCAACATCGATCCCAAACAGTGTAGAGGTGTGCCAGGCCGAGAGGGAGCCCAGGCAGAAGCCCAGGAGCAGCAGTCAGGCAAACACCCCGGGAGCAGTTTTACTTGTTCCTTCTGCAGCATTTTGTCGGGTTTTCCTGCTGTTTCTCAGCCTCCACCACAGATAAATGAGGCCAACAAAGTGTGGGTGCAGTTTGAGGGTGAGCCCAGGTCAGAGCAGGGCATGTCCAGGAGGGCTTTCTGGAGATAGTCCACTTGATCTGAATCTCGGGAGACATGCGGGAATTTCCCAGGCAATCAAGTGAGAAGTGTGGTGCGGACACCACACACGTAACGACCTCACTCTCCACACCAGTTCGTTTGTCATTTACTAGTTTATGACTTCTCCTTCCACTCCCACCCCCCACCCTCCGAAACCCCTCTTATACTCTGGATGCCTCGCTTCTCTTAGAAACCCAGTCACCCCCCACTTAAGCCCCTGGTGGCTTGGCTGAGCAAGGTGCCAGCCTTCAAGGGTGGAAAAAGCTAGACGGGACCTGCTGTGGGTGGAGCCCTGAACGTATGCCGTGTTCCCTGATCACCCCTCATGGCTCTGAGGGACGTCCCCATGGCCACTTTCCAGATATGGACACGGAGGCTGTGTAAGGTAGGGCAGAAGGGGAGTCAGGGGCCAAGCCGGGCTCTGCTGCCATGCTGTCAAGGGGTGCATTCATTCAGGCTTTCAGCGAGGTGACTGAGCTCCTGCTCTGGGCAGGCCCTGTTCCACACACTGATGATAGAGCAGCAAGCAAAACAGACAAGCCCCTGCTCTCCCTGGAGCTGACCCTCTGGACTGGGGTGGGGGAAGAGGCAGTGAACATAAGTTCAATGTCAGTGGTGATAAGCTCTGCCCAGAAAAACGCAGACGCATAACGGTGGAGAGGAGGTAGTGCTGTTTTATACAGTAAACCTGGGGGAGCCACTGCATAAAGGGACAGAGACCGGGAGCAGCACAATGGTGTCTCGTGGTGGAGCTCTGCCAGCAGAAGGAATGGAGGTGAGAGTCCCAGCAGCAGGCGCAGTGCTGGGCTTGCTGGCGGCCAGGTGGCGGAGTTGAGAGCAAGGGACGGAGCAGGAGATGAGGCTGCAAAGATTCAAAGGGCCAGAGGGCGCAGGGCCTTGCAGGCCAGGACGAGGATTCTAATTTTCTCTCTGAGTGAGATGGGAAGCCTGGGGAACCCAGCAGAACAGAGCATACACCCCCTGCCTCTGGCTTCCAGGAACAGGCTGAGGAATGAGATCAGGAGTTTGTGTGAGGACCACATGGACCAACGGATGTGAGTTAGGAGCGCAGAGGAAGGTCTTCCCTGCTGGCCCAGTAGTTAAGAACCCAAGCTCCTAATGCAGGGGGCCCAAGTTTGATCCCTGATCGGGGAACTAAGATCCCGTAGGCTGTGTGGTGGTGGTGGTTTAGTCACTAAGTCATGTCCAACTCTTGCGATCCCTGGACTATAGCCTGTGTGGCGTGGCCTAAAAACAAACACAAACAAAAATAGTTAAAAAAAAAAAAAAAAAGAGTGCAGTGGAGAGTCCAGGTAGAAGGTAGAAACATGAATGCATCAGCTGGCATGAAGATGGTTACGGCCTTCCCCAGAACTGTATTAGGGCTTTCATGGCCCTGGGCACTTTTGCTTTCAGGGCTTTTCTCCAAAAATAGGGGGAAAAATTATTATTTTATGACTTGGTCTGTATAAAGACAAGTAAAATCCAGGCAAGATTATAATCATCTTTTGATTCTAACTTTAAAGGAAATTAGAACATTTTTGTGGGCCCCTAAAAGCACTGTGAGTTAGTCACTCAGTCGTGTCCAACTCTTTGTGACCCCATGGACTGTAGCTCGCCAGGCTCCTCGGTCCATGGAATTCTCCAGGCAAGAATTCTGGAGTGGTTGCCATCCCCTTCTCCAGGGGATCTTCCTGACCCAGGGACTGAACTTTGGTCTCCTGCACCGCAGGCAGATTCTTTACTGTCTGAGCCTTCAGAAGCACTGTGGGCCCTCACCACTGTGCCCACTGCACCTACTTCAGAAGGCAGCTCTGAGGGAGAGTCCCGGAGTGACTGGAGATAAAGAAGAGGTCCACGGAGAGGGAGATGGGATGAATCGGGAGATTGGAATTGACATATATATACTGCTGATACTATGTATAAAATAGATAACTGACGAGAATCTGTGGTATAGCCCAAGAAGTTCTACTCAATGCTCTGTGCTGAAGGAAATCCAAAACAGAGGGGATATATGTACACATACAGCTGACTCACTCTGCTGTAGATCCGAAACTAACACAAGACTGTAAAGCAACTACACTCCAGTAAAAATTAATTTTAAAAAGATGTCCAAGGGCAGAGCCATGGGACACACCAGCATTTAGGAAGCAGCAGCAAACAAAGCAAGAAAACAGTAGCCCATGTAGAAGGAGGAGGATCCAGGCAGAGAGAAGCAAAAGCAGAATGTGTCTCGGAGAGAAGGTGGGATCGCCTGGTCACTTAAGTCAGGGGTCCGCCGTGCTGGGGCGGGGGGCTCTGAGGCCGCTCAGCAGGCTGTGTGCCGCCCGCCCCTGCAGTGTCTTCCTGGGGAAGGGGACGCAGCTCTCCCACCAGCTGCCAGCTGTCTCCTGCCCTCCTGCCCTGCCCCAGGCTGCCGCCCGCCCAGGGCCCCAGGACAGTAGTCTGTTGACACGGCCCCACCCCTCCCCTTGCAGATCACGTTTGAGATCTCCAAGCAAGAAGACTCACAGGTCCCCATCTGGATCATCGTGGGCAGCACCCTGGGGGGCCTCCTACTGCTGGCCCTGCTGGTCCTGGCGCTCTGGAAGGTGAGAGCCCTGCGGAAGGGTGGGGCAGCACCCTGGCTGTCCCGGCCTGGGGCCCCAGCCTCTGAGCTGTGTGGCCAGTGCCCACATGCTCCTCGACATGGGAGCTGGGGCCCGCCCAGCCTCCTCCCCAGAACTCTGCGGGCTCCTCACCACAGCAGGCAGATGGGCCACCAGAGGGCACTCAACCTGTGGCTCCAGCCCTTTTGTGGGTCCCCTTCTGGGTCCCTGATGAAAGCTAGCCTTCCTCTGATCAGAAAAAAAGCAAGCACACACAACCACAGAATTTCTCCAATTTAATGTCAGGCTGTTAAGAAATCCCTTAGAAGGCTTTCTTTGTCCCTGAGTCTCGAGTTAAGAAGCCCCGGTCTCAACCTCCTCCTATTCGAGATAAGGTGAGAGGGGGCCCAGAGAGCAGTAGTGACTTGGGCAGCGTCAAACAGCAATGCTTGCCTCTGGACATAGGCTCCATCCGCTTGGTTCCAGCCTCCGTGTCACCAATGAAGAGGCCCCTTGGCCAGCCTGGCAGTTGGTGGGGGGTACTCAGTGTGAGCAGCGGAGGCATTCAGGGAACGCTTCTGAGGAAAGCAGCCTCAGGAGGGTAAGTGGAGGGAGGGGAGACAGGCCTTGCCCACCTGCCCACCCCTGACATTTCTTCGTCTCCCCACAGCTCGGCTTCTTTAAAAGTGCCAAGCGCAGGAGGGAGCCTGGCCTGGACCCCACACCCAAAGTGCTGGAGTGAGGCTCCTGAGGAGGCTGTGAGTGGATGGGGGCCAGCATGCGGGCCCAGGCAGTGTGCAGGCCCGGAGCCCACCGAGCTGGGGTGGAGAGGACACCGGCTCACTTTGCACTTGACCTCATCTCCTGAAAGACTGAGTCTGCTCCCTCTGAAAGGAACTCGAGTCAGTTTTCAGAGGGACTGTCCTACTGGGAGCCGCAGCACCTCTAACACAGGTCCCTAGGGACTTAGAGGGACCCCCCCCCAAGGTACACCCCAAAGTCACCCGCAGGCTGTGCAGAGGCATTGCCACCCCCACCACTAAGGTGCTAGGAAGTCGTCATCACCCCATCCTCAGAAGAAACCCGGAGAGGAGACGACAAATGCCAACGCACTCTGCCTTCTCCGGACCTGTAGTTGCAGGGGAACCCAGTGGGACAGCGGATCTGCATCCTGCGCTGTCCCCCCATCCCTGCACTGCCCACAGCTCCCGAGTCACCTCACCCCTTCCTAGCCAGAGATAGGTCCCTGGGGTGCCCCCTGAGTGAGGGCCCCAGTGGTGACAGCTGCTGGCCAGGATGAAGACAGACTCTGGAGGCAGAGACTGTGATGGACAGGCAGCTGGGACCTAGGAGAACCGAGAGGAGGGTGCAGGTGGGCTCTTCCCCAGCCCCCACCTGCGTTCACCTGACTGACACCCACACCCCGCCCCCCACGGTGCTCGCAGCAGCCCCGGGCCTGCAACTGCCGCCCCTCCCGCTGCTTTTGTTGTTCCTGGGTGCTTGGCGGAAGCCTGTGGATGATGCAGTCCCCAGGGCTCCACGTTCTCACTTCACCTTCCCCACAGCCTGTCCTGATGCAATGGCTGCAGGCTGGGGGCAGGGGTGGGGGGCCCTCCCTGCATCACCCCCTCCCTATACACATACACACACATACACAGCCTCCCACCCCTCCTTGTCTCTCACACACACACACTCTCTCTGCATCATGCCCTACCTACACACACACACACACACACACACACACACACACCCTCCCGGCATCACCCTGTCCCTACACACACACACACATACCCCGCCACCAACCCCACCTCCAATTCCTCCCTTCTGCTCACCCACCACCCATACCCGGGAGAAGCGCTGGACCAGTGCTGAGGGGTTCTCCATGGAACGTACTGGATAAAGCCAGTGCGGGGACCTCCGGAGCCTGTGCAACCTTGGTGGCAAATATCTGATCGGCCAGCCCCTGGGACAAGTGGACCCACCAGTGATGGGGCCCCGAGGACAAGAGGCACGCCTGGTGCCCAGCCGAATAATTTATGCCTTGACCTGGTTTTGAGGTAGGAATGAAAGGGGATCCATCAAAGGCATCTGTCCCCTGACACACAGTACGACCTTTACTGTCGTAAATATTTTTAAGAAAATTTTAAAAATACAGTGTTTAAAAACAACCAAGAGGCTGCCATCCTTTTGTGGGCAGAACATGTCCTAGCAAGCTGCGCTCTGACAACGGGAGGCGGATGAGGGGCTCCTGTCAGGAAGGGGCGTGTCCACCCCTCGCTCCCTACAGCATCCCCTGCCAGGGCCGCCTGGTCTGGGGTGGGCAGCTCAGTGATGGGGTCCTCCCTCCCTCCCACGCCCACTGTTCCTTCTTTAGCCAGTGTAGATGGTTGAAAGCACATATCCCTATAGCTTCTACCCCTTCGTTCCCTCTCTTTTCTCCCAGATTTCTCTAGGCTGACATCTCAGGGCCGATTTTCAGACCCTGACTTCCAGTTTCCTCACCTTGCTATTCTCATGCTGCTGGAATCCCAAGAAACCAGGAGAACCTCAGAAATTATTTGGTCCCTTTCCCCCATAGAGGAGGACACTCAGAACCAGAGAAATTAAGAGCGAGCCCCTGGTTCCACAGCAAATTCCAGACGAATTTCAGGACTGGTGTCCCTCAGGCCACACTGTCACTCTCACCCAGCCGTAGACGGGTTTGATCTGAAGAGGTAGAAGGAATTGATATGCAGTCACTTCTGATTTGTCATGGGAATATTTTTTCCTCAAATGGTGAAACCAAAATCAGAAGGTAGCATTTAAAAATCATACTTCATTTGAGTCATCACCCTCATAAGTGGAGTATGACCCCACACCCAAAAGTGCATTGTTTGGTAGCAAGTCTTCTGTAGAACACCATCGACTGAGAATGCTTTCATATGAAACCTTTTGGAAACTGGCATTCACATTTTTAAAATCTGCCTTGTGCTGTCACACCACAGGCCACACAATCTATCTATAGATCAGATGCAGCCCAGAAGTCACTGAATTGCAACCCCTGGACTCAGAGGCCATGTTTATCTCTGGGATGTCACAGTCCCTCCATGCCCCCCGCTACCTGAGGCAAAGAACAGCTAAAGGGTCAAAAGGTAGAAAAAGTGGGAGGCTCGTCTGAATCTTCAGGGCCTTCAGCCCTCACACTGTGCTGCTCTCGTCTTCTCTATCTTAGCAGTTCTCTCTTTCTGAAATCATTTGCTGTGGGGTGTAAGTATCTTAAGGCACGACTACCCTTAAGAGTGCTGGTGGGACAAGCAGGGAAGATATACTTAACAGGGACAAAGCCTCACGCTAGAGCAGTGCTTCTCAAGCCCCACTGCACAGTACAATCACCTGAGAGCTTTACATGCTGCCTGTGCAAAGGGCCCACCCATGGGGGTCAGATTTAGTCAGCTGGGAGAGGGGCCAGGGCATCGTTTGTGTCTGAGTTCCCCTAGCAACTCCAATGTGCCCGTGAATATATAGGCTAGAAAACATGAAATAAGGGGTTAACAGGCACACGTGACCTTCCATGCTGCGTACAGGGAACTGTGCCGTCATGGTAATGCTGTTCAACTTTACTTGGCTCCAGCCTGCAGTTTGAAAGACTTTCTCATTCCAGCAAGTCTCCAGAGTGTAATTTCCTATAGGAGATCACCAGGGGTCCTCAGAGACCCAAAGGGCCTCTTAGAGGAGTTGGGGGCACATTTGCCAATGTCTGGGGGTGGGGAGATGAATAGCAGTCTCTGAAGCATTTTTGGCATGGTGGCAAGCAGTCCAAAATGCAACTGCAAATCAACATGAAAATTCTTATTATGGTTCATTTGGGGAGTTATTAGCAATGCTCTATCTGGTAGTCGAGAGTAATTATTTATGGTGAAACTAAGGCTTGAACTCAAGAGTGTGAACATGATGCATAACCAGCTTTAAGAGGGTTCAGTCTTTTAAAAGCATTATCGGCCCATCTGGCTTCGTGGTACTAAAGCCATTCTATAGCACGCAAGTGCGCAGGCGGAAAACACACCTGGGGCGAGGTCTGACTCTGCACACCCAATTACCAACTGCAGGTGGTTTTAGAATTCGCTCTTCACATTGTCAGGGCTTCTTCAATTCTAGACTCACCTCTAGTAGAAGGAAAGGACCTCCAACCAAGTTATGAACTTGAGATGTGCACGATGTCCTGGGGGGCCTCCCTGTTGGTTCTGACATGGTCAGACCCCATACAGGAGGGCAAGAAAATCCAGGAACTCAGGAGCAGCCCTTGGGTAGCTCTGAGAGCGGCCTCAGGCCCTCATGCCTTGACTGGTGTTCTGTGGGGACGTGGACCTCAAGTATGCTGTCCCTCAGTTTTGGCCAGCCAAGAGAGGAGAAATCCAGGTAAGAATGTGGCTTCTTTCTGGCATCAGATGGTATGGGCATGCAAGCTCGGAGGGCAAGATATGCCTCTTAAAGGTATCAATCCAGAGCTGAGCTTCTCCAAGTGGTGTCCCAGAGCCACCTACATCAGAACTACAGCCAACTACCCCACATCTCAAGATCCAATTCTTGTAAGGTCATTTAAAGCACATTAAACTTATAGAACCATAAGATACTGGTCTTCTCCAGACTTTAATGTCAGTTTCTGGCAACAGGGCCTTTTTTACCTGCCCTTGAGCCTATCAAAGTGGCAGTAGTCATTGGTAAAAACCCTCAAGGAGCATCCTTCCAGTTAACCAGTGGAGTTTCTGGATTTTCCTTTTGTTAAGGAAGTTGGTATTTCTTAACAAGATGGGTATCAGGGTGAAGGGGGCAAGGTGCTAGCATAAGCACAAAAGACAGGGAGAATTAACTTTTCTGGGAAATATGGGGGCACTTCCAGGAGACCTAAGGTCTTCAGGTCTTCAAAACACCAGCTGCTCTCTCCACCAACATTCAAGAGCTCTTAGCATCCGTATTCTCCCAAAATAAGACATTAGACTTTTGGCTTTAAACCCCAAGATGCCAGGCAGCCTGTAATTGACGCAGCTGGCTTAATCATGCTTCTTTTCTGGCAGAATGACTCGCTGCAACCACACCTCACCCCAAACATGAAGTGGCCGGTTTCTCCACCACACGCACCTTGGGTGGTTGACTTACTGCAGCCATTAGCAGTGAGTGGCCCTGTCTTCACCACACTGGCCTTTGTTTCATCTTCAACTAGTGTCACATTGCCCTTTATTCTGCACTACTTCTTACCATTAAAAAAAAAACAAACCCAAGTTATCCTTATATTACTATTATTGTCAACTAGATCCCTCTCAAAGGACAGTCAAGCTCAATCGACCACATTAAATCTGCAGAGTGCTTTTGTGTCACTGTCTCTTCCACTAGCTTTGACATCGCGCTAAAGTAGGGCAGCATGTTCCACACAGAAGCTGAAACCGGAACAGAGGAGCTTCGCCGGAGTAGGGAGGGTGAGAAGCCTGGCACTTGGCCTCTGAAACTGTTCAAGAAGATACAGGCTAAAATGTACCTAGCAAACACACGAGGCTCAAAGCAGGGTATGAGCAGAAAAATGTTTTTAAAGAAGCCAGGGGCACCATTGCTTAAGGACTCATCCTTTCTCGTCAGCTGTGCATGTTCTTCGTCCCTATCTCCCCGGCACTATACTAAAAATGATGATGGTAAAGTTTTCTGAAACATTTTCAGAAGGTGGCCCAAGCCAGAGTTCCAAAGTAACATCGTAAACTTTTAAAATTAAAATTTGTTGCCAGATAAAAATAAATTAAAATTTGAGGAAAAATAGAAAATCGGATTCAAATAGGGGCATCTAGCTGGACAAAAAGATGATCATGGGCAGAGACCATAGTCCTTATTGTCCATAAGGTCCATATGGCCCATTTCAGGACCACAGTCCTTGTACGTGGTATAGAACATCCCTATACGTCCTATGCCTATAACACCCCTAACACAGTGCTGACACACGGTAGATGCTGGATAAGCCCCAATTCCTGAGTTTTTTCCGTTGGTTAGGGCCAGAGCAAACCCCAGTCCTGCTCTCCGGATGAACTGAGCACACCAGATTTACCAAGCACAGGCAAATTAGAACAAATAATTTTGTCTAAGCTTGCCAAAAAGCCAAGATTTTGTGAGCCACCTGAAGTTTTTATCTCATACTGAAGTTTTATAGATCAAGTACCTGACGAAATATATTCCTGCCAGCATTTTCTTCTATCTGGGCATCTGTTACTTTAATACAGCAGACATTACTTGAAACACAGAGGAAAAAAAAAAAAAGAGAGATGCTTTAGAATTTGTCTGATTTCTGCAGTCCAGTCGATACTGCTGCCCAGCAAAGATCTGGCAGAAATCCTAAGGTGAGCTTCTCTGGCACTGGTGTGTTGGTCTTGCAGTGAAAGAGCACGGGTCAGTGGGTCAAGAAGCCCCAAGCCTGCCCCAGGCTCTGACACTTGGGCCTTGCGAGACCTCGGATGAACAACTCACTTCTTTGTGAGCCTGTCTTCAACTGTAAAGTGAGAGAGTTGCCCTAAATGATTTTTCAGACCGCTATAAAGGGACTCCCTAAATCAAATTGTGAAAGCAAACAGTTGCAGAAAATGTGCTCTCATGTCACCCTTTAATATTCTTCTGGTAATCCCAACGACTGTATTAGGTAAAACAAAGAAATATGAGGTATGAATACTGGAAATGAGAAGGCAAAATTATCATTACTTGTAAATTATGATTAGTATACCCAGGACATCCAAATGAAGCAAAATCCATTAAAATGCCTATATCGAAACATTAACATTTGTAAGTATATAAATGGAAGAAAGGCTCCTATCTACATTATAAACAAAAAAACTAATAATAATATATTTTCAAGACCTTCTAAAAATAAACTTCTAAAAAAATTTCTGGCTTGGGGACTTCCCATCTTGCAATGCAAGGGACATGGGTTCAATCTCTGGTGGGTGATCTAGGATCCCATATGCCACAGAGCAACTAGGCTGGTGTGTGAAAACTAGCATTTGAGTGCCCTGACTTCTGAAGCCCACACGCTCTGGAGCACACACACAACTAGAGAATCCTTGTGCCACAGCGAAAAATCCCGCATGCCACAACAAAGATCGCTCATGGTGCAACTGAGAGCTGACACAGCCAAATTAATTTAAACAATCTTTTCTGGTTAGAGAAAAAAAAAGACAAATGAAGAAACATTAGCCTCACGAAGATTAGTCCTTAACATTGACCAGGCACCTTGGTTTTAGGCACTACGTTAAGAATATTAATTCTCCCATTTGCTCACTACAACTTAGATATTATTGTCCCAATGTAGAGAAGCTGAGGCCAACATCGAAAAGCAACTTGCCCGAGGTCACAGAGCCCAGTCAATACTCCTCAGGGTCCCACCACACTGCCAGGTCAACAGAGTAGAACAGAGAAGCCAGAAACAGATCCAATTACTTTACGGGATTTGAACTTATGATTCAAATCAGTGGAAAATAAAAGAGTTCTTGGCTAGCTGGATACTTAATCAAAATAAATTCCAGGTAGATAAAAAGATTTAAACCGAAGAACAAGAAGAGAGGAAGAAGAGGAAGAGGGGGGAAAAAAAGAGGACCGAAGAGAGACGTGGGAGGGAAAAGCCATAAAAGCACTAGAAGAGAACACGGGTAAAAAAAGGTGCATGAACTTGAAGTGGAGACAACTTTACAAGCAAGATACAAAATTCAGTAGATATAAAAACTACTGTACTTAAACTACAAACTGTGACATATGAGAGAAAATTTCCTTACATTACCAAGGAATTTCTAACACATAGCAAGAAAAAGACCACAGTGCCCAAAAGCAAACAAATTTAAAAGGTCAGTAAATATATGTCAACCTCAGTCATAATAAAGGAACTCAAATCAAAACCATGAAATAATGTTTCCCATCATCTTAGCAAAAGCTGAATGATGAGATAACATCTGATGTCAATAAGGATGTCAGGAGATGGAAGGCAACTGGTTCGCCTCTGTCAGGATTTTTAACACTCAGTTACTAAACCAGAAGTTCCAGGGCTAGAAATGAGTTTGTTCTATGAAAAACACAGTACACAAGGATGTTCCCTGACTGAAATAGTATTTAGAATATCGATGAGCTGAAAACCTAAAAATCCAACGGGAAGGCCTGGTTAAATAAAGTTTAAGTTCATCCATAGAATTAAATGCTGTAAATTTGTTATTTAAAAAAAAAATCTATACATACCAAAATGAAAACATGTCTAAGATATACTCAGTGAAAATGACAAGATGCAGAATAGTGTAGCAAAGTTAAAAGTCCATTTGCATTTTTAAAAGCAGAAGAAAAAATATATATATACACACAGAAGAATTCTGAGAAGCTACTCAAAAAAGTAATGAATATCCTCTGTAGAGTCCAAATGGGAGGCAGAGAGAGATGAAATTTTTTTTTACTATTTGAATTTTTCTTATCTGAACTTTCCCCCACGTACACGTATAACTTTCACAACTTTTAAAAAATGAATTTGACAAAATATCATCTCAACACTGAACAATAAAGACACACACTTCAAGGCAGTTTTTTTCAAACATTTACTGAACACAAACACCATTTTTTCCTTTTACACAGCAATATTGTTAGTTTCAAATTAGCTGGGCTATTAGGACTATCGATTACTACGAAATTAAAAATGATTCTACATGTCAAACTCAAATAGAAAATGTCATGCAATATATAAATCACTAACAGACCTCTGGTGCAGTCAGCAAGTTTACTATGTTTATTAAAGTCACGTAAATGGTTGGACAAAAGTGCACAATAGGATGACATCACTGGTTTGTTATAAATCACAGTGAATTACTAGAATACAACAATGGGATTCTTCTATGTGGAGGACTGCAGGATGAGGTGAGTGTTATAAAAGATAGGCTCTTTCACCGTGTTAAGCCAGTCAGATTTTACTCTTCAGCTATGTACGTCTGAAAAGACTGGTTAGCAAAGCTAATATTTTCTCCCTCATCTTTTCTTCTCTACCAATTAACTAAGCAACAACAAAAAAGGCCATGCACAAATTTTACAACACCTGATAAAAAACAGATACAAAACCTTGCTCATTTCATCACTTGGCAAAGCTTGTATCTTCACTCCTTCATTTTTTTGATTAGGCCACTCAACACGTGACTTACCCCTAAATGAAAAGCTGTTAATTTAGCGATTCTCACCCCTGCACACACATCAAGATACACTCCCCATAACCACTAAGTCAGTGTTCCTTCCCTACACAGTAACACAAATGAACACACCACAAACCTAGGACTAGAGACATTTACTTTACAGTTTTAAAAATTAATATATCTATCGCCACTATCCATGTAGTATTTATTTCAGATCCCACATTTGGAGAAGATACTGTACTACCCAGCCCATCTGAAGATTTGGGCAAATCTGCCAGGAATGTACGAGAAAGCCCGGCAATGTGCCATACACACTAGGAGCTCTCTACCTTCCAGAGAGGGTATCCAGAGCAGGGCTGTGCATTTTCAGAGCAGGAGTAAACACACAGCTTAAAATCTTATGGACTAATAACTTTTCATAGAGCAAAAGGCAGTTTTGTTTTAACCCATTTTAATGTTACAGTATAGTCAGTGAGGAAAACAGAACAGTCATCTGTACATTGACACATCTGGCTAGCCTGAAAGGAATACTCAAGGTTTTTACAGAAAATCTACCATAAAAGCAAGTCCTTTATACTTTTATCCATCTCCTCTCTAGTTCAATCACTGGCTGCTTCTAAAGCCAGCAAAGCAATCCAAGGTGCAGTAACTCACTCCTCACCCTGCCCCTTGCCCCAAGAAAGAACTGTTTCTGCTCGAATAATCCAAAGCAACCTTATTCCTAAAGTAGCTGCCTCAGCTGAGGTGGTGACTAGTGACAGGGTATTGTTCCCTTGGGATCTAATTTTCAAAAACACTTGCCAGATGCAGAGTTGATACTTCTGCAGCTGCTGGCCCCAAATCACATTTTACTTCAAACAGTGCTAGCAGACCTAAGTTTCTCATAATTACCAAGTTACTAATCAACTATCAGAGTAATGAAATAAAACCCTTCCCAGAAACAAACAAGACCAAAGCTTGCTTTTTCATTGGCTTGTTGGCTGGTTGAAGTTTACACAGCAAAAAACCTTAAGATAGTTGGACTGTGGCCTACGAGAAAGCAATCCAGGGTAGACTGAAAACAATGTTGTTTCAGAGTTCTTAGGTCAAAAATTTCCCTTTTATCAGTCTAAGGATGGATTTCTTGCCCATTCCTTGAACTATACAGTTACCTAAACTCAAGAGATCAATTTTACCAACTCTTAAGTGCAAAACCCACCCAGGTTTCACATGGTTTGCCCAGGCATTCATCCACCTGGGTCTCTAATTCAAATTTATACGACAATTATTAAGCAAGAAGTTTTGATTGAATTTGTAATGTTATCAAGGAAGATTTATAATCTAAAACACAATTCTACCAATAATAAACACAAAAGGACAAAAGTGGCTAAAAAAAAGCAATAGCCCAGAGTTCTCAGAGAAGCTGAGATACAGAACTATCACCTTACATATTTATTTCCCTTAAAAAAAAAAGAAACTTAAGTGTGGGAAGGGTTTCGCTAAACACATTTTAAAATAATTCTATCAAAAACAAATTAAAAAAAAAAAAACAGGCATGTAGATCACTTGTTTCAAGAATGGTTTTATACAGGTGTTTCACAATACATATTTGGATTTGTTTTACAAGACAGAATTAGATCCTTAGCAATATAGTGAACAATGTACTGCTATAGTATAGTTAAAAAAAAAAATCTCAGTTACCATTAGCAAAATTCATAATCTATCCCACTGGCTTCAAATTCAACTTTGTCAGCATTTCAATCAGCAGTTTTACTCTTTCCAGCATTTGGTCCTCCCTTCTCAAAAACACTGAGTACCATTAAATTTCGTTGCCTGAATATGTACAGATAATCATTATTCTCATTTAATAAGTACGTAATACCTAAAATAGTTCTCATCCTGGGTAGCCAAAGGGATGAAATGTTTTATAAAACATGCAACATTATCTGATATTTTAAGTTCTGATGTTTAAAAATCATATGCATTAATAACGGAACCAAGTAAATACCAAGTGTCACAGCTGTTCCTCAGACTGTCAAATAAGCAGGCCTTGAAGTCTGAAAAATACAGTGTCTGATTGGAGCTGCGAAAAAGGTGTGATTCACCCACCTGGAGGATGAGCATTTTCTCTTTCAGGCCACGAGAGTTGCCAAGAGCAAGGTACACTAGTTCCTTGATTCACACCAGGAAGATCAAGGCCAGTAATTTTCAAATTAGGGATCAAATACCTCCCTTTAGACCATCCTAAAAACCTTTCTTGTAAAAATCCCAGGTTAGGAAAACAGAAGTAGATTACTATGGCAGAATTCACCATCAAAACATTCCTAATTGAAGCAAGAAGACACGCAAAGTATAACTACAGCAACAGTAAAAGGATCCTGCATTCTTGGGGGAATAGGTTTTTAAAGTCCCCCATCCATTCCCTCCCATCCTTCAGAGTATCTCATTTCATGGGGTATCTCTATTTTATTTAAGGCCCTAGGTGCTGATTTTGGCTTGGTCACTCTCTTTTATACTGATCCAGCTGCAACCTTTTTCTTAGACTTCACAAAGCAATATCTATACATAAAATGTTAACTGAAATCTTGTTGTTTTTTACGTTTATATCTGATGTTGCTACACCATTATAATGCTTTTCATTAAAGAAAAAAAGCTGCAGGTCTTCACTTACAGTACCATGCACTATGAGTAGCTAAGGCATTCATTTGGCACTAGAGAAAAAAATACAGATATAGCTAATTTTACTTATCATTTTTAACATTGAAAGAAATAGGTATGTACCCTTGAATTTCTGTGATGCTTAAAGATAATCACAGAATATTCTTTTAGTCTGACAGTCAAAATGTTGCCATTAAAACAAAACCAAAACCATAAAGACCTCTGTACAGCCTGTCGGAATAAGTGACATTTTCTGGCTCCAAAATTTGCTGCCCTCAGACAGAAATAACTTTCAAAATGGCAATGAGAATTATTTTCATCATCAAAAACACTGAATCTATACCACTCTAGTGATTTTTCTACTTCTTATCACAGACTAAATGAAGAAAGTGAAAAAAATATCCCAGTTCCTTTTCACCTGTCATAAAAACCTTAGGGAGGCACAAATAATGCCCTCTGGAAAAGTAGTTTTCAATTTGAAAAGATACCACACAAGAAGAGAGGAAGAAGGGGACAAAAACAGAATGTATAACTGTAATGTGACAACTTGCTTCATAGGAGAAAACACAGCAATCATAATTTTTACATGTCTGTGAGCTGAGTCAAATGTTGACTGCTGGAATTTAGATTAACCACATCAAAATGTCTATGCATTTTAGAAGCCAAGCCCAAAGGCAAATAGTCCATCAATATTCTCTGAAAAGTTGCTTAAGATTACTATTTTGTATGTATCACCGAGCATAATTCAACAATTTCAATGGATTTAACTTTATGCATTTTTAACTATTATTAAGTTAGCACATTTTTCAGATTAATCTGCAGCTATACTTTTTAAAAATCCTCCCGATGTCATAATATGTTGTATCATTTCACATAAATAATGGAAGAGTGGAAACCACCTATCACAGTTTGGCATGTGCAGAACATGTGGATATTCCATTACTTTTAATGCTTCTTTTAGTTGTTTTCCTTCATGAAATCCTCAAAACTGCTGCAAAGGGTAACACGCTGACACAGGCTTAACAGAAATGCTTTTCTAGGCAATTTTGGTAAAACATTTATCAATTTTAAATCATAAATGTCCCTTGTTACATAAACAAAATATTTTATATTCCTTAAAAAAAAGAAAAAAAAAATAGCTAAGTGACCAATATCCAAACACCTTAAGATTATAGTCAAACCTAAACGATGTGGCTTTGTTTAAAGTGTATTTGAAATCAATAACCATATGAGGCAAGAAGACCAAATACAAAACCAAGGAAGGATAAGTAGGGAGGGAGGGTAGTGGGAAGAAAAGTACAATTTATGAACACATAATTCTATTGGCTGTGATTAAAGTCCTTTACTTTTTAGCACCACATTAAACGATTTTACATATCCAGTCACTTAATGAAATCCAACAAACTCTTCAAGAGTTCTGGGGATCTGGTCTTGGTAGTTAATGTCATTAGCCCGAACTGCCCGGGCAGCCAGGCACTTGAGACTCATCTTCATTTGAGTTTTAAGTAGTATTTCTGATACCCCAGTTGTACTTTTGTCTAGCGGAGTTTTATTCTGTTTATTTGTCATGTCAGTGTGAGCGCCAGCTTCAACTAGACTAATGATGATAGAGTGCAAGGTCAAAAAATCACTGATGGGCCTGTTGTACTGAACGATAATGTGAAGGGCGCTGTTCCCTTCATTGTCCACTGCATTCACCTCAGCACCACAGTCCAGCAGGAGCTTTGTGACAAGCGCGTTCGGAAAGCTGCATACATCATTGGTGTGGAAATCATCAACTGGGGTATTTGAGTTGACGGCTAGATGCAGCAGGGTGAAGCCTTCACGAGTTCTGGGATCCAGGTGAATCAGGTTGTAGATCTGCTTGTTAATTTTGCACTGATCTTCTTCACTGCACTGTGTTTTGGTGGAGATGCACACTAAATACAGAAAGGTATAGAGGTTACATTCATAATTGTCCATAGCACTGTGGACATCAGCATCTGGAATATTTTTTACTCTGTTCATACTCTGTTCTATTTCCAAAACACTGCATCTCAAAACACATTCTATGTCTGGGGCCTTCACAGTTTCATTTAAATGTATCATCTGTGAAAAAACTTGGGCAAATCGAAGAAGATCCTTATGGGTATTTCTGTTACCTTTCTGTCTGAGGTGCAGGGCATGAAGCCACAACTTGATACACTGTTCGAATTCCATGTTATCTGCATAAACAGCCCCCCTGTAAATGATGGGATGGGAAACATCAATGTTGTCGGCACCTAAAATCCGTTCCCGAACAATGAGGCCTTCCATATGAAGAGCATCTCTGTCTTGCCGAATGGATTCCAGTTCCTGAGGATTTCTACATTCAGTTCTATTCCCATAAGCATGGATTGGTGGGAGAACCTCTTTCTCAAGAATGTTATCACCATCTTGAAACCTCTCCAACATAGCTAAATATAAATAGTGATATGTCTTCATGATGTCGTAGTTCTCACGATCATTTGCAAAGGAGGCACCCAAGAGCTCCAAAGCTTCAATCCGACTTCTCCGGTCACAATCAGCATGAGAGAGCAACAGTTCGACAACATCAGCTTTACAGCTTTCAGCAGCCACTTTTAATGGCGTCATCCCGTGGCCGTTCACTACTATAGCAGCACGCCATTTTATCAGCTCCTTCACGATGTCTATGTGTCCAGCTTCAGCTGCAAAATGCAATGCTGTGGCTCCACAATGTGCTTTAGCATTCGGATCAGCACGCTGTTCTAAAAGATACCTGACCACGTCGGTGTGTCCCTTGTAGGCCGCAATCATTAGGCAAGTGTTGTCATACTTGTTGGCAATGCTGATGTTGGCATTATTTTCGACCAAGTATTTCACAATGTCCAATCTGCCATCAAAGCATGCTGCCCGCAGCGGGGTTGAGTTAGTTACTGTGGTGTGGTTCACGTTGGCTCCATGACTGACTAGAAGCTTAACAACTTCAAAGTGTCCCGCTCCTGCTGCACACCAAAGAGCAGTGGCACCATCAATGACATACCTATTCATGAAAAGACAAACAGTTAGAAAATGGGGTCACCTGCCCTAATACAAACTTACAGGATGTAATCATTTACACTGACCCCAAACCTCAGTCTACAGAGCATTAGGTAAACATTAGTTTTGGTGAAAATAAAATCAGGTAATTTAAGTAAAGCACTCGGCATAGTACTTGTATCTAGTATGAGCTCAATAAATGTGAGCAATTATTAGTATTTCCACAGTATAAAGACTTAAAGAAAAAATAAACAGAGTCACCAACTTTCTACTAGCAGAAGTACATAAATTTCAGAAAATAGGGAAAATGTACAGAGTTTTGTAATTTCTTTACCACCAAGCTGATTCCCTGGCTCTTAGACGAGCACAGAACGTTCCTCCCTCCCAGCACCCTCAGGTACCACAGTTTCTCTCGGTACTTCAGTAGGAAAGCCACCACAATCTGTGTGTTAATGCTGTTAGACACTGCGTTAAGAAGAAAAGTATTTGAGCAGATAATTTTACCTAGGATTATCTAAACTAGTAACTATGTACATACTCTACTAAAGCAATGAGAATGAAATAATTACTGCTAATTACAACATGAATGATACAACACAGGTCAAATTATATATTCTATGAAGTAAAAAAAGTACAATCCACTTGGTATAAAAAATATCATAGTTCAACTAACTATCAATACTGTCTATCACTTCTGCTGAAAATAAAAGCCACACTTTTAAACATCCAAGCATCCAATAATCCAAGCAATTACTTCTTCAGTTTAAATAATGAAGCAAAATTTCTATAAGTAAAAGCATTCTCAGTAACAGCTACCTATACGGTTATCTATGGGGGAGAGTATAGGATTGATTTGGAAGGGGCTTAAAGCTACTAGCAATGTCCTGTATTTTGAACTGGGTAGTGGCTACATGGGTGGATATTTAGGGGAAAAAATTCATCAAATTGCATAAGAAAGATCTGTACATTTTACTGTATGGAAAACAGTCCTCAAAATAAATTTGAGTACTTCTGAAGTTTCTTTTTAAAATTTCATTTTTTAAATGTCATTTAATTGTTAATTAATTTGGTAAACTAAAGAATGAATCAAGAGGGGGTTCCCTGGTCATCTAGTGGTCAAGAACCCACCTTGTAATGCAGGGGACACTGGTTAGATCCCACAAGGGATCCAGGAAGACTCCACAAGCTGCAGAGCAACAAAGCCCGTGCACCACAACTACTGAGCCTATGCTCTAGAGCCCAAGAGTCGCGACTACTGAGCCCCCGGACCACAGCGACCGAAGCCCGGGAAGCCTACCTAGAGCCCACAATCCCCAACAAGAGAAGCCACCGCAATGAGAGGCCCGCCCACCACAACTAGAGAAAGCCCACGTACAGCCACAAAGACCCATCAGAGCTAAAGAATAAAAATAAACAAACAAATCTTTAAAAGAGTGAATCAAGAAAATAAGACACACATCAGTTGAAATGTTTCGGTGGTTGCCAACTGTAGCTTTTGCAGACAATTTAGTTTAATTAAAATTCACTTATTACATCTTTACTGTCATGATTATAATCACAAAATTCAAAAGTTTTTTAAAAAAAAGTTTTCTTTCAGTCAAAAAAAATACAATTTACAAAAGCCCCAGAAAATACCAATGTCTAATAGTATATCTGATAAAAAATGTACAAGACCTCTACTCTATACTGAAAACTATAAAACATTCCTGAGATAAATCAAAGACCTAAAGAAACGGAGAAATAGTTCATGTTTATTGTTTTGGAGATTCAAGAATGTTAAGATGTCAATTCTCCACCAAAATAATCTACAGATTCAATGCAATCCAAATCACAATCCCAGTAGGCATGTGTGTGTGTGCATGCATCCACGTGTGTGTGGAAACTGAAAGCCAACTCTAAAATGTATAGAGAAATACAAAGGAAGGACCCAGAACAACCAAGATAATCTTGAAAGAAAAATAAAGTTGGAGGACAAAATACAGTAAGATGGTGTGTCACTGGCACAAGGATAGATAAATACTAATCAAAAGAAAACAACCAAAAACCCCACCCTAGGAATAGATTCACATATACAGGAATACAGATTAATGACAAAAGGTCCACTGAAATTCAGGTACAAAGTATGGTCTTTTTAATAAATAGTGAAGAAGCAGCCACTAGACATCTGTTTGGAAAATAATTAACCTTGACCCTACTCACAAAAATTTCAAAGTGGCAAAGACCTATAATATGCAAAACAAAACAATAAAAGCTTCTTTAAAAAAAAAAAGACTATCTTTATGACCTTGGGGTTGATGATTTCTTAAACATAATGCAAAAAAAAAAAAACCATAAAAGAAAAAAACTGATTAGACTTCAAAAAATTAAAAAAATTTTTTCAAGAAAGTGACCAGCAATCCACTCACTGGAGATACCTACAATCGATTATCTGACAAATCACTAAAAAAGCAAACAACTCCATTTGTTAAAAAAATGTGAAAAGACTGAACAAGTATACTTCAAAAGTATATATTCAAACAACCAATAAACATATGAAAAGATAATTACTCAGCAAGGAAATGCAAATTAAAACCAGGAATTACCAATACACACTCACCAGAACTGATGAAATTAATAATACTGACATGACAATACTAAGTATTGACCAGGATGTGAAGTAACTGAAACCCCTCCTGTTGATGGAAATCTTTAGTGGGAATATAATCTGGTTCAACCACTTTGGTGGTTGACTGCTTGATAAAGTATTAAACATACATCAACCCTACGAGCCAACAGTCCCACCCCTTGGTATATACTTAAGAGAAATGAACACAAATTCCACCAGAAGACATATACAAACATGTTCATACTAAAGTAATTTATAATAGTCAAATACTAAAAACAACCAAATATCTGTCAACAGGATAAATAAACTGCCATACATTCATATCATGTAATATTATAAGACATTTTAAAAATATTTATACATGCAACTCAGTGGATGACTCTCATAGATACCGTGTTAAACAAAAAGAAGCCAGACAGAAAAAAAACAGAGTACACTGTATGATTCCATTTATAGGAAGTTCAAGTATAGGCAGAACTCATCTACAGAGACAGAAGTCAGAATAATCATTGCTTCTGGGAGGGGAAGGGAGAGGAAGTGACTGAGAAAGGGCACAAGGGAAACTTTTAAAGTGACATCAATGTTCTGCCTCTTGATCTAGAAAATGATTACATGGATGTAAGCAAATTAAAATTTTATAACATTTATACACTTAAGATTTATGCACCTTACTTGATATTATACCTTAACTAAAAATAGATATAATTTAAAAACAAAAGAGGCACAAGTCAATTTAAAGAAAAAGTTTAAACACAGAGAGTTAATAATTTCAATGTGTCAAGCACTGTAGTAAGCAATAGAGCACATTTAATTCTCATAATAACCTTCTCCCAATAATCCTATAAGGTAGATAACCATTATTAAGCCCATTTTAAAGACATATAACTAAAAGGCTTATATGAGATTAAAAATACAAAAATCTTTGGAAACTATATAATGCATCAAATGTAAGGAAACATAGTACACAACATTGTTCAAACATGTTTCCATTTAAAAGGCTTTTTTCCCCCAATCTCCTTATTAATGTAATCTACCCAAAAAATTGATACATAGTTAAAATAGTTATATTTACATAGTTACAAAAGTTTCCTTGCACTCCTTAAATATAAAAAATTGTTACATGCCAGGAATATGAACCTAAACTAAATAAAACTCAAGAACTGTTGTACTAAAATAAGTCTTCACATATATTATCTTTAACTTTTGCAATAACCATATAAGATAAATAGGACCTCCATTTTAAAATGAAAAAAAAAAAGACAAAAAGTGATTAAAATTTTTTTTCTGGCCTCAAATTCCCCACTACTAATGACATAAGGGAGAAGGAAATGGCAAACCACTCCAGTACTCTTGCCTGGAAAATTCCACGGATGGAGGAGCCTGGTAGGCTACCATCCATGAGGTCGCCAACAGTCGGACACAACTGAGCGACTCCACTCTCTTTCTATAGTTCCTTTCGGAGAAGGAAATGCCAGCCCACTCCAGTGTTCTTGCCTGGAGAATCCCATGAACGGAGGGGCCTGGTGGGCTACAGTCTATAGGATTGCAAAGCATCGGAAACGACTAAGCAACTAACACACACACACACACACACAATGACATAAGATTAAAAGTTTGATTACAAGAATATACTTCACTTGGGCTTCCCAGGTGGTTCAGTGGTAAAGAATCTGCCTGCAATGCAGGAGACGCAGTTTCCATCCTCGGGTCAGGAAGATCCCCTGGAGAAGGAAATGGCAACCCACTCCGGTATTCTTGCTTGGGAAATCCCATGAACAGAGGAGCCTGGTGGGCTACAGCCCATGGAGTCGCAAAGGAGTTGGACATGACTTAGCAACTAAACAACAACGTCACTTGGTTTTTATAATCATTTAATACTTTTTCCAATGTAATCTAATAATTTCCATTTTCCCTATGGTAATATGACAGAAGCCTAGAAAAAGTTTCAATTATCTATTTTTATTGAGGCAATAAAAATTTTGAAATACTTAATGACAAAAATATTCACTGCAGAATGTCCTTCAGGAACATTACCCTTAGTAATTTTTAAATTTCTACATCTTAATCAGCATTAAACAGATTAAAAGGACTAATAATCCTAACACTTATATGACACTTTTTGTCCATAAAATACAGCTAAAGTTATAGCTGCATACTGCCTCAAAACAAAATACCAAAAATATTTACTTTCTATAAATATTTCTAGAAAGTAAAAAAATATATAATCAAATAAATGCAATATTTAATGAGTATGGGAGAAGCACTATAAAACACTGATCTTTCTGGTCTAAAATTGCAAATTTTAGGGGGTCCCTCATAGCTCAGTCGGTAAAGAATCTGCCTGCAATGCAGGAGGCCCAGGTTCAATTCCTGGGTGGGGATGATCCCCTGGAGAAGGAAATGGCAACCCACTCCAGTATTCTTGTCTGGAGAATCCCATGGACAGAGGAGCCTGGCAGGCTATGGTCTATGGGGTCACAATAGTCAGACACGACTGAGTGACTAAGCACACACACACACATGTATTTCATCTGAAAAATCAAGAAACTTTAATCTGGCATTCACCTTTTAAAATAAAATGTATAAAAATAACATTTCTGATCACAAACCTAAACTCATCTATTGTCTGGTTCAAGCATTTGAAATGAAAATAAAAATTCATTCAGTGTAAATGATCAACACTTTATTTTAACCAAAGTCCTAAAATCATTTATTAGATAATATGTACTTCCTTGAAATATACACTGGAAATGACTTTCTAAATGAAGTTAAGTGACACTGTGCCCCTACGCCTTTCCTCTACCTGAACATTTAAGGATTTGTACTAGCACTGACTTTAAAAGAGCACTCAACAAAATTCCCAGAGGTCCTGTTCTCCTTCCTATCCATGTCAGCAGACTTCTTCTAGGACAAGAGTTCCCCATAAACTCTGGCACTGTGCAGTCAGGCCCTCAGAACGCAAACCAGCACAATATTCCAAGATCACGTGACGCCTCTCCTTTGTTCTGGTCCATTTCTGTAACACTCTTAACAGCTTCCCATTCTACAACTAAAAGTTCTTCTTTTCATTCCTATTCATGTAACTTTTCTTCTTACCCCCTCATCTATGTCAACTTTAATCTTAACAGAGTAAGCCATAAGTAAAATAATCTCAAATGTTACCTAGGTGGGTGGCTCCTTCCCACTTGAGGCTCTATTATGAATTCACTTTAGTCTTCCAAGGTTTTATAGATGTTTTTGGACAGAATATAGACTTTTAAAAAGAAGTTATTGTAATATCTGTGTATGTCTCTCTCACACACACACAAAGGATTGTATCAAACCCATTATCACAGATAATTATTATCAATTATCTGTTGATAATTATCTGATAATTTATCTGATAATTATCAATTATCAGATAAATATTGTATCAAACCCATTATCACAGATGCTGTTGCTTAAGATGAAGCTAAGAAGTGAGTTTTTTTTTTAATATTAGGCAAACAATGGGATAGGTGATGAACAGTCTGGCAAAAAATTGTGAAGATGATACATAAATTACTAAAAATTAGGAAACACTAACAAGCTGGAATCAAGATTGCTGGGAGAAATGTCAGTAACCTCAGATATGCAGATGACACCATTCTTATGGCAGAAAGTGAAGAGGAACTAAAAAGCCTCTTGATGAAAGTGAAAGAGGAGAGTGAAAAAGTTGGCTTAAAGCTCAACTTTCAGAAAATGAAGATCATGGCATCTGGTCCCATCACTTCATGGGAAATAGATGGGGAAACAGTGGAAACAGAGTCAGACTTTATTTTGGGGGGCCCTAAAATCACTGCAGATGGTGACTGCAGCCATGAAATTAAAAGACACTTACTCCTTGGAAGAAAAGTTATGACCAACCTAGACAGCATATTCAAAAGCAGAAACATTACTTTGCCAACAAAGGTCCGTCTGGTCAAGGCTATGGTTTTTCCTGTGGTCATGTATAGATGTGAGAGTTGGACTGTGAAGAAGGCTGAGCGCAGAAGAATTGATGCTTTTGAACTGTGGTGTTGGAGAAGACTCTTGAGAGTCCCTTGGACTGCAAGGAGATCCAACCAGTCCATTCTGAAGATCAGCCCTGGGATTTCTTTGGAAGGAATGATGCTAACTCCTCATGCGAAGAGTTGACTCACTGGAAAAGACTCTGATGCTGGGAGGGATTGGGGGCAGGAGGAGGAGGGGACAACAGAGGATGAGATGGCTGGATGGCATCACTGACTCGATGGACGTGAGTCTGAGTGAACTCTGGGAGTTGGTGATGGACAGGGAGGCCTGGCGTGCTGCGATTCATGGGGTCACAAAAAGTCAGACACAACTGAGCGATTGAACTGAACTGAACTGAAGCTATTTTAGCCCACAGAGAACCTGTCTGTCCCTATCTGGCCATGGGTCTCAATTGAAGGGTTGGCTAAGTACCTCTTAAAAACCAGTCCCTGAGGGGTGAGTGAGCTTCATATTAACACCTCATTCAGACTAACATTTTCACAATGTCTGGAATGAGCGTAAAGTGAAATCATGACATTTGCAAATAACACTTTCTTCCTCTACTTATGAAATGCCTAAATGACTAGAACAAACTGCAAAATAATCCCAGAATGGTGTGAGTGGGCAGAAAGGTGGCCACTAATTTCAGTTCTTCTCTTTTGTTAATTAATTTGTAAGCTCCTCAAAAGCAGAAACTTTGTATTTTTTTCTGTATCTTCCACAGTATGTGTGGGGCACAGTGCCAGGCCCATCACAGTCATTTGGCAAGTTTTAAAAAAACTAAACTACTTTGACAGAGCAGCTAATGAATCCATAATTGTAATAACACATAAACAAAAAAAGACAGACTGAAGAAGGCTCAGACAAAATGTCCAATGATAGGAATGTTTGCAATTCCAGTCTCACCAGTCTCTTGATATTTTACATGACAATCACCAAAACCTGGCCTCCACCTCACTCCAGTCTCCCACAATCTTTCTTAATTTCCCAGGCCTGAACCGCTCCCTGCAGCAGCACTGAAACACGTGTGACTGCAAGCACACCATGTTACTGCTCCTCTTCTTCACCTTCTACTTTCTATCCTTTAAGACTGAGCTCAAACATCACCTCAGCTGTGAAAACTTCCCTGCTTCTCCCAGGCAAAGCTGAGCACTTCCTCTTCCTGCATTCCCTCAGTAGTCCAAAAGATTCCTGTAACCCTAAATGGCATGGCATCTATTACTCATTTTCACCAATCTTTCCCCTCCCCACTGCATCTTAATCCCTCCCACCCAGAGCCACCTCACTGTCTTCCTGGGAATCGTATGTTACTCATCTCTGCATACCCAATCCCTACTATATAGAGCCTGGTACACAGTAGGTGTTCAAAATATGCTTGCTTACTAAACTTAATTTCACTGGTCAGTGCAAAATACAGGGCAAGATAAGCCACTATGAAGGCTCAATGCTACATTCCTTATCATTTCAGGTTCTGTTAATTGCCACCTCAAAATACCTCTCTCTGTGACTTAAGAAAGATAAGCAAAGCTTTTTCAAATGCTTTAGAAAAAAACTATTTTTTCTTGCCACTATTCTCTCCTCATCAAAATAGGCCTCAGCAATCTCCTTAGCAGCAGTGGATCCAGCAGCTGTTACTGCAGAGATTCATAGCTCAGTGGATGCTTGTGCTTATACAACTGGAATGGTGCTCGAAGTTCAGAGGTCATTCTACTTCGCTCCTCCTCTGTGTATAAGAAAGGCTGTGGGAATGCAGAGAGTTACAAAAAGGACACAGAAGCCAGTAAAGAAAAACAAACAAGAATCAGGTTGCCAACGTCCAGAGAGGTGGTACTAGAGATTAACCACCACTCACAGGATATCATTTCAGTAAAATGTAATACTCTGGAATATTTTCCTCTCATCTGAAACAGAAGAAAAAGCTCTTCTTATTTCAACTTAAAAAAAAAATCAATCAAAATTCAACAATGCCCTAGTCAACTCAAAGAAGAATTGTTTTTTTCAATCAGGTTTTATCCAAGCCGTATTCAATTATCAAAACTAAAGATACGTATCTTTACGCTTGGATCACATCTACCTCAAAAGAAGAAAACGCTAGAAGAGCTTACCTACTGACACAAGTCAACAAAAACAAATGCAATCAATGAAGTAAAATCTCCATGAAATTGTAATCTGTGAAACAGGTTATAACCATCCACACAGAAAAGATGTCAAACCTGACAATTCTGCATTCAACAATATGACACCTCAAAATATGTACAATTCAACCTAAATGGCAAATTTTAACTATGATAATATGCATTTTTGCACTCCCCACGTGGAATAACAGTAAATTATCAAGCTTCCCCAGAAGATGATGGGATAACAGTAATTTTAAAATGGCATCATGTTCTACACCAGGTCCTATGCTATTTTCGCAGCCAACATCTCTCTTCCCAGCAATGTGTAAGTCAGAATCATGGCTGGGGATGTCTGGCTGCGTGACAATCCCCCAAGAGGCTGAAGCTGCTGCTGGTTCTAGGGGCTTATTTTGACATTAAGGTCCCATAACCAACTAAGGGCTTTATCAGACACTCGAAGAGCTAAAAACTGGACGGTCAAATAATTCATCAATCAGAGGTTTCCAATGTCAGTTGCTGACCTTGTTAATTTCTGATCTCGGTTACAACCCCAGGCCTGACAGAGGGAAAACCTGAAACGCCGCTAGGTCCTCCATACTGCTTGTTCATACACCATCTAGCAGAGCACTGGTTTTTGCCTGCGTGCTCAGTCGTGTCCAACTATTTGCGACCCCATTCACTGGAGCCCGCCAGGCTCCTCTGTCCATGGGATTTCCCAAGCAAGAATACTGGAGAATACCTATTAGATATTAAGAGAGAGGGTGTGGCTATTTACCTATAGAGGGAATAAGGGGTAGCGGCGATAAGGATGGGCAGCAAAACATGGAATGGAGTATCCGCCCTAGAAGATGAAGTGGTTATTAATGCGGCAGGGCAGGAGATGCAAAAATGGGAGAAGTGATACCTCCATGAAGTTAAAGAGTGGGACGGGAAGATCCATGAGGTGGTAGGTTCGCATGCGTTAGAGAGGAGGCAGGAGCTGGGATGTACCTACCCGTCGAAGCGGACGGTGCCAGTTTGCTGAGTCTGCACCCGGTAATGTTCTAACAGCAAGCGCACCACCTTAGCGTGCCCATTGCGAGCTGCGATGATGAGGGGCGTGGACCGCTGCCCTCCCTGCTGGCTGACATAGCCAAGCAAATAGCGGATGTCGCTTTCAGACCGGTTGAGAAGCAAGGCGGCCAGAGTCAGAACCTTGCCCTCGCTGGCCGCCTTGTAAACATAGCCAGCCAGGCCCTCCATGGCCGCCGCCAACTCCAACACCCGTTTGGTCGCCACTGCTGCTGCTGCCTTGCGCCCCCGGAGGCCGCGCTCGCCAGCGCTTGAAAACTGGGCCCTCACAGCCCATTCAACAGGGCGCCGCCGCCGCCGCCGCCGCCGCGCCCAGGCAGCAGCGCGGCCCGGGGAGGGCTGAGACGCAGAGGTGGCCGAATGCCGCACGGGGCAGGTCTGCGATCCAGCCCGGGCAGGGAGGAGGGCGGTCAGGGCCGCCCCCAAGGCCCCAGGCGCCGGCCCTGGGCCGAGGGGATCTCCATGGCGGCCGCTGCCCCGGGCCTCAGGCCGGACCCCTCCTTCCTGCGGGCTGCGACAGGCGCGTGCCCGAGCTACGGGTCGCCGGTGAAATCCCAAGAGAGCCGCGCGCGCCCCGGATCGCGAAGGACCGCCGCGTTTCACCCGACCCGGCCCGTCAGGCCTAAGGCCTGAAACTGCCTAGTCCTCCGCCTCCGCTCTCCGCCCTCCCCAGGAAACCCGCAGGCCCTAGCCCACTGGAGCTCAGAAACGCCAGACGCAGTCGAAGGTTTCAGAGGTCCACGCCTGCGAAGGCCATCGGAGCGAGAGGGAACGCTGCGGCGCCAGCAGCCCCTGGGCTCGGGACAGGGAGGAAGGCGGGCCTCTGCAGACTGGGCCGAGAGGGGGAGGGTGCGACCAGGGGACGGTTAAGTCGGGTGTCTCTTCCAAAGCCTACCGGCTGGCAAACAAAACCCAGTGAAGAAAGGTTCTGCTACGCGAAGGCGGCCCGTACCCAGTTCGGCCCTAAAGTCCTCATTGCCCTTGCTGCTCGGAGCTTCCAACTCGTCCCCAATAGGCCCTACGGGTCCCTAGCCAGGGAGTGGTACAGAGTGAGACCACTGAACCGTTACTACTGGGGGGTGAGGGGGTGCGACTCGGGGGCCCTTCCCTTTTGGCCATAGACCTTTTGGGACCCTTCACTCGATTGGGGCCCGGGGAGGCGGGTACGCGGACCTGGCAGGGTCCACTTTGAGACCAGGGCGGTGTCTCTGAGCCCTAGAAATGAGGGAGGACTTTGGGCATGGGCACGAGGCTTTGAGAAGGGACTGGAAGTCCGGCCTGTCCTCCCTGGAGAGGAGGATGAAGTGTGTGAGAAGGGAACAAAAAAAGGGCTCAGCCTAGGACGGAGGGCAAGGCCTGTGTTCGCACAGACCAGGACTCTAATCCTGAGCCTGATGAAGCCTTCAGTTTTCTCCCATATCTCACAAGATTGTTAGGATTTGAAAAGATCATTCATCCAACGAATTTTAGAGGTCTGCTGTGTGCCAGGCTCTGCTTGGCTCTAGGGATTCAGTGATAGACCAGATGAACACAGTGCTCTTCAGGGACTGTGTTGTTGTGGAGAAAACAGACAACAAAGTAAACAAGTAATAGACAAGACTGGTTGAGTTTATATCACTATGATTTTGCTGTGAAGCAAGTGAAATAGAGTGATGGTGGGGTGGTGCTAATTTAGTGTGTGTGGTCAGATAAGACCTCCATGACAGGTAAGGAGAACAGGGGGTATTTTAGGCAGAGGGAAAGCTAGTACAAAAGCCAGGAGAGGGAGCAGTCTTGGGGAGTTCAGAAGCAAAGGTTAAGAGTGGCTTCAGCAGAGTAGGCCATAAGAGAGCGATAGGAGATGAAAGCTGGGTGCAGATCTAGCCCAATTACCCATGGTAAGTTTAAATTCTTCTCAAATCTGATGGGGGCATTTGATTAGTTTTAAACAAATGTAACAAGATATGGTTGATATTCTTTAAAAGATCAGTTTCTAGTAGGCAAGAGGCAAGGCAGGAAGGCCACTTAAGAGGAAAGGTTTGGGACTAGGATGGTAGGAGTGGAGGTGATGAAGCTGGTGGGGCAGTCACAAAAAGTCCAAGTTCAATATGGAGGTCACTCCCTCCATGCACACACAAAGGATTGTGTCTACACCACCAACCCTAAAACACAAAGGACAATATCTAACATAGAGGAAGAGAAAATACATTTATTTCATCCCAAGGGACCAGGCTGGGCTCAGTTCACGTAAATTATTGCATGTGAACCCCACTATTCCAATCCTGGTTTGAAGGCCTCATCTTTGGGGATTTGGGCCACTGCTCAAATTTTCTCTTCCACTCTACAGCACAGCTTTACCTATTTTCAGATCTCTATACTTTTTTTCCCCGTATTAGACAAAAACAACATTGGAAATCAGAGCTGAAGATAGGGTTCTACTAGTAAAGTCTCTGAAGTAGCTGGTGGAAAAGAAGAGGAAGCTGGTTGTTCTCATTCCAGGGCTTCAAGATTGGAAAAAAATTCCAGTTCTTGCCAGGCTGACCCAGGCTTTTTGGCCTCTGGGCCAAATGTGGGGTGTGGGACCTGGGGGCTCCCTTCCAACTGATTTCATTCCCAGGCTCTGTACAGAAATACCAGGCTCCTCCTATTCACGCCCTCTCTCTGTGTTTCCCTCTCTTCTTCCCTCTCTGTGTAGCCCTTTTCCCTGCATCATTCTTTTTAAACTCAACTTTTTGAAGGTGATTTAGAGGCAAGGCCCTTCTTCCCTTTGGTTTCATTTTCTGAAGGAGACATGATTCATCCAACTGTTTATTCATTGCTGAATCAGAAACTTTCTTCTTCCTCCTCTTGCCTTTTTGAGATGAAGTAGGGTTCTTCCTGGTGCTAACACCTCACTTCAGTGGTATCACTGGATGAGTGTTAGGAGGGGCGACTAAACCAAGAGTCATGAGAAGGGCTCAGAACTTGCACTTCAGGGCCTCCACCCCCAGATGGGAATATCCTTCTGCTCCAGCAGCCCAAGGTCAGGAGCCTTCTTTGTTTATCACCATTGCCTAGTATCAAGTTCTGGGCTCCCTGGGTTGCCCAATAGCCATTAACTGACTGGAGACTATTTGGTTGCCTATATTTACCTGGGCTTGGAGGATGATGTTTCTGTGGTCAGGCTGTGCAAATTGGAGAGAAGATGTATAAACACAACAAGGCTGCTTTTCCAAAGGCCAGTGCCCAGAAATAGCTCCTTGTTTTTCTGACCTATTCCCTTCCACTTTGACAGAAAACCACTGAGCAAATGATCAGTAATAAAATATAACTGAAAATAGTTGTATCCAGATGGAGATTGATTTGCTGATGACAGCAAATTGCAGCCTTCTACCTGGACAAAAGACAGGACCAACCTCCAGCGCTTTGCTTTCTGGGGATTGGAGGTGACCTGTGAGCAGAATTAGCTGTACTTTCCATAGGAACATTCATTTTTCCAAGCCAGGTTGGCCCAGCCTACAGCTCCAAGTCAGTGGTGTTTCTCAGATTTTGTTTAAAGCACATTCAAAATGTCATTTTTCAAGCACCAGTAAAGATACTTGTTTTAGTCCTATAAGTCTCCCACATACTCTAATGGAAGAGGATAACTTTGGGTATTGAATAGATCTGGGTTGGACTCCCTTCTCTGTACATAGGCCATGGCCTTGGGCAAGTTTATTCACTGTACAATGGAGGTAATACTTTCTTTGTAGGGCTAGTGTGATGCTGATAAGCAAGCTCCTTCACCCATCCTCATCCTGTGAAGTAGCGCCCGTCAGTACACATGTTTCTCTTCTCCCTAGCTCCCACCCTGGTCATACTTCTATTGTGCCATTAACTTGTTCAAGAAAGGACTTCTGGGACTTCCCTGGAAGTCTAGTGGTTTAGACTCTGCACTCCCATGACAGCAGGGGGCACAGGTTCCATTCCTGGGCAGGGAGCTAAGATCCTGCATGCTGTGTGGCACGGCCAAAAAAAAGAAAAAGAAAGGAATTTCCAGCCCATCTGCATTTTTCCTACAGGCATGTGTCTGTGTCTGGACACATGGAGAGCCCATATGCAAGGGACTAGGAAGAGTAATTGACAAGAGGTTGGAAAGTCCAACAGAACCACCAAAGAAAGATGTCAGAAATCAATGACAAGCAAGAAACCACTGATGACCAGTCTCTATTAGCCCATTTTCAGAGGAAAATGTTGACCCACTGGCCTTTGTCTCCTCGTCCTCTCTCTCCCAGCCTTCCCCGAAAAGCAGATACAATAATTGTCAAAGACCTAATGTGGAGGAGAGAGGGCAGCTGATCTGTGTCATTTCCCAACCCAGTTCACCCCTGCTGGTGTACGTTTACCAGGAGAGTAGACTGAAATAGGGGCTTCCCTGGTGGCTCAGACGATAAAGAATCTGCCTGCAATGTGAGAGACCCAGGTTCAACCCCCGGGTAAGGAAGATTCCCTGGAAAAGGCAATGGCAACCCACTCTAGTATTCTGCCTAGAAAATTCCACTGGCAGAGTGAGCTTGGCAGGCTATAGTCTGTGGGGTCGCAAAGAGTAAGACAGGACTAAGAGACTTTACACTACACTGCAGACTGAAATAGACACAAGTCTTTCTTCTAACCTCATTCCTCCCTGAATAGTGGTACCTCCCAGTCAGGTACCCTGGGAGTATAATAACAGAAATAACAATGGTGAGCTCATGCTGCGTGTTTACTGTGTGCTAGGTATCAGAATAAATGCCGTGAGCAGATTAGCATGTTAAAGTTGTGCAAGCCTCTGAGGGCCAGGCCACTGTTACCATCCTCATTCTTCAGGTGAAGAAACTAAGATCGCGGTATTGCGTAACTTGCTCATGGCCTCATAACTAGAGTGTGGCAGAATGTCAGGATTTGGATGTCAGCTGTTTGATCCCCCGCCCCCGACCCTGCTACCAGCCTTCTGTTCCCTCTTTATCCCCACTCTGAGTGGCTCTCATCCAGCCTGTTCTCTGCAACTAGGATCTCAGCTAGAGGTCCCCAAGGCTTTCTATGGTCCTGATCACTTTGCCTGAGCCTAGATGCCAATGAGTTAATCTGATCATCCATTCGTTGCTAATGGGGGAATGCTAGTGGAAACTCTTCCCCACCTGGCCACCCCCACACACCTTGGACATTCCTCACTCCTGCCAAGAACACAGGTCCATTTCCAAAGCAAGTGCTGTCTCATCCTAGAGATCATCTTTGTTTGCCCTGAGCTCTGTACCACTTTATACCTTTCCTGGGACCCTTATCTCTTTCTAATGATAACTCATGTCTGTCTAGCACTTAATGGTCTACAACACGTTCCAATTTGCCTAACCCAGCCCCCACTTCCTAGGTTTCTTAACCATTTTCTATAACCCAGGTGACAAGAGAGCGTGCAGTTTAACATCCAAGGTCCACCGCTTGCTAGACAAGTTACTTATTGACTTCTTCACTCCATTTTCTTATTGTGAAATGGGAGAATAATAGTGCTTGTTTCTCGTTGTTGTGAGGGTTGAATGAAATAAACACACAGAGACACGTAGAAAAACACACACACCGACACACACACACACACAGCAAGTAACTCATTAAGTGTTGGCTATTGTTATCACTATCTCGTTGCATCCCCAAACCCTATGGGAAAAAAAATCAAAGCAAATCAGTTCTTGTCACCAGTTTAACTCAGCTCTCTGCTAGCTCTGTCAAGCTCTGATTCTACGGTTATTTATGGACACAACTTAGTTCTATGACGTAGCTACCCCGAAGGCCAAGCCCTTATCAGAGGGCCTTGTATATAGTAGGCTGTCCTGCCAGGTTGGGGGTTAGCATGTAACAATAGTCCCTACCTCATCCAGGCTGTGGGAGGAACTAATGAGAAATTTCTGTAATATACTCTTTAGTACAGTGCCTGGCACTAAGTAAGCTCCTAATAAACCAGAGTCATTACTGTTCCATCTTACAGTGAGGCTCCCAAATATGTTCCTTAAAAACATAGACTCTGCAACCATACTGTCTGGGTTCAACTTAGTGCTAATTCTATTAGCCTCGAAGTTAATTAACCACCTGGCTTCAGTTTCCTCATCTGTAAGATGGACATGATAACAGCATGTACCTAAATGAGGTTGTTCCATAGATCAAATGGGTTAATACAATAAACACACTTAGATGTGTGCCTGTCACATGTTGGTATATGTAAGAGCTTTTTGTCACCACTTATAGATGGGGAGACCCAGGCTCAGAGACATCAAGCAGTAATGGAGCTGGGATCCAAATCTAACTGAGGCTGCCTCACTCTTACTATCAGGATATGTTGCTGCCCCAGATGATCCATGTATATTTTACCAGGAGCCTTCTCCTGTGGTGGAGATGTCAAGAGTGGAGGAGAATAAGCTGGCACCAGAGATCTCTGGGGTAAGGGAGACCACAGGATGCCCTCAAGTCAAGCCATAGAGGCGGCTTTTTCCTCATGTGTGTCTGGCCATATGATTTTAGCATTCTATCAAGTCTCAGAATCAGAAGGCCTAAAAATGGCACCACCCATGCAGACCTCTAACCCGGAATCTGCAGCGAAACTCTCCTTATTGCACATTGATGTCACACTCAAAGATGGGCCCCTGATTTTTAACAAAAAGAGGCCCTGGCCTTGAGGCATTTTCCATTTCTGAGGCATGATTCAGCCTAGGAGACAAGACCAGACAGACTTGTTCCAGAGGAAGGAGGCCTGGGTGGCGGATGGAGAGGGAGAAGAAAAACAAACAGGGCTTAGAGCTGAGCAGTTCTCACAGCTGCTGGGCTGCAGGGGGAGGGAGAAGAAGTGAACAGAGGGAGCCCGCCTGCACAGAACGGGGCGCCCACTGACCAATTTACCTTCCCTGAAGTCAAATGTATTGATTTAAATAGGAATCCAGCCCATGCTTCTAAAGCCCCAGAAAAACACTAGTAACATTTCACAACTGTGAAGCACAAAATGATTGCCAAAGCATTCCACGTAAGTAAGCTCAATTTTCGCTGCTTTTTAAAATAATTTGTGTCTCTTATTACAAAGCATCAAGTGCTTATTGAGGAATACTAGGAAATGTTTTTAAATGTAAATCTTAAAATGTCAAGTATGTATATATTACACCACTAGTAACATTTTCAGTAAATTTCTAACTATTTTTTTCCGAGCCTGTGTACAGACAGAGGTCATTTAAACAAAATTGAGAAGTACTACAGAGTTATTGTTTTTTTTTATTTATTCAATCATGCCATGTGGCATGTGGGATCTTACCAGACCCCACAGACCAGAGATCAAACCCATGCCCCTTGCACTGGAAACAGAGTCTTAACCCCTGGACTGTCAGGGAAATCCCCAGAAACTTTTAGATCTTTTCTTTTTCATGTAACATAAAATCACGGGGATTTTCTAATGGTGCCAAACGTTTAGCTGTAACAATTCATAATGACTGCATTTATCAGTATAGATGTGCCACATTTGCTATAGCCACACCCTAATTGTTGGACATTCCAGATATTTACAAACTCTTTAAATAACACTGCTGTGAACATCTTTTTACTTACATTTTTGTCTATATATCTGATTATGTCCTAATAGTAAATTTCTAGTAATGAAATTACTAACTCCAAGGATTTTAATATTTTTGAGTACATATAGCCAAATTACTCTCGAGAAAAATGTATTCAGTTTACCCTCTGACCAGCACCATGTGACAATTACCTCTCACTCTCTGAGTGAGCCAGTGAGTTAGGTAACAAGCATCTCATGTTACAAATGTGGAAGATTGGGATTCATACAACTGAAAGTCAAACTCTAGTGCCCTGGATTTGGTGCCAGGGATCCTCCCACTCTGCCTTCTAGATAAGATGAGCTCCAAAAAGATTTTCCTGAGTAATGGAGTTGTAGAAAAATTTATTTTTATATCCTCACTTATTGGTAAAAATATTTTTTTAAATCTTCAGTTTCTTGACCTTATTTGTACCATGGGCCCCTTTGGCAGCCTAGTTAAGCCTGCCAACCCCTGGGACTTCCCTGGCCATTCAGTGCTTAGGACTCTGCACTTCTAATGCAGGGGGCATGGGTTTGATCCCTGGTCAAGGAACCAAGATTTCACATGCCGCAGGGCACGGCCAAAGAGAAACAAAGGAAAAAGCCTACCAGCCCCTTCTCAGAGTAATGTATTTATATGCATTTAACCCAATTATCGGGATTCCCTGGTGGCTCAGAGGATAAAGCATCTGCCTGCAATGCAGGAGACCCAGGTTCGATCCCTGGGTTGGGAAGATCCTCTGGAGAAGGAAAGGGCAACCCACTCCAGTATTCTTGACTGGAGAATTCCCCAGATAGAGGAACCTGGTGCGCTAAAGTCCATGGGGTTGCAAAGAGTTGGACATGACTGAGCGACTTCACACACACACACACACACACACACACACACACACACATAACCCAATTATATTAAATATAAAAGTAAAATGATGATGGAGTAATGCTCCTTTATGACAAGGAGCATTAATGACAGGATCTAGAACTACATGGAAGGAGAGCTAGTCATCAGGGGTCCTGAGGGTTCCTGTACATTCTAGCTGAGTTTGCTCTTGTGATGTCAGCAGTTTCAGTAGCCAGACACTTAAGGAACAGAGTAGCTTATTTGCTGCTTTCTCAAGAACTGCTGGGCCTTGGTTCTAAATTCTTCTTATGTAACATAATCTACTACATGTGCTCCAGTCATCTGGCCCTCTGCTTTGCCTCATGGGAATTAGAGCTGAGGGAAACTGCACAGACATGCTGACACCCTCCCTACCCCTTTAAATATGAATAATGAAGTCTTACATCTGGGATCTAGAAGTTTTGTGTCTTTGGTCCTTATCCAGGAAACTGTAGCAAGCTGACTTAGCTTGCAGGGAAGGTAAAGTCTGAATGCCTTCACAATTCTGACCCTACCATTCATTTCAAAGCAGAGTTGAGTGTAAATGATATTTTGAGATGTATGCAACAGCTATAATGCAGACCAAGAATACATGTAGTTTTTACTGGTACAAAAGTCACTGTAGTTTACTGTATACATTCAGCTAAAGGTTTCTGAAAATGTCAGGTTTTTTCTTTTCCTCATTCAAGTTCATAGATTTTTTAGGAGAACTCTTGGCTGCTGCCAACACCTCAAAAGAAGACCAGAAAATCCTGTTGATCAAGCAAAGCAAGTCTAAGTTAATTTGATATTTACTGTAATAAGGGAGAATAACACCTTGAAAGAGACTTGGTGTAGTTACTAAAAGGATTTCAAGAAAGGGTGTTTACAGGATTTGGAGGCCTGGGCTCGAGTGGTTTAAGGTGGTTTTTCAAAGCAATAAACTGATGGGGATTGGGCACAGTTTATGACATTTAAGATAGCTTGGGATTCGTAGACATAGAGAAGCAGAGGTCTTGAAGCAAGTCTCCTTAAATAAACTTGGCCATATATGTGAGCTCTTGGCCTGTGTGAGCAGTCTGTGGTCCTGACAGTCATCTGTCCTGTGCCAGATGAGGAAACCATTTGCCCAGATAATTTATTTCTTCAAGCAAACAATTAATCTACTTATCCTCCTAGATAAGAATTTCCCTGGTGGTCCAGTGGACTTCCCTGGTGGCTCAGATGGTGAAGCGTCTGCCTACAATGCGGGAGACCCGGGTTCGGTCCCTGGGTGGGGAAGATCTTCTGGAGAAGGAAATGGCAACACACTCCAGTACTCTTGCCTGGAAAATCCCATGGATGGAGGAGCTTGGTAGGCTACAGTCTATGGGATCGAAAAGAGTCGGACACGACTGAGCGACTTCACTTCACTTCCAGTGGTTAAGCCTCAGTCCTTCCACAGCAGGAGGCACAGGATCAATCCCTAGTCAGGTAAACTAAGATTCTGCATGCAGTGCAGCACAGCAAAAAAAAAAAAAAACACAAGAATTTCCTGATTTTTGAATTCAGTGATTTTGTAAATCCTTCATGCTATCTTAGAACTGGAAGAAATATTCCAGTTGGAATTAGAATTGGAAGAAGATCATCTAATGGAGAAATCTTGGGCTTTGGAATCAGAAAAGCTTGGCTTTTAATCCCTGATCGATCAATCACTCCCGGCATTGGCATTCTTTCCATCATTTCCTTCATTAAAGAAATATGTATTAACCTCCTATGATGGGTTCTGATAAATTATCTAAGTTCTTGGAACCTCAGTTTCCTCATCAGTAAAATAAAGATTAAAGTAAAAAAATAAAAAAGAATTTCCTAGAGCAGTTGAGCCATGTTGACATGGGTAGTCTCAGTTCTTGATAAATCATGTCCAACTCTTTGCGACCCCATGGATCATACAGTCCATGGAATTCTCCAGGCCAGAATACTGGAGTGGGTAGCCTTTCCCTTCTCCAGGGGATCTTCCCAACCCAGGGATGGAACCCAGGTCTCCCGCATTGCAGGGGGATTCTTTATTAGCTGAGCCACAAGGGAAGCCCTACTTGATAAGACCAGCTTCTTAACTGAAATCCCCTTTCTCATGGAAGTAGAGGCCTATTTTTGCCTGTTTTTGCTGTCTGTCCTTTCCATACTGTGAGTTCACTGTGGATAGGGGCTAAGGTTTAAACTCCTAGATGTAGGATTCATTTGTTTTCTATACGTTTACCAAAAAAAAAGAAAACCCACTCAAATACCTTTTTTAATACATGGGGGATTTACTTAGTGAGGAGTCCTTGTGCTGTACACTTTTCCATATATGTAAGAATTGAATAATTAAGAAGGTTTTTTTTGTAATACCCTTCTGTTGACCCTTATAGCTGTTGACTTTTTACATCAAAATTCAAAAAAAGAGCTATATGTACTCATTGTTTCTGATTCAGTTCAGTTCAGTCGATCAGTTGTGTCCGACACTTTGCAACCCCATTGACTTTTTTTTTAATGAACTTTTTTATTTGGAAAATTTCAAACATAAAAGAGAGAATTGTAGAGTATGAATCATTCAGCGATCATAAGCTCATAATCAAGCATGGTTCATCCATACCCCATCCCACACACATTCCCATTGTATTATCTTGAACCAAATCTCAGACATTGTTATCATTTCATCAACAATTATTTTAGTATATGGCTTTAAAATATAAGACTTCTTTTACCTAACCATAATACCATAAATCTTAAAAAATTGTCCCATATTATCTAATATCTAAAATATCTAAAATACCATATTCTAAAATAACATCATAGCATAATATCTTAAAATCAACAATTATTTCCTTAACATCATTAAATATCCAATCAGGGTTCACATTCCCAACTGCCTCGTAAATGATAGCACTTTTTTTCGTTTGAAACAGTATCTGAATAGGACCCATATGTTGCATTTTGTTGCTATCTACCTTAAATTTAATTTAGAGATTTCCTATCCCTCCCCTCCTTTTTTCCTTTTTCTTTGTTTAATTTATTCATTGAAGAAATTATCACTGTTTCTGTAGAGTTTCCTACAGTCTGAATTTTGCCGGTTGCATCTCCTTGATATGTTAACACAGTCTTCCTATCCCTGTATTTTCTGTAACTTGTTGGCAGTTAGATATGATGACTTGATCAGATTCAGCTTTGAATGTTTAGGCAAGAACAGTTGAGAGGTAGCATGGTGGTCTCCTGTTATAAAGCATAGATGGATGTCTAATCATCTCTTTCTCATTTATGTCCATCTCTGCCAACAATTGATGATTGTTGCCTACTTTTATCATTTCCTTAGTGCTTGCATGAGAATTTTTTTATAAAAAGACACTTCCTCTTGTTAACTAGTTAGCTATCCTGGCATACAGTTTACATAGACAAGGCAGGCCATTCTTCATTCTTTCTTTTTGTTTTCGTTTGTTGGTTTCAAAATAATGAATTGTTTCCCTAGCATCCTCCAAAAGTAAACATTTTGGGGTTCAGGGGAAGTTTATTGTATTACTACAAACTCATGGGTTTAAACATATTTCACATGTTTCTGTTCATTCTTATTAATGGAAATATTTTCAATCTATCACATTGTGAAAGATCAAAAATTCTGAAAACATACAGAGTTGGTGAGGCTGTGAAAAATGGTTCAACATCTGTGGACAGCAATTTGACAATATTTAACAAATCATAAAAGGCATATTTCCTTTGACACAATGATTTTACTTTCAGGAATTTATCCTACAAATGCACTCACAAGTATGCAAAGTGATGTATGTACCGAGTCTAAATAAACAAAAGCAGTTTTGTTTATTTTAGCAAAAACGAAGGTAAAGCGATACTTATGCAGAAAAATTAATAGCAACATTATTTACAACAGCGAAAAGTGGAAGCAACCCAAATGCTATTGCTGGATGAGTGGATAAATAAAATTTGGTATACACATACAATGGAATATTATTTAGTCTTAACAAGGAAGCAAATTTCTGACACACACTGCAATATGGATGTGTTGGTTGCACAGCAATGTACATTCTTGAAGCTACTGAGCTGATTAAAATGATTAAGATGGTAAATTCTGTGTTGAGTATTTTGCCACAATTGAAGTTTTTAATTTAAAAATATAAAGTAAATTAAAATTTAAAATTATAAACATGGGTTTTACCTTTCACCTTTCTACTTTTAAATGCCAGTTTAAAAGTAGATGTAAATGCCATTCTATATTTTAAATGCCAGTTTTAAATACAAATATCATAGTATTCACACACGGAATTACACAATACAGAAATCACACAATTTGTGAGTTATGATTTGCTCCGGGGGTGTCTTGAACTGTCCAGAAGAGGCAAACGCTAGAGAGACAGAGGAAGATGATAAAGAGGAAAGGAGCCCTCCCAATCCACCCCCAAGCTCAGAGCCGGAGTACGCGGCGCTCCAGGGGCCAGCGGACACTCTCCTGGACGGCCCCGCAGGGCGCATCCCTCCCGCAGGCAGGCAGCGAAGAAGGCCGGCGCCGGGCTGCTGGGTCCGGCTCCTGCCAGCTGCTGACCGCGGCGCCGCGTCCTCGCCGGGCGAAGCCTAGCGACTTCAGGTCAGGTGTCTCTCCTTCCCTAGGGCCCGCCGCCCACACCGGGGCAGAAAAGCGACTCCCAATGGTATGGAGACCTTCGCATCGGTCCAGCTCTCGCCCCTGGACCCGGGTGAGTGGGTGACCCTGAGCAGCCAGGCAGGGGAAGGGATGGCCACAGTTAGAGCCCTGCCCCTTCTCACCGCGCGCCCAGAACCCAGCCGGGGTCGGAAGGGGGCAGCAGGGCCACAGACACGGAGGCCGCGGAAGGCAGGATGGCGCAGGAACCAGGGCTTCTAGCCCCTGGCGCATGCTCCATTGTTCTAGGAGACTTCCTTCTGAAATGTAAAATTCTAAGATACAGTCAGAGGAGGGCATGGCAACCCAGTCCAGTATTCTTGTCTAGAGGATCCCAAAGACCGAGAGCTGTTAGGCTACAGGGTCACAAAGGGTCAGAAACGACTGAAGTGACAGCAGTAAGGTACAATTAAGGTTATCAAGGCAGTGACAGCAGAGCATTAAGTGAAATGCAAGGCACTTCCCAACATGGGACGCCCCTATTCGAGTGCACTGGCCACACACCCATGAAGCCGGCCCTGGTACGTAGGGAGCACAAGTATTGTAACATTTGGAGCAGTGCTGTCCAATAGAAATAAAACGTGAGCCGCACATGCGAGCCGCATTATGTAATTTTAAATGTTCTAGTGTCCAATAAAAAAGGTAAAAAGAAACAGATGAGAGTAATTTTAATAATAGATTTTATTTTCCCTAACATATCCAAAATAATACTGAGCAGGGCTCTGTGTGTCTCCTGGGCACAGCACTTTGTGTCCCCCATTTCTTTGATTTTAGGAAATAGCCTTCATTCAGCCTCCATGACCTCCCCTGAGTTCCAGTCAGATTCAAGCAGCTGTTATTTAGGGAAGAGAAGGGATGCAAGACGAGGAGAAACAGTCAAGAGCACCCTTTGGACAAGGGATACAATGTATCCCATCAAGGAATACATACAAACAATTGATATAAAACTTCTCACTGTCTTCCCCAAGTGAGGACACATGGTTTGAGGGCTTTAGCCCACTGTGTCCCCCTTTGCCTGGCAAAGCAATTAGCCCACTGTGTCCCCCTTTGCCTGGCAAAGCAATAGAGTTATCCTTTTCTGCTTCACCTGAAACTGTCTGCAAGATTTGATTTGGCACCAGTATACAGAGAAGCTGAGCTTTTGGCATCAAAAAGTATTATCATCTCAACAAGTAATCATTATTAAAATTACTGAGTTTTTTTTTTCATATTAAGTCCTCAAAATTCAGTATATATTTTATACTTAGGGCACATCTTTTTAAAAGACCTCAATTGCCACATGTGGCTGGTGGCTGATAGAGTGCAAGGAGCAGGTCTAGAGCATGAAAAAGGAAGTGGGTGGCTGAAGACTTTGTGTAGTTGCCTCTGGGTGGCATAACACTGGCTGCTAAAACAAATACCTACCAACTTTTGTCAATCACTTCCTGTGACTGGTGGAATTTGACAGCAGAATTCCTGTGAGTGATTTTGATGAGTGTCATGAATATTGAGTCTCTATTTTAACACTGTTACTGATTTTAAAATATCCCTGTATATAACAGTGTCACCCAGACGTTCATTAAAACAGTGGTTCTAATGCTAATGCTACAAAACAACTCCTATTCAATAAATATTAGAAGGGGAAGTTAGATGTGTCAATTACCAGCTTGTCGTTTTTCTTTTGCGACCCCATGGACTGTAGCCCACCAGGCTCCTCTGTCCATGGGATTGCCCAGGCAAGAATAGTGGAGTGTTGCCATTTTCTTCTCCAGATTCTTCCTAACCCAGGGATTGAATTGCATCTCCTATATTAGCAAGCAGATTCCTTACCACTCAGCCACCAGGGAAGCCCCATTGCCAAGAGGGAAGCCAAATAACCAACCTTACGCTCTATTTGTTAATTCAGAAATGAACACCTTGAGAAATATTGGAAAGTTCTGAGAAATAAAAATTAACATTTAAGAAGGTACACTTTTAAGTTTGCAAAAATGGCTACACAGGCAAAAAGGAAGGAAAAACAAAACCTGGCCACATAGGTGCAAGCAAGCTCCAGGTCAAAGTAATGTGCACCTGAGCTGCTCTGGTTGTGCATGTGAACACTCAGAACAAAAAACCCTGTTTGACTTTTTTTTTTTCTGTTTTTTTTTTTGTTTTTTTTTTTTTCTGTTTGACATTTTGCATGTGTTTCTATAGAGGAAATTGCGTGCTGCGAAAACTGTGTCATTAAGTAGGGTTTTATTTTCACTAGCCTTTCGCATTCAGGTAAAGAATTTCCCTGCAATGCAGGAGACCCAGGTTTGATCCCTGGGTTGGGAAGACCCCCTGGAGAAGGGAATGGCTAACCACTCCAGTATTCTTGCCTGGAGAATTCCCCAGACAAGAGGAACCTGGTGGGCTACAGTCCATGGGGTTGCAAAGAGTCAGGACACCACTGACAAACACTTTCACTTTCCCATTCAGAAGTTACAAAAGTTTACTGGCAGACTAGCATGCCACATAGTGGTAAGAATAGGAAACTACAGGCCATGTTACAAATATTTAATACAAAGTATTTGGCCACCTCATGCGAAGAGTTGACTTATTAGAAAAGATTCTGATGCTGGGAGGGATTGGGGGCAGGAGGAGAAGGGGACGACAGAGGATGAGATGGCTGGATGGCATCACTGACTCGATGGACGTGAGTCTGAGTGAACTCCGGGAGTTGGTGATGGACAGGGAGGCCTGGCGTGCTGCGATTCATGGGGTCGCAAAGAGTTGGACACGACTGAGCGACTGATCTGATCTGATCTGATTTGCTATAATGATATATGGAAATAATAAGTGCAACAGAAAATAAACACCTGGAAACGCACCATCCAACTTAAGAACTAGAACATTACCTATCACGCATCCATCCATCTGTATGCCTTTTTCCTATCTTATCCTGCCTCACCAGAGATAATACTGGCTTGAATTTTATGTTGACCATTTTCTTGGTTTCTTAAAAAGGTTTTATCATTTCTGTATGCATCCCTAAATGGAATATTGTCTAATTTGCTCATTTGAGCTTTATAAAAGTGGCATCATGATTTTATGTAGTTTTCTGCAACTTGCCTTTTCCATACATTTACTTGACCATATTACGTGTATAGCTGGAGTTGATTCGCTGTGGGAAGAGACAGCTATTTATTTATCCATTTACCCATTCTCCTGTCAATGGACATTTCATAGCCTCCAATGTTTTGCCATCTTGACAATACAGCAGTGAATATTTTTATGCATATTTAAGAATTTCTTTGTAATATGTCTAGTTCAATTTTACAAAATGCATATAACCAAAGTGTCTTTCAGAGTTGTACCAATTTACACTCCATTTGTTGTATATAAAAGGTTCCACTGATTTTCATCTTCACCAGTACTTGGTGTTACTAATTTCTTAATTATTGCCAATGGAGTTATCGGCTGTGCTGGATCTTTGTTGCTGTGCAGGCTTTCCTTTAGTTGCAACGAGTGAGGGCTACTCTCTAGTCACGGTTGGGCTTCTCTTGTCGTAGGGCACAGGATCTAGGACGCATGGCTTCGGTAGTTGTAGTTCCTGGGTTCTAGAGAACAGGCTCAGTCGTGTGGCCCACAGGCTTAGCTGCTGTGTGGCCTGTGGGATCGTCCCAGATCAGGGATCAAACACACGTCTTCTGCATTGGCAGGCGGACTCTTCACCCCTGAGCCATCAGGGAAGCCTGGAAAATCAGTTCTTATCATGGCGTTGACTTGTATTTTCATGGCTGTCAGTGAGGTCAAGCATATTTTAATTTAAGTGGGCGACTTATGTTTCCTTTTTCATAAAGTGCCTATTCACATCTTGCGCATTTTTAACTGGTTTGTCTTTTTCTTATTTTAAGCTTAAGATCTTAATCTGGAAATATATGTGTGTGTGTATCAGTTTCTATATTTAGCAACTTTGGTGAATTGTATTTAACAAGTTTGGTTTGGTAAACTCTCTGATCAGTTGTAGTAATTTATCCACAGATTCTTTGAGGGTTTTCTACATATACAATTATGTTAGCTGCAAATAATGACAGTGTTGTTTCCTTCTTTCTCCTGTCTGTCTTGCCCCTGCCTTGTGGAGCAGAAGCGGCGATAGCAGACACTTCTGTTTCATTCTACTCTTAAAGGAATGATGCTTTCAATGATTCGCCATTATAAATGATGACTATTGTCTTCTTTTTCTTCTTCTTCTTTTTTTTTTTTTTTTTTGCTTTTTGGCCATACTATGTGGTATGTGGGATCTTAGTTCCCTGACCAGCAATCAAACCTGTGTCCCCTGCAGTGGTAGCTTGGAGTCCTAACCACTGGACTGTCAGGGAACTCCCTCCTGTAGGCTTTTTTAAAATATATTACATTTTAATGTTAGGAAGTTTTGTTTTATTCCTGCTTTTCTAAGAGTTTTTTTTTTTTAAACAAGAATGGATGTTAACTTTTACTGACTGCCTTTACTACATCTATTTAGATAATCATACAACTTCTCCTTTAACCCATTAAGGTGATGAATTAAAGTTATGGCCTTTAATGTTAAATGATCCAAATATTCTTGGGATAAATCCAGCTTAGTTATGATGAATTGCCCTTAATATAAGCTGTTGGACTTGATTTGCCAGTAGTTTGTTTATAATATTTCCATCTATGTTCGTGAGGGATTCTTGTCTGAATTTTCTTTTACAATCTGAAAATTTTCAATCTGAATTTTCTTTTAAAATCAATCAGTTCTTGATTGATTTTATTTCAAGGTTATACTAACCTCATATGAGGTGAGGAGCAGTGCTTTTATTTGATATTCTTTGTGTGAAATTAGAATCATTTGTTCTGTGAAAATCTGCTAGGAATTGCCTGAAAAATGGCAAGGCTTGTTTTTTTTGTTTGTTTGTTATTTTTTTTAAGACATTGAAACTGATTTAATTTCCTTAATACTGTTGGAAACTCCAGCTTTCTTGTAACAGCTTTGATAAGTTGTATTTTTCTAGAAATGTTTCCCTTTTTAATAAGTTTTTAAATTCACTGATGTAATGTCCTTTATAGTATGCTCACCTATCTGTTTAATCTCTTCTGTATTTGCAGCTTTCTTCAGTTCTCTGTTCCTATTACTACTTGTTTATGCATGCTACTTACAAGCCTCTTTCGAAATGAATCTTACCAAAAGTTTGCCTATTTTATCTGGCCATGGCTTGTTGATCATCTCTATTGTCTATTTGTTTCATTTCATAAATTTTTGCTCTTATCTTTATATCTACTCTTAAACTTTCTTTGTGTTTATTCTATTGGGTTTTTTTTTTTTCTCTCTCTTAGAGTGAAAGCTAGCTCATTAATTTTCAGCCTTTTTTAAAGTAAATATCTAAAGCAATAAATTTCCCTGTAATTACCATTTTTGCTACACCCACCAGGTTTGATATTTACAATTTTCATCATGTATCATATAGTTGTTTCTATACAACTTTTAATTTCTATTATATCTTACTTGACTCATAAATTATATAGAAATGTACTTTCTAATTTTTAAAACTTAGAGGACGCTGTCATTTATCTTTCTGTTAAAGACTTTTAATTTAATTGCATAAGCTCTATCCATGATCATAGGTCATAAAATGTGATTTATGTGAATCAAATTCTTTGAAATTTGTTGAGACCGGCTTTATGGCCTTTTATATAGTCAATTTTTGGAAATGTTCCATGTGCACTGGAAAAGAATGTCTATTCATTGATTGTTGGATGTAGAGTGATTTATAAATATCCACTAAATCAAGCTGGTTGATTGTGTTATTCCAATCTTTTTTGACCCATTAATAATTGAGAGCTCTGTATTGAAATCTCCCACTATGTTAGTGGATTAGTCAATTTCTATCCATAGTTCTGTACATTTTAGTAGGCACCCACAACTTTAGAACCATTATATTTTCCTGATGGATTAAACCTTTTATCATTAAACTGATAAATACATTTTTGCTTTATAGTCTATTTTATGTAATATCAATATAATCACACCAGCTTTCTTTTAATTAGCTTTTGCTTTTGTTCATCATTTTCCGTTCATCCTTTCTCTGTCTTTTAATTTTAGGTGTGTCTAGATTTTTTAAAAATCTAGATCTGAGCTCCTTTAATTGTTTGTCCCTTTCATACTTGTGGTCACTCTTTTTTTTTTTTTTTCTTTTTAATTGGCTGCGCTGGCTCTTCGTTGCTGTGCAAGGGCTTTCTCTAGTTGTGGAGAGCAGGGGCTATTCTCTAGTTGCAGTGGGTGCACTCCTCCGGGGCTTCTTTTGTTGCGGAGCACAGGCAGGCTCTAGAGCACGTGGGCTTCAGTAGTTTTGGCTTAAGGGCTCCAGAGCAGGGCTGGGGTGGCGGGGGGCAGTAGTTGTGGTGCGCAGGCTTAGTTGCTCTGGGGGCATGTGGAATCTTCTCTGAGCGGGGATGGAACACTGTGTCCCCTGCGTTAGTAGGCAGATTCCCAACCGCTGGACCACCAGGGGAGGGCCATACATGTCATTACAGAAAATATTTCTACCATCTTAACATTTATTTTTCATTTGTTCTCCTTTTCTGAATCTCTCCATTTTTCCCCCCTAAACTGACTTTGTTTTCTTACTCTGTTTTCTCCTCTACTGGTGTGGCGGTTATACTATCTCTGTTTTTAGTAATTACTCTTGAAATTTTACCAGGTATGTTTAACAAAGCCTAAGTGATCAATACCTGAACCTTTCCAAGAAGAACTCCCAGCACTCTTCCTCCTCTTACCAGCCTTCCTCTCCTTCCCCACCTATAAATTATTATTGGCCAGTATCTGTGCCTGTCCTTTTCAACCCCACACATTACGTGTCATCACCATCTTTCATTAGCAGTGTTTTGCAGTTATTTTAACTGCTATTTCACTGTTTATTTAAATAAATAGTTTATTTTACTGTTTTCTGGGTTAGCAGTTATTTTCTCTGTGTACTTCGAAGTTATCTTTCTGCCTTTTAGATTCGCTGTTACTGTTACTGTCTGATTTGTTGTTTCTTTGTAGGCAGTTTTTCTTTTCCCTCTAGCTGCTTTTAACATTGTTGCCTCTAATGCTCTGTGGTTTCTCTACAATGTCCATGTGTGTGTCTTTTTTTAACCTGCTGGATGCATGTTCTTTTTCTCCTGTCCACGTGTTGGTGTCTTTTATCAGATCTGGAAATTCTTAGCCATTAGCTTTTCAAACATTGCTTCTTTATTCTCTCTATTCTCTCCTTCTGGGATTCTGGTTGGATATATTTTAGACCTTCTCATTCCATCTGTTCTTCCCTTAACCTCTCACTGATATTTCTCATCTTCTTGACTCTCTGCACTGCTGCTGCTGCTGCTGCTAAGTCGCTTCAGTCGTGTCCGACTCTGTGCAACCCCATTGACGGCAGCCTACCAGGCTTCCCCGTCCCTGGGATTCTCTAGGCAAGAACACTGCACTGCATTCTGGTAATTTTCTCAGATCTATCTTCCAGTTCATTAATTCATTGTCCAGCTATGTATAATCTGTTATTTAGTCTGTCTATTGAGTTTTTAATCTCAACAACTAATTTGTTAAGTTCTATTTGCTCTCTTTTCAGATGCGTCTCGTCATTTTCAATAGTCTCTTTGCCTTGCTCATTTAAAAAAATAACAGCTCTACTGGGATATAATTTGCAAATAGTAAGATTCACCCTTTGAAAGTGTACAATTCACATTCACAGAAGTTGTGAAATAATTACCATGAATTCTTGAAAAATTCTATCACCCTGAAAAGAAACTCTATACTCATTAGCAATAACTGCCAGTTTCCTTCTACCCTTGTCTCCCAAAAATCACTAATCTAGTTTCTTTCTCTTTGGATTTGCCTATTGGAGACAATTCATATGAATGGAATCATACTATATATATATATACATATATATATAAAACCTTCTATAACTGTTTTTTTCATCTAGCAAAATGTTTCCAATTTTCATCCATATTTTAGCAAATATCATTACTTTGTTCTTTCTTGTGGCTGAATGATATTCCATTATATGGGTCTACCATATTGTGTTTATTCATTTACCAGTTGATGGACATTTGGATTGTTACTACTTTGGGAGTATTATGAATAATGCTGCCATGAACATTTATGTACCTGTTTTTGTGTGAATATATATTTTCTTTTCTCTTGGTTATATACCTGTATATCTAAGTTATGTAGTAGCTCTACTTAACAGTGTGAGAAATTGCCAGAAGGTTTTCCCATGAGGAAAGCAATGGGATTGTCTATTTTTGGCTGTGCTGGGTCTTTGCTGCTCACGTGGGCTCTCTCTTGTCGCGGTGAGCAGGGGCTGCTCTCACCTAAGGTGCACCAGCTTCTCACTGTTGTGAAGCACGGGCTCTAGAGCTCACCGGCTTCAGTAGTTGGTGGTACGTGGGCTTAGTTGCCCTGCAGCATGTGGAATCTTCCTGAACCAGGGATCAAACCCATGTCCCCTACATTGGCAGGTGGATTCTTAACCACCGGACCACCAAGGAAGTCCCCATCTTTTATTTCTTTAAACATTTCCCTTCTAGTTATTTATATCTTCTTCTATCTGAAAATTGCAATATCTTAAAACCATAGAGATCTATTGATAAATGTGTTCTATTTTGTCTTCTATTCATGGTAGCATATTTCCTTCTATATTTGATGATATATTTCTGTGAAAATATAAAGTAGGGTTTTTCTTCTGTTCACTAGTATAGCCCCATCATCTGGAACAATGACTGATACATAACAGGTGCTCAACAAATCTGTTACATGAACAGATGAGTCTTAAGGACCTAAGCAGGAAAGTAAACCCCAGAGAAGAATGCATTTGCTTCTGCTCAGTGCCAAGATGCCTACAGACCCAGGGCTATGGTTAGCCTCTATTAGTCAGGCTCTTCTTGGGAAAACAGAAGCCAAATACTCTATGAATTCCAAGTGTATCCACCTTTGTCCAATCAGAAAATGGAAACCACACAGTGATTTAAACAGAGTATGTTTAATATCAAGAATTACTAAGCTAAGATAAAAGAGTAACTATAAGATATAAAAATAACTATAATGCAGAGACTCCCCTGGTGGTCTAGTGGCTAGGACTCCGCACTCCCAATGCACAGAGCCCAGGTTCCATCCCTGGTCAGGGAACTAAATCCCATAAACCGCAACTAAGAGTTGGCATGTCACAACTAAAGATCCTGTTGCTGGCCAAAATCTTGGCCTTTTCTGGCCACCAAAGTTGAACAAAAAAATACGGAGAGTTTGGAGGAAATAGAAAGGTGGCTTTAGTCCTCAGCGGGTGGAGAGGGGAACAGCGTAGGCTCAGGCCTCAAGAACTGACCCCTCCATGAGGAGTCTAGGGGCTTACATAAGGCAAGGGCTGGCTGTCAGGAATCAGTGACAAGGAACAAAGATGATAGCATCTTGATTTCTTCCTCTTGCATTATTTCAAAGACAGTCACAGGCTGGTGTCAGTAACACAGTAATTGAGTCTGGCAATTCCGTGTCTCTGTGGCCTTCTTTCTGATGTGTAACTACAAGGGGAAGGGTGTTGTAAGGGTAAATACCAGATAGGGAATGTATTTAGCATAGAGTCAAAGGAAAAATTCTTAAAGAGTTGGGAATACCAGAACACCTTACCTGCCTCCTGAGAAACCTGTGTGCAGGTCAAGAAGCAATGGTTAGAATCGACCATGGAACAACAGACTGGTTCAAAATTGGAAAAGGAGTATGTCAAGGCTGTATTGTCACCCTGCTTATTTAACTTATGTGAAGAGTACATCATGCAAACTGTTGGGCTGGATAAAGCACAAGCTGGAACCAAGATTGCTGGGAAAAATATCAGCAACCTCAGATATGCAGATGGTACCACCCTTATGGCAGAAAGCAAAGAGGAACTAAAGAGCCTCTTGATGAATGTGAGAGTGAAAAAGCTTGTTAAAACTCAACATTCAAAAAACTAAGATCATGGTATCTGGTTCCATCACTTCGTGGCAGATAGATGGGAAAACAGTGACAGATTTTATTTTCTTGGGCTCTAAAACCACTGTCGACGGTGACTGCAGTCATGAAATTAAAAGATGCTTACTTGTTGGAAGAAAAGCTATGACAAACACAGACACTATATTAAAAAGCAGAGACATTGCTTTTCTGACAAAGGTCCATATAGTCAACGCTATGGTTTTTCCAGTAGTCATGTATGGATGTGAGAGTTGGACTGTAAAGAAGTCTGAGTGTCAAAGAACTGATGCTTTCAAACTGTAGTGTTGGAGAAGACTCTTGAGATATCAAACCAGTCAATCCTAAAAGAAATCAACCCTGAATCTTGATTGGAAGGACTGATGCTAAAGTTGAAGCTCCAATATTCTGACTATCTGATGTGAAGAACTGACTCATTTGAAAAGACCCTGATGCTGGGAAAGATTGAAGGCAGGAGGAAAAGAGGACGACAGAGGACGAGATGGTTGGATGGCATCACTCACTCAATGGACATGAGTTTGAACAAACTCCAGGAGATGGTGAAGGACAGAGAAGCCTGACGTGCTGCAATCCATGGGGTCTCAAAGTCAGACATGACTGAGCGACTGAACAGCAACAGAGGAAAAAATGTGAATTGTAGCTCCTGCAGAGTTAGAGGGCAGAAAAGCAAACTTAATTACAGACATTCAGAGTTAGGAGCAGTTAAATGAAAAAAAAAACTGGGAATGTTCAGGCCTGCTCACTGTTCTCTTTATCTTCTTTGCTCTCAGGAAAGGGAAAGAGAAAAACTCATTCCTCTGTTTTCCTTTTTGCTGCAACAATCCCACATGCCATTAACGAAAATCAAATATCCTGCGTGCCATAACTAAGACCTGGCACAGCCAAATAAATATATAAAATATTAAAAATATATAAGCAAAATAAAATAGGACCATTATTAAAAAAAAAAAAAAAAGGAATATAGTGCTGAGAGAAAGTACCTAAGGAAGGACAAACTATGAAGGGGAGCTACCTTCCTAAAGCTGGGGTTCAGACCACACTGGAGAAGATGTGGTTGCAGACCACTGTATGGCAGAGAAATTTGAAAGGTAGCCTGGGCCAGAGCCTGTCCTCAATGTCTGGAAAGCCAAGAAGCAACCCAGTGAAGCACAGGTGAGCAGTGCCCAGGGCGTAGGTGGTCAGGCATGCAGGTGTGCAGAGGGAATTTAGCTCCACTGTAGGAGGGAGGCCTGCAATCCACTGTCTGAGCGCAGTGGGAGGTGATCACCAGACCAAGCAGGAGCTGGGAGGTCACTGAGAGATTGTGTGTTCTGGGTGTGTGTGTGTGGGCAGCGCACCACCCGAATCGCTCCCATCCATACTACCCTCCAACGTACAGCACCAGTACCAGGAGGAGAACCTTTTCCTCCTCCAGTGTCTTTCCAGTGCCATCTACTGAAAACCTTAACATCAGGCTCGTCCATGATCACAGAACAGGTATTGAAAAGTGAATTTGGAACAAGAGAGAATAAAGTGATAGTTGGCATGCCAAGCATCTCAGTTTTGGATACAGGAAATCAGAGGTTTATATAAGCCTTGGAAGCCTTGGAAATCAGAGGTTTATATAACCCTTGGAAGCCTTGGGGAAGCAAAGGTAAGGGAACCTTCAACTGCAACTTCAGTCTGTAGCACCCACGACTGTGGCTTGCCTGAAGGCCACTCTAATCTCAAGAACCTCTGGGAAAGAACCACCCTAATCTCAAGAGCCTCTGGGAAGCGACCCCCACCCCCACCCCCTCAGGCTGCAGCATGTTGCAGGTGAGCCTCAAGAAGCACATCCTGAAGCTACCATGAACTCTTGTCCGCTTACGAGTCTGCAAATCCCTTGGAGAACTGTGCCCTCTCCCTCGCACATGACTTCGGAATCTCTACCAACGGCCTCTTCCGCGCAGCCTCTATTGGATCCCTACAGGGCAGAGGATTCTGGGAAGCAGAGGGTTCTGGGAAATGTAGTTTCCGCTTCTCCTCAGTGAGGCAGAGGAAATCTCCGAGGTGGAAAGTGGAAGTGAAGTCGCTCAGTCGTGTCCGACTCCTTTCGACCCCATGGGCCTACCACGCTCCTCCGTCCATGGGATTTTCCAGGCAAGCGTACTGAAGTGGGTTGCCATTTCCTTCGCCAGAGGATCTTCCCGACCCAGGGATCGAACGCGGGTCTCCCGCATTGTAGGCAGACGATTTACCGGGTGTCTGAGCCACCCGGGAAATCCATAGAGGTGGAGGCAGTAACAAAAGACGATCCCTTAAACTGAGCTAAGGTGGAATCCTGAGGCAGATCCCTTATGTTGCCACTGGCCCAAGGGCAAGCTTCCCAGAAGCAGCTAAAATGGGCATTTGCCCTTAGGGCTGCCCAATCTTTGCTTTCTAATCAGTGCTCCTTCCTCCAGTCTGAGGTCCATGATTTTTGTTTGTTTAATTTTAGTGGTGAGGAAACGATGATTTCCTTCACTATCTGCATACCCAGCAATGCATTAAAAATTTTTTTTTCCCCACGATCCAGTTGTTTTATAGGGAGGGCGCCCTTCTAGGAATCAAGCCCATCACACCACCAAGAGGATCCAGGCTACTTTTTATTTTTAAATATTTATTTATTTGACTGCCTCAGGTTTTTGTTGCAGCAAGCAGGATCTTTCATTGTGGCACGTGGGCTCTCTACTTGTGGCATGTGGGTGTTAAGTCATTTCGGTCATGTTCGATTCTTTGCAACCCCATGTAGCCTGCCAAGCTCCTCTGTTCATGGGATTTTCCTGGCAAGAATACAGGAGTGGGTTGCCATGCCCTTCTCCAGAGGATCTTCCTGACCCAGGGGTCGAACCCACATCCCCTGTATTGGAAAGTGGTTTCTTAACCACTGAACCACCAGGGAAGTTCCCAGGCTGCTTTTTAAAAGAATGATTCCAACTCAGCAAGGTCCTAAAGTCAGTGGAATAATTTTAATGCCACTGCTTAGAATAGAAAAAACACTAAGAAATAAGTGATTCAAATTTGTGGCTCTATCACAGAGGCTTGTGAGGATCTGATGAAAGCTAGAGGCTCTGCAATGTATATGTATCCTCAAAACATGTTGCATAAATTTCAGGTGGTGCAAAGTCCCCTGATGCCCATCTGTGGACCCTGTCCATGGAGAGTAAGAACTTGACAAAAGAGAAATAAGATCCATACAAAATGTTAGTCCAGCTTTTATAAAGAGGGCAAAGCAGTTGGCATTTTTCTCCCAGTGCTGTTCTAAACATTAATAAAAGCATTTCTAACTATATGTTCACTGCTCACCATTTCTAGCATATTAGTTTTAAATCATATTAAAGACATAAAGTTTTTCTTGTTACACAAGAAAATTTGCAGTGGAAGAGGGCTCCTTGTGTAATTAAGGTCTACAATGGCTCTGTGCCTGTTTCATAAGGACTGAACAGGGTTTTACTAACAAGTTATTATAAAGATTTGTTTGTAATAACCTTACTTATTTTCATTTTACATTTTCATCATTTAATTTATGTCAGAGCCTTAATCAGGAACAAATTCCGAACTCAAACTACGTTTTATGGGGAAAAGATACTTTTATGCAGTGGTCAATTTTTTTTAGGAATGCCCTGGGGAAAAAATTGGATTGTCTTGTTTCGTGCATTTTAGCCTCGTCTCCCTACCCCGACCCCAAACCCAACTACCTTACGGGTTACCCAGGGAAGGGATGGCAAAGCAGCAAGACCTGGAATTCATCCTGGCTTCTGCTGGGTAACCTCGCATCACATCTTCAAGTTTCTGTTGGATCATCTGTCAAAAAGTAATGGCAGTACCCAGAGTGGGTGGGCAAGAACTGTAAGGTTGCGAGAAATATCGGTTCCATGTGCACTATTCTGATACAGTTCAGCAAATGCTTATTGACTGATTGGGTAACTGAGAATTGGCTCTGGTTAGACATCCAGCTAGGAAAAGGGATCCCACTTTGTCTGCTGGGTCTATTCAGCCTTATGACTTGCCCATTGTTTGATGGAGGATACTGTAGCCAAACTAATGAATAGTTAATTTAAAGTCAGGCAGCTAGGGCTTTTTGCTTTGGGTGGAAACTTAATTCCCAGACAATATATACATTATGTATAGACGGCCTGTACCTACCTCAGCATGTGGCACTCGGGCCAGAGCCCCACACAGGAAGATGATGGAAAGGCAGGGGAAGATGAGACATAGGCTGGGGGTGAATGGCCCAGTTTAGAACTTCGCTCTCACATCGCAGGGGTGAGCAAACTCCAGGCCACGGGAGCGAAACGTACAACTTGATTTGTCATCAGGATGATACTGTCATGCCTCTGCTGTTGTCCAGAAGGTAGTCTTTTTTGAGTCCTACTGCTAGGCACAGTGGGTTTCCCAGGTGGCCAGGTGGCGTAGTGGTGAAGAATCTGCCTGTCAGTGTGGGGGCACAAGAGACATGGGTTTGATCTCTGGGTCGGGAAGATCCCCTGGAGTAGCAAATGGCAGTCCTTTCTAGTATTCTTGCCTGGAGAATTCCATGGACAGAGCCTGCAGGGTTACAGTCCATGGATTCAAAAAGAGTAGAACATGACTTAGCGACTGAGGATGCATACATGCTAAGCTAAGCATCTGAAGTTTTTTAAGATTAAAGATCATTTGAAATGGTATTTCTGTTTCCAGTTTGCAGTTTTTCTTTTTAAGATTTTTGTTTTTAATGTGGAATATTTTCAAAGTCTTTATTGAATTTGCTACAGTATTGCTTCTGTTTTATGTCTCGGTTTCCTAGCTGCGAGGCATGTGGGATCCTAGCTCCATGACCAGGGATCGAACCCACACCCCCTGCACTGGAAGGCTAAGCCAATGCTGGACTGCCAGGGAAGACTCTGCTGTTTCTTATAAAGCTAAAGGGACAATTACCATTGGAGCCAGCAATCCCATTCCTAGGTGTTTACCTAAGAGAAATAAGATATCGGTCCACACAAAGACTTGTATGTGAATGTTCTTAGCAGCTTTATCACAGTAGCCCCAAAGTGGAAACAACTCAAATGCCCCTCAAATGGATTAACAAACCATGGTACATCCAGACAATAGCATTCTACTTTGTAATAAAAAGAACTGAACTCTTGAAATGTACCAAAATACTGAATCTCAAAAGCATCATACTAAGTGGAAAAATCCGGATAGAAAAAGCTAGTTGGTTCCATCTATATGAAATTTAAGAAAATACAAAACTGTGGTGACATAAAGACAATCACTGCTTGTCGGGGTTGGTGATGGTAGAAGGGAGGCACCAGGGCCTAGCCCATACCAGTTGTACAATAGATGCTGTCAGTAGTTGATAAGAGTGAAAGAAAGGACCTGAGTTCCTTTCTGGCATTGAACCCATGGACTCCCAAAGCAGGAAGCACCACATGAATTCTGGTTTTAGAAGCTCACGTCAGCCTTTTCCACCATAGGCTCAGGAGCATGTCCTTAGAAATTCTTTTGAAGGAAGACTTTTGAGCCCACTGACCTGTTTTATAAAATAAGTCTAAGATGAAACTTAAGTAAACTTTACTAATGTTCACATAAGAGCCAGGATGTGGACAGTGGCAGGCCCTGGTACCCTCTCAGTGGGGGTACCCACTCTGAGCTTCGCCCAGCTTTCAGTGGCAGATGCGGGGTTGGGGGGTATGCGGCAGTGGGGAGGCTGAGAATAATTCAGCCCTGGGCTCCAACGGGGAGGCAGACTTCCAGACAAGGTTTGAGTTTACAACAAATGTAGAAAAGAACGCTCTCTTTCATTAAGGCGTGGAGGAGCACAGACTCTTATTTTAGGGCTTTTGTTGAAGCCCAAGGTAATGAACCACCCGCTTCTTCCCTGGCCTGCCTGGCCAGAGAGGGAGCAGCTGTGATTCTAGAGCATCTGCCCTCACTGATGGGCCCAGGGGAGGCACCTGCCTCAAGCTGGTCCAACCAGAACCTGCACGAGAGCTCAGCATTGGGCCCAGAAGAGTCCAGGCTGACTCTGCTTGCCTCCTGGATGGAAGCGAAGTGAACTTGGAAGTTGCTGGCTGAGGCCATTTGATGCTGATGCTCCCTAGGACACAGGGAGAGCCAGTTTCAGAGAGAGAGAAAGGGATGGAACAGAAGCAGAGTTGGAGGGAGGTGGCTTCCGGGATTCTCTGAGTCCAGGTCCTGGTCTCGTCTGTTCCCCAAGGCCCAGACGCACCCTGGTACCTAGATTCCTTAAGATGCCCGTGCCCCTATAATATAGAATCGCTTTTCGCCTTTGACCTGGCCCCAGGTGTTTCTAGCGGTCACAGCCACACGAATCTTAATGAGATGGCCCTAGCGTCTGTCACATGCGCGCAGTCTCGTCCCCATGGACTGTAGCCCACCCAGCTCTTCAGTCAGTGGGATTCTCCAGGCAAAAATACTGGAATGGGTAGCCATTTCCACCCCAGGGGATCTTCCCAACCCAGGAATTGAACCTGCGGATTCTTTACCACCGAACCGCCTGGGAAGCCCATAGAGTTAGTCATACAGAGTGAAGTCAGTCAGAAAGAGAAAAACAGATATTGTATTATTAACACATATATGTGGAATCTAGAAAAATGGTACAGGTGAAACTATTTGCAGGCATAGAGATGCAGACGTAGGGAGGACATGTGGACACAGTGAGGGAAGGAGAGAGTGGGACGAAGTGGGAGATTAGGATGGACATATATACGTTCCCACGTGTAAAATAGGTAACTCGTGGGAATCTGCTATAAAGCACAGGAAGCCCAGCTCAGTGACTTGTGATGATCTAGAGGGGTCCGAAGAGGGGGTGGGAGAGAGGTCAAAGAGGCGGGGGGTATATATGTACATATAGTTGATTCACTTCACTGTACAGCAGAAACTAACACAAAATTATAAAGCAATTATATTAAAAAATTTTTAATGAAAATAATTGGAGGTAACAACCTCCTTCTGTCTCTTCCCCCAGTGTGGTCACCCTTCAAGCTTCCTTGAGGATGACTTCTGCCTGGGGGAGTGTGTCCAACAGGTGACACCAGCTGGTAGAGAAAGCCAGTCTCCATCTCCTGAGGTCCCTGTTCCCTAGGGGTCTGTCCTTGTGCCGTAACCCCTGTTTCCCACAGCAGATGTCCCTGCATCAGGCCTTTCCCGACTGCCTTTCCCCCAGCATCACTGCGCCTTCCCTGCCCCATTTCCTCTCTGTCTGCCCTCCTGTGTTCCAGCTTCTGAGTTTGGAACTCCATGTCTTGTGCCTCCCAGATGGTGGCTACAGTCTAACAGGGGACTTCAAAGCCTTCCTGAGAGATGATGAATATTAGCTGAACCTGTTGTAATCATTTCATAATATGCTTAAATCAAGCCATCATGCTGCGTGCCTGAATGTGCGCAGTGATGTATGTCAGTTATTTCTCAATAAAACCGAGTGGGGGAAGCCTTCGGGGGAGGCAGAGTAGTGTAGGAAGATGTTTTGGGAAAAGAAATATTTTCAGAAGTCCTTATGTAATCTTGATAGAAAGATGAGGATCCGTTTCACCAGATTTGGAGTGAGAAGCCTAGAGTCTAGTCCCATCTTTGCTTCTAACTCTCTGTGCAACTTCAGGCTTCGTGTCCTCAGTAGCAGGATGGCAGAAATGAATGAGATCAAAGGCTTTGGGGAGCCTTGTGAGGGAGCCTCGATCATTGCCTTGGAGCTGGCAGGGGGAAAAAAAACAGATGACACCTGGGGCCCTGTTTCTCTTCACTGAGAGTGGCCTCCCTTCTGTTTTATACACTGAACATCCTTCTCAAGTGTTATCTTATCTCCGGTTTCCAAACAAGCAGATCTTGAGGCAGAAGTGTATGTGCCAACACTTTATGGGGGAATGCGATGCCAAAGAAGCAGACCTGAGGGAAAAGCCGGGTGAGAAAGAGACGTGGGAGAGGGCGAAGGGCTTGGCTGGCCCCCACACATCTCCCCTGATGCTCAATCTTGTGGGACCTTCTTCAAAGAAACTGTGTGAGGCTTAGGATAGTCCACTCAGAAAGAGGAAGAGAAAGAAATTCACCAGCCAACCCTGCCCCTTACTGGGCAAAGGTTCACCCCATGGAGTGTCTGACACTCCTGTACCCTGAGGCCAGAAGTTTGGGGGTGCGGTGGGGGTTGCCATTGGCTTGTGCTAGAGTGAAACAAATGGCAAGACCGGGAAGACAGGTGTGGCTGAGAGGGTCTTAGGTGAGGCATTAACAAGGAGCTCATGGAACTTCCCTAGTGGACTGGTGATTAAGACTTTGTGCTCTCAGGGCAGGGGGCACAGGTCCTATCACTGGTTGGGGGAACTGAGATCCCATATGCTGCGCAGCATAGCCCCAAGATAAAAATAAATAAAAATTAGAAGGAGCTCATACAGCTCTTGTTGGAAAAGAGTGAAAACATCTGCTAAAATAAAAGTTGAAACCACAGGACCATTCCAAAGGACCTCCCCAGCTGCAAAATTCCTTAATGCTGTTCACTGAAATTGCAGCTGAGACCATTTGCCCCTCGGTTGACAGGAACCATAGCTCCAGAGAGTTGCAAGCAAGATCCCTGGAAATGTGTGCCCCTCAGTGCCCAAGAACTGGAGCCATATTTGCTTTATCCCCCGCCCCAGCCCTGCTCCCCTAGTTTCCATGCAATTTGAGCGCTAACGCAGATGGTGTTTTCAAAGAGTCCTGATGGGACAGGAAAGGGGGAGGGGGCTGATAATCCCACCCGACTAGGGAGTGTTCATTATGTTCATTCAGAAAGTCCTGGCCTCTCTGCCAGCTTGGACTCCCCTCCACTTAGGGGCAGCTGTCGGCCCCAGCCAGGAGGCAGATTTGTTGGTATTTAAGGGATTGGAGGATTAAGTGATCCAGAGAGGCCCCCACTGCACAACCTCATCCTCTGATGACTGGCCGCCCACCTCTGGGTATTATTAAATGATAATTACATCACAGGGCACTGTATGTCCCTTCCTTCGGAGCCCAGCAGGCTCACAAAGGCAGCAGAGAATAAGATTGGGGTCAGAGTGGGAAGCCTCAATCCTTCTTCTCTCGTGTAGGCATAGAACAATCTGTAGATGGAAGATCAAACTCAAAATTAAATCTGGGATCCAGTCTGGGTGTTGTTCTTGGCTGACCTCAGATATACTGGCTTTCCCTGGTGCAAAGCAAGGACATCCTCTGCTTGTTGATGACATGGTGAGGAGGAAATGAGAGAAAGGGAGCTATAAAGCAAGTGTGCCCTTTAGTGAGGCTGGGGTGGGTGTTGGGGTGTGGCCTACGGGCTGCTGGAGCCCAGGATGGAGTTGAAGTTGATGGGAAGTGGCCCAGATGCACGTGCCAGCCATTGCCAAGATGGGATATTTGGGCTCTGATCAAAAGGATAAGGAATAAACCCAACAAAAGTCTCTCAAGAGAAGAGACAGAAAAGAAAATAGGACAGAAGAAGATCCATCATGGAGGCACACCTCAGGTCCAAAGACAGACTGTTGTACATAACAGACCCACCAGTGCCAGGCTCTATGTCAAGGCTTCATGTGCATTATTTCATTGAATCATCCATGCCGTGGATGCAACAGGCTCGTTACAGATGAGCAAACTGAGACTGAGAGAAGTTGAGCAGTGTACCCAAGGGTCATAGCTAGTTAGCGACGATACCAGGATTGAAATCCAGGCAGTCTGCCTTGTAAATTATTCTCCGACTTTTTTTTTTTAATTGAAGTATATGATGATATACAATGTTGTGTTAGTTTCTGATGTACAGCAAAGTGATTCAGTTACGTATATGTGTGTGTGTGTGTGTGTGTATGTGTGTGTATCTGCAAGCGTGTTCAGTCGTGTCCGCCTCTTTGCCACCATGTTAAACTGTAGGCCTGCCAGGCTCCTTTGTCCATGGAATTTTCCAGGCAAGAATACTGGAGTGGGTTGCTATCTCCTTTTCCAGGGGATCTTCCCGACCCAGGGATTGAACCCGTGTCTCTTGTGCCTCATGCATTGCAGGTGGACTCTTTATTGCTAAGCCACTGGGAATTTCTCATGTGTGTGCGTGTGTATACATATACATATATTCTTTTTCATATTCTTTTCCATTATGATTTATTACAAGATGGTTATTCTTTTATATTCTGTATTCTTTTCTATTTTCTACTATGGTTAATATGTTCCCTGTGCTGTACAGTAGGCCCTTGTTGTCTCTTCTCAGGCTTTGCCCTCTGCTCTCTTTTCTCACAGGGAAACTGTCTCCCCAAGCAGCCTCTAAGGCTCTGTCATCTGTATTCCTGTGACTCACAAGTCTGTCTGCCCAGCTCCCAGGTCTGACCTAAGTTTCAGATCCATGGGTCCATCAGCCTTCCTAACCCACCTCAAGTTTAACGTGTCCAAGGATCAATTCTCATTTAGCCTAAACCTGCTCTAACCCCCTTCCCAAGGGGCACCTCCACCATCCACCCCGCTGCAGAACCTGGCCACTGCCTGAGCTCTTCTCCCCTCAGCTCTGACATCCAGGTCACAGCCGTGGTCCCTCCCACACAACTCTGTGTGTGTGTCTGCACCCGGTATTAGTTGCAGGATCTTCAGTCTTCACTGTAGCATGCTGGGTCTTGAGTTGCAGCATGGGGATCTAGTTCCCTGACCAGGGCTTGAACCCCAGCCCCCTGCATTGAGGGCACAGAGTCTTAGCTGCTGGACAAGCAGGGAAGTTCCCTCCCACACAATTCTTGACCTTATCAATTTTCTCCTTCCACTATGTAACCAGTCCAGGATCCTCACTAGAACAACTGTGCCCTACATGCTCCGCCTCCTGGTCTCTAGTCCTGCCTCCCTGCATCCATCTGCCCTGCATGCTGGGAGGTCTAAAACACAAATATGATGGTGCTCCCCTGCCTCATAGCTTTGAACTGCTGCCCCTTGTTCCCAGGATAAAGGCTCTCCTTAATTCTGTTGCCTTTCCCAGATCAGCTCCTCTTGCTCTTCCTCCCTGCCTTCTGCTGTTTTCACTAAACTACTTTCTGTTAGTCCAAACATTAGGGTCTCTCTGAATGCCAGGCCTCCTGGTGGGCTCTTCCCTCTGCCTGGAACATGCTTCCCTTATGTGTTTGGTAGACTTCTGCTCGGACTTCATTGTTCGTTCAGAAGTTCCAAGTCACAACTAGGATGTCCACCTGAAACCAGGTCCCTCTAAACCGAGTTCGTGATTAATATCTCTGTCCAAAATTAATTCCATTTCTCATCATCTCTGATCTCTGTCCTGTGCTAACTGAACACTAGTAAGCCAAAGTCAGATGATTGAAATTGCTGTTGATAACATTGTTAATGTACTAAAGTTGCTATTAGAGATATCATCATTAACATACAAACTCATGTTGTTTCTCCAGGGCAAGTTGAACTAACAGACGTCCCCCCCACCCCCCCCACCAACTATGGGACCATCTGGTTGAAGAATCATAATCGGAGATACTTTGGCTCCTGAAACAACAATTAACGAATGTCGCAAGACAATGATTAATCCCAGCCTCTTCATTCTTCCTCTTTAAAAACCCTAACTCAGAGACTAAGGTGAAGAAGATCTGAGGCTTGTCTCCCACTCCCTTGCTTAGAACCTGCAATAAACTGCAATAAACTTAGAACCTGCTTAGAACCTGCTGTATTTTCCTTCACCAAGTGAACAACAAAAAAAATTCTTGCCCACCATCAAGCCATCAGCCACTGCAGCTGCCCTCCATGTGCACCCTGAGGGGCATTCAGGATGGAGAGAAACAAGATACTGGCCCTAGATAATTAAGATGCATATCAAAGGTCAGTGAGCCCAGACTCTTGCCTCTTCCCACACACTAAAATCATTAACTTGAGAGATTTGTTTTTTGTGACTAGCAGTTATCTTCTGATGTTTGACTACATTTTTTTTTGCAGCAAAAACTCCTATGTATCCTGGCTCCTAATGGCAGAAAGTGAAGAGAAACTAAAGAGCCTCTTGATGAGGGTGAAAGAGGAGAGTGAAAAAGCTGGCTTTAAAACTCAACATTTAGAAAACTAAGATCATGGCATCTGGTCCCATCATTTCATGACAAACAGATGGGGAAAGAATGGAAACCGTGGCAGATTTTATTTTCTTGGGCTCCCAAATCACTGCAGCAGTGATGCTTGCCCCTTGGGAAAAGCTATGACAAATCTAGACAGCATTCTAAAAAGCAGAGACATAACTTGGCTGACAAAACTCTGTATAGTCAAAACTATGGTTTTTCTAGAAGTCATGTATGGATGTGAGAGTTGTGATGTAGGCGATAGATAGGCTCCAGGTTAGATATTTACAGCTGGCCTCCTGTTTGCATTTCATGGGGCACCAAGAAGTAGGCTTCAGGCTGGGTATTTAGAACTGTTAGCATTTTCTGAGACTAGAGATGGGTGGGCTCCAGTTAAGACATTTTCAATCAGACTTCTGATTGCCCTCTGAAACGCAGGTAACAGCATAAACAGGGTAAATAAGCCAGTGTTTCTCTCTTGTAAGCACCTGAAGGTAATAGTCATGGCAAGGACAAAGAGGAGCAAAAAACCCTGTTTCAGTAAAGGATTAAGGGATCTCCCTGCCCCCTCTTTTGGGACAAGGGAGACACTACAGATGTGCAGAAAGGTTCTTTGTGGGCCAAAAGGCAGAGGATAACACCAGGCCATAATGAGTCTTGCTCCTCTCAGAAGCCGTCACTTCAAGATCCATCTTGGCTGAGGGGTGCCTGTGCGCCCAGGGGAGGGTCCCAAGTAGGTCAGGTGAGGAAAAAGAAACCACATAATTGGCCTGAATGGAAACAAAGACCCAGAACTGAGCTATATAACCTCTTTACTGCATTCCTCCTCACTAGGGAGGACACCCACAGCCTTTCTCTCTGGGTGTGCGTCTCTGCCTGTCTTCAAACTAAACAAACCATTTCTCTGTGTGCTCTCCCACTTGCTGTTATGCTATATCTCTAATAATAAACTTTGTATCTGCATTTACAGTTCTTGCCTCTGTGATAAATGCATTTTTTCACTGGGGGCAAAGATCCAGGGAAAAGTAGCTTCTAGGCTCTAGCCCTTGCTGGTCTGGTGGCTAGGATTCCTGGTTCTCATCCAGGCCACTCATGTTCAATTCCTGGGCGGGGAATTAAGATCTCACTTCACACCACACTCACTGCTGTCTCGCCAAGATCAGCTGGACCCTAAAGAAGGCTGAGCGCTGAAAAATTGATGCTTTTGAATTGTGATGCTGCAGAAGACTGTTGAGACTCCCTTGGACAGCAAGAAGACCAAACCAGTCAGTCCTAAAGGAAATCAACCCTAAATATTTATTGTAAGGACTGGTGCTGAAGCTGAAGCTCCAATACTTTGGCCACCTGAAGAGCTGACTCATTGGAAAAGACCCTGATGCTGGGAATGATTGAAGGCAAAAGGAGAAGGGGGCAGCAGAGGATAAGATGGCTAGATAGCATTACCAACTCACTGGACATGAATTTGAGCAAACTTATGGATTGCTGCAGTCCATGGGGTTGCAAAGAGTTGGACACGACTTACCAACTGAACAGAACATCCTGGCTTCACCGTTATCTCTTTGAAACAATGCCTCAGAGCTATCTGAGAGGTTGTGTACTGGTCTACAGCTCTCAGGAATGTCCCAAATAAAACATAATTCTCAACTTTTAGGTTGTGCTTTTTTTCAGCAACCACAAGTCCTCAGTAAATTGGCTGTGCTCCACCTCAGCAAATGGAGTTCAGTTCCCTAAGCTGTCCTCCAGAAGCCTTGTCTGACACCACCCCCTCCAAGTCTCCAACCTCACAGTATTCAGTATCTTCCCCACCTCCACCCCCCCACTTACCAGTCCCCCTATTACTGAAAGGTATGTGTGTGGGGTCTGGCTTCTCACCAGTCAGAAGCCAATAAACAGGCCAGGTTGGTGAAAAGGAAAGTTTCTTTATTTCAGATGCCGGCAACTGGGGCGGGGAGGGGAGAGGACATTCATCCAAAGGCCGACTCCCCCCAGCCCCCACCATAAGCAGGAGGTGAGAGCTTTTATAGACAGAGTGAGGAGGGACCCTGCACTTTTGCCGACAAAGGTCCATCTAGTCAAAGTTATGACTTTTCCAGTGGTCATGTATGGATGTGAGAGTTGGACCATAATGAAAGCTAAGCACTGAAGAATTGATGCTTTTGAACTGTGGTGTTGGAGAAGACTCTTGAGAGTCCCTTGGACTGCAAGGAGATCCAACCAGTCCATTCTAAAAGGAGATCAGTCCTGAATATTCATTGGAAGCACTGATGCTGAAGCTGAAGCTCCATTACTTTAGCCACCTGATGCAAAGAACTGACTCATTGAAAAAGACCCTGATGCTGGGAAAGACCGAAGGTAGGAGAAGGGGACGACAGAGGATGAGACGGACATGAGTTTGAGCAAGCTCCAGGAGTTGGTGATGGACAGGGAAGCCTGGCCTGCTGCAGTTCATGGGGTCACAAAGACTCATACATGACTGAGTGACTGAACTGACTGACTGAGGAGCAGGGGCCTACATGCAGAAACAGCAAAGTCATCTATCACAGTCATCTTCAAATTGGTCATCAGTGGTCTGACCAGTGTCATCTTGATTGTTTTAGGTACAATTAATCTTCAGTTCCAGGGTCCATTTGTTACCATTTCTTTGTGGTCAATTCTCGGAATTGTGGGAGCTCATGTCCTGGGTTCAGTCTGGTCATCATGTAGTTAACTTCTCTACCTGGTGTTTTAGTATCTATAAGACAGCTCACAGACTATGGCTCCAAATATTATCTATAGCCCTGTAGAAGAAATGAAAGGTCCTTGATGAGTATGCTTAATGAGTACATTATCTGGTCTCTTTTGACTGTTTTCCTTTGTTGCAGCATTTCTCACTTCTGTGATTAATTTTAGACTACAGTTTTCCACAGGTCAAAGGCAGGCAGAAGATGTGTGGGGGGCGGGGAAGGACCATAAGAGTCCTGCTCCCTTTCATCCCCACTTAAGCCTTCCTGCGGTACTGGTCATCCAGTCTTGAAGATGAGGAACTGCTCAGGAGTTAGTACATGTTTGAATGGAAGAGAAGGGAAGTAACTTTTATGAAGCCACAGAGTCCAAGAGAGTGACAAAGCCAGATTGGGAATCTGCATCCACCCCAACTTGAAAAGAATTCGCTCTTTCATGCGTCCTACCCTTATCCCACTGATTTTTAATTCCCAGCGTCAAAGGCCACAGAGCTAACATTTTAAGGAGTGCTAGCTACTCCAGTGTTCTTGCCTGGAGAATCCCAGGGACGGGGGAGCCTGGTGGGCTGCCGTCTATGGGGTCGCACAGAGTCGGACACGACTGAAGCGACTTAGCAGCAGCAGCAGCAGCAGCAGCTTCCATCAGAGGAAGGTGGCTAGCATAGCCGGAAGGGACATGAGCCCCTCCCCCAAAGCCTTCAGGTCCGCAAGGACTAGGGAAATCCAGTCTCGACTCCTTCCCAAGGGAGTATTTAGGTCGAACTGGCCTTTCCCCACGTCCCTAGCCCACCCTTGACTAATATACAGGTTTCGGGTAGCCTAGGCAGATTCCTGCCCCCGGCCACACTCGGGATCCCAGCAGATCCCTGCCCGAGTAGGCCCCACGCCGTGCGCCCCTCCCTCCGCCCCTACTCCCCGCCGGGCCCCGGCCGTGGGCCCCTCCTTCCCCGCCCGGAGCTCGCCCCGCCTCCCTCGCTGCTCGGCGCGTCTCCTGGTCCCGGCCCCCACCGGCTCCACCCTCGGGGCCGGCGCTCTCCCTCTTGCACGCCCCAGCCCGCCCGCGCGCTGGATGTTCGCTTTCGCAGCCTTCGGCCAGCGGAACCTGTTTGCAGTTACCGGCAGCGGGGCGAAGGGCCTGGCCGGAAGGTTAGCCATGGAGGCGGCGGCACGGAGGCGGCACCCGGGAGCGGCGGGCGGCCCCGGCGCGCAGCCGGGCGCCTCCTTCCTGCAGGCCAGGTGGGCGCGCGCCAGCGGGCGGAGCGGAACCGCGGCCCCGCCACGTGATCGGGCGGGCGGGCGGGCGGGCGGGGAGTCCGGGCCGCGGACCCCGAGTGGGTCTTCCCCGCGCTACGCCTGCAGCTGTTCCCTCGCCCACTCGCCTAGCCACGCCTCCGCGGCTTCCTAGGGGAGCCCCGGGACCCAGGGAGTCTCAGCCACGGCGATCAGCGGCCCCCATGGCCCGGCTGGCTCCGGGACGATGGCTCATCTGGGATCCAAGAAACTCGGAATGGGGGCGGTGGCGGCGAGCCCAGAGGACGCTGCTACTCACTAGGGCCCCCAAAGCGCCTGCAAGTCCCGGGCACCAACCCAAGTTCTCGGAGTCCTTCTAACCAGGACTAGAATTTGGATTCTGGTGTTAACGGGAGGCTCACTCCTTGCTCCGAGGAACCCAGAATGTTGGGAATGCTAATGGAAGAGAGAGCGAAGTGTGGAAACTCCCCTCCAGAGAAAGAACGAGGAAGGGCTTTACCGACACGGTTGCTGTTCCCTTCTCTCAGCAAGGGGAAGTTACTGGTTTATGTATTGATAGTTGAGGCCAGGCGCTTGGGGCGGAGGAAAAGGTACAGAAGCCACCTTTTAATCTTCCACTTCACTATGTTCATCCCGTTTTACAGGCCCCAGACATTTATTGCATAGAGCAGGCATTCATTAAGCATCTCTGGTGTGCCCCAGCGCTGTGCGAGGGGTGGGTAAAGTGAAGCCCGGAGGGCCACACAGTCCAGTAGGACCTAGGAGGAACAGACGCCTGGAATTGAGAGATCGACTTGGAGGGCTTCCTGGAGGAAGTGGCGCTTAAGCTGCATGTCAGAGTACGCAGTAGGTGACAGGGGAATGATGGCTATTTCAGCTCCGGGAACGCTTGGGAAAGGCAAGCAGTGCAGTTGTGCTGGCACTTGCTGTGTGTACAGTGGCAAGAGGAATGTAGACTGTAAAGGGCCTTTAATGGCAGCAGAACTGGGACCAGAGTGAGAGCATAGGGTGCAAAATTCAAGGAGAAGCCCACTCTTGGGACACTAGTGCTCAAAAATCCTCTATGGCCCACCTGTGCCTCCTTAAGTGTTGAGTCCTACGTGTCTCACTGACGCTGGTTCCTGTCCTAAATGGCAGGTTAAGGGTGCAGCTTTTGTTCTGTAGGGCACAGGGGAGCCATGGAAGACTTTCGAGCCACGAGTGTGCTCGGAGTCAGTGTTAGGAAGTTTGTGGTATGACTTGGGATAAGGGAGGAAATCTGAGACTCGGCTGGGAGTAGCTCTTCCTCCTGCTGCTGAAGCACATCTGTGTTCTGGATCCCCTACAAGCTGGGAGTCTTCGCCTTGAACTGTGGCAGTCCAGTTAGAACCATCTGTGAACATCGGATATGGTTGACACTTTACTTGTGCAGCGTTTCCACATGCAGTGTCTCCCTCAGGCTTTTCATATTTTGTTATGTGGAAACCGAGACCTAGAGAGGTTACGTCATTTGCTGGCAAGAACCAGGGCTTAAACCTAGGGCTTCTGGTTTCTGTTCTTATTGCTCCACTGGCAGCTCAGGGGTGATGTCCCTCTCTACTCCTGCATGGGCTCCCCACCAACCAGGATGCTCCTGGGGATTGCATACGGGGCTGGCTCTCTTCCAGGCTGTCTCTGCCCACCTCCCCCCTTATTGCCCCCCTGTTCTCAGTCTCATTGCTGCACAACAGTAGGCAGAATCACCCTGTCCAACTCCTAGGATGCTTGGATTTCCTCTGCTCCATCCGTGCTTTGCTTACACACCTCTAGTGACAAAGTGCTCACTCCCTATTCCAGTTTTCATGTGCTCTGGTAACAATTTCTTGTATTATAAGCAAAGTAGTACGTGCCCATGATTAAATAAAATTGCACAGACAGGCTTAGAGTAAAAAGCAGTGGTTCTTTTTCCACCTCTCCCTAGTACCAGAGACAACCATCTTAGCTTCTTTTAGCTGTTTCTATCAGAATTAAATTCATATTTCTAAATAATAGTAACAAATACTACATACATACCACTTTCTGTGGACTAGGCCCTACTCTTAAGTTTTTGCATTGAAAAAGGTTTTTGCATAATTTAATTCGACAACTTTTTTTTTCCCAACCACAACTCTTGAAGTAGGATATACTATTATCCCCCATTTTACAGATGAGAACACTGAGGCCCAGGAGGTAACTTGCTCATGATTTGGTTAGTGATAGAGCTGGGATATGAACCCAGGCAGGCTCCAGAGTCCACATACAAAAGCTACGCTCAACTGCTATTTCTTGGTTTATCAATTTTTAGCCTCTGAAGCTAATGTTGACCTACTAATTATCCTGTTATGATTTGGTTTACTCATACCTCTTCCATCTTCACAAGATAGTTCTTTTTATGACCATTTTTAGTTTTGCTCTTTGTTACCTCTGTAGCCTTAGGAAATATGTAATACCATTATTTCTGTTTTGGTCAACTATAAAGCAGTATCTTTTTAAATAAAGTTTATTTATTCATTGAAGCATAGTTAATTTAAAATAAGGGCAGTATCTCTTGATTCCTTCTTGAAAGGATGCTGTTAGTCTCCTGCCCTCCTGCTTTAGCCCTTTTAGCTTTCTTTACTCTTTCCCTAGCTCCTGTCGTCTATAGTTTTACTTCCAAGTTGTCAAGGTTGATAGAATTTACCTGCTGTTTTTTAACCATAATTTCCTTCCATGTTTTGTTTGTGAATTGATTCTAAACTTTGAAAATCAGTATACAATGTTTTTATTTGTTAAGCCATGTAAATATTGTTCCCTACAGAGTCCAGTAAGTTTAAAAGTTACATTTGCTTTCTTATACTGCTTTTGTTTTTCCTGGAGTTTCAAATTGCCTTTCCTTTTTGCCTCTTTTTTTTTTTTTTTTGCTTTTGTTTTCTCATTTTTTGTTTAAAATTCTCACCATGTCAGGTATTTCACCATTGTGCATATAGAACCCAAATCCGTCCCTCTATAGTCCCCATTCATAGGTCCCTGCTTGACTCCATGGTAGCTGGGACACCTTCCTTTTCTGCCAGGCAGTCCTGCAGATACTAGTGACTGCTTTGAATATTTCATTTGTATGTTATGCGCTGTATGGTATGTGCTTTCCAACTGTCGTGATATCCGTTTTCCCAGATGGTAGGCTTGTAAAGCTGTGGAGAGAAAAGGCCCTCCGTGTCTTGGGTTACCTGCCCCCGTGCTTCCATCATTCTCAGCAGGAGTTTCTGATGACTGGGGCCTAGAGCTGGCAGTCTGGGGGCTCCGTGTCTGAGGAGTCAGGTACTTGGGTTAGCATGAGGATGCTCATCCCCAGGACAGGGCTAGGGGAGAGGATGCCTTCCCTCTCCGTGATCTGCCTCCTGTGCTCAGAGTCCCAGCAGAACAAAACCGGTGCTCACCAGTCTTGATTCCCAAGTTGGGTGTGAGCCTTGCACCTGCCCTTTTTCTTTCTGCTCAGCCAGGCTGGACTCCTGGCAGGGATCCCTGTTGACTGAGGTGCCTCCTGAGGTGATGGAGGAAACAGTCATTGAGTCCTGAGTACGTGCTTGGTATCCACAGCTTCCAGAGACTCACACTAAGTGCTTCCCAGGCTTGCAAAACACCTTTTATTTTCTCTACCGAACATCCTGCTCTGAAGGTTTCCAGAACAGACACTGAGGACCTTTTTTTTAATGTTTATCTATTTATTTATTTGGCTGCACCAGGTCTTCATTGAGGCACACTGATCTTCATCATGGCCTGTGGGCTCTTTAGTTGTGGCATATGGGATCTCGTTCTCTGACCAGGGATCGAACCTGGGCCCCTGGCATTGGGAGCGCAGAGGCTTAGCCACTGGACCACCAGGGAAGTCCCAACAGTGAAGACTATTTCCTTCTTCCTCTTCTAAGCTCTTCAGGCCTGGAGGTTGTCCCTGCCTGCTTTTCGAGGCCTTGCCTTGATGGTCATGATAGGGAAGGGCATAGTGGGACTTCTGTACCAGGCACTCATTTCGTACTCATCCAGACTGTCGTCACGGTTAGTCGTCTCTGAGTTTCTGCCCAGTCTGAAGGCCCAGCAGCCCCTCCTTCTCTTCCTTCCACTAGAAAGCCAGGCATTGCAGCTCCCTGCAGCGCCTGTCTCACTCCCACCTCCAGGCCTCTGATGCTGCGCTCTTTCTGCTTTTCTGCCAACAGGAATCCACCCATCCATGTTTCCAGGCTCCATTCCTTCCTGCAGGCTTTGCATGCTGCTCCAGGCCACACCGGTCCTTCTGTATCTTGATCTCCTGATATATTCTATAGCTGATAGTAATCAGCAGCAGAATAGCAAGCAACTTAGAGCACAGGTCTCGAATCCATATAGACCCTGGTTTGAATTCTGTGCACGTCAGGACTCCTGGGTTGCGGAGTGACAGAAAGCCAATGTGAACTGCAACACCCTTAGCAAAAGGGAATGTCTTGGCTCTTGTGGCCAAACTGTTGCCTTGGGGATGCCCGGAACTGGGAATGTGAACCTTCTCGGGCCTTTTTCTCCTCTTTTCGCCTGCTCTTCTCTGCAGGGCCGCTTCATTCTTATCTGACTGTCCCTTGAGGCTGGTACCTTGGCCACAGGCAGCCCCGGGCCCTCGGGCTCTCATCTTTAGCACCACAGCACAGGAAGGAGGGTTCTGTTTTCAACTGTAGTTAGAAAAGTCCCACTGGGCCGACCTGGGTTTTTGGCCTTCCCTCTGTCTCAGGGAACATCATCTTTCACCAGAAGGAGAGGGGAATGGGAAATAGTCTGACAGAAAGAATAGTTGATGCAGCTTCTTATTAGGGCAGGTATCGGACACGACTGAGCGACTGAACTGAACTGAACCAAACCTTGGTTAAGCCTCAGTTTCCTCGTTTGTAAAATGGGAGGGTAACAGTCTCCTGGTATTGCTGTGGGGCTTCGGTGAGATGGTGCTGGGGACACTCCTGGCATGGCACACAGTAAGTGGGCACTGAGCAGAGGGGGTGGAAAGGAAGACTTGGCTGACCTGGAAAACCCACTCCACCCATCCATTCCACCACCAGAGGATAATGAGATCCCCAACAGCTTGCCTTCCTGGCTCTGAGTTGCTCTAGCAACCCAGTGCGGACCATTCTTGGAATTGGCTGAAAAGGATCCCAGAAAATTACCGAAGCAATGGCAGAGCTGACAGAGGGAAACCTTCATGGCGCCTCTAAGCTAATGTTTGATTAGCCTCTGAAATGGACGGGCAGGTGCCTGCTAAGTCACTTCAGTCATGTCTGACTCTCTGCAACCTCATGGACTGTATAGTCCACCAGGCTCCTCTGTCCATGGGATTCTCCAGAATACTGGAGCGGGCTGCCATTTCCTTCTCCAGGGGATCTTCCTGACCCAGGGATTGAACCAGGTCTCCTGAGTGTCCTGCATTTGCAGGGGTTCCTTTACCACTAGTGCTGCCTGGGAAGCCCTTGATGGTACTATAATTAACTGGTAACTGGGATTGTTTTATATCAGCCAGTAGTCACTGAGCATAAGTCAGGTACTGAGCTGAAAACTCTGGAGAATACAGGCACTTGTCACACAGCTTCTGGTCTGGGCACTAACGGGGCAATATAACTCACACCTGAGTCATCTTAGGAGGAGGGGACTGCTTGTCAGTGGAGGTATGCGAGTAGTGGCAGGGATCTGTAAAGAGGATTTGTACTCTGATGGGGAGATTGGTGAGTTGCAGGAATCTTAAAATCACCCTTCTTCTTGAGGGTCTCAGTAAGAGCAAAACTCAGCTCTGTGATGTCATGGCCTGGGTGGGCGTCAGAGGTGAAGTACTCTCTGTAGTGGGTTTTGGGGAAAGCTTCATCAGGGAGGCCTTCTTGGAGAAGGTGGCATGTTTCCTGCCCTTGAACTTCAGCTCACCTGTGAAGAGCAGGTGGCTGACTGCTTTGCAGAAGGGATGGGCATCCAAAGATGGTGCTCTGCTTCTTGCCACGTCCCCCACATCACCTTATTCCTGCTGGCTTCCTCCTTATTCCTGCTGGGTTCCTCCTTAGGTTTTACTGTGCATTGGTGACAGGAAGGACACCAGCAGCCCCATTCCTACTTCCTTGTGGTTCAGAAACCAAGGGAAAGGGAGGCCCCCTGTTCATCTCAGTCTACCAGCTGTAGATCACATCTCACTAAGGGGCTCCCATTGGTCCATCTCAGGTCACACGCCCATCCTGTGAACAAATCACTGTGAATACAATGTTTAGTCACTAAGTGGCAACTCTTTTATCACCCCATGGCCTGTGGTCTACCAGTCTCCTCTGTGGGATTTCCCAGGCAAGAACACTGGAGTGGGTTGCCATGTCCTTCTGCAGGGGATCTTCCTCACCCAGGGATCAAATTCACATCTCGTCTCCTGTATTGGCAGGCAGATTCTTTACCACTGAGCCACCAGGGAGACCTGTGACTCTAAGACTAGAGGTTAACAACAGAAGCTCTGAAATGTAATCATTTGAGGCAGCCCACTCCCGTATTCTTGCCTGGAGAATCCCCACGGACAGAGCAGCCTGGCGGGCTACAGTCCATGGGGTCACACAGAGTCAGACACAACTGAGTGACTAAGCACAGCACAACAGCACTTAACGTCTTGGGCTCAGTTTTTCCACTTGTAAAATGAGGTTAATAGTGTAACCTCAGAGGGTTTCTGTGAGCATTAAGAGAGTTAAATGAGATGGTACATGTAAACAGCCGGAGGAGTGCCTGGAATGTAGAAAGTGTTCAGTAAAGCCTGCTGCTAAGTCATTTCAGTCGTGTCTGACCCTGTGCGACCCCATAGATGGCAGCCCACCAGGCCTCGCTGTCCCTGGGATTCTCCAGGCAAGAACACTGGAGTGGGTTGCCATTTCCTCCTCCAGTGCATGAAAGTGAAAAGTGAAAGGGAAGTCGCTCAGTTGTGTCCGACTCTTAGTGACCCCATGGACTGCAGCCTACCAGGCTCCTCCGTCCATGGGATTTTCCAGGCAAGAGTACGAGCCATCATCATCCATCACCGTGTTTCATGCCTTTCAGCCACATTTGCAACCTCTGCCCCATCCGATCTCCCTGTCAGTCTATAGGTGAGAGAGCCCAACGTGATTGTATCTGTTGAGTATTTTCCTTCTTGAATCCTAGAGAAGCAACTGTCAGGGCAGACGGAGTCCATCTCTGGATCCCTTCCCCCAGGCCCCAGAACTTCGAGCAAAACCTTTTCCTAGAACTTAATCATGTGTGTTTCTTCCTGCCCACAAATTCCTGTGGCTTGTCCTGGTGGGGAGTCTTCCCATGGAGTAGAGAAGGGCTGACTGCTTTCGTTTACTTCTTTCCCAGGCACAGCTCCGTCAAGGCTGACGAGGCTGCTGGCACGGCCCCCTTCCACCTTGACCTCTGGTTCTACTTCACGCTGCAGAACTGGGTTCTGGACTTTGGCCGCCCCATAGCCATGGTGAGAGTGAAGCTGTGGATGGAACCCCCGACCGGCAGCATGGAGACAGTGTGATCTGAATGATCAGAGTGACCTCAGACAAGTCCTTGCCCCGACTGGTACACCGTGAGAATGCAGTCCCTTAGTTCTATGGCTGTAACCAGTGTGCCCGCTGCCAGGGAGTGGGGGATCTGAGCAGTCATACTGTGCCCCCCACCACTTGCCCCAATATCTCACATTCAGGTTTAACCAAAGCACCAATTCAGACAGTGGAGTATGGGAAAGGATCCCACCAGCCTTCCCCACGGCCTTGGGATAGAATTGTGTTCTCTGGAGGTGAAGAGTATGGGCTGACTGTGCATGTCATATATGACTTGAGCTGCCTGGGCAGTGAACAGGAATCGTGGGTACTATAGAGCATCCTGGAATGTTTAAGGAGAAAACAGATGCCTGGGTGGCATGCATATGAACTGCCTGCCAGTCAGTAAAGGCCCTAATGATCTTATATACATGGGATCCAAGACTTCAAGGGGATGAAGGAAAGCTTCTGGCAGTGGTTTCAGGGAGGAGGTATGGTGGATGTTGAGTCTCCTTTCTGCAGGCTTTTGGTAAGGTTTACATGTTGTTTTTTAAATGTAGGTGAAAGAAAAGGGACTGACCCAGGAGTCAGGGCTCCCAGTCAGGGTTGTAGGTGATTTGGGGCAAGTCAGTGTCGTTGGGCTTTGGTTCTCTCATCTGTAAGAAGACTGGTTGGACCAGGTGACCTGAGCCCCCTTGCAGCACGAAGGTTCCACTTTCCAGGGGACAAAGGGGCTGCCCATCAAACTGGTGTTCCAGGGAGAGGGGAGATGAGGCCAGGGTGGCTCGTGGCTCTCCTCACTCACTAGGACTCAGCCTCATCTGGCCTAATAGGGCTCCCCGGTGGGGCAAATCACCTCCCGCCATCCTGCTCAGAGTCGCTGTGGCTACTGTAACCCTAAGTGGGCTCAGTAGGAGCATACATCTGAAAAGGTCCAGTGTATACATGAGCTTTGCAGATGTATACATGATAGTCTCAAATTTTTAATAACTACAAAATAAAACCTTTTACAAGTTATAAAAGTAGTATGTCATGGTTATATAACAAGTGAGTTCATACCCAGTAATATAAAGAAGTATGAGACTCTCCCTTTGCGGTCCCACTTCTGACTGTTTGGGGCAGAGCCTTTTACTCCTTTCTCTGCTCATGCAACACATGTGTGCATCTTTTTTTTTTTCCCCTTTAACCAAAATGAGATTTTACTTTATACCTTAGTCTGCAATTTGCTTGTTTTACTTTAGACTGTTTTATGGATGTCTCTCCATGTCAGCACATATGAGGTGTCATTTCTATTTGTGGTTGCTTAACCTTCTGTGATACAGATGTGCTGTAGTGTATTCAAGTAGTCCTGTTTGGTTGAATAGTTGGCCTATTTCTGATTCTTTGCTATCACCGAGTGTTTCAGCCAGCTGTATATCTTGCTGTAGATAAAGCTATAGAGATGCCCACACAGCAAGAAAGAGATTGAGATTCCTGTCTCCTGGGAGATTTATTTCTGCAGGTTGGTTTTATCCAGCACAACATTTTTTAATTACAAGAGATAAGCATTTCAATTTTTGATTGAAATTTATGACCGTTACAGGTGTTCTCCATCAGTAGATTCTAGAAGTACAGTTTGGCAGGGCAGGGATTGGAAGTGTTGTGATCTTGTATAGGTGTTGTCACACTAACCCTGACAAGGCTGGGACTCACTGGGGTAGACCAGTAGGAAGAACAAGGGAATTCCAGACAGAGGAATGGCCCTGGCCTGTCTCAGAGAAGGTAGGAAAGGAAGAACTGAAGCTGCTTTTAGAACTCACTTATTTTCTCCTTTGTTTCAGAAGGTATAGTTCTGACCTGATTTGGAAGTGGTCCATCTGCTCAGTGGACAGAGCGTTTTTCACACCTGGGTGGGTGGTCAGGATTTCTTGTCATCATTCTAATGAGCCAGATCACTAGGGTCCACGTAGACCATCTGGGCCACATTTCGTGTTACAGATGGAGAGACTGAGGCAGGAAGAAGGGAAGAACTTGCCCTGGGGTTACGCAGAAAGTTTTTGGCATGCTTGAGTCCCAAAGGATCTTCTAACTCCTAGGCTGGTGGGTACCCGGGACCTTTATTTGGTATCCACAGGAGAGTGACACAGGATCAGACTCTGGGTTCGCACCTGCTTTGTGACTGGAGACACGTCTACCTTCTCTGGGACTCAGTTTGTCTGGAAACACCTTCACCCCAGTGCTGCCAGGAGGACTCCAGGAGATCACAGACAGAGCGCAGCGTGTGCAGAGGCAGTTCTGAGGCCGTGTGGGTCAGGCCTTGTAAACTGCATTCTCCACTTGCTCCCCAGCTGGTGTTCCCTCTCGAGTGGTTTCCGCTCAACAAGCCCAGCGTGGGGGACTACTTCCACATGGCCTACAACATCATCACGCCCTTCCTCCTGCTCCAGGTACTATCCCAGGCTCCCTCCTCTCCCTCCCTGCCCTTGTTCCTTTCTCTGCCCTGCCGCCCAGCCCTGGGAGTGGCCTGAATCAGGCTGTCCCCTGCCTGACTCCGGGGCGAAGGCTATGACAGAGGGCCCCAGGGGAGGCAGGGCTGCCTCTGCCTGGGAGGGACGGAGCAGGCTTCCCCAGGGAGGGGCGTGTGATTTGGGCCTCCACCTGGTGTGCCTGGGGGTGAACTGGGAGAGACCTTCAGGCGGGAGTATCTGAAGACAAGGCTGGGCTTGAGGAGCCATGTTTGGGGAGGCTGAGGTGGAAGGAGTGGCTGGGTTACTCAGGGAGAGGTCAGGGACCAGTTGGGCAGGCAGGTGGGGGCTGGAGGCAGGAAGGGCAGCAATGGAGGGTGAACTCTCTCCTCCGGACCGAGAGCCCTGACTTTGAGACACCACTGGGAACACAGAGATGTCTCCTAGAGAGCTCTCTGCTCTGCTGGCTTTGCATTTTGCCAAGTAAAGTCTCTTAAAACTACTGCCATTTCCTATCCCCGTCCTTTTGTTTTTAGAGAGACATTTCCGAACTTCCCTGGTGGCTCAGACGGTAAAGTGTCTGCCTACAATGCGGGAGACCTGGGTTTAATCCCTGGGTTGGGAAGATCTCCTGGAGAAGGAAATGGCAACCCACTCCAGTATTCTTGCTTGGAAAATCCCATGGATGGAAGAGCCTGGTAGGCTACAGTCAATGGGGTTGTAAAGAGTCAGACACGGCTGAGTGACTTCGTTTTCTTTCTTTCAAAGTAGGGAAGGTGTAATCTCTGACTTTGAAGGGGTCTTTAATTAAATAACTTAGTTTCAGAAACACCTGCCCCACATGTTTGTTTGCGTGGCTCAGTTGCTCAGAAATGGGAGCAACCCAGCCTCAACAGTCCAGCCCAGTCACCCGGAAGCAGAACTAGGGGTGGTGGGAGGTCAGGGCCTGGCTTGCCTCTGTGGAAGGCCTGGCTGTCATCTCCAGCACTGTATATGGGTGTGTTTGACCTTGGGCAATGAGCTGGCCCCGGGGAGTGTGTTTCCTCTTGGGCCGAAGGGGATGCTCTTCCTCAGCACCTACTGGGTTCACAGGGATCATGTGAGATGATGGAGGCTGGACTGACTCCCCTAAAGGGAACCCAGTGTGAGAGGGGCTTTCCGGCTGGTGGCATCCATCCCACTCTGGGTGTGAGGGGGGCAAGCAGAGGGTGTCTCCTGTGGTGATGGCGTCGGGGTCATGCTGTGGGGCCTCCCTCTGACCTCAGCTCATCGAGCGGTGCCCCCGCACCTTGCCACGCTCCCTGATCTACGTTAGCATCATCACCTTCATCATGGGGGCCAGCATCCACCTGGTGGGTGACTCAGTGAACCACCGCCTGATCTTCAGTGGCTACCAGAACCATCTGTCGGTCCGTGAGAACCCCATCATCAAGAATCTCAAACCAGAGACGCTGGTGAGCCCCCACCGCCACTGTACGGTCTGTCCTAGAGGCCAAAGACATTGCCGACCTGTCACAGGTGCCCCAGATAAAGCAGGTCGCCTCCCTACCCACCCCCCAACCCAAGCTAGGATGCCCCCACCCAGATCCCCTCCTCCCCATAGGGAGGGACTGGGGGCAGTTGAGGGAGGCATGGGCAGTCGGGGAGGGTAGCCTGGGGGCTGCGTGGGCCCGACACCCTTCCTGAAGCCCCACCCTCTCTGCCCCCGCCTGGCCTCTGCTGCCCCCCAGATCGACTCCTTTGAGCTGCTCTACTACTACGATGAGTACCTGGGCCACTCCATGTGGTGAGTGATGGGGCTCTGGCCGTGGCGACGCTGAACAAGGGGCCACGGGGTCTCGACGTGTCCAGCCCAGCCGCTGGAATGGGGTGCTCTTCCCCAGCAGGGGGCGCTGTCGCTCCTCTGGCTCCCGCCTCGCCGCCTTCCGTGCCCACCGGCCCGCAGTGTCCGTGGCGGCCACTAGAGGGCAGCGAGCGCCTGTCCTCCCTGGGCCGAGGCTGCAGCGCTGGTAAACAACTCCCCCCACCCTGGGGATGAGGATAGGGACCCAGAGGCAGGGAGGGAGCCGAGGAGGACAGGCTGAACCAGGCTGGGGGCGAGGTGGGAGTAGGGGTGCTCTTAGTGCCGCCTCCTCCTCGGAACTCCCCTGGGAGCTCCTTCCTCCCACCCCTTCACCCCACAGTGGAGGAAACCTCAAGTGTGGGCTCAGCCACAGGAGGTGCGGCCCGAGCTGGGGGCAGTCGTCTGTTCCAGACCCCACTTTATCCCAGGATGAGCTGGGGCCGGTGGGAGGGGCTTTGTCCATGGGCTGACAGCTAGTGCCAGAGCCAACCCTGGACGTGGGTGGCCCCACTCGTGTCACACGGGCCCTACATTGTATTTCCGAGTTCTCTTTTGGGGTCTAGAAAGTCAGGGTGTCCTTGCACAGACAGGCCTCTTGCCAGTTCTCCCTGGCCTGTGCCAGGAGACCCTTACCATGGAAGGCTGGGGAAGGGAGGAGGAAAGATGAACAGGGGCCTGGAGAAATGAAAGAGCAGGACTCCGAGGGTGTGGGGGCCGCGTGAGGGGAAGGTGGGGAAGGAGATGAGGGGGTGGGAACAGAAAGGGGGTGTTGTGCGAGCTGGCACAGGCGTGTGGGGAGCAGCGTGTGTGTGTGGAGAGGAGAGAGGGTCGTACTTGGGTGAGCTGTGCGTGGAAGGGGGTGAGGCTGGAGGCTGAGTGTGAGTGAAGGAGCTTCACAGAGCTCCTGGGAGGCCCCCAGCAGGTACTGTTCCACCCCCCACCCCTTTTTTTCCCCCAGACTGGGACCTCGGGCCTCTCCCTCCTCAACCCTGCTAGATGTACCCTTTCCCAGGGCAGTGAGGGGCTGGGGGCTGCTGGTCTTGGGGTGAGTGCGTGGGGCAGAGAGAGAGAGAGACATGCGCACACATGGGGAGTGAGTGAGGTGGCTGGGACAGTGTGGGAGGAGGCCACCCCCACCCCCGCCCATGGCTCGGATCTGCATGTGCTCAGGGAGCAGGCCTCATCTTCTTTCCTAGACCCCCTACCCAGGAGAGGCTGGGAGTGCCCTCACCCAAACAGGTGAGACCGCACAGGTGGCGCAGGCAGCCAGTCCTAGGACGGTGGGGCGGGCGGGCCGGGTGGCCGAGCAGCTGAGCACCGGCTTCCCTGTTGCAGGTACATCCCCTTCTTCCTCATCCTCTTCATGTACTTCAGCAGCTGCTTTACTCCCACCAAAGCTGAGAGCTCAATGCCAGGGGCAGCCCTGCTCCTGGTGGTGCCCAGTGGCCTGTACTACTGGTGAGTGGACGGCAGACCTGGGGTGGCAGGGAGGGGGCCCCTTAGTGATCCAGTCAGTGAAAATGTGCTTCCGACCACAGAGCTGCTGTGTGAGCCCTGTGAGGCTCCCTGTTGGGGTCCCTGCACCCTCCTCTTCAGTGAGGACTGGGACAGTGCCTTTAAGGCGGGCCTGAGCATGGCTTCTCTACACTCAGAGTGTAACCTCAGGGCCTGTAGAATCCATGTCGAGGCATAATTTCTGTGTGTGCTTAGTCGCTCAGTCGTTCCAACTCTTGGTGAGCCATGGACTGCAGCCCACCAGGCTCCTCTTTCCATAGGATTCTCCCAGGCAGGAATACTGGGGTGGGTTGCCATTTCCTTCTCCAGGGGATTTTCCCAACCCAGGGATCGAACCAGCATCTCCTGTGTCTTCTGCGTTGCAGGCGGATTCTTTACCTGCTGAGCCATCGGGGAAGCCCTGGGGAGGGCTGTAGAGCAGAAGCCTGTAGAGCCTGGTAGGGTGGGAGGGGCGGGGGGGCTGAATTTCCCCCTCTGTGAAATGAGGATGATACCAGGCTGTCTCCCTTTTGGGACATGGTGAGAACCCAGAGAGAAGCATCATGGAGATGACAAGGATACTTACAGGGGAATTCCATGGCCTCAGGGCTTCCCACCTGGTTTCCTCTTCCCATTCCAGAGGACCAGGCCTCAGCCAGGCTCTTCCCTCTCCTCTATCACTTCTGCTCTGGAGACAGGCTCCCCGGGGATTGTGGGTGTCTGAGAAAGGGTGGGTGTCCTAGCCCTTCTCTGGGAGGAAGCCTCCCCCACCTCCAGGGGCTGCCCCTGGCGAGCAGTGGGGGTCCATGAGGGTGAAACCATATGCCCACCCAGGACAGGATTAGAAGGAATGGGTGACGACCACAGCTGGAGGGAAAAGGGTGAGAAGTGAGAAGCTCGGCCCGTTCTTACCCATGGTGTGTCAGTTCAGTGACAGCTACAGGGGGCCATTCATTGAACAATGTGCCTTTCCAAGTACACAGTTCTCATCAGTAACCTCGAGAGCTAGGGCCATTTATGCCCCCTTTATGAGTAAGAAAAAGGCTCCAAGATGTCATGTAAATTCCCCAAGGTGACCCAGCCACTCAGTTGCAGAGCTATGCAGTTGCTTGAGTGGGATGGGTCAGCACAGAGGCAGGGGAGTGGATGAGATAACCTCTGAGAAGCCCTCCAGCAAGCGTTACTGCCTTCCTGGCCATGTGCTAGGTACTGCCATGAGAGCTGGAGGGAACGCTGGGGAATGAGACTGTGTCCCAGCCTTCAAGGAGACAGTCATGACAACCCCATAAACTGAAACTGCGTCCGCAAACTCAGATGCCTTTAGGAACTAAGCTGGTGATAGAAATTCATCAAGTGGGCATCAAATGAGGCAGTAGGGAGTGGTGGGGGCTGTGGCAAGCTGCGGGACCATGCTGTCTCTGAGCAGCTGCTTTCTCCTCGTCAGTTATAGTCATGTGGGAATACAAACCTAAAGTTAGCAGGGAAATCAGAACTCCACGTGGGCAGGTAATCTGTTATTTAAATATTGGCAACAAACTCGACCTTTTGAAAAATAGTAATTCTAGAAGCCAAATCTGAATGCTGTGTACTGGCCGTGGCTCACAGTGGAGCCCCTCACTCGACACGCTGTTCTGACCGGCTGGGAGGGCAGCCTGGTGCTTGGGTAGAGGGCACGCTGGGCAGGAGGGGCTGTCGTGGTGCCCCCCACCCCTCACTGCCCGCCTGCCTCCTCAGGTACCTGGTCACCGAGGGCCAGATCTTCATCCTCTTCATCTTCACCTCCTTCGCCATGCTGGCCCTCGTCCTGCACCAGAAGCGGAAGCGCCTCTTCCTCGACAGCAACGGCCTCTTCCTCTTCTACTCCTTCGCCCTCACCCTCCTGCTCGTGGCGCTCTGGGTCGCCTGGCTGTGGAATGACCCCGTCCTCAGGAAGAAGTACCCGGGCGTCATCTATGTCCCCGAGCCCTGGGCCTTCTACACCCTCCACGTCAGCAGCCAACACTGAGTCTTGGGCACAGGCCCCTGGTGCTCTGTGGGTGGGAGATGGATGGTTGAGAGTGAGTGTTGGGAGTGTGTGCGTGTGTGCACCCACAGGAGATGGATGGCTGAAGGTGAGTGTGTGGAGCGTGTGCGTGTGCGTGCACCCACTGGAGATGGACGGCCGAAGGTGTCTGAGTGTGCGGAGCGTGTGCGTGTGTGCACCCACTGGGGATGGTCGGCCAAAGGTGAGTGTGCGGAGCGTGTGCGTGCGTGCACCCACTGGGGATGGACGGCCGAAGGTGTCTGAGTGTGCGGAGTGTGTGTGTGTGCACCCACGTGTGTAGCCCACAGCTAAGAGCGTGGGTGAGAGTATGCCTGGTGCCTGTGGATAGGGGTGTGTGGGGGTGTGTGTGTGTGTGTGTGTGTGCACGTGCGCACGCCCGGAGAGCATCACTGTGAGACTGAATTGTTTTGGTTAAGTTTCCATTCAGTTTAGCTCTTTTTCATGATGGGATATAGTCTGAGGCAGTGTGTCCGGACCAGGAGCTGGGCCCGGCCTCCCATGCACGCTGGAGTCGGGCCTTCTCACTCACTGCTCAGGGCTGTCTCTTCCTCCTGGGTGTCTCCTGGTAGTCGTAGGGGAGAGGCCTGGGTGGGGCAGAGGTCAGGAGGGAGCTTAGCCTGTCACCTACCACCTGGCTCACTCCTCAGACCACCTGACCCTGAGGCCAGGTCGCAGGGGTTCCGTGAACTTGTGTGTGCTCATTTGCAGTGCACCCCCTTCCCTGGGCCACGTTTGCAGCAGACGGGCTGACGGGTCCCAAGTTGGCTGAGGGCTGGTTGCCGTCTCCTCTCGGGCAGCCTTGGGAGGGGTGAATGGTTCCTCCTTTCCCTGCCTTCTTCAACCCTGGGAGGGGTACGTGCACCCCAGATCCTCACCCCACCGCAGGCTGCTGGGGTGGGAGCCAGAGCCGGCCCTCCCCCAACTGCCGGCCTGATCTTAGGGTCTGGCAGTGGTCCTTCCCAGCCACCTTCTCTCCCGGGAGCTCGGTCTCTGTCCCGCCTTCGGGATCGTGGCACCCACTTCGTTCACCTGACCAAGGTTTCCGAGCAGCCGCTGAAGGCAGAGTTCTCAGGTACTTGCACTCACTAGAGGCAGACATCGTGGGGCTGTCAGCGTGTCTCAGCCTGAATCCACGCCTGCCACGAGTGGCCCTGCTCCCAGGAAAGGGGCCCTTATTCTGGCAAGATGCCCCCCACCCCAGCACCGGGGCCAGGCACGCAGCCTCGCTTCCCAGCATTGCTGGCCTGCACTCGTGCGAGGGGCTCAGGGGGGCCTGCCTTGCCTTCCCTGCCCTCCCCTCCTCTCCTGTGCTCTCAGGGACTCTGCCTCAAATCCTCCTTTCATGTAGGGGTCCCCCCAGCCCCGGTGAGTCCCTGTCTGCTGGCAGCATCAGGGGTGAGCAGTATGAATAAAGGCAGTGTGGAGCCAAGCCCCACTGGCTGCTGCTGCTTCCTTGGGGTGTGAATTTGGGAGGCAGGAGGAGGAGGGTCCTTGGAGCAGGGAAGGGAGTGGCCGGTCTGGGGCCTGGCAGGAGCCCTGGGCTGACCCCAAGGGCCTCCTTGGCCCTGTCTGGCTGAAAGCAGGTGCTGCCATTGCCCCCTGGCCGTCTGTGCCACTCCGGATCCTGAGTTTGGGGGTCACCAGCAAGAAGGGCTTCCTCTAGGTCCCAGCTCTCTTTGGAGGAGGCTGGGGGTCGCCAGGTTGGGGCCAGCAGAGGGCGTCTGCAGATGGAGCCCCCAAGCTGTGTTGCTAGCGCCTTCTAGAAACTGAAGCAGAGAGGGTGTCCTTTGGGGGGAGGTGGGGGGCAGGTTTGTGGGGGGCTGGCACTTAGCCTTGGGCAAGTCACATGACCCCTGGAGGCCTCAGCCGTTGATCTTTGAGGGCCTCTGCCTCACCACCCAGACACCAGAGGCTTTATGGTCTCCCGTTCCTAGAACCCACAAGACATCTGGACTGGACAGGAGACGCACAATCGTAGGCTGTATTGTGATGAGAAAAACAGCTTTTAAGGAAAGCAGCTTTGTTCTTCAGAGTTGCTGCTGAGGCATTTTACAGTGTGGTAACCCTCCTCACACCCAGAGTGTAGACGTGAAGACTGGAGTTTAGGATACCTGCCGCAAGTTCCTGCTTTGCTTTTCCCAGCCACCTTTTACACCCATGAGAAGTTAGTGACATCCGCCCCCACCGCCTTGGGAGTAACAGATGCCTGCTGTCCTGCTCAATAGCTCCTGCTCAAGACCTGGGATGAGGACGGCCCTTCTGGCTCGTTGGGCCCCCTGGCTTCCGGGATCTGAAATAATGAATTTTGTGATTTCACATTCTTGGTGGGGATGTATTGAAACTTGTTTAGTTGCTAAGTCGTGTCCTACTCTGCGGGCCCATGGACTGTAGCCTGTCAGGCTCTTCTGTCCCTGGGATTTTCCGGGCAAGAATACTGGAGTGGGTAGCCATTTCCTTCTCCAAGGGACCCTCCAGGTGATCTTCCTTACCCAGGGATTGAACCTGCATCTCTTGCATCTCCTGCATTGGCAGGCATTGGCAGGGAAGCCCAACTGCCTTCAATCAAAAGGACCCCACGGGTTTCACTTCCCCAGAGTGGGAGCTGGATGCTGAGGGTGCTGCCAGCCACCCCCGTGTGGGTGGCTTGTGTCTGCCCCCCATCACTCAGCAGGTCACACTCTACACAATCTTAATTTAGTAAGCCAGTTCCAGCCTTGGCCTCTCAAAGCACAAGGGCCCCCACCTCCCCAGTCACCTCAATTCTTCCCTACGTTGATTCTGTGTTTCCTCCAAAGCCTGTCCCAGGCCATTCTCCATACAAGGACTTAATGGATATCACCTCAGTGGGCCCACATCTGATTGTGGGGTCTGAGGCTTACACAGTTTTGAGTGTGCTTGATAAGAAAACTTTTTTAAAAAGTGAATAAAATTGGATATGAAAGAATATTTAGAATGGAAAAGATATCACATCAAATTATTGGAGCCTTGGAGATTCATATCCCTCTTGACTGAGATCTCTTGGGGAAGTTTCCTGAAAATGTTTCCCAAGAAATACAGGAGAGGCTTGGCCTTGAGAGGCTGGGCACACTGATAGGTGGGTCTGGGGTGATCACGCTGGTGGACAGCAGTGACTGGCCTGTATCCCACAGCATCTGGATAAATCTGGTAGAAACCACAAGAGGGCGTGCTGGTGGCCGCACGCCCCCTATGGGGAAAGGGCTGCAATAGCGACCAAGGAAACCAGTTTATGGGCCATGAGAATCAGGAGCTGGCCTATAAAAGATGACAGAGACACTGGCATTTCCACCTGCCCTACAACCCTCCTCCCCTGCTGCTGGGCTAAGCGGAAGGATAGATACTTAGCCAGCAAGTGAGACAGGAAATCCACTCTCTGACATGTGAACTAGGAGGCTAACTTGAGCCTTCTACATTATAACTGAACGTGCCAGGATCAGTCGACCCAGAGACTATGCCATGGTGACCCCAAAGCAACTAGTCAGCACCATCCAAGTCCAACCGCTTTTGTCCTGACCGCAGGATCTACTCCCAGGGGAACACAGTATACCATGGCCTGGGACTGGCAGGTAAGTTTCTGGTGGTGTGGGTTTGCCGCTTCGTGGGGAATAGGATTAGAAAGGGTCTTACAGACTTCACCTGTCCTCCACTCAGCCCCACCTGAGACCACTACTGAGGTCACTAATCCAGGCCTCCACTGGAGGAAGTCACCATTCTATGACCCCTAGGGTCTGTTGGAACCCCCGCTCCAGGTTTCGGCGCCAGCTGTGCGGACTGCAGGCTGGGACGCCGACCGCAGGCTGGGGTGGCGTGAGCGCGGAATGCTGTCGCTGCTTGTGCGTTGCTTCGTGGCCGTGGTCTCCTCTGTACTGTGCCTGGTAAGCATCTTACATTTCTTCCCCAGCCTGAGCAGAGGGAATCTGGGGACCAGGTGACAGTGGTGGCCTCACCATTTTATTTACTTGTTTAAGGCTGCACTGTCTTCGTTGTTGGCGTGGGTTTTCTCTAGTTGTAGAGAGTGGGGGCGACTCTAGCTGCAGAGCACAGGCTTCCCACTGCAGTGGCTTCTCTTGTGGAGCTCAGGCTCTAGGCGCACGGGCTGCAGCAGTTGCAGCACAGGGGCTAGTTAGTTGTGACTCTCAGGCTCTGGAATGTGCAGGCTTCGGTAGTTATGGTGCAGGGCTTAGTTGCTCCAAGACATGTGGGCTCTTCTTAGACCAGGGACCAAACTCGTGTCCCCTGCGTTGGCTGGTGGACTTCCCACCATTGAGCCACCAGGGAAGTCCTGGCGTCACCATTGGCAAGTCTGACTGCAGGGTCTCCCTCTGGACTTCCATGAAAACTTCACCCAAAGTTGGCCCACCTCTTGGGGAATGACTATCGTTAGCATTCTTTGTGTCTTACTCTTGATTGTGTGTGCACTCAGTCGTGTCCGACTCTGCGACCCCCTGGACTGTGGCCTGCCAGGCTCCTCTGTCCACGGGATTTCCCAGGCAAGAATACTGGAGTGGGTAGCCACTTCTACTCCAGGGGATCTTCCCAACCCAGGGATTGAACCGGTGTCTCTTGTGTCTTCTGTGTTGGCAGGCGGATTCTTTACCACTGCACCACCTGGGAATTCTTGGTATTCTTCTAGCTACTGTTATCATGGGGTTGCAAAAGAGTCGAAAACAACTTAGAGACTAAACAGCAAAAACAACAATCTGTAGTTATATTTGTGGTATCTGGTTGCAATGCACCTCTGCATACCTGACCCCAGGGATATCTCAGAAGAGGGGCAGGGCCAGGATTATAAGAGTCATGCAAGATGTGTGGGTGTATGGCCAGGCCACTCAAGATGGCTGTTCACTTGCTGTCTGTGCATCTCCTGCTCCACCAGGCCCTACTTCACACACAGGACTGTTCAATCCTGTTAATCATAGGCCTCAAGATGGCTGTTCACTTGCTGTCTGTGCATCTCCTGCTCCACCAGTCCCTACTTCACACACAGGACTGTTCAATCCTGTTAATCATAGGCCTTTATCTGTGACTGTCCACATGCCTGCCCCTGCCCCCAGCTGGTTTCCCTGGTAACTGATGAGCCTATCTAAAGTCAATGCTCTCTATAACTGGTAGCCGCCTCCTCCTCCAGAGTAGCAGACGGTGCTGCCATGTCCTGCCTGCCGTCTGCCGTCCACAGTGGGGTGTTGCTCCAGGATGTGGCTTCAGCTATGTAAGATTCCCCCATCTGATAAGTTGTTGTCTCTGTCTCTGGGCTCTTTGGTCTTGAGGCTGGGCTACTACGAGGCTCGCAGGACCTCGGCGTACAGCCCAACGGTCACGTCTCCCCCAGGAGCCCCTTTCCAGACACAGGGTGATTCCAAGTGAGCCCGGGCCTGGCTCTTCAGGCTTCGCCTCAAGCGTCAGCTCTGTGCCTCAGGCCCTGCCAAGGCCCCACCTGACGTCCCCTCTCCTCTTCTTACTGTAAGGCTCATAGAAGGTCCCCGCCTCTTCTGCTCCCACCAGCCTTTCCTCTCCTCAGCCCCAACTGGGAGGAGTCAGAAACCTCCAGCTAAAACTTTCTGGGTCTAGAAATGGGTGTGAAGTCGAGGAAAAGAGAACCTTTCTCAAGGAAATGGTCAGGGGACAAAGAAAGCCCCCCCTCGCCCCCCCCAATCCATGTAACTTCTACAAATTACCAATGGTCCCTCTGCACACATGCAGCCCTTTCCAGGCCCCCAGACCAGGAGCCCTGGTACAGTGCACAACCTGTGTGGCCGTACCTGCCGGTCCTGACAGACTGGGTGGGCCCTGGAGTCGGAGCCCCATAGGCAGGGCAGCCACCAGCCGTGGACACGGGATACAACAGGGAGCTGGGAGAAGGAGGGGGAGAACCCAGCTGTGCCCAGTGCTGCAGCTCCATCCCTGTTCACTTCCTCAGTGGGTGGGGGCAGGGGTGGGCTGTGGACAAACCACTGAGAAACGGGGAAAGTCAGCAGCTTCTGCTGGAAGGGGTGGGAACTGCAGTGGGGAGTGGAGGGGAAGGAAGAAAACGGGGAGCCTTCCTGACCAGGAAAGTCACTTAAGAGGTCTCCCTCCGAGTCCCCTGAGTTGCCTGTGGTGGGGCCAGAGACCCCAGCACAGGCACCTACCACACCCCCAGAAGGACGGGAGGGAACTAACTCATGCTGAAAACAGACCATCTGGCCATTGACTCTCAACATAAGGCCAGGATGCTGAGGCACAGAGCTGAGGAATGGGCACCAAAGTCTTCCTCAGAGGGGCCTTTCTCTCCTGTGTGTGGCATCCAGGGCTCTGGTGGAGGAGGTGGCTGTCACTGGCTGTGGTGTCACGTGGGGGTTTCCTTCCCATATTAAAAAACATTACTTTGTCAACAAAGGTCCATCTAGTTAAGGCTATGGTTTTTCCAGTAGTCATGTATGGATGTGAGAGTTGGACTATAAAGAACAAAGAATTTTGAACTGTGTTGGAGAAGACTCTTGAGAGTCCCTTGGACTGAAAGGAGATCCAAGCAGTCCATCCTAAAGGAGATCAGTCCTGGGTGTTCACTGGAAGGATTGATGTTGAAGCTGAAGCTCCAATATTTTGGCCACCTGATGCGAAGAGCCGACTCATTTGAAAAGACCCTGATGCTGGGAAAGATTGAGGGCAAGAGGAGAAGGGGATGACAGAGGATGAGATGGTTGGATGGCATCACTGGCTCAATGGACATGGGTTTGGGTGAACTCTGGGACTTGGTGATGGACAGGGAGGCTGGCGTGCTGTGATTCATGGGGTCGCAAAGAGTCGGACACGACTGAGCAACTGAACTGAACTAATGAGGTGGTGTGTGATGTGCCTAAAGGGGGTGTGCAAAGTGCCCGACACCTAGGAGGAAACTCTATTTAGCCCCTACTGCAATCCTCAGAGAGAAATACCCCTGAAGGCAGGCCTGGGGGGACCCAGTGATTCCCTCTCTGGGTGACCCCTTCCTAGTGTCCACAGAGGGCTCCCAGGAAGGACCAGCGGCCTTTGTCCTCTGGCTACAGAACATCAGCTTCCTGGTGCAGGACTGAGTGCCGGGGAAGCCCTCGGGCAGCTCCCACCTCTCAAAACCCAGCCTGCCACCACCCCACAGCCAGGCAACCACAGAGCACAGGAAGCTGGAATCTGACCCCTGGCGGCGGGCCTGGTCTCCATGGCAGCCGTGGATTTATTACCGGGGCCTCCACCCCGCCGGGCGGACTTTCGACTTGAAGCCGGGAAGGGGAACAGGAAGGCAGTCCTGGGAGCAGCGAGCCCACGGGTGGCAGCTGGAGGCCCCGCGATGGTGAGTGAGGATCTGTGTGGCCTGGCCAGGCTGCCCTGGGCTGGGGAGGCAGGGGGCTTTCATGGAGTCCCTTCCTGACTGTTCTCCTTTCTCTGCTGCAGGCCAAGTTTCTTTCCCAGGACCAAATTAATGGTAGGTTTGGTTTGTTCTTTCATTAGCAACTCACAGCAAAATATGGGTCTCATTAGGCAATTTGTTCTGGTCATGTTTTGTTGGTGGGAGAGCTGGGCCCACCCACGAGCCGGGGGCCGACTGCTACCAGGAAAGGCCTGGTGGAGGGGCGGGGGATAATGCTTGGAGGTAAGAACTGTCCGTAGTACACTGGTCAGTGTGATTTGCTAGAGGGCCTGACAGGAGAGGGAGCACTTCGGTTCTCCTCCAGAACTTGATAGTTGGGGGAAGAGGGGGAGAGGGGCTGGTCGGAGAGACACCAGCTGGTTGTGGCCGAGGGCCCCAGCTGAAAAGGGGGCTTTGTAACTGGCTGAGAGAGAGCGGGGCCCAGGGCTGTGCTCTTGGAAAGGGTGCTTTGTTTAGGCTGCGGGCCTCAGTCTCCCCAACTGTAAAGGGTGAAGGCCAGTGGAGGTGGCCTCAGAGGTCCCTCTGCCCTGACCGCAAGCCTAGTGTTAGCATCTGGAGCACTTTATTCCCTGAATCCCCCCACCTGCTGCCCCAGGCAGCTTCCGTTTCCCACAGTGCCTGGTTCTGTTTGCATGAGGCCAAGCCGATGGAGTTGGGTTACACAGAAGCCAGAGGCCAGACCCGGTTGGGGAGGCTCAGCTGAGCTCAAGCAGGGAGATGAACTGACGGTTGGTTACCTGGGCAGGATGTGCAGAGTTCCCAGGTACCAGCAGTGTCTATAAGGGAGAGAGGGTAGGTGGGTTGCAGGCACCTCCCCGTAGGCCCCTTGATATTCTTACCCCTCAAGGAGGGCCAGAGCAGGGACTCTTAAAACCCAAAGCCCAGGGTAGGGGCCTCTCCTACCCAGTCTTAAGACAAGACTCGATGAGTCTCGGGGCTGGAATCCAGCTGTCAGCGTCCCCCCACCAAGCCTGGTGCTGGGGCTTACTGACCCTTCCTCTGGGGCCTCTGAATCTCCTAGAAAGGAAGAAGGTAAGTTTCCCTTTGTATCCTAAAGTCTGACACAAAGAAAGGGACCACAAACGTTCAGGAAAGAAGGACTGATTGAATGGGAAGACCAGGGGCCTTGGGAGGGAGTGGACCTGGGCTCTAGTCACCTCTGAGCCTCAGTGGTCTCATCTGTGAAGTGGGAATGATGACACTGCCTCATCAGGCTGCTGTGAGCAAGAGAGAGAGCAGATGGCAGTCACGCACCTGGCTCTGAGCCTGGATGTCACCCAGATGCAAGCCAGGGCCAGCTTGCTCTTGCTAGCATGAGCTACGTGGTACACTTTTAGGAACTTTGTGAACCATTATTAAATAAAGGAAGATGGAAGAATGTCCCAGTCCCTTTGTCTATACAAAAGTTTTTAAAAGATAGCTCTGTTGCAATTAGTAGTGCTGAAGATTTGAAAGACTTCAGTTTAATGGATGTAATTTGCACAAAGGTGAGGAATAGTTTAATAGTAGATCACTCATCAGGTGTAATGACAGTGTAGTCATTGGGAAAATAGTTGCCTTCATTGGCCTGCAGCTTACCTCACTTATGATTAAATCAAAACTGCAGGTTGGCAATGGATACAAGAGCTGGCAGAAACTCACTTGTGATAATCAATTGGCTAGATGGGATTTATAATCAAAGTATTTTTATTACTTGTAAGTTGGATGCTATACATCCTTAAGTCTATACCATGTACAGCTGTCATCAGAGTCGGTTCCATTCCCTATACAGCTGGTGTTATCCTGGGTCTGGGGAGGATTCTTTCTTGCCTTGGGGCGTTTGCATTTTCAAAGGGAAAACTTAAAGGGGATTTTAATCCAGTTTATTTAACCCAATTTGTTCTTTCATTCAACAATTATGAGTCCTTTTTTTGTGCCAGCCCCGTTCTAGGGATTAAAAATACAGCAGTGCACATTGGAGCCCCAAATCCTCGTGCTCACAGGGTTCACCTCTGGGGGGAGTTGGGGACAACAAAGGAAAGGAGTAAAGTAAATATGATGTTGGATGGCAGGCGGGTCTATCAGGAGGAGGGCCTGTCAGGGAGAGCAAGGAGGTGTAGAGGTCATGGAGGCGGGGCAGGAGTAGGAAGAGAAGAGCCCTGCTGTTTCAGGGGTGGCCTCCAAGTCCAGAGGACCCCCCAGATCTTTAAAGCAGGAAGACAGACACATTTTAGGTAACTGGGGAGGAGATGGGCCCCCAATTGACTCTAGCCCTGCTGATACCAGGGGCCATGGGCCCCCAAGAGCAGAGTATGGGGGAGGCAGTTTGCCCTCTGTGGAGTCTGGTCCATTCCCGGTCCCAAGAGTGTGATGTCCCCACCCGGCTACTGTCGGAAGGTAGTCAACTGTCATAGGATGGGGTCTCAGGAGGGTAGTGGGCCCACCCCTTGGGCAGAGGCAAACTCAGACAGAAGGTAAGCTCGGGTGGCCAAGACAGGTCCCCTGGAGCGGGACGGGGGGAGCTGAGTTCAAGCCCTGCATGCAGGGCAGCCCTCTGTCCCTGTTCCCACTGGCACTGAGCCCTCAGAGGAATCAGGTTTCACAGGAACCAGTGAAGCCCTGCTTCCCTGGGCCACTCTGGTTCCTGCCACCAGGTCCTATTGGTGGTCTGCCCCTCCAAAGCTCAGGCTCTGGGAAGTTCTGAAAGGGCGGGAGGTTCCCTTCAACCTTTCCACAGGCATAAAAGCAGATAATTGTCTCTAAACCCCACCGCCTGGCCTGCCTTTGATTAGCAACGCCCCTGAAATCCTAGGCTGCTGGGAGTGGCCCGAATGCGGCAGCGCGAAGGGGCCCTTGGCCTGGGCGTCCTTCGGCCACCTCTCCCGCCCTCTGGTGGCTTCTGCTTGGAAGTGGCGCTCCAGGGTGGCCTCCTGGGCAGGGCAGGCTGCCCACTGCCCCCGCTGCCGGGAGCCCCTGGCTGCTCCAGCCTTCCTCGCTCTGTCTGCACCATGGGAACAACTGGGGTCCCTCCCGACAGGGCCACAGTGAGGATGGCACGAGGGCCTGGGGGAAAGCGCTAGTAGTGGGGGCTGCTTTTGTTATCCGCTCAGAAGCTGCTGGTCCAGGCCTCTGAGGAACCAGCTGGCCGTGGGAAGTGGGAGAAAGCAGGGTGCTAGGGAACAGTGCGGGGCCCCGCATGCTCCCAGTGGGGCTCAAGCTGGAGCTCTACCCCATAGGTCCCGGGGGCTGCATGAGGGGCGTTTTGGCCAGTTCCACCCCCACCCTGTGGTCAGGGCCTCTGTGAGGACCCCTTATCTTCCCAAGCTCCTGGCTGGCCTCCCTGTGCCTCCAGGGCTGGGGGTCAGGGGAGATGCTGGTGGGGGCTGGTTCCACTGGGCTGGGGAGCTGTGGATCTGTAGGCCACTTCACCTCCAGAGGGGAGAGAGGGTTCGAGGAGAGCAGTAAGGATGATCTCCGCAGAGCTGGGAGGACGTCCGGGCAGTGCCTGTTGAAGTCTTGAGTGGGGCCCAGGCCTGTGTGAGAGTATGGCTTGAGAGTTCAGCAGCCCGGAGACCGGCGGCTGCAGCAGCGGACTCAGAAGCTCCCAGTTGTGATATCTGTCACCATGTATGATGGCCTCTCTGCTGGGCCTTCCCAGAGGGGGTTTCTGGTCTTCCAGCAAGCCCCAAGGCATTATTATCCTGTTTCCCACCTAAGTTGGCATTTGCTGAGATCCCCTGGGAATCTGGTGCCCTGCCCTGGGCTCCTGGTCTCTCTGGGCTGGCCCTGCAGAGAGAGAGAGCAAGTTTTCCTGTGTGTGCTAAGCTGCCTCAGTCACATCCAACTCTTTGCCACCCCATGGACTGTGGCCCACCAGGCTCCTCTGTCCATGGGACTGTCCAGCAAGGATACTCGAGTGGGTGGCCATGCCCTTCTCCAGGGGATCCTCCCGACCCAGGGATCGAATGCACGTCTCCTGTCTGCTGCACTGGCAGGCAGGTTCTTACCACTGTGGTTTTAGTCAGTTAAGGACAGGAGCAGGGAGGGAAGGGAGGGAGGAGGCAGAAGCAGGAGGGAAAGGGGATGGGGTTGACAGATGAAATGCAGTTAAACGTACATTTCAGATAAACAACAAATACCTTTGTAAACATGTTGTTGTTAAGTCCTGTCCGACTCTTTGCGACCTCATGGACTGAGATTTATCTGAAACTCAGTTTACCTTGACAGCCCTGGATTTTTTTTTTTTTTTTTTTTTTCTGGGTCTCACCACTCTAGGAGGGCAGGAGGAGTGGGAAGTAGGCAAAAGGAAGGGGAAGGGCAGAAAGGGGGGAGAGGACTGCAAAGTCAGGGGAGGGTGAAAGAGCGACCCTGATTCTCCCTTCTGGGCTGTGGCAGAGTACAAAGAATGCTTCTCCCTGTACGACAAGCAGCAGCGGGGGAAGATTAAAGCCACGGACCTTCTGACGGTGATGCGGTGCCTGGGGGCCAGCCCAACGCCTGGGGAGGCTCAGCGGCACCTACAGACTCACAGGATAGGTGAGTGGGCCCGGCTAGGCCGGCTGCCACCAGAGGAGGAGTCTGGGTGAGTGGGTGGGCCCTGAGCCCTATAGCTGTTGTCCCAGGGACTCAGCAGGCAGGCCGGCCGGGTGTGACCAGCTCAGAGGTTTGAGAGGTCCGTGTTAGCCAGAGCTCTCCGGCTGGGTGTGGAGGCACCTGGCCAGGTGTGCTCGTAGCAATGGGTGACGCCCCATCCCAGAGGACCGGGGGATCCAGACATTTCACCGCAGTTGGTGCAAATCTGCAGTCCAGATGACCCCAAGGTTGTTTCGATGGACGTGTCCCTTGACTTAGATGTGTCGTGTGCTTAGCTCAGCAACACCATGAAGGAGGCACTATCCTAATCCAAGTTTTACAGATCAAGATTCAGAGCCCAGCTGGGAACTTCTGAGTCCTTAAGCCAATGGTGGAACCAGATTGGAACCAGATTCTCATTTCTAAGACTGATCTCCCTAAAATTGTTCAAAATGGGAAGAAAACGTAGAGGAAAACCCACCCAAAATGTTACCAAGTTATTCTCTGCTGATGTGATTATGGGTGATTTTTCATTCCTCTTGCTTCCTCTGTTTTTGATGAAGGAAACATATACTACTTTTACAACCAAAAACAAGTTGCTTTTTGTTGGTGGTGGCAACTTTTTTTAAGAAAAAAGATGGAGGAATGTCACATGCCAGGATGGCTGTTTGCATCGGTAGCTGGACACTCAGGAAGGAAAGAGGAAGGGATGGCCTGCAAGGAACACTTGATCAACAGCACAACTGGACCTCCATTTCCCCATCTCTCAGTCGGGTTCCCACCCTCTGTTGGGGTTATCCCGAGGCCCCATCAGAGGGCGACTGCAGCGGCACTGGGAGCTTGTCCTGAGGCCTGGCTGGGGGTGGCCTCTGAAGGCCCCAAGCCTGGTGACAGGGGGCTCCGCCACCGAGAACCCCTGCTTCCGTCTTCAAAGTGTGCTGGTTTCCTTTGGTTTCTGTCTCCTTCAGACAGGAAGCCGTGGGCAGGGGCGCTTCTGATTTCCTGTTGTTGGAGCCCAGCCTGGGCTGAGGGCCCTAGGCATGCCTGGAGGAGGGGTGTGGGTTGGGGTGGAGGCTGCAGTGAAGGGAAGGGCAAGTGAGCAAGGCTTAAGCCCCATCATCCGTCTTTGTAGATGTGTTGCAGTGACTGTCAAAGGGGGAGGACAGACATGGATAGACATGTTGGTGCACTTCCTCCAGTTCAGAGCAGGAGAGAAGCATCCAGAAGGGGTAGAGGAAGCGGTGCTTCATTCTGGTCTTGTCACTGCTCCGAGTTGACTGTGCTCTGAGGTTCTGTCTCTTTAGTGGGCAAAATGAGATATCCAGGCACTGAGCGTTGTTGGGAAGATTAAATGAGGCATATCCATGGTGGGAACTCAGCAAGACAGGCTGCAGCCTCTTCCCCGTGAACACAGCCACCACCACTGTGCTTCCTGAATTGGGTGGCTCTTGAGCTGGCCTTGAAGGCTTGGGCAGGAGGCCAGCTGACATCCCAAGAGAAGCCTTTTCCTCCTTGCTCACTTTGCTGTTTGGGGGTTTCCTAGACAGAAATGGAGAGCTGGATTTCTCTACTTTCCTGACCATCATGCATATGCAAATAAAACAAGAGGACCCAAAGAAGGAAATTCTTTTGGCCATGTTGATGGCGGACAAGGAGAAGAAAGGCTACATCATGGCGTCTGAACTGCGCTCAAAACTCATGCAACTGGGGGAGAAGCTCACCCACAAAGAAGGTAGTGGCCTGGGTCCCTACTTCCCAACAGTGGGAGGCGACTAAGAGTTGGGGGGACACCAAAGTCCAAATCATGCCACCTGGGTTACATAGGCATCGCGTTGGATGGCACTGGGACGTTGGGACTAGATGCTGAGCTTGGTGAACTCTGGACTGGAACCTGGAAGACTAGAGAACTGAGTGGCAGAAGTTAGCCAGGGTGAAGGGACAGGAGGGAGACCCAGTTAGGATCTACTTGGGCATTACTGTTACCTGACTTTCACTGTGGGCCTTCACTGAGTGACTATGACACCTCTAGGCTCACTAGTATCCCCCCATACCAATTAAAGAAACAGGTGCAGTGCGTGGCCTGTGACGAGCAGAGCTAGGAGCTAGACACAGGGCTAGCAGACACTGGGACCCCCACCCCCCGACCTTGCTCAGGCTCTTTCCTCTCACCACAGCTGTCTTCTGAAGTTGCTGCTGCTGCCAAGTTTCTAAATTGAGATGTTACTTTGCTCCCTTTTCTCATGAGTCAGCCAGCTCTGAGCTCTTCCAGAAGCAATGTCCTGTCTACCTTCCCTGTCTTCCTGCCTCAGAGCCAGATGACGGCCTTGGGCCTTCTGGGAAAGGCTGATGTTCATGGTGAGGGTGACCCCAATGCTGAGCCCTTTGCAGATGTCCTCCCAGCCGGCCTGACAGGCCCTGGGTCCAGCCACAGCAGCCACGCCAGGTTGCCACCAGAGTCCACAGCCCCCAACCCCAGAAGCTGCAATTTCTAGGTAGGCCGCAGGGCTCACCTGTGACTGGGGCCGGAGGACACAGTGGGTGAAGGAAAAAGGCCCCGGTAACGACGGGCCTTTAGCCTTTGGTGAAATTACAACAGACTTGAATCCTGGCTCCCCTTGTTCTGGGGGAACTCAGGTGAGTTCTTAACCTCTCTCACCCTCCTCAGTTTCCTTGTTGGGAAATGAGGTTACGATAGGCAATCCCTCAGGACCCTGCAAGAGCTAACCTTCTATAAAGCAGTCTGCTAAGATTTTATCTGCAGTCACAAAGGCACAGTGCAAAGGAAGTAAAAATAGCGCTAGAGAAGGCAGATGGAGCTTCCCCCGCTCCTCCAGGCTGGCAGCTATCACGGTCCCATCTTTCACCGTGGTTGTTTTAACGTGAACAGGGAATCACAGGCTACGCTCCCCTCCTGGGCTCCGAGGACACTACTCAGCCTTTTACGGATCAGGTGGAGTGTTAGCAGAGAGGCCAGCAGGGGCCTTCATTTTTGAGGTTAATGATCTAAAACAATACCATGGTCCCCAAACCTAAACATCTCTCTCATTTGTTTAACCAGTAAAGAAACATTTCAAAGAAACTGGCAGTGTCTGCCAGAGACTGATGTCCTTTTCCTCTGGCTGTGGGTGACAGGAAAGGCGATACTGGGAGGAAGACTCCTTTACCTTCAGTGACAGAAAGAAAAGTTGGTTTACTGCAGAAGCATCCTTGGAGCAGCTGGGACGGCTGTGAGGGCGGCCTCCTTTGCGAACTGGTTCTCTGTGGGTTTTCAGGGAAGTGCTATTCTAACCAGAAGGCACCATCAGATTCCAGCTGCCCCTCTTCTGGACAGCTGGAGGCTGCAGACTGATACTGGACTTGTCCATTGGGACAGTTTTAACCAAGTGGTTGATGGGTAGAAGCTTCTCCATGAAATAAGATAAATTACAGTCTCAATGTTCTAAAAGTACTCAGAAGTATTATCAGCTCAAACACAGCGTATAGGAATTACAATTTTGAGGAGGATGCTTAAGCAGGAAGTCGCAGGATACTTTTTCACTGTCCAGAGTCATGTGGGGGCTGCCTGCAGCTGGCAAAGTTGACACAGAGCAGTGAGAGAGTTTTGTAAGAGAATGAGGAGGGCCCTGAGAAGCCACTATTGAAAAGTGTCAACTGAACTGGCTCTTCTTGTCAACTCCTGGGACAAGCTTGTATTTTATCCCAGGAATCCAGAACCAGTAAATGTATGTTTCTTTCTTTTTCTGAGCACCATTAGAGAACAATGGCAGTTTTTGTAGGCTTTGAGCTTAGACACAGTTGAATTTATTTTCTCTTGTACTATCCCACCTCCAAAACACTTTCAGAAAGAGGTGATATGGCAGATACCATTTGTCACCAAGCCCCCTCTTGGGGTGGGGGGATGTCATTTTGGAAGGCAGGCCATAGACTGGCCTAGGGGGCCCAGGATGGAGCTGCAGGGATGTCTGTTATGGAGGGTGTCTCAGAGGGTGGGTGATAGAAGGTAAAATCCATGCCAACGCTTTCTGGAAGTAATGGCACAGGAGCCAGATATTTTCTGAAGGAAAAAAAAGGTACAAGGTGGTTCCATTGACTGAATCCTTACCAGTACACCCCCTGTCCTGGCCCCTGCAGAAAGCCTGATGAACTCAGAACTGACTCCATGGTCTCCCAGGGGGAGGGAGTGGGTTGTCCTTTTCTGTTCACTGGGTTACTTCCTCACCTACGGAAGCAGTCAGCTGGAGGTTCAGGGAAGACCTGAGGCTCAACCCCCAACTGGGCGCCTTATCGTATGACACTGAAGCCAAACTGAAAAACTACTGTGATTTATTGCAGTGGAGGATCTCTTCAGGGAAGCAGGTATTGAACCGAATGGCAAAGTGAAGTATGACGAGTTCATCCAGAAGCTCACCATTCCTGTGCGGGACTACTGAACGAGAAGGCAAGAGAGCCACCCCTGGGCCTGAACACTCAGACTGATGGGTTTTCGAAAAGAAAAATGTTCCTTTCACTTGCGGGAGATGGCAAACACAGCAAGATGACAAACCTAACTCCAGCAAGAGGACAACAAGGAAACAAAATGATTCCGGCTACGGTATTAGCATGTCTTTAATAAAATTTTTTACTGTTTTAACAACTACCATTAGTCTAGCCCTTTACAGCCTGTGGTTTAGAGATGGGCCAGGAGTCTAGTCCTGATACTGCTATTTCCCAGCGAGGTGATTTTGGGCAAATCATTTCACCCCTCAAAGCCTTAGGATCCTCACTAAAGTGGATTCTTGCTTCTTACCTCACAGAGCCTGCTGAGAATGGGCTTTGCTTTTGCCAACTATAGGACATCAGGTAATCCTGGGTTGCCATGACTGTGCTTCTCCTAAAAGGGGCAATTTACAGGAAGACTGATATTCTGTATCTGGGTGCTGGAACATTTTCCACATTTCCAAGATAAAGCTAGCTAGGAAACAGCAACAAGCAGAGAGCTCAAACTATGGCAACATTTCTTGCAGCACCATGGGGTCATGTATAAATTCTCATCCCCAGTGCATACTAATGTAGTCCTGGATATTCATTCATAAGCAGAGTATACAGCAGGTTAGAACGAGGCAGCATCAGCTAAACGTTGGGAAGGAGGATCTGACTACACCCCAAAGGAAACCGGCGTGACGAGCTGCACTGACTGCAGCCTTGCAGAGCTTGAGAAGACTCATTATGATGCTTCTGTCAGGATTCTGAGTCCTTCCCTGTTCCATTATCAGAGGGGTTCATGGGACTAGGATGGGTTTGCTTAAGTGGGTCAAACTGATGATGGCTTCAAGCTGTTTCCTCAGGACTGGTGGCAAGTATTAAGGGGAGGGAACAGACCACAGCCGTGACACAGCACGAGCCCTGCACAACTTCCACGGGTCCTGGTCCTGCCGGGAGCTTTTCTAGCACAAGTGGCTTTTTAAGTTAGTTATGAGTCAGCATAGCCCTAAAAAGGGCTGGAGTCACACATCAGCATGTTGAGGGGGGAGCCAGGCAGAACTCAAAGTACAGAGATTTTCATCCTTATATGTATCAAAATTGGGCTCTCTGGGCTGTGGCTTTTTCTAATGGTGCCTTAGTGGCTAAAGCAAAAGAAAACCAAATTAAGAGGGAGGTGTGTCTTTGGGGAGGTTTACACAGGACACAAGTTTGAGGGCGAGGCACAAGGGAAACTTCAGGGGACAAAGCAGTCACAGTCAGTGTGACTGAGTAAGGATGCGAGGCTTCAGACCAAACGGAGGTCCTGAGAAAGGAGAGTCACTTTTGCTTCCCCAACAGTGTAACTGCCCATTAAGTGATCAGGAATTCCTAGGTGCTGGAGAGAAGGGTTATGGGAGGCAGGCAGTTATGTGCCCCCCACCCACCCTAAACACCAAGTAGGTGAACTTGTGATTGTCTAGCTGGGGATCTTAGGCTCATACAGTACAAGGGCAGATCCAGGCTTTGTGAGATCTGAGGGTTATATGATTCGGCAGCCTTCCAGAATACTACAAGAGAAGTACAGAATTATTAAGGGCTGCTCCCAGGACCCTGGAAGAGGCCAGAGCAAGTGAGGGCCTCTTGTGCTTAAACTTCATTACCTTCATGGTAAATTCATCTGAGGCTGGTTAGATGCTGGCACACCACGGAGCACTGCTATATTTCACTTTCAGGCAAGGCTCAAGGGTCAAGCTCCACATCAACTGTTAACCCCTCATGGACATGAGGAAATCAGTCCTCCATAACCAACCTGGAATACCAAGGATTAGACAGTAGATACCTGGGATTTAGATGAACAGGAAAAGGAAGTTCTGGGCTATAATAGTAAATGAGGGTCCAGTCCCTCAAAGCTTGGCCTTTATACGCTACTGGGTGGTACTCATATGGCTTCCAGGCAAGTTTTATGAATCTCATTTGTCTAACAGGCATCTAAAGTATAACTTGCCAGAGACACCTAAGTGGTGTGTACTGGCCATTAGAACCTGGGGCTCATGTCCCCTGACTCTGTGTTTTAAGGGTGTTCAGTGGGTAGGATTCCAAGATCCTGGGATGTGTTCTAATTTAAAAATATACCCCAGATAAGGCTCTGACAAGGATCCCATGCCTGGGTTTCATGCTCATTCCTGAAACTGGTTTACCTAGTGCCTAGTATGGTGTGCAAAAAAGGTCACAGTGCTCTTAACAGTCAAACTGCAAATTAATTAAACAGATTGAAAACTATGCTGTGGTTCATTACAAAGCTAGCCGTATTTCAGTAAGAAAGGGGAATGACAGCTGTATATTCATGACTTACCTCAAAGCATGCTGCAAGAGAATGAACTACTTGTCATGCTTTGAAGTCTCTGCTTCAAAGGGGCCCTGGAAGCACAAAGCATCGTCACTTTTTCTCCTAGGGGCTGTCCCCTCGTATACCCAGCAGCATACTTTACAGAAGACAAATTAACTGAAGGTTTTTCTTTTATTACATCTAAAGAGCTCTACATAAACAGGTAACATTCAATAGGTAAACAATTTTTTTTTTCCAATGCATGTAATAAATATTTTCACTTGGTACTTTTATACAAACTGACATTGGTCTACTATACATTTTTAAAAGCCATTTTACTGGTTTGGCATGCGGTATGGAAATTCTAAGAGAGAAAGTTTTAAGGCAATGAATCACAGATTTAAGTTCATGGAATTTATGGTAACTTTTATATCTGTTTATATACATTTTTCCCCTTTGTTAATTAAACAGTTAACAGCAGCACACTCTGGAACCACCAGCTAGTCTCCCTCCCTCTTTCTGAAATCTAAGCTTTGTGTTTTCTTTTAATTAAAAAAACAGAATCCAACATGTATTGAAAAAACAAAATTCTTACTAAAATTTTACTAAAATAATTTCAAATGTGCTTTAAAGTCCTAAAGATCTTGAAGTGTTTTATGTGTTTAAAATTGTTTAAAAACAATGTTCTTTCTACAATTAGTAATTTAAAATTGGGATATATTTCCATTCAGCTTCAGACATTTGACTCAAAGAAATATCTGCCAAGAAATCACATTTCTCAGAAGCTTAAGTATATCTTTTCTAAGTCAGTAATAGAGAATTGTGATAATGTCTAAATTAACAGGAGTAGAAAAATTTTAATGCTCAAAATAAATTAGTCAACCAAGCGTGGCATGGTTAAGGTCCAGATAGTTTTAAAAACGTGTTTAATAATGCCCACAAAGTAATTAAAAGCCACTTCAACCCTGCTAGTCAAACAGCTATTATACTAAAGGTGTGTGTGCGTATACACACACCCCCACAGTTTTGTACAGAAACACAAACATATGCACACCTATTATGAGTGACCAAGGCAAGGGGGATGGTGGTAACTCGACTAAAGATTCTGAGAATCGTCATTTGTCCACAGACAGCATGTCAGTGTTAGCACTGTGCCGGGGTAGGGGGTCGGGTGGGGGGGTAATGATAGTTGGCTAGGGAAAAAAGAAACAACTGTGCTTTAAAAAAGAAAAACTTAGAAGATAAAGATGCAGTGCATTACTCCACTAATAATTACTATGGATCATAAAAGTCTGATTGATTAACATCGGCCATGAGACCACCAGAGTAATAGGTACTACTACTGCAACATTTGAGAAAGTTAATAACTGAAGGGAACAAGCTGCTTAGAGTGGAATGAACTAAAATAAAAAGACAACTGAACGGTTAGTTGCTCCTGTGGAGACATGACCAAAGCTACTAGACAGACATTTATTTCTCCCTGTTACCTGTTCTTCCCTTAGATTGGTATAACGCAAGACACTGAGGGAAAATGACTCTCTCCAAAACTGGGCTGAAGAAAGTAGAGGGACGGGTTTTCAACTGGATCATTCAAAGAGTTCGTAATTCAGCATCATACACAAAGTTATTGATCAGAATGCTGAGACCACTAACGACGACAAAAAAGAAAAAAACAAAACTCTTCATTTTATCTCAGGAAGCTGACTTAATAGAAACATTTCCTATTACAATGTGAAATAAGAAGCAACTCCCTACAATTGAAGTAATTTCTATCCCAATCTGAATTAGACACAAATTATAATACTATTAGATATTAGCCTAAGTTAACATGGCAATGAGAGTTCTAAAGTGTTTACTCACCATAACACCAGATTCATTAAAAAACTTAACTATTTCCTGTTTTAACTGACAATGAATTTTTTTTTTATTGCAAGTTGTTTAGTGACTATAACTCAGCCATGTATGTGTGGAATACACATGCGTAGGGAAGACTATATAACTCACTTGTTACTCACACACACTTGTCTATAAATACATATATACACACACACATATACATATCAATACCAACTTGTTTTTCAAAATTCAAGTCAACAATTTGGTGGCAGAGAGATGCTGTAAAAACGGGTATTTTTAGATGCCACACAGTCATGTGAGCCATTAATTTTATCATACAATTGAAGACATAGCCATCTTGAATTCTAACTGGATTAAAGTAGGTCAATTTGTTACCACTGCAAGGTTTAAAATATGACAATTTTATACACAAAGGTGGTCCTTGATCAACTCTGAGAACAACTCTGAGAATATTAACAGTTGTGATATAAAAATCCAGTTTGGAAAACTGGTAATCATTATGCCCCTTCTTTAGCTTTTCTGTTAAATCTGCTAAACCTTTCAATCAGATAAAAAATATTTTCGACACTTTCAGATATTACCTGAAGAACATTAATACCTTCTCTGACGAGGATTTTGGAACACAAGTAGAATCACTTTTTCCTTCCCTCCAACCCTCACTCATTTCCTGAAAAACAGTTTTCAATATATTTACATGTTCCATTATTAGTAAGGATAGATCAGACTGATCCATGAATTCTTAAAAAAATCTGACTTTCCTATGTCATGCTTGTATTTAAAAAGTGAAGAAAAAAATAAACAAGATTACTAGGCTAAAAATAAGTACAGTCAGAACCAGAGAATGAAAATGAATAAGGATTAAGCCCATTTTGAATTTCAATTATTTATCAGATGATAGATTTCTACAGACGGACATGTATGGTGCACTCTATTTTCTGAAGAGAATTTACTTTTAAGGATAATTGACTGTCTGTCTTTCTTTTTTGAGGTGATGTAGCCTTACCTCTGTCAGCTGCACATGACACCCAACAGGGCTTTCTATGCTATTTTTACTTCCTACTTTGGTATGACGATCTTACAGGAAAATTTGTTACCCTGTGGCCAAAATAGCAGGTGTTCACAGACTTGGTTTAAATACATAATACTGGCAATCCAAATTTAGAATAAAGAACTAGACTAAGCCTACTCCTTACCCAGACAGCTTTACTCCAATCTCTGAAACATATTCTCAGGGGGCATCTAGCAATTAAGAGAGAATATGTGATGGAGAACATGCAATTGGGACAGTTGATAAAGATGCTCATATGTGAATTCAAGACCTTCAAAGCACTTTGAAAGAAGCAGGCAACTGGTTTATCAACTGAATGCAAACTCGGGAGAAGGAACAGCAATGACAGAAAAATACACACAGACACACACACTGAACACACACGCCTACAAGCTATGTCCTGAAAATACACAGGGAATGCAGAGCGACAGATGAGACTTATAACTTAAGGCTGAATAAAGTATGCACACACAGAGAATCCAAGTCTGTCATTTTTAGAAAATGGAAATTAAAACTATCCCCCCCGGCCCCCTCCCCACAACAAAGAAAAGCCCACAATTTAAAACTTCATACATGCAGTTCCTTTTCTGTTATTGCAAATAAAATAATGCCATTGAAGTAAAATAAAACCAAAACCATAGGACAAACGATGAAAAAAAAATCTTCAGAATCCAGAAAAAATGAACCGAAGGTGGTTTGTGGGTACTTTTTTTTTCTTTTTCTTTCTTTTTTCTTTTTTTTTTTTGTTTTTTTACAAGGGTTTTTTTTCAGACAGGCAGTCTTAGATTTATATACAAAAGTAAAACTGAAAATATAGTTTTGTTCTCTGTACATTTCTTTTAATTTTTTCCCTAAAAAAAGGAAAAAAACACGCTTGTGTACTTTTCTAAACAGAATAAGGTAAAACATAGCACAAAGTTCTCTTCTTTCTGCCAAGTTCCTTTAATCTGGGGTGGGGATGGGAGCAGCAGGGGCATGGGGATCAGTCCAATGAAATAATGTCTGGTATGATGCCAAAGATGGCTGCCGTGTCCGAGCTGCTCCTGTTCGCGACGGTGTGGCCATGGCTCTCCCTTAGGCTGTTGGAGGATACAAGGCTGCTGTTACTGCCACTACTGCTTCCATTGGTGGTTGGCAGAGAAGTACTGCCTCCTGCACTTAACTGATCGAGAAACATCTGTGAGGAGGTATATGGAAAAAACCGAGACGAGTGTAAGAGGTCTTGATCATCTGAAACTGCTGCTGCTGCTGCAGCAAGGAGGGAGGTGTTATAGTGCTGAGGAGAAAAAAAAGAAAATAAAGTTAATTGTAGTCATAAATTAATACACTCTCTTCTCTCAGCAGAAGAAAGTCCTAAATTTAACATATTCTAAGTACCTGGTGTTTCTGAAATATTCAGTAAAACATTTTGCAAAATTAAATTGTGTTATGTAATGATCACATCATTGACCTTTTTTATTTTAATTTTTATTAGCACATCACTGAGACATTTTTGTATCTGAAACTGGGGACAGGGATCAAAATATTGTTTTTTGTTTTAATCTGTACTGCAAGCAATTCTCATAATGCTATTCCTGAAGAGGCATATGCAGGAAAGAGGACAGGCTACTTCCCCTTCTGGAGGTATCTGGCCAAGAAATTTGTCAGTCAATATGACCCACTGCCCTGTTTCTTTATAAAACAGTACTGGGAACCAGACACTCTACTTAATATATTCAGGCACAGTTGAAACAAAGGGACGTTTATTTAAAATTTTAAAACCTTAAGAATAACGAGTATAACAACTCTGAATTTTCTAAGGGAATTTATATTCTTTCTCTTGGCTACATATTATACTTTTAAGTATTTTAATGTAGAATTAAAAGAACAATATTTTTTTCATATAACATACCTGATTGTCTCCTGATAAGAAAGGAAAGAAATCTAACCCTGCAAAAGAAAAAATTATTTTAGTTGGGGGGGAAAAAAAAGGAGCCTCCCAAATGCCCCAACACTACAAAAATAAAGACAATATCTTAAAAGCTAATTCTAAATTCATTTAGCATTTTATTTAAACATGAAGAGTTGAGCTGCATATTTTAGATGCCTCCCATCTCTAGATTACAAAGCCTGGAGTCCAAGTTTCAGCAATGGTGTGCACTCCTGGTGACGCCATCTATAGGACTTGGGCCACTGCTGCCCCATTCAAATCCAAACACCAACCCCTTAAACTGACTCAGCACTTTTCACCAAACGCTCTCACCGACTCCCATGAAGTTACTTTTCAATCTAACCTATTCCACACAAGCACCTCATGAGGTATGCAATTATATTTGGTTTCATTTTGCGGATGAGAAAGTTTGAAGTTAAAAGATGTTAAGCAAGTTGTAAGACAGATTTTCTTCCTCAAATTCCTTCACTTCCCACTGTCTGTACTGGATTCTAACTCAGAGACTAGAGTGACACGAGAGGGGAAGAGATCCGAGGGAGTGTCTCTGCTGGCGTGGAGGACCAGCTCTCATCCCTGGCTGCAGGGCAGGCACTGTAAGCTGGCCCCTTCCAATTCACATTCTTGTCCACACTGCCCAGTGTGTAATGTGATGAAGAGGAAGTAAACCAACATGAATAAAATCCCTCATGATGATATCTAAACTTGAAGAACAGTACAACACACAGATGCAGATAAAAATATGACAACACAAACACTTTGGGGATACCTCCAAAGTATGGCAGGTATCCCACTCCATTATTCTTGCCTGGAAACTCCCATGGACAGAGGAGCTTGGCAGGCTATAGTCCATGGGTTCCAAGAGTTGGACCCGACTCAGTGACTAAACCACCACCACTACCACTATCTACAGTAGAACAGATTACACCTTAAGGATCTGAAAATGTATAGAACTTCGGTTCTTGACAGTGAGTTTGGCAACGGGCAGTGAGAAACAGGGTTACACTGACTAACAAAGTAGCTACTAACCACCTACTGTGGCTATTTAAATTTACTAAGATGAAAGAAAATAAAAACTCAGTTCTTTACTCACACTAGCCACATTTAAATGCTCAGTAACCACATGTAGCTTAGTAGCTACTGTACTGGCCAGATTACATCTCCCTAGTTGCAGAAAGTTCTATTGGACAGAGCTGAAACAGGGTTTTTACAACATTCACTAAGAATTCACTCAACTATCTTAGCTCCCAAAAATCCTTGCCAGTGACCCTGAATTTTACTGTACAGAAGGGATGGACAGAAACTTCTACTTTGTGCTTTTGTATTATATTTTATACAATGAGAAAATATGGCTTTCTGTAATTTAAAAAATGTTCTTAGATTATATGGCTAATATACAGATTATTAAATTATAAAGATACATGACAACAATAATTCTTTTTGATAATATAAATGACTATTATGAACTCAAAATACACTGTAGAAATGATTATAATGACATTTCAAATTACTTTAAAAGAAGACACCGGGTTCACCAGAACAAAAATTAAAATTTTCCAATGTTTCAATTCTGCATTGTCTAAAAGATAATACAACATAGCTACCCACAATGTATGCTGCATTATAACCAGATTCAGGGAGCAAAAAATAATTTTCATAAATATAAAAATTCAAAGCAACATAAGCAACATACTGGAAATCATTCAAAAGCCACTTGTAGACTACTCTGAAGTACAAAAACCTAAAGATCATTCCTTTATTTTTACCACTGGTAGTGAAACACTGGCTACTGACGAAGGCACTACCAGGAAACGGAGTCTGTATTTATTTATGACCGGAGTATATATTCCTCCACCTTCCTAGATTCCAACCTCCTCTATCCCTGATCTTTCAATCTTTCTTAAACTTGCCCAGAAGAAGACTATATAGATCAAAGGCATTTATAATGCTATATGACAACACAGAAGAATGGGTAACTCACCTTGTAAGTCATAAGGCATGGGTGTCATGTGGAAAGGATGTCTGTAGTCTTGGATGAGGGATGTGTTAATATAGCTTGTGTCTACAGCAGGGAGGCTTGGGGTGCGGGACACTGGAGATGCTTGATGTGGAAGACTCAGTATGCTAGAAGAAAAAACGGTTTGCAAAATTTTCATGAGTCAGTTGAACTTAAGTTTAATAAAAGGGCAGAATCTCACAATGAGTCCCAGTTTTTGTGCTGAAAATAAAAACAAAAGCAAAGCAATATATAATTTAGATTACCATGATTATTAGGAAATAATTTGTATACTTATTAGCAGCTTTCCGAGGCTATAAGAAAAAGAAATGGATGCAATGGTATCCAACATTCATAAATCACATACTGTCTTTGGAACATCATCTACACTTTTAGAATGCAGGCCAAAGGCATAGTTGAGCCACTTCAATGAAATGTAAGTGAAAAGTACAGCAGACAAAATTCTAAAACCTTTAAACTAAGGTTTAAAACTAAACCTTTTTAGTTTTAAAACTAAACTTTAAAACTAAACTAAGGTTTAAAACTAAAACCTTTAAACTAAGGTGTTGGCAAGTAAAAAGAATAGGTAAATCCTTGCAAAGAAAACACATCTAACAAGACTAGGGGAATGAAGAAGCAATCTGAGCAGTGAAGAGTTAACAGCTGGCCCTCAGACTTGTAAGATTTATGAGAATAAAAACTAGGTACTGTTTATCTTGGAATACCTAATGCCCAGCACAGTCACGAGGAACGCTGTTTGCATAAAAGGTCTGCTGAATGAACGAAGGCTGCAAGACAAGGAGTAGAGATCCTCCAAAATGAACAGGTGATGGAGCGTATTTAAAGGGAGGACAGTATAAACGGAAAAAGAAAAAAGAACAAAGAGAGGGATTCTGGGAGAATAGAGGGACATGTTTAAGTAGCTAAGTAGTTAAATACTTTTTTTCTTTACCAAAAATTAATGAAAAGCAAAAAGGAGGAAGTAATAAAGGAAAAAGAAAAGGCAGAATTAAAATGATTTTGAAAAGAAAAAGGATTCTCATAGTCCTGTGTGAAATCATAAGGGCCATACTGCTATCCCAAGCATATAAGAGGCCAACAGATATGTTATAGAAAACAGAGAGACAGACAGAGGCTGTCTTTTGCATTGAAAAGTTCATGTAAAGTGCTGGGGGTATGGAGATGCAATTTCAGTGGTAGAGAATACCTCTAAAGGTGCCAAGCAAGGCTGGGTCTCCAGGAACAGTGCTCTAGTTGTGATGCGCTACCTTGTCTTTATGAATGGGATATGAAGTATAAAATATACTCTCATCCACCTCATAACATTGTTTTGTCTAATGGAAACTTAATTAAACTTCTTACCTCTACAGAAAGTACCATTTTCCATTAGCTATTTCCTCTGACAATACTCAAGGGATTATAAAGGATTACAAGAGAGACAAAAGCAGTTGAAACGCTAGTCTTTGAAAAACATCTTGGTATACCAAAGAGCAAAGGAAATTTCTGGAGGAAAACTAAACACTCAGTGGCTGAAGACAGCAAAATATTTTACATTTACTAATGTTTGCGTCTTTCTATTTTCTGGCTGGCTCTTTATCTTCCAATTTTGTGATAATATTCTAAAATGATTTCCACCTTCACACTGCACAATAACAAATCCAATATGTTGGGTTTAGGTTTCTATTTATAGGCTAGTCATTGCTGAAAAATGGTCACTGGTATTGAATATGGTGTTATCCTTCTAAAAAAAAATCATAAGTTTTCAGGTTGCTTGTTTTTAAATCTGAAAATAGAGAAAGGTTTGGCATTTGCAAATACTCTATCTGGGTTCAATTAGTCACTGGGAAGCTCAACAAGTAGTTAATGCATCTAATGTAATTTCCCAGACATAATAAACAAGCTATTTTTGGAGAAACAGCACAGCAAAAGTTCTAAGAAGAAATATTAGATTTCTAAACACTCAAAATATTTCCTTTAAGGAAAAATGTTTACATATATATGACTACTATCAATATCCTAAAGAGTAGAACTTATATATATATATATATATATATATATAAAATGATGTACTTAATCCACGAAATATTTATACGTCCAGATTTATGAAATAAATTTTAATAGTGCTATAATGGCATTTAAAGTAATAAAATAATAATGTGTTTTTGGTCATACTGGAGGGCCACAGTCCATGCAGTCACAAAGAGTCGGATATGACTGAGCAACTAAGCACATGTTAAATATAGTATAGTCACACCATTTAAAAATATGTATTTAAGTATAAATTAGCCCACCAGGCTCCTCTGTCCATGGAATTCTCCAGGCAAGACTCCTGGAGTAGGCTGCCATTCCCTTCTCCAGGGGATCTTCCCGACCAAGGGATTGAACCCTGGTCTCCAGCATTGTAGGCATCTTAGCCACCAGGGAAGCCCCATAAGTATATATATTAAATATAAAATCTAAAATAAAATCTTAGAATCAAAATTCAACAGGTATTTGTTCTAACTATGCTGCTTTTGGTAATCTGACTCCCCACAACGCCCCCAGATTTTAAAAAGAAGCTGGTGTAATAACAAGGTCAGGCTTGTTGGATAACAGCTGTCAAGGTAGGCTGCAGCAGAGGTGAATGTTTATAAAGTAGAATATAAAGTAGAATTAGTGTTTAAATACCCATTTCATTTAAAATAATGATACTGCTTTTAATATCTTTATTCCCATCTGTATGATGAGATAAACTACTCTAGAGAAACATCAACCTGTGTAACATGTTTGGTTGTATTATAAAGATTCCTGAAATAGCCAAAGTCCTCTAACAAGAGAGGAGCTACATTTATCACGATTGTACTCTTTTAATGTTGAAACTTCAACTTTCATGTAACTACAAATATACTCAAATAGAAGATCTTTTTATTTCATCAAACAGTATCAAGCCTGAAAATAATCTGACTGCAAGCATCAAAGTACCTGTTCTTGGTCTGGTGTTAACTTTCCTTCTTAAACCTTGAAATCTGTATCAATGCTTTCTGCAGACTTTCCTCCTCTCACTTAAATTCTTCCTTCAGGCACTAGTTTGTTGGAATATTTTCTAAATAGCTCCTATTCAATTACATCAGGCCACATAACTCTCCTGATATATACCTAAAAGGGCTCACATCTATTCTAGATTTACCTCTTGTGTGCTACAACTGTGCCTCAGCAACACAAGACGCCCTTTGCTGAGAATCTCCGAAGTGTCTCAAGAGACTAACAGTCTTTTAAGAGTATGGCTACATAGTCCACTACTTATTTTACCATCCTCTTCAAAATGTTAAACTCTTTAAGGTTGGGCCTGTACTAATTCACTGTATTACCACTTACGTTTAGCACAGGGTGTTTTACATAACGCAGATAGTAACGTTTCATGAAGTGAACTGAGGCATAACCAAGGTACATTATTATTGACGTGAGACTAATGGAAGTATGGGAAATGAGCCTGCAAAACAGAAAGCTCTGTGTACTGCAGCGTAAGTCTTGGACAACTTTTGTTGCCAGTCTTGCACATTCTGAGGCAGGTTTAAAGCATTTACCTGATACTTCTCTGGGGTCGCAAAAAGTCGGACATGACTGAGCGACTTCACTTTCACTTCTCTGCTTTCTGCTTAGGGTTAATTTCACAGCATACACTTTGTAGTTTGAGTAAATATTTAAAATCCTATGACCAGCATTAGGATCACCTGAGAACTCATTAAGGCTCAGACGGTAAAAAAAAATCTGCCTGCAATGCAGGAGACCCAAGCTCAATCCCAAACACTTTCTGTTCCTATTCCTGAATCAGACATGGGGGGACAGGAGAACAATGTGTTTTAATAAGCCCTTCAGGTGATTCTGATGCATACTCAAGTTTGAGAAACACTGTATTAGAACCATCTTTGGTATGATGAATATCATACCCAAGTGACCCCTTTAATGCATTATTCCAGCCCCTTAAGAAAAGCAAGAGAGTTCCAGAAAAACATCTATTTCAGCTTTATTGACTATGCCAAAGCCTTTGTGTGGACCACAATAAACTGTGGAAAATTCTGAAAGAGCTGGGAATACCAGACCACCTGACCTGCCTCTTGAGAAATCTGTATGCAGGTCAGGAAGCAACAGTTAGAACTGGACATGGAACAACAGACTGGTTCCAAATAGGAAAAGGAGTATGTCAAGGCTGTATATTGTCACCCTCCTTATTTAACTTCTATGCAGAGAAACGCTGGACTGCAGGTAGCACAAGCTGGAATCAAGATTGCAGGGAGAAATATCAATAGCCTCAGATATGCAGATGACACCACCCTTATGGCAGAAAGTGAAGAAGAACTAAAGAGCCTCATGATCAAAGTGAAAGAGGAGAGTGAAGAAGTTGGCTTAAAGCTCAACATTCAGAAAACTAAGATCATGGCATCCGATCCCATCACTTCTTGGCAAATAGATGGGAAAACAGTGCAAACAGTGGCTGACTTTATTTTTCTGGGATCCAAAATCACTGCAGGTGGTGATTGCAGCCATGAAATTAAAAGACGCTTTCTCCTTGGAAGGAAAGTTATGATCAACCTAGACAGCATATTAAAAAACAGAGACATTACTTTGTCAACAAAAGTTTGTCTAGTCAATGCTATGGTTTTTCCAGTGGTCACGTATGAATGTAAGAGTTGGACTGTGGAGAAAGCTGAGCGCCGAAGAATTGATGCTTTTGAACTGTGGTGTTGGAGAACTTGAGAGTCCCCTGGACTGTCAGCAGATCCAACCAGTCCATCCTAAAGGAGATCAGTCCTGGGTCTTCATTGGTAGGACTGATGTTGAGGCTGAAACTCCAATACTTTGGCCACCTGATGCAAAGAGCTGACTCACTGGAAAAGACCCTGATGCTGGGAAAGATTGAGGGCAGGAGAAGGGGACGACACAGGATGAGATGGTTGGATGGCATCACTGGCTCAATGGACATGGGTTTGGGTGGACTCCGGGAGTTGGTGATGGACAGGGAGGCCTGGCGTGCTACGATTCATGGGGTCGCAAAGAATCGGACAAAACTGAGCAACTGAAGTGAACTGAAGAAATACACTGAGAACAATCCAACTCATTCTCTGTACTGTTTTACAATGGTGCATAACCATTTTATTTGGCAGATCTTTTAATCCTATTTTCAAAATTAACTTTCACAATGACTTAAAAAAAAAAAAAAAGATCTCGGCACTTACCCTTTATTATTTAGTGGCGATGTGGGAGACAGGGAAGGACAGGTTCTCTTGGCAGATGGCTCTTCTTCTTCTTCATCTGATGAACTGTCTATGGTTAGATCAATCACCTCTACTTTCTTACTTTTATTTGAAGACTGGTGATGAGAAGCCACTTGGTGCTCTAATGTGGAGCTTAAGCATCCTAGGAGGGAATAATCAAAACACAAGGCAAAAAAAGTCCTGTGATATCTCTTTTTTTCCCTCAGCCTATGGATTAGTCTGTCAGTTACAGTTTAGACTTTATCAGTTATAGTTATACTGCTGGGGCCTAAGAAGAAAAGAGCAATCGTGGCTCTACTCCTCTAAGCTCAAGACTACTAGTATAGATTGTCAAGGATTTTTTTTTTTAATAATCCTGAGTTAGAGAATCAAAATGTTACGTCCGCCTCACAATAAAAACAGTCTGAGAGCAAATTCACACGTTACACATTTCCCTGTACATTACCTGATACACTGAGAAATGTTATGGTAATACTTTCGCTTCCTTACAGCAAAAACATACTAAAAGCTAGAGAAAAAATGCAAATGAAAAAAGAACATTCACTAACCTATATCAAGTCTGTTAAAAATTTAAAAGGATACCATTTCAAAAGCATGACTTTACAAAAAAAAAAGCTTATTAAATTATGTTACTCTGAAACCTCATACACAAAAATTTAAAAACTTGCAAAAGGTGAATTTAAAAAGAGCTTCACTACTTCTGAACATTTAATCAATAATTTAATAAGAGTTATTGTGTTATCCATAAATTATGAATATTCTTTAAAAAAGTTGAGTTTTAATATTGAAAACCAGGCTTTAAAAGAGCAAGGAGACTGCACCATCCCTTTGGAAAACTAACACTCACCATCAACTCCATTGTAAGAGGCAGAAACTTCCTGTACTTCCTTTTTTGATCTCATAGGTGCCCAAGAGCCGTCCTCCTTAAACTGTATTTCATCACAATCTGTACAGTACTTTAGGATTTCCATAAACAAGCTATAAAAAACAATTTGTCCTTTGAATATCACATTCTAAATTAAGACCTATTAGAATTACTGTTCAAAAAACATTCAGACCTATTTTTTGTACAAGTATAAATGAGAAAGTACAAGGTATTATTTGTTCTTAAAATCTAGGGTTAAATAGGAAAATAGTTACTTATATTACGGTAGGTTTATGCAAGAAAATATTACATAACTGAAAAATGAGGTTTCCAGAGATTTAAAAAAACATAACATGAGGGGGGGTGGTGAATGTTCACAGTAAGTGGGAAGAGGACAAAGAAAGAAAACTCTGTATTTCAAAAACAAAATTCTGTGTGTGAGTGGTATATAAATAGTGGTTATCTCTGAGAGGTAACATGGAAGATATTTATTCTTTTTCTTTAAACGTTTCAACATAATCCAAACTGCCTACAGTAAGCACATCTTATTCGATAACTGTAGAAATACATGTAAGATATGTACTGAAAGATAGAACTCCTTGATAAATACCATGCAGATACTAAAAAATGAGATTTGCCAAAATGTGTAACACGAATGATCAAATTCTTAGGTTATAATGTTAAACGAAACCAAAGGATAAAAAATACTGATACTGTATAATCACAATTATGGGAAAATAAAAATCAGAATACATCTTTTTATTTTCCTGCGTTTTCCAATTTTTCTTTAGGAGTATGTATGTATGTGTGGATATTATAATAAGAAAGAAAAATCCCAATTGATGGGGGCATCTAAAGTTATGTAATATACAGAGCTGGTAAAATATTACTCAATTTATTAGTGATCGCTGACATCTCTGAAAAATTAAACATACAACATTTAAGTTACACATTTACTTTCCCCCATATGATTGGTCTGGCACCTTTCAAGCTCTGGGTTACACCTGTATTGCTAAATGTATTCCATTCCTTATGTTATACCTTCTGGCTCCTTTGTTTCCTCAAATACTATAGATAAGATACATTAAGCATTTTGCTAGAGAGCACAGGAAATATCAAGAATATATTTTTTTCTTTTCACAATTTATTTTTGCTCAGAGGGAAAAAGGAAAAAAAAAAAGGAGGCTAAAGAACAGGAGAAAATTTAAAAAGATATTTGAAGATGTGTGGAAGGACAGATAAAACACTGGAATGTCAGGAAAAAAAGAAGTAACTGTTGTAATGCTATAGATGGAGAAGAAAGACAAAGCCAAGTGTTTTAGGGGAAACAGAAACAAAGAGAGCTGCTAGTCAGTGTGCTGGTCATTTTTAGGAGCCCACACAGCAGGGAGTAGGCCCATATAGTGAATGAAGCACCAGAAAATCTCCAAAAACAGCCCGACTTTTGGTCAGCTTAGGTAAACACAGTTTCGCAATTCTTTCATTCTTCCTCTAGAAAGGTCTGCATGTCTAGGGACAGATGGAGTCAGTTAGGAAAAGGTGTAAGCTACACACTGCTCAGAACCACTGGTCCTTTAAAATGGTAAATGTCAGGAGGCACTGACAGTGAGGCATGTATCTTCAAAACAAGAAGACATAGTTAAAAAGGGAAAATGTTCACAATATTAATTACTTAGAAAAAATATAGATTTCTACAGTCATGAATATTCTAAAAATATATAACTCAGAAACCACTATCTATAGAATTTTAATCCCAAACCTGATGGGTAACAAAACTGTAATAGATGGTTACTATGAAGTACAAGGAAAAACTTTAAATTGACATACCCATCAATAATCAGGTGTTCATATGGGGCCTTCTTATCACAGACAGGACAAACCCAAGTTGGTTTTTTCTCATTCATCTGAATATAAAGAGTTGCATCAAAACACTGCAGATGAGAACATGTGAGGGCCCGACATGGAATTGTCAGCCGCATTTTACCAAGCTTTAAAAGAGGGAGACAAAAGTTAAGTATTAGACAACCGTTGTTAAGTTTTTCCTGAAACAAACACAATGTGCATGTATTCTGATTTAAAGCATATTGTGTCTACTTTCAACACACTTCCTGTAAAACATCTACAGGTTAAAAATTACTATTATTTCTTTGGATATTAAAATACAGAGACTATGGAAAATCTACAGCAGAGGTTATTTACCCTCAATTCACAGCTTATAACCCTCAATTCACAGCTTACAGATCCACTTTTAGGGAGAAAGACCATGAATCCCTTGAAATTACACACAAAATCTTATAAATGTGTGCATTTTTCCAAAGAGTGCTTTCACCAAATTGTTAGGGTAGTCCCGAATCCAAAAAAGAACCACTTTACTAGGTACTGGGAAAGGAAAAATGAATGCCTTACTAAATGCTCAAGATACAATCAACCTGATCTCTGAATGAGAGTAATTCACAGGTCAAAACAATAAACACTCCCACGTTTGGCATAATTGCCTAATGGCAGCTCTGAGCAAAGCCAGTTGTTTGCACTCTCTTCCCTCAATGGGTACCATCACAGGCAATTCAACAAACACCTCTGGACCTCTAGCATCTCTGGCACGTTATGAGACTTGCTCTTCTTGCCCTGCAAACAGTGCTTCTGCTGACACAGGTCGAGTCTGTCCTATGAACAATGAGATCTGCTTCATTTGGTCTGAACTGCTAGCTTTGGCCCAAAGCAGAAAAGCTGTCCCAAGACCTGCCCAGGGAGCTACCATATCACCACCTCCTTGCATGGAGGACACTTCATACAGTTCAGCCAGATAACCACTGCAGGGTCCCCAGAGGTCATAGTGCCCATATAGTATAGAAGTCACCTACTTTCAATAACCATATTTTTTCCCCCTAAATATTAGGAAAAGATTTTCACACATATTTGTGAGCTTGAAAAATATAAAGGTTTGAAAAGTATAAAAGTTAAATAAGAAAAAAAAAAAAGATTCTTGGTTTTGAATTTCAGGGAAATGTGCAATTTCCTAGTCTACCAAGGAAACTGTCATTTGGGGTCCTGAATTATTGTTCTGGCACCAGTGACTTACTGTGCCTCTAGGAAAGGCACTTAACCTTGCCGGGCCTCTCTTTCTATCTCTGATAGAACATGGCTTCCCCCTTACTTCAACAGGATGTAATGATGAAGAATAAACAAGGACCCAGAATGTGCCATCATCTTGAGAAAGGAGAAATGCCAGTGTATAGTATCAGAAGTATGAACAGGAAGGATACAGAGAAAACTGACAGCTTCCTCCTCTGTGCTCCCAACTCCACCCTGCATATGATCACGCTGTTTATTTATGTGTTTCTCCTCCTCCAAGAAACACATCTGGCTCATCTCCTTATCTTCAGCACTAGGAAATGTACCTGCTACATATACAGCAGGAAGATGGTCCTGTGTACTGATCAGGCTTCAGCTGTGCATGCTGGACAGTTTCTAGGAGGCACCATTCACTTACAGTGTGAATTTTGGATGTTATTTAGTCTCTCTGAGCCTTAGTTTTCTAAAATGGGAATAAAAGTAGCATCTATACCATAAGACTGGGGGGTCTAAATTATATTAATTGCACAGGGTCTAACACATAGTAAGTACTCAATATATGCCCCCATTATTAATTAAAGTACAGAAACATATTTACTTCAAATCACTTTATGAGCTAGCAGGAGACCCACTCAAACCTCAGCCTAGTCAGTCTTCTCTTCTATGCTCACACAGTATTGAACTATTCCACTACTTCCCTTCTACACTTCTATTTAATTTTTATGATTTGATTTACCTAAGTACCTGATGAAAAGGCATACACATAAACAGAACGAGCTCTCATAACAAAAAAACCACCTATTTACCATTAGCCAAGACATACCACATTAGTCTAGAAACATTTTCCCAAAACGATCTAGTTGGTGGTGCTAAATTAAATTTTTATGTCTAAAGTTCAGGCCTTAACTTATCTGGGAAGTACAAGTTCCTACTGAGTAGGTATATTTACCACTGCCTTAAAACTAAGCAGAGAGGTTCTAGATGAATACAGTAATCACAGACATGGTTCAGGTAATTGCATAACTAGTAGGCTACTTCTGACAGTTTACAAAGACAGTGGATAAGAAGATAAGATACAAAGACTGTTTCAGAATCCAAGCAAAGGCTGTAGAACTTATACTCTGAAAAGCAATTATTCTCTAAAGACCATCATCTCACATACCTTTAGCCCTAAATTCCCAGCTGTCAGTTCATCTTTTCATTGGGAGAGCAACTCTCAAGCCCTTATGATCAGCCACACTGACAAGTTTACCTACAGAATTTTTAAGGAACACTGCTACATGAATGGCGCAGGAAGGACATGTATAAACAGGTACAAGAAAGAAGTTCATTTTGAAATGCAATTTATTAGCTGTTACACAAATGTCTCGTTTCAAAGAATTACAGAGTAATTGTTACGTGATAACCCTCATATTCCTGACTTTTAAAAACAATCACTAAATTCTAAATACTTATCTTAGAGTGGACACTTAAGTCTCTAACTTCAGAGAGGAAGCTGAGCTTTAAACATCTTCATCTTGTAATTACAAACCCCTTTTCCCTATATGGGATGGGATGGACATTTGCATCATTTGCAAATAAACACTTTGAAAACAACTCCCAAATAAGTTTTCTAAAGCCACTAATCTTATTATAACATAATAGTAATTGAGGATACTTCAAGAGAAAAAGAAAATACCCTACTTAGATATAAGTTCAAACCAGCTTATACCAAAAGGACTCTAAAAAACATCAACAATATATGTACTTTTCCCTTGTAAAAAGAAAAGAACAGTGTGAAATTGGGACTTTTACAACTTTTTCATCATTATCATTATCATAAGTATTTCATGAATAAATCTTCAAAGAGTTTCTTTTTCCTTTTCTTCTATCAATTCCAAGAGATTTGCATTTGAGTTTACAGGTCTAGGGAGTACCTCACAAAGCAGGTTCACAAATATTCTTCCAGTTCTATTTTTAATAAATCAAAACTAAAAAATTCCCAAAGAACAAAAATCATTTTAAATTATTTTCATTGCCTTTAGCTAAACAGCACACAAACAGAAACTCATTTATTTTGAGCTGTGTATATCACAACTGGGCAATTCAAATGCACAGTCAGACATCATATTTACATATTTCAAAGGGAACAAATCTTTTATTATTCTATAAATTTGATATATAGATGAGTTGTCATTAAAAAGTGTTACTTTTTAGAGTAAAAAACCTAAAATATAAGCATTACTGTTCCAGAATAATTGTAAAGGTATTATTTCTTAGGTCAAATAGAAATCCATAAAAGTATTATAATTATGGATTATATACAGAGAGTTGTTTTCCCTACAGTCTGAATTTTGAAAGCATAAGTCAATTTAAAATGAACTGCTATAGTTGCTGAAACTAAAAAAGGGGATATGGAAAGAAAAACTTAAAGTTGGCCCATTAAATTAAGAGGTACAAGGAGCAAAACATGATTAGCATTTTGTACTAATATAAAGATCACCTGAACTATTAAATTCAAAACTAGTTCTATAAATAAGAACATCAAGATTCATGTTGTAGTGCTTATTTATACAAAAAAATGCTTCATCTAAGTGTTAAACAATATAAACATCATATATATTAGCACAACTGTAAACACTTTGAAAATGAGAATGCAAAAAAACAAGACCCTTTCCAGTGATTTAAATGGAAAATGAAGCTTATGCACATTCCTAAATTTCTCATATTCTCTAAACTGGTATTTTATAATGGAACAGGGTGGCAAGAAATCATGTCAAAGGGGAGGGTGGATAAATAGGTGTTTGGAAGCAAGAGGGTATGATAGGTATACAACTTAAAAAACTGTCTTCTTGCCCTTCACTAACCTGGACTGTGAACCATTTTTCTAAATGTTAAAAAATACCACATTCCTTTACACCTTAGTCTATTATAACATCTGATTAACTTAAGAATCCATCCCAGGTCCCTCCAGCCACTAACTTTCATTGTACAAAAAAATTTAACATTAATTAAATCTGCCACCTTAACCACCTTCAAGTGTACAATTCAATAATACTATGTTCACACTACTGTACGACACATCTCTGGAATTGTTCATCTAGCACCACTGAAGCCCTCCCCCCAGCCCATAGTGACTGTCTATTTTCTGTTTCCATGATTTTGACTACTTTAGATACTTCATGGAATCATACGGTATTTATGCTTTTGGGACTAGTTTATTTTGCTTATTGTAATATTACCTAGGTGTATCTACCTTGTAGCGTATGACAGGATTTCCTTTTTTTCATGTTGCATACATAATATATATTTTATTTGTTCACATCTTGATGGACATTTGGGTTGCCTCCACCTCTTGGCTATTGTGAATAACACTGTGATGAATGTGGTTATGCAAATTATTTCTTCGAGATCTTACTTTGAATTCTTTTAGATATATGAATTGATGGATCACATATTCATTTTAACTTTTTGAGGTACCTCCATATTGTTTTCCATAATGGCTACAGCATTTTATATTCCCATCAAGAGTGCACAAGGGTTCCAGTATCTGTGGCACCCTTACTGACACTTGTTCTGTTTTTGATTGGAGCAATCCTGATGGGCATGAAGTGATTATCTCATCTGTGCCTTTGATATGCATTTCCTTGGTGATTAGCAGTGTTGAACATCTTTCCGTGTGGTGTTGGCCATCAATGTATCTTCTTTGGAGAAAGGTCTATTCAAGTCCTTTGCTTATTTTTAATCAGGTTTTTTCTTTTTTTGCTGTTGGGGTGCAGAAGTTCCTTATATATTCTGGATATTGACCCCTTCTCAGGTATAAAATTCTCAATTATTTTCTCCCATTCCCTAAGCCGTCTTTTCACTCTGTTCATGGTTTCCCTTGACAAGCAGAAGTTTTTACGTTTGGTGCAGTCCCGTTGGTCTGTTCTTGCTTTTGTCACTTGTGATTTTAGTGTCATATCCAAGAGGTAATTGACAAATTCAACTGAAGCTTTTCCCCCATGTTTCTTAACAATGAAAGGTATTATAGTTTAGATCTTAAATCCATTGTGAGTTAATTTTGAGGGTCCAACTTCATTATTTTGCATGTGAATATCCAGTTTTCCCCAATGCCATTTGTTTAGAGACTTTTTCCTATTATGCAGCATTGGCATTCCTAGGCATTTGATCATATATGCTGTAAGAATTTGTTTTTGGGCCACTGGTCTATATTATCTATTAATATCATTATGTCAATACTATACCACCTTATATGGGATTTCATTGGAAGGAATGATGCTAAAGCTGAAACTCCAGTACTTTGGCCACCTCATGCGAAGAGTTGACTCATTGGAAAAGACTCTGATGCTGGGAGGGATTGGGGGCAGGAGGAGAAGGGGACGACAGAGGATGAGATGGCTGGATGGCATCACTGACTCAATGGACGTTGAGTCTGAATGAACTCCGAGAGTTGGTGATGGACAGGGAGGCCTGGCGTGCTGTGATTCATGGGGTCGCAAAGAGTTGGACATGACTGAGCGACTGATCTGATCTGATCTGATACCATCTTAATTACTACTGCTTTCTAGCATGTTTTGAAATTAGGGAATGGAAGAGCTCAAACTCTGTTCTCATTAAAATTGCTTTGGTTACTCAGAGTCCCTTGAGATTCCATAGAAATTTTAGGATTTTTTTTTTAAATTTCTGTAAAACATGCCAATGGGATTTGATAGGAACAACAATGAATCTGTAGATCACTTTGGTAGTATGGACATTTTAACAATGTTAAGTTTTCTAGTCCATAATTATAGGATGTCTGTTTATTTCTATTTTCTCTGAATTTCTGCAATGTTTTATAGTTTTCAATCTCCCTGGTTGAGTTTATTCCTAAATATTTTATCCTTTTTGATGCTATAGTAAATGGGAGGCTCAGACTGTAAAGTGTCTGCCTACAATGCAGGAGACCCAGGTTTGATTTCTGGGTCGGGAAGATCCCCTGGAGAAGGAAATGGCAACCCACTCCAGTACTCTTGCCTGGAAAATCCCATGGATGGAAGGGCCTGGTGGGCTACAGTCATGGGGTCGCAAAGAGTTGGATACGACTGAGCAACTTCACTTTCTTTCTTTCTTAGTTTCCTTTTCAGTTTGGTCACCTAGTTCTTTTCAGAAAGACAATTAACTTTTTAAAATTTTATTTATTTATTTTTGGCTGTGCTGCATCTTTGTTGCTGCTTGGACTTTCTCTAGTTGGGGTGAGTGGGGGCTACTCTTTGCTGCAGCATGTGGGATTTTCATTGCTGTTGCTTCTCTTGTGGAGCACTGGCTCTAGGGCGCACAGGCTTCAGTAGCTGTGGCTCCAGGTGCTAGAGCACAGGCTCAACAGTTGTGGCACACGGGCTGAGTTGCTCTGCAGCATGTAGGATCTACCTGATCAGGAATCCAACCCGTGTCTCCTAAATTGGCAGGTGGATTCTTTCCACTGAGCCACCAGGGAAGAGGCCACTAACATTTGACTGCTACTTTGTGTTGATTTTGACTATAATTTTGTTAGTTCTAATAAGTTTTTTGTTTGTTTGAGCAATCTTAAGGGGAGTTTTCTACATAAAAGATCATGTCATCTGAAAACAGAAGTTATTTCACTTCTTCCTTTCCAATCTACCACCAGCCCAACTGTTCTGGCTAGAACTTCCAGTACTATATTGAACAGCAGTGGTGCAAATGGGCATCCTTGTCATGTTCTCTACCTTTGAGGAACAACTTTCAAGTCTTTCCACACTGAGTATAATCCTCATTGAGGGCTTTTCATATATGGCTTTTCATATCTTGAGGAAGCATCCTTCTATTTCTAGTTTGTTGAGTATTTTTATCATGAAAGGGTGTTGAATTTTATTAAATGCTTTTGTAATTTTTTTCTATACTGACTGAGATGTGGGTTTTGTTCTCCATTTTGTTAATGTGCTCTATTACAATGATTTATTTTTGTACGTTGAACAAGTCTTATAATTCCACCTATGAATTCCACTCGGTTTGGTGTATGATTATTCTAATACACTGGTGAATTCAGTTTGCTAGAATTCTGTTGCAAGTTTTTGTTTCATCAGGGATACTGGTATGCAGTTTTCTAGTTTGTTTGTTTCATTTTGTCTTGTCTTTTTGTGTGTGGTTTTGGGGATCAGTAACACTATCCTCAAAGAATGAGTTTGGGAGTGTTCATTCTTTAATTTTTTGTAAGAGTTTGAAAAGGCTTGGTGTTAATTCTTCTTTAAATGTTTGGTAGGATTCTCCACTGAAGCCAAGGGCTCCTAGGCTTTTCTTTGTTGGGAGGTTTTTCATTGCTGCTTCAATCTCCTCACTAGTTACAAGTCTGTTCGGATTTCTTATTTCTCCATGATTCAGTCTTGGTAGGTTATATGCTTGCAGGAATTTATCTACTTCTTCTAGGTTATCTAATTTGTTGGCATCAGATCAGATCAGTCGCTCAGTTGTGTCCAACTCTTTGCAACCCCATGAATCGCAGCACGCCAGGCCTCCCTGTCCATCACCAACTCCCGGAGTTCACTCAGACTCACGTCCATCAAGTCAGTGATGCCATCCAGCCATCTCATCCTCTGTTGTCCCCTTCTCCTCCTGCCACCAATCCCTCCCAGCATCAGAGTCTTTTCCAATGAGTCAACTCTTCGCATGAGGTGGCCAAACTTCGCATGAGTTTCAGCTTTAGCATCATTCCTTCCAAAGAAATCCCAGGGCTGATCTCCTTCAGAATGGACTGGTTGGATCTCCTTGCAGTCCAAAGGACTCTCAGGAGTCTTCTCCAACACCACAGTTCAAAAGCATCAGTTCTTCGGCGCTCAGCCTTCTTCACAGTCCAACTCTCACATCCATACATGACCACAGGAAAAACCATAGCTTGACTAGACGGACCTTCGATGGCAAGGTAATGTCTCTGCTTTTGAATATGCTATCTAGGTTGGTCATAACTTTCCTTCCAAGGAGTAAGCGTCTGTTAATTTCATGGCTGCAGTCACCATATACAGTGATTTTGGAGCCCAGAAAAATAAAGTCTGACACTGTTTCAACTGTTTCCCCATCTATTTCCCATGAAGTGATGGGACTGGATGCCATGATCTTTGCTTTCTGAATGTTGAGCTTTAAGCCAACTTTTTCACTCTCCACTTTCACTTTCATCAAGAGGCTTTATAGTTCCTCTTCACTTTCTGCCATAAGGGTGGTGTCATCTGCATATCTGAGGTTATTGATATTTCTCCCGGCAATCTTGACTCCAGCTTGTGCTTCTTCCAGTCCAGCGTTTCTCATGATGTACTCTGCATATAAGTTAAATAAACAGGGTGACAATATACAGCCTTGACATACTCCTTTTCCTATTTGGAACCAGTCTGTTGTTCCATGTCCAGTTCTAACTGTTGCTGCCTGACCTGCATACAAATTTCTCAAGAGGCAGATCAGGTGGTCTGGTATTCCCATCTCTTGAAGAATTTTCCACAGTTTCTTGTGATCCACACAGTCAAAGGCTTTGGCATAGTCAAGAAAGCAGAAATAGATGCTTTTCTGGAACTCTCTTGCTTTTTCCATGATCCAGTGGATGTTCCTCTGCCTTTTCTAAAACCAGCTTGAACATCAGGAAGTTCACGGTTCACATATTGCTGAAGCCTGGCTTGGAGAATTTTGAGCATTACTTTACTAGCATGTGAGATGAGTGCAATTGTGCGGTAATTTGAGCATTCTTTGGCATTGCCTTTCTTTGGGATTGGAATGAAAACTGACCTTTTCCAGTCCTGTGGCCACTGCTGAGTTTTCCAAATTTGCTGGCATATTGAGTGCAACACTTTCACAGCATCATCTTTCAGGATTTGTTGGCACAGCAGTCTCATAATCCTTTTAATTTCTGTGACATCTGTTATAATGTCTCTTCTTTCATTTCTAATTTCAGCTATCTGAATCTTTCCTCTTTTTTCTTAGTTTAGCTAAGGGCTTGTCAATTTTGTTGATCTTTCAAAAACCAACTCTTAGTCTTGTGATTTTTTGGGGGCTGTTTTTCTAGTGTCTTATTTCATTTATCTCTTTTCTAATCTTTATTTCTTTCTGTGTGCTGACTTCAGCTTTAGTTTGTTTTTCTAGTTTCTTGAGGTACAAGATTAGGTTGTTGATTTGAGTTCTTTCTTTTTTAATGTAAGCATTTACTGCTATAAACTTTCCTCTTCCTACTATTTCTGCTGCATCTTGTAAATTTTGGTATACCGTATTTTTATTTTCGTCTTCCAATATTTTCTAAATTCCCTGTGACCTCTTCTTTTGATTCATTGGTTGAGAATGTATTATTAAATTTCCACATGTCTGTGGATTTTCCTGTTTTCTTCATGTTACTGATTCCTACTTTCATCACATTGTGATCAAAGAAGATATTGTATATGATTTTAATCTTAGATTTGTTAGGACTTCTTTTGTAGCCTAACCCATGCTCTATCTTAGAGAGTGTTCTGTGTGCCCTTGAGAAGGATGTATATTCTGCTTTGTTGGGTGCAGCATATCTGTTAGGTCCAATTGGTATACAGTGTTGATTAGGCTCTTTGCTTACTTACTGATCTTCTGTCTGGTTGTTCTATCAATAACCAAAAGTAGGGTATCAAAGTCTACTACTATTAATATTATTGTGTTGGTGTCTATTTCTCCCTTCAGTTCTGTCAACTACTGAATCATATACATGGGAAAGAATTTAAAATAATTATACAGGGACTTCCCTGGCAGTCTAGGGGTTAAGACTCTGCCTTTTCAGTGCAGTGGGGCACAGGTTTGATCCCTGGTTGGGGAACTAAGATCCCATATGCCACGTGGCATGGCAGAAAAACATAAACAAAAACAAACCCAAAACCCAAACAAACAAAAAACAAACAGAAAAATCCTGGAGTCAAAATATTTTCCCTATAAAAAGGACTGGCCATAGTAAGGGAAAAAAAAATAGAAGGATATATACAAAATGATAGGTTTGGTAGTTTTCCTTAATTTCACTGTATTTTTTCTGTAATTTACAGATGCTTAATAGTGAACAGAAGTTCTCTTAACAAAAGTTTTTTTTAAGCTGTGTTTATATTGTATTGTATTATAAACTAATTCTTGAGCTACTGACTTCTGCATTACTTTTTGTGTTGAGATGTGTTTTTCACACTTGTGTTGAGGTTTTATAAATTATAAGAGACTAAGATACAAGACAAATAAAACAATTTTTATTTAAATTTTTGTTTTTTAAGAATAAATTCATCTTAGATTAGTAGGATTTCAGTATTAAAAGCCTTCAATATCAGACTTGCCTGAACAATCCCAGCAAATGAGGAAATAGCTGAGTCCTCTTATTTTTCATATTTTCTCCCAATTTAAATGATTCATTACAGAACAACAGACAATCAAAATGTAACTTACTTTTAGTTTTTCATGTATTTTTATATGAAAGCAACATTCAACTACCACTTCTACTATTGGTGGACCTAACATCAAAGTAGTTAAGCAACAAACCTTAACAACACATTTTTGGAAACATTTTCACTACCAGTTTTCACTTAGACATTATATTTATTTTATACAAATGAATGAAACTGATCTCATTTTCTGGTTTAAAAATGTCTAGTTGATTTTTATATGCATACCAATTCAATTATTCAGGTTAAACAATAGTTTTTAATTCTTGTTATAGTCATTGCTGGCAAAGTGGTTAAGCTAAATGTATGAGAAATCATGGCCAGATTTTTATTCAGAAGCATACTATTTAATAAAATGAAACTGCAATAAATACACTGAAATGATAAACATGCCTCATTTGGAGATTTTACACTTAAGTCTGAGAAACAGTCATCTAATAACCATAATCAATATTTAAATATAACTAAGAGTGGAAAATTTTATAGACATAAATTTGTTTAGATTTCAAATCCTAAGACTACATAATATCTTTTATTTTTCATCAACTCTTAACAAGTGGATATGTTTCAAGCTAACAGAATTTGTTAAATACTGGAAATACTTAGTAAAAAAAAGAAAATGTGTACTAAACCTCATGGAGACCAAATATTAGTTAGCACTTACTGGACATAGTAGAGAAACCCTCAGGCTGGTTGTAGCTATTTCACTGTCTGGATCCGCAGTCAACTTCTCTTTAACTGACATTCATCAAAGAAAAAAACAAACAAAAGAAGTTTGTTAAAGATGTATCATTGATGCAACACAAGAAAAAGAATGAGAAACTTAAAAAAATGGCACTAAAGAATAATCTGCTCAATTATTTTCCAATCAACTGAATGAAAAAAAAAATTTATAGTTTATAATCTCTACAATAAGCAAAGGAAGGAAAATAACTGAATACCTATCTATAGACTGACTACACTTCCTGTAAGCTTCCTATTTCTCACCGACAAAACAAAAGTTGCACTGCACTAACATAAAAGGAATTTATATAAGCAGTTTAACAGTCAAATGATGGCAGAGCCTTCTTTTATAACTCTAAGAAACTGGATAAATATTTTCTTTTGAACTATGACAATATTATTTTAAAAGAAACTAATAAAAACTATAAAACATGTATAAATGTTTACAAAGCTCAAATAAAAATATTTATTGTAAACATATTAATTCTAATTTCATATTGTAAAAAGAAAAAAGTTCAACTGCCTTTTTTAAAACCATATAATTATTTGAGTTTTATATTTATTTACCCATAACCTGATAAGTTACACTATCTTGGGTAAGTCAATCCTCCTCTCTGAGATTAATTTAACTTCTTGGAAAATAACAACCACACTATATAATCTCTAAGTCTTCTCAGTTCAAATTTCCTGTGGTTCTTAAGAGAGGCAGCACTGGTAATTTTACTTTTAAAGCTATTCTGTTACTCTTGGTCAGTTTAATACAACAAGGATCTTACACTTCTCATCTGCAAACCAGTGACATTCAGGTTACTTCTGAAACCCCTAGAACGTCAACTAAACTTCAACACAGAAGTGCGACAGAATACACCTAAATGTAATATTCAAATAATTTTAGAAACTGTTTCACAGTAACTTTAAAGTCTATATGTGTAAGGGGGCCCAAGCGGAGTAGTTGTGGACATAGTTAATCACAGAATTTCAGACCTGAGGCACAACTGATTGTGACCAGACAGCTGACTGATAGATGGGTAGAAGCACAGATATGCATAGATACACAGAGAGAAGAAAAGGGAAAAGTACTTGGATAAAGAAGAATAATTTCAGAACAGATGTCTATGAAACTAATAGCCATTTATAAGAATTAAGAATCCTGCCTTTATTAAACTTGATGAGCGTATTTTTTTTGAAGTGGTCCAAATCTTAGATACTCTATACAACTGTCTTCATAAACTAGTGGATCTCAAGTAAGATGCACATCAGAGCTACCTACAGAGCTTTCTAATTTATAATTGCCCACTGAATCAAAATGGAGAAGAGGGATACAAATGAGTAGTTTTTTAATAAAAAGTTCCAGATGTGATTCTGATGACATACTAAAAAGTAATTTTATGGCGTAGAAATTCCGAAAATTTAAAGTCTACTTAACTTGTAGGCTATCACATCTAAAAAGGCATACAATCCATGGATTTTGTCTGAAAAATAGTTATCACATCACGTATGCTAATTAATTATATAAGTAAATTATGAAAAACGTGCTTTTGCCATTATAGACCCAATCTTAATCCTTTCTTAAGATACATTTAATGAATAGTATCTGCTTAAAGGTGACAACTACCATATGATAAATGTGGTTACTAACCATTTTACAACCACCCCTCTTAATACCCACACAGCAGTACAAACAGCAAGGCAACAGTAACTGACTTTAGGTTCTGTCTATACGAAGTTCAGCGTTAGTACTCTGAAAAGAAATGAAAAAGGAGAGGCAACCTGAGGCAATGGTTCAGAGCAAGGAGTCTAGAGCCAGCCTAGGTTATAATTCAGCCTTAGTCACTTTTCTGTGCCTCAGTTTCATCATCTTGTAAATGAGAATAATACAAGTAGCTCATAGCATTGTTTTAAGAATTAAATGAGTTAATACAAACAAATGCTTTAAAATAACAACATTATTCTCAATAAATATTAGCTATTGAGTGGAATGGGGAGGGAGGTGGGAGGGAGGTTCAGGAGGGAGAAAAAAAATATTAGCTATTGCAACAAAATAAAATATGATTTGCATGTTCATTTTCTTTCAGAGGTGAAAGATTTTTCTGAAATTATTTTAGAATCAGTTTGTCACTTTCTTTTAAGAAAAGCTTTGCTTTTTCACCTTTGCCATTATAGATTCACTCAATCCTTTCATGTAAAGATACTTTTTGAGGATCTTGATTTAATTGAATTTAACCTAAAGATCAAACTGGAGAGAACTGACATCTCTCCAGTAACAATACTGAGTGTTCTGATCCATTAACATGATGTATCTCTCCATTATTCAGGTCTTATTTTAGTTACTCTTACCAGTGGTTTATAGTCTTCAGCATACAAATCTTGCACGTATTTTGCATAATATATCCCTAAGTACTTCATTTTTCTGATGTTACAATTTTTATAAACTGACCATATAAATTCACACATTAACTCAAGTAGCTTTTTTTTTGGTAGATTCTTTGGGATTTTTTTCCCTACACAATGATGTCATCTTCAAATAATTATTATTCATTTCTAATCGGTTTCTTTTTTCTTACATTATTGTGCTGGCTAGGATCTGAAGGGCAATGCTGAACAGACGTATTAAGATATTCTTGCCTTATTTTCAATCTTAGGGGTAAAGTTTTTGCCATTTAATATGATATTAGCGAAAGGCTTCTTATAAAATACCCTTTCATACATTAAACAACCCCCTTGTCTCTACTTTGCTGAATTTTATCATGAATGGATATTGAAAAAGTGACCAAAAGCTTTTACTGAATCTATGGTGATGATCATATGATTTGTTTGGTTTTTTTTTTAGTTTGCTGAGGTGAATTATAATGACAGATTTTTTAAAATATGTAATGACCCTAATATCCCTGTATAAACTATTTGATCACTATGCATTACCTTTTTATATACTATATTTAATCAAAACAATTCTGAAAAAGAAAAAGTTGGAGGACTACCTGATTTCAAGAATTACTATCAAGCTTTAGTTAGTAAGACTGTGTTACTGGTATAAAGATAGACAAATAGGTCAATGGAAGATAATGAAGGAGTCCAGAAATAAATTTATATACCTATCATCAACTGGTTTTTGACAAAGGTGCCAAGGTAATTAAATGGAGGAAAAATTAGTATTTTTGACAAATGTTATGGAACAACTGGGTATCTATATGGGGAGAAAATGAACCTATAAGTTTACTTTGCATCACATACAAAAATTAATTTCTGATAAATTGTAGGGACTTCCCTGGTGATCCAGTGGTTAACAATCTACCTGCTAACGCAGGGGGCCTGGGTTTGATCCCTGGTCTGGGAAGAACCCACATGCCCATGCAGTAACTAAGCCTGTGTGCCATGAGTCTGTGCTCCACAACGAGAGAAGCCCCTGCAATGAGAAGCCCATGCACTGCAACCAGAGAGCAGCCCCTGCTTGCTGCAACTATAGAAAGCCTGAATGCAGCAGTGAAGACCTAGCATAGCCAAAAATAATGTAAAATAAACTGCAGACCTAAACTAAAACAATAAGACTTCTAGAAGTAAAATGTTTGTGATCTTGGATTTGGCAAAGATTTCATTGTATACAAAAAGCATAAACTATAAAAGAAATGGGAAAAATTTGAAGAGCCATTTCATCAAAGAAGCTGGAAGGATGGCAAATAGGCACATGAAAAGATGTTTAACATCATTAGTCATTAGAAAAGTGCAAATTAAAACCACAAATGACATATCACCTACACAGTAATCAGAATAGCAAAATCAAAGCAGCCTGACAATACCTACTGTTAGTGAGAATGGGGAAAAACTCAAAATCTCAAATCTTATTGGACAGAATGCAAAAATGGAATATGCACTTCATAGGAAACTGCCAATCTCTTTTCCATACCATTTACCATGTGACCCAGCAATCCTAGTCCTGAGTACTTACCCAACAGAAATGAAAACGTATGTTCACAAAACTGAGATATTCATATGCAAAATGTAAATGTTTCCAGCAACTTTATTCATAACGAAAAACTGGGAACGATCTAAATGTCCATCAACTGACAAATGGATAAACAAATTACAGTACCAAGAAATGGAACATTATTCAGTAATAAAGAGCTCAAACTACACAAACAAACCTAAAAGGATTATACTATGTGAAAGAAATCAGAAATGAAAGGCAGGGGGTGGGATGAATTGGGATTAACATATATACACTATTGATATTATATATAAAATGGAGAACTAATGAGGATCAATTGCATAGCTCAGGGAACTCTACTCAATGCTCTGTGATGATTTAAATAGGAAGGAAATAAAAAAAGGGGGGATGTATGCATATGTATAGTTGTTTTACTTCGTTGTACACTAGAAACTAGTTCAACACTGTAAAGCAATTATACTTCAATAAACTGTGTGTGTTAGTCACTCAGTCGTGTCTGACTCTTTGTGACCCCATGGACTGTAGCCCACCAGGCTCCTCTGCCCCTGGGATTCTCCAAGAAAGAATACTGGAGTGGGTTGCCATTCCCTTTTCCAGGGGATCTTCCCAACCCAGGGATCGAACCCAGGTCTCTGGCATGGAAGGCAGATTCTTTACCATCTGAGCAACCAGGGAAGCCTTCAATAAAAAATAATTAAAAAAAAAAAAAAGGCTACATGTGGGACTTCAAATATCTGAAATTCTGGAAAAGGAAAAGCTACAGAGACAGAAATCATATTAATGGTTATGGGAAGTAGGGGAGAAGAAATGAGACAAACTGTGAAGGTCCATAGAGGAACTTTCTGGGGTGAAGAATGTTACATGTTTTCATTGTAACATGTGGTTCATGATTGCATATACCTGTCAAACTCAGAATGGACACTTAAAAAGGTGAGTTTTTACTGCTTGTAAACTTCGATAAACACAACCAAAATATTGAAGGTAGGGGATGGGAATCACTATGTTAAATTTCAGAAGAAAGTATGGAGGAAAGACAAAGTAAGTAAAGTATTCATTGTTTGTGGGCATGGGAATGAAAAATAAAAACAAGACATGATATTTATCCTGCTGCATCAACCAACATGTGATAAGCCTTCCAGGAGTTCAAGTTTCCTTGTGTCACTGTGAGCTGCAGCAGTAACAGTATTTTCCTTTATGACCCATAATAAAGTTACAGTTAGCCACCTTTAAAATTAATCTTTGAAAATCCCTGCTGTCTTGTGCTATGAGAGCTGGCCACTAGTCACATGTGGTTTTATTTAAATTTAACCAAATTTAAAATTCAGTTCCTCAGTCGCACTACCACATTTCAAGTGCTCAACACACACATGGTGCTGGGGCTACCACACGGGACAGGACAGTGCTGATACAGAACATTCTATTAGTGCTGTTCTAGATTAAAAAAAAAAATTTCTATCCTTTTTAGACTTTTAAGGCTGGAAACAACTGAATATATTAATTAAGTCCATCACGTTCATTTTATAAACAAGAAAACAAGAGGCACAGAGATGTGATCTTTCATTCAAGATCTCTTCTCATCAGTTTACTTAACGGAAGTCTTAGGGTCTACTATGTGCCAGACCCTGAGCTAAGCATTAGGAATTCAAAGAAAGATAAGATTAAATTCCTGCCTAAAGGAATTCATAGTCTAGATGGGAGCAAAGATACTTAGTTGAGAGCATCTCTAATGCATTGTAATGGAAACTAGCTGAAATTCAATGCATCAACTCTGGGGGTTCTGAGATGCCTCTGGGAAAAAGTGAAACACGCAGGATAACTAGAATTAGGCAAAGGAGGTAACAGGGAAGTGTGAGTCACAGAGAACAATACTGACATGGTATAGAGGAATAGGAAAGAATTCATTATCTCTGGAATATAAAGAATGAGAGAGGAGTGAATACACATGACATCAGAAAGTAATAAACAGATGCCACACCATGGAAACTGTATGTTTACGTCATCCTAACAAAGTTAGTTGTTTTTTTTTTTTTTTTTTAAATTTTTAAATTTTTCTTTATTCTTGGCTGTGCTGAGTCTTTGTTGCTGCGCCGGCTTTTCTTCAGTTGTGCTATATGGGTTTCTCCTGTTGAGGAGCACAGGCTCTAGCTATGCAGGCTTTAGTGTTGTGGCGTCCAGGCTTAGGTGCCCCATGGCATGTGGGATCCTCCCACATGGGATCAGGCATTGAACCTATGTCTCCTGCATTGGCAGGTGGATTCTTTACCACTGAGCCAGGAGGGAAGCCCTCAAAGTTAGTTTTTATTCCACTGGTGTTAGCAAGCCATGGATTGCAAAAAAAAAAAAAAAAATAGTTAAGTTTAGGTCATATTAATCATTTAGACTGCTATCAGAAGAGAGACAGGAAAAGGGGGGGGCCAAGAAAGGAGAGGAATATATAATTCAAGAATAGGTTTTTGAAATAAACTTAGGATATAAGAGCTTAAATGACGTCAGTGATGGTAGGGAGAGAAAACTGACAAGAGTTGAGAAATATTTAGGGTTTATGTCTGATAGAACTTGTGAGTTTTCACTCCTTGAATTAGAGGAAACAGTGGTATGTTTCAGTGAAGACAGCTACATGTATCTACATTTGAAATTCAGGGGAAGGTCTGGAATGAAAATACTTGTTTGGGAGTTGGTGCTAACTTAAACCACAAAGGTGAATGTGATAATCTCTAGCAAAAGTATGTAGAAAAGTGGACCAAGGACAAAAACCCAGGGAAAACAAACATTTAGGATGCTTCCCTTTAGAGAATCCATTGAAGGCAAATGACTGAGAAGAGAAACAAGAATTTCAAGGGGAAAGTTGTTAGCACAAAATGTAGCAAAAATACCTAAGTTATAAACTGAAAAAACAAACTAAATTCTGCAATCAGATTGTCACTTGTGATATCTGCAAGAGTAGTTTCAGTGGAATGATGGGAGTTAAAAGTCGACAATGGTTTGCCGTGAGGAGGTAGAAAGGGAAGTGTCGACTACTCTTTGGGGAAACTAGGATGAGAATGGAGGAACACCGGTTCCTAGAGAGTACCCTGCTTTTGTATTATTTAAAGGGTGCAAAAGACTTGACAGTGAAGGTTGACAGAAAGAGCCTGTGGAGAGGAAGGAACTGAAAATACAGGACAGAGAGCAGACAAGTGAGCAGACAGGCCTCGTAATACTGTTTGTGGGCATCTCCATCTGAATGCCTCATAGGTATCTAAAATACCAAAAGTCCAAGGATGGACTCTGATCTTGCTCCTGCAACCTGATCTTTTCAACACTGTTTTCCATCTGAGTAAATGGCACTACCATGTAAGCTGGTGCCTAGTAAGAAACCCAGAACTCCTTCTTCATTTCTTTTTCTTCGCTCCCCACACATAACCACTATTCTCCCCTTCAACATCTCTCAAAACATCAACTTCTATTTTCATCATTATTACTCCAGTTCAAGATACCATCTCTGTACAACTGTGTCTCTAACCGGCTCACTTACACCAGTCTAGCCCCCCTTCAATTCAGTCTTCCAAGTGATCTTTTCATTGCCCATATCCGGTCATACTGCTCTGCTTAAAAATCCTTTAAGGGTTTTCTGTCATTTACCTTTGTATCACCTATAAGAACTCACTGCATGGCTCTCTCTCTGGCCACTTTCCTCCTTTGCTCTCTCCACTCCAACCCCACTAGCCTTGTCTCTTGATATATCCTCCTATCTTGGGGTTTAATTCCTACTCATCCTTATAATCTTGCCTTAAACATCACAGCACCAGAGGACTATGTTCTCCTGCTGTTACCTCCAGAGTTCCCTGTCTTTCTTCTTTACGACACATGTCACAACTGTAATTCATTAATGATTTGTACAATCATCTAATTTTGTCTTTCCCATCAGACTGCAAACTTCTCAAGGATGCAGAAACAGCATGTTTTGCTTAATACTATGTTCTCCTGTGCCTGGAACACAGTAGGCTCTTAAACAATTTCTTGACTGAGATGAATGAATCAATAGATTAATATTGGGCAGGAAAAGGGACATTTCCTCCTGAGATTGAAGAGAATAAATAAGGATGAGTAAGAATGAAGTTATGGTGACATTAAGGAATAAATGGACAATTTAGAGAAGTCATATAGCACCAGTTTTCTTACACTGACAGTGTGTTGAAAGAGAGGGAATATTGTTTAAGTATGGCCAAGGTTTAAAATGTCTGCTCAGGAGAAAAAGAAGCGGAGACAGGAGCCTGACCAAGAATTAGTAAAGGACTCTTTTGTGATAGTTATGATGGGAAAACTCTACATGAAGGTGGAAACCACAATACAAAAATACTAAATCAAATGAACCAGAGAGTGGATTTCTTTGTGAAAAGCCTAAATACTATTGACTTTATTTCAGGAATAATGTCTGATTTATTTTTGCCAGTAGAATTTATTGATAAGAATGACTTAAAATGAACATATTTGGAGGTAATTAGATCCTTCAAAATATCTGAGATATCCACCAACATTTTCTTCTGTCAAGTTGTTTCACACAATCTTTTAATTACATAATTAATTTGCCAGGAAAGTTACTTCTTTAGAGATAGCATAAAGGCAAACAATCTGTTCTTTAGTCAATCAGGACAAATGTTTTATTGGTAAGATCCAGTGAATGTTTTGTTGGTTCCCCAGGCCAATTAAGATAAGACACAAAGTGTGACAAAAATTCTACCCAATCTCCTCTATTCTCTACTTCCAGGATGCATCAGAGATGAAATAAACAACTTTTGAGTTAAGTAGCTTTTCCTGCTTAACAGTGGCTAACAGTAGTTTGTGCCAGTAAAGAAACTCTAGGCTCATCTTTCCACTCCCCCTCCAGATGGTGCTACAGCTACAAGTGGAGAAGTTTACGCTTGAACAAAGACAGCTTGCCTTACTATTACTGTTGTGCCACTTAATAGCTTCATCAGCTTTTAGCTTTATTTCCTGGTCTGACCTCTTCCACACAGGCTCCCATAATTTAATAATACTTTCTGACTAAATGAGAGTCTAATACGATGTGGCAAAATACCAAGATTCTCAAGAGAATGACTAGGAATGGAGTGTGAAAAAAGAAAAATTCTTCTCTTCATGTTCCTTCAAAGCAGGTGTCGGTCCCTTCTCTACTTTTAGGTCCCTCACTATCTCCTTGGCCTTGGCAAATGGTGCTTCCACTCCCTCAGACATCAACCAGACCTCTAGCTCTCCACTGTCTATCAAGGAATGCCTACAGAGGCATTAGCCACCAGTGTGCTCCTCTTGACTCAGAATATTTGCATTTTTAAAAAAGCCTCTTTAAAGTAGAAAATCCTTCAATCAACTCTTAAGGGTATACTGATATTCAGAGGTAGTGGGATCTTTTACTCTGGTATAAAAACAGGTTAGAACAAAAATAAAAGCTATGCCACAAAGGGAAGCAAGAGGAAAGGTGGTCTTACTGCTTTAGTTTTTTTCCTATCAGAATGTTCCTAACTACAAATCTGATAGGGGCTCCATTAATCAACTCACATCAAGAACATCCTTAACGGGTAGCCATCTAACCTTCATCTGTAAAAGTTTTGTTTTCCAAGGGCCCATCTCCAGATACTCGCAAATTCATTTATGAAGAATCTACCTCTTATAAAGAAGAGAATAAAGGAAGAACTTAGTTTACTTCTTTGGAAAGGCCGTCAGCCTCTGGGCTTAACCCGCACTGAGGCCAGAATAGTCGAGTCGCACCTTTCTACCTCTCAAGTTCAACAGAACAAAAGGAACGATGCTTTCCACCAAAGAATGCAGATTTTGAGGAGTGTTAGATTATCACATGGTATAAACTTCTTGTTACAGATGAGGAATGAGCAATTCAGAGGAGGTAGACTGACTTTCCAAGGCCACATAGTTGACTAAAAGCAGAACTTATTTCATTATTTTATCTACCACCCCACTGACTTTCTTTTTACTTTGTTAATGCAGGGATGCTGTCATCACATATCCTTGGATGTTTTTCCTGGGTAAACCCTAAATACACAATAATTGTTGTAAAATATATGCCAAGATTTTCTTTCCATCTTTTAGAATTCCTGAACATTTATTTTTATGAAGCTTTGGTAAAATGTTCTGTGTTTACATACTGATGTTACAAAGTTAATTTTAAGATCAATAAAATATAAATTATACAATATAGGTCATGACAAAGATATTAAAACTTTTTTTTTGGCCATGCCATGCAGTATGTGGGATCTTAGTTCCTCAACCAGGGATAGAACCCATGCCCCGTGTAGTGGAGGCATGCAGTCTTAACCACTGGACTGCCAAGGAATTCCCTAAAACTACTGTTAAGTCTTGAATTACTCTAGCTCACAAAACAAGGTTTTCAATGTTTTAATCTACTGTGACAAGCTCTAGTAAAAAAAAAAAAAAAAAAAACCCTAAAATTTCTTGAGTTGAGAAAATACTATTCTAACTTTTACCAAAATAGTTCAGCTGCATAAATAAAACAAGATTATCATACGTACTTAAAGCTCTAGAATGATCCGGGTTCCTTATTCCCTTTGCTCGTAACCTCTGAAGAAGAACTGTTGAGGACAACTGTTTTACAAGATACACTGCCATGGAATAGTTCTGGAAAAAAAACAAAACAAAACGATGTAGAAAACAAACATATGTAAGTAAATAGGTACATCTACTTTAATCCCAAAATGATAGAGAAAGAAAATTAACACCTGTTAAAACCCCTACTGTGTGCCAAACACTATCTCAGGTGTTTTCATGAATGGTAATTCACTTAATCTTAACCAAAAAGCTGCTGAGGAAAGCGAAGTGTAGAGAAGTAAAAGAATTTGCCCTAATTTTGCAACTTCCAAGAGATAAAGCTAGATCTGTTATGCTTCTGTATTACCTGACTACCTATGCTTGAAGCTAACCATTTTAGGCACTTTTGTAAAAGAACATTGTTAAAAATAAATATAAACCAAGGCCAATAAGATGCCAAAGTCATCATAAACCATATTTAGTAACGGTAGCTATTCAAAAAATTACAAATTAGATTGGTAATTTATATCATTTAATCTCTCTCTATGCTTTAACTAGTTCTTGAAAAGACCCTACTTGGGCTATTACTACAATAAGTAGAGGGAATGCTAAATATTCAAAGAGAAGCTGCTGGTTTGGCAAGTGAACAGATGAATATCCATGACCAGCAGAGGGATTACCCAGAGATGGAAGTAGGAAAAAGGGAAGAAAGAAAAAGTTGATCAACAAGGCAAAGGAAAGGGTACATGACTGGATAAGAGGAATAAAAGAGGGCTGAAGCTTATGAAGGGTAAAAGAGGTAAATAAGGAGGCCCACTTTCCACTTGGTACTGGAATCAAGAAGATCAAGAGACTGGGAAAGAAGCAAAAGGAAAAATAATTATGGCCATCTTCTATTTATTAGCTATAGAGAGCTTTGTATACACTCTTAATGTATACTATCCACTTCATTTAAACCTCAAAGAAGGCCTGTAAGAGATATGCAGGGCAAGTACTTTTCTAAGTAAAGGATTGATGCAATGGAAGCACACAAAATATTTTTTAATTTAAATTTTAAAAATGTATGTAATCTGCTCATGATCATGCACCTGCTTGGTGACAAAGGTGGCACTAGAAATCAAGAGGAAAGAGTAGGGGTATCAAGACAAAGGACTAATGGCCAAGGCCAGAGTGGCTCTCTATAGATCTTAACTTCACACACCATTTGATTTGACCCTCCTAACCTAGTCCAATGTACATTCCAACTTTCATTTATGTCCACTCTCTGGAAAACACATTCCCCTCTTTTGGCAAGAGGAGAATATATCCTATAATACCCTCTGGAAGGTCACATTTTCATTTACAGTTCAGAAACTTATTGGTGTTCACATGTTATACATTTTCTGGGGGTGGGGGGAGGGGGTGGAGTACCAAAGAAGCTAATGTGAGAAGGATAAATTAGGAGTCTTGGATTAACATATACGCACTTCTGCAATGCAGGAGACCCTGGTTCAATTCCCAGGTTGAGAAGATCCCTTGGAGAAGGGATAGACTACCCACTCCAGTATTCTTGGGCTTTCCTGGTAGCTAAGACTATAAAGAATCTGCCTGCAAAGCAGGAGACCTGGGTTCAATCCCTGGGTTGGGAAGATCCCCTGGAGAAGGGCATGGCAAACCACTCCAGTATTCCTGCCTGGAGAATATCCATAGACAGAGAAGCCTGGCAGACTGTAGTCTATGGGGTCACAAAGAGCTAGACGTGACTGAGTGACTAAGCACGGCACATGTATAAAATATATAATCAACAAGGACCTACTAAATAGCACAGGGAACTCTGTTCAATACTCTGTAATAACATAAATGGAAAAGAATCTGAAGAAGAATGGATACGTGTACATGTAAAACTGAATCACTTTGCTGTACACCTGAAACTAACACAACATTGTAAATCAACTATACCTCAATATAAAATAAAAGTTAAATTAAAAAAAACTTAGATCTAATTTACTTTCATTAGGCATTTCCCTGGTGGCTCAGACAGTAAAGAATCCGCCTGCAATGCAGGAGACCCAGGTTCAATCCCTGGGACAGGAAGATCCCTTTGAGAAGGGAATGGCTACTCACTCCAGTATTCTTGGCTGGAGAATTCCAAGGACAGAGGAGTATGGCGGGCAACAGTCCATGGGGTTGCAAAGAGTCAGACATGACTGAGTGACTAACACACTACACACATACTTTCATTAATAAATCCCATAATTAAACATAATTAGTTTTAACAGTCTTTCTAAAAAACTTCATTTATTATGGCTGTGCTGGGTCTCTGTCACTGTAAGCAGGCTTGCTCTCTGGCTGCAGCGAGTGGGGGCTACTCTCTAGCTGCAGTGCATGGGCTCCTTGTCGAGGTGGCTTCTCTCATTGCAGAGCATGGCTCTAGGGTGTGTGGGCTTCAGGAGTTGCGACTCCCGGGCTCCAGAGCACAGGCTCAAAAGTTGTGGCTCAGCAGGGATCAAATCCATGTCTCCTGCATTGGCAGGTGGATTCTTTACCACTAAGCCACCAGGCAAGTCCCAAATCTTCTAATTTATTAATGAGGAACAAATAACTTAAAACTTGCCAAAATTTTAGACTGACAACAAACATACCAATCTAATATAAAACTAAAAAGATTCTTTTAGGAAAAAAAATCCTATTCATCTTTATTATTTGATTAATGCTTCAAGTATGACAGAAAGTGAAGAAATGCTAATTAACACTGTGAAATCAAATACTCACAGCTTGAGTATTCAGAATCACCTAAGGTTTTATATAGATTTTTAAGGAGAGATCAAGTAGGAACCACAGGTACAAGTGAAATTGTATGTTCACTCTATTTGAAACACATAACAAGCAAAAAAGCAAAGAGATGGTCGGCTGTTAACAAACACCACATATATTGATAATATGGAATTAAATTTTATATCACATGAAAGATTCAGTAGCAACTCCCCACTCCAAAACAAAACAAAACAAAACACAAAACACCACCTTCACAGTGGTATAGTATCTCTTCTAGGTGGATGGTGTCATACTATTCCAGCTGCCCCTTCAAAGTGCTATCTAACTCCAACTGCTGAAATACACTGCACTATACTAATGCTTTTGTTAAATGCTCTTTCAAAGAGTCTTCAAATTGTCTAATGAGTTCATAGGACATTTTCTTCATTATTAAGATATGATACACACATTAAGTATCAGTATTTACACAAGTATTTAAACTTCTATACAATGACAGTTTAATAAATGCTAGATGCAGTGATTACTTTGAGGCAGGATAAGAAGTTATAATATATAGTTCACTTATTTCCTTCAAGCACTGTAGTAGCTTTTTCTTTTGTAATTTTTTAATTGATATATAACATTGCGTAAGTTTTAAAGTGTACAACATGTTGACTGCAAAGAGTTAAAATATATTGTAAGATGGTTACCATCACTATGGGCTTCCTCGGTTGCTCAGACAATAAGAATCTTCCTGTAATGCAGGAGGACCAGGGTTCGATCCCTGGGTCAGGAAGAACCCCTGGAGAAGGGAATGGCAACCCACTCCAGTATTCTTGCCTAGAGAATTTCATGGATAGAAGAGCCCGGTGGGCTATAGTCCACTATATTATAAAAACTAATAACATAGAAATTAATCCCCCAAACAGTAAGAGATCCTACATGTACTATTTAGAGTATCTTCATAAGCTGAGTAAAACTAGTGATCAAAAACCAAACTAATAAGTTACTTTTGCAGCTTTAAAAAAAATAATTTTCTTTCAATGTTTTACCTCAAAAAAGATCTCCAACTTTTAGATCAGGGTCTACATAAAAATCTTACCTGGGAGATCTTCAAATCACTGAAGATACTATACTGTTTTCTTTCTGAGCTGTGGAACACTTCCCATGGAAGAATATCTCCCCCTCCTCTGGTGCTATATTATCAGCAACCATATTTCCCTCTCCCACAGCTTCAGACTTTTTTCATGGTTCACTGTAAACACCCTGGTGTTTATACACTTCCCAGGAGGGTTATACTCTCACACACACAGACAAACCCAAAATATCTGCCATACCCTCTTAAAAAGGAGGAAAAACAAGGAGCCCAAGGCACACCAGACAAAAAACATTTTAAAGGACTGAAACCTAATAGTGACATACTGATTAGGTAAAGGAAAACAGATAACCATGATAGATGTCAAAAAGGATTTTGATAAAATATCAAAATTTACTGGATATTTCTCTCAAAAATATCCAGTAAAAAAAGAGGATCACAGGATTATGTTATTAATGCAATTAAGTTCTATCAAGAATTAATAGTCATTATAATACTTAATGCTGTGACACGTCTTCTCATTAATATAAAGAACAAGTCAAGTATGTCTACTAGTGCTCACATTATTTAACATTGTTCTGAAGGCTGTAGACAGTACAACAGAACAAGAAGAAATTATGGTGTAAGCATTAGGATTATCATTATTTATATAATGATACTTCTCAGACTCAAGACTGCTGGTCTGGAAACACTAAGGAACCTACTAAAAAGTTATCAGAACCAACATAGGAATAGTAAATATTCAACAATAACTAAATAAATAAATAAGTAAAAATATTTACTTTTAAATAAGTAAAAAATAAAAGTTTAGAAAATACAATGGAAAAAGAACTATTTACAGAAGCAGTAATAATAATAAACTATATAAGAATCAAAAAATATGAAAGATTTATGAGAAGAAATCTATTAAATTACACAGGAACATGAAAGAAGATTCAAACAAATGGAGAAACATACAGCTCCTGAAATAAGGACACTGAATATCGTAAATAAGTTAATCCTAAGTTAACACACAAATTTTAAGCAAGCTCATTCACTTCCAGAAAGATTTGGGGGAATAATGTAAGGGAAATTGTCTTATTCTCTGTAATTACTTTTCCAACATTTCACTCTTCTCAAGGCCCTGATTTCTTCTCTCATTCTCAGTGGCCTCTAGCACTTCCTATTTCAAAGACATACCCAGAAGTCATCAGATTAGAGCTTAACTCATCTCTCCAGTAACAATCTCACACACACACACACACACACACACACACACACACACTCACAATCTCACACACACACACACACACACATTCTTTTAGTCCACTAAATAAAGAAGCTGTCCCTCCTAGCTCCAATGAGTTACTGTGAAATTTACTATTGATTATTCTTTCTTCCTCTTGTATATTTAACTTCTTCCTCTCAAGATGATACTTGCCATCATCCTTTATACATGTTTAACACTCTCCCATTAAAGCAAATAAACAACTGTCATCTCACATTTCCCTCCAGCTTACCTGTAACTATCTCCAAATCCACACTTCTACAACTCACGATCTCCATGGCCTCCCTTACACCTGGTCACAATCTGGCTTCTCCCACTATCCGCCAGAGCAGCTTATGCTCTATTTTTAATCCAAAAGGTATTTTTTTAGACTTCAAAAAATACTTATTTCTCAACATCTGTTCAATACTGTTTATCATCTCCTCCTTTTTTGAAATTCTTCCCTTGGTTTCTCATATTCACCCTCGATTCTGTCACATCTCTGGTACTATTTCCCCATGCCCTCTTCAGGTTCATTCTCTTCTACCTGTATTAAATGTTATATAGTTCCTCAAGAATAAGTCTTCAATACTCTCTTCTTCTTACCTGATACATTTTCCCTGAACAAAGTCAGCCTGCTTTTATGGCTCCAATAATCACCAATATGCAGATAATGCTTTTTTTTTTTCTTCTCTAGCCCAAGCTCTTTTCTGAGCCCATATGCCCACCTATTCAGAGTATCTTAAAGGCATCTCAAACTCTAGCCATTCTTGCTCCTTTTCAGTTTCTTAAAAAAACTAGGCTCTGGGGTCAGGCCAGAAGAGTGGCTTAGGTGTTCTGCCCACCCCACTGGAGGTGTTGAGTGCAGGGGGCATGCTCAGCACCCTGCTTCTGCTCGCAACACCCTGTTTTTGTTCCTGGTTCTTCAGAAGTGGCAGTGGGGTTTTTTTAGTCTTTTCGTATCGTTTGTCCAGAATTTGCCCCAACTGCACATGTCCAACCCCTGAATTATACCCCTACCCTCACCCTGCGTAAGGTACAAACTTATCTCCCCTCAGGGAGACAGGAAACAAGGGAACCTGTTGTTTGTTCTTGCTCCTCCTTGCTGCAGCAGGGGACCCAATAAAGTCTTGCCTGAAAAGAAAAAAACAAGAACGAGGCTCACACCTGCCAGTGGGCTACTCTGAAGATCGTTTGCTCTGAACCTTTCACCAAACTGATTCCTTCTACCCTTCTCTCAACTCTTAGCTCAGTCATTACATCCTCAGGGAAGCCCTGCCTGACCTCTCTCTAGTTCAAAGTGCCCTAATATACTCTAATATCATCATGCACCTCTTCTTTGTATTTCCTGTGACACCGTTCACATTTTTGTGTGTAAACTGGATTCTGGCTCCAAGTCAGGACTTTTTTTTCTCACTGTGTTACCGCCAGTTTTCAATATAGTACATGGAATATAGCATACATTCTATAAATTTCAAATGAACTCGTGAATATACACAAACTCATATAAAATTGTAATAATCAAAAATATTCTAAAATTGTGCCAGAAAAAGAATGCTAGGCTAAAAAACAATACAGAAAAGTGAAAAAACACACACACTATAAATAAAAATCAAATATATAACAATGGTTACTTCAGAATTAGCATTTGTCTAGTTAATGGTGTTAGAACTGGCTATTTAAAAAATTAAATTTTTATTTCACACCACATGTAAATTTACAATGGATTAAATATGTAAAGATAAAACAAGAAATCTCAGAAGTCAAGAAAAAATATAAACAAATATTTACGTAAGATTGGGAAGGGAAGATAGACTAAATTCAACAGAGGCTGAGCGGAAACACTATGAAGAAATAAAACTATGCAACTAGAGATTATCATACTAAGGGAAGTAAGTCAAAAAGAAAGAATTGCCATATGGTATCATTTATATGTGGAATCTAAAATATGACACAAACCAACTTATCTATGAAACAAACAGAATCAAGGACATAGAAAATAAACTGGTGGTTGCCAAGGGGAAGGGAGATGGGAGAGGGTAGGAGCAGGAGTTTGGGATTCACAGATGCAAACTAGTATATACAGAATGGACAGACAATAAGATCCTACTGTACAGCACAGTGAACTATATTCAATAACCTGTGATAAGCCGCAATGGAGAAGAGCATGAATAAGAATGTAAATATATATATCTATATATAACTGAGTCACATATCCTTGATGTATAGCTGTAATTAACACAACACTGTAATTAAGTATACTTCGATAAAGAAGAAATTAAAAGAAAAAAAGAAACAAACTGGTTAAAATTTGGGTCCATAATAATTTAAATCTTCTACACATTAAGGAATCACATAAATGAAAAGGAATAAACTAGAAACAAACATTTGCAGCATGTGCAAGAAGGTTAAATCAGTAATGTAAGAACTCGTAAACAATAAAAATAAGAAAAACAATAGAGAAACAGATATTTATATATGTTTTAAATGTGAAAAATCACAAATTTGTTCAATCTCACTAACAATAAAAGGAGTACTAATTAAAGTAATCTAATACCACTATTTATCTATAAAAATTAGTAGAGATTTCAAAGAAGATAAAACTCAGTGTTATCAGTCAACAGGCATATTAAAAAAACCTGAAAGTCAGAGAATAAATCTTACATCTTTTGGTAAGGCAATCTGCCAGTGAACACAAAATTTCTCTAAATTCTGATGGTCTTTGATTCAGGAATTGCACTTCAGGGAATTTACTCTAAAGAAAGCACTATGTGTGTGCAAAGTCAGAGCTATTAGGACGGTCTTCAAAACGCTCTTTGAAGTAAAGAATCAAATAATGTTCAACAATAGGGAACAGGCTACACTATAGATACTCGTTTGGAATATGATGTAGACATTTAAAATCATGCAGATGAACATGAAATGACATAGGAAGATGTTTATGAAAATACTTAGAGTTATCAAGTTATAAAACACTGAATATTGCAAGATCCCATTTTTAAAATGGGAACATGTTGAAAATTCATTGTGAGACAAAAATAAATCCTTTGGCAACTCATTTTATACCCATTTTATTTATAGATAAGCACAAGTAGCCATGGAGATTAACCCTTCCTTATAAAACAAAACTCTGGAAGAAATAAAAATTTACTCACTCTTCCAATTTCTGCAGTCCAAGAAACAACAATGGTGTTTGGTACAGTTGTAGACAATCGGACAAGTGAGGTGATATTAATTGGTCGGCTGGGTCGCTTTGGTTCCACACCATTTTTAGTAGGTGGAAGATAACCCTAAGGACGAAATATAACATTTCTATTTATTACTTCCACAACCATTTCAACTTCCATTCCTTAAAAAAAAACAACCTACAAACTACATATTAGAAAATATGAGTAATTTCATTTAAAAGTGGAGAAGCAAACACTTGTAAGAGTTTTCTGTACGTTTCTCTAAAGTACCCTACAGTCTCATTATAGTAAGCCTGAGAAAAATATTGGTGATAGAACTTAAAAATCTATAAGAATTTAAGAATCAGGTTGAATTCATAAACAGCTTGGATAAACACATAAGGACTATTTTAAAGGTGAGCAACAATAGCACCCACTCCTTTGTTAAATGCACACCAGTCTTCAAATCTCCCATCTACCACAAGGTTTCAGACACAAGAATACATCTGAGATTTTGATGAAACTATCTCTTCATCCCAAAATTAAATAAAATACTAAAAGCTACCACACCCAACTCCAAGTCCTAGACTGTCTCCATAGCTAATGTCACAGCTGTTAATTGTACATAGTTGGTACAAGTGTTTTAGTCAGTCACATGAATATACATCCAAAATAAAGATGTTTTCTTAATGAAAAACTACGATTAACAACAGCTGTGATGACTTATTTGCTAGCTATGCTGGCAACGCACTGGAAAAATAGCTTTTAGGACTTACTGGAAGGCTGCAAGGTTTTGTATTCACTTTCACACAAAGATTGGGTGGGAAGTGATCTTCTTGTGGACAACTGGTTTCTGATAAACAAAACCTAAACAATAAAGAACAACTTTAATTTCCTTTATTAAAAGATGATCTCATTGATATTTTTGTTTCATAACTAATCTAAAAGATGGTCAAACTTAACAGCAACAACTATTAAAACTAGACATTTCATATTATGAATAAATGCATTTAAATAGGATCAAAATAAATAAATTTGTCAATGTAGAGTTTCAGTAGTCACAACTACCAACCTGTAGTTGACCTCATAACATCTCCAGTCATTTGTTCAAGCAGGCTGGCGGGGGCAGGGGGGTTGAGGGGGGAGTGCTCTGGGGTTGAATACATTTAAGAAATTTTGGAGAGTAACATGGAACCTTATATTACCATATGTAAAACAGATAGCCAATGGGAATTTGCTGTATGACTCAGGGAACTCAAATCAGGGCTCTGTAACAACCTAGAGGGGAGGGGTGGGGAGGGGGCTCAGGAGGGAGGGGACATGTATATGCCTATGGATGATTCATGTTGATATTTGGCAGAAAACAATGAAATTCAGTAAAAGCAATCATTCTTCAATGAAAACAATTAAGTTTTCTCTATACAGAACATCTCAAAGCTAATAAGGACTGTAGCTTTTCAAGAAGAAAATATATGTGTGTGCGCTCAGTTGCGTCTGACTCTTTGCAACCCTATGGATGGTAGCCCGCCAGGCTCCTCTGTCCATGGGATTCTCCAGGCAAGAATACTGGAGTGGGTTGCCATTTTCTCCTCCAGGGGATCTTCCCAATCCAGAGGTTGAAGCTGCATCTCCTGCACTGGCAGGCAGATTCTTTACCACTGTGCCACCTGGGAAGCCCAATATAATATATGGTATTTCCCAAATGTATTTGTCTATAAAACATTTTTTTGGTTCTCAGCAGAATATACTGAAAAATGCTAAAAGTCAAGCTCCAGGATCAAGTTTTGTCCACCAAGTTCAAGTATTCCATTAGTTTCTGAAAACTGAAGATGTTGAATAATAATAATATTTGTATTATATCCACGTGCTTAGAATACTATTTAGAAACTCACAAAAACATTTATTTCTAAATTAAATGTGCAATCTTTTAGGAAAAACCAAGACAGCTACATAATTTGTACACTCTCAATCTTTTCATTCTATTTTTTTTAATTTGGCTGCACCAGGTCTTAGTTGTGGTATGTGGGACCTAGTTCCCTGACCAGGTATGAACTGGGCCCTCTGCATTGGGAGCACAAAGGCTTAGCCCCAGGACCACCAGGGAAGTTCCTTACTCTATTCATTCTTACATAGATTGAGACATAAATTAATCTGCTATTTAAGACAACGATTCTCAATTACTTCCTTGTTCCCAATATAGAGCTAAGGTTCACTCCACCTTTACAGAATGTTCCCAGAACTTTTTGATTTATATGTTAAGTATGCTATCTCTGAATTCTGTGAAATATTCATTGTTTTTACACAAGTTTTTAAACAAGAAGCACAAGTATCTTCTCTCAATATCCTGATCTGCCTGCAACGGAATCTGTGTGAGGGAAGGTCCACAAATGGGACAATTTTCTATGTAAAATTTTATGGGTACATATATGGTCATCTTTAAGCAGGGACAATCTATAGTTTCCATTACATTCTCAAAGAGGTTAGAGTCATAGAAAGGTTTAGAATTACTAACCTGCGAAGATTTTCTCAAAATATACTTAGCACACAGATATCAACACCCACAAGATCATCTCTAGCCCCAGCAGAACCTTCTATGATAGGCCAGTTCTTTACTTAGCAAAAGTAAGAGGATGCTCTAGTTTCAAACCAATTATGCCAGTGTCGTGGGAGATTAGAAACATGGACCTGGCTGCCTGAAGCTGCCGAAAAACAGAATTCATGTGACAAGCTGACTCCTATTCAACTAAGTAAAAAGTGAACATCTAATAAATCATTCTTACAAACCAAAGGTTTTTTTAAAAAAGGAACAATAGCACAAAGTTTCTATACAGATGTTTATGGGGGTGGAGAGGGGAAACAGATAAATGAAAACAGATTAGGAATCTAATAGAGAAAATACTGATCTTAATTCTGACCAAACTGTTTTTCATGTTTTAGATAAAGACTTATAATTAGGATAGTAGATGGTATATGCTCCAAACTTAATAACCTGGGATTGCTGTGGGGGATGGGCAATGTGGGGATGAAAACAGTTTAGCAAAACACAAATAATCATCTAATAATTCCCAAATATAAACAAAATATATACAATATTTAATATAAACAATCTAGCAAAACACAATTGTATATATTAAACATAATTATATATATTAAATATGTATATATTAAATATATACAATATATTTAATATAAACAATTTAGCAAAACACAAAGAACCACCTAATAATTCCCAAATATATACAAAATATAATACAAAATATATACAAAATATAGTACAAAATGGTTCTTTTCCCATTAAGTTTCGGATATAATCTGAATTTAAAATAGCTAAGCCCCTCCAGTATTCTTGTGCTTCCCTGGTCGTTCAGACAGTAAAGATTCTGCCTGCAATGCAGGACATCTGGGTTTGATCCCTGGATTGGAAAGATCCCCTGGAGAAGGGAATGGCTACCCACTCCAGTATCCTTGCCTGGAGAATTCTATGGACAGAGGAGCCTGGCAGGCTACAGTCCATGGGGTCTCAAAGAGTTGGACACAACTGAGCAACTTTCACTTTACAAGCCATTTTTAACCATCACGATTCCCTTAGAATCTCTGAACTGATCTTAGAAAGAAAGAAAACCTTCCTATGGAATGAGATCAATGCCTCCTGCTGCTTTCAAGAATGTATGGACGGTAATGCTAAGGATAGCAGGTGGATCTTCTGTTCTAGAACTATGGTTTGCAAATTCAGTCTTGGGATAGTCTCCTCAAACGAAAACTAACCCAGAAGTCAAACATGTAAAAACAGGTCAAAGCAGCACTACTTTGGTTCAGAGTGTGTATATGTGTGTGTGTCAGGTAGGAGAGTTGGGGTGGGGGAGAAGGTGGAATGATAGCCAGAGGGTAGACCCCAAATGGTGGCTTCAAGCAACAGTCTGAAAACCACTGTTTTAAAAGACAAAGTCACATAGCAGTATGAACAAAATGTAAATTGAGGCAGGAAGTAAAAAATATCACAGCAATATGTAATTATTTACGAAGGCGCTGAATTTTAGCCCTTCAGTCAGTCATTATCATCATCTGCCCGACAGAGGATAAAGCGCCTTCACACAGAAACACCTTTGTCAGTGCCTTCCAAAACCAAGACCTTACCTCTCCTCTGCTTTCTCAGTTTTCATCACACTGCTTCTAAGTCTGGATCAGATGTTTTCACATTATTCTGTGAAGAACTGAGCTGGTTCTTTAATCTCTTTTCTGATCTCTTAGTACGTTTATAATCTGTACATACAACTTAGTATTTGATTTTGAGACTGGGCTATGTGTTTGACTTATCCTTCTTACTTTATATGGAAAATAGCTTCCGGAGGAAAACAATTGTCTTTCTCTTCTATCTCTATCGCAACAAGAACAGTGTGGGGCACTTAAGTCTACACTACAATAGTCACTGAGTAAAAAGAACAGCATAAGATGGTTTATGTAAGCAATGAGAGACATTAACATAAAAGATGTGTTAGATACTCTTAGAAGAAATGGGCTAAGAAAAGAAACTGAATATGGGACAGTACCACGTTGGAAAATTCTCATTTTGCTTTTCAAATTTATCAAAAGATGTCTCACACAGAATCTAAATTAGAGAGTATTTAAAAGTTAATGGTTTAAATATAGGACACAGAAAATACTTACTGAAAATTAGAAAGATTTTAGAAATCTTTAAGAAACATTGATTTTTAAACTTTGAATATATACTGTAGTCCATACTTTACCTTAACTGGACCTGCACTGTGAAGTCACATTTGGTCCCAGAAATATCCCTAGAAAAGACATGGTAAGAACTAAAATTATTTTAAAGACATCCACAGGAAAGCTGATTCAAAGACACGGCTAACTCCAGAACGTATATCAGAAATAGTAAGAGTTCTTATGGTAAGTAACATTCTAATGATATTTTCAGTACTAATACTTGCATGACAATAATACTCACCCCTGAATATACTGTTTCAAAAAGTCACTTATTATAGACAAAACTGGATGCAAAGGTCAAACTGCAAGTTACACTCAGAGACAACTTACATGGAACTACTGATCTGCTGCACTTGTTGTGGCGTCAATGCAAATGCAAAACAGGTTTCTCGAAAGCGCTGACTGTTGTCTGATGCTAAAGAAGAAAAGAATTATATTTTTTAATTACCTTCAAATTCTCAATATAGTACACAATAGCAAACAAAACAAAAAACTTCAACCATTCACATGCCTTTAATTAACTAGGATGAATGCTAGCGTTTAGATAACAAGTCAATTATGGCATTTGAAAATTAAGACATGTGCTACATGTCTAATCATAGATGTCTGCATCTAAAAAGGACACGTATAAAAACACGCTGATATTAATTTTATTTAAAATAATACAAAGCCATTTAAAGATATAAATGAGCTAAGTAACAAACATATTATTTTTGAGCTAAGTAACAAACATATACATACACCTTGAGATCTGCCCAGGTAAGATGACAGTTGGACTTGAAGGCAAATTAAGAATTTTATCACCCCCCACCTAACTATACCACGAAATTTTTATAAAATAAATAACATATATAATTTGTCCTATCCTTAGATGAACAGACCTCAAAATTCGCCTGTGGTTACTATCTCAAAAAAGGAAAGGAGTTACACGAAGAAGGGAAAGAAGAGAATAGAGAGAAGAGGAAGAAAGGAGAGGTGGGGAAAGAAAAGAATATATTTTGATATCAGTGGTAAATATCTTTCTTGTTTGCTATATTTCTGCACAAAGAAGCACTAAATGATCGTTGAATGAAGTAAAGACTGAAAATGAAGGAATAGCAAATTAAATTATTTAAACCGTCCTTTTCCAGGATAATTTTCTAGAACAAATGGATCACTTTTAATACCAAAGAACTCCCAGACTGCGGGCCACTTAAACTGGTGCAGAAAAAGTAGCTGAAGTTGGCCATTTCTTACCTGCAAGCAACACTTCCTCCAAAACTACCACGCACAAATGTCCAAAAAAGCTGTACAAATGAATGAGAAAGGAATCCAAAAGAGTACTGTTGGATCTACAATTTCAAGTCAATGACCAACCTACATAGCATATTCAAAAGCAGAGACATTACTTTGCCAACAAAGGTCCGTCTAGTCAAGGCTATGGTTTTTCCAGTGGTCATGTATGGATGTGAGAGTTGGACTGTGAAGAAAGCTGAGCGCCGAAGAATTGATGCTTTTGAACTGTGGTGTTGGAGAAGACACTTGAGAGTCCCTTGGACTGCAAGGAGATCCAACCAGTCCATTCTAAAGGATATCGGTCCTGGGTGTTCTTTGGAAGGAATGATGCTGAAGCTGAAACTCCAGTACTTTGGCCACCTCATGCAAAGAGTTGACTCATTGGAAAAGACTCTGATGCTGGGAGGGATTGGGGGCAGGAGGAGAAGGCGACGACAAAGGATGAGATGGCTGGATGGCATCACTGACTCGATGGACGTGAGTCTGAGTGAACTCCGGGAGTTGGTGATGGACAGGGAGGCCTGGCGTGCTGCAATTCATGGGGTCGCAAAGAGTCGGACATGACTAAGTGACTGAATTGAACTGAACTGAACTGACCGGAACTGAACTGACAGGAGTATCTCTTCCAAGCCTACATTTGTATTTCTGCTTTCTGTGATCTGGGAAAGCTTCTTAAAAATTAATTTAATTATTTTCATCAGAGGCTAATTACTTTAAAATATTGTAGTGGTTTTTGCCATACATTGACATGAATCAGCCACGGGTGTACATTTGTCCTCCATCCTGAACCCCTATCCCACCTCCCTCCCCATCCCATCCCTCTGGGTCATCCCAGTGCACCGGCCCTGAGCGCCCTGTCTCATGCATTGAATCTGGACTGGCGATCTATTTCACACTTGGTAATATACATGTTTCAATGCTATTCTCTCAAATCATTACCCCCCTCACCTTCTCCCACAGAGTCCAGAAGTTTGTTCTTTACATTTGTGTCTCTTGGTGTTGCGTGTATAGGGTCATCATCACCATCTTTCTAAATTCCATATATATGTGTTAGTATACGGTATTGGTGTTTCTCTGACTTACTTCACTCTGTATAATAGGCTCCAGTTTCATCCACCTCATTAGAACTGATTCAAATGTATTCTTTTTAGTAGCTGATTAATATTCCATTGCGTATATGTACCATACCTTTCTTATCCATTCATCCATCGATGGACATCTAGGTTGCTTCCATGTCCTGGCTATTGTAAACAGTGCTGCGATGAACACTGAAACACAACACGTGTCTCTTTCAATTCTGGTTTCCTCAGTGTGTATGCCCAGCAGTGGCATTGCTGGGTTGTATAGCAGTTCTGTTTCCAGTTTTTTAAGGAATCTCCACACTGTTCTCCATAGTGGCTGTACTAGTTTGCATTCCCACCAACAGTGTAAGAGGGTTCCCTTTTCACCACACCCTCTCCAGCATTTATTGCTTGTAGACTTTTGGGTAGCAGCCATTCTGACCGGCGTGAGATGGCACCTCATTGTGGTTTTGATTTGCATTTCTCTGATAATGAGTGATGTTGAGCATCTTTTCATGTGTTTGTTAGCCATTTACATGTCTTCTTTGGAGAAATGTCTTTTTAGTTCTTTGGCCCATTTTTTGATTGGGTCATTTATTTTTCTGGAGTTGAGCTGCATGAGCTACTTGTATATTTTTGAGATTAACTCTTTATCCGTTGCTTCATTTGCTATTATTTTCTCCCATTCTGAAGGCTGTCTTTTCACCTTGCTTATAGTTTCCTTTGTTGTGCAAACGCTTTTAAGTTTAATTAGGTCCCATTTGTTTATTTTTGCTTTTATTTCCATTACTCTGAGAGGTGGGTCATAGAGGATCCTGCTGTGATTTATGTCAGGGAGTGTTTTGCCTATGTTGGGAAAGTTTTTTCTTAAAGACTCTATCCCCAAGAAACAGTTAAGATAATCAGAAAGCTATCTTAATCATGAAATATCAACTTGGCAAAAAGCAGATAACCAAGGACCAGAATGTAGAAAAGCAAACAGTTTCCTCTTTCAGGCAATGAAAGTAACTTCTTTGTTTCTGACTTAGGATATGTCTCTCTCAAAATTTTAGTCCAGTAGGCTTAGCCTGATTTAGATTTCTGGCTCTGTTGTAAAACAGTACTAAAATAAGTTTCCAAGTATCAAAAATAATATTATTCTCTAGGCAAAATTTCAGATTCTTTTAGAATATATGAGTACAGTAAGTTTTGGACACATACACACACAGACTTAGAAAAGATATAACTAAAATAACGAGGTTGCTTTTTGAGCCACACGTAGAAATCAGATTTATTACTTAATAGTAACCCCTTTATATCCTCTTTTATATATATTAATAGTAAACTGGACTGTTCACAGGATTATTACTGGTTACCTGGAAAACCATTATTTCATACTATTTGATTTTCAGGTTTAATTTTGTTATGAATGCCAGTGAATTTAGTTTTGGTCTCAGGTAACAGACCATTTAAAATTTTTTCTAAAAGTTAATTAAGCTATCATTATTCCTTTCAGAAAAATTCAGGCCAAACAGAAGCATGGAATCTTATACTGAAAAGTAAGCCTTACAAATCATCCAAAACAATGACCTCCAATGTTGAGGATAAGCATCTAAGAGATGCTTAGATTTTCCATAAAATCTAATTCACAAAAATACCTAAAATTTTATGTCAAATCTTGTATGGCACATGCTAAATTATTTTTCTGAAAGGGTACAAATGATCAAATGAGCTTGCAGACCACTGATCTAAATTCAAATTCAGGAATTCAACATTCCTTTCAATTCTTCCATTTATATGCTTTGAAACATTTTAGAGATGAAGGAAGAGTAGTCATTACCTTGTCAGACAGAAGATGACTAGTGATGTACAGTGTAATTGTAAGAAAGCTTGCAGCCCAACAGAGTAGCAAGTATAGTGGGAGAGAGATGAGATCACACAGACGTGGATTTGAAACAGGTTTTACCACTTATTTGCCATGTGACCTTAGGTACTGTTTTCCCCAATACTTAACATACACAAACACAAAAACCCTCATAGGATTATTTAAATATAAATGAGGTAAGATATTTTAAAAGCATGAATTTCCTTTTCTGTCTCCCTTTCTCCTTATGACCTTGCTGCTGCTGCTAAGTCACTTCAGTCGTGTCCAACTCTGTGTGACCCCATAGACGGCAGCCCACCAGGCTCCCCCGTCCCTGGGATTCTCCAGGCAAGAACACTGGAGTGGGTTGCCATTTCCTTCTCCAATGCATGAAAGTGAAAAGTGAAAGTGAAGTCGCTCAGCCGTGTCCGACTCCCAGCGACCCCAAGGACTGCAGCCCACCAGGCTCCTCCATCCATGGGATTCTCCAGGCAAGAGCACCGGAGTGGGGTGCCTTATGACCTTACACTGAATCAAAACATAATGCTCTAAACTCCTACCCATTGATGTCATGTAGTATAGCCCGTTATAGCCACTCTTCAAATATTTTAGACAGCATTAATGTGCCCCACTCTCTCCATTGACTATTTCCACTGCATTTCAGACAGGATTTCAGAATTACTCACCATTCTGATCTTTCTCCTCCAGACATACACCAGACTATCACACTTTGAAAGTAACAGCACTGAACACACTCTTTGTCATAGCATACATTATTTTTCCCAAATATTTGCTGCCCCTCTGTGCTGACCCATTCCCCAAAGGAGGATTATGACAGTGTCACTGTTGCCTTGGTCAATGAAATATGACTGGAAATGTACCACTTCAGAGCAGACCTTTAAGACCTGTCCTTGGGTTTCAACATCTTTCCTTCTAGTCTACCTTGATTCTAAAGTGGAGAGAACTAGAGCAGAGCCACAATCAATTCACAGATAATAAGTAGCCTAAGTGAAAAATAACTCTTCATTGTTTGCCATTGAAATTTATGATTGCTTTTAAGCTGACTGACATTATTCCAGATGTCACATGACAAGAACAATATTTCTATCAACAACTGCAATATACTATTATTAATCCACACAACAACCATAAACAAATATTTCCTCAGATTTAGAAATTGAGGTTCTAAGTAGTTATGTAACTATCAAGGCCTCATACTAGGTAAGAAGAACCCAAATTAGAACTCAGATCTACACATTTCCAAAGCCCATGCTCTTCTCATAACATAGGACTATTAGCTTCCCTGATCTAAGTGTTGTACTTCTATTAAGTACAGACTAGCATTATATTTGCTTGCCTGGAGAATCCCGGGGACGGGGGAGCCTGGTGGGCTGCCGTTTATGGGGTCGCACAGAGTCGGACACGACTGAAGCGACTTAGCAGCAGCAGCAGCAGCATTATATTTGCTTGCCTGGAGAATCCCAGGGACGGGCGAGCCTGGTGCGCTGCCGTTTATGGGGTCGCACAGAGTCAGACACTACTGAAGAGACTTAGCAGCAGCAGCAGCATTATATTTGATCACAGAAAACAGGAAAAGAGTGTCCCACTATACCCTCATCATAACTGCTTGTCATTTCTACATATTTCTTACCAATTATCCACATAATTTGAAAGCTTGCTTTAAAAAAATTACTCTTATCACATTTTCAATTATAATCTCTATTACCATATTTAATTATTGCATTGTATTCTATCTATGGGATATATGAAAATTGTAATTACTCCTTTGATTAGCCATTTAGGTTTTCTAAGTTTTCATTATTTGAAAACAACTCTGTATACAGGATTTATATGTTTGCTTTTTGGAAAGGGGGGTGTAGTAATTATTTTCCTTGGATCAATTCCCAGATGTGGGTTTTCTGGGTCAAAAAGTATTGAGATCTTTTAAAATGAATTTTATCACAAAAGTGGTTTTCAAACACTTGTAACACTATATACATATATATACATATATATACATATATACATATATATATATATATAAAACCATTACCAATTTGTGCATCTACTTATTGCATTTTACTCTGGCCTGCCTGGGAGTTGCTGTTAATTTAATGGGTAGGTCTGTGTAACTCCTTAGTAGTTTAAATTGCATCGAAATTTTCTTTCCTGTTTTCAACTTCCTATTTAGTTAATTGCCCAATCTTGTCCTATGCCCATTTTTACATTTGCATAGAGTTTCATACATAAAAAAAAAATATTAACCTTGGAAATTTGCTGAAAATACTTCCCCTGGTCTGTTACATTTTTTCATTTTGGCAATATTATTGGATAATTCAAAGTTAAGTTTTATGTAGTCTTATCTGTCAATCACTTCCTTTGTTAATTTGTATTGTTTCCCTCCTTAGGTTCATTCAGTACACAATTCATTTCTTTGGCTTGTTGTTTCCATGTAATTATAAATCCATCTGGAACATATTTTAATATGTGATTTTTTTTTAAATATAAATTTTTATTTCTCCAATTTGCTTAGTTATACTATTTATTAAATAATCTTTCTTCCTTATGGATATGTGTGCTTCCTTTATCATATTAAATCCTTATATCCAACATGTTCCATTTCCAGGCTATTTTCTCATTGGTCTTCTTTATCCTGGTGCTGGCACCCTATTTTTTAAACTGTTATAGTTTCACTATATTTTGATGTCTTCTATTAGGTTTCTCTCCATTTATTCTTTTTTCAGAACTTTAACATCAACTCAAATGTTTTATCAAGATGAACTTCTGAATCCTTTTGTCATGATTCTCAAAGTTCAATGGTATTTTGAGTAAAATTATACCCATGACTTATTTTAAGAGCTGATATCTTTATATCTTTAATCTTTCTATGCTGGAGTACTGTACCTGTGTCCATTTATTCATATCCTTAAGGTTTTACCATTTTTATCATGGGATTCCCAGGTGGCTCAGTGGTAGAGAATCTGCCTGCCAATGCAGGAGATACAGGTTCAGTCCCTGGGTCAATAAGATCCCCTGGAGGAGGAACAGCAACCCACTCCAGTATTATTACTGGGAAAATCCCAAGGACAGAGAAACCTGGTGGGCTACAGTCCATGGGGTCACTAAGAGTCAGACACAACTGAGCACACAAGAATGCATTTTTATCATAAAAATTAGTCACAGAGTTTCCGTTAAGATTATTCTTACACAAACTATCAATCAATAGGAGAATGACTAAGCATTCATATAACAGAACATTCTGTAACAAAAAAAAGAAAAGAAAAATCAACACCAGAAGCTAGTTTCTTTTGAAGATCAATAAAACTGATAAACCTCTAGCAATACTACTAAGGAAAAGAAGACACAAATAAGAATAAGAAACACGAAGTGACATCACTACAGAGTCTATAGATAATAAAAGCATATAAAAGAATATCATGAACACCTTTCAGACTTGAACTGACAACTTTAAAACTCTTGCCCCTAAATTAAAAAGAGAATATTTCTCAACTCATTCCATGAAGAGAGTAGTACTACAGTACCAAAACAAGACAAATACATTGAAAGAAAACTACCATTGTTACTTCTCATGAACATAAATACAAACATTCTTGACGCAACTTTAGCAAATCCAATCCAATTATATTAAAGTTAAAAAAAATGACTATATGACTATAAAAAATGACTATACTATATGACTATATTTTAAAAAGGGTAATATATCATAACCAACAGAGACGTATCCCAAGAATGCAGGGTTGGTTCAACATTCAAGTCACTAGGTTAACAAACTAAGGAAGAAATAACATATTATCATTTCAATAGATCTAGAAAAAGCATCTGACAAAAATTCAACATTCTTGATTTTTAAAAAAAGCTCTCAGCAAAGCAGGTATAAATGTGAACTTTCTCATCCCAATAAATGATTTCTATGAAAAATCTATAGTCAACATTATACTTAAAGATCAAAGACTAAAGAATTAGAAACAAGGCAATGATATCCATTTATCATTTCTATTCAACAATGTACTGGCAATTCTTATCAGTGCAATAAAGCAAGAAAAAGAAATAAAAAACATCAGGATTGGAAAGTAACTAAAATCATCTATCCACAGACAATATGATGATCTATGTAGAAAATCTCATAGAAAGGTATTAGAATAAGTGAGTTCAGTAAGGTAACAATAAAATATAAAATCTGTGTTATTTCTGTAAATTAGCAGCAAACAGTAAGAAATTGAAATTTTAAAAACACATTTACAGTAGCATCCCCTCAAAATGAAATATTTAGGGATAAATCCAACAAAAGAGGCACTAGACCTGTGCAGTGAAAAATGCTAAATAATGCTCAGAAAAATTAAGGACCAAAATAAATGAAGAGACAGTGTTTATGGATCAGAAGACTCAATGCTGTTAAGATATCAGTTGTTTCAAACTGATCTACAGATTCAATGTAATCTAATCAAAATCCTAGCTAGTTTTTGCTGTTTTTTTCCTTTTAAAGAAATTGACAAGGTGCTTCTAAACTTCACATGGAAATGCAAAGTACCTAGAAGAAATTAAAACAACTCTGAAAAAGAACAAAACTAGAGAGCTAAGCGGAGAAGGCAATGGCAGCCCACTCCAGTACTCTTGCCTGGAAAATCCCATGGACAGAGGAGCCTGGTAGGCTGCAGTCCATGGGGTCGCTAAGAGTCGGACATGACTGGGAGACTTTACTTTCTCTTTTCACTTTGATGCACTGAAGAAGGAAATGGCAACCCACTCCAGTGTTCTTGCCTGGAGAATCCCAGGGACAGCGGAGCCTAGTGGGCTGCCGTCTATGGGGTCGCACAGAGTTGGACACGACTGAAGCGACTTAGCAGCATCAGCAGAGGGCTAACACCACTTGATTTCAAAACTTACCATAAAGGTACAGTAACAAAGACACTGTGATGCTGGTGTCAAGATAAAAAAAAAAATAGATCTATGGAGCAGAGTAGAGAATCTTGAAATATACCCACATATATGTGAACAACTGATTTTTGACAAAGGCACAAAGGCAACTTAGTTGAAAAAGAATAGTCTTTTCAATGAATGGTGCCAGAACAACTGGATAACCATATGCAGTGGGGGGAAAAGTGCTTTGAATCATACAGTACACCATATGTAAAAATTAACACAAAGTAGATCATAAGTAACAACAGAGAAAATGGTAGAGCAGGAAGCTTCAGGAGTTATTCCCTCCTCCAAAACAACCATTAAGCTGGAGAAATTTCTTAAAAAGATCAGAATGAATGATTTCAGAACTTTAAACCTGATCAGACACTTCACAGCAACCAGGAGGAATGCTTGATGAAGAGTCTGTCGAATATGTTGAGAGGGCTATGTGAGAGACCTAGCAATCATCCCCTATTCCTCCGCCCTACTACAGCTGTAGGGACTGTGACCTGCCATCTATTACAAGACTTAAAGAGGTGTACACACTTTACACACCTTAGGAGGGGGCAGGGTGAGAGGGTTATTGGCTATTTGTAGAAATCTGTCAGATCACAGGCTGACTGAAGAGAAATGGCAGAGAAACTTCACAGACCACACAAAAGGAATGCAGCTAGCTCCAGCTTATCCCTGAGGGTCACTAAGTTGCTGACAACCTCTTTGAACTCTGCGTCCACCTTCTCAAATCCATGAAAATCATGAACAAACTGTGGGAAAAGGTTCTTCCAAACTCCATTCATGATGACAGCTGAAACCTCAGGCCGAGCAAAGTAAATGGTATTTAAGGCCTTGTAGATGTTACAGTCCTTCCAAAATTGTTGCGAGACTGTTCCTGATTCATCACTCGCCTTTACTGCCTGACGAAAAGTGTGACACAATGGTCGCTCTAAGTCCCTGGTCCATGCTCAAAGACGTAGTATCTGGTGGCAGATGCACTACTTTGATGTTGGCATGAAAGTCGTCCATGAACAGGGCCTGGAGCACTGTTGAACAGCAGAAGAATTCTGAATGGGACATCCTTCTGCAGGCAATATTTCTCTACCTCCAGGATAAAGTGGTAGAAAAACCAGTCCTGGAAAATGGCCTGTGCACCCAGGCTTTGGGGTTACTCTTTCATACAACAGGAAGAGAGTCCTTGGCTATGTTTTTAAGGGTTCCTGGGTTCTCTGAACAATAAACTAAGAAAGGCTTCAGCTTCACATAGCTGGAACCACTGCCACCAAACAAGAATTAGCCTAATGGCAACCCACTCCAGTGTTCTTGCCTGGAGAATCCCAGGGACAGCGGAGCCTGGTGGGCTGCCGTCTATGGGGTCGCACAGAGTCAGACACGACTGAAGCGACTTAGCATTGCTGCTGTATAGCATGGCATCAACTTTTCCTACTTACTGATGTAACTTTGGTCTGGATCCTCTTCCAGTATAGTCCTGTCTCATCCACATAAAAAGACCTGCTCAGGTAAATACTCGCCTTCATCAATAATAGCTTTTAGAATTTCAGGAAATTCCCAGGCAGCTACTGTATCTGCAATGGCTGCCTCGCCACTTACTTTTACGTTGTGAAGGCTGGCTCTAGCCTTGAACTGGTGAAATCAGCCATGTTGTTCAGTTGGTAAGTCGTGTCTGAATCTTTGCAACCCCATGGACTGCAGCACACCAGGGTTCCCTGTCTTTCCCAGCCATGGATGGCATTAAGAGATGCACCCTCTGATTTCTCACCATGTTTTTACTTCAAGTCTTCATAGAGACTTTGAGCTTTCATTAAGTCAGCATTAAGCTGAGCTGGAACTCAGTGCTGAGGCTGATCTTGCATTCACACACTGAGAGGTTTCTCTCTCTCCTCCATTGCTTTTCCACGCTTCTTCAATATTATTGTCAACTATCACCAGCACAGCAGACTTCACATGTTCCATGATCTTCTCCATGTTCTTTAGAATTGGGCCTATGCTTGAATGATTCATGTTATAGGAACAAGCGACATCTACCATCTTTTCACCTCATTGCACTCTCAATTATTTTCATTTTTGTTTCCCTTGTTATCACTAGGTACTTCCGAGCAGTAACAGCTACATCACCACTGCTTTTACACTTGCTTCTGGACATCCTGGGCTTGATATAAAGATACGTACTACTGTATTCTATACAGTAAAGTACATAAAAACACAACAATTTGTAGAGGAAGCATGCACTTGACAATGTATGCCAGACACGTGAACCAACTTACATGACTGGACATGCAAACGTACATTCGCATCTTTGAAAGTTCACAACTTGAAGGTTCACATGTAGGGGACTTACTGTACACAAAACCAGAACCACTTCAAACTGACCAGGATGGCTATCATTAAAAACAAAACAGAAAACAACAAGAGTTGGTGAGGATACAGAAAAACTGGAACTCCTCATACACTGATGCAGATGCTGTGGAAAACAATTTGGCAGCTCCCCCAAGAGTAAAACACAGAATTATCATTAAGACTCAGTAACTCCACTTTTAGGTATATACTACAGCAAAGAAATGAAAGCAAGGACTCAGACACCCAAATGCCAGTGTCCACGACAGCTTTATTCACAATAGCCATAAGGTAAAAACGGTGTCCATCAACATGAATGGATAAACAAAATGTGGTTTATCTATACCACAGAATATATTATTCAGCCATTAAAAGGATAAACTTGTGACACATGCTACAACATGGACAAACCTTGAAAATATAAGTTGAAGTAAGGCAGACAGAAAAGGGTGATATTATATGATTCCACTTATGTATCTAGATTAGGCAAATTCATCGAGATCCAAAGTAGATTAGGGGTTCCTAGTGGCTGTAGGGAAGGAGGAATGGGAAATTACTGCTCAATGGCTACAAAATTACTGCTTAGGGTGATATAAATTTGGAAATGTAGTTATAATCATTGAACAACATCATAAATATAATGAAACACACTGAATTATATACTTTAAAAGGGATAAAACGACAAATTTAGTTTATATTATATATATTGTGTGTGCTCAGTTGTGTCCGAATCTTGGTGACCCCATGTAATGCAGTCCACCAGCCTCCTACGTCCATGGAATTTTCCAGGCAAGAATATTGGAATGGGTTGCTATTTCCTGTTCCAGGGGATCATCCTGAGCCAGGGATCCAACCTGTGTCTCCTGTGTCTCCTGAATTGGCAGGTGGGTTTCTTTACCTCTGTACCACCTGGGAAGGCCGTATATTATTACAGTAAAAAGATTAGTAGGTCCTAGACCTAAATGAAAAACCTAAAACTACAAAATATCTAGAAGAACACATAAAAAAAAATTCTTTGCGATCTTGGATTAGGTAAAGACTTCTACTTTTTAAAATGTATTTTATTGTAGTTGATTTACATGTTGTTTTAATTTTGGCTGTACAGCAAAATGACTTAGTTATACATATATGTACATTTTTTTCATATTCTTTTCCCTTATGGTTTATCACAGGACACTTTACTCCCTGTGTTATTCAGTAAGACCTTTTTTTAAGCCATTCTATGTATAATAGTTTGCAGCTGCTAATCCCAAACTCCCAGTCCAGGGGTAAGTTGAGAGTACAGATTTCTTTAGAGATACAATCCCAAAGCACAATGCTTTTTTTAATTGATGAACTGAACTTCATAAAAATTAAGAACTTATGCTCTTAGAAAGACACTGTTAAAAAAAAAATGAAAAGAGAAGCCACAGACTGGGAGAAAATATTTAAAACTCACATATCCACTAAGACTTGCAGCCAGAATATATAAAGAACTCTACATAAAGTCACCAACAAAAAAGCAAACAACCTAACAAAATTTACAATGTGCAACAGATCTAAACAGACGCCTCACCAAAGAAGATAAATATATGGATGACAAAAAAGTACATTAAAAGATGTTCAACATCCTTAGTCTGTGGGAAATGCAAATTAAAACCACAAAGAGACACACACCTGCTAGAATGTCTAACAATCTTTAAAATGATAACATCAAGTGTTGACAAGGATGGAGAGCAACTGCAAAGTTCATATGCTGTAGGTGAGGATGTAAAATGACCTAATACTTAAAAAAAGTTGAGCAGTTGCTTACTAAGTTAAACCTGTATCCACTGACCCACTCGTTCCATTCCTAAGTAATTTATCCAAGAAAAATATAAGCATATAATCATTTGAGCCCAAATTCTGAGCCCAGATTTTTATAGCAGCTTTGTTCTCATCAGCCAAAAACTGGAAACAACTCAAATATCTATCAACGGGTGAATGAATAGTGTTATATCCACACACTGAAATACCACTCAGCAATAAAAAGCAATAAACTATAAATACAACATAGATAAACCTTAGAATATAATCTTGAATAAGAAAAAAATCAGACCTCACTACCCACTTCAAAAAAAAAAAACATTATATATTTCATGATACCATTTATAAAATTTTAGAAAATGCAAACTGATCTATAGTGACAAAAAACATCTAATCTAGGAGCTGGGTGGGAATGGAAGGGGCAGCAGGGAGGCATTACTAATGGGATGAGGAAACTTTGGGGAGTGATAGATATGTTCATTATTTTTATTATGGTGGTAATTTCACATAGGCAAAATGTATTATATTGTACCTTTCAAGTATGTGTAGTTTATGGCATATCAGGGATACTTGGATAAAGTTGTTTAAAAAAATAGTAAGTAAAGCAAAATGGTGCACACACACACCCACATGCAAAAAAAGGGCAGATGGTGAGGGGGTATGAACAACAGAGCCTTGGAGAACCTGTACCAAATTTAAGGCTCAAGTCAAGGAATAAATGCCCAGAAATTCAGAAAGAAAAACAGAAAGAAATGTTGTCCTTGATATCAAAGGAAGACAGAATTTCAAAGTGATAATGTTAAATGCTCAGAAGTCAGGATAAGAACTGACAATTAGACTTAATACCTAGCAAGTCATAGGTGATCTTGGCTGGACCTGTTTCAGTGGAATGTGATTGCAACAAATTCAGGTATGAATGGCTACTGATTTTAATACTTAAATATGGATGTTTGTTTTCATAACTGCAATAAGAAATTAATATCTCAGACTTCTGAACTAATTATCGTTCTGTTTTGAATTATTATAAGCAATCTTAAAGACCTCCAAAGTTCTATAACTTGAAATTTTGCTAAGAGTGTTTAATATGAGTGTTTTCAGGATGTAGGATGAGCGTCCTGGGTAATAACTCAGCCTCTCAATGTGGCCTAAATTGTTGTATACTTGTCAGTAGCTCTTGTAGACGGTAAAGAGAGTCATTCAGATTTCCACCTTTTCTATACACCGATTTAGAGAAAGGATGCAACGTCCTAGTGAAGTTACCTACAAAGGTTGTGGAGGATATCTCTTGAGAATATTAAGGGCATACTGTACTCATAGGAAAAGATTTTCAATAATCTCCCCGTAAGTATTAACTTCTGTTTCAATCGTAAGAAAGAAAAGCATTGCTCATAATAACCAGAATATAATTATCATTCAATATATAAAACGTGCAGAGAAAAGGTTAAGGTTTTGGAAACTTCATTTTTTAAAACATTGTTCCATAGAGCGATGAACTAGACTAAAAACAGAAAGAAGAATCATGTGGCAATTTACATAAACACATGGAAGGTAAAACCTAGATACATAAAATAAACAGTTATTGAGATTCTGATGATAGAAACACTGAGCTAATCTAAGTGGTTGTACTTTCAACTGCTCTAAAAATATTCGTAATTCCACCTCACCAGCAGAAAGAAAAGCTAAAAATAGTCATCTTTCTGTTATAGAATATTTCTCGCTGTCTTGGGGAAAGTGAAACTTAAGTACCTATCTACAAACATCAGTCACAAAATCTTTAATGAGCATATTGGTTTACTTAAAAAACAAAAACCTGGACAACTGGGTAATTTTTAAAAATATACCTAAAACTACATAATTTCATCATTAGGCTGCTAACTACCATTAACACGTAAGATTGCAAAAATCTGTTCCCCAACAAAAGGCATATAACAAATCAACAAACTTACTATCCTTAATATGGGAAATACTTTAAGCAAACAAAATATAAAGATCTAAGAACACAGTCATAAAATATTAAGGTAAAAAAGGCAAGATATAAACTTGAAATGTACAGCATAAGTAGAATTTATATATATAGATAAATATACATGCATTGAAAGATCAAAAGAGGCAGCAAAACTAATTACTTTGTAACTTAAAATTTTTTCCATATTGAGTATGTACTGCTTTTATAATAATGTTTTATCTTACATAGAAACCAATATAATATCATACATACGCATTAAACATACAGCTATGTTTTATTGCAAGATTTTAAGAATTTTAGGATGGCAAGTATTTCACAACAAAATTTGACTAAAGTTCTTTGGGAGGGACAACAAAAGCTAGACATGAATTTTTCCACTTATATAGAACAGAAAGTACTAAGAAGTGGAAAAGAACATTGGAACATGCAATTCTAATGGACTCTGCTAAGTCACTTCAGTCGTGTCCGACTCTGTGTGACTCCATAGACGGCAGCCCCCCAGGCTCCCCCATCCCTGGGATTCTCCAGGCAAGAACACTGGAGTGGGTTGCCATTTCCTTCTCCAATGCATGACAGTGAAAAGTGAAAGTGAAGTTGCTCAGTCATGTCTGACTCTTAGCGACCCCGTGGACTGCAGCCTACCAGGCTCCTCCGTCCATGGGATTTTCCAGGCAAGAGTACTGGAGTGAGGGGCCATTGCCTTCTCCGTAATGGACTCTAGCTGTGTAAAAGCCTTTGATTTCATTTTGTCACATCCTAATTGTAGGTTCCTAATAAATTCATTTTCAGTAAGCTTACTATGCTTTCATCATCTTTCTCCTCTGAAATTTAACTCTACCTGTTCTATTTGTCTTTATAATTTCTCAGTTTACTGAATTAGTTAGCTGGTCTCCTGAAAGACTTAGATCCAATGAGCCTACAGAGACCCCTGAATAACTTTAGAACTAAAAGTATGGTAAATATTATATGTGGCCTATCTATTCTTTCACAGCTGACAGGCCATCAGGCTATTTAAGTCCAGTGGGGTTTAAGAAAAAAGACTGGGTCAAACCAAGCCAGCCAGTTATGAACCAAGTTTGATGCTCAATGTTTAAATGCAAAAACAGAAAAAGGAAGAAGACTATCATTAGAAAGGTGGGTTTTTTCTTTTGCAAAGTTTTTCATTTTCTTCTTTTTCTGATGTTGGGAATACAATCAATCTAAGTTAGGAAAGTTTGGCCACCTCATGCGAAGAGCTGACTCATTGGAAAAGACTCTGATGCTGGGAGGGATTGGGGGCAGGAGGAGAAGGGGACGACAGAGGATGAGATGGCTAGATGGCATCACCGACTCAATGGACGTGAGTTTAAGTAAACTCCAGGAGTTGCTGATGGACAGGGAGGCCTGGCGTGCTGCGATTCATGGGGTCGCAAAGAGTCGGACATGACTGAGCGACTGAACTGAACTGAAGTTAGGGAAAAAACAAAATTCTGCTACTTGATAGCTAAAACACATTTGGAATACATTCTTCCAAGCATTCTGATGCTGAATCTGAAGCTCCAATACTTTGGTCACCTGATGCAAACACTTGATTCATCGGAAAAGACCCTGATGCTGGAAAAGACTGAAGGTAGAAGGGGACAACAGAAGATGAGATGGTTAGATGGCATCACTGATTCCATGGACATGAACTTGGGCAAACTCCGGGAGAAGGTGGGGGCCAGGGAAGCCTGGCATGCTGCAGTCCATGGGGTCACGAAGAGTTGTACATGACTTGGCAACTGAATAAGAACAACAAGCATTTCATTGTTGGGTGTATGTACATTCAAGAGTATAATATACACAGTGTTTTCCATAAAAATTGCTCTAAATACTTTTCGCAGTTAAAAATGTATAATAAAAATCTTTCCAGGTCAACAAACCTCCTTCTGTCACCATTTTCAGCGGCTGCACGGTATGCTATTACACAGAAATGTGGTAATGTAACCAATCGCCCATTGTTAGGGTAGGTATTTCAGTTGTTTTCAATTTTCCCCATCAGGTTGTTTCCAATTTTTTCCTTTTGGAAACTACTCCTTGATGAATCCTTTCCTCTTCCATGGCGAGTGTGCATACACATTTGTATGATCTTTATTTCCTTAGGACATACTCTCTTAGAAAAGGAAGAGGTGGGTCAAAAGATATACATATTTTTAAAGCTTTTGTACAACTGCCCAAACTGCTTCCAGAAATGCTGTTCACTTGCATAAGTAAGTGGTATATGAGAGTTCCCTGCCAACACTGGGCACTAGATGAAAAACATCTTATTGTCTTTAATTTGCATTTCTTTGGCTACTCTAAGCTGACTACTTTTCATACCCTTTTTGGCTTTATGTTATGAGCCACTCTTTCAATGCCTCAAAACTGAGAAATGATTTGCTTTTACTGTCATAATGGTCACTGATGACCTAGATAACAGTGGTTTCTTTGGCATGGGTTAAGTGAAAATCTACTTGGAAAGGATTCACGACAGAAAAGGAAGGAAAGAAATCAAGAGACAGTGAATTCAAACACTGCTGGCAAGGAATTTTGTGGTGAAGGAAAAGAAAATGGGGGTATACCAGGAGGAAAATTAGGAGAACAGTAGTTTTCTAAGATTGGAAAGTTAGCACAAAATTGTATATTAAAGGAATGATCTAGTACACAGGCAAAAAACAAACAAACAAAAAAAAACACTGATGACATAGGAGAGAGAAGGAAGAATTAATAAGCAATGTCCTTGAATAAGGAAGTGAATGGGATCTAAAGGACAAGTGTAAAGACTGGTCTTAGTTCAGAGATCAAAGAATTCACCCAGAGTCACACAAAAATCACATACAGCATATGGGCAGAGATGCAGGTAGGTATGTATAAGTTACTTGTGATGGTGGGAACTTTTAGAAGTTAATTTTTGACTGGTTCCTTTTTCTTGGTAAAGAAGAAATACGTGAAATCATCAGCAAAGAGAGTGGAAGAATAGCTGTGTGAGAGAAAATAGTGTGTTGTGAGAGAATAAGATTAAACAGTCTCCAGCGTGTATGAACTAGGTAACACTGTCTGATGGCTGGTAAAATTAAGCACTTCTGTCCATACACAAATTATTTATAACAGTCTTTCATATAGCAAAGATTTATAATATGATCCTATGTAGTAAATATTTTCCCTTGCTTTATTTTGCCATTTAATGTAATAAAAAATTTTTTTGAGTCCTCACAATTAATGCTTTTTTTCCTGAAGAAAAACTCCTTCGTAACTCCAATAGTATTTACATATTTTTATCCCATGTAATGCATATTTATTCATTTATTTAAATGCAACTTATATTCCTCTCTGACCTCACTACAGTTTCATTTTTAAGCATTTAAACCTTTAAACCATTTTGATATTATTCTGACAAGTTGGAAGGTAGGAATTTTACTTTTAGTGGTTAATTAGGTAATTCTGAACAATTTAATATCCAATTTATGCCACTAATTAGAAATTTCACTTTTATGTTGTTTTAGAATTGTATTTCTACTTCATTAACTACTTATTCAGGCATCAGTTCCACAGCTTTAATTACTATACCTTTGCCATTCCTAGAGGCAGTATATTTTTAATGTCGTATGCCATACACGTCTTTTTCAGAATTCCTCTATTCTTATTTCTTCTAAATTATACTACACATTTCAGTCATGTTACCTACCACAACCATCTTTCTCTCCTAGCTGAACCTTCCCAGCCCATGCCTTCTACCAGGAAAGCAGCTTTAGGCTGTTTTCTAGACTGGACAGTCATTGACAGCAACAGGGAGCATAATTTTCCCAGGGGTAGCCTATCCACTGGCCATAAAATGACTATGCCTGAAGGAATTCATCCATTAGCAACATATTAACTAAAATCAATTCAAACTAGCTTCTTTCAGGATTTGGAGTGTGGACACAGAAGGTCTCCAAAAGCTACCTGCAGTGGGAGGCAAACAAAATAGATGCTTAGAAAGAGAAAGAGGTGCCACAGAGGGAGGGGATAAACGTAACCATACAAAGTACATAATCAATAACTTTCTAATTCTGGTTTTAATTCTTATATAGCCTCACAATAAACCTTTCTGAGGTGGCCTGAAGTATTACCCTTTCCTGCAATCAAAAAAAACTACAACACAAAGGAACTCGGAAAGCCATTTGATAAAGCACTCTTTCTCTTCCCGTCACTCCCTTCTCTATTACATTGGATTTACAAGTACAACTACACTAAATTTATTGAGAACAGACATCTTTCAAAGGACTGTGTTTTTCTATATAAAGTCTTTGTGGAGTCATAAACATTTTTTCTTCTAACAAATCCTGTAAATTTGATGAGTATTCCTTTATATTTTTTTTCTTGCTGTTGCTGCATGTTCTAACTAGTTTTTTTTTTTCCCTAACTAGTTCTTAGCAAACATAACAGTATTTCTCCTTGTGTGGGCCGTGAGAATATACCATGAGCTGTTCTTGAGAGAAAAGGGTTCCATGTTCAAAGAATTCTGGGAATTGTTGCATAAAACATATCTTACTTAGAGATTCATAGAGTACATTATTATATTTAAAACCCCAAGAAATTCTGCAATAACAAAGTTTTACAAAATTTAAGTTTCCAAAATTAATGGGAGACAGTCACAGAACACCTACTGACATGCCATGGAACCAGTATCTAACAATCACATTTTGTAAAACAGTGGTACAAAAGCTAGTAGACATTTCTTGTACTCAGCAGCTTCCATTCCCCCAACAGATATTTTTATTTGTGACTTTCTTCCAGTCTCAGAATGGAGCATATGATCAAAGTCTAGGGTGAAAGTACACTGCATTCCCCTGCAGGGTTGATCGGTCAAGGGTAGGACATGGCATTTAAAGTAGTTAAATCATAGTGAACCTCACGACTTTTTCCTGGGAATACTGCGACAAAGACTTTTTCTCTTTTGGGCTAGATTTGAATCTGGAAGGATTCCAGGAACTGCTGGGAACTACATAATGACTAAAAAAAAAGGAAACCAACAGCAAGGAAGCAAGAGTCACAAAATAACATGAAACAGATCTGTTACACAAACATTCATTCAACAATATTTATTGAGCATCTAACATGTATAAGACATAATGCTAGGTGCTTGGGATAATTAATGAAGAAGAAACCAAAACCTCTGCCCTTACTGCACTTATATTCTAATAGGAAAAGAAAGATAATAAATGACATCATAATGAAGTATGTCAAAAAGTAGTAAACATTATGAAAAAATAAGACAGGGTAACAGGGATTAGAAAGAATGAGATGGAATTTTAAATAGGGTAGTCTGGGTAAGTCATTTAAAAATATTAATAACTTGGCTTAAAGGAACTGAAGGAGATAGCCATGTGAATATCTTGGTAACAGCATTCCAGGTTAAAAAAACACCCATGCCAAGGCCCAGGATAAGAGCATACAGTGCATCTGAAGAATAGCAGGAAAGTCACTGTAGTCAGAGCCAAATTAAACAGAATACTAGTAAATGATGATACCAGATGGGTAAGAAGAGATGACTAGATCCTAAGAATTCTGGAGTGTACTTCCCTGGTAGTTCAGCTGGTAAAGAATTTACCTGCAATGCAGGAGACCCTGGTTCAATTCCTGGGTTGGGACGATCCCCTGGAGAAGGGAAAGGCTATCCACTCCAATACTCTGGCCTGGAGAATTCCATGGACTGTATAGTCCATGGGGTCACAAAGAGTCGGACACAACCGAATGTGTGTTCACTTACTTACTTACACTATAATGAATAAGAAGAATCCAGGATGACTCTAAAGATTTTAGCCTGACCATCGAGGCAGATGGAAGGTGCCCTTAACCAAGATGACTGTGGGTCAAATTTGTTTTAAAAGGAAGAACAAAAAATCACTGCTGGACATATTAAGGTTGAGATAGACATCTGAACAGTAATTTTATATGGGCAGTTGGATAAGACTCTGGAACTCAGAGAAAACTTGGCTACAGATACAAACTTAGAATCATTTATTTATGTTTAGTTACTATTTAAAGCCTTGAGACTAGATAGAATTATCAAGGAAATGCAGATAGCAAAGAGGTCTGGGATAAGAAAAGTATAGAAGACATACAGATGGCCAAGAGGCACAAGATGTTCAATATCACTAACTACTGCTGCTGCTAAGTTGCTTCAGTCGTGTCCAACTCTGTGTGACCCCATAGACGGCAGCCCACCAGGCTCCTCTGTCCCTGGGATTCTCCAGACAAGAACACTGGAGTGGGTTGCCATTTCCTTCTCCAATGCAGCAAAGTGAAAAGTGAAAGTGAAGTCGCTCAGTCATGTCCGACTCTTAGCGACCCCATGGACTGCAGCCCCCCCAGGCTCCTCCGTCCATGGGATTTTCTAGGCAAGAGTACTGGAGTGGGGTGCCATTGCCTTCTCCAGATATATACACTACTGTAGACAAAAGATGTCTAAAAAGAACCTACTGTGTAACACAGAGAACTCTATTCATTACTCTGTGGTGACCAACAGGGCGGGGAATGGCATCTAGAAGAGAGTAAATATATGCATACACATATGGCTGATTCACTTTGCTATACAGCAGAAACTAGCACAACATTGTAAACCAACTATACTCCAATTAAAAAAATTTAAAGAAAAAGAAAACAAGTGTAAGAAGAAATGACCAGCAAGACAAAAGGAAAACCAAGAAACAGAGTTGTGTCCTAGACTACTCTGTTCAGTGACTAAAGTGCTGTAAGCAGGAGAACTTGATTAACTGAGTCAAATGCTGCTAATAGATTAAGTAAGCTGGGGACTGAGAATGAACTATGCATGGGCTTTGGCATCAAAATCTTCCTGACAAAGAAAGTTTCAGTGGAGTGACTGGAACAAAAGCATTACTGGAGTGAGCTTACAGGAGAATGGAAAAAGAGGAATTGGAGACAGAGACTACAGAAGACTTGTTCAAGGAATTTTGCCATAATGAGGAGCAAGGCAATGGGGGTAGAAGCTGACAAGGGAAGTACAGGGTTAAGAGAAGGATCATGCTGATGTCACTGAGCTGAGCATCAAGCCTCTTCTTCTTTGGTTACATAAACTAATGGATTAGTTTTTACATTTATGCCAGTTTTAGGTGGACTTTTTGTATCACTTGTAGTAAGAATACTGATTTTTTTCACAGTAACTTTTTAATTCACTCTCATGCTGAACTCTTAATTAGTTCTAACAGCTCCAAACAGCTGATTTTCTACTGGTATTCCTGTGTAAGAATTCTTGCATATATATTAAAAAAGAGTTCTTGCATAAAAGTAGCTAGAAGTTTCCAGTTACACAACTATACACTAGAAAGGGAAATTACTTTAAATAATCTTTCAGTAACGATCTGGTAGTACAGACTGAAACACAATGACTGTACACTTAGCTGTTTTCTTAACTGTGTATTTTCTCCAGTAAATACAAGCATTAAGGATTTACCATGAACTTTTTTTCTTGTTTATGTTAGCCACCTTATTTGTCATCATACGTTACTATTAGTTGTATACTTGAATTTAGATACAGTTTAACAGTCATTTTCAAAGTCATGCTATACTATCCTTTCGTAAATGAAGTAGAAGGGCAAAATATTAAAATCTGAGTAGCAACCTATATTCGTAAGCCCAGAAAAGGTTCCAAAGACTGTAATTTAATATTAGACATTTAGCAACATCTACCCGTAACTGATTTTACATTTATAACAGACAAACCAGAAATTCCAGGCATTTGGGTAAATACTGATTTATACTCTTGAAATATATTGCTGAAGAGAACTCAATCTTACAAACTATTACGTTTACTTTCCTGCAGGAAGAAATGGAATTTCCTTCTGATAAGGATTAAGAGAATTCATGTGGTGAAGGTGGTGGCAAGTGAGCCCAATATCCAAGCATATTTGCCATGAATAGTGATCAGAGGGAAACCAGCTATAAGTCACTGGATAATTTCTAACAAATACTTAAAATTACAAAAAGCAAACAAGTACATTTCCTTCCTGGAGAAGGAAATGGCAACCCACTCCAGTATTCTTGCCTGGAGAGTTCTATGGACAGAGGAGCCTAGCGGGCTACACAGTCCATGGGGTTGCAAAGAGTCAGACACGACTGAGTGAGTAACACGATTAACACTAAACATGTACAAATAGCTATCACTACCCTGGACTCCCATTCCTAAGCAGAGAACCTATGGGTTCAAACGTGGAAATATCATGATATCAAGATTAATGGAGTTGATTGAGAAGAATGCTCAAACCAAAGTGGGCTTCTTAGATTCAGCCCCTTGCTCAAAAACCACTGCTCTCCTAAGGTGCCAAATAATCAAAAATAATGCCAGAGATTCTGTCTCACTACAGTCCCCAGTTAAGCAGAAGAGTGTTTCCCTAGGTCAGTCTCTACCTCTCCTAACAAGAGCACCTCACTAAGCTCATTATGATGCTAATGTTTTAAAGATCCAGTAAAAATTTTTCACAAAACGTGACCCAAAACATAAGCCAATTTCATCTCTGTTCAACCAATGAAACAGCAATCTGATCCAATGCTGGAAGAAAGCTTACTGTGCTGTGTATCTATTTAAATATGGCACACCATTGTAACAGAGAATTTCAGGAACTCTCAGTAGTCAGGCTAATAATCCACTGACTTGTAGAACCAATTCCCTTTGCTCTATAGATGAGACTGTTTTCTTATTTTACAGACTTAGGAAAGAAAATGAAGGAGTCTTGTGGAAGTTAATAAGAGGTACATCTGCAGGCCTGGAAAAAATGCCACAGTAAGGAGCTAAAAAGAGTAGACACCCAAGAAGAAGGCAGAAGGAGGTGGGAGAAGCATGAAGAAAGACAAATGGGAAGATGCCAAAAACAAACTTACTTTCCACTGAAATTTGGTCTTTGCCCGTTTTGCACATGGGTTAAGAGAACAGTTTCTTCCTGCTCCTCAAGTTGACCTTCCTGTACCACAAACCCCCCATTCAGAAAACCCAGAAGGCCTAGAAGCAAAGGTTATTGTCCTCATGGGCACAGAAATAGGTGTTTAACCATCATGTTTAAGCTTGGAGGAGAAAGGGGGATGCAAATAGTTTAATATTTCTAAAGTAAACATTTTCATTTCTCCTACTCTTTTGAACTCTGGGTGCATATGAGTGCATTCTCTTACACATATTCTTGTATGCAAATGTCTATGTATGCAAATTAAGAGTATTAAAATAAATCAGCTGGAAAAATAGGTATCACCTTTAATTGAATCAGTATCTAAACTGTAGTTTGCTTACAGCAGAAAAAGTATGCTCTGCAATGACCTTCAGTTGAAGAACTGAATGAGACTGATAATTATCACTTTTTAAAGGGTAAAATGGTTAACAGTGTGAATGATTTTTTAGGTATCAAAAAAATTAAGTGTCTATCCTCCAATTTTATATAGCAAATCTAACACATGTAGGGCAATAAGAGATATAACTATTATTAAGAACTATAGTTTCATTTTATAAAAGTTAAAACACATTTCAGAAGTTACTCTAAAAGCATAAAGGGGGTCAAAAGAGATGCAATGCTAGATTGGGGAGCAAAGTAGAAGCAAGCTGCAGACACAGAAAGGCTGATATAGATTACTCATTAGGTAGTAAAAGCTCCAGCACTTTAATTCTAATCACACCAAGTGTCATTCTTTAAACAGTCTTTTGATTTAGCAAATCCAGGTCTTATGGTGGGAAGGTAAGAATTAATATGAAAAAAAAAATCACATATAGAAATACAATCTTGGTTTTAAATTTACTTCAAAAGCACACCAAAATCTACACAAAGCATAAGATTACACTTGAACATATAAAAGATAAATACAAACACATGAGCTGTTTTACTTTATCTAAAAGTAACCATGGGATGGATTCTAGAGAAATTTCAATCTTAAGCAGAAATACAAGTTATACCATCAAGGCTATTACTTAAAGAATAATGTATTATTTCTATTAAAAAGGAAGTTAACAATTCACACCCTAAGTGAACTTGAAAATATGAATTTCCTAATCTGCTAAATGGATAAAATTGCAATTTGACATGCTAAGTATTGTTATAGCTCACCTCTTCTGGTTGCACTTTAACTCAATTCACAATAAATTTGTCAGATTTTCTAGTCCCCAATCCACCTACTTTGGAGTTGAAAAACTCCTTGTTAGCTTTTAGGTTCTATACAGACCTCTTAAAATAATCTGAAATAAAGCACTAAAGTGAATGTCTATTTCTCCATTTGACAGCAATTCTTTTATAACCATAATTATTGAATCTATCAAGATTTCTACTCTTATCATGCAATGAGTAAAATGCTTCTGTCAATGACTGTCATGTAAACTTCAACTGTTAATATAAACTTTGAAGAAATAGCCATCAACATACTTCTGATAAAATAAATCAACCAATAAGTTAACAAAGTGGGGGAAAGAAGAAAGACACATTGATTACACTGAAAAATTAACAAAGCTGTTAAGAAAACTTAGATTTAAAAGTGTTTGGTAAACTAAAATTGGCTTCTCTAGTGGTTCAGTGGTAAAGAATCCACTTGCCAATGCAGGTTCAATCCCTGCGTCAGGAAGATTCCCTGGAGGAGGAAATGGCAGCTCACTCCAGTATTCTTGCCTGGGAAATCCCATGGACAGAGGAGCCCAGCATGCTACAGCCCACAAGGGTGCAAAAGAGTCTGACATGATTTAGCAACTAAACAACAACAAAAACAGAACTTTAAATAGTAACTACTTAACGAAACAAAGATGGCAGAACAAAGACCAAATATAACAGTGCGTGCATGCTAAGTTGCTTCAGTTGTGTATGACTCTTTGCAACCCTAGAGACCACAGCCAGCCAGGCTCCTCTGTCCATGGGATTCTCTGGGCAAGAATACTGGAGTGGGTCACTATTACCTTCTCCAGCAGATCTTCCCAACCCAAGAATTGAACATGCATCTCCTGCACTGGTAGGCAGATTCTTTACCACTGAGCCATCTGGGAAGCTGCTAAAAAGCCAGCTAGATGCTTGTTATTTACAAGAGGAAAAACTGCCTCAAGGAGATACCACTTCATACCCACTAGGTTGGTTATAACCAAAAAGACAATAACAAGCGCTAGCAAGAATGTCGGAGAAGGTGATGGCATCTCACTCCAGTACTCTTGCCTGGAAAATCTCATGGGCGGAGGAGCTTGGTAGGCTGCAGTCCATGGGGTCGCGAAGAGTCGGACATGACTGAGTGACTTCACTTTCACTTTCATGCATTGGAGAAGGAAATGGCAACCCACTCCAGTGTTCTTGCCTGGAGAATCCTAGGGACGGGGGAGCCTGGTGCACTGCCGTCTATGGGGTCGCATAGAGTCAGACATGACTGAAGCGACTTAGCAGCAGCAGCAAGAATGTGGGGAAATAAGAACCCTCAAATATCACTGGTGAGACTGTAAAATGGCACAACTCCTTTGGAAAACCGTCTGGCAGTTATTCAAAGGTTAGACAGAGTCACCCAGTGTTTCCACTTCTAAATAAAAACCGACAACATATGTCCATATAAAAACATGTATATGAATATTCATAAGCTTTATTCATAATACTGAAAAAATAGAAACAACCCAAATGTCCATCAACTGATGAATTTTAAAAATGTGGTACAATGAAATACTATTTTCCTATAAAAAAGAATGAAGCACTGAAACATGCTATAACATGAATGAACCTTGAAAACATTAGGCAAATCCATAAAGACAGAAACTGCATTAGTAGTTCCAGGGGCTGGGGAGTTGGGACTGGAGAGTGACTTTTAATGAGTATAAAGTCTCTTTTCAGGGTGATGAAAATGTTCCAACACTGACAGTGGTGATAGTTGCACAACTCTGGGAATATACTGAAACCAATGAATTGTACACTTTAAAAGAGTAAATTTTATGGTAAATTCAATCCTAAAGGAAATCAGTCCTGAATATGCATTGGAAGGACTGATGCTGAAGCTGCAACTCCAATTTGGCCACCTGATGTGAAGAACTGACTCATTTGAAAAGACCCTGATGCTAGGAAAAATTGAAAGTAGGAGAAGGGGACAACAGAGGATGAGATGGTTGGATGGCATCACCGACTCGATGAAAATGAGTTTGTGTAAGCTCTGAGAGCTGGTGATGGACAGGGAACCCTGGTGCGCTGCAATCCATGGGGTCACAAAGAGTCAGACATGACTGAGCGACTGAACTGACTGATGTATCAGTAAAGCCACTATTTAAAACACAAAGGTTGAAAAAACAAAAAACACAGCTTTTATCAGGCAGATAGAAATAAAAAGGAAGCTTAAAAAAAGTAACAAAACAAAGGTAACTTTATGAGGAAAAGTCTAAAAGCAGGAGGGGAAAAAAAGTTTAATTCGAGACTTTCCCCCTCAGGTTAAAAAACAAAGGATGGTCATTCTCACCACCATTATTCAACAGTGTATTGCAATCCCAAAAAGTGCAGTAAGATAACAGCATATAAGGGACTAGAAGAAGAAATAAAACTGTCTCTATTACCAGATGACATTGTAGCTGTATATAGAAAATTTCAAAAATTAAAAAAAAAAAGCCTTCTTAGAACTAATGAGCTCAACAAGGTCACAAGATAGAAAATCAAGAACAAAAAGTCAAACGTACCTCTATATACTAACAACCACCATGAAAAATCAAAATTTAAATTATAATACCACCTGTAATCACTCAACAGAGTGAAATACTTAGATACAGCTCTAATAAACAAGTGTAAGACTTGTATACTGAAAACTACAAACAAAATGCTAATGAACAAAATAAAAGAAAAATTAAATGCAAAGACATTCATATATTGAAAGACTCAACAGAAAAACTGTATATTATCCCTAAGTTGATATAGAGGTATAACTCGATTTCCATCAAAATCTCAGGGTTTTTTTTTTTTTGGTAGAGAGAGACAAGACAACTTAAAAAATTTATATGGAAAGGCAAAGAAACTAGAATAGCTATAAAAATTTTAAAACAAAACAATAAAGTTAGAGAAATTACTCTGCTCAATTTTATGAGACTATATATCTATGGTAACCAAGATCATGTGATATAAGTGAGAGACAGAAAACAGATCAGTGGAACAGAACAAAGGACTCAGAAACAGACCCAGATAAGTATGGACAGTGATTTTTGACAAAGGTGAAAAAGCAATTCAATGGAGGAAGGATACACTTTTAAAACAAATGATACTGAAGTAATCAGAAATCTGTAGACAAACCTCCCCTTATTTAAAAGGTAACAACAAATGGAGCACAGAGTTAAAGGTAAAACATAAAAATATAAACCTTTTAGGAAAAAAACCACAGGAGAAATCTTTCAGACATATCTAGAGTTGAGCAAAGAGTTTTTAGACTTTAAAGAGTTTTTAGACTTTACATCAAAAGCATGATCTATAAAAGAAAAAAAATTCAATTTTGCTCTGTATAATACCCTATCAAGAAGATAAAAAACAACTACAAAACAGGAGAAAATATTGGCAAACCACATATTCAACAAAGGACTAGTATCTAGAATATATAAAGAACTTTGAAAGCTCAATAATGAAAAAACAAACAAATACTCCAATTAGAAAATGGATAAAAAATATGGAGAAAATTCACTAAACAGGATATTCGGATGCCAAACAAGCAAATAAAAAGATGTTCAATATTATTAGCCATTAAGCCAAATTAAAATCATAAGCTATCACTACACATCTACCAGAAAGGCAAAAGAAAAAAAAAACCACCAAATGATGTAAAAGAGTCAGAGAAACTGGATCACTTATACATGGCCAGTAGAAATGCAAAATGGTATAGTTATTGTTTGTGTCTTCTGAGAGTCTCTGTTTCCCTCAGTCCTATGGAAGTTCTGTAAACAAATCCTGCTGTCCTTCAAAGTCAGATTTCTTGGGGATTCCCAGTCCCTTTGCAGGATCCCCAGGCTGGAAAGTCTGATGTGGGGCCTAGAATCTTTGCAACAGTGGGACTTCTTTGCTATTACTGTTCTTCAGTTTGTGGGTCACCCACTCGGAGGGTATGGGATTTGATTTTAACGTGATTGTTTAAAAAAACTTATGATCAACCTAGACAGTGTATTAAAAAGCAGAGACATCACGTTTCTGACAAAAGTCCATATAGTCAAAGCTATGGTCTTTCCAGTAATCATGTATGGATGTGAGAGTTGAACCATAGAGAAGGTTGAGCACCAAAGAATTGATGCTTTTGAACTATGGTGCTGAACAAGACTCTTGACAGTTCCACAGACAGCAAGGAGTTCAAACCAGTCAATCCTAAAAGAAATCAGTCCTGAATATTCATTGGAAGAACTGATGCTGAAGCTGAAGCTCCAATACTTTGGCCACCTAATGCAAAGAATTGACTCATTGGAAAAGACCTTGATGCTGGGAAAGGTTGAGGGCGGGAGGAGAAGGGGACAACAGAGGATGAGATGGTTGGATGACATCACCGATTCAAAGGACATGAGTTTGAGTAAACTCCAGGAGATAGTGAAGGACAAGAAAGCCTGGCGTGCTGCAGTCCGTGGGGTTGCAGAGAGTCAAACACGACTTAGTGACTGAACAACATAGTAACTGTGGAAAATAATTTTGCAGTTCCTTTTAAAACTGGAAATGAACTTACCATATGGCTCATCAATTGAATATTTGGGCATCTATCTTAGAGAAAGAAAGACTTATTTCCACACAGAAACCCATATATATAGGGTAATATCAATTTTATGCATAATAGCCAACACACTGGAAACTATCTAAAATGTCTGTCAGTGCATAAAATGGCTAAATAATAGAACACCTGCAACAGACCACTTCCTAGAAATAAAAAAAGAACTGCTGATATACACAACAACTTGGATAAACCTCAAAGAAATTATGCTGAGTGAAGAAAGCCAATCTTTAAAGGACATAAGGCATGATTTTTTAATATTGGTGAAATAACTTACAGACAGAGCACTGATTAGTGGTTGTCAGGGACAAGGCATGCGGGAGGACGGTAGTGAGGCTATGAAAGGGTAGTAATAGGCAGTCATGTGGATTTGGCGGTAGTTACATGAAGCTACCATGTGATGTGATGTTCAAGCTGGTTTTAGAAAAGGCAGAGGAACCAGAGATCAAATTGCCAACATCCGCTGGATTATCGAAAAAGCAAGAGAGGTCCAGAAAAACATCTATTTCTGCTTTATTGACTATGCCAAAGCTTCTGACCGTGTGGATCACCACAAACTACGGAAAATTCTGAAAGAGAAGGGAATACCAGACCACCTGACCTGCCTCTTGAGAAATCTGTATGCAGGTCAGGAAGCAACAGTTAGAAGTGGACATGGAACAACAGACTGGTTCCAAATAGGGAAAGGAGTACGTCAAGGCTGTATATTGTACATCAAGGCTGTATACTGTCACCCTGCTTATTTAACTTATATGCAGAGTACATCATAAGAAATGCTGGGCTGGAGGAAGCACAAACTGGAATCAAGATTGCTGGGAGAAATATCAATAACCTCAGATATGCAGATGATACCACCTTTATGGCAGAAAGTGAAGAACTAAAGAGCCTCTTGATGAAAGTGAAAGAGGAGAGTGAAAAAGTTGGCTTAAAGCTCAACATTCAGAAAACAAAGACCATGGCATCTGGTCCCATCACTTCATGGCAAATAGATGAGGAAACAGTGGTAACAGTGGCTGACTTTATTTTTTGGGGCTCCAAAATCACTGCAGATGGTGATTGCAGCCATGAAATTAAAAGATGCTTGCTCCTTGGAAGAAAAGCTATGTCCAACCTAGACAGCATATTAAAAAGCAGAAACTTTACTTTGCCAACAAAGGTCCATCTAGTCAAGGCTATAGTTTTTCCAGTAGTCATGTATGGATGTGAGAGTTGGAGTATAAAGAAAGCTGAGCGCCGAAGAATTGATGCTTCTGAACTGTGGTGTTGGAGAAGACTCTTGAGTCCCTTGGACTGCAAGGAGATCCAACCAGTCCATCCTAAAGGAAATCAGTCCTGAATATTCTTTGGAAGGACTGACACTGAAGCTGAAACTCCAATCCTTTGGCTACCTGATGCGAACAACTGACTCATTTGAAAAAGACCCTGATGCTGGGAAACACAGAAGGCGGGAGGAGAAGGGGACGACAGAGGATGAGATGACTGGATAGCATCACGGACTTAATGGACATGAGTTTGAGTATACTCCGGGAGTTGGTGATGGACAGGGAGGCCTGGCATATTGCAGTCCATGGGGTCACAAAGAGTCGGACACGACTGAGTGACTGAATTGACTGAATCATGTGATAAAGTTGCAGAGAGGTATACACACAAAAATGAATGCATAAATAACTGATATAATTTGAATAAGTCCTGTGAGTTGTACCAACGTTAATTTTCTAGTTATTAAGATATTGCACTATAGCTAGAAAAGATGCTAACAATGGGGAAGCTGGGTGAAGGGTAGGCAGGATGATCCTTACTGTGCACTTCTTTGTAATTTTCTATGAATCTATGATTATTTCATAATCAATTAAAAAAATAAACACAAGCTATAACTTGAAAAAAAACTATTTGCAAATCATGTATCTAAGGACTAGAATCTAGAATACATATACGGCAACTCTCAAAATTCAACACTATATAAACAAACAATTAAATTAAAAAATGTGAAACTGTTTGACATGTATCACAGCAAGATCCTCTTTGACCCAGCTCCCACAGTAATGGAAATAAAAACAAAAGCAAAGAAAAGGGACTTAAATTAAACTTAAAAGCTTTGGCACAGCAAAGGAAACAATAAATAAGATTAAAAGACAAAGCTCAGAATGGGAGAAAATAATTGCAAACGAAACAACTGACAAAGGATTAATCTCCAAAATATATAAGCAGCTCATCCAACTCAATACCAGAAAAACAAACCAATCAAAAAATGGGTGGAAGACGTAAACAGACATTTCTCCAAAGACGTACAGATGGCTAACAAACACATGAAACGATGCTCAGCATTGCTCATGATTACAGAAATGAAAATCAAAACTACAGTGAGGTATCACCTCACGCTGGTCAGAATGGCCATCATTAAAAAATCTACAAACAATAAATGCCGGACAGGATGTGGAGAAAAGGGAACCTTTTTGCACGTTGAGCATGTAAAGTGATACAGCCACTATGAAGAAGAGTGTGAAGTGAAGTGAAGTGAAGTTGCTCAGTCGTGTCCGACTCTTTGGGACCCCATGGACTGTAGCCTACCAGGTTCCACCATCCATGGGATTCTCCAGACAAGAATACTGGAGTGGGTTGCCATTTCCTTCTCCAGAAGAAGAATATGGAGATTCTTTAAAAAACTAGGAACAGAACTACAGTATCACTCAACAATCCTACTACTGGGCATAGACCCCGAGAAAACTGTAACTGAAAAAGACCTATGTACCCCAGTGTTCACTTTGTACAACAGCTAGGACATGGAAGCAACAGATGACTGGATACAAAAACTGTGGTACATATATACAATGGCTATTACTCATTGTCAGTCCTAATGAGCTGGATGAACCTAGAGCCTATTACACAGAGTGAAGTCAGTCAGAAAGAGTAAGACAAATACTGTATATTAACTCATGTGTATGGAATCTAGAAAGATGGTCCTGATGAACCTACTTGCAGGGCAGCAGGGGAGACACAGAAATAGAGGAGAGACTTGTGGACACAGCAGGGCAAGGAGAGGGTGGGACGAATGGAGAAGGGCATGGAAAGATACACATGACCATATGTAAAATAGACATGCAGTGGGAATTGGCTGTGTAACAAGGGAGCTCAACCCAGTGCTCTGTGACAACCTAGAGGGGTGGGATGCGGTGGGAGATGGGAGGGGGGCTCAGGAAGGAGGGGACATATGCATATCTGTGGCTGATTCATTTTGATGTACGGCAGAAATCAGCACAATATTGTAAAGCAATTATCCTCCAATTAGAAAAATAAGGAAAACAATGTGAAAGAAATGTACAAATATTTCAGCAAATACACACATGGAAAGATGTTCAACATCATCATTAGCGATTAGGGAAATACAAATTAGAATACAATGAGATATCACTACATACATAATTAAACTCTGAAAATAAAAAGCAATAATAACATAAGCTGGCAAGGATGAAGAGAAACTGGATCTCTCATATATTGCCAGTGGAAGCATAAAATGGTATGCACACTCAGGAAAACAGTTTGGTGTTTCTTCAAAAAACTAAACACATACTTAGGACTCAGAAAACTCACTACTGGGTATGTATTAAGGAAAGAAAGAGGAAACTTACGTCCATACAAAAACCTATATATGAAAAAGAAAAAAGGAAAAAAAAAAACTGCACATTAGTGCTTATAATATTATTTGTAGTAGCAAAAATTGAAGAAAACCAAAACACCCTTCAACAGGTAAAAACGTAGAGAAACTGACACATGCATACCATGAACTACTACTTAGCAATAAAAAGGAGTGGAATGCAAATTTCCAACACAAATCATAAATGAAGTCAAAAGATGTCACAATAGAAAAAACAGTTGTGAATTATATCACAAAGTACTAAATTCCTTAATTTTACAGATCAGAGAAAACCAATTTTTTTTTAAGTCCTTGAATTTAATGACTAAACTTTTAATATGTTGACTGCTTGACAATTTTTCTTTGGTTCTGTATTTTCTCATTTCTCAGATTAAGCTTATTCTTTGAAATAAATGTTACTTTCCTTAAGATGTTTTTTTAATAGGACCATTTTTTAAGGTTTTATTGAATTTGTTACAATATTGCCTCTGTCCTTCCTTTTGGTTGTTTGGCTGCAAGGCATTTGGGATCTGAGCTCCCCGACAAGGGATCGAACCTGCGTCCCCTGCATTGAAAGGCAAAGACTTAACCACTAGACCGTCAGGGAAGTCCCATAGATGCCACGGAAGTCCCATAAACCAATTTTTAAATGAGCAAAGTTCACAGAACAGTTCAAAGAGAAAGAAATAGAACCATCTTAAACAAACTAAATCCTCACTCTTAAGAGATGCAAGTAAAAACTTCAATGTTACAGATACTCACCTAATTTGAAGTGTTCAAAAAGTTTAGTAAGAGTATTGCTGAGGCATAGGGGAAAAAATATTCTCTACATAGCCACTAGCATTATGAATTGGCAAAAACCTTTTCTGGAGGGAAATTTGGCAACATCTATCAAAATTTTAAACAGACATTCTACTTCTAGGAATTTATCTTTTAAAAATATTGGATATATTTGGACATGTGCATAGGGATATATATCCCAGAACAATCTGTGTAATACAGCTTTTCTGTGTAATACAGTTTTTAATAGCAGGAAAATAAATATCAACAGAAGAATATTTAATAAAACACAGTCCAATCAACTGCATACTAAGCAGATGCTAAAAAAAGAATGAGGCAAATATGAGGACAAAAACTTTCTGGAAAGACATAAAAGGAACTGAAAGCAACACCTGTGGTTGAAATAAAATTAGGAGAGAGACTTCCTTTTCACTATAAACTCTTTGGTAACTTCTGACTTTTACATTAAATAAAAATGCATTAAAAATGTATTTTGAGTAAAAATTAAATATAATAAATAGACCAAGAGACTAACAGTTTCATTTTGATAAAACAGAAATAGGCTCACAAAGAAAACGAATTTATGGTTGCCAGGGGAGGGGGAGGGGGTTTAAATTAGGAGTCTGGGAATAAAATATACACACTTCTATACATAAAATATATAACCAACAAGGACCCACTGTATAGCATAGAGAACTATACTCAGTATTTTGTAATAAACTATAATTAAAAAGAATATATATTTATGAAGCTGAATCACTTTACTACATACTTGAAACTATTACAAATATTTTAATAAAAAGTTTTAAAAATAAAATTGCAGTTTACATTTCTTAATGGACACTCGTGTATGGTGATACTACTGTATACAACAACAAATGTAACTAAAATGCATAAGAAACAAATTAGTCAAATTTGCCAAAGTTTAAAATAAATAAATATTCTCTACATCTTTTAGAAAAGAAAAGAGAAGAAACCAGTGCTGCCAAATTAGGAAGACAAGTTTCTAGGGAAGAAACCCGCCTACAGAAAGAATTAGTGCTTTTGATTTCCTAAATTTCAAGTACAGAAGAGCACAGCTTGTGTTGAATTGTTAGAAGGCAAATTTTCTAAAAGCAGAGTAAATTATAAACCTTTGAATGCCCTTTTCAGTACTTATCAGAGCCCGCGTCCTTGAATTTGCATCACCTGATCTTCAGGCACTGGCTATTAGGCATGTCAAAGAAGGCAAATTCAATTATAAAAAATGAGAGGAGAAGGAAACTGTGAAACCTAATCCAATGCCAGAGGAGCCCTTGGCAGAAAACACTGGTAACCAATGTTATTAAGATGTAGCAGAAACCCTACCCGCACCGCACAAAACAAGATGGATCATTTTAACTATTTAGGAATGCTGACACCATCTGCTGTCTTGTTTCCTAAGGCAAAAAATCAAGTGTGTGTGTGTGTGTATGTGTGTGTATAATCGGATGAATAAATATATATTAATTCAAATATTTTCTATAAATTATTCACACATCTTCCCAAGTCTAAAATAACTGTAATTTCCTTTATGCAAATGTTCTACTTTAAAAAGGAAACAGACTGACCTAGCTTTCTAAAATACTGAGACTATAAACCCTATACACTAGGCTGTTGAACTTACCTAGGAGTATCAATACACCGTTCCACACTGAAGTAGAACTACTCGTAACAGAACTCAGGAAAATCAAATACACAGTGAGAAAGTATGTGGTGTTTTAGACCTGTGGTGTTTAATGAAAAAGACTGTTTGACAAACATTAAAACCTATATAGAAGCCACCTTCCAAGACTTATAAAAAGAGTGAGGGAGGGATAAATTGGGAGACTGGGATTGACATATACACACTACTATATAGAGAACAGATAGCAAGAACCTACTGTATAGAACAGGGAACTATACTCAATTCTCTGTAATGACCTATATGGAAAACAATCTAAAAACAGAGTGGATATATGTATATGTATAGCTGATTCACTTTGTTGTATAGCAGAAACTAACACAACATTGTAAATCAACTATACATCAATAAAAAATAATTTTAAAAAAGACTTAAAAAAGTGACTTGCTTCATGACAAACTGAAGGATGACACCCATATGATCAATTAAAATGTGTTTCAGATTCTTTGCAAAAAAACATTAGAAAAGACTTTATTTATTGTATTTAAATAAAGTGGAGTGCTAATAAGTGTTTACTGTGGTTACCACATAAAAGGTTCTTTTGAGAGTATACAGATGAATATATCAGAGTTAATCTTGAGGAATAAATAACCAAATTTTATTAAGAGCATGCAAGAAAGTGAAACTGATTTGGATGGGAAACATCAAAGCATCTGAAATAGGCCTCATAGAACAAACTGGATTTTAATACTGAAGGACAAAAATACACAGAAAATTAAGCATTTTACTTTATAACCACTTTCACCTGATCTCCCAATTCTTCCAGTTACTATGGACAATGAAAAGAGTTCTCTTTAATATGTGTTCCAAAATGAAGAAGGACCTTAAAATTACTTACTGTTAAAGAAATAAATGGCACCCCACTCCAGTACTCTTGCCTGGAAAATCCCATGGACGGAGGAGCCTGGTAGGCTGCAGTCCATGGGGTCGCTAACAGTCGGACACGACTGAGCAACTTCACTTTCACTTTTTACTTTCATGCATTGGAGAAGGAAATGGCAACCCACTCCAGTGTTCTTGCCTGGAGAATCCCAGGGACGGGGGAGCCTGGTGGGCTGCCGTCCATGGGGTCGCATGGAGTCGGACACGACTGAAGTGACTTAGCATACCATAGCATAGCAAAGAAATAAAATGATTATAAAAATGGATAAAAATTATCTAATAAAGTAGGGGAATGCCAAAACTATTGTTTTTAGTTAGAAACACGAACCATGCATACAATACAAACATTCAGCTTACACTGGAACCTCTTAAACTCTGTCTAAATTTAGTGCTTACAGATAAAATGGAAGGGGAAAAAATGAAAAATTAAATTTATCCATCACATTCTGGACTCAAATGATCGTGATCAATTAGCTAAGTACAGGTCAAAACTAAATTCTTAAGAGTTTGTAATGATTTTAAATGTATGTTATGTTGAGAAAGAAAGAGAATGCTGCAAGGCATTTAATTTTTCAGAAAATAGTTTTCTAGATTCAAAACAAACGACCTATTAGCAAAAGCCATCCTTTAGAAAACTGAATTCTACAATGAGGTAGTCACTTCAATTAATGAAGTACAGAGAAAGTCTTTTAACAATGTTAAAAATCTTAGATTCTTTTTTTCAATCGTTTCTGTTACTTAGCAGGGCTTTAAAATATTTCATTCTAAACTCTTGCAGATTACTCAGAATCTTTTTTCAATCTTTTCAGAGTCTCTGAGTATTTCCATCCCACAAATATTTACTGGATCAATAAACTCCCACAAATCACTTTCTGGTGAGCTTCCTATGTATAACCAAATTGTTTTATTTTATTTCTATGATAAGAGTGAGAAACTAGAAATCTATTTACATCCCACTAAGCAATTCTATACCACCTAGCATTTTGTGTGTATATCAAAAATAATGGATTTATTCATGAAGACAGGCTTCCCTGGTGGTTCAGATGGTAAAGAATATGCCTGCAATGCAAGAGAGCTGGGTTCAATCCCTGGGTCAGGAAGATCCCCTGGGAGAAGGGAATGGCAACCCATTCCAGTATTCTGGCCTGGACAATCCCATGGACAGACGATCCTAGTAGGCTACAGTCCATTGGGTCACAAAGAGTCGGACACGACTGAGCAACTAACACACACATTCATAAAGTCTGGTGTTCTATTAATAGGAAGTCACTACAAACAATGAGTTAGTGAATACTGAACCATTGCTCCTAGGAGAAACAAAGGGTTAAGTTCCTATAAGCCTCTGATCACAACATTTTCAACAACTGATCAATATCTAACCTTGTTTTCTGTGTGTTTCTATTTAAAGACACATTATTTGATATATATTGATAATTCATTAACACTAAGTTCACTGCCAAAAGCACTGTAATTCATGCCTGAGCAAAAACACTATGTATATTTTCTCCATAATGCACATCACAGCCTTTTTGCATTTCAGAACATTATAGACAAAACTTCAGCACTATGTTTGGGGGCCATTTTAAACAATATTATCACCAACAAAAAGCACCGAAATGCAAAAAATGTGGCATTAAGTAGAGTGCAAAGAGGACATTTGTTTATGAGAGCAGAAAACAAGAAGACAAGAACCACCTAATCAACCACAGGTTGAATGCTCGCATCAGCAAACTCCAGTTTTTTGCAGCTCCGTGCATGTCTCTAAATGGCTATGCAACTGTTGTAAGAAGTGATTTTGAATTTACAAGTAAATTTGAGACAGCACACATTCACTCACCAGAATGTACAAATAATGAGGCTCAACAACACAAAGAAAGTTCAATTAAATAAACCTTATGGGAAATATTTTAGCACTTCAGTCAATTTTGTAAATGCAAGGGTTTACTTATTGGATTTCAAGAATGGGTAAAACTTTATGACACTGTTCTTAAACTGTTACATGAAAACACTCCATTAAAGCATTCTATAACTTTTCAGATGAAGCATAAAGAGAGAAATATTATTTAAAATTCACTGACTACTCTTAAAAAAGTCATTAAGAAGAAAATACCATATAGAAAGATAGCAAAAGCTATCTGTAGCCTTAACATAATTTCTTATGAACTATCTCCTTCTATTATCTTTTTAGGGGAAAACCAGATGTTTACCCGTTATTTTTACACACTAAAAAGTTCATAAGGATAAAGTATCCTGAAGTAATAAGACAAGATATTAAGCTACAAAGGCATAAAAAATTAGTGTAGACAATTATAAGTGAGCATATAACATACATCTTAAGCAAAGTACCTCAAATATCAATAATTTAAATGTTCAATTTTATTTATTTAAAATATTATTCAATATAACCATAATGTATATCCAATGTGCATTTCTACTTTTCATAACAAAATTTAATAGACATGTATGTAAACATCATCTATTCACTCTGGTACCTGAAATTCATATTAGTGAAACTGAAAACAAGATATGCTAATTATTAACCATGTTTTTGGCAGCGAAAAACTAGAAAATATGTCTTTTAATAGAGGACTTATTTAGAACACAGAATTAACAGTCTTTAATAAGAAATGAGCTACTATATATACACATGCTCACACATGTACACATACACATTATATACGCATGTGTATGTATACACATGTGTATGTATATATGTGTGATGTGAAAGTCACTCAGTTGAGTTCGACTCTTTGTGATCCCATGGACTATACAGTCCATGGAATTCTCCAGGCCAGAATACTGGAGTGGGTAGCCTTTCCCTTCTCCAGGGGATCTTCCCAACCCAGGGATCGAACCCAGGTCTCCCACATTGCAGGTGGATTTTTTACCAGCTGAGCCACAAGGGAAGCCCATGTGTATATATGGCCTCCAACAAAAATGGGAAGATGAACAAGGAGAAATGTCTATACTATATTAGTAAGACAAAGGGAGGAAGAAACAAGTCACAGAATACTATGTACAATATGATTCCTTCTTAAACACGAGAAACATAACGTGCTTATGTATGCATACACACTGAAGTGCTAATGAGGAAGGGAATTTGGCACTTTCACTTTTTATAATGAGCGTGTATAAGTTTTAGAAGTTTACAGCAGGTTCTCAACAAGTGTTTCCTTATTAATGGCTATTTTACAAATGTGATAAAATTCATGTTGTTTGAAAATGACTCCTGTAATCAATTTTTTCATGTATTCTGCTAAATAATTTAAAACAAACATTTCCTAGTTCAAGAATTTCTGTAAATGTTCTCAAAATTCAACACTCACCAATCCCCCAAACTGAAATGTTTACTGATTTGTAACAGGGATTGACAAATTTTTTCTGTAAAAGCCAGACAGTAAATATTTTAAGGTTTTGCAGACATGCATGGTCTCGGGTGCATATTCTTCTTCGTCTTTGTTTTTACTTTACAACCCTTTAGGAATATCAAAATAAAAAAAGTTCTTAGCTCAGATCCACCAAAACAGGCTGCAGGCAGGATTTGCCTTTCCAGCCACAGTTTGGCAATCACTGATTTTTAACAACAAACCAGCATCTGGAAGCCTGATATTTTAAATGTATTACACTGAACGTATCAGAGATCCCAACAGGGTCAGTTTTCTTCTACCTTAAATAAAGTAAGGGAGCATACAGCAATTAAAACTTGTAGTTGATTAATACATCGAATTCTATTAATATATTAGACACTGACCAAACAATGGGAAAACATAGTACATGAAATTCCAAGTGTGTATTAGTGTTATATAACCATGATCATGTGTGTACCTGTAAGACACACATATTCACTTGAAAAAGTCAACTGAAATTGAAATACTGCACATCAAAACTCACATCTCCTTCTATAATAATTTAAACCATTTCGTCATTTAAATAATCAAAAATATCAAGTCATTTTAGATGTCATCAACCCTTAAAAATTAAAAACAATTCAGAGACTGACAGTAATTACTGGGTTTTGATTTTGTAAAGGTTACTATAAAATATTAATCAACAATCTAAAATATTATACTTTTAAAAACATTTATATTTTTGGAAAGTTTTTACCATTCACGTTATCAGCACCCATCACTGAAGACCTGAATATATTTTTTTCCTGTCTAAAAGACAGCCTATATATATATTTGATTTTGTCTAAAACTGAGATTCTTATTACCATCTGGATGCTACTACCAAATATAAAATTCATTATGAATGATAATCTGGATTACCTTCAAACTCAAAAGTGAAAATGTATCCTCCAATAGTAACCAAATAACCATTATAGAATAATCTTACCTAGACTGGTGGGTTTTATCAGTTCATCCAGTAAATCATAAAATGGTAATTTTTGAAGTTTTATATCCGGATGGACTGGGTGAAGAGCTGATGTAAGATGTGGGAGTTCCAGTTCATGTTTAGGTCCCAGAAGAGAAACAGGGAGTAACGGTGATGATGCAGGGTGACCATCATAAGTGAGTTGTGGAATGGTAGATGGAGACAAAGTTGCTGGCATAGGACTTGAATGTACGTTGGGGATGGACAAGTCCGCAGGCGTCATGATTTTCTGGGGGAACCTCCGCCTATAGAGTTCTTTAATTTTCATTTGCACAGCAGGACTGCAGCCAGCCTTGAGCAAATGCAGGGCTTTTGTGAGAAGTTCGTGTTTGCGTCCGTGCTTGTTTCTCCCAGCGTAGCCCAACAGTACTTGGAGTTCAGAAACTCTAAGGCTCATAACCATTTGCTTAGAGACAAAACAAAATGGGAAACATTAGTAATCCAATAACATAATTTACAACATTAAATGATACTTTATTATAACATTTTATCCTTATGTTTTGTTTACAAAAGCCAGTTCTGTTACAGTCAATTCTAGTTATTTCAAACTTAAAAATCTAACCATTTAGAGTAAGTAAACAAAGAAATTTAAAATTAATGTTCATAAACCCACTGACTTCTATATAGGGTTATGAAAACAGTAAAATAAAGCAGACGTGAGGTAGAACCACATCTCACCTCATTTTATTGTTAGAGTGAAAACGTCAGGTCTTTACCAAGCACTTACTAAGTCTCCCAGAGAGTACTGAGTGCTATGTGGATGGCAAGATAATGAGCCCTCAAGAACATCTGTTTTCTTGGGGAAAATTATATACATACATGTGAAATACATAAATAGTCCACCTCAAGCACCAGATGAAAGCATGATACAAATATTGTAACATTACAGACAATATTGTATTCTATACTAATTTGGGGATTTACAGGGCTTAAACTATACCTTTTTTGACCCATTATATACCAGATACATATGGTATTTTCATACGGTTTGTCCTTAAATCTTTACACCACCACAAGGTGTTACCCTTCCTGCTTTACATGTGAAGAAACTAGTTAAGAAAGGTTGAGTAACTTACCTAAGGCCACTTGCTACTATAATAAATATCAACCAGGATTCAAACCCAGATACATGTAATTTTACATGTAAAATTACAGATACATGTAATTTTAAATACCATGATCTTTCATTAAACCATTAGGATGAAACTGGAAATATACTATTAACTCTATTGTCAAAGCTAGGCTAAAGCATCCAGAAATTGGGACTTCACAGTCAGTCCAGGGATTAGGATTCTGCTTTTACTGCTGAGGGCCTGGGTTCAATCCCTCATGTGGAAACTAAGATCCCACACGTGCAGCTAAAAAGTCCAGGAATTTAATCCACATGTCAAAATCCATAGCCTGTAGTAAAGAAATCTAACTTTGTTTAACTCTCTGTTCCCAAATTTCTTTCTCCTTTTCCCCCAACTTTTAATACTAAGAGACCACCAACAGGAAATATCAATGTATACCAATTCTCTCATTTTAAAGTTGAGGAAAATGAAACCCAAAAGGAAATATGACCCAAGATCGTAACAGCTATTAACAGCAGAATCCTGACTTTACCACCACTGACAGAAGGTGTCAGGATGAAAGACACATGTAAGCTCACCATCTGCTCTCTATTTTCCCACCTGTTTTGTACACTCATGCACGTGTGCTCAGTCGCATCTGACTCTGCAACCCCATGGGCTGTAGCCCACCAGGCTCCTCTGTCCATGGGATTGTCCAGGTAAGAATACTGGAGTGGGTTGCCATTTCCTCCTCTAGGAGACCTTTCCAACCCAGGGATTGAACCCATGTCTGTGTCTCCTGCATTCTCAGGCGGATTCCTTACCACTGAGCCATCAGGGAGGCCTCATCCCAAATACCAGTAACACGAAAGCTGAACTGGCTTTCCTCATTTATGACCACTCCCTGAAATGACATCCATTTCAAGCCAATCATCTAGAAGTTACCTACATATTACACAACAATTAAGAAAAACAGAAAAACAAGTGTATAAAGAGCTTTATATGCAATACAGGTGGTTAATCAAAAAAACTCTGAGCCCTTCCCCCACCTTCTCCGGCCTGGTCTCCTCCAAGCTCAGCTTTTGTCATCCTTGCCTTTTAGGCCTGGCAGAACTAAATGATTCCCTTTTCACTACTCTCACTGGTCATTTTTCATATCTTTATTTTGGCACTTATTTTGCTGTACTACAATTTTATTTTTATACAAACAATTCCATGATCAGACTGAGGGCCTCTGTGGTACAAGGTCATGTTACCTTCAGCGTCTAACACTAAGGCCCAACAATAATGCCTTGACAGTGAATGATGAACAAAATTAGAAAGTCATACTAAAAGAAAGGGTGGGGATGGATTCTACAGGGATAAGTTATACATACAATTAAAATATAACTCCAAACGAACTCTCAAGTTCTCATGTTCATACAAAGATATAATGTAGACCTTAAAAACAAATTTTACCCCAAATCCTATAAATATATCTTTCTTTAGATTGCTATCAGAGGTTAAATAATTACTATAATGTCAATTTCTCCCTACTATTCAACCTATCCTAAGAGTATAAAATAATTTTAAAGATTTATTACTTATTTTAAAAGGAACAGAGATTTCAACAGAAAAGCACTGTATTAGTAAGTAAGCTTCTGCTCTTAAGAGAATAACATGAATTATGCTTCAAAGATTATAGGTTAAAAATAAATTTGACATTGGTCAAATCTATTTCATTTTGCAGAGAAAACACAATAGAGTTTTCAAAACACAGTGTCCTTCTATTTCAATTCCATTCCATTCTCCCAAGTCAAACACAAACAAAAATCAACATTCATGGGTTACCATAAAATTCTTTTGTCCTAACTCTATGGATGTAAGGATTTAAATGCAGCATTTGTCCTAACTCTTTATGGATATAACGATTTAAATGCAGCACAGATGGATTACTGCTCTATTTCTATGGAAGAGTACATGGACAACTCACATAAAATTAAATCTTCTGATTGATCATCAAAAGAAAAAAGTTAATGACATAGGTATAATTTTTGGTTTTGTTATCACAGGATGCATAATTAATCATAATTACTGTCCTCATTTTACACATGGAAAAACTGAGCCCTAGAAAGGTTAAGAAATTTGTTGAATGTTACACAACTACTTCTACGCCAAACGTACTTTCATACTACGTTATTGTCTTTTAGAGAAAACAAACCACATGCCTTTTAGTTAGGAAAAAAGATCAATTTATTTAATATTCAATCTCAACTTCAAGCTTCAATATTTTAGCCTTAAAATAATTGGTGGTTAAGATAAAAGAAAACTTCTGGATTCAAATTAACCACTGCACCTTATAATCAGATATAGTGAAACATAAGGCTCTATCTATTGCTATTACTGGAGCAGCTTCTGCATAATCTTAAGGTCTGTAATAAGCGTGCAGTATTTAAAAAATCAAGTGAAAGAGGGTGGGAAACACAAATATCTGAAGTTATCTATTACTCAAACCAAAAACTTCAGAGAAGCATGGAACAGTCAATTCACAGTGCAAAGTGCTGACAAGAGAGGTAAACTAAACACATCTGAAATGTTGAAATGCAGTGTATTTTAATCTTCCATGTGTTTAAAATCTCCATTTGTTAACACTATAACAAAATGAACATTTATAACTAAAGATAACATCAACCACTGCTACTACTAGAAATCACTGCCTTCTCGGATAGCACTGTGCTGACTCTACATGCCCAAATGATAGTTTTCAGAATCCTGAGGAATTTAGAATGTCTGAGAAATGTATATATTCTGTATAGAAAGCATTCTGTAAAGGAGATCTTTCTAAAATGAATCTTTTTAATCAGATAGAAATGCATACAGTTTTAAAAGTCAAAATTTTAGAAGGAAAACATGTCCCTTGCCCTGCCCCCATTTTTCATATCCTTAAGGCAACCATTTTCAAGTCTTTTTAGCTGTTTCTTCTGGCATTTCCCCTCCATTTCTACTATATAGTAGGTCTTTTAGAGTTATTTAAAATAACTAATATTTTAAATTTAAAAATTGTTTCCTATTAAAAGATAACGATTTAGATCTGTTATATCTCCTCTACCTCCATCTTTCTTTTTAAAAATATTTATTTGGCTCTTCTCGGTCTTAGTTGCGGCATGCAAGATCTTTTTTGCCTTTTTTTTTTTAACTTGCCGCATGCAAGATCTTTAGTTGCAGAATACAAACTCTTAGTTGTGGCATGTGGGATCTAGCTCCCTGACCAGGGATGGAATTCCGGCCCCCTGCACTGGGAGCGCAGAGTCTTAACCTCTGGACCACCAGGGAAGTCCCCACCTCCACCTCTCCATCATCATTTTTGGTTGAACCAATTGCTGGTGTTTACATTATTACTATGGCTGTAAATAATATTCACAGATGAGCCAAAAGTACATGATTACTGTTTATTTTTTGTATGACCTTCAGTTCAGTTCAGTCGCTCAGTCGTGTCCGACTCTTTGTGACCCCATGAATCGCAGCACGCCAGGCCTCCCTGTCCATCACCAACTCCCGGAGTTCACTCAGACTCACGTCCATCGAGTCAGTGATGCCATCCAGCCATCTCATCCTCTATCCCCTTCTCCTCCTGCCCCCAATCGTTCCCAGCATCAGAGTTTTTTCCAATGAGTCAACTCTTCTCATGAGGTGGCCAAGTACTGGAGTTTCAGCTTTAGCATCATTCCTTCTAAAGAAATCCCAGGGCTGATCTCCTTCAGAATGGACTGGTTGGATCTCCTTGCAGTCCAAGGGACTCTCAAGAGTCTTCTCCAACACCACAGTTCAAAAGCATCAATTCTTCGGCGCTCAGCCTTCTTCACAGTCCAACTCTCACATCCATACATGACCACAGGAAAAACCATAGCCTTGACTAGACAGACCTTTGTTGGCAAAGTAATGTCTGTTTTTGAATATGCTCTGACCTTACTTCTAGTTAATAACTGTACCATTTTTGTATTTGCTTAGTTTTCTATGAAGTAATAGTTAATTCATCTGCAAACTGCTAAAGTGCAACTTTCCTCTCAACATATTCAACTGTATCAGGTAAATCTCTGTTTTAATTTCCTTCTTCAAAATGTACTTCCTAAAACCCTCCATTAGGTTCCAACTGGAACTGCTTGCTCTCTTGGTGTGGCAAAAAACTGTGCTGATGGAATTTCCCTCTAACTTATCCTGGGAATTCCCTTGTCACTCGTGTTGGACCTCGTTTCCTTGTTCTCACTTCTTCCTTTCTGGATTTTCTCTTTTTAGTTGGGGTAGTTCCTCCAGTAGCTTCCTGCAAAGAGGGCATAGGAAGCACACTTTTTAAAAATTCCTTGTATTGTCTAAAAATATCTTCATTTACTCATACTTAAGAAGTGAGCTCGGCTCAGTACCGAATTCCAGACAAGAACGTGTGTTCTGTCAGAATTTTGTAAGGCTTTCCTCATCATCTTCTGTTAAGAAGCCTGAAATCTTTCTGATGGGCAATCTTTCACAGTCATCTATATATCCCTCACAGAAGTTTCTCATGGTTTTGTTTTTAATTGTATGAACTGACCATGGCTAAATTTTTACATTTAGCGATGTATGTGTGTCCTTCAATCCTGGGAAGATTTCTTACAGTAACCTTCCTTTGACTTCGTTCTCTTTCATGTCATTATTTAGATTATGACCTTCCTAAACTGTCTAATTCTCTTTTGCTCTTTTTCTTTTTCCTCTTGCATTTACATCTCTTGTCTTTAGCTGTATTTTCTGGGAGATTTCCTAAACTTTATCTTCTAACTCTTCTTTTAAAATTTTAATTTCTATGAGTTCTTTTCTGTTTGCTGCACATTTCTTTTCCTTCTACATCTTGTTCTTATTTTACATGAATTTATTATCGTCCTTTCTCTTGAGGATATAAATAAATTGGGTGTTTGACATTGTGGTTTTCTTCAGCTGCCTGCATTGTCTCTATAATTTGAGTTCTTTCTTACTGTTTTCTCTGGTCTCTGCCTCTCAGGCTTGATGTTCTCCTTGAGCAGGAGGAAATCTCTAGCTGTACATTTATATATATCTAATAATAAGTGCGTGCTCAGTCACTTTAGTCGTGTCCCACTCTGTGCGACCCTATGGAGTGTAGCCCACCAGGCTCCTCTGTAAATGGGATTCTCCAAGAAAAGAATATTGGAGTGAGTTGCCATGCCCTCCTCCAGGGGATCTTCCCAACCCAGGGATCAAACTCGCAGCGTCTCCTGCAGCGTCTCCAGCGTCTTCTGCATCGCAGGCAGATTCTTTACCACTGAGCCACCCAGGAAGCCTCGTTATCTAAGATGACAAAGATGATGAGATGAACTGTGTGAGTGACCAGACCAGGGTACTTCACTCCAGGATGATCAGGCAGGAAACTTGGCTATCATGAGGATTCCTTTTATCTGATCAATTTTGGCAGAAAGGAATCCCTCAACCTCCTGGTTTGGCGATATAAGGTTGGCTTCCAGTGTTCTCCGAACACAGTAAGGGAATGGGGAGGGAGGAAGAAGAGGTCCTTACCATCCAGTAAGAACACATTTCAACTTAATCTCTTCTCAAATATTTAAGATTTTACACACACAGACACACATATACATAGATTGTGTGCCTGTATAAGAACACTAGTTCAACCACAGAGGAAGGACCATACACTGAGAAAGATAAATAATCAAGCAATAGTAACAAGTATTGTAGACTGAGTGTTTTTGAGATTAAATATAAAGTGCCAATGTTACTTTCTCATTAGCTATGACCCTATGTTATTAAAGGTCATAACTAACTTCTGAATAAGAATTAGGTACTTCCTTTTGAACCCCCTAATTACCCTTGTTCACACATTCCCACTGCAGTATTTTAAAGGATGTCATGAAGCAGACCCTGTATTACGAATCTTTATCTGGTATCAATTTGTAACTAATCATAAAGCAAAATGAATTCTAAAGGTAGACAAAAGAGGCATTTAACAATGTCCTAGTATTTCATTTATACTTTTGCTTTCTATCAACAACAAAAAAATTATCGAAAATACGGTGCATACATTAAAGATGGTACAGTACACCAAAAATATTTTATTCATTCTTTTCTTTTCTTGCCATGATCTTTGTTCTTTTAATGTTGGGTTTTAAGCCAGCTTTTTCATCTTCCTCTTTTTTTTTTTTTTAAATTTTATTTTATTTTATTCATTATTTTCAAAGTTGGATTCTTCTTTCAGTGGAACTGACTTTGGGATCATTTCTAATCCTTTCCATTTGAAATAGTTAATAAACAGTTGTTAGATTAGCAATTTGTCAGCAATGTCCAGTTCAACTGGAAAACCTAGTTAGACAGTTTCTACTGAAGGAGCAAGTTAGGTTGGTTACATACTTCTCCATAATCTTGTTCCACCCAATTTCTCATCTTTTATTGATTTCTCAATATAAGATGACCGAAAAATGACCTGCAGCGCCTACTCCTCTAGCTGACTATCTTTCCTCTTCTGCTATCTTCCATCACATGGCTTGCATTTAGCTCCGATATAATGACAAAACATGAAGATTGCATTCTCCTTCAAGCAAAGTACAAATCTTACATTCTGTTGAAAGGGCATACCATGGCTTTGATTTTTGATAATTTAAACATCATTCCCATTTATGTACTACCACAAAACCGATAGATATGTCCTTTAAAAGCTCCTTCTGGATGATAACTTGAATACTAAAAATAACAAACTCAAACCAAAACAGTTTAAAATTTGGATAAAGTATTACTTTCATAATAAAAAAGTTTAGCTTAATTTAAAAATCAAGAGTTTAAAATTCTAATACATTGCTAAACTTCTTATGTACAGGTAGGAAAAACAAAACTTTAGGTAAAAAGTTGCTCTGTACATAGCTGTGTAACAAACACTTTCTGGATTCATGAATGAGCCCTAAATGAGTTGTAGAAAGAGGGAATACTGGAACAAACAATGAACACAAAGAGATAAGCTATTCTTCAGAGACAGGGGCATATAATCATATTAATTCAGTTCTCAAAAGTAACAACACGTCCTATGTGCTAAGTACAAGTATAACATAATATGGTACTAGTATATGTAGAATTTGGATTCTAGTACTGACTTGGCCACTAATTTACTGAATCACAATTTTCCAGGGTCTATATTCTCATTTTAAAAAATGAGAGATTGACTAGAGCTTCTCAAAGGTTACTCAAATCCTCAAAATTCTATAATACTATAACTCTATTAAGGCTTCCCTCATAGCTCGGTTGGTAAAGAAGCCGCCTGCAATACAGGAGACCCCAGTTTGATTCCTGGGTAGGGAAGATCCTCTGGAGAAGGGACAGGCTACCCACTCCAGTGTTCTTGAGCTTCCCTTGTGGCTTAGCTGGTAAAGAATCTACCTGCAATGCGGGAGACCTGGCTTCAATCCTTGGACTGGGAAGATCCCCTGGAGAAGGGAAAGGCTACCTACCCACTCCAGTATTCTGGCCTAGAGAATTCCATTGCACTCTATCTGAAAGTTAAGCGGAAAAAGTAGAAGAGATAAATGTTAACAAAACAGGACTTCCCTGGCAGTCCAGTGGTTAAAATCCAAGCTTCCAATTGCAAGGGGCACGGGTTTGATCCCTGGTCAGGAAACTATGGTCCCACATGCTGCACAGTGCAGCCAGAAATTTTAAAAACTAAATTAATTTTAAAAATATTAACGAAACAATAAGTGAGGGAAAAAACGCATTCTGTAACTAAGCAAAATCTTTCAATCATTGCCTTCAATTTGGGTCCCAGAAAAGTGATTAGTAAAAAACCTTTGAGGGAAAGTATCAAGAGAAAGAATTATGTGAGGGTCACAGGTACAACCTATTCGATCAAACGCAGAGCTACAAATAGTGGAGTTCAGACTTGAAAGTCAGGTGACAAAGCCCACACGATGCTGTGGAGTGCTGACAATTACAGACACGAGTAAGTAACTGAAATGATTTTTTGTGTGTGGCCGTAACGCATGGCACAGGACCTCCCCCAACCAGGGACTGAACCTGCAACCCCTACAGTGGAAGCCCAGAGTCTTAACCACTCACTGGACCAACAGCAAGGTCCATGAAATGATGTTTTTAAAAACTGTAGGATCACAGGATCATAACATAAAATAGAACTTTATTTTTATTGACATATAGTTGACTTACTATGCTGTTAGTTTAAAATAGAACTTTAGAAATCCTCTTGTTCAACTCATCTAATGTATGAAGTTCTACTTGTAACCTCCTTAATTGATGGTCTCCCAGCCTCTGCTGAAACACTTAAGATTGTGAACTATGAGTTTACAATCTTAAAGCAGCACACATTATTGAAAAGTTCTGTGAATTGATGCTCAATGGTTTTAAATTTTCATTCTGTTAGTAGAGACCCTTCCCAGCCTGGTCCCTTATTTCATGAGCATTCTGCTATCCATCATACTCAGAGTGAGTAATATAATCCAGATAAAAGTCTGACTATTCTTAGTATTATCTATCTTATTATGAACACAGCTATTTCTACCAGTGCAACCTAATAAGGCATTTTAGGCTGACTGGATTATTTTCTTTAGGCAAATGGAAGGATGTTTTATGTTACGCTTTTTTTTCAGCAGGGGCAAGGAGTCACATCCACATCATATTGTCACTCATATTAAGATTGAGGTTAACTAAAACCTTTATTCAGTAGTTTTCACATGAAATGCTACTAGGTTAAACCCCCTCATTTTCTAATTTTTTTTATTTAAAAATAGAACTTTATATATAGTACTGTTAAACTTCCTTTTTTTCATGTTTATCATTCCAGCCTTTCAAAATGCTGTTTACGAATTGCACCCTGCAGTCTCAACTGTAGCGCTTATCATACAGGGTTCCTTGATTTTCTAGTCTACGTCCTCCCTAGACTTTGACATTTTCAAGGACACTTTGCTCCACATGACCTATGCTAAGTATGGTGGATGATCCAGTAAATGCACTGGAAATGATAGTGATGATGAATTAATTCCTCTTGATTCTGTCATCTAATATATTCTTCCCAGTTTTGTGTCACCGACAAAATCTGAGAGTTTTGCTTCTTAAATAGTCATACAGATCACGCTTAAAACTTGAGATGTAACAGGGTCAAGGCTATAGAGGCCAATGGCACATGATAAGAAATTCCCCTTCAGATAACAAAGTTAAAGATTACAAATATGACTGTTCAACTACTTAGGAGACAGATGATTATGTTCCCCAGGATTCTCCAATTTTAAGGTAATTATTCAATAAACATTGTCCAGGGTGCACAAGAAAAACAATTCAGGTTATTATATACCAGTCTTGACTTATAGCTCTCAGAGAAAAACAAGCTTAGAAAAAAGATATCCATCTTTTGGGGAGGGGGATGTCACACATCTTGTGGGATCTTAATTAGTCCCCCAAGCAGGGACTGGACTCAGGCCCTTGCAATGAAAGCCCCGAGTCCTATCCACTGGATCACCAGAGAATTCTCATAAATGTTGTTTTTAATTTTATTTTTAAAATTTCTATCCCATTATGGTTTATTATAGGATATCAGTTATAGTCCCCTATGCTACACAGTAGGATCTTCTTGTCTCTTTTATAAACAGTAGTTTGTATCTGCTAATCCACAACTCCTAATTTATCCCCCTCACTCCCTTTCCCCATTGGTAACCATAAGTTACATCTGTGAGGTGATTCTGTTTTGTAAATTTATTTGTGTCATATTTTAGATTCCACATATAAGTAATATCAAATAGCATGTCTTTCCCCACCTGACTTAGTTCACATAGTGTGATAATATCTAGGTCCATCCATGTTGTTACAAATGGGCATTATTTCATTTTTATGGTTGGACAGTATTTCATTGTGTATATATACCACATCTTTATCCATTCATTTCTTGACGGACATTTAGGCTGCTTCCACGTCTTGACTATTGTAAACAGTGCTGCGATGAACACTGGGGTACACGTGTCTCTTTCAATTCTGGTTTCCTTGGTGTGTATGTCCAGCAGTGGGATTGCTGGGTCATAAGGCAGTTCTATTTCCAGTTTTTAAAGGAATCTCCACACTGTTCTCCATAGTGGCTGTACTAGTTTGCATTCCCACCAACAGTGTAAGAGGGTTCCCTTTTCTCACTGAGGTGCATTATACAAATGTCCTTAAAAATCCTGGGAATGACTGCTCACAAACTACTAAGAAATACTGGGGAAAAAAATAGGTTACACGGAAAACCCAAGTCCTACAGTGACAGCTTGTCTAAGTATTCTTTTAAATCCTATCAGAAACCTATTAATGATAATACCCCTTTATTTTCTACATAAATAGAATACTTTCACCTGATATTCTACAAGTTATAGCTAAGAGAAACAACAGAAACATCCTTTACTGCAAGGTAATACTGCTAATAAAGCAAAATTGCTAAAGTATTACAAACCTTACACAGATCATTATCTTCAGAACAGATCAGTATGATATTTACATGCAAAGCTTCTATAATAGTGAAAGCAAGTTTAAGAAAATGCTCACATTTTCTTTGGAGAAATTCCATTAAGGTGAGACCACGAAAACATACTACACACTCTTCCTGAAATTTAGGGAGGGAGGAAGATCAGCTACTCACAAGCCTCTGATGTAAAAAAAAAAAAACCTAACAGCATCCATATTTACATATCCAGAACATTAAACAAATTTAAAAAGTGGGGGGAGGGGGGCAAACCAATGCCAATTTTACTGTCAGGGAAGAAGTAATTTTTTTAAGCACAAAATTAGGAAAAAAGTTTAATTCATATGTCCAAAGGTCAAAAAAACTAGCCAACAAAAGAAAGAAATGTACTATAATTATGCTAAAAGAATAATTTACCTTTTGTTATTATTAGAAAATAAAATATATACATATATTATGAGCTTATCATAATCAAACAAACAAAAAAACTCAATACCATTAAACACATAACTAATCAAATTCCAGAACATTTCTCCATGTAGTCAAAGCCATAATATTCTTTACAGTGCAAGTTCAATTCTTTCCTTCCTAAATCTACAAGGGTGTAATCTTCCATTCAAAGATCAAAAACAGATTCTTTGACAGAGAAGAAACAATACCTATAGCTGCATCCTACGTCTAAAATGATTAAAAAAAAGAAAAAGAAATTAGCTAGGCATATTGCCTAGCTTGGAAGAAACAACACTGAAAAGGCCTTTTAAAAATCTGTTCGATAAATCAGTATTCAACCCTCAAAGTTCCCCTAAAACAGCAATGTTTTTCAGGGAAATGTAACCGAAGTTTTATATATAATATATATATATAAATACATATATAATAATTGTTAATATTACAACGTGTTGATTCCAGCCCTTCCTTTCCCTACTTCCCCCACAAGTCTGTTCTCTATGTCTGTGAGTTTGTTTGTTTTCTATTAAGTTGGTGCAAAAATAATTATGGTTTCAAACCCTGAATTTTAAATCATTATAATTAACCTCAAACATATCTTTATTAATGAAAAATAGGAACCATTACAATCAATACATTTTTGCCAATAAGAAATAAATTTGTTTCCTGTAGCATAAAAATCTGTGCTTCGGGATTCAAGGAACACTTGGAAAGTATTTTCTGCATCCTGCTGGTTGTGAAAGCATTTTCCCTGCAAAAAAGTTGTCAAGATGCTTGAAGAAGTGTTAGGCAGTTGGTGAGAGGTTGGGTGAACATGGCAGATGAGGCAAAACTTCAACTTGTGAATCACTGGCTGTGCAAAGCGCAGTCAGGTGCTGTCACAGAGAAGAACCGGGCCCTCCCTGTTGACCGGTGCTGGCGGCAGGCCGTGCAGTTTTCAGTGCATCTCATCAGTCTGCTGAGCATTCTTCTCATATGTCATGGTTGCACTGGGATTCAGAAAGCTGTAGTGGATCAGACCAGCAGCGAAACACCAGTGACCATGATCTTTTTGGGGGGCAAATTTGGCTTTGGGAAGTCCTTTGGAGCTTCCTCTGAGTCCAACCACTGAGTTGGTTGGTGCTGGTTGTTGTATAAAATTCACTTTTTGTCACATGTCACAATCCAATCAAGAAATGGTTCACTGTTGTTGCACAGTATAAGAGAAGATGACACTCCAAAATGACAATTTTTGATTTGTGGTCAGCTAATGAGGCATTCACGTACCGAGCCTTTACACCTTTCCATTTTGCTTCAAATGCCAAGTGACCACACAATAGTCAATGCTGAGTTCTTGGGCAACTTCTCCCATTAGTTGTAAGAGCTTTGAGGATCCTCTCAGTTGGTCACTGTCACCTTCTGATGGCCAGTCATGGTGCTCCTCATTTTCAAGGCTCTAGTCTCCTTTGTAAAACTTCTTGAGCCACCACTGCACTGTAAGTTCATTCGCAGTTTCTGGGCCAAATGCATTCTTGATCTTGCAGGTTTTCTCTGCTGCTTTATGACCCATTTTGAACTCAAACAAGAAAATCGCTAGAGTTTGCTTTTTGTCTAACATCATTTCCATAGTCTAAAATACAAATAAAATAAACAGCAAGTAATAATTCATTAACAAAATACATAAAGCAAGAAATGCACATTAAAATGATGTATAACCACAATTAAGAACATATTCCAGTATCAAATGGCAAAGTTCAACAATGCAAAACTGGAATTACTTTTGCACCAACCTAATAGGTTCATTTGTGTCACATTTTAGATTCCACATATAAGTGAGAATCATACAGTATTTGTCTTTCTCTGATTGACTTAGTAGAATAATCTCTAGATCCCTTCATTTGGCTACAAATGGCATTACTTCATTCTTTTTTATGGCTGAGTAGTATTCCATTGTTTGCATGAACCACATCTTCTTTATCCATTCATCTGTCGATGGACATTTAGGGTGCTTCCATGTCTTGGCTATTGTGAAGAGTGCAGCTATGAACATAGGGGTGCATGTATCTTTCTGAATTAGTTTTGTCCAGATACATGCACAGGTGTGGAATTGTTGGATCATATGGTAATTCTACTTTCAGTTTTCTGAGGAACCTTCATACTGCACCAACTTACATTCCCACCAACAGTGTAGAAGGGTTCCCTTTTCTCCACATCCTCTCCAGCATTTGTTATTTGTAGACCTTTTAATGATGGCTATTCTGACCAGTGTGAGGTGGTATACCTCATGGTAGTTTTGATTTGCATCTCTCTAATAACTGGCAGGGCTGCCCTTGTGGCTCAGTGGTAAAGAATCTACCTGCCAAGCAGGAGACACAGGTTGGATCCTTGGGTCAGGAAGATACCCTGGAGAAGAAAATGGCAACTCACTTCAGTATTCGTGCCTAAGAAATCCCATGAACAGAGTAGCCTGGCAAGCTACAGTCCACTGGGGTCACAAAAGAGTTGGAGACGACTTAACAACTAAACAACAATTAGCAATGACAAGCATCTTTTCCTATGCCTCTTGGCCATCTGTATGTCTTCTTTGGAGAAATGTCTGTTTAGGTCTTATGCCCATTTTTTGACTGGGTTGTTAAGAGTTGTCTGTATATTTCGGAAATTAAGCCCTTGCTGGTCATATCACTTGCAAATATTTTCTCCCATTCCAACAGGCTGTCCTTTTGTTTTGTTTGTGGCTTCCTTTGCTGTGCAAGGCTTTATGTTTGATTAGGTCCCATTTGTATATTTTTGTTTTCATTTCTATTGCCTTGAGACTGACCAAAGAAAATATTGGTATGATTTATGTCAAAGAATGCTCTGCCTATCATCTCTTCTAGGAGTTTTATAGTGTTTTATCTTACACTCAAGTATTTAAGCCATTTTGAGTTTATTTTTCTGTGTGGTGTGAGGGTGTGTTCTAACTTCACTAATTTAAATGCAGCTGTCCAACTTTCCCAGTACCACTTGCTGAAAAGACTGCCTTTCCCCCCCATCTTACAGTCTTGCCTCCTTTGTTGAAGATTAATTGAACGTAAGTGTGTGAGTTTACTTCTGGGCTCTCTATCTTGTTCCACTGGTCCATATGTCTGTTTTTGTACCAGTAGCACACTATTTTGATTACTGTAGCACTGTCTGAAGTCTGGAAGGGTTATGCCTCCTGTTTATTCTTTTTCCTCAGGATTGCTTCCACAATTCTGGTTCTTTTACAGTTCCCTATTTAGGCTTATTTGTTCCAGTTCTGTGAAAAATGTCATGGGTAACTGAAAGAGATTGTGTTAAATCTGCATGTTGCTTTGGGCAGTATAGGCATTTTAACAATATTAATTCTTCTAGTCCAAAAGCATGGGATATCATTCCATTTCTTTGAATCATCTTCAATTTCCTTTATTAATGTTCTATAGGTCTCATCATAAAATTTTGTCTTTCACCTCCTTGGTCAGGTTTATTCCAGCGGGGGGAGTGTGGGGTGTGGGTGTGGGTGGGTGTGTGTGTGTGTGGGTGGGTGTGATTTTAAAAGGTTTTTTTTTTTTTTTAAAAAAACAACCCAATCAAAACATAGGAAGATCAACAGATGACCACGAGGCAAATGTAAAGACATTCAACATCACTATTAGAGAAATGCAAATCAAAGCTACCATGAGGTACCACCTCACATGAGTCAGAATGGCTGAATGGACATCATCAAAAAGTCTACAAATAACAAATACTAGAGAGGCCGTGGAGAAAAGGAAACTCTCCTCACTGTTGGTGGGAATGTAAGTTGGTGCAGCCATCATGGAAAACAGTATGGAGGTTCCTCAGAAACTAAAAACAGAATTACCATATGATCCAACAATCACAGTCCTGGGCATATATCCAGAGAAAAACATGGTTCAAAGGGATACAAATGCCAAAGTTCACTGCAATGCTGTTTGCAATACCCAAGTCATGGAAGCAAACTAGATACCCACTGACAGATGAATGGATAAAGAAGATGGACATTTATACAATGGAATATCACCTAGTCGTTAAAAAGAATAAAATGCCACTTGCAGCAACATGGATTGACCTACAGATTATAATACAAAATTAAGTCAAACAGAGAAAGACATATCATATGATATCACTTAAATACAGAATCTTTTTTAAAAAAAGATACAAATGAATTTATTTACAAAATAGAAACAGACTCACAGACTTAGAGAACAAACTTACAGTTACCTGGGGAGAAACAGATTGGCAGTTGGGGACTGGTAAGTACACAATGCTATATTTAAAACAAATAAGCAACAAGGACCTACTGTACAGCACAGGGAACTGTGCTCAACCCTCTGTAGGAACTTACAGGAAAAGAATTTAAAAAATAACACATACATGTGTATGCATGTGTATGTGAAACACTTTGCTGTACATCTGAAATTAATACAACATTGTTCATGAACTATACTCTGAAATAAAATAACAAAATTTTAATAAAATTGTAAAGGTTTTTTTTTCAAATAGTCTCTTTCTGATATTTCATTGTTAATGAAATGCAACTGACTTCTGTATGTGCATCTTGTATCCTGCTACCTTGCTGAATTCATTTATCAGTTCTAGTGTTTCTATGTGGAGTCTTTTGGGTTTTCTATATATAGTATGTCATCTACATATAATGACAATTTTATGAGGTTATTTCTTTTAAACTTCAAATTTTACTCACTGTAATAAAGCTAGCTACCCAGACATGAAAAATCAAAAATCCTAAATAAAACTTAAAACTAGAAACAATCTGATTGGGTTTCACATTAAAAAGATCCAATTTAAATGACAGGATACTTCAAGTCACCATTTTCTAAACCAGGTTCAAAGGGTTAATAGATATTCAAAGTAATATGGTATTGTGGCAAAACCAATCAAGGAAATTCAAGATTCTGTAATTCCCCACCATGCCCTACCTTCTCAAATAATATTTACATATTAAAGGTCCTAAGAAGTCCTGCAGAAAGAAGTATGTTAACTCTGTATCCAATATTTTGCAAAGTTACCTGGCCACTAAACTCTTCATTATTATTATTATTCAATCACTGTCATCTCATTTCCTAGCACTTCACAAAAAAAGAATTTTAGAAAAACCAACAAGATCTTCAAATTTTCCACTATACACCTGTTGTTATAGCAACATTATTAAAAGCAGCCCCTTCCACTCTTAAAAGTGTCCCACTTTGGATGATAAATTATATGGTCACCCTAGAATTAACTCTAAAACTAAACAGATATTTTAAAGCCAAATGCCAAATTAACAGGGCCATGTTACTACATGCAGTTAAAATGTTATACAGATGATGATTAATCTTGATCTCTTTTTCTCAAATTTCTGAAAAAATTCTCCACTAGCAATCATATATGTTCAAAATACTCTGGACTACTGAATTCTCGCTAAATGAACTCACAAACCAGATGTAGACAGTGAAAGATATCTGTAATTGCATAATTTTTAAAAAGTGTCTATTATATATAACTGTAAGGAAAGGAAAACTCTTGAAGACATTACAGCACGTCCACACAAGACATTTTATGTTTTAAAAGGTATTTTTTTAAATTATTTCAGTTCTCAATTGTGAGAGGTCCTCAGAATTCTTGACTTTATTTTCACTCACTCCAATCTTCCTAGATGACCTCAATCATCTCATAACACTTTGAGGTTAACAATCCCCAAATCTTCATTTCTAGCCTAGCCTTTGTCTTCTGAATTACAATGTTAAACACTTCTATGTCCCAGCAGTCAGCTCAACACATCTAAACTTAACAAATCAAACTTCTCTCAAACCACTTAACCAGTTATTCAAGCCAGAAAACTTCTATGCCACCTTCTCCCTCACTCACGTCTATTTTCCAAGTCACATCAATCCTACCACTTTAAATGTCTATTACCACTTTAATTCGGACTACCATGATCCCTTTCCTAGATGTCTGTAAGAAATTCTCCTTGTCTCCACTATTATCTTTTCAAGTCATTCTTCACACTAGAGGTCTATTCTAAAATAGAAAGATGATCATGTCACTCCTGAGCTTAAATCTTTCATGATTAGCCACTAGACTAAGGATAAAGGGCAAATTTCTCAGCATGGCCTAAGAGATCCTTCATGATCCAGTCTTGGACACTGCCGCTAAAAGCCCTGTTAACCAGCTTTCCATCCTCCAGGACTTTCATACACATGCTGTTTTTTAATACCTCTCCTCTCCTCTCCCATCCTAATCTTCTTCTAGTTAATTTCAACTCATTCAGGTCACACCTTATAAGTCATCAACTTTGGGATACTTTCCACAGGCTATCCTCAATATTAGTAAATTTACCTTCTTACGTGCTCTACAATTTAACCCAACACAGTTCTCATGCCAAAATGTAGAGAAGCCTTATTTACTTGTCTGCTGCTGCTGCTAAGTCGCTTCAGTCGTGTCCGACTCCGTGCAACCCCATAGATGGCAGCCCACCAGGCTCCTCCATCCATGGGATTTTCCAGGCAAGAACACTGGAGTGGGGTGCCATTGCCTTCTCCGATTTACTTGTCTACTTTCTACCAAACCACAAGCTCAGTCTATACAAACTGTTTTGTTCACTGTCAATGAATATGAGTAACAATGTTCTGGCATCTCGAATATTATAAACCATATTGGCAGTGTAAGCCTATTAGAAGTAATATATATTCTCTCACAAATAAGGACATTACATAATTCTGATCAGTGCCTACTCAGCATGCTACTGCTATTTAAACAGTAACTTACTTAATTTGGACAGGTAAAGAATTTTGTTCTTAATCCTACAAAAATGGGGGAGTTACAGAAACTTCTCCAGTTGCAGAAATGTAGGGTTGAGAGAGAGACTGACATATAATCAAAAAGGCCATCTGACTAAAACTGAAAAGGGAAATTAAGATACGAGGCCAATTTAGGGGTTGTTAATATCAGCATGAAACTATGAGAGTCTGAAATAATAAGGGTGATAACAGGGAAGGGAAGGAAGGCACAACATTTAAAATATTTGACAAGACTTGGAAGTGAAGGATGTAGCTCAGATGGCTCAGAAATACACACAGTTTGCCTTCCTTGAGTGCCCAAACTAGGTCAGGTCTCCTTGTTACATGTGCTTATAGAATTTTGTTCTTTTCCTTTACAGAATTTAGTACAGTTTCAGACTCATAATTTCAACATGAGAAGTTCTGATAACAATTTGGCTCCAGCTGTCCACAATTACATCACTCTGTCATATAGAAATCCAGACATGGCTCTGCTGGATGTGCGATAAACATGCCTCAGTGTCTCTCATTACCTTTTCTCACGCTGTTCCCTCTGCTTGAAACAATCTCCCTGCAATCAAAACCTTTCGAGAAGTCTCCTCTTTTGAGGACCAGTTTAAAATAAGCCTGGCCAGAAGTGACTAGTCTTCCTCTCATGAATATACTGTTAACTGTTTACACAGTTATTCTTTTATAGCTTTTTATTACAGTTGTTCTAGACATTTCTCTCCTCCACAAGAAAGGCAAAACTCCCTGAGGTTAGCTCTGGGGTGGCAGTGCAGAGGTAGGTGTGAAAAGGCTGAAGAGAAGGAAACTGCAAGCACAAACAGCGGCAGAGGAGAAGGTAGCAGGAATTCAACAAAAGTAAGTCTAAGAACACCACCCACGCCCTCTCCTAAAGGAGTCTTATACTGGGTACAACAGACTACAGCCTTTCCTCCTGCTCCTCATGTCAGTTATTGGCAATATTATTTCTAGAAATCAATGCCCAAAAGAAATACAATGTAAGCCACAATGGTTAGCCACACATGGAATTTAAAATTTTCCACTAATCACTTTTTTTTTTTTTTTAGATGAAATTCAGATACCTTTATTTGGCTAGATTCTCATCAAAATTTTCTGTCTGATATTCATATTTAAGTTAACTTCAGCCCTGAAAATTTGCTGATGTTTAGATAACACGCATAAATATGTCATAGGGAATATAAATCATAATCATGACATATATGGAGTGCTTTTTCAGAAACTGTGTAAATTAAATACTTATACCTTATTTCATTTTCAAAATGATCATATAAAACCACAACTCTTATGACCCCTGTTTGATAGGGAAGGAAACTGAGGGTTGGAGATTTTTTACTTGTCCAATTGTGAACTATGGAGACGGGACTTAGACTCTGAAGTCTTTGCTGGATTATACTGCCTTGTGGATGACCAAATACCATTAAAAACTAACAAAAAGAGCATCAACATGATTCTAATGAAGGATGTCAAAAGGTACACATTTTACTCCCAACTCTTCCATTTCACCCAGTACTTGAGGGAATCATTGGGAGAGGTGAGGTGAAACCGCCTTTTTCGTTCTGATAAATGAACACAGCTGCCTAATTTAAAATAATTTTGGCTCTACCACTGGACTTCATGTATCATTTTTACTGGTTATACTATTTAAGTTAAATTTAGATGATGTTGTTGGTTGGTCTCTAAGTTGCGTCCAACTATTTTGCAACCCAGTTGACTGTAGCCCACTGGCCTCCTCTCTCCATGGGGTTTTCCAGGCAAGAATATTGGAGTGGGTTGCCATTTCCTACTCCACACTAATCACTCTTTAAAAAGTAAAGAGAAAAAGGTAAAATTCATAGTATATTTTGCTTAACGCAGTATATATCCAAAGTAGTATCATTCAAACATATAATCAATATAAAACAACTGAAATATATTCCTTTATTTCCACGCTATGTCTTCAAAATCTAGTGTATCTTTTTCTCACAGCCACATCTCAAATGTGCAATAGCTACAAATACAATAAATAAACCACAATGGAAAAGAATATGAAAAAGAATATACATATATACACATATATGTGTGTGTATAACTGAATCACTTTGCTGTACAGCAGAAATTTATAAATGAACTATACTTCAATAACATTTTTTAAAAGCAAAAATAAAAAAGTAACTGAACAATGCAGCTCTAAAATAATATTCACCCTGTCATTCACTGGCTCCAAACCAATACCCTGGGCTGTATCTGACTCTTGCTCATTACTGTCCAACCTCACACACGTACTTCCATGGCCTCACCTTAGATCTTTGCACCAAAACCTGTACCACCTTCAAAAATCACCAATTCAAATACTCCACTCTCCAACTACCACCTATTCTTACGTGCTTAAGCACCTTCACTCCAACAACTCAACTTTATCATGACCTCCAGTTAAGTGATGTTTATCACTCTCTACCCCTTCAGCTTAGATTCCTTTTTTTTTTTTTTTGGTGGGGGGGGCATGGTATAGCATTAAACATTCCTGTGCAAAATCCCCTTCCCCACTCTATGCCTGGCACACTCTACCTGTTCTAACTTTACAACTCAGGCAGACAGAAGAATGCATGCACACAGGCAAAGAGATGTTACAATACACTCATAATCATCCATCTCAATAGGTATAGGCATCCTACTAAATTTTCCAGTAACCAGCAAACTTCCCACAGAAAGATAACTTGTGCATCTTTCCCTTGTTCCTGTCATATCTCCTTTCCCCCAATACTACCTTTAGGAAGCATAGCACTAATGTCAGTCACTCAGTCATGTCTGACTCTTTTCGACCCTTGGATTAAAGCCCACCAAGCTCCTCTGTCCATGGAATTCTCCAGGCAAGAATACTGGAATGGATATTCCCTTCTCCAAAGGATCTTCCCAACCCAGAGATTGAACCTCATTCTCCTGCACTGCAGGCAGATTCTTTACTGTCTGAGCTGCCAGGGAAGCCCACTTAGGACGCATGCATAAAACCAATGACTTTCTCTAACAATGTTATTTGGTATATTTGATATATATTTTTTTTAAAAACTTGCAAAATTAAACAGCATTTTTTGCTAATTATAAAAATTTAGATTCATATAAGTGCAGGAGAACCAAATTATCTTTCATATAATATATGAAAACCATATATAACCATGTAACCATATAAACCATATATAACCATATAACCAGAATCCCAGAATATAAGTTTCATGAGGGCAAAGAATCTATTTCATTCCCAACCTACTACTGAGCATCTAACCTAAGTGTCTGGTACATAAACCAGCCTTCATTTTTATTGATGGAATAAATAAGAACCTTGCTGTAAGCAACTGTGATATGAAAGACCAAACTTGAAATAGACAAAAGGAAGGGGGAGGAGAGAGTGCTTATTTGTTTTCAAGATTTAACACGGAATATCTATAGCCCAGAAAACGCATAATTATTTTTACTTTACATAAGACTTTTAAAAGTGTATCAAACAAAACAATGGACAAAAATCAAATATAACTTTCAATGGTTTGCATGTGTGCGTGCTAAGTAGCTTCAGTCATGTCCGACTCTTTATGACCCTATGGACTACAGCCCACTAGGCTCCTCTGTCCAAGGGATTCTCCAGGCAGGAATACTGGAGTGGGTTGCCATGACTTCCTCCAGGGGATCTTCCTGACCCAGGGATCAAACCATTGTCTCTTACATCTCCTGCATTGGCAGGCAGGTTCTCTACCACTAGTACCACCCAGGAAACCCTTTAATGGTTTTTCCTTTAACGGTTTAGGCATCCACTAAAAAGCTAGATTTCTCCTATAACTGATTTAATGTCTTCATAAACTATACCACAAACACATATAAATCTAAGCACTTCTAAAGACTCAACCAAGTGTGGATCACTGTGGCCATTAACCAAAGCCTCCTTTTCTTCCCCAAACATCACTGAGCATAATTAATAGATTCCATGGGCATGAATATCTGCCACGGTTACATATATTTTCAAAATGAGGTCTCCACTTGTGGAATCCTTCTCTTCAAAAAATGCTATGTCACATTTAAAAATTTATAGAATTGTGATATAATTAATAGTTTAATTAGAAGCAATGGCTTAAAAACCACCTTACAAGTAAATAATACACAAAACTATTATTTCACTGCTAGTTTTGATTTTTAAAGTAAAACATATGAATCAAGCTGCACGGAGGAAGTGGGGAGGAAACAGGATGTGGTTGCACAAAAGAAGGCCTCAAAGTTTTGGAATACTCTGTTAAGTCTGGTGTTTGTTTTACCAGTCATCTATAAGTTACACATTGCTCTACAAAGTTATACATATTATTCTGCATATATATTTATTTTTCTAAAGCAACCTAGCTTTCTCTCAGAAAAGAACACAATTCCTATTAACACTCAATATAAATCCTAATTGAACACTAGCAAATATTTTGTATCATAAGTTTTGCAGCAAGTTTACAACGTCTTCCCATTAAACACAAAATGACCATACACAAATATCTATCATACTCCCTCCCTAAAAGGAAGCATTGGAAGAGCTGATGCTGAAGCTAAAGATCCAATACTTTGGCCACCTGATGCAAAGAGCCGACTCAGAAAAGATCCTGATGCTAGCAAAGATTGAAAGCAGGAGAAGGGGATGACAGAGGACAAGAAGGTTGGATGGCATCACCAACTCAATGGACATGAGTTAGAGTAAACTCCAGGAGATGGTGAAGGACAGGGAAGCCTGGCATGCTGCAGTCCATGGAGTTGCAAAGAGTTGGACACGACTGAGTGACTGAAGAACAAAAAGGAAGCATAAAGAATAAAGGAAGAAAAAAAATTAATTCACAAGCTCAAGGAACAATAATTGGTTGCTTAAAAGAAAAAAAAGAAAAGAAAATGCACAGGTCCATTTCTCTGACCAAACACAGAAAAGGAAAAGAAGAAAATTACTTACGGGTTAATACAAGAAAATTTCTCAGAAATAAAAGACAAGTACCTCCAGTCTGCGCCACCAAATACTTCAGCACAATGAACGAAAAAATATCCATACACAGTTTCCATATCATGAAGTTTGAGCACATATCATAAAGCTCCTAAAACTTCCAGACAGGTCACTTGCAAAGGTTCAAGAACTGCAACATTGCTCTTTACTCCATACAATACGGAAATCATCTTTAGCTTATGAGAGTAAAGAAGAGAAAATGTCTATTCAGAATTATATCATACTTCAAACTGGAGTTTCAATCAACAGATAAAACAAATGTTCAATTTTCTGAAAAGCTAAGATTTGTCAAAGATTTAACAGAAACTGAGTAAAATGGTTAATTTCAATGTTCACTTATTTAAATTTCTCCTGCTCCTAAAGATTTTGACTACTTTAACTTAGTTTGGCAAAAAAAAGAAAAAAAAAACCCAAAACAATACTTTTTAAAAACCATGGGGCAGGAAGGGTTGTGGGCAGGGGCAGACAGCTGGACAAAAGAGATACAGGAATCTAAAAACCTGTATACATAAATTTTTCAAAATAAAAAGCTATTTTTATTACTCAAAATCATTCACATGGGAAAGTTGAGGAGAAACAATTAACTTTCTTAACTATGTCAGGAATGCAGAGATTCAAAGCTAAGTAAAAGGTAGAGATCAATTACGCATGGCTCTACTGCCCATCTTAAGCAGATAATTTACACAAAATAGTACATGTCCATCTCCATCATCCTGATTCCTTTCCGTCAAGAACCGTGTCTTAATTATCTTTGTATACTGATGATTAACACAGCACCAGGCACACAATACACACTCAAATATTTACTGAATAAATGAGTATAAGAAAAGGCCTAACTATATAGAAAGTAAAATATTCTCTTCAATACTACATTTTTAACGTGACATAGACTATAAAAAGGAAAGTATTAAAGGATCAGTTTTTAAATAAAATGAAAAAATTATTTTCATATTAACGAGGTATAATTGTGTGTCCTGCATGCTTACTTCTTCAAATACTCTATAAAGAAACAGAAAGTGAAGTCGCTCAGTCATGTTTGACTCTTTGTGACCCTATGGACTGTAGCCCACCAGGCTCCCCTGTCCATGGGATTTTCCAGGCAAGAATACTGGAGTGGGTGCCATTTCCTTCTCCAGGGATTGAATCTGGGTCTCCCACGTTGCAGGCAGACTCTTTACCGTCTAAGTCACCAGGGAATCCCCTTCAAATACTCTCAACTCATAGCTAATTAATAAGAAGAGCTTGCTCTTCATATCAATATCCTTTTCCCCCTTAACTGTATTTGCAGAATTACCTTCAATAGAGGACAAACTCCCTGAATTCCAACAGTATTCACAGTATCCTCACCACCGCCACCAGCCTCGCTGTATGCACACAAACACACATCACCTTCAGACTCCATTCCTTCAAATGGGTTAAGCAATTAGGATGACAGATGTCTGAACAACAAAAAAATGCATCACTTTTAACAAAGCTACAAAGAAAACTGAAATCTGTATGCAAAACAAGATGTCCAGTATCACCCTCCACACTCTGCAGAATCACCTGTTAAAATCGGCAGTTTCCAGAGAATAACTCAGTACAGTCTGAAGTGTTTACCTATAAGAAAACATGTTCTAAGCAACTAATCAACCTGTAAGTAACAAAATTCAACCTACACAATAATTTTAACACATTAATAGTTTATATGCAAATATGACTAATTATAAATGAGTCTTACCTATATACTTTCCACTGGGCATGGCAAAGTTGCCACTTATAAAAACTTAAAAATACTTGCCACATATACCAAGAAGTAACTTTTTTAAAGTAGTATGAAATTAAGGGTTATTATTTTCAATCCTTCACCCTTCCCAGTAGTCTCAACTATAGCTGGCCTGACCATCTAAAGAGGGAAAATTAACAGCAATTCCAAAATTCATGTTCTTTGCTCTAATTACGATCAATTCAAAATGCTTTAGAAAAGATCTTTCACCTTTAAGATGCTACTTTATTTTGATATATTAGAATAATTTTTGTGACAAAAATCCTCCTTTTCCAATCTTAATTTGACATCCTGCAGAAAGATGCTTGAGATACAGAGGCTGAAGTTTTTCAAATAAAGAAGAGTAGAAAGTGAAAAGCATTCAGTCCTGTAATCTCTAGGTCCCACTTTAATACGACAGAGAAAGGGAGAAAACAAAATAGGTCAGATGCAAATCAGCCATCTTATATATATGCAGTAAGAGCTAATAATGGGGCTTCCCAGGCTGTACAATGGTAAAGAATGCAAAAGTGATGAGCGTTCCATTCCTGGGTTGGGAAGATCCCCTGGAGGAGGAAATGGCAACCCACTCCAGTATTCTTGCCTGGGAAATCCCATGGACAGAGGAGCCTGGTGGGCTACGGTCCATGAGGTTGCAAAGAGTCAGACACAACTGAGCACGTACGGATGAAAGAGCTAATAAGATCTGCTAAAGAGGAAATTATCGACTAAAATTGGGCTAGAGGACATCTGTATGGATTTTTCATTTATTCAAGCTATTTCCATCCCCTACTATAGAAAAAAAAAATGGCAATAAAGGGTTGAGACATAGCCTTGAAAAAATAAAAAATCACGCAATTCCCACACCATTACTGACTGAAAGTATTGGAGCACATTTATTCAGTTCAGTTCAGTTGCTCAGTCGTGTCTGACTCTCTGCCACGCCGTGGACTGCAGCATGCCAGCCTTCCCTGTCCATCACCAACTCCCGGAGCCTACTTAAACTCACGTCCATTGAGTCCGTGATGCCAATCAATGCAATGGAAACCATTACTACTTAGCATTTTTACTATAGAGACACAGGATACAATTAAACAGCTCTGCTTAGCAAACTTGCCTTGAAAATGGATCACTGTTATCTATAAGTACAACTTTTTTCTTTTAAATGATAAAAAATATCATGGATAAGAAGATGAGAATGATATTCCCATTTTAAGCTACACTGTGTATCTTACATAAGAGTGTTCAAGGTCTCAAAAGTTTTGACTCTCTGGGTTTTTTATAGTCTTGAAAATAGAGGATTCCCCCCTCCAAAAAATACTCTGATTAAATCTATTCATGTTTACTGTATTAGAAGTTAAAACTGGAATTGTTGTCTAATGGATATAATTTTAATTTTATAGAACATTCTGGATATTGGTTGCATAACAATGTAAATATATTTAATAGTATTAAACTATATACACTTAAAAGTGGATAACAAGTAAATTTCAAGTTACGTATATATTACCATAACTTAAAACTTTTAAAGAAAAAACAGAAAATTTTGAAAGATTCATTGTCATTTAAAATATAATACATTGCTTGTTAAATCAAAATATTAAACTATTCAAAAACAAAAAAAGCAAAAACAGTCTTTATTTGACATTTTTGCAAAGCTCTTTAATGTTTGGTTTAATAAAGACAGATTCATTTTCATATCCACTTTCACATCCAATCTGCTTCAGGTTGTTCTGACTGGAGTACATGAAGAAAATTCAGCCGCATGCAGATATGTAGTGAGAAAAGATGCAATATTTCAACAGCTCTCCCAGGTAACTGGGGCTTCCCTGGTAGCTGAATCCACCTGCAATGTGAGAGACCTGGGTTCGAATCCTGGCTTCAGAAGATCCTCTGGTGCAGGAAATGGCAACCCACTCCAGTATTCGTGACTGAAAAATTCCATGGACATAGAAACCTGGCAGGCTACAGTCCATGAGGTTGCAAAGAGTGGGATACACAAAGTGACTTCCACATTCTTTTTTTCAGATACGGATATTCTTTCATTCTTCACCAAAACTCAAGAAGTGGCAGTTTCTTAAAGGCTGCTCCAATATGGAATGTGAATCAATGAACACTTCCTACTCTTATGTACTGAAATCCATTGATCTATCTTACATTTCCAATGGAGCATTTTACCATTTTGCAATACCATGCATTGATTATTTAGAAAATAATAGTTGAAAGTTATGTAGTCCTGCCAAGGTTGATTTTGACCCTTTTACTGTACAACTTTGCTATATGACATTCATTAATAGCACCACTGATCTTATCCCCCCCAAAAAGTATTGAGAAACTATCAAGCTCAAAGTGGTAAACACAAGGCTCCCCAAAATTCTATTTTCACTTGAGAGCCAGAATTTATCATTAGCAACAAATACTGTCAGTGTGTCTTGTGGTACAAACTCACTTGATTTAGTTTTGAGAAAATGTCTGCCAAATACCCAAGTCTTCGTACTTTGTCAGCCTTTCAAATAAAACGGTATCCCATTTAAAAAGCAGCTGGTTCAGCATGCAACTCAAAACCTGTACTAGTTCTTTTTCTTGAATTAACCATCAGATTTGGTGTTTAGTAAAAGCGGTTTACAGGACTTTCATCACACAAAATATACTTTAAAATGTGCTCAAGGATTGAGACATAATAAAATTAAGTTTTACTGCTTCATCATCTTAATTCCAAGTACATGATGATGTTCCAAACTAGTACAGTTTAATACTACTGCCTTAATTCACACAATTTTACCCACCACTGATTATGCAAATGCCAATGTAGCTAATGGGCTTCCCTGATGTCTCAGATGGTAAAGAATCTGCCTGCAATGTAGGAGACCTGGGTTCAATCCCTGGGTCGAGAAGATCCCCTGGAGAAGGGAATGAGTACCCACTCCAGTATTCTTACCTGGAGAATCCCCATGGACAGAGGAGCCTGGCGGGCTACAATCCATGGGGTCACAAAGAGTCGGACATGACAGAATGACTACCACTTTCAATATAGCAAATAATGCCTTACTTTTACTGAGAAAAGTTTTGACCTGGAGGATCCCCAGAAAGAGTCTGGAAAACTAACAGAGGTCTGGGAAACAGACTTTGAGAACCACTGTAATAGCTGATGCATTACTTGGGTGATTAAGAAACAAGTATTTTTGGTCCATATCCCTCTGTGAGAGTGTTTAAATACACGTTTACACGGTGATAGGCTTCCCAGGTGGTGTGCTATTGCTAAAGAACCTACCTGCCAGTGCAGGAGACATAAGAGACAAAAGTTCAATCCCTGGGTCGGGAAGATCCTCTGGAGGAGGAGGGCATGACAATCCACTCCAGTATTCTTGCCTGGAGAATCCTATGGACAAAGGAGCCTAGCAGCCTACAGGCCATAGAGTCACTAAGAGTCTGACATGACTGAAGTGACTTAATAGTAGCAGTTACATGACAACATTCTCAAACCAACTGATACCTAGCACTTCATTCACAGTCATAACTCAAACATATAATGAGTGACAGAATATGACAGATACTTCCTAAATAAATAACAAATAATTACCAAATACCTACCATGTTAGACTCTGAGCTAGGTGCTTCTACATTCCCTTTTTGGGGTAACTCACAGAAGCCCACAGACCAGACTGATAATTTTAATATATGAGAAAAATATTTACCCTGAAATATTTCAGATCTTATTTTTTAGATTACACTTATGTGGCTACAAGAAAAAGTCTTAAAATTCACCATAAAGCATAAGATAGCATGTTTAAATTCTATTTTAAGCAGTATGCCATGAAGCTAAGAACAGGCTTGCTCACATTCAAAAACCCAAATACAAAATGAACTGCTCTGGCTGTGTACTGCGAGCGCGCCATAAAGAGCCTGCATTCCATTCTCCTCAAGCCAAACAACCCTTACCTGCAACAGTTTTCATTCCTATTCTTACGGGAACCTCAAATATAACTTTACTGGAGTTACATTAAACATTGTCAACTATTAAAAAAATTTAGCAAAACCATCAAGACAAGTTAACAATTTTTAGACATATACACTGATAAATCCACAAGCTAAACCTTTACAAATATACATATGAAATATCTGCATTGTAAAAAAGAGAAACATTCTCACTTTGGAACATGCAATGGAAAGAGCTTCAACATAGTATACTGTTAAGTGAAAAAAGCAAGTCAAAGTATACCATGTATAATAAGATTATGTATAGCAATGTATGTACATTCATTTAATAAATACTGAGTTCTATGTCCCTAATTTGATTCAAACCTAGACATATACAATAAATTACAAATGCTAGACACAATTAAATGTCCACACACAGAAAAATGAATACACAAATGGCTACATATGATTCCATTTATATGAAGTGTTCAATATAGGCAAATTTATAGGGCAGAAAGCAGATAAGCAGTTGCCTGAGGGTGAGTGAGTTGTGGGCAATAGGGGTGATAGCTAAAGAATGCAAGATTTCTTGGAAGGGGAAGGGAAAAATATCCTGAAATTGGTTGCAGTAATAGTTACACAACTTTGTGAATATATTAATATTAAAGTACCATTTAATTGTGCACATAAATGGATGAAATGCATGGTATGTGAATTATACCTCAATAAGCTTATGTTCTTTCCGCCTCAAAAAATAGGATACCAAAGTGGTTGCAAGGGGTGAAGTGTGGGTGGGGTGAAAATGAAGACTTAAAATTTTACTCTACTTACTGCTGTATCATTACAATGAGAAATATATTTATTATCTATATAACTTAAATGTGAAAGGTAAACCTAAAACAGTCTTCCAAGACAGCATATTAAAAAGCTGAGACACTACTTTACCAACAAAGGTCCATCTAGTCAAAGCTATGGTTTTTCCAGTGGTCATGTATGGATGTGAGAGTTGCACTATAAAGAAAGCTGAGCACCGAAGAATTGATGCTTTTGAAATGTGGTGTTGGAGAAGACTCTTGAGAGTCCCTTGGACTGCAAGGAGATCCAACCAGTCCATTCTGAAGGAGATCAGTCCTAAATATTCATTGGAAGGACTGATGCTGAAGCTGAAACTCCAATACTTTGGCCACCTGATGCAAAGAACCGACTCACTGGGAAAGACTGATGCTGGAAAGATTGAAGGCGGGAGAGAAGGGGACGACAGAAGATGAGATAGTTGAATGGCATCAGCGACGCGATGGACAAGAGTTTGAGTAGGCTCTGGGAATTGGTGATGGACAGGGAGGCCTGGTGTGCTGCAGTGCATGGGGTCGCAAAGCGTCAGACACAGCTGAGTGACTGAACTGAACCGAAAACAGTCTTCATGAATTATTCTGGATTCATCTACGAAGCAGCCATGAAAAAAAGTGTGACAATATGACCCTATCTCAGAACACTGACAACTTAAGACTGTTACATAAATATATGCATCTGCCCCCTCACTAACAGAAACAAATCTTGAATGGAATTTGACAAACGTATCTTAGGCACCTACTGTGTCCGTGTCCATAGCGTAGGGCTAAGGGAAAACAGAGTGGCATACAAAGCAGAACACTAGTCAACATGAAAAAAGCAAACTAGCTCTGGCTTTAAGGAAAAGACTTTTGCTGTACAGTGGAGGAGGCAAAACACACACACAAAATGTACTGGGGTCAGACTAGAAAATCTTGAATACCAAACTGAGAGCTAAAGCTTTATCCTGATTTCAATGAAAAGCCAGTGGAGTGACAGGATGAAAGGAGTGTTTGGGGAACACTGACCTTTGGGCAACCAAAGCGGGAAATTAAAAGAAGAGAAGAATAGCAGGAAAGGTAAGAAAGAGATGAAGTTTTTGAAAACAGGAACATGTACAACAGTCCTATGAAAGTTATTGATATTTCAAAGTTACCAGCTAATGTTCAAAGGGTTTGTTTTGTTTCTTAATCTAAGGTGAAGCAGAAAAGGAAAAGATTTCTTCATTTTGATGAATTTCAGAAGTTCATGACAAAGAATGAAGTTTTACCAGAAGATTCTGAGGGGAGGGGAGACTTAGGGAGTTTTTTTCATGTGCTACCATGAAACGAAGAGTAGACGGAATCAAAACCAACAGGAGTTCCACAATTTTTAACATGGAAGAGGAAGTAGTAGTCACAAAGTCACAAACACTTTGTAGGAAGAGTAGCAAAAAATGCATAATAATTAGCACTATTTCTTAAATTGTAGCAAAGGAAAACTTAATATTTTAAAATTTCTCTATCACCTACCTCCAAAAAATCCTAGTCATACAATTTGTTACATAAATGCTGAAGATTTAGGTGAGGACCGAATTTAACATGTCAAAATTTAGAGTTTGATCAATTTCATATCTTTAATTTCATCAGCTGCTCCTTCCACAGTGCAGTACTTTTCAGATATTGCACAAGTAATATTTTTAATTCAACTCACATACTTTTATTAACTGATTTAACCCATAAGGTTCTTTAAAACAGAATAAATGTTTTCACTGCCAAAGGAACCTCCTCGCTGTAACAGCCTCCCCGAAACAATGTCACCTACCAATTTTATAATATGGCAACACTTTGCTTTGAGATTAAAAACACAGCTAAAGCAAATATTCTCAAAATCTATTTCTATTTTCATAATCTATTTCATACTTTATCAAATGTTCTGATTCAGAACATTTATATAATGTTGACTTAATCTATCTTTGCCATCATTTTATAACCTTATCTGACAGATTTATAGGAACAGAAATAAGAAAGGTATAGACAACGAACAAATCAAAAATTACTTTTCATTGAACACTTCACCTAATCAAAACACTATTTGCACTGTTCCTGAAGCACAAAAAACGGTCTGTAGAATACATACATTTAGTTAGAATAAAACACTGGCAAACTTTTGTATCAGGCTGTTTGTCAAGTCATTGTTTAAAAAAGCAAAAAGTGGAAGTAACCCATTGTCCAATGATAGGGTGTATGTGTGTTAGTCAATGACTCGTGTCCAACTCTGTGACCCCGTGGACTGTACCCCGTCCATGGAATTATCCGGGCAAGAATACTGGAGTGGGTTCATTTCCTTCTCCAGGGGATCTTCCTAACCCAGGGATCAAACCCAGGTCTCCTTCATTGCAGGCAGATTCTTTACCATCTGAGCCACCAGAGAAGTCCAATGACAGGGTATCAGCTGAATAAAAGACAATGTTACCTTTCAAATGATCAGAGAGACCTCTACTGACTACCCTGGAAAGACAGCCATGAAAACAGCAGATTACAAATAAAGAGTATGAGCTCTCTTTTGTGTTGAATATACATATGCATTTGCTCTAAGAGAGAAAGTCTAAATGGATACCCAGATGCTAACCATGATATTTCTAAGTACTGAGATTACAGGTGCTGTTCATTTTTGTGCTTACTTTTCAGTATTCTCTGAGGTTTTCTCAAGTAAAATGATATCTGCAAGAATTAATGCCTATGATTCCAACTAAAAAACTCCAAACTCTTCCCTGCAAAAAGCCCAAGGAATATCCAAAAATACCTTGGCACAGAGCAAGAGGGAAAGTATTAGCAACAACATAACTAGAATTCTTTGTGAGCGAGGCACCCTCAAGGGTTCCAGGACTGACATGGCACCTTGAAGGCAGCCTACAGCACAGAGTTTTGAAATCACAAGTCCTAGGCTTAAATGCCTGCCACTTTCATGTGTATGACCTTGGACTAGTCATTTACCCTTTCCTGGCATACTTTATCAATAAAAGGGAGATACTACTTGCCTTTCCTATCTCAAAGAACTGATGGAAAAATCAAATGAGATAATGTGATACATTAAGAACTGCAAAGTACCATATAAGGTATTATTCAAATACATATATTAAAAAACAAACAAAACCAAGGTACTTGATGCCACAGCAGAATACACTAAAACCAATTCTATGACGTAATGACCAGCAGTTTTGTTTTTTAAGACTACGTCTCGTTATAAACACTGCAGTTTTTCAGAAACTTAGACAATTCTTCCCATTCCTACTACAACTCTAAGCCATTTTCTTTTCTTATCCCTCGTTACGAGCAAGAAAGGGTACAAATTACCCTGAACTCAAAAGCCTTTCCAAGAACCCTGGAGTAGCACGTTGATGGAGTTCACCAGGAGAAACCCAAGGTTAATCAGCTATGGACTCACCACTAAGCACTACTGCAATCAACCGGGATTACAAGAGACTCTTTGAAGAGAAAGACAATACGATCACCCCGGAGAAAACAGCAGAGCAACAGGAGATATTTCAAAACGATTATATGAAATACTTAAAAACCAGAGTGTCTTACAAATTGTTTTTAAATGCTGTTCATAAAAATGGTGATTTAAAACAAAAACCATCCAAATGTGGCACTTCAGCAAGGCAAGTTATGGAGATTCAAATCAAACTCATGAATAAACTGTCAGATTTACTTGCTTCCATCTAAAATAAAAGCAGACAAATTACACCACAAAGACCAAAATTAAATGGCTAGTTCTTGAAAACAGAGAGGCAGAATACAACAACATAATTTACTGACAGGCTTGTATAGATACTACTTTTAAAGGTATGGTTTTTAAAGTTTGATTTCTCTTCCCCTTGAATTCCATTAGTTACTTCACTAAATGATAATGAATTTCTTCCTTTCCACTGTTCCTCCTGAGGTAAGATGGCAAAATAACCCAATTTGACTTAAAAAAAAAAAACTACAAATATTTTTTGCATTAAGTATTTTAAGAGAAGCTACATGAAGCTGTCAGATTAACTTCCAAGATCATCTGGCCATCACACCCTCCTGCTTTTAAACTCCTAAAGATAATAAAATGCTCACTCTCTACATTCTTACAAATGTCATTTTTGGGTACTCCCCTAATGAAAAATTAAACCTTCCATAAACAAATGAGTACAGAGAATTTTTTGATATGTATGACTCACAATCTAATTTTTATTGGCAGTATCTATAAGTGTTGCAGCTTGCACTTGCAGGAGATACAGACCTATCCATTTTTCCCATCTGAACCTGCAGATTTGTTTAGATTTAAAGGGCCTCACTAAAATGGGTCATGAGGAAAAACATTTACAACCCACATTTCTTTTTGCTATGGATTGTATTCATAATTAAGGTAACAAATCACTCTATTTACTCTAAGCCTCACAGTTGGAAATCCATTGGTATACTGTGTTGTCACCTAACACTTAAAAAATCTGAGTTTTTCTTAATTTTTACTCTGACTTTTCATTCCTTATTAGGAATAAATGCTATTTACCTCCAAAAACCACACACACACACAAAACCACTTAGAAAATGTCATTTCCAAAAGTATCTTCCAAAGCTTACTGCAGAGAAAATTATATATACACATTCTCAAATAACTATGGTAGGCGTTCCTAAGATCATCTCCTCCCCTTAAAAAAAAAAAAAAAAAAACAGCAAATGTAACCACAATCAAATATAAACAAAATATTTAACACAGCTCTCACCAACTAAGCAATTTATCACAGCTCCTCAAAGTACTTGGTACACACAATGACAGACCAGTATGTCAAGAGCAGTTATTACAATTTGAAGGAAAAAAACACTGTACAACAGAACATAATAATAGAAAAAACTCCTTTAGAAAAACTCAAGTAGATTCTGGAGAGAGCAAAACAGGAGACCAGTTTTAGAAAAATAATGTTTCCCCCCATGTGTTTAGCATTTATCTGATGCAGGCTCATTTTTGTAAAGAGAAACTTTACCTAACAAGACTCACACCAGGGATCTGATCTATCCCCAAAGGCACTTTCTTAAAATGAGAAAGAACAAAGGAGGAAATCTCCCAGCATGTGCTTTCCATACCAGTTTCTTTGGACAGCATCAAGAGTGACAACATAGCCAGCTTTACTCTGTAGTCCACGTATAACAGAACTGATTAGCCATCATTCCGAAGGATTCCTAACAAAATAAGTACTAGAATGCAAAGATCACAGCGACATAATAACTGCATTTTACAACTACAGAAAACATGTACCTTAAAGTTGCATACTTTTTTAAGAGTTAATTACCTCCAAATATTCAAATTCCTGGGGCTTTTTCATTTAAGTCCATAGTTTGAAACTAGAAAAAACGAAACCACCCATTCTCGATTTGCTCTCCCTTAATTTGCAATTAAAAGTAAATTAAAAAGAATGACGCTCAAAGGCAGAGTCTAAATATACAAATTTTGTAATGTTAACACTGAAAATTTATTGGGAAAAACGATCTCTCAGCGAAGCTTTCCACTGAGAAACTCTCCAGAAACAAACCTGCCGTTTGCCTGTTCCAGGAGTTATCGTTTCATTGTAACAGAGATAATTCTTTAAATAATTTTTACTAATTAGGAAAAGACGACTCTCCCCCCAGGATTTACAACTGTATATCCCGATCTCCACTCTGACAGCGATGTCAGTTCTCTGGGTCAGGATACAACCAGCTGCTCGGTTCACACGTAGGAAACCACAGAGAAGGGAATATCGCGTTCAGAGCCTCGAAATAATAAGCGTTAGTTAAAAACTGCTTGCTACTAAACCAAAATTATTCAAGCGGAGCCCCATTTGTCACAATCCAATCACAAGGGTTCCACCCCCCTCCCCCAACTGCTTGTGTAGTGGTATATCTGCTTCGGTAAAGAAGCCATCATCAGGTAAAGAAGATTGGGGTGGGAGAAAAAGCGGGGAAAAGGGGGCACCCTTTCATCCAATTTCGCGAGGCGTGAGTAATTGGTACAGTTGAGAGGAACGGAGGAACGTTCTATTTAACTGGAGATTGAAGTAGGATGAGGGGACAATTTCGTTCAAATCAACATGGCCAGCAAGATGTCCCTACAAACAAAAGGCAACGGGGGGATATAAACACGAACCATTCACCTCCATCAGCTATAGCATCGCCATCATGGTGTGTGCAGAGACCCCCGAAGGCTCCTCTCACCCTCCACACCAAGCCAAAAGGAAGAGATGGAAAAGAAGGGAGAGTAGCTGCTTCCCACCACCTACCATTGCTTCCAAATACACACCCTTCGAGGGGGTTTCTCCCCGCGGTTGCCCGGAATCAGAGATAAAGAGTACCGTCCCGCCCAGGCAGACTGCCCCACTACCCCCCAGTCGAACCTCAACGCCAGCCTGGGGTTCACTAAACTTTACTGGAGCTTCTCCCCTACATCCCCACTCCATCGCCCCAGGATCGCGCTGCCCACAAACGGGCACCCCGGGCGCCTACTGACAGGCGGGTAGCCGGGGAGAGCCGAGTCCGGGGCGGGGGCGGCAGGGAGCCACGGAGGGGCGGGGCGGCCAGAGCCAAGTTCCCGGGGGTCTGAGGAGAGCGCCTGACAGCAGCCTGGGACTGCAGAGGAGGAAGAGGAAGCAGCGGCGGGGAGGTTTCCCAATCCCCCCAACATGAACACCCATCCCCTGCCCCCGCTCCTCACGGGGGGCGGGGAGGCTGCCTGGAAGGTGAAGAAGCCGAGCCCCAGAGACAGCCGCGGCCCCCACCTCCGGACTCCCGATCTCTTCCCCCGCCACCCCCGCCAGAGGCGCCCACAACAATAACACGCCGGGGACGACCCGTCAGCGCCCCCGAGGCACCCGGGGCCCGCGGCCCGCCGCTGCCGGGCCCCCTCAACTGGGGCCAGGCGCGCCGATCCTCTCTACAACTCCAGGCCCATGTGGAGTCAAGCCCGAGCGGCCCCCCAGGGTCGGACCCATCCCCCCCGGCACAAGCAGCGCCGTCTCCGCGGCCGAATATTAGAAGTGAATTCGAGCTGCGCTTTACCTTTAGTTCCGCACTGTCCGCCATCTTGCGTCTGTCAGCGCAAGCGCAGTGAACCTCGCCGGGGGCCGCCGCTAGGCCCGCCCCTCTAGCCAGCCTGGCCCCGCCCCGGCCCGTCCCCTCTCTCCCCTCCACCTCCCCGGCCCGCCCCGGGCCTCCGCCCCGCTCCGGGTGCTCGCAGCCCCGCCCCGGGCACGTACAGCTGCGAGACGGGCACGTACTATTTAAATAATGGCGCCAAGCGAGGAGGTTTGACAGTTACTCCCCCTCTTTCTCCCCGCCCCCCATCCTTGCCCGGCTGGCGCCTCCAGGGAAAGGCCGGCGCTGGAGGGCTACTGGCCTGAGCCCCGCCCCTCCGCGGCCTGTGGAACCCTTCTGCAAAGCTTCTAAACCTGCAGCCACAGCAAACAGTAATGCCCCTCTCCCCTAATCAGCAAGTCCTTTTCAGCACCTGCTACCTGAGAGGCTTCACGTGGGCTGCAAATAACAATCCGTTACATTTAAAGGATCACTTGAAGCATTTCCAGGTTTATTAGCTCAGATCCTCATCATGAAGCAGTGAGGTAGGCAGGGAAGAGATTACCATTTTTTGTGGTATATATGTTCAGACATAAAAGCTCAGATAGCAAAAGTGACTTGCCCAGATTAGTACTTAAAAGAGGTTGAGGACGTTCATTCATTAACTTACTTATTTTCACAAATATTTATTTAGCGACTATGTACCAGCCCTGCTTATAAGGGATATATATGTGTGTGTATATAAACATATACTTTGGGAAATTAAATATAATACAACAAAGTCCCTGTCTCCGTGTAGTTCTCTAACATGGAAAACAGACAAGTGAACCAATAAAGATACGATTACAAATGGTGATGAGTACCAAAAATGAAGACATGGTCCAGGGAGAGAAAAGGGGGCATGGAAGGAGATGTACTTAATCCTGCAAGGGCTTTCTCCATGAAATTGACATTTAAGAAGTGTTGAAAGAATTATTTCACACCTTACCCTCTCTACTAAAATCCTCCTCCTAAACTCCACTTATTGCTGCTTAACTTTGTGTCACACCTGATGGAAAAGATATCATATGTCTTCTCAGCATTAAAACTACTCTTATAGGTGTGGCAACATTTGGGTTACTATAAGTTTTCCTGTGCCTATGAAAGCCAGTCCCTCCACCGGGAAACTGACTTTTTTCCCCTCCCATGTTCCTCCTACAATTACCCTGCCCTCCAGCATCATTAATTCCCCACCCATTAGATTATTTCTATATCCAAATAAACATACTGAAACTCCTCCCATCTAAAATAAACCTCCTTGACTCCAAAAGTTCCTCCAGAACTGCCCAATTTCTCAGTTCTCTTTACTGCATAAATTCACAGGTTTTTGAAGAGCTCTTTCCCACTTTCTCACTTCACATTTACTTCTCCGCCTACTCTCATCCAGCTTGGACTTCCTCATCAACATCACTTATCAAGATTACTAATGATCTCCAGGCTTCCAAAGCCAATTGCCAATTCTCTATTCTTATCTAAATTGATATCCCAGCAGATTCAAACAGTTGACAAGCTTCCTTTCTTTTGAAACACTTTTCCACCTGAACTCCCCTCAATATCTTATTTTCCTGATTTTCTGTTCCCTCCCTGAGCCTCCTTTTCAAAATCATTTGTTGTTTTTTCCCTCTTTTTCTCAATGTTGCGGTGCTCCAGGGTTCAGCCCTTATCCTCTTCTCTTTAATTTTACTCCCCCTAGGTGATCTCGTTGACTCTAAGTCTAAATCTGTGATGACACTCAGATTTCTCTCCAGCCCAGATACTCCACCAAAACCCAGATTCAGAAATCCAACTGGTTACTTAAAATATTATTTATCAGAGATGTATTAATGTCTTTTGTTACCCAAAGTTAACACATGACCAGAGTTAAGACATGACCAGAGATGTATCGATATGTTTTTAGAAAATGAGACAATTAACATCACAGTGTTAGAGCTTAAAGTTGATCAAGGGTTCATTATACAACTTATAATCGCCATTATCAATCACATTTTGCTCCATTAGGTTTTTGTTCCAACCTGTGTATATTATAAATGCAGGTTTATTACCATAACATTTTAAAAAATGATGCATTGCAAAATTCTGAGCAAAGATACATTTTTCAGTAAATTTTATGCAGATACTTTTTCTGATTGTCCGAGTGACATATATACTAGTGTCTCAGAAGATGATACATCTTCAGAATATAGTTCTGATTCAGGCCCTGTGAATATTAGACCAGAGTAAAGATGAAAAACCTGAGTGATTGATTCTGATATGGAAAGTGAAACTCACAGAGCTGAAGAAGACTACAGGTGTGTCAGATGTAACTATTGAGTGTAATAACCCACAAAGTGTTAGTTATATAACAGAATTCATTTTGACCAGCCAAAATAAAAATCACTGGCCACAGGTGTTCGTTTCTACAAAAATCCATCAATCAATAATGGGTTATACTTCTACCTCATGACTCATGTTCTTCTCAGATCCATAGCAAAAGGCCTTGATCTTTTAGCCCCAATCCTGGCCTTTTCCCAGCATTCTTAGTGGATGGCAGTATCATCTACCCAGCCATTCAAGCCAAAACTGTGGAAGTCACCCTTGGTTTTGCTGCTTCATTTACCTCTCACATCCAATCCATCAGTCAGTCCAGCTGACTCTATTTCTAAAATATATCCCAAGCCCATCCATTTCACTGTCTCCACTACTATTACTCTACTCCAGGCTGCCATAATCTCACAAAAGGACAGCTGGAAAGCTACTCAACTGATAGGACCACAGACTTTTTTGATCCTAGGGACTTTTGCCTTCTAGGTACTGTGGTATAAGAACAGATAAAATTTGATTTTGTCCCTGGTTCCTGGAGGGTTTCCTTGGTGGCTCAGAAGGTAAAGAATCTGCCTCCAATGAGGGAGACCGGGGTTCAATCCCTGGGTCAGGAAGATCCCCTGGAGAAGGGAATGGCAACCCACTCCAGTATTCTTGCCTGAAGAATCCCGTGGACAAGGGAGCCTGACGGGCTGTAGTCCATGGGATCGCAAAGAGTCGGACACCACTGAAACACACACATTGGTTCCTGACACACAGCTCCTAAAATCCTTATTTCCTGAGTGATAGAATTGTCTTTTGTTCATCATAACAAGCCCCTTTCCATCACACCTGAGTTTATGTTAAAGAGGTGACTCATGGTGGGGCTCCTGGGTAGCTTCAGGATGGGAGTTGGTCATTAGAAAATCAAATGTGATTAGAGGAGGACAGTGAAACCCTGGAGGCCCTGGCAGGTGAGGTGGGGTGCCTGAAGAAGGTATGAAAGCAGTGTATCCCCTCCTCTCATACCTTGCCCTGTGCATCTCTTCCATCTGGCTGTTCCTGTGTTGTTTTCTTTATAAAGAAATGGTGAAAAGTGTTAGTTGCTCAATCGTGTCCAACTCTTTGCGACCCCATGGCCTGTAGCCTGCCAGGCTCCTTTCTCCATGGGATTCTCCAGGCCAGAATACTGGAGTGGGTTGCCACTCCCTTCTCCAAGGGATCTTCCTGACCCAGGAATCAAAGCTGAGTCTCCTGCATTGCAGATAGATTCTTGTAATCAGGGCTTCCCTGATAGTTCAGTTGGTAAAGAATCCACCCCACAGTGCGGGAGACCTGGGTTTGATTCCTGGGTTTGGAAGATCCCCTGGAGAAGGGAAAGGCTACCCACTCTAGTATTCTGGCCTGGAGAATTCCATGGACTGTACATGACCATGGAATGGGGTCACAAAGAGTCAGACACAACTGAGCGAGTTTCACTTTCTTTACCATCTGAGCCACCAGGAAAAGCCATAATAAACTGGTGTATGTAAGAGAAGTGTGTTCCTGAGTTCTGAGTCATTTCAGGGAATTATCAAAACTTAGGAGGGGATTGCAGGAATCCTCAAATATGGTCAGTCAGAAGTATGAGTGGCCTATGAAACTGGCAACTGGCATCTGAAATAGGTGCAGTCTTGTGGAACAGAGCACTCAATCTGTGGGGTCTGATCTTACTCCTGTTGTTGTTGCTCAGTTGTTCAGTCATGTCCAACTCTTTGTGACCCCATGGACTGCAGCATGCCAGGCTTCCCTGTCCTTCACCATCTCCCAGAGTTTGCTCAATCTCATGTCCATTTGCTCAAACTCATGTCCATTGAGTTGGTGATGCCATCCAACCATCTTATCCTCTGTTGTCCCCTTCTCCATCTGCCTTCAGTCTTTCGCAGCATCAGGTCTTACTCCTGTAGTTAGTGTCAAAATTGACTTATTGGGTACCCAGTTGGTGCTGGAGAACTAATGTAGAAAGACACCACCATATTTGGTGTCAGAAAGAACCTTAGAGGCCCCTTCTTCCACAAAAAACTTTAAAAGTATATTTTACATCTGTATCAGTATAAAGACTAATTAATCCAAGCAGACTATACTTATTTTTTCTTCTGATTTTAAAGATTTAAAACATTTTTGTGAGACCCTAAAACTATTGTGGGTCTCACTCAACACTTAAAAATTAACCCCAAATAAATCATAGACCTAAATATGAGTTAAAACTATAAAACTCGTCAGAAGGAAACTGTGGAATAAATCTCAATGGCCTTGGGTTAGGCATAGTTAGGTAAGGATCACACATACGTTGTTAATAAGAATAGTATGCATGTATGCATGCTAAGTCGCTTCAGTCGTGTCCGACTCTTTGCGACCCCATGGACTACAGCCCACCAGGCTCCTCTGTCCATGGGGATTCTCTAGGCAAGAATACTGGAGTGGGTTGCCATTTCTGCTTGCAAAATAGTTTAGCAGTTCCTTTGAAAACTAAAAACATACTTACAGACAACAGTTGTGTCCTTGGGCAGTTTTCACAGAGGTTGTACAGGAGGTTGTACCAGAATGTTCATCAGTTCAGTTCAGTTCAGTTCAGTCGCTCAGTCGTTTCTGACTCTTTGCAACCCCATGAATCTCAGCACGCCAGGCCTCCCTGTCCATCACCAACTCCCAGAGTTCACCCAGACTCACGTCCATCGAGTCAGTGATGCCATCCAGCCATCTCATCCTCTGTCGTCCCCTTCTCCTCCTACCCCCAAACCCTCCCAGCATCAGTCTTTTCCAGTGAGTCAACTCTTCGCATGAGGTGGCCAAAGTACTGGAGTTTCAGCTTTAGCATCATTCCTTCCAAAGAAATCCCAGGGCTCATCTCCTTCAGAATGGACTGGTTGGATCTCCTTGCAGTCCAAGGGACTCTCAAGAGTCTTCTCCAACACCACAGTTCAAAAGCATCAATTCTTCAGCGCTCAGCCCTCTTCACAGTCCAACTCTCACATCCATACATAACCACTGGAAAAACCATAGCCTTGTTGGCAAAGTAATGTTCATAGCAGCTGTATAAGAGCACCAAACAGTAAATTATCCAAATATCCTTTAATGAGTACATGGCCAACTGAACTGATACATCCAGACCATGAGATGCTGAAACTACACACATCAGATGGGATTTTCACACAGTTAAAGTTCAGATTGGGTCTTGAGCCCATGGACTGGGACTCAAACCCACTGTCTTTAAATTAAAAGCACTCACCTGGTGCCAGGACTTATGGAAGCTCAGGTTCTTTACGTCTTCGAGAAATAGGAATTTAGCAAGAGGCAAAGTGATAGGCAACAAAGTAGACATTAATACAGGATGCTTTTAAGGGATATGGGCTTCCCTGATAGCTCAGTTGGTAAAGAATCAGCCTGCATTGCAGGAGACCCTGATTCGATTTCTGGGTTGGGGAGATCTGCTGGAGAAGGGATAGGCTACCCACTCCAGTATTCTGGCCTGGAGAATTCCATGGACTGTATAGTCCATGGGCTCGCAAAGAGTCAGACACGACTGAGCGACTTTCACTTTCTTTCTCTAATCTTCTATAAGGGATATAAGCCAGAAGGCAAGGGTGAAAGAAAGTGAAGTCACTTAGTCGTGTCTGACTTTTTGTGACCACATGGACTGTAGCCTACCAGGCTTGTCTGTCCATGGGGTTTTTCAGGCAAGAGTACTGGAGTGGGTTGCTATTTCCTTCTCCAGGGGATCTTCCCAACCCAGGGATAGAACCTGGGTCTCCTGCATTGCAGGCAGACACTTTACCATCTGAGCCACAAGGGTGGGAAAGCAGATTTATTTAGGGAGATACACACTTCTTACAATGTGGGCAGTCTTAGAAGGTGAGACACCCTGGGAGATACATATTTCACAGTCAAAATGCAGTCAGTCTCAAAAGGCAAATGGACCCAAACATGGGAGATGTTTAGTTTTTATGGGCTTGGTAATTTCATAGGCTAATGAGTGGGAGGATTATTCCAGCTATTTGGGAAAAGAGATGGAAATTTCCAGGACCTGGGCTACAGCCTACTCCGTAATCTTTTATGGTTGGCCTCAGAACTGTCACAGCATTTGTACTGTATGCCTGTAATTTAGCACACTAATGTATTACCGTGAGGGTCAAGGTCTACTGGAAGTTGAATCTTCCACCATCTTGGGCCTAGTAGGTTCTAACCAGTTTTTGTCTTATCCATAACATCTATGTTATTCTTTTAAAAGTTGTATCTTCCCCTCTTCCTTCCCGGCTCAATACTACTCAGCAATTAAAAAATATACATATTGATACACAACAGCTTAGATAAACTTCATGGAAATTATGCTGAGTGAAAAAAACAATCCCGAAAGAATTATGTGAATTACTGCTTGATTCCATTTATGCAGCATTAATGAAATATCTCATAGCTCAGTTGCGTCTGATTTTGCGACCCCATGGATGGTAGCCCACCAGATTCCTCTGTTCATGGAATTCTCCAGGCAAGAATACTGGAGTGGGTAGCCATTCCCTTCTTTAGGGGCTCTTCCGGACCCAGGGATCAAAATCAGGTCTTCTGCATTGCAGGTGGATTATTTACTGTCTGAGCTACCAGGTGATGAAATAATGTAATTACAGAGAAGGAGAAGAGATTAGTGGTTGCCAGGAATTAGGGGTAGAGGGAGAAAACAGTTCTTTCAAGTGTCAGCTTCTTGGTTTTGATATTGTACTATACTTCCATATGATGTTGTTAATAACTTTGGGGGAGAATAGTAAAAGGATGCATGTAACTTCCCTGCGTGTTTCTTTGCAATCTTCTGTTAATCTACTTCAAAATAAAAGTACATATATTTTTTCATACATATGTATACATATGTATGAACAGTGTGCATATATACATATATATGAAAAGTGTATATATGTGTATATATATATGTATTAACATATCAAAATCTGGAGACTTCCTGGAGGTACAGTGGTTATATATCTACCTTCAAATGCAGGGATGCAGGTTCAGTCCCTGTCTGGGAAACTAAGATTCCACATGCTGTGGGGGCACTAAGCCTGTGTGCCACAACTAGAGAGCCCATGTGCTGTAACTGCTGATGTCCTCATGCTTTAGAGCCCATGCTCCACAACAAGAGAAGACCATGTGCTATAACTAGAGAGAAGCCCCCGGGTACCACACGGAAGAACCAGTGTGGCCAAAAATAAAAATAAATAAAATGAATGGGAAATTATTTAAATATATATATATATATCGAAATTTGTGGAGAGAGGAACAGCAACAAAATACAGAGTAGATAGCTCCCAATTCCATACCACAAATCATTGAAAAAACAAACAGAAGGTATCACACCAACTTTATCAGAATTCTGGAAAACAGTCAAAGATTTATAGCAACCAGCCAAATGCTTAATTTTTTTTTAAGGCAACTTAAAAATGGTAAGAAAACTTAATGACATTTTTACTTGCCCCTTCCCTACTCCCTCCCTGACTCTGCAGCAGACAGAAGCCCACCTTTCCAGGGAAGAGCCCTGATCCCTGGTATCACTGTGTTTGTCTATTCTAATCTGTCTGGGGGCTAGCTGAAGGACTAATTCAAGGTCCTTGTCTCCATCTTGCCAGCGCTGGAACCCAAAGCAGTGGTCATTGCTTGAAAACACTGTAAAGTGAAAAAATAACCTGCTACGGCCTGGGGCCAACGATTACGGCTGGTACACAAAAGACCTTCTAAAGCCTGGAAGTAAAAGCTGGAGAGAGTTTTCTGGGAAGTTAAGAGCACTCAAATTCAAAAGTGCTTATGCACACTGGGGTATTTAGAAAGCTAAACAAGATGCATGCTCAGGAAAGACCTGAGAAGATCCTGAAATTCTACCACTGGCTGATCTATATGCCCAGTGTAACCAGGAAGTAACAGGCTGAGGAAGAATTTCAAGTGGCCTGGCTAAGTGTTAAAGGAATACTCCCGCAAGAGCCAACTGCAAAAATTGGGAAAGGTATTTGTTTAAGTGCCCAGTGTTCAAGGAAATTTCAGTAAAAGCACTGGCTGAATGTAAGTTGAGGCTTCAAAAATCAAGACCAGCAAATCCTGGGCGAGGGAGAGAGATTAATTTCCAGAGATAACCTATTATAATATTCAAATATCCAGTTTCAACAACAACAAAAAATCACAAAAAGTACAAAGAAACAGGAAAAAATGGCCCATTCAAAAAAAATAAAATTGATAAAAACTATCCCTGACGAAGCTCAGACATTGGTATTATTCAGATTAGATTGAAAAATCACTAAAATACATACAGAAAAGAAAAGAAGGGAATCAAAATATAATCCTACATAAAAATCAACCCAAAAAATTGTCAGGGCAGTAATGGGGGAATGAAAAGTGTATAAACCATACAGAAGATAGTTAAATAACAGAAGAAAGACCTTTCTAATCAATAATTATTTTAAATATAAATGATTAAGCTCTTCAATGTGAATCTCTTGGTTAAATTTATTCTGAAGAATTTTATTTATTTTAATATTATTAAAAATTAAATTATTTTCCTACTTTCCTTTTTAAATTGTTCATAGTGTACAGAAAAAAACCTAATTTTTGTGTGCTGATTTTGTATTTCATATCATTACTGAATTTAACTCCTAGGTGGCAACTTTTGTGTCACATGATCTACCACAGTAAAAAATTAACCAAGCAAATAAACTTGGAAGGAAATCATAGCCATATGTGCCAATATAAGAAAAATTTGAAGGTTGAAAATCAGTTATATAAGTTTCCATCCCAGGCAGCTATTAATAACAAATCAAACTCAAGCTAGCAGTAAGCAAATAATGAGAGCAGAGATAAAATTTAAAATAAAAATAAGTCAGCAAAGCCTAAAGTTGGCTATTTGAAAATTTTAATGAAATTGGTAATAAAATGAAATAAAAATAATAAATAAAATTAAATTTCTCCTAATAAAACTTATCAAGAAGAAGAAAAAAGGAAGAAATTATCATCATCATGATGTCGATTCCACACGAAAGGCAAACGAGCAGTCCTGTGTGTGCCAGTAAGGACAGAAGCCCTTTTTAGAAATTATGATCATCATGAATGAACTAAGGGTCCACTCCCGTGTTCTTGCCTGGAGAATCCGGGGGACAGCAGGGCCTGGTGGGCTACCGTCTATGGGGTAGCACAGAGTTGGACACGACTGAAGGGACTTAGCAGCAGCAGCAAGGGTCACCCACTACAGATCCTATAAACACTATAAAAGATAATGAATATGGTGAACAGTCTGATTCAAATACAACTGATGATTTAAACAAAATGAACAAATTCCATAAAGCCTACAACTTGCCAAAACTGACTCATATCCAAGAAAATGAGAACAGTTCTACATCTATTTAAAAAGTTGAATCTGTTATCTAAAACTTTCTTACAAAGAAAACGCCAGACACACATGATTTCACCAGTGAATTTGCTAGACAAGGAAGAAATAACAGCCAATCTTAGTCTTCTCAAGAACAGAAAAAGATATAACATTCTCAACTCTTTACAAGGCCAGGGCCGTGAAACCAAAACCTAACAAGGATATTACAAGACAGGAAAAGTAAGGACCACTGTCTTTCATTCCCATGGGGTGAAAATCTTAAGCAAAATATTAGCAAACTTAATCCAACTCTCTCTCTCTCTCTCTATATATATATATATATACACACACACACATACATGTAATGGAATAAAACCAAGAGGAGCTTATTCTAGGAACACAAAAAAACTGTTTAATATTTGAAAACCAACCATTTAAATTTGTCACATTAGCAAAAAGAAAAAAAATGACATGATCACATTGATAGATACAGAAAAATCCTTTAATAAAATTTAACACTTATTCATGATACTACTTCAATAAACCAGTAATAGGAGGAAACTCCTTTATATGATTATAAGTATTTACCAAAAACCCACAATAAAACATAATTAAAGGTAAAACAGTGAAAGTATTTCTTTTGATAATTGGAATGAGACAAGATGATAATGTAAGTAGAAGGGGGAGATCAGGATTAGAAAAGAAGTAATATAAAAAAAAAAAGAAAAGAAGTAATAAAACTGTCATTCACAGAGAACATGATGGTGCATGGAGAAAATCTGAAATAATTCTCACAAAAATTATTGGATAGTAAAATTTATTAATAAGTGAATTTCACTGGATGGGATGTGAGCTAACAAACATCAATTACATTTCTATATCAGCAATAAATAAATAGAAGATGTACTTCAGAAAAAGATGTCAATTACATTTTTAACACAACAAAAAATATATTTGAACACATTTTATAAAAAAAAGACCTCTACACAGAAAGCTATTAAACTTTTGATGAAATTAAAGGCCTAAATAAACAGATTATGCTTTTCATAGATTTGAATACTCAATATTGTAAAGATATTAGTTCTTCCTATATTGATAGGTATTTAATTGGAATATATTCAGTGTAATTGTAATCAAAATCCTAGATTTGTTACAGATACTAATAAACTAATTCCAATATTTATAGAAATGTGATGATTCAGAAGAAGGAAATGCAGTCTCGAAGGAAACAACCTAAGTGGAGGCCTCAGACTACCAGATATCAATATATATTATAAACCTAGAGTGGTTAAATCATTATAACATTGGCACAAGGAGAAACAAATAGACCAAGGAACAAAGAAATAGTTCAGAGACACCTGGAAAAAGCGCACTCTTTTCAGAAAAAGATACAGGTCAATTGGATATCATTTAGCAAAAAAATGACTCATGACCTCTACCTCAAATCATACACTGAAAGCAATTACAGACAAATTATAAATCTAAATGTGAAATGTAAAATAATATCTTCTATAAGTTAACATAGAAGAATATCATTAAGGCCCTAAGATAGGAAGAGATTTCTTAAATGAGATACAAAAAGTGCCAACCACAAAGGAAAACTTGAATAAATTGGAGTATATAAAATGAAAACTTCTCTTCATCATAAGATGCTACAAGGAGATGGACTTCCCTGGTGGTACACCGGATAAGAACCTGCCTGCCAATGCAGGGGACATGAATTCAACCCCTGGTATGGGAGAATTCCACACGCCACAGAGCAACCGAGCCTGCGCTCTAGAGCACACGAGCCGCTCCTACTGAGCCTGCGTACTACAACTACCGAAGCCTGTGCGCCCGAAGCCTGTGCTCTGCGACGAGAACCCCACGCGTGACAGCGAAGAGGAGGCCCTGTTGGCCGCAACTAGAGAAAGCCCACACGCAGCAACAAACACCCAGCACAGCCAAAAATAAACTTGTTAATTAATTTAAACGAATTTTTAATTGAAAGATAACTGCTTTACAGAATTTTGTGGTTTTCTGTCATAGATCAACAAGAATCAGCTATAGGTACAACCATGTCCCCTCCCTCCCAGACGTCCCTCCCATCTCCCTCCCCAACTTCCCTCCCATCTCCCTCCCCATCCCACCCTTCAGCGGGTCGCAGAGCCCCTGTTTGAGTTCCCTGAGTCATACAACAAATTCCCATTGGGTATCTATTTTACATATAGTATTGTAAATTTCTATGTTACTCTCACCATACATCTCCCCTTCTCCCTCCTCTCCTCCCACCGTGTCCATATGTCTGCTCTGTATGTCCGTTCCTCCACTGCTGCCCTGAAAATAAATTCATCAGTGCCATCTCTTCAGTGTCCATATATATGTCAGTATACAATCTTATATTTCTCTTTCTTACTTACTTCACTCTGTATAATGGGCTCTAGTTTCATCCACCTCATTAGAACAGATTCAAATGTGTTCCTTTTTATGGCTGAGTAGTATTTCATCATACATATGTACCCCAGCTTCTTTATTCAATCATCTGTTGATGGATATCTAGGTTGCTCTCATGTTCTAGCTATTGTAAATAGTGCTGCAATGAACATTGGGGTACATGTGTCTTTTTCACATATTTTGATTTCCTCAGGGTATATGCCTAGGAGTGGGATTGCTGGGTCTTATGGTGGTTTTATTCTTAGCTTTTTAAATAGTCTCCAAACCATCTTCCATAGTGTATCAATTTACATTCCCACAGCAATGCAAGTGTTCCCTTTCCTCCACACCCTCACCAGCATTTATTTTTTGTAGACTTTTTGAGGATGGCCATTCTGACTGGTGTGAGGTGATGTCTCATTGGAGTTTTGATTTGCATTTCTTTAGTAGTGAGTGATTTTGAGCATCTTTTCATGTGCTTGTTAGCTATCTGTATGTCTTCTTTGGAGAAACGTCTCTTCAGGTCCCTTTCCCATCTTATGATTGGGTTGTTTGTTTTTCTGGTATTGAGTTGTATGAGCTGCTTGTATATTTTGGAAATTAATTCTTTATCAGTTGTTTCCTTTGCTATTATTTTCTCCCATTCTGAGGGTAGTCTTTTCACCTTGTTTCTAGTTTCCTTTGCTGTGAAACAGCTGTTAAGTTTAATTAGGCCCCACTTGTTTATTTTTGGTTTTATTTCCATTACTCTAGGAGGTGGGTCCTAGAAGAGAGAGAAAAAGCAAGCCACTAGTGGGAGAACATATTAAAATACATGTATCCAACAAAAGAGATCTTCTATAATATTATGCGAGAAGCTTATAAAACTTATTCAAAGCAATTCAACAAAATAAAAAGCAGACAATCCAATAGAGCAAATAGTCAAGAGGGTTGAATTGGCACTTCACTAAAGAGCATATTCTAAATGGCCAATAGATACATAAAAAGATGTTCAACTTCATCAGTTATCAGGGAAACACTTATTAAACCCATAGTGTAGCAAATTTAGGAAAAGGAAAAAATAGGCTTCAGTTCAGTTCAGTTCTGTGCAGTTGCTCAGTCATGTCCTACTCTTTGTGACCCCATGAATCACAGCACACCAGGCCTCCCTGTCCATCACCAACTCCCGAAATTCACTCAAACTGATGTCCATCAAGTCGGTGATGCCATCCAGCCATCTCATCCTCTGTCATCCCCTTCTCCTCCTGACCCCAGTCCCTCCCAGCATCAGGGTCTTTTCCAATGAGTCAACTCTTCGCATAAGGTGGCCAAAGTATTGGAGTTTCAGCTTCAGCATCAGTCCTTCCAATGAACACCCAGGACTGATCTTTAGGATGGACTGGTTGGATCTCCTTGCAGTCCAAGGGACTCTCAAGAATCTTCTCCAACACCACAGTTTAAAAGTATCAATTCTTCAGCGCTCAGCTTTCTTCACAGTCCAACTCTCACATCCATACATGACCACTGGAAAAACCATAGCCTTAACTAGACAGACTTTTGTTGGCAAAGTAATGTCTCTGATTTTTAATATACTATCTAGGTTGGTCATAACTTTCCTTCCAAGGAGTAAGCGTCTTTTAATTTCATGGCTGCAATCACCATCTGCACTGATTTTGGAGCCCCAAAAAATAAAGTCTGACACTGTTTCCCCATCTATTTGCCATGATGTGATGGGACCAGATGCCATGATCTTAGTTTTCTGAATGTTGAGCTTTAAGCCAACTTTTTCACTCTCTTCTTTCACTTTCATCAAGAGGCTCTTTAGTTCTTCTTCACTTTCTGCCATAAGGGTGGTGTGATCTGCATATCTGAGGTTATTGATATTTTTCCCGGCAATCTTGATTCCAGCTTGTGCTTCGTCCAGCCCAGCGTTTCTCATGATGTACTCAGCTTAAATGTTACTCCCTCTGAGATGCCTTCTTATCCAAGACAGTACATGGTGTTTATTTCACCTGTAGTCAATATTTGCCTTATTTTTGGCTGACCCACATCTAAGTCACCTCTATTATATTAGACCTCACAGAGGGAATCCCCCATGGTGGGAGTTTTTGTGGGAAGCAAGTGTCCAGAGCTAGCCACCCACAGTGGAAGCCAGGAGCGGGGGGAGAACAGCTTCACGGTTCAGGCAGCTGGACAGGAGCGTGAATCAAATCCAGTCGCACAAACGCTTGCTGTCGGTTCCCTGGTTCTCTATTGAGACCTCGACACAAGGGCAGAGACCTAGCAAACCCAGCTATCTGCAGCATCACCTTCTCAGTGGTTTCTGATACTCAGTCTCTGGACCTCTCAGGGTTCTAGTTCGCTTTCCAAGTCTATTTATCCAGACTCCCTTTGATCCAAAGTTTCCAATTACCTTCTAATAACTACCCACCCCCACCACTTTTTTTTAACCTAAGTGGATTTGCTTGCTTACAATCAAGGATCCTGTCTGATGTGTCTCTCTCATTCATTTTTTTCATTATAGCTATCACAATGTATAATTATTTTATCTATTTGTCTACTTGGTGTTGACCCGTACCTAACAGTAAGCCTCAGGAAGTCAAGGTTAGTATCTATCTTGTTTTCCACTGTACCTTTTATGCTTGAATAGGAACTGACATATAACAAGAACTCAGTAAGTGCTAGCTGAATGAATGAATGCCTCCTTTGCTTACTTACCTGCTATATTGTCCGGAGAAGGCAATGGCACCCCACTCCAGCACTCTTGCCTGGAAAATCCCATGGATGGAAGGGCCTGGTAGGCTGCAGTCCATGGGGTTGCGAAGAGTCAGACACAACTGAGCGACTTCACTTTGACTTTTCACTTTCATGCATTGGAGAAGGAAATGGCAACCCACTCCAGTGTTCTTGCCTGGAGAATCCCAGGGACAGCGAGGCCTGGTGGGCTGCCATCTATGGGGTCGCACAGAGTTGGACACGACTGAAGCGACTTAGCAGCAGCAGCAGCAGCAGCTGTATTGTCTGTTTCTTCACAGACAAGGGATTTTCAGCAGCCATCCCCTCTGTAATGTTTAATTCAACATATTTTCTGTTGAAGCATTTTCATCCAATGATTAAGAAGCCTGCATTAAGGGAGCCTAGCTTCAAGATAGATCGAGGATCTAATTTCAGGATAAATGATTAGAAAGCTGTCTCAGGTTGCTACTTCTCGAATATTTATGTTTACCTTTTACTTGCTAAACAATAGTTCACTTTTCTAACTAACATTCTTCCATTCCACAAAGTAGATCATCATAACCTGATGAATATCCACCATCTTAGGGAACTAAACCAAGTCATTTAAAATTTTTGAATAAAAACAAAATAAGGATTTTGTTTTGAATAAAAACTTTTAAAATTTCTCTGAGTTGACTCTCTTGTAAAACACATTATTAACCAGGAGTTTCAGTCTTTAATAGAATTGCAGAATGAAATATCAGGTAAGAAAGAAGGATAGAATAAGGAGATATCCAAATTATAACTTACTTTGAGTGAGGGTGGTGTAGTGGAAGGAAGTCAGTCTTAAGGACTGGGTGTTTTCATTTAGCCTTAAAGCAAAATTACATTTTTTTGAAGGTGGGCAGAATATGGTGGCCCATCCTCCGAACCATAAAAATAGAGTAGTCCTTGGAGTTAAAAAATGGGACCCAGTGATGTGAATAATGAGAGGTTGTTATTGTTACCTATAGTCTATTTCACCACAATAAACCCTCAAAACAAAAATACCTGTGATAGCCATTAAGTTTGTTCACAAATATCCAAGTGTTAGGAGGAGGGAGATGTGTCACTTCTAGGCAGAGCCATGGATCGGTGCCATATTCCCGCTCCCTGCTGTGATGATTGTAGAAGCAGATGCTGAAGTGGACCTTCCATCAGCTAAGGCTCCTGGGTGACTTCATCAAACAGTCGGCCCTGCTGACCCACATTGGATATATAGCATAGGCAAGAAATAAACTTTCTTTGTTTTCAGTGATCAAGATTTGGGAGTTTGTTACTACAGCTTAATCCCGACCTCATGCCTAATATGAGATGCTGCCAGAACAAAAACCTGTAAAGTGTCATTGGCAGTGACAAGGACGATGAGTCATGTTATCCAATGGTGAAACATTTGGTAAAAGCTGTTGCATGAAATTACTTGGAAGGTAAATTATGTACCTAATGAAGTTGTAGATCTAGAAGAAGCAATTAAAAAACATAATGTTAACCATATGCTTTGGCTGTTTTTGACAAGTTATTACAGAGAGAGAGAAAGGGAGGGAGGGGCTGAGTGGTTTGCAAGCAGGAATGAAAGACAAAAGAGAGAGTCCAGGAATTCAGAGATTTGCAGAGTTGGAAGACTGCTTCTACTCACAAATAAAAGCTCAAACAACGAAAACCCAGTGTTATAGTAAGAATCTACTCAAGGCTGCTGCCCTCATATCCACATTTAAAACCTCCCCAAGGACTAAAATGTGAGAATAAAGGTCCAATCAGAATGGGACTTTGGGGCTGATTCCCTTCAGAAAAAGTGAGTGAGACTATTTGGAGTTTTTGGTTTTGTGTTTTTTTTTTTTTTTGGTTTGGTTTGGTTTTGGGCTCCACTGGGTCTTTGCTGCTGTGCACAGGCTTTCCTTAGATCTGGTGAGCGTAGGCTACTCTCCAGCTGCGGTGCTCGGGCTTCTCTTGCAGAGAGATGGCTTCTCTTGTTGCAGAGCAGGGTCTCTAGGCAAGTGGGCTTCAGTAGTTGTGGTGCAGGGGCTTAGTTATCTCATGGCATGTGGGATATTCCCAGAGTAGGGATCAAACCCGTGTCCCCTGCATTGGTAGGTAGATTCTTAGCCACTGGACCACCAGGGAAGCCTATGAATGAGAATATTTGGATTGTGGGAAAGGCCTTTGGTGGCTGAAATGTGGATTATAGTAATCTTCACGGCTGTTTATAAATATTTTGGTTTTCTTCTCCTAAGCATATGGTAGGATTGTACTTCCTCTTTCAATCTGAAATTAATCCTGACCATGTGATTGAATTTGGTTGATAACATGTGAAAGGAAATCACAGATGGCATTTGGGGGCGGAAGCTTTTTTTGTTTTGGCAGCATGGGGGATCTTAGTTCCCCAGCTAGGGATCAAACCTGTGCTCCTGCAGTAGAAGTTTGGAGTCCTAAGCACTAGACCACCAGGGAAACTCAGGGCAGAAACTTTAAGAGCCAGTGCTGAACCATCATTTCCTCTTCTTGTTCTTCCTCTGTGTTGGTGTTTATAGAAGCACATCTTGAGATTCAGTCTCCTTTAGCATGGGTCCCTGAGTGACCACAATCCATACAGCTTTCTGCCAACCTAACATGTAATATAAGCAGAAATACTTCTACTGATTTACTCCACTGAGATTTTAGATCATTTTTTTCCTTCTTATCACAGCACCCCTAATCTATCCTGACCAATGCAGTGACCGGTGTGCTTAATCTCTGTAGGAGGAAAACATTAAGCAAGAAAGGAAATCCACAGCCATAAACTAAAAAAAAAAAAAAAAAAAAGCCATATTGGACTATGTACTAATTTTAACTTTTGTGTGGTAAAGATGCCACAAAGCAATCATATGCTAGAAAAAAACATTTGTAATACATATAAAAAGGATTAATATTCGCTATCTTCAAAGACCATTAATCAACCAGTTAAAAAACTACCCAACAGAAGCAACAGGCAAAGGATATGACAAAGTTGAGGTGGACATTTTTTGTTTCCTTCTCCAGCAGTTTTTCTTTCTGTCGAAAACGTAGATTTTCCTTTGGAGGAACTGCTCCTCTCACATTCTCAGGCATGTGATTGGGTAGGTATGACCACACCCTCAGCTCCAGTGGACTCCAGACTGGATCGAGTCACATGCCAAACCCTGGACTAATCACTGGAATTGGGAACGACTGGATAAATGTTGGCATTTCCACTAGATATTATTGAGCAGCTTTTAAAAGATGAGATTGTTCTAGTATGCTTATTTGGAAAGATGAGCATAATATATATTGATAGTTTGATGAAACAACCAAGTTTTCAAGTCATGTGTATAATACGATCACATTTTTTTCTAAATAAAAAGAGGAATGCCTGCAATACATGTGAATAAATCTTTGTATGAGCACAGAGAAAAGTGTATAGCATGCAGATAATATCATTAACACTGTGTGCTTGTTGTTAGACTCTTGTCTCAGGTTCTGCTTTGTGATGCCAGGCCTCAAATGCCACAAACTACAGTTGCCAGCTGTTGTCACCCTCTGTTAATACGGGGTGCAGGAGGGAGACTGGAAAGTTGAAGGAGGGACTTCCTATCTGCCTCCTGAGGGCTTCCTGTAAAAGTAATCCCAGTAATTTTTCCCACTGGCAGCAGCAGTTGGTTCCAGTTCTCACTACTTTCCGCAACCCCAGAATGAGCTTCGTAACACCCCTTTAGAGCACTGGTCCTCTAGTGTCTGCTCCTCAAGAGGTCTGGGTCCCGGCTCTCCTAGTGTCTGCGTTCAAACAACTCTGGCTAATTCCCTTTGTTCTCCAGCCCTAGGTGGGGAGCCATTTCCTACAGCTTCTCTGTTATCTCAAAGCCCGCTTTGGCCTCCTGAGTCTTCCAGTATCTGTTTAAGTCAAGTGTATTGGATCGCTATTGCTGCTCCAGTATGTTCCCACAACCCTAGTGGCTTAAATCAAGTCACATTTATTATCTTACAGTTCTGGAGGGCAGAAGTTCAAAATGGGTTTCACTGGGTTAAAATGAAGGCATCAACAAAATTCTGTAAAGCAGTGATCCTTCAATTAAAAAAATAAACAAAAAATCAAGGTATCAGCAAGTCTTCATTCCTTCCAGAGGGGTTAGGAAAGAATCTATTGCCCTGCCTTTTCCATATTCTAGAAGCTGCCTGTATACTTTGGTTTGTGGCTCCACCTTCACAGACAGCAATATAGCATCTTCAACTCTCTGACTCTCCTGCCTCCCTGTATTCCTTTTAAGGACCCTTGCAATTACATTGGATACACACTGGTAATCCATGATAATGTCCCCTTCTCAAGATCTGTAACCTTATCATTATCTACAAAGTCCCCTTAGCCAAAACTTCATGACAGCAGGAACTTTGCTTGTGAAGTACATAGAAGGCATATTACGCATGTTTTGGATAAAGGAATAGGTTTAGTTCTGCAGTTAATTATTTAGTAGAAAATGTCACTAGAAAATTGAAATATGTGCTTGGATCTCTTTGGTCAGTGTTCTGGGACACATGTACACAGGTTTTGATGTTCTGTATATGACCTACATGAATCATATGATTCCCAACCTTGGAGTAATGCACTTTCCTCAAAGGGCCTTCTTTCCCTAATAGTGACAGATTCTGGAGACTAGGATATGGACATCATTGGGGGCCAGTATTCTTCATACCACCCCAATCTCCTGCATCAGGGATTTGTAATCTTTTACTGTAAAGGACCAGACAGTAAACATTTTAGGCTCTGTAGGCCATACTGTGTCTGTAACAACTACTCAACTCTGCTGTTGTAGCAGGAAAGCAGCCATAGATGATTGAAAAACAGATGAGCATGGCTATGTTCCAATAAAACTTTATCTACAAAAATAGATACGGTGGGATTTGACCAACTATTGTACTTGAATGAATTATGGGCCCTAGCATGTCAACTCCAACCTAGATTAAAATTATCTCTGTTAAAGTACCCATGTATTTTTCTGTTTTCCTGACTAATTCAGTTTAATTATGTCAGAAGGGTGAAATTGAAAAGAGAGTGAGAAGATTATTGAAATTTCTGTATATATCTCTATATTCTTTGGCTTATCACAATTAGAATATACTACTCTTATGACAAAAACATCAAACAGCCAATAAGCAAAAAAGTGTCTACTGTATATCTATATATAAAAATATGTTCTTTATAATAGCAAAATATTGGAAATAACCTAAATGGCCAACCAATGCCTGAATTGGTTGGATAAATTATATACTCATACAATACGCAGTGCAATGGTTCCCCATTTCACTCACAGCAAAAAATAAAAATCTTCACAACGGCCTACAATGCCCTATACTTATTTATTTACTACATTTCTTTTTTTGAAATGTCTGTCTTCTCTTACTAAAATGTAAATTACGTAAGATTGGGGATTTTTCTCACTTCTGCTAATTTGTGTATCCCTAGAGAGCCCAGGACAGTACTTTTCAGATAGTTAGATATTCAGTTACTTTTTTTGGAGTAAAAGAATAATGGAATACTTTGCAACCATTACAAATGATTTTGTAGAATGAAATTTCCACATTTAATCATGTAGGAAAATGTTCAAAATACATGAAGTGGGAATATCCCATTGTAAAACGATATATACCCTATAATCCAATTTTCAAAAGGTGTGTTTATACATGGGAAAAAATATGGATATGTCTACTTTAACATAATACCAGTGGTTATCTCAGAGCATGGAGTTTTGAGTACTATTTATTTAAATTTTTATTTCCTTCTATCTTTTAAAAGTTTTATGTATAACATACATGTTATATGATATAAAATTTTTTTTCGAGATACTGTTGTATCTTTGAGAAGAACCAACAGCAGTCCTGACCACAGTAAGAATTATCCAAGACTTAGCCAGCTATTTTTCAAAGCCTATGGAAAATAGCAACCTTTCCATCAATCCCCTCTTCCCCCCACTCCAGGTAAATGTCACTCCACCTCCTCTGCATGCCCTACACACTTTATACACAGTCCAGAGGCTCTCATATAAAGAATCTTCCCACCCAGAATAGAAACATCTGTGGGCAGAAGTCCCATTTTAGGTTGAGAATTAGTCTTGGTTTGTAATAAGAGTACTAACTCTTTTAAAAATTGTTTTTATTTATCCATCTTTTGGCAGCTCTGAGTATTTGTTGCTTCTGCTCAGGCTTTCTCTAGTTGCAAAAGTGGGGGTTACTCCTGAAAGATGATGCTGTGAAAGTGCTGCACTCAATATGCCAGCAAATTTGGAAAACTCAGCAGTGGCCACAGGACTGGAAAAGGTCAGTTTTCATTCCGATCCCAAAGAAAGACAACGCCAAAGAATGCTCAAACTACTGCACAATTGCACTCATCTCTCATACTAGTCAAGTAATGCTCAAAATTCTCCAAGCCAGGCTTCAGCAATACGTGAACCATGAACTTCCAGATGTTCAAGCTGCTTTTAGAAAAGGCAGAGGAACCAGAGATCAAATTGCCAACATCCGCTGGATCATCGAAAAAGCAAGAGAGTTCCAGAAAAACATCTGTTTCTGCTTTATTGACTATGCCAAAGCCTTTGACCGTGAGTCTGGGTGAAGTCCGGGAGTTGGTGATGGACAGGGAGCCCTGGCGTGCTGCGATTCATGGGGTAACAAAGAGTCGGACACGACTGAGCGACTGAACTGAACGGAACGCCTTGTTGAGGTGTGAGGGCCTCTGCAGTGGCTTCTCTTGTTGTGGAGCACAGGCTCTAGGCACACGAGCTTCAGGAGCTGCTGCGCACAGGCTCAGCAGTTGAGGCTCGCAAGCTCTAGAGTGCAGGCTCAGTAGTTGTGGCACACAGGATTAGTTGCTCCACAGCATGTGGAATCTTCCCAGACCAGGGATTGAAACCATGTCCCCTGCACTGGCAGGTGGATTCTTATCCACTGTGCCACCAGGGAAGTCCGAGTGATAGCTTTGGAGTCATTAAGACCTACTTGATCTCAAACAAGTTTCTTGAGTTCTTAGAGTCTCAGTACTCTCATCTGCAATTTGGGATAACAAGGCCCACGTGAGAGGACTGTAGCAGTATGATTGTTAAGGACTTTGGAGTTGAACTAGGCTTCATATCCAAGCTCTACTACTCATATGCTTTGAATCCTTAGGCAAGTCACTTTACCTCTGAGCCTGAATCTCCTTCTCTATATAGATCATTTCAGTACATATGTCAGAGGTTGGTGGAAGATAAATGAGAATGTAATCGCTATGACCTCACTGGTCCAAGGATCCGCATCACCTTTCCTCTAGATGATGGCGATGGCCTCCTCAGGTCTCCATGCTTCTCCCTCCAGTCCCTTCTCAACACTGCAGCCAGGGTGCTCCAACTGAATCTCAATTATTATACATTCTGTGTTTCCTTGTCAGTGAGGGTCAGAAGACCATAGCTTACTAGATCTGATAGACAGAGTGCCTGATGAACTATGGACGGAGGTTCATGACATTATACAGAAGGCAGGGATCAAGACCATCATCGACAAAAAGAAATGCAAAAAAGCAAAATGGCTGTCTGAGGAGGCCTTACAAATAGCTGCAAAAGAAGAGAAGCGAAAAGCAAAGGAGAAAAGGAAAGATATACCCATTTGAATGCAGAATTCCAAAGAATAGCAAGGAGAGATAAGAAAGCCTTCTTCAGTGGTCAGGGCAAAGAAATAAAAGAAAACAATAGAATCAGAAAGACTAGAGATCTCTTCAACAAAATCAGAGATACCAAGGGAACATTTCATGCAAAGATGGGCTCGATAAAGGACAGAAATGATATGGACCTAACAGAAGTAGAAGATATTAAGAAGAAGTGGCAAGAATACACAGAAGAACTGTACAAAAAAGATCTTCATGACCCAGATAATCACGATGGTGTGATCACTCACTTAGAGCCAGACATTCTGGAATGCAAAGTCAAGTGGGCCTTAGGAAGCATCACTACGAACAAAGCTAGTGGAGGTGATGGAATTTCAGTTGAGCTATTTCAAATCCTAAAAGATGATGCTGTGAAAGTGGTGCACTCAATATGCCAGCAAATTTGGAAAACTCAACAGTGGCCACAGGACTGGAAAAGGTCAGTTTTCATTCCAGTCCCAAAGAAAGGCAATGCCAAAGAATGCTGGAACTACCGCACAATTGCACTCATCTCACACGCTAGTAAAGTAATGCTCAAAATTCTTCAAGTCAGGCTTCAACAATATGCTTCACGACGGAGCAACTGCACTGAACTGAACTCATGGCACCGGATACCATGATCTTTGTTTTCTGAATGTTGAGCTTTAAGCCAACTTTTTCACTCTCCTCTTTCACTTTCATTAAGAGGCTCTTTAGTTCCTCTTCACTTTCTGCCATAAGGGTGGTATCATCTGCCATATCTGAGGTTATTGATATTTCTCCCGGCAATCTTGATTTCAGCTTGTGCTTCCTCCAGCCCAGCGTTTCTCATGATGTACTCTGCATAGAAGTTAAATAAGCAGGGTGACAATATACAGCCTTGACGTACTCCTTTCCCTATTTGGAACCCGTCTGTTGTTCCATGTCCTGTTCTAACTGTTGCTTCCTGACCTGCATACAGGTTTCTCAAGAGGCAGGTCAGGTGGTCTGGTATTCCCAGCTCTTTCAGAATTTTCCACAGTTCATTATGATCCACACAGTCAAAGGCTTTGGCATAGTCAATAAAGCAGAAATAGATGTTTTTCTGGAACTCTCTTGCTTTTTTGATGATCCAGCAGATGTTGGCAATTTGATCTCTGGTTCCTCTGCCTAAAACCAGCTTGAACATCTGGAAGTTCATGGTTCACATATTGCTGAAGCCTGGCTTGGAGAATTTTAAGCATTACTTTACTAGCATGTGAGATAAATGCAACTGTACGGTAGTTTCAGCATTCTTTGGCATTGGCTTTCTTTGGGACTGGAATGAAAACTGACCTTTCCCAGTCATCCGGTCCCATGACTTCATGGCAAATAGATGGACAAACAGTGGAAACAGGGGCTGACTTTATCTTTGGAAGCTCCAAAATCACTGCAGATGGTGACTAAAGCCACGAAATTAGAAGATGCTTACTCCTTGGGAGAAAAGTTATGACCAACCTAGATAGCATGTTGGAGAAGGACATGGAAACCCATTCCAGTATTCTTGCCTAGAGAATCCCATGGACAGAGGAGCCTGGTGGGCTGCTGTCCATACGGTCACACAGAGCTGGACACAACTGAAGCGACTTAGCATGCAAGCATGCATGCATTGGAGAAGGAAATGGCAACCCACTCCAGTATTCTTGCCTGGAGAATTTCATGGACAGAGGACACACACACAAAGCACTGAGTGCTGTGCCTAGACCATAGCAAGTGTGTCGAAGCACTTATTGTTTTTATTATTATTGATTGATTAGAAGTATGTATACAAGGGCCTAATGTAAAACAAACTTGTAACAGATTTTAATTTCCTTCCCTTCCCTTTATACCTCTTACAGTACTTTAAAAAATGTCTTACCATACTAAGCACTCACTATTCTGATGACTTTCCACTCACCCCTGTATCCCTTCCTATCAAGCCAAATACTGGGCCTCTAATGAAAAGGCAGAGCAACCAGAGATCAAATTGCCAACGTCCACTGGATCATCAAAAAAGCAAGACAGTTCCAGAAAAACATCTATTTCAGCTTTATTGACTATGCCAAAGCCTTTGTGTGGACCACAATAAACTGTGGAAAATTCTGAAAGAGATGGGAATACCAGACCACCTGACCTGCCTCTTGAGAAACCTATATGCAGGTCAGGAAGCAACAGTTAGAACTGGACATGGAACAACAGACTGGTTCCAAATAGGAAAAAGAGTACGTCAAGGCTGTATATTGTAACCCTGCTTATTTAACTTCTATGCAGAGTACATCATGAGAAACGCTGGGCTGGACGAAGCACAGGCTGGAATCAAGATTGCCAGGAGAACTATCAATAACCTCAGACATGCAGATGACACCACCCTTACGGCAGAAAGTGAAGAGGAACTAAAGAGCCTCTTGATGAAAGTGAAAGAGGAGAGTGAAAAAGTTGGCTTAAAGCTCAACATTCAGAAAACGAAGATCATGGCATCTGGTCCCATCACTTCATGGGAAATAGATGGGGAAACAGTGGAAACAGTGACAGACTTTATTTTTTGGGGCTCCAAAATCACTGCCAATGGTGACTGCAGCCATGAAATTAAAAGACGCTTACTCCTTGGAAGAAAAGTTATGACCAACCTAGACAGCATATTCAAAAGCAGAGACATCACTTTGCCAACAAAGGTCCATCTAGTCAAGGCTATGGTTTTTCCTGTGGTCATGTATGAATGTGAGAGTTAGACTGTGAAGAGGGCTGAGCGCCGAAGAATTGATGCTTTTGAACTGTGGTGTTGGAGAAGACTCTTGAGAGTCCCTTGGACTGCAAGGAGATCCAACCAGTCCATTCTGAAGGAGATCAGCCCTGGGATTTCTTTGGAAGGAATGATGCTAAAGCTGAAACTCCAGTACTTTGGCCACCTCATGCGAAGAGTTGACTCATTGGAAAAGACTCTGATGCTGGGAAGGATTGGGGGCAGGAGGAGAAGGGGACGACAGAGGATGAGATGGCTGGATGGCATCACCGACTCGATGGACATGAGTTTGAGTGAATTCTGGGAGATGGTGATGGACAGGGAGGCCTGGCGTGCTGCGATTCATGGTGTCGCAAAGTCAGACACGACTGAGCGACTGAACTGAACTGAATCCTTGTCTACCTCCCAATATTCAGCCCTGTGGCTCTGTGACCAGGGGGAAAGTGTACCCCACCTTACCAGATCTGCCTGAACCACTGTGGATGGTGCTGTGCAGAACTCTGGCACCAATCTGGGAAAGGCTATTCAAAAGCAAAACACTTAGGAGGTACAGATGCTTGTCCCCAAGATAAAACCGTGATAAAGTCTTCAGGGTTTGCAAATAACCTGGCTGTGTAACTACCATGGCTTGGCTTTGTTTAAATAAGAGTGTTAGAGGAACATGTTCAGGACTATTTAAATTCAGATCATGTAGCTCCTAAGGAATTCAAAACATAAGGGTAAACACTTGAATGACTTTAAAGGTAAGCAAGATAGGAAACTGTATAACGTATATAGCTCCACTCCTGGTTCTGGGGATCAAACCATTCTCTCTGGAATATTCAGGGAAAATAAATAAAGATCAGGGGGTGGGGGAGATGAAGGCCATCTGTAGGCGTACAATGAAGTTGTTCAGTCATGTCCCACTGTTTGTGACCCCATGGACTATACAGTCTGTGTAATTCTCCAGGCCAAAATACTGGAGTGGGTAGCCTTTCCCTTGTCTAGCGGATCTTCCCAACCCAGGAATCAAACTGAGGTCTCCGGCTTTGCAGGCAGGTTCCTTACCAACTGTGCTATCTGGGGCATGCTCAATATCAAATTTTCTGCATTATCAGATAGTGTATCTTAGATTTTTATTTGAGAATGTGGCCACCATTTTAATCCATTTAGATTATCTATTCCAACACCCTTATTTTACAAAGAAGAACATGAGGCCCAGAGAGAGACTACCAATGCTAGGCATAGTTCCTGGTACATAGGTACTAACTAAATATTTACCCATTACTATCCAAGATGGTGGAGTAGTAGGATGTGTACTCATCTTCTCCTGCGAGAACTCCAAAATTACAACTCACTGCTGAACAACCATCAACAGAAGAATGTTGGATCCCACCAAAAAAAGATACCCCACATCCAAGGGCAAAGGAGAAGCCCCAACAAGATGCTAGGAGGGCTGAAATTGTGTTTAGAATCAAACCCCATACCCACCAGAGATGCTCAGAGGGCTCAAACAAAACCTTATACATACCAGGAGAACCCACAGAGACTGAGCCAGATCTGCCTTTGAGTGTTTGAGTGTCTCCTACAGAGGTACGGGTCAACAGTGGTCTGCCACAGGGACAGGGGCTCTGGGTGCAGCAGACCTGGGTATGGCATAAGCCCTCTTGCAGGAGGTCACCATTAACCCCATCATAGAGCCACCAGAATTTACACAGGACTGGGGAAACAGACTCTTAGAGGGCACAAACAAAACCTCGTGCGCATTAGGACCCAAGAGAAAGGAGCAGTGACCCCACAAGAGACTGCCCCAGACTTGCCCATGAGTGTCCAGGAGTCTCCAGGGGATGCGTGGGTCGGCGGTGGCCTGCTGCAGGTTCGGGTGCACTGAGTGTGTTCAAGGGCCCTTTTCAAGGAGGTCACAATTACCTTCATTACCTCCATTACCTCCAACATAGTTTGGCCTCAGGTCAAACTAAATCTGGGCCTAATTTGACTAAATCTGGGCCAATGACTTGATTAAAATTAGTAAGTTGCAGAGTTAGAAAGCCTCCTTAGGCCCTCTCATCTGGAGACCATCAAGTCCGCAATGTGCAGCCTCACCTCCAACAGGTCCCAGGCCAATGCTGACCACCACCAACAGAGTGTTAGCCACCACAGTCCTTCAGGCAGGGGGTGTGAGATTAAGAGAGCTTCTGCATCCTTTTTGGGGCTTCTGTGCTACAGTTATACATTTCTCTAACACCTATCTCACTGGTACCACATGATGCCATTCTTATGGGCCCTTCTGAGAAACCCGTCTTGTTCTGAGTCAGTCAGCTCTGCAACCCATGTCCCCATCTGGTTAGACAGAGGATAAGGCCCATGTCAATGGTAGCCATGTTTATAGACTGGACACAAGGGAAGTCCAGAGGGTGCCAGGCATGAGAACTCTGGTAAACAGGCACATTCTCTCTAGCAGAGTGACCAGTGGACCCACCAGCAGTACTCTCTAGAGGACAAAGAGAAGATGTAGGGGATGCTGTGATGTGGATGTGGATCCCCCCTTTAGGATGAGGCCCTCATTTTTCCCCACTGCAGGCATTATTGGCTATTCACAACCCACTCCTCTCCTAGACTTGCTCTCAGCCAAATTACACCCCTTCACTAGGAGCAGCCAGTATCTAATATCCTGTGGGAGAGTACAAAGGTCTGGCTCATGGGCTCAATGTGAAGCATCTCTGAGAGACTTTTGCAGCTCCAGAATTCCCCATGGGGTGGCTGAGGCCTTTGTATTGACTATATCAAAGTCTCACTTCTCCCTTGTCTCTTCCTTCTCGTAGGTTTTGATCATAAGTGTTCTTCCCAATAATCTTCTTGCATACAAATATCCATCACAGAGTCTTTTCCTAGGGAATCCTAGGACAGAAGGGAAAGCAGACAGTGCAACAGAAGCCTAGATGTATTCAGAGGAGACAGTAAGCAAAAGGCATGACCATGTCCTTGCAGAAAACCATTCAGAAGTCAGGAGTTACAGTTAAAAGGAGAGAAGAATAGTCCAGAAATCTCAAATCACTTTCCCAATACATTGTTAACATCATTTGAAGTAACCCGAGTTGTCCCCTTTCCTTCTCACTGGAAAGACCCTTAGGACCACACTCAGCTGGGTAACTGCCTGGTGTCCTTATTGTTTCTCCACTTCCTGCCTTGACTCTGGGACCATGTGGCCAGGACACTCTGCCCACATTTGTCAGCCTCTCCCTTTGAGGAACTGGCCAGTGTTCTCTAAACCCCCAACTTCTGGCTGCCGTCTTGTTCTGAATCAACTGATGACCCAGAACAAAGGTGCTTCCGCTTGTCTGACTCTGAGTATGGCATGTCCCTTTGGACACTGTCTTGGACTGCTGCCAGTCCCCTGGGGGCTAGTCTGATGGCGGAGTCATTCTCTGTAGCTCCATGCCCTCTGGCTCTGGCTCCCTTTCTCTCTCCATTACCCCATGATGTTGAGGGTACAGCCAAGTACACTCAGGCTCCATAATCTCCTTTTCCTTTTTGGCTTTAGTTTCACCTCTAAGAAAATACAGACATGGCTTATCACAATTTGAGATTTTTTTCCCCTCATGTTTTGCTTTCTTGGTCTGCATGTTTCATCCTTCAGCAAGAGACCTTCTTAAGATTTAAAAATTCATTAGGTCAGAACTAAGGGTTATGGAGAACAACTAACTGGTAGAATAAAGTGTTCATAGTGAGTTTGAAACATTAGTTCAAATATTTCTTGTCATAATATAAAAGTTGATGGATTGTAAAAAGTTACTTTTAAAATGAATTTATTTATTTATTTATTTTTAAAATAGTAGTATGCAAAATTTTACGGCTTTCCTGGTGGCTGAGTGGTAAAGAATTTGCCTACCAATGTAGGAGATGTGGTTTCCATCCCTGGGGCAGGAAGATTCCCTCAGAAGGAAATGGTAACCCAATCCAGTATTATTGCCTGGGAAATTATTGCCATGGGGTCGCAAAAGAATTGGATATGACTTAGCAACTAAACAACAACAACAATGCAAAATATTAAATGTACACAAAAGAAATCTTATGATGAAACTTCGTGTCCCCACCATCCAGCTTCATCTATCTAAAATGTACAAACTGATTTCTACTATGTTCAGCTGAGTGAGTGCAGTCAATAGATGATGAATCAGCTTATTTACTTATATGTAACTCAAGGTCAACCTAAAATGACAACTGCTAATCACTTTGTTTGATTGACCTGTGCATTCCATGACTCCCACATTAAATTGTTTGGAAAAATGAACGATTCTTCTTCCCATCTCTCAACTTTATCGCCTTCTCTCTCCACTCTATTTCTATAGTTTAGGGACCTCAGTCATCTCTTGACTGTGTGACTAGATTTTATATTTTGAGATTTTAATGTTGTCAGTACCCTTCCCCACCCCACCCCCCAATTTGTTCCTCTCTATTCCTCACATTCAAGCAGACGGTCAGCTCTCAACTCGGATAGCTTGAGAAAGATCTGATGCAAAGCAGAAGACAGAAGTAGGCAAAGCTTTCTCACTTTCATTTCCCCAAAACCCAAGCAGTTTGAGGGAAAATTAGAGGGTTTGCAAAGGAAAGAAAGGAAGTCTTTTTGCAGGTATAGATAGTATCTAGCGGCAAAAATAGAGTTCCGTGGTAGGGGAGGTCCCTGATCCACAGGGACCCTGGTTCTGATTCCTGGGAGGTAGCCAGTACCCACAGAGGAGTGGCTTCTGGCTGCATCTAGGGTGGGTGACCATAAACAGGTTCACAAAAGATGCCCAAATCCCCAGTGTGGCATAAAGATAGCAGAGAATTCCTGGGGCTAAAGGGACCGTGTGGGTAGGACCAATGGTTGTCTCAGTGGTACCACACGTCTGATGGGAGCACTTTGCCACCCACCCCCACCTTGGCACTGAGAGAGACTCTGGAGCTGTGTGCAACCAGCCCTGTCAGTGAAGCAGGGAAGAACTCAGTTTCAAGTCTCAGTGGGATGCCCACTGAATCAGTTAAGTAACTTGCCCACATTTATACAGCTGCTAACGCCTGGCAGAACTGATATTTAAGCCCAAGTCTGTTAGCCCAACCCCCCACCTTTCCTTCTCAGTTACTCTATAGCAGGGGTCCCCAACCTTCAGGATTTAATGCCTGATGATCTGAAGTGGAGTTATATCATAATCATAGAAATAAAGTGCAGAATAAATGTAATGTACTTGAATCATCCTGAAACCATCCTTCCCACCCTGGTCTATGGGGAAAATTTGTCTTCCACAAAAACGGTTCCTGGTGCCAGAAAGGTCGGGGACCACTGCTCTACAGGATTATAGAAATTCAGTGCCTTAACACTTCCATCAGCTTCCTGAGGAGTGACTGATATCCTTTGGCCCCAGAGACATGAGGGTACCTCAGACATCCTTTCAGCTGACTTCTCTCCTGAGGGGGCTGTGAGGGTGAAGGAGCTGAGGCCAGCACAGCCTCAGACTCTCTAAGGCTCACTGAGCCACATGACGATGCCTGGCCTCAGGTTCATCTGTGAGATGGAGCTACAGCATCAGCATCATAGGGTTCCTGGTGAGCAGGAGATAAGATAATGAGAGGAAATGTACTATAACATGTGTGTGATATTATTAGGAATAATATCAGGAAGAACAATAATAACTAGTACTTTCATACCTAATAACCATGCCCCAAAGCCTGTGGGACCTTCACATTTTTAAAATTTAATTTAATTTAATTTTATTTGGAGGCTAATTACTTTATAATATTGTGGTGGTTTTGCCATACATTCACATGAATCAGCCATGGGTGTACATGTGTTCCCCATCCTGACCCTCCCACCCACCTCCCTCCCCAGTTCTGTTCCTGCATCTCAACTTATGCAGAGCCTGCTTCCGTTTCCTGGACATCTTGTCCCACTCTCCATTTGCAAACTCCTTTTTTTTAGTGAATAATTCTATTTTATCTTTTCTATTGTTTGGCTGTACCACACGGTGAAAAGGATCTTAGATTCCCTACCAGGGATTGAACCTGCACCCCCTGCATTGGAAGCTCAGAGTCTTAACCACTGGACCACCAGGGAAGTCTGCAAACTCCTGTTGATCTGGTCTCACTGTAAAACGTCACCTCCTCTGAAGGCTCTCCCTGAACCTCACCCCACCCAAAAGCCTAAGTGACGTACTCCTTCTCTGGGCAGTCCCTACCCACATGCGTGGCCCCTTTAGTGCTGAAATTCCCCCACTTGCCAGCCCATCAGCCCACTCCTCTTCCCCTGCAGCCTCCCTTCTCCAGCTAAACTAGCAAATTCCTGGAGAGTGGGGCTGTCTTCTTTATTGAATTTCTAAGGTCAATACAGAACAGGCCTCACATAAAACAGACACTCAAGGTTTCAAAATCTGTTGAAGGAAGGTACAAATATACCCTCTGAGTCATCAAACACAGAGATTCATTTGTGGCCCCAGTGGCTTCAGTGCCAAATATGTCTTACAATAATTGAATTTCCTAAAAAGTGGTAATACAAACAAAGTTTAAACATAACATAGCTAGTCAACAGCCACCCATAAGCACAACGTAAGTTGCTCCTCGAAGGGCTTGATAATTTTTTTGGCTTGCCTAAGAAAGTTCAAGAGACTTTTGACATTCTCATATGTCAGACATTCTCTGACATAAACCATACCAATGTTTTCTTAGGTCAGTCTCTCAAGGCAATAGAAATAAAAGCAAAAACAAACAAATGGAACCTAATCAAACTTACAATCTTGTGCAGAGCAAAGGAAACCATACACAAAATCAAAAGACAACCTAAGGAATGGGAAAAAATATTTGTAAACCAGGCAACTAAGGGCTTAATTTCCAAAATATACAAATAGCTCATACAATTTAACAACAAAAAAACCCAAACAACCCAATCAAAAAATGGGCAAAATGTTCCATATTGCTAATTATTAGAGAAATGCAAAGTAAATTAAAACTACAATGAGGTACCACCTCCCACTGTTCAGAATGACCATCATTAAAAGTTTACAGATAACAAATGCTGGAGAGGGTGTGGTAATTTGGTACAGCCACTATGGAAAACAGTATGGAAGTTCTTCAAAAAACTAAAACAGAATTACCATAGCATCCAGCGATCCCATTCCTGGGTATATATACAGATAAAACTGTAATTCAAAGGGATACATACACCCCTATGTGCACAGCAGCACTATTCACAGTAGCAAAGATGTAGAAATTACATAAGTGTTCACTGACAGAGGACTGTAATGTATACATATCACACCTTCTTTATATACACACACACACCTACATACATGGAATACTACTCAGCCATAAAAAAGAATGAAATAATGCCACTTACAGCACTATGAACAGAACCAGAGATTATCATACTCCGTTCAGTTCAGTCGCTCAGCCGTGTCCAACTCTTCGTGACCCCATGGGCTGCAGCACGCCAGGCTTCTCTGTCCATCACCAACTCCCAGAGTTTACTCAAACTCATTGAGTCAGTGATACCATCCAACCATCTCATCCTCTGTCATCCCCTTCTCCTCCTGACTTCAATCTTTCCCAGCATCAGGGTCTTTTCAAATGAGTCAGTTCTTTGCATCAGGTGGCCAAAGTATTGGAGTTTCAGCTTCAACATCAGTCCTTCCAATGAATATTCAGGACTGATTTCCTTTAGAATTGACTGGGTGAATCTCCTTGCCGTCCAAAGGACTCTCAAGAGTCTTCTCCAACACCACAGTTCAAAAGCATCAATTCTTCGGTGCTCAGCTTTCTTTATAGTCCAACTCTCACATCCATACCTGACCACTGGAAAAACCATAGCCTTGACTAGACATACCTTTGTTAGCAAAGTAATGTCTCTGCTTTGTAATATGCTGTCTAGGTTGGTCATAACTTTCCTTCCAAGGAGTAAGCATCTTTTAATTTCATGGCTGCAGTCACCATCGGCAGTGATTTTGGAGCCCTCCAAAATGAAGTCTGCCACTGTTTATGCTGTTTCCCCATCTATTTGCCATGAAGTGATGGGACCAGATGCCATGATCTTAGTTTTCAGAATGTTGACTGTTAAGCCAACTTTTTCACTCTCCTCTTTCACTTTCATCAAGAGGCTCTTTAGTTCTTCACTTTCTGCCATAAGGGTGGTGTCATCTACATAACTGAAGTTATTGATATTTCTCCCAGCAATCTTGGTTCCAGCTTGTGCTTCCTCTAGCCCAGCATTTCTTATGATGTACTTTACATGTAAGTTAAATAAGCAGGGTGACAATATACAGCCTTGACGTACTCCTTTTCCTATTTGGAACCAGTCTGTTGTTCCATGCCCAGTTCTAACTGTTGCTTCTTGACCTGCATACAGATTTCTCAAGAGGCAGGTCAGGTAGCCTGGTATTCCCATCTCTTTCAGAATTTTCCACAGTTTATTTGATCCACACAGTCAAAGGCTTTGGCATAGGCAATAAAGCAGAAATAGATGTTTTTCTGGAACTCTCTTGCTTTTTTGATGATCCAGAAGATGTTGGCAATTTGATCTCTGGTTCCTCTGCCTTTTCTAAACCCAGCCTGAACATCTGGAAGTTCATGGTTCACGTATTGTTAAAGTCTGGCTTGAAGAATTTTGAGCATTACTTTACTAGCGTGTGAGATGAGTGCAATTGTGCAGTAGTTTGCTCATTCTTTGGCATTGCCTTTCTTATCATACTAAGTAAAGTAAATAAGAAAGAGGACAAATACCATATGATATCACATCAAATTGCCAACATCTGTTGGATCATAAAAAAGGCAAGCAAATTCCAAAAAAATCTACTTCTGCTTCATTGACTATGCTAAAGCCTTTGACTATGTGGATCACAACAAACTGTGGAAAATTCTTAAAGAGATGGGAATACCTGTCTCCTAAGGTACCTGTATGCAGATCAAGAAACAACAGTTAGAACCAGATATGGAACAACTGACTGGTTCCAAATTGAGAAAGGAGTATGTCAAGGCCATATTTAGTCATCTTCCTTATTTAACTTCTATGCAGAATACATCATGAGAAAAGCTGGACTAGATGAAGCACAAGCTGGAATCAAGACTGCGAAGAGAAATATCAACAACCTCAGATATGCAGATGATACCACCCTTATGGCAGAAAGTGAAGAGGAACTAAAGAGCCTCTTGATGAGGGTGAAAGAGGAGAGTAAAAAAGCTGGCTTAAAGGGCATCTGGTCCCATCACTTCATGGCAAATAGATGGGGAAACAGTGGAAACCATGACAGATTTTATTTTCTTGGGCTCCAAAATCACTGCAGATGATGACTTCAGTCATGAAATTAAAAGATGCTTGCTCCTTGGAAGAAAAGCTATGACAAATCTCAACAGCATATTAAAAAGCAGAGATATCACTTTGCCAACAAAGGTCTATATAGTCAAAGCTATGGTTTTTCTAGTTATCATGTATGGATGTGAGAGTTGGACCATAAAGAAGGCTGAGTGCCAAAAAATTGATGCTTTTGAACTGTGGTGTTGGAGAAGACTCTTGAGAGTCCCTTGGACTGCAAGGAGATCTAACCAGTCCATCCTAAAGGAAATCAATCCTGAATATTCATTGCAGGACTGATGCTGAAGCTGAAGCTCCAATACTTTGGTCATCTGATATGAAGAACTGACTCATTTGAAAAGACCCTGATGCTGGGAAAGATTGGGGGAAGGAGGAGAAGAGGGTAACAGAGGATGAGATGGTTGGATGGCATCACTGACTCAAAGGATATGAGTTTGAGCAAGCTCTGGGAGATGGTGAAGGACCATCTGGTGTGCTGCAGTCCATGGGGTCTCAAAGTGTTGGACACAACTTAGCAACTGAACAATAACAACATGTGGAGTTGTTGGGCTGCACTCCACAGGCCTACAGGGCCTGTGCTTGCTCAACCTCAAGACTGAAGAAAGAACCTGGAGTCAGTAACAGAGACATCAATGGTTTAACGGATGGGGGAGTTTACACGTCTGAAGCAAGGTCCTGGAGTGACACCCCACCATGTGTGGAGCACAGCAGGGAGGACATCACGGTCTCTGCTCCCAAGGGGAAGGAGAGATCACCAGTTACAGGGGAATTGATACCAGGTGGGCTCATTAGTCACCAGAGAAACCAGTACAGGAGCAAGCCCTTACTGTCCCACTGATGAGAACAATGCCTAGCTGGTGGCTGCGGCAAGTACATAGGAAGGTTAGTCTAGTGTGTGAGATACAGGTGAAGCAGGCACTGGCTGGGCAAGGGATGGACAGAGGAGCCTGGTGAACTACAGTCCATGGGGTCATATAGTGTTAGATAGGACTGAGCAACTAACACACACACTTACACCCCCATACACTGTGTAGCACGGGGAACTATATTCAATATCCTGAGTTAAACCATGATGGAAAATAATATTTTTAAAATGTATATATGTGTATAAGTGAATCACTTTGCTGTATGGCAGAAATTAACATAACATTGTAAATCAACTATACTTCAATTAAAAAAAGTTTTTAAACCTAAAAAAAAAGAAATATTTGCTGAGTAATTGGTCAACACCAATAATATAACCTTCCTTGACTAGCGTGAGGGCAGAATTCACTGCATAAATTCTTACTGCTTAGCACAAGCTGAAGTGTGTTCTATGTTTCATAAATTATGGGAATTGGGAACAAGCTTTTTCCTCTTAAAAAATATCAAATTCTAGTATATTAAGGCCTGATGCCAAGAACTATGAGATTGTTGGGATAATCTAAGGTCTAGATTCTAGGCAGCCCTGCCTTCAATTGTTTACAGTCTAATGCTAGAAGATAATAAACGGTACACCACTGCTATCTTAACCTTGGCTTCTGCTTAAGTCCACAGATTTGTGCTCTATCTTCTATACCTGAACTGGTCAATGAGAAGTTAATGAACTAAGAAGGCTGCCAAGCCCTAAACCAACAACTGTCCCAAATATTGACTAGACTGACTGATCAGCCTCAGACAATTCACGAAGAATGATGGAGGAGGTGATTCGCAGTGAAAGATGGGGATTCAATCTTACAGCAAACAGTAGTAGATTAAATTGTCTCCCATAATACCAACGCTAACAGCTAGGCCATCAAAATTACGAATTGCCACTTAGGCTAATATATTTTGTTTGCTTCTCGCCAAGAGTCATGACTGAGCAACTGAACAACAACAACAAAATTTTGTTTGCCTGATGCCCTCTGGAGCTGTTTATGTCTCTGCAAAGATGACAGATGTATGTGATATCTTAGTTTGGAGTAAGAACAATGAGGTCTTCTCTAAGTTTTGGAATAGACTTCCCGTGTGTTGCTAACAGTAAAGAACCTGCCTGCCAACGCAGGAGATTCAGGTTCCATCCCTGGGTCAGGAAGATCCCCCATAAAAGGCAATGGCAATCCACTCCAGTAGTCTTGCCTGGGAAATCCCATGAACAGAGGATCCTGGCAGGTTACAGTCCATGGGGTCACAAAGAGTCAGACATGACTGAAGCCACTTAGCATGCACGCATGCATGCTTCTTATGTATAAGTTTTGTATACCAGGTCTCAGGACAGCTGTCATCTTTTACAACACCCAGTGAACTCTAAGTACAAATGATGTATTTACTCCTAAGGAAAAAAATGGACATAGAGTTGTAGTTTTTTCCTGTTTGGCTTCCATATCTCCCTTGGCCTTGAAGAAACTTCAAGGGATCCAAGGCTGGATATCTCGGGCAAGCAAAGCAAATGAGCGTCTTCCCTGGGAATCTAGAACCAAAACTATTAACAAGAAATTCCATTTTCAGTGGGACTGGTTTATAGATAGGACTTACAAACTCAGGACCTGAGAGTGATGGTTTCTGCCACATGGCCTGTGGAACAAAGAAAGTCAAAATGCAGCAGAAAAAAGCAAGATGGAGAGGATGCAAAATGAAAGAGAACGTTCTGGCACCAATCCATGTTCTTTTCTGAGATTTGGTTACTTATTGGGATTCTATGAGACTCTTCTGTATCCTCATAATAAATCTCTTTTTGCTTAACTTGGTGCCAATTTTCTTCTATCACCAATTTGTCATTACCAATTATATTTGGCTTAATATATTAGTCAGAAGATTCAAAACTAATACACTATTTTGTGGTAAACATAAACTGCAATAAGAATTTGAGCACATATAATACAATGGTGCTAGAACATTGTCAAGAAATTCTTGTGAAATGAATTGAGACCAGTGATTTCCTGGTAAATGCTTACTGATGGGCTTTGTTTATAGGTAGGTGGGAGGGGTAGGCCCTAATTTGTAGCTTTTGCCAATTTCCAAGGTGTAAATACTCTCAAGATATCAATGTGAAATCAGCACATACGGAGTTCGAAGTAGCATACTATTATATAGGACTTCTACAATACACATACAAGAGATGTAAATTACGTCAAAGGCATTGCTAATAGTAACATGTAGTAAAATAACTAGTAAATTATGAGGATTGAATAAAGATTTATCACTTTTGTTTTAAATAGAATGTACTTAATACATTCCAATTTATGCTATTTAATTTTAATGATGGCTGTTTAATAACTGAAATTCCTATAAATTTGACCATCTGCTTTTGCAAACTGGTACAAACTGACTCTAGCACACCACAGATTAAGATGAATGTTGGTCAAATTCTCAGATTTATTACCAGGTTAATATAATTGTTAGGGAAACCACTGACTGAAACCACACACCCTGGCCTGGCCTGGCCTGATTGTAACCACTTGCAGGAGTTAATCTTACAATAGGAGGTCCTGGTAACAAACTTGAAACTAACAAGCTACCAACAACCAGAAGAATTTGAGAAAGGTCAAAAGGAGAGAGGAGACTCCAGTCCATATGTCCTGCTAATCTGCCAGAATCTTTCTTGCTGGAATCTATCTAGGCTGCTGCTGCATGTACAAGCTGAGCATGTCCTTGCTGAGCCACATACAAGCCATCAGGAAGGACTCTGAGTCAGAATGATAGGCCTGAGACAACCTGGAAACTAACCCCAATACCATAAAACCCGAGACGGTGAGCCACATGTCAGAGCAATTCTCCTCATTTCCCTTACCCTACAGCTCTCCACCAGGGTTGTTGTTGTTGCTCAGTCGCTTAGGCATGTCCAACTCTTTGCGACCCCATGGATTGCAGCACGCTAGACTTCCCTCTCCTTCACCATCTCTCAGAGCTTGCTCAAACTCGTGTCCATTGAATCAGTGATGCCATCCAACTATCTCGTCCTCTGTCATCCCCTTCTCCGCCTGCCTTCAATCTTTCCCAGCATCAGGGTCTTTTCTAATGAATTGGCTCTTCGCATCAGGTGGCCAATATATTGGAGCTTCAGCATCCGTCCTTCCAATGAATATTCAGGGTTGATTTCCTTTAGGATTGACTGGTTGGATCTCCTTCCAGTCTAAGGGACTCTCGAGTCTTCTCCAACACCACAGTTCAAGAGCATCAGTTCTTCGGTGCTCAGCCTTCTTTACCACCAGGATGTCCTTTCCCAATAAAGTCTCTTTCCTTGTCAGCACGTGTGTCTCCTCGATCAATGCATTTCTTAGTGTTAAACAAGAACCCACTCTTAGGTCCTGGAAGAGGTCCACCTTCCTGCAACATAGTAACTGATACAGAGTAATCTTACCTAACCCTTCCTTCCTATGGCTTGACATGACACATACATTGTTTTGTTGTTTCTAAGTAAGAACTTTCTCATTTCCCCTGGAAGCTGTTTACCCATCCTTCTTTCTAAATAAGTGATGCCCCACCCTTTCCAAGCCCTCATCCACCACCCCTAAGCTTAAGCTAGGAGCCATCTCCGCAGGGACATCAGGTCATTAAATGCAGTCAGCGCATCCAAACCTGAACTCATTATTTTCTGCCTGAACTTGCTCTTCGTCCCCACTCTTCACCTATTTACAACCTAACCACAAAGAACTATTTGTTCCCTATCTCATTTAATATCATCTCAGATTCTCTCTGTTTACCAAGGTGGAACCCTGAATGCAGTGTCTCCCAACCTAGGCTACATTCAAAAATACCTGTACCTGAGTCCCATGGGCAGCGATTCAGACTTAATTGGTTTGAGGTGTGGCCTGGGCATTGTGGGAGGGGAGGCTTAAAAGATTGCCAGGTGATTCTGACGTTCAGCCAAGTTGCAAACCACTGCTTTCCTGTCATCCTTACCTACTCCCTCCTAGAATTTATTATATTGGTTGCAAAAACTAGTCAGTTCTGTCTCCAAAATGTCTCCTAATCCCACTGCAAATCTCCATTTCTACTCTTCTTGCTCCTTCATTCCCTCACCTGGACTACCATAATTGCTTCTTGACCTGTCTCCCCACAGTCAGTCCCTCTTCCTCTCAAACATCCTCTTGGACTTATCAGAGTGATCTTTCCAAAATACAGGTCTGGTCGTGTCTTAACACCCACTGAAAATCCATTATGGTGGCAAGCATTTGCACCACAATATTTGGATGCAAGAAATATTGCGTCTCATTTTCTCTCTCAATCAGATTAAATTGAATTTGAGCATCCATTTTCCAGAAGAGTGGCTTATTATTGAGGATCCTCTTTCCTAGAATCATACAAGAATCCCAGGAGGCCCTAACAAGCCAGAAAATACGAGGAAAGGCCATCAAGGTACATCCTGGTCACTCACTGCTGAGGTGCTATTTACCCAATTTATAAACCAAGTCCATCCCCTTTGAGTCAAGCAGGTCGCAAAGATCTTCCATCCAAACTTCCAGACCCCAGTTTGTAGGGTCTGGCCTCCTAGTGCTATGCTAGGTCGCTCAGTCATTTCCGACTCTTTGCAACCCCATGGACTAGAGCCCTCCAGGCTCTTCTGTCCATGGGGATTCCCCAGGAAGAATACTGGAGTGGGTTGCCATGCCCTCCTCCAGGGGATCTTCCCAACCCAGTGATTGAACCCAGGTGTCCCACATTGCAAGCAGATTCTTTACTGTCTAAGCAACCAGGGAAGCCTAAGAATACTGGAGTGGGTAGCCTATCCTCCAGGGGATCTTCCTGACCCAAAAATCGAACTGGGTTCTCCTGCACTGCAGATTCTTCACCAGCTGAGTTACCAGGGAAGCCCCTGGCCTCCCTGGGCCACCCTCAGTCTGGGGCACTGGGTACCAGTGGTTGCTCTAGAGTTCATCACCCACAAACCCTCTATCCCAGAACACTCAGTCCCTTCCTTGCCTCCTCAACCCTGGAAAACTTCCTTGTCCTAGAGGAACAAGCTTTAGAGTTCAACACAAAGTCCTGTTTTCTGAAGGGCACGTGGCCTGGCAGGCCTGCCTCCACTTGGCATAGAGGAGAATCCTGGCCCTGGCCTGGTCTAAGCAGGTCATATCCCTGGGCCCAGAAATGGTGTGGGGCCAATATCACCAGCACAGATAGTTATGACTCTCCCTTTTCTAGGCTTTTGTTGTGGACTCACCCACTGTCTTATCAACACATTCTTCTTGTACTTAACTCTATGGAGTTGCAAAATAATAGAAGGAAGGAGTGATTCATCAATGATTAACCAACCTATTGTTGGTCACATTCTTACAGAATCTAGCATCAGCCCAAAAAGAGTTCATGGGATCTGGGAGTTTGAGAAGCGTGCCTCTGTTCAGCTGGTCCCTCAGCATCTTCTTGGCCACTTCTAGTCACTCTCCCTGGGTATGCAGGGGACATAATGAATTACCTGTAGTTCACCAACCAGGTACCTCTTATGGCTTCCGTAAGTTTGCTTATGCTGGTCTCTGTCTCTAACACCTCCCCCTTCTTTTCTATCCTGGTGAACTCCTATTCTTTAACACTCACTTCTGTTGCCGGAAAGGGGACCCAAGAGCCGGCTCTTGTCTAACACTCAGAAACGGATTGTCTGAGCAGGCACACACCTGACAAAGCCAGAGACTCTTTTGGGAAAGTGTGCTCTGGTGGAGAGCAGAAGCATAAGGAAATCCAAGAGAACTGCTCTGACACGTGGCGTGCAGTCTTGGGTTTTATGGTAATGGGGCTAGTTTCCAGGTTCTCTCTGGCCAGTCACTCTGACTTGGTCCTTCCTGGTGGCACACACATGGCTCAGCCAAGATGGATTCCAGCAAGAAGGATTCTGGGAAGTTGGCAGGATGTGTGGACTGGTATCTCCTCTCTCCTTTTGACCTTTCCCGAATTCTTCCAATTAGTAGTAGCTGTTTTATTAGTTAATAACTAATTAGTTATTGGTTCCATGTTTCTTACCAGGAACTCGTATTGTTTAGATAACTCATGCAAGTGGCTACTATCTTGCCTGGCCAGGGTGGACAAGTTCAGTCAGTGTTTCTCCTAACACTTCAATGTCATCTTCTCTGAAACTCTTGCAACAGCATCTCACAAACACTTGAGATATACCTTCATCTTAGGCCCCATCACATTACTATCATTAATACTATACATGTTGGGACTTCCCTGGCGGTCCTGTGGCTAAAATGCTATTCTCCCAATGCAGGGGGCTTGGGTTCAATCCCTGGTCAGGGAACTAGATCCCACATGCTGCAGAGCCAGCACAGCCAAAAAAAAAAAGAATACTATACATGTTACTTCCTGTGATAGTGAATATCTTATGGATAGAAACTGTGTTTTCCTTTAGCAGCTTTCACAAGTCAGGCATATGTTACATGGATTCTAAATTCCTAGAGTCTTAGAGCTATAAAGGAACCTTTTGGATGGCATGACCGACTCAATGGACATGAGTCTGAGCCAAAGTCTGGGAGACAGTGAAGGACACGGAAGCCTGGTGTGCTGCAGTTCATGGGGTCTCAAAGAGTTGGACATGATTTAGCAACTGAACAACAAAGGAAACTTGGAGATCATCTAATCCAGTGGTTTTCAAACTCTAGTTCTGCAATCCCTCTTCAAACAGAATCTTACATGGAAATGATATTTAGATAGGTGAGAACAGAGAAGCTCGAGTTAAAGCAGACGAAATGCTGGTACCAAGAGAGAAGCCTATGGACCTACCTCCCCACAGGTCAAAAATTGAAAATTCTCAGGCCTTGCTCAATGCCTTCATTTTACTGATGACACAACCGTGGTCAGGGAACATTACTATTTCATAAAAATCTACTTCACCCTATATCCTTAGAACGTTGTTGCTTTACTCTCTCCAATCTTCTAGAATCGTCACAGACTGACAAGAATAATCAATGACCCATTTTTAAAGCCTTTGTGGGATAAATGATTTCTTTTGCCATATCTTATGCATACTATTAGCCAATTCTTCAAGGAGGGTGTTTACAGGCAAGTTATTACTGTGTCAGGATTGCAGAAACATGTATAGCAATTATCCGGGTTTTTTTGTGGTTTTTTTTTTGCTTAAAAAATTTTCCCCTATAATATTGTGTGGGTGTTTGTAAAATTAACAGGCTTGAGTCCATGCCATATAGCTCTGCCAGTGTGCCTCAGTGAGCAGTTCCAACCTGCAAAAATACTCTTACAGGCTGAAGATACTCAGGAAGTATCTGTAGTCTACATGACAAGATCTAGTTTGGTTTTTGTTGTTGTTTTTACATTTTCCAGGAAATAGACTAAAGCACTCCCTCCCTCTAAAAGCCACAGAGCTTTGAGATGCAACGTTGAGGGTAGAGGCATTTGCTTATTATTAAGCAGACTTTGGGTACTTTTAAATTACAAGGGAAGTCATTGGAAATTCTCAGGGTCAGATCACAATTGCCTTAGGAGAAATGCATACCGTGAATTCCGACAGAGAGGATATCATCAATGCCATCAGATTCACAGCTCTTTGAATGAGAACTTTTGTCTCCTTTCCACCGTCACCACCCTAAGACAGGTCTCACCATCTCTTGCATGTATCATTGCTTTATATACATATATATATATATATATACACACACACACACACATATATATATATATAAAATTTACTTTTATTTATTTTTGGCTGTGCTGGGTCATTGTTGTTGCATGGATCTTTTCTCTAGTTGCAGCAACCGAGTGCTACTCTTCATTGCCACGTGCGGGCTTCTTGATGCAGAAGCTTGTTGCGGAGCACATCTTCTAGGGCACTCCGGCTTCAGTAGCTGAGACATGTGGGCTCAACATTTGCAGTTCCTGGGCTCTACAGCACAGGCTCAATAGTTGTGGCACACGGGCTTAGTTGCTCCTCAGCACGTGGGATTTTCCTAGACCAGGGATGGAACCCATGTCTCTTCCATTGTCAGGTGGATTCTTTACCACTGAATCACCAGGGAAGCCCCCAGGCTATTTCAAATCCTAAAAGATGATGTTGTTAAAGGGCTGCATTCAATGTGCCAGCAAATATGGAAAACTCAGCAGTGGTCACAGAACTGGAAAAGGTCAGTTTTCATTTCAATCCCAAAGAAAGGCAATGTCAAAGAATGTTCAAACTACTACACAATTGCACTCATCTCACATGCTAGCAAAGTAATGCTCAAAATTCTCCAAGCTAGGCTTCAACAGTATGTGAACCGAGAACTTCCGTATGTTCAAGCTGGATTTAGAAAAGGCAGAGGAACCAGAGATCAAATTGTCATTATCTCCTGGATCATTGAAAAAGCAAGAAAATTCCAGAAAAACATCTACTTCTGCTTCATTGACTATGGTAAAGCCTTTGACTGTGTGGATCACAACAAACTGGAAAATTCTGAAAGAGATGGAAACACCAGACCACCTTACGTGTCTCCTGAGAAACCTGTCTGCAGGTCAAGAACCAACAGTTAGAACTGGACATGGAACAACAGACTGGTTCCAAATTGGGAAAGGAGTACATCAAGGCAGTATATTGGCACTCTGCTTATTTAACTTATATGCAGAGCACATCATGAGAAATGCCGGGCTGGATGAAGCACAAGTTGGAAACAAGATTGCTGGGAGAAGTATCAATAACCTCAGATATGCAGATGATACCACACTAATGGCAGAAAGTGAAGAGGAACTAAAGAGCCTCTTGATAAAAGTGAAAGAGGAGAGTGAAAAAGTTGGCTTAACACTCAACATTCTGAAAACTAAGATCATGGCATCTGGTCCCATCACTTCATGTCAAATAGATAGGGAAACAATGGAAACAATGAAAGACTTTATTTTCTTGGGCTCCAAAATCACTGCAGATGGTAACTGCAGTCATGAAATTAAAAGACGCTTGCTCCTTGGAAGAAAAGCTATGACAATCCTAGACAGCCTATTAAAAAACAGAGACATTACTTTGCTGACAAAGGTCCATATAGTCAAAGCTATGGTTTTTCCAGTTGTCATGTATGGATGTGAGAGTTGGACCATAAGGAAGGCTGAGCGCCGAAGAATTGATGCTTTTGAACTGTGGTGTTGGAGATGGCTCTTGAGAGTCCCTTGGACTGCAAGGAGATCCAATCAGTCCATTCTAAAGGAAATCAGTCCTGAATATTCACTGGAAGAACTGATGCTGAAGCTCCAATACTTTGGCCACTTGATGTCAAGGACTGACTCATTAGAAAAGACCCTGATGCTGGGAAAGACTGAAGGTGGGAGGAGAAGGGTATGACAGAGGACAAGATGGTTGGATGGCATCACTCACTCAATGAACATGAGTTTGAGCAAGCTCTGGGAGATGGTGAAGGACTGGGAAGCCTGGCGTGCTGCAGTCCATGGGGTCGCAAAGACTCAGACACAACTGAGCAACTGAACAACAACCATTGCTGTTTCCCTCTGACAAATGTCTCTGTCTTCAGTTTCAACCCCTTGGACCCAGCTTTTGACCTGCTGCTAGAGAGGAATTTTGCAAATACCTTTGTGTCCTTGGGAAGGGGTGGTGGCCAAAAGGAGCTTCTGGGATGCTGATGTGGTTCTGTGTCCTGATTTGAGTTCTTGGTTACATGGATGTGTCCACTCATTCATGGTTTGCATATGTTTCTATCTTTGTGCATTACTCTTATCATGGCAGGTTTATTTAAACTGTTAGACTGTGATCCAAGGACACTTCTTTCATTATCTTTGTATCCTGGTATCCAGCACACGTGGGTTATTCTACACATTATTGTTGAATGTTATAGGCATAAATAATCAAATGAAGAAATAGGACTGAAGAGCCGGATGGCAAGGGCCATAGCATCTTTCCTAGGGCTGGATGATTACCTACACTGAAATGGAATTATGAAAATTGGGGGAGTGGGTGGAGTAAAGGGCAGGTCGGAAAGTTGTTTGCAAGTGTTATGTTTAGATAGGAGGAAGGTCAGAGTGAAGTGAGGCAGTTATAGGACACCAGCCAACACAAGCCAGACTGGCATCCCCACGTCTTGGTCCACTTCAGGGTACAACTCCTTCTTCCTCTTTTTTAAAAATTATTTATTTTTGTGTTTGGCTGTGCCTGGTCTTAGTCGAAGGTTGCAGCGTGGGGGACATAGTTGCCTGAGCAGGGATTGAACCTGGGTCTCCTGCATCATGAGCATGGAGTCTTAGCCACTGAACCACCAGGGAAGTCCCCAACTCCCTTTCTTGACATCCCTCTTCTGAGACTGCCATCCTCCCCAACACAAAACTCTTCCTATGTTCTCTCTTTTTTGTCCCCTCCACCTTCAGCTTGCTGCCAAGATATATGTTTCTCAAATCAACCCTTCTTCCGTTCTGATCACCGTCCTCCTTATTAAGATCCTCCTGGCTCTAATAGTTCCTACCTGGTCTCCCAATTAGGACTTTTTGTGGCATAGAGCTGATTTTGGAAATGGACTGATTTTTTTAAAAATAGAAAATAAAAAAGGCTTGGAGGGGAAGATTCATCAAAAGATTACAGGGATGACCTCTGGAACCTCAAAAAAGAAACACTAGAGTTAGGGACAAGAAAAGCACCAAGGCTCGTTAGCTGCCTCTTTCAGTGGCAGTTCAGTTCAGTTCAGTCGCTCAGTCGTGTCCGACTCTTTGCGACCCCATGAATCGCAGCACACCAGGCCTCTCTGTCCATCACCAACTCCCGGAGTTCGCTCAGACTCACGTCCATCGAGTCAGTGATGTCTTTCAGTGTACTTCTTGGTAATTTTAGTCTATGCCTCTCTCTCCTTTTCCTCAGACCTCGTCAGGGAAATCATGGTCAGTGGACCCGCAACTGAGGTTTTCCATCTGCTTCCAAGAGACCACTTCAGACAGGAATGAGAATGTCTCAGACTCAATACCAAATCTCCATGCAAGGGACTCTGATTAGTCTCCTGGGCCAGGCCTCTGCCTTGGGACCACTTAGCTGTGTTCTGGGGACCTCGTCCAACTGTGCCATAGACTGTTCATGATCAAGCACCATTGCCATGAAGAAGGGGCACGGCCATTCCCAGAGAAGAGGACCTGGACAAGCAGTCCAATGATGAATTTACACCTTTGTCCCTGACTCTGCCTGGCCATGTCACCGGGCTATCCTTCCCAAAGGAGACCTCTGAGTAAGTCACTGTCACTTAGCAACTTAACCTCAGCTGCAAGGTTACCTCACCTGTGGTCACAGCCCAGGGTGGTCTATAGCTGCCCCACAGTGAAGCCAAATGAAGTAGGGGTCTACAGGCCTGGGTATCGCAACCTGACCTGGTACAGCACTGCCAGGCACTATTCCTGGCAGAACTTCCCACCCAAGTGGCTGAGGCTTTGTTGAGCTGGCATTGCAATTCTGCTTCTTCCCCTGTCCTTCCTGTGTCCGTTGCAGCCTTCCATGGATGTTGCCCTCTGTCTCAGTGTTTGCTTCCAGAGGACCCAAGCTTCGACAGTTCAGGGATCTTTCTGTCCATCTAGATTGCCCATTTCCTACCACCTCTTCCTGCCTCAATTTGTCCTACTCTTCAGATGTCATCTCTTCTCAGAAGCCTTGCCTAGTTGCCCCAGGCAGACATACTCCCACCATTCAGTAATCTGTCGCCACCTTAGATGGTGTACCTCTTTTACTGAAATTGTCTGCTTCTCCCCAATATTGTAGCTTTTTGTGAGTCTTTCCACCACCACCCTCATCCCAATAATACACACTAATCAGTGAGCTCTTGGAATGAGAGGCTTATTTTTGCGCTTTTTTTCTCTTTCACCAATGCTCTGCTCAGGACACGGTCAATCCTCAGTGAGGGGTGATGATTATTATTAATTTATTTGGCTGTATCATGTCTTAGTTGCAGGGCGCAGGATCTTTGCTCTGGCTCAGAGGAGTTGTGGCGCACAGAAACCAAAGATAAGGGGCTCAGTAGTTTTGGCCTGTGGGTTTAGTTGCCCTGTGGCAGGCGAGATCTTAGCTTCCCAACCCCCTGCACTGGCAGATGGATTCTTAAGCCCTGGACCATCAAGCAAGTCCTTATCAGTGAGGGGTTTTTAATGTTCTGAAACACTTGGGAGAATCAGGCAGTAAATGAATGTAAGCATCAAAACTCTTTAAAAAATTATTTTTCTTGAACAAGATAGGATAAATTTTAACATACCAAATGTTTGCAAAATTGTTTCATCTTCACTGCTAGTCTATAAGCTTCTACACAACAGAGACTATATTTTACCAATGTAGTCATATCCCTCCCAAGCAAATTTTAGTAAGATAGAGGCTAAACCCACCAGGTCTGCAGCTCATTAGACCTGGGGTTACATCTTGTCTCTGCATTTACTTCCTGCACACCCTTGAGCAATTCACTTCATTCATTTAACGCTTAATTTTTTACCTGTAAAATGGGAAATACCTGTAAAACATAAGGTTGTCAAGGAACTAAATTAGATAACTATATGAAGTATAGGGTCTGGGTTGGGTAAGGGTGTGATAACAACTAGTTAATTTTATTTGTTATTAAAAGGTATTCTATAATGTTTACTAAATGAATGGGTGAGTACAAAGAAAGGAGGAGGAAGAAAATAACTTGGAGAAAATCTTTGTAAATATTTTGCTGAAAGTAAAGACCATGAGTCAAAGGATGAGATGCCAAGTCTTGTGAATTTTTAAAGATTAATTAATTACTTTTTGGTAATGCTAGGTCCTCACTGCTTTGTGTGGGCTTTCTCTAGCTGTGGTGGTGATCGGGGCGGTGCAGGAGGCGGGCTGCTCTTTGTGGTGGTACTCGGGCTTCTCACTGCAGCGGCTTCTCCGGTTGTGGAGTACAGGCTCCAGGCTCAGTAGCTGCAGCTCGAGGGCTCTAGAGCATAGGCTTAGTAGCCGTGGTGCACGGGCTTAGATGCCCCACAGCATGTGGAATCTTCCTGGGCCAGGGGTTGAACCTATGTCCCCTTCCTTGGCAGGTGGGTTTTTACCCACTGTGCCACTAGGGAAGTCCCAAGTCCTGTGAATTTCATAACTCTTTCATCCTACTTATAAAGGAGTGTTTGCCCGTGCCCATAGTAGGCACTCAATAAATGGAACTCTTCCAGAGACCAAAATGGGCAGGAGATCAACGAAACAGGTCCATTTTAGACTAGAGCAACTGCTCTCCAATCATTTGGTTTTAGGATTGCTTTACGCTCTTAAAAATTATCAAGGATCCTAAGAACTTTTATGTGAGCTACATCTGTCGCTATGCACAGTTTTAAAAATGAAAACCGAGAACATTTTAGATATTGTTTTATTCTTTGAAAGATAACAATAACAAGCATGTTATTGTTACATTGTTATATAACATCTAACATGTTAACATGAATAATACCACTTGTGAAAAATAGCTGTATTTTCTACACAAAAAAAATGGTGAGAAGGGTGGCATTTGCAAATACCTTTGATGTCTGGCTAACAGAAGACAGCTGGGTTCTCATATCTGCTTCAGCATTCAATATGTGATATGTTGTTCTGGTTGAAGTACATGTAGAAAATAGAGTTTCACACAGCTATGCAGATGGAGAAGGCAGGAGTACTTTAAAAGCCTTTTCAGATAATTGTGAATATTCCTTTTTTGCTACCACTCTAAAACTCACGAAATTTAACTTTATTAAATCAAATACGTTTCTTAAAGGTTAGCTGCAATGTGGATTATGAAACCACATCACAAACCTTTCCCACTCTGTTATATTAAAATCCTTGTACTTTGGATCATTTTACTCATGTGTGATTTTGTAACATTATGTTTTGCTCATTTGGAAAATATTGGCTCACTGAGTTATACAGAACTTCCACATGATGACATAGTTCAGTATATTATATCAAAAAATCACATTTGTTAATATTGCTACTAATCCCATCAGAAGAGTTTTTAAGTATTGGTAACCTGTCAGGTTCGCAATGGCAAATATAGGTTTTCCAAACTTCTAGTTTTCAGTTCAAAACCTGAATTTTATCATTGGCAACAAATGCTATCAGTTGTTTTCCTTAAAGTGACAGGCTTATTTTGTTTATATTAATATTTAAGAGACTGTCTACTAAATAATTATCTTAATACACATCTTTCTCAGTCTTCTTTCAAGTAAAAGCACTATTTCAGGGAGAGAAAAAAAAAGCAAGGGATTCAATTTTCATTTCAGAGCAATCACACTTCTTAAGACAACCATTGTTTTTCAGTATTTAGTAGAAATGCTTTACTTGTACTTTTCCATATGCATGCATGTTCAGACACGTCCAACTCTTTGCAACCCCATGGACCCCATGCACCAAGCTTCTCTGTTCACGGGATTCTCCAGGCAAGAATACTGGAGTGCATTGCCACTTCCTATTCCAGGGGATCTTCCTGACCCAGGGATCCAACCCACGTCCCCTGTGTCTCCCGCACTGGCAGGCAGATTCTTCACCATTGAGCCAGGATAGTATTAAAATACAGGTACTCAAAGGTCAAGATATAATATAAGAAATACTTTCACAGCTTCGTTAAGGACACTGTTAAGTGAATCAGGCTTTTTTTCAAACTTGAGAGTCCAGACTGATTAAAAATGCCACATCTACCAGGACAGTTTGGTGCCACTGCCTCAATTCATGCTAAAGTGCCAGCAGTTGCGCCCATCACTGCTTTTGCATCATCACATCATTGCTTTTGCACCACCAGCACAGTGGAAAAAGCCAATAATATCTTGTTATTACAATGAAAGTACTCTTGACAGAGCTTCTGGAATGGTCTTGAGGATCAACAAGGGTCCGCAAACCACATTCTGTAATGGTTGGGCTAGAAATTGAGAATGCAGTGTCATAATTCAAAGGTTCATGGCCTAGAGGAGGGGTTTGGGAAACTGCAAGGAATTTTGAAGACAGTGTCTCCGGATAAGACCCCCTGGATTGGCAGATTTTATAACTGAAGTTTTGGTTATCTTTGTTCTCATGTTCTCTAGGGAGAGCCCACCCTTTTGTTGCTTGTACCTGGGGAGGGCTGCTCCCAACACTAGTTCTGTTACACTCCCGCTGGGGCAGAGGTGGATTTGTTTGGGGAGGGCTGCTCCCAACACTAGTTCCTGTTACACTCCCGTTACGGGCAGGGGTGGATTTGTTTGGCCATGCGTTGCAGGATCTCAGTTTCCTGAACCGGGATTGAACCTGGCCCCTGCCCTGGAATCACAGAGTCTTAACCACTGGACCATCAGGGAAGTCCATACACTCCTATTTTTAAAAAACCCTGAAGACCTGTGACTTGCAATCCTCTGCCCTTTACTTTAGTAAAGTAAGTCAGAGAGAGAAAGACAAATACCATATGATATCACTTATATGTGGAATCTAAAATATGACACAGATGAACTTATCTATGGAACAGAAACAGACTCACAGATATGGAAACAGGTAAGTGCTTGCTAAGGAGTGGGAGGAAGGATGGATTTGGAGTTCGGGACTAGTAGATGCAAACTATTATATATAGGATTGATAAACAACAAGGTCACACTATGTGGCCCAGGGAGATGTTATTCAATATCCTGTGATAAACCATAATGGAAAACAATGTGAAAAAGAATGTATATATGTACATAACTGAATCACTTTGTATATAGGAGAAATTAACATTGTAAAGTAACTATACTTCAGTAAAATAGAATTAAAAATTTAAGTGATATGAAAGTACTGGTCACAGTTCATTTGACAGCGCTTTTTGTTCATTCTTAGTGATACATAAAATGATGGGTATATCTTATAATTGAGGTATATTAGATTTGATGAATTATGATGGTAGTATTTGCATTTAGGTATATCTGAGGTTTTGAAACATAGCCCTTGTGAATGAAGAAACTCTAATGTATTTGTTCCTTGTTTCTGTCCTTATTGTTTTCTTCCCAACACAAACATCTGCAGATGCATCACAAAAGATAAAAACAATTTAGAAATGAAAGTTACCCATAAACTTGGTCGTTAGACATATCACTATAAACAGAATAGTGTATATTCTTCCAAAAATAAACTAAAATATACTTTTAAAAGAATGTGTATATGTAAGTTATGAAGGATAAAACTAATAACCATGAACCCATCTCCCCTGTTAAGAATTATAATATTCCAATAGCATTGCATTTTCTTGTATACACCTTCCCAAGTCCATCCCCCAGTGCTGTTCCCCCACCCCAGGGAAACTGATTTGGTTGTTATTTCTCTTGTTTTCAGTACAATTTTACTGTATATGTGTGAATTCCTATACAGTGCTTTCTGTTTGTTTTCTTGCCTTTGAATTTTAAGAAAAATAGTATTATTCTGTATATATTCTTCTGCAACATGTTTTCTGCTCTCAACATTATATTTATGAGATTCATCCATATTAATGCATATAATTCAGTTTCTCAACCTTGACACTGTTGATAGGTTGGACTGGATAATTTTTTGTTGTAGAGGGCTGCCCAGTGCACGTTAGAGCCTGACACATAGTAGATTCTCAATAAATGTTCTTTCTCTTGTGGCAAATACAGAAACTTGTACACCAAGGTGCTCACTAATAATATTTGTTGAATGAATGAATGAAGCCTTTACTTTTCTGGGGGATCTTCTTAGGGCTTCTGCAACCCTAGCTTGTCACTCTTGGCTTGGTTCTTTCCCTTAAGTTTTTTTCTTTTGGCTGTGCTGGATTTTAGTTATGGCACAGGAACTCTTACTTGTGGCCTGTGGTATCTAGTTCCCTGACCAGGGATCAAACCTGGGCCTCCTGCATTGGGAGCACAGAGTCTTAGCTACTGGAGTTCCCTGTGGGAAGTCACAAGCAACCATGAGAATACGTGACCCATTCAAAGAAGGTGGCTTCTGGTCATTTCCATCTGAGTGTCAAAGGCCAGAATCTTCTGATTTTCTAGAGACTCCCCAAATTCCAGATTTTTATGGATATCTTCTGATATTTAAACATTGGCAACAGATTCAAATTTTTTTCCTATCACAGAGGACAAATTAGAAATGCCTAAGGTTTGCTTTGGCCTACAGGCAGCCAGTTTGCAGCCTTGCTCAGGCCAGCCACCATATTCCTGCTTTCAAGTAACCTCGGAGGTAACGCTCTTGGCCTTGAGAACAGGACGTTCACACAGGGTCCTGGGACCCTTTCTGCTGGATCTTGCCAAACCAAACACTAACGGAAGGGGAACGAAGCCGACATCTATAGATGCACCAGACACCCACCTTTTCCCTTACTGGCTACAGCAGCCCTGTGAGATAGGTGTAATCGTTATCTCCATGTTGACGGAAACAGATCAGAATTATTACATAACTTGCTAAAGTTCCACTTTGCTACTAAGTTGTAGGCTTTGAACCCAGGACTATCTGACTAGACTATAAACTCATAAATAGAAGGGAGAAACAAACCCTAACCTAACCTAAACCCTAACCCTAACCCTATTTCTCTGTGTATCCTTCCTAACAGAGGTCTGGGCATGTAGTCAGTGCTCAGTAGGCATGGCTGATTGGTGATCAATTAATTGGTGGGGAAAGACACGCTTATTGCCTCATCCTCTCCACACTTACACAAGAAATTTGAGATTCGGTCCTCCATCAAGAAAGAAAAATACCACACATGTAATAAACTGACTTATCTGAACTGAGTTCTTATCTGAATTGGCATCACAGAGATACAGAAGAGATGCAGAGTAAGTATTTAAAAGAATAGAATTGTGATTATCTACCAGCTTTTCAAGGCTATGGTTTTTCCTGTGGTCATGTATGGATGTGAAAGTTGGACTGTGAAGAAGGCTGAGCGCTGAAGAATTGATGCTTTTGAACTGTGGTGTTGGAGAAGACTCTTGAGAGTCCCTTGGACTGCAAGGAGATCCAACCAGTCCATTCTGAAGGAGATCAGCCCTGGGATTTCTTTGGAAGGAATGATGCTAAAGCTAAACTCCAGTACTTTGGCCACCTCATGAGAAGAATTGACTCATTGGAAAAGACTCTGATGCTGGGAGGGATTGGGGGCAGGAGGAGAAGGGGACGACAGAGGATGAGATGGCTGGATGGCATCACTGACTTGATGAACTTGAGTTGGGGTGAACTCCGGGAGTTGGTGATGGACAGGGAGGCCTGGCGTGCTGCAATTCATGGGGTCGCAAAGAGTCGGACACGACTGAGCGACTGATCTGATCTGATCTGATCTGACCAGCTTTTCATAAGCTCTTGTCATTCTCCCTGCTTCTCATCTCCCTCCACCAAAAGAACATTTTTGTGGTTAAAAAAAAAAGTCTACAATTATTCTTTCATGAACATATTCTGAATGGGATTGCATACACTAAATTAGTGTGAGTGGCTGGTGATGATGACAAGGATACCTCAGCTTGGAACAGTGATTAATTCTCTATGTCAGTATTTCACGATATGGAGCTCAAGTTACAAACTTAATCCAGTGAAAAAACATGACAGGCATTTATAGTCAAAATACTTGTTGAAAGACTCCCCGCCTATAGAAACATACAGGGTAGCTCCAGGGTGTATATGATCATTTTCCTAAAATTTTGGCAAGAAGCTGTTAGAAGCCCTGATAAGGCTGGCAGTATGGAAGAACATTTCCTTCTCTTAATGGCACCCAGCCAGCTTCTGACAGCCCTTGCCAGCTTCCCAGAACAGCAAATGGCTTGGGGTGATTTTATCTTGACTTTATTATCCTAACTCACAACCTATATAAGTAATAAAAAAGGAAACACAACGGATGAAATGTGTGAAATGTGAAGCCATAGCAATGAGCCACGACCAATTTAGGATGAAGTTCAAAATACATAACCAAGCAACAGACTTAATCTAAATTCAAGCAGCAGGTAGTAGGTGGACAAGCCCCAAAGAAAGTAGTGGCATTAGAAAGCTACGAGGAAAATAACGAAAATATTCCTTTGACTCCAAGTGGGGCCAGACAGGTACAGATTCTGTTTCCTCTCTCTCAGGAGGCTTGAAATGGAAGTCAGGGATGAGAAAAGATTATTTTCTATGTAGTTCATGGTGCTCAGATATCATCTGTAGTTTTATAAGAGACCGGGTATAATTTATTCATGTATTCATTTCAAAAACATCTCAAAAGATGCATGCATCCTAATGTTCATAGCAGCGATTTTACAATAGCTGAGATATGGAAGCCACCCAAGTGCCCATGAACAGATGAATGGACAAAGAAGATGTGGGAGAGATAGATATATATATATATATATGTATATATATATGCGTGTGTGTGTGTGTGTGTTTGTGCTGTGCTTAGTCGCTCAGTTGTGTCTGACTCTTTGCAACCCCATGGACTGTAGCCTGCCAGGCATATATATATATATATATGTATATACGACATATATACATATTATATAGGTACTCAGCCAGAAAAGAAGAATGAAATTATGCCATTTGCAACAATATGAATGGACTTGGAGGGTATTCTGCTTAGGGAAATAAGTCAAAGAAAGACAAATACTGTATGATATCATGGATATGTGGAATCTGAAAAATAAAACAAAGTAGTAAATATAACAAAAAAGAAACAGACTCAGACACAGAGAACAAACTAGTGACTACCAGTGGGGAAAGAGAGGAGCAGGGCCAAAAGAGAGGTAGGAGATTAAGAGGTACAAACTATATACGTAAAATAAATAAGCAACAAGGATATATTGTACAGCACAAGGAATATGGCCAATATTTTATAATTACTATAAATGGAGTATAACCTTTAAAATTTGTGAATCACTGTGTTGTACAGCTGAAACTTGTATAATATTGTAAATCAACCATACCTCATTAAAAAAAAAAAATCTGAAGGGAAAAAAAATATGTTTTGACATCTACCCTATCGTATTTCTGTCTTCAAATCCCTCACAGTCCAGGGAAGGGCTCAGTCATAGTGAAATGAAATGATACAAGATGAAATGATAAGTTACAGATCAAAAAAAGTGGCACGCACAGAGAAAGGAGCAGTCTGACTCCTCCCTTGGGATGGAAACAGGAGCAGGAGCTGAGAACCTGAGGCTGGGGCAGGGAATTCCCCATCATGGGTTGTTGCGCCACCAAAACCAGAGGGTTGAACCGAGTCCAGAGTCCATGCAGCAAACCAAAGTCCCAAGTCGAAATAAAAGTCCTAGGGTGGAAAAGGCAAAGGGCTCAGTCCTGGAGCACAGAGCTCGAGATCTGGAGAAGCAGAGAGACCAGACTGACCACAACTGGCAGGTATTCGCACCCCCCACCCCCACTCCCTGCTGCTCCTATATTTCCCCATCCCTCCTGTGGGACCTCCCCAAGGTCCAGAAACCAATGGGTTCAGGTGACCCACCAGGGGCCCCCATGATGGAGCTGCATGCTAGGCCTGTTTCTGTTTTGATAGCTTTTACGTGCTTGTTAGGGGAGTGATATGCAGGTGGATCAGCCCAGTTTGATGGTTTAAGATGCGATGAAGGGAGTATCTTGCTTTTTGGAGGCGAAAAGAAGTTTTCTCAGACACGTTGATAGTAGGAAGGTGTCGAGCTGATGGAAATGGGAAGTGAGTGTGTGTGTGGGCAAAGGCAGGAAGCATGTGAGGAGCTGGGTTCTGGGCTCCAGGGGCCATGGGTACGAATGAGCATGTGCCAGTGGATGTGAGCCATGTTGGGAAGCCTTGGGCGCAGGCTTCAGGGCTTAGACTTCATCCTCTAGCCAAAGAGAAGACCTTCTTTTCAATGAAGAAGAGGTGACTCTGGACCCAGGAGCTCTCACTGCCTTAAGAGATGGGTCTGAACACTGGCTGTCACCACACCATTTTCTGTGTCCCAGAGAGCAAGCCACTAGGAAGCAGGTGTAAGCTGTCTGCTCCTCTGTCACTGCCTCTCTGCTGCTAAGGCTGCAGGTGTCCCAGTCACAGGGAAGGGTGCTTGAGCTAGGACCCAGAGGTGTGCAGACATCAGCTCTACTGGGTGACCACACCCAGGGGACCTCAGGAGGTGAGCAGTCCCCCTGTACCAAGTCCTGGGACATAAACATTTCCCTGGACCTCAATCTTTGGCCTCTCAGGCTCCCAGGGGCTGGAGACTCTATTTTTACAGATCCAAGAGGTAAGTTTGCAAAGGACTTTGGAGTAGGAAATGGCAACCCACTCCAGTATTCTTGCCTAGAGAATCCCATGGACAGAGGAGCCTGGTGGGCTACAGAACATGGGGTCTCAAAAAGTCAGACACGACTGAGCGACTTCACTTTCACTTTTGGTGGCAAATAATACATATTCTATAATGAAAGAATGTTACCTTACTAGAGACACAGCTCATCTGTCCTGGTCTGTGCATTTGGGCAATAGCTGAATTGTACAGAAAGTATAAATGTCATCTGAGAACCCAACAGACATTCTTTCCTTTCCATCTATGCAAAAATTTACCTGTAGCCCCACTTCAGGTTGCTCAAAGTTTCAGGGACTCAGAGGGACCATGTCAACCAACTTCATGGCAGCTTGCTATGGCTGGAGGTGGGTATGGGGACTGAGGCTCAGAGAGGGTAAGTTTCACAATTTGTGAAGTTGAGATTCAAACCCAGACTTGCCAGAAGCCCCAGTCCATGCTCTTTCCACTGGCTCACACTCTGTCTCCTCCCAGGGAAGAGAGGCAAGGCCAAAGTGAGAGCTGCTATTTCCAAAGGCCTGAGATTTGTCGGTTTGAATTGAGTTTAATACTCTTACATTGTACTCATCTCACATGCTACTAAAGTAATGCTCAAAATTCTCCAAGCCAGGCTTCAGCAATACGTGAACCGTGAACTTCCAGATGTTCAAGCTGGTTTTAGAAAAGGCAGAAGAACCAGAGATCAAATTGCCAACATCCGCTGGATCATCAAAAAAGGAAGGAAGTTCCAGAAAAACATCTATTTCTGCTTTATTGACTATGCCAAAGCCTTTGACTGTGTAGATCACAATAAACTGTGGAAAATTCTGAAAGAGATGGGAATACCAGACCACCTGACCTGCCTCTTGAGAAACCTATATGCAGGTCAGGAAGCAACAGTTAGAACTGGACATGGAACAACAGACTGGTTCCAAATAGGAAAAGGAGTACGTCAAGGCTGTATATTGTCACCCTGCTTATTTAACTTCTATGCAGAGTACATCATGAGAAACGCTGGGCTGGACGAAGCACAAGCTGGAATCAAGATTGCCGGGAGAAATATCAATAACCTCAGATATGCAGATGACACCACCCTTATGGCAGAAAGTGAAGAAGAACTGAAAAGCCTCTTGATGAAAGTGAAAGAGGAGAGTGGAAAAGTTGGCTTAAAACTCAACATTCAGAAAATGAAGATCATGGCATCTGGTCCTATCACTTCATGGGAAATAGATGGGGACACAGTGGAAACAGTGTCAGACTTTATTTTTTGGGGCTCCAAAATCACTGCAGATGGTGACTGCAGCCATGAAATTAAAAGATGCTTACTGCTTGGAAGGAAAGTTATGACCAACCTAGATAGCATATTGAAAAGCAGAGACATTACTTTGCCAACAAAGGTCCGTCTAGTCAAGGCTATGGTTTTTCCAGTGGTCACGTATGGATGTGAGAGTTGGACTGTGAAGAAAGCTGAGTGCCGAAGAATTGATGCTTTTGAACTATGGTGTTGGAGAAGACTCTTGAGAGTCCCTTGGACTGCAAGGAAATCCAACCAGTCCGTTCTAAAGATCAGTCCTGGGTGTTCTTTGGAAGGAATGATGCTAAAGCTGAAACTCCAATACTCTGGCCACCTCATGCGAAGAGTTGACTCATTGGAAAAGACCCTGATGCTGGGAGGGATTGGGTGCAGGAGGAGAAGGGGATGACAGAGGATGGGATGGCTGGATGGCATCACTGACTTGATGAACATGAGTTGGGGTGAACTCCAGGAGTTGATGATGGACAGGGAGGCCTGGCGTGTTGCGGTTCATGGGGTCACAAAGATTTGGACACGTCTGAGCAACTGAACTGAACTGAACTGAATACGCTTATAACTCAAATTATTCTGACTGAGCCTGAAAGACAACATCTAATGAAGGTGAAAAGTGTGGGTAGGGAGGGTTCAAAATAATATTTTGCATTTCTAGGACTCTATTTTCCCAAGCATTTTACACTTACCACTGCACTGAGTCACCCAGCCCTCCTGTGAGGGAGCTGGAGCAGTTATTATGGCTGGCTCCTTCTGAGAGTTGGGGCAGAGATCAGGCAGGCTGCTCCAAATGTCAATGGCTCCCCTTTCCTGGGGCTACAAGTCCTCCAGGGCGTATTAGAAAAGAAGGCTTTGAGCAGCAGAGACCCTCCAGTGCCAGGCACTCTTCTCTGCTTGTTGAGGCCTCCTCCTGGGAGCTTTTCATGGTCCCCTTGAGAGCAAGCTGCTTCCTCCAAATGGGAGGGGCAGGCCACTCTGACCCCCCTGCCCCTTCCCTTTATTCTCCAAGGCATCATCAGGCTAAACTAGTGGGGAGGGGAGGGTAACTAGGGACAATCTCAGTGTAGCAATGGAAAAAATTTCAAGCATGCATGCTAATATGATTTTTCCCCCCATAGATTGAGAGCGAGTGCCAAGAAGTGAAACCAAGAAGTCTGGGGCCAAGAAGTCATCCCAGGTATGTCTGTGAGTACCACAAGCCCCCAGGGCTGCCACACTGCACAGCTCAGTCCTACCTGGGGCCTTGCCAGTCCCTAATCCTCTGCCCCAGCCTTACGCTTCTCTGAGAAAGCTTCTTCCTTTTCACTTCTGCCTTGCAGATCTGACCTGCAAACCTCTCTACTCTGCCTCACAAATCTGCTCCCACTTTTTAGGAAACCCCAACTTTAAACCCCAGGACTTGATCTCACTATAAAGCATTCCCTACCCCAGCAGTATCGTTGCTTAAGTGTGAGTTATTCAGTCTGGAAAGACAGCCAGAAGGGCTGAGGGATAGACCACAGAGAGTAGTGGCACTCTGTTCCATAAAATCGTCAGAGGCTGGGGAGGGCCTCGCCAGCTTCCTCTAGAATCTGTCCCCTAAAATCCCAACTATCACTACCCTGTGAGAACCAGGTAGGCTTATTTATTTTTCTGATTCACCACCATTATAGCAGAAAGTGAAGAAGAACTAAAAAGCCTCTTGATGAAAGTGAAAGAGGAGAGTGGAAAACTTGGCTTAAAGCTCAACATTCAGAAAAGTAAGATCATGGCATCTGGCCCCATCACTTCATGGGAAATAGATGGGGAAACAGTGGAAACACTGTCAGACTTTATTTTGGGGGGCTCTAAAATCACTGCAGATGGTGACTGCAGCCATGAAATTAAAAGACGCTTACTCCTTGAAAGGAAAGTTATGACCAACCTAGATAGCATATTCAAAAGCAGACACATTACTTTGCCAACAAAGGTCCATCTAGTCAAGGCTATGGTTTTTCCAGTAGTCATGTATGTATATGAGAGTTGAACTATTAAGAAAGCTGAGTGCTGAAGAATTGATGCTTTTGAACTGTGGTGTTGGAGAAGACTCTTGAGAGTCCCTTGGACTACAAGGATATCCAACCAGTCCATCCTAAAGGAGATGAGTCCTGGGTGTTCTTTGGAAGGAATGATGCTAAAGCTAAACTCCAGTACTTGGGCCACCTCATGTGAAGAGTTGACTCATTGGAAAAAAACTCTGATGCTGGGAGGGATTGGGGGCAGGAGGAGAAGGGGACGACAGAGGATGAGACGGCTGGATGGCATCATCGACTCGATGGATGTGAGTTTGAGTGAACTCCGGGAGTTGGTGATGGACAGGAAGGCCTGGTGTGCTGCGATTCATGGGGTCGCAAAGAGTCGGACACGACTGAGCGACTGAACTGAACTGAACTTTAGATCAGATACACACTCGTCTCTAATGGATAGAGTTTTCAGTCTAAATCCCTAAAGCTAAATAAAGTCTGCAAATATCTAGTTGGTTTGTGCTATGTTTTCAAAAATGTTTGAAAATTTGAACTCCTCAAAGTAGGGCATGCCTCCTCAATTAGCCACAGTCCCCACCGTTCTCCAGTACCCAACACACAGGCTGATTCACTCATAGGTATTATCTGTGTTGCCTCTGTAGGTGTCTGTACCTGCTACTATTCTTCCAAACCCACAAGGAAGAGAAACATTTTCCTAATTGTCCCTGAGTTTGCAAACATGCTTCACCTCCAGTGGAGCTGGTACTGCATATTATTACCTCATTATGCTTAATCTTTTCCTTAAACTCCCGTCTACCTTTCAAACAAGCTTTCTTGGGCATTGTGAGAGAGGTTCAAGACGGAGGGGACATAAGTATACTTATGGCTGATTCATGTTGATGTTTGACAGAAACCAACACAATATTGTAGAGCAATTATCCTTCAAAAAACAAAGAAAAACAAACTTTCTTGGCTCTGCTGGCATTTTAAAATTCCATTACTGGGGACTTTCCTGGTGGTCTAGTGGTTAAGGCTCTGCCTTCTGATGCAGGAGGCACGGGTTCCATCCATAGTCAGGGAACTAAGATCCCACATGCTGAGCTGCTTGTCCCTTAAAGGTTGCTCTTCTAATTATACAAACACATGTTGGAAGTTTTGAAACCATCTCTGGCCTTGGGGCAGGATGGTGGGGAAAAGTAGGTAACAGCCTAGCCCTATCACAAGCCAAGCAGGAGAGAGGTCCTGACCTGCCTCTCGGACTGGCCTTCAACCATGGTGCTCTTTTCAGCATAAGCAAAAGGAGTTGCCCGGAACCAACTGACGGAGAGGAAAGGAGGAGCTGAGAGCATCAGATTCAGGTCAGGTTAACTGGAGGTCCCAAATGTTGCCACATGAGCTACTCTCCATCCCACACATTCATTCCCACAGTCTGGCAGACATGATTAAACAATCTCAGCACTGTTTCCCACCAGGCAGGCTACTTCTTCATGAGTCTACCCATCTCTCACTCTGGGCAGCCAGCACAGCCTAAGCAAAGCCGACAAGTGTGATGAAACCTACTTCCTACCCTTTGATTGCGCTGGATGGCTAACCAAAAGACCAGGACTCTGGTCTCAACCCTGCCATTGACTCACGGGGTATCTGGGGCTTGGGTAAGGCTGCTTACATCTACAGACCTGTTTCTTCATCTGATAAATGAAGTGGTTGGGCAGTTGATTGATTGACTTGGAACCTCATGTCAAGGCTAAGTGAGTGGGATGATGATTTAGGTGAGGAGGGCTGGAAGAGTGCAGAAAAGGAAAGGATCCCTGTGGGAGAGTGGCCCTGAGTGGGTCTCTAACTTAGGAGAATTCATGCAAAACTGATGGCCACATTTACAGAGACAGGAAGGGCTTCCAAGCAGGCATAATCAGCAATGGCGTGGAGGTAAGAATGTACTGAACAAGGAGAGAGCCCATAATTAACAATGATCTCATAAATCCCTGTGCTAGATATATGCAATCACTCACTCAATAAACCTTTCCTCCATCCTCCCGTGTGTGGGTGTTGTGCTAGGTGCTGAGGTCCTGGTGAACAGAAGACATATCCAGAGTGACTGGTGCATGGGCTGCCTCCTTGCCCATAGTGTGTGTGTTCAGTTGCTCAGTCACATCCGACTCTTTGCAACCCCATGGACTGTAGCCAGCCTGGCTCCTCTGTCCATGGGATTTTTCAAGCAAGAATGCTGGAGTGGGTTGCCATTTCCTTCTCCAACCTTACCCATAGTGAAGCATCAATAGGACTGAATCCAGCCGGCCCTCCGGCCTTTCCACACAGGCAAGGAGATACATTTCAATGACTGAGTATAACCAAATCACCTAACTGCTTTCAGCATTTCTGAAGATAAGTGAGGTGCTTCATGTAAAAGGCACTTTGTAAACTGTAAAATCCTTCATGGAAGTTGTCCATAAATCTTAACTGGAATAATAACAATTGAACGAGATGCTGATGATAGATTTTAGGCAAGGGCCCTTAAGTGAGAGAAAACCCCTGGAAACCAAATCATCAAGGTAAAGCTGACACTGACCCTTGCTTCCTGACCGTCCCACCTTCAGTGTTTTGACCCAGTTTAGGCTTCCCTTTAAAAGCTCATAGAAATATTTCCTCACTATAATTACGGGCGAGGCTCAGGATCTCTGTCGTAAGAAGAGCTGGTAGAAAAGGGACAATTAACCAAGGCACATAATTGAAGGGTAGATAAATATATCCGGTGGCAGATGAGGCCCCTTCTTATTGGATACTATTCCCAGTATCCAAGGGCAAAGATAGGAATGTGCTTCATTTAGACCAGAGGATGCTGAGCACTTTATTATTAAAGGCTTCTGTCAAGAAGTGAGGTGCATGTGGATGTGGGGGATGGAGACTTTCGGGTGCCTCCTGCGTAGACGGAGTCGACGTGCTCCCTTTCCTACCCAGGAGGCTTTCCGTGCTGCTGGCAGTGGCTCCCTTTTAAAAGTCTGCTAATCATGAGATTGGAGGGCACGCTTGGAGGAGACAGTGTGACTCCTGTCACTGAGCAGAACAATGCAAAGTTCAAAAATAGTAATATCTGTTAGTGGAAAACCAATAAACATATAATTTCCAGGTAATTACTATCATATAATTAGCTCTCTGTTTTTATATGCCCCAGCGGAAATTGGGTTGGGGAGCAACTGTAACACAGCTTAATAATCATGGTACATTCCAACAACAAAATGAAGACTTTTTTTTTTTTTCTCCCAAAGAGTACCAACAGGGACTTCCCTGGTGGCCCAGTGGTTAAGAATTCACCTTCCAATATAGGGGACCTGGGTTCAATCCCTGGTCCGGGAAGATCACACGTGCCACTAAGCCCACATATCACAACTACTGAGCCTGTGAGCTTCAGCTAGAGAAAGGTGCCCATGCCACAACGAAGAGACCACAGTGAAAGAGCCTGTATGCCACCATGAAGATGCCGTGTGCTGCAACGAAGATCCAACACAGCAGGTGCGTAAATACATAGGTTTTTTAAAAAGAGCGCCAAGACTGGCTGATCTTGGGCCCAGTTCACATGCCTAGTGAGCCAGGTTCTTAGGTGACATAAAATGAGCTCTGGGCTCAGAGCCTGAAGAGCAGGTTTTCATTCCGGCTCTGTCTGATCACCTTGTACGGCTACTCCTCCAGCACTTGGTATCCTTGTCATTGGTAAAATGTTGGTGTTGGACTAACTCATGCATTCTCATCACAATCGAAGGGGTGAACACTGGTTCTGGAGGTGAAGCAGTCTTAGATATTGCAATGGCTGGTGGCCCTCCACAGCTCAACCCTATCTAGCAAAATCTTATTTCTTAGAACTTACTTGTTTTCTCTCATCAGGTTTTCTCTGGTATTGACATTAGGGTCACAGAAGATGCACAAAATGCATGCAGAATCAGTACTGCAAAACTGCAGGGGATGGACTGAAGCCTTTCTCGTCATCCCGCACTCCATCACGAAGTCCCGTCATAAGAGATGGTTCACGTGTGCCTTTTGGCTCCTATTCGCTGCCTCCTGGATGTCGTTTATGTTTATTTCTCAGTGACTTTGTGTGTGACTTGGGCTTTGATAATGAAATAAAATGTTGTATTTTACTATATTTCATTCTACTAAGTTATTCAATCCATCAGTAATTATGGCAAGTGCTGAAAAGGAGAAATGTCAACAGTATCTGAAAGAATATCTAGCCAAGCATGCACGCATGCACAGTACATAAATGGATATATAATATATCTGTGGTATTAAAATTTCATGGAAGCAGTGGATAGGGTTAAAAAAAATGTAAAAGCACCCTTGGAAAGGTAATAATAGGCTGAGAACACTGCACTAGATATTTCTAAGAGTCCTTCCAGCTATGAGATTCTGTAAGTCCATAATTAAGAAGTGTCCTCTGAGTTGTTCCCCACCCAGCACAGCAAAGTTACTTATTGTCTGGTGAATTGAGAAGGTTTCTTAACCCCTCTGAACCTTGGATTTCTCATTTGGAAAGAGGACATGCATACATGCCTCAATAGGCATCAGCATCTTCCTTCTAGGGGAACACAAATAGACTAGTTTGAGCAGCATCTTCCTTGTTGTTTAGTCACTAAATCATGTCTGACTTTTGTGACCCCATGGACTGTAGCCCGCCAGGCTCCTCCATTCATGGGATTATCCAGTCAAGAATACTGGAGTGGGTGCTATTTCCTTTTCCAGGGGATCTTCACAACCCAGGGATCAAACCCATGTCTCCTGCATCGGCATGTGGATTCTTCCTCACTGAGTGACCGGGGAAGTCCAGAGTCTTCATTTGTGTTCTAAAAGCTGAGCCTGAGACAAGAACTTAAGTAAGGTAGGTTTGGGGAGATGATCCGAGGTTGCAAGAGTGATGGAAATTGGGGTCGTGAGACAGAAAGGCTGAAAAATCAGTAAAGCATGTGAGTTGGTTACTGCTGTGGGCAGGTGGGCCTGAATCCTGCTGGTAAATCTCTTAAGAATAATCTAGAACACATCTCACAATTGTTCCTTTGAAGGATGAGAGGCTGGGGCACTTGAGCGTTGATTTTAATCCTCCATAGCAGAGGGTTATCCCTGGGGATGTTGACTCCTCTGCACTTTGAGGCTGCCCTGCACTTAGGCTGAGTGAACTTCTGCAGCTTTGGAAAAAGATTTGAAGTAGGACATGAAAAGATGCTCACTATTGCTAAATGTTAGAGAAATGCAAATCACAGCTACAATGAGATACCACCTTACACCACTCACAATGGCCATCACCAAAAAGTCTACAAATAACTGAAGAAGGTGTGAAAAAAGGGAACCCTCCTGAACTATTGGGGGGAATTTACATTGGTACAGCCACTAAGGGAAATAGTACTGAGGTTCCTCAAAAAACTAAAAATAGAGCTGCCATATGATCCAGCAGTCCCACTCCTGGGTATACATCCAGACAGAACTATAATTCAAAAAGATACATGCACTCTTATGTTCACAGTATCACTATTCACAATAGGTGTGACATGGGAACAACCTAAATGGCCACTGACGGATGAATGGATAAAGAAGATGTGGTGCATATACACACAATGGACCACTACTCAGCCATAAAAAGAGCAAAATAATGCCATTTGCAGCAACCTGGATGGATCTAGGCATTATCATGCTAAGTGAAGTAAGTCAGAAGAAAGAGCAAGACAAACACCATGTGATATCACTTCTGTACGGAATCTAAAATATGACACAAATGAACTTACTGACAAAGCAGAAACAGACTCACAGACACAGGGAGCAGGTTTGTAGTCGCCAGAGGGAGGTGGGGCCAATGAGGAATGGAGTGGGATTTGGGGGTTAGCAGATGCAAACACTTATATACAGGGCGGGTAAACAACACGGTCCTGCCATACAGCACAGGGAATTTCCTAAATATACCCTGTGATAAACCACAGTGGAAAAGAATATCAAGAAGACTGTATATATACACATACAGCAGAAATTAATACAACATTGTAAATCAACTATAAGAGCTGAGGCAGAAAAGGGGATAAAACACCTGAGGTGGGACGCTGTCAATGCACTTGGAAATATCCATCATGGCCTCAGTGGTGGCCCAAAGCCTCTGCCACAAACACAAAAGAGAGTGTGTTGAGCAGAACTCATGGCTATACCTCCATCCACGCAGCATTCGTGCATCATCCATTCATTCAAGCATCTAGGGATCTGTCCATACACCCATCTATCCATTCATCATACTCCGTCCCAGTACCAAAAAGATTTGAAGTGAGCCACCAACATGTGCTAAGACCCTGGAAAAGTCATTCCCTCTTTCTGGGTTTCCTTCTTCTCTGAAAAAAAAAAAGTGGGGAGGGATTGGGATGTTTGGTCTTACACCCCACTGCCAGCTTTGGGCTAAGTGTCATAAAAACAAGGATTGAAAAGGCAGGTAGAGTCAGCGGCCCACCGCACCTGGAAAAGTGAAGTAGAGGTATGTTCTGGTGAGGCTGGCTGGTTGTTCAGAGAGGCAAGGCCTTGCTGCATGTCCTGTCTCCAGAAACTGGTCTTCTACACCTCGCAGCTTTGGACACTCGGTTATCAAATCTGGATGTGACTGGATTTGGGAAATGGAAGTAAAATGTGGTTGGGCCCTGATTCTGAATTCCCAAGTTTATCAGATACTCCAGAGCAAATTTATTAATTTAGCTTAGATATAACTGTCAAGAGAAGCAGAACCCTTAGTGCGCTGATAAGGACATACAAAAGAAAACCTATATGGGAAGTCAAGTGCTAAACACAGGCTGTGTGGGGAGTCCGGTTCAGAGCCACTGGAGGGAGCAGGTGGTTTCGAGGCAGGTGTCACTAAGCTGTGACAGTCTGATACATCCATCACTCTTTGGAGGCAGGCTCACAGGGGGTGCTGATAGTGAACCCACCTTCTCCCCTGATAAAGTGTTGAGACACGTGGCCAAATTCTATTCTCTGAGTCCTCACCCCAACTGTCCATATTCCTACTGAGAGTCCATACAACTTCCAGATTGGATACAATGCAATCAATTTTGAATCAATTGCCTTAACTGAAATCCCATTGCAGTTCTGCTTCCCAGCAATATCCTGGGTGCACTCAATGATTTTGGTCATCTGCTAAGGGTTGCTTTAGAGTGGCTAATGGCATCCAACATGTATACGTTTTCTAGTTTGGCTCTTTGAGAGTGTACTGGCTAACCATCCCCTGCTCGTTGGCAACACACACACACTTTCCCCAGATCTAGTCTCTGTTCTATTCTGTGCCCCAAAGTCTGCCTCCGTAGATGCACCCCCAGCCCCACTTGCCAGCTCGCTTCTGGTTGGCAGGAGATGCGGGACAGGAACAGATTTGGGGTCAGGTCTTTTTATTTCCCTCTATCTCCATGCTGTCACGGCTAGTCTTTGACTTCCTCCCTCCATGGCTTGAGCTCCTAATGGGCAGTCCCTTGTCCCAGGTTCAGTGGGCCCCAGTAATACTCCTCAGCCTTTCAGACCTAAGGCTGGTCTCTGAGTAGCCTCAACATCCCTTGTTTGCTTCCTGAATTCTGCTCATGTCTCTGTATCTCGCTCTCTCAAGTATCTTCATTTGAACCATCTGGGGGCAAATCCTACTTCTTGCTCTGACCCTGATCATTACAGTGTGCCCTTATTCTCCACATCTTGGTAGGGGTCCATATCTTCACACAAAAAAAGGCTTTATGTTTTCATGTGACAACATGTGCTAGTATAAAAGTGAAAGCAATTGATATGGAGAGATTTAGAAACGCTGGACAAGAATAAAGTGTTTCAAGGGACTTTTCTGGCAGTCCAGTGGTTAGGGCTAAGTGCTTCCACTGCAGGGGGCATGGTTTCCATCCCTGGTTGAAGAATGAAAATCCTGCAAGCTGTATGATGCAGCCAAAAAAAAAAAAAAAGGAATAAAGTGTTTTAAGAAATGTCTCAGCTGGACAATGGCACATTAAGGAGAAGACAGTTATGACCATCGGTGACCTTCTCAATGACACACCAAGGAGGGCGTGCCTGTCCTGAAAGTAATCCCATTTCACTTTATCAGAAAACAGAGATATCAGATTTAGAAATTAAATAGCTTATCAAATTTTAACTCTCAATCATAAGATATTAAAGTTATTAATTATTAAAATTTGAATCATTCATTAAGGTACTTTAAACACTTAAAAATACACTGAGCTTCTAACAAATTAAATTTTACAAAAAGAACATCTGTTGAAATGAACAGAAGTTAATTTCTCTGGACCTTCCTTTCCTCTCTTGTTCAGCAGAACAATTTCTATTATCTTCCTAAGCAGTTTAGAAAGTCTAAGATTCCATGATCCCATGGATATTCCTTCTTCCCATCAATGTATTCATTCTGATCACACTTTTTTCAACTTATTTGATCACCTAACACTGCTGCATAAAAAATATGTGGAGTCCACTAAGAGGAGGGCTTTATCCTGCACCCACGTCTGCTTCAAGTTCCTAAATCCTCCTCTATCACACTTGGCCATAAAGAGCTCACCCCTCCTTTCCTCATCAACACTCAGAATTTAAACCACACAGTTTGCCATCTGCATATATTTTGTTCTCTACTTGCTTCATGTGTATTGTTTCTTGTATTTTCAGTGAAATTATGAATCATTCTAGACATAGAAAACAAACTTACAGTTACCAAAGGGGAAAGGGTGGGGGATAAAGGAGAAGTTTAGGATTAACCTATACACACTACTATATATAAAACAGATAAACAATAAGGACCTACTGCATAGCATGAGGAACTAAATGCAATATTTTGTAATAACCTGTAAGGGAAAAGAGTTTAAAAAAGAATATATGTATAAAGCTGAATCACTTTGCTGTACAACTGAAACTAACACCACATTGTAAATCAACTACATTTCAATTTTTAAAAAATCATTCTGGGATAGGCACACCATCATTTACCATTGTATGCCCTTTGCCATCCAGAATAAGGTCAGGCTCATAGGTATTACACATCCATTTAGCCAACATTTTTCTTAAAGAGATGGGAATACCAGACCACCTTACCTGCCTCCTGAGAAACCTGTTTGCAGGTCAAGAAGCAACAGTTAGAACCAGATATGGAACAACAGACTGGTTCCAAACTGGGAAAGGACTATGTCAAGGCTGTATATTGTCATCCTCCTTATTTAACTTATATGCAGAGTACATCATGAGAAATGCTGGGCTGGATGAAGCACAAGCTGGAATCAACACTGCCAGGAGAAATATCAATAACCTCAGATATGCAGATTCCACCACCCTTATGGCAGAAAGCAAAGAGGAACTAAAGAGCCTCTTGATGAAGGTGAAAAAGGAGAGTGAAAAAGCTGACTTAAAACTCAACATTCCAAAAACTAAGATCATGGAATATAGTCCCATCACAATCACTTCATGGCAAATAGATGAGGAAACAATGGAAACAGTGAAAGACTTTATTTTCTTGGGCTCCAAAATCATTGCAGTTGGTGACTGCAGCTATGAAATTAAGACACTTGCTCCTCAGAAGAAAAACTATTACAAACCTAGATAGCATATTAAAAAGCAGAGACATTACTTTGCTGACAAAGGTCCATATAGTCAAAGCTATGGTTTTTCCAGTAGCCATGTAAGGATGTGAGAATTGGATCATAAAGAAGGCCGAGCATCAAAGAATTGATGCTTTTGAATTGTGGTGTTGGAGAAAGCTCGAGAGTCTCTTGGACTGCAAGGAGATCAAACCAGTCAATCCTAAAGGAAATCAATCCTGAATATTCATTGGAAGTACTGATGCTGAAGCTGAAGCTCCAATACTTTGGCCACCTGATGCCAAGAGCTGACTCATTAGAAAAGACCCTGATTGGGAAAGGCTGAAGGCAGGAGGAGAAAGGGACAACTGAGGACGAGATGGTTGGATGGCAGTATTGACTCAATGAACATGAATTTGAGCAAGTTCCTTGAGATGGTGAAAGACAGGGAAGCCAGGTATGCTGCAGTCCTTGGGGTCACAAAGAGTCGGACACGACCGAGTGACTGAACAGCAGCAACTGTGTGCCAGGCTCAGTGTTAGGCTCTGGGCATAAAGATGATTAAGATAAAGTCCCGATTCTCACGAAACTCAAAATCTGGAGAAGCCAATAGATTTGAAATATAAAATTATAGACATCCTGGTAAGTATTCAAAGGAAATCATGATTTCAAATACCAGGGAGAACAAAGAAGGTGAGGATTGATATAGATGTTGAAGAGTAAAAAGAATTTTCCTACAAGGGCAATGGTGGAAGAGATGCCATTAATGGGGGATTAAATGAAAAGAACTATGTCTGCAGAAGGCAAGCAGTGGGGTATTTAGACACCCCTTGGAGAGGAGGGGATGGTATGATGGTGGGAGATGGGCTGTTTTAGAGGCCCTTGGTGGCCTCCTGGAGCTAGAGTTCTAAGACAGGCGTCTGAATTCTGGGTTTGCCTTTTCCTTCACATCAACCATTGTGAGCCACCATTTCCTTATCTCTTAAACAGGAACAGTAATACTTATTGTTTACTGTCTTTGTAAGGATTCAACAAGATAATGCATGGGAGAACATCAGCTGAATGTCCTGCCATACCACTTACTGGTTATGGGATATTAGCCAAGTTACTAAATCATTCTGAGCCTCAGTTTCCTCATGACAATAATAATTATACTTAGATTAAATTATGTTTAGAATTTCATAGCAAGTCTTCTTTTCTCTGCCTAACTGATATACATCCTTTTTTTGAATAATTATGGAAGGAATTGCAATTTCCTTTTTTCTCCCTGGCTGCCAGGAAGCTCAGAAGCAAGTTTGATGCCCAGTCCCAGCAAAAATATGTCCCCTTTGGTGATTGTCTCTGCCATCTCCTCTTCCTGGACTGCATTCTCTGTGTTAAATCTGTCCTTTGTTGTAAAGCTTTGATTGTTCCTTTTTTTCCCCTCCCACTTAATCTGCTTCTATTCCATGAAAGTTTATACTTTTATGAGATAGTAGTTTTAATGCTGCAGAATATTCTTGAGAATCCAAGCACCTTTGTTTAACCAACCCCTTGTTGCTAGAAACTTAATGAATTTCTATCCTCATATTTAGACAGAAGATAGAGATACGGGGAAATAAAAATAAAGAGATATACTCACATAGATACCAAGGCCCCAAATTATGGCAGTGCAGCACTAAATACTACCTGAACATTTTCACTTATTATGGTTTAAACATGTACGTATTTATCTGTGGCTGCCCTGGGTCCTCGCTGCTGTGTGCGGGCTTTCTCGAGTGGAGAGCAGGGGCCACTCTCCAGCTCCAGTGCTTGGGTGTCTCAGTGGCTTGCTGCAGAGTGCTGGCTCTAGGTTGGGCAGGCTCATTAGTGGTGGTGCCTGGGCTGAGTTGCCCCATGGCATGTGGAATCTTCTCAGACCAGGGATTGAACCCATGTCCCCTGCAGTGGCAGGCAGATTCTTAACCAGTGGACCAGCAGGGAAGTCCAATTTATTATTGATTATTATTTACTTTTTTTTTCTTTTTACTTTTACTTTATTAATTATCTTTCAAAATGGTTCTAGCTTTTGTAAGCATTAAATATACAGGACATATGCAAAAATTTATGTGAGTGAATCATACACAGATACATTCTCTTTGTAAAAAATTAAACATCGCTGATAATGCTAAAAAGTCTTTTTGGAGTCCCTGACTCCATTACCCTTTCTGCCTCCCCAGAGGAAACCATTACTATCAGTTTGATGTAAGCTTCTCAGCCCTTTCCTATAGGAATATACACACTCTCATAGAAAATAAACTCTTCTTTGTATTTGGACAGTTAGTTTCCTGGGCTGTGCCTAGGGTTGCACTTCATATTCATGATTACTTTTTAAGACACCCCATGTGTATGTAAGTGTACATAAGTGAAATAATTTATGAAACCTAAGAGAGAAAAGGTATCACATGGGAAATATCTCTAGAAACTCCACAGCTTTTAAGAAAATAGAGAGCTCACATTCCTCCAACAGCTTCCAGGTACTTTCTCTTTTCTGGGTTAATCTCTGAGTACTGAAGGCTTTCATGGGCTGCCAAAGCAGTGGACACTTTGTGCCAAAAATGCCCATTCTACAGACGGGTATATCAAAACCCAGGGAGGAAGAAATCAACTTCCAAGGTCACACAATTAGGTAATGGCAGGGCTGGGGTAGAAACCCAGGCTTCCTGATTCCCAGTCCGGTCCTTTCCATGCTCACACGCCCAGGTGCTGCTTTCCCTTTGGAAACTTGCCCACAGACCAACCTGTATGCAATCACTCAGAGGTGATAACATTCAGTCAACTCGTACACATGTTGTGCACCTTGTAAAGGATACGGGAAAACTGTGATATTGAAGGATATTGTATGGATGTGCTCGCTCATTCACTTATCCTTATGTTCAGGGAGTGTCTTCTCTATGCCAGGACCTATGACAGGTGACATAGAAGTCCAGGGATACATCAGACCAGGTCCTGCCCTTTAGGAGCTCACCGCTTGACCACATATGACAAGTGCAATAATAGCTGCAGTGCCAAGTATAACAGAGAAGGCAATGGCACCCACTCCAGTACTCTTGCCTGGAAAATCCCATGGATGGAGGAGCCTGGTAGGCTGCCATCCATGGGGCTGCAAAGAGTCGGACATGACTGAGTGACTTCACTTTCATGCATTGGAGAAGGAAATGGCAACCCACTCCAGTGTTCTTGCCTGGAGGATCCCAGGGACGGGGGAGCCTGGTGGGCTGCCGTCTATGGAGTCGCACAGAGTCGGACACGACTGAAGTGACAGCAGCAGCAAAGTCTAAAGTGCTGAGTGCCACACAAGAGGTGAAGAGTGCAGACAGAGCCCAGACACCATCACATCCAAGTCAGACAGCTGTTTGAAGAAGTAGCATCTGAGTGAAACTCTGAAGGATGATTAGGTTAGTTGAGAGGGAGTAAGTGAAGGGAACTCCAGGTACAGCAAGGTTCCCAGGAAGAAAAGCAAAGGTTTTAGAGAAAACGCAGAGCACAGGTTGGTGGACAATGAAGAGGCTTGAAAAGGATGTGGGTGCCAGGTTTAGCCTCCTTGACTTAAAATCATGAGGCACGTATCTTGTTGCCTTCAGTACAGTGTGTGCCCCCAAAGAAGAGAGAGCTGACCTCACCTCTCTGAGCCTTCCTGATGCCTGGAAAAGTCATGCATACATTACATTATCATGGATTATATTCTTATTTGTTGCTGTTGTTGTTCAGCTGCTCAGTTGTGTCCAACTCTTTGCAGCCTCATGGACTACAGCATCCCAGGCTGCCCTGTCCTTCACTATCTCCTGGAGTTTGCTCCCATTTCATCCTCTGTCACCCTCTTCTCCTCCTGTCCTCAATCTTTCCCAGCATCAGGGTCTTTTCCAATGAGTTGGCTCTTCACATCAGGTGGCCAAACTATTGGATTATATTATATTGATAATGATAGTATGTAACATTATAATGCATACAATATATTTTATATATATGTGGGGCTTCCCAGGTGGTACAATGGCAAAGAATCTGCCTGCCAAGCAGGAGACATGGGTTCAATCCCTGGATCAGGAAGATCCCCTGGAGAAGGAAGTGGCAACCCACTCCAGTATTCTTGCCTGAGAAATCCCATGGACAGAGGGGCCTGGCAGGCTATGATTCATGGGATTGCAAAAGTTGGACTTGACTTAGCAACTGAACAACAATGTTTTATATGAGCACACACACACACACACACACACACTATAGATTATACATGCATGCATATATTTAGAATGAACTGGATTACAATGTTGTAGTCAGCCATCCAGAGCCAGACATTCTGGAGAGCGAAGTCAAGTGGGTTTTAGGAAGCACAAGCTAGGGATGTGACAGAATTCCAGTAGAACTATTCAAAACCCCAAAGGATGGTGCCGTCAAGGTGTTTCATTCAATATGACAGCAAATCTGGAAGACCCAGCAGTGGTCACAGGACTGGAAAAGGTCAATCCTTATCCCAATTCCCAAAAAGGGTAGTACTAAAGAATGTGCTAACCTGAACTGAACCATCGGACAGTTGCACTCATCACCCATGCTAGTAAGATCATGCTTAAAATCTTGCATGCTAGGCTTCAGCATTATGCACACCAAGAACTTCCAGATGTCCAAGCTGGGTTTTGACAAAGAAAAGGAGCCAGAGATCAAATTGCCAACATTCACTGGATCACAGAGAAAGGAAATTCCAGGAAAACATCTACCTCTGTTTCACTGACTATGCCAAAGTCTTTGACTGTGTAGATCATAATAAAATGTGGAAAGCTTATACTCCTCATACTTAGATGCTGATTATGCATTTTTGTCAGAAACATGACCAAGGTGATAGTATGTCCTTATCAATAAAGAGGCACATGGTGCCTACTTGACACATTAGTAGTGAGAAGTGGGCAACAGAGGATGAGATAGTTGGATGGCATCACTAACTCAATGGACATGAGTGTGAGCAAACTCCGGGAGATAGTGAAGGACAGGAAAGCCTGGCATGCTGCAGCTCACAGGGTTGCAAAGAGTCAGACACAACTTAGTGACTCAACAACAATCATTTAGTTGCTTCCCTATGGCTCAGCAGTAAAGAATCCACCTGCCAATGCAGGAGATGCAGGTTTGATCCCTGGGTCAGGAAGATCCCCAGGAGAAGGAAATGGCAACACACTCTAGTATTCTTGACTGGGAAACCCCATGGACAGAGAAACCTGGTGGGTGAGAGTCCATAAGGTCTCTAGAGTTGGACACAACTTAGAAACTAAACAACAACAATCACTTAGTTAAGGTGTTGACTGTCAAGTTTCTCCACTTTAAACTTACTACTCTTCCCTCTGTAATTAATAAGCTTCTCATGGAAATATACTCTGAGACTATGCAAATAGCCTGTTTCCTGTTAAATTTTTACCCACCAATTTTAGCAACTATTGATGCTAAATGTTTTACTATGAAGTGAAAGCGTTAGTCTCTCAGTCATGTCCAACTCTTGCAACCCCATGGACTTTAGCCTGCCAGGCTCCTCTGTCCTTGGAATTCTCCAGGCAAGAATACTGGAGCAGGTAGCCTTTCCCTTCTAGAGGGGATCTTCCCAACTCAGGGATTGAACCTGGGTCTCCTGCATTGCAGGAGATTCTTTACTTCTGAGCCATCAGGGAAGCCCAATTCTTACCATGGTGGTTGTCAAAAGGTGATTTTCTGATTCCATCAAACTTTCTTTACTAGTTGGAATTCTACCCTAAGGAAAACTTTCCCTTCTCCCTCATTTATAGACTTATTCATCTTTTTATCAGCATGGATTCTTATGTATCTTTATTTTATGGGTTATTATTAATTAGTTACCCCAGATTTATCCACTGGGGATCCTTTCAACTGACTCCTATGTTCTCCTCACAGAAACTCATCCTTTTTTCTGACACTTCTAAACTATCTGATGCACCAAGATATTCCAGGTTTGTCTTGTACCGTCCATGCCTCAGTCCTAGAATCTGTCATTTCTCCAAAGAAGCCTTGTTTACTTTTAGTGGATAATAGTATTTAGAAACCAAGATTTGGACAATAAGTGTACTCTTTACAACTAACGTATCATTGCCTCTGGGCCCTGTCAGCAGACACAGCTAGGAAACACATACACAGAAACACACAAAAGCACATAATTTATACTTGCGTATCTGAAAACATGTTTTCAACAAAATATTAAGTGGAAAAATACAGAATTACATGTATATACAGCAGACTGAACCCACAGTCAGCCTTAGAAAATATAGGGGGATAAAATACACATTCAAAAACAAGTAGAGTTTTCGTCATCGTCCAGTAGTGTGAAGGATTTCCATGAGACTGAAAGCAGGCAAGATTGGATTAGAGAGGAAATCAGTAGCAGCAACAGCTGGAGTGAGCCACTCCAAAGGAAGGAAGAACACCAAGGTGTTCCATGTCCAGAGGTCATGGGAGAAAAAAGTAGTGCCCCTGGGGAAATTGATGGGGGAATTTTGGGGAACTGTAGTAGGAGCAGTCAGGCCCATTGACCTTGTATTTCTCCCCGTACCTTGTATGTAAGAGCTTGAGGGTAAGTACTTGGATTAGTGAGAAAGTGCCATGTACTGAGTGGCTGTCAAAGTCTGGAAGGAATGAAAAACATCCATGCCCAGAAGACCAGCTGCTGAGGCTCCATGGGCAGCAGGTCCTGCCCATCAAAGTATCATGGAGTACAAGTCCTAGCAACTGTTTTGCCCCTCTCTATAAGCAAACTGCTCAACAAGAGACAGCTGTCAGCCTAATCAGACACTGCAACTGCAAAAATGCATAGACAGTCAACAATTGCCAATTGCTTGAGGTGTGCAATATTATAAAAAAAGACATCAAAGGTCTAACAGATAAAGGCACATTTGAGGAAAGAAAGTTAACCAGAACTAGACTTTAAAATACATGTAGTGATAAATCCTCAGAGCGATAAGGAAGAGTGTTTCATTTAAGAAGCAGAAAGTGCTGGTTGTAAAAAAGTAACAATTAGAGATTTTGTAATAAAAATATAATTATTGAAATTTAAAAATAAATGGGCTAATAGCTGAATGAACACAGTTAAAGAGTGAATCAGGGAACTGAATGATAAGATCTAGGAATTCTTCTGGAATGCAGCACAAATAATAGAGATGGATGGTAAAAGGAACACTTAAGGATATAAGGGCTAGATTCAGAAGTATTAATACTTATCTAAAAAGAGTTTCAGACATATAGGGCAGAGACAATAGAAAGGATGCAATATTTAAAGAAATACTACCCAGAGATATTCTTTTAAAAAGTCTTCGGATTTAAAAGTCCATCATGTGCCAATAAAAATTTTCAAGCCACCTTTGGATTCATCAAAGTGAAATTTCAGAAGATGAAGGCTAAAGAAGAAATTACAAATTAAAAGCTCATTTTTAAAAGTCAGATTTATCAACCACAAAAGAATGAAATCACATTTCTTTTTGGCAACATCACTTCGATGTCTTCAAAATGCCAACCATGGGGCATTTGTATTCATTATTTAATAGCCAAATTATTACTTAACTGTGACGATAAAAGAGAGGCATTTTCAGATATAAAAGTACTCAGAAAATTTACTCAGCTCTTCTCTCCAGATCCCTTCTGAAAACAAACCAAAATAAAACAATAGCCAATTAGATGTTGTGCTCCAGTTAAGGGGGAAAAAAAGTAAATCCAAGAGGAAACCGTCATGCAAAGACCCAAGGAGAACAAAGAGTTTAAGAAATCATAGTAAGAATTTCCTGGAAAAGTTATAAAATAACCACCTGGAACTAAAATTTCAGGTATCAACAAAGTCAGTGTGTATAGAAATATTGCGCAAAAAGTGAAGGAAAATAAAAAAGTTTATTATTAGAATTTTTACCTTGTTTGAGTGACAACATAGATCCTAATGAATTCTTTAAAAATGTATTTGTATATGTGCATTAAAAAATGAATATTAATATAGAAATGAGTTGTATTTCTTTACACTAACAATGAAATGTCAGAAAGGGAATGTAAATAAATAATCTCTTTTAAAATCATATCCAAAAAAATCCTGGGGAATAAACCTCACCAAGAAGGTAAAAAATTTATATGTTGAGAATTAAAAAACATTAATAAAAGAAATTGAAGATGATTCAAAGAAATGGAAAGATATCTCATGCCTTTGGATTGGAAGAATTAATACTTTTTAAATGGCCATACTGGAGAAGGCAATGGCAAGCCTCTCCAGTACTCTTGCCTAGAAAATCCCATGGATGGAGGAGCCTGGTAGGCTGCAGTCCATGGGGTCGCTACCAGTCGGATGCGACTGAGCAACTTCACTTTCACTTTTCACTTTCATGCATTGGAGAAGGAAATGGCAACCCACTCCAGTGTTCTTGCCTGGAGAATCCCAGGGACGGGGGAGCCTGGTGGGCTGCCGTCTATGGGGTTGCACAGAGTCAGACACAACTGAAGCGACTTAGCAGCAGCAGCAGCAACAAATGGCCATACTGCAGAAAGCAATCTACAGATTTAATGTAATTTCTATCAAATTACCCATGATATTTTTCACAGAACTAGAACAATGAATAATCCTAACATTTATAGGGAACCATAAAAGATCCAGAATTGACAAAGCAATCCTGAGAAGAAAGAGCAAAGCAGGAGGCACAACCCTGCAAGCTTCAGACAATACTACAAACCTACAGTAATCAAAACAGTGTGGCCCTAGCACAAAATGATACAAGGACCAATGGAACAGAATAGAGAGCCCAGAAGCAAACCCACAAATTTATGGACAATTAATCTTCATTAAAGGAGGCAAGATGTACAAGTGCTATACTCAGCAAGTGGTATTGGGAAAGTATGTAAATCAGTGAAGTTAGAGCACACCTTCACACCATACACAAAAATTAACTCAAAACGGCTTAAAGACTTAAGACAAGATGTCATAAAACTCCCAGAAGAGCACACAGGCAAAATATTCTATCATAAATCATACCAATGTTTTATTAGGTCAGTCTCCCAAGGCAATTGAAATAAAAAATAAACAAATGGGACCTACTCAAATGTATAAGCTTTTGCACAGCAAAGGAAACCATAAGCAAAAGAAAAAGATAACCTACAGACTGGGAAAAAATATTTGCAATTGATATGACCAGTAAGGGCTTGATTTCCAAAATATATGAACAGCTCATACGGCTCAATAACAAAGAAACAGTTCAATCAAAAAATGGGCAGAAGACATAAAGAGACATTTCTCCAAAGAAGACATACAGATGGCCAATAGGCACATGAAAAACATGCTCATTATCACTAAGTATTAACATTAAAATCAAAACTACAGTGAGGTACCACCTTACACCAGTCAGAATGGCCACCATTAAAAAGTCTACAAATAATAAATGATGGAGAGGGTATAGAAAAAAAGGGAAGCTTCTTACACTGTTGGTGGGAATGTAAGTTGGTGTAGCCACCAAAAACAGTGTAAAGGTTCCTCAAAAGGTTAAAAACAGAGTTTCCATATAATCCAGCAATTCCACTTCTGAGCGTATATCCAGACAAAACTATAATTCAAAATGATACATGCACCCCTATGTGCATAGCAGCACTATTCACAGTAGCCTAGACATGGAGACAACGTAAATATCCACTGACAGAGGAATGGATAAAGAAGATGTGGTGTGTAATGCAATAGAATTGTATATGCAGTAGAATTCTACTCAGTCACACACACACAAAAATGAAATAATGCCATTATTTAATGGCAGGAAGGACCTAGAGACTATCATACTAAATGAAGTAAGTCAAACAGAGACAGACAAATGCCCTGTGCTTATCACTTATATGTGGAATCTAAAATATGACACAAATGTACTTATCTATGAAACAGAAACAGACTCACAGACATAGAAAACAGACTTCCGGTTGCCAAGGGGGAGGAGAAATGGGGGATGGGAACTTGGGATTCGTATGTGCAAACTATTATATATAGGATGGATAAACAACAAGGTCCTACTGTGCAGCACAGGCAGCTATATTCATCATCCTGTGATAAACCATAAAGGAAAAGAATATGAAAAAGAATGTATAAATATATGTATAACTGAGACACTTTACTACACAGCAGTAATGAATACAACATTGTAAATCAACAATACTTCAATAAAATTTTTTAAAATATATGTTAACAAGCACAGGAAAATGTACTCAACATTATTAGTCATTAGGGAATTGCAAATCAAAATCACAATGAGATACCATTTCACACTCATTAGGATGACTATAATAAAAAAGATAATAAGTATCAGAGAGGATAAGGTGAAACTGGAACCCTCATACATTGCTGATGGGACTCTAAAATGGTACAGCCACTTTGGAAAATAGTTTGGCAGTTCTTCAAAATGTTATATAAAAATTTACTATATAATCCACCAATTCTAATCCTGGTAAATACCCAAGAGAATTAACAACATATGTCCACACAAAAACCTGTAGACAGATGTGTTTCTAATGACAGCCATGTTTAAAAACAACTGGATTATATGATCTTATACTTTTATCTAGTTTGTTTCACTTTTTCTATTTCATAGTCAGTGCAGGTTGGATTCCTCCGTTGGGAAAATCCCCTGGAGGCCAGCAGGGCAACCCACTCCAGTGTTCTTGCCTGGAGAACCTCATGGACAGAGGAGTGTGGTAGGCTACTGTCCATAGGGTCGCAAAGAGTCGGATATGACTGAAGCGATTTAGTACGTATGCACGCATGTTCCCATTTCAGTTTATGTTTTCCAATTTCCCTGTCTCTCTATTTTGTTGTTCTTTCTCAAGCCTTTATGAAGCATAGTATAAAAGTTTTCATATACATATATATATCAGTTCAGTTCAGTTCAGACGCTCAGTCGTGTCCGACTCTTTGCGAGCCCATGAATCGCAGCATGCCAGGCCTCCCTGTCCATCACCAACTCCCAGAGTTCACTCAAACTCATGTCCATCAAGTCAGTGGTGCCATCCAGCCATCTCATCCTCTGTCGTTCCTTTCTCCTTCTGCCCCCAATCCCTCCCAGCATCAGAGTCTTTTCCAATGAGTCAACTCTTCACATGAGGTGGCCAAAGTATTAGAGTTTCAGCTTCAGCATCAGTCCTTCCAATGAACACCTTTTAGGATGGACTGGTTGGATCTCCTTGCAGTCCAAGGGACTCTCAAGAGTCTTCTCCAACACCATAGTTCAAAAGCATCAATTCTTCGGCGTTCAGCTTTCTTCATATTCCACCTCTCACATCCATACATGACCACAGGAAAAACCATAGCCTTGACTAGACGGACCTTTGTTGGCAAAGTAATGTCTCTGCTTTTCAATATGCTATCTAGGTTCGTCATAACTTTCCTTCCAAGGTGTAAGCGTCTTTTAATTTCATGGCTGCAGTCACCATCTGCAGTGATTTTGGAGCCCAAAAAAATAAAGTCTGACACTGTTTCCACTGTTTCCCTATCTATTCCCCATGAAGTGATGGGACCAGATGCCAAGAGTTTTCTGAATGTTTAGCTTTAAGCCAACTTTTCCACTCTCCTCTTTCACTTTCATCAAGAGGTTCTTTAGTTCCTCTTCACTTTCTGCCATAAGGGTGGTATCATCTGCATATCTGAGGTTATTGATATTTCTCCCGGCAATCTTGATTCCAGCTTGTGCTTCATCCAGCCCAGCGTTTCTCATGATGTACTCTGCATAGAAGTTAAATAAGCAGGGTGACAATATACAGCCTTAATGTACTCCTTTTCCTATTTGGAACCAGTCTGTTGTTCCATGTCCAGTTCTAACTGTTGCTTCCTGACCTGCATATAGGTTTCTCAAGAGGCAGGTCAGGTGGTCTGGTATTCCCATCTCTTTCAGAATTTTCCACAGTTTATTGTGATCCACACAGTCAGAGGCTTTGGCGTAGTCAATAAAGCAGAAATAGATGTTTTTCTGAAACTCTCTTGCTTTTTCTATGATCCAGCGGATGTTGGCAATTTGATCTCTGGTTCTTCTGCCTTTTCTAAAACCAACTTGAACATCTGGAAGTTCATGGTTCACGTATTGCTGAAGCCTGGCTTGGAGAATTTTGAGCATTACTTTACTAACGTGTGAACATATATATAGATAGATAGATAGATATACGTATATACGTATATGCTGCTGCTGCTGCTGAGTCACGTCAGTCGTGTCCGACTCTGTGCGACCCCGTAGAGGGCAGCCCGCCAGGCTCCCCTGTCCCTGGGATTCTCCAGGCAAGAACATTGGAGTGGGTTGCCATTTCCTTCTCCAAAGCATGAAAGTGAGAAGTGAAAGTGAAGTCACTCAGTCGTGTCTGACTCTTAGTGACCCCAGCCTACCAGGCTCCTCCATCCATGGGATTTTCCAGGAAAGAGTACTGGAGTGGGTCGCCAGTGCCTTCTCCGATATATATGTATATACATGTACATATATATGTACATATACATATATATAGTATGCTGCTGCTGCTAAGTCTCTTCAGTTGTGTCCGACTCTGTGTGACCCCATAGATGGCAGCCCAACAGGCTCCCCCATCCCTGGGATTCTCCAGGCAAGAACACTGGAGTGGGTTGCCATTTCCTTCTCCAGCACATGAAAGTGAAAAGTGAAAGTGAAGTCGCTCAGTCGTGTCCAACTGACTCTTAGCGACGCCGTGGACTGCAGCCCACCAGGCTCCTCCATCCATGGGATTCTCCAGGCAAGAGTACTGGAGTGGGGTGCCATTGCCTTCTCCTATAGATAGTATACATATTATATATATCAGAAAATTTATGAATTTTTGCCTACCTAAAAAAATTTATGACATTTTGGTTCCACCTGTTTGACTTAGTATGAATAGAATGCTAGGTTTCTAACTTAACATTCACTCAGAATTTTGATATAGTTCCATGTATTTTGGCATCCAGTATTACTGCTAAAAGTCTAGAAAATTTATTATCTTAGTGATTAAAAAAAATTTTTTTTTGAATGAGGCTTGAAATCGAATCCATTCTGAGAATATAAAGGAATACTATGTTGTAAAAAAAAAAAAAAACAACAACAGGAAATTAACAAGTGATACAACATTAACTAAAGTTCAGATTTTGCTCAATTTTCACAAAATTTTATGCCAGTGCCCATTATTTGCTTTCATACCTTATAAGACACCACATTGTATTTAACTGCATTGAGCAGCTTTAGTTGCATGCAACAAATTCTGGAAAATTCTCTTTTTGTTTCTATTCTATTACAAATATTTTCCAATTTTCTGTTATGGCTTCTTAGATACACCCATCATTTAAAAGTGGACAGTTAATTTCCAAATACAAGGGATTTTGTTTAGAGGGTCTTTAGTATTAATTTCTCATTTTTTTATATTTAAGATAATCATATGTTTAATAAATCATTACATGACTTTATTATTATATATTACACAGTATATTTATTATCTCATGAGCAACAGTCCAGGAAATTATTATGCTGGCCATTTGTCAAAAATGCTTTATTGCTATTTCACCTTTTTTTCAGGCCACAGTTTCTCATTTTGATACTAATTTCTCGTTTAAATGCTTTCTTCTCTGCAATCACTACCTTGTTTTTGTCAGTGTAACTTTATTGATGCTTTCAATGGCTAAGTTGAAGATCTCCTCGGTAAATGTCACACTGCACTTGAAATATATGAGTTATTTTCAAATATCTTTTGATATTGATTTCTAACATAATTCCATAGTGATAAGAGAATAGACCTTTAGACCATGAAATTTCAATACCTTTAGACCATGAAATTTTTGCACCTTGTTTTATGTCCCAGGATATGTTCCAGTGTCTCCTAGTTTACTGTCATAGGAACTTGAATAGAAATTGTATCTTATTGTTGTGTGAAAATTGTATAAATTTTAACTATGTTGAATTGATTTGTAATGCTTTTCAGGTCTACTGTATCCTTCTACTTCTCTGTATATTCATTCTATCAACTTTTGAGAGTTTGATATTGAAACTCCATCTAAAAATCTTAATTTATCTACTTAAAAATAATTGTAATATATAGTAGAACTATATATAACCTTGTTCTGTATTTTCTAAGTCTCCTATAAATGTGTTATCATACTTTCATAATTTAAAAACTAAAAAAAAATTTTAAACCTGTAAATACATGGTCATAGAAGCATTATTCATAATAGCTAGAGTGGAAACAACTCAAATATCCATCAACTGATGGGTGAATAAACAAAATGTGGTATACTCACACAGTGGAATATCATTCAACCAAAAAAAGAAATGAAGTACTGAGGAGAAGGGATAAATTGGGAAATTGGGACTGACACATACACACTGCTATATATAAAATAGATAACTAATAAGAACCTACTGTATAGCACAGGGAACTCTACTCAATACTGTGTAATGATATATGGGAATAGAATCTAAAAAAGAGTGAATATATGTATAACTGATTCACTTTGCAGTACAGAAGAAACTAACACAACGTTGTAAATCAATTATACTCTAATAAAAATCAATAAAAAACCAAAACATCATGGTTGATACTGTCAATGATTAGATTAAAAATATTTTATTATAGGATGTGTCAGAAAAAAAAAAAAGAAATTAAGTACGAACATATGCTGCAACGTGAATAAACCTTGAAACCATTATGGTAAATGAAAAAAATCATATACAAAAGGATAAATATTGTATGATTCTGTTTATAAGAAATGTCCAGAAAAAATAAAACCATACAAAGAGAACGTAGATTAAAGATTGCTAGGGGCTAATGGGAGGGGAGAATGGGGAGTGATAATTGTTTGGAATGCTTTTTCAGAAGGGTGATGATGTTCTGAAATTAGAGTGATGATGGTTGGACAACTCTATAAAACTACACCCAAAATACTCAGGTGTACGTTTGGCAAAGGTAAATGTTATTATATGTGAGTGAAGTGAAAGTCATTCAGCTGTGTCTGACTCTTTGCAACTCCATGGACGATATACTCCATGAAATTCTCCAGGCCACAATACTGGGAGTGGGTAGCCTTTCCCTTCTCCAGAGGATCTTCCCAAGCCAGAGATCAAACCCAGGTCTCCCCATTGCAGGCAGATTCTTTACTAGCTGAGCCACAAAGGAATACTGGAATACTCCAAGAATACTGGAGTAGGTAGCTTACCCCTTCTCCAGGGGATCTTCCCGACCCAGGAATCAAACTGTGGTCTCCTGCATTGCAGGTGATTTCTTTACCAACTGAGCTATGAGGGAAGCCCATTATATCTCAATAAAATTGTTATTTAAAAAATTAGTGTCAGGGAACTTCCTTAGTGGTCCAGTGGCTAAGAGTCTGCACTACCAATGCTCATGGCCCGGGGTTCAATTCCTGGTCAGGAAACTAGATCCCACATGTTGCAACTAGGACCCTGTGCTGTCAAATAAATAAATACATATTAAAAATGGATTTATGTCAGAATGTAACATTATTCAGACTAAAAGAGGGAAGAGCATTCTGAAAGATGTTATGGCATGATTGAAGACATTATGCTAAGTGAAATCAACCAAACCATAAAAGAACCAACACTGTATGATTCCACTTACATGTGATATCTAGAGTAGTCAAATTCGTAGACAGAATGGAGAGTGGCGGGTAGCAGGGATTGGAGCAGGGGTGAATAAGGAGTCAGAGTTTCAGATGAGAAGATGAACAAGTTTTGGAGGTAAATGGTAGTGATGGTTGCACAACAATGTGAATGGACTTAATATCCCAAAACTGTACATTTAAAAATGGTTCTAATGAGGTGGATGAAACTGGAGCCTATTAAACAGAGTGAAGTAAGCCAGAAGGAAAAACACCAATACAGTATACTAACGCATATATATGGAATTTAGAAAGATGGTAACAATAACCCTGTGTGCGAGACAGCAAAAGAGACACTGATGTATAGAACAATCTTATGGACTCTGTGGGAGAGGGAGAAGGTGGGAAGATTTGGGAGAATGGCATTGAAACATGTAAAATATCATGTATGAAACGAGATGCCAGTCCAGGTTTGATGCACGATACTGGATGCTTGGGGCTAGTGCACTGGGACGACCCAGAGGGATGGTATGGGGAGGGAGGAGGGAGGAGGGTTCAGGATGGGGAACCCATGTATACCTGTGGTGGATTCATTTTGATATTTGGCAAAACTAATACAATTATGTAAAGTTTAAAAATAAAATAAAATTAAAAAAAAAATAGTAAACTTCACTTCATGCACATTCTACCACAATAAAAAATGATTGTTAACCACTAGAAGTCTCAAATAGAATATGCAAGTTTCAAATCAGTAGATGAAAAAACTGAATAAATAAAAGTTAATGATTCCATGATTTCAAGAAAATCTAGGAGAGTGTGTGGGTGGGGGGCAGAAAAAGTTGGTAAAAACCTAGAAATGGAAATACGAATAAGATGATCAAGAATAAGTGCAAGAAATGTGATATCCTGGATTCAGTCCTGGAATAGAAAATAGACATTGGTGGAAAAACTGGTGAAATTGAAAAAAAAATCTGGGCTTTAGTTAACAGAAACCTACCAATACTGGGTTTTTTGGCTTTGACAAATGTAGCACTGTACTGTAAGAGGATAACATCACAGGAAATGAAACTGGATGTGCAGTTTCATTTAGAAATATTTAGAAAATTCTGTACTATTTATATTTATTAGTGTATCACTACTATCTTTGCAACTTTTCTGTAAATATAAAATTATTCCAAAATAAAAAGTTTATTAAAAAATAAGTATAAGGATATCAATAATTATGAAAATATGGTTAACTTTAAAATCCATTAAAAGAATGTAGTTGTATTTTATTATATAGAAAATGTACTTTTAAAAATTACAGAGGAAAGCTGAAAAAGAACATTTGGCAAATAATTAGCAAAATACTTCTCAGATGGACAAAAGGGATAATTTACTAAGAACTTAGAATACTTATGAGATTTTGTGCACCTAACAGCATAGCTATGAAATATATAGCAAGATTTCGTAGAATTATGGGACTTCTCTGATGGTCCAGTGGCTACAATTTCCCCACCCCAAGGGGCCCAAGTTTGATTCCTGGTTAGAGAACTAGATCCCACACACTGAGAGCCTGCATGCTGCAACTAAGACATGGGGCAGCCAGTAAATTTTTTAAAAGATTTTATAGAATTACTAAGAGAAATTTATAAATCAGCATTTCTATTGAGAGATTCTAACACACACACTTCAGATCTGACTAATAAGTAAGACAAAAAATGTTAAGGCATTGAGTACCTGAGAGCAAAAATGTTTATCAGTTTAGGTCACATTAACATCTTTAAAAAAAAAAAAACAACCCTCCCTTAAATATCAAGAATTTAAACGTTAAAGAATATAACTTTATTTCTCTTTCATGTAAAATCCAATCTTAGATCACTAGGTACTGAGGAAGGGTCTCTGCTCCAGAGAGTCATTCAGGGATTCAAGCTGATACATACTCTGCAAGCTTCAAAGTATGGCTTCCATGGTCACCTAAGTGTTGAGACCTAGCAGACAGCTGTGGTAAAAGAGAGACTGTGGGGGCTTCCCTGATGGCTCAGTGGTAAAGAATCTGCCTGCCAACACAGGAGACAATGATTCAATCCCTGATCCAGGAGGATCCCACATGCCAAGGAAAAACCAAGCCTGTGTGCCGCAACTACTGAGCCTGTGCTCTAGACCCAGGGAGCTGCAATGCCTGAAGCCCACACACCATAGAGCCCACGCTGCAAACCAAGAAAAGCCTCTGCAATGAGAAGCCCGCATACCTTAGAGCCCACATTCCAAATCAAGAAAAGCCTCTGCAATGAGAAGCCTGCACATGGCAACTAGAGAGTAGCCCCTGCTGGCCACAACTAGAGAAAAAGCCCACGTAGCAACAAAGACCCAGCACAACCAAAAATAAATCAAAGTAAAATTATGAGAAAAGGATAGAGAGAAAGTGGAGAATCAACTGTGAACCAGTCCTAGAACTGACACAGTATAAATTTTACTCAAGTTCCAATGCCCAAAACTCATATGGCCACATCAAATTGCTAGAGAGGCCATGAAATACAGCCTTGTTGTGTGCCCAGGAGGAAGGCGAAAAACGGGTTTGTCTGCCAGCTGCTGCTGCTGCTGCTAAGTCACGTCAGCCGTGTCCGACTCTGTGTGACCCCATAGATGGCAACCCACCAGGCTCCCCCGTCCCTGGGATTCTCCAGGCAAGAACACTGGAGTGGGTTGCCATTTCCTCCAATGTATGAAAGTGAAAAGTGAAAGTGAAGTCACTCAGTCGTGGCCGAGTCTTAGAGACCCCATGGACTGCAGCCTACCAGGCTCCTCCATCCATGGGATTTTCCAGGCAAGCGTACTGGAGTAGGGTTCCATCGCCTTCTCCCAGTCTGCCAGCTAGCCAGTCTTTAACATGGTAATTAACAACCTATGAATCTAATGGATATGTGCAGAACTCTGAAACCAACAGAAAATGCACATTCTTTTAAAAGACAAATGGAATATTTACAAAAATTGATTATTAGGCTGCCTGGTAAGTCTCCAAAAATGTTTTGATTGATGTAATAATCTACTGACAACCAAATAAAATTAGGTGTCAACAACAGTATAAAGATGACCAGAAAATTGTATACACCTGGAAATTTAAAAACATAGTTCTAAATAATTAATGGGTTGAAGAAAAATCATAAGAAAATTAGAATTGAATGAAGTACTGCTTTGGGATGCAAAGTAGTTTTCAGGGAAATATACAGACTTATAGGCACCTATTATAAGGCAATTATTATAAAATCAGAAAGACCAATGATGGATGAACTTAGCTTTTGTATTAGAGCTGCCATGACAGATTATCACAAATTAAGTGACTTAAAACAACAGAAGTTTATTGTTTCATAGTTCTAGAAGCTATACTCTCTCTGAACACTCAAGGGGAGGATACTTCCTTGTTTCTTGTTAGCTTTTGGTGACTGCATGCAGCCCTTGGCACTTTTTGGCTTTAGACACACCACTCCACTCTCTCCCTCCATCATCACATAGTGTTCTCTCTGTGTGCCTGTCTTTGGGCCCAGAGAAAGATTTCTTTTCTTATAGGGACACCAGTCATATTGGATTTAGGACTCATCCTAATGGTTAGGATCTAACCCTGTAAGATCTCATCCTAACTTGGGTACATGTGCTAAGACCCTATTTCCAAATAAAATCACATTTATAGGTTCTGGATGGACATCAATTTTGGGAGACACCATTCAACCTAGTAGGGCTTCCAATTAAAAAAAAATAAATAAATTGGGAAAAACCTTATGAAATATAAAGAAAGTAGAATAAAGGAAAATAGTAAAGACCATAGTAGTAAGCAATAAGAAAAGGTTAATTAATAGTGATTTTTTAAAAAGACTTGAAGAACTTGATTGAGTAAACCAAAAGGAGGGCAAATTAACATTATATGTGCTGCGTGTGCTTAGTTGCCCAGTCACGTCCAACTCTTTGCAACCATATGGACTGTAGCCTGCCAGGCTCCTTGGTCCATGGGGATTCTCCAGGCAAGAATACTGGAGTGGGTTGCCATGCCCTCCTCCAGGGGATCTTCCCAACCCAGGAATCAAACCCAGGTCTCCTATATTGCAGGAAGATTCTTTACCGTCTGGACCACCAGGGAAGCCCAAGAATACTGGAATGGATAGCCTATCCCTTCTCCAGGGGATCTTCCCAATCCAGGAATTGAACTGGGGTCTCCTGCATTGCAGATGGATTCTTTACCAGTTGAGCTATCTAACATTACATGCATTGACAAAATGGTCAAACTACCAACTACTGACTCAGAAGAGATTTTAAAGTTTTAAAAGACTACTAAATAACATTATGCAAAAATGAAACCCAGATGAAATGGAAACAGGAAAACATAAATTATCAGCCACAAAAGAAATTGAAAGTATGGTTAAAGATCCATCCACTAAAAGATACCGGTCCGTGCGGTTCTATGGGAGACTGTTACACGGTTGTGCTCATGCTTACGCTCAGTCACTCACTCGTGTCTGACTCTTTGCGACGCCCTGGACTGTAGCCAACCAGACTCCTATACCCCTGGGATTTTTCAGGCAAGAATACCTGAGTGGGTTGCCATTTCCTCCTCCAGGGGATCTTCCCAACCCAGGGATGGAAACTGCGTCTCTTGTGTCTCCTGCATTGGCAGGTGAATTCTTTACCACTAGCACCACCAGGGAAGCCTGCTTATCAAACCACAAGGGGACCAATAATTCCTATCTTATATAAACTCTTTCAGAGAAGAAAAAAGAGGAAAAGCTACTCATCTTATTTTCTAGGTAAATATTCCATACGAGCCTGAGAAAAACATTTATTCTATTGTTGGATGAAGTAGTCTACAGATGTCAATAACATTAATATCTGGCTGATTGATGGTGTTGTTGAGTTCAACTATGTCCTCACTGATTTTCTGCCCAATGAATCTGTCCATTACTGACAGAGGAGTGTTGAAATCTGTAACTATGATAGTGATTCATCTATTTCTTCTTTCAGTTCTATCAGTTTTGCCTCATATAGTTTCTCACTTTGTTGTTAGGTGCATACGTATCAAAAACTATTGTGTCTTCTTGGAGACCTGACCCCTTTGTTATTATGTATTGCAGTTCTTTATCTCTGATAACACTCTTATTTTGAAGCTGATTGTCTGAAATTAATATAGCTGTTCTTGCTTTCTTTTGGTTAATGTCAGCGTAGTATATTTTTCTCCATTTACTTTTAATCTATATGTCTTTATATTTAAAGTGGGTTTCTTATAGACAACACATAGTTGAATCATGTTTCTTGATCTACTTGGACAATATCTGCCTTTTAGTTGGTGCATTTAGAACAATGGCATTCAAAATGATTATTGATATAGTTGGATTAATATCTACCATATTTATTACTGGTTTTCTACTTGTTGCCTTTGTCCTTTATTCATCTTTTTGTCTTCCAGTTTCTGCCTCTTGTGGTTTTAATTAAGCATCTTATATGATTTTATTTTTTTCTTTTTCAACAAATCAGTTATATTTTTAGTGGTTTCCATAAAATTTGCAATTATGTTTGCCAACTACTCTAAGTCCACTTTGAACTAATACTAAACCAGATAGTGTGAGTACCTTATAATAACAAAATATCCTAATTCCTTGTATAGAATTCCTTGTATTCCTAATCCTGTCTCTTGTATCGTTGCTGTTATTATTTTACTTATTTTATATATATATATATGCTGTCTAACTCAATGAAACTAAGCCATGCCATGTGGGGCCACCCAAGATCGGCGGGTCAAGGTGGAGAGGTCTGACAGAATGTGGTCCACTGGAGAAGGGAATGGAAAATCACTTCAGTATTCTTGCCTTGAGAACCCCATGAACAGTACGAAAAGGCAAAATGATAGGATACTGAAAGAGGAACTCCCCAGGTCGGTAAGTGCCCAAATTGCTATTGGAGATCAGTGGAGAAATAACTCCAGAAAGAATGAAGGGATGGAGACAAAGTCAAAACAATACCCAGTTGTGGATGTGACTGGTAATAGAAGCAAGGTCTGATGCTGTAAAGAGCAATATTGCATAGGAACCTGGAATGTTAGGTCCATGAATCAAGGCAAATTGGAAGTGGTCAAACAAGAGATGGCAAGAGTGAACGTCGACATTCTAGGAAGCAGCGAACTAAAATGGACTGGAATGGGTGAATTTAACTCAGATGACTATTATATCTACTACTGTGGGCAGGAATCCCTTAGAAGAAATGGAGTAGCCATCATGGTCAACAAAAGAGTCTGAAATGCAGTACTTGGATGCAATCTCAAAAACGACAGAATGATCTCTGTTCGTTTCCAAGGCAAACCATTCAATACCACAGTAATCCAAGTCTATGTCCCAACCAGTAATGCTGAAAAAGCTGAAGTTGAACAGTTCTATAAAGACCTACAAGACCTTTTAGAACTAACACCCAAAAAAGATGTCCTTTTCATTATAGGGGACTGGAATGCAAAGTAGGAAGTCAAGAAACACCTGGGGTAACAGGCAAATTTGGCCTTGGAATACGGAATGAAGCAGGGCAAAGGCTAATACAGTTTTGCCAAGAGAACGCACTGGTTATAGCAAACACCCTCTTCCAACAACACAAGAGAAGACTCTACACATGGACATCACCAGATGGTCAACACCAAAATCAGATTGATTATATTCTTTGCAGCCAAAGATGGAGAAGCTCTATACAGTCAGCAAAAACAAGACCAGGAGCTGACTGTGGCTCAGATCATGAACTCCTTATTGCCAAATTCAGACTTAAATTGAAGAAAGTAGGGAAAACCACTAGACCATTCAGGTATGACCTAAATCAAATCCCTTATGACTATACAGTCGGAGAAGGCAATGGCACCCCACTCCAGTACCCTTGCCTGGAAAATCCCATGGATGGAGGAGCCTGGAAGGCTGCAGTCCATGGGGTCGCTGAGGGTTGGACACGACTGAGCGACTTCACTTTCACTTTTCACTTTCATGTATTCGAGAAGGAAATGGCAACCCACTCCAGTGTTCTTGCCTGGAGAATCCCAGGGACGGGGGAGCCTGGTGGGCTGCCGTCTATGGGGTCGCACGGAGTTGGACGCGACTGAAGTGACTTAGCGGCAGTATGACTATACAGTGGAACTGAGAAATAGATTTAAGGGACTAGATCTGATAGACAGAGTGCCTGATGAACTATGGTCGGAGATCCATGACATTGTATAGGAGACAGGGATCAAGACCATCTCCATGGAAAAGAAATGCAAAAAAGCAAAATGGCTGTCTGGGGAGGCCTTACAAATAGCTGTGAAAAGAAGAGAAGCAAAAAGCAAAGGAGAAAAGGAAAGATATAAGCATCTGAATGCAGAGTTCCAAAAATAGCAAGGAGAGATAACAAAGCCTTCCTCAGCAATCAGTGCAAAGAAATAGAGGAAAACAATAGAATGGGAAAGACTAGAGATCTCTTCAAGAAAATTAGAGATACCAAAGGAACATTTCATGCAAAGATGGGATCAATAAAGGACAGAAATGGTATGGACCTAACAGAAGCAGAAGATATTAAAAAGAGGTGGCAAGAATACACAGAAGAACTGTACAAAAACAGATCTTCACGACCCAGATAATCACGATGGTGTGATCACTGACCTAGAGCCAGACGTCCTGGAATATGAAGTCAAGTGGGCCTTAGAAAGCATCACTACGAACAAAGCTAGTGGAGGTGATGGAATTCCAGTTGAGCTCTTTCAAATCCTGAAAGATGATGCTGTGAAAGTGCTGCATTCAATATGCCAGCAAATTTGGAAAACTCAGCAGTGGCCACAGGACTGGAAAAGGTCAGTTTTCATTCCAATCCCAAAGAAAGGCAATGCCAAAGAATGCTCAAACTACCACACAATTGCACACATCTCACATGCTAGTAAAGTAATGCTCAAAAATCTCCTAGCTAGGCTTCAACAGTATGTGAACCGTGAACTTCCTGATGTTCAAGCTGCTTTTAGAAAAGGCAGAGGAACCAGAGATCAAATTGCCAACATCCGCTGGATCATGGAAAAAGCAAGAGAGTTCCAGAAAAACATCTATTTCTGCTTTATTGACTATGCCAAAGCCTTTGACTGTGTGGATCACAATAAACTGTGGAAAATTCTTAAAGAGATGGGAATACCAGACCACTTGACCAGCCTCTTGAGAAACCTATATGCAGGTCAGGAAGCAACAGTTAGAACTGGACATGGAACAACAGACTGGTTCCAAATAGGAAAAGGAGTACTTCAAGGCTGTATATTGTCACCCTGCTTATTTAACTTCTATGCAGAGTACATCATGAGAAACGCTGGGCTGGAGGAACCACAAGCTGGAATCAAGATTTCCGGGAGAAATATCAATAACCTGAGATATGTAGATGACACCACTCTTATGGCAGAAAGTGAAGAGGAACTAAAAATCCTCTTGATGAAAGTGAAAGAGGAAAGTGAAAAAGTTGGCTTAAAGCTCAACATTCAGAAAGCAAAGATCATGGCATCTGGTCCCATCACTTCATGGGAAATAGATGGGGAAACAATGGAAATAGTGTCAGACTTTATTTTTTGGGGCTCCAAAATCACTGCCGATGGTGACTCCAGCCATGAAATTAAAAGACGCTTACTCCTTGGAAGGAAAGTTATGACCAACCTAGATAGCATATTCAAAAGCAGAGACATTACTCTGCCAACCAAGGTCCGTCTAGTCAAGGCTATGGTTTTTCCAGTGGTCATGTATGGATGTGAGAGTTGGACTGTGAAGAAAGCTGAACGCCAAAGAATTGATGCTTTTGAACTGTGGTGTTGAAGAAGACTCTTGAGAGTCCCTTGGACTGCAAGGAGATCCAACCAGTCCATTCTAAAGGAGATCAGTCCTGGGTGTTCTTTGGAAGGACTGATGCTAAAGCTGAAACTCCAATACTTTGGCTACCTCATGTGAAGAGTTGACTTATTGGAAAAGACTCTGATGCTGGGAGGGGTTTGGAGCAGGAGGAGAAAGGGATGATAGAGGATGAGATGGCTTGATGGCATCACCGACTCGATGAACATGAGTTTGGGTGAATTCCGGGAGGTGGTGATGGACATGGAGGCCTGGCGTGCTCCAATTCATGGGGTCGCAAAGAATCGGACATGACTGAGTGACTGAACTGAACTGAACTGACTGAGGCATGAAAAATAATTGAATACATAGTTGCTATTATTATTTTGGGCAAACTATTATCTCTTAAGTCAATTAAGAATAAGAAAAATGAGTTGCATCTTGCCTTTGCTTATTCCTTCTTTGATGCTCTTTTTCTTTTTTAATGGAGGTCTGAGGTTTTGATTTATAATTTGTCCTCCATATCCATGAATTCCATGTCTGTAGAATCAATCAACCTTAAATTTGGCGGGGGGGGGGGGGGGGGGGCGGGTGGAATTCCAGAAAGTTTCAAAAAGCAAAATTTGAATTTGACATACCTTGGCAATTATTTACATAGCATTTAAATTGTATTAGGTATTATAAGTAATCTAGAGATGATTTAAAGCATATGTGAGGATGTGCATAAGTTATATGCAAATATATTTTATGTAAGGGACTTGACCATCCATAGATTTTGGTATCCATGGGAGGTCCTGGAACCAGTCCCCTGCAGATACCAAGGGACAACTATATATTATTTTTCTTCTCTCTGAAGAACTTTTAAAATTTCTTGCAGTGCAGGTCTGCCAGCAACAAGTTCCCTCAGTTTTTGTTTATCTGAGAAAAAACATCTTTAGTTCTCCTTCACTTTTGAAGGATAATTTTGCAGGGTACAGAATTCTAGGTGGCTGGGTTTTTTTCCTCTCCACACTAAATATTTCACTTTACTCTCTTCTTACATGCATGGTTTCTGAGGAGAAGCTGGATGTAATTCTTATATTTTTTTCCCACTATAGATAAGGTGTCTTTCCCCTCTGGTTTCTTTCACTTCTTTCTTTATCTTTAATATTCTGTAATTTGAAAGTAATGTGCCAAGACATTGTTTTTTAAGTATTTATTTGCTTGGTGTTCTCTAAGTGTCCTGAATCTGACATTAATGTGAGAAAATTCTGTTATTATTGTTATATTTCTTCTGTCTTTATTTCTTGAGGTATTCCCATTACACATATGTCATACTTTTCTGTGAATTATTTTTTTCAATCTTGTTCTACTTGCTTTTTTGGGTTAAAAGGATTCTATTGAGATGTTGTCAAGCTCAAAAATTCTTTCCTAAACTGTGTCCAGTCTACTGATGAGCCCATCAAAGGCATTCTTCCTTTCTGTTACAGCGTATTCGTTTTTTTAAATCTCTAGGATTTCTTTTTGGTTCTTACTTAGGATTTCCATCTCTCTGCTTATATTGCCCATCTGTTCTTACAGGCTATCTACTTTTATCTATTAGAGCCCTTAGCATATTAATCAGAGTTATTTTAAATTCCCAGTCTGATCATTCCAAAATCCCTGCCATGTCTGGTTCTGATGCTTTCTCTGTCTTTTCAAATTGTTTGATGTTGTTGCTGTTTTTGTTTTTTTGCCTTTGGTATGTCTTACAATTTTTTCTTTATAGTCAGACCAGGTACAATGATGTACCAGGTAAAAGGAACCACTTTGTTAATCATTAAATAAGATTATTTTTTAAATTACAATATAATACACTCTATACAAGGAGAAAATATATAGAAAAAAGACTGAAAGGAAATATACAACAATTTTGAACAATGGCTGTGCTGGGTGATATGTTTATGGGTGATTTTGTTTTCTATTTTTTTTCCTGTACTTTACACATTTTCTGGAATAGCCATGTGTTATTTTATAATTAGCCATGAAAAATGTAAAATAAAAATAAAGAGCCTTTTAAAAAAAACCACCATCAAATTCAGTCTTTAAAAAGTAGTGTGTTTACTGCTCTTTCCCCTAAAGGAGGCCCTGACATTTAGAAAAAACATAAAACACTCTGAAGCATCATTTAATCCTATTACGCTTCTGGACCTCTTATAAACCAGGGGATGATCCTGTTGGCTCTTTAAAATAAATCTCCCAAGGTCACAGGGCTTGTCTGTAACAGAGGGGGTTGAAACTCCCAGGCCAGTACTCCTCCCCCTGCACCATCTGGCACCTCGGAATTTCATCAAAGACTGCTAGAGCTAGCCAGAGCCAAATGTTCAAATTTTTCTTCTTTCTAAGGGAATATTACTCCCTCCTAGGATCACTCTGCTAACAAGCCATTGCCCTGTCACTGGCCTCAGTTTCCTCCTCTGTAAAACAAGGGACTTGTGTTGCCCTAGCAGATGCGGAAATCCCAGGCTCCAGGACAACTGTGCTCTTTGTTTTCTCCTGTTACCTAAAGTGTTCTGCTTTTCTCTGCTGGTTCTGTCATGGTCCTAGGGATGTGATGTCCCATCCTGGTTCTGTCACAAACTCTTTTACTGGGTATCCTTGATCCAGTCAATGACTATGTGGGGACCTCAGTTTTCTCATCTGTATTATGAGGGTTTGGGCCCAGACCAGAGATTTTCACGTTCTGGGTGTTGCCACCCTGGATTCCTGGGGAGGGTGGGTAGAATGAGCAGTGCCTACTGTATTTGGTTTGCATATTGGATTCTGGGCAAGATTTCCTTTGAAATAAGGATCTGTAGCTACTAATAAAAAACTACTTGAAAACTACTGAGCCAGGAGACTCTGCAGAGCTTTTTCTAGGGCTGACATTCTATTTCTACAGCAATCACAGAATGCTGGGTACCGGGGTGAAAAGAACACAGTAGATTCCAATTCCCTATAGCACTGAGCTATAGGGAGAAGAGTGGAGATGGGTGCTACTAGATGATGCTAAGATCTGAGAAGCTCAGATCAACTCAACCCACTCAGCCACTTCTCCTTCATTCCGCTCCCCTGCCTCTGTCACCTAGGCAACCAAGCAGGGCACTGGTTTGTGGGCCTGCAGTCCCCCTTTTCCCCCTCCACGCTCACTCAAACTCCAGGCTGCATTCCCACCCCTCTGTCTGTCCACAACTTGTCTGGGTCTGGAGATGCAAGTCTCACATTTAGGGCTGCCTTTTTGTGAGCATGAAACCCAGATTTCAAGCAGGGTGGGAGGTGGAGGCTCACCCCTAAAATAATTCTGGCTTGCATGCCGGATTTGCCTGCTTTCCTGGAACGTGTGTTGCAGGCAAGGGGTCTGACCTCACCAGGGCAGTGAGCGCAGAGCTCTGGGATGCCTGAGACCCCAGTCACCAGGGACTGGGGTGGAGTTTGCGGGTGGAGGACAGAGACAGTGGATGCCCTCAGCGGTCCTCTGTTGCAGGTGGGAGGTTGTGGGTAAAGAGTTCTAGGGTTTCTGTTTTTGAAAATTATCTTGGCAACCAGAAGACTGAACTGAGGGCCAGGGTCTGGGTGGGAGTCCAGCTGGACTCGTGATAATGGTTAAAAGAAGGTAAACAGGAGGTAGAGATTGGGGACTTGGAAGGGATGGATAGGAATTTTGTTGAGGGAACTCGCTGGAATTTGTGTCTGCATATTACATTGAAAAGTTCCAGGTTCAATTCAAGGAGAGGTGAGCTGGAATGCTAAACTGGGTAAGTGGAGCTCAGCCATAAGAGGCAGTATAAGGTGGGCAAGTCCCAGCTACTCAGTTTCTTCAAAATTAAACAGAGATGAAAGAAGGTGTGTGGAGGACTTCCCTGGTGGTCCAGTGGCTAAGACTCCCTGCTCCCAGTGCAAGGGTCTGCATTCCATCCCTGGTCAGGGAACTAGATTCCACGTGCCCCAACTGAAAGATACCGCATGCTGCAACTAAAGATCCCACATATCATAGCAAAGATTAAAGAGCCTGTGTAATGCAGCTAAAACCTGCCACTAAGACCTGCTGAGGCCAAATAGATAAATGTTTTTTTTTAAAGGGTCGCATATCAATAGCAATTAGAGCTAATAAAGGAGCTTCCCTGCTGGCTTAGTGGTAAAGAATTCGTTTGCAATGCAGATGACTCGGGAGACATGGATTCCATTCCTGGGTCGGAAAGATCCCCTGGAGAAGGAAATGGCAACCTGCTCCAGTATTCTTGCCTGGGAAATCCCATGGAGAGAGGAGCCTGGTGGGCTACAGTCTATGGGATCCGAAAGACTTGGAGATGACTTAGCAGCTAAACAACAAGAGCTAATAAACAGATGTAGCAAAGTTGCAGAGTACAAGATCAATACAGAAACATTTTATTTCCATAAATGAGCAGTTAATAGCCAGAAAAGGCAATGAAGAAAACAATTTCATTTATAATAACATCAAAAAGAATAAGAGAGTCTATCAGAACTCCCCTTACTTTCTGCTCATTTTTTCTGTGAACCTAAATGTCCCCCCAAAGTCCATTAATTTTTTTAAGTAATAAAGTATTCAAGAATAAATTTAACCAGGACTTACATTGAAAATATTGCTGAAAGAAAATAAGATCTAAATAAATGGAAAAACATTCCGGGCTCATGGATTCAAAGACTTAATATCATTCAAATGGTAATATTGTGCAAAGCAAACTATAGATTCACTGTCATCTCTATCAAAATCTGAAAGGCCTTTTTGCATAAATAGACAAGATGATTCTAAAATTCACATGGAATTGCAAAGGGCTGCAAACAGCCAAAACAGGTCTAGAAAAAGAAGTAAGTGGGAGGACTCATTCTTCTTGATTTCAAAACTTACTATGAAGCTACAATAATCAAAACAGTATGGAACTGGCTTAAGAATAGAAATATAGATCAATGAAATAGGATTGAGAGTCCAGGAATAAACCCAGACATCTACGGGCAATGATTTTTGAGCGGTGTGATGACCATTCAAAGGGGAAAGAGTCTCTTCAACAAATTGTGGTAGGAAAACTGAATATCTAATTGCAAAAAATGAAGTTTGAATCCTACCTCATCCCATATTAAAAATTAACTCAAAATGAATCAAAGCTTTAAATATAAGATCTAAAACCATGAAACTCTTAGGAGAACACGTGGGAGAAAACCATGAACTCAGATTTGGTAGTTTTTTTAAAATGACACTGAAAACATAAGGAATAAAAGGGGAAAAATGGATGAATTGAACTTTATCAACATTTAAAATGTTTGTGTATCAAAAGACACTGTCAAGATGAATGGATAAAGAAGCCGTGGAACATATATAAAATGGAATAGTACTTGGTCATAAAAAGGAATGCATTTGAGTCAGTTCTAATGAGGTGGATGAACCTAGAGCCTATTATATGGAGAGAAATAAGTCAGAAAGAGAAAAACAAATATCGTATGTTAATGCATACATATGGAATCTAGAAGGATGGTACTGTTTGCAGAGCAGCAATGTAGACGCAGACATAGAGAACAGGCTTATGGACAAGGGTAGGGGAGAAGAGGGAGAGGGTGAGATAAATGGAGAGAGTAGCACAGATGCATATACACTGACATATGTAAATACACTGACATATGTAAACAGATAGCCAAGGGGAATTTGCTGTATACTCAGGAAACTCAAACTGGGGCTCTGTAATAGCCTAGAGGGGTGGGAATGGGCAGAGGGAGGAAAATTCAAGACGGAAGGTATATATGTACACCTACGGTTAACTCATGTTGATGTATGACAGAAATCAAACCAATATTGTAAATCAATCATCAATCAATTAAAAATAAATAAATATTTAAGATAAAATATTGTCAAGAGAGTTCAATGACAGCCGACAGAATAAGACAAAATACTTGCAAATCATATAAGTGACAAGGAACTTATTTTATCAGAATATATTAAAAACTCCTACAGTTCAGTTCAGTTCAGTTGCTCAGTCGTGTCTGACTTTTTGTGACCCCATGAACACACCAGGCCTCCCTGTCCATCACCAACTCCCGGAGTCCACCCAAACCCATATCCATCAAGTCGGTGATGCCATCCAGCCATCTCATCCTCTGTTGTCCCCTTCTCCTCCTGCCCTCAATCTTTCCCAGCCTCAGGGTCTTTTCAAATGAGTCAGCTCTTCACACGAGGTGGCCACAGTATTGGAGTTTCAGCTTCAGCATCAGTCCTTCCAATGAACACCCAGGACTGATCTCCTTTAGGATGGACTGGTTGGATCTCCTTGCAGTCCAAGGGACTCTCAAGAGTCTTCTCCAGTACCACAATTCAAAAGCATCAATTCTTCGGTGCTCAGCTTTCTTTATAGTCCAACTCTCACATCCATACATGACCACTGGAAAAACCATAGCCTTGACTAGACGGACCTTGGTTGGCAGAGTAATGTCTCTGCTTTTTGAATATGCTATCTAGGTTCGTCATAACTTTCCTTCCAAGGAGTAAGCGTCTTTTAATTTCATGGCTGCAATCACCATCTGCAGTGATTTTGGAGCCCCAAAAAATAAAGTCTGACACTGTTTCCCCATCTATTTCCCATGAAGTGATGGGACTGGATGCCATGATCTTCGTTTTCTGAATGTTGAGCTTTAAGCCAACTTTTTCACTCTCCTCTTTCACTTTCATCAAGAGGCTCTTTAGTTCTTCTTCACTGTCTGCCATAAGGGTGGTGTCATCTGCATATCTGAGGTTATTGATATTTCTCCCGGCAATCTTGATTCCAGCTTGTGGTTCCTCCATTTTCTCATGATGTACTCTGCATAGAAGTTAAATCAGCAGGATGACAATATACAGCCCTGACGTACTCCTTTTCCTATTTGGAACCAGTCTGTTCTATGTCCAGTTCTAACTGTTGCTTCCTGACCTGCATACAGGTTTCTCAAGAGGCAGGTCAGGTGGTCTCGTATTCCCATCTCTTTCAGAATTTTCCACAGTTTATTGTGATTACAGCTCATCACAAAAAGACAAAAAAACACAATTACAAAATGGGCAAAGGACTTGAATAGATACTTCAGGAAAGAAAATAGTCAGTGACCAATAAGAATATGGAAAAAATGCTCAGTTTCATTAGTCACTAGAGAAATGCAAATTAAAACCACAAGACCCTACTTCACAGCCGCTAGGATAGCTATAACTTTTTCAAGTAGAAAGTAACAAGTATTGGCAAGGACACGGGAAAATTAGGACACTCATACATTGCTGGTGTGAATGCCAAGTGGTGCAGGCACTATAGAAAACACTTTGGCAGTTCCTTAGAAACTTAAACATATGACCCAACTATTCCTGTCCTGGGTTATATACCCCAAAGAAGTGAAAATAAGTGTTTAAACAAAAACCTATACAAAACTGATCATAGTAGCATTACTCACAGATGAAATGTGGAAACAATTCAAATGTCCCTCAAATGATACATGGATTTTTTAAATGTGGTATATACATGGTTCTTGTTTTTTCGTCACTCAGTTATATCTGTTGTATCCAACTCTGCTATTCACGGACTGTAGCCTGCCAGGCTCCTCTGTTCATGGGATTTCCCAGGCAAGAATACTGGAGTGGGTTGCATTTCCTTCTCTAGGGGATCTTCCTGACCCAGATATCAAACCCACGTCTCTTGCACTGGCAGGCAGGCTCTTTCCCACTGAGTCACCGGGAAGCCCTTGGTATACACATACAATGGGATATTATTCAGTAGATGCATGCTACATCATGGATGAACCTTAAAAACATTGTACTAAGTAAAAAAAGCCAGGCACAAAAGGCATACTTCATGATTTCATTTATACGAAATATCATGGATAGGCAAATCCCCAGATGCAGAAAGTAGATTAGTGGTTGCCACGAGCTAGGGAGAGAGGTTAACAGAGAGCAATTGGTTAATGGCATTGAGGTCGCCCATCAGGGTGATGAAAATGTTCCAGGATTAGGTAAGGGTGAATACTGTAGAATACTGCAAAGGTTCTAAATGTTGCTAATAGTAAATTTTACATTATGTATATTTTACCACAATAATAAAATGTTCAATGAATTAGTTTCCAAAAGAAAGTGAATTCCCTAAGCACCTCTCCATAAGCAAACAGAGAAACAAGTTTGTTTTAACGCAAAACTATTATGTTCAAGCATGAGCTTATGTAGAAACTCCAACAGAGACAAGTGGAGGTCCTGGGACAGGGGGTGACTGTGCCCCTTTCACTACATATGAAAGTCCCTGAGCAACTGAATAGTTTCTGAGATGCCTTCTAGCCCTGATCTCCTGAGTCTGAGGTGCTTATGAGTTGAAGGACAGCTCAGCAGAGGCCACCAGAACTAAAGGGTCTGGGACTGGTGACCAGGCCAGCTCTAGCCTATGTCCACTGTGGAATTCCAGCCAGAGCCTGCTCAGCTCAGCACTGGATGGAGTTCTCTCTCTTAAAAAAAAATTATATATATATATATATATATATATATATATATATATATATATATATGCCAGGTCTTAGTTGAGGCACATGGGATTTAGTTTCCTGACTAAGGATCAAATCCTGCCCCCCTGCAGGATTTAGGAGCCCGGACACTTAGCCTCTGGACTACCAGAGAAATCCCTGGATGGCATTCTCTGAAAGTTGACAAAATGAACTGGTAACAAAGGGTCCAAGAATGTCTGGGGTAGGGAGGAGGCAGGTGTGGCACTTAGGAGCTGGAGGCTCTGGACCCAGTCTGCTGATTTTGATTCTCATATCCATCAGTTCAGTTCAGTTCAGTTCAATTCAGTCACTCAGTTGTGTCCGACTCTTTGCAACCCCATGAATCGCAGCACGCCAGGCCTCCCTGTCCATCACCAACTCCCGGAGTTCACTCAGACCAACGTCCATCGAGTCAGTGATGCCATCTAGCCATCTCATCCTCTGTCGTCCCCTTCTCCTCCTGCCCCCAATTCCCCCCAGCATCAGAGTCTTTTCCAATGAGTCAACTCTTCGCATGAGGTGGCCAAAGCACTGGAGTTTCAGTTTTAGCATCATTCCTTCCAAAGAAATCCCAGGGCTGATCTCCTTCAGAATGGACTGGTTGGATCTCCTTGCAGTCCAAGGGACTCTCAAGAGTCTTCTCCAACACCACAGTTCAAAAGCATCAATTCTTTGGCGATCAGCCTTCTTCACAGTCCAACTCTCACATCCATACATGACCACAGGAAAAACCATAGCCTTGACTAGATGGACCTTTGTTGGCAAAGTAATGTCTCTGCTTTTCAATATGCTATCTAGGTTCGTCATAACTTTCCTTCCAAGGAGTAAGCGTCTTTTAATTTCATGGCTGCAGTCACCATCTGCAGTGATTTTGGAGCCCAGAAAAATAAAGTCTGACACTGTTTCCACTGTTTCCCCATCTATTTCCCATGAAGTGATGGGACCGGATGCCATGATCTTCATTTTCTGAATATTGAGCTTTAAGCCAACTTTTTCACTCTCCACTTTCACTTTCATCAAGAGGCTCTTTAGTTCCTCTTCACTTTCTGCCATAAGGGTGGTGTCATCTGCATATCTGAGGTTATTGATATTTCTCCCGGCAATCTTGATTCTAGCTTGTGCTTCTTCCAGTCCAGCGTTTCTCATGATGTACTCTGCATATAAGTTAAATAAGCAGAGTGACAATATACAGCCTTGACGTACTCCTTTTCCTATTTGGAACCAGTCTGTTGTTCCATGTCCAGTTCTAACTGTTGCTTCCTGACCTGCATACAAATTTCTCAAGAGGCAGATCAGGTGGTCTGGTATTCCCATCTCTTCCAGAATTTTCCACAGTTTACTGTGATCCACACAGTCAAAGGCTTTGGCATAGTCAATAAAGCAGAAATAGATGTTTTTCTGGAACTCTCTTGCTTTAGCTATTTCCTGGAGTTAAGTTTTCAAACCATCTGTTCTCCAGGGATTAATGTTACTATGTATGGCATGGTGGTATCATGAGGATTAAAAGCATTAATTGCAGTAAAGTGTTTAGAACAATAGCTGGCATATAGAAAGCCCTCAATAATCTTATTTTTTATTCTAGAATGACAGGGGTCCCTTTCATCATATGACTCAATACAGTCAATCCTATGGTGACTGAGAATCTCTCACTGAGAAGGATCCAAGAGATGACCTTGGGCCACAGCTTGCCCTTCATCCTGGTTTCTCCTATACATGTATGGCTATGGCAAACTGAAGTATTCTCTCCAAAAATGTCTGTGTAATTGAGTTCATTTCCAAACTGCTGGTCTTAACCCATCAGTATTGAAATCAACTGAGTGGTTGTGAGCATTTACGTTTTAAAACATGAAAAAAAGGCAGAATGGCAAACAAGAGTGCAGCATAGATAATTAGGGTGCATATTTAGTATTGTTTGTTGCAGCTTCTGTTTCAGTTTGTGTGTGTGCACACACACACACGTACATGCTAGTTAGCACCTATGTAATGAGTCATGATAGAACATGTATTCCTTGGTAAGGGTTGAAGTAAAAGAAGTTTTAAGGCCATGGCCTGGTAACACCCAGCGGCTTTCCAAAGGTCCCTGTGCTGAGCTGAGGAGGTCTGCCTGCCCCAGGAGAGGAGGTCTGCCTGCCCTAGGAGAGGAGGCCTGCCTGCCCCAGGAGAGGAGGCCTGCCTGCCCTAGGAGAGGAGGTCTGCCTGCCCTAGGAGAGCAGATCTGATTTGGTAGGCAGGACTGATCTTGGGTCATCTGCCCAGCCCCCAGCAAACCTGGGACAGTGGCTTGCAAAGACGAGGGAAGAGTCTCAGCTGGAAGGTGGGGAAATTCAAAATATAGATCAGGTATGCTGATACTTAGGGCTTCCCTGGTGGTCCAATCAGTAAAGAATCCTCCTGCCAATGCAGGAGACATGGGTTCAATCCCTGGGTTGGGACGATCCTCTGGAGAAGGAAATGGCAACCCACTTCTGTATTCTTGCCTGGGAAATCCCATGGACAGAGGAGCCTGGCAGGCTACAGTCCATGGGGTTGCAAAGAGTTAGACATGACTTAGCGACTAAGCACCACCACCACCGTGATATTTCAATCAAGTCAACAGAACTTGGAAGACTCCACTCCCCTTCCCTCCCCACATAAATGCACACTAGGGTCATTTAAGCACAAAAGGAGGGCCTGTATCAGATGTTTGCTGTCTCTTTCATAGCATCTTGTACTTGTCAGGCTACCTTATTCCCCAGAGTGGTGTTATGGCCCCAGAAGCCCCCACCTTCCCCTGCCTTTGAAATGACCCATGCAGGCTCATTTCAGAACTACTAGCTCTCCTGCTCCCCTTACTCCCTCCCTTCTCAGATGTTGCTGGCTTCCCTGGCTCCAATTTCTCCTGGTAGCTTTGCCCCTAAACAGACTCCTCCCACCTCTACCCCAGCATGGAAGACTAGCACCCCCTCTCCTATATATAAACTTAGACTCAACAGAGATTGGGAGTCATGGCCAAGGTCTGGGAAAGGGCTGCCAGCTTTGTGGAAGGGGGCTTCTGGGTATTTCCCAGGTGGGGACTTACACTGAGAAAGAGATGGCAAGAGCTGGAAGTATTGTTGAAAATGTAGACAGTGGATAGTCTGGACTACTGATTGGTATTGCTTAATCCAGGATGAAGTGGGTGGGAAGTAAAGTTGCCTTTGAATGCTTGGGACTTCAAACCCTTACCTTCCCTCGCCTTCCTGTGGGTCTGCTGGGAATATGGCAATTCTATGAAGCTGGGACTATCAAAAGCCAAAAGGAGGGGGACTAGACCTCAGCTGGGGAAGCATACACTGAGACCCAGTTTTTAAGGACTCTTCATGTGATTTAAAGGGGATTCATCCCATTGAAAGTTTCACATCCAGTCTTTATAAGAACCTAGGTATCGCCTGTGTTGACCACACCTTTGCTTTGAATTGCCTATAAGCCATTGACCACAGCCAGAGTCTATGGACCAGTCACTTTGGCTAAGTTCCATCATCTTCAACTGCAAAATAGTTCGAATAGTATCTTTCATAGGGGGTTGTGAGAATAAAATAAACTAACATACTAAAATATCCTAGCACAGTGCCTAAAGCAAAGCAGACATGTCACAGATCAATCAGTTATCACAAGCATCCTTGTAATATCACATTTTATCATTGACATCACATTTTATAACTTGGTTGAAAATTAGTGAAAACACATAAAGTAAAATCCACCCACAGCTCATCTGTATGTAAAAAGAAAGAATAGTACAAAGACTTCACAAAACCCTACTTTCCACTTTCTAGGTTAACAGTTTGCTGTGTCTCCTTCTTTATTTTTCTTCAAGTTTAATTGGACCACCTATTGATCACTCTCTCTTTCTTCATGGTTTTTTAAAATACAGAAATTGAATCATGTTGTCTAGCTAGTCAATGTTTTAACTTGATATATCATGAACAATATATGAATGCAGTCATTCCTTAGGTACTATCTGTCTTTTTAGTTTTTTCTAATCTGATGGGCAAGAGAGAACATCTCATTGTTTTGGGTTGATTTTCTCTGATCAAGCATCATTTTGTGTCTTCTGAAAGTTTGCATTTTCTCCTCTGTGAATTGCCAGTTCCAACCTTAACAGGGAACTTCCCTGGTTACAACTCCCTGGTTACAACTTCCCTGGTTACAACTCCCCATGTCCACTTCAAGGGACATGGGTTCCATCCCTAGTAGGGGAACTAAGATCCTTCATGCTGCAGTGCAGCCAAAAAAAAAGAAACAAAAAGAACTAAAAACCTTAACCTACTTTTCTATCAGGCCTTTTCTACTTTCCTTAATAAATTGTAGAACACTCTTTGTATAGGAAGGACATTTACCTTTTGTCTGCTGCTTGTGTTAAAAATATTTCCCCCCATTCTGCCCTTTGCTTTCTGAGTTTATGGTATCTTTTGTCATTCAGAAATTTTAAATATTTTTTGTAGTCAAAGGTGTCCCTTATGCAGCTCGGTTTCTTTGGGGGTTGTTTAGCAAGCCTTTGTTTTCTGGCTTTCCTGGGTCCATTGCTATGCTCTCCATCCTCTCATGGGTGATAGTTGGCAATGAATGTCCTCCTTAAGCCCTGCTCTGTCCCTCATGCCAGCACCTTGGGCTCCTTGTGTATCAACACCGTGTAATAATTGTCTGGTGCTGGCAAGTGTTACACTGTGTCAGAGAACACAGAGAAAGGCAAGAATAGAGGAGCCAAGACAGTCCGAGAAGGCAGTGAAAGAAGTGGGTGGGAGTTGGGGTAGCTGAAAGGTTGAAAAGCAGAGAGGAGTGGGGAGAGGAATTTCATGACCTTGAATTGAGTGTCTAAAAGTCACGCTAGCTGATACTCGGAGTAGGACTTTTAAAACTAATGGCATCTTGGAAAGGGATTTCGTTTAACTTTTTTCCAAACTCATTTCATTCTTTACAAGCACTACATAGTGGCTGGTCTCCACACCTGGGAGGCAATATAAAAACCTCCTGCCAGACTCAAACTGAAAGAAAAAGAAACTGGAAAATCGGACCTCAGCTCAGAAGTATGTCTCTTCTTGAGTAAATTTTAATAGATATTCCAGGCTCCATAGATCAAATGCTTAAATTAAGAAAAAAAAATCAAGAAAGTAATGATACTTTGGTTAGAGTGAGTGTGAGTTCCTTACGTCTGCACAGTTTACCTTCCTAAATAAATAGACAAAAACAGTTCAGGTCACCACATACACAGGAGCACCTACTCTGTACCAACTGTCTCTCCTGAAAACAGCTCTGGAGATAAACAGGACATGGTGTAGGGCTCACTTGGGATCACTGAAGCTCTGATGGCTGGAGCATTGCCTAAGAGTCCCTGGCATCCTATATACCCCTGAACATAATGCTCCAGCATCAGGCAACAAAGCTACTCTCGGCCCCTACAGTTAGAGCTCCTAGAGCCTTGGGGCTTCTGCTCACTCCCTTATCTCTGTTCCTCTGTAGACTGCTGCCTCTTCCCAGGTCTCCTCGGTATGCAGAGCCTGTTTTTAAAAAATGTTATTTATTTATTGGCTGTGCTGGGTTTTCGTTGCTGTGAGTGGACTTTCTTTAGCCGAGTCAAGAGGAGGCTGCTCTCTGGTTGCGGTGCGCAGGTTTCTCATGCAGTGGCTTCTCTTGCTGCAGAGCATGGGCTCTAGGCACGTGGGCTTCAGCAGTTGCAGCGCACGGGCTCAGTACTTGTGGTGCACAGGCTTAGTTGCTCCACTGCACGTGGGATCTTCCCAGACCAGGGATTGAACCATGTCTCCTGCATTGGCAGGTGGACTCTTAACCACTGGACCACTAGGGAGTCATGGATGCCCTCTTGAGGCTCATACTCAAACTTTCCAAAAGACAAGGTCTGATTGGTTCTAGTTACTGTTGTCCTTTTGGGATTGTTTCATTGGCTGCCGGTCAGTCTATACAGCCAACTCTTCTTGGGTTTGTTGCCCACCCCTGCTTCATGGTGGCAGGGTCACGTGGCCAGGTTTCTTCAAAAGGAGCTCCACATGGGCATGAAGGCCTCAAGAATAAAATAAGCTGCTTTCCAATACTCATTCTTTCTAGCATCATGCCCACTGAAACAAAACTTGACATCTGGCTATTTAGTTTGTAGTAGATTAGAATGTGGAACAGGGAAAATAGGACATGAGAAAGACTTACAATCATAGTCAAACATTATTAGTTAACTAACATTTGTTAACAATGTTTATTACTTTCTAAGCAATAAGTTATGGTTTTTTAAGGCCTACAGTGAGGAAATAGGCCAAAAACTGGAGTACAAAAGAGTATAACTCACATATGAGAACTCAAGAAGCAGGACTTCTCTGGTGGTCCAGTGGTTAAGAATCAGACTTCAATTCAAGGGACGCAGGTTTGACCCTCGGATGGGGAGCTAAGATCCCATGTGGTACAATTAGAGCAAGCCCTGCATGCCATAACAAAGACCTGGCACGACCAAAATAAAAATAAATAAAAGACCAGGAATTCAAGAAGCTACCAAGTGGAGCCGTGTCCTGTTGCAACAAGTCTTGCCCCCTTCTGTGACACCAGTCTAACCCTATTTTACAGCGCCGAATAATACTTGAGATTCAGAAAAATACTTGAGCCATGGAATTGGTAAGGTGGGTTCCAAAGATTCTACTCGGTGGCTAAGAACTACTTAAGTTCGTGATTATTGATCTGTCACCACTTTTTCATTTTGCTGGCAACCATCATCTGTAGGCAAACTTGTGGGATCTTCTTGCAGACATCAGGCAGAATACACAAACTTGCCAGAGGAGTTGACTCAAGATATTCTGCATGACCATTTCCTGAGATGTTTCTCAACTCCATCTTCTATCTATTTTGATTCATAGCAATCTTTCAGATTATACCATATGTTTTTGTTACCCAAGATTATTACTAAAAACGACCATAACTAGCACTACTACACCATTTCTAAGCCATATGTGTCACTTAGGATCCTTGCAGGGGATCTATGTGATTGGAGGAGAATTTTTTTGGGCTCCATCATGCAGCTTGCATGATCTTAGTTCCCTGACTAGGGATTGAAATCAGGCTTACAGCAGTGAAAGCTCCCGGTCCAAGCCACTGGACCACCCGTGGAAGAGGATTTATAAAGGAAATATTCCCAAAAGTATGAGAGCAAAGTTTAGGGAAACTACCCCGTGCCAGTGTAGCACCCTGAGGCTAGCAACCCTGGGGAGCAGTTACCATCCCTAAGCTTAGAGGGGAGAAGGGAGGAAGCAGTGTATAGGGGGTGTATATGGAGAAGGTCCTTGACAGAGCTGTGATCTTAGCTAGAGGCACAAAGCCAAACCACAGTGACCTGGCAGAGAGGAAACCAAGGAAAATATCTCTCTCCTCACTTTCCTCTGGCCCTCCTATCTCCATCATTTCCCATCTGCAAAACCTTACTGGAACCCTGAGTGCAAGCGATATAGCCCATGGAAGTCAGTCTCCTAGGATACAGAATAGAGTGAAAAGAGATGACGGGTGAATCTAACAGGGCAAAAAAGCGATGTCCAGTGCTTCTTCAATGTCATATTCACTAATGACATTAATGACAACAATATTAACAACACGTTCCGTTTGAGCCCCTGCTTTGCGCCATTCACACCTGTTTGCCTTCTATGGGTAAGGAAATGATGGTTCACAGGCTACTGTGCTCTTCAGGGTCCCTGTAGAACAGGGAGATTACCTTCTGAAAAGGAAATTCATAAGCAACAGTGGGGATGTCCCTGGTGGTCAATGGTTAAGAATCTGCCTTGCAATGCCAGGGATACCATTCAATCCCTGGCTGGGGAACTAAGATCCCACATGCCACGGGGCAACTAAGCCCACACGCTGCAACTACAAGCCCGCACACCACAACACAAGAAAAGATCCATGTGCCCCAGCCAAGACCCAAGGCAGCCAAATAAATGAATCAAGGATGATCTCAGCCATCTAGGGTACATTAGTGATCTGTCACTGCTAACAAAACGTAGCAGTATAAAATAACAAACATTTATTATTTCATGCAGTCTCGGCGGGTGGGTGCTACTAGCTAAGGTTCTGTCATGAGATTGTCAAGGGGTTGACCAGGGTTGGAGGCCTCTGAAGGTTTGCTTTGGGCTGAAGGATTCATTTTCTACGCAGTTCATTCACTAGGCTTGCAAGTGACTGCTGGCTTTCAGCACGAGGCCTCAGTTGCTTACCATGTGGACCGCTCCACAGGACTGGAATAGTGTCCTTGAGACATGGCGGTTGGCTTCTCCCAGGGTGATCCAAGACAGCAAAGCAGGTAATTTCCTGGTCATCCAATGGCTAAGACTCTGTGCTTCTAATGCAGGGGGCCCAGGTTTGATCCCTGGTTAGGGAACTAGATCCCGCATGCCGCAACTATGAGTTCACATGCCACAGCTAAGGCCTGGTGCAGTCAAATAAATAGATACTTTCTGAAAAAGATAATTAGAATAAATCTATTTTAAAAAGAGAAGATCAAAACAGAGAGGAAGCACAGTTGTTATGACCTAGTCTCCCAAGTTATAACCCATCACTTCCACCATATGCTTTTCATTAGAAGCAAATCACAAAACCCAAACCACACTTGTGGGAGGGGACGGAGGAGATACATGGCAGGGATTAAATGCCATCTCTTAATGAGATTGGTAAGAATCTGTGAACATATTCTAAAACCACTAGATATCACAATAGCATATACCAAAGATATTGTAGTTTTTAATATACAATTGAAGAGCTTAGGGAAGACTTTACATTGAAACTTGACCATCACCAAGCAAGGTGAAATCTCCCAAGCATACTGTGCTCTATACAAAGTAAAAGCAGGTTAATAGAAGAGGGCTAGTTCTCAAGGCATCTTTGAGAAGATGGCCCAGAGGGGTAATACTATACAGAGAATGGTGAACCCAGTGGACACAGTTATCTCATAAAAGGAGAGGCATACTTGGTTTGGGGGCAGGAATGTATCAAGTTTAGATGAAATATCTGTCAGAATTATCCATTTCCCCTGGGTGGGAGATGCCTTCTGGGAATGTAGAGTCCTAGGCAGCAGGCATGATGATTTCAGTAAACCTAAAGAATCACCTGCACTTAAGATCAACTGATTGCTAACGTTTGGGTACCCAGCAGTGTCTTATGAGTGTTGGTAATATGACTTGGGCCTGAGCATTTCCAGACCTGCAGAGCTAAGGACTAGATAGACTCATGAACATAGAGGTCCCACGCTGCAGTGAAATCACTGCCTTGAGTGATGCCCTTATCTCACCATGCCTTTTGTTATTGCAGAGCCCCTTCTATAAAAATTCGTGTGTCATTTCCATGCTGGCACCACTGAAAGCAAGCTGGGTCACTGGCAGGATCACTGAAGCCACCTGGGAAAACTCAGCCAGGGTTCTCACTCATTCTGTGTCTGCTCAAACCAGCATAATCTGATCTGGAAATATGGCCTCAATATGGGCCATCAGTGTTTCTGTTGATACACAGAGGATACAGTCTTCATCAAGTTAGACTAAGTGATTTTCCGAATAGATTGTCCAAGACATTTACCCAGTGAATAAACAATTAGGGTTCTTTGTACATAAAAATTTTTTAAAAACAATTTCAAAAGAATTCATGCAATAGTAGGACACAGTTTATGACACCAAAAATACTGCAAACAACCCAAATATTTAGCAATATGGGACAGCAGCATTAACTGTGTTACAGCCACACAGTTGAATACATTAGCTGCATTGACCTTTCTGCCATGATGGAAATATTCTACTCTGTCCAGTATGGTAGCCTCTGGTCACATGCAGCTACTAAGTACTTGAAATGGTGCTAGTTCAGCCAAGGAGTTACATTTTAGTTTTATTAATTTTAGTTTAAATAACCATATATGGCCGGTAGGCTATCTTAATGGACCCTGCTCCTCAATACAATGATACCATATGAACTCCAAGAGAGATTGTGGAATAAAAAAACAAGATGTCAAAAGTATAGAGTATGTTACCTTTTGTGAATGAGAGGGAGAGAAGTAAAAATAAATATTCATACTTACATTTGCATGAATTTTCACATAATTAGTGAAAGAATAAATGAAAAAGGACAAAGGGAACAGGATGGATATGGATGGAATGAAAGTGAGACTTCTCAGTGTATGTGTTTTAATATTATTTAGATTTTAAAACCATACAAATGTATTACCTACTCAATAAAAAGAATAAACCAAAATAAAATTAAAATTTTAAGATAAAAAATCCATGTGAAGATATACTTAGCATATGAGCATTAGGAATAGATCTTTCTCTGAGTTCTCATAGACTTCCCTCTATCAGATAAGGTAAGATAAATAAATCATTATGTTTCTTTTTGCCTTAGTTGCCTGGAAGGGCAAGGCAAAATGTAATGTTTAGCTATAGTATCTTCCATTTATCTAGATCTCTACTATAACACCTCCCCCACAGTCCTACCTTTTACCTGGTTTTTGTTAATTTATCTTTCTTACTGACTTTCACTGTAAGCCTCTTTTCTGAGGCAAAATAGTAAAAAAAAAAGAAGAAGAAGAAATAGAAAATACCTGATTAAGAAGATAAGAAAGGCACATTTTTGATAGAAGTTTAAAATGATACCATCTTTTAAGAGTGTAATTTAGAAATGTCTATTAATTTCCTAAATATACATGGATTTTGATTCAACAGTCCTTCTAGGAATTTGTCTTATGAAAATTCTTGTAGAAATGTGTAAGATATAAGTACAAAGGACAATCAAATCCCTTATGATTATACAGTGGAAGTGAGAAATAGATTAAAGGGACTAGATCTGATAGACAGAGTGCCTGATGATCTATGGACGAAGGTTCATGACATTGTACAGGAGACAGGGATCAAGACCATCCCCAAGAAAAAGAAATGCAAAACAGCAAAATGGCTATCTGAGGAGGCCTTACAAATAGCTGTGAAAAGAAGAGAAGCGAAAAGCAAAGGAGAAAAGGAAAGATATAAGCATCTGAATGCAGAGTTCCAAAGAATAGCAAGAAGAGATAAGAAACCCTTCCTCAGCGATCAATGCAAAGAAATAGAGGAAAACAACAGAATGGGAAAGACTAGAGATCTCTTCAAGAAAATTAGAGATACCAAGGGAACATTTCATGCAAAGATGGGATCAATAAAGGACAGAAATTGTATGGACCTAACAAAAGCAGAAGATATTAAGAAGAGGTGGCAAGAATACACAGAAGAACTGTACAAAAAAGATCTTCACGACCCAGATAATCATGATGGTGTGATCACTCACCTAGATCCAGACATCCTGGAACGTGAAGTCAAGTGGGCCTTAGAAAGCATCACCACGAACAAAGCTAGTGGAGGTGATGGAATCCCAGTTAAGCTATTTCAAATCCTAAAAGATAATGCTGTGAAAGTGCTGCACTCAATATGCCAGCAAATTTGGAAAACTCAGCAGTGGCCACAGGACTGGAAAAGGTCAGTTTTCATTCCAGTCCCAAAGAAAGGCAATGCCAAAGAATGCTGAAACTACTGCACAATTGCACTCATCTCACATGCTAGTAAAGTAATGCTCAAAATTCTCCAAGCCAGGCTTCAACAGTATGTGAACCATGAACTTCCAGATGGTCAAGCTGGTTTTAGAAAAGGCAGAGGAACCAGACATCAAATTGCCAACATTTGCTGGCTCATCAAAAAAGCAAGAGAGTTCCAGAAAAACATCTATTTCTGCTTTATTGACTATGCCAAAGCCTTTGACTGTGTGGGTCACAGTAAACTGTGGAAAATTCTGAAAGAGAAGGGAATACCAGACCTCCTGACTTGCGTCTTGAGAAAACTATATGCAGGTCAGGAAGCAACAGTTAGAACTGGACATGGAACAACAGACTGGTTCCAAATAGGAAAAGGAGTACTTCAAGGCTGTATATTGTCACCCTGCTTATTTAACTTATATGCAGAGTACATCATGAGAAACGCTGGGCTGGCTGGAATCAAGATTGCCAGGAGAAGTATCAATAACCTCAGATATGCAGATAACACCACCCTTATGGCAGAAAGTGAAGAGGAACTAAAAAGCCTCTTGATGAAAGTGAAAGTGGAGAGTGAAAAAGTTGGCTTAAAGCTCAACATTCAGAAAATGAAGATCATGGCATCCAGTCCCATCACTTCATGGGAAATAGATGGGGAAACAGTGGAAACAGTGACAGACTTTATTTTTTTGGGCTCCAAAATCACTGCAGATGGTGACTCCAGCCATGAAATTAAAAGATGCTTACTCCTTGGAAGGAAAGTTATGACCAACCTAGATAGCATATTAAAAAGCAGAGACATTACTTTGCCAACAAAGGTCTGTCTAGTCAAGGCTATGGTTTTTCCAGTGGTCATGTATGGATGTGAGAGTTGGACTGTGAAGAAAGCTGAGCACTGAAGAATTTATGCTTTTAAAGTGTGGTGTTGGAGAAGACTCTCGAGAGTCCCTTGGACTGCAAGGAGATCCAACCAGTCCATTCTAAAGGAGATCAGTCCTGGGTGTTCATTGGAAGGATTGATGCTAAAGCTGAAACTCCAATACTTTGGCCACCTCATGTGAAGAGTTGACTCATTGGAAAAGACCCTGATGCTGGGAGCGATTGGGGGCAGGAGGAGAAGGGGACGATAGAGGATGAGATGGCTGGATGGCATCACTGACTCGATGGACGTGAGTTTGAGTAAACTCTGAGAGCTGGTGATGGACAGGGAGGCCTGGCGTGCTGCAATTCATGGGGTCACAAAGAGTCGGACACGACTGAGTGACTGAACTGAACTGAATGTGCATCAATAGGGAGTGGTGAAGTAAGTTATGAAAAAACATGTGCTAGTGAAAAAGAGTGCGATAGACCTGTTTACTGACACTTGATGATGATCAAGTATTAAACAATATGTAGAACAGCAGTTCTCAGACTTTTTGGTCTTAGGACTCCATTTTACTCTTACCAATTAATTGGGATTCCAAAGAGCTTTTGTTATGTAGGTTATATCTACTGGTATTTACCACGTTAGAAATTTAAACTACGACATTTAAATATACACTTCTTAATTTATTTAAGGTGTTGGCTAAGCTTCCCAGGTGGCGCTAGTAGTAAAGAACCTGCCTGCCAAGGCAGGAGACTTAAGGTTTGATTCCTGGGTTGGGATGATCCACTGGAGGAGGGCACGGCGACCCACTCCAGTATTCTTGCCTGAAGAATCCCATGGGCAGAGGAGCCTGGTGGGTTATGGTCCACAGGGTCGCAAAGTGTCGGACACAACGGAAGTGACTTAGCACACAGCACATGGGCCAACCCAATAACAGTAACAAACAGATTACATGTTTATGTAAGTCACATCCTTTTTATCAAAATGAACTATGGCAGGACGTAATTTAGTAAGAAGGCTGGCATTGTCTCCCATTTCTGCAAATGTATTTAATATCTGGCTTAATAGAAGACAGCTGGATTCTCACAGCTACTTCTGCAGTCAATCTGTTGTGGTAGGTGTTTTGGTTGAAGTACAGGAAGAAAAATCCAACCTCATGCTCAGATGTAGTTGGAAAAGGGAGGGTAATTTTCATAGATCATTTTGGATATTCTTCTTGGCGAGTTCACCAAATCTCCACAAGTGGTGGTTTCTCAAGGATTAGTTGCAATGTGGATTCTGAAACCATATTGATGAACTTTTCTTACTGTTACTTTAAAATCCATCAGTCTATCTTCCACTTTGAATGATTCTTTCACCCATGTATGACTTTGTAACATCATAACTGGTCACTTAAAAAATACCGGTTCACTGAGTTATATAGATGTTTTGTATATTGACACATATTATTAACAATGTCAAAAATCACATTTGTTAATATCACCACCAATCTCATCATTACAGTCTTTAAGTGTTGGCAAGCTGTCAGCTCATAATGACAAATGTAAGTTAAACAGCATGCTTTGGGAGTTGTTGTGTAGCTTATAATCCCTTTTTTGTTAAAAAAAAAAAACTTAATTTTTGCTTAAAAGTTGGAATTTCATCATTAGTACTACACACTTGTCAGTTTTCCTTGAAGTAACAGGCTCATTAATTGTTGAGAAAATGTCTGAAAAAATGCCCAAATCTGACCCAACATAGTTTGGCTGTTAGTCATTGTTTCAAGTAAAAATATTTCTCCATTAACACACACACACACACACACAATTGAATTCAGTTTGCAAGTCAAACAATTGCACAAGTACTGCTCCTCCAGGCCATTATTGTAACTTGGAATGCAGCTGAAGTGTTTGATGTGTACTCCTCATCTCATACAGACTCTTAAAAATAAAGGGACTCCAGGGTTGAAATTTAATAAACTTAGTCATCTTTACTGCTCTATCAAGGGTGTTCTTACGGAAAATAGAGTTTCTGTTATTCCGAGAGTGTGCTGGTGAAGCATACAATGACTCCCCACCCCCACCCCAGGACAGTCTGGTGCCACCACCCTGATCTATGACACCAGCAGTTTTACCCACCTTCGTATTTTGTAACATCAGTGCAAATATCAACACTGTGAAGAAAGCAAATAATGCTTTAGCACAATTATAAAAACAGCTTTGGCCTTATGGACCCTCTGAAACGGTCTCAGGAATCTTCTGGAATTCATAAAACCACCCTTTGAGAACGGCTGATGTAGCCCATGATCCCTTTTTTGTTTAAGACAAAAAAAGGCAAAGACCGAAAGAAAGATACTCACCAAAGTGCTAACAGTGACTCTAGCAGTAGAAAGTGATAAAGTGTCATTTTCTTGGTACGTCACATACTTTTCTCTTTTTTGAATCCTTTACAAAGTGTATGTATTTCTTAAGTAATTAAAAACACTAAAGAAAGGAAAAGAGTAAATAAATGATAAACACCAATTACAACACACTCAGAGAATGTAAAATGCTCCTTGGACCTGTTTTTATGTTGAAAATATGAAGAGATTAGATACATAAAGCAAGGAGCTTAAATTATTAAAAAACAAAACAAGACACAAGAGAAAGCTCACCCTGAGAAATACCTCATTTCCCACAGGGCTGGAGGAAGGAAGTTCCGCCCTGCCTGGGATGCTGAGGCATCCACCAGGCCCAGGTAGCTTAAATGAATGACCCTGCTGATACTTTTACGTGCAGGTTGAAAATAAATCTAAAACACATTCTCTGTAGAAGGCAACAGGATTAGATTCGAAAAGTGATTTGACACTTTAGAAAGCTCACAGCTTCCTTCCCAGAGGAAAGACAAAAACAGGCACAGGACCCAGGGCTTACAGAGGAGATACAAAGTTTCTCTTTGGTGCCTTAAGCTTCCAGCTCTGCGCCTTCCTCCCTCTAGACTGAACCTGCCACCTCTTGCCTTTGCAGGATCCAGTGCTCTTCTGGTCTCCTCTCCTTTGCCCCTACTATCTCAGCCTCTCCCATGATATCAGTCATCCACGCCTCTCCATCATCTACACCCTAGCATAAATGAGTTTCCATGACGAGGCTCCCTCCCCTGCTGCATTTGCTTTTTAGACTGATCTCTGATGGTGGACTAAAAGGCTGGATGCTGAGAGAAGGCAGCTGAGGCATCAGCGGTAATTGCTGGGGAAGTCCCTGAAGCAGAAGTCTCTTTCCCGGGCTTCTAAAATCATGCTCTCTGGGTGGCTACCGTCAGCAGTTTCCTTCTGCTGTGTGCCATCAAAGATGTTACTGCCGCTTTCTGGGCTCTGTTAACCCAAGTGGGTTGGACTGGTGACCTCCTGGGTTTCTGTGACTGAGCTCCATTAATGTAAGGGAGTGCCGGCTCAGGAGGCCGGGGGAATGGCGTCTTGTTTTCAGTTCCTGAATTCAAGGAGGACTCGGAGGAAACTGCCCTCAGCTCCCTGCAGTTTGCCCCCTTCCCCCTTCTCTTCCTCATGACCTGTGTCTCCAGGGGGAGGATCAAACAAAGAGGTTGCAGAGGGTGGTGGAATGCTGTGTTTGGTTAAGTCCCAGGCTGGATGTGATTACAAAGTTCCTGTGACTGTGGAGACGCGGTGGGGAATGTGGTGGGAGGGATTCTGATGTCCAAGAATGTGTTCAGGCACACCCCCACCCCCTCCACACACATACACACACAACTCTTAATGCAATTGTGAGTTGCTAAACTCTGTGCTCAGACCCTCACCTCATATGTGCCCACCACCTCCTTAGAGATCTTCTTACAGGCATTTGTTTTTTCCATAAAGGCTTTCAGAAGACCAAACAACTTTCACAAATTAAAGGAATAAATAAATGACTTTCTAGTATTTTTGCTTCTCAATATCCGTCATCCTACATGTGGCGAATTCTCAAGGACAAGAGTCACAGCTGACCTCTCTCTTTATCCCCTCCCACTCCTTTCATCATGCCCAGGACTTGATGCCTCCCCCAGTTTTGTTCCATGTACAGATATGAGAATGAACGAATGAATGGAGAAATGAATGTTTCCACTAAGGTTCAAAAAAGTGTTTTTAAAGGTAATGGGTTACTGGGACTTCCTGGTGGTCCAGTGGTAAAAGATCCGCCTTCCAATGCAGGGGATGCAGTTTCAATCCTGTCAGGGAACTAGGATGTCACGTTCCCTGGGGCAACTAAGCCCGCACGCAGCAGCTACTGAGCCCATGTGCCACAAACTAGACAGTTCCACACCCCCCAGTCAAAGAGCCCAAGTGCCACAACTAAGACTTAATGCAGTCAAATAAATAAACTATTTAAAAATAAATAAATTAACCTCAGATATGCAGATAGCACCACTCTTACAGCAGAAAGCGAAAAAGAACTAAAGAGCCTCCTGATGAAAGTGAAAGAGGAGAGTGAAAAAGCTGGCTCAAAACTCAACCTTGCAAAAACTAAGATCGTGGCATCCAGTGCCTTCACCTCATGGCAAATAGATGGGGAAACAATGGAAACAGTTGAGAGATGTCATTTTCTCGGGCTCCAAAAGCACTGCAGATGGTGACTGCAGCCATGAAATTAAAAGAGGCTTGCTCCTTGCAAGAAAAGCTATGACAAACCTAGACAGCATATTAAAAAGCAGAGAGACGTTACTTTGCTGACAAAGGTCCATATAGTCCAAGCTATGGTTTTTCCAGTTGTCATATATGGATGTGAAAGTTGGACCATAAAGAAAGCTGAGCACCAAAGAATTGATGCTTTTGAACTGTGGTGTTAGAAGACTCTTGAGAGTCCCTTGGACTGCAAGGAGATCCAACCAGTCAATCCTAAAGGAAATCAATCCTGAATATTCATTGAAAGGATTGATGCTGAAGCTGAAGCTCCAAAACTTTGGTCACCTGATGCAAAGAGCTGACTCATTTGAAAAGACCCTGCTACTGGGAAAGACTGAAGGCAAGAGGAGAAGGGGATGACAGAGGATGAGATGGTTGGATGGCATCACCAATTCAATGGACAGGAGTTTGCGCAAGCTCTGTGAGTTGGTGATGGACAGGGAAGCCTTGCATGCTCAATCCATGGGGTTGCAAAGAATGGGACATGACTGAGCAACTGAACTGACTGAAATAAAGGTAATGGGTTATTCCCCATGGAGTGTCACCATGTCACTCAACTTGTCTTCTTGTCTCCATTTCCTTTACTGTAATTCACCAAAGAGTGGCCTGGGGGAGTGATCATGGTAGATAAGGAAGAGCAAACTGAAAAAGACTCTGTGCTGGCACTTCCAGCTTTATGACCTTAAGAAAGTCACTCGCCTTCTCTAGACCTCAGTTTCAACTCAAAGATAGGGTTGAAAATACCTGCCTCAAGCCTAGAGGACCCATAGGAGCCTATGTGAGACTTCAGTTCAGTGAGCAAGATTTGTCAGGCCCACCCTGTGAGTTAGGGACAGGGAGACTCAGGCTAGCTGATTGAAGACCTCCAGAGCGTGCTCCCCACTTGGTGCCTGGTTTCCTCATCCCCTTGAAGACTCACAGCAACACATCATCCCCCAGCAGCCCTTCAGAGCCACTGGGACCATCAACTCAACGGGACATTCTGGAACTATTGGTGGAGAGATGGTTGTTTGGTTGGGAGGAGGTCAGGGTCACAAGCTTGGGCTGTGCCCATCAGACAGTTCTGCAGAGCATAAAGTGTTGCAGCACAATGGAATCTCTTCCCTTAAAAGAAACACATAATGGAAACAAAGTTTAAAATTTTAACTTGACAATAAAGTAGCCAACTCTTGCTCCTCTGTGGAGAGGGTATCACAATCATGGATTCCCAGCTGCCAGAGTCCCGTGCTCGGGTCAGAGCGTTCAAGGCCTGGCCACAAGAGACGGCTGCCCCAGGGGCCGTGTTATCAGCCCTTGCCGCACAGGATATCCTGGGAAAGATGGGGGCAGGAGACAACACTTCCACCCCCAAAGGGACCTCAGCAAGGAGGAGTCACCACCTTGGACTCCAGCCCAAGGGTCAAAGAAGGGTGTCCTGTGGTCCTTCCTGTGCTGGTCCTAGATCCCTGGGCAGCGGTGTCAGGGGACAGCAGGAGCACCTGCAGAGTGGGTGGTTCGGGTCAGGGTGAGGTTACGAGGGCATGTTTGGCCAAGGCCAGGCTGTTGGGCATAGGTATGGCCACTTTGCCATCAAATTCTCCAAAATTGGTTTAACATCCTGCAGGATACTCGATCAGATGTGGTGGGAGGCGTAGCAGCTGCTGTTCCTCTTTGTAAAGACAGTAGGAACAGACTTGGCTTTGACCCTGACTGTGGCATGTTGGTGGTGGCGGGTTCTCTGCCTCTCTAACCCCTGCCTTGCCCCTCTTATCTATGGTCAGCAGGAGAGTGGAGTCTCAGATCCAGCCCTGATTGTTCTCAAAGCCCACCATCTCCCTTCTACAGCAGAGGTCCCCAGACTTCAGGATCTAATGCCGATGATCTGAGATGGAGCTGATATAATCATAACAGAAATAAAGTGCACAATATATGTAATATGCTTTAATCATCCTGAAAACTTCGCCTTCCCCCTTCCATGAAACTGGTCCCAGGTGCCAAAAAGATTGAGGGCCATCGCTCTACAGGACAGAGGCATCGGGGGGAAATTGTCTTCAGGCCCCCTCCTCCTCTCTGGGCCTTTCTCCAGCCTCAGGTGGCCAGAGTCCCCTGGGTAAAGAGAACCCCTCTCCTTCCCCCCTAGTCCCTACCCCCGGTTAGAGAGAAAGTATCAGACAATAAACCCATTCAGGCTGAGGAGTTTTGTGGATTTAAAGAGGACAGTTTTAAAAGCGGGAGATGAACAAGAATGATATTTAAGAAAAAAATGGCCTAATTAGCTGTGTGGCTTTGGGCTTTTTACCCAACCTCACTGAACCCCAATATCTTCATCTATACCGTGGGGACTAACACTATTTTTGCCTTATGGATATAATGATTAAACGTGGGAAACGCCCAGAACATAATAGGAATCTATATATTTAGCATCTGTATCATAAGATCCACCACACTGATTTTAAGCTTTCTACATTTACCCATGGAAGAAAAGGCTGTCTCTCCTCCAAAGAGTTTTTTAACAAGTGTGCCCATTTCTAACAAGGTAGCAGTAATTAGGGTGTGGGAAAGACATTAGGGACAGCAAGACTCTGAGAGGCTCCCACTTCTAGTTCAACCAAAAAAGGAATCTGAGCGTAGACAGAGGAGGCAACCTGGATTAGAACAGCCTGTGTAGTTTAATCAAAGCTCCTGATACCAGTGTCTCTCTAAATTTCCAATGAACCATTTATAGCTGCAGAGAAGAATGCATACTGCCAAGAGGTTTAGATATGCATATGGAATTGGCTCTCTGCCAGTAGGACATTTCTTAGAATACACTTGTGTTCACATAAAAATTGCTGCAGATTCTTCTATTCTATGTCCAAATATACACGTATTTAATTTAAAATTAAAAAAAAAAATGTGTGTTAAGTTGCTTCAGTCATGTCTGACTCTTTGCGACCCTATGTACCATTGCCCACCAGGCTCCTCAGTCCATGGGGATTCTCCAGGCAAGAATACTGGAGTGGGTTGCCATGCCCTTCTCCATGGGATCTTCCTGACCCAGGGATCAAACCCACGTGTCTTGCATTGCAGGCTGATTCTTTACCTCCCTCACCTGCCTGCTGCCAAGTCGCTTCAGTCGTGTCCAACTCTGTGCGACCCGATGGACTGCAGCCTACCAGGCTTCTCCGTCCATGGGATTCTCCAGGCAAGAACACTGGAGTGGGTTGCTATTTCCTTCTCCAATGCATGAAAGTGGAAAGTGAAAGTGAAGTCACTCAGTCGTGTCTGACTCTTAGCGACCCCATGGACTGCAGCCCACCAGGCTCCTCCATCCATGGGATTTTCCGGGCAACAGTACTGGAGTGGGGTGCCATTGCCTTCTCCTACCTCCCTCACCAGGGAGGCCCAAATATGTATATATTTAATTTAAAATTGAAAAAAAAAAAACACCCAAACCAAAAAACAACCACCATGTCTCCCTGCCCCCCATACAATCTTCAAGCTGGCACTTTGAGAAGACACAGTATGTTCAGGCTATGGCTTTTTGCTCTGCCTGTATCTGCCACAGACCCCCTTCCATGCCTGTGCAATTCCAATCTGACAGCATGGTTCAGAACAAGGATATGAATCTAGGTGGCCCCACCATCTCCCTTAGTTCCTCATGCCTGACCTGACCTGCTCAACCAGTGCCCACACCCCATCCACAGTATAAATAAGACTCAGCAGAACCACACGTATGTGTGCAAACTGAGAAGCCTGGCTCACTGTCAGGGGAGGCAATGGGGCTTGAAAGACCTAGTAGGCATGGGTGCCGTATTAGGGGTCTTATGTGGTAAGCAATAGAAACGGACTCTGGGTGACTTACCCAGAAAGTACTTTATTGGAAGATGAGAGGCAACAGAGAACTCAAAGGAAAACTGAAGCCAGAAGGACAGGTGGGACAGCAGTTTCAGGAATCCAGGAAGCAGACGCCAGGGTATAGTCACTGGAACTGAGATAAACAGACCCCAGACATTTTCTGTTTTGGTATCAACTGCTATCTCTCTCTAGGACAGAGTATTTAATCAGCCTAACTTGGGTGACACAGCTCATCCTCTGGCCAGAGATAATGGGGTCCCTTGATGGCCAATCCCATCAAAATGTATCAGATGAAAGATAGGTCAATCACTAAGGCAAAATTGTGGCCCTAGTACCAGAAGAGTGGGCACTGAATGAAGTTCCCAGCTATCTGCAACAATGGACCCTAGAGAATATTGTGCTCAGCAAAGTCAGGCAGAGAAAGACAAATGTACTCTCTGACATCACTGATATGTGGAATCTAATAAATAATACAAATGAATCTGTATTCAAAACAGACTCACAGATATGGGAAATAAACTTACGGTTACCACAGGGGAGAGGGGAGGGAGGGATCAATTTGGGGTATGGGATTTACAGAAATAAACTATATATGAAAGAGCTAAGCAACAAGGGTTATTGCATAGCACAGGGAATTATACCCATTCTCTTGTAATAACCTATCAATATAAGGGAATATAACCTCAAAAATACTGAACCACTATGCTGTACACCTGAAACTCACATGATACTGTAAACCAACTACACTGCAAACAAACAAAATTATCCATGATGGATCCTACAACTTGTCTCCAAAGCCAGCCTGGTTGTCCCCAAGGGACTCACAGGTCCTCTCTAAAGAGAGTCGGCTGTCACCAGATCACCAGCATCAGCAGCTACCGCTGAGTGTTCCCTTCTCAAGACACAGAGCCCTTCACCCCGAGCAAGAAGGCCCAGGATGAAGTACCTGGGCAAAAGGGCTCCAGGGAAGAGGAAGCCCATCTGGAGAGAACTTAGTCCTCACCAAGATGAACTACAACCACAATCATTCAAGGGAAGGGGCTACAGGGAGACAGGGGAGGGGATGTGCCCACAAAGGGAGACCAGACAGAGAGGCTGGGCTCCGATATGCAGCCCGACCACCTTCATAATTTGGCCAAAGGTGGGTGCCAGCCAAGAGGTCTTCACCCTGAGGAGTCTGGAGACAGGCCTGGTTTATCAGCCAGAGTCTTCTTCCTACAATGCCCAAAAAAGAGGTATAAGCTGGTGGCCCAGTGGCTAAGACTCCATGCTCCCAGTGCAGGAGGACCAGGTCCCATCCCTGGTCAGGGAACTAGATCCCACATGCTGCAACTGAGACCCGGTGCAGCCAAATAAATTAAAAATAAAAGAAAGAGAGAGAGAAGTAAACAAAGAAACTCACAACAACTCTAGACATGCAATATACAGAGTGTGCTTATAAAACTTCCAAGTAGCACATAACTATATAGAGTACAAAATTAAAGTCTGTAGAATGACTCTTTCTCCCAAACATGGGCCCCATTTTATGGAATATCCAAGTCCTTGCTTCCCCCTTCTCAGTGGACACCAAGAGGAGTCCCCAGGGTGAAGGAACAGAGGGGACTAGGCAGGGAAACTCCAAGTGCCCTTCCAGCTCAAACAGAGCTGAGGGGAAACCAGGGCAGCCCCCCACCACACACCCAACCCCCTGCACAGTGGCTGCACCCTGGGTACCCGGGCAATAAGGAGGTGGCGAAGGAAAGGGGAGGCAGGGAGAGAGGCTGGGAGAGAGTGAGAGGATTGAAGTCCCCTTTACTCCCCCATTCCACCCATTCTACTCCCTCCCAAAGGTAGCAACTGTTACCCACATTTCCTTACTCGCTTACATATGGCAGATAATCACATGAGAAACCGACCGAGCATCATTTTCCTGCAGACATCTTATGCAAAGACAGGAGACCTGTTTCACTCCTCGTCTTCTCAAGTGCGCAAGTCCACGTGGAGCCCTGGAGGACCAGGGCTCACTTCCCCGTTGTCCTCCTCCATAGAAAGGAAGTTCTAAAGGGAAGGAGATCTGTTTACTTTCTTCAACTTCTCCCATACTTAGAGCAGGGCTTGGAATATAGTAAGCGCTAGATTTTTTTGAGTAAATGAAATTTCTTCTCCTCTGATGAAGATAGCATTCCCTCATAACCACAGCTCGTCCTCGTCCTGATTGATCAAGTTTGACTGAGTTATATTTTTTTGAGTAAATGAAATTTCTTCTCTCTTCTCGGATGAAGATAGCATTCCCTCATAACCACAGCTCCTCCTCGTCCTGATTGATCAAGTTTGACTGAGTTATTGGTCCTGGTCTTGCCACTCAATGACCTCCAGTTGGAGCCCATGTTCTTGCTCGTGTACCCTGAGATAGGGAAGTACATAATGGAGCTGGAAAAATGAGGCTAGGCTCATTAGGTTTAGAGACAGAGGACCTCCGTGTGTGCTCTTGCTCCTTAGCCACCTGCTCACTAGCTGTGGGCTGGAGAGAAGTGGTGGATAGCGTGGGGAATCACCCAGAGCCCTCTCCAGGGCTGAAGCCCACCTTCCCTAGCAGCTGGAAGTGCTGAAAGCTGATGGCTCTCAGCTGAGTCACCTCAAGGACTTGCCTTGGCTGAGAAGGCCCACCTTTCTCAAGCCCAAGGACCGCCTCCATGAAGGAGTACAAAGGCTCAGCCCCTACTTGCCAGGAGGGACAACCCTACAGAGCCAGCTGAGCTCCAGAACAGCCTTCATCATGCCCTCAACCTCTGTGCCCAGTCCTGCCTTCTTCATTCCCTGTGGGTGCCAGTCCTGCAAAGCCTTCCCCTGCAGGCCTCTCTGTCGCACAGCCTGATTCTCAGGGTGCCCAAAATACAACAAGAGACCACACATATTCCCTCTCTTCCCAGGCTCATTAGCTATGCAACACAGGGTTAAAGAAGATGGGTTTTGAAGTCAAACAGATGTAGATTTTAATCCAAATCCACCACTTGCCCACTCTGTGTTAATGGGCAATGTATTTAACCTTGCTGAGACTTTGCTGCCTCATCTGTATAGGGGGGTAGAGGAGATTCCTCTAGTGCCCTGTGTCATATACCCTCCACTGACCTGTGCTGTCAGCTATAGCTATGGGGGGCAGTTTCACGGGAGCTCAGTCTCACCTGGGCTGCAGGGTCCCACCATTTGTTCTTCACACCCTTCCCTTTGGAGGGGACGTCCCCAGGCCACTTGACCTCTATATGCTTCACTGATGTGTCGGGCCCTAAATCTAGATAGGATTTATATCCTCCCCTCTAGAGTAGATGCATCATACTTGTTACTTCTTCCTCAACTGGTCTCATTAATGGGGTCACTGGTACAGTGCACTCTCATCTGATGCTCTGTGGAATGTCCAGATGATCCAGATCCCTCCAGACTCCATGATGGTAGAAGGCGGGGGAGTTAACACAGCCCTGACGCAAGACACTAACGTATCCTGTCCTCTGCTCCACGTGAATGTGCACTGCTTTGACCCTCCTTTCTGACAGGGATGGAAAAGAAAACAAAAAACAGATCAATGAAGAAGAAGAAAAAAAAAAGATCGATGGGCAGGCACCATGTAGTGTTGGAGGCTATGTTGATCTGCTCCAGCAAAGATACCCTACTTAGCAAAACAGCACCAACTGGGGCTCCTGCTTGGTTAGCTTCGTGATGGTTTACTCTCATCAGCCATTCTATCCAGTTTCTGTAGAGGCCTGATGGGTGAGTTAAATGGGAATACGACAGAGACCATTCCTGCATGTTTTTATCACTGAGGGTGGCACTGATTTTGGCCATTCCCCCTGGAATAGATACAATCTTGTATTTGATTTACCATCTTGGCCAGGGAGAGGGAGCATTAGAGGCTTCAGTTAGCCGTCTTTACTGTATTAGCTCTTATTCCATAGGCCAAGGAACCCATATAGGGAGTTCTACCAGCTACCAAGTATTGCCTCTTCCAATACACACCCAGGAATAGCAAGTAACCACACTGGACCTGTAAACTCACAGTGAGCTGGAGCAAGGCCAGGGCTCCATTATTCCCCCTCACTCTAATGGACAGGGTGGTGGTGATGGCACTTTGGGTCACCAGACCCTGTCAATTCAGACCCTGTGGCCAAAAATTCTGCCAAGTCCTTGGACAAGGACATTCCCCTGTCTCATGCTCAGTTACACAAGTAAATGGTCACAGGTTCTTTTTGGAAAGAACTTGGAGGGAATACTACTGAATACAAATTTGCCATGATGTTCCATGTCCTTTAGTCAATGGCTCAGGTCCAGAAACTGGTTAAGGGATCACGACATTTTACTGGGGGCGGCTGCCTTCAGCCCCCTGATCATCCATCCTTGATTTCTTTTGATTGTCTAAATTGAGTACTACACCCATCTACCTTATACACCCATCTAGGAACATTGTGTTCTATTAACCATCTCCATAATCTTCTGCAGGTCAGGCACTCCTGACTACCACTCGGATTGCCACTAAGATTTTGCTGTTCACTGCAATCATTGCACCCACCTGGGTTCTAAAGGCTGAGCACCGCTGCCTGACCGCTATTATGTCAGGATCCTCTAATCCCCATGGGTATCAGACAGCCCAGCTCTGTAATAGCATATCCTACTGTGCCCCTCCCTCGCCAGCTTCTTCCTTATTGCCTCCATAAAGGATGCTTTCCAGGGCTTCCCGCAGCACAGAGTTGGCTGGTGGGTTTTCTGGCCTCCAGTACTACAAACACTCTGACATGCCCACTCCTCTGGGCCTTTTGATCTCTTCCTTCACCCTCTGCCACAGCAGCTCTGACATTTCTACTTCACTCATGTGGACCTTTGCTTTTCCTACGCTTCTAAAATCCATCTTTAAAGCGTGTTAGCATTACCTCCTAGGTTTCTGGCCAGGCTGTTAAATCCACTCTCATGGGAGAGTACTTCTGTATCAACACCTGCTCTTATCCAACTTCACCTTCCTCCCCGCTTGATCTGGCCCCCTTGGGATTCAGTTCTGTGCCCACTTCCTGCCTGAACGCTATGACCCAGATTCAGCAGATAATCTCCCTCCTCCCTTAGCTAGCCCAGCACACCTGGGATTTGACTCATTGTCCATCAGATAGAGAAGAGGTAGAAGTCAGTTCCTAGGGAGACATGCTTTATCTTGCAGGGCACCTACCTCATTTCAAACGGAGTGCTATCTTCCTAAATGGGGGAACCACTATTTGCCAACTAGAAGTGGATCAGTTCTGGGACTTCCCTGGTGGTCCAGTGGTTAAGACTTCACCTTCAAATGCAGGAGGTGTAGGTTCCACCCCTTGTTGGAGAGCTAAGATCCCACATGCCTCACCACCAAAAAAAAAAAAAGGGAACATAAACAACAGAAGCAATATTGTAACAAGTTCAATAAAGACTTTAAAAATGGCCCACATCAAAAAAGTCTAAAAATAAACTCTCAGGGACTTCCCTGGGGACCCAGTGGGGGTTGGGGGGGGAGAGAAGTAGGTCACTTCTGCAGGTCCGGTGGGTCCAGAAGAATCTGAGAGGTCAAGGCTCTCAATTGCATTTACTCATATATGCCCAGCCCAGGTCTCAGGCTCCTAGCACTTTCCTAACAGTTGTCTGACCTTGGCACACAAGGCCTGTCAGAACTAAGAATCCCACCTTCTCTGGAGCTCTTTTACTCTTACCATTATGTCTAAAGCCTGGTCCTCCCTCTGCAGGTGGGAGTTCCTCAAATGCTGCCCAGGCAGTCCTCTGGCTTTTGCCTTTGGCCTGAGTGATTTTTCACTTTGAGACTGTCATTACCCCTTGAGAGTAAATCAATGGGCCTGGCAAAGTTCTTCATTTCCATGGTCCATACATTGACTACTTCCTTCAATTGCCAAAAACACTGCACCAGCCAGGTGCAAATACCTTCCACCCATATCCCAGCCCAGGTCACCAACAGTGAGTGAGTTTTAACCATCACAAGATTCTGGCATGCCAGGGACTAAGCTTACTTCTATCCATCAGGTTCACTGATACCTGGCTGGCAAATGGTCCCTCTCCAAATTCCCTTTTCTGCTTCTTAAGACCACTTCTGGCCCAAACTGTCTTGGTTCGGGTTCCCTGAAAGCAGACTCTGAGATGGAGATGGTTTAGCAGGCAGAATTCTGAGAGATAAGAGCTGTAAGAAGACAGGATTGGAAAGAGGGAGTAAATGATCACAATGTGGCTGCAGGCAAGGCCTCAGATGGTCGCACAGGAAGCTCTGAGCTGGGATGGCCCTTCTAGAGGGTTCCAGAATGTGGCAAGGAGGCTAGGGCATGACTTCTCTGCATCAACCAGTCACTGGCTGAAGACGGCCCAAAGGTCTGGGCCTTGCCTTGGTGGAGGCAACGACTTGTAGCCAGGAAAATTCCCAGGGAGGGAAGGAGCAGTGAGACACCAGGAGCCAATATTCCCAGCAGCTGGGTTTGTGGGCATTGAAGGGGGGCCAGTAGGAACATGCTTCAGTTCAGTTCAATTCAGTTGCTCAGTCGTGTCCGACTCTTTGTAACCCCATGAACCACAGCACGCCAGGCCTCCGTATCCATCACCAACACCTGGAGTCCACCCAAACCCGTGTCCGTTGAGTTGGTGATGCCATCCAACTATCTCATCCTCTGTCATCCCCTTCTCCTCCTGCCCTCAATCTTTCCCAGCATCAGAGTCTTTTCAAATGAGTCACCTCTTCGCGTCAGGTGGCCAAAGTATTGGAGTTTCAGCTTCAACATCAGTCCTTCCAATGAACACCCAGGACTGATCTCCTTTAGGATGGACTGGTTAGATCTTGCAGCCCAAGGGATTCTCAAGAGTCTTCTCTAACACCACAGTTCAAAAGCATCAATTCTTTGGCGCTCAGCTTTCTTTATAGTCCAACTCTCACATCCATACACGACCACTGGAAAAACCATAGCCTTGACTAGACGGACCTTTGTTGACAAAGTAATGTCTCTGCTTTTTAATACGTGTCTAAATTGGTCATAACTTTCCTTCCAAGGAGTAAGCGTCTTTTAATTTCATGGCTGCAATCACCATCTGCAGTGATTTTGGATCCCAGAAAAATAAAGTCAGCCACTGTTTCCACTGTTTCCCCATCTATTTCCCATGAAGTGATGGGACCTTTCCCATGAAGTGATGGGACCGGATGCCATGATCTTTGTTTTCTGAATGTTGAGCTTTAAGCCAACTTTTTCACTCTCCACTTTCACCTTCATCAAGAGGCTTTTTAGTTCCTCTTCACTTTCTGCCATAAGGGTGGTGTCATCTGCATATCTGAGGTTATTGATATTTCTCCCGGCAAACTTGATTCCAGCTTGTGCTTCGTCCAGCCCAGCGTTTCTCATGATGTACTCTGCAAAGAAGTTAAATAAGCCGGGTGAACATGGTTACAATTTATCAAACCATCTCAGCAAGTTCTTGTGGGAACTAAATGAGAGAAAATGTGGTAAGAGCTTAGCAATAGGCCAGGTATGTAATGGTTTTCTTTAAAAAGTTACTGGGACTTCCCTGGCAGTCCAGTGGTTAAAGACTCAGTGTTCCCACTGCAGGGGGTGTGAGTTTGATCCCTGGTAGGGGAACAAAGATCCCTTATGCTGCACCGTGTAGCCAAAAAATAACAAAAATTATGAAAACAAAAAGTGTCAGCAGATCTTGTATCTGGTGAGGAGCTCTAAAAAAAAAGGTAACTATTGCTGTTTTTATTTCCAATAATAATTATAGTTTCTGTTTATATCATAATATTTAGCTGAACCATGTAAGTTGTTGACATTTAACCACATTTGACCTACAGGTTTCATATGGCTCATCTGTTAATTAATAAGAATAATTAAATAGTACCTGTTCTACCTACCTTGTAGATTTATTTGAAGATCTACTAGCAAGGGGCATATGTAAAAATGCTTTGTAAATGTTCTATTAAAATGTCGACACACTAGATTATTGGTCTTATCTTTTACTACCACATCTAAGAAAATGGCTATGTTCAGGCTTCCCCAGCCAAGGATAATAAAGCTATCTTATTAAAAAAAAAAAAAAAAAAGCTATCTTATTCCCTTTAAATACTTAAATTACAACTAACTTTGAACCCTACAGGCCCTGATGGGAACCCAGCCCCTGCAGAGTGTTCCAGCAATCTTGGAGAGTGCCTCAGTGCTGGGTTACACCAGCCCTAGAACTCCCTCTTTCTATTCTTCCCCTTCAGCTTCGGCAGTGGTCCCACACCCTCTGTGACTTCCCACCTGCCTGGGCATGACCACGCTCTGTGGGTGGTTGCACCAAGGAGCCTTCCACTGGCCTCCTCATAGCCACTTAGCCCCACGCATGGCCAGGGCCCTTTTCTCAATGCATCATACTTAACAGAAACCAGGCACAGCTTCTAGCATGAGCTGACAAAATTTTAGAGACCAACGAAGAAGAGTAAAACAAAGAGAAATACTCAAGACCATGATTGATATGGTTTTTCTCAGAGTCTACAGATCCCAGGCTGATACCCAGGTAATCTCACAAGGTCACTGACCTGGCTAGCCCTGGCTAGTTCCATACGGCAGGGCCCAGCCCAGCACCATCTCCAAGGTTTGCTTGGACCGTGCCTTCCATCAAAGGACAGATGCAACTTTCTTTTTTTAGTTTATTTATTTGGCTGTGCCGGGTCTTATTTGTGGCCTGAGGGATCTCCATCTTCATTGTTGTCGTTTAGTCGCTAAGTCATGTCTCTTCGTGACCTCATGGACTCTAGCCTACCAGGTTCCTCTGTCCTTGGGATTTCCCAGGCAAGAATACTGGAGTGGGTTCCCATTTTCTTCTCCAGGGGATCTTCCTGATCCAGGGATCAAACTTAGGCCTCCTGCATTGCAGGCGGATTTTTCACTGCTGAGCCACTGGGGAAAGCAATCTGCACTGCGGCGTGCTAACTCTTAGTTGCAGCATGTGAGATCTAGGTCACTGACTAGGGTTCAAACCTTGGTCCCCGGCATTGGGAGCATGGAGTCTTAGCCACTGGACCACCAGAGAAGTCCCCAGATGCAACTTTCTTAAAACACGGACAGAGGAGGAGAGAGAGAAACTTCCCTGTCATCCCCAGGGCTCACATCTTGAGTCCTCAGTTTCTGCTCCAGGATATTGTCCTCTTAGGATGACTGGCAGTAGGAATTTTTCTTTAATGGCATTTACCCTCCGCCTAAGGTCATGGCCTTGCTCTTTGCAAATTGCAGAATGATTACAGGAATACAGAAGGTCCAAGATCAGTGCAGTCCAGAATATTGTGTATATATCATGTACGTCCAGTCCAGGCTGGTCCAGGCCCTTTTCACAGTTTCTGTTCCAGGTGACAGTCAGGTTCAAATGTGCTTTCTGCAGTCCTCTTGAATGGAGTTCCTCAAATCTTCTGAAACATCCATTCAAAGCACCCACAGTTCCATAAAGAACAAGCTACAGTTTATGGCCCAGTGCACTCTTGATCAAGACAGACCCAGCAAAACTTTCTCCACCCTACACACACCCCAAAGAGCATAGTAATAGCTGGGTGCCAACTATATACACCACACACACAAGACCCCTACTCTCAGGAACTTCCCCACCAGGAGGGGTAAAAGACGTTAACAGGTCAGCCTATCAGCAGAACCCCAGTTAAAGGAACAAGGGCCCATCCATTTGATGGAAGGCTGCAACAGACCAAGTGTGCTTTTTATTATGTGCTTTGAGAGAATTGTGGTCAGCAGCTTCTGAAGCAGCTTCTGAAATAGCTGCTGGTGATCCGGCCTCCCAGGATTTACATCCGTGTATAATCCCCTCCTTGAGTATGTGGATGATTATGGTGGTTGGGGTGGGGATGGGGAACAGCTGGACCTAATACCTTTTTCCAACAGCTAGAATACAACAAAGGCCTTGGAGGTCACTCAGAGATTGGGCTTTCAAAAGCTAGGGACTTCCAATTGCTCACTCTCTTCTCAGGGCACTTACCCTGATGATGTAAGCTGCCATGTTGGAGAGGCAGCCAGGTCCTGCAAGGGACGAAGCCAAGGGTCTGGCAGCTCCTAAGGGACTGAATCCTACCCACAACTTGGCATCTGATCCCAGCTGACACCTTGACGGCAGCCTGGGAGAGGCCCTGAACGGAGGACCCAAGTAAGCAGTTCTAACCTATAGAAACTGAGATGTAAATGTTGTCAGAAGCCACTGAGTTCAGAGGTAATTTGTTATGTAGCAAGATAATTACGATGGGAATAATCTTCAAGGTGTGTTCTTAAGTAGAAAAATCAAGGTGCAGAAAAATGTTATATGTTTTTATTTGTATAAAAGGGGAGAAATATTTCCATTGTGTGTGTGATCCATATATATATATTTGCTTCTATATGCATAAAATATTCCTGGAGTGATATGCATTAAATTCAGAATACACATTGCCTTCTGGGAGGTCTAATGGCTGGTGGAGGGAGAATTTTCCCTGTACACCTTTTAGATCTTGATTTTGTATCAGGTGAAACTGTTGACAATTCAAAAAGTAAGCACAATTTTTTTTTAAAAAGAATCAGTCAATAAACCACCCAGGAAAAAGAAAATGAAGATAAGGTTTTTTTAAAAAAACAATTAAACTTTAAACTGAGGAGCTCTTATTGATTTGTACATACCTCTTGTTCCCCACATCCAAGTGCTGTCAACTCTCAGAATATCTCAAATCTGCCCCACTTCTCTTTTTAAAATTTATTTGTAATAGAATTTTTTAAAGTCACACTCCATTTATAGTCATTACAAAATATTGGACATATTCCTCAGGTTATATAATACATCCTTTATAGCCTGTCTTACACCCAACAGTTTGTACCCCTTAATCCCTCCCCATCTCCCCACTGGTAACCACTAGTTTGTTCTCTATGTCTCTGAGTCTACTTCTTTTTTGCTATATTCATTAGCTTGTTGTTTCCTAAAGATTCCACATTTGAGATATAATACAGTATTTATCTTTCTCTGTCTGACTTATATGCCCTCCAAGTCCATCCATGTTGTTGCAAACAAAATTTCATTCTTTTTATGGCTGAGTAGGGTGTTCTTTGGAAAAATGATGCTAAAGCTGAAACTCCAGTGCTTTGGCCACCTCATGCGAAGAGTTGACTCATTGGAAAAGACTCTGATGCTGGGAGGGATTGGGGGCAGGAGGAGAAGGGGATGACAGAGGATGAGATGGCTGGATGGCATCACTGACTCGATGGACGTGAGTCTGAGTGAACTCCGGGAGTTGGTGATGGACGGGGAGGTCTGGCGTGCTGCGATTCATGGGGTCGCAAAGAGTGGGACATGACTGAGCAACTGAACTGAACTGAACTGAACTGAGTATTCTATTGTGTGTTTGTGTGTGTTCTCTGCTGAAGAAGGGATCAGCCACCCACTCCAGTATTCTTGGGCTTCCCTTGTGCTCAATTGGTAAAGAATCCACCTGCAATGTGGGAGACCTGGGTTCGATCCCTGGGTTGGGAAGATTCTCCTGGAGGAGGGAACAGCTACCCACTCCAGTATTCTGGCCTGGAGAATTCCATGGACTGTATAGTCCATGGGGTCGCAAAGAGTCAGACACAACTGAGTAACTTCCTCTTTCACTTTCATGCAGAAGAGGAATTGCTGGATCATATGGTAGTTCTATTTTGAGCTTTCTGAGAAGCCTCCATACTGTTTTCCTCAGTGGCTGCACTAATTTACATTCCTACCAACAGTGTACAAAGGTTCACCTTTCTCCACATTCTCCTAATATTTGTTATTTGTGTTCTTTTTGATGACAGCCATTCTGACAGGTGTGAAGTGATAGCTCGTAGTGATTTTAAAACTGTCCCAAGTCTCTCTTTCCATTTTCTCTCCTACTACCCTGGACCAAGCCACAAGCATCTTTTTCCTGGCCTATTGTAATAGCTTCCTAGTCGTTCTCTCTGCTTCCTCCCGTTACCTCCTTTCCTGGTTACATTGCTCCCCTTCTTCATAGTGGAGCTTCCTGGTCAAATGTTCACTTTCCCTTTTAAAGTGAATTTTGGTATAGGAGATAGCTTGCAAGTACAGAAATACTCTTGAAGAAACAAAGGGAGGGGACTTCGCTGGTGGTCTAGTGGTTAAGATGCTGCTCTTCCAGTGTAGGTGGTACAGATTTGATCCCTGGTCAGGGAACTAAGATCCCACATGCAGCAAAAAAAAAAAAAAAAGAAAATGCAAAGGGAGAAGGGAACTGCTATGTATTAGGTGCTTATGTAAAGCAGATTTTACATATAATGCTATTTAATCTTCGTAACAGCCTTATGGCGTGGGCATAATTACTGTCCCCATTTTACAGACAAAGACAGTTGAGGTCAAGGCTACAGTATTATGTCCATGGGTACTATCTGCTTAGCATCCCCTTCTCCCGGGAATGATCTCTTCTTTTCTCCATCCATCTGCTTATTGTAGGAACGACCACCATCTGCAAATATCCTGCCTCCTGGTCACATCTGATTCATTCAAGTACAGGCAGCTGACCCAGTCTGGGCAGCAGAGCACTTCCTATCCTGCAGAGACCCCTTCCCCAGCTGCCAACAGCTGCAGAGAGACTCAGTAAACTGGATCGGAGAAGAGCCTTTGATGCACAGCACCCTCAGCTGAGAAGATGATGAACTCTCATGATCAAAATTCCATGGTGTTGAACCAGAGAAACTGGCTACTACTCCCCTTTCTGCCCTGAAATTGAGTTTGTCACTTTCTCTGCACTTTGGTATTGTGTTTGTGAAATAACAGGGTGGAGGCCAGAAGGGTGGTTTGGATTGGAAGAGTTAATCTCCAAGGACCCTAACTCTTCTGTGCAACCTTGAGAACGCTATATCCCTACTCCGAGCCTCAATTTGCTCAACTGAGAGTTGGAGATGGCAGTGAGGGAGGTGGGGAATGGATGAGACAATCTCCTGAAGGACTTTCTAGTTCAGAAAATTAAGGGCTCTTCACATCAGAGGTAAGTGGCTGCCCTCCTTCTCAACAGGAGAGATGTCTTTCCCCCTAACTTCTGGCTGAGCCCCTCCAGGCTCTTTAATAAGAGGGTGGCGGACCTTCTAATCTGGGAAGGGGCCGATTTCACTCAGAACAAATGAACCACAGAGACAAAAACCATCTGTGGTGTGGTGGAGACCCTGCCAGAGTCCCCTTAGCAGCCTGCCTCTTGCCAAGACCCCAGCCCCCACCCCCAGCCCTGTCAGCAACCCCTCTCCCCATCCCAGATTTGATTAAATGTTACATTTCCCATCATGCAGTCGGGCCTTCTGCTGTGAGGTTACTAGCTGCTCTTAAGAGTTCTTTATACAACTCCACTTGGGCTCCCAGCCACCAAATTCTTCCTGCTCATGCATTACTTAAATTAGCTAAGGATGTTGGCATTTAGAGCCAAACGCCAGCATTTATCTCAGAAGGCGGCCTCACGATGGCCATGGCTGTACTTTCAGTGCTGCACTCCTCTGCAGACAGCTCTTTGTAATGTAAGGTGTTACACAAGCTCTTGCTGTATCTATAATTCTGCATATTTTTATGATTAGCTGACTAGGAGTACATACATTCCACGGCGGGCCTCCGGTATAACAATTGGTCCAGGAGACAAGAAATCACATTCCAACAACTTTTGTTCCCTAGCTCCTTTTCAGATGACTCCACCTTGACTCCTGGCTGAAACAGAGCAAGTCTAGTGCCCTCCACTGCCCAGGACACCAAGAGGCCCTCACACATGTGTGGCCTGTGGCAATTTACGAAAGTTTCACTTACGCTCCTCATACTTCTGTGGTTGCTATTTTACAGATGAGGAAACTATGTCTCACAAAGAAAAACTGTCAATTTATAAGGCAAAGCACACATTGGTAATCATTCTCACAATGCAGCCAAATTTCTTGAGTCTAGGGCTTTCCCTGCTATATCACAACTGAAAGGAAAAGAAACCAGCTTTCAGAAATGGATGTCTACTCAAGACGGTCTATAACAGACGTTAGGGCAAGGCTCAGCTGCTATAATAGAGAGACCTGATAAAACTATGGTTTAGGGAGCAGAAAAGCCTATTTTTCTCTCCTGTAATACTCCACGATGCCTGGCAGCTCAGCTGCATGCAATTTGTCAACACCCAGGTTCCTTCCAACTTGTCGCTCTACCATCTCCAGAGCCCTTTTATAATCTATTTGCATGACTGACGCTGGTTTTGCAGCCACATCTGGGTTGCCGTTGGTGGGAAGGAAAAGAGGGGGAGACACGCCCATCATTTTAAGGCCTGAGCCCCCTAATGCTACATATCATTACCCCTCATATTCCACTGGAGAGAATTTGGTCACAGGGCTACCCTTAACCACAAAAGGGAAAGAGAAATATGATCTAGCTACATGCCCAGGAAAGAAGGGGGATGGATTTGGCAGGGTGACTGGCAGAATCTCCCACATAAAGCATTGAAAGTCTCCAACTATTTTTCATACTCTCCTTCACCTCCTCCCAAGAGAATAACTCTCTCTCTCACTTGCCTCCTTGTACCTAAAAATCAACCATTTAAGGGCCACCTTTGGGTTTTGAAGGCCCTTTGGTCTTCTAGAAATCTTTTTTGCATGTGTGTGCAATTTTTTAAATACTTATGTGTCTATTTTGTTATTATTTTTTGGCTGGATGCAGTCTTAGTTGTAGCATGTGGGGTCTTTGTTGTAGCACACGCGCTCAGTAGCTGGGGCGCATGGGTTCTCTGGTTGAGGTCTGTGAGCTCAGTAGTTGCCACACGGGCTTAGTTGCCCCACTGAGGGTGGGATCTTTATTTAGTTCCTCAACCAGGGATCAAATCCATGTTCTCTTTGTTGGAAGGTGGATTCTTAACCATTCACTGTACCACCAGAAAAGTCCCTGTGCCAATTTTAAATATAATTGTATTTAAGATGTTACTTTTTCCCACTTACAATACAGTGCTTATAAAGTGCAATATTATTTCCTTTCCCTGTGTAAATATCCATATCCAAGTGTCAGGAATGCCCAGTTATGTACTATAGCAGCTCAACTTTAAAAGCATCATGAAATTTACTATCAATTTGGGTCCTTCAGTGTTTTGTGTGGAATGATGCTAAACCCATATGTTAGGTTAGCTTAATCAGTCTCTTCAATGGTGTGCCCAGAGGAGGCACCCCCAGATGGAGGAGCTCCACCACCAGGGAAGCCCTCCAGGCCTGCCTCCCGCACTCTGGTACAGCATGGTACCAATGGGGTAGCAGACTTTTTCCAGCTCCTTCTCCTGATGTTCAAATTCTTCCTCCTCAGCAGTCTGATTCTTATTAAGCCAGTTGATTATTTCATTACATATATCAAGAATCTTTGTCCTCATCATTGATCTTGCCTTGAAGTTTTTCATCTTCAGCAGTAGCTTTCATGTTGAAAGAACAAGATTCAAGCGAATTCTTAGAAGACAACTTGTTCCACAGAAGCGCATCTTCATCTTTGTACTTCTGGACCACTAGCTACCATTATTTAAATATTTTTTCATTCTTTCAACAAGCATCCATCCTCTGTAACGAGCACCTAATAGTACCATCTTTAATCCTCAAAATACTCCATTAAAAGAGTGTCATTATCCTCTTTTTATAAGTGAAGAAACTGAGACTCTGGAAAATGGAGTGGCTGATCCAAGATAGAATCAGAAACCAAACCTGGTTCTGTCTAACTCCAAAGCCCTAACTGTTTCTGCCACGTCATAATGATATGTTTTCTTCATCACTATAGCTTTTCTTCTTATCCAGAAACACCTTGTGAAGACTATGTACTGGTCCAAAAACAAGGTCTGGGGGACCACAGGAGACAGGCTGATGAGAGTTTGATGTTTCTTTATAGACCCCCGTGTTACCACAAGAACAGTGTGGGCCCCAGGACAGTAGCATATTGCTTGCATGCTCAATCACTCAGTCGTGTCCTACTCTCTGCGACCCCATGGACTGTAGCCCGCCAGACTCCCCTGGCCCCAGGATTCTCCAGGCAAGAATACTGGAGTGGGTTGTCATTTCCTTCTCCAGGGGATCTACCCAACCCAGGGATCGAACACGCATCTCCTGCATCTCCTGCAGTGGTAGGCAGATTCTTTACCACTGAGCTACTGGGGAAGTCCCAGTAGTAGCATGTTGGGAGCATCTTTGTCTCAGGCCTGTGCTGTGGTTGCCATCCAGAAACTCTCCAGGGCTGTGACCCAGACTCTTCACATTAAATATAATTCTTAACAAAACCAAAGCACATGTTTTGGTTCCAGATATTGTCTGACAGAAAAGACTAATCAAATAAGAACAACTTTTTTCACAATCCTTGGGAAAGCCCACTTCTATAATAACCCATAGACCAACACAACTTTCAGCCCATGTCCACTGTGGTTTTGGACAATCTTGTAATTAACTTCTAGGATGTTGATACTGGGCCCAGCAGTGAGGAGGAGGGGTTGTATATTTAAAGTCTTCAAGTAACGGACTTATTCTCTGTCCGCATCAATCAGCACAGGCAGAGAATCCAGACTAAATGGAACTCAAGGGTTGTCTAGAATGAGACCCATACAGGGTTGCGTTTTTTCCTTACTGTATACATCCCAGCCTTGGATCCATTCACTTCCAAGCTACCACTGTATCTTTGGGCTACTCCTGAAACCTCAAAATTTTTCATTCAATTCAACTGACACCTGTTTCTTGAACACCTTCATCTGTTGCCACTGATATTCCCTCTTGCATCATTTTAAGTAAATCTAAGGTTTCATTGATGGCTCAGTGGTAACGAATCTGGCTGCCAATGCAGGAGACAAGGGTTTGATCCCTGATCCCACATGCCATGGAGCAACTAAGCCCGTGCACCACAACTATTGAGCCTGTGCTCTAGAGCCCGGGAACTGCAACTGCTGAGCCACAATCACGGGAGCCCCCATGCCTAGAGCCTGTGCTCCATGACAAGAGAAGCCACTACAATAAGAACTTCAAATACCACAATGAAGTAACCCCTACTCACTGCAGCTAGAGAAAAGCCCATGCAGCAACAAAGACCCAGCACAGCAATATATATATATATATATATATATATATATATATATATATAAAATAAAGCAAATCTAGTTCCCCTCCCATGTGACAGCTTTTTACATATATAAGGATATGCATATCCCTGTTTCCCAGAAGCTTCTCTTCCTTAGTGAATATCCCAGCTCCTTTAACTTTTTCTTGGATAACCACCCTGAGTTTCCTAACCCCACAAGCACCTGATCCTCCCTCCACAGAAGGATTTCCTTACACATTGCCCAAGAGGCAACCCACTTGACATTTTGTCCAACTCCCTTATATTGGTCAGAAATATAAATCCAATTCAAATGAAAGTAAGACTAATAACAAATAAGTGGGGAGGTGTTAAGAATGTATTGGCTCACAAAGCTGACAATTCCAGGAACTAGATCTTTGCCTTTAGGCATGGCTGGATCTAGGGAAGCAGTGTTATAAGAACTCAGTTTCGTTTTGTCCATCTCTTAATTCTGATTTCTTTAGGGTTGTCTTCATTCTCAAACATAAACTTTCAATGAAGTAAGTCATCATAGCTCAAGGTTAACATTATCTCAGTTCTATAGCATAGTTGAATAGCTGCATTTTCCCCCATGATTGCAGCAAAAGTTTCTGGGTGTTATTGGCAAGCCTGGGTTGCTTGTGTTTCCTTGAAGTCAGAGGATAAGATGAATCCCTCAGAACCACATAGACTGAAAATGGGGAGGGGAAACTCCCGAATGGAAAATCTCATTGCTATTATCAGCTAAAGGGGGAATATGGAAGAGAGCAGAGGTAAAACATTCTCTGACATAAATCATACCAGTGTTTTCTTAGGTTAGTCTCCTAAGACAATAGAAATAAAAACAAAAAAAGCAAATGGGACCTAATCAAACTTACAAACTTTTGCAGAGCAAAGGGAACGATTAAAAAACATCATAAAGACAACCTACGGACTGGGAGAAAATATTTGCAAATGATGTACCGGACTAAGGCTTAGTCTCCAAAATATACAAATAGCCAAGACATGGTAACAACCTAAATGTCCACTGACAGATGAATGGATAAAGAAGATGTGGTACATATATACGATGGAATACTACTTAACTATAATAAAGAATGAAATAATGCCATTTGCAGCAACATAGATAGGCCTAGAGATGATCATACTAAGTGCTCAGAAAGAGAAAGACAAATACCACATGAAATCACTTATATGCAGAATCTGAAACACTGCACAAATGAGCCTATCTGCAAAATGGAAACAGGTTCACAGACATAGAGATCAGACTTGTGGGTGCCAAGGGGGAGGCAGAGAGAGGGATGGACTGGGAGTCTGTGGTTAGTAAATGCAAACGATCATGTTTAGAACGCATAAACGAGGTCCTGCTATACAGCACGGGGAATATATCCAAACTCCTGGGATAAACCAGAAAGGAAAAGAATATTAAAAAAGGATGTGTATATTCATATAACTGAGTCTTTGCTGTACAGCAGAAATTAGCACAACACTGTCAATCAACTCTACTTCAAAAGAAAAAAGAAAAAGGGGAGCAAATGATGTGCAGAAAAACACCACTGAAAATAGATATCATTCCATCACTTTTACCCTCTCAGCCACATGTTTTACTATCTTATCTTTCCATCCCCCAGAGTGTTCAGCACAGTGGGAGCTAAAAATTGCTTGCTGAATGTACAAGTCATGCTCAGTGAAGAAGACCAGCTCTATGCAAAAAAAAGGAAATTGCCTCAACAGGAGGCCAGTTACTCAACAAATATGTTTTGAATGCTTACTCTGTGACCAGGCACTGCTCTCGATGAACCAGCAAAACAGAGTTCTTGTCCCCAAGGACCTTACTTTCCAGTGGGGGTGGGAGGGAAGACAGTAATGATCATAAGTAAACGCACAAATAAATAGACAAAATTCACATGACAGGAAATGCTGGCATAGATGAACCTTGAAGAAATTATGCCAAGTGAAATAAGCCAGACACAAAGTAACAAAGCCTGTATGATTCCATCTATATATGGTACATAGAATAGTCAAATTCATAGGGACAGAAAGTAGAATGGTGGGTACCAGGGGATGGAGAAGCAGTGAATGAGGAGTTAGTGTCTAATGAGGACAGTTTCAGATGGGGAAGATGAAAAAGTTCTGGAGATGGATGGTGGTGATGGTTTGACAACAATATGAATGCACTGACTGTCATTGAATTGTACATTTCAAAATGGTTAAATTTCATGAGGTACATTTTTTTAAAAAGGTAAATGATAATAAACAAGAAGCAGGAAAAAGAGGAATTCCCTCATAGCTCAGTTGGTAAAGAATCCGCCTGCAATGCAGGAGACCTCAGTTTGATTCCTGGGTCAGGAAGATCCCCTGGAGAAGGGATAGGCTACCCACTCCAGTATTCTTGGGCTTCCCTTGTGGCTCAGCTGGTAAAGAATCCACCTGCAATGCGGGAGACTTGGGTTCCATCCCTGGGTTGGGAAGATCCCCTGGAGAAGGGAAAGGCTACCCACTCCTGTATTCTGGTCTGGAGAATTCCGTGGACTGTATAGTCCATGGAGTCACAAAGAGTTGGATACGACTGAGCAACTTTCTTCTTCTGGAGAAGAAAATGTTATATTAGACAAACAGTCAGGAAAACTCTTTCTTACAGATTGGATATTGAAGCGGAGTCCTGAATGAGGAAGTAAGTGGTTCACTGACTCTGGGGCATGGGCTGGGGGCTGGGGGCTGGGGGAGGGGAGAATGTGCCAGGCAGAGCAACAGTAAATGCAATGGCCCTGAGGCAGCGGCGATGAACTTGGTGAGAACAGTGCGGAGGGTAGTGCTGCTGGGATTCTACGAACAGGGAAGACCAGCTGGAGCAGAGATCCAGGGATCAGATCTCACAGGGCCTTGAAGGCCACAAGAAAAGCTGTGGGTTTTACTTTAAGGAGCTGGGAAACCATGGAAAGGCTTGACTAGCTTAACACGGTCACCCTCCTAGCTTAACACGGTCACCCTCCCTCCCACCCCTTTTATTTATTTGGCTGCAACGGGTCTTAGTCGTGGCACGAGGGATCTTTCGTCTTTGCGGCATGCGTGATCTTTAGTTGTGGCGTGTGAACTCTTAGAAGCGGAATGCAAACTCTTAGTTGTGGCATGTGGGATTTAGTTCCCTGACCAAGGATCGAACCCAGGCCCCCTACACTGGGAGCGAGGAGTCTTAGCCACTGGACCACCAGGGAAGTGCCTCCCCAACTTTTTAAAAAATTTTCCAAAGTACGGAAAGTAGGAAAACGCATACTAGTGAAACCACGCAGGACTCTGTGGGGCTCCTGAGCCTGGAAACCTTTCTGGGTCCCCCAGTTCTTGTTTGTAGAGAACAGACTCCAGCCTCCATGACCTTCCCCGAGTCCCAAAGGGCCGATTCAAACAGCTGCTAATCAAGGAAGGGAGGGGATGCAGAGACAAGGAAGGAGCAGCCAAGAAATAATAGTACAGCCTTGGGGCAGGGTCCTATTTCTGCCTCAAGGAATACACAGAACAATATGTGTGAGCTCTTTGCAGAACTAAGACCCTCAACAAATGGAAGGTGTTAACCTTCTTCACAGAGAAGGCAATGGCACCCCACTCCAATACTCTTGCCTGGAAAATCCCACGGACAGAGGAGCCTGGTGGATTGCAGTCCATGGGGTCGCTAGGAGTCAGATATGACTGAGCAACTTCACTTTCACTTTTCACTTTCATGCACTGGAGAAGGAAATGGCAACCCACTCCAGTGTTCTTGCCTGGAGAATCCCAGGGACGGGGGAGCCTGGTGGGCTGCCGTCTATGGGGTCGCACAGAGTCGGACACGACTGAAGCGACTTAGCAGCAGCAGCAATCTTCTTCATTCCAGAGGAGACCACCTGAGGCCGGATTAAAGGAGTGCAGGCCCTGCATGCACCTGAAGGTGGTCAGCAACCCCACCCTCGAACTGGTGCTATAAAACTCCTCACCGAATCCTCCTGGGTTGGGACACACAGTTTTTGAGACATGAGCCCACTGTGTTCACCTTTGCTTGGCAAAACAATAAAACTCTTCTTTTCTACTTCACCCAAAACTCTGTCTCTGAGATTTGATTCAGTGCCAGTGCACAGAGGCCGAGTTTTCAGCATCCCTGCCACCTGGATTTAATAATTATCAACATCCTCCCATGTTTGCTTCACCCTTTTAACCTTTGCTGAGTTTTTGAAAACAAATTTGTAGACATTGTGACATTTCATCATAATTAAATATGCATCTCTTGAAAAAGGCATTTCCTACATAACCACGATTTTGTTCCTAACAAAATTAACGATTCTTTCATATCTGTATTCAAATTTCAACAATTGTTCATAATTTGGTTTAACTCGGGATCAGACATTGCATTGTTTTAGTGTTTCCTAAATATTTTAAATCTTGGACAGTCTCTCACTTCACTCCCCTTCTTATCATGCTTTGATTATCAAAGAGGTTAGGGCAGTATCCTATGGAATGTCTATATCCTGGTGTTGTGACTTATGTGTTTAAAGACCATCCCCCCACCACCACCACAGACTGTAAAGGGCAAGGATGGAGGCCAAGAGACCAGTTGGGGGAGTGGGGTATGCTCATTGCAGTAACAGCAAATTCTAGGTACACAAGGATAACAGAACAAGAACGGAAACAATTGGGGGAAAGAGTTGTCCATGTGCTAGGAGGGTGAAAAGCTGATAGAGGGATCCAGTCTGTCTTATCAGGGTAGGAAAAGCCAGCTCTTTTTGGCTGCACATTCATGACACCATGAGAAGTAAGCCCATTCCCCCTGTAGAAACCCAGAAAGTCTCAGTAACTGGGGGCACCAGGTAATTCAGAGTGCTAAAAATAAGAGGCTTTGTTGACAATGACACTGAAGAGTTACTTCAAAAAACACACTGCCTACGCTGTTCCCTTGAGTGTGGCCCACCATTGACAATCCTGTCTATGAATATAGAAATTCCATAAAACTTTTCAGGGACTCACTCTTTAATAAGAATAAACAAAGGTTTCTAGTAAAGTTGAAGAAAGCCTCCAACATTAAAGACAGAAAAAAACAGAAAATAAGAGCTTAGAGGAAACAAGGACAGTGCAGAGAGCAGAATGAAACAAAACAATCACAGCCATACTTAATATCTCAGAAGAGTAAGAGAAGACCCTGTGAATGTCTAAAAAGAACACGCTACAATAAAAACAACAAAGAACAAGACAAAAAAAAATAATTTAAATAGAAGGATTGGAAGTTAAAGTCTAGGAAATTTCCCAAAAAAGGAAATTAAAAAGACAAAGAGAAAAAATAAAAGAAAACTAAGGTTTCAATCCAACGACTAAAACCTAATGAATTTTTTTAGAGCTTCAGAAAGCTAGAACAGAGAAAATGAAGATAGGAAATTATAAAAGAAACATCACAAAGAAATTTCTCAGAACTAAGGGATATGAATGTTCAAATTAAAAGGGTCTACTGAGTGCCTGGCACAATAACTAGAAATTAGGCCTCACCAAGTTACATCACATTGAAATTGAAGAATTTTAGGAATAAAGAGAAGAACATAAAAACCTCTAGAGAAGAAAAAACATATTGTAGACAAAGAACTGAGTATCCAAAAGTTATTAGAATTCCAATAACCTGTATGTTTTAAAATAGTGAGAAAAAAATTATTTCCAATCTAGAATTCTACACCCTGAAAGCTATCACTCAAGACTACTGATGGTAGATTAAAAACATTTTCAGATATATTAAATTTCAAAATTTTACCTCCCATATACATTTTCTAAAGTAGTTACTAGAGGATGTGCTCCAGCAAAAGGAGGAAGTAAGTCAGACAAAAAGACATGGGATCTAGGTAAAAGAAATCCAACACAGAAAAGAGATTAAGTGGATTTCTCCTTTCTTCCTAGGATAAGAGCTGAACCCAAGCCCAAAGGGAATACCCAGACCATGTTGGAGCAGGAAGCTGGAGGGCTCTGGGAGGGGCTTCAGTAAAACAATGGCACTTGGGGAAAAAAATATTTAACCATGTAGAAAATTATCTGAGAGAAGCTGTTGAAAGTCAAGGAACTATACAAATGAAGAAAAAGAATGCAATAGTTATCAATTCCACATAAAAACAAAAGTTGTCTGAGAAAGGAAATAGGAAATATCACTTGGTATACTACTTGGCTCAGCAGAGAATAGTATTTACTCAGTCACAATAATGCAAACATTGAATATTGATTTAACTGATAATTATGCTATAACTTGGGGCTTTCCTAATAGCTCAGATGGTAAAGAATCTGCCTGCAGTGCAGGAGGCCCCAAGTTTCATTCCCTGGGCCAGGAAGATCCCCTAGAGAAGGGCATGGCCACCTACTCCAGCATTCTTACAGAGGAGCCTGGCAGGATATAGTCCATGGGGTCAAAAGCGTCAGATATGACTGAATGACTAATACTATGCTATGAGTCGATTAAGATGACTAGGTAGGAGAAATAACTGCAAGACAGTAAATAACAGAAGTACAGTCTTAATCCGCTCTAATAGAAAATTAATGAGCAATGCTTAAAATGATAAATCAAGAAAATTAAAAATTATAAGTTTTAAGAATTAGAACATGTATCAGCAAACTACAGTGCACAGGTCAAATCTGTTTTTGTAAATATAGTTGTATTGGGAAATATCAATACTGACTCAATTGACCTACACTGCTTTCTACTTAAGAGTAGAACAGTTGCAACAAAGAACTCTTGCATATAAAGAACCATTTATATGAGCCTCAAAGCTGAAAACATTTACTATGCAGCCTTTATAGAAAAGCTTCGCCCTTGTCCAGAAAAAGTAAACCCCTGATTTCAAATAATGGAGATCAATACATAATGAAGTAGCTAAAGGGTTAAGGGGTTGTTTGAGATACACTATTTTTGTTATAAATCTTGAAATACTAGCTGACTTTTTAAATTATGTACATTACTACTTTTAATAAAAAATAAGAAATTGTTTTTAAAGGGTTGTCCTGATGTCCCTGGAGGGACAGAGAGGGAGACCCTGGGCTAATATCAGGGTTTGTGCCTGAGCCTTGCCCTGGTGTCTGTAGCTCTTTGCCAGCTGTCCATCTAAATGGCATTGAGTGAGTCAGAGCTGCCTGGCCAGAGTTTCATAGGAACTGAACATAGAACCATAGATATCAGACTTGGGAAGAACCACTCTGGGTCAGCCTCCTGCCCATTAATAATAGCCTTTATTAATATTGTCAATAGCATCAGTGAATGGCAGTGTAGTAGTGAAGTGGTCTAAGCAGCATGAGCTCTACTGCTAGACTGCCTAGCTTCATACAACTCAGGCTCTCCTCTAATTAGCTATGGTATGGGTAAGTCATCTAATTTCTCTGTGCCTCAGTGTTCTCATTGCTGCTGCTGCTGCTAAGTCGCTTCAGTTGTGTCCGACTCTGTGCCACCCCATAGAAGGCAACCCACCAGGCTCGCCCGCCCCTGGGATTCTCCAGGCAAGAACACTGGAGTGGGTTGCCATTGCCTTCTCCATTTCTCATTGCTAATTGAGGCTAATGCTGCTTCCTTATAGTGTGGTGAACTTAATTCAACTAATACATGTGATGCTGAAATCTCAGCCTCTGTGCACCAGGGCCAGATCAAATCTAAGAGACAGAGTTTTGGGTGAAGTAGAAAAGAATAGCTTTTTGCTTTGCCAGGAAAAGGGGGACAGGATGGGCTTATGCCTCTCGAAAACCGTGTGTTCCAATCTGGAAGGATTCAGTGAGGAGTTTTATAGCAAAGAGTTCAAGGGTAGGGTTACTGATAAGATTAGGGTATGTGCAGGGCCTGCACTCCTTTAGATAATTTGATGAGTAATCTTCAGGTAATCTGCTGAGTTTCTATGGTTCCTTTCATCTAGAATGAAAAATGCTGACATCTCCCATTTATTGGTGGTTTTAGTTCTGCTGCTGCTGCTGCTGCTAAGTCGCTTCAGTCGTGTCCGACTCTGTGCGACCCCATAGACAGCAGCCCACCAGGCTCCCCCGTCCCTGGAATTCTTCAGGCAAGAACACTGGAGTGGGTTGCCATTTCCTTCTCTAGGTTTTAGTTCTACAAAACCTCAAAAGATATTGCTACCTGTATCCCTTGCGATGGCACCAGGACCCTGCCCCAAGGTGGTATCACTGTTTGTTGGATATTCTTTCCTTGTCTCTGTATCCCTCTCCCTTCTCTAATCAGCGACTGTTTGAATCCGTCCTTCAGAACTCAGGGAAGTTCATGGAAGCTGTTCCCTACAAACAAGGAACAGTGGACATGGAAAGGCTTTGGCTCAGGAGCCCCACAGGGTCTTGCTTGGTTTCGCATGTAATTCATATAAGCCTAATGAACACTGGCTATTGGTATTCCCACTTTCCCAAGTGACATAAATGAGGTCCAGAGAAGGAAAGTGGCATGTACTATACCACACAGCAGATCAGAGGCAGAACTAGGCCTAGTGCCCAGGACTCTTGTCTCAGTGCAACGCTCTCTCCTGGCACCACTCCAAGTTGCTTACATAAACCTAAAGCACTTCTGGAAAGATACACAAGAAATGAACGACAGTGGTTACCTATGGGAGGGTGGAGACTGGAGGATGGGAGTCAGAGTAGGAGATTTTATTTTCCCTTAAAAAATTTCAAACCATCTATTATTAACACAAAACTAGGAAACAAATTAAATAAATGAGCTTAATGCCTTTCTCATGGCAGAGATCAAATAAGATAACAAAAGCAGAAGTCTTTTCTACGTGAAAGTGATAGCCCGATATAAAGGGCTATTCCTAGTAATTACAGCGCTTTTTAGTAAAGGCAAACTTTGCTGTGGATTTGTGGGATGAATTGTACGAAAGGGCATACATTTCAGGACATGCATTAGCCAGGGCCTCCTCTATAGAGACAGAGTAGGTTTCCTTGGCCACAGGGGAAGCCACCTTGGAGTGCAGTGGAAATTTCCACCTTGCAAGTCAAAGGCCTCTCCCCCCACTGGCTCTCCAACATCCAGCACTTAGCATCCAGGCCCCCAGTTGGACAACTCTTCTGGAAAACATGATTAAGGCTGAAGAAACTGGGGGTTTTATTGGGGATGACAGTGAGGGCCACAGTTTGTTTTTCAAGGGAGGGAACTAAGTCCCAGAAATAGCTGAGCCCGAGCTGGCAGGCGGCTGGCAAAGAGCAGGAGGCTCCAGGGCAACGCTCCCAGGCCATGTTGACTTTGGACGGGCTGCCTGAGCATTGTAAACAATTGCAGAAATGATTTCCTACCCTGGCAAAAGTCTTGTTTGGACAAGGGGTCTCCCCCCTCTTTCTTTAAAAGGCAGTTTTATCATTTGTTTGCAAAAATGCTCAAACCCCTCTTTCTTTTCTTGTTCCCTCTGTGGCTCTGGTCTCCCCCAGAGCCAGATGAAAAATCTTTGTGTTTCTTTAATGTTAACCAAACCCCCACTCCTCCTTTTTTAAACTGTTCCAGGTCTGTTGGACAAATACTCCCCAGCAACAGGACTTACAAGGGTCTGTTAAAGATTTTGTTAGGCTGGAGTCTTTAGCCAGAGTGACTTAAAAAAAAAAATTTTTTTTCCTCCTTGTTTATTACATTTTAAACTCCTAGCACAATAAAATCTGCACACAAGGATTGGGAAAGCAATAAAAACGCAACTCATGATGTCTTGGCCTGAACTAGCAAATGCTCCATCTAGACACTGATATAAGAGATGTGGTCTCACCCACCCTCCCGAGATGTCAGACTAGGAAATAAACGGGTCGTCTGTAGGAAAAAAGCAGAGGACAGAGTTGTGAGCTCTGGGCTGCTGGCAAGGGTGGGGCTTCTGAGAGGCTGGGCCGTGGGCTGCACACTCTGAAAAGCAGCCAGAATACAAACTAGTGCAGAAAGGAATACTGTGTTCTTGACCACCCAGGGACGAGGGCAACCACAGACCAGATGAAAAGCCTGATATGGTAACCTACATGCTTGCCTGTCACCCAGCTCTAAAACGAGAAGAAGACAGGATGAAGAAAAGGAATAGTGAGGGGCAGGAGTCGGGGAGGGCCAAAGGGAAGGAGAGAAGAGAAAGCGGACGGAACACGTGGAAGGAAGAGGGGGCACTGGCGCTCAGGAGTGGTGGAAACAGAGCCGCCCTCGAGCTGGATGACGGAGGAGAGTTAGTGAGGGATGACGGACAAAGTGTGGGCAAGAGTTGAGGGAAGCCGAAGGGCAATGTGCTTCAGCCGGGAGCCTGCAACAGTGGGAAAGCTGTTTCCAGGCCCAGGCTGGACGACTCTCCTCCAAAGACAGCACAGTAACATTCTTATCATCCACTCTATTGTCAGGAAATCTCTCACTCTATTCGAAGACATGATAAAAACAACCCAAAAGATGAATATAAATTAAGAACTTACAAACAGAATCACTTTGCCATACACCTGAAACTAACATTTACAGCATTGTAAATCAACTATACTTCAAAAAAAAAAGTGTTTTTCCATGTAAAGAAAAAAGAAAAGAACTTACATAGAGGGAAATGAGGTATAAAAAGACTGGTGGTGGGCATTAAACCTATTTAAAGATATAATTAAGCATATGTAGCTATAATGATTTTATTTACCAAGCAATTAATGCTATGGTTGTAGTTATGAACAGCAACAAAAAAAGCCCTACAAAATGTTGTTGTTGCTAATAAGTTATGGGGGGAAAGAATCTCAAATTGTCATTTAAAAAGAAGATGGGAGGGAATCAAAGGAAAAGAGATTGGTGTTTGTTTGTTTATGTATATCTTGGTAACATATGCATAAATAAAATTTACCATTTTAGCCGTTTAATAATGTATACAATTCTGCGGCATTAAGTACATCCACATTGTTGTACAGCCTATCACCATCATCCATCTCAAGAACTTTTTTTCATCTTCCCAACTGGAACTTCGTACCCAGTAAACACTAACTCAGCATCCCTCTTGCTCCAGCCCCTGGCAACCACCGCCTCACTTTCGGTCTCTCGGGACTTGACTGCCTTAGGAACCTTGTATGAGGACTCCTACACTGTTTGCCTTTTGTGACTGGCTTATTAATCCACTGAGCACATCCCCTAGGTTCACGCATGTTGTACCATGTGTCAGAATTCCCTTCATTTTTAAGGTTGAATAATATTCAGAAGCCACATTTTGTATGTCCATTCATCTGTTGCTGGTCACTCAGGCTGCTTCTGCTTTGGGGTTATTGTGAATAATGCTGCTATGAACATGGTTGTACAAACATATGTCAGAGTTTCTACTTTCACTTCTATACTCAGAAGTGAAATTGCTGGGTCATATGGTAATTCTTTGTTTAATTTTCTGAAGAATTGCCATACAACTTTCCAAAGCAGCTGCAAGGAATACTGTTTAAATCACCAGTGTTCTTTATTTTTCTTAGGAGAATGTAGATGATATTGTTTCTCTTCTGAAGATAAAAAATTGAAAAATAGTGATTAAACATATTATTTAAAATTATAGAGGTAACCACCAGTGGAACTAGAAGTGTTCTGAATACCTTCCAGATTGCCAGAAAGCAACAAAAACAGGCCACACAGAAGCACAAAAGCAGAGAACACGAAAGACAACAGAAGTAGACTAAACCTATCTGTTACAGGGATGAAAAACTAATAAAAACTCTCTGTTTAAAAGAAAATGAAAGACAGTTATATGTTATCAATGAGAGATATGCCTAAAACAAAAAAGCCCAGGAAGGCTGATATTAATGGGGGAAGAAACATTGCGTGTGAATTACAAACGAAAAGCAGGCAAGATTTCTGTTAATAATAACAGGCTGAATTTACACTATGGAATGCTATAATAAATAACAACACTGAAAAACAAAGTAAAAATATAACAATTAAAAGGACTAATTTACAGATTATGATACTGAAATAAGTACAGAAATAAAAGTATAATAAGGTGCTTTACCTCACCTGTCTCAGATCTTGACAAATCAGACAGAAAAAAAATAAGTTGTGATTTAGAGATTTTGAATAATATATTTAATAAAATTGATGAGAGATCACTAACTAGCAGGTTAAATAGGAAAATAGAGCATATATATGATATATACATACCCTGAATATTAAGACCATATCTTATTTTCATGCCCTCATGAAACTTGTATAAGCTGATGGTACAATAGGCTGTAAACAAAATAATTTACAAAAAGCCAGAAATAGAATCAGTCATATTTTCTGTCTATAGTACACCAAAAGTGACCAATGAATAATAAAAATAGAATAAAAATTAGGAAACAGTCTCTAAACACCTTCTGAGTCAAAGAGGAAATCAAAACCAGTGACTACAGAAAATTCTGAAAACAAGAAAACACCACATGTAAAAAAAAAAAAAAAATCCATGACCTTGAAAACATGCTAAGTGACAGAAGCCAGACACGAAAGACCTCCATGCTGTGATTCCATTCATGTGAAGTGTCCAGAATAGGCACGTGCACAGAGACAGAAAGCAGACGAATGGCTGCCAGGAGCCAGGTGGAGAGCAGGTGGAGAGAGACTGGCGACGGACGTGGGGGTTCCTTCTGAGGTGATGAAAATGTAGCTAGGTGGAATTGGGGAGTGGTGACGACTGAAACTAGGGAACTAACCTGGAACCAGGTACGTGGTGATGACTGAACAACACTGAAAATGCACGAAAGGCCGCTGAATTGTACACTTCAAAAACGGTTTAAATTATAAACTTCATGTTAATATGTATTTTTAACCACAAGTTTAAAAAAATCTATGAAAAGAGGGATTTATGTTTCCATTAATGGATAAACTGGCTACACAGGCCAAACTGAGAAATTACAAAATCTGGACAGAATATGAAAAGCATCTAATTGGAGGACTGAAGATCTAAACAAGACAATGAAAACGTAGTGGGTCAAAATTCAGAAAAAGAAAACCGAGAGTGGTAAGCTGAGAGTTTGGCATTGCCTTGCCCCAGTGGGCACCAGATGAGTCCAGGAAAGGAATTTGAGGGGCTGAGAAGCTGAGTTTTTGCCAGCCTTTGGGGAATGGAATAAAAATTGGAATCTGCTGACACCAACTGGTACCCAGAGATGCAGTTCTGATGGTGACCACCTGGAGTTAGCAGCAAACGCCACAGGTGTCAGAGCAGGGCCAGTTCCAAAAAAAGCCTGTCCTCACTTCAGACACCAGCCACACCTGGGGGAGTCCCCAGTCCACCTGTACTTCTGCCCAACTGGCTATAAATTCGAGGGTTCCCGTGATTCCCTCGGTTCGATGTTTCACTAGAATGATTCCTAGAACTCGGGAAAGCACAATACTTACGATTGCAGTTTTACTGTAAAGGAGGAGCCAAATGAAGAGAGAGACATAGGCGGGGTTTGGGAAGTCCCCAAACAATGCTTTGTGCCCTCTGCCCTGGAATCAGGGATACCAGCCTCCTGGCACACAGATGTGCTCGGCAACCAGGAAGCTCCACAGAGCTCAGTGTCTCAGAATTTGCTGGGGGTGTCATTACATTTGTTGCTTTGTTGCTTAGTTGCTAAGTCATGTCCTGATGTTTGCAAACCCATGGACTGTACCCGCCAGGCTCCTCTGTCCATGGCATTTCCCAAGCAAGAATAATGGTTGCCATTTCCTCCTCTGGGGGATCTTCCCAACCCAGGGATTGAACCAGCATCTTCTGTATTGGCAGGTGGATTCTTTACCACTGAGTCACCTGGGAAGCTGGTCATTACATAGGCAAGCTTGATTAAATCACTGGCCACGTGACCAAGCCCCATCCCCTCCCTGGAGGTTGAGAGGTCAGGCTAATACCACAAGCTCAACCAGTCCCTAACCTGAGGCTATCTAAAGGCTCACCCTGAGTCATCTTATTAGCATAAACTCAGATGTGATCCAACAGCTCATGAATTACAAAGACACTCTGATCTCTAGGGAAATTCCAAGGGTTTTAGAAGCTCTGTGCCAGGAACTCTGAACAAAGACCAGATAAATTCTTTCTTATAAACACAGGCCACCACCCCCCATCCCCTCACCTCCACTCCCATCCCACTCCACCCTATCTCTGGTCATAGTTCCCACATAACAAAACAATCAATCCTATCTGAGCAGCTACATTAGGTGTAACATTTATACAATATACACATCAATATTCCAACATGAATATGCCTAGCCTTTGGAAAAGCCAGTGTGGGGGGTGGGGCTTTTAACTCAATTTCCCAACATATTTGACCATCAATATCATTATTAAAATCTTACCAACAATGCCAATTTTACATCATTATCACACTGTAGCAGATGTAACCTGAAAAATAAGAGTAAAAAGATTCTGGCACATTACTAGAGTCTCCTAGCATATGACCAAAATGTGTCCCAGGGCAAGATCACTCAGGCTTGCAGATTTCTTTGTGATCTTGTCAAAAGCAGGAATGGTCCCAGAAATACATGGTGTCACCTTTTCAGGTATCTGGTATAACTGTGCTAAGAAACAATATCATCTCTTGTTATTGAAACCAAGCAAGACCCTGTAAGCCTCTCGGGTGCAAACCCTTTCTGTGTCCTCTATTTCTTGCTTGTAGGAAATAGGCTTCATTTAGCCTCCATGACCTTCCCAGAGTTCCTAAGGGCAGGTTCAAATAGTTGCTAATCAGGGAAGGGAGGGAATGCAGAAACAAGGGGGGAGCAGTCAAGAAACAGTAGTGCAGTCTTGGGGCAGGGTCCTGGTTCCTCCTCAAGGAATACACATAACAACATCTTTGAGTTCTGCAGGAACTAAGGCACCCACCCAGATGGAAGGTAGTAACTTTAGGCCGAGCACAGGATTCCTGGAGCATCACCCTGTTACCTTATCACCAACCAATCAGAAGAAAGTCACACAGCCTGCAGCCTTCACATCAAGCTTTGCTTATGAAACATCTCCCCCCAAACCATTGGGGAATTCAGAATTTTTGAGCAAGAGTCACCCATTCTCCTTGTTTGGCCCTGGAATAAACCTTTCTCTGCTTCAAACTCAAACATTTTGGTGTGTTTGGTCTCACTGTACATTAACAGGCACATGAACTTGCATTCAATAACAGCATGTCTGTTCCAGTTCTTTTACGGTACTTTGAGTATTTGCAACTACAGCTGGGTAATCAAAGCCCAGCCCAGAAGAAGTGGTCTTGTTAGAACCCATTTGTAGCCTTCCAGTACTACCAGTATCAGTCCCATTTGCCTTCCTCCCAAGGAATCTTCCCCATATGAAACCAAGCAGGACCCTGTGGGGTTCCTGGGCACAGAATTCTCTGTCCCCTGCTTGTTTGTAAGGAACAGACTCCAGCCTCCATGATCTTCCCTGGATTCCAAAGGACAGTTTCCAACAGTTGCCAGTAGGGGAAGGGAGGGGATGCAAAGATAAAGAAGGAGCAGCCAAGAAACCACCTGAGCAAGACTAAAGGAGTCAGAGAAGCTCATCAAAATTAGACCACCTGAGATAAGATTCAAGGAATGCAGGCCCTGCATACACACCCTAATCTTGTCAGCAACCCCATCCTTGAACTAGAGATGAATACTGTTGAAAGGAGATTTTATCACTTACATTTCCAGAGGGGAGGGGGCTTGTTATGCCATACAGGGCCACTAGGAGAAGCACCAGTATTGATCAGGAGATAGTGGACAGTGGAAGTCGCTCAGTCCTGTCCAATTCTTTGCGACCCCATGGACTGTATAATCCATGGAATTCTCTAGGCCAGAATACTGCAGTGGGTAGCCTTTCCCTTCTCTAGTAGTCTGGCACCTGACGCTGGGATATATCAGGGGAAATATTCATTTGATGTGAGAGAGTGAGATAAAGAGGTGATGATGTAGGGTATGGACTCTGGATCACAGGAGAAATATAAACAACGTGCTTAGTTTGGCCCTGCATTAATGGATGCCAAACAGACAAATATAGAATCTAAGGACACACAGTTTCATGATCAGAACGTCACTGGAGCCAGCAAGTAGATATCCTGGCATGCTCACTTGCGGTGGCCACTTTGGTCCATGAAACAAATGGATATGGGAGCTTCATAAAGGCAGATACTGGCTGAATTTAGATATATACTTCTTGTACCCTCTGAGGCATGAAATGCCAGTAAGAACTGTTCTGTCTACCAACAAGATAACTAGAGATTGCAGATAGCTATGTGATGCCAAAACACTTGACCTCTGTGCACTGGTGCCAATCAGATCTGAGAGACAGAGTTTTGGGTGAAGTGAAAAAGAAGAGCTTTATTGCTTTGCCAGGCAATGAGCCCCTGCCTTTCAAAATGGGGTGTGTCCCAACCTAGGAGGTTTTGGTGAGAAGTTTTATAGCAATTGGACTTCCCTGGTGGCTCAAAGGAAATGGCAACCCACTCCAGTGTTCTTGCCTGGAGAATCCCAGGGACGGGGCATCCTGGTGGGCTGCAGTCTATGGGGTCACACAGAGTCAGACATGACTGAAGCAACTTAGCAGCAGCAGCAGCAGTGGCTCAGATGGTAAAGCGTCTGTCTACAATGTGGGAGACCTGGGTTCAGTCCCTGGATTGGGAAGATCCTCTGGAGAAGGAAATGGCAACCCACTCTAGTATTCTTGCTTGGAAAATCCCATGGACCAAGTAGCCTGGTTCAGGTGCCAGACTGCTAGAGACACTCCCAATGCTCCAAAACTTATTGGAATTTTTCAAACTAGCCAATCCTAAGCTATTTATGTTGCATTTCCCAAGGGAATAAAGGCTGTGACCTCTATATTCCCTTTGCTTCTTTCTATCTGCTGACCAACAGTGGTGCTTCTCCTAGTGGCCCTGTATGGCATAACAAGCCCCTCCCCTCTGGAAATGTAAGTGATAAAATCTCCTTTCAACAGTATTTATCTCTAAGTGTCATCACTCAGTCACCTTTATGGAGCACAAATAAGATGGTCATTAGTTCAGTTCAGTTCAGTTGCTCAGTTGTGTCCGACTCTGCGACCCCATGAATCGCAGCACGCCAGGCCTCCCTGTCCATCACCAACTCCCAGAGTTTACTCAAACTCATGTCCATTGAGTTGGTGATGCCATCCAACCATCTCATCCTCTGTCATCCCCTTCTCCTCCTGCCCTCAATCTTTCCCAGCATCAGGGTCTTTTCCAATGAGTCAGTTCTTCACATCAGGTGGCCAAAGTATTGAAGTTTCAGCTTCAGCATCAGTCCTTCCAACGAATATTTAGGACTGATTTCCTTTAGGATGGACTGGTTGGATCTCCTTGTTGTCCAAGGGACTTTCAAGAGTCTTCTCCAACACCACAGTTCAAAAGCATCAATTCTTTGGCACTCAGCTTTCTTTATAGTCCAACTCTCACATTCGTACATGACTACTGGAAAAACCATAGCTTTGTCTAGACAGACCTTCGTTGGCAAAGTAATGTCTCTGCTTTTTAATAAGCTGTCTAGCTCGATCATAGCTTTTCTTCCAAGGAGCAAGTGTCTTTTAATTTCATGGCTGTAGTCACCATCTGCAGTGATTTTTGGGGCCCCTCCCCCCAAAAAATCTGCCACTGTTTCCATTGTTTCCCCTTCTATTTCCCATGAAGCGATGGGAAAAGTGAATAACCACAGATGGTCATCAGTATGTCCTATTTTAATTACACCCTTCAAATTCCCAAGATGACTTCCATAGGGCTGTGCCCCATATGGGCATCTCTTTCTTGGGCCCATCTTCCATTGTCCTTCTGCCTAACCATAAGTTTGGGCCATTGACAACTTCCCGTAAGTTAGTAAAAACTCAAATGTGGGGGCAAACAACATGCAATATAGACCACTGAGCAGATTTATTTTTACCCGTTTCAATCAGAGTATCTTGAAACTTCCATTCATAAACCAAGACGCTTTTTGTTGGTCTATAGGGCACTGTCCATATTCCAGTTCCTCCAATGATTTCAAAGCCAGTCTTAGGGCAAGAGTCTACCTGCTTGACAATGCACTGAGTAACTCTTTGTATTCCCTCAAAACTTCATCAAAGAACTAGAAACCATGAAAAGGACAAAGGAGAAATTCTAGATATGATGAAAAATACCATAATTGACAAACAAAAACTCAATGTATGGAATTAATGGTAGGATTAGACAAACCTAAGGAGAAAATTAATGTACTTAATAAACAGAACTGAAGAAATATCCAGATTGCACAAACAGTCCAAAGTAAATAACATGTGGAAGTGAAAGCAACAATACATTGCTGCTGCTACTGCTAAGTCACTTCAGTCGTGTCCAACTCTATTCGACCCCATAGACGGCAGCCCACCAGGCTCCTCCGTCCATGGGATTTTCTAGGCAAGAGTACTGGAGTGGGGTGCCATTGCCTTCTCCAATACATTAGGAAGGCCTAATATATGTATAATGGAGTTCCATGTGTAAAAGTGTTAGTCACTCATTTGTGTCTGACTCTTTGTGACCCCATACACTGTACCCTGCCAGGCTCCTCTGTCCATGAGATTCTCCAGGCAAAATACCGGAGTGGATAGCCATTTCCTTCTCTAGGATATCTTCCCAACCCAGGAAACGAACCCAGGCTTCCTGTATTGCAGGCAGATTTTTTACCATCTGAGCCACCAGGGAGAAATGAGGCAGAAACAATACCAGAAGAGATAATGGCTGAGAATTTTCCAAATTGATTAAAGATATCAAGTCACAGATACAAGAATTCCTACCAACTCCCAAAGAGGATTCAAAAAAAAGAGAACCACATCTAGACAAATCATAAACTCAAGCACAAAGAAAATCTTAAAAGAGAGAATAAACAGATTCCATTCAAAGAGGCAATAATTATGACATGTTAAATCTTAACAAAACAATGAAGTCTAAAATACAATGTGGTAATACCATCAGAGTACTAAAGTACTACACCCAGCAGAAACACTCTTCAAGATTGAAGATGGAATAAAAAAAGACTTTCAGACAAATAAAAACCAAGAGAATTCACATAGATTTGACTCAAAGTAAACATTAAAGGGTGTTCATTAGGCAGATGGAAAAGGTATCGATGGAAGTACAGAGACACAGGAAGAAATAAAGAACAACAAAATAAGCAGGTCTATAGATAAATCTGGAGATCTTCCCTGGTGGCTCAGATGGTAAAGCGTCCGCCCCCAGTGCGGGATACCTGGGTTAGAACCCTGGGTTGGGAAGATCCCCTGGAGAAGGAAATAGCAACCCACTCCAGTATTCTTGCCTGGAGAATCCCATGGACAGAGGACCCTGATAGGCTACAGTCCATGGGGTCGCAAAGAGTAGAACACTACTGAGCGACTTCACTTCACTATAGATAAATCTAGTTGACTACTGATTGTCAAAAACAATAATAATGTCTTATGAGGTTTGAAATACATATGGAATTAAAATGCATTTAAAAAAATCATATATAAGTTGGGGATGATGATAAATGGAGTTAAAGTATTTTAAACTCCTTACAAGATCTAGGAAGAAGGTAAAACTACCTAGTAATATTAGATTTTGATAAACCAGAGTTTCATTTATAATAACTGAAGTAACCACCAATAGAATAATTTAAAAGTATTTAATTTTCAAGCTAATAGAAGATGAAAATAGAATGATAAAATATATCAATCCTAACAAAGGCAAATAAACCAATAAACAGAATTCAATTCATACTTATTAAGTCACCTAATTTATAGCAAAAGTAATACTGTAGTACATTAGAGAAAGAAAACTCTTTTAATATTTGGTCTTGTGCTAACTGGATGCTCAAATGGAAAAAACAGTGTTGGTCCCCATCTTACATCACAGATGAAAAATAACCACAACAGACTCCAGATCTAAATATGAATTAAAAAAAAAAAAAAAAACGAGCATTTAGATGAAAACATAAGAGAACATCTTCACAATCTTGTAGCATACAGACTTTTAAAATGGGACCAAAATACTAGGCTAACTATATGAAGAAAATGATAAATTGGACTGTATTCAGAATAAACGTATTTGCTAGTAGAAAGAGAGTAAAATGGGATGCTATAGTGTGTAAGAAGATATTTTCAATAACAGAGGATGTATTCATTTGGTCAAAATATATTTAAAATCCCTACAAATCGATAACAAAATGACAAAATGAACACGCACTTCACAATCAATTGTATTCCAACAGCCAATAAACTCAGAAAAGGTACTCAACTTCATTAGTAATGACAGAAATACAAACTAAAATCATAAGATATTCCACACTACCTCCAGAAGTGACTGAAAAAAAAAAGAAAAGAAAAAAAATCAGATAATACCAACTGTTGACAAAGTTGTAGATAAAACAAGCAGAACTCCTGGTAAGAGTGCGAGTTAATCTATGGGAGAATTGTTTGGCCGGATCTAGTAAAGCTGAAGGAGAAGGCAATGGCAACCCACTCCAGTGCTCTTGCCTGGAAAACCCCATGGATGGAGGAGCCTGGTGGGCTGCAGTCCATCGGGTCGCTAAGAGTCGGACATGACTGGGTGACTTCACTTTCACTTTTCACTTTCATGCATTGGAGGAGGAAATGGCAACCCACTCCAGTATTCTTGCCTGGAGAATCCCAGGGACGGTGGGGCCTGGTGGGCTGGCGCCTATGGGGTCACACAGAGTCGCACACGACTGAAGTGACTTAGCCTCAGCAGTAAAGCTGAAAATAAGGATACTTATGAACCTACCAATTCTTAGGTATATCCAACAGAAATGTTAATATTTACCCAAAAGACATAGAATGCTCATAGAAACACTATTCATCATAACCTCAAGTTAGAAACTAGCCAAAAGTCCATCAACAGTAGTGGAGGTAAATAAAATATAGTACATTCTCACAAAAAATTTCTATATAGCAATGAAAATTAACAAACATGCAACAATATTATCCTGGACTAAATTGCATTCCTCCCAAATTCATACACTGACACTGTAAACCTCAAAGAAACTTATTTGGACGCTGGGGTTTTAGGAGGAATTAAGGTTAAATGATATTAAGATATTAAGAAGAGGTGGCAGGAATACACAGAAGAACTGTACAAAAAAGATCTTCACGACCCAGATAACCACGATGATGTGGTCACTGACCTAGAGCCAGACATCCTGGAATGTGAAGTCAAGTGGGCCTTAGAAAGCATCACTACGAACAAAGCTAGTAGAGGTGATGGAATTCCAGTTGAGCTCTTTCAAATCCTGAAAGATGATGCTGTGAAAGTGCTGGATTCAATATGCCAGCAAATTTGGAAAACTCAGCAGTGGCCACAAGACTGGGAAAGGTCAGTTTTCAGCCCAATCCCAAAGAAAGGCAATGCCAAAGAATGTTCAAACTACCACACAATTGCACTCATCTCACACGCTAGTAAAGTAATGCTCAAAATTCTCTAAGCCAGGCTTCAGCAATATGTGAACCGTGAACTTCCTGATGTTCAAGCTGATTTTAGAAAAGGCAGAGGAACCAGAGATCAAATTGCCAACATCCGCTGGATCATGGAAAAAGCAAGAGAGTTCCAGAAAAACATCTATTTCTGCTTTATTGACTATGCCAAAGCCTTTGACTGTGTGGATCACAATAAACTGGAAAATTCTGAAAGAGATGCGAATACCAGACCACCTGACCTGCCTCTTGAGAAGTCTGTATGCAGGTCAGGAAGCAACAGTTAGAACTGGACATGGAACAACAGACTGGTTCCAAATAGGAAAAGGAGTATGTCAAGGCTGTATATTGTCACCCTGCTTACTTAACTTATATGCAGAGTACATCATGAGAAACGCTGGACTGGAAGAAGCACAAGCTAGAATCAAGATTGCCCTGGAGAAATATCAATAACCTCAGATATGCAGATGACACCACCCTTATGGCAGAAAGTGAAGAGGAACTAAAGAGCCTCTTGATGAAAGTGAAAGTGGAGACTGAAAAAGTTGGCTTAAAGCTCAACATTCAGAAAATGAAGATCATGACATCCAGTCCCATCACTTTATGGGAAATAGATGGGGAAACAGTGGAAACAGTGTCAGACTTTATTTTTGGGGGTTCCAAAATCACTGCAGATGGTGACTGCAGCCATGAAATTAAAAGATGCTTCCTCCTTGGAAGGAAAGTTCTGACCAACCTAGATAACATATTGAAAAGCATAGACATTACTTTGCCAACAAAGGTCCGTCTAGTCAAGGCTATGGTTTTTCCTGTGGTCATGTATGGATGTGAGAGTTGGACTGTGAAGAAAGCTGAGCACTGAAGAATTGATGCTTTTGAACTGTGGTGTTGGAGAAGACTCTTGAGAGTCCCTTGGACTACAAGGAGATCCAACCAGTCCATTCTGAGGGAGATCAGCCCTGGGATTTCTTTGGAAGGAATGATGCTAAAGCTGAAACTCCAGTACTTTGGCCACCTCATGCGGAGAGTTGACTCATTGGAAAAGACTCTGATGCTGGGAGGGATTGGGGGCAGGAGGAGAAGGGGACGACAGAGGATGAGATGGCTGGATGACATCACTGACTCGATGGACGTGAGTCTGAGTGAACTCCGGGAGTTGGTGATGGACAGGGAGGCCTGGCATGCTGCGATTCATGGGGTTGCAAAGAGTCGGACATGACTGAGTGACTGAACTGAACTGAAGGTTAAATGAGGTCGTAAGAGTAGGGGCCTAATGCAATAGGACTGGTGCTCTGATAAGAAAAAGAGACGCCAAGGATGCACATGAACAGAGAAAGGGTCCTGTGAGGACACAAGGAGAAAGCATCCCCTGGAAAGACAAAGCATGAGAGATCAGGAGAAAGCAAAACTGCCAAACCTTGATCAGGGACTTCCAGCTTCCAGAACTGTGAGAAAATACATTTCTGTTGCTTAAGCCACCCAGTGTGGCAGCCCTAGCAGACTTATACAGTATGGATATACCACATTTTGTTTTTCCATTTATCAGTTGGTAGCATTTGGGTTGTTTCCATTCGGGGGCATTATGACTAATGCTGCTATGAACATTCATGTACAATTTTTTGTGTGAACATATGTTTCCATTTCTCTTGGGTATATTTAGAAGTGGTGTTCTGTGTCATATGGTAACTGTATGTTTCAATAAACACACACACACACACACACACACACACACATACATATATATATATATATTTTTTTTTTGGTTGCAGTGGATTTTCGTTGCTACATGAGGGCTTTCTCTAGCTGTGGTGAGCAGGGGCTGCTCTTCCCAGTGGGGTACAGGCTTCTCATGGTGGTGGCTTCTTTTATTGCCGAGCACAGGCTCTGAGCACACGGGGCTTCAGTAGTAGTGGCTAAGTCGCTTCAGTCGTGTCCGACTCTGTGTGACCCCATAGACGGCAGCCCACCAGGCTCCCCTGTCCCTGGGATTCTCCAGGCAAGAACACTGGAGTGGGTTGCCATTTCCTGCTCCGATGCATGAAAGTGAAAAGTGAAAGGGAAGTCTCTCAGTCGTGTCTGACTCTTCACGACCCCATGGACTGCAGCCCACCAGGCTCCTCTGTACGTGGGGTTTCCAGGCAGGAGTCCTGGAGTGGGGTGCCATCGCCTTCTCCGAGTAGGAGTGGCACACGGGCTCAATAATTGTGGCTCAAGGGCTTTAGAGCACAAGCTCTGCAAAATGAGGGATCTTCCCAAAGTAGCGATCGAATTCGTGTCCCCTGCATTGACAGGTGCATTCTTAACCACTGAACCACCAGGGAAGTCCGTCAACAAATTATATTTTTAAAAGTATAAAGGAATCGATAAAGATAAGAGCAGAAATTAATGCAACAGAAGACAAGTTACAACAAAAGATTGATTAAAGTCAGAAGACTATTCTGTGAAAACATTATTAAAGTATAAAACCCCCTAGGAAAATTGATAAAGAAAAAAAAGAAGGCATGAATTACCAATATTAGTCATTTTAAAAAGGGACATTGCTACAGATTCTATAAACATGATAAAGTTACAACTTGATGCCTTCAAATAAATTTAAAAATTTAAGGGAATTGAGAAAGTTTCTAGAAAATTAAAACTTACAAAAACCAACAAAACCAGGAATAGAAAATCTGAATAATATTATATATATTAAAGAAATTTAATTTACGATTTAAATCTTCCAACAAAGAAAACTCCAATCCCAGATGGCTTAACTGGCAAATTCTAATAAATATTTAAGAAAGAAAAATACCACAATTATACAAACTCTTCTGAATATAGAAAAGAGGAAACATACCCAAACTCCAATTCTGAGATCAGCATAACCTTGTTTCTAAAACAAGGATAATAAATGAAAGGAACAGTTTAAGCAAATCTCACTAATGAACACAGGTGCAAAAATCTCTAAACAAAATAACAGAAAAATAACTCAACAACATATACAAAAGATTATATATAGTGAAAGTTTGTGTTAGTCCAAGAATGCAAGTTTGGTATAAATTTGAAAATTAATGATTAAAACTTATCATATGGACAGAATAAAGAAGAACCATAATGGAAAATGCAATAAAATTCAAAATCCATTGATGGATATCCATCCTTGCTCAGACTCTGATGTGAGCTCCTTAATCTAATTCAACTTTCCATTCTTCCTACTTCTCCCATTCTTCCACTCTGACTCTCGAACTCATGGTTCAACCTTATCAAAATGCCCAAAATCTCCTACTTTTTCTCCAAACATTCATTTCCACTTCTTGCTTACACTAAAATCTGGTTCTCTCTGAGGACGTTGTTTTTCTTTCTTGTGTAGCAGATTTTTCTCTTATATAGGCCCATTGGGAGGGTGGGGGTCCTCTCTGCTCTTCTTTACCTTTTCTAGACTTATTCCTTTCTTTTCCCTACAAATCACCATTCCCTTGAAGTTGTGTCCTTAGACTATACCACCGCTATTCCTCTTGAAGTCTTTCCCAGCCTGCTGGCTACTCTGCCTTACTCCTTGAAGACTTAAGGCTTGGCTCTCAGCTCTCTCTCCATTATTGGTGGTGGTGGTTTAGTCACTAAGTCATGTCTGACTCTTGCGACCCCATGGACTGTAACTTGCCAGGCTCCTCTGTCCATGGGATGCTCCAGGCAAGAATACTATAAGGGGTTGCCATTTCCTTCTCCAGGGGATCTTCCCAACCAAGGAATCGAACCCAGGTCTCCTGCATTGCAGGTAGATGATTTACCAACTGAGCTATGAGGGAAGCCCCCTCTCCATCATTAGAACCTAACTATTTTTCAACCAGCATCTGTCAAAGACTTATACAACATCCTAGCTTTCTGGGTTCCGTGTTACTTATCTATTTATGTGTAGTCAGTCAGTCAGTTCAGTCACTCAGTCACGTCCAACTCTTCACGACCCCATAGACTGCAGCACACCAGGCCTCCCTGTCTATCACCAACTCCCGGAGTTTACTCAATTCATGCCTATTGAGTTGGTGATGCCACCCAACCATCTCATCCTCTGCCATCCCCTTCTCCTCCCTCCTTCAATCTTTCCCAGCATCAGGATTTTTTTCCAGTGAATCAGTTCTTCACATCAGGTGGCCAAAGTATTGGATTTTCAGCTTCAGCATCAGTCCTTCCAATGAATATTCAGGATTGATCTCCTTTAGGATGGACCGGTTGGATCTCCGTGCAGTCCAAGGGACTCTCAAGAGTCTTCTCCAACACCACAGTTCAAAAGCATCAATTCTTCAGCTCTCAGCTTTCTTCACAGTCCAACTCTCACATCCATACTCGACTACTGGAAAAACCATAGCTTTGACTAGACCGACCTTTGCTGGCAATGTAACGTGTCTGCTTTTTAATGGATGTCTAGGTTGGTCATAATTTTTCTTCCAAGGAGCAAGTGTCTTTTAATCTCATGGCTGCAGTCACCATCTGCAGTGATTTTGGAGCCCCCCAAAATAGTCTCTCGCTGTTTCCCCATCTATTTGCCATGAAGTGATGGGACCTGATGCCATGATCTTCGTTTTCCGAATGTTGAGTTTTAAGCCAACTTTTTCAGTCTCCACTTTCACTTTCATCAAGAGGCTCTTTAGTTCTTCTTCCCTTTCTGCCATAAAGGTGGTGTCATCTGCATATCTGAGGTTATTGATATTTCTCCCGGCAATCTTGATTCCAGCTTGTGCTTTGTCCAGCCCAGCGTTTCTCTTGATGTACTCTGTATATAAGTTAAATAAGCAGGGAGATAATATACATCCTTGACGTACTCCTTTCCCTTTTCGGAACCAGTCTGATGTTCCATGTTTGGTTCTAACTGTTGCTTCTTGACCTGCATACAGATTTCTCAGGAGGCAGGTCAGGTGGTCTGGTATTCCCATCTCTTTCAGAATTTTCCACAGTTTGTTGTGATCCACACAGTCAAAGGCTTTGGCATAGTCAATAAAGCAGAAGTAGATATTTTTCTGGAACTCACTTGTTTTTTTGATGATCCAATGGATGTTGGCAATTTGATTTCTGGTTCCCTGGCCTATTCTAAATCCAGCTTGAACATCTGGAAGTTCACGGTTCATGTACTGCTGAATCCTGGCTTGGAGAATTTTGAGCATTACTTTGCTAGCATGTGATAAATTAGCACAAAACTTCAAACAAAAGCATTTATTATCTCGTGCAGTTTCTCTGGGTCAAGAACTCAGAAGTACCTTAGACAGTGATTCTGGTTTACAGTCTCTGAGGATGTGCGGTCTGTCTGCTGGAGGTGTCACAGTCATCCAAAGGCTTCACCAGGACAGAAAGGCTGCCTTCCAAGGTGGCTCAGAAACATGCCTGGCAAGTGAGCATTGGTTGGTTCTTGCCACATAGAGAAAGTTCTTGCACCTTGAGTAGCAGCTGGCTTCTCCCAAGAGACAGAAGCTGTAAGTCTTTTACAACCTAACCTTGGAAGTCCTACACAGTCATTAGTTACACAAATCAGGTCTATTGAATGTGAGAGGGACTACACAAGAGATGTGAATATCACCAGGTGAAAACCCCTAGGGGCCAGGTGAGAGGCTGGCATCTTAGGTTCTTGATTTCTTCACCTCCAACTATTTCGTCCTCCACGCAACCTCCGTTGGCTGCCGTGGTCATACCCTTGACTGTCATCAATAACACTGTTCAGTCAGTTCAGTCGCTCAGTTGTGTCCGACTCTTTGCGACCCCATGAATCACAGCACACCAGGCCTCCCTGTCCATCACCAACTCCCGGAGTTCACTCAAACTCATGTCCATCGAGTCTGTGATGCCATCCAGCCATCTCATCCTCTGTCGTCCCCTTCTCCTCCTGCCCCCAATCCCTCCCAGCATCAGAGTCTTTTCCAATGAGTCAACTCTTCGCATGAGGTGGCCAAAGTACTGGAGTTTCAGCTTTAGCATCATTCCTTCCAAAGAAATCCCAGGGCTGATCTCCTTCAGAATGGACTGGTTGGATCTCCTTGCAGTCCAAGGGACTCTCAAGAGTCTTCTCCAACACCACAGTTCAAAAGCATCAATTCTTCAGTGCTCAGCCTTCTTCACAGTCCAACTCTCACATCCATGCATGACCACTGGAAAAACTATAGACACTGTTACTACCTTTAAAATTAGTTTCCAGCATCCCACTCTTTGGCCATTTCTTCCAATCTTTCCAGCTGTCTTACTCTTTTACCCTGATTCAAATAATTCTTCAACCCCAGGGAGACTCCTCAGCACTTTCAGGGTCCATCACTTTGCTCATCTCCTCATTTTCTGCATTATCCGTTTAGATTCCACAGTCCATCACTTTACTCCCTCCTTGCTCTACTCTTCCTCATCTTATTGCCTGAAAAATGGTAAAAGCTAATTTCCTGCACCTCACACCCATGCCTGAGCAGCCAGAAGTGGCTGGAGGAACACACAATTACGCTCACTTATCTCTCTTCAAATTCATGACCACAAATCTCAAGTGGGCCATCAGTATTAATCCTTATAAATTCACATCTCTGCTCTCAGAGATAACTATTTCATCTCATCTTGTGAGAAACCTCCCATACCTGTCCCCAGTCTGCTCTCAGCTTCTCACCGACAACCTCACTCATTACCATCTGAGCCACCAGAGAAGCCCTTCCTTGAGATAAAAGAAGCAACCTAGGGCACTTCCTCATCCTCCCATCACCTAACATCCTACCTGCATCTGTATGTTATAAAGGTGGGCCATCGCATCACTAGTACACTGGATCCCATGTCCGCTTCCAGCAAATGGGATCTCTGGCAGAGTGACGTCAGCTCACCCTTGTTAGGTACTTGATGTGAGGAGAGAGATACCAAGTCAGGGAAGGAACTTACAGCAGATTATGTGCCTTTTAATCAACCAAAATGCTGAGAAGACAAGAGCAGGCAGGCAGAGTGAAGGAGAGGAAAGAGAGGCGCCTGAATTCCTGGCTTTCTGCACTGCTTCCGGGTGTTACGAAGCATCAGTGACTGCAATTCTGGGAGATACCCCTGACTCCTCACAGCACAGTCCTTGTTACATAAGTTAGCTTGAGTGGATCGTTGTTTGTTGTTTTACAACTGAAAAAGCCCATTTATTTATCCTATCTGGATATAGAAAGATGGTCAGAAGGATGTTCTGATGCAAGTCAATAGAAGTTCTCTCTGGGAAGTTGGCTTTTAGAGAATTTTAAATGGTTTCTTCTCTATATTTTCTTGAATTATTTACAATGAGCATATACCAGCTCCCTTCCTCTACTTACCAATCCATCAACACCTCCTTTCAACTTCAAATGGCTCAGACAGATCCAGCTCACTCTCTGTCGTCCAGGGGCATCACGATAGCCCAACTGTCTCTCTCCCTCCCTCTCTCTTTTTCCCTCCTACCCTCTCCCTCCCCTTCTCTCTTACCTGGTTGACTGCACAGTCCCTTGACTTGTCCCTCTGTTCCTCCCTTGCAAACCCGCACACCAAGTCTCACAGAGCAACCAGCCAGATCTTGTTACCATATCAACCCAGCCATGCTGCTTTGCTTAAAATCATTCAATGGGTTCCTGCTACTTGAATAAACTTGAATAGGCTTGAATAAAACTCAAGCCTAAGTCTCCTCACCTGTAGAGTAGGTTGTCAGAATGGTCAAATACAGTACTATGTGAGCAGTCCAGTGCGGAGCCTGGTCCCTAACAGCTGCACACAGAATAGGTCCTCTTGTCGCAGGCTGCCCAGCCACTCTCAGGAGTTCTTTTAAGTTGGAAAGTTCTTAGAAAGCGGTCCATTTCTACTCTGCAACTTCATCTTTAGTCATTTTTCCCTTGCTTCCCGAGCTCCTCCCATACTAGCTTCTGACAGAATTCAGCACATACCCAACACCTGCTTCTATCTGCATGCCTTCACTTGTTCTTGCTGTTCTAATATTCCACACAGCTCCTCATGTGGCTGATTGCTAACCCCACAGTTTCCTGTGTTTCAAGGTCACCTCCTTCCAGGCACCTTTCCAGACCACCTTAAGACAAGCCCCTGCTATACCCTCCCCTATCCAACACAGCAGCCAGTACTTCCTTGTGACTTGTATCACAATCTGTCATTTGACATTTGCATGTTGACTTTGTTCCCTCTCTCACCAGATTATATGCTCCCCACTGGTTTTATTTGCCTCTTTATTCTTCTGGTGCTTGGGGCTGGGCCTGGTGTAGATAAGCTTTTCTGGTGTTAAGAGAATGGATTTTAACATAAAAGTCTTGCCTGGTGTGCCCAGGTAGAAGCTATCACTGGGTCCCTTGTATTCTCACATTTGTTCATCTCCACTTTCTTCAGTTCAGTTCAGTTCAGTCACTCAGTCATGTCTGACTCCTTGCAACCCCATGAACCGCAGCACGCCAGGTCTCCCTGTCCATCACCAACTCCCGGAGTCCACCCAAACCCAAGTCCATTAGTCGGTGACACCATCCAACCATCTCATCCTCTCTCATCCCCTTTTCCTCCTGCCCTCAATCTTTCCCAGCATCAGGGTCTTTTCCAATCAGTCAACTCTTCGCATCAGGTGGCCAAAGTATTGGAGTTTCAGCTTCAACATCAGTCCTACCAATGAACACCCAGGACTGATCTCCTCTAGAATGGATTGGTTGGATCTCCTTGCAGTCCAAGGGACTCTCAGGAGTCTTCTCCAACACCACAGTTCAAGAGCATCAATTCTTCAGTGCTCAGCCTTCTTCACAGTCCAACTCTCACATCCATACATGACTACTGGAAAAACCATAGCCTTGACTAGATGGACCTTTGTTGACAAAGTAATATTTCTGCTTTTCAATATGCTGTCTAGGTTGGTCATAACTTTCCTTCCAAGGAGTAAGCGTCTTTTAATTTCATGGCTGCAATCACCATCTGCAGTGGTTTTTGTAGCCCAGAAAAATAGTCAGCCACTGTTTCCACTGTTTCCCCATCTATTTGCCACGAAGTGATGGGACCGGACAGAGAAGGCGATGGCACCCCACTCCAGTACTCTTGCCTGGCAAATCCCATGGACGGAGGAGCCTGATGGGCTGCAGTCCATGGGGTCGCGAAGAGTCGGACACAACTGGGCGACTTCACTTTCACTTTTCACTTTCATGCATTGGAGAAGGAAATGGCAACCCACTCCAGTGTTCTTGCCTGGAGAATCCCAGGGACGGGGGAGCCTGGTGGGCTGCCGTCTATGCGGTCGCACAGAGTTGGACACAACTGAAGCGACTTAGCAGCAGCAGCAGATGGGACTGGATGCCGTGATCCTCCACTTTCTTAGGACCCATCTTGTTTTGTATTGGAATTATATGTACAGAGAGGCAGGGTAGTATGGTAGTTAGAACCAGGCATCTGTTCAAATGCCAACCCTGCTTTTTCTAGCTCCACAGCAGTGTCTGGCACAGAGAAAACAGCATAAAGAATGAGTATTACTCTGCTTTGCATTATCCCCCCCATCAGGAGCTGAGTCAAAGTTCCTTGAGGGTAAGATCACACATATGATTTAGTCTTTGAAAATTTCCACATTGCCTAGCTCAGGACACATAAGACGTGTGCAATAGATAACAAACTATAAGAGCTGTTTCCATTTCACAGGTTTCACCAAGTCATAGGGAATTAAAAACTTGGCCCAGGATCACTCAGTAAGTACGTGGAATAGCCAGGATTTGAACACAGGACTCAGCCAAGCCTTAACGACAAGATACAGTCAACTGTAGGCCAACTAATTAGAGAAGATTTATGAGGTTAGAGACAACACTCTATATGATCAACAAAAGAGCTGGTTAAATAAACTGTGATAGAACCATGTGTAGCCTTAAAATGATGATAGTGAAGTGAAGTTGCTCAGTCGTGTCCGACTCTTTTCGACCCCATGGACACCAGGCTCCTCCATCCATGGGATTTTCTAGGCAAGAGTACTGGAGTGGGTTGCCATTTCCTTCTCTAGGGAACTTCCCAACCCAGGGATCGAACCCAGGTCTCCCACATTGTAGACAGATGCTTTATCGTCTAAGCCACCAGGGATGATAGACATCTATATTTATAACACCAAAAGCCAGTCATAAGGTAACTGAAAAAAGCGAGTTAGAAAATAGCGTAATAAACCTACACATGAATGTTTACAGCAGCCTATTTATAATGGCCCCAAACTGGGAGCAACCAAGATGTTCTTCCAGAGGTAAATGGATAAACAAACAGTGTTACATTCATACAATGTAATATTATTCAGCCATAAAAAGCAATGAGTTATTAATCTATGAAAAGACAAGGAGGCTGAAAAGAATACTGTTTAGTGAAAGAAGCCCTCCTGAAAAGGCTACTTATGTGTTACTCCAATGATAAGGCATTCTAGAAAACACCTAGAGAAACAGTAAAAAGATCAATGGCTGCAAGGGGTCTCGGGGGACAGATGAATAATAAGTAGAGCATGTGGGATTTTTACCGTAGTAAAATGATTCTATGTGGTACTGTTGTGGTGGCTACATGAGAAGTTATGCCTTTATTGAAACTTGGAACTTTGCAGCACAAAGAGTGAACCTTAATTAAGCTATGGATTTTTAGTTCATAATAGTGTATCAATATTGGCCCATCAATTGTAACAAAAGTACCACATCAACACAAGACATTACTCATAATGGAAAATGGTGTGTCTGGGGCAGGGGGATGGAGGCGAACAGAGAAACTGCACTCTCTTCAATTTGCTGTAAACCTAAAACTGCTCTAAAACCTAAAGTCTGTTACTTTAAAAGCAAACAATAACAGCATGATCCCTTTCATGTCAATCTACATTGTGTGTTTTTGTGTACATAACTCTGCAAGGACATAACCAAAATTAATAGCAATTGTCTCAGAGTGGTAGGATAAATGGAAAGCTTTCTCCTAGTTCTACTTGTCCTTTTTTTTTTTTTTTTTTAAAACAAAAGCATGTGTTAATTTCTCATAAAGAAGTAAAGCGAGGCGGGGGGCCCAGTGCGCCCCCGGAGCCGGCTCTGCCCAGCGCTGGCGCCGCGGAGAACGTGGCTCCGGCTCTGCGCCCGCGGGGACCCGCGCCCGGCCAGGCATCTGCTCCGCCCTCCGCGTCCCACGCCTTTTCAGCGTTGTGTCCCGACGGCGAAGGAAGAGAAGGCAGAATTCCTCCGATGCAATTGCTTGTGCATACTCGGCTGGCGCGGAGGCCGGGAGGGCGCCGGGCAGGGGCCCGGGCCGCGGCGGCAGACGCCCTGCGCCGCCCCCCGGGAGGGGTGGAGGGGGCAGGGGCGGTGGCTGCCCCGCCTGGCCTTGTGGGGGCTGGAATGTTCCCGCGGCCGAGTGTACTTTGTTCTGGGGATGGGGGAGGGTGGAGCGGGGGCAGGGCTCCAGGACTCTAGGGCCCCTGGGACTTGGCAGGCCTCCAGCTTTCCGTTCCCAGGGTGCCTTCCGGGGTGGGGTGGGGAGGGCAGGGAGCGGAGCGGTCTAGTTCCCGGCTGGGCAGCTGCGAGGCACCTTGCGGAACCCCTGGATTCCAGTGTCAGCCCAGCCACGACCAGCTGCATGCCGCGGGCGTTCTGTCTCTTGACCTCTCTGGGCCTCAATTTCCTCATCTACAAAGTGGGGATAAGAGTAACCAAAATGGCACAGTTATTGCCAGGCACTGTGGTAAAGCCCTCTGCAAGCGCTCACTCCTCCAAACAGCCCTTTGAGGTAGGCGCTGTTACTATATATGATAATGTAATTATCCTGGTAGTATTCTAAGGCACCAGTACTCATAGGAATACTCCCTTACTGCCAGCCCCTTTGCACAGCCCAGATGCGCTGGCTTTAGAAAGCCTGGCCCAGCCTCCTTCCAGGTAGTGAAATGTGTTCTATTATTACTTTCACTTGAAATATGAGGAAAGAATAGCTCAGGGAGGTTAAATAACTTGTCTAAGGGCACACAGCTCCTAAGTGGCCATCCTGGATGCAAACCCAGACAGTGAGGCCAAAACCCTCCACTCTTCCCTGTACAGATATTGCCTCCATACTGCTAGTCTACAGGAGCCCTTAAAAAATCTGTTTATTTGGACATACTGGGATCCATTAACAATTTTGAAGAAGTGTTGCTACTACTAATAATTAACAATAAGTAATGATACTGCTGCTAAGCCACTACAGTCATGTCCGACTGTGTGCGACCCCATAGACGGAAGCCCACCAGGCTCCCCCGTCCCTGGGATTCTCCAGGCAAGAACACTGGAGTGGGTTGCCATTTCCTTCTCCAATGCATGAAAGTGAAAAGTGAAAGTGAAGTTGCTCAGTCGTGTCGAACTCTTAGTGACCCCATGGACTGCAGCCTACCAGGCTCCTCCGTCCATGGGATTTTCCAGGCAAGAATACTGGAGTGGGGTGCCATTGCCTTAGGACTGTGATTCACAGAACACCCTGTGAGCTAGGTACTACCATTATTATTCCCATTTAAGAGATGGAAGAATCGAGGCACTGAGAGGGTGGATGGGTTCTAGGAGGTGAAACTCATTCATCGTGAAGCCAGAGCCCAATAACCGCTTAGCTGCAGCATTCTTTTGTAGTGTTTAACAGGGAGACAGAATCTGAATCTGTGATCATAGAGGTTAGCCTGGAAGGACAGTCCTTCTGTCTCTAAACATTGCCTGAGGCAACTCTGCCTGGTGATCTCAGGAGCTTTGGAGAGTGTAATGAGTCTCAAGCCGTATCTAACACCTGCTGAGGAGCTGCTCCTGGTGTACAGCTTCCAGGAGCCCAGCTGCCTAGAACCTGTGGAAGCATCTCCACCCAGAATCTCTGCAGAGGGCAGGTCAGCTGCCCTAAGTTGTGAATGAAGGAGTGCTTGGTAAGAAAATCTCCGTGTCCCGTTTTCATTATGCTCCCTTCCTTCTGCAGTTCCTCCATCACCCTGACTGGAAAGTCATTATTGGATGAGTATCATCCCTAGCTGGGTTCTGCTTCTTTGAAAAATGCAAATATTTTGGGACTTCCTTGGTGGTCCAATGCTTAAGAATCTGCTTTCCAATGCAGGGGACATGGGTTTGATCCTTTGTGGGGGAACCAAGATCCCACACACGGCAAAGCAACTAAGTCCGAGTGTAGTGGCTAGAGAGCATGCGTGCTGCCACTCCTGAGCCTATGCGCTGTAGAGTCCTTGCGCCACAACAGGAGCAGCCCGTGCCGCAACAAGACCCAGTGCAGCCAAATAAATAAAAACAAAAAAATGCAAATGTTGCTGTTGCTTCTATGGAATCTTCCGCCTGTGTTCCTTCAACCTACCACCTCCCAGGAAAGGAACACTCTCATTCTTTGTAGTAGGTGTTAAATGTTTGTTGAAGATGATTTTGCGAATAGCCACATGTTGCAGTCTTATCATGTGGGCACACAGTAGGCACTGAATAACTGCTCCCTCAGCCTGGAAGGCTCTTCTTCCAGGTACCTGCATGGATTCTTCCCTCACCTCCTTCAGTTTTTACACATGACACTTTCCCTGTGGGGTCTTCCCTGACCACCACCTTTCACTTACAGCCTAACCAAGATCCTGATTCCTTTTCCCTGTTTCATTCTTTCTGTAGCACTCATAGCTGTCCCGTACACTCGCGTTATTTTTATTTTTATTTTGTTTATGGTCTGTCTTGTCCTACTAGAAGCCAAGTTCCTTGAGGGTAGACATTTCTCTCTGTTTTTTTCCTCCTTGTATTCCCAGTGTGTGAAACTGGGAGGAAGGGATGGAAAAAGAGGGAAAAGTAGCTTCCTAGGTCCTTCCACCCATTGTGACTGCCAGCCCTTGGAGAAATACACATTTCTCATTCAAGTGATTCACTTAACTATTGGTGTATTATATCCCTTGGTGGGTTTTCCTGGTGGCTCAGTGGTAAAGAATCTGTATGCCAATGCAGGAGACGAGGGTTTGATCTTTGGGTTGGGAAGATCCCCTGGAGAAGGAAATGGCAACCTACTCCAGTATCCTTGCCTGGGAAATCCCATGGACAGAGGAGCCTGGCGGGCTACAGTCCATGGGGTCGCAAGAGAGTCAGACATGACTTAGTGACTAAACAACAACAATCCCCTTGGTGACATCACTTGTAGCACTGTCTCATCCTGTTATATGACTTCACAGTTGGGTACCTCATGTACCTGAGCAGACAGTAAATTTCCTGCCTGAGGACCAGGGGGAAAAGGGCTCTGAGTCTTTGTAGTCCCCCAATACCAAGATCAGGGCAGAATTTCTACATGTTCCAGAGCTTTTTTGATTTCAGAAAGAAAAATGTCACCCTTCCCTCTCTTCTTTGCCCCCACCTTTCACTCCCCCCAACACCCCCAGTTCAGCTCCACTATTGTTAGACTTAACTGCTTGTTTGATTTGTTTGAAGTTTGATATTTAATATTTTAGCCAAATAAATTTATAGCATTTTTGACAAATAGCATTTAATATTTCTTAATAGGGGTCAACATGTGAACTATCTTATTTCTCAACAACAGCTCTGTTTTCTCATTAAAAGAAACAAAAACTTTCATACCTTGACTATGTTCTTGCTATAATCTGCTTCCTTGGTTTCATCTTTATTGTTAAAAGGAACTTCAAAAAATGTTTAAATGACCTAAGTGAGAAAGAGAGAGAATGAGTTGCATTCCCCAGAGGTGAGTGGAACTTGCTGCGTCCCCTGGTCCTGAAGAGCAGGGAATGTGAAGCTAGAGACAGCCCTTAGCCTGATGGTACAAATGGCTACAGCAAACACCGAATTTGTCCTTCTCTTCCCAGGTGGTGCTAGTGGTAGAGAATCCACCTGCCAATGCAGGAGACTCAAGAGACTGGGGTTTGGTGCCTGGGTCAGGAAGATCCCCTGGAGAAGGAAATGGCAACCCTCTCCAGTGTTCCTGCCTGGGTAATCCCATGAACAGAGGAGCCTTGTGGGCTACAGTCCATGGGGTCGCAAAAGAGTCAGACCTGACTTAGAGGCTGAGCACACACATGCTTTCCCTACATTGTCCCAGGGTTGGTTGTGATCTGAGTTGGTGTCATATCCGGCTCAGGGGAAGTGAGAGGTCAGAGGGAAGCGGGAGGGACTGCTTGAAAAAGACTATGTAGTGAATATATAATCTCTGTTGTCTACAAAAATCTAAAAATGAGCACAAATAAGCATTTATCATGTGATCTGAATATGAAGTTTCATCATTCTATTGCATGGGTATGATAATCTTCGTACTTGGCATCTGTTAAAATTTGATAAAAGGTGCCGTTCAGATTGACGTGAATCTAAGAAAAATACATCAGAATGGGTTCTGAATAACTCTACAAAAAATAACTACAGAGTCCTCATGAGTTATATGGGAGAAAGTGATGACTGAGTAGAGAATGAATCAGTGGATAGTAGATGGATAAGATAAGTAGGTAAATGAATAAAGGGGTGAATGGCTAGGGAACTGCACAAATGGATAAATGGGGTGAGATAGGTAACTGGATTTGCTGGCCTCCAAAGGTCTTTTTGAGCAAAGTGAAAGTGAAGTCGCTCAGTCGTGTCCGACTCTTTGCGACCCCGTGGACTGTAGCCCACCAGGCTCCTCCATCCATAGGATTCTCCGGGCAAAAATACTGGAGTGGGTTGCCATTTCCTTCTCCAGGGGATCTTCCCGACCCAGGAATCAAACCCAGGTCTCCTGCATTGTGGGCAGATGCTTTAACCTCTGAGCCACCAGGGAAGCCATGCTAGGCTTTAGCAGTACATGAACCAAGAACTTCCAGATGAACAAGTTAGATTTAGTAAAGGCATAAGAACCAGAGATCAAATTGCCAACATCTGTTGGTCATAGAAAAAGCAAAAGAATTCCAGGAAAACATTTACTTCTGCTTCATTGACTACGCTAAAGCCTTTGGCTGTGTGGATCACAACAAACTGTGGAAAATTCTTAAAGAAATGGGAATACTAGACCACCTTACCTATCTCCTGAGACACCTATATGCAGGTCAAGAAGCAGCAGTTAGAATCAGACCTGGAACAATGGATTGGTTCAAAACTGGGAAAGGAGTAGGTCAAGGTTGTATATTTTCACCCTGCTTATTTAACTTATATGCAGAGTACATCACATGAAAGCTGGGCTGGATGAATCATAAGCTGGAATCAAGACTGCCAGGAGAAATATCAACAACTTCAGATATGCAGGTGATACCACTCTAATGGCAGAAAGTAAACAGTCTCTTGATGAGGGTGAAAGAAGAGCGTGAAAAAGCTGGCTGAAAACTCAACATTCAAAAACTAAGATCATAGTGTCTGGTCCCATCACTTCATGGCCAATAGATGGGGGAAAGTGGAAACAGTGGCAGATTTTATTTTCCTGGGCTCCAAAATCACTGTGGACAGTGACTGCCACCATGAAATTAAGAGACACTTGCTCCTTAGAAGACAAGCTATGACAAACCTAGACAGTGTATTAAAAAGCAGAGATATCACTTTGCCAACGAATGTCCGTATAGTGAAAGCTGTGGTTTTTCTAGTAGTCATGTACAGATGTGAAAGTTGGACCAGAAAGAAGGCTGAGCGGCCAAGAATTGATATTTTAAAATTGTGGTGCTAGAGAAGACTTGCGAGTCAATCCTAAAGGAAATCAACACTGAATGTTCATGGGAAGGAGTGATGCTAAGGCTCCAGTACTTTGGCCACCTGATGTGAAGAGCCGACTCATTGGAAAAGACCCTGATGGTGGGAAAGATTGAAGGCAGGAGGAGAAGGGGACGGCAGAGGATGAGATGGTTGGGTGGCATCATGACTCAATGGACAAGAATTTGAGCAAACTCCGGGAGATAGTGAAGGACAGGGAGGCCTGGCGTGCTGCAGTCCTTGGGGTCACAAAGACTCAGACGTGACATAGCGACTGAACAACAACAACAGAGGCCCTCGGCCTACCCCAGCACTGCCGTGACTTCAGAGATTTTGGTTCGTTCACTTGTCTTCTTCCATGAGATCCTGAGGTCCTCAAAGGCATCTTGTTGTTGTTTGGTTGCTAAGTTGTGTCCCCTACATCATGTCTGACTACTTTAGACCCAGTGGACTGCAGCCTGCCAGGCTTCTCTGTTCATGGGATTTCTCAGGCAAGGATACTGGAGTGGGTAGCTATATTCTTCTCCATAGGATCTTCCCGACCCAGGGATTGAGCAGGTGGATGCTTTTACCACTGAGCCACCAAAGGCATGCAGTTAATTTTATCATTTTTTTGTATCCTGGCCCCTAGGCTTGTTCAAGCCAGTGTCTCGACCCTTCCCAGACGTGTTAGAATATAGATTTGACTGCTGTTACACACAGGATCTCATTTGCACGATGGAACGCCACAAAAGCCACCACATATCCAGAATGAAGGGAAACAGAGGAAGGGGTGGGCACACGCTGTCCCCTTAAAACGCAGGACCTTGCACAGATCGTCTGGGCTCTCATTCTAAAGGCCAGAACTTAGTCACAGGACTGCACCTCACTGAATGGGTGCTGGGCAGTCTCATGTCCATCTAAAAATTAATTGTTTTAGGGGTATTCTTTCTGCCCCTTTCTAATGTCTATGTCAGAAGCTTTCTCTATCTCCTTTATACTTAAAGAAAACTTTGTAAAAAAAAAAATTAATGGTTCTAAAAATAGCAGAAACAGACATTGGAAGAAGTCTCTTGCATATAAGTGGCCAACACACTCACATTTGTTAAATTAATAACTAAACAAATTAATCTGACATTGAACATCTGTATCCTGAAGAGGTAGGGCATATTGAATCATATGTGTACGTGTGTGCTAAGTCGCTTCAGTCATGTCAGACTCCTTGCGACCCCACGGACTGTAGCCCACCAGGCTCCTCTGTCCATGGGGTTCTCCAGGCAAGCGTTCTGGGGCGGGTTGCCATGTCCTCCTCCAGGGGATCTTCCGGACCCAGGGATGGAAACTGCATCTCCTGTGGCTCCTGCATTGCAGACAGATTCCTTACTGCTGAGCCACCAGGGAAGCCCCACTGAATCATATAGTTAAGTGAAAAATACAAAGTAGAATGTATGGACATATTAATAGTATATAATTATTTGCTTCCTTTCTTTAGTAAGAGACTTTTTGTTGAGACTGACAGTGGGCACAGATAAAGTATTCCACTTCTCAGACTCCCTCCAAGTGGCTAGTGACATCACTGTGACCACTGGGATATAAATGGAAAGCCGCTGGAGACTTCTGAAAATCTTTTTGTTTTCAATACGCTTTCCCCTCTTTCTTCCTACTTCTTGATTAGTGAAATACAGATGTGAGAGTGAAGGTGGGACAATCAACTTGTGACCATGAGACAATGAGCAAGAAAGGAAAAACCGCACATTAAGTGTGACCGAGCAGAAAGATGGAAAATAGTAGGACATTGATGATATCGTGAGGCTGCTGCCCACCCTTGAATGCCTGCCTGCAGACTTCTCATTAATGAGAAACAGAAGCTCCTCCGTGCTTCAGCTGGGATAGTGGCTTTTCTGTTCTATCCAGCCTAACTGATACATAGAGGCTGAAAATTCTTTGAGTTACATAGAACACTTCTGGAATGATACTGGAGAAACTGTAGCCATAGTTACCTCTCTTGGGAGGAGGAATCATGAGTGATTAGAGGACAGGGGTGGACAAGAGACTTGCTTTTCATCTTAGTCATGTTTTTGAATGTTGAATGTTGAATTTACATATTCAACAAAAAAGTGTTGCAGTAATATCTTACAGTCAAAGACAGTTTCATTCATGAATTTGATGACTCAAGAAATATAATATCTTGCAGT